>NC_064921.1:859796521-862296521 GCF_023897955.1 Schistocerca gregaria
GCAGGTATTCACGGTAGACTCGTTAAATGGTCGTATGGGAAAATCCCCACTTCATCGCTACCTCGAAGTTACTGTGTCCCATCGCTCGGGGCGCCGACTATAACACACTTAAAGTCACTTAAATCTTGACGACCTGCCATTGTAGCAGCAATTACCGATCTAACAATTGCGGCAGACCCTGGTAGTCGTATATAGGCGTTTTCGACCGCAGCGCCGAGTTCTGCCTGTTTACATGTCTCTATATTTGAATGCCAATGCCTATACCAGTTTATTTGACGCATCAGTGCAATAATGAGTCACGAGAGATGATAACATGCCTTCTATGTCGCTGACAGTTCTAGACATCGAAACCACGTTTTCGGCAAATGATAGTACGCTAAGAAGCATGCATTTTGGTACGTTATAAAGAGTCTTAACTCTTGTATCGGTCGAGGTATTAAAGCAGTAGGATTTTTTAAAGAGAATGATATACCTTTTAACGGGGATCGAAGGCGTTTTAAAAGGCGACGACAATGATACAAAGCTTGTTACTGCAGAGGCTGAAACGCTTCACAGAAGAATCCGAGAAATATTCTAAAACTGGTAATCGGTCGGTTTCGGCTATTGCGTTGCAAATATGCCTATTCCAGGCTACATTGTGTTTTTTTCCCTTCTGGCTTTAGCAACATGCCCATACAGCTATCTCAATAGTATAATGTCAACTATGACGATATGAACGTGTTGAAGACAACACAACGCCCAGACCCAGAGTAGAGAAAAGTATCAGAATTGGACAAGAACCGAACCCGAGACCCTTAGTTTAGCAATCCGCCACCCTGGCCATGCAGCTACCGACGTGTCACGCTATATCGTTCTATCAAACCTTTCAACTGTGTTTTTGTCTGCATGCAAAAATAGTAGGAACTGTGTCATCTATTTCTGCTTCATCATTTTTTGCACACAGACGTGTACACCATTTAGGAGAAGTTAGACATGCTACTTTTAATTGGCGAATGGTGACAAGAGACGAGTTGCCACAGAATTTGGGATCAGCCAAAGGAATGTCATTAGCATCTAGCACTGACATTAATTCCACACTTAGCAGCTTTACTATATTACACACTCGGAGGGTGCGATTTCGAAAATCGTATGGAATTTTGTTGGTTGCTGTGCATCGCTTGGGAAACGACACTAAGTTTTTCCAACCTGTGCTCTTTAGCTAAGGAGCAATGTTTACCACGATAATGTAAAGTTACGTACAACATGCAGCAGTGCTATACTGAAAATCCACGCTGGCTTCGTTAAGTAGAACAATAATGACCGTGAAGTGTAAATTTATGATGCGGCATTATAGGAAACACCATTGTGGGACCTTACTTCATCCCAAGAATGTGGAACGGAAATAGGTACGCATACTTTGTTAAGAGCATTCTATATGTTCTTCTACTAAAGGTACCACTGGATAGTCGATAATGTATGTGTTTCCGTCACGCCGACTGCCCTGCTCACTCTTCCAGTGTTGCAGCGCAAATATTCAATGAAAAGTTTCCTGGCATTTGGACAGGACGGAATTCTGTAGTGCAGTAGGTGGCCAGATCTCTTGTTTTGAGTTCTCTTGAATCATTTCTGTGGGGAACACTGAAAAATACAACCTAGCACGAAGCCCCAAGTACTCTAGACGATTTCCGCCGTCGAACGGCCATAGCGTACAACGTCATATCATCCAAATCTGAAGACAATTTGAGCACGTACTTAAGTAATGTGTAAAACCATGTTTCGTGAAGAACTTTTCATGTAACTTTCTATGTAACGATTTCTTTCCTTTTGAATGTAGCTCACTAATTTAAAATGTGAACTCCCCGGATAGTTGATCCTGCATTGTCCTTCCCGTCAACAGATGGCAGTCTTTTAGCACCCTGGTTTCTCAGTTTGCCGGCAGCTGTGGCCGAGCGGTTCTCGGCGCTTCAGTCCGGAACCGCGCTGGTGCTATAGTCGCAGGTTCGAATGCTGCCTCGGAGATGGATGTGTGTAATGTCCTTAGGCTAGTTAGGTTTAAGTGGTTCTAAGTCTAGGGGACTGATGACCTCTGATGTTAAGTCCCATAGTGTTTAGAGCCATTTGAAACATTTTGTTTGTCAGTTTGCCTCCCCCTTCGTGTACACTACTCGGTGCTCTGCACTCGCTGGTGGTACACCGCGTCCTGTCCTCGTGCAGCGAGGCGCTCGGGGTCACAGCACAAAGTAATAAGTGTCCTGACGTTCACTGCATATTTCTTTACCCAGGCAGTGATCCGTAGTATTGGCTAGTGTCGCTTTGCCATTGACTTAGGATTCACCGCACCTACCCCGACCGTTGTTTTTTGTAAATGGAAATATCGTATGGCATTGTTGGCCGGGAGGTCCCATTCGGAGGGGTTCGGCCACCGTATTGCAAGTCCTATTTAGTTGACGCCACTTTGGCGACTTACGAGTCAATGATGATGAAAAGGATGATGAAGGACACACAACACCCAGTCTCCTGCGGGGAATCTAACCCGGGCCCTGCGTGGTAGGCGGTAACGCTACCGCTATGCTGTGAAGCGGACGCTGTTTTTGGGAATTTGTGGTGGTAAGTTCCCATGGGACCAAACTTAACTAACGTAAACTAACTTACTCAATGGACAACACACACACACACCAACATCCGAGGGAGGACTCTAACCTCCAACAGGAGGAGTCGCGCGAACCGTTGCGAGGCGCCTCGGACCACGCGGCTACACCGTGCAGTGCTGTTTTCTAAAATGTTATGTGGAACTTCGTTTTCCCGTTTGTACATGTACTACTGCTTTTAAAAACTATTTTTAGCTCCTATCTCTTGTTTATTTTCAGTATGACACCTGATGATTGCCATGTAAGAACCCGAAAGTAGTCGTGTTTTAACTACTGAAAAATAAAAAGAACCTTACAATTGAAACGGTACTTTCAGCCTTGCTCTAAAGATGAAGTTGCTACTGTTGCAATCTGGTATAATGCATTAGCTCTTGATCAGTTCGATTATTTCATCTTCCATCTGAAATGGGATTCGAGTATATCCGGCAAGCAGTGCACCGTTCGGCAACTTTATACAAATAACGGCCGAGAAATGGCAAGGACACAAACATTTTAACATTTAAAATGGAGTTGCAAATTTTAAAAATCGATTTAACGAAACACGTACCTTCTTTTCTCGTGATTCGAGGCTTCAAGGTCCTCGTGGTACACGACGGGCCACCGCAGACGTGCGTCATCTGCAGTTCCACAGGACACATAAAAAGCGGGTGTCTGCGTGCCAAACCGCAGCGTCAATGAAGCACGAAGAGTAACTAACATACATCCAGGTAGGTAGTAGATCCGCCTTCACCAGGCGCAGAGCCTCCAGGGCCGATTGGAGATCAATGGGGCCACTCGCTCTCAACGAGGAGGTAAACAACTTAGCAAGAAACTGCACTCTGGCTGCCTATAGCGAAAATACGAAGTAGGCAGACGGACTAGTCACACAAACAACAATTTAAGAATGAAGACTCAGGCTTATAGGATATCGTACACAGACCTTTGAGCGGAAGGACGTTGATTTCGTACGATGCGTGGCGAAGGGTACCCTAGTCATGCTCCCTCCTGTTCCACACGCAAATAAAGCGAGGGAAAAACGACCGTCTATATGCTTCTGCACAATGCCTAATCTCTCTGATCTTATCTTCATGGTCCTTACGCGAAATGTACGTTGGCAAACATCCTCACATTGCTGCTCACCCTGTCCGCCACATGATTTATGTATGCAGAAAATAACGGCGGTCCCGTCACACTTCTGACGATAGCCTCGTCTCTGATGAACACTGGCTGTCGAGGACAACATACTGGGTTTTGTTACTTAAGAAGTCTTCGAGCCACTCACATGCCTGGAAACTTATTCCACAAGCTTGTGCCTTTGTTAACAGTCTGCATTGCGGCACTAGGAATATGAAATCCTCCTGTTGCCCTTTATCTATCGTTTGCGGGATCTCATGTGAGGGAATGACAAGCTCATTTTCGCACGACCGGTGCTTTGTAAAACCATGCTAATTTGTGAACAGAAGCTTTTCCCTTATAACTAAATTTGTTATACTCGAACTCAGAATAAGTTCAAGGATTCCGCAGGAAACTGATGTTAAGGATAACGGTCTGCAATTTTCCCTATATGCTATTTTACCCTTTTTATATACAGGTCTCACCTGCAATTTGACGGCTGTGTTGGCCGAGCGGTTCTAGGCGCAACATTCTGGAACCGCGCGACCGCTACAGTCGCAGGTTCGAATCCATCCTCGGGCATGGATGTGTGTGATGTCCTTAGGTTAGTTGGGTTCAAGTAGTTTTAAGTTCTAGGGGAGTGATGACATCAGAAGTTAAGTCCCATAGTGCTCAGAGCCATTTTTCACCTGCACTTTTTCCCGTTGCCTTGGGTCTTTGCGCTGGACGAGAGATTTGCGATAAATGCAACCAAAATAATGAGTCAATGCTGTACTCTGTAAAACCGTGGGAGATCTAATAATTGTAGTTAAATAACGCATAACCCATAGATTATGAATTCCTTTCTATCAAATGTGGATTATTAAACATTACAATGATTTAGTACAATATAACTATTCCCCCAACTTTAGTGTTCTAGGATTAAGAAAGACAGCACAAGAGTTTCCGACTTAGGAAAACACCGGGGCCGAATTTGTTAAGATGAGCGTGGAAGATAAGACCGACGACTTTATGAACACAGCAAACAACAACCTTCCTAATAGTATAACAGCGTGACCCGATGAGATCGTTGAAGAATAGAAACCTCACATTTATGCAACCATATAATATAGTTACTATTGGCAGAACTGAATGGTGGAATGTCTACGGTAATACTTATGTGTAGCAGATGCGAACGTAGCAATACTTCAAGAGGTGATCACAGATAAAGTCTCCTACTTTTATGGGACAGTAATAACGTATGAGGTGGGCATATCATCACTCGCAAATGGGAGAGGCAGTGCGGCAAAAATACACGACCTCTTCTTGGTAAGTATAGGGTTGTATCGATACCTAAACCGGAAAACTGCCGTATGGATACCCAGTTTTACAGGGATTATGTTCAGACATGCGCCGAAAGATTTACGTCGTCAATGGTGTCAGTGTCACGACTTGCCGGTAGGTGCTGGTACAGGTACGGCCTTACAGCTGCAGACAGTCAACATGGGTCTGGACATGGCGAGCAGGACTTATTCGAAGTTTTATCAAAATAACAGCAATAGTTCTGCGGCTCTTCGCCGTTATTGACCCATTTCCTCGTGAGGTCACTTGGGCACTGCATGACAAGATCTGAACCCTTGTGACTTCTGACTGTGGGATTACCAGAAGGACACGGTTTATCATCGGAACACTATCACACATCGGAGGTTGAAGCTCAGCTTGGCGAGGAAGGTAGCCAAAATCCCATGTGATATACTTCGGGCAGCAGTAAAGCCATCTCTAGTGCAGTCCCAGACTATCGTGGATGCAGGTGGTCGTCATATTGAGCAACGTTTGTAAGCCTGATATGCAGCTAGCAAATGTTACCTCTCGTATGAAAGTCAAAATGTGTTTCTTTCATCGTTTACCCGTTATTTCTCTTCCGCACGTCTTTACAAATGTTTCCACAAAGTTTCCTTCTCGTACGATCACTCGTTTCTCATGTGGGCTCTCTCAAACAGCAAAAGTTTAACTATAATTGGTAAGTATGCTGGTAAACGCTGCGACTCGCTCCACAGACAAACATGGCAGAAGCGTTTTGTTTCGCGACGAAATAGTGAATCTATTAACGGAAGTGCGAGATAATGTAATTTTAAAAGGAAATTTTAATTGTATTTTGCATCGGTAAGATCTGTGCCCTAATTTTAATTTCTGTGAAGAAATTTTCAGGGCTATCGTGACTACCACGTCACGGCTCACTACAACAAACAACAGCGCGTCCTGGGACTAGAGATCTAGCAACTAAACATGTCGCTCCTAGATGACGAGGTATTGTACCAAGCAGTCGCTGAAACATCGACACGATGTCTCCAGAACCAGTCAAGCCAGTCAAGGCATATTATCGGGTGGATTCAAACTGCAAAACAGCAAAAAAGGTAGTGTATTGCCCAAACTGTTGGATGCAATGCTGAAATACTGTTTCTTATGCCTACCCGACCCGTACAATGAACGAACGAATTTGGTAGCAAGCAGTTTTCGAATGACACACCAAACCAAAAATTTCTGCTTTGTGACTGCATTCATTGGAAGGCAAAAAAGTGCGAGCACGTCTCACAACTTGTATCAGTCAAGAAAAGATTCCGGTATACCAAATTATAAGGGAACAGAAAATCATTCAGTACATTTCCCACGAACAATGAAATAGCTACGATCACCAAAGTGGAATTAAGCTTCATACTGAACGGTAGTATATGAATCTTTATCCTGAATCAGAGACCCAACTATGGACGAAGCTTTCCTCTTTCATATACAACCCATAGTTAATGCGGAGAATACCGAAGGGTTTGTCGAAACATCTCGGAAGAAGAAAGAGAATCAATAGTTACAGAATCTCCACGTAACAGATCAGTTGAGTATCGTTCAAGATTTTGCAACATTATTGGCTATAAACTGACAATAATTTATAACGAACTGTTGGCAGACGATGCATTGTATAGCTTACATATGCAGTTCTTCTTGGGGTCGTGATATCTACATCTGCATCTACATCCATACTCCGCAAGCAACCTGACGGTGTGTGGTGGAGGGTACCTTGAATACCTCTACCGGTTCTCCCTTCTATTCCAGTGTCGTATTGTTCGTGGAATGAGAGATTTTCGGTATGCCTCTGTTTGGGCTCTAATCTCTCTGATTTTATCCTTACGGTCTCTTCGCGAGACATACGTAGGAGGGAGTAATATACTGCTTGATTCCTCGGTGAACGTATGTTCTCGAAACTTCAACAAAAGACCGTACCGAGCTACTGAGCGTCTCTCCTGCAGAGTCTTCCACTGGAGTTTATCTATCATCTCCGTAACGCTTTCGCGATTACTAAATGATCCCGCAACGAAGCGCGCTGCTCTCCGTTGGATCTTCTCTATCTCTTCTATCAACCCTATCTGGTACTGATCCCCCACCGGTGAACAGTGTTCAAGCAGTGGGCGAACAAGTGTACTGTAACCTACTTAGTTTGTTTTCCGACATCATTTCCTCAGGATTCTTCCAATGAATCTCAGTCTGGCATCTGCTTTACGAAGTTTAATTTTATATGGTCATTACATTTTAAATCACTCCTAATGCCTAATCCCAGATAATTTATGGAATTAACTGCTTCCAGTTGCTGACCTGCTATATTGTAGCTAAATTATACAGGGTCTTTCTTTCTCTGTATTCGCAGCACATTACACTTGTCTACGTTAAGATTCAATTGCCATTCCCTGCACCATGCGTCAATTCGTTGCAGATACTCCTGCATTTCAGTACAATTTTCCACTTTTACAACCTCTCGAAATACTACAGTATCATCCGCAAAACGCGTCAGTGAATGTCCGATGTTATCCACAAGGTCATTTATATATATTGTGAATAGCAACGGTCCTACGACAATCCCCTGCGCCACACCTGAAATCACTCTTAATTCGGAAGACTTCTCTCCATTGAGAATGACATGCTGCGTTCTGTTATCTAGGAACTCTTCAATCCAATCACACAATTGGTCTGATAGTCCATATGCTCTTACTTTGTTCATTAAACGACTGTATCAAACGCCTTGCGGAAGTCAAGAAACACAGCATCTACCTGGGAACCCGCGTCTATGGCCCTCTGAGTCTCTTGGACGTACAGAGCGAGCTGGGTTTCACACGATCGTATTTTTCGAAACTCATGCTGATTCCTACAGAGTAGATTTCTAGTCTCCAGAAAAGCTATTATACTCGAACATATTACGTGTTCCAGAATTCTACAACTGATCGACGTTAGAGATATAGGTCTATAGTCCTGCACATCTGTTCGACGTCCCTTCTTCAAAACGGGGAGGACCTGTGCCCTTTCCCAATCTTTTGGAATGCTTCGCTCTTCTAGAGACCTACGGAACACCACTGCAAGAAAGGGGGCAATTTCCTTCGCGTACTCTGTGTCAAACCGAACTGGTATCCCATCAGGTCCAGCGGCCTTTCCTCTTTTGAGCGATTTTAATTGTTTTTCTATCTCTCTGTCATCTATTTCGATATCTACCATTTTGTCATCTGTGCAACAATCTAGAGAAGGAACTACAGTGCAATCTTCCTCTGTGAAACAGCTTTGGAAAAATACATTTAGTATTTCGGCCTTCAGTCTGTCATCCTCTGTTTCAGTGCTATTTTGGTCACAGAGTGTCTGGACATTCTGTTTTGATCCACCTACCGCTTTGACATAGGATCAAAATTTCTTAGGAATTTCTGCCAAGTTAGTACATAGAACATTACTTTCGAATTCTTTGAACGCCTCTCGCATAGCCCTCCTCAAACTACATTTCGCTTCGTGTAATTTTTGTTTGTCTGCAAGGCTTTGGCTATGATTAAGTTTGCTGTGAAGTTCCCTCTACTTCCGTAGTCGTTTTCTAACTCGGTTGTTGTACCACGGTGGCTCTTTTCCATCTCTTACGATCTTTCTTGGCACATACTCATCTAATGCGTATTGTTCGGAGGTTTTGAACTTTGTCCACTGATCCTCAACACTGTCAGTACTTTAGACAAAACTTTTGTGTTGAGCCGTCAAGTACTCTGAAATCAGCATTTTGTCACTTTTGCTAAATAGAAAAATCTTCCAACTTTTTTAATATTTCTATTTACGGTTGAAATCAGCGATGCTTTAACCGCTTTATGATCGCTGATTCCCTGTTCTGCGTTAATTGTTTCAAGTCGTTCGGTTCTGTTTGTCACCAGAAGGCCTAATATGTTATCGCCTCGAGTCGGGTCTCTGTCTAACTGCTCAATGTAGTTTTCAGATAAATCACTTAAAAACAAGTTCACTATATTCTTTGTCCCTGCCACCCGTTATAAACGTATGAATCTCCCAGTCTATACCTGTTAAATGAAAATCTCCACCCAAAACTATAACATGGTCGGGAAATCTACTCGAAATATTTTCCAAATTTTCCTTCGGGTGTTCTGCCACAACAGCTGCTGAGCCAGGGGGCCTATAGAGACATACAGTTACCATGTTTCAGCCTGCTTTAACCGTGACCTTCACCGAAATTATTTCATATTTCGGGTCTCCGTCAATTCCCTTCGATGGTATTGCACTTTTTATCGCTAGAAACACGCCTCCCCCTTCACTGTCCAGCCTGTCTCTGCGGTATACATTCCAATCTGAGTTTAGAATTTCATTGCTGTTTCATTGTTTTAGCCAACATTCCGTCCCTAGTACTGTGTGGTAATTGTGACCGTTTATTAATGAGAGCAGTTCTGGGACCTTTCTATAGATGCTCCAGCAGTTTAATATTACCACATTAATATTGTCATTCCCTGTTGCGTTTTGCCTACTGCTACCTTGTCACGTCTCAGGATGCGTCTTGTCGGGCCTAGGAAAGGGAATTCTCTAAGCCAAAAAATCCACTTGTGCACTCCATACGTACTCCGCTATCCTTGTAGCCTGTAACTGTCCAGCGAATAGTGCACGCCTGACCTATTCAATGGCCACCTACATTTCTCCAGCCGATAGCGGACATCGCGAAATTTGCACTCCAGATCTCCGCAGAATCGTCTGAGCCTCTGGTTTAAGTCTTCCACTGGGCTCCAAACCAGAGGACGGCGATCGGTTCTGGGAACGACACTGCAGATAGTTAGCTCAGATTCCACCCCGCGAGCGAGGCTTTCCACCTTCAACAACTCAGCCAACCGCCTGTATGAACTGAGGATGACCTCTGAACCCAGACGGCAGGAGTCATTGGTGCCGACATGAGCAACAATATGCAGTCGGGTGCACCCAGTGTCCTGTATGCCGCCACAGGGCCTCCTCCACATCTCGGATGATACCCACCGGCAAGCAGACAGAGTGAACACTGGCCTTCTTTCCCGACCTTTCAGCTGTTCCCCTAAGGGCCTCCATCACCCACCTAACACTGGAGCTTCCAATCACTAATAAACCACTCCCCCCCCCCCCCCCCCCCCACCCATGTGGCTGCTCGGACGTTTCTGAAGGAGCGGCCCGTGGAAACCACAGGAAACAAAACGTTTCTACAGGTGACGCAAAAATGGCAACACTACTAAGTAAGATAGAAGCAACAGGCGAGCATCAGTGGCAACAAAAAGTTCTTTACGAGCAGAAACTAGCCGAGGACTCAATAGAAGTGAAATTACCTCCAAGGTAGCTATACCTCCTCACCATCCAAATGATATTTTACTCGAAGGCAAGGTAAGCAGTGCTTTTAAAAATTGACATGTTGCCAAACGGAAGTTTGCGACCTTTGTGATGTTTGTACAATAATTTATTACGTCAACGATCGCTTATATATATTCACATTACCGGTTTCGGAAAAAAATTGTCATCCTCAGATGTGCTTACCCCACTAAAAGCTTCACACATACTAACAAATATAGTTAGAACTTTCAACGTGATACAGTCATTTAACATTCCACAGACTGTACCTATCGTCACATGACAAAAGACTTGCCATGAAAAAACAGAGAACGTAGTCGCATGTCAGGTGTGTTGTGAGAACGACGTGTTCTGTAATTTCCACCTATGATGGAATTTTAATGTGTTTGATATACAATTCGAACAAGGAGCTACGAGTAAAAATGATCACTCAGACCAATGATCTTTTCTTAATTTGTTGCAATTAACATCTCAAAACTCATTACGCAAATTTGTGCAGGATGCGATTAGGTATTGGAAATACTGAGTTGTGACTTGAGATCATCACGGACATAGCTAAATATATTGTGAGTCCTCATTTTCTTGGGCGAAAAAGGCATCAGTAGCGCTGAACGTAATGTCAGACGTGACAGCACATTCAAATTCTGCTACCGAGATTTCGAAGGAAGAGCACAATGTATAAGTGCATTTTCCTTCGTACGACTACAGTCGTAAATTTCAATCCCAGCAGACGGGTTGAAATGTCTGTTGTGTAGAAAGAAACTAGAGGACGATTTTACCTTGCGGGCAAACATTTTTGTTTTATTTTGGTGGCAGCAGTAGCGGCCTCTCGTTGCCATGTTAACCATGCCACGCTCAACAGCGGAACCTATGGTAATGATTGCTGCAATATCATAGTTGATCCAACTGGATCCATGACATACTTTCACCGAACCAATCATCACATTATTGGGCGCTGATGTGCTCGGCGTTTAGCGCCCGTAAGCTCCAAATACACAAACACATTATCGGATTCAAAAACACCAACTGCTTTACTAGAATATTTATACAACGGAATAAGTAATTCTGTATGACATACAGCAACTGCTAACTTTGCCAGCCTCTGGTGTAAAAAAGCATTTTATGGCGTTAACGGAACAAATCGGTTGTTGAAACTTCCTGCAGGTTTAAACTGTGTGCCGCACCGAGACTCGAACTCGGGACCTTTGCCTTATGCGGGCAAGTGCTCTACTATTCTTTTTTTTAATATCTCATTTTGTTCTATACAGTTCGTTGAATTTGTTCGTGGCGGACGTGCGATGACACCCGTTCAGGTTGCTCGTTGATCCGTTCACTCAGTTTTTTTATTGTAGAGGGTAGCTGAACCCTCTGACGGAACACACTGAACTACCGCGCCGCCGATGAAGGTTGATAATGAAGACGACACAAGAACACTCAGTCATGGCGGGGTAGGAGAAAAGCAAGCTGAGCTACAATAATCTGGAAACTTTCCACAGGCTGTGGCTAAGCCATGTGTCCGCAATATCCTTCGTTCCCGGAGTGCTAGTTATGCAAGGATCGCAGAAGCGCTTCTGTGAGGTTTGGAAGGTAGGAGACGAGATACTGGCAGAAGTAAAGCTCTGAGGACGGGGCCTCAGTCGTCCCTGGGTAGCTTAGATGGGCCGGAACGGTAGCTCAGCGTGTTCGGTCAGAGGGTTTAGCGACCCACTGTAATAAAAAAACAGAGCGAGCGGATCAACGAACAACCTGAATTGGTGTCATAGGACGTCCGCCACAAACAAATTCAACGAACAATGTAGAACAAAATGAGATCATTAAAAAAGAGATGGTAGAACACTTGCCCGCGAAAGGCAAAGGTCCCCGAGTTCGAGTCTCGGTCCGGCACACAGTTATAATGATGCCAGGAAGTTTCATATCAGCGTACACTCCGCTATAGAGTGAAAATCTCATTCTGAAAACGATAGATGTTTTGCGTCAGGGAGGTACTGAAGAAATCCCAGCTACCGATTTCCTTCGAAGGTCGCAGCTTGAGTCAAAAAAGTGAGGAGCATAGAATGAGAGCAGTCTTCCAGAAACAGGGCAATATCTTACGCTTAGAGTATACCCTCCACTACACTGATGTTGCAGGATCACATCCACCATCGCATACCTCATGGTCAGTCACGGCTGCTTCGAAAACCACCTGTTCCACATCAGTTTTACACCACACCCGATGTGTGCACGTGCTTCGTGAGAAAGAATTGAATCATATCTTCATCAGTTGTATTAATCAATATGATTCCGCGAATTGCAAGACCTTCTAAAACAGAACTGTCCCTGCCAATTTTCATAACTTCGTTGTTATTGGAGAAAAATTTAACAGTACGAGACAGCTGTGACAAAATCATACACATCCTCATTAACCCAAAACTCGCTCAGATACACCAAGGACCGCAGGATTCGTAGAGAGGAAATATCCCATGCTTAGCTAAAAATCACAGAAATCCAGGCTCAGTTCTTTCGGTCAAAGCAACGTTTGCCATCGTGTCCTAGTTTCCACCGAATTCAGATCTTGGAAGTCTACTGTACCCATAGACTGATCCCAGAATACCAAAGGGGTAGAGTAGCATTTACAATGCATGGACTCAGTCATTTGTTGGACATATTCCAATCTCTGTCCCCCTCTACATTGTGTGTCCTCTGCGTATCCCTCTAGTGCCATGGACGCTATTCTACGATATCGTAACACATATCCTGTCACAGTGTTCCTTCTTGTACTGTGTTTATAACATATTTCTATCCACGTCTATTCTGTAGAGGTATCCTCACTTTTTATCTATGTACACCTAATTTTCAATATACGCCTGTAGCACCACATCTGTGACGATTCCCTTCTCTTCTTTTCTGGTTTTTCCACAGTCAGTGGACGGCTTCTATGCAATGCTGTACTCCAGACGTACATTCCCAGTAACTTCTTCCTCAAGTTAAGGTATATGTTTGTTACTAGCAGACTTCTTTTAGCGACGAATTCCCTCTTTACCTGCACTAGTCTGCTGCATACTACAAGTTGCTCACTCTTATAAACGTACCCCGCTATAAATACAACAACTGCAAATATTGTTCTGGTACAATTTTATGATTAGCGCCATAAAATTGTGGTGGACCGCGTCAATCGTGCAATGCAGTCGTCAAAGCATGTGTGCCTGAAGTGCGTAAGTAGTTAAGCAGATACCATAGTGTGAACATTTATAACGCTGATTGAGAATCTATAAAAATACGTATGTGTTCAGTAGAGGTGAAGTCTAACTAGGGAGGCGATTAAATTAGCCGTAATTGTTAAAAATACGGCAATCCGTTGACAAAACGTCATACAGGAGTTTAAATGATTACCATTAGTATTGATAGTGTATGCATATTCCGTGCTACCCTGTTAAAAAAAATTTGTGCTCAGGATTACACAGTTCAGTACCTCAGTATCTGATACAGAACTACACAGCAGCTCTACACTCTGTCACTCCCACGGTGAGTGAGTAGGACAAATGATATCAACGAAGTCGTCCTTTGCTGATACCACCATTGACCTCATCGAACCTAACGCGTAATTTTTCAGGCTAGGAGGCTAGGCAACCCATTATGCAGCCCCAGTGACTATAATTTTCTATGAGCTGTCCCGGCGTTGCTGTATGTACTGATCTACAAAGCGGCCAGCGCTGAGACGTGCCTGCATTTTAATGACAAGCTAGCATTCAAGGGCCTTTCGTTTACTGGTCTGTCGCCACACCACGTGATTCTTTAAGGTGAAAGCACTTGTCATTATACAAGTTCCAGCTTTTTGCGATAATTCTGTAGACTCCGTTGTCTGCTTACTGTACGATCCGACGATTACCTGGCGTCTCAGTCTTATTATCAATTGTACCTTATCACATGCCCTCTACGTGACAAAAGATGCCATTCCGACAGCAGAGCGCGGGATGTAAAAAAAAAAAAAGAAAAAAAAATTGCAGACAAATTCGAGTAGTAGAACTCGCTCTCTGAGGGTTCCTTACAAACTTAATTGCGTATATAGATAGCTGTGGTGGTTTCCATTAATAATTAACATTAATGTCAGCAGTGGGCTCAACATGATCCACATTAGTTCTTCTATAGGTTTTGATGAGTCAATTTGCGAATATCAAATAACGTATCTTTCGATTGCATTGACTCAGAAGCTTAAATTTTTTACTCTAGTGTCTTTGTAATATTTTTAACACATTATTAACTCGAATCTCATATCTCTAGAAATATATTATTCAGTTTAAAAAAGTAATAGGATGTTTCGGGGATGGAAGCATTCTTAGTTGACTTAACTAAACTACAGACATTTTCAGAATGATTATAATCTATTCACGTGATCGTCTTTGTCACCTCAGATGTATGTGACTATTGTGGAAAGATAGCTGTTAGTACCGAGAAAAATAACGCTTCTCCATTTACATGCCGTAAGTTTCGATAAAGGACAAACGCCATTGTTCAGGAATGAACATTCACTACTTGGAAACATCATATTATATTAACACAGATGACGGTATATAGCGTTAAAAGTGGCTAAATGGAACATTAACACAGTAAAAAGAACAGAAAGCTCCTAATGTCCGATTACAGGATTAGTACCCAGCCTGTGGAACACAGAACATATTTTAATATTTAATAGTGTTAAAGAGCGATGATATATACATAAAACCAGTATTAGTCGGATGGAAGTCTTCTTGGAAGGGTTTGTGAAATGAGCATACAACGCGCTACTGTAACGAATTTTATAGCAGTGATCCACTGATGGGAGTCATTATCAGGTAGATATGACTGTAGACGTCGAACGAATTCCGGGACGTTCTCCTAGGATCCTAAAATATCGGTATAACGCTTTCGAAAACGTCGCAGCCACCTTGGGGAAATAACATGTGGATCTTTGGAAGAAAGCCGGATGATGTTGTTTCGTGGTAAGAAAGACTCCTCCTATTCTGTAGGACGGTTATAAAATCCCCCTACATCCAACTAGATTTAGGTTTGTCATGATTTCATTAAACAGCTTTAGGCGAATGCTGTGATGGTGTCTTTAAAATAGTACGGCCAATTTCCAACTGCAGCCTCGTCCAGTAAACTGAACGTTAAACAGCAATATTCCTTCTTTCCTTTAGAAGAAAGGAGTCGTTGTCTCGTGAAACCGCGTTGGATAAATTTTGAGAACCTGTGTTCGAAGAAGGCTGTGTCGCCGTCATCATATATGTCACGTAGTGATAATAAAAATAAGGTGAAAGAGATTAAGGTGCGTTGAGAGGCTGTAGGAATTTCTCCCTCTCCCAATACGCGACTGAAATAGGACAAAAAAATGGCTAATATTGGCACCAAGTACCCTCCGCCATGCACCTTACAGCGGTTTGCGTAACGTATGAGTAAATATAGATATTGCTACAGTACTTGAACATGCACTTACGCGAAAAATTATTGCCAATCTTATAATAATGGACAGAAGCTATATGATGAAACAACAATGACATAGTCGCTTTCCTAGGAAACCACAGCTCAACAAAGCTGCAGAGGGTATATAAAGAAACACGCTGCGACCACATTCAGTACAGTTCAGCAGAGCGGAGGTCAGCGTGGTCGCTTCCCCGTATCGCCGCCTCCCCGTATCGCCGCCTCCACGTATCGCCGCCTCCACGTATCGCCGCCTCCCCGTCTCGCCGCCTCCACGTATCGCCGCCTCCACGCCTCGCCGCCTCCACGTATCGCCACCTCCACGTATCGCCGCCTCCACGTATCGCCGCCTCCTCGTCTCGCCGCCTCCACGTATCGCCGCCTCCACGTTTCGCCGCCTCCACGTATCGCCGCCTCCACGTTTCGCCGCCTCCACGTATCGCCGCCTCCACGTATCGCCGCCTCCACGTATCGCCGCCTCCCCGTCTCGTCGCCTCCACGTATCGCCGCCTCCTCGTATCGCCGCCTCCTCGTATCGTCGCCCCCACGTATCGTCGCCCCCACGTATCGTCGCCTCCATGTATCGTCGCCATCGTCGCCTCCACGTATCGTCGCCATCGCCGCCTCCACGTATCGCCGCCTCCACGTATCGCCGCCTCCACGTATCACCGCCTCCACGTATCGCCGCCTCCACGTATCGCCGCCTCCACGTATCGCCGCCTCCACGTATCGCCGCCTCCACGTATCGCCGCCTCCACGTATCGCCGCCTCCACGTATCGCCGCCCCCACGTATCGCCGCCCCCACGTATCGCCGCCCCCACGTATCGTCGCCTCCACGTATCGTCGCCTCCACGTATCGCCGCCTCCACGTATCGCCGCCTCCACGTATCGCTGCCTCCACGTCTCGCCGCCTCCACGTCTCGCCGCCTCCACGTATCGCCGCCTCCACGTATCGCCGCCTCCACGTATCGCCGCCTCCACGTCTCGCCGCTTCCCCGTATCGTCGCTTCCCCTTCTCGTCGCTTCCCCGTATCGTCGCTTCCCCGTATCGTCGCTTCCCCGTATCGTCGCTTCCCCGTATCGTCGCTTCCCCGTATCGTCGCTTCCCCGTATCGTCGCTTCTTCGTCTCGTCGCATCAACTTCCCTGCAGTGCACCCATCTACAGAGTCCTCAGTTCCAATCAAGGTTTTTGGGAGGTTTTCCTTGATTGTAAGGCGAATGCCGGAACTGTTTACCTCCTCCCATCGATACAGAGATGTAATTCATGTAAATAATAAATTGAGAAATAAATGCTATAAGCGTACTTTGCCTTGTCTTTAATGAATTTTTATGTAAAGGAACTGAATAATAAATGACAGTGTATAGCTGACTGTTGCTCTGAAGCAGAAAGTTTAGTCTGTTCACATGAACCTAATGGTTTTCAATGGGGTAGGGGAAAATTTTAAAATATAACACAGAAACGAAGAGAGAACAAACATATACTCACAGAGCACAGAAAAATATAGTCCTATGTGTTTTCTTTTACATGTAAATGAAAGAGAACTGATGTTTAACTTAGGTGCATGCAAACATTCAGTGTTAATACGTGAAATATACAACGCTAGTTGTATCTCTATCGTTTCACTGCGAAGTATTCCACGTACACCTCAGTTATTAGCTGGACACGTTACTGTACACATTATCAGTTATTCAGCTGTTCAGCATTCGTTAGTCGCAAGCAATATCTCTGGATTAGGGAATCTGTGAGAGGCTGGCTGATTATGTTCACGATTTATTGCACCTGAAAGATATATGCGTTGCTTTTAGCGTCCACTGTGGTTCTTTATATTTACCAAAAGGCTTAACAACTTATCGGCTAAGCACAATAATCTATGCTGGAACGGTAAGTAGAAAATACCACCAAGATATAACATCGCGGTTAACTGCTTAATCATAGTGATCTGGTAAACTACGTTCGATCCATATCAATATGCTGTTAATGAAAGTCTTTGTTACTTATATTCAAATGTAGCTTATTTTTTAACGGTAAGACGAGTCCAAAAATATTGTTAAATGTTGCTCGTTTTAGCTTTTCTTTACCTTTGTGAAGATCACGAGATATAATGAGGCACAGTTAGATGTGAAGGATGTTTATTGAGCAGATACTGTGTACAGTGCGAAGAAGGATATTTACTGAGCAGATATTATGTGCAGTGTGAAGACGGCAAACGTATGTTTCGATCAAATAAGTTATCAACATTTCAGTGTGCTGCTATGAAGCATTCAGAATGTTGTCTTGCAGTAATAGGGTATAACACAGTATTTCATTCAGCCCTCATTAAAGAAATTGTTCTTATACTCACATAGTTAGTAGGCTTTCCCACTATATTATGCCTGAGATTAAGTTGAATCGCAGTACAACTCTGAAAGAGAAAATTACCTAAATTTAAGGGATCGTTATGGACAGAACACATGTAACAGAAATTGATGTGAAACACTGGAATTGTTCTCAAATGCACAAACCGATGCTATGATAAGACTGGTGTAACATAGTGACGCATATTTTCATTAAAAAAGTCAATACATTACGTTGAATTTTGTACAGATCGCTTGCTTATCTTTAGGATTTGTGAAAGCAAATTATCGAATGTCTACTGTTTTATGTACTTAAGCATATGAGCTAGTCCATGACAGTAAAGACGAAGAGTTTAATTTTTGTTATGGTTTGATTCTCGCGCAGATAAAAAAGTGCTTTCTACAAAGGAATAACAGACAGCGGGCTGTGCTATGTTACAGGATAGGAAACATTCCTGGCTGTCAAAACTTTCGTGCCTGCTGACAAGATTTTTCAATACTGTAAGCACCAAAGAATTTGAGGCGAAACCACTGCACGTTACAGAATTCGTAATCCAGAGGAAGTATTTTTAAGATTCTGATAATGCGTAAACGAATGAGTGCAAATATTTTGTAGTTATCATCAAATATAACTTAATTTGCAAGGACCTTAGAACATCCGCATTTGTTAATTGAGCTTTTGATTTGTTGCATCATGTTCATTGGGTCAGGAAACTAAAATATTTTGTATTCGTAAAAACAACGTGAAGCTATGTTCAGGAGTTAACTTATGAAATCCGTCAACTATATTTAGAATACGTTATTTTATCATCGAATTAACATTTCGTGTCACAGCTTCATAGTTGACAAAGGATCATCATTGCTGCATCAACCTTTAATATTGTAGTGATTAAGCCGTTCCACTGAACTATGCGAATCAGTATCGGATCTATTACAATATTAGTTTCCACAAAGAGAGATTCAGTGACAGCGATACTCTGCAAGCAAAGATATATTTCATGGTGGAGATCACCTTCAACATATTTTCGCCCGCAGATACAGCGTGGGAGAAATTACTGCAAACCTCCAAATGTACTCTGTTCTCCCTCTTTTTTCTCTTGATCGTTGAGCGATACATATGCAGAAGACAGTAGAGTTACTTCCTAAGAATTCTCGAAAATTGATTCTCTAGACATATTCTGTGAAGTTTCAAAATGTCTCCTTGGCGCCAACAATCACGATTCAGTTTCACAAAATAGGTCCCATCTCCGTGTGACCTACAATGCCCCATTTACGATAGAGCTTTGACTTTCTTCGATTTTCTCAGTTAGACAAGCTTCATGAGAGCTTCACACACTGATGTACGACTGCAGAATAACTTGCATTAAGGGGACACGCCCCTGAACTGGCTGCATTTTTAGCATTGTCTTCACCCTCATAATGCAACTGATCTATAAATGAGAGATAGCTGAAAACTCTGAAGCACAATTAGGTCATTAGTCAAAGCATTTCCCAAAAAATCATTGAGATATTTATTATATTTTGGTACTGACAACAATATTTATAACAGTATAAAACACAGACCACTATTTCACTGCGGTACCATTTTCTTTCGAACCACTAACTGACTCGAAAAAGAGTCGGAGTACAGACAACATTCACATAAATGTTTTATGCCTCCAGTTTCCTTCCCTAACGCTGACCTGCGGAAAAGACAAGTAATTCATTTTACTACAACAAAGATACTTAAAAATATACCTCAAATATCACAACAAAGATATTTAAAACTGTACCTCAAATATCACCGACATCATCATCATGTTATAAATTTTTCAGGAAATAGTAGGCAAGGGAGGTGGCGGGGTCATTCTAAATATCTGTACCAATTTTTGTGAGTTTAACTTAGGTCATTTAGGAGAAAAGTGTACCTGAATTCTGAAAATTCAAGTTTTCGGTAAATCGCAAAAGAATATTTACCGATTTATTAACTTACCACTATGCTCGTTTAGAACATTCCATCTGTATACTCCAGTTGTCCTCCTGTTTCCTTATCCTCCATACTCTTTCTCTTCATTCTTGTCTTTATCCTTGATTCCTTGGTAGCAGCTTCTGCACCTGTCTCTACTTCGATTACCGGCCGCTTATCAATAGCAATTATAGCTGATGTCATATTCCTTTCCGTCTGGATGTTTAATTTCTTCGTAACATTGATCCTTGAAATTGAACCATTATTGAATGTTGTTATTTCATCCACGACACCAATCTTCAGCACTGTCAGCCCAACTAATACAGTTTTGGATATTCTCTCCCATATATGGCTGTTGAAGTTTTCATTTGCATTCTGAGATAGATCATGCATACATTTCGTAAGTAGATTTTTATTTGCCAGATCCCTATATTAGACCTAACTAACTGCCTCCATTACAGCAAGTGGTAAGGACTGCTTGTGGGTAGCATTGCCCAGCCAGTAATTACACCACGAATCTTCCCCTTTTGGACACATACTATGCTGTGGGGTTTCATCTGTTAACACTCTGTGAAACCATGTTGCCCAGACAACTCGTCTCATGTTCTCCAAATCTCCTACATTTCTCCTTATTGCTAGTATATAATATTGAGTCAAAGAATCAGTTTCACTTTTGTAAGACGTCCTACACCACCTATGTGTTTTCCGTCTGACAGTTTTCTTCCACTGAAGTCTTTACATAATTTTCCTAGCCGAACTCGCATTGTTTTTGTACATTCCCAACACATTCAAGCTTTTCTATCAGAGTGTCCCCATTAGGTCTGTCATTAACAACAGTAATGTGTCCTTTACAACCTCCATCTCCTAGGTAGCCTACATACCTCACACTACAACTGACCTCTGATCTTCTAAAAATGTTTAGAACTCCTTTCGTTTCCATGTTAGCACTTGGCCGTTAAATTTTTTTACCCAATTATAGGTTCCAATAAATTTACTTGAACAACCCTGACAGTGGTTTGTTAGACATTTATAATATAGTATCTTACCAGTTTCAATAAAAGTGGCCATTACAGCCCCATTCGGAGAAGCATGACCTCTCTTCTGCCAAGATCCATCAAATGCTGCCACAATGTCTGCATTCTTAGACAAGATTCCTGCTTCTTCTGCTGCTCTTTTCAGTGAATGTTCACTTACACCACAATAAGTATTATGTATTAATTTATTGTATCTGTCAAACCTCAGTGGAGGCAGAGGTAAATCCATCACTGCAAAAAAAGTCTGGGCAGCTCTGCTTCCCCTTCCAATACATCGCAATGCGTAAGCAAGCTGAACATTTACAATGTAATGTCGACTATCAGTTACTGGCGATGTCATAGAATCACTGCGCATCTTCACACGAGTTACAGGCACTCACTAAACGACTTTAAAGACCCTTCCTTGCTGAAATGTACTCGGAATCGTCAATACTATCTTCACAATCGCAGTACTTACATTTCACAGCACTCTTCAGAAGTGTTGACACCATATTTAGATTCAGAATAACATTTCCGTCGTTACTGCTGCTCACAATACTACTAGGCTTGTTCTCATTACGTTCAGAAAGTTAAAGTTTACCTCTAGAAGCACTGCCTGTAGACGCAGTTTCCACAGGCGACTTTTGAAGCAACTGATGTGTATTATTCGGTTGTGTTTTTAACTGGGTGACGCGAAGCTTTCGTCTGGGACTAAATTTCTTCACTCTCGGCGTTTGTAGCACAGAAAACACAAACACAGAAAGAAAACAACACACAATAACTACAAAACCACACGCTTGTGAATTTCCGAAATCATATATTCTCAGTCTTCTAGACATGGCTATGCTTTGGTTCTGGGGGTCAGTACCTTCTAGCATACACCTGTGTTAACGATCCGTAACTAAGACCGAAAAATCGGAAGAACAAAATAATGCATTACGTATTCTGACGCACTTTAAACTGACAGATGGGCGTAGCCCTGTGCAACATTACGTTCAATCTCAATTTTAGAACGAACGGAAAATGATAATGCCCATAAACTATACATTTTTGAAATCAGCATGAAATATTCTTTTCTACAGAGCAAGAAATTTTTGTTATTTTCTCGAGCATATCCCCTTAAACGCTTTTGTGTGACTTTCTGACCATGTGAACAGCACTCCTGCGACAAATTCAAGTCTGCCGTTTTCCCTTTCTGCTACTTATTTCACCAGTTCGTTGATACAGTCGTTAAGACAGAGGTATTGCATTTGGGAGACGGCTACCTCTGGTCATCAAGATTAACATTTTCCTTGTTTTTCCTTAGGTCGATGGAAATAAACGCCAGGCTCCTTCGTCCAAGGAAGACATGGCCAATTTTCTTGCCCCGAAATGAGTTTGTGTTCCGTCAGTAGTTACCGCGTCGCTGACGGGACATTCAATCCTGGTCTCCCTTCATTACTTATTTACACAATGGCTTGTGGTTAACTTGTGTAAGTCTGGGTGTAGATGTTTTGAAAACATTTCATCTATCTCCCGCGAGCCAGTTTACGGTGTGAGGAGGAGGTTACTTGGGTTATCGCTGTCTTATCATCCTTTCGTGTTCCATTCGTGAACAGCACACAGGAAGGATGAGTGTCGGTAAATCTCCGCGTTAGCTGTAATTTCTTCGTTTTTTTTCTGTACGCTTATTTCCCGAGGCTTATGTGTAAGGAAGCAGTACGTAGCCAGACTCTTCCGGGAACGTCCTCTCCCGAATGTTAATCGTCAGCCTCTCAATGATGAACAACTCCTCTCTTGTACCGTCTGAAACTGAAGTTTGGTAAGCAACTACGTAACATGCTGGGGTCGACTAAACGATCCCGTAACAAATGCGCTGTTCCTCTTTAGAACTTGTCTGTCTCTTCTACGAATCCAGCCTAGTAACGGTCTAGAACGTGTACGTCGAAAGCGGCCCGAATCAAGTATTCGCGCAGCCCGCTGTTTTCGGCCGTATTTTATGGCAATATGCTTGTGGAAACTAATAGCACCATCCAGAAACGTCAACTAACGTTAAGACCTTCTTAAAACTGTATGTTTCTCGCTCAGTAACAAACAAAAAACATACAGAAACAGTAAAATTTTAAGATGTGCTTAATTTGGCCGTGAGCTAAGTAAAGTCTGCCACTTACGTCAGGAGCAAAGTGTTATGCACCGAGGTCACTGCAGAGTTAAAAGAAATGAGAGGGGAAAGATTTTATTGTTTTTCTTCCAATGCTGACAACATACAAACGTGCGCAAGTAGCAACGAACAGCTGCTGCGGTATACACTGAACTGTCAAAGAAACTGGTACACCAGTCTAATATCGTGTAGGAACCCGGAAGGCACGCAGATGTGCAGCAACACGACGTGACATGACTCGACTAATTTTAAAAGAGACTCTCCACACAGACAACAAGTTTCCAGTCATCAACAGTCCAATATCGGTGTTGACGGGCCCAGGCGAGGCGTAAAGGTGTGTCGTGCAGTCATGACTATGTGATCCAAAGTATCCGGACACTTAGTTAGTTAGTTGCGTGTTCCATTGATCAATTGCACGGTACTGTAGCCGTTATGATGTGGAACCTGTCCAGTGCACAAGAAATGCACATGTGAAACAAGATTTCTTTATATATATATATATATATATATTACAATACAGAGCTAAGTAACAATATTTCTATTATTTACCCCATTCCCTTAAATAGCACTATATTTATAGATTTATTTATTCCTATTCAAAAATTCATCTTTGGTATACAAGGAGTTGTTAACAAGATATGATTTCAATTTATTTTTGAAGATATTACTACTGTCTGTCAGAGATTTTATTTCATCTGGTAATTTGTCAAAAAATTTTATAGCAGCATGTTTTACGCCATTCTGTGCCAAAGATAGATTGAGTAAAGGATAGTGTAAGTCTTTCTTTTTTCTGGTATTATAATCATGAAATTCACTGTTGTTTTAAACTGGTCCATGTTGCTGAGTACAAATTTCATTAGTGAGTGAATGTACTGTGAGGCTGTTTTAAGAATTCACAATCTTTTAAAAAGATGCCTACAAGATGTGCGACTATGAACCCCACACATTATTCTAACCACTTTCTTTTGAGCAGAGAATACTTCTTGTCTAAATGTTGAGTTAACCCAAAATATTATTCCCTATGACATCAGAGAGTGAAAGTATGCAAAGTATGTTAGCTTACTAATTTCTATATCCTTAAAATTGACAATATTCTAATATCAAAAGTTGCTGAACCTTGTCGCTTTAGAAGATCCAAAATACAAATTTTCCAATTAAGATTGTCATCTATATGTACACCCAAAAACTTAGTACGCACTACCCTGTCTACTGAATTCTGTTGATGTCTTATATTTATTGAAGGAACTGCACATTTTGCAGCAGATAGTTGGACGTACTATGTTTTTTCAAAGTTTAGAGGAAGCCCATTTGCAGAAAACCAATTAATGACTTATTCAGACACCTTATTTGTACCATCTTCAATTGGAGTTTCTTTTACCAGATTAATAACGATGCTTCTATCATCAGCAAACAGTGTCGGTTTAGCTTCCTGTTTCAGATAGGAAGGTAGGCTGTTTTCATATATCAACAACAGAAGGGGACCCATGATTGAACTTTGTGGAACACCTAATGTAGTTTCATCCCAGTTAGTTGAAGTGGCAAACTTATTTAAATCACTTGACCCATATAAGGAAACAGTATGCTTCCTGTTCTGTATGTACAACTTAAACCACTCCTATGTTATTCCATTTATACCATAGAACTGTAATTTCTGTAACATACTGTAATGGTTCCTAAGATCAAATGCTTTGAACAAGTCACAGAAAATTCCTATTGGTGAAATTTTACTATTTAAAGACTATTATGTGGACAGTGAAATTGTATATTGCTGTCTCAATGGAACAGCATTTTTGAAATCCGAACTGTGATATACCATGTATCCCATTACTGTTGAGATGGGTAAACGCTGTTGAGTATATTATTTTCTCGAAGATTTTTGAATATGCTGTAAATGAGGATACTGGCAGATAATTATTGAAATCTGTGGTGTCCCCATTTTTGTAGAGAAGCCTGACAATGTCATATTTTAACCTGTCTGGGAAAATGCCTTGAGTTCATGACACATTACATATGTGACTCAAAACATCAGCTGTAATTGCTCCACATTGTTTTAATATCTTATTAGAGATGTCATCTACTCCAACAGAATAATTATTTTTCAAAGATTTAATAATTTCACTTATTTCACAAGAGGTTGTTAGGTGAAACTTAATATGACTAAATTTTTTCAAAACAGACTCTTCCATGTACTGTCTGGCTTCTTCTTTTGCACTGTTCTCACCGATTTCTTCTCCTACACTTAAGAAATGGTTGTTAAATATATTAGCTACTTTTGTACTGTTGGTTAGGATAGTCCCATTCTCCTTAATAGTAATACTACCTACCCCAGTGGTTACTTTTCCTGTCTCCCTTCTATCAACATTCCATAATTATTTGAATTTATTGCCAGAGTTGTTAATTTCTTCTGTTACATACGTATTTCTTGATTTCCTTACAACTTTTCTCAGTATGTTACAATAATTTTTATAGCGTAAAACTACTGCTGGACTTTTACTAATTCTTGCTGTTTCATAAAGTTTTCTTTTTCTTTCTGAAGACACTATAATACCTGTAGTAATCCAAGGTTTCCTTGAAAAGTGTGTGGTGTTACATTTAGTAATTTTCTTTGGGAAACAATGTTGAAAAAGGGATATAAATTTATCAAGAAATATGTTGCATTTATCATTAGTATTTGACTCATTATACACATCTCCCCTATTAACATTTCTTAAGCTTTCTTTGAAGTGCTTTATAGATACCGGGTTAAGCGACCATACACTTTTACTTAATGGTTTCCGAACTGTACATTCTGTTAGGTTTTGTTGGTTAAACATTTGTGCATCATGGTCTGATAATCCATTTACCACAGGGAGAGCATGTGTTTGTTTTACACTCTATCTCTGTACAAATACGTTACCTATTAGTGTGCTACTGTCTTGAGCTATACGTGTAGGGAAATTCATCACTGATTCTAAGTTATATGTTCTTAATAACACTTCTAGTTTACTTTTCCTCTCAGAATTATTTAGAAAGTTTACATTGAAATCACCACATATTAATAACTTCTTCTTTTTGTCTGAGAGACAGCATAAAAGGGTGTCAAACTTTTTTATGAATTGCTCCCAGTCTCCTAATGGGCACCTGTACACTGTTGCTAATATCAATACTATATTATCTAGCTGAAGTTCACATGCACAAACCTTAAAGTGCTGATCAACACAAAATTTGCTTACATCTACAGTTTTGCATTTATATCCTTGTTTCATGAAAATGGCAACTCCTTTGTTCATCGTAGATTTATAAGTGTAAGATACGAAATTATACCCACTTATACTGTCACTATCCATGCCCAAAGGTACATGCTGTTCAGACAGAGTATATGAATCTTATTCTTATTTTTGAGATCATCTAAACATATTAATAACTGATCTACTTTATTTTTTATTCCCCTGATATTTTGATCAGGTAAGTTGATACAAACCTCAGCTTTACCCCAATTTACTGTACATGAAGTTTCTTCTATTCTATTTATCTTGATTGTTGTCTGTCTGGACTTTGGCTTTAACCTAAATAATCTGTCTGCCTGGATCCATTAATTACAGGGATCACCCGTTGTGTGTCTTTGGACCGCCTTACAGTTTCTGCTAATAGAGAAGCTAACTTATTTTCCCCCACCCTGTTCAGGTGCAGACCATGTGTAGTGTATCCCCACCTATCAATAGCATTTACTGGAACATCACTTATGTGAGATTTTGTCGGTGACTGGAGCATCCGGTTCAGCTCAGTGTTAACGTGCCTTACAGGAGTGTTTACCCAGTGCTGATCACGGCACTGAAAGACCTCCAGAAACCCCACATATGTGTGCTCAGTTTCTGCTCCTATTTTATCCAGGTCACTTCTAATACTGTATCTTGGATTCATAGCCAATTATAATTACCTGATCTTCCTTCCCAAAATCCCTGCATAGTTGACTTACGTTTTCGGTCATCTGGCTAATGCTAGCACGTGGTTTCACAAAACTTGTGACCTGGTACCCTGCACCTAATTTCTCCTGAAGCTGCTGGCCCACACCCCTCCCTTGACTGCTGCGTATATGCAGAATTCTTCTTTTCCTGTTCTGGTTTGACCCCGATTTGTCTTTTTTCTTTAAGCTAATATTCTGCTTCAACCTACTTTCAACTACATCTGGATGAGGCCCTTCCTCCACTTCAGATAGCAAGACAAACTGATTTACTAATTGAATTTCTGGAGTTTTTTCAAGTGTTTCCATGCTTCGCCCTTTGCCTTCTACCTTTTCCTAGTTCCCAGTCTCTTTCTCCTCCCCTAACCTACATAATTCGAAGTTCGCGTTTTCAAATTCAGCCTTAAGCGCACAATTTTTTGCCTCCTTTTCATCTTTCTACATAACCTACACTGCCATGGAATGTATGAAAATTATTTACAAGTTCATATCGCCCTCCATCGGTAGTGCTGGAATTAAATATGTTACTGTCCCACCCTTACACTTGATGATAGATTTGACTCTCGCAGGCATACGTTCAGTCAGGTGCTGGAAGGTTTCTTGGGGAATGGCAGCCCATTCTTTACGGTGTGTTGCCTTAAGGAGAGGTATCGATGTCGGTCGGTGAGGCCTGACAAGAAATCGGCGTTCCAAAACATCCCAAAGGTGTTCTGTAGGATTCAGGTCAGGACTCTGTGCAGGCCAGTCCATTACAGGGATGTTATTGTCGTGTAATCACTCCGCCACAGGCCGTTCATTATGAACAGGTGCTCGATCGTGTTGAAAGATGCAATCGCCATCCCGAAATGCTCCTCAGCCATGTGAAGCAAGAAGGTGCTTAAAACATCAATGCAGGCCTGTGATACTGCGAGGCAAAACAACAAGGGGTGCAAGGCCCCCCCCCCCCCATCTCCCCCCCCCCCCCCCGCCCCATGGAAAACACGGCCACTCCATAACACCAATGTCTCCGAATTTTACTGTTGGCACTACACACGCTTGCAGATGAAGTTGACCAGGCTTTCTACATCCCCACATCCTGCCATCGAATCCCTACATTGTGTACCGTGATTCGTCACTCCACAAACCTTTTCCTACTGTCCAATCGACCACTGTTTACGCTCTTTACACCAAGCGAGGCGTCGTTTGGCATTTACCGCCGTGATGTGTGGCATATGAACACCCACTCGAACATGAAATCCAAGTATTCTCACCTCCCACCAAACTGTCGTAGTACTTGCGGTGGATCCTGATGCAGTTTGGTATTCCTGTGTGATAGTCTGGATAGATGTCAGCCTATTACATATTACGACCCTTTCAACTGTCTGCGGTCTCTGTCTGTCAACAGACGAAGTCGACCTGCACGCCTTTGTGCTGTACGTATCCCTTCACGTTTTAACTTCACTATTACCCAGGAAACAGTGAACCTAGGGATGTTTAGGAGTTTGGAAAATCTCGGGTACAGACGTATGACACAAGTTACACCCAGTCACCTGATCACGTTCGAAGTCCGTGACTTCCGTGAAGCTCCCTATTCTGCTCTCTCACGAAGTCTAATGATACTGAGGTCGCTGATATGGGGTAACTGGCAATAGGTGGCACCACAATGCACCTAATATGAAAAACTAATGTTTTTTGATCACATAGTGTAAGCCGGCCGCGGTGGTCTCGCGTTTCTAGGCGCGCAGTCCGGAACCGTGAGCCTGCTACGGTCGCAGGTTCGAATCCTGCCTCGGGCATGGATGTGTGTGACGTCCTTGAGTTAGTTAGGTTTAAGTAGTTCTAAGTTCTAGGAGACTGATGACCTCAGAAGTTAGGTCCCATATTGCCTAGAGCCATTTATTTACAAAGCTGCCATTCGACATCCTAACCATTTGTGTTGATTTTCAATTAATTAAGTTACAAAAATAGCCACTGTTGTGTTATATTTGGCCGAATACAAAAGTCCGATTGAAACGGTCCCCTGCAAGCGGTTGGCAATCTTTCAGATGCTAGGGAATCAAGATTCCTAAAAAATGTGCCCGAAAATCTAAAAAACAACATGGGATCCTATTGCGATGATCCTGTCCACAGTAGCCACTTACGTACGGAAATTTGGTCGCCAATGAAACCTTCAGAAAATTCATGTAATTCCAGTATATTACTTTATTTTACACTTAAGAATACTTGTTGTGATAGCTTACAATATGTAGATCCAAATGTGTAAGTGGTAGGCTTTTGTCAATAACCATGGCTTAGTGAAATTTGAATTTATCTTTGAGTGGTCACTTTACTCCCCTCTCTCCCACCTCCCTATGCAGCCCGATGTGTTGCGTTACAATGTCAGTATTGTCTCCTAAGCAAAAAAAAATTGACGTCCACTAATCTTGTCTGACGAGCAATGCTCGATAATCGGACCAACAGGTGTTTTCTAAGCCACTCATTTCGTGGATAAATTACATTCACCCAATGAGTCTGTCTGGCATCTGCTTTTCCCACTATTTCTTTTATGTGGTCATTCTGTTTTAGATCTTTCTGGATGTTTACTTCTGGGTAGTTAATATTCCCAGTGATTTGTTGCCAAAAGTGTAATTGTAAAGAAGCAGGTTACTTCGCCTTTTGTGCGCTTTATGTTATATTTATTTTTCTTCAGCGTCAACTGCCACTTTCTACATCAATCATCGATCGTCTGCAGGTCTTCTTGCAATTTGTTAGTCATCTAGCGCTCCTTCCTTCTTACAGACAACTGCATCATCAGTCAACAGCCTCGTAGAGATTCCGACGTTACCCACTATATCCTTTGTACATTGTGTAAATAGTACGGTCCTACAACACTCACTTGGGTTATTCCTGAAATTGCCTTCGCATCTTTCGACTTTGTTCCGATAAGAGCGAAGTGTTGACTTCTAACTGCAAGGGAGCCCTGAATCTATTCACAAACCTGAACAGATACTGGGTAAGCTCACTGCAGAACTGTATAAATGCGTTCCTGATGTCATGGAGATCAGCATCAAATTGGGCGCCTACGTCTACAGGACTCTGTATCTCGTGGACGAACAGCGTGAGCAAGAAATAAAGATGAACACGGGACAGTACATGCCGCCGCTTGCTCTGGCTGGTGCTACAGACACTTGGAGGCTGCCAGGGTCAAGCAGATAAGTTGTTCTTACTGCGGCACTCCCTTGTCGCGACACAGCAGGTATGCTGTCGCCTAGACCACACCAAACAGCTCGCCATCATTACGTTCGCTGGGAACTCAACATGAGGTCTGAGTTCATTTGTCGAAATCATTTCGGCTGTTTATAAGATGCAGATGCTTTTTTAATCTGACTCTATGTGGAACCTGGAAATGTTCAGTGACCGCAGTTGTTGGTGAAAGAAGGTACTGCATCAGCCGTAACTGGCGTTTATTGTGCCGGCCGGTGTGGCCGAGCGGTTGTAGGCACTTCAGTCTTGAACCGCACGACCGGTACGATCGCAGGTTCGAATCCTGCCTCGGGCATGGATGTGTTTCATGTCCTTAGGTTAGTTAGGTTTAAGTAGTTGCCCGACATGAACCCCATCGAACATTTAGGGGAGAAAAGCGAGAGTTCACTTCATGCATAAAGCCTTGCACCGGCAACACTTTCGCAATTATGGACGATTATAGAGGTAACACGGCTCAGTATTTCTGTAGTAGACTTCCAACGAAATGTTGAGTCCATGCCACGTCGTTTTTCCACACTACGCCGGGCAAACGGCAGTCAGACATGATACTGGGGGACTTTAATCACCAGAATGGTTCAAATGGCTCTGAGCACTATGTGACTTAACTCCTGAGGAGGTCATCAGTCCCCTAGAACTTAGAACTACTTAAACCTAACTAACCTAAGGACATCACACACACCCATGCCCGAGGAAGGATTCGAACCTGCGACCGTAGCGGTCGCGCAGTTCCAGACTGTAGCGCCTAGAACCGCTCGGCCACCCCGGCCGGCTCACCTCAATGCATTCTTTTTTGATAACAATTACGTACTTACCTGTAGCCACCTACAGGAGGTAGTACACATTACTACGTTCGATTCTAAAGAATTTTTCTGATTTAAAATCACTCACCGTTTTTAGCGCTTCAGGTTGCGCCGATAAAAATGCATTTCGCCGAAATGGCTACTTATGCCATGACGAATGCCAATGACGAATGTATAGAGGGTGTCATAGCTACGTATGACGTCCTGAGGCCAGCGGTGAGATAGCAGTAAACGGTAACCTCAGTGCAGTTTGAACTCTTGACGTGTGTAGTCCATCATGGAAAATGCCAAATAACGGATGAACTGTTATAATTTTGTCTGCTGATATATACCATCCATTTATATGTGAAAATTATATAATTGTACTTTGGTGTTAACATGTACACGTTTCCATTTTAATTGGTTAGTGTATTGCCTGTAACCCTGAAAATGGTTGCTCACTGACCGAAATATACATTTGCTACAATAAACGCAAGTAGGGATGACTGCTGAACCTTCTTTCGCCAGCTGAGACTTTAATGCAATAAACATTTTCTCGATTTTCAGGCCGCGTCATTTCGAACCGGTTTCTCAGCATTTCTGAACAGATTCATTTTCTTTTCATACTGTGGCTGAGGGCCAGTGTGTCATACTCAGTCCGTCAGTTCAAGTCCCTCTTACAAGTACTCGTTATGGGTGCGCGTCACATGCTTGCGTGTAAATCAGCCGCCAGTAGCCAGCCGCTGTGACCCATAGGTTATAGGCGCTTCAGTGCGGAGCCGCGCTGCTGCTACGGTCGCAGGTTCGAATCCTGCCTTGGACACGGATGTGTGTGATGACCTTAGGTTGGTTAGGTTTAAGTAGTTCTAAGTTCTAGGGGACTGATGACCTCAGGTGATAGGTCCCATACTGCTTAGAGCTATTTGAACCATTTTTTTCAGCCACCAGTCACTTCGCCAATGGATCAGCGACGTCAGTGATCAGTTGAATGTGCCGAGCGTAGAATTCTAAAATCTTGAGCACACTTCAGACGACATAGAGGATGATTCGAAAAGATCATGTCACCCCATAGAGGAAGTTTCAAAGTTTTATGTTCGCGCAGACTTACCCAAACACTTAATATGAGCTCCATGTTTTGCTCATTTCACTCGTGACTAGACAGGTTCCTGTTTACTGACACGACAGCTTGAACAGTTTGACTTCTTAGCTTTCAATAGCAGTATTTTAAGCACCTCTACAGAAAAAAATCTCAAGATGTGAATACTGGTGACCTGCGAGGCCAAAAGCAATGAACAAGATCTTATCGTCCACCTCTTCCAGTCCAACGAGGTCGGATGAAAGAACACGCCAAATCCCAAGGTGAAAATGAAAGGGGGCGCCGTATGAATAAAAATAAATAATTGAAATCATCGGGTGGTTGAGTAAACAACCAATTTTACAGCATGTCTAGGTATGACATTCGTGTCGTTACACTATCGCAGAAGAATCACTGGAAGCAGTTTCTTGTATTAAACATCTAGAAGCTTGCATACGGAGCGATCTGAAGGGGAACGACTACATAAAATTAATCATGGGTAAGGCAGAGGCCACCCTGAGATACATTGGAAGACTCCTCAGTAAACGTGGCCCATCAACAAAGAAAGTGGCTTATAAAACACTCGCTCGGGTAGTACTTACATGCTGGTCTTCAGTTTGGGACCCGTACCAGTTTTGATTAATAAAGTAATATGAGGAGATCCAAAGAATCGTAGCACGTTTCGTTTCAGATTCATTTAGGAAGCACTAAAGCATCATGGATATGGTCAGTCAGTTCTAATGGCAGAGGCGTCTGCATTACGGTATGGTCTACCGTTCAAATTACGAAGGCCTACAATCCTAGAATAGTCAGACAATATATTGACTCCTGCAAAGTTTATCTCATTAGAAAATCATTAAGATGAAACTAAAGAGATTCAAGCCCATACAGAGGGTTACCAGCAATCGTCGTTCCCGTGAACCATATGCAGCTGGAACAGAAAAAGGAGGAATTGACACGAACACAAGGTACCCTCCGCTACACCCCATAATGTGGCTTTCACATTACATTTTTAGGCTAAATGTAGAAGTGTTCTTTCACAAGAGAGACGAAATACATGAAAGCGAGAGATTATTTACGTTTTACAATATCTGAATAAAGAAAAGGCCTGCATTGTAGACAAACAAGACGTGCTTGGATACACGTTTTTCAAGAAAATTCTTTCAGCAGTGAAAATGCGAGATCTATTTACAGAGGAAAATAATTTTCTACTTTATTTGAAAGCTACGATTACAAGAAAATAACAGACAAAGAATTTTTTTAAAAATGCGTTATTGTCTGCTTTGTGAAAATTGTTTAATCTGTTGTAAATACATCACTTTTGTCGAGTAAATAAATATGGAAGTTTCGGAAACGTTTGGACGACATATCTTATATTCTTTTCTCAGTAGAGAATTTGTCAAGAACATCCGCTATGAATTTTTGTTTGGTAATTAATAAATTGGACTTTAAGGTAAGCTTTCGTATACAGAGTGATTTTAAAGGCTGCGCGCAAACTGAAGGAGCAGATAGAAGAGTCGGAATACAGCAACTTTGGAATAGAAACTCGTGGCCTTGGAAGTTATTCTAAGCCAGTGAAATGTCAATTGAATGGAGCTAATACAGGATTATTCTAATCTGTCTAATGTGGAAAAGCTATGCGAAATCAGGATAGGACGGAGGAACGACTTTTGTGACGATTTCTTATAATCATACTGGATACAATACTGGAGAACCAAACACATTAATATATTTCTGAGATCGATCTGTCCTCTAGGTCTCTGTAATGTTATTCAAGCTATTACAGTAGGTGAACCGCGCCTTTTTTGTTTCCTTAATAAGTCTCCTAGTGTCTGTGTCTAGTGTTCTCTATTATCGCTCTAGCGTTTGTTCCCTAAGATATAGTGCTAGGCTAACCTTCGATAAGTCAAAGATTTGAAACAGTCAGTCCCAACGGAAAACTGGCGGTTTCAGAGAATACAACTGTTTTCCGCTAGACTATTAAATTTCTTCTCGCTAGACGTATGCCAAACATAAGAAAGTCGTAAGCTTACCTTGGTGTCCATACAAGAGTTTGTTTCCAGAGTACTTCATGCATTACTTTTGGGTATTTCTTCCACCAGGTATTTAGTATTTTCCATGGACAGTTCGAATAATATCTATTCCCCATACTTAGCTCGACGCTCAATACTATTTTAGTGGGGATGTGGTATGATCGCATGGAACATCATAAGACCTTCAATTTCCAAATTTTGTTAATGTCGAGCGACACCGGACTCAAGTCCCCAGTAGGCAGTCATTTGAGAGCGAGTACAATTGTTAGAGAGCCAACACTCACAATAAGCTAATCTAGATCTTCAGCTGCATTACAAAGGCAACACGTTTCTGGGTCGTTAATAGCAGTAATGAGAACTAAAAGCCTCCATAAATAGCGGACAGTCGATGGAGTTTAATGAACAGTTGATGCCAGATATTGCTACTGATCATGGTCTTAGGGGGTTCATCGAGCGCAATTGTTAGTACACTTGACTCACATTCAGGTGAACGAAGGTTTAAATCCGCGTCCGGCAATCCAGATTATATTTTCTGTGATTTCGCTAAATCTCTCCACGCGAATTCCGGGATGGTTCCCTTGAAAAGGACACGGCAGGTTTCCTTTCCCATCCTGCATCCTTGACCCACTTCGAGCTTGTGCTCCGTCTCTAACGACATCAATGTCGATAACACGTTATACGCCAATGTCCCTTCCTTCTTTCATAGATTATCTGAATATGGACATAATACTGTAATTTCTCTCCGGGGTTTCTATTTATGCAGCTACCTCAGTTTAGTCATTTGAACATTTAAGTTTCGTTTTCTTTATTTGTAATTGATGGTGTTCTTTACTAATAGTGTCGCTCCTCCATTACCCTCTAGCTTACCCAACGTTGCCGGCCAGAGTGGCCGAGCGGTTCTAGGCGCTACAGTTTGGAACAGCGCGGCCGCTACGGTCGCAGGTTCGAATCCTGCCTTAGGTTAGTAATGTTTAAGTAGTTTTAAGTCCTAGGGGACTGATGACCTCAGAAGTCAAGTCCCGTAGTGCTCAGAGCCATTTGAACCATTTGGAACAACTTTTCACAATGCCATCAGCATCACATGATCTTTCATCTTTTAGAATTTTAAGAATTCTGTTAATTTCAATGAAGGTCGATGGTGCTACTTGTAGTTGCTATATTTAGAACGTCATTGTTGAAAGTACTTGCAATTTGTGAATTATCAGTCACAAAATTGTCATTTAGTTTAACTGTTATGGTATAATGTACACTGATTGGTTGTCCTGTCCCTCGTTTGTCAATATCGCATACAGTTTTAATCTTATTATCAACATTATTTATTTTTATTAGCACGTGCACACTTCTGGACCTTCTCATGACTTTCCTTAAAATGCTGCAGTACTTTTTGTAGTATGCAACTAGTGTTGTATCTTGACTTACTTTGGCCTGTATAAAAATTTCCCTCTTCCTCTTACTTCAGATTCTTATATTCACGGAATTCACATATGTAACTACCGTGTTAATGTCCATTTGTGGCTCACTTGTTTTATAGTTTGAAAATACGTTTCTTACCTGTCTGCCATTCATTTCGGTGACTTTATATTTATCTATACACTGGGACACCCAGTTCAATAGATCTTGACGGTGACATCACTTTACAAACTCTAATTGAAACCAACATTATCGTACTTGATAATGGCTTAAGGCAGAAATCGTGTCAGTAAAAAAAAAAAATTATAAAGTTTGTACGGTTAAAAGGCGTACATATAATTCAGAAATTAGGTGGGTGTTTCACGTTCACTTACTGTTGAGATTGTACATAGTAAAATAAAAGTTATGGGGACTGAAGATGTATTTCTTTCCTCCTAGAAATACTGGTTGGGTATTGGATTGATTCGAGGAGCCATTGCTTACATCAGAGGATCAACAGGTTGAAATGGATCTGGAGGAATCTCTGAGATTTCTGGCCGACAGAATAAAGGGGCAGAAAAGCGGAGTCAAATGCGCAATGGTGCAGTCAGTTTGATCACATTGTATTGGCACCACCGTTTAAGATACGAAAGTTAGAGTCAGTGCAATATTTCTGAGTGCACAAGTTACAGCCAAGAGCAGGCCTGTTGACAGTAAGTTACGCTGACCAGCAGTTGCGAAGTAGAATGGAGGCCACAGGGCCGTCGAACCGCTGAAAAGCGTAAACGCAGCAGTTTGCATGGCGCAAGCTACAGGCACAAGTGGCCCACTTGCCCAATCTAGGTGTTATGAGTACGTGACGCGAAGCGGCGCGTTAGCGAAACAGAGTTGCACAGCTGTGTATAAATAGGTGCCGGTTTTCTAACGAGGGGCATTCAAGTGTGGCAGCTCTCCTGGATGGTGGGGCGTGTCACACCACCAGCTGCACGCAGCAGCAGACGGTGCGCCAGCACTCCAGTCCACAGCGAGTAGCTGATTCGACCATCCGAGGCCAACGTGGGGTCTGTAGCCAGCCAGCGGCGGGCCACTCGGCAGCTCGCTACCACGGACAGTCTTGTTGGCTCCCAACACACGCCGGAGACATCCATAGGCGAGACCCGCAGATTTGGCTGTCGAATTGCAGGCGCCTGTTGTCGCCCACGATCTTAACCACGACGGCGAAGAAGCAGGCCGCTCTGTCCCTCCCAACGAGTAGTGCTGAGGCAATCGAGACAAAGGCCGCTGAGTCATCTACCGGCGCATCCTGATGACATCAAAACTCCGCGGCTGTACATGGCTGGGACACCGCAGTACTTTTCACGGGTCGCTGAGGTAGCCCTTCCGCACCAAGCTGTTTTCCAGGTAGCGAAGTGGCGTCCTCGGCCACACAGGACCCTGCGACACAGACGGAGAGGAACGCGGCACTGTAACTGGGAATAATGAAACACTTGAAGATCATGACCGAGTTTTAATATGCTGCACCCTGACAGTTTCCATCCACGTCCAACATTCCTCCACCACTTGCCAACATGTACATTTGGCAGTGACAGCTACAACATTTACATTGATGCTTATTCTGATTACATGACATCAGATGTTGGATGGAAAAGATGCGATAAGGGAGAGCTAGTTCATTAGAAGTAAATAGATAGATACTGGAATTTCAAACACGTTCTTGTATTTTTCTGAGGGCAACGAACAGGAAGTAAAGGAAACGGAAGAGAAGTGCGATATTTGTTCCTTTGTGTGAACTGTTATTACTTGTAAAATTCTCAATAACCGAAACCAGAGAAGCTAGTGATGTTGGAAACCCGGAGTCTAGAGCGAATTTGACGTTCCAGCTCATTCAAAGTGCTTCCGTTCCGTTCAGGTCGGAACTCTGGCCAGGTCTACCATTTCTGGAATGTTAGTGTCCATAAACCATTGCCACACAGATGCTGCTTTGTAACAGAGTGAATTGTCATTCTGATACTATCATCGTCTCAGAACGTTTCCTCTTTTGTACATAAAACATGATGATATCCTTCCACATTTTGCGTTTTCTTCAGAGCAACAAGCGTATCACGCCCTAACCGTGAATAACTGCCCCCACACTCCATGCCGTAACACCACTTCCTCCATACTTCACTGTTCGCTCTACACATCATGCCAGATAGTGTTCTCCAGGTATTCGCCAAACCCAAACCCTTCCATCGGGTTGTCACGTGGTATATCGTGATTCATGACTCCAAATCACTCGTTTCCAATCATCCATTATCTAGTGGGGTCGCTCTGTACACCACCTCAAGTGTCGCTTATCATCGACTACAGAAATGTGTGCCTTATGAGGAGTTGATGACCACTTTACGCCATTCTTTTAAAACCATAAGCACGGTCAGTGTGCTGGCCAGACTTGGGAAATCATGAGTGATTCCTTCTACTGATTTCATGCGGCTTTTAACAACCGCCCTTCGCAATGCTGGGCAGTCCCTGTCTGTCAGTACATGGGGTCTGCCTGGTCTTGGTTTAGCTAAGGTTTTTTTTCTTGGCGCTTCCACTTGACAATCACGTCACCGCCACTTGCGTTGGTCAGCTATAGCTGGGGTGAAATGTCACTGGTTGATTTGTTACTCGATTGATATTCCCTTATTAGTGCATCTTCGAAGTCACGAAGCTCTTCTGAGCCACCCATTTTGCTGTTGCTGCTTATCTATTAACAACACAATACCACCGCCTCCTTTTGTAGCGACAGGCCCGCCTCTCGTGACAGCTAGTGGTGAATTTTGTGTTACATAGGGGTGTCCAGACACTTATGAAGGGTAGCGTATTTACGACAGTAATGAAAACGGAATGAACTTGGCTAGAAATTTAGTATACAAGTTCTTTACTGGAGTCCTTTACATAAGAAAAGACTAAGAAAGTAGAATGTACGTAAATACTATCAGAAAAGATGAAAGGGCAACAGGAATGCGTATAGTTGAGCACCATAACACATGAGGAGACCTTTATCTGGCCTTAGATGTCAAAGGGATGGTGGTGGTAGTGATGAAGAAGAAGAAAAGAAAACGAAGATGATGAAGAAAAAGATGATGATGAAGATATAACTGTATGATGATAATGATTAGCCATAAATGTAATACTAGTGACTGAGCTAATATATATTCCGAATTCGGAAAATGGATTAAAAGGAGTACTCACGAGCAGCTTTAGCTACAGATTACTGTTTAATAACGCTGAACAACAAACCTAAATTTAAGAGAATCGTCAAAAAGAATCGACGTGGAGAGAAGTGGGATACTGAAGTACGGAACCAAGTTTGCTGTAGACAATGCTATGATGAATACCAAAACAATTCAGTCGACGAGAAACAGATATCTCTAATAAGTGGTGTCATCCTTGGGTAACAGAAGAAATAATTCAGTTGAGGCACTGAGAACCATAAAAGCCCAAAACAAGTACACAGAGTTTTGAGAAAAATAGATATTTGTGAAAATCAAATTTGTAGAAAAAGTGCCAGTCTCGTAGGTTTGACCTTTTTTTAACCAAGCCACAATTTCCTACATTTCATATGAAAAAATAATATACCCACTTTGATATAAAATAACAATTAATATTTAGGATTGTATGAAGCGCTGAGACACATAATAGCCTGATGCACACCATCGTTGATTTTGAGGTTGTGGCTTGTACACATACTCCTGACATATTTTGATCCTGTGGTGAGTTAGGTTTGCCTGTGCTATAGACCCACACTGTACACGTGAACACTCACTAAAATCTGTCTAACTGATTTCTCTGACATTCCCTTCCATATGGGCCCGACGATGGTGTGCTTTAGGCCCTTCTGCTTCTCAGTGCATACATTTATTATTAATGTTAATTCACAAAATTTCCATATATCTCCTAGTGACAATAGTGTATTTTTTCAGTTGTAAGGTTTGTCATTAATGTGAAACTAGAATCAGAATATAAGGAACACATACTAATTGCACCACGCATATAGTTGTGTCTTACTACGATGCTTCATGGTCCTCGTTACCATCATTTTCATTAAGCACGTTCTGTGGTCTGAGGATCAACTAAAACTACCGATATACCTCCGATTACGAAGTACTACTACTACTACTACCACTACATAAATGATGTAGACACTAAATTATGTTGGCAATCCCAGATAACTATTGGACACAACAGAGAAACAAAATTATGCTTTGCGCTTTGGGACCACGTGAAAACCAGTACCAGAGAAATCGGTAAGACAGTTTGTCTTGATTGTTCATGTATACAATGTGGGCCTACAGCATAGATAAAGCTGTTTCACTATAAGGTCGACAGATGTCAGGGGCACGCATACATGCTAAAATATCAAAATCATGGACGACGGGCGTTACATCTTCACTGTGCTCAGCGTCTCGATTGATCGACGAGAGAAGGGACTAAAAAGATGTTCCTGTAAAGTTGGGAATACGACAGTGTAAGTTGCTTGTTAATGAAATAAACAGGAAGTGCAGCAAAGCCAAGGCTAAATGACTACGAAAAAACGAGAAAAAATCGAAAAAGAAATGGTCATCGTAAGGACTTGATTGAATATACAGAAAACCCAAAACAACATTGGTGAAATTAAAAGTAAAGGTGTGAACATCAGAATGCAAAAGTAAACCTACTGTTACACGGAATAGGAGAGAGTGCATACGTGGAAGGTGTGCAATGAAGGGCTCTGCAAGGGGAAATAACTGTCTGATGATGACGTGATAGAAGAAGAATTGGTAGTTAATATGAAAGACGAAGGGGATGAAATATTAGCGTGAGAGTTTAGCAGAGATATGGTATACTTGCAACCTAAAATGGTGCAATGTTTAGATAACATTGCTACAGAAATTCTAAAATCAATGACGGATGGTGGCAACCATACGACTAATCAGTTTGGTTTGTAGAATCTGAGTCCAGAGACGTACCGTCAGCCTATCGAAATAATATCATCCACACTTTCCCGAAGATGGCAGCGACAGTGAAGTGCGAGGACTAAAATCAGCGTAACAGTTCGTACATCCAAATTGTTACCAAGAGTAGTGTACAGAAGAATAGAAAAGAAAACTGAAAATCTGTTAGATGACGGTTAGTTTGACCTTAGAAAAGCAAAGCCTCCAGAGAGGTGATTCTGACGTTGCACTTCATAGTGGAAGCAAGACTTTAGAAAAAATCAAGGGACATTCGGGGGATATGTCGATTTGGGAAATGCATTCGAAAGTATAAAATGGTGCGAGATTGCCAGGAAAATAGGGAACGACAGACAATATACGATATGTACAAGAACCAAGAGGTAATAATAAAGGTGGAAGACGTAGAATGATGTGCTCGCATTAAGAAGGGTGTAAAAGGGTTTTTAATTTATTATTGTGACCATAACTTCCTTCATATTTTATTATTTCATAGAAGTGTCAGACAAATATTTCATCTCTAAAAGCAAATGAAGCTTTGTACTTCATTGCTACGTAACTTGGTAAAAGTATTTACAGACTAGTGTTGGTGCCATTCTGCAATACGACGGATGCCCGTCGCCGACAGCGAGAAGCTACCGAATAGATCAGGTTGTGGCAAGTCTTGCACACTGCATGTACGTGCGTACGTTAAGCCAGAACACATGACAACACGGACATTATTGTCTCAGCAATGCTGTACCAATTCTTACGCTCTGTGTTTCTGGCTCGCTTCTGTCGGCGTTATTACCGAAATAGCACTGGTTACTGTTCTCATTTTCTATACTAACGCAATATTTCAAACCAATACAAATTTCACGAATAAAAATTACTCCCCTTTTAAGAAAGGTTTATTTAAAAATAAAAATTTTTAGCACTGCTGATATGGCTAATTGATATTTCGGATTTTTACTCGGCTATTAACAAAAAATAAAAGTAGTAGTAGTAGTAGTAGTTTTATTCATCCGTAGATCTCTTTTTACAAGGATATAGGACATGTCAAAGTATTTACAAGCTTAGATCAATTTACAATAAGCTAATTCGTATACTCATATATTTACAGACTTCTAGTTAGAGACAATCATTAGATTTTACTCCTGGTATACAATAATTTATTTACATATAACTCATTAAATAATGTAATGCCACACTATTCACTCATATTTCACTATCAGTCACTGCACACACTATACACACATTGTTTCATAACACTTCACTCACTACATACACACACACACACACACACACACACACACACACACACACACACACACACAGGTGATCCTTGGGCCATTTTCTGTACTGCAAGTTCCCATTTGCTATCCTGAAAAACTGAGTCAGCATCCCTTCATAATGAGTGAGATGTTGAGCTCAGAAAGAGGAAGAGGTGTTAGTATTGTGCTATGCATAGCTTGAGGGGAGAGTGTCACTAGAAAGGAAAAAAGAAGAAAAATATTAAAGTGAAGGTGTTATGTGGAATATTGGATGTTTTATAATCATCATCATTATTATTATTTGTTTGTATAACATTTTTTTATCAAACCCCTACTCTGCTTTATCTAAGTAATCCTTCAATGTATAAAATGTATTGCATAACAGGTACTTTTTAGCTGCCTTCTTAAATAAGTGTATTTTTGAAATTTCTTTAATCTCTTTTGGTAATTTACTGTACAGTTTTATTCCTTGGTAGAAAATGCTGTTTTGAGTTTTATGTTTATTTTTTCTTGGTAAATGTAAGTTGAGTCTATCTCTTGTTCCATGGTCATGGACAGAGCTGTTTGTGCAGTAATTGCCAATGTTACTTTTGATGTGTACAACTGACTGGTAAATGTGTTCACATGGAGCAGTTAAAATTCCCAGTGTTTTGAACAGATCTTTACAATGAGCTCGACTACTATTTCTGGTTATTATTCTTATGGCTCTTTTCTGGAGTTTGAAAATTGTGTTCATATTTTGTGGATTTGTTCCCCAAAAAAGAATGCCATAGCTAAGAATTGAGTGTACATATGAATAATATGTAACTAAAAGACACTGCATGTTACACACAGATGATAGAATTCTAAGGGCATAACATGCTGATGACATTCTGTTTGCAAGTACCTTTGTGTGTTCGCACCACTTCAGCTGAGAGTCAATATTCATTCCTAGAAATTTTGCATTTGTTACACAGTCTATAGAGGTGCCATCTACATTTAGTTTAACATTGTCATTTTTCCTCTTCAAACTGAAGTTCATGGCATTAGTTTTCTTTATGTTTAATGTCAATTTGTTGCTTATTGACCAATCGTAAACTTCCTTGAGAGTTTCATTTGCTTTCTCGGTAAGGAGTTCTCTTGTTCTCTCAGTGACTATAATATTGCTGTCATCAGCGAAGAGAATTTTCTCACCATGAGTAACACTACTGGGAAAGTCATTGATGTGTATCAGGAATAGTATTGGTCCTAATATGCTACCTTGTGGAACCCCTATATTAATATGTTTTGGTTCTGATAAGTATTTTACTAAATGTTTAGATCTATTTGAAGTATGTGTTATCTCTACTCTTTGTACCCTATCTGTTAGGTATGATCGAAACCAGTCATTAGCTACCCCTCTTATTCCTAATGCTTCTAATTTATTTAATAGAATCTTATGGTCGACTGTATCAAAAGCCTTAGAAAGATCCAAAAATATGCCTGTGACACACTCATCTTTATCAAGAGCATTAAGTACAACTTTTGTGAATTCTACTATGGCTGACTCCGTATTTTTGCACTTCGAAAACCAAACTGTGATTTGCTTAAAAGATTGTATTTATTCAGATAATTCATTAATCTGTCTTTCATAATTGCTTCTATTATTTTTGAGAATGCTGACAGCAGGGAAATGGGCCGGTAATTTTCTATGTCTTCTGCATTACCTTTCTTAAGCAAAGGTACAACTCTTGCCTGTTTTAGCTGCTCTGGAAATGTCCCTGATGTGAAGGATTCATTTATTATATTTGTTAATGGGCCTTGTATAATCCCTATGCATTGTTTCAGTACACACATTGGTACATCATCTAAGCCTTCTGACTTTTTATTTTTTAGCTTTTGAACAGTTTTATTGACTTCATTCTCTGTGGTTGGAAGTAACATCATTGTATCTAGTGCAACAATTTTTGCAGGTGTTATATTTGTTTTGGGGAATTTTTGTTGTAACTTCTCTGCAATACTTGAAAAATGCTCGTTTACATAGTTTGCTAAGTGTTGTGGATCATTTATTACCTTATCCCCCTCCCTTAGCAGTATGTTATTCTGCATTTGTTTGCCTCTCCCCGTTTCCTTTTTTATAACATCCCAGACTGCTTTGCTTTTATTCTCTGCATTATATATTATTTTGTCATTAAATGACTTTTTTGCAGCAATCAGCACCTTCCTATAAATCTTTTTGTATCTATGATAGAAATTTAAGAATTCTGGATCATTGTGAATCTTTTTCATGGTACTGAGGTGTTTAAGTGTTTGGGAGGACTTCTTAATACCTGCTGTTATCCATCTGTTTTTGTGAGATGTTGATATAGTCATGCATACTTTTGGAAATGCTGTTTCAAAGTTCAATTTAAACAATGTGGAGAATTTGGAGAATTTCATATTCACATTGGTTTCCTTATAGACTTCATCCCAGCTTTGTTTTTCTAGTTCTTTTGAAAAATCTTTTATTTTGATTTCTGATAGATGTCGTTTATAGGCTTGTAGTTTAGGGAATGATTCGATGCCTGATTTTACTGTTGTTATTTGACAGAGATGGTCTGATAGTCCAAGATCTTTTACAGCTACATGACATTTTTCCCTGTCTATATTTGTGGCCACATGGTCAATTACTGATGCAGTCATTGTAGTAACCCTTGTTGCACTATTGACCAATAGGGACATGCCAAAACTTTGAAGGATATTTATGAAGGTGCTGCTGGATTCATTTATGATATTAGTGTTGATGTTTATGTCCCCACACAGAATTATGTTGACCTTTGTACTTGAGACTTTATCTAGAACTTCTGTTAATTTATTGAAAAAAATGTCCACACTACCACTGGGAGATCTACACACACACAAAATGATTAATTTCTTGGTGATATCGAGCCCTGATAATTCAATAGCTGATATTTCAATGTGTTTGTCTTCACTTACTGTACTGAGGTCATGTCTAGATTTGAACTGTGTTCCTTTTCTGATATAAATGCATGATCCTCCACCCCTAAATAAACATTATAGCCGAAACGAAACAAATACCGGTTATTCAGAACTAAACTACCGGTATGTGTTTTAACCGGTCGGTTTCCCTCATGCCTGGCTCCCCATTAGATCTTCTCTGTCATATTAATGCTAAATGGTACGTGCCCCAGACTGATAATCGGTCTCAAATGTCTTTTCCAAGGCACTTCTTTTGTGGATGAATAACGTTTCCTTAACATTCTACCAATTAATCTCAGACTGGCCTCCGCTTTTCGTACTGTTTGTTTTTATATGGTTATCCACTTTAGGTCGCTCCGAATGGCTACCCCTACGTATTTTACGGTAGATACTGTTTCCATTCATTTGTCGCCAATATTGTAATTGTACAGCAGTGCATTTCTTTTATTATGTGCTCGCAGTATCGTACATTTATTTACGTTCAGCCCCTGCCCCACTCATCAATCCTCTGCAGCTCTTCTCTTATTGTTACCTTCTTACACACAACTACACTATCGAAAACAGTCCCAGGCAGATTCAGACGTTGTCGATTAGTTCATTAATGTAAATAAAGCGGCATGATACACTCCTTTCGAATACTCCAGAAATTACTTTCAGAATTCAAAATTTTTGGTAACATTTTTGGAAAACAGCGATCTTATGAGCAATATAAAATCAGTGAAAAAATAGGCTGGATCGCGATGGTTATTTTATTAAAATCGCCGGCTTCGGCCTAGTCTTAGGTCATCTTCAGACAGCACCATCAGCTGCGTACAACACTCAGTTGTACTCAGTCGCTGAAATTGATGAGCAGCAATGGTTAAGTGCGCATTCTTTTTATTTGGCGAAGAGGTACGACACCAATCCGTGCTCGGTATTTTCAGTTTGGTGATAGTGTGCCTAGGTTTCACGTAACAATTCTGTCCACGAGCCCATTACTTTCGACCTGGAAACGACGCAAAAGTTCCTCACAGGTACCGATGCAACGATCTTTCAGTTCAACAGTCAACTGACGTGGCGCCACCGTTGCGCACGCTGTATTGTTTGCAGCACTTCGTAGACAAATGATGTGCTAACCAGCACTAATATCCAAAACAGCGACTAATTAGTTTAAATTAGTTTACAGTTTTCCTTCACAACAGCGGTAATGTATTCGTTCGTTACTGTGCTGTGTCCCTGAACTGGCCGTGGAACATCTTCCACAAAAATTTTTCCTCTTTTACACTTTCTACACCACTCGTACACTTGCTGCAGGGACAAACATGAATGACCGTACTGTACTTCCATCCTGCGATATATTTCCACGTGTTTAACAGCTTCACCACTTAACGAGGTATCTCACATTGCTGTTGCAAGCGGTGCAAGTCGATAAGGTGTTGGCCACCTTTATACTGAAACAGTTTTCTTTTCTATGATACAGTAACAGGCTACTAACTGCTCATCATTTGTCGAGATGCAAGGATAACTTCTGACAGCTTCCAAACCAATGATACAACGTTTAGAAATTTTATGGCTCTCTTAAGGATTTCATTTGGATCGCCCTCGCAAATTGGTTGTTTCTTCTGATCTCAGAGGTTAGCCTATGATGATTTGGTTGGCGTCGCCCTTCAGCCACACTCACAAGAAGCTATTTCTACCCACTGCAATCGATGATGATCCTATCTAAATTTTGCACGGCGGAAACGAAGGCTAAACAGTATCACTAGAAAATTCCGTTATACCCTCTAGAATCGTACCGCGATCGTAACGGTATGTTCGTGCATATTTACAGATTGTGTCGTCCCTCATGTTGGTAAGAAGTACGCAAGTTTTTGTTCCATTCTGCACAAATTTGCAGCAGCAGATGGTGGTGTAGCTCTGCATACGGATCAGCCGTATTTCTTTGTACTTCGCATTGGTATCGACAACTTAATTTCCAATTTCCTCCGATAACATAATAGTGTTTATGCGACGTTGCGATTGCACGAGGTACTCCTAGTCTGCAGGCCACGTAATTTTATCACAAGGTTGTGACTGTGACTTCTTTGATGTTGTCTGGACAGTTAAGCACGGCAGCCGGACATAATCTACGTAGAACGCAACGGAACTGTAAGATGTGTCGTGGTAGTCAAATGTCCCCTATTCAGTCCCACGTTTCTCATAAGATATTTTTCTGCGAGTTTAGTTGGCCCTCACCTCTTGAGATGCTGTATATATTTACGGGGCATGACAGGCTTACGTTATCGTATTCCAACACCCCCGTAAGCAGATTCCCTGAGATAAATAAATGATTAAACGTATATACAAATCTGGGTCAGGATTAGAATTACAAGACGCTCTGATGCATCTTTAGCATGATGCAGCAGCCCCCTCCCCCCCGTCCTTTCCGCCCTCTCCCGCCTCCCAAAATCTCAACTGGATGCATTCGCCACCGTTCAGCAACGATGGATTCTTCTGAAGAGAATAGCCTGTTTCATAAACGTCAAAAATTAGTTGTACTGACATTTGAGAAACGACAACTGGCAAAATGCCTAGGACATTCCTTAACGTGTAGCTAAAAAGTCTATGATCGCGCCTTGCTAGACACAGTCAACCGATGGGAAAAACACAATAAATAACGTCATGTTGGTTGTAAGCTTAACGTAGTCCATGTTTAGATGTTTAACGAAAGAAATGATTAAGTACAAGATATAAAGTGATTTTTGCCCTGAAACCGCGCTGACATGAAATTTGTTACTCAATGATAAATTCGAAACCTCTTGTGATAAAACGCGATAATTTTCATAGAGGTAAAAGTCACTATACACCGTGCCACACAATATGGCACTAAGGAGACTGGAACAGGGGTGAACATCCAGAAATTGGTTAAAACTTAGAACCGTGGACGAAGCAATTTAACCACGACATGTTAGGAAGCAACATGCATAAAAAAGCCGTCTTCGTGGTAAACACTAACGCTCACCGTCACCGCTGGAAACAATGATAAGAGTAAGGCCTCAGACAAGGCCAGCCGTTTCGGCACTTGTTTAGAAGGTCATTTGTGTAAATTTGGGTTAAGTCCCTATGGGACCGGACTGCTGACGTCATCGGTCCCTAGGCTTACACACTATTTAATGTAACTTCAAAGACAACACACACACCCATGCCCGAGGGAGGATTCGAACCTCCGACGGGAGGAGCGACGCGAACCGTGGCAAGGCGCCTGAGACCACACGGCTACCAGCTAAAACGAAGGACTCTACGATCTACTGGCCAAAAAAGAAAAGAAAAAATCACAGTACCGAGAAATAATTAATGTAGAGTAATGAAATTCGGGAACACATTTCTCTAGATAACATATTTAAGTGATTACCATTGCAAGATCATAGTACAATGTAAATGCGAGATAAGGCATTGCAAATATGAAATTCTGGAACAGTAATAACAGGCTTAACCACCACAATGTTGAACGCAAGAATGCAAACTTGCAGGCATTGTGCAGTAAGGGTGCCAGATGTCAGTTTGTGCAATGGAATTCCACGCCTGTTGCACTTGGTCAGTCAATACCTGAACGGTGGACACTGGTTGTGGATGATGCTCGAGTTGTCGTGCGATAATGTCCCATATGTTATTGATTGGAGACAGATCTGGTAATCGAGCAGGCCGAGACAACATATCGATACTCCTTAGAGCATGTTGGATTACAACAGCGGTATGTGGGCGTGCGTTATCCTGCTGGAAAACACCCCCTGGAATGCTGTTCGTCAGTGGCAGCACAACAGGTCGAATCACCATCATTGGCACTGAGGCTGAAACAACTTTCACCAGAAAACACAACAGACCTCCACCCTGCCTTCCAATCGGCTCTCGCTTGACACAACTGACATCGCAAATGGCGGTGGTTTAGGGTCGGTGCAATGCACGCTACAGGACGTCTAGCTTTGAGCTGTTCTTGAGGTAACCAATTTGTAACAATTCGTTGTGTCATTGCGGTGAGAACCGCTGCTCTAATTGCTGCTGCAGATGAAGTGGGACGCGCCAGAGCCAAACGCCGAACACGAAGGTCTTCCCGCTCGGTAGTGGTACGTTGCCGTCTGGAGCCCAGTCTTCTTGCGAGCGTACTTTATCGTGACCACCGTTGTCAGCAGTCATGTACAATGGGTACAATCCTCCCAAGTCTTTCTGCAATATCATCAAAGGAACATCCAGATTCTCGTAGCCCTGTTAAACGAGCTCGTTCAGGGTCAGTGAGGTGTTCATAATGACGTCTTTGGCACCTTAAAGGCGTTCTCGGCCAACATCAACTCACTACGTCCAATCTCATAGCTAAACATCCCGGCATTTGCCTGAAGCGATTTAGAGAAATCACTGAAAACGTAAATCAAAATAGTCGGACGCTGGTTTGAACCGTCGTCGTCCAGAAAGCGGGTCCACTGAGCCACCTCTCTCGGTCTTGAAATTTGAATAGACATAATTTGTCAAACGTTTGTTTATGTCGCACAACTTCATCTACATCTACATCTACATACATACTCCGCAATCCACGATACGGTGCGTGGCGGAGGGTACCTCGTACCACAACTAGCATCTTCTCTCCCTGTTCCAAACCCAAACAGAACGAGGGAAAAATGACTGCCTATATGCCTCTGTACGAGCCCTAATCTCTCTTATCTTATATTTGTGGTCTTTCCGCAAAATGTAAGTTGGCAGCAGTAAAATTGTACTGCAGTCAGCCTCAAATGCTCGTTCTCTAAATTTCCTCAGTAGCGATTCACGAAAAGAACGCTTCCTTTCCTCTAGAGACTCCCACCCGAATTCCTGAAGCATTTCCGTAACACTCGCGTGATGATCAAACCTACCAGTAAAACAAATCTAGCCGCCCGCCTCTGAATTGCTTATATGTCTTCCTTCAATCTGACCTGATAGGGATCCCAAACGCTCGAGCATTACTCAAGAATAAGTCGTATTCGTGTTTTATAAGCGGTCTCCTTTACAGATGAACCACATCTTCCCAAAATTCTACCAATGAACTGAAGACGACTATCCGCCTCCTCCACAACTGCCATTACATGCTTGTCCCACTTTATAACGCTCTGCAGTGTTACGCTCAAGTATTTAATCGACTTGACTGTGTCAAGCGCTACACTACTAATGGAGTATTCAACCATTACGGGATTCTCTTTCCTATTCATTTACATTAATTTACATTTATCTATATTTAGAGTTAGCTGCCATTCTTTACATCAATCACAAATCTTGTCCAAGACATCTTCTATCCTCCTACAGTGACTCAACGACGATGCCTTCCCGTACACCACAGCATCATCAGCAAACAGTCGCACATTGCTATCCACCCTATCCAAAAGATCATTTATGTAGATAGAAATCAACAGCGGACCTACAACACTTCCCTGGGGAAGTGTTTTTGGTGTTGCGATTTTTTTCCGTCACTTAATTTTCCCTATCACTCCCTAACCCAGTTTCTTGGAATACCGCCCTCAAGTTCATAAGTGCAATCGATTCATAATTCGCAGCAACAATGGTTAATTGAAATCTGAACAGTTTTCAATATCATCGTATACGGGGCCTGCAACGTCCGAGAAATAGAGAAAAGAATCTTTCATGATTGCAGCCAATGTAGGGAATGGTATCATAAAAGTGATATTCAAAACTTGCCAAAAAGATGATACCCCCAGTCTGTCCATAAGAAAACCACACCTATCACAAATGTTCCTGCCGTTAGTTATACTGCCATTGTTTAGAAATAGTTAGTCATCATTTCTTTTCCATTAGAAACTTCACTTTCCAGACTGAAACACAGTTCTGGAACATTTGTCTCATTTACGCAAGTATTGACTGTATGCCAGTCAAATTAGTGTAAGATACATAGAAAACAGTGCTCTGTTTGCTAAGTTATTCATTATTGACACATTTGTTATTTGGGTATAATTATTAATCAGTCATTATTCCTTAAATACGAAACGCTCCATTCCAAAATACTGCTTGATCCTCAGCTGCTTTCACTATTTCATTCCTCAAAGCAGCCCATTCTTCTTCTACTGTACTTCTTTCCCCCATTCCTGTCAATTCTTCCCTTATGCTCTCCCTGAAACTCTGAACAACCTCAGGTTCTTTCAGTTTATTCAGGTCCCATCACCTTAAATTCACACCTTTTTGCAGTTTCTTCAGTTATAATCTACAGTTCATAACCAGTAGATTGAGGTCAGAGTCCACATCTGCCCCTGAAAATGTCTTACAATTCAAAATCTGGTTCCTAAATCTCTGTCTTACCATTATATAATCTATCTGAAACCTTTTAGTATCTCCGGGGTCATTCCATGTATGCAACCTTCTTTCATGATTATTGAACCAAGTGTTAGCTATGATTAAGTTATGCCCTGTGCAAAGTTCTACCAAGCGGCTTCCTCTTTCATTTCTTAGCCCCAATCCATATTCACCTACTACGTTTCCTTCTCTTCCTTTTCCTACTGTCTAATTCCAGTCACCCACGACTATTAAATTTTCGACTCCCTTCACTACCTGAATAATTTCTTTTATCTCATCACACATTTCATCAATATCTTCATCATCTGCAGAGGTAGTTGGCATATAAACTTGTACTACTGTAGTAGGCGTGGGCTTCGTGTCTATCTTGGGCACAATAATGTGTTCACTATGCTGTTCGTCGTAGCTTACCCGCACTCCTACTTTTTTATTCATTATTAAACCTACTCCTGCATTACTCCTATTTGATTTTGTATTTATAACCCTTTATTCACCTGACCGAAAGTCTTGTTCCTCCTGCCACCGAACTTCAATAATTCCCACTATATCTAACTTTAACCTATCCATTTCCCTTTTTAAATTTTCTAACCTACCTGCCTGATAAAGGGATCTGACATTCCACGCTCCGATCCGTAGAACGCCAGTTTTCTTCCCTTGATAACAACGTCCTCTTGAGTAGTCCCTGCCCGGAGATCCGAATGGAGGACTATTTTACTTCCGGAATATTTTACCCAAGAGGACGCCATCATCATTTAATCATACAGTAAAGCTGAATGCCCTCGGGAAAAATTATAGCTATAGTTTACCCTTGCTTTCAGCCGTTCGCAGTACCACAACATCAAGGCCGTTTTGGTTAGTGTTACAGGGCCAGATCAGTCAATCATCCAGACTGTTGCCCCTGTAACTACTGAAAAGGCTGCTGCCCGTCTCCAGGAACCACACGTTTGTCTGGCCTCTTAACAGATACCCCTCCGTTGTGGTTGCACCTACGGTACGGCTATCTGTATCGTTGAGGCACGCAAGCCTACCCACCAACGGCAAGTCCATGGTTCATTGGGGGGGAGGGGGGGATTTGGGGGGGGGGGGGACAACCTCCTCTGCCAGAAAAGTCACGGTGACAATCTCCTGGGATTGTGATGGCGTCTTCTCGTGGATGTGATGCCAAGAGTGTCAATCATCATATCATAAGCATACGTGAAGGCTCTCAATAAACTCAAGAACTGTTTCCCTCGTTTTCAATCGGACAAGAATCCAGCAGAAATTACTGTCCATTTTCTAGTTATCAACAAAAAATTTTGGACACAATGAATTTTGCTAGGCCGTTTAAGGTACAAAATGGAGTTTGCAGCAGTATTTGCCTGTTAATGATAACTTTTTATTCATAGATGTTAAGTGTTACATATTATATATTGGGTGTTCCATAAAGAATGCAATACTTAATTTAATAATAAAACACCTACTTTATTTGAAAACCACTAGTATTATTATCTCAACAGTCAATACGGAACACAAAGACTGAGATTAAACATGAAACAGGCAAATGTGTTCCACCACGCTTCGTCTGCAGACTTCCACAAAATTCTCGACTATACGAGAGCAAAGTTTCGCTTAAATTTTTAACAATGGCGCCTTGGGTTGAGGGATGGTTCGTGGATTGATCATATAAACAGGAGATTTGACATGGTGTCAAATTCGGTGGCCAGTTCTGATCGCCATTGCGAGAGATGAGACGAGCAGGGAATCTTATTCTCAACAACCTTGATGTTCAACGGTAGTGTGGCGTGCTTTCCCTCTCCTGGTGGAACTACATGCGTTCCATATTCAATTCTTGCAATTGTGGCAATAAAAACTGTGTTATCATATGGCGATAACGATCAAAAGCCACTTCTGGAGGCAGATTGTAATACTCACTACACTCTGTATGTCATTTTCGTTGCATTATGACGAGCGGTTTCCAATGTATCAATAAATAATATGAAGTCAGCACTTTTTATGGCAACTAACACTCCTAGAGATCAGTTGAGACCGGTTAGTGTGAAAAGTTTCCCAATTTCATTTGTTCCCGGTTATCCACTCATTGCAGGCTAGCATCCTTACATATTATAGAAAATTATGTATGTATGTATGTATGTATGTATGTATGTTCCACATCTCCTCCTAAATCACTGGAGCGAATTCAACCAAACTTGGTACATGTATCTCTTACTGTCAGTCAACGATCGCTGTGGGGATAAGAACCACCTGCCGACTATAGTTCAGTAGATATGGCATCATAAACAATGAGATGCGTGAGAAACTGCCGCATCATGCATGATGTTTAAATTTATTGCTCCTGTGCTACAAAATCTCGCAGACCGTACCTACATATGACACTAAATCCACCTACAACATTATATCATGGTACCACACATTAGGACAGGAGATATGACGTCATAAACTCTGAGATGCGTGAAAAACTGCGGCATCATCGGTAACGTTTTAATACATTTATTCTTTACTACGAAGACATTCCTAGAGTCGAGTCAACTTAAGGAAATCCCTGACACCTGGCTGCATTTTTGACAGCTTTCAGGTGCGAAGCGCAAACAGCTGCAGGCGAAAACAAGTCATAGAGATGGGAAGCAGCTTCGCCCTTTGGGCGGAAACTGTCTAATTTGGATACTGTGCTCATGCATTTGTACGTTATGCATATTTCCTTCTGCGACTGCTTCGTAATGTCAAAGATGTTTTCAGAAATACAAGGAAATGAAATTTTTTGATATTACACTAAAAATACAGTTCAATTTTTGTTTTCGTTGGTAATAGATAATTGCAAACCGAATACCCTGGAAATGCCTGTTTTTCAGCTACTGTAACAGTAGAACACCATGTATAAAAATCCTCTTGATTGAGATGGCACATCAAACTCTGTGTCCCCGTATAAGTGGCTGGAAGCACCGGTATTCAGGCCAGAGGGAGAGCGAGCCGTTTCCACCTTGATCATGCCATTAAAACAACGATTATTAAAAAGGTACTATTATGTGGAGTACCGTTCTAAACAAAATTTGTAACAGGATTAAGGATATTTTGGTGGGGAGGACGCAGCTTGTTATGTGATTTCTGGTTTTCTCGGCGTGATTGATTAAAGGTGTGGTTCTGGACACACAGTCGAGTTGTTTCCATTTTACGCACAATATTTAGACGACCTACCTAGTCGTCATCTTCAGGTATCACGAATTTTGCTGTTATATGCACTCGCTGCCTAGACTCCAGCCACTCTGGTGGGAGTCCAACCAGCGAGTGGACATAACAGCAAAACTCACAACACATGAAAATAAATACTGGGCTGGTCGACAAAATAATGTGCATACAATAGAAAAAACTCGTATGTGCACCTGCAAGCACACCATGTTATCTTGGGTGGAAAGCCATCGACAGAATTAAAAGTAACTTCAGACTTGCCCCAGAGGTGTGTGCTAGGAGCCTTGTTAGTCAAGGTGATTACAATTTTGACGACTTGTTTTAAATCTTCATAAAAGTAAAAGCGTTAGTTTCGGAAACATTCGACTCGTACAAACAACAGGGTGTAACAATTAGTAGGGATGTAAAATGGAATGATCAAATAGGTTCGGTCGTAGGTAAGGTAGGTGGCAGACTTTGGTGCATTGACGGAATACAAAGGAAATGCAGTCAGCATACAATGGAGATTCATTATAAATCGCTTGATCCCCATTTTGGATTATTGCTCGATTGTGTGGCATGCATACCAAATAGGACTAACAGATGACAATGAACGCAAACATAGAAAGGTGACACGAATGGCCCTAGGTCTGTTTGTACGTGAGGGTGACACAGATATGCTGAAATGGCACTCTTGAAGATAGATGTAAAGCATCCCGCCAAAACCTACTTACAAAGTTCCAAGAACAACATTTAGAGGCCCCTGTGGAAAACTCGCATAGGGATCATCAGGACAAAATTAGATTAATTACAGAGACATTTAAACAATCATTCTTCCCACGCTCCACACGTGAACGGAACTGGAAGAAACCCTAACATGTTGTACCATTCTAAGTACCTACTGTCATGCGCTGCGCAGTGGTTTGAATGCGTATACGTAGATGCAGATGCACTGTAATTCTGAAGTCAAATTTCAGCTCAAGCGCAACAGCACTTAACTCTGAGATTTAGCACAGGGTACTACACTATGTTTCGAGCCAACCGCATGAAATGGGGATCTTAACTTTCTACTTCAAGGAATTTACTCTGGCCTTCTCAGACCAAAAATGTTGACGTGATCTGCCATTTTATACTTACAAATGAAATGACGTAGTTTCAGAGACTTTACTGGTCTCATACAGATATGATATTATGTATATACACTGAAATGGGAAGTGAAAATTTGTAGCAAGGCCGGAACTGGAACCTGGATCTTTGTTTACCAGGCAGTTGTGTTAACCACTAAACCACCTTGGCACAGTGCTTCACACAACTGCACGGATTTCCCTGACATGTCTTGCTCCTCCACACTGCACTAAGGCGTCTTAGTGGCTATCATGTCTGCCTAGCAAGTGGAAGACCCAGATTCGATTCCCAGAGTTGGTACAAATTTTCACTCACCACTTCAGTCGGTATACATAAAAATATATCTCTATGAAACCTGTAAAGTCTCTGAAACTGTGTCATTTCGTTTGTATAAGTACCTGTCCCGCGGTTTCGGGCTAGATACCCAATTTACGTTCTATGCTGAGGTGCTATTCCAGAACATAGAGGGCCTCCGCAATTTTGTTCGTGTGTAAGGGGGAGTTGAAAGTAGACTGGGGCAGCAGTGAGAATTTGCGTTGAGGAGAGTGGCATGCCAGGGTAATCCTTGCAGTTGCGTGAATCGCTGTGCCAAGGCGACTTAGTGCCTGACGCACCTACCTAGTAAGCAGGAGACCCAGGTTCGATTCCTGACTTGGGTACAAATTTTCGCAGCCGCTTCAGTCTGTACACATAAAATTTTATGAATGCTCGTTCACTAAGCGTGCAGGGTAGTACTGAATTCTGACACGATTGTGAAACATTTAAGCCCTATGATTTTAACAGTCTGAACCAAACAAAATAAACTATCCGGAATAATCGCGTAGTAACGAAGTTACTTCAGCGTGCAGTCTTAGCAAGACAATTCTTAAACATGTTTGGTATACATTGTGGTGACAAAAGTCACGGGATAGCGATATGCACGAACACAGAGGGCGGTAGTACCGCGTGCAGAAGGCATAAAACGTCGTTGCAATGGCGGGGATGTCATTTATACTCAGGTGATTCAAGTGAAATGGTTTCAGACGTGATTATGGCCGGAAGACAAGAGTTAACAGACTACGAACGCGGAAAGGTAGTTGGAGATAGACACACGGGACATTCCATTTCAGTATTCCAAGACTCACAAAGGCAAGACTGTGCCGAGAATACCAAATTTCGGGCATTACCACTCACCATGGAAAACGCAGTAGGCGACAGCCTTCAGTTAACGACCGAGAGAAGTGGCGTTTGCATAGTGTTTCACTGCTAACAGACAGTCAACACTGCGTGAAATAAATGCACAAATCAATAGTGGACGTACGTCATGACAAAGCAGCGAAATTTGGCATTAATAGGCTACGGCAGCAGACGACGGATGCGAGTGTCTTTGCATACAGCATGACATCTCCTGCAGCACTCGTGACCACATCGGTTGGAACCCAGATGACAGAAAAAACGTGGCCTAGTCAGAAAACCCTCGATTTCAGATGGTAAGAGCTAATGTCAGGGTTTGAGAGTGGTGCATAGCCGATGAAGACATGGACCAAAGTTGTCAACAAGGCGCTGTGCAAGCTAATTGTACTTCCATGTTGATGGGGGGCTGTCTTTACGTGGAATGGACCGAGTCTTCTGGTCCAACTGAACCGACCGTTGACTGGAAATGGTTATGTTCGGCTGCTTGGAGACCATTTGCAGTCATTCATGGACTTCATGTTCTTAAACAATAACGGAATTTTTATGGATGACAATGCGCCACGTCACTGGCCCAAAGTTGTTCACGATTGGTTTGGAGTACAAAAAATGGCTCTGAGCACTATGGGACTTAACTGCTGAGGTCATCAGTCCCCTAGAACTTAGAACTACTTAAACCTAACTAACCTAAGGACATCACACACATCCATGCCCGAGGCAGGATTCGAACCTGCAACTGTAGCAGTCGCGCGGTACCAGACTGATGCTCCTAGAGCCGCTCGGCCACACTGGCCGGCTTTTGAAGAACATTCTGAACAATTCGAGCCAATTATTAGGCCACCCAGATAGCCCGACATGAATTCCACTAACATTTATTGGATATAATCGAGAGGTCAGTTTGTGCACGAATTGTGCACCAGCAACACTTTTGCAATTAGGGATGGCTATAGAGGCAGCGTGGATAAGTATTTCTACAGGGAACTTCCAGGAAATTGTTAAGTCCATGCCATGTCGAGTGCTGTACTACACTGGGCAAAATGAAGTCTGACACGATATTAGGAGGTATCCTATGACTCGTATCACCTCATTGTATAAAGGAATGGGATTCTGAATAATCTTAATGGTCTAGAGATTTAGCATTCAAGAATCCAGTTATTTAGTGACATTATTTACAACTGAACATGACATTATCACCACGACTAATTGTCGAGTTGTAATAGCTGTAGTCCCATACTTATATATGTGATGGGGGAATTAAGTGAAATTGTATGACCATCAGCACTGGTAAGCCTCACTGAAACATATGGTTTGTAATCTATTTAAGGATAGGTTTCTGTATCATACACTACCTTCGGGCTGTCAGATCAACAGTGAAGCATAAGAGTGGGGAAATTGCGACTACCATTGACAGTAAAACTTTGCTAGGATCAGTTAAAGGGCAAAATGGCTGCCAACTAAATAATACTAGTTGAAGACCACATGCTACTCTGCACATGGTGAGAAATACAATACTCACTCACCATCATGACTATGATACAATGAATTAATGTTTCATAATCAAATTGAATTTAGTGATTTTAACTGGGGAGCATGGGTACAAGCGTAATGATGACTACATGGAGCATGTACACAAAGAAAGCCCCTCTAATAAATTGAATTTCTGACACCGAGCTTCGCTCATTGTAACAAATTTCATATGCAAGAAGTTATTTTAATATAAACATAGCTATTCCCTTTGCCTGAAGGTGCCACAGGTTTAAACAGATCCTAACTCATAAAATCCAAGTTAACCTAGAATTACATCTCCACATTTCAATAGAGCATCGATGCTCACAAGCTCCTCTCAGCAGACTCTCCACTCACAATTTTTTTCTCCCTAAACTTGTCACAAGTCTCAGCATCAGTCCTCTATGGAGAGAGTGGCAAACTGACCAGTTGCCCACACCACCATAAAGCATGAGATGTGAACCCAGTTAGGGTTGGAAAAAACACAAGTATCTGTTGCTCTCTTCTTTCTGAACAGAGAAGACTTAGAGAAGATTCTACCCAGCAGGCCACAGGGCCAATCAAATGACACAATTTTAAGCACAGTGTGAAAGTTCTGTTCTTCTTCTAAGATGTGATACTGCCAACTAAGTTTGAAAGGGAAACTAAATGACATACCTCTGGCCTCCCATAGGAGGAGGAAAGGAAACCGCCACTGGCTAGCAGCTCTGCTGCCTGGAAATGAACGTACAGCATTGTGAGCCGGGAGTCCCCCATTCGGGGAAGTTAGTCTGCCAAGGGAAAGTACTTGTTTCCATTTCATGGAGGTTACTACCCCAAGATTTAATAAAAGAGGAGGCACATGGCTACGAATCACAAATCAATGTAAAGAGAAATAAAACAGAGTTCAACAGAAATTTCAGAAGGAGAAGTTTGTGTTATATTCATGAGACTGAATTTTGTAAAAGTTGCTTTTTCAGCATACTGCTGTGATTTTTCTCTTGTACTGTTTGCCCTTGTACTTTCTGCTATATTTAAGAAATGATGATTAAATATATTTGGTACCTGTGACTCATCATTTATAGCCTTTCCATTCAGCTCAATAGTGATGTTATCCTGTTCTGTTGCTGGTTGCTCTGATTCTCATTTCACTATATTTCATATAGCCTTACATCTTTTGTTGGAATCATCGATTTCTGACATTTTACAGATGTTCCTTGATTTTTTATAAGTTTTCTTAGTAATTTTGAGATGTTTTTGTAGTGTGCAACTACTACAGGATCTCTTCTTCTTTTCACCAATAGGTATACTTCTCTTTGCCTTTCACAAGATACTTCACTCCCTCTAGTGATCCATGGTATTGTATATGACTGTTTAATGTCCTCTCTTATTACTTTGTGTAGAAATCTATTTTCAAACAATAATATGAATTTATCATGGAGTAGATTAAATTTTATATTGATATTTGGTTAATTATAAATTTTATTCCAGGTTATCTCTTTTAACTATGATTGAAAATATTTGTCCTAGAGTAATTAATTATTCAAGTTTCCAGTGAGGAGTATCTATACTGTAAGGCATTGTCAGGAAGATGAATCACATAATCATTATTAATAAATAATACAGATAAGTCAGTGAATGGCAATATTATGGAGGAGGTACAAAAATAATATATGTCTTTTATCATTCCAATGCCTGAAGTGAAGTTTCCATAGAGACACAAGGTTTGACATGAGAGATGAGAAATATAGTGCATGGGAATATATACATGTTTATAGGGGTTTTCACAGAACTCTAGGTCCAAAGTCAATGCTCTCATGTTTCTTTTGTGCTGAGTTATAAAATAAATTAAAGTTAATTTATAAATGTATGTAATAAGTTTCAAAATGTTGCCAAGGTTGCCCAGGTGAAGGGCACAAGTCCACTCTTCAGGTCATGAGAGTATGTATTCCAAGATTAGCCAACAAATATATTACCTCCTTTTATGCACACATCACATATAGAGATAGTTGGCTGTACACAGATAGTAATTATTCTTATAAACCATATACAAATTAAATAGGTGGGAGAGGAGGGTTATGTACCTCTGCTACACACTTACAGTTTGTTCATTACGTTCTGACTGACATCTCAGGAAGGTGTGGGGAAGGGAGGAAGCAAGCTCCACCTACTGGAGCCCAACACAATGGCAGCTACAGGGACAGTGATAGTGCAGGAGGAACAAGTTGCACTTTCCTGACAAAGTTCCGGCATTTCACGTGTGTTTACTGGGTTGGCACAGTACGGCCAGGCAATCACTTCATAATGGCTACAGCACACATAGGTACTGTATTATAGATCACTGGTGTTGGCAGCAGCCAGGCACAAATCGTTCATGGCCTCTAGTCTGCCGCCTTCTACTGTGCTAAGTCAATCAGTTACTATGAAGGACATTGTGAGACTACTATGCTGGTGCTTGTGGGGACAGATGTATATGTAGACTCCGTGACACATAGGTACACATATGGACTGATTACCACTTTTCTTGATTTGCAGTTCCTTTAACTCCCATCTGATAAGTAATGGTCGATACCTATTTTAGTATAAATTGTCAAAATTGAGCCAAGAATCCTTATTTTGTACTGATAATGTTAGCATCCTTCTCACAATGTTTCGCAGCCCGTTTGGTTAAGATTGCCTAAGATTTATTCTATGGATGGTATACACTGCTCCTCCCACATTCTGTGTGTCTCTGAAGGTAAGTGTGTAAAACTTGATTGTTCCGCTATTAACCAATCATTTGTGACCACCAAGCGGAATGAAACAACACTGAGCTTTGCAGGACAAATGTAAAAGTATCCTCTTTCTAATCATCTCAGTTTTAACTACAGCTAATCTCCCTAGTAAAATATTTTGTGAGTTGAACTCAAAACAATTGTTGTGAACCTTATGCCATGAGTAATTTGTGTAAATAATATTATATATATAATACCATAAATGTTGAGTGCTGTTAGTTTCACAAGTGTCAATGCATTTAGGATATTCATTTCCTAACTGTTTGTTTAAGTCACATGTATTTTACAGGAATTAAACTGGAGGGAAAAGAATCCAGAGGACACTATTTCCACTTCATCAGGGGAAGGTATGTGATGTGTAACGTACTCCTCTTTTTAGATCAACAAACTGAACAGTTAAGTTCAAATGTTTAAACATTTTGTGTCTGAAGCACTTGCCAAATGTCTTCCTAAGAAGTTAATGTAAATTTAGATATATGCTATTTGTGATAGTTAAACTGTCTTTCACTAAGCATAGTTAACACTTGTATCTGTTCCAGAAACTCCATTTTTGTTCCTTTGTTTCCTTTTTGAGTTTCTTTCTTATCTTGAAAAAAATCTGTGATGACACTGTGTGCAGCTGTAGTGATGATTTTTTATGGGTGTTGTTTGCCAGTATTTGATCTTGCAAACTTCTATTGTAGTACCCAAAATGAGGTAAACAGTGCTGTACTATTAAATACACTACCCAATTCAGTATAGTGGTATATGGTACATGGCCTAAAATGACATACACTTCATGGTACACACACAGTGAAGACAGTTTGCTCTGATCTGTGTGCTCTGCAGGGGCCCATGGCATGGGCAATGTTATGGCCAGAGCAGGTTGGAAAAGGCTAGTGTCCACTCTGTCTGCTTGCCAGGAGGGTCTAGTCTGAGATGTGGAGCAGGCTCTGCCGGCAATGACTGAGCACATTGGGTGCACTCGGCTCCAAATCATTTTTCATGTCAGCATGGCTGATGTCTGCTGCCTGGATCCACAGGCCATCCTTAGTTCCTACACCCAGCAGGCTGATTTGGTGAAGACAGCGGATCATGCTCACAGAGTGATAACACAGCTAACATTATGCAGCATCACTCCCACAAATGACCATGGTTTTCTGATTTAGAGGTAACAGGGTGGCTTGAAACAGAGGCTCAGACAATTCCTTGATCATTGTGGATGTGGATTTCTTGACCTCTGCTATTGGGTTGAGAAATGTATAGCCCCCTAGGTGAGATGAGTGCACTACATGCAGGAAGCAGCTACTAGGGCAGCAGAGTATGTGCAGCAGGCACATGTGGATTTCTTAGGATAGAAAAATCCCTCTACACACCAGATAAGACATATTCTGAGTGCACACAGAATAGCATTCACCATAGAAGATTGGAGAAACAACATTTTAATAATGTATTACCGAATAGCAAGAGCATATATGGAAAGGTACCAGAACTAGTCTAATTTATAAATAATAAAAAATACCCACATGATATTAGGGACAAATAGCTGGCTGAAGCTGCATGTCAACAGCAATGAAATCTAGACTCCAAGTTGAATGGATATCATAAAAATGTATTGAACACTGTTGGTAAAAGTGTGTTTATAGCAATAAAAAATACAATAATGTCTAGTGAGATAAATACTGATTCAGAAAGTGAAATTTTTTTAGTGAAGATAAGTGTTATACGCAGATCAAACATGTACCCTGGATGCTTTTATAGGCTTCCTGACTCAGCAGCAGCAGCAGCAATGGTGGAACACCTGAGGGGAAACTTGGAAAACATTTCATGTAATTTTCCTGTTCATGTGGAGATATCAACATACCTGCTATAGTCTGGGAGACTCAAGTGATTAGGATTAGTAGTAGTGACAGAGAATCATTTGAAATTTCTCTAAGTACCTCACCCAAAAATTATAATGAACAGTTAATTGGAGAACCAACTCACAAAGACAAAATCTTAGTAAAACTTTGAGGGCCATAAAAGACTCACCATGCCTGGACAACCATGTTAGTAACCACAATGGCATTGAAACAGGGAATGCCACAGAAAAGGCTGAAATACTAAAAGTCTTTCTACAAAACTACTTCACAGAGGAAGATCACAAGGTAGTCCCTCCTTTAAATCATTGCATGGATGGCAAATAACAGTTATCATAACAAGTGACCAAGGAATAGAAAAGCAACTGAAATCACTTAGAAGAGGAAAGGGCACTGGACCTGGTTAAATACCAGATCATCTATACACTCCTAGCAAAAGTGAACCATGGGTCTCCAGATGTGTGAAGCATTGCTAATGATTGGAAAAAAGCTCAAGTCATTTCCTTTTCCAAGAAGGGTCGTTGAGCAGTTGCATGAAATTATAGGCCTATATCTTTGATACTGATCTATTGTAGAACTTTGGAACATGTTTTATGCTCACATATTATCACATTTCTATAGATCAAACATCTCCTCTGTAGACATCGACATGGGTTCCAAAAACAACAATCATATGAAAGCCAGGTAGATGCTGTGTTTCTTCACATCTACATCTACATGATTACTCTGCAATTCACATTTAAGTGCTTGTGAGAGGGTTCATCGAACCACAATCATACTATCTACCTACCATTCCACCCCCCAACAGCGAGAGGGAAAACCGAACACCTAAACCTTTCTGTTCAAGCTCTGATTTCTCTTATTTTAGTTTGATGATCATTCCTACCTATGTAGGTTGGGCTCAACAAAATATTTTCGCACTCGGAAGATGAAATTGGTGACTGGAAATTCGTAAATAGATCTCGCCGCGACGAAAACCGTCTTTGCTTTAATGACTTCCATCCCAAATCGCGTATCATATCTGCCACACTCTCTCCCCTATTACGTGATAATACAAAACGAACTGCACTTTTTTGCATCCTTTCGATGTCCTCCGTCAATCCCACCTGGTAAGGATCCCACACCGCGCAACAGTATTCTAACAGAGGACCAACGAGTGTAGTGTAAGCTGTCTCTTTAGTGGACTTGTTGCATCTTCTAAGTGTCCTGCCGATGAAACGCAACCTTTGGCTCGCCTTCCCCACAATATTATCTAAGTGGTCTTTCCAACTGATGTTGCTCGTAATTTTAACACCCAGGTACTTAGTTGAATTGACAGCCTTGAGAATTGTACTATTTATCCAGTAATCGAATTCCAACGGATTTGTTTTGGAACTCATGTGGATCACCTCACACCTTTCGTTATTTAGCGTCAACTGCCACCTGACACACCATACAGCAATCTTTTCTAAATCGCTTTGTAACTGATACTGGTCTTTGGATGACCTTACTAGACGGTAAATTAGAGCATCATCTGCGAACAACCTAAGAGAACTGCTCAGATCATCACCCAGGTTATTTATATAGATCAGGAACAGCAGAGGTCCCAGAACGCTTTCCTGGAGAGCACCTGATATCACTTCAGTTTTACTCAACGATTTGCCGTCTATTACTACGAACTGTGACCTCCCTGAAAGGAAATCACGAATCTAGTCACACAACTGAGACGATACTCCATGCGCCTGCAGCTTGATAAGAAGTCGCTTGTGAGGAACGGTGTCAAAAGCTTTCCGGAAATCAAAAACTACAAAATCAACTTGAGATCCCCTGTCGATAGCGGCCATTACTTCGTGCTGCGTTGCACAAGAACGATGTTTTCTGAAGCCATGCTGATTACGTATCAATAGATCGTTCCCATCGAGGTGATTCATAATGTTTGAATACAGTATGTGCTCCAAAACCCTACTGCAAACCGACGTCAATGATACAGGTCTGTAGTTCGATGGATTACTCCTACTAACCTTCTTAAACACTGGTGCGACCTGGGCAATTTTCCAATCTGTAGGTACAGTTGTATCGGTGAGCGACCGGTTGTATATGGTTGCTAAGTAGGGAGCTATTGTATCAGCGTAATCTGAAAGGAACCTAATCGGTATACAATCTGGATCTGAAGACTTCCCCGTATCAAGCGATTTGAGTTGCTTCGAAATCCCTAAGGTATCTACTTCTAAGAAACTCATGCTAGCAGCTGTTCGTGTTTCAAATCCTGGAATATTCCATTCGTCTTCCCTGGTGAAGGAATTTCGGAAAATTGCGTTCAATAACTCCGCTTTAGCGGCACAGTCGTCGGTAACAGTACCATCGGCACTGCGCAGCGAAGGTCTTGACTGCGTCTTGCCGCTTGTGTACTTTACATACGACCAGAATTTCTTCGGATTTTCTACCAAATTTCGAGACAATGTTCCGTTGTGGAACCTATAAAAGGCATCTCGCATTGAAGTCCGTGCCAAATTTTGCGCGTCTGTAAATTTTAGCCAATCTTCGGGATTTCGCGTTCTTCTGAACTTCACATTCTTTTCCCGTTGCCTGTTTCGTGTACCATGGGGGATCAGTTCCATGTCTTACCAGTTTATGAGGTATGAATCTCTCAATTGCTGTTACTACTATATCCTTGAATTTGAGCCACATCTCGTCTACATTTGCATAGTCAGTTCGGAAGGAATGGAGATTGTCTCTTAGGAAGGCTTCTAGTGACACTTTATCCGCTTTTTTTAAATAAAATTATTTTGCCTTTGTTTCTGGTGGATATGGAAGAAACGGTATTGAGCCTAGCTACAACGACCTTGTGATCACTAATCCCTGTAACAGTCATGATGCTCTCTATTGGCTCTGGATTGTTTGTGGCTAAGAGGTCAAGTGTGTTTTCGCAACCATTTACAATTCGCGTGGGTTCGTGGACTAACTGCTCGAAATAATTTTCGGAGAAAGCATTTAGGACAATCTCGGAAGATGTTTTCTGCCTACCACCGGTTTTGAACAAGTATTTTTGCCAACATATCGAGGGAAGGTTGAAGTCTACTATAATCATATGAGTGGGGTATTTATTTGTTACGAGACTCAAATTTTCTCTGAACTGTTCAGCAACTATATCATCGGAGTCTGGAGGTCGGTAGCAGGAGCCAATTATTAACTTAGTTCGGCTGTTAAGTATAACCTCCACCCATACCAATTCGCACGGAGAATCTACTTCGACTTCATTACAAGATAAACCACTACTGACAGACACAAAGAGTCCACTACCAATTCTGCCTAATCTATCTTTCCTGAACACCGTCTGAGACTTCTTAAAAGTTTCTGCGGAACTTATTTCAAGCTTTAGCCAGCTTTCTGTACCTATAACGATTTCAGCTTTTGTGCTTTCTATTAGCACTTGAAGCTCAGGGACTTTCCCAGCACAACTACAACAATTTACAACTACAATTCCGACTGTTCCTTGATCCAAGCACGTTCTGTATTTGAATGCTCCCTTTGAGACTGCAACCCACCAGTACTTTCCCGAGGCCTGCTAACCTAAAAAACTGCCCAGTCCACGCCACACAGCCTCCGCTACCCGTGTAGCCGCCAGCTGAGTGTAGTGAACTCCTGACCTATTCAGCGAAACCCCACCACCCTATGGCGCAAGTCAAGGAATCTGCAGCCAACACGGTCGCAAAACCGTCTGAGCCTCTGATTCAGACCCTCCACCCGGCTCTGCACCAAAGGTCCACAGTCGGTTCTGTCAATGATGCTGCAGATGGTGAGCTCTGCCTTCATCTCGTAAGCAAGACTGACAGCCTTCACCAAATCAAATAGTCGCTCGAATCCAGAGAGAATTTCCTCAGATCCAAAGCAGCTCACGTCATTAGTGCTGACATGAGACACCACCTGCAGCTGGGTGCACCCTGTGCTCTTCATGGTATCCGGAAGGACCCTTTCTTCCCCCCCCCCCCCCCTTAGTCACCATATCCCTAAGGGGCCCCATTACACGCCTAACATTGGAGCTCCCAACTACCAATAAGCCCACCCTCTGTGATTGATCTGACCTTGGAGGCTGAGAATCATCCTCTGAAACAGGGCAGGCAGCTGCATTTGGCTCAGCCAGAGACAGTACCTGAAACCTGTTTGTCAGACTCATCGGGGAGGCTTTCTGATCAGCCTCCAGGCACGTCTTTCGCTGCCTGCCACGCCTTGGAACGACCTCCCAACCAACCACAGGCGAGGGGTCAGCCCCACTGCGGGCAGCAACCGGGGAAACCACAGCAGCATACTGATCTGGGGACAGACGGGACGAGGTTGACATCCCCATGATACCCAAGTCTATCTCCCCACAGTGGTGCCCATTGGTAACAGACTCAAGATGCAGACCGAAGTCAGCGCCTCCTGCAGCCCTCATCCGAACACAGCAATCACAGTCCCTGTCCATTCTAATTGATGCTGGACAACAGTTACTGAAACATGAGTACATGCCTAGATAACGCAAGGGAAACACGCAAAGAATGTATGAACTAACCTGTACAAATGCCTAACGACTTCGATACAATCTGCCTGAATTTGTTATTACAGTAAGTAAAACTCAACATTACACCTCCTATACGAAACTGTGTAACAAATAAGTGAGCTAGGAGTATATGACTTGCTGCTGGCAGCTGCTTATCCAATGGTGGCAGGGAGCACACTGGCTGTGACCAACCGACACTCGCTGTTCAAAACAAAAACAGAAGACAAATGACTACGCGAATTTACACTATTCAGGTAATAAAACGCGATGCTACAACTCTCAACTACTATAATACTTCCATAAGGTGTTCAATACAGTTCCACACTGCTGTCTAATAAACAAACTACAAGTGTATCACACACACACACACACACACACACACACACACACACACACAAGTAGCTGCTTCCATAAAATATAAGTATACATAACAAAGCCTGGAATGTTTTTAGTTTTTAATTTTTGACTTGAGCATGTTTTCCCTAAACTTTGATTATTGCCTTCTCGCAAAGTAACTTCATGGCTTTTAAATTTTCATTCTGATGCAGACATTCTTAGAAGTGTCAAAACATAGGTAAATGTATTAAATATTTGCCACCAGTTGGCACTGTTATTTCTCCATTGAAAGTTATTTATATTAATACAGAACACAATTTCAAAAACATTGACACAAGTAGATTTTGAGTCCTCAGCAGACAGAGGTGTGTGCCTGTGTATTAATACTGAAAAATAGATAACTTTTAATTGTAACTGTATATAGTTCCCCACTGGAAAATTTTGAACTGCTTATGAGGAGTCTCCATTCGTTGCTACACTGTCAGTTAGGCAGTAGCAAGAATTAATAGTCTATTGTGACTTCAGTGTAGATTTCCTAAGGGATTTTGATAGGAAAAATGATGTGGAAACCTTATTTGGATTCTACAATTTGATCTCAGTAATTAACTTTCCAGTACAGATGAATAAAGACACAAGAACCCTAACTGATAATATTTTCTTTGGTGACACTCAAAGTAAGAAAATAATTGTTAACCCAGTAACAAATGACCTCACTGATCACTTAGTAAAGTCAGTCAGGATAAATAGGGAAGTGCCTTACAGCGTAGATACCCCTCAGTGGAAATCAGAATAATTAATTACTCCAGGACAAATAGTTTCAACCATAGTTTAAAGAGATAACCTGGAATAAAATTTATAATTGCCCGAATTTCAACATAAAATTTAATCTAATCCATGATAAATTCATATTATTATTTGAAAATAGCTTTCTGCATAAGCTAATCAGATAGGACATTAAACACTCATGTATAACACCATGGATCACTAGAGGGAGTGAAGTATCTTGTGAAAGGAAAAGAGAAGTATATCTATTGGTGAAAACAAGAAGAGATCCTGTAGTAGTTGCACACTACAAAAATGTCTCAAAATTACTAAGAAAACTTATTAAAAATCAATGAATATCTGTAAAATGTCAGAAATCGATGATTCCAACAACAGATGCAAGCCTATATAGAATATAGCGAAATGAGAAACAGGGCAACCAGCAACAGAACAGGATAACATCACTATTGAGCTGAATGGAAAGGCTATAAATGATGAGTCACAGGTACCAAATATATTTAATAATCATTTCTTAAATGTAGCAGAAAGTATAGTGACAAACAGTAGAAGAGAAAAATCACAGCAGTATGTTGAAAAAACAACTTCCACAAAATTCAATCATATGAATATAACACAAACTTCTCCATCTGAAATTAAGAAAATCATATATCCCCTAAAAGTTAAAGCTCATCTGGATTTGATGGTGTTCCCAGTAGAGGATTAAAAATTTGTTCCAATATAATAAGCCCTGTCTTATCTCAAATCTGTAATGCATCACTAACTCAAGGCATCTTTTCAGAGAGACTGAAATATGCCCTTGTCAAACCCCACTATAAGAAAGGTGTTAGAACAGATGTCAGTAACTACAAAATTGTTTCACAACTGACATCATTTTCCAGATTTTTTGGGAAGGTGATGAATTCTAGAATAGCATCTCACCTGAGCAGTTATGATATCCTCTGCAAATCACAGTTTGGATTTCAGAAGAGTTGCTCTTCAGAGAATGCCATTTACATATTCAATCACCAAGTATTACAAGAATTAAATAACAAAATAGTGACAATTGGAATTTTCTGCTGCCTATCTAAGGCATTTGACTGTGTGAATCACAATATTCTCATATAATGTAATCAGACAGGAAAAAAAATGTACGCACCAAGTTGCAGCAACACACGTAAATAAGGTATAGATATGCAAAGCTTTTGGAGCCAGTGGTCCCTCCTTCTGACAGAAGGGCTGAAAGGTAAGGAGAAGGAGTGAAGGAAGAGGACTTGTGAGGTATAGCAAATGGGTAGAGTTTGGAAACGTTACCCAGAAGCTCAGGTCAGGTGAGACTTGATGGATGGGATGAGAAGGAAAGACTGACTGTTGGGGACTATATTGCATGAGATCTGAAAACCTGAGAGCTGAAAGGTGGAAGATAAGGTAATATGCAAGACAGAGATTACTGCCAGAACATCATACATGAGTTAATAGGATCAAAAAGCTAAGTGCATTGTTTACGATAGATGGGGGAGGATGAAGGCAAAAACTAGACAGATCAAGAATGAAAGATATAGAAAACTAAGTTTCCCAAGGCTCAGGCTTACATCCACTACTTTTCCTCATATATTTAAATTATTTTCCATCTGTTGTACAAGAAGCAGAATTAGTTCTTTTTGCAGATGACTCTAGTACTGTACTCAATCCAAGCATACATGCAGCAACAGAAGAAATGGTAAACAAAGATCTTAAACATATCATTGACTTGTTTTCTGTAAATTGGTCTCACACTCCATTTTAAAAAGCACAACCTATTCAGTTCTGCATATCTAGGGGTACTGCATGAATAAGTGTAACTCATGGTGAGAAAATAATAGTCGTGAGGGTGAAAAATTCAAAATTGTTAGGTGCCCACACTGACGTGAATTTAAACTGGAAAAAGCACATTTGGAACTCCTGAAACAACATAATTCAGCCATATTTGCATTCAGAATCATTGCAAATCTTGGGGAGAGACAAATCAGTAAGTGGACATATTTTTAGAAATCTCTTTAAGGTGTAGGGTTTCCTGACTATTGCTTCACAGTATGTTTATTCCCTCATGAAGTTTGTTGTAAATAATCCACTGCAGTTCAAAAGGAATCATGATGTGCATAACTGCAATACCACACTTAAAATTACTTTCATACTCAACATTAGTGTTGTCTGTAGCACAAAAGGGGTGCACGGTGCACAACTAAAATTTTTGACAAATTACCAAGTGATATAAAATGTCTGACAAACAGCAAAGTAATATTTGAAAACAAACTGAAGAAGTTTCTCCTTGACAACTCCTTTTATTCTATAGAAGACTTTCTGTTACTGTAATGTGTAAAAGAAGTTTGGTAAGAATTACTAACTCACAACTGTATAAGCAATAAAAAATAAATAATTAAAAATAAAACAGCTTTAAAATGTTCAACATGTTTCCATATTTACAAAATTAATTTGCTGTGTAAATGTAAAATGACTCAGTCCATACAATTAAGATTTATTGTGCAAATGATTCATGGAACATGAAACTAAATTACTGAGTTCTTTGTAGCAATTTCATTAAGTTGTTATCAAGATATATTTTGAAAAGAGGGATGGGATGTTTATATCTCCTGGCTGGAAATTTATATGATGGTCTGGGATAGCTTCAACATTTCTCTTCCATCCAAAATCCTAGCCAGAACCATCCATGGGGCTTCTAGCAACTCTTAAACATAACAATGTTATTAACCACATGAAAGGTATGAATTTAAAAAAAAATATTGTAAGAGATGATTTATGACCATGTGATGTGTGTGTGCACTGTGGTGCTGATAAAGACAATAGATGATTATTTCATTGTTCACTGAGATCTATTAATTATTAAAATGTGCATTCAAATGACATGTGTAAATTCAGTGTATCACATAACATAATAAACAAACAGATTACAACAGTGTGCCATTTGAGAACACTGTAAGTGATACCACAACGGAGGGGTATCTGTTGAGAGGCCAGACAAACGTGTGGTTCCTGAAGAGGGGAAGTAGTCTTTTCAGTAGTTGCAGGGGCAACAGTCTGGATGATTGACTGATCTGGCCTTGTAACAATAACCAAAACGGCCTTTGCTGTGCTGGTACTGCGAACAGCTGAAAGCAAGGGTAAACTACAGCTATAATTTTTCCCGAGGGCATGCAGCTTTACTGTATGATTAAATGATGATGGCGTCCTCTTGGGTAAAATATTCCGGAGGTAAAATAGTCCCCCATTCAGATCTCCGGGCGGGGACTACTCAAGAGGACGTCTTTATCAGGAGAAAGAAAACTGGCGTTCTACGGATCGGAGTGTGGAATGTCACATCCCTTAATCGGGCAGGTAGGTTATAAAATTTAAAAAGGAAAATGGATAGGTTAAAATTAGATATAGTGGGAATTAGTGAGGTTCGGTGGCAGGAGGAACAAGACTTTTGGTCAGGTGAATACAGGGTTATAAATACAAAATCAAATATGAGTAATGCAGGAGTAGGTTTAATAATGAATAAAAAGAATAGGAGTGACAGTAAGCCACTACAAACAGCATAGTGAATGCATTATTGTGGCCAAGATAGAAACAAAGCCCACATCTACTACAGTAGTACAAGTTTATATGCCAACTAGCTTTGCAGACGATGAAGAAATTGATGAAATGTATGATGAGATAAAAGACATTATTCAGGTAGTGAAGGCAGACGAAAATTTAATAGTCATGGGTGACTGGAATTCGTCAATAGGAAAAGGGAGAGAAGGAAACATAGTAGGTGAATATGGATTGGGGGGAAGAAATAAAAGAGGAAACCGTCTGGTAGAATTTTGCTCAGAGCATAACTTAATCATAGCTAATACTTGGTTCAAGAACCCTAAAAGAAGGTTGTATACATGGAAGAATCCTGGAGATACTAAAAGGTATCAGATCAACTATATAATAGTAAGACAGAAATTTAGGAATCAGGTTTTAAATTGTAAGACATTTCCAGGGGCAGATGTGGACTCTGACCACAATCTACTGGTTATGAACTGTAGATTACAACTGAAGAAACTACAAAAAGGTGCTAATTTAGAGGATGGACCTGGATAAACAGAAAGAACTAGAGGTTGGAGCGAGTTTCAGGGAGAGCATAAGGGAACAATTGACGGCAATGGGGGAAAGAAATACATTAGAAGAAGAATGGGTAGCTCTGAGAGATGAAGTAGTGAAGGCAGCAGACGATCAAGTAGGTAAAAAGACGAGGGCTAGTAGAAATCATTGGGTAACAGAAGAAATATTGAATTTAATTGATGAAAGGAGAAAATATAAAAATGCAGTAAATGAAGCAGGCAAAAAGGAATACAAATGTCTCAAAAATGAGATCGACAGGAAGTGCAAAATGGCTAAGCAGGGATGGCTAGAGAGCAAATGTAAGGATGTAGAGGCTTATCTCACTAGGGGCAAGATAGATACTGCCTACAGGAAAATTAAAGAGACCTTTAGAGAGAAGAGAACCACGTGTATGAATATCAAGAGCTCCAATGGAAACCCAGTTCTAAGCAAAGAAGGGGAGGTGCAGAGGTGGATGAAGTATATAGAGGGTTTATACAATGATGATGTACTTGAGGACAATATTATGGAAATGGAAGCGGCTGTAGATGAAGATGAAATGGGAGATAAGATTCTGCGTGAAGAGTTCGACAGAGCACTGAAAGACCTGAGTCGAAACAAGGCCCCGGGAATAGACAACATTTGATTAGAACTACTGACAGCCTTGGGAGAGCCAGTCATGACAAAACTTTACCATCTAGTGAGCAAGATGTATGAGACAGGCGAAATACCCTCAGACTTCAAGAAGAATATAATAATTTCAACCCCAAAAAAGCAGGAGTTCACAGACGTGAAAATTACCGAACTATCAGTTTAATAAGTCACAGCTGCAAAATACTAACGCAAATTCTTTACAGGCGAATGGAAAAGCTGGTAGAAGCAGACTTTGGGGAAGATCGGTTTGGATTCTGTAGAAATGTTATAAACCGTGGGGCAATACTAACCTTATGACTTTTCTTAGAAGAAAGATTAAGAAAAGGCAAACCTATGTTTCTAGCATTTGTAGACTTAGAGAAAACTTTTGACAATGTTGACTGGAATACTCTCCTTCAAATTCTGAAGGTGGCAGGGGTAAAATACAGGGAGCGAAAGGCTATTTACAATTTGTACAGAAACTAGATGGCAGTTATAAGAGTCGAGGAGCATGAAAGGGAAGCAGTGGCTGGGAAGCGAGTGGGACAGGGTTGTAGCCTCTCCCCGATGTTATTCAATCTGTATATTGAGCAAGCAGTAAAGGAAACAAAAGAAAAATTCAGAGTAGGTATTAAAATTCATGGAGAAGAAATAAAAACTTTGAGGTTCGCTGATGACATTGTAATTCTGCCAGAGACAGCAAAGGACTTGGAAGAGCAGTTGAGCTGAATGGACAGTGTCTTGAAAGGAGGATGTAAGATGAACATCAACAAAAGCAAAATGAGGATAATGAAATGTAGTCTAATTAAATCGAGTGATGTTGAGGGAATTAGATTAGGAAAGGAGACACTTAAAGTAGGGAAGGAGTTTTGCTATTTAGGGAGTAAAATAACTGATGATAGTCAAAGTAGAGAGTATATAAAATGTAGACTGGCAATGGCAAGGAAATCGTTTCTGAATCAGAGAAATTTGTTAACATCGAGTATAGATTAAAGTGTAAGGAAGTCGTTTCTGAAAGTATTTGTATGGAGTGTAGCCATGTATGGAAGTGAAACATGGATGATAAATAGTTTGGACAAGAAGAGAATAGAAGCTTTCGAAATGTGGTGCTACAGAAGAATGTTGAAGATTAGGTGGGTAGATCACATAAGAAATGAGGAGGTATTGAATAGCATTGGGGAGAAGAGGAGTTTCTGGCACAACCTGACAAAAAGAAGGTACCAGTTGGTAGGACATGTTTTGAGGCATCAAGGGATCACAAATTCAGCATTGGAGGGCAGCGTGGAGGGTAAAAATTGTAGAGAGAGACCAAGAGATGAATACACTAAGCAGATTCAGAAGGATGTAGGTTGCAGTAAGTACTGGGAAATGAAGAAGCTTGCACAGGATAGAGTAGCATGGAGAGCTGCATCAAACCAGTCTCAGGACTAAAGACCACAACAACAACAGTGAAATGTTGACTCTTACCATATTTTGACATGGACAGCAGCATGAACCACTAACTAACATACAGAAGCTTGTAAGTTTGAGTGAGCTACAACTGAAAACATGCTCAAGTGAGACCTTGAAGTTTTTGTTCTATACTTACAAAATATTGACAGCTAAAGAAATGTCTGCACATGATAGGGTGCTAGGGGAGAACCACTTTACTGGCAGCTGTAGTGGAATAGTCTGACAAAGCCTTCATGTTATCAACACCTAAGTATTGTATGCATTATTTCAGACAAGCTTAATGGTACCTCTTTACCATAGCAAACAAAATACTATTCAAAAACTAAACAAATGTTTATATTTGGTGAAAAATAAACATTTTGTTTTGAACTACAATTACAAAACAGTAAGTAAAACATTCAAACATCATGCACAGGAAACACAGCTCTTCTTTTCCAATATTAAGATTTCTCAGTTTAAAACAAAATATTCTCTAATTATCTCTAATCATGCAGCAGTTCAAAACAGAATGTAGAATTTATTGGACATTTGTTGAATCCATATGCATGACCTGACCAGTGTAATTGCTGCATCTCTTCCTTATGGCTTCATTTTAGTTCCCACTCTTTCAGAAAAAATATTTTCTAATGGAAACTGTTTCTCACATTTCTTAGAATTTCCACTGAGGGAAATAGTTCCCATGTCATTTTTTATTCTACATTCATATAACACCATTTTACTGCCTGAGTATTCTTTGTACAGTTAATGTGAATTGAAAAATAGCATTTCTCAAATAAAGGAAAATCCATGTTGATCGCAACCTTATAATCCTACCTGCTGACAAAGGCTCCACTATTGTTGTTTTGAACAGCAAGGATTACTTGGAAGATGGACTCCACCAGCTGTCAGATTTATCCACCTACAAATCCTGCCACAGTGACCCCATTTCAGATATCCAGCAAGAGCTCCAGTCTCTACTCAAATCTTTAGGCCCATCCCAGAACTTCTCCACAGACTCCATCTTTCTCCTGACCCCTACCATTTACCACACTTCTACCTTCTACACATCTCCCCCCTCCCCTCCCCCAAAACAATCTATGGTGTTGTAGACCAACACCTACAGCCTATTACCAGGAACCTACCCTCCTGCATAAAAGATATCAATCATTTCCTGCACCAACTCTACATGGTTCATGTCGCATTACCACAGCACCCTGCTCGTCACTGCTGATACACCTCCCTTTATACTAACAGCCCTAATGCCCATGGCCTTACTGCTATTGAACACTACCTTTCTCAACACCTGATGAATTGCAAACCATCCACTTCCTTCCTAGTTGTCATGGCCAACTATATCCTCACCCACAATTACTTCTCCTTTGAAGGCATTACCTACAAACAAATCTGGAGTATGTCTATGGGCAACTGCATGGCACCACCCTATGATAACCTTTTCATGGGCCATCTAGAGGAATCTTTCCTAAACACCCAGAATCCCAAACTCCCCATCTTCATCATCTGGATCCAGGGCTAGGGCAGCCCATCCAAATTCCTCCAGAACCTTGACACTTTCTCCCCCATTCGCTTCCCCTGGTCCTAGTCAACCCATCAAGCAACTTTCCTCAATGTTGATGTCCACCTCAAAGATGGCTATATCAGTACCTCTGTCTCTATCAAACCTACCACCCATTCAATACCAAGACGTTCCTTCCATACAGCCTAGCCAGCAATGGCCATTGCATCTGTAGAGATGAGTGGTATCTCTTGAAATATGCCAAGAGTCTCAATGAGGCCTTAACAGATCATAACTACCCTCCCAACCTTGTACAAAAACTGGTCCTCTGTGCCTTATCTTTCCAGTCATGCAATACCTCCCAAAGCTCCACCATCCAGCTACAAAGCAACATTACCCTTGTGACTAAGTACCAATTCAATTACAGTCTCCACCAGGGTTTCAGCTACCTCTCATCATGCACTGAAATGAGAAATGTCCTGCCCACTATCCTTCCATCTCCTCCCACAATGGTATTCTGCCACTCATCAAACCTACTCCATATCCTTGTTCATCCCTACACAACCCCTGCTCCCAACCCCTTGCCTCATGGCTCATATCCCTGTAATAGACAGAGATGCAAGACCTGTCCCACACATCCTCCCACCACCACCTACTCCAGTCCTGTCACCTATCCCATCAAAGGCAGGGCTATCTGTAAAACCAGTCATGTGATTACAAGCTAAGCTGCAAACACTGTGTTGCGTTCTACATGGACATGACAACCAACAAGCTGTCTGTCTGCACAAATGACCACCAACAATCTGTGGCCAAGAAAAAACTAGACAACCCTGTTGCTGAGCACGTTGCCCAACATGACATCCTTCATTTCAATGACTGCTTTACAGCCTGTGCCATTTGGAGCCTTCCCACCATCACCAGCTTTCTGAATTGCACACATTGCACACATAGAAACTCTCCCTCCAATACATCCTACATTCCTGTAACCCTCGTGGAATCAACCTTCATTAGTCATTGTCCTTACCCATCTAGCCCCTTCCCTGTTTCCATTCCAGCAGTACACAGCCCTCTATTCTACCCACACACCCAGTACCCAGTCTTTTTACTTCTCTCCTTTTCCTCTAACCCTCACTCTACCCCTGACCTCCATCTATCCTCCCAAATGCGCCTAGCTGCTCCACTCTCCACTTTGTCCCTGCACACTCCCAGCAGCATTACCCTGCTATCCCTTCCCATTCCTGTGCCAGCCTCCTCCTTACCACCACCTAGTTGCCTCTCCCACTTAGCACTGCTGCTAGCAGCCTGGCTCCAGCTGCCAGAGATTGTGCTCGTTTGTGTGTGTGTGTGTGTGTGTGTGTGTGTGTGTGTGTGTGTGTGTGTGTGTGTGTGTGCATGTGTGTGTGTGTATGTGCACCCACCCGCCACTGAGTGTGTTTCGTATAATTCTTAAAAATGCCTTGTTGGCCACAATCCAATAGTCTGAAAATATTTTTCGTGTGTCTTTCTGTGACTTGGCCCTCAGCTATATGGAAAGGAGCATTTCTGTTACATGGAAGAATAGTTTTCTTAAGCCAGTAGATAGCCTCACATTCACATGAATAATATGAAAGCATCTGATCTTGCCTATCAATGTGAGGCATATTTGCACTTTATTTGACAATTAGTGGCAGTTTTGTGGTCTTTTGCTGGTGTTAGTTCTGTGGAAATATAGTATCTCATCCCCTATTTTTTATCATTACACTTTGGGAGTACAGAACAAATGTATTTCCTACTCTCAGTTTGGCAGATGCTTCTTTAAGGATGCTCCTCCTATTTAAGCATAGTGTTTTTTTTATAAGCAAAAGAGTTTTAGATAATGTATGGCTTTCTTAATAAGTAGGACTATCCATGTAAATGTGTGAGATTGCCATCATAAGGCTACTTAAAAACGTGTGATAAGCTTTTCAGCATGACTTTTCCAATTATACTGTCAAGTGTCCCCTTATGCACAATCAATTATTTGCAAAAAAGTCCAGATTCTTCAACATGTACATTCCAATAACATATTTACACATTTTATTTGGTATGTATCATATAAATGATAATCTCCATCTCAACAGAATCATCAGTTCATTTAACCGTATCTCTCCATGAGTAATACACTTGACATAATTTGCTGTTAAAATAATTTGGTATAGACCCTACTTAGTATTGCACCATCAGTTCTTTGGGTGTCTTGACTCTTGATTTTTTTAGCAAAGTGTAATGAGTGTAACATGATTATAAAGCCATATCTGCACACATTCATCACTACTGCTATGTTTTGAAATTAGAGCTCTTACTTGCAGTAGTCTTGTTATCAGATGGTTATCACATTACCTGTATGTAAAGTAACTTTAAAAATTACGGGCATACTTACTAATCCTAGGTCTATCCTTTGTATTTCCAGTCAAATATATATTCACAGCTTTATCATTCTTTTAACCAACTACAGACTGAAGTATGAAATCTGGAAGTATTAAACCTGAGTATTAAACCTAAGTAAATCCATTGGTGTATTACTAGTAGGATGAACATCCTTGTTTTGTAAATGGATGATACTGAACTTCATGTGATTCTTTATCAGCACTGGTTTTGTTACCCTCACTACCCTTATCTTTTCATTCTTCAGCATCACAAAAAATATTTGAAAGTTCTGTTACACACTATCAGCACTGTGGCAAGTTTCTGTGTGTTTTAGATTCTAGCCATTCTCTTCCAATTAGTTATCTTTCAACTTATAATCAATACTTTCTAATATGTTCAGTAACCGATCATCAGCAAATTTTTCATTCTTCCTATTCTTTTTAGTGTAAGAATGTCCCAGTGTTGATTAATTAGCTGCCACTTCCAAGAATATACATCAGCTGCAAAATTAAGACTAAATCATCCACATTTGAATGTGTACATTTATCTCAGCCACAATAACCGTTAATGTGTTTGAGGTTGTCCTATCATGTCATCATGAACACAGCCAGCATAATTACTGCTTTTTAACCACCTGATAAATTTTATATTCTCATTAGTTGTCTTTTGGTGGTGCATGCAGTGTCTGAACGAGCATGACTAATACCACCATATCTGATTGTTTATTAGGGGTGAAATGTTTTCTGCCATAGGTAGGAAGTAATCCTTGAATTATGTGGCCAATGATTTAAGTATCACTTTTGGCAGAGCTATTTTCTGAGGGCTCACTTTCATTTGGGACACAGTTTTTAGTTTGTTCCTTGTTAATAATGCTTCAAATAGTTGTTGTCTTATTCTTGGAGCACTTTATGATTTGAGCATAGAACATGTGTTTCACTTTTCTTAATAATGAACTTGAGGGTTTTACAATGCTAGGGTAAGGAAGTTTTACTACAGATTGACCTCCTGTTTTGCACTCAGGCATTGCTGAAAGTTAGAACTGGTTCACTGAATTAAGTTAATAAACAACAAATCCTTCCATCAATATAATCAAAACATTGTATTGCAAGGAAAGTATACAGTTCTGTTAGTCTAGATAATTAGATTGCAATAACTGTTTGGTTATGTGGTGTGCCCTTCTCATCCTGGAATCTGAACAACTTGCTACTCCTTTCCAACCTGCAGTGGCTAAGTCTACTTTCCTCCCTGAAGAATAGACATGAAAGTTCAGAAAGCTAGAAATAGTTCTGTCTTCTCTCTCTGTATTGACAGTGCTTAGAATTTTGTCTAAAGAAGGGAAGTATTGGCCAGCAACACTGCCTCACTGTAATTTAACATTGGTGTTACTTTCTCATCAGCCATATATGGGAGTCATCTTGAGAGTTTCAAAGCATGGTATGTTGGGTTCCAGTATTTCTCTTCTGACATACTGCCTGACAAAAAGTGGAGCACCGAGATTGGGAAGCAAGAAACAAAATGAGATTTGTGATAAAATCTTCTGGAGCTTCCATCGGGGTAGCTGCGTCAAAAATCCGTGACGTTTTGATGAGTGTCATTGTCATCATCTTCTAGGGAAGTGTCGATGGGCTGTGGCCTTCCTCTATATATAGCTGGTTGGCGGCATGCGGCGGCTGTCCCTCCCCACCACTCCTACCGGCACTGGGCCAGTGGTGGTGGGGGGGGGGGAAGAAGCTACGTGGGGCCGGGTGACACCAGCTGCTTGCTGCGTTAGTCTAGCTTAGAATCACGGAACGTTAGCAGCTAAGCACAGTCCCAGTGTATAGCTGCTATTGCAGGGTTCCATGCCAAACTTAAATGGTAGCCCTTATCCCTGTTGACAAGATTGTCATGTAATCTTATTTTGACTGATTCCTTGATGACGCTCTCCCAGAAGGCACTGGCTCAGCAATGCATTTTTGTTTCTTCAAATTGGAAGCTGTCTCCCTCATCAAGGCTGTGTTCTGCCAAGGCCGATTTGCCCTTGTACCCCCGCCTTATGCATCTAATGTGTTCCTGACAGCACTGTGAGATGCAGCGTTGTGTTTGACCAATGTTCTGGAGCCCACACTCGCATGGTATACTGTATATACTTTGAATCATCTAATGTGTGCTGTGCTGTAACCATTCTGATGAAACACATCCTTAAAGTGCTGTAGCTCAGCTGGAAGGCTGTCTTTGTCACAAATGGCTCTTGCCCTGTGAACCAGCATTGCTAGAATGGTGTTTTGTTGTGCTGGGGGATGGCAGCTGGAAGCATGGAGATATGGGTCCATGTGGGTCTTCTTTCTGTATACTGCATGTCCTATCATGCCATCAGATTTTCTCCTTATAAGAATACATAAAAATAAAATACATCCATCTTGTTCCAACTCCATTGTGAACTGTATGTTTTTGTGAATGCTGTTCAGGTGTTCATGGAAATCATTCAGGGCTTCTCTTCCATGTTCCCACACAATGAATGTGTCATCAACGTAATGGAAGAAGTGTTTAGGTTTGAGCTATGCCGTTTCTAGTGCCAACGCAATATAGAGATTGTCAATCCCTGGAGCAAGTGGTGAACCCATGGCTACCTCATCAACCTGTTCATAAGATTCCTGGCAGTTTGAGATGGTATGTGATGTTATTTTTGGTGATTCCAGAATCAAGTTGAATTTACAAGGAACTTGGAAGTATGAGCCCATTTATCAGTATAACATTGCACACCCTCTAGCCTGAATGCATGCACTGATTCCATTGGGAAGTGTGTCATAAAGCTGTTGTATTGTGTGCTGAGTTAAGCTGCCCTGCAACTGTTCAACTGGTCTTGATATCCTAGATACTGGCACTGAGATGTAGTTGATATCCAAGGTTGCCCCACAAATTTTCTATTGGGAATAAATCTGGGTGTCATGCTGGCTACAGCAGTACCTCAGCATCATGCAGACAGTTTATAAAGAGACATGTCATGTGGACAACAGTTATCCTGCTGAAAATTGGCGCAACACCACTGTTGCTCAAGAGGTAACACATGAGGACACAGGATGTTGGATGAGAGGTAACTTAATCAGTAGCACTGAAGTCATACTTGATGAATCAACACACTATGATGCTAGGAGTAACACTAGAGTGGTTTTCCAAACCATTGGAAGAATTCCATCTCTCCCCAGATTGCTGCCAGATTCACTGACAGTGCCCATCCAGACTAGTGCAGAACCACAGTTCATTACTGAATGCATTGTGACAACATTCGTCAGCAGTCCATGCTTCCCAGTCATGACATCACTCCACAAGCAGCTGTTTGTGTTTTGGTACTAACAATGGGTTACATATGGGATGGCAATTTTCTAATCCGCCTGCTGCTAGTCTCTGATCCATGGTGTGGGATGGCACAATATCTTTCTGGAAGTCAGTCAGTCATTCTCAAATGGCAGGCACAGACATGAAGAGTTACAATATGGCGATCCTCCGTTGTCATGGTCAGATGTGGTTGAGCGGAACATTGATGACACCTACGCCTGTCTTCACATTCCCATGCAGTTCAACATTGGGCCACTGTCACATCTTAATGCCTCACAAATTGGGACACTGGACAATGTAGCAAGCCACCCAAATTGAGTCCCACAACACTGCTCCTTTCAAACTCCATCACGTAGCAATCACCCTGTCTGACACAAGTATGCAGCAGCTCTGTGTCTTTCATAGGGAGCACCCACTGACACTATTCATTCTTCTTACATCTTCTACCAGCCTTAGTAACAACACGAAACATGAACCATACTAATGCACTCAGGTAGCCATTCAACCTTTCACAGAGAATTGCAATTTTAATCATTAACATACCTGCTGACTGTATGTATATATGTAACTGAAGTTACATTGACATTTGACCATCTTTTTTGAGTACTTCACTTTCTTTGTCAGGCAGTGCTTACATGGTATTTTTAGAAGTCTTTCGTTACTAATCTGTGTAAGTTTTCAGATACCAAACTACTTAACAATAGAAACGATGATATTTGGACATACCTATAACCACGGGTGGGTCACTGATGACCTGCGATCTTTTCCTTTATTTCCCCTATGTCAGTGGATTATTGTTACTGCCAATGAATCTATTATTAGAAGCACTAGGAAATTTACAATGAAATTAACAAAAATAAACTATGTTTACACAAATTAAAATTTTACACTTTAAATCTTACATGTATTTGCCGAGTGTTTTTACTGGCTACCATTACATAATGAACACAAATAATAGTCTTTTGACGTATATTTGCTGCACACAGTTTTCTTGCAGATGTGACACTTTACAAATGATTTGTTTCCTTCACAGTTAGACTTTACAAGGCAACATGTTTGCTTTTCTTGTCTGTCAGGAGTGATGCTAGTCTTTCTAGTCACTCTGTACTTCTCAGCAAGCTCCTCCCCCAGCTGCAGGATAAAATACCTGCATTTCAATTTTTTATCATTTTGAGAATTGAACAATACCCATGCATACATCCCAGCCAAATCCAGCAAGTTGTAAAATGTGTGAACAGGCCAATGTCTCAGTCGTGCTTTGACAGATTATTTGCGAGACATTTACTCGAACATGTCCACCCCATATTGAGAGCAGTTATAAAATGTAACTGTATCTGGCTTCTTTTTTATACCATCCTCAATGGTTACATAAGAATGCATAGTGTTCACATTCAGGACATTCTTTTTGCTCTTACCCTGATAAACAGTCAGTGTGGTATAATCGTTTTCAATAATACTGTGCTGTATAACTGTTCTCTTGCCTTCTTGATACAGGCGTATTTCACTGCGAGATCAATTTATTGTGCCCACAAGACTCATAGAATTAGCTTTCAGTGTCTCAGAGAGCACTAAGGAGGTGAAAAAATTGTCACATGTGTCATTTATTCCTTTGTTGAGGTAAGGTTGCATCAATTTCTTTTACAACAAAGTCACCAAAGACCCTCATCACTCCACCTAGTGTCATCCTTTCCTAGATAAGGTATAGCATTCACAATATATTTTGAGTCTTTATCTACTGCCATCCAATACTTTTGCCCATATTTGTCCAGTTTTGAGGCCATAAACTGTGTCAATCTGCAACGGCACTTTGAAGGAAAAAGCTATTCGTCGATTGTTATATATGGTCCCAGTATGTGGCTCGACTGTGCATTCACAATGAACTCATTCCAGATTTCTGATACCAAAGAAAACTTGTCTTCTCTTAGTCATTCTGATCTTGTGGATCTAATGCAAAATCTGAGATAATGCATTATCTCTCTGAATCTGTCACGAGCCATTGTCGGTTTCACGAAATTATTTGCCCACTTCACTGACCACAATGTATCTAGTTCTAAGCTCTTAGCTCCAATAGCACCACAGATGTACAATATAGCTATAAAAGCTTCCAGTTCTTCAATTTTTATAGTCCACTCATCTGAGCTCAGTACACGACGTGCTTCAGTTTCTGTACATTTTACAATATGTTTCAAAATTTTGTCCATTATCATTAGATGCCATGCACTGTCACAGAAATTGAGCATTACTCAATGGTGTGCATCTTTCACAAAGAACACTCACCTGACAGGCACACAAAAAGAAATGAAAACTTTGATAGCTTTCAGATGAAACCTTGTATGGGCTGGAGCAAGTAAAAATGTAATGTTGCAGATGGGACTGTACAAAGCAAACAGATCAACACCAAACGTTTTGGAGATAGTGATACCATTAAGTGATGTTATGTATACATTTTCCATAAAATATCAGTGAAGAAACTGGTTTATTTCAAAATATTGATTACTTCAAATTTGTTACTCAGAAACATCAAAGCAAATTCTGTCATCGAAATCAAGCAAACTGATAAATTTCAGTAATAAATTTAATTATGTATTACTTTAACAATGTTGAAAGTAACTGTTGAGACTGTTGTAAAATATAAATACAAGTATGGTGGAGTCCATGAGGAATCAAAATTCCAATTATATAGGAAATTATGGGAAAGAGAGAAGGAGGAAATTAAGGAAATTATCATCTGGGAAGAGATGCTAGGAGAGAATCACAGTGGAATGAGAGAAATAGGAACTGAAGTGGAGTACATGAAAAGAGGAACAAATCACAGAAATAAAATAACAGAACATTTAACAACAGTAGATATGAGAATAGGGGTAATGGTCAGGTAAATTAGGGGCTGTCCCTCTGGCAGCCTGTCAATTTGGGGCAAGAAAAAGTAGACAGAAAAGATTATGGAAGGATGAGAAACTTTGGAGCATACAGGCAGCAAGACAGAGACTGATATGAAGTGAATGGTCTATATCTTGAGAGGAAATTTTGGAGTGCACAAAGGTTGTTTCACATAGAAAATTGGAATAAGTTACTCACAGTGTGGAAGAAGAACTAGATACAAAATCATTAACAAAACTTTTCAATTTATCAAGTAACAAACTTTAGTGGGAGAAGAGATAATTGATAATTTTTTTATGAACTTGGGTTGAATAGGTTGCTGATTGAGGAAGCTGCAGATCTTGCTGTGGTTTTGGATCAAAAACTGGTTTAATGCATCATCTCCATGCTACCCTCTTCAGCTCCAAATAACTCCCCAACCTACAAGCCTTCTCAGTCTGATTACTGTATTCATCTCTTAGTCTCCCTCTGTGATTTTAACCCCCCCCCCCCCCCCCCCTCCCCTACCCCATCCACATACATTAGTTATGTGATCTACCCATCTAATCTTCAGCATTCTTCTGTAGCACCACATTCATAAGCTTCTATCCTTTTCTTGTCTAAATTGATTATTGTCTATTTTTTCTTCAATAAATGACTACACTCCATCCAAATACTTTCAGAAAAGACTTCTTAACACTTAAATCTACACTCAAATTTAACAACTTTCTCTTTTTCAGAAATGTTTTTCTTCTCTTCCCGGTATACATTTTATATCCTTTCTACTTTGGCCATCATCAGTTATTTTGCTCCTCAAATAGCAAACTCAACTACTACTTTAAGTGTCTCATTCCCAAATCAAATTCCCTCAGCATAACCTGATTTAATTTGATTAAATTCCATTATCCTTGTTATGCTTTTGTTGATGTTCATCTTATGTTCCCCTTTCAAGATGTTGTCCATTCTGTTCAGTGGTCTTCCAAGTCCTTTGCTACCTTTGACAGAATTACAATGTTATCAACAAACCTCAGAGTTTTTATTTATTCTCCGTGGACTTTTAATTCATATTTCATGATTTTCTTTAGTTTTATTTACTGGTTGCTCAATGTACAGTTGAATATCATCAAGGCTGGGCCATGACCATGTCACACCCCTTTCTCAACCACTGCTTCCCTTTCATGCCCGTTGACTCTTTATAACTACCATCTGGTATCTGTACAAGTTGTAAATAACTTTTTGCTCCCTATATTTTACCCCTGTTACTTTCAGAATTTCAAAGAGAGTTGACAATGTTCCTGTAGGTGGTATCTATCTATCACCCAAATCCTTACATTTGTTCCATAGCCATTACTGCTTAGCCATTTTACACTTCCTGTCAATCTCATTTTTGAGACTCTTGTATTACCCTTCACCTGCTTCATTAACTGCATTTTATATTTCTCCTTTCAACAGTTAAATTAAAAATCACCTGTCTTATCAAAGGATTTCTCCTTAGCCTTGCTTTTTTTATCTATTTGATTCCTCTATTGCCTTCACTATTTCATGTCTGAAAGCTACCCATTTCTCTTCTACAGGATTCCTTTCCCCTGTTCTTGTCAATTGTTGCCCAAGCTCCTTCTGATACTCTCAGCAACCTCTGGTTCTTTCAACTTATCTGGGTCCCATCTCCTTAATTTCCTATCCTTTTTTGCAAATTCTTCAGTTTTCAACTACAGTTCACAACCAATAAATCGTGGTCAGAGTGCACACCTCCCCAGGAAATGACTGAAGGTTTAACATCTCATTCCAAAATCTCTGTCCTACCATTATATAAGCAATCTGAAAACTTCCAGTATCACCAAGGCTCTTCTGCATTTACAACCTTCATTCATGGTTCTTAAACCAGGTGTTAGTGATAATTAAATTGTACTCTGTGCAAAATTCTACCAGGTGACTTCCTCTTTCATTCCTTTCCCCCTGTCCATACTCACCAACAAATTTTCCTACTATTGAATTCCAGTCACAAATCACTACTAAATTTTCATCTCCCTTAACTATCTGACTAACTTCTTTTATGTCATCATACATTTCTTCAATCTCTTCATCATCTGCAGATCTAGCTGAAATATAAACTTGTACCACTGTGCTGGGTGAGAGCTTTCTGTCTGTCTTGGCAACAATAATGTGTTCACAAAGCTGTACATAGTACAAGGGTTGCCCAGAAAGCAAAGCACCATATTTTTTTCTTCAACAATGCTTTATTGAACATAATGAGAATTACACACACAAAAGAATGGTGTTTTATCTACACACCTTATTTTTCCATGTAATCTCCATCCCGTTCTATTGCCTTCCTCCAGTGTGAAACAAGGGCATGTATGCGCTGTCAGAACCACTCCTTGTCCTGGTGGCAGAGCCAGTGCTTCACTGTATGAATCACCTCCACATTGTACTCAAAATGTCTTCCATGAATAGCATCCTTCAATGGCTGAAAAGAAGTGGAAGTTTGAGGAGCTAGGTCAAGGTTGTCTGGTATGACTGCCGTGGTTGGTCTCCCCGACCACCGTAAATTGTGGAGCTCTGCCAAACTGCCTGCTGATGACCTCACCCTCCATACCCTGCAAGGAATTGTACATCTGTTGACAGCATATTCTCCATAGATTTTGCACAAGTGTTTGTGAATATACCGCACAGTTTCTTTCTCTGCAGTGACAAATTCAATGGCAGCACATTGCTTGTAATGTGCTTCACCTACAGACACAATTTTGAAACTGTCCTGCAGCTAAGCTTTCTGTCAAAAGTGAAAGAAACTTTTTTCGCACACTCAGGAGACTTCAGATAATACATACGTAACAATTTTGCATTTGTAGCATTATTTTCCGCTAAGGAAAAAAAATTGGTGTGTTAGTTTCTGGGCAACCTTCATAGCTTACCCGCTGAGCCATGCATGGCTTGTGTTCATGCCATTTATTGTTTATCATCTTCTATTACTGTACTGCTGCCTCGTTTTCTTGTTCCATTTACTGGTGTTACTACCTGATGGAGGGAGATTGGAGCGGGACAACCGTCAGTTGGTTATTCCACTGGTCGTCTCATCAGCCAATGTATATTTCATCCTTTCACCATTTCCGGGGCTGGGAAGTTGGTTGGTTGGCATGAAGCAGTGCGCCAATCTCCATGGAGCATAGTTTGGTTATGGCCGCTGGCAGCGTGTAAGTGTGGTCGTAGTGTGTGGTGATGTTCCCATTGCTATGAGGTCTCTGGCTCACCAATCCTGGACATGTAAGTTTAGTTTTGACTTAATCTACCAGCAAGTCTGACTGTTGACATTGTGTCATTTGGATTTCATTGTCAGCTGTTGAGACATTCCTGCGAGCAACAACTTGGCAAATTTTAGCTACCCTCCAGTGAAGTTTAACTGTACTTGGTTATTTTGAATTTAAGTGCACCAGCAGAATCTTTCCTTTGTGGCCGTTATTGTTCCAGTTACCTGCCCTGGCCAGTGGTGTAAATTCAGGCATCATAGTTTCCTCATCGTGTTGTCGTTGTCCAGCACAGTCTCTAGTTTGACAGCTTAATGTGTAATTGGTTGTGGGTGCCAATAGTTCTTACATTGTTCCATTGAACTCCCTGTTGTGTGCTGGTCACGTGAAGTGGAAGTTATCTTGTCAGTGGGTCTGTTGACTGTCTGTCGATTGGGTTGTTGTTGGATCAAGAATGGTTGGGCCGACTGCCTGTCTCACCTAACCAAGGGTTAGTGTTTGAATTCCAGGCTGATCCTTGGAAACTTCTGATTGCAGTTGGGTGTACTGCCTTTTCTTATTTGTTCTTGTTGTTTGTATTTGTATGTTTTCTAGCAGATTTTTAAATTAAGGTTGTTTTGCCCTTAAGGCGTAAGATTGTTTGAGCCTTCAGCCTAATTAAAGAACTGTTTTAAGATAAGGCCTTTCAGCCTTTTAAAAATTTATTTTGGTTGAGTCTTAAGTGATGGGCCTTCAGCTGATTTTTAAATTAAAGTTGTTTTACTCTTAAGGTGTCAGATTGTTTGGGCCTTCAGCCTAATTGAAAGAACTGATTTCAGATAAGGCCTCCTGCCTTTTACATTTTTGATTTTGGTTTGAGTCTTAAGTTATTGCCTTTTAGCCAGTTTTAAATTAAAGTGGTCTTGCTCTTAAAACATGACATTGTATGTCACATTCAGCCAGTAATTAAGTTCCAAAATTAATGAAGTGTTCTTTTTAATTTCCTTGGCTCTTGTAATGTTTGGTAAAGTAAATAAAGTTGTATGTTTAAGTGTAACTGACAACAGCTTATTTTGGCCCCTTGCTCCAATTTAAACCACCTGTCCTGTCCTGTAGGTTTAGCAGGGTGTCTCACCTGAATTCCTATTTTCTTATTCTTTATTAAACCTACCCCTGCATTACCCCCTACTTAATATTGTGTTTATAACCCTGTATTCACCTGACCAGAAGTCCTATACCACCTGCAATTGAACTTCACTAATTCCTACAATATTTAACTGGAACCTATCCATTTCCCTTACCCCTTCTCAAATTTTATAACGTACCTGCGTGACCAAGAGATCTAACATTCTACATTTCAATCTGTAGAACACAAGTTTTGTTTCACCTGATGATGACATTCTTCTGTATAGTCACCTCCCAGAGATCTGAATGGGGGACTATTTTACCTCTGGAATATTTTACCCAAGAGGATGCTATCAATATTTAACCATACAGCAGAGTTGCATGTCCTTGGGAAAAATCACAGCTGCAGTTTCGCCTCACTTTCAGCGGTTTGCACTAACAGTGCAGCAAGGCCATTTAGGTTGATGTTACAAGGCCAGATCAGTAAATGATCCAGACTGTTGGTAATGGAACTACTGAAAAGGCTGCTGCCTCGCTTCAGGAACCATACATATTTCTGGCATCTCAACAGACATCCCTCCATCCCTCTATTGTGACTGCACATATGGTACAGCTATCTGTATTGCTGAGGCACACAAACCTCTCCACCAATAGCAAGGTCCATAATTCATGGGAGGAGCAATTTCAGTACAAAATGTTAATTTACTGTTTCTAATGTTGAAGCTGGTGAACTTGACAATATGTTACTATGGGGGAAGAAGCTATGTTAGGTAGTAATAGTGAGAGGAGTGAAGGGCGTGTCTTAGACAATTACAGTGAGATTAGTGAGGAAGATGTGACTCAATAGTACTGAGAAAAATAAAGATGGTGACGAAGATACTGAAGAGAGGATAGGAAGTCAGATTGACTTTTATTAAGAATTACATGGTATAATTTATGTGGAGGTTGAAAGCAAAATGTTTGAGGAAGGTATTTATGATGACAGCTGTGAACATATTCAGGAAGGTCATAACTGTGATAGAGAGGTACATGAAACTGAAATTTTACTGGGTAATATCAGTAAAACAGTAAGCTCTTGTGAAGACTAAAGAAAGTATGCAAAATGTATAAGTAATGAAATTTTAAGGGTAGCTTGGAGTCATATGATAATGAGAGTTGTGATAGTGGAATATAAGATATGCAGAAAAATGTATGTGAAAGTTTGTATCCAGAATGGTGGAAAGAGACAAGAAACGCTGCAGAGAACTTAGTAAAAACTGGTGTGTCCATGAGAGCCATTCATCTGAAAGTAGAAACACACATAAACAAAGATGAGGTAAAAGATATGGGATTTAAAGAAACTGACAAATATCTTTTGCATAAAGCAGAAAACAAAGATGATTGTGATATGTAAGGCAGTCTATATATATTCATATTGAAAGGGATAATTGTGACAGTAGCAGCCTGGCACAGGGAGTACAATATGTACCGTGTCTGAAAAATTAAGAAATGGAACTAAACACACTCAACATTTCGTTGAGTTATCTTTAATAGGTACTAAGATTAGAGGAGCTACTGGATGACATAGTATAATTGTGAAGTGACAATATTACTGTCAATCTAATATAACTGGACAGTTAAAAAATCTATTCGCCAAACAGCAGCAGGAAAACACACATACAAAGATATAAAAGTTTGCAAGCTTTTGGAGCCTGTGGCTCCTTCTTCTGGCAGAAAGGTTGAAGTGGAAGGGCAAGGGGTGAAGGAAAAGGACTAGTCAGGTTTAGTAAAAGGGGCAGAATGGAGAAAAGTCACCCAGAACCCCAGGTCAGGGGAGACTTACCAGACAGGATGAGAAGGGAAGACTGATTGTTGAGGACTGCACCAGATGAGATTTGTAAGCCAAAGAGCTTAAAGATGGAAAACAGGGTAATATGCAAGACAGAGATTATTGTGAAAACATTGTGCATGAGTTAATAAGAGTGGAAAGCTAAGAGCATTGTGTGTGATAAGAGATGGGTGGAGGGAGGTAGCACAAATAAAGGATAGATCAGAAAATGAAAGACATAAAAAACAAAAAGGAAGTGAAGAAAGGAATAGTTACCATGAATAGATGTTGAGACCAAACAAATTAAAGTAAATTATTGCTGAGTGGATGGCGAGAACCAAGGATATGTTGTAGTGCCTCTCCCAATCCGTGGAGTTCTGAGAAACTGGTATCTTGGGAAGAATCCAGATGGCACATGCAGTGAAACAGGCACCGAGGTCATGACTGTCACAATGTGCAGCATGCTCTGCAACATGATATTGTCTGCTTCCAGTATACACCCTCTGCTATTCCCATTCATCTTAACTGATAACTTGGTGGTAGTCATGCTACTGTAGAAGGTCGAGCAGTGTTAACATAATAGCTATTATTGAAGTGTTGTTTCACATCTGGCTCTCCCTCTGGTAGCATAAGTGTCATCAGTTACAGGACTGGTATGGTTGGTTGTATGAGAGAGAATAGAGCAGTTCTTACAATGGACACTTTCACAGGGGTAGGAGCCATAGCCTAAGGAGATGGGTGGAAAAGGATCATCTGATCTTACAAGTATATTGCAGAGAATTTGAGGGCGAGGGAAAGATACTCTGTGTGTGTTGGGCAAAATGTCAGGGCATTATTTTGGGAAGTCATAACCTTTCCAAAGTAGCAGGTAAACACATTCAAGAACAGAATACTACTGAGTGATGTTTAGTATACTCAGAAGTTGTTTTTTGGAGGGAACAGAAGTACTAGAATTAGATGTGATGGCTCGGGAAATCTGTTTTTGAACTATGCTTTTTGGGGGAATTGTATCTAGCCAAGGCTGAGGTGAGAATGGTATTGTATTCCTGTAAAGAGTCTCCATCTGAGCAAATACATTTGCCTCAATTGCCAAGGCTGAAGGGGGGGGGGGGGGGGAGAACATTTGAAATAGAAAGAATTGCAACTGTCAAAATGAAAGTACTCCTGTTTGTTAGAAGGTTTAATGTGAACAGAAGTGTGTAGCTTGCTTTCAGTGAGTATGAAATCAATGGCTCCTCTCCCTGTAACCATCACTGCTGTAAGACTTGCCTATGCACCCACCTACCACCACCTACACCAGCCCTGTAACTTGCAGAAGATATTCTGGGTGTCCCACATGAATCTGGTAAGCCTGACATCTGAGATCAAAGTAACAATGAACTAACCAAAAAAGAATAAATAAGAGTAATAATAATAATATTTAAAAGTGTAGTTCCCTGTTTATAAGAGATGCTGGAAATGGGGCCATGGGTATTTTAAAGGCATAATTGCATGCTGAGCTTTTATTAGCAGGAACCATAATTATAAGTAATGAAATAAAGAAATAATTTGAGCCATAGGTACAGTCCATGTCTGTATAAATATTGCATGCAGCTGCTGGAAACATTTGAAGATTTTTGATTATCAGGTTATTGGCGGAATAAGAAGCACCTTTTTGTTTTCTAATGGTTGTCCAGATTGGACGAATTTTGTAACACCACCATTAATACTACATTAGTTTATTAATATGTTCACGAGTTGCAGAATGCAATTCTCAATGTAAGTGTCATAATTTAATTGTGTTTTGTTTCAGAAATACTGTTATTACTAACCTATGTATGTTTTATTTTGTACCTTCAGTCATTGTAAGATTGCAGGGTGACTTGGCATGGCAAAAGATTCTATACCTGTAAGCAAAAAGTCATCCAGCTTGATCAACCAGTCTTCTGGTGCTGTGTTGTTATGAGTCTGATTTTAGACAAAACACAGAGAGAAGAAACACGGTTAAAAATACATGAAGGGATCTTTAACAGAAAAAGCCAAGCTCAAGTGCCAAGGGTTTGTATGAAACATATTTTACCATTTCATTAACTTAATTGATCTCTATTTAATATTCATTATTATAATTCATTGTATTGTCTCGACTGAGATAAGAACAAGCTAAATTAAAGCATCCAGGCATTGCTGACTTTGTTCAATGATGTTACTAACAACACACTGTAATCTGAAGGCATGATGTAATTAATTTCTCTTGTAATGGCCCATTAAGATAAACTACTGTGTGAGGGACATAATCCACCACAGAAATGGCAGAGCTCACGAAAGAGCTTCCTGAGAACATCGAAGAAGCTCACTATTACACCAGAGAAGGCAAGACTGGAGTCGTGGAAGAAGTCAATGCCTCACCTGTGTGGATGGATGCCAGAAGCTGAAGAACTACCACCTGAGCACAATGAAAGCTCACTGGTGTGCAAATCTTTAAACAGATTACAATCAGGAGCTGGACAATCTGAAGAGATAGGGCTTCATAACAGAAGATACGTCCTGTGATTGTGGACCAGGACAAACCACAAGCCACATGCATCAGTGCCCTTTGTGCCCTACATCCTGCATGAAGAATGATCTCCTGCAAGCCATTCCAAGCACCTTGGAGGTTTCGAAGTCCTGGGCATGTGTAATATAAATACAATTTGTATATGAATGTGAGTGTATATATTTATTTATTTATGTGTATGGCTACTATAAATTTGTATATTTCTGACTGGAGAATATATAAGGAACATGTTAGTGATGTGAGCCATATTTTGGTTGCATGGGTGAGCAGCTGCTCCATCTTGTTTAAAAATTGCATACATTTTCTCTGCATCTGTTAACTGTGCATAAAAGGAGTCTAGATATCTGGCACTGTTTAAGGAGTAATTGATGACACATACCAAATGCCTGTCTTCTCAGATTGGAGAGCTTCTTTACATAGAATATGTGGGTCGTTCTATAACCAATATCTTCAATTCTGGGAGTTTATGTAACCTTGCAAATGAAACCAGACATGAAATAATGCAAGGAGTCCAAGTAATGGTTAACAATTGATGTTGACACTCAGTGACAGTAATGAACTGTTTTTTCTGATCCTCAGATTTCAATTCTATCACAACACTCACATGATTGGCTTTTAATTTCCTATATTTTAGTACACAATGACATGATGTACAAGAGACACCAGCCTACTGCAGAAACCATCTTACCAATTTGCGTGAATTTCTCGTAATATCCATGCAAATTCTGTCTAGTTTCAGGGGTCCTTGCTGTTGGTCGCCTATTTCTATGCACATTCTGATAGGATCCTACATCACTCCACTTCTTGTACAGATGTTAAATAGTGCTGGTTGTGGGAGTTTAGTACCAGGATATTTCACTTGAAATATTTCTTTACATTTCTTGATGGAGTCTGTCTTTATACAACACTCCACAATATCACTTCACTATTCTAATGCAAATTGTCCCGTCTCTATAACAATTCACTAACGTGAACTTTTGACAGAAACTGAAGCACAAACACACGGCTGCACTCTCTTTCTGATAAATTGCAGTGTAACCAACTTTCGAGACAGGGTTGTCACTTCACAAGAAATTTGACAAGAGATGATTCCTAAACCTCACCAGTCCTTTTTATTCTTCCCTTGTCCTACTTCTTCAACATTTCTGTCTGAAGAAGGAGCCACTAGCTCCAAAAGCTTGAAAACTTTAGTACCTTTGTATGTGTGTTCTCCTGTGACTGCTTGGTGAGTAGATTTATTAATGTATCCAATTTCATTATATTTTCATAAACTGATTATTACAGTCCTGTTGAGTTAACAACATACCATTTTTTCGGTGTTGCCCTGTGATTCCCGAGAGAGGCAAGAAAATTATTTGGACATGGGCATGGATACAATTGTAAAAGTAGGATTCTGTTGCACAAATATGAAATTGTTTTTCACTGAACCTAGATGAAAAATTTCACAACCAACAAAACTTATTACTGCAAATAACATAAACAGTGTTAATCACATCAGGACGTTTAGGTGACAGAGGATACTTTGAAGAAGGGGATGATTATCTTGAATAGAGGGGAGATCTAGAATATAATAACAGTTTAGTAGAAGCCAAAGTAGAGGGTGCTAAGAAACGTAATCACATTCAAAAGGAGGATTTAAGTAAATTTTTATGGGTGTACTGTGATGTGTATGATGAGAAACTGGAGAGAGTAAAGAATTACTAGTGCAAAGTTAAGCTAAGAAGCAGAGATTCTTCCACTCTCAGTTCAAAAAGAGAATGTACATATTTCAACAGATAAAAGTTAGTAGAAATTCATGTGCCAGTAAATACATCAATACATGAATCATACAACTACTGTAACTGTCATAAATAAACAAAAGATCTTGTCGAGAACCCAACATGAGAAAATTCTAGTCCGACATAAAACCACCAAGCATGTCAAATGTTTCTGTCCAGTCACTCATCACCAGTGTGTTGTGGCAACAGAAGACAGCAAAGGGAAAGCTGAAATTTTAAATTTTGCATTTAAAAAAATCATTTATGCAGGGCGATCATACAAAAATTGTTGTTCTAACCTAGGATAAGTTTTCCTGAGTAGCTACATTACACTGAGGTGACGAAAATCACAGGATAGCGATATAAACATATACAGATGGCGGCAGCATAATGTACACTACGATAGAACAGCAGTGCATTGATGGAGCTTACATTTGTACACAGGTGATTCATGTGCAAAGGTTTCCGACATGATTATGCCATACAACAGGAATAAACATATTTTGAATGCGGAATGGCAGTTGGAGCTAGACGCATGGGATATTCCATTTCTGAAATCGCGTGAGAATTTAATGTTCCGAGATCCACAGTGTTAAGAGTGTGCCAAGAATACCAAATTTCAGGCATTGTTTTTCACCACGGAGAACTCAGCGGACGGCCTTCATTTAACGACCGAGCGCAGCAGCATCTGCTTACAGATGTCAGTTCTAACAGACAGGCAACACTGCATCAAATAAACGCAGAAATCAATGTGGAGCTTACAATAAATCCATCCGTTAGGACAGTGTGGCGAGATCTGGCATAATGGGCTATGGCAGCAAGTAACAGGCGCGAGTGCCTTTTCTAGCGGCACGAATCGCCTGCAGCGCCGCTCCTGGGCTTATGACCATGTCGGTTGCACTCTAGACGAATGGAAAACCGTGGCCTGGTCAGATGAGTCCCTATTTCAGTTGGTCATAGCTGATAGTAGGGTTCAAGTGTAGCGCATACTCACGAAGCCAAGGACCCAAGTTGCCAACGAGCACTTTGGAAGCTGGGGGTGGCTCCATAATAGTGTGGGCTGCGTTTACATGGAGTGGACGGTGTCCTCTGGTACAGCTAAAACGATCATTGATTGAAAATGGTTATGTTCTGTTACTTGGAGACATTTGCATGTTCCCAAACATCGATGTCATCTCACTGCGCCACAGTTGTTCGATACTGGTTTAAAGAACATTCTGAACAATTCAAACGAATGATTTTCTCTACCCAGATCGCCTAACATGAATCCCACTGAATATTTATGGGACACAGTGGAGAGGTCAGCTATGGACAACGTCCTTCAGTGGCAACACTATCGCAGTTATGGACTGCTGTAAAGGCAGAATGGCCCAGTATCTCTACAGGGAATTTCCAATACTTGTTTGGTCCATTCCACGTCGATCTGCTGCACCACTCCTGGCGAAAAGACGTCTAACAGAATTTTAAGAGGTATCCCAGAAATGTTTTCACCTCAGCGTAGTTTATGATACTGCACCCGTTTTCTTGTCGTCTATAACAGTTGTAGACAAGCCTTTTCCTCCCTTGTACCCAGCTCTTGTCTAAACCCAAATTGTGAATCACGTATCTCTCTTTAGCCTTCGGTGTATTACATTTAGTTTATGAGTGCTCAAATAAGGTCATAATCTCTGCCTTTGATACGTTAGTCTTCAAAGGCAAGGAAGTAAAAGTGAACTTAACGACTGTTCGGGGTAGCGACCTGTCTCATAAAAGATGTGAAATATTATATGTATGTATGTAACACTTTTTCTTTATACAATGTGCACACACACACACACACACACACACACACACACACACACACATACACAAAGTATTATCACAAGTTAAAGACACATTAAATTCGAGAAAATGATTTCACCGAATATAAGGAACTGAGTCTTAAACGAGCCTCATCCTTTCCACGTACAGCTCTTTTAACTGTGATATGTTACACTCAGTCTGTTCCCATGTATCCGCTACTCATACCACTGCGGGATCAGAAGTGTTCTTAACAGGTCGTAGGAGAAGGTCGGGTAGTGTTAGACAGCGCACTGTATCGGAAGAGGTCTGTTTCTGAACGACAGCAGGAGTGGCAGCGCCTGTCGCAACGCCACAATGTGACCCATGGTCGGACCAAGAGCGCTGACACGGTTTTTAATCAAAACAACAGTGCCTTTCCAAGTGGCAACTTACCTGTTCCTAGCGAGATTTTTGGTGCACTAACGTAATTAGGTTAGATTAGGTTAATACTTGTTCCAGGGGTCATGAATACGACACTTCGTAAAGATGTGGAACGTGTCAGGTTAATAAAAGATTTCTGTACAAGATATTACATTACACAAAATATTGTATGACACTAATGTTTAAGGTTTTTTTTATTTTTTCCCCCTTAATTTATATCTAAACATCAGCCAATGAGTAGAAGGAGTTGTCACCTAGAAATTCTTTTAATTTATTTTTAAATGTTAGTTGGCTAACTGTCAAGCTTTTGATTCTGTTTGGTAGGTGACCAAAGACTTTTGTGGCAGCGTAATTTACCCTTTTCTTTTCTCCTGGTGTTATAGCTATGCACACTGCTGATACTTTTGAACTGGGTTGGATTATTAACAACAAATTATATATATATATATATATATATATATATATATATATATATATATATATATATATATATATATTGTGAGGTTACTGTGAGGATCCCTAGATCCAGAAATAGATGTCTGCAGGATGATCGTTGCTGGGCTCCAGCAATTATTCTGATTACACGTTTTTGAGCAATGAATTCTTTTCTACTCAACGATGAATTACCCCAGAATATGATGCCATACGAAAGCAGTGACTGAAAGTAGGCGTAGTAAGCTAATTTACTGAGATTCTTATCACCAAAATTTGCAATAACCCTAACAGCATACAAAGCAAAACTCAGAATTTTCAGCAGACCATCAATGTGTTGCTTCCAATTTAACCTCTCATCAATGGAGACACCTAAAAATTTTGAAAATTCTACCTTAGCTACAGACTTCTGTTCAAAGTCTATATTTATTACTGGAGTTGTGCCATTTACTGTACGGAACTGTATATATTGTATTTTATCAAAATTTAAAGAGAGTCCGTTTGCTGAGAACCGCTTAATAATTTTGTGAAAAACATCATTTACAATTACATCACTTAGTTCTTGGTTTTTGGATGTTATTACTATACTTATATCATCAGCAACAGAACTATCTTTGCATCTTCATCAATGTGGAATGGTAAGTCATTAAAGTACATTAAGAACAGTATAGGACCTAAGACCAAACCCTGTGGGACCCTGTTCTTGATAGCCCCCCCAGTTTGAGGAATCAGCTGTTGTTTTAACATTACATGATCCACTTATTTCAACTTTCTGCATTCTTCCAGTTAAGTATGAATTAAACCATTTGTGCACTGCCCCACTGAAACCATAATGATTTAGCTTATCTAAAAGAATCCCATGATTTACATAACCAAAGCCCTTGAGAGATCACAAAACATACCAATGGGTGATATCCGGTTATTCAGAGCATTTAATATTTGATCAGTGAAAGCGTATATAGCATTTCTGCTGAAAAGCGTTTCTGAAAACCAAAATTACATTTTGTTAGTACTTTATTTTTACAAATATGGGAGGCTACTCTTGAATACATTACTTTCTCAAAATATTTTGACAGAGCTGTCAGAAGAGAGATTGGGCGGTAGTTGTTGACATCCGACGTATCCCTTCTTTATGCAAAGGTGTTGCAATGGCATATTTCAGTCTATTGGGGAAAACGCTCTGCTCCAAAGGGCTATTACATACGTGGCTGAGGATCCTACTTATCTGTGGGGAACAAGCTTTAAGTACTTTGCTGGAAATGCCATCAATTTCGTAAGTGTTGTGTGTTGTTGCAAGTCTGTAATATTACTTTTTAATTCTATCTTTAGATACAACTGTTATATTCCCTATATTGCGAGCTGTGACAGTGTCTAGGCCAAATAAAAACATTGGGAATGTTAAGCTAAAACAGCGGTATCGGATAAAACAATTTCGGGTTGCATCAGACAAAACAGATTGCAAAAGAACTTAGATTTTTAATATTTGCTTTTAACTAGCAAAAATTCAAAAGTCAAATATAAATGGGGTGAAAACAATATAAAGGAAGCCGTAGAAAAAGAGTTCCTGAAACGACATTCCAGGAGAGATATTCAGATTCAATAATAAGTTGGATGAAAGACTTAAAGCTGATATAATTACATTTTCCGTGGCACATCAGAGTCTTACCTTTATCTATGATAATGATAGAAGCAAAAGAAACGAATTAAAATATTTGGCACACACCTCTCCTTGCTTACTAGGTACGTGGGCTAACCATGACACCAACGCAACGTAGCTAACACACTTGCATGGACTACCTTAGTCTAATGCGCCCCCCCCCTCCCCCCGACCCAACGTGAAGACAGACGCGAACTGGAGTCTGTGTTGGGGAGGGCATCGGACTAGGGTGGTCCATCCAGCCGTGTTAACTATGCTACCGCGGTGGTGCAATGGCTAGCACACTTGCCTAGTAAGCCAGAAGCACCAGTTGAAGTCCCAGCTGTGGCACAAGCTTTAACTCATTTCTTCAGCTTCTGTCAGTACCGTAGACTTGAAGCTATATGTGAAAACAAAGAGACGCCCACAAACTCTGTTTTATTTACTAATATGCTTTTTTTGATGATGTCCAGTGATGTAGAAGCACCATTGACTGGCCACGCGATTAGGTAGATTAAGTAGTGTATAAGTCTAGGGACCGGTAACCTCACAAGTCTGGTGCCATAGGAATTGACACACACAGAAAACAATGTTGTACGATCATGGTAAAAATTTTGGTAACCAACTTGTGCCTTAGAGTAAACACGAGTTCTTAAATTTAGTGCACAAATATGCAGAGCAACGGAAAATGAAGCACTGTCTATATGACAAAAATGAATACAGGTAAAGACATTCACTAAGTTTGTATGAAAAGACATGGAAACTTAAGGCTGAGAACAGCTGAATCCACGTGTCTGCAGCTGGCAGTAAATGGTTTCAGCTAGGAACAAGCCGACATATTCTTTGACAGACTCAAATTTAGAACCATTCACGATCCAAGTAGTTCCTTTTGCAAAATAAAAATGAGTTTTCTGTACATTCACCTCAATGTACGATATAACCCTCAAAAATTGAAATGTCCGACAGACAAAGTATTCTAAAAACATCAAGTTTCATAATTCTGCTAGCTGAAAAACACCCGCTTCGCTTCAACTTTCTAAAGCATTTTAAAACATTATTGAACCTTCCGTAAGGTTGTATACTTTATGGAACATTCTGTAACATTCTAGGAGGAACATTTTGGCCTGTCAGCCACTTCGGCACTCTATTTCCAACGCGCTTCATCGACTTCCCGTAAGAAATCGAAAGGTGTGATACGCTCTTTTGACACCCATATCCTTAAAACTAACCCCTGCAGTTCCGAAGTATAGTGGATGGAGTAAGGAGGGCTACCAGACCATATGATCCCCATAGGGCTGCGGGGACGGCTTGCAGAGTTATAGTGGCGTGCACAGTCATGTCACACTTACGTTTATTTTATACACTAAATAATCAAAAATATCCAGAGACCACTACGTAATGCTAAACTGATTTCTGGACGTCACAGAGGGCGGAGTGATTAGTGTGAGAAATGTTTCAGTACAACGTTCAGCAAATACTCGTATTATAATTTCGGAAAAGCGTATTCAATACTTCGACCTTCTTCAAAGCCGAAAGATCTTCGTAGCTCCATTGCTAGGCTCGTGTCTCTCTCACCGGATACTGCAGCAAACAGCAGCAGGGCGACCACCAGACTCTTCATCATTGTGGACTGGAGGCGGTAACTTGGCACATACTGTTCCGCAGTCTCCTTTAAACGGTGCTGATACTTCCTGCTTCGGTGGAACATGATCATCTCTAAAACCTTATCGACAAAATTGGTAGTGAATGTTGCGTACTATATTCGCCCCACCTTCGGATTAGATGTCACATACAGCATTTGCCTTCCTTAAACAAGGCGGAAACTGAAGCCCAGTGCTCGCACTACAATGTGAGGTAAATGACGTAACCACGTTTTCTGATACGCTGTGCAAACTCGGCGATAAGAACAATGGCGCTCTACTGTCACCTCCTTTCTAAGAAAAATCGGTAGCGTATCGAGATCGTGACATTTTCTAAAATTAAATGGAATTCACGCAAGTTTACTTTGGCGCTTTCAGAGCAGGACACTGAACGGTGCTGGCAGGAGGCAAGGAACAAGGTGACGCTCACTGGGGGAGTTGGGTGGGGCGGAGAGGGAAGGGTGCTAGGGGGGACTGTGGGGCAGATCTACGTTTCTGAGCAGCGAACGACCGAAAGTGACTTGCCAGAGTGGAAACCAGAAGACAGACGCAGATTAAGGGAGGTTGGGGGGGGGGGGGGGGGGGGCGGCGGAGCGTGTGGTCATAAACCCCCTCCTCACCTCCCGCAAGCAACTTTTAATAAAAATGTTCATATTTTTACAGTTGTCACTTTCAGATTTTCCATCTAACTTTCGGAGAATACAGTTTTGTGAGAACAACGAGTCTCGTAAATGGCGAAAAATTTAAAAAAATGCAAGCTTCCGTTGAGAAAGGATACCTTTAATTTGTGTTCATGAGAGTTTAGTACGCATAGACTGGGTTTCGGCATTACTTGCTGTAGTGCTCAACATAATGAGGTATCTCGAACGGATTCCAGAAACATCGATCATGTGAAATTAAATTCGCACTCTGACGTACTGATAGCTTTGGTTCAAGACAGTCAGGTATATGCAGTCTTTATTGATTTCCGAAAAGCATTTGGCTCAGTACAAGACCTACGCTTACCGTAAAAAGTATGATCATATAGGGTATGAAGTGAAATTTGTGACTAGGTTGACGACTTTTTGGTAGGGAGGACGCAGCATATTATCTTGGATGGACAGCTATCGTCAGGTGTAGAAGTAACTTTGTGAGTGTCCCGGGGAAGTGTGTTGGGACCCTTGCTGTTTATGATGGACGCTAATGACTTTTCAGACAATAGTAATACTAATATCACACTTTTTGCAGATGATTCACTTATCTGTAATAGAGTACTGTCTGAAAGAAGCTGCATAAATATTCAATCAGATCTTGATAAGTTTTCAAGGTGGTAGAATGATTGCCAACTTGCTTTACATGTTCAGCAATTGGAAACTGTACAATTCACAAAGTGAAGAAAAGTTCTATCCCATGACTATAACATCAGTGAGTCAGAGTTGGAATTGGCCAACTCACACAGGTACCTGATTGTAGCACTCTGTGGGTATATGAAATGGGTATAACAGCTGGAAGACTTAAGTTTATTGGTAGAATACTGGGGAAGTGCATGTAGTCTTAGACATCACTCGTGTGATCAGTTATAGAATATTGCTCAAGTGTGTGGGACACACACCATATAGGACTAACAGGGGATATTGAAAGTACACAGAGAAGGGCAGCACGTTTGTGTGACCTGTGGGAGATTGCAAGAGGGATGCCAGAAAAACTAAACCGCCGACCATTAAAAATAGATGTGAGTAGTAGGGCGTTGGCGTGACAGGTGCAATTTTGATATCAAATTGATATGCAAAATAGTTAAATTGATCAATTAATCATCCCACCCCCGCCACGCTCACCCTAACCAGATGACCTCCGCGCCAGATCACGCCCACCCCACCCCTAGATGACGTCACATATTTCTCTCAGCCTGCAGGTGTGCCCCAGCCCCTCCCCTCCCCTCACCCACTCCTCCCCCTTCCCCCTACCTACCCTATTGATAGAAAATTTGAATTGTGGTGGGAATTGAGAATCTGGTGGAATTTTCGAACTTTGGCGACAATTTCTTTGTCTCAGGGTTGTGCTGACATCCCACCCTACACCCCACCCGGGAACTGATAGGAAATTAAAATTGGTGGTGCCCTTTCTTAGACTCGAGCCCTGATTCTAGTGGATGGAAAGCCCAAGTGCACCCACTAACACATGGGAACTGTACAGATGCGGGAGAGGAAGGTTAGGTTAGTATACTTTGTTTATTGTGGTTGGGAAACTAACGCAAAAATCGATCCAAATTACGTAATTAATCACAAAGATTGAGCCTAATTACACAACTATATGCATAGCACTACACAAGGACGGCATAAATGCACAATACAACTCAAAAACTGACGATACCGTACAACTGGTGTTATCGTGCTGGGAAAAATTTTCGCAATATCACTCTAAACTAGTGACCGACACACTTAAACTCTACCCTACACCTACAAGCCGGCAGAAAAAAGGCACGGGTGTAAGGCACTATCTTTATTCTTTTTAGCAAGAACAATGTTCAACTGACGAGATGCTGGTGTAGGTCAGAGAGAAGTTTAAGGAGTGCAATATCTGTAACCATACAGTATCTATCGGTGTTTGACATCAGAGTTCGCTACAGACGCCTGCTCAAAAATCACCTACAGCCAAGGTAACCGGTGACAACACACCATACCACAATGGAACGAAAAAAGAACGTGTTACAGTTGTAAATACACTCCGAAATTGTTGTGAACAAAACCATCACTCGTAATGAATGGGTCATAATGCAGCACATGTTCAGGGGAAAATCGTCGTCCTGAAAGACTGCAAGGGGACGGCAGTTGAACGTACGTTTTACTCGATAGGCGTCCACAAACTGCCGGAAACCAAGGCCCTCTTCCTCCCTCCACCCCTCCCCCCCCCCCCCCCCCCCGTCCTACCATCCACCTATGAGGAGGGACACAAGCTTCTCGAAACAGCCAGATGCCCCGCCGAGCGTCTCGCGCCCCCGCTACCGCTTCTCTCAGGCTGCTGCCAGCACTAGGCTTTCCGCCATGTAGCCGCCACCTGAAGGGAACGCTCCTACGCCAACACAATAAACCGCAAGTTGTTCTCCTAAAACATAGCGGCAGAGCCCACAAACACCTCCCCCTAGACAGAGAGCGGCTGTGTAAAGCGACCGCTGACAGCAGACGCAACCCGCTGCCACCCTCTTTGCGTCACTCACGATACGCAGCAGGCCTGGAGCCTGCAGACCTAGACAAAACCAAAGGGAAATTAAGTGGCATAACCCCGCCCATCAGGAGAATGCTCCAGATGGCTGTTTCAAAAGTCGACAGCTTTTGAAACAGGAAGAGCCTGCCGCATGAAGCGAGCACATCTTCACGCTGGCATCCCTCAGGACCATGATAAATGACTGCTATCCCGAGCGAGAGGGACAGCCGTGGCCCACTGAGGAATTCGCTAGCAAAAGCCCATCGTTATTTGCTGGACTACTTAACATCATGTCGACTACTATAATAAAGAAACTACACTCCTGGAAATGGAAAAAAGAACACATTGACACCGGTGTGTCAGACCCACCATACTTGCTCCGGACACTGCGAGAGGGCTGTACAAGCAATGATCACACGCACGGCACAGCGGACACACCAGGAACCGTGGTGTTGGCCGTCGAATGGCGCTAGCTCGCAGCATTTGTGCACCGCCGCCGTCAGTGTCAGCCAGTTTGCCGTGGCATACGGAACTCCATCGCAGTCTTTAACACAGCGTGGACGTGAACCGTATGTGCAGTTGACGGACTTTGAGCGAGTGCGTATAGTGGGCATGCGGGAGGCCGGGTGGACGTACCGCCGAATTGCTCAACACGTGGGGCGTGAGGTCTCCACAGTACATCGATGTTGTCGCCAGTGGTCGGCGGAAGGTGCACGTGCCCGTCGACCTGGAACCGGAGCGTAGCGACGCACGGATGCACCCCAAGACCGTAGGATCCTACGCAGTGCCGTAGGGGACCGCACCGCCACTTCTCAGCAAATTAGGGACACTGTTGCTCCTGGGGTATCGCCGAGGACCATTCGCAACCGTCTCCATGAATCTGGCCTAGACCGGCAAGGGAACTTGCTGTTCCAACAGGACAATGCACGTCCGCATGTATCCCGTGTCACCCAACGTGCTCTGGAAGGTGTAAGTCAACTACCCTGGCCAGCAAGATCTCCCGATCTGTCCCCCATTGAGCATGTTTGGGACTGGATGAAGCGTCGTCTCACGCGGTCTGCACGTCCAGCACGAACGCTGGTCCAACTGAGGCGCCAGGTGGAAATGGCATGGCAAGCCGTTCCACACGACTACATCCAGCATCTCTATGGTCATCTCCATGGGAGAATAGCAGGCTGCATTGCTGCGAAAGGTGGATATACACTGTACTTGTGCCAACATTGTGCATACTCTGTTGCCTGTGTCTATGTGCCTGTGGCTCTATCAGTGTGATCATGTGATGTATCTGACCCCAGGAATGTGTCAATAAAGTTTCCCCTTCCTGGGACAATGAATTCACGGTGTTCTTATTTCAATTTCCAGGAGTGTATTAAAAATGAAAACCACAATTTCGAGCATAATAAATGTCCTCATTCCATGAAAATAGGCAAAATCCATTTTCATTCAGTTTTATAGGCAAAATCAGTATAGTTTTTACGTTCGACTGCGGTCGCATCTCATTATTTTGTGATGTCCAACGAAATGGACCTCCACCAATCACAAATGATCAGCAGAGACATGCCCACCCTGCGTAAAATCAGGAGAAAAGAAACTTCAACTATTTTGCTGTGAAAACTACTGATCACCACAGAACGTCCTTGGTATTTTGAAACTGTCATCATAGTAAAGAAAAAACGATAATTTAAATTATCAAGAAGAAATTAATAATCTGTACTAAGCAATTTCTCTCAGTTTGTTGAACAAATTACATGGCCTGAGAGCATATCTTGCGTTCAATGTCTGCAAATAAACTCTCATGCTCGTGAAATGACACTAGAGAATACAATCTTTCATGCCATTGGCTCACAAGTCGGAAGAAACACAGTCATTTTACATTCGACAACAACAAGCTATAATTCAAGAGAATGTAGCTGTTTTGTACACTATGACTGGTCCCATTTTACCAATGCGATGCTATATCATACTAGCGTTCACGAAACAAATCGTGAGTGTCTGTCTCGTCCTATGTAGATGGGAGATTGAAATTTCGTTACAAGATATCGCTGCAAAGACAAAAAAAAGAAAAAAAGAAACGCTTGCCGAGAATCATACTGTGGCGCCTTACCCATTTCTACCACCATCAAGGTGGCATGTCATTGATATCAATTTGATAGGCTGATTAAATTGGTCATGGGAGTCACTTTGCATGGCAAGCAGTTTTGGTTTTCAGCAGTCGGATTACACCCTCTTAGTAGGACAACTGGGAATCCATGGAGGGAACATGATGTTCTTTTCGAGGGACACTATTGATAACCGACATTTGAAGCCAACCGTACAGGTATTCTACAGCCCACACATACATTTTGCGTAAGAACTGCGCTATTAAAAACACAGTCGTAGCGGCTATATTACCATTACCCTGCGTGAAAAACGGTCTTGAGTCTACAGGCACACACATGAGTCGCTGATAGCGTTACGCTTTCGGGTGGAAATGCTGTCTGCAATTTGGAATCAAGTTTATCCATTCTACCACACATATGTGCTGGATTCTGTAGAGACGTCTTTTATTGATTACAGCCACTGGTGAATCATACTCGTGCCACTCTCGTATCTCGAAACGTGTCACCTTTTTTCGAACCCATCTGTTTAGAATCCTATACACCAAGAACTCCAATGCTGTTTTTAGACAGTCAATCTGCATCTTGTAATTGCTCCCAAGTCTCTGCGCTGCCCTCCCTGCAGATTAGTCTATGTGATCGTCCCAATTGAAGTCTGACCTGTACATCTAAGACCTTCTGCAAACTGTGGGGAAACAGGACGAGCTGAGTTAATGCTACAGCAGCGCGTTTTGGACACTCAGTGGATATGGGAACATGGTGTCATAGCTCCACCATCCGTGTACAGTGTGTAAGGCCAGCGCGAAACGAAGCTTTCCCCTGCAACGCGAGGTAGTAGAAGAGATAGTACAAGCAGGTACGGAGGTGTTTCTTGTTGAGAAAATTAAGAAGACTACACATCATACATGGCATGGAGGAAGGACGAAGATTTTGCTACTGCTTTGCGACACATCTCCAAACTACATACTGGTACTGCAGTGTGAAGGAGATCTGTGTTTCTCAGGGTGCATTCATGTCTATCACCAAAACCTAAGTGGCGAACCTATTAAATATACAGGTATTGTTTAATTGAAACTGGTGGTTCATGATCGAAGTCACTTCCACAGACCGGTATAAAGTTTCATCACCTGTACTGTAGGATGACCTTATCCAACAGGCCATTAATCACACGAGAGGGTTCCTGTATTGTTCTTCATAAGCAGTTTAATTTTTTTTCGGTTGTAACACCCAGTAAGTGTACACCGCCATACACATTGTTTTTTCTACCGTGAGTTAGAGATCCGTGCCAGCTGTTAAACCTACATTGACACGTTTCGACCCTCTGGCTCTCACAGAAACGTGAATCACATGGCATAAACTATACAGCTACAACAACACAGGCTGGTAGAAATAAAACACAGACACGATGTTTCTCATTGACAAAATGCGGAAGACATTGCAGCAGATGGAAACTGCAAGAGTTTGCAGTATTGCAGAGCGTTTCCAACAGCTATTCGAAGGTAATTACCTGTAAGGTTACTCTCATCTTCCCATCGACAGGATAGTGGATGTCTCAATGCTCCGTTTCGAAAAGCGCTGTTGCTTCATTTTGCACGGATGTACATGATTACTGTTCCGCTGCTGACCATCGCCGGAAGGTGCTGTTCGCACTTACTGGTGAAAAAAACAAAAAAATAAAAATAAAAACCTGTGTAGGGTACCTCAGCATATGGAAACAGGACGAGTCTGTAGCAATGAGGAACGCTTCCAAATAATTGTATTAAGGTGATGACCTCTATATTTAATCCCATGTTCCACAGCGACAAGTAACAGATATCCGGTGTTCCGCCGAACCTTCCTGCATCTCAACCGAGTGGTGTCTGTCAGTCATTGTGCGGGAATCAACAGTGTACCCAGTGGACAGTCGGGATGGGAAAGATGCCATTGATATGGGGAGACGTGCCGTAATACTTACTGTAGTTGATAGCGAGATCTATTTTACCCAGAAGTCGGAGAGAGCAATATCTGCCACGTTTTGCTACCTGTGTAGAAACAGAGTGAGCTGAGTTAATGCTATAGACCGTGTTTTCACCACTCAATAGAAATGGGAACATATTGTTGTAGCTCCGCCACCCGTGTATGATGTGTAAGGTCAGCTGCAAACAAAGCCTGCTCCTGCAACACGACATAGCATAAAAGACAGTACGAACGGGTACGGTGGCGTTTCTTGTTGGGAGAAATAGGAAGACTCCACATCATACAGGTACTGCAGTCTGAAGCAGATACGCATCCCTCAGGGTACATCAACGTCTGTCACCCAAACATTCTATCACCTTTTTTCTGTACTATCCAACAGAGAAAAATTACGAACTATAAAAGCTCCACTAACTTCATCCGGTAGATTTTTACCACATCTTTCTCTTCCGATATATCGAAAACGAATACTGCCTTCGTGCTGGCATCGAACATACGCAGCTATCCTATTAAATATACAGGTGTTTATCCATTGGAGCAGGTGGCCAGTGACCGACGTCACTTGCACAGACGGGTATAAAGTTTCATCGCCTGTACTGTACGAGAAACATTCTCCCACATGTCATCAGTCTCAGGAGAGGGTCCCTGTTTCGTTGTTTGATACACAGCTTTATCTGCTGTAACACTCTTTGTACACTGCCATACATTTTTTTTCCCGCCACGACTTCGACGTCTGCGTCAGATTCTAAACTGATATTAACACGTTTGGTCCACTGACTCCCCCAGGTGATTGTCGACCATCATTCACAGTAATTGGGCAGCTAATGTCGCTGTGTTCCGTTTGCTTGTTTCCTCGCATTGCTGCCATGCTTATGATCACTGTTTTGGTGTTAACCATTCCCGGAAGGTGTTGCCTCCTCCAATAAGACTCTTTATCTACCTCAAATAAGTGATGTCAGTCAATCATTATGTGGTAATCAAGGGCATACCAGTGGACTGCTGGGATTGAAAAGACACCGCCGATTTACTGTAATAATAAACATCATAGTTGATAGTGCGATCAGTTTTAGCAACTTTATCGTAATTTCAACACCAGCCAATGACGTGATAGCATGCTTACCAATTTGTATCATCGCTAAACAGCCCCTCCAGTACTTTGCGAGTACCATGGCGAATGTAAGTAGATGACTGTGCAGTGCATTCATTGTTAATTCTCGAACATACACACGAAAGTATACCAGACAGCTACCTACTTATGTCGAGCACTTCGATCATAGTGCGTAAATTACGATCTTTCTCATTGTGGGTGGAGTCACAAGGCATTCTCGCATTCTAAGAATAAAGTTAGAGACAAATGTTCAAATGTGTGCGAAATCTTATGGGACTTAACTGCTAAGGTCATCAGTCCCTAAGCTTACGCACTACTTAACCTAAATTATCCTAAGGAGAAACACACACACCCATGCCCGAGGGAGGACTCGAACCTCCGCCGGGATCAGCCGCACAGTCCATGACTGCAGCGCCCAAGACCGCTCGGATAATCCCGCGCGGCAGTTACAGACATAAAGATCTCCTCACATTGTCTTTGACCATCACACCCTGCACCTGACCAGAAGTAGACTGCTACATTCCTCGTTCCGTGTAGGAACAGTGCGAACCGAGGCTGTAACTGCTGTCCCGCACCCATCCAAGAGCACAAGCTTTCTCCAGATGTCGAGAAGGTTAGCACCCCTTATCGAAGTACGGTTGATATGAAACTGTTGTCATGATATAACAGATGGTTACGAGCAAGAAATGCATGAGGGAGCTCCAGAAGGACAGTGTTTGTTGCGTTTTACGTAAATCAACTACGCTATCAATTCTAAAGATTTGCTCTAGTGTCTCGGGTCAGTACCAAGAAGACAATGGTAAGAGAGAACATAACCACACGCACTCCTAGGGCTATAATGTTCTACACTTAAAACACGCTATAATGTTAGATCGTTGATGTTTCTGACCTGTTAGTCGTATGGAAATCAATACTGTTACTATCCCAATGTAAGAAATATTTCCAGCCCATGACCTTCATTCTCCTTGCAGGTTTCTCTACGATAAACTATGGCGATTAACTGTAATATGAAAAACTACTTCCTTAAAATATCGATTCCTTGTGATACACGTACAATATAGCTTTGCAGAGGTATATAGCTCCCCACTATTCACATCCGAGGACGGTTCCGAAATTATACTGTGTTCCCATCAGCCCTATATAAAATGATCGTTTGTGACGCACAAACCCATAGCAGCGGTGTTTCACATGTGAAATTACCCGTCATCCCGCCATTGACTCAGTAAACAGGACATCTGTCTAGCAAATGTATACACAGGGATCCTAGTGCCTCACAAACACCTGTCGCTAACAGAGAATCGCCGCTGTTATGAAATTGAGGACTCGATTTTATGTCCAAGATGCGGCAGGGGTTGGAGTATGTCGTATAAATCTTCGTTAGTCTAGAGGAATGTGTCGAAATAGGATGGAAGTCCTCTGATGACAGAGAGGTTAGATGTTAACGAACGCAAGTACACAGTGCTCTAAGCCACATACAGAACACACAGTTGTATGCGAGTCGAACGCACGTTATATCACAGAACTGATGCGTCCCGACAGAACAACGGAAAAAAATGGTCAAATGGCCTACAGCGACTTGTCCCTCTCTCTCTAGAATGCATCGTCAGTGTACCATTAAATCCTACCTCATTACAAATCCACCTCAACTGATCACTCCAGCCACTCTCTTCATCCTTTAACGCATATGCAAGTAACAAGTAACCTTAGAGGCAGACGATGTATTTTTTTTTTTTTCAGGAAAGCATCAAAGACAGCAGTCAACTCGCGCGTGTCACTATTACCTCAACAGACATACAGTAGAACGTTGCTTCGACGAAAAATGAAAGACAGTTTCCTCGGTTCCTGGTGTTTCATCTCAATGACTTCCCGTATTCCTATTGCTGTCGTATACTCGTTCCCATATTCAAAAATAGTTCTGCACCAATCAGAAGACATGCAAGTACTTCCTGAATTTCCCCGCATCTCGGCCTATTTTCCCTTAATTTATACGTATTTTCCATAATTTATCGACCTTATGTCACTTCTATCCATGTGAACACGACATCACTTACCGTTCCGTGTTACAAAATTGCTTTTAAATGTAGTACAACTGCCAATACCTAACGCAATTGCACTATTTTTCCTGTCGAGCGGCATAGTATAGCACTGTACTCGAATGCAACCAGTCGCCTCCAGCCGCATATTCTACAGTTGCAGCACTTTTCTTTATGTCTGTAACTGTGCATGGGCCGCGGATGGCTCCCAGATCTCATAGTTGACCCGAGTTACCGTTCAAGTGTGGATCCGCCAAGAGTTATTCCGGAGTGATGTTGGGATGTGGATTCACAATATACCACATCCGGAACAGGATTTGAAGGTGGAATCGCTGAGCATTATATCTGGAGCTATGTTGGGATGCGCATCCACAACACATCACATGTGGGATTGGGCTCTATGGTGGATCAATCACGCGTTACGTCCATAGATGTGTTCTATGTTCGAAGTTGGATCCACTGGCGGGAAGAGCACGTCATGGGAATACTGCATTTCCTAACGATTTTCGAAATGGAGTGTCCCACGAGCCTAGCTCCAACTAAGGTTCTGCGTTCATAGTCTGTTAATTCCTGTAGAGTACCCATAATCACACTGGAAACCTTTTCACATGAAACATTTGCATACAAATGACAGATCTGTATACGCACTTTGTACCTTGTCTACGCGATACAACCGCCATCTCTATGTGTGCGTATCGCTATCTCATGACTTTCATCACCTCAGCGTATATCCTTCTTGCTTCGTCTATCATAGTTTATTTTGACACCAAGGTAACAGCATTGCTTCACTTCACTTACATCGTTGCCCCAAAGTTCGATGTTAACCTTGTTATGAACCTCTCATATATTATTACTCACTATTTTCGTTTTTCTTTGGCTTGTATTGTGTTGTATTTAATCTTAACTGGGGAAACAGAAACGACGGAGAGACTCCGTCCCGGCCGCAGCCGCAGTGGTCCACAACCACACGACAAGTACAGCATTCCAGTTCACCCCCCCCCCCCCCCCCCCCCCACCCCGCACGGAACCACTCTTTCAGGGTTATTGTGCGGTTCAGCCCCGGTGCCCCTCCCCCCCTCACCTACAAGAAATGCAGGGAATGTCTCACACCAGACGAGTGTAGCTCCTATGTTTGCATGGTAGAGTAATGGTGGTGTACGTGCAAGTGGAGAACTTGTCTGTGCACCAAACGCCAACATAGTGTTGCTGGGGCGGAATAAGAGGAACCAGCCCAAATTCGCCGACGCAGATAGAAAACTGCCTAAAAACTATCCACAGACTGGCCGGCTCACCGGACCTCGAGACAAGTCCGCCAGGGACCAGGTGCTCCTTCCCAATCCGGAAGATCGCACGGCTAACCGGGCGGGCATCTTTCTTTGGCTTACTCTCAGGCCATATTTTGTGCTCGTCAAAGTGTTCATTTCATTCAAAAGGTCTTGCAATCGTTCCTCAAGTTCACTGAAGATGACAAAGCTAGAATACTATACAAGTGAGGCTTTGTGTTGCACTGACGTTTAAATGATACTCATTTGATTTATCACGCAAGTTACTGAGAGATGAACATACTGCATCTGGTTGCGACCTTCTGAACTAGGTGTATGAAGGTTGTGACATGGTAAAATAGATGGATGTTTGCAGACATAACGCACACAGGCGTTACTCAATGAGATCATATTTAATTATCCTACTAGCTCTCCATAGTCAGATTTAATTCATACCAGTGAGTTTGAGTGCTGAGCATCCTAAACATAGCGCAACACTGCGCATTTTTCGCTCGCATGCACGTTCGCTTCTTTTTCCTCCTAAGTAACACACACACACCTTTTCAGTGACTTTATACCTTCTCATCTGGGGGGTACGTGAGGCGGGAAATAATCTCATGTATTTGCCTTAGGTGTCTTAAGGTGGTCGTTGACGGTCGCCTGTGAACAAAGAACTCACGTAGCTCTGCACCCTCTGGCAGTTACTGCGCAAAGTTAGTATTGAAGGAGATGTAGCAGATTTTTTTTTCTTCCCACTGATGTTGCGATACGCAATGAAGGAATTGAATATACACATATCAATAAGAAAAAAACATCTTACTATACTCCGTTACTGTGCGTCACATGATTATAACAAGAGCTGTCATCTTGTTTTGAAGGTCTACACAACCCATTACTTCTCATAACCAAGGGCACTTTGAACTGCTGTTTGCAGTTCGTCAGAATCTGAGTCACTGAAAGACAAATCACTTACTTCATTGACACCGTTGAAAATATTATCCATAACCTTCAGTAAGCACTCCTCATAGTCACCATGAACTAACCTTCGTCATGTTAGTTGTTTACTAAGTTAAGCTACCACATGATAAACATGGCCTATGCTTCGTTTTAGAATACCTGTAAGAGCTAACTACAATAGAAGGGGAGAAGGGGCTGTAACAGTTTTAGAGCAGAGGGTCCCATTGTTCTTGTTATGTAAACAAACTGACCACTTTCTAATTACCCTTATGTAAGCAAGCCACTTGCTTGGACTCTTGTTTTACTTATTTAGGACATGATTAATGGGCAGTAACAGTCATTCTAATTAAAATTCATGGCCTTCAACTGCCGTTATAATTACTGCAATTTATAGGCAGTATGTCACTGTTCACGTTTACCCTTATGTCTGAATGCTTTTAGCGTCAAGTGACAACTGGCATCATGAAGAAGGCACTTCGTGACCCTCAAATGTCGTCTTCCCTCCCCCGCTGTTCCAGCGCCCTCCCATCACACCACCACCTCCTTTAGTGGCTCCAGCATCTTGAGACTGTCATTCATAGTCTGCACCTCTCTCCAGCGACTCCACCACCTCAGCAGACTAATTCACCTCAAAGCCTTTTAGCGATTTTCAAGGAATACAGTTGTAAGTACGGAACTTAACTCCACAGTGCACCAAAATACACTGTTTTTAATCTAATATTACAGTATATAACGACCCTTCACAAAAATACAGAGGCTAGTAATTAACGTCACATTGCACCAAAATATACTATCTTCCTACTTTGACACTATAACATTATAATAAATAACATTGGGATGGGTTAGCTATTTACTTTGTTGGCTCACACTGTACTCGGCTAAGACGAAGGGGGAGAGGGCGGAATGATGGGTCATGTCACAGCGCCAGGTGGCTAATGGACTGACCAGCAGTGCCCAATGCAGGCAGGCGGACTGCTGGCTGTGGGTAGTCGCACCTCACCCTCTGGAGTAAACATGGCCCACCGTCTCTCTCTACATGATTTGCATCTTATTCAAAGTGCTTAAAGACATGCTGCTGGTTTAGCACAGTTAGTATGGTACCTGTGAACAGACAAAGAAAATGGCTATTATTAAAACTGGATGTGCTGAATCAGGCTCACATTTTATATGAAAAAAATAAGAAGACACATTAAAAAACCATTTATTTTTATTAGATCCCTTTTTTACAATGTTCTCAACAACGTTTCATGGTAGGTGGACCAAAAGCATCACAGTCTCCATTCAACTGAAAAATTTTGTCACAATATTCATATTGGAAATAAACTCGTCAGTCTGCAACACTAGTGGTAGCTTGGGAAATATATGAGTAATTCTCTAGGAAATAGATAGTAATCTGTTGCATTCAAATTATAGCATCCATCCATAACAATTTTTTATACATTTCAGGAATCACCTTGCCCCGTCTTATACATTTAAGCTATTTCAGTATGTAATATGCGTAACACTCTCCATCTTGTCGGATCCAGACTCTTCTAGTTGCACCATCGTCACGTATTCCATTATAATTTGTTCAAATATGTTTATAACGGCTTTAGAATGGCTGTAGACTACACAGTGTTGAAAGATGCTTCTGTGCTGAGGAGTTGCAGTATACAATCCTCGCTTGCATTTAAATTAATGCCTAATACCACTGCTCACTTCTTATCGCATTTGGCATCTATTGCCATGATCTTATTCATTGTATCAGGGAATAAACTGACTGTGGAGCTCTCTGCACAATTCTTTTTGCACACCTGAAACGAAAGATGATTACATACAGCTTTTTCCTTTTTAATGTTTAATACACTGCTGCATATACAATATATTAACGGCGGTTTAGAATAGCACTATATCAGTCGAGTAAGACCTCTTAGAGTGAATATATCAAACAGTGAATCACAGTTTATCTCTTCATCTTGAGGCAAGTGGCAAGTAAGTATTAGTGGCGGTGGAGATTTACTAAAAGAGTGTGAGCACACATATTTGTATCTAACATATTTCTTCATCTTCCCACAGGTGAGGCGAAGCCAACGGATATTAGAGTTACGTTATATAACACTACCTACAGCTAAAATATCAGGGAGAACAAACGTGTTAGCATTGGGGTGATCTTCGATCGCGAGTTCTACCCAGTGCTCGTTTTCAAAAATTCCTTGATATAGCGATTCCAAAGTCATAATATCCTTAAATGAAATAACCATAGAGTTTCCTCATGGGACTTCCCTGTCATGATCAAGATTTATACCGAAAATGAGAGCACTCGTCTATAGTAGCAGACATTTATAAACTTAATATATGCTACTTACGCAATTATGCATGTCCTGGACAGATGTCTAAGCTTACAATCATACATGTACAGATTCGACGAGAAATTGTGGAATAATTTGGTGGTGTTGGCGCTCCAAACTCTTAATCTGTCGGAGAAAATAACTGTTCACCTATGTGATGAATGTTGTGCATTAATACACGGGCATATGTGTGAACCAGCCATGCATGCTGTGAGCACTCTATTACAAGCATACTTAAGCATGTACAGAAATTATAAATGAATAAAAGTGTAAGAGCAATATGTGTTTTTCTTTTCTCTCTATAAAATCCACTGCATGCTAATGTAAACCTATAGTCTTCACCATGGCAGAGTGAATGAGACGTCCTCATTACAAGGACTTCGCACTAACCAGATAGTCCCACAGTGATGTTGACACCGAGGAGAAGGAGGGTCAATCCTTCCCAATAGCAAATGCGATTTAACTATCAGGCCTTCCTCCTGTGGGAAAACTAAACTTGTACTGTCACCGCTAACACACCCTGTGGGGTGGGGGTGGGGGAAGGAGGGGGGAAAGATCCACTTCGAACAAGTATATGTATTTTTCAAAAATGTTATTTCAGTCAAGTATCAGCATCAGCAGGTAATTCCGCACAGCATCGAGGGAGTAACATACCAAACGTTCAGTGAAAGCAGTGATATTCCGCCACTTGAGAAAGTAAAACCAAACAGCGTATTCAGAACTGACAACGTTTCAATGGAGAACCAGAATGAGATCTAGAAATATATCTACTTTTGCCATCATATGAAAGTTAATGTCTTTTATGTGAGTCAGACATACTGAAGGATTCCAATGCTGTTGATGGAGGATAATGCTTTCAAATAATTCAGCCTGAATTTAAAGCATATTTACCAAGCCACACTACAAACCAAAACGTCATTCAATGAGTTCTTCACCATATGGGAGGATTGTTGGAGTGACTCCCATATGGCTTCCTATACACATAAAAAAAAGGTTTGGATTACCCCAGTTCCCAGAACACCTTAGGATAGACGTTGACTGTGAATATTGTATCACAAACACAGTCCCTTTGACTGTTCAGAGATGTAACTAAATCGACCCAAAGATGAAAACAACCACACATGAGTAGCGCCTATTACACGGAGAGGGACCGACAGACGATCAGTTCCAGTCATTCCACCCGGAAGGAGGTACATGGCTCGTCTTGTCTGTAGTTCAACGAAGCCTAGACGGTCAATACCGCAGGTCGATCGCGTCCACATTGTTACTTTGTGCCAGGAAGGGCTCTCAAAAAGGAAAAGGTCCAGGCGTCTCGGAGTGAACCAAAGCGATTTTGTTCGGACATGAAGGAGATACAGACTGACAGGAACTGTCGCTGCCATGCGTCGCTATTACTGCATTGGATGGCCGCTACCTATGGATTATGGCTCGGAGGAAAACAGACAGCAACGCCACCATGTTGAATAATAATTTTCGTGCACCCACAGGACGTCGTGTTGCGAGTCAAACTGTGCGTCAAAAGCCGCCTGATGAGCAACTTCACTCCCGACGTCTACGGTGATGTCCATCTTTGCAACCACGACACCATGCAGCGCGATAGAGACGGGCCAAAACAACATGCCGAATGGACCGCTCAGCATTGGCATAACGTTCTCTTCACCGATGAGTGTCGCATATGCCTTCAGCCAGACAATCGTCGGAGACGGCGTTTGGAGGCAACCCAGTCAGGCTGAACGCCTTGGCTTAGACACACCGTCCAGCGAGTGTAGCAAGGCGGAGGTCCCCTGCTGTTTCGCGGTGGCGACATTTGGGGCCGACGAACGCCGCTGGTGGTCATGGAAGGTGCCGTAACGGCTGTACGATACGTGAATGCCATCCTCCGACCGATAGTACAACCATATCGGCAGCATATTGGCGAGGCATTCGTCTTCATGGACGACAATTTGCGCCCCCATAGAGCACATCTTGTGAATGACTTCCTTCAGGATAACAACAACGCTCCACTAGAGTGGCTGGCATGTTCTCCAGACATAAACCCTTTCTAACGTGCCTGGAATAGACTGAAAAGGGCTGTTTATGGACGACGTGAGCCACCAACCACTCTGAGGGATCTACGCCGAATCGCCGTTGAGGAGTGGGACAATCTGGACCAACAGTGCCTTGATGAACTTGTGGCTAGTATGCCACGATGAACACAGGCATGCATCAATGCTGAAGGATATATTACTGGTTATTAGAGGTCCCGGGTGTACAGAAATTTGGACCACCTCCACTGAAGGTTTCGCTATATGGTGGTTCAACATGCAGTGTGTGGTTTTCATGAGCAATTAGAATGGCGAAAAAGATGTTTACGTTGATCTCTATTCCAGTTATCTGTACCGGTTCCGGAACTCTCGGAACCAAGATGATGCAATTTGTTATGTGTTTAGTTATTGATAAAAATACGAAACTGAATTATGGCCGATACAGAAGAAGTTCACAAGAGTTTTTGTTTAAAAGTCGGTGTAGCAATACATTATTGCATCAGTGTATTGTTTGCTGTGGATAGGATCAGAAGCATGTCATGCACTCAACTCGATGGCGTGATACGCAGACCGACATCTATCTATACGTTGACACAAAAGTGAAACTCTACTGAAAATATCACCAAAACTCTGAAACAACATACTGAAATGCAAGCATGGACAAGGAGTAGGAGGAGGAGGGGTGGGAAGGAGATGGCGCCTGAACGGTAACTGTAAAGGACAATGAAACTGAAGGAAAATTAGAAGATATGAAAAACTCCTTCTGTGAATATTGGGGAAAGAAATGCATAGAAAGAAAGCACTAGAACGATTCTATGGTTAATCAGTAGAGTGAAGGTAAATGTTGATGAGAGTGGACGAATTTTATACATACGAAAAGGAAACCCTGTACATTAACATACATGTGCAAATAAGTTGTGCACCATCTTGAAACCGGTTTAGTAAGCAGCAGTATTGTTAGCAAAATGAAAAAGTCATCGGCATGGAAGGCTATTCGTCGTAAGTTACGAATGCTAAAATTAGGGGAGTTGGTGCGAGATTATTCCTTTGAGGCGTTTAGGCCGTCTGGAATAGCGCTCACGAGAACGACATCGTATCAGTCATTTCAGAGCTTCAAGAAAGATGCATTATTGAATCATTATGGACATGGTCATCAAAGATTTCCATAAACCAGCACAAAAGAAAAAGAACATCAATATGCAAGCGTGCTATTACACGTGGTTTGGATGATTTGCGGCAGGCAGATGTGGATATGAGTCAATATTCGAGAGCAAACAAAGGTTTCAAGTATATATTTATGGCTATACATACATATTACAAATTCGCATGCGTTGAACAATTGCTGAAGACAGGGACGAATAACCGTCAAACAAACTTCAAACCGACCATGAGTGTGAACTCTACAGTTGGTATTTTTGGGGTAGTAATGGATTGGTAGACAATACACCACTCCTCGACATGGAATATTTGAATAGAACAAATAAAAATCTGTAAATGTGACATGAAGTCTCGCAGGAAGAATGCGATCACACTGCAAATTAATATGAGTGCTGCAAAATTGCTGAATTGGTAGCTAAATGAACTGCCACTGGATGGAAAACCAATGCCTTTACTTGATGCGTTTCGGGAGATACCTATCATCAGATAGTCTGGAAACCAAAATACAACTCACAGGAATTATGCATAAAGTAACTTATACAGTTGTCATGGCAGACTAATTTCAAAACTACATCATGTAGATAATTTACGCCACCAGAGGGCGGTGAAGCCTACATAGGTGGTGCTGCACATCGGCGAAAACAGGGTGATAATTTTAATTTATTTACATAAAAATTGTTGAATATAATCCATAACTTTCAGGAACGTATAGAAAGCAAGAAAGTTAAATAACATGCCACAAAACAATTTTTACATTGACGTCAAATGTCCATAATAAAGCATTAATTTAAAATAATATGCGTAAGGTATATAAACCAACTACACAAAATCAAAATTATGCAAAATGATGTACTGACAAAAAATGTGAACCATACTATGTAGTGTTATACAATAAAATACATGAAACTGCAAGTTTAAAAAAAAAAAAAAGAAGAAGAAGAAGAAGGAAAAGTCAGTCATGGCATATGGCACTATTACAAGCACTCACAGGATCAGGTAATAGAACTAGTATCATTGAAATATACCAAAATAAATCAGGGGTAGAGGTGCAACACACAAAATAATGTAACAAAGCTCCAGGAATACAAAGCACCAAGGAGGGAGTAACGATACTGTGTAAATGCTTAAAAGTAAACAGTACAAAATACACTCCTGGAAATGGAAAAAAGAACACATTGACACCGGTGTGTCAGACCCACCATACTTGCTCCGGACACTGCGAGAGGGCTGTACAAGCAATGATCACACGCACGGCAGAGCGGACACACCAGGAACCGCGGTGTTGGCCGTCGAATGGCGCTAGCTGCGCAGCATTTGTGCACCGCCGCCGTCAGTGTCAGCCAGTTTGCCGTGGCATACGGAGCTCCATCGCAGTCTTTAACACTGGTAGCATGCAGCGACAGCGTGGACGTGAACCGTATGTGCAGTTGACGGACTTTGAGCGAGTGCGTATAGTGGGCATGCGGGAGGCCGGGTGGACGTACCGCCGAATTGCTCAACACGTGGGGCGTGAGGTCTCCACAGTACATCGATGTTGTCGCCAGTGGTCGGCGGAAGGTGCACGTGCCCGTCGACCTGGGACGGGACCGCAGCGACGCACGGATGCACGCCAAGACCGTAGGATCCTACGCAGTGCCGTAGGGGACAGCACCGCCACTTCAGAGCAAATTAGCGACACTGTTGCTCCTGGGGTATCGGCGAGGACCATTCGCAACCGTCTCCATGAAGCTGGGCCACGGTCCTGCACACCGTTAGGCCGTCTTCCGCTAACGCCCCAACATCGTGCAGACCGCCTCCAGTGGTGTCGCGACAGGCGTGAATGGAGGGACGAATGGAGACGTGTCGTCTTCAGCGATGAGAGTCGCTTCTGTCTTGGTGCCAATGATGGTCGTATGCGTGTTTGGCGCCGTGCAGGTGAGCGCCACAATCAGGACTGCATACGACCGAGGCACACAAGGCCAACACCCGGCATCATGGTGTGGGGAGCGATCTCCTACACTGGCCGTACACCTCTGGTGATCGTCGAGGGGACACTGAATAGTGCACGGTACATCCAAACCGTCATCGAACCCATCGTTCTACCATTCCTAGACCGACAAGGGAACTTGCTGTTCAAACAGGACAATGCACGTCCGCATGTATCCCATGCCACCCAACGTGCTCTAGAAGGTGTAAGTCAACTACCCTGGCCGGCAAGATCTCCGGATCTGTCCCCCATTGAGCATGTTTGGGACTGGATGAAGCGTCGTCTCACGCGGTCTGCACGTCCAGCACGAACGCTGGTCCAACTGAGGCGCCAGGTGGAAATGGCATGGCAAGCCGTTCCACAGGACTACATCCAGCATCTCTACGATCGTCTCCATGGGAGAATAGCAGGCTGCATTGCTGCGAAAGGTGGATATACACTGTGCTAGTGCCGACATTGTGCATGCTCTGTTGCCTGTGTCTATGTGCCTGTGGTTCTGTCAGTGTGATAATGTGATGTATCTGACCCCAGGAATGTGTCAATAAAGTTTCCCCTTCCTGGGACAATGAATTCACGGTGTTCTTATTTCAATTTCCAGGAGTGTATAAAGATAAGTAAACAAAAAAATCTGACATTTAAAGGGTATCTGGAACTCAGATCCTCCAGAAAACACATCAAATGCGGTATGTACAGAAAGCCTGCGTCCGTATAATGACACTAAAAATGTTGCACACATTCTAATAAGAGCATTAAATCCCACCCTCACAGGTCAGGGTGAGGGAGATCGTACAAATAATAGGCGCTGTGATGAAGTACAGTCGTTATGAAATGCATGAAATACATTCACAGTTGTGAAGATGAACAACTATCCGTTGTATAATGGATTTCCCGTTTATTGCGGGCGGCCGGCTTACCTTTTTTCTTATTTTTTGCTCCAGGACTTATTTTACGGACTGGTCACCTTCTTTTCTTTCGTTTTTGGGAAAAGGAGTGTCTACTTCAGGCTGGTGGAGACGTTGTGAACAGGGGTCGAACCCCGAGACCTGACCACAATGCCTCCCCCTTCCCATGGCTGAAGGCCCCTCTGGTCTTACTTTCATTCATTTTTTATCTTTTTTCAATTTATTTATTTTGTTCTTCTACTACAAAATAGCAGATACTATTTAATACAAATTGTTTCTGTTAGCACGAAAGCACTTTAAACAAATTAAAGAACATAAATCATCTTAACATGAAATAAATCTATTTTCACCCACATGTACTACGACCGTCCAACTTCCAACACACTGGTGACTCTTACTTTAACCCATATTTACTACGGTCCTCCAGCTTCCAACACACAGGCGAACGCTAAACATCCAACAACCACACGGTCAAAGGAAATCAAATTAATGATGAAAAACAATACAGCATGCTCTTCCACGCCCGCTTCTCATCTGGGTATAAAGTTCATTGGCAGTAAGTTGATAATTATTTCACCTCATATCAAGGTGAATTACGGGGTGTCGCCTTTTACGCGGTACACGCCAACTGTAAGGGGGTTTATGAAGACACTGTGCAAATAGATTGCGAACAGTTGTTGATAGCGAGGAGTGTGCTCAAGTGTGCTTTGGTTATCTTGGAGATATTGTCCGTAGTCAAAAACCATCTTCTCATCATCGAAGAATAAGTAATAAATGGACATGCCTTTAAATCATGTTATAGAATGAGTCTTCACGATCGGGAAGTAACTATCCTCTGGGCTCAGGAAGAGCTGTGGGTCAATATTGTGAGGTGGAGCATGCAGGTAACAGGTGAGGATCTTCTGTACGAGCATCAATACGTCAAACGCTGTTCTGCACGTCAGATGGTGTTCGTCAGTGTCCAGGAGGTGGCAAGGCGGAGAGAGGGGTGAATCCATAAGCCCAAAAGCGTGTAACCTGTCAAGTATTTTTCAGTTGACCACATGGTACCACGTTGCTCGTATCCGTGTATGGAGGAAGCGTTTGGTTGTTGGACTGCTCTCCAGGCCACAGGCCGTAGTGTTCCTAGGCACCCCATATTTGACGAGTAGGCAGGATACAACAGTGTGGGTTGGTGTTTACTCTCAATTACATGGCAAGGGATGTATATCAGCCTCTCGGCTACAGAGTTCTGGTGGTGGGTAGATCAGGATGCACATAGCTATAGTCACGTATGAATGCCGAGATGTTCAAATGGCTCTGAGCCCTGTGGGACTCAACTGCTGTGGTCATTAGTCCCCTTAGAACTTAGAACTACTTAAACCTAACTAACCTAAGTACATCACACACATCCAAGCCCGAGGCAGGATTCGAACCTGCGACCGTAGCAGTCGCACGGTTCCGGACTGCGCGCTTAGAACCGCGAGACTACCTCGGCCGGCTGCCGAGATGTGGAAAAGAGGGGGAGCAATGTGCGCAATCGTAACAGGTGGTGGGATGAATGCTGGCAGCAGTTCCTCGAACAGACTGTGTTAATGGGTCCACAGTTTAGACATTGCACACAAATATGAGGCTGCTTTCCTCGTCAGTCCATTTATAATTCTCAGCCGCCTTCTCACGGAGTGAGTGTGCGAGTGTCGCAGCAGACTTTGAATAGGAATTCAGCAGTAAGATAACATTCAAATGCCATTTGTAGTCCGTGTGCCATCCGTGTTGGTAATGGAAAACCATGTGTGTCAACTTACTTGATACATAAAGGTTAAGATACTGCTGACACTTTAGGACGTCCATGTGTCGAAGTAGGTTCTGGTGGACTTCTGTGCATGTTGTCTACAGTAGTCGTCTATAGTTCATGATAGCTATGCGATGCACATCTAGTGTAAATGTTATGCCGCAAAATCTGATCGCATCCGCCTTTCGGAGGGATGCCATGCAGCCTCCTGGAGGACCCTTCTGATATGCATCGCCGCTGACTCGGCTACATTCATGTGGCTTCTCGCCTCCAGTCTATATCGCTTAATCCATTCAGGCATGAATTGCACCTCATCGTTTATTTTACCAGCAGTAGAATGTCAGTCAGCATATGCTCTGCGGTGAAAGGTGTGGCCCCTCAACGTAATTCCCTGAAGTCTGCTTTTCAGCCCTCCCATGAACGGTTTCAGTGCGACTGCATAAAAAATCATGGAGATTGGGCATCCTTGTCGAATCGAATGCCGGTATGGCAAGTGATTCACTGCATGTCCATTTACTAGTACATGGGACGATGCTCTGCGTACGAGGCGGAAAATTACGTAGAAGAAGTCAGATTGAAAGCCCACATGGGCTAGAACTGACGTAAGAAACTTGTGGTGCACTTTGTCAAAAGCGTGCTTGAAGTTAATTAGGTCACAGCAACTCGAATGTGGCAGGGAGTGGAGAGAGCTACCAAATTCCTACTTTCACCAGTGGCCTTTTTCATGTTGGACTCTCCTTCTTGCGTCGTCTGCCCCGTTGAAAGGGTTAGTGGCAGGACCTTCTTTATGCGCACAGGCAGTAACTGGGCAAAGATCGACCTCTGTAAGGATTGTGTATTGAAATGAGTAGTCCATCACCGAAAGTAAGTGCACCCTTATCTAGCGCATCCTCAATGTCGTCCTGCGTAATCGCCGCTAAAAGCGACGATGTTGCTGAGTGGTCGAGGATGCAGGACACCTGCTGCAAATGTCATTATCCTTCCTCTCCTCTATACTCTCCTCCTAGTAAAAACGTCGATAATGGTCTGCAAAGGCTTCCACAATGGTTGCCTGGGTGGTTAATGTTCGACCAACCAGCGGAGTGAGGTCCGTAATTAGCCATTTTCGGCGTCGACGGCTATCGAGAAAGATGTCGTGCACAGATGTGATTTTGTTGTTTGCTCGGCCTTGACGCCGCGACCGCACGACAACCCATCCAATTTTCTCCATTTAACGGGAAACATGTTGGCTTTAATTAGGCGGTTTACCTGTCCGTCTGGTGAGGGCAGCTGGGGACCGAGGTCGTGAAAAATCGTGCAATAAAAGCCCAAAGCATGACGATGCCATGCATTGATGTACTTTCGATGTTCTCTCTGGGAACATCATCTTGGCAGGAGAAGTCCTCGTCCTCCAGCGGCTGGTCCTCAGTCTGCTCTGAAATTGCTCTGCACCTCTGCTTACGGCGCTTTCTTCTGTGCCCTTCCGTTTCAAACGAAGGCAGCGAATGACGACGCTCTTGCACAAAGACCGCAGGTGGTACCATCAACAAGTCAATTACCATTTTACTGATGTGGACATTGTCATCAGCTGATGGGACAGTCGCTGCCAAACTGGAGTCCGCAACGCGTAGAACGGGCGTTTCATCTTCCCGCTGAGTCAGAGTATGCTTTGTTGGGTCATCAGGGAGTCTCAGATGCCGCCATGCAGCGGTAGCAGTCGTGAGGGAGGCAACGTAAGTGGGGGCAGCCACGGCGGCGCCATGTCGGCAGGCGGTGGGTGCGTGATCCGGCGATGGACGCACCTGGATCGGAAGTGGCCCTCCTTCCTACATCCGGAACAGGTTCTTGGTTGTCCGTCGTAAATGACAATGTCACGGCAGTCGCTGATATAGAGATACGAACGGACATGTTTTTCAAGTTCAGTTTAGACCTGCATGTTCAAAGGAACAGACACTGCGCCGACTGCAGCCGTTTTTGAAATACATGAAATGTACTCGCAGTTGCGAAATGGACAACCATCAGCTGTATAATGGGAAGTCGCTTGCCCAGCCTCGCCGGATAAATACGATATTGTAGATTCCACATTAGCATTGCATCGTAATTCGGAATGGCACAGGTATTGTAATACTGTATTTATCTGCAGACATAGGGCAAGCGATTTTCAAGTACAATATTTCTCCTGTATGGGAATATACGTCATGGATGTACGAGTACAGGTTGTAGACACACGGTTGAGAAGTATGGAAATATTGGTCTGGCCTTGAGTCGTGCTCGGATGGCCTAATGATAACGCGACCGCTGGCGATACGTAGGAAATCCGGGTTTGAATGCCAGTCTGGCACAACTTCTCATTTCCATCACTGCATTTTCGTCACTGCAATTTTGTCATTGCATTATACAGCTGATGGTTGACCAAATTTTCAGTTGCCAATAAATTTCAAGTACATGTTAATGTCATAGAATTACTCAAGAGCCAACGCTAGAGAGTATACGTGACAATCTACCAAGTTACATTTTAACCTTGAATGTTCCACACACACTTGTCCCAGAGGCGTTGGTGGAGTATCAGTTACGTCGCGACCTCGGATCTTGGTCTCGTGTGTATCCTGCTCCACTACTAACATCCCTGCGGTTTGGTAGCTCTTGAATGATTAGAGATAGGACGCTCTTATTCAGAGGGCATATACATTATTATGTTCTGCAGAAATGATTAGCATTTGAATCATGTCGGCCCGCAGGTTCAAGGTAAACATCGGTGTCGCGGCACAACACCACCTACCGGTAAAATGTGCATGTAGCTCTCATTGTCGCTATAGACCGAAGGTAATGGATCAGTGTGACCTGAGCATACGTGTAGGATATCTCGCAGATGTAATAGCGAACCGTATCCTCAGATGAGTGAGTTTGATAGAGGGCACGTTTTTGGCATGAGGGAATGTGATTCATCCGTCTGGGAAACTGCTGTTCGTGCAGGACGAAGAGCTCTGGCAGTGCAATGGGCGTGAGTAAAATGGATCACGGAAGGCCGTAGGACACAACGAGATGGGTCAGGTTGCACTAACCAGACCGCCCCCCCCCCCCCCCCCAGGAAGATCAACACCTCATCCGAATGGCATCGCAGGACCGATCTGCATCCTCCGGCTCTAGAGCAACAGTGGAACAGTGTAACTCACCGCACACTATCAGGTGTAACAGTCCGTTGCCGTAAGTTACGCCATGGGTTACGTGCTCGTAAGCCACTTCTCCGCCCACCTTTGACGAATGTGCAGAAACTTGCTAGACGGCAATGGTGTATCGAACGACGTCACTGGCGACACAAATAGCATCAGAGTTTTTGGACAAATCCAGGGTCTGTTTATTTGAAAATGGTGGCCGCATTTTGGTTTGCCGCAGACAAGGGGAGTTGCACAATGGCTGCATTCGCGCAAAACATACAGCGCCAACTTAAGGCCTCATGGCTTGGGGTTGCTTATTGGGTACACATCACACTTGGTGCGTGACCAGGGCATTGTGACCAATGTGACCTACGTGAATGACATCCTGCGACCCTGGAATATGGTGACACGACGGGTCCAGTGCTGTGATCCAATGTCAACCACTGCAGATGAACTTTGGAACAGGGTGAATACAGCAAGGACGCCAATCGCGCCTTATATATCCATCACGCATGGAACAAGTTATCAGGGCCCATGGCACACCCTGTACCTACGAGGCAACAGGGCACATGCTGAGCGGAGGTGACTAAAATGCTGATTACGTCCGTAGAACATATTAATGTACAGTAGTGGACAAAACGAGCGAGACCCCTCGCCTTTTCGTTATGCTCATCCGCACAGCTTTAAAGTCTGCTACATAGCATAACAGGCAAGGCGACGAAGTGCTAGCAACATACTATGCCCAGGAGTGAAATTGAAAAACCATCCGAATTTTTTCAAACTGTTTTCAATCATGTGTAGCACTATATTATTGCTGATTAGTGAGTTAAACACAACACGTAAATATAAGATATAAATGAAAGAAGAAACGCTAAACAGTATGAACTGTACTAACAAAAACGAATTTCAACTTATCGATATAACATAGCTGTTTTAGTAAGAAACAGTACCCAAAATCGATACAAATTAGCAAAATGTTGTGCGCATGTTGTGTCAATGTTCAGACCAGTCATACTGGATTACCGTTGCTGACATTCCATGAAAGTGTGCAAATTTAGCAATGCGTGAAAATTCATAACGAAATTCAGTTAAAAATCATTCAGTATCAACTGCCTCATGCAGGAAGATACTGAATACGTACCTAGAGGACAGAGAGCTTGTGCGTAAGCGCCTCCAAGTTTTCCTTACTAAATGTAAAACAGTTGCGGCGAGAGATCAACTTCTTCGATTACCGTGACGCAGATTTCCGAAGGCAGAGGGAAACTGGAGAACTACGCGCACAAAGGTCCGCTGTGAAACAGGAACTGTGAGAGGGAAAAGCCAGTGCTTCCACGTAGTGACGAATGTGATGCTTCCTTCAGAACGGATGCTATTCATTAAAAGAAAAAATTAAAAGTTTGTACGGCGTTATTGGCGGAGAAATCACATGTGGGGTGTTCGATCGTCGTTTTACTTGGTGCCACTTCGGCGATTTGGGCGTCGATGATGAGCAAAAGAAACAGGCGCACTTACACACACAAGCACACACACACACACTAAGTCCCGAGCCGAAAAATCCTCAACCTTCCCGGGGCCTCGTTATCCAGAGCTATGCTAACCACGTGATCACGAACTGCTTACACAGTGAAGGAGAACTCACGTTACAGGAAGATCATTCTCCTGTGCATAACTCCACATTCGTTCACCAGCAGCTGTCCAAACAACGGCATTTACACTATGGTTTGGCCGTCACAGCTTGTTGATACGAATAAAGAAAAACATAGATGCAAGGAAGTCAAATGTGAAGATACTATGCGTAACAGAGGAAATGCCTCAGTTGATCGACGAAAAAAGGAAGTACAAAAATGTTCAGGGAAATTCAGGAATACAGAAATACAAGCAACTTATGAATAAAATAAATTCAAATTGCACAGAAGCTAAGGCGAAACAGCTGATGGAAAACGTGAAGTCAAGGGTGGTAACATTAAAGAGTGCTGTGGGAAATCCATTGTTCAATGCAGAGGAGAGAATCGATAAGCAGCACGAGTGCATTGAAGGCTTCTATGACGAAGAAGACTTTTACGATGACGTGGTGGAACAAGAAACAGGAGTCGACAGGCAAAATATACGGGATCCAGTACTAGAATCACAATTTAAAAGAGCTTTCGATGACTTACGAGCAAACAGACAGAAGCAATAGATACCAATCTATTAGAATTCCTGGAACCACTGGCGGGAGTGACAGCAAAACGACTATTCAAATTGGCGTGTACATAATATGAGACTCACGATAGACCATCACACTTTCGGAAACGTCATCCACACATAGCAAGAGCCGACAAGGGCAATAATTATAGCAAAATCAGCTTAACTGCTCATGGATTCAAGCTGCTGACAAGAACAATATACAGAAGAACGGAAAACACAATTACAGATCTGTCAGATGGCAATCAGATCTGCTTTAGGAAAGGTAGTCATCTGAGAGGCATTTCTGACGTTGCGATTGATAATGGAAGCAAGACTCCAGAAATATCAAGATACGTTCATAGGATTTGTAGAGTTTGGAAAAGCGTCAGAGAATGTAAAGTGGTACAAGAAAGACGAAAGTAATGAGAAGTAGCACAAATAAGAACAGCGAGTAACTTAATAACAGAACTGGGGATCACGAAGTAAACGAAGTTAAGGAATTCTGCTACACTGGCTGGAGGACATAAAAATCAGACTATCACTGGTAAACAGGATTCCTGGCCAAGAAAATTCTACTAGTATCAAACATAAGAATTAATTTTCAGGAGATATTTCTGAGAATGTACGTTTGGAGAACAGCATTGTATGGTAGTGAAACATGGACCGTAGGAAAACCGGAATAGAAGACCATCGAAGCATTTGAGATGTGATACTACAGAAGAATATTGAAAATTAGGTGAACTGATATGGTAATGAATCAGGAGGTTCTCCGAGAAATCGTCGAGGAAATGAACAAATGGGAAACACTGACCAGGAGAAGAGACAGGATGACAGGACATCTGCTAAGACGTCAGGGAACAGCTTCCATGGTACTAGAGGGAGCTGTAGACGGTAAAAACCGTAGATGAAACAGAGGTGGGAATACATCCAACAAATAATTGACGACGTAGGTCGCAAGTGCTACTCTGTGATTAAAAGGTTGGCATAGGAGAGAAATTCGTTTCGGGCTGTATCAAACCAGTCACAAGACTGATGACTTGAAGAAAAGAATCCATTTTAGAATATTTGCGCTGAGGTAGCACGAAAACTGTCCACGAAACCAGCTAGCTACATCTGACGCCCTCCGAGACTGTGCTCTTGAAACCTGATAGAAAGTTGTCTCATCTGGCAGTTACGTCCGACTCCTCACAGATTCCATGCCAAGACGCATGATTAAAGTTAGAAACAATGGGAGATTCAGGACAAGATATTAGAGAACTAAACCAGAGGCAATAAAATATGAATTAGTTTCCTCTAAGTTCCCTTTTTAACTGACATGAATAATTTAAATATTATTCTTCAGTTTCTCCCGGAGCCGCGTGGCATTAGCCGAGCGGTCTGAGGTGCTGCAGTCATGGGCTGTGCGGCTGGTTCCGGCGGAGGTTCCAGTCCTCCCTCGGGCATGGGTGTGTGTGTTTGTCATTAGGACAATTTAGGTTAAGGTAGTGTGTAAGCTTAGGGACTGATTACCTTGGCAGTTAAGTCCCATAAGATTTCATACACATTTGAACATTTTTTCTCCCGGCGTATTTGTTCATCGAACAGTCCAAGGTTGTAACGCTGGTTCGTAGTGCACAAGGGGAAAAATATTCCGGCGATCAGTATATGTTAAATATGTTTTTAAGCACTACATTTCTCTTTCAGTCGCTCTCTGCGTACATACTTAAAAAGTAATAAATTATGAGGGACTTTTTAAGGCTATTTTTTGTTGTTTCAAATTCATCTCTCTCTTGCCTCAATTGTTCCCTCCTGTATTCTCCCAAAAAAAAGTAACAGATTTCTTCTAATATTTATTCACCTTTAATATCACTTCCCATGTCTCACACTTAACGAGCTATGGGCTGAGATTGGTAGCAACCTGGATGCCTCCGTTTGTATACAGCTGTTAATCATAGAAACCCACTTTCGTCGGCTCTTCTGGACTCGATGTGCTGGTTTCCCGTAAGGTCATGAGAACGTTTCTGATGTTTGCGGTGAGAGAGTTACTTGAGGTTTGTTCAGAAAGCTGCACGTTGCGGAGTAACACTTTTAGGGGCATAGCACGGTAGACTAGCGTATATGAGATCCACGGAGAGTGCCCAATCGCATTTCTGATATGAAAAGACTAAAAGAATACGTTCTGTCTCTGTGTGTGCGTGTTAGTTTCTCACCAGTATCTGACATCCGAGGGCGAGTGTTGTAGTTTAGCGCAGAAGCGCTAGACTTGATGGTAAGAGCTTCAGATAAGAACAAGTTTTGTTCTCCAAAGTACTAGAAGTCTGTAACGGAAATTTCCGAACGTCCTGTAAAACATGTGAGGACCGATAGAAGTTTATATCAAACTGTTAGGCAATAACTTAGAAGGAACTTCACTGGCTGTGAGATATTACTTTACAAATGTGCCCCACGCTCAATTACATAAACCTTTTATTGCCATTTCCGTCTCTTTATGTCATAAGCGTAGTGCAAGCCGAACAGTTTATTCATGAGAACTTTTTCTCTCTTCTGAACTTAGCATCAGCGATCATTGTTTTGTATTCGTCGTGGGTAGAAGTTATTTTGCGTTCTTCTGAGTATTATAGACTGTATAACAATTTTACTTTGGAATACCGTATTTCTGTCATCGTATTGTGTTACTTTCTACACTTCCTGCTTCAATTTCTGTGTACCTTTGCATTGTGCTTTTTCGGTAATCTTGATAGTTACACTTTGTTTCATTGCATATTTCGCTTGTATGATATGAAGCTTTACATTACTCGTAGCCTACGGAATTTCTTTGTGAATGTTCGCGTTCTGCAAGCAAAACTCTGTGTTTGTCTTCTAATTTGCATTCCTCTGTTTTGAGGGTAGTGCCAATGACAGTGTTCTCCAGAAAAATCTTTCGCACGTCCATAAAGATCAAATGTTTAAGTACGCATAATGTTTACATTACAAGCATGGAAGACGCTCCAAGAATGTTAATCACATTTGGTGAATGAGATTTTCAGTTTCCAGTGCGCTTAGAAAGAAAAACAATAGTGGCTGTGACAGCAATACATTTATGATTTTCAGGTTGCAGTCAGTACATCTGAATGTTATTAGTATCTATGTTTTAGCCCATAAGACTAGTTACACAAATGAAAGTAAGTGTCATTGCTTAATACTGTTCATATTTCGGCTCTGAGTCAACTCGGCAATGTACCTTTGAGAAACGAGCTACAGTCTGCACTTCCATGTGTGCTCAGAGAAACCGTTCGCAGTGTAAACGTATTATTCGTGTGGCTAGCAAACTGTCAACATCACATAATATGTTAGGCAACTTAGTGATCAACTTACTTCCTGGAAAGGCACAGATTTATTCTGGTAAATTCACTTGAATTTTCATGCAGCTGTATTAAATATTCTGAGTGATTTTCATGTAAGATGAGGAATTGGTTCATCAGATTTATGGTTTTCAGTCGGGGAAGAAAGTTCCACAGAGAAATGAAACTACTCTCGTCTTTTGCGTCGCAGATCTCTATGTCAACTGTAAGTATGGCATTGATAGAGTTTGAAACATTATTCTGCTTTCAGTAGTCGTGCGGCTAGGACGTCTGTTTACATCCCTACCACAGAGCTTCACGCTCACGAGGTTGTTTACTTCGTGTTAGTCTTGGCCAGTGCTCGCACTTTCGACATAGAATGGCGCAGCCGTACCGACAGTCTACCACCAACATCGGCTTCTGTCCGCAGCTGTGGTCTCGCGATGGCGTTCTCGTTTCCCGAGCCCGGGGTCCCGGGTTCGATTCCCTGAGTGTTCAGTGACTTTTCTCCTGCCCCGAGATGACTTGGTGTTTGTGTTGCCCACATCATTTCATCATCATTCATGAAAGTGACAAGAGTGGACTGAGCAAAAGTTGGAAAATTACACCGCGCTGCTGAGCGCCCCACAAACCAAACATCATTATCAAATGGTTCAAATGGCTCTGAGCACTATGGGGCTTAACATCTGAGCTCATCAGTCCCCTAGAACTTAGAACTACTTAAACCTAACTAACCTAAGGACATCACACACATACATGCCTGAGGCAGGATTCGAACCTGAGACCGCAACGGTTTCGCGGTTCCACGCTGTAGCACCCTGAACCGCTTAGCCAACTCGGTCGGCATCATTATCAACATCGGCTTTAATAATGAATTTGCATGACGGAGGGCGCCTGAAGTGAAACAATTTATACGAGAAGAAAATAGAACTGAACCACCAGATATGATTGAAATCCACTTCTCCAATATAAGCAGAGTGGTCTAAGGTTTACGTCAAAAACACCAACGATAAGGTGTGTGACAATTATTTTTTTTCTTTTTTTTTCTTTTTGGGTCATCAGTCTTCTGACTGGTCTGATGTGGCCCACCACGAATTCCTCTCCTGTGACAACCTCTTCCTCTCATAGTATCACTTTCAACCAGTATCCTCACTATTTGCTGGATTTATTCCAATCTCTGTCCTCCTCTACAGTTCTTGCCACCTACAGCTCCCTCTAGTACTATGGAAGTCATTCCGTCTGTCTTAACAGATCTCCTATCATCCTGTCCATTCTTCTTGTCAGTATTCTCCACATATTCCTGTCCTCTCCGATTCTGCGCAGAACCTCAGTTCTTAGAGTATCAGTCCACCTAATTTTCAACATTCGTCTGTAGCACCACATCTCAAATCCTTCGATTCTCTTCTGTGTGCGGCTGGTCCCGGCGGAGGTTCGAGTCCTCCCTCGGGCATGGGTGTGTGTGTTTTGGTTAAGTAGTGTGTAAGCTTAGGGACTGATGACCTTAGCGGTTAAGTCCCATAAGATTTCACACACATCTGAACATTTGTTTCTCTTCTGTTCCGATTTTTCCACAGTACGTGTTTCACTACTATACAATGCTGTACTCCAGACTTACACTCTCCGAAATTTCTTCCTTAAATTAAGGCCTATGTTTCATACTAGTAGACTTCTTTTGGCCAGGAATGCCCTTTTTGCCAGTGCTAGTCTGCTTTTGATGTCCTCCTTGCCTAGGTAGCAGAATTCATCATCTCCTTCGTGACCATCAGTCCTGATGTTAAGTTTCTCGCTGTTCTTGTGTCTGCTACTTCTCATTACTTTCGTCTTTCTTTGATTTACTCTCAATCGATATAATGTACTCTTTAGATTGTTCATTCTATTATGTAATTCTCCTTCACTTTCACTCAGGGTAGCAATGTCATTAGTGAATCGTATCATTGACATCCTTTCACCTCTAATTTTAATACCACTCCTGAACCTTTCTTTTATTTCCATCACTGCTTCTTCGAAGTACAGACTTAACAGTAGGGGCGAAAGACTACATCCCTGTCTTACAACCTTTTTAATCCGAGTACTTCGTTCTTTCTCATCAGGGGACACCGCTTTAACGTAGCGCTTTCAGTGTGCGCGAGGAGGTTTGGTTGCTCTGGATCTGGAGGGCTTTGCCAGCGATAGCGTAGCTACCAGCAGGGTCACCCATGCCGGACAGGCCGAAGGGGAGGAACCAGACCCCTGTGTCCCACAACGACCTATCGATAACCTCTCTTCTATCCTTTTTCTAACCCTAGCCCATCCTTGTTCTTTTCCTTCCATTTCCCCTCCCCCCCCTCCTTAACCGATGCTGGCGGTTAAACCACGCATAGGGCTGCGGAAGTAATGACAATCCCATATGCCGAGCATCTGGGCGATAAAGTGGCAGCCCTACCAAAGAAATCGGAAGCGTTGAGCCAATCACCCGTCCTTCTTAAAAAAACCTGAATACTGAAACCGAGACTTTTTTCTTAGTCGTCCACTCTTATTATTCCGTCTTGTCTCTTGTACATAATGTATATCACTCATCCCTCGCTTTAGTTTACCCCTATTTTTCTCAGAATTTCTAACGTTTTGTACCATTTTACATCGTCGAACGCTTTTTCCAGTTCGACAAATCCTATGAACGTGTCTTTATTTTTCTTTAGTCTTGCTTCCATCTTCAACCGCAACGTCAGAATTTCCTCTCTGGTCCCTTTACCTTTTCTAAAGCCAAACTGATGGTCATCTAGCATATCCTCAATTTTCTTTTCCATTATTCTTGTCAGCAGCTTGAATGCATGAGCTGTTAAGCTGATTGTGCGATAATTTTCGCACTTGTCAACTCTTGCAGTCTTGGGAATTGTGTGGATGATATTTTTCCGAAAGTCAGACGGTATGTCACCAGACTCATACACTCTACACACCAACGTGAATAGTCATTTTGTTGCCATTTCTCCCAACGATTTTAGAAATTCTGATGGAATTTTATCCAGCCCTACTGTCTTATTTGATCTTAAGTCCACCAAAGCTCTCTTAAATTCTGATTCTAATACTGGATTCCCTACCTCTTTTAAATCGACTCCTGTTTTTCCTTTATCTTATCGGACAAATCTTCCCCCCTCATTGATGCTTTCCACCTATCCGCTCTCTCCTCAGCATTTAACAGTGGAATTCCAGTTACACTTCTTCACAGTTACCTTATTTGTTCCTACGTTTTTTGTTTCAACTTCTGTGATGGCCCTTTTTAGATATGTCCATTCCTCTTCAAGTGTACTGTGTAATGCAGTACCAGTTGCCTTAGAGAACTTCAAGCGTATGTCGTCGTTCCTTAGTACTTCCGCATCCCAATTCTTTGCATATTGATTCTTCCTGACTAATTTCTTAAACTTCATCCTACTCTTTACTACTACAACATTGTGATCTGAGTCTATATCTTCACGTGGTTACGCCTTACAATGCAGTATCTGATTTCGTAATCTCTGTCTGACCGTGATGTAATCTAATTTAAATCTTCCTGTATCATTCGGCCTTTTCCAAGCATACGTCCTCCTCTTGTGAATCTTGAACAGAGTATTCACTACTACTAGCTGAAATTTATTACGGAACTCAATTATTCTATCCCCTTTCTCATTCCTTTCGCAAGCCCATATTCTCCTGTAATATTTTCTTCTGCTCCTTCCCCTACAACTACATTGCAGTGCGCCATGAATATTAGATTTTCATCTGCCATTACGTACTGTATTACCCTTTCAATATCCTCATATACTTTCAGATTGCAAAGTCGGGCATGTATAGCTGTACTATCGTTTCGGTGCTGGTTTGCTGTCGATTCTGATAGGAACAACCCTTTCACTGAACTGTTCACGGTAACTCACTCTCTGTGCAACCTTCCTCTTCATAATGAACAATAATCTCATTATACCATTCTCTGCTGTTGTTCATATTACCCTATACTCATCTGACGAGAAATCCTTGTCTCCTTTCCATTTCACTTCACTGACCCCTACTATATGTAGTAAGCCGTGCTATGGTTCGCGTTGGTGCTGTTTGTAAGTTTCCGCCCTCTGCTGGAGGCCAGACGGTTTTGTTTAGTTGTTTTTCTTCTTCTCGTGTTGACTGGCGCCACTCGGTTTCGCAAGCGTTGCCTGTCCGCTAGTGGCAGCAGCGGTGGACATCGATATGTAGTACCAGTTGCCCTACCTTTGGGGCGACGTCATTGTTTTCCGGGTCGTGTGATTGGGCCAGTTCGGTTGTGGACTCAGAAGGAGCCACGTCCACGCAGTGCCAGAACACTCCGGAACTGCTGGCAGCAGGCATGGACTGCCGGATGGAAGGGCTGTGGTCACGAGGGTCCACGACCTCGTCGTAAACCGGATCCAGCAAGCTTTAAGAGGACTGCATTTCAAACCAAGTAGAGAAACCTTCACCATTGTGCCATCTCGCGATTCTCCAGTGATTTGGGTTCGTGTTGATGCTCGTAGTGTCGCCGAGGCGACGAGAAGCGAGTGGAGTGCTTGGGGAACGCGGATCTGTTTAGCTTTCCTCGACTTCTTAAACTGTTTACTGCGTCCAACTTGTTACAATTGGTTAAGTTCAACCAACGGTAATTTTTCTTGCCTGGTGGCCAGTAACTTCCCAGTTACCTGCCCTGCGGGTTAGTGAATGTAACGGCAGTGTACGTTTCCTCGCCTTGCCGCTGCTGTCCGGTAAGATGTGTAGTTTGACAGCTTTCTTGACTGTAGGCCGGTTGATGATTCTTCTACTCCGGTGGTAGTGATTCCTTTCTCGTTCCGGCGCTCTAAACACAGTATTCTGGGGACATACAGCAGACCGCCGGTTCCGGCTTTGGCGTATTGTTCATTCGTTGCATTTGGTATATCGGACGTCAGGTATCTTCACCAAGATTATCATTAGTCATTCGCTAGACTGCCACTAGTCTGAGTTACCATCTTGTGAAGTGAATGCTATTCTTGGCTGCCTATCTCATCGCTCGCGGAAAGTGTTTGTTGCCGGACCTTCTCAGAGGTCGATTCCTGGAGCGCCGTCTGTAGCCCCTTGGTTCTTGTAAGACATGTGTGTTCTAAAAGGAGGTCTGATGGCTATTAATTCTGTGTAACACTCCTTCAGCCCACGCCTTCTGTGGATATAATCTGCCTCAGTACCCTTCAAGGAACTTATATACTGGTCCTAGTGATTTATTATTGCATTATTGATTACAATACCTTGTAATGCCTACATTAAAGGCTACATATGTCTAGTTATTAGTTCTGGTCGCCTTCTGTAATAAATCTGGAGTGTAGTGTTCAGTGGATGTTAAGGGTTGTGTTACAAAATTTACCATCATCTTATTTCACCCATTTGGTGATCAGTTGCTTGTTTTTTAATTAACCTTAATTTTTTATATTATTGCCATTCCTGTCGTGTAAGTCCTTCAGCCCAGATCACAGTGGCTTGCTTTTAAAACATTATCTGCTGTATCTGTATTTAATGGTGATTTGCTAAAATGTAACTTACCGAAAACACTATTATTTACACAGTTGTATAATACTTCATTAACAACGTGTGGTATTTTTATTTATTTTCGAATCTGGAATTACTGCTTTAGAGTAAATTGTGTGTAACTGTAATAGGCAACAAATAATTATTGTTTACGGCCCCGTCGGCAATCATAACTGAATGGTGCCTTCCCTTGACTACCAGGTATCATCTAGATTGAGCCTTTGCATTTCCCTTTTCAGATTTTCCAGTTTTCCTACCACGTTCAAGCTTCTGACACTCCACACCACAGTCTTTTTCTCATGGTCACCTCCCCCTTGGCAGTCCTCTCCCAGAGGTTCGAATGGGGGAATCTTTTGTCGATGGAGAGATCGTCACGACAGTTTTTCAGTTGCAGGCCACGTGTCCTGTGGGCACATTACGTATCTTTAATGTAGTGGTTTCCATTGCCTTCTGCATCGTCCGCCACTACAAAGAAGGACTTAAATATAAACATTCTGTCGGCCACGTCGAAGCAGTGGCTATTGATCAGGCGTGGCTTGGATTAAGAACTGTTGGAGTATTCGACCTACAGTTTGAGATTCAGGCTGATATCGCGCTTGCAGCGCTACAACTCTGTGGTAACAGAAAAATGGACAACCTACACTAAGTACTCGGAGCTTAATGGGGTGCTACAAATACGGATCCAACTATCAAAACATCTGTATTCTTATCCCACAGTTGGAGGCTGCAGAACGGTAGTCATTTATGACGGTCACCCAAAAACTTGCTCGGATTGTGGTCAGCAAGGCCACGAACGATCAGCATGTCTTCAACGGAAAATACTACAAGTACCGATAGGTGAAGATGTAGCAACATCTTTGGTGACATCCCTCCCTCTCACATATACAAAAGTGTTCCGGAAGGACGCCCCGTCGAACAGTGACCTCAAGCAACAGCTGGACAGTCCCGTCCAAGAGCGGATGACGACACGAGCATGGTGGCGGCGGCGACGCCAACCGCCGAGCAGCAGCGACCGATACCTGCAATACAGAGATCGGGAGAGAAAATGGTCATCGATAGTTAGGTAGTGTTATCAGCTGCTCCCCTCTCAGACCCAGTGGCAACAAAGACACACGCCCACGTTCTGGTACAGAAACGCACATGCGTAAGCATCGATCTTCGAAAGGGCACAAGAAACGACGCCTCACCCCGTCGGACGACTGCTTAACATGATGAAGAAAGGGCCGAAGAAGACGGCCACCGTATGGGGGTACCGACACCTCACATCCAGAACACCACAGTCTCGACAGCAGCATACGCCAAGAGCGACCTGAAGAGCTCGAGCGCGACAACGTAGAGCTACCAGCAGTCAGCTGCCAATCCGAGTTGGTAGAAGAAACGACACAGAAAGACGTGGTTGGAAAGACCCAGCCGACGGCAAACATGCCTCAAGGAAACTGGGCTGATGATTGTGAAGTAGTCCCACTTTCGGTTGCAACAGGCGACACGGCGGGGGCGGTGTTCTGTATAAAGTTAGCCACCCACCCTGTCAGTCAACAGCAGGTGGCGTAAGCTCCCATGGCCGATACACACGCGATGCAACGAAGACCGGGATATCGGCTTGCCTCCATCAACATCAATACAATACGATCTTCAATTAAGATGCCTTTACCCAAAGATACGCTACAAGCGGTGAAGATCGACATCGTCCTCCTGTAAGAAGTATGCGCTGACGAATTTCCTGTCATGTACGGGTTCGAATCCAAAGTATAGAAAAAAAAAACATTTAAAACTGCTCTGAGCACTATGTGACTTAACTTCTGAGGTCATTAGTCCCCTAGAACTTATAACAACTTAAACCTAACCAACCGAAGGACGACACACACATCCATGCCAGAGGCAGAATTCGAACCTGCGACCATAGCGGTCGCGCGGTTTCAGACTGAAGCGCCTAGAGCCGCTCGGCAACTGCGGCCGGCCCTACGTATCGCACGCCTCTTAAACTGGCAGCGGCATACTAATACTTCTCAGAGTATCGCGGCAAAGGATGTACTGTACGTACCGTTGGCGCGGGGATTAGCAATGATGGTGCTTGATGTATTACACATCAACATCTGTGCACCCTCCGGTACAGACAGGAGATGCGAGTGTTTCCGCTTCTTCGCAGAGGAAATTGCCCCGCTCTTCCAAGATCGACACGACCGCTAATCCTACGAATGTTGGTGCACAATATGCATTGGTTGCCACCTGCGAACATGTCCATGACCTCCATCCTGAATACACCCAAACGACGAGTCATTCCGCTAGCCGTCTCGCCCGAATATATGTTGCACGCAGTCTTAACGCTGACCTCATCGAAGCCTGTGGCCTGCAGCCTACGCTGACTATAAGGCATTAATCTGTACGATCTCCGTCCAGCGGTAGCAGGTATGGCGCAGGCGCGATCCTTCGAAAATGACCGGCGCCCATTTGAGAGATGCCATTTAAGTTTGGAGATCTTGCGAACGATTGCTCCAGCCGTATCCTACAATCCTATGTTGGTGGACGGATTGACCAAACTGGCGCTACGCTGCTCAATAGTAACATACGTTCGTTAGCTTTCAGTGTGGCTACGTGAGAAAAAGGAATTTTATTTCACGGTGCTACGGGATGCACCGACCAAGTGCCTTCTCCGGAACGGCAAGCGTTAGTACGACGGGCGAAGGCCAGAATTATATCCATGAAGCAACGCCAACCCGAAGGTGCAACGGTCAGGGCACGGACACGAGACAGGGTTACAGGAGAACGCCCAACGATGTGTCATATCATCAATGAAAGCAAAAGAAGAAGAAGAGCTCTGAGACAAGCTGTGAACACGGATGATGGCAGACGCCTAACAGCATAACAAGAAGTAGTTAATACCCTTGTAGAACATTGCACTCCGTTTTACACCGCAGTGGATACAGATATGGTGGCAATTACCGATATTACACATACAATATTCGGCACCACTGAACCAGAGGCGGAGGCACAACTAATGAAGGAGAATACAGAGGAAGAAGTGGTGGAGGCCATTGTTAGGGAAGTGGTGAATAAATCGCCATGACCAGACGGCCTCCCTTTGGTACGTTGTAGGACCTTTAGCTTTGTCATGGCACCCCGATGGACTGCTATCTGACGTGGATTATAATGTCGCCTGACATGCCCTTCCCGCCGGTTTTGTCGAGAGGCTAACTATCCCCGATACACAAACCCTTTGGTGGCACACAGATATGGGACTAAGACTTTAAAATATTCACCAGACTATTAGCAGCAGTCCTCGAAGAGTATTGCACCAAGTGATCTCACTCGACCAAACGTCGCCCGACGGAGCTGCGAACATGCAGAGGGCACTTTGTGAATATCGTGATTTGATTGCTCTAGCAAACACATGGCTCCTCCATGGAGCACAAAAATCGATAGATTTTGATCAAGCCTTTGATAGAGTGAGTCATACAATTTTTGTAGAAAAAGTACAGACGCACATACGGTTTCCACGACCATTTGAATCGGCTACTCCAAAGTGCTCGTCAATGGACATACGTGAAGTCCCAGATCGTAGCGAGATCGGTCAGACAAGAATAGCCCTTATCTACTATAGTATGTGCACAGGCCTTCGATGTGTTACTCTGCGGCCATCCTCACCGCTTGACAAGACTGACCTTGCGAGATATACTTTCAAGTGTAAGGCGTGCTCGTAGCGCCAAATGGAAATTATACGCACGTGGGTCACATATATGGAGCGGCCACTCGCAGCCGCATAAATGTAGACAAGTCTTCGACGATGGGTATTGTTACTGGACTCACGGAAGAATGTCCAGCACCTTTATGACTAACGGATACCTTCAAATGCCTTGAAATACCAACGACAGCCAGAACATTACGGCCACCTACCCAATGGCCGCTGGAGGAAGCTGACACCGCATCTGCACACACAAGTCACCTAATTCCCAAAATTCCGGGGAAGGGGCATTGAAATCTGGCGCCACGTTCGGTCACATCCCAGATGTATTCCGTAGGGTTCAGATCTGGCGAGTTTACGAGGGGGATGACGGGGGGAGGGGCGGCAGTACATCAATTCCAACTCGCCACTGTGTTCCTCGCAGCACTCCACCACACTCCTGGCCTTATGGCATGGCGCATTATCTTGCTGAAAAATGTCACTGTCATCCGGAAGCATGATCGTCATGAAGGGGTGAATGTGGTCTGCAAACAGTGTACGGTACTCCTCGGCAATCATAGTGTCTTTCACGATCTCCACTGGAGATATATGCCCACCTGAATGTTCCACAGAGCATAATGGAGCCGCCCTCAGCTTGTCTCCGTCTCGTAGTGCAGGCGTCAAGGAGCTGTTCCGCTGGAAAATGAGGGATTCGCGCCCTGCCATTGGCATGATGAAGTTATTGGGATTCATCAGACCATACAACACTCTCAAATGTCCCAATGTCCAGTGCCGATGGTCACCTGCCAGAAGCTGCCGATGTTGTGGCGTTAACCTTGCCACATGCATAGGTCGTCGGCTTTGGAGGCCCATCTGGTGCTCTGCTTGTTCAGAAACACTTGTACTCTGCCCAGCATTAACGTCTGATAAAACTTCCGCCACAGTTCGCCAGCTGTCCTGTTCTACCAGTCTGCACAGCCTACTCGTCAGATGACGCTGCTATCGCCTGGCCGGGTTTATATCGATAGTGGATAGATGATGATTATGATATACCTAATCAGTGTACGTCGCACAGCAGCGCATAACCATAACAGAGAATGAGTCCGGACAGCGTCAACGGGGACATCATAAGGGCGTTAGACGCTAACCAGCGGGTCACATATGTAAACACCCACCTAGCGTTACCAATACTGCACTCTGCCCAAGTACATACGATGATGGTGATGACAGAACGACGCATACTGGCGGCCTACGGTTCCTTCGTTAGTGCAAGCCTACTACTTAGAGCAAGACACGACGCCCTTACCCTCGTTCATCGTAGGTGTGCAATTGATCTTCTGCATGTACACGATCAAACGAAGGATCTATGTATCAGCACAATGTTAAAACTGTGGATACGACATCAGATATGTCAGAATCTTAATAGAAGAAATTGAACGAGTTTCTCGGACAGTGTCAGTGGCGCTCTAGATCATTTTCAAGTCATTTCAGCATATAGGCGCTTTATTTATCGAGTACAGCTACGTTCAGATGGCTCTTCCGGAAACCAGACATCCAAAGGCGTCCAAATTAATTGTCATGAAGTATGGCGACGGAAACATCATGTTTCCTTAGACATAGATACACGTGCAATGTCATACCTAACAGTTAATTGTAAAAACGTCGCCCGGTCCATACTCCACGCGATTCATATGACTGATCGCCATTATGCCGTCGGTGCCAAACCCTGGACAACGATGACACCGCCTCATATGTGGCCCCTCGGGGGAAGTGTGGCGTCTGGTGACAAAAATGATCGTTTATTTTCCTTCCAATGGGACAACACAACTTTTGACCGGAGACTGTGTTCTTCTCTGAGCGATGCACTATCCATGTACTAAAACGTATGCAGTAACGTGGCTTCGCGGACGACGGCACAAAGAATATGATAGACTTTTGAACTTTTTACAGAAATGACATTAGATCGTGAGTAGTCTGAAATGCCGACAGTATTTGTCTGTCTTCCTATGGACTACTTTCATGAACCCCCACCTAGCTAGATCGTCCAGTTAAATTATCAATGCGATGAAACAATGACCGGAAGATAAGAGAGCGGCGGGGAGATTGGAAATCAAATCCTACATTATGCTGCGTCTTTATTTCTTCATGTTGTGCGAGAACGGGGTTACGTTTGTATAGCTTTCAAGCAGTACAGATGTATTGTTTCTGGCATTACAATGAAGCCGTTGTTACTAATTCGGCTTCACTAAACCCTTATATGTGTAACAGGATTTGGTTTATATATGAAAGATATTCAGTAAAATGTTTAGCATAGTTGGAGAACTATTTTGTTAGAAAATAATTTTATTGTGTTTTCCAATTTCTGATGATCGTTTAACTTTCCAAAGTGTACTAGTTAAGTACAATGTTAGTTTTAGGTCATTCTGGTTATTTGTTATACTATATATTATACTATATACATGGAAGAAATTGTTAATCTCATTCTACAAACTGAAATATAAAGGCAGGTTTTTGTATTTTATTTTGTTCCTGTTAATACGTTGATGTAATTCTCTGAAGAAGGAAAATGAAACTTCCTGCAGATGAGTAAAAATTTGGTCTCTAGTATAGGATTTGAAAGGTGCTCTTCCGTTGCAGTGGCGTGTGACCATGTAAACATCTAAATAGAATGAGGCTTTCTATTAATAAAAAAGTAGACTGCTGGGACATCAGTTAGTATACATTGAAAAAAATATTGAAAAAAGAAAGAGAAGCGTAGTGGCAATGTGATCGCTGTATTCGCTATAGCGTGGAAGCTCGCCAGAGGACCATTATTTTGCATCGACATTTCTCATCTTCTTTAAATTGACAGACCGAAAATCGGCAAGAACATCTTAGAAAAACTCTGTAAATATGCTTAGAAAAAAGTTATGCACGAGCCTGGAACTTTCTACGTACTTATGGGCTGAGGCCCAAAGTTTTATCAAGGAGTTGTGATATCACCTAAAAGAGGTGAATAATTTAACTGGGTTTGCTCACTAAATAATAGGTGTAGGTATATGCACATAGTACAACTGCTTGGTAAAACTTTGGGCCTCGGTCCATGAGTAGATAAAAGGGTCTAAGCTGAAGCACATATACATGACGGTATCCCCACACCTATTATGAAGTGAGCAACCCAGTTCAGTTATTCACTTGTTTTAGATAATATCACAATTCCTTGACAAATTTTGGGCCTCAATCCATGAGTATATAAAAACTTCTGGGCTGTTGGATTACCTCATTGGTAGGTATGTTTAGTCTTGTTTTGTAATTGCTCAATTGTGTAATTCCATATGTAAGTTTAAAAAAAAATAGTCACTGAGTAAATTTTACAATATACTAAGACCGATACATTAAGAAGTTGAGATGTTTGTCTTTGCCTTAACATCATGTTTGTCTTTGCTTTATCATCTTTGGAAACAGTAATGTACTTGAAAATTGGCTTATACCCGAAACCTAGCTTGTGCATCAACCGCAATAAAATTTGTGAAGCAAGGCAAAAAACAGCGTTGTTTACGTAATTTACAACGTTCCACCAATAACCCACAGTAGAACCAGTTAAAATACATATTTGATTAAATAGTGAGCGGTATTCGACAGTTTACTAAGTAACTGGACAATTTCGTCTGTGGCAGACTGAGACCTTGTCATGGTAATGATAAAAAATAGTTTCAAACAACCCCCAACCTGTTAATGCAAATTAAATTATGTCCCTGGAAGTAATCCAATCATGGGTTACGAAAATATCGTTCTTTGTTTCCGCTAAACCCTCTGTCCAGAGGGGTGTATATAGAATGCTTAACGGCAGATAAAGGAAATCGTTTCCTTCAAACCCACGTATTGCGGTTTCTTAGAATCTCGGCTTCCAGAGAGGTCCTGGGAACATCAACCTGTCGAGTCTTAATACTGCTCGTCAGCTCCTGCATAAATGAAAAATCGAAGGTCACAAAAATACAACAAAAGGGAATGACAAACAGATATGGTGGCTACCAATCACACAGTTGGAATCGCCATACAAGAAATTGATAAAGTCCTTAAGAATGCCAAAAATCCTAAACTATGAGTTTTAGATGATACGAGAATGGAACAAATGAAACATTCAGGAAACGAATGAAGTTCATATCAGTGTTTACTTGCTCCGAAAAGACGAAAGAAAAAAAATGGTTAAAATGGCTCTGAACACTGTGGGATTTAACATCTGAGATCATCAGTACCTAGAACTTAGAACTACTTAAACCTAACTAACCTAAGGACATCACACAGACCCATGCCCGAGCAGGATTCGAACCGGCGACCGTAGCGGTCTCACGATTCCAGACTGCAAGGCGTAGAACCGCTCGGCCACTCCGGCCGGCAGAGGTTTAGGAAAATTTGGAAATTATACTTGAAGTTTGTTAGAAATTCCTAAGTGCTCTCTTTATCGAACACAGGGTGAATACAAACTGGATAATTTGCTCGCCATTTTAAGAAAAATATAGGTTTTTCACTCATTTTAATCTGTATGGCGTCATATCTCCTGTATTGTCGGTCGTACAATGGAGTAGTTTTGCAGGTAGATTTAGTTATACCCGTACATGTATGCAAAACGTATTGCGAATAGAGCTAGTAGTAAAGAAGTAATAAATTAAAGCGTGATGCCTGATACAGAAGTCTGACTGTACGACCGGCGAAAATGTTGTAAGCGATAAAGTTCTCTCCTCTCATCATTTTCTGGGGAGGGGGCGGGAGCGGCTATCAGTGAGAAAAAAGTTTCGTAAAGATTTGAAATTATGTAGAAACTTCGTCGAAGTCGTTAACTGCTCTCTTTCTCAAAACCGCATGAATGAAGTCCGTGTACGTGTGCGTCGTTGGATACTTTGCCTCGAGACAAACATATAGTTTGTAACTATAGTGTCTGCCTCGAGACAAACACACAGTTTGTAATTATAGTACTTGTGTTATTGTGTGAAACCTGTAAAATAAGATTATACCCAGTAAAAACAGATAATGGCAGCATTTTAAATTTTTAAACTCTCTCAATAATTACGCGAAATATTGAAAATCGGATTTTTGTTGCCCCTATACTACAACTGGTACTTAGTTCCGGGTTCCAGGATGGTGTTTTAGTTATCTTCTATACGACTACATAAAGGCAAGTAGATGTTTGTAGTTGTTACCAAAACTCTCGGAAAGTAAATAACTGATTTACTCTAACAATACATAATTTAATAGTAGACATATACTCTAAAAAGGGGACAACATTTGTAGCAAAAATATCGAGAAGTTCGTTACCATTTTACTTCAGATTTTACGCAATACTCTAATAAACCTTCGCTGGACATATGCTATAAATTTTTACAACTTTCTAGAATAGATTTTTACAAAAACGAACGAAAGAAAATTGGATTTGACGTCCCGTCGACTTCGAGAACATTAGAGACGGAGCACAAGCTCGGATTCCGTCAAGGATGGGGAAGGAAATCAGCCATAACCCTTGAAAGGAAGCATACCGGAGATTTAGAGAAATCACGGACGGATGGACGCCGGTTCGAATCATTGTCCTCCAGAATGCCAGTCCAGGATGCTGGCCACTGCGTCACCTCACTGGTTCAGATTTTTACACAAGGTCTAATAAACTTTTAGACAAACAGGGAAAAAGTGGTTACCAAAAAATATCGAAAAGTTCTTGATAATTTGGCTTCAAATTTTTACTCGGTTATCTAATTAACATTCATATGGACAAAGGCTATGTAATTTTTTAATATACACTCCTGGAAATTGAAATAAGAACTCCGTGAATTCATTGTCCCAGGAAGGGGAAGCTTTATTGACACATTCCTCGGGTCAGATACATCACATGATCACACTGACAGAACCACAGGCACATAGACACAGGCAACAGAGCATGCACAATGTCGGCACTAGTACAGTGTATATCCACCTTTCGCAGCAATGCAGCCTGCTATTCTCCCATGGAGACGATCGTAGAGATGCTGGATGTAGTCCTGTGGAACGGCTTGCCATGCCATTTCCACCTGGCGCCTCAGTTGGACCAGCGTTCGTGCTGGACGTGCAGACCGCGTGAGAAGACGCTTCATCCAGTCCCAAACATGCTCAATGGGGGACAGATCCGGAGATCTTGCTGGCCAGGGTAGTTGACTTACACCTTCTAGAGCACGTTGGTTGGCATGGGATACATGCGGACGTGCATTGTCCTGTTGGAACAGCAAGTTCCCTTGCCGGTCTAGGAATGGTAGAACGATGGGTTTGATGACGGTTTGGATGTACCGTGCACTATTCAGTGTCCCCTCGACGATCACCAGAGGTGTATGGCCACTGTAGGAGATCGCTCCCCACACCATGATGCCGTGTGTTGGCCCTGTGTGCCTCGGTCGTATGCAGTCCTGATTGTGGCGCTCACCTGCACGGCGCCAAACACGCATACGACCATCATTGGCACCAAGACAGAAGCGACTCTCATCGCTGAAGACGACACGTCTCCATTCGTCCCTCCATTCACGCCTGTCGCGACACTACTGGAGGCGGGCTGCACGATGTTGGGGCGTGAGCGGAAGACGGCCTAACGGTGTGCGGGACCGTAGCCCAGCTTCATGGAGACGGTTGCGAATGGTCCTCGCCAATACCCCAGGAGCAACAGTGTCCCTAATTTGCTGGGAAGTGGCGGTGCGGTCCCCTACGGCACTGCGTAGGATCCTACGGTCTTGGCGTGCATCCGTGCGTCGCTGCGGTCCGGTCCCAGGTCGACGGACACGTGCACCTTCCACCGACCACTGGCGACAACATCGATGTACTGTGGAGACCTCATGCCCCACGTGTTGAGCAATTCGGCGGTACGTCCACCCGGCCTCCCGCATGCCCACTATACGCCCTCGCTCAAAGTCCGTCAACTGCACATACGGTTCACGCCCACGCTGTCGCGGCATGCTACCAGTGTTAAAGACTGCAATGGAGCTCCTTATGCCACAGCAAACTGGCTGACACTGACGGCGGCGGTGCACAAATGCTGCGCAGCTAGCGCCATTCGACGGCCAACACCGCGGTTCCTGGTGTGTCCGCTGTGCCGTGCGTGTGATCATTGCTTGTACAGCCCTCTCGCAGTGTCCGGAGCAAGTATGGTGGGTCTGACACACCGGTGTCAATGTGTTCTTTTTTCCATTTCCAGGAGTGTATATATAACAGTCGAATGTTGGTGTTGACGGGCCCAGGCGAGGCGTAAAGCTTTTTATCGTGCAGTCATAAAGGATACACAGCGAGCTTTCTGCTCCGACAGCACATATCGATGATGTTTAATTGAACGGTTCGGTTCACATGCTGACACTTGTGATGGTCCAGCATTGAAATCTGCAGCAATTTGCGGAAGGGTTGTACTTCGGGTCACATTGAACGATTCACTTCAGTCGTGGTTGGTTCCGCTCTTGCAGCAGCTTTTTTGGCCGCAGCGGTTTCGGTGATTTGATGTTCTACCGGATTGCAGGTATTCACGGTAGACTCGTTAAATGGTCGTATGGGAAAATCCCCACTTCATCGCTACCTCGAAGTTGCTGTGTCCCATCGCTCTTGACGACCTGCCATTGTAGCAGCAATTACCGATCTAACAATTGCGGCAGACCCTGGTAGTCGCATATAGGCGTTTTCGACCGCAGCGCCGAGTTCTGCCTGTTTACATGTCTCTATATTTGAATGCCAATGCCTATACCAGTTTATTTGACGCTTCAGTGCAATAATGAGTCACGAGAGATGATAACATGCCTTCTATGTCGCTGACAGTTCTAGACATCGAAACCACGTTTTCGGCAAATGATAGTACGCTAAGACGAATGCATTTTGGTACGTTATAAAGAGTCTTAACTCTTGTATCGGTCGAGGTATTAAAGCAGTAGGATTTTTTAAAGAGAATGATATACCCTTTAACGGGGATCGAAGGCGTTTTAAAAGGCGACGACAATGATATAAAGCTTGTTACTGCAGAGGCTGAAACGCTTCACAGAAGAATCCGGGAAATATTCTAAAACTGGTAATCGGTCGGTTTCGGCTATTGCGTTGCAAATATGCCTATTCCAGGCTACGTTGTGTTTTTTTCCCTCCTGGCTTTAGCAACATGCCCATACAGCTATCTCAATAGTATAATGTCAACTATGACGATATGAACGTGTTGAAGACAACACAACGCCCAGAGCCAGAGTAGAGAAAAGTATCAGAATTGGACAAGAACCGAACCCGAGACCCTTAGGTTAGAAATCCGCCACCCTGGCCATGCAGCTACCGATGTGTCAGGCTATATCGTTCTATCAAACCTTTCGACTGTGTTTTTGTCTGCATGCAAAAATAGTAGGAACTGTGTCATCTATTTCTGCTTCATCATTTTTTGCACACAGACGTGTACACCATTTAGGAGAAGTTAGACATGCTACTTTTAATTGGCGAATGGTGACAAGAGACGAGTTGCCACAGAATTTGGGATCAGCCAAAGGAATGTCATTAGCATCTAGCACTGACATTAATTCCACACTTAGCAGCTTTACTATATTAGACACTCGGAGGGTGCGATTTCGAAAATCGTATGGAATTTTGTTGGTTGCTGTGCATCGCTTGGGAAACGACACTAAGTTTTTCCAACCTGTGCTCTTTAGCTAAGGAGCAATGTTTACCACGATAATGTAAAGTTACGTACAACATGCAGCAGTGCTATACTGAAAATCCACGCTGGCTTCGTTAAGTAGAACAATAATGACCGTGAAGCGTAAATTTATGATGCGGCATTATAGGAAACACCATTAGGGGACCTTACTTCATCCCAAGAATGTGGAACGGAAATAGGTACGCATACTTTGTTAAGAGCATTCTATATGCTACCACTGGATAGTCGATAATGTATGTGTTTCCGTCACGCCGACTGCCCTGCTCACTCTTCCAGTGTTGCAGCGCAAATATTCAATAAAAAGTTTCCTGGCATTTGGACAGGACGGAATGCTGTAGTGCAGTAGGTGGCCAGATCTCTTGTATTGAGTTCTCTTGAATCATTTCTGTGGGGAACACTGAAAAATACAACCTAGCACGAAGCCCCAAGTACTCTAGACGATTTCCGCCGTCGAACGGCCATAGCGTACAACGTCATATCATCCAAATCTGAAGACAATTTGAGCACGTACTTAAGTAATGTGTAAAACCATGTTTCGTGAAGAACTTTTCATGTAACTTTCTATGTAACGATTTCTTTCCTTTTGAATGTAGCTCACTAATTTAAAATGTGAACTCCCCGGATAGTTGATCCTGCATTGTCCTTCCCGTCAACAGATGGCAGTCTTTTAGCACCCTGGTTTCTCAGTTTGCCGGCAGCTGTGGCCGAGCGGTTCTCGGCGCTTCAGTCCGGAACCGCGCTGGTGCTATAGTCGCAGGTTCGAATGCTGCCTCGGAGATGGATGTGTGTGATGTCCTTAGGCTAGTTAGGTTTAAGTGGTTCTAAGTCTAGGGGACTGATGACCTCTGATGTTAAGTCCCATAGTGTTTAGAGCCATTTGAAACATTTTGTTTGTCAGTTTGCCTCCCCCTTCGTGTACGCTACTCGGTGCTCTGCACTCGCTGGTGGTACACCGCGTCCTGTCCTCGTGCAGCGAGGCCCTCGGGGTCACAGCACAAAGTAATAAGTGTCCTGACGTTCACTGCATATTTCTTTACCCAGGCAGTGATCCGTATTATTGGCTAGTGTCGCTTTGCCATTGACTTAGGATTCACCGCACCTACCCCGACCGTTGTTTTTTGAAAATGGAAATATCGTATGGCATTGTTGGCCGGGAGGTCCCATTCGGAGGGGTTCGGCCACCGTATTGCAAGTCCTATTTAGTTGACGCCACTTTGGCGACTTACGAGTCAATGATGATGAAAAGGATGATGAAGGACACACAACACCCAGTCTCCTGCGGGCAATCTAACCCGGGCCCTGCGTGGTAGGCGGTAACGCTACCGCTATGCTGCGAAGCGGACGCTGTTTGTGGGAATTTGTGATGGAAAGTTCCCATGGGACCAAACTTAACTAACCTAAACTAACTTACTCAAAGGACAACACACACACACCAACATCCGAGGGAGGACTCTAACCTCCAACAGGAGGAGCCGCGCGAACCGTTGCAAGGCGCCTGGGACAACGCGGCTACACCGTGCGGTGCTGTTTTCTAAAATGTTATGTGGAACTTCTTTTTCCCGTTTGTACATGTACTACTGCTTTTAAAAACTATTTTTAGCTCCTATCTCTTGTTTATTTTCAGTATGACACCTGATGATGGGCATGTAAGAACCCGAAACTAGTCGTGTTTTAACTACTGAAAAATAAAAAGAACCTTACAATTGAAACGGTACTTTCAGCATTGCTCTAAAGGTGAAGTTGCTACTGTTGCAATCTGGTATAATGCATTAGCTCTTGATCAGTTCGATTATTTCATCTTCCATCTGAAATGGGATTCGAGTATATCCGGCAAGCAGTGCACCGTTCGGCAACTTTATACAAATAACGGCCGAGAAATGGCAAGGACACAAACATTTTAACATTTAAAATGGAGTTGCAAATTTTAAAAATCGATTTAACGAAACACGTACCTTCTTTTCTCGTGATTCGAGGCTTCAAGGTCCTCGTGGTACACGACGGGCCACCGCAGACGTGCGTCATCTGCAGTTCCACAGGACACATAAAAAGCGGGTGTCTGCGTGCCAAACCGCAGCGTCAATGAAGCACGAAGAGTAACTAACATACATCCAGGTAGGTAGTAGATCCGCCTTCACCAGGCGCAGAGCCTCCAGGGCCGATTGGAGATCAATGGGGCCACTCGCTCTCAACGAGGAGGTAAACAACTTAGCAAGAAACTGCACTCTGGCTGCCTATAGCGAAAATACGAAGTAGGCAGACGGACTAGTCACACAAACAACAATTTAAGAATGAAGACTCAGGCTTATAGGATATCGTACACAGACCTTTGAGCGGAAGGACGTTGATTTCGTACGATGCGTGGCGAAGGGTACCCTAGTCATGCCCCCTCCTGTTCCACACGCAAATAAAGCGAGGGAAAAACGACCGTCTATATGCTTCTGCACAATGCCTAATCTCTCTGATCTTATCTTCACGGTCCTTACGCGAAATGTACGTTGGCAAACATCCTCACATTGCTGCTCACCCTGTCCGCCACATGATTTATGTATGCAGAAAATAACGGCGGTCCCGTCACACTCCCCTAGAGCACTTCTGACGATAGCCTCGTCTCTGATGAACACTGGCTGTCGAGGACAACATACTGGGTTTTGTTACTTAAGAAGTCTTCGAGCCACTCACATGCCTGGAAACTTATTCCACAAGCTTGTGCCTTTGTTAACAGTCTGCATTGCGGCACTAGGAATATGAAATCCTCCTGTTGTCCTTTATCTATCGTTTGCAGGATCTCATGTGAGGGAATGACAAGCTCATTTTCGCAGGACCGGTGCTTTGTAAAACCATGCTAATTTGTGAACAGAAGCTTTTCCCTTATAACTAAATTTGTTATACTCGAACTCAGAATAAGTTCAAGGATTCTGCAGGAAACTGATCTTAAGGATAACGGTCTGCAATTTTCCCTGTATGCTATTTTACCCTTTTTATATACAGGTCTCACCTGCAATTTGACGGCTGTGTTGGCCGAGCGGTTCTAGGCGCAACAGTCTGGAACCGCGCGACCGCTACAGTCGCAGGTTCGAATCCATCCTCGGGCATGGATGTGTGTGATGTCCTTGGGTTAGTTGGGTTCAAGTAGTTTAAGTTCTAGGGGAGTGATGACATCAGAAGTTAAGTCCCATAGTGCTCAGAGCCATTTTTCACCTGCACTTTTTTCCGTTGCCTTGGGTCTTTGCGCTGGACGAGAGATTTGCGATAATTGCAACCAAAATAATGAGTCAATGCTGTACTCTGTAAAACCGTGGGAGATCTAATAATTGTAGTTAAATAACGCATAACCCATAGATTATGAATTCCTTTCTATCAAATGTGGATTATTAAACATTACAATCATTTAGTACAATATAACTATTCCCCCAACTTTAGTGTTCTAGGATTAAGAAAGACAGCACAAGAGTTTCCGACTTAGGAAAACACCGGGGCCGAATTTGTTAAGATGAGCGTAGAAGATAAGACCGATGACTTTATGAACACAGCAAACAACAACCTTCCTAATAGTATAACAGCGTGACCCGATGAGATCGTTGAAGAATAGACGCCTCACATTTATGCAACCATATAATATAGTTACTATTGGCAGAACTGAATGGTGGAATGTCTACGGTAATACTTATGTGTAGCAGATGCGAACGTAGCAATACTTCAAGAGGTGATCACAGATAAAGTCTCCGACTTTTATGGGACAGAAATAATGTATATGGTGGGCATATCATCACTCGCAAATGGGAGAGGCAGTGCGGCAAAAATACACGACCTCTTCTTGGTAAATATAGGGTTGTATCGATACCTAAACCGGAAAACTGCCGTATGGATACCCAGTGTTACAGGGATTATGTTCAGACTGAGCGCCGAAAGATTTACGTCGTCAATAGTGTCAGTGTCACGACTTGCTGGTAGGTGCTGGTACTGGTACGGCCTTACAGCTGCAGACAGTCAACATGGGTCTGGACATGGCGAGCAGGACTTATTCGCAGTTTTATCAAAATAATAGCAATAGTTCTGCGGCTCTTCGCCGTTATTGACCCATTTCCTCGTGAGGTCACTTGGGCACTGCATGACAAGATCTGAACCCTTGTGACTTCTGACTGTGGGATTACCAGAAGGACACTGTTTATCATCGGAACACTATCACACATCGGAGGTTGAAGCTCAGCTTGGCGAGGAAGGTAGCCAAAATCCCATGTGATATATTTCGGGCAGCAGTAAAGCCATCTCTGGTGCAGTCCCGGACTATCGTGGATGCAGGTGGTCGTCATATTGAGGAACGTTTGTAAGCCTGATATGCAGCTAGCAAGTGTTACCTCTCGTGTGAAAGTCAAAATGTGTTTCTTTCATCTTTACCCGTTATTTCTCTTCCGCACGTCTTTACAAATGTTTCCACAAAGTTTCCTTCTCCTACGATCACTCGTTTCTCATGTGGGCTCTCTCAAACAGCAAAAGTTTAACTATAATTGGTATGTATGCTGGTAAACGCTGCGACTCGCTCCACAGACAAACATGGCAGAAGCGTTTTGTTTCGCGACGAAATAGTGAATCTATTAACGGAAGTGCGAGATAATGTAATTTTAAAAGGAAATTTTAATTGTATTTTGCATCGGTAAGATCTGTGCCCTAATTTTAATTTCTGTGAAGAAATTTTCAGGGCTATCGTGACTACCACATCACGGCTCACTACAACAAACAACAGCGCGTCCTGGGACTAGAGATCTAGCAACTAAACATGTCGCTCCTAGATGACGAGGTATTGTACCAAGCAGTCGCTGAAACATCGACACGATGTCTCCAGAACCAGTCAAGCCAGTCAAGGCATATTATCGGGTGGATTCAAACTGCAAAACAGCAAAAAAGGTAGTGTATTGCCCAAACTGTTGGATGCAATGCTGAAATACTGTTTCTTATGCCTACCCGACCCGTACAATGAACGAACGAATTTGGTAGCAAACAGTTTTCGAATGACACACCAAACCAAAAATTTCTGCTTTGTGACTGCAGTCATTGGAAGGCAAAAAAGTGCGAGCACGTCTCACAACTTGTATCAGTCAAGAAAAGATTCCGGTATACCAAATTATAAGGGAACAGAAAATCATTCAGTACATTTCCCACGAACAATGAAATAGCTACGATCACCAAAGTGGATTTAAGCTTCATACTGAACGGTAGTATATGAATCTTTATCCTGAATCAGAGACCCAACTATGGACGAAGCTTTCCTCTTTAATATACAACACATAGTTAATGCGGAGAATATCGAAGGGTTTCTCAAAAACATCTCGGAAGAAGAAAGAGAATCAATAGTTACAGAATCTCCACGTAACAGATCAGTTGACTGCCGTTCACTATTTTGGAACATTATTGGCTATAAACTGACAATAATTTATAACGAACTGTTGGCAGACGATGCATTGTATAGCTTACATATGCAGTTCTTCTTGGGGTCGTGATATCTACATCTGAAACTACATCCATACTCCGCAAGCAACCTGACGCTGTGTGGTGGAGGGTACCTTGAATACCTCTACCGATTCTCCCTTCTATTCCAGTGTCGTATTGTTCGTGGAATGAGAGATTTTCAGTATGCCTCTGTTTGGGCTCTAATCTCTCTGATTTTATCCTTACGGTCTCTTCGCGAGACATACGTAGGAGGGAGTAATATACTGCTTGATTCCTCGGTGAACGTATGTTCTCGAAACTTCAACTAAAGACCGTACCGAGCTACTGAGCGTCTCTCCTGCAGAGTCTTCCACTGGAGTTTATCTATCATCTCCGTAACGCTTTCGCGATTACTAAATGATCCCGCAACGAAGCGCGCTGCTCTCCGTTGGATCTTCTCTATCTCTTCTATCAACCCTATCTGGTACTGATCCCCCACCGGTGAGCAGTGTTCAAGCAGTGGGCGAACAAGTGTATTGTAACCTACTTAGTTTGTTTTCCGACATCATTTCCTCAGGATTCTTCCAATGAATCTCAGTCTAGCATCTGCTTTACGAAGTTTAATTTTATATGGTCATTACATTTTAAATCACTCCTAATGCCTACTCCCAGATAATTTATGGAATTAAATGCTTCCAGTTGCTGACCTGCTATATTGTAGCTAGATGATAAAGGATCTTTCTTTCTATGTATTCGCAGTACATTACACTTGTCTACGTTAAGATTCAATTGCCATTCCCTGCACCATGCGTCAATTCGTTGCAGATACTCCTGCATTTCAGTACAATTTTCCACTTTTACAACCTCTCGATATACTACAGTATCATCCGCAAAACGCGTCAGTGAATGTCCGATGTTATCCACAAGGTCATTTATATATGTTGTGAATAGCAACGGTCCTACGACAATCCCCTGCGCCACACCTGAAATCACTCTTAATTCGGAAGACTTCTCTCCATTGAGAATGACATGCTGCGTTCTGTTATCTAGGAGCTCTTCAATCCAATCACACAATTGGTCTCATAGTCCATATGCTCTTACTTTGTTCATTAAACGACTGTATCAAACGCCTTGCGGAAGTCAAGAAACACGGCATCTACCTGGGAACCCGCGTCTATGGCCCTCTGAGGCTCGTGGACGAACAGAGCGAGCTGGGTTTCACACGATCGTATTTTTCGAAACTCATGCTGATTCCTACAGAGTAGATTTCTAGTCTCCAGAAAAGCTATTATACTTGAACATATTACGTGTTCCAGAATTCTACAACTGATCGACGTTAGAGATATAGGTCTATAGTCCTGCACATCTGTTCGACGTCCCTTCTTGAAAACGGGGAGGACCTGTGCCCTTTCCCAATCCTTTGGAATGCTATTGCTATGCTCTTCTAGAGACCTACGGAACACCACTGCAAGAAACGGGGCAATTTCCTTTGCGTACTCTGTGTCAAACCGAACTGGTATCCCATCAGGTCCAGCGGCCTTTCCTCTTTTGAGCGATTTAATTGTTTTTCTATCTCTCTGTCATCTATTTCGATATCTACCATTTTGTCATCTCTGCAACAATCTAGAGAAGGAACTACAGTGCAGTCTTCCTCTGTGAAACAGATTTGGAAAAATACATTTAGTATTTCGGCCTTCAGTCTGTCATCCTCTGTTTCAGTGCCATTTTGGTCACAAAGTGTCTGGACATTCAGTTTTGATCCACCTACCGCTTTGACATAGGATCAAAATTTCATAGGAATTTCTGCCAAGTTAGTACATAGAACATTACTTTCGAATTCTTTGAACGCCTCTCGCATAGCCCTCCTCAAACTACATTTCGCTTCGTGTAATTTTTGTTTGTCTGCAAGGCTGTGGCTATGATTAAGTTTGCTGTGAAGTTCCCTCTACTTCCGTAGTCGTTTTCTAACTCGGTTGTTGTACCACGGTGGCTCTTTTCCATCTCTTACGATCTTTCTTGGCACATACTCATCTAATGCGTATTGTTCGGAGGTTTTGAACTTTGTCCACTGATCCTCAACACTGTCAGTACTTTAGACAAAACTTTTGTGTTGAGCCGTCAAGTACTCTGAAATCAGCATTTTGTCACTTTTGCTAAATAGAAAAATCTTCCAACTTTTTTAATATTTCTATTTACGGTTGAAATCACCGATGCTTTAACCGCTTTATGATCGCTGATTCCCTGTTCTGCGTTAATTGTTTCAAGTCGTTCGGTTCTGTTTGTCACCAGAAGGCCTAATATGTTATCGCCTCGAGTCGGTTCTCTGTCTAACTGCTCAATGTAGTTTTCAGATAAATCACTTAAAAACAAGTTCACTATATTCTTTGTCCCTGCCACCCGTTATAAACGTATGAATCTCCCAGTCTATATCTGTTAAATGAAAATCTCCACCCAAAACTATAACATGGTCGGGAAATCTACTCGAAATATTTTCCAAATTTTCCTTCAGGTGTTCTGCCACAACAGCTGCTGAGCCAGGGGGCCTATAGAGACATACAGTTACCATGTTTCAGCCTGCTTTAACCGTGACCTTCACCGAAATTGTTTCATATTTCGGGTCTCCGTCAATTCCCTTCGATGCTATTGTACTTTTTATCGCTAGAAACACGCCTCCCCCTTCACTGTCCAGCCTGTCTCTGCGGTATACATTCCAATCTGAGTTTAGAATTTCATTGCTGTTTCATTGTTTTAGCCAACATTCCGTCCCTAGTACTGTGTGGTAATTGTGACCGTTTATTAATGAGAGCAGTTCTGGGACCTTTCTATAGATGCTCCAGCAGTTTAATATTACCACATTAATATTGTCATTCCCTGTTGCGTTTTGCCTACTGCTACCTTGTCACGTCTCAGGATGCGTCTTGTCGGGCCTAGGAAAGGGAATTCTCTAAGCCAAAAAACCCACTTGTGCACTCCATACGTACTCCGCTACCCTTGTAGCCTGTAGCTGTCCAGCGAATAGTGCACGCCTGACCTATTACATGGCCACCTACATTTCTCCAGCCGATAGCGGACGTCGCGAAATTTGCACTCCAGATCTCCGCAGAATCGTCTGAGCCTCTGGTTTAAGTCTTCCACTGGACTCCAAACCAGAGGACGGCGATCGGTTCTGTGAACGACACTGCAGATAGTTAGCTCAGATTCCACCCCGCGAGCGAGGCTTTCCACCTTCAACAACTCAGCCAACCGCCTGTATGAACTGAGGATGACCTCTGCACCCAGACGGCAGGAGTCATTGGTGCCGACATGAGCAACAATATGCAGTCGGGTGCACCCAGTGCCATCTATGCCGCCGCAAGGCTTCCTCCACATCTCGGATGATACCCACCGGCAAGCAGACAGAGTGAACACTGGCCTTCTTTCCCGACCTTTCAGCTGTTCCCCCAAGGGGCTCCATCACCCACCTAACACTGGAGCTCCCAATCACTAATAAACCACTCCCCCCCCACCCATGTGGCTGCTCGGACCTTTCTTAAGGAGCGGCCCGTGGAAACCACAGGAAACAAAACGTTTCTACAGGTGACGCAAAAATGGCAACACTACTAAGTAAGATAGAAGCAACAGGCGAGCATCAGTGGCAACAAAAAGTTCTTTACGAGCAGAAACTAGCCGAGGACTCAATAGAAGTGAAATTACCTCCAAGGTAGCTATACCTCCTCACCATCCAAATGATATTTTACTCGAAGGCAAGGTAAGCAGTGCTTTTAAAAATTGACATGTTGCCAAACGGAAGTTTGCGACCTTTGTAATGTTTGTACAATAATTTATTACGTCAACGATCGCTTATATATATTCACATTACCGGTTTCGGAAAAAAATTGTCATCCTCAGATGTGCTTACCCCACTAAAAGCTTCACACATACTAACAAATATAGTTAGAACTTTCAACGTGATACAGTCATTTAACATTCCACAGACTGTACCTATCGTCTCATGACAAAAGACTTGCCATGAAAAAACAGAGAACGTAGTCGCATGTCAGGTGTGTTGTGAGAACGACGTGTTCTGCAATTTCCACCTATAATGGAATTTTAATGTGTTTGATATACAATTCGAACAAGGAGCTACGAGTAAAAATGAAGATCACTCAGACCAATGATCTTTTCTTAATTTGTTGCAATTAACATCTCAAAACTCATTACGCAAATTTGTGCAGGATGCGATTAGGTATTGGAAATACTGAGTTGTGACTTGAGATCATCACGGACAAAGCTAAATATATTGTGAGTCCTCATTTTCTTGGGCGAAAAAGGCATCAGTAGTGCTGAACGTAATGTCAGACGTGACAGCACATTCAAATTCTGCTACCGAGATTTCGAAGGAAGAGCACAATGTATAAGTGCATTTTCCTTCGTACGACTACAGTCGTAAATTTCAATCCCAGCAGACGGGTTGAAATGTCTGTTGTGTAGAAAGAAACTAGAGGACGATGCCTCGGCCTAACAACATAGACGATTTTACCTTGCGGGCAAACATTTTGGTTTTATTTTGGTGGCAGCAGTAGCGGCCTCTCGTTGCCATGTTAACCATGCCACGCTCAACAGCGGAACCTATGGTAATTATTGCTGCAATATCATAGTTGATCCAACTGGATCCATGACATACTTTCACCGAACCAATCATCACATTATTGGGCGCTGATGTGCTCGGCGTTTAGCGGCCGTAAGCTCCAAATACACAAACACATTATCGGATTCAAAAACACCAACTACTTTACTAGAATATTTATACAACGGAATAAGTAATTCTGTATGACATACAGCAACTGCTAACTTTGCCAGCCTCTGGTGTAAAAAAGCATTTTATGGCGTTAACGGAACAAATCGGTAGTTGAAACTTCCAGCAGGTTTAAACTGTGTGCCGCACCGAGACTCGAACTCGGGACCTTTGCCTTATGCGGGAAAGTGCTCTACTATCCTTTTTTTTAACATCTCATTTTGTTCTATACAGTTCGTTGAATTTGTTCCTGGCGGACGTCCGATGACACCCGTTCAGGTTGCTCGTTGATCCGTTCACTCAGTTTTTTTATTGTAGAGGGTAGCTGAACCCTCTGACGGAACACACTGAGCTACCGCGCCGCCGATGAAGGATGATGATGAAGACGACACAAGAACACTCAGTCATGGCGGGGTAGGAGAAAAGCAAGCTGAGCTACAATAATCTGGAAACTTTCCACAGGCTGTGGCTAAGCCATGTGTCCGCAATATCCTTCGTTCCCGGAGTGCTAGTTATGCAAGGATCGCAGAAGCGCTTCTGTGAGGTTTGGAAGGTAGGAGACGAGATACTGGTAGAAGTAAAGCTGTGAGGATGGGGCCTCAGTCGTCCCTGGGTAGCTTAGATGGGCCGGAACGGTAGCTCAGCGTGTTCGGTCAGAGGGTTTAGCGACCCACTGTAATAAAAAAACTGAGCGAGCGGATCAACGAACAACCTGAATTGGTGTCATCGGACGTCCGTCACAAACAAATTCAACAAACAATGTAGAACAAAATGAGATCATTAAAAATGTATGGTAGAACACTTGCCCGCGAAAAGCAAAGGTGCCCGAGTTCGAGTCTCGGTCCGGCACACAGTTATAATGATGCCAGGAAGTTTCATATCAGCGTACACTCCGCTATAGAGTGAAAATCTCATTCTGAAAACTTGTACTGTGTTTATAACATATTTCTATCCTCCTCTATTCTGTAGAGGTATCCTCACTTTTTATCTATGTACACCTAATCTTCAATATACGCCTGTAGCACCACATCTGTGACGATTCGCTTCTCTTCTTTTCTGGTTTTTCCACAGTCAGTGGACGGTTTCTATGCAATGCTGTGCTCCAGACGTACATTCCCAGTAACTTCTTCCTCAAGTTAAGGTATATGTTTGTTACTAGCAGACTTCTTTTAGCGATGAATTCCCTCTTTACCTGCACTAGTCTGCTGCATACTACAAGTTGCTCACTCTTATAAACGTACCCCGCTATAAATACAACAACTGCAAATATTGTTCTGGTACAATTTTATGATTAGCGCCATAAAATTGTGGTGGACCGCGTCAATCGTGCAATGCAGTCGTCAAAGCATGTGTGCCTGAAGTGCGTAAGTAGTTAAGCAGATACCATAGTGTGAACATTTATAACGCTGATTGAGAATCTATAAAAATACGTATGTGTTCAGTAGAGGTGAAGTCTAACTAGGGAGGCGATTAAATTAGCCGTAATTGTTAAAAATACGGCAATCCGTTGACAAAACGTCATACAGGAGTTTAAATGATTACCATTAGTATTGATAGTGTATGCATATTCCGTGCTACCCTGTTAAAAAACAATTTGTGCTCAGGATTACACAGTTCAGTACCTCAGTATCTGATACAGAACTACACAGCAGATCTACACTCTGTCACTCCCACGGTGAGTGAGTAGGACAAATGATATCAACGAAGTCATCCTTTGCTGATACCACCATTGACCTCATCGAACCTAACGCGTAATTTTTCAGGCTAGGAGGCTAGGCAACCCATTATGCCGCCCCAATGACTATAATTTTCTATGAGCTGTCCCGGCGTTGCTGTATGTACTGATCTACAAAGCGGCCAGCGCTGAGACGTTCCTGCATTTTAATGACAAGCTAGCATTCAAGGGTCTTTCGTTTACTGGTCTGTCGCCACACCACGTGATTCTTTAAGGTGAAAGCACTTGTCATTATACAAGTTCCAGCTTTTTGCGATAATTCTGCAGACTCCGTTGTTTGCTTACTGTGCGATCCGACGATTACCTGGCGTCCCAGTCTTATTATCAATTGTACCTTATCACATGCCCTCTACGTGACAAAAGATGCCATTCCGACAGCAGAGCGCGGGATGTAAAAGAAAAAAAATTGCAGACAAATTCGAGTAGTAGAACTCGCTCTCTGAGGGTCCCTTACAAACTTAATTGCGTATATAGATAGCTGTGGTGGTTTCCATTAATAATTAACATTAATGTCAGCAGTGGGCTCAACATGATCCACATTAGTTCTTCTATAGGTTTTGATGAGTCAATTTGCGAATATCAAATAACGTATCTTTCGATTGCATTGACTCAGAAGCTTAAATTCTTTACTCTAGTGTCTTTGTAATATTTTTAACGCATTATTAACTCGAATCTCATATCTCTAGAAATATATTATTCAGTTTAAAAAAGTAATAGGATGTTTCGGGGATGGAAGCATTCTTAGTTGACTTAACTAAACTACAGACATTTTCAGAATGATTATAATCTATTCACGTGATCGTCTTTGTCACCTCAGATGTATGTGACTATTGTGGAAAGATAGCTGTTAGTACCGAGAAAGATAACGTTTCTCCATTTACATGCCTTAAGTTTCGATAAAGGACAAACGCCATTGTTCAGGAATGAACATTCACTACTTGGAAACATCATATTATATTAACACAGATGACGGTATATAGCGTTAAAAATGGCTAAATGGAACATTAACACAGTAAAAAGAACAGAAAGCTCCTAATGTCCGATTACAGGATTAGTACCCAGCCTGTGGAACACAGAACATATTTTAATATTTAATAGTGTTAAAGAGCGATGATATATACATAAAACCAGTATTAGTCGGATGGAAGTCTTCTTGGAAGGGTTTGTGGAAAGAGCATACAACGCGCTACTGTAACGAATTTTATAGCAGTGATCCACTGATGGGAGTCATTATCAGGTAGATATGACTGTAGACGTCGAACGAATTCCGGGACGTTCTCCTAGGATCCTAAAATATTGGTATAACGCTTTCGAAAACGTCGCAGCCACCTTGGGGAAATAACATGTGGATCTTTGGAAGAAAACCGGATGATGTTGTTTCGTGGTAAGAAAGACTCCTCCTATTCTGTAGGACGGTTATAAAATCCCCCTAAAGCCAACTAGATTTAGGTTTGTCATGATTTCATTAAACAGCTTTAGGCGAATGCTGTGATGGTGTCTTTAAAATAGTACGGCCAATTTCCAACTGCAGCCTCGTCCAGTAAACTGAACGTTAAACAGCAATATTCCTTCTTTCCTTTAGAAGAAAGGAGTCGTTGTCTCGTGAAACCGCGTTGGATAAATTTTGAGAACCTGTGTTCGAAGAAGGCTGTGCGACAACTCTGTCGCCGTCATCATATATGTCACGTAGTGATAATAAAAATAAGGTGAAAGAGATTAAGGTGCGTTGAGAGGCTGTAGGAATTTCTCCCTCTCCCAATACGCGACTGAAATAGGACAAAAAAATGGCTAATATTGGCACCAAGTACCCTCCCCCATGCACCTTACAGCGGTTTGCATAATGTATGAGTAAATATAGATATTGCTACAGTACTTGAACATGCACTTACGCGGAAAATTATTGCCAATCTTATAATAATGGACAGAAGCTATATGATGAAACAACAATGACATAGTCGCTTTCCTAGGAAACCACAGCTCAACAAAGCTGCAGAGGGTATATAAAGAAACACGCTGCGACCACATTCAGTACAGTTCAGCAGAGCGGAGGTCAGCGTGGTCGCTTCCCCGTATCGCCGCCTCCCCGTATCGCCGCCTCCACGTATCGCCGCCTCCACGTATCGCCGCCTCCCCGTCTCGCCACCTCCACGTGTCGCCGCCTCCCCGTCTCGCCGCCTCCACGTATCGCCGCCTCCACGCCTCGCCGCCTCCACGCCTCGCCGCCTCCACGTATCGCCGCCTCCACATATCGCCGTCTCCACGTTTCGCCGCCTCCACGTATCGCCGCCCCCACGTATCGTCGCCCCCACGTATCGTCGCCTCCACGTATCGTCGCCATCGTCGCCTCCACGTATCGTCGCCATCGCCGCCTCCACGTATCGCCGCCTCCACGTATCGCCGCCTCCACGTATCGCCGCCTCCACGTATCGCCGCCTCCACGTATCGCCGCCTCCACGTATCGCCGCCTCCTCGTATCGCCGCCTCCTCGTATCGCCGCCTCCTCGTATCGCCGCCCCCACGTATCGTCGCCCCCACGTATCGTCGCCTCCACGTATCGTCGCCTCCACGTATCGTCGCCATCGTCGCCTCCACGTATCGTCGCCTCCACGTATCGTCGCCATCGTCGCCTCCACGTATCGACGCCTCCACGTATCGTCGCCATTGCCGCCTCCACGTATCGCCGCCTCCACGTATCGCCGCCTCCACGTATCGCCGCCTCCCCGCCTCGCCGCCTCCCCGCCTCGCCGCCTCCCCGCCTCGCCGCCTCCACGTATCGCCGCCTGCCCGTCTCGCCGCCTCCACGTATCGTCGCCTCCCCTTCTCGTCGCCTCCCCGTATCGTCGCCTCCCCGTATCGTCGCTTCCCCGTATCGTCTCGTCGCTTCCCCGTATCGTCTCGTCGCTTCCCCGTATCGTCTCGTCGCTTCCCCGTATCGTCTCGTCGCTTCCCCGTATCGTCGCTTCCCCGTATCGTCGCATCAACTTCCCTGCAGTGCACCGAGCTACAGGGTCCTCAGTTCCGATCAAGGTTTTTGGGAGGTTTTCCTTGATTGTAAGGCGAATGCCGGAACTGTTTACCTCCTCCCATCGATACAGAAATGTAATTCATGTAAATAATAAATTGAGAAATAAATGCTATAAGCGTACTTTGATTTGACTTAATGAATTTTTATGTAAAGGAACTGAATAATAAATGACAGTGTATAGCTGACTGTTGCTCTGAAGCAGAAAGTTTAGTCTGTTCACATTGGTATGTGACTAGTGAAATCTATGAACCTAATGGTTTTCAGTGGGGTAGGGGAAAAAATAGAAATATTACACAGAAACGAAGAGAGAACAAACATTTGCTCACAGAGCACAGAAAAATGTAGTCCTATGTGTTTTCTTTTACATGTAAATGAAAGAGAACTGATGTTTAACTTAGATGCATGCAAACTTTCAGAGTTAATACGTAAAATATATACCGCTAGTTGTATCTGTCGTTTCACGAAATGTTCCACGTGCACCTCAGTTATTAGGTGGACACATTACTGTACACATTATCAGTTATTCAGCTGTTCAGCATTCGTTAGTCGCAAGCAATATCTCTGGATTAAGGAATCTGTGGCAGGCTGGCTGATTGCGTTCACGATTTATTGCACCTGAAAGATATATGCGTTGCTTTTAGCGTCCACTGTGGTTCTTTATATTTACCAAAAGGCTTAACAACTTATCGGCTAAGCACAATAATCTATGCTGGAACGGTAAGTAGAAAATACCACCAAGATATAACATTGCGGTTAACTGCTTAATCATAGTGATCTGGTAAACTACGTTCGATCCATATCAATATGCTGTTAATGAAAGTCTTTGCAACTTATATTCAAATGTAGCTTATTTTTTAACGGTAAGAGGAGTCCAAAAATATTGTTAAATGTTGCTCGTTTTAGCTTTTCTTTACCTTTGTGAAGATCACGAGATATAATGAGGTACAGTTAGATGTGAAGGATGTTTATTGAGCAGATACTGTGTACAGTGCGAAGAAGGATACTTACTGAGCAGATATTATGTGCAGTGTGAAGACGGCAAACGTATGTTTCGATCAAATAAGTTATCAACATTTCAGTGTGCTGCTATGAAGCATTCAGAATGTTGTCTGGTGTAACATAGTGACGCATATTTTCATTAAAAAAGTCAATACATTACGTTGAATTTTGTACAGATCGCTTGCTTATCTTTAGGATTTGCGAAAGCAAATTATCGAGTGTCTACTGTTTTATGTACTTAAGCATATGAGCTAGTCCACGACAGTAAAGACGAAGAGTTTAATTTTTGTTATGGTTTGATTCTCGCGCAGATAAAAAAGTGTTTTCTACAAAGGAAGAACAGACAGCGGGCTGTGCTATGTTACTGGATAGGAAACAATCCTGGCTGTCAAAACTTTCGTGCCTGCTGACAAGATTTTTCAATACTGTAAGTACCAAAGAATTTGAGGCGAAACCACTGCACGTTACAAAATTCGTAATCCAGAGGAAGTATTTTTAAGATTCTGATAATGCGTAAACGAATGAGTGCAAATATTTTGTAGTTATCATCAAATATAACTTAATTTGCAAGGACCTTAGAACATCCGCATTTGTTAATTGAGCTTTTGATTTGTTGCATCATGTTCATTGGGTCAGGAAACTAAAATATTTTGTATTCGTAAAAACAACGTGAAGCTATGTTCAGGAGTTAACTTATGAAATCCGTCAACTATATTTAGAATACGTTATTTTATTATCGAATTAACATTTCGTGTCACAGCTTCATAGTTGACAAAGGATCATCATTGCTGCATCAACCTTTAATATTGTAGTGATTAAGCCGTTCCACTGAACTATGCGAATCAGATCTATTACAATATTAGTTTCCACAAAGAGAGATTCAGTGACAGCGATACTCTGCAAGCAAAGATATATTTCATGGTGGAGATCACCTTTAACATATTTTCGCTAGCAGATAGAGCGTGGGAGAAATTACTGCAAACCTCCAAATGTACTCTGTTCTCCCTCTTTTTTTCTCTTGATCGTTGAGCGATACATATGCAGAAGACAGTAGAGTTACTTCCTAAGAATTCTCGAAAATTGATTCTCTAGACATATTCTGTGAAGTTTCAAAACAACAATGTCTCCTTGGCGCCAACAATCACGATTCAGTTTCACAAAATAGGTCCCATCTCCGTGTGACCTACAATGCCCCATTTACGATAGAGCTTTGACTTTCTTCGATTTTCTCAGTTAGACAAGCTTCATGAGGGCTTCACACACTGATGTACGACTGCAGAATAACTTGCATTAAGGGGACACGCCCCTGAACTGGCTGCATTTTTAGCAATATCTTCACCCTCATAATGCAACTGATCTATAAATGAAAGATAGCTGAAAACTCTGAAGCACAATTAGGTCATTATTCAAAGCATTTCCCAAAAAATCATTGAGATATTTATTATATTTTGGTACTGACAACAATATTTATAACAGTATAAAACACAGACCACTATTTCACTGCGGTACCATTTTATTTTGAACCACTAACTGACTCGAAAAAGAGTCGGAGTACAGACAACATTCACATAAATGTTTTATGCCTCCAGTTTCCTTCCCTAACGCTGACCTGCGAAAAAGACAAGTAATTCATTTTATTACAACAAAGATACTTAAAAATATACCTCAAATATCACAACAAAGATATTTAAAACTGTACCTCAAATATCACCGACATCATCATCATGTTATAAATTTTTCAGGAAATAGTAGGCAAGGGAGGTGGCGGGGTCATTCTAAATATCTGTACCAATTTTTGTGAGTTTAACTTAGGTCATTTAGGAGAAAAGTGTACCTGAATTCTGAAAATTCAAGTTTTCGGTAAATCGCAAAAGAATATTTACCGATTTATTAACTTACCACTATGCTCGTTTAGAACATTCCATCTGTATACTCCAGTTGTTCTCCTGTTCCCTTATCCTCCATACTCTTTCTCTTCATTCTTTTCTTTATCCTTGATTCCTTGGTAGCAGCTTCTGCACCTGTCTCTACTTCGATTACCGGCCGCTTATCAATAGCAATTATAGCTGATGTCATATTCCTTTCCGTCTGGATGTTTAATTTCTTCGTAACATTGATCCTTGAAATTGAACCATTATTGAATGTTGTTATTTCATCCACGACACCAATCTTCAGCACTGCCAGCCCAACTAATACAGTTTTGGATATTCTCTCCCATATATGGCTGTTGAAGCTTTCATTTGCATTCTGAGATAGATCATGCATACATTTCGTAAGTAGATTTTTATTTGCCAGATCCCTATATTAGACCTAACTAACTGCCTCCATTACAGCAAGTGGTAAGGACTGCTTGTGGGTAGCATTGCCCAGCCAGTAATTACACCACGAATCTTCCCCTTTTGGACACATACTATGCTGTGGGGTTTCATCTGTTGCCGAACTCGCATTGTTTTTGTACATGCCCAACACATTCAAGCTTTTCTATCAGAGTGTCCCCATTTGGTCTGTCATTAACAACAGTAATGTGTCCTTTACAACCTCCATCTCCTAGGTAGCCTACATACCTCACACTACAACTGACCTCTGATCTTCTAAAAATGTTTAGAACTCCTTTCGTTTCCATGTTAGCACTTGGCCGTTAAATTTTTTTACCCAATTATAGGTTCCAATAAATTTACTTGAACAACCCTGACAGTGGTTTGTTAGACATTCATAATATAGTATCTTACCAGTTTCAATAAAAGTGGCCATTACAGCCCCATTCGGACAAGCATGACCTCTCTTCTGCCAAGATCCATCAAATGCTGCCACAATGTCTGCATTCTTAGACAAGATTCCTGCTTCTTCTGCTGCTCTTTTCATTGAATGTTCACTTACACCACAATAAGTATTATGTATTAATTTATTGTATCTGTCAAACCTCAGTGGAGGCAGAGGTAAATCGATCACTGCACAAAAAGTCTGGGCAGCTCTCCTTCCCCTTCCAATACATCGCAATGCGTAAGCAAGCTGAACATTTACAATCTAATGTCGACTATCAGTTACTGGCGATGTCATAGTATCACTGTCCATCTTCACACGAGTTACAGGCACTCACTAAACGACTTTAAAGACCCTTCCTTGCTGAAATGTACTCAGAATCGTCAATACTATCTTCACAATCGCAGTACTTACATTTCACAGCACTCTTCAGAAGTGTTGACACCATATTTAGATTCAGAATAACATTTCCGTCGTTACTACTGCTCACAATACTACTAGGCTTGTTCTCATTACGTTCAGAAAAAGTTTACCTCTAGAAGCACTGCCTGTAGACGCAGTTTCCACAGGCGACTTTTGAAGCAACTGATGTGTATTATTCGGTTGTGTTTTTAACTGGGTGACGCGAAGCTTTCGTCTGGGACTAAATTTCTTCACTCTCGGCGTTTGTAGCACAGAAAACACACACACAGAAAGAAAACAACACACAATAATTACAAAACCACACGCTTGTGAATTTCCGAAATCATATATTCTCAGTCTTCTAGACATGGCTATGCTTTGGTTCTGGGGGTCAGTACCTTCTAGCATACACCTGTGTTAACGATCCGTAACTAACGACCGAAAAATCGGAAGAACAAAATAATGCATTACGTATTCTGACGCACTTTAAACTGACAGATGGGCGTAGCCCTGTGCAACATTACGTTCAATCTCAATTTTAGAACGAACGGAAAATGATAATGCCCATAAACTATACATTTTTGAAATCAGCATGAAATATTCTTTTCTACAGAGCAAGAAATTTTTGTTATTTTCTCGAGCATATCCCCTTAAACGCTTTTGTGTGACTTTCTGACCATGTGAACAGCACTCCTGCGACAAATTCAAGTCTGCCGTTTTCCCTTTCTGTTACTTATTTCACCAGTTCGTTGATACAGTCGTTAAGACAGAGGTATTGCATTTGGGAGACGGCTACCTCTGGTCATCAAGATTAACATTTTCCTTGTTTTTCCTTAGGTCGCTTGAAATAAACGCCAGGCTCCTTCATCCAAGGAAGACATGGCCAATTTTCTTGCCCCGAAATGAGTTTGTGTTCCGTCAGTAGTTACCGCGTCGCTGACGGGACATTCAATCCTGGTCTCCCTTCATTACTTATTTACACAATGGCTTGTGGTTAACTTGTGTAAGTCTGGGTGTAGATGTTTTGAAAACATTTCATCTATCTCCCGCGAGCCAGTTTACGGTGTGAGGAAGAGGTTACTTGGGTTATCGCTGTCTGATCATCCTTTCGTGTTCCATTCGTGAACAGCACACAGGAAGGATGAGTGTCGGTAAATCTCCGCGTTAGCTGTAATTTCTTCGTTTTTTTTTCTGTACGCTTATTTCCCGAGGCTTATGTGGAAGGAAGCAGTACGTAGCCAGACTCTTCCGGGAACGTCCTCTCCCGAATGTTAATAGTCAGCCTCTCAATAATGAACAACTCCTCTCTTGTACCGTCTGAAACTGAAGTTTGGTAAGCAACTACGTAACAAGCTGGGGTCGACTAAACGCGCTGTTCCTCTTTAGAACTTGTCTCTCTCTTCTACGAATCCAGCCTAGTAACGGTCTAGAACGCGTACGTCGAAAGCGGCCCGAATCAAGTATTCGCGCAGCCCGCTGTTTTCGGTCGTATTTTATGGCAATATGCTTGTGGAAACTAATAGCACCATCCAGAAACGTCAACTAACGTTAAGACCTTCTTAAAACTGTATGTTTCTCGCTCAGTAACAAACAAAAAACATACAGAAACAGTAAAATTTTAAGATGTGCTTAATTTGGCCGTGAGCTAAGTAAAGTCTGCCACTTACGTCAGGAGCAAAGTGTTATGCACCGAGGTCACTGCAGAGTTAAAAGAAATGAGAGGGGAAAGATTTTATTGTTTTTCTTCCAATGCTGACAACATACAAACGTGCGCAGGTAGCAACGAACAGCTGCTGCGGTATACACTGAACAGTCAAAGAAACTGGTACACCAGTCTAATATCGTGTAGGAACCCGGAAGGCACGCATATGTGCAGCAACACGACGTGACATGGACTCGACTAATTTTAAAAGAGACTCTCCACACAGACAACAAGTTTCCAGTCATCAACAGTCCAATATCGGTGTTGACTGGCCCAGGCGAGGCGTAAAGGTGTGTCGTGCAGTCATGACTATGTGATCCAAAGTATCCGGACACTTAGTTAGTTAGTTGTGTGTTCCATTGATCAATTGCACGGTACTGTAGCCGTTATGATGTGGAACCTGTCAAGTGCACAAGAAATGCACATGTGAAACAAGATTTCTTTATATATATATATATATATATATATATATATATATATATAATACAGAGCTAAGTAACAATATTTCTATTATTTACCCCATTCCCTTAAATAGCACTATATTTATAGATTTATTTATTCCTATTCAAAAATTCATCTTTGGTATACAAGGAGTTGTTAACAAGATATGATTTCAATTTATTTTTGAAGATATTACTACTGTCTGTAAGAGATTTTATTTCATCTGGTAATTTGTCAAAAAATTTTATAGCAGCATGTTTTACGCCATTCAGTGCCAAAGATAGATTGAGTAAAGGATGGTGTAAGTCTTTCTTTTTTCTGGTATTATAATCATGAAATTCACTGTTGTTTTAAACTGGTCCATATTGCTGAGTACAAATTTCATTAGTGAGTGAATGTACTGTGAGGCTGTTTTAAGAATTCACAATCTTTTAAAAAGATGCCTACAAGATGTGCGACTATGAACCCCACACATTATTCTAACCACTTTCTTTTGAGCAGTGAATACTTTTTGTCTAAATGTTGAGTTAACCCAAAATATTATTCCCTATGACATCAGAGAGTGAAAGTATGCAAAGTATGTTAGCTTACTAATTTCTATATCCTTAAAATTGACAATATTCTAATATCAAAAGTTGCTGAACCTTGTCGCTTTAGAAGATCCAAAATACAAATTTTCCAATTAAGATTGTCATCTATATGTACACCCAAAAACTTAGTACGCACTACCCTGTCTACTGAATTCTGTTGATGTCTTATATTTATTGAAGGAACTGCACATTTTGCAGCAGATAGTTGGATGTACTATGTTTTTTCAAAGTTTAGAGGAAGCCCATTTGCAGAAAACCAATTAATGACTTATCCAGACACCTTATTTGTACCATCTTCAATTGGAGTTTCTTTTACCAGATTAATAACGATGCTTCTATCATCAGCAAACAGTGTCGGTTTAGCTTCCTGTTTCAGATAGGAAGGTAGGCTGTTTTCATATATCAACAACAGAAGGGGACCCATGATTGAACTTTGTGGAACACCTAATGTAGTTTCATCCCAGTTAGTTGAAGTGGCAAACTTATTTAAATCACTTGACCCATATAAGGAAACAGTATGCTTCCTGTTCTGTATGTACAACTTAAACCACTCCTATGTTATTCCATTTATACCATAGAACTGTAATTTCTGTAACATACTGTAATGGTTCCTAAGATCAAATGCTTTGAACAAGTCACAGAAAATTCCTATTGGTGAAATTTTACTATTTAAAGACTATTATGTGGACAGTGAAATTGTATATTGCTGTCTCAATGTAACAGCATTTTTGAAATCCGAACTATGATATACCATGTATCCCATTACTGTTAAGATGGGTAAACGCTCTTGAGTATATTATTTTCTCGAAGATTTTTGAAAATGCTGTAAATGAGGATACTGTCAGATAATTATTGAAATCTGTGGTGTCCCCATTTTTGTAGAGAAGCCTGACAATGTCATATTTTAACCTGTCTGGGAAAATGCCTTGAGTTCATGACACATTACATATGTGACTCAAAACATCAGCTGTAATTGCTCCACATTGTTTTAATATCTTATTAGAGATGTCATCTACTCCAACAGAACAATTATTTTTCAAAGATTTAATAATTTCACTTATTTCACAAGAGGTTGTTAGGTGAAACTTAATATGACTAAATTTTTTCAAAACAGACTCTTCCATGTACTGTCTGGCTTCTTCTTTTGCACTGTTCTCACCGATTTCTTCTCCTACACTTAAGAAATGGTTGTTAAATATATTAGCTACTTTTGTACTGTTGGTTAGGGTAGTCCCATTCTCCTTAATAGTAATACTACCTACCCCAGTGGTTACTTTTCCTGTCTACCTTCTATCAACATTCCATAATGATTTGAATTTATTGCCAGAGTTGTTAATTTCTTCTGTTACATACGTATTTCTTGATTTCCTTACAACTTTTCTCAGTATGTTACAATAATTTTTATAGTGTAAAACTACTGCTGGACTTTTACTAATTCTTGCTGTCTCATAAAGTTTTCTTTTTCTTTCTGAAGACACTATAATACCTGTAGTAATCCAAGGTTTCCTTGAAAAGTGTGTGGTGTTACATTTAGTAATTTTCTTTGGGAAACAATGTTGAAAAAGGGATATAAATTTATCAAGAAATATGTTGCATTTATCATTAGTATTTGACTCATTATACACATCTCCCCTATTAACATTTCTTAAGCTTTCTTTGAAGTGCTTTATAGATACCGGGTTGAGCGACCATACACTTTTACTTAATGGTTTCCGAACTGTACATTCTGTTAGGTTTTGTTAGTTAAACATTTGTGCATCATGGTCTGATAATCCATTTACCACAGGGAGAACATGAGTTTGTTTTACACTCTATCTCTGTACAAATACGTTACCTATTAGTGTGCTACTGTTTTGAGCTATGCGTGTAGGGAAATTCATCACTGATTCTAAGTTATATGTTCTTAATAACACTTCTAGTTTACTTTTCCTCTCAGAATTATTTAGAAAGTTTACATTGAAATCACCACATATTAATAACTTCTTCTTTTTGTCTGAGAGACAGCATAAAAGGGTGTCAAACTTTTTTATGAATTGCTCCCAGTCTCCTAATGGGCACCTGTACACTGTTGCTAATATCAATACTATATTATCTAGCTGAAGTTCACATGCACAAACCTTAAAGTGCTGATCAACACAAAATTTGCTTACATCTACAGTTTTGCATTTATATCCTTGTTTCATGAAAATGGCAACTCCTTTGTTCATCGTAGATTTACAAGTGTTAAGATACGAAATTATACCCACTTATACTGTCACTATCCATGCCCAAAGGTACATGCTGTTCAGACAGAGTATATCAATCTTATTCTTATTTTTGAGATCATCTAAACACATTAATAACTGATCTACTTTATTTTTTATTCCCCTGATATTTTGATCAGGTAAGTTGATACTAACCTCAGCTTTACTCCAATTTACTGTACATGAAGTTTCTTCTATTCTATTTATCTTGATTGTTGTCTGTCTGGAGTTTGGCTTTAACCCAAATAATCTGTCTGCCTGGATCCATTAATTACAGGGATCACCCGTTGTGTGTCTTTGGACCCCCTTACAGTTTCTGCTAATAGAGAAGCTAACTTATTTTCCCCCACCCTGTTCAGGTGCAGACCATGTGTAGTGTATCCCCACCTACCAATAGCATTTACTGGAACATCACTTATGTGAGATTTTGTCGGTGACTGGAGCATCCGGTTCAGCTCAGTGTTAACATGCCTTACAGGAGTGTTTACCCAGTGCTGATCACGGCACTGAAAGACCTCCAGAAACCCCACATATGTGTGCTCAGTTTCTGCTCCCATTTTATCCAGGTCACTTCTAATACTGTATCTTGGATTCATAGCCAATTATAATTACCTGATCTTCCTTCCCAAAATCCCTGCATAGTTGACTTACGTTTTCTGTCATCTGGCTAATGGTAGCACGTGGTTTCACAAAACTTGTGACCTGGTACCCTGCACCTAATTTCTCCTGAAGCTGCTGGCCCACACCCCTCCCTTGACTGCTGCGTATATGCAGAATTCTTCTTTTCCTGTTCTGGTTTGACCCCGATCTGTCTTTTTTCTTTAAGCTAATATTCTGCTTCAACCTACTTTCAACTACATCTGGATGAGGCCCTTCCTCCACTTCAGATAGCAAGACAAACTGATTTACTAATTGAATTTCTGGAGTTTTTTCAAGTGTTTCCCTGCTTCGCCCTTTGCCTTCTACCTTTTCCTAGTCTCTTTCTCCTCCCCTAACTTACATAATTCGAAGTTCGCGTTTTCAAATTCAGCCTTAAGCGCACAATTTTTTGCCTCCTGTTCATCGATTTTTCTGTCCTTTCTACATAACCTACACTGCCATGGAATGTATGAAAATTATTTACAAGTTCATATCGCCCTCCATCGGTAGTGCTGGAATTAAATATGCTACTGTCCCACCCTTACACTTGATGACAGATTTGACTCTCGCAGGCATACGTTCAGTCAGGTGCTGGAAGGTTTCTTGGGGAATAGCAGCCCATTCTTTACGGTGTGTTGCCTTAAGGAGAGGTATCGATGTCGGTCGGTGAGGCCTGACACGAAATCGGCCTTCCAAAACATCCCAAAGGTGTTCTGTAGGATTCAGGTCAGGACGCTGTGCAGGCCAGTCCATTACAGGGATGTTATTGTCGTGTAATCACTCCGCCACAGGCCGTTCATTATGAACAGGTGCTCGATCCTGTTGAAAGATGCAATAGCCATCCCGAAATGCTCCTCAACCATGTGAAGCAAGAAGGTGCTTAAAACATCAATGCAGGCCTGTGATACTGCGAGGCAAAACAACAAGGGGTGCAAGCCCCCCCCATCCCCCCCCCCCCCCCCCCCCCCCGCGCCCCAAGGAAAACACGGCCACTCCATAACACCAATGCCTCCGAATTTTACTGTTGGCACTACACACGCTCGCAGATGAAGTTGACCAGGCATTCTACATCCCCACATCCTGCCATCGAATCGCTACATTGTGTACCGTGATTCGTCACTCCACAAACCTTTTCCTACTGTCCAATCGACCACTGTTTACTCTCTTTACACCAAGCGAGGCGTCGTTTGGCATTTACCGCCGTGATGTGTGGCATATGAACACCCACTCGAACATGAAATCCAAGTATTCTCACCTCCCACCAAACTGTCGTAGTACTTGCGGTGGATCCTGATGTAGTTTGGTATTCCTGTGTGATAGTCTGGATAGATGTCAGCCTATTACATATTACGACCCTTTCAACTGTCTGCGGTCTCTGCCTGTCAACAGACGAAGTCGACCTGCACGCCTTTGTGCTGTACGTATCCCTTCACGTTTTAACTTCACTATTACCTAGGAAACAGTGGACCTAGGGATGTTTAGGAGTTTGGAAAATCTCGGGTACAGACGTATGACACAAGTTACACCCAGTCACCTGATCACGTTCGAAGTCCGTGACTTCCGTGAAGCTCCCTATTCTGCTCTCTCACGAAGTCTAATGATACTGAGGTCGCTGACATGGGGTAATTGGCAATAGGTGGCACCACAATGCACCTAATATGAAAAGCTAATGTTTTTTGGAGTGTCCGTATTCTTTCGATCACATAGTGTAAGCCGGCCGCGGTGGTCTCGCGGTTCTAGGCGCGCAGTCCGGAACCGTGAGCCTGCTACGGTCGCAGGTTCGAATCCTGCCTCGGGCATGGATGTGTGTGACGTCCTTAAGTTAGTTAGGTTTAAGTAGTTCTAAGTTCTAGGAGACTGATGACCTTAGAAGTTAGGTCCCATAGTGCCCAGAGCCATTTATTTGCAAAGCTGCCATTCGACATCCTAACCATTTGTGTTGATTTTCAATTAATTAAGTTACAAAAATAGCCACTGTTGTGTTATATTTGGCCGAATACAAAAGTCCGATTGAAACGGTCCCCTGCAAGCGGTTGGCAATCTTTCAGATGCTAGGGAATCAAGATACCTAAAAAATGTGCCCGAAAATCTAAAAAACAAAATGGGATCCTATTGCGATGATCCTGTCCACAGTAGCCACTTACGTACGGAAATTTGGTCGCCAATGAAACCTTCAGAAAATTCGTGTAATTCCAGTATATTACTTTCTTTTACACTTAAGAATACTTGTTGTGATAGCTTACAATATGTAGATCCAAATGTGTAAGTGGTAGGCTTTTGTCAATAACCATGGCTTACTGAAATTTGAATTTATCTTTGAGTGGTCACTTTACTCCCCTCCCTCCCACCTCCCTATGCAGCCCGATGTGTTGCGTTACAATGTCAGTATTGTCTCCTAAGCAAAAAAAAATTGACGTCCACTAATCTAGTCTGACGAGCAATGCTCGATAATCGGACCAACAGGTGTTTTCTAAGCCACTCATTTCGTGGATAAATTACATTCTCTTAAGATTCACCCAATGAGTCTGTCTGGCATCTGCTTTTCCCACTATTTCTTTTATGTGGTCATTCTGTTTTAGATCTCTCTGGATGTTTACTTCTAGGTAGTTAATATTCCCAGTGATTTGTTGCCAAAAGTGTAATTGTAAAGAAGCAGATTACTTCGTCTTTTGTGCGCTTTATGTTATATTTATTTTTCTTCAGCGTCAACTGCCACTTTCTTCATCAATCATCGATCGTCTGCAGGTCTTCTTGCAATTTGTTAGTCATCTAGCGCTCCGTCCTTCTTACAGACAACTGCATCATCAGTCAACAGCCTCGTAGAGATTCCGACGTTACCCACTATATCCTTTGTACATTGTGTAAATAGTACGGTCCTACTACACTCACTTGGGTTATTCCTGAAATTGCCTTCGCATCTTTCGACTTTGTTCCGATAAGACCGAAGTGTTGACTTCTAACTGCAAGGGAGCCCTGAATCTATTTACAAACCTGAACAGATACTGGGTAAGCTCACTGCAGAACTGTATAAATGCGTTCCTGATGTCATGGAGATCAGAATCAAATTGGGCGCCTACGTCTACAGGACTCTGTATCTCGTGGACGAACAGAGTGAGCAAGAAATAAAGATGAACACGGGACAGTGCATGCCGCCGCTTGCTCTGGCTGGTGCTACAGACACTTGGCGGCTGCCAGGGTCAAGCAGATAAGTTGTTCTTACTGCGGCACTCCCTTGTCGCGACACAGCAGGTATGCTGTCGCCTAGACCACACCAAACAGCTCGCCATCATTACGTTCGCTGGGAACTCAACATGAGGTCTGAGTTCATTTGTCGAAATCATTTCGGCTGTTTATAAGATGCAGATGCTTTTTTAATCTGACTCTATGTGGAACCTGGAAATGTTCAGCGACCGCAGTTGTTGGTGAAAGAAGGTACTGCATCAGCCGTAACTGGCGTTTATTGTGCCGGCCGGTGTGGCCGAGCGGTTGTAGGCACTTCAGTCTTGAACCGCACGACCGGTACGATCGCAGGTTCGAATCCTGCCTCGGGCATGGATGTGTTTCATGTCCTTAGGTTAGTTAGGTTTAAGTAGTTGCCCGACATGAACCCCATCGAACATTTAGGGGAGAAAAGCGAGAGTTCACTTCATGCATAAAGCCTTGCACCGGCAACACTTTCGCAATTATGGACGATTACAGAGGTAACACGGCTCAGTATTTCTGCAGTAGACTTCCAACGAAATGTTGAGTCCATGCCACGTCGTTTTTCCACACTACGCCGGGCAAACGGCAGTCAGACATGATACTGGGGGACTTTAATCACCAGAATGGTTCAAATGGCTCTGAGCACTATGGGACTTAACTCCTGAGGAGGTCATCAGTCCCCTAGAACTTAGAACTACTTCAACCTAACTAACCTAAGGACATCACACACACCCATGCCCGAGGAAGGATTCGAACCTGCGACCGTAGCGGTCGCGCAGTTCCAGACTGTAGCGCCAAGAACCGCTCGGCCACCCCGGCCGGCTCACCTCAATGCATTCTTGTTTGATAACAATTACGTACTTACCTGTAGCCACCTACAGGAGGTAGTTCACATTACTACGTTCGATTCTAAAGAATTTTTCTGATTTAAAATCACTCACCGTTTTTAGCGCTTCAGGTTGCGCCGATAAAAATGCATTTCGCCGAAATGGCTACTTATGCCATGACGAATGCCAATGACGAATGTATAGAGGGTGTCATAGCTACGTATGACGTCACTGGGGCCAGCGGTGAGATAGCAGTAAACGGTAACCTCAGTGCAGTTTGAACTCTTGACGTGTGTAGTCCATCATGGAAAATGCCAAATAACGGATGAACTGTTATAATTTTGTCTGCTGATATATACCATCCATTTATATGTGAAAATTATATAATTGTACTTTGGTGTTAACATGTACACGTTTCCATTTTAATTGGTTAGTGTATTGCCTGTAACACTGAAAACGGTTGCTCACTGACCGAAATATACATTTGCTACAATAAACGCAAGTAGGGATGACTGCTGAACCTTCTTTCGCCAGCTGAGACTTTAATGCAATAAACATTTTCTCGATTTTCAGGCCGCGTCATTTCGAACCGGTTTCTCAGCATTTCTGAACAGATTCATTTTCTTTTCATACTATGGCTGAGGGCCAGTGTGTCATACTCAGTCCGTCAGTTCAAGTCCGTCTTACAAGTACTCGTTATGGGTGCGCGTCACATGCTTGCGTGTAAACAGCCGCCAGTAGCCAGCCGCTGTGACCGATAGGTTATAGGCGCTTCAGTGCGGAGCCGCGCTGCTGCTACGGTCGCAGGTTCGAATCCTGCCTTGGACACGGATGTGTGTGATGACCTTAGGTTGGTTAGGTTTAAGTAGTTCTAAGTTATAGGGGACTGATGACCTCAGGTGATAAGTCCCATAGTGCTTAGAGCTATTTGAACCATTTTTTTCAGCCACCAGTCACTTCGCCAATGGATCAGCGACGTCAGTGATCAGTTGAATGTGCCGAGCGTGGAATTCTAAAATCTTGAGCACACTTCAGACGACATAGAGGATGATTCGAAAAGATCATGTCACCCCATAGAGGAAGTTTCAAAGTTTTATGTTCGCGCAGACTTATCCAAACACTTAATATGAGCTCCATGTTTTGCTCATTTCACTCGTGACTAGACAGGTTCCTGTTTACTGACACGACAGCTTGAACAGTTTGACTTCTTAGCTTTCAATAGCAGTATTTTAAGCACCTCTACAGAAAAAAATCTCAATATGTGAGTGCTGGTGACCTGCGAGGCCAAAAGCAATGAACAAGATCTTATCGTCCACCTCTTCCAGTCCAACGAGGTCGGATGAAAGAACACGCCAAATCCCAAGGTGAAAATGAAAGGGGGCGCCGTATGAATAAAAATAAATAATTGAAATCATCGTGTGGTTGAGTAAACAACCAATTTTACAGCATGTCTAGGTATGACATTCGTGTCGTTACACTATCGCAGAAGAATCACTAGAAGCAGTTTCTTGTATTAAACATCTAGAAGCTTGCATACGGAGCGATCTGAAGGGGAACGACTACATAAAATTAATCATGGGTAAGGCAGAGGCCACCCTGAGATACATTGGAAGACTCCTCAGTAAACGTGGCCCATCAACAAAGAAAGTGGCTTATAAAACACTCGCTCGGGCAGTACTTACATGCTGGTCTTCAGTTTGGGACCCGTACCAGTTTTGATTAATAAAGTAATATGAGGAGACCCAAAGAATCGTAGCACGTTTCGTTTCAGATTCATTTAGGAAGCACTAAAGCGTCATGGATATGGTCAGTCAGTTCTAATGGCAGAGGCGTCTGCATTAAGGTATGGTCTACCGTTCAAATTACGAAGGCCTACAATCCTAGAATAGTCAGACAATATATTGACTCCTGCAAAGTTTATCTCATTAGAAAATCATTAAGATGAAACTAAAGAGATTCAAGCCCATACAGAGGGTTACCAGCAATCGTCGTTCCCGTGAACCATATGCAGCTGGAACAGAAAAAGGAGGAATTGACACTGGAACACAAGGTACCCTCCGCTACACCCCGTAATGTGGCTTTCACATTACATTTTTAGGCTAAATGTAGAAGTGTTCTTTCACAAGAGAGACGAAATACCTGAAAGCGGGAGATTATTTACGTTTTACAATATCTGAATAAAGAAAAGGCCTGCATTGTAGACAAACAAGACGTGCTTGGATACACGTTTTTCAAGAAAATTCTTTCAACAGTGAAAATGCGAGATCTATTTACAGAGGAAAATAATTTTCTACTTTATTTGAAAGCTACGATTACAAGAAAATAACAGACAAAGAATTTTTTTAAAAATGCATTATTGTCTGCCTTGTGAAAATTGTTTAATCTGTTGTAAATACATCACTTTTGTCGAGTAAATAAATATGGAAGTTTCGGAAACGTTTGGACGACATATCTTATATTCTTTTCTCAGTAGAGAATTTGTCAAGAACATCCGCTACGAATTTTTGTTTGATAATTAATAAATTGGACTTTAAGGTAAGCTTTCGTATACAGAGTGATTTTAAAGGCTGCGCGCAAACTGAAGGAGCAGATAGAAGAGTCGGAATACAGCAACTTTGGAATAGAAACTCGTGGCCTTGGAAGTTATTCTAAGCCAGTGAAATGTCAATTGAATGGAGCTAATAGAGGATTATTCTAATCTGTCTAATGTGAAAAAGCTATGCGACGTCAGGATAAGACGGAGGAACGACTTTTGTGACGATTTCTTATAATCATACTGGATACAATACTAGAGAACCAAACACATTAATATATTTCTGAGATCGATCTGTCCTCTAGGTCTCTGTAATATTATTCAAGCTATTACAGTAGGTGAACCGCGCCTTTTTTGTTTCCTTAATAAGTCTCCTAGTGTCTGTGTCTAGTGTTCTCTATTATCGCTCTAGCGTTTGTTCCCTAAGATATAGTGCTAGGCTAACCTTCGATAAGTCAAAGATTTGAAACAGTCAGTCCCAACGGAAAACTGGCGGTTTCAGAGAATACAACTGTTTTCCGCTAGACTATTAAATTTCTTCTCGCTAGACGTATGCCAAACATAAGAAAGTCGTAAGCTTACCTTGGTGTCCATACAAGAGTTTGTTTCCAGAGTACTTCATGCATTACTTTTGAGTATTTCTTCCACCAGGTATTCAGTATTTTCCATGGACAGTTCGAATAATATCTATTCCCCATACTTAGCTCGACGCTCAATACTATTTTAGTGGGGATGTGGTATGATCGCATGGAACATCATAAGACCTTCAATTTCCAAATTTTGTTAATGTCGAGCGACACCGGACTCAAGTCCCCAGTAGGCAGTCATTTGAGAGCGAGTACAATTGTTAGAGAGCCAACACTCACAATAAGCTAATCTAGATCTTCAGCTGCATTACAAAGGCAACACGTTTCTGGGTCGTTAATAGCAGTAATGAGAACTAAAAGTCTCCATAAATAGCGGACAGTCGATGGAGTTTAATGAACAGTTGATGCCAGATATTGTACTGATCATGGTCTTAGGGGGTTCATCGAGCGCAATTGTTAGTACACTTGACTCACATTCAGGTGAACGAAGGTTTAAATCCGCGTCCGGCAATCCAGATTATATTTTCTGTGATTTCGCTAAATCTCTCCACGCGAATTCCGGGACGGTTCCCTTGAAAAGGACACGGCAGGTTTCCTTTCCCATCCTGCATCCTTGACCCACTTCGAGCTTGTGCTCCGTCTCTAACGACATCAATGTCGATAACACGTTATACGCCAATGTCCCTTCCTTCTTTCATAGATTATCTGAATATGGACATAATACTGTAATTTCTCTCCGGGGTTTCTATTTATGCAGCTACCTCAGTTTAGTCATTTGAACATTTAAGTTTCGTTTTCTTTATTTGTAATTGATGGTGTTCTTTACTAATAGTGTCGCCCCTCCATTACCCTCTAGCTTACCCAACGTTGCCAGCCAGAGTGGCCGAGCGGTTCTAGGCGCTACAGTTTGGAACAGTGCGGCCGCTACGGTCGCAGGTTCGAATCCTGCCTTAGGTTAGTAATGTTTAAGTAGTTTTAAGTCCTAGGGGACTGATGACCTCAGAAGTCAAGTCCCGTAGTGCTCAGAGCCATTTGAACCATTTGGAACAACTTTTCACAATGCCATCAGCATCACATAATCTTTCAGCTTTTAGAATTTTAAGAATTCTGTTAATTTCAATGAAGGTCGATGGTGCTACTTGTAGTTGCTATATTTAGAACGTCATTGTTGAAAGTACTTGCAATTTGTGAATTATCAGTCACAAAATTGTCATTTAGTTTAACTGTTACGGTATAATGTACACTGATTGGTTGTTCTGTCCCTCGTTTGTCAATATCGCATACAGTTTTAATCTTATTATCAACATTATTTATTTATATTAGCACGTGCACACTTCTGGACCTTCTCATGACTTTCCTTAAAATGCTGCAGTACTTTTTGTAGTATGCAACTAGTGTTGTATCTTGACTTACTTTGGCCTGTATATAAATTTCCCTCTTCCTCTTACTTCAGATTCTTATATTCACGGAATTCACATATGTAACTACCGTATTAATGTCCATTTGTGGCTCACTTGTTTTATAGTTTGAAAATACGTTTCTTACCTGTCTGCCATTCATTTCGGTGACTTTGTATTTATCTACACACTGGGACACCCAGTTCAATAGATCTTGACGGTGACATCCCTTTACAAACTCTAATTGAAACCAACATTATCGTACTTGATAATGGCTTAAGGCAGAAATCGTGACAGTAAAAAAAAAATATATATATAAAGTTTGTACGGTTAAAAGGCGTACATATAATTCAGAAATTAGGTGGGTATTTCACGTTCACTTACAGTTGAGATTGTATATAGTAAAATAAAAGTTATGGGGACGGAAGATGTATTTCTTTCCTCCTAGAAATACTGGTTGGGTATTGGATAGATTCGAGGAGCCATTGCTTACATCAAAGGATCAACAGGTTGAAATGGATCTGGAGGAATCTCTGAGATTTCTGGCCGACAGAATAAAGGGGCAGAAAAGCGGAGTCAAATGCGCAATGGTGCAGTCAGTTTGATCACATTGTATTGGCACCACTGTTTAAGATACGAAAGTTAGAGTCAGTGCAATATTTCTGAGTGCACAAGTTACAGAAAAGTGCAGGCCTGTTGACAGTAAGTTACGCTGACCAGCAGTTGCGAAGTAGAATGGAGGCCACAGGGCCGTCGAACCGCTGAAAAGCGTAAACGCAGCAGTTTGCATGGCTCAAGCTACAGGTACAAGGGGCCCACTTGCGCAATCTAGGTGTTATGAGTACGTGAAGCGAAGCGGCGCGTTAGCAAAACAGAGGTGCACAGCTGTGTATAAATAGGTGCCGGTTTTCTAACGAGGGGCATTCAAGTGTGGCAGATCTCCAGGATGGTGGGGCGTGTCACACGCAGCAGCAGACGGTGCGCCAGCACTCCAGTCCACAGCGAGTAGCTGATTCGACCATCCGAGGCCAACGTGGGGTCTGCAGCCAGCCAGCGGCGGGCCACTCGGCAGCTCGCTACCACGGACAGTCTTGTTGGCTCCCAACACACGCCGGAGACATCCAGAGGCGAGAGCCGCAGATTTGGCTGTCGAATTGCAGGCGCCTGTTGTCGCCCACGATCTTAACCACGGCGGCGAAGAAGCAGGCCGCTCTGTCCCTCCCAACGAGTAGTGCTGAGGCAATCGAGACAAGGGCCGCTGAGTCATCTACCGGCGCATCCTGATGACATCAAAACTCCGCGGCTGTACATGGCTGGGACACCGCAGTACTTTGCACGGGTCGCTGAGGTAGCCCTTCCGCACCAAGCTGTTTTCCAGGTAGCGAAGTGGCGTCCTCGGCCACACAGGACCCTGCGACACAGACGGAGAGGAACGCGGCACTGTAACTGGGAATAATGAAACACTTGAAGATCATGACCGAGTTTTAATATGCTGCACCCTGACAGTTTCCATCCACGTCCAACATTCCTCCACCACTTGCCAACATGTACATTTGGCAGTGACAGCTAAAACATTTACATTGATGCTTATTCTGATTACATGACATCAGATGTTGGATGGAAAAGATGCGATAAGGGAGAGCTAGTTCATTAGAAGTAAATAGATAGATACTGGAATTTCAAACACGTTCTTGTATTTTTCTGAGGGCAACGAACAGGAAGTAAAGGAAACGGAAGAGAAGTGCGATATTTGTTCCTTTGTGTGAACTGTTATTACTTGTAAAATTCTCAATAACCGAAACCAGAGAAGCTAGTGATATTGGAAACCCGGAGTCTAGAGCGAATTTGACGTTCCAGCTCATTCAAAGTGCTTCCGTTCCGTTCAGGTCGGAACTCTGGCCAGGTCTACCATTTCTGGAATGTTTGTGTCCATAAACCATTGCCACACAGATGCTGCTTTGTAACAGAGTGCATTGTCATTCTGATACTATCATCGTCTGAGAACGTTTCCTCTTTTGTACATAAAACATGATGATATCCTTCCACATTTTGCGTTTTCTTCAGAGCAACAAGCGTATCACGCCCTAACCGTGAATAACTGCCCCCACACTCCATCCCGTAACACCACTTCCTCCATACTTCACTGTTCGCTCTACACATCATGCCAGATAGTGTTCTCCAGGTATTCGCCAAACCCAAACCCTTCCATCGGGTTGTCACATGCTATATAGTGATTCATGACTCCAAATCACTCGTTTCCAGTCATCCATTATCTAGTGGGGTCGCTCTGTACACCACCTCAAGTGTCGCTTATCATCGACTACAGAAATGTGTGCCTTATGAGGAATTGATGACAACTTTACGCCATTCTTTTAAAACCATAAGCACAGTCAGTGTGCTGGCCAGACTTGGGAATTCATTAGTGATTCCTTCTACTGATTTCATGCGGCTTTTAACAACCGCCCTTCGCAATGCTGGGCAGTCCCTGTCTGTCAGTACATGGGGTCTGCCTGGTCTTGGTTTAGCTAAGGTTTTTTTTCTTGGCGCTTCCACTTGACAATCACGTCACCGCCACTTGCGTTGGTCAGCTATAGCTGGGGTGAAATGTCACTGGTTGATTTGTTACTCGATTGATATTCCCTTATTAGTGCATCTTCGAAGTCACGAAGCTCTTCTGAGCCACCCATTTTGCTGTTGCTGCTTATCTATTAACAACACAATACCACCGCCTCCTTTTGTAGCGACAGGCCCGCCTCTCGTGACAGCTAGTGGTGAATTTTGTGTTACATAGGGGTGTCCAGACACTTATGAAGGGTAGCGTATTTACGACAGTAATGAAAACGGAATGAACTTGGCTAGAAATTTAGTATACAAGTTCTTTACTGGAGTCCTTTACATAAGAAAAGACTAAGAAAGTAGAATGTACGTAAATACTATCAGAAAAGATGAAAGGGCAACAGGAATGCGTATAGTTGAGCACCATAACACATGAGGAGACCTTTATCTGGCCTTAGATGTCAAAGGGATGGTGGTGGTAGTGATGAAGAAGAAGAAAAGAAAACGAAGATGATGAAGAAAAAGATGATGATGAAGTTATAACTGTATGATGATAATGATTAGCCATAAATGTAATACTAGTGACTGAGCTAATATATATTCCGAATTCGGAAAATGGATTAAAAGGAGTACTCACGAGCAGCTATAGCTACAGATTACTGTTTAATAACGCTGAACAACAAACCTAAATTTAAGAGAATCGTCAAAAAGAATCGACGTGGAGAGAAGTGGGATACTGAAGTACGGAACCAAGTTTGCTGTAGACAATGCTATGATGAATACCAAAACAATTCAGTCGACGAGAAACAGATATCTCTAATAAGTGGTGTCATCCTTGGGTAACAGAAGAAATAATTCAGTTGAGGCACTGAGAACCATAAGAGCCCAAAACAAGTACACAGAGTTTTGAGAAAAATAGATATTTGTGAAAATCAAATTTGTAGAAAAAGTGCCAGTCTCGTAGGTTTGACCTTTTTTTAACCAAGCCACAATTTCCTACATTTCATATGAAAAAATAATATACCCACTTTGATATAAAATAACAATTAATATTTAGGATTGTATGAAGCGCTGAGACACATAATAGCCTGATGCACACCATCGTTGATTTTGAGGTTGTGGCTTGTACACATACTCCTGACATATTTTGATCCTGTGGTGAGTTAGGTTTGCCTGTGCTATAGACCCACACTGTACACGTGAACACTCACTAAAATCTGTCTAACTGATTTCTCTGACATTCCCTTCCATATGGGCCCGACGATGGTGTGCTTTAGGCCCTTCTGCTTCTCAGTGCATACATTTATTATTAATGTTAATTCACAAAATTTCCATATATCTCCTAGTGACAATAGTGTATTTTTTCAGTTGTAAGGTTTGTCATTAATGTGGAACTAGAATCAGAATATAAGGAACACATCCTAATTGCACCACGCATATAGTTGTGTCTTACTACGATGCTTCATGGTCCTCGTTACCATCATTTTCATTAAGCACGTTCTGTGGTCTGAGGATCAACTAAAACTACCGATATACCTCCGATTACAAAGTACTACTACTACTACTACCACTACATAAATGATGTAGACACTAAATTATGTTGGCAATCCCAGATAACTATTGGACACAACAGAGAAACAAAATTATGCTTTGCGCTTTGGGACCACGTGAAAACCAGTACCAGAGAAATCGGTAAGACAGTTTGTCTTGATTGTTCATGTATACAATGTGGGCCTACAGCATAGATAAAGCTGTTTCACTATAAGGTCGACAGATGTCAGGGGCACGCATACATGCTAAAATATCAAAATCATGGACGACGGGCGTTACATCTTCACTGTGCTCAGCGTCTCGATTGATCGACGAGAGAAGGGACTAAAAAGATGTTCCTGTAAAGTTGGGAATACGACAGTGTAAGTTGCTTGTTAATAAAATAAACAGGAAGTGCAGCAAAGCCAAGGCTAAATGACTACGAAAAAACGAGAAAAAATCGAAAAAGAAATGGTCATCGTAAGGACTTGATTGAATATACAGAAAACCCAAAACAACATTGGTGAAATTAAAAGTAAAGGTGTGAACATCAGAATGCAAAAGTAAACCTACTGTTACACGGAATAGGAGAGAGTGCATACGTGTAAGGTGTGCAATGAAGGGCTCTGCAAGGGGAAATAACTGTCTGATAATGACGTGATAGAAGAAGAATTGGTAGTTAATATGAAAGACGAAGAGGATGAAATATTAGCGTGAGAGTTTAGCAGAGATATGGTATACTTGCAACCTAAAATGGTGCAATGTTTAGATAACATTGCTACAGAAATTCTAAAATCAATGACGGATGGTGGCAACCATACGACTAATCAGTTTGGTTTGTAGAATCTGAGTCCAGAGACGTACCGTCAGCCTATCGAAATAATATCATCCACACTTTCCCGAAGATGGCAGCGACAGTGAAGTGCGAGGACTAAAATCAGCGTAACAGTTCGTACATCCAAATTGTTACCAAGAGTAGTGTACAGAAGAATAGAAAAGAAAACTGAAAATCTGTTAGATGACGGTTAGTTTGACCTTAGAAAAGCAAAGCCTCCAGAGAGGTGATTCTGACGTTGCACTTCATAGTGGAAGCAAGACTTTAGAAAAAATCAAGGGACATTCGGGGGATATGTCGATTTGGGAAATGCATTCGAAAGTATAAAATGGTGCGAGATTGCCAGGAAAATAGGGAACGACAGACAATATACGATATGTACAAGAACCAAGAGGTAATAATAAGGGTGGAAGACGTAGAATGATGTGCTCGCATTAAGAAGGGTGTAAAAGGGTTTTTAATTTATTATTGTGACCATAACTTCCTTCATATTTTATTATTTCATAGAAGTGTCAGACAAATATTTCATCTCTAAAAGCAAATGAAGCTTTGTACTTCATTGCTACGTAACTTGGTAAAAGTATTTACAGACTAGTGTTGGTGCCATTCTGCAATACGACGGATGCCCGTCGCCGACAGCGAGAAGCTACCGAATAGATCAGGTTGTGGCAAGTCTTGCACACTGCATGTACGTGCGTACGTTAAGCCAGAACACATGACAACACGGACATTATTGTCTCAGCAATGCTGTACCAATTCTTACGCTCTGTGTTTCTGGCTCGCTTCTGTCGGCATTATTACCGAAATAGCACTGGTTACTGTTCTCATTTTCTATACTAACGCAATATTTCAAACCAATATAAATTTCACGAATAAAAATTACTCCCTTTTTAAGAAAGGTTTATTTAAAAATAAAAAATTTTAGCACTGCTGATATGGCTAATTGATATTTCGGAGTTTTACTCGGCTATTAACAAAAAATAAAAATAAACGTTATAGCCGAAACGAAACAAATACCGGTTATTCAGAACTAAACTACCGGTATGTGTTTTAACCGGTCGGTTTCCCTCATGCCTGGCTCCCCATTAGATCTTCTCTGTCATATTAATGCTAAATGGTAAGTGCCCCAGACTGATAATCGGTCTCAAATGTCTTTTCCAAGGCACTTCTTTTGTGGATGAATGACGTTTCCTTAACATTCTACCAATTAATCTCAGACTGGCATCCGCTTTTCGTACTGTTTGTTTTTATATGGTTATCCACTTTAGGTCGCTCCGAATGGTTACCCCTACGTATTTTACGGTAGATACTGTTTCCATTCATTTGTCGCCAATATTGTAATTGTACAGTAGTGGATTTCTTTTATTATGTGCGCGCTGTGTCTTACATTTATCTACGTTCAGCCCCTGCCCACTCATCAATCCTCTGCAGCTCTTCTCTTATTGTTACCTTCTTACACACAACTACACTATCGAAAACAGTCCCAGGCAGATTCAGACGTTGTCGATTAGTTCATTAATGCAAATAAAGCGGCATGATACACTCCTTTCGAATACTCCAGAAATTACTTTCAGAATTCAAAATTTTTCGTAACATTTTTGAGAAACAGCGATCTTATGAGCAATATAAAATCAGTGAAAAAGTAGGCTGGATCGCGATGGTTCTTATATTAAAATGGCCGGCTTCGGCTTAGTCTTAGGTCATCTTCAGACAGCAACATCAGCTGCGTACAACACTCAGTTGTACTCAGTCGCTGAAATTGATGAGCAGCAATGGTTAAGTGCGCCTTCTTTTTATTTGGCGAAGAGGTACGACACCAATCCGTGCTCGGTATTTTCAGTTTGGTGATAGTGTGCCCAGGTTTCACGTAACAATTCTGTCCACGAGCCCATTACTTTCGACCTGGAAACGACGCAAAAGTTCCTCACAGGTACCGATGCAACGATCTTTCAGTTCAACAGTCAACTGACGTGGCGCCACCGTTGCGCACGCTGTATTGTTTGCAGCACTTCGTAGACAAATGATGTGCTAACCAGCACTAATATCCAAAACAGCGACTAATTAGTTTAAATTAGTTTACAGTTTTCCTTCACAACAGCGGTAATGTATTCGTTCGTTACTGTGCTGTGTCCCTGAACTGGCCGTGGAACATCTTCCACAAAAATTTTTCCTCTTTTACACTTTCTACACCACTCGTACACTTGCTGCAGGAACAAACATGAATGACCGTACTGTACTTCCATCCTGCGATATATTTCCACTTGTTTAACAGCTTCACCACTTAACGAGGTATCTCACATTGCTGTTGCAAGCGGTGCAAGTCGATAAGGTGTTGGCCACCTTTATACTGAAACAGTTTTCTTTTCTATGATACAGAAACAGGCTACTAACTGCTCATCATTTGTCGAGATGCAAGGATAACTTCTGACAGCTTCCAAACCAATGGTACAACGTTTAGAAATTTTATGGCTCTCTTAAGGATTTCATTTGGATCGCCCTCGCAAATTGGTTGTTTCTTCTGATCTCAGAGGTTAGCCTATGATGATTTGGTTGGCGTCGCCCTTCAGCCACACTCACAAGAAGCTATTTCTACCCACTGCAATCGATGATGATCCTATCTAAATTTTCCACGACGGAAACGAAGGGTAAACAGTATCACTAGAAAATTCCGTTATACCCTCTAGAATCGTACCGCGATCGTAACGGTATGTTCGTGCCTATTTACAGATTGTGTCGTCCCTCGTGTTGGTAAGAAGTACGCAAGTTTCTGTTCCATTCTGCACAAATTTGCACCAGCAGATGGTGGTGTAGCTCTGCATATGGATCAGCCGTATTTCTTTGTACTTCGCATTGGTATCGACAACTTAATTTCCCATTTCCTCCGATAACATAATAGTGTTTATGCGACGTTGCGATTGCACGAGGTGCAGGACACGTAATTTTATCACAAGGTTGTGACTGTGACTTCTTTGATGTTGTCTGGACAATTAAGCACGGCAGCCGGACATAATCTACGTAGAACGCAACGGAACTATAAGATGTGTCGTGGTAGTCAAATGTCCCCTATTCAGTCCCACGTTTCTCATAAGATATTTTTCTGCGAGTTTAGTTGGCCCTCACCTCTTGAGATGCTGTATATATTTACGGGGCATGACAGGCTTACGTTATCGTATTCCAACACCCCCGTAAGCAGATTCCTTGAGATAAATAAATAATTAAACGTATATACAAATCTGGGTCAGGATTAGAATTAAAAGACGCTCTGATGCATCTTTAGCATAATGCAGCAGCCCCCTCCTCCCCACCCCCGTCATTTCCCCCCTCTCCCGCCACCCAAAATCTCAACTTTATGCTTTCGCCACCGTTCAGCAACGGTGGATTCTTCTGAAGAGAATAGCCTGTTACATAAACGTCAAACATTAGTTGTACTGACATTTGAGAAACGACAACTGGTAAAATGCCTAGGACATTCCTTAACTTTTAGCTAAAAAGTCTATGATCGCGCCTTGCTAGACACAGTGAACCGACGGAAAAAACACAATAAATAACGTCATGTTGGTTGTAAGCTTAACGTAGTACTTGTGTGGATGTTTAACTAAAGAAATGATTAAGTACAAGATATAAAGTGATTTTTGCCCTGAAACCGCGCTGACCTGAAGTTTGTTACTCAATGATACATTCGAAACCTCTTGCGATAAAACGCGATAATTTTCATAGGGGTAAAAGTCACTATACACCGTGCCACACAATATGGCACTAAGGAGACTGGAACAGGGGTGAACATCCAGAAATTGGTTAAAACTTAGAACCGTGGACGAAGCAATTTAACCACGACATGTTAGGAAGCAACATGCATAAAAAAGCCGTCTTCGTGGTAAACACTAACGCTCACCGTCACCGCTGGAAACAATGATAAGAGTAAGGCCTCAGACAAGGCCAGCCGTTTCGGCACTTGTTTAGAAGGTCATTTGTGTAAATTTGGGTTAAGTCCCTATGGGACCGGACTGCTGACGTCATCGGTCCCTAGGCTTACACACTATTTAATGTAACTTCAAAGACAACACACACACCCATGCCCGATGGAGGATTCGAACCTCCGACGGGAGGAGCGACGCGAACCGTGGCAAGGCGCCTGAGACCACACGGCTACCAGCTAAAACGAAGGACTCTACGATCTACTGGCCAAAAAAGAAAAGAAAAAATCACAATACCGAAAAATAATTAATGTAGAGTAATGAAATTCGGGAACACATTTCGCTAGATAACATATTTAAGTGATTACCATTGGAAGATCACAGTACAATGTAAATGCGAGATAAGGCATTGCAAATATGAAATTCTGGAACAGTAATAACAGGCTTAACCGCCACAATGTTGAACGCAAGAATGCAAACTTGCAGGCATTGTGTAGTAAGGGTGCCAGATGTCAGTTTGTGCGATGGAATTCCACGCCTGTTGCACTTGGTCAGTCAATACCCGAGCGGTGGACAGTGGTTGTGGATGATGCTCGAGTTGTCGTCCGATAATGTCCTATATGTTATTGATTAGTGACAGATCTGGTAATCGAGGAGGCCGAGACAACATATCGATACTCCTTAGAGCATGTTGGATTACAACAGCGGTATGTGGGCGTGCGTTATCCTGCTGGAAAACACCCCCTGGAATGCTGTTCGTCAGTGGCAGCACAACAGGTCGAATCATCATCATTGGCACTGAGGCTGAATCAACTTTCACCAGAAAACACAACAGACCTCCACCCTGCCTTCCAATCGGCTCTCGCTTGACACAACTGACATCGCAAATGGCGGTGGTTTAGGGTCGGTGCAATGCACGCTACAGGACGTCTAGCTTTGAGCTGTTCTTGAGGTAACCAATTTGTAACAATTCGTTGTGTCATTGCGGTGAGAACCGCTGCTCTAATTGCTGCTGCAGATGAAGTGGGACGCGCCAGAGCCAAACGCCGAACACGGCGGTCTTCCCGCTCGGTAGTGGTACGTTGCCGTCTGGAGCCCAGTCTTCTTGCGAGCGTACTTTATCGTGACCACCGTTGTCAGCAGTCATGTACAATGGCTACAATACTCCCAAGTCTTTCTACAATATCATCAAAGGAACATCCAGATTCTCGTAGCCCTGTTAAACGAGCTCGTTCAGGGTCAGTGAGGTGTTCATAATCACGTCTTTGGCACCTTAAAGGCGTTCTCGGCTAACATCAACTCACTACGTACAATCTCAAAGTTAAACATCCCGGCATTTGCCTGAAGCGATTTAGAGAAATCACTGAAAACGTAAATCAAAATAGTCGGAAGCTGGTTTGAACCGTCGTCGTTCAGAAAGCGGGTCCACTGAGCCACCTCTCTCGGTCGTGAAATTTGAATAGACATAATCTGTCAAACGTTTGTTTATGTCGCACAACTTCATCTACATCTACATCTACATACATACTTCGCAATCCACGATACGGTGCGTGGCGGAGGGTACCTCGAACCACAACTAGCATCTTCTTTCCCTGTTCCACTCCCAAACAGAACGAGGGAAAAATGACTGCCTATATGCCTCTGTACAAGCCCTAATCTCTCTTATCTTATATTTGTGGTCTTTCCGCAAAATGTAAGTTGGCAGCAGTAAAATTGTACTGCAGTCAGCCTCAAATGCTCGTTCTCTAAATTTCCTCAGTAGCTATTCACGAAAAGAATGCTTCCTTTCCTCTAGAGACTCCCACCCGAATTCCTGAAGCATTTCCGTAACACTCGCGTGATGATCAAACCTACCAGTAACAAATCTAGCCGCACGCCTCTGAATTGCTTGTATGTCCTCCCTCAATCCGACCTGATAGGGATCCCAAACGCTCGAGCAGTACTCAAGAATAGGTCGTATTCGTGTTTTATAAGCGGTCTCCTTTACAGATGAACCACATCTTCCCAAAATTCTACCAATGAACTGAAGACGACTATCCGCCTTCTCCACAACTGCCATTACATGCTTGTCCCGCTTCATATCGCTCTGCAGTGTTACGCTCAAATATTTAATCGACGTGAATCTGTCAAGCGCTACACTACTAATGGAGTATTCAACCATTACGGGATACTCTTTCCTATTCATTTAAATTATTTTACATTTATCTATATTTAGGGTTAGCTACCATTCTTTACATCAATCACAAATCTTGTCCAAGCCATCTTCTGTCCTCCTACAGTGACTCAACGACGATACCTTCCCGTACACCACAGCATCATCAGCAAACAGCCGCATGTTGCTATCCACCCTATCCAAAAGATCATTTATTTGGATAGAAATCAACAGCGGACCTACAACAGTTCCCTGGGGAAGTGTTTTTGGTGTTGCGATTTTTTTCCGTCACTTCATTTTTCCCTATCAATCCCTAAACCAGTTTCTTGGAATACCGCCCTCAAGTGCAATCGATTCATAATTGGCAGCAACAATGGCTAATTGAAATCTAAGCAGTTTTCAATATCATCGTATACAGGACCTGCAACGTCCGAGAAATAGAGAAAAGAAACTTTCATGATTGCAGCCAAAGTAGGGAATGGTATCATAAAAGTGATAGTCAAAACTTGCCAAAAAGATTATACCCCCAGTCTGTCCATAAGAAAACCACACCTATCACAAATGTTCCTGCCGTTAGTTATACTGCCATTGTTTAGAAATAGTTAGTCATCATTTCTTTTTCCATTAGAAACTTCACTTTCCAGACTGAAACACATTTGTCTCATGTACGCAAGTATTGACTATATGCCAGTCAAATTAGTGTAAGATACATAGAAAATAGTGCTCTGTTTGCTAAGTTATTCATTATTGACACATTTGTTATTTGGGTATAATTATTAATCAGTCATTATTCCTTAAATACGAAACGCTCCATTCCAAAATACTGTGTTATACAGATTCCTTAAAGTGATGCACTGTCGCCTACGACCAAACCAACAGGCACACAGTGGTGTAGCGCGGGATGCCGCACCTAACACACGCCAGGAAAACAATCTCGGGAGACCACAATCCAGCACTAAACTCACTGCTGAAAAGAAAAGGTGCCAAAAACATACATGTGAAAATAAGTTGTGCACCATCTTGAAGCTAGTTTAGTAAACAGTAGTATTGTTGTTGTTGTTGTTGTTGTTGTGGTCTTCAGTCCTGAGACTGGTTTGATGCGGCTCTCCATGCTAGTCTATCCTGTGCAAGCTTCTTCATCTCCCAGTACCTATTGCAGCCTACATCCTTCTGAATCTGCTTAGTGTATTCATCTCATGGTCTCTCTCCACGATTTTTACCCTCACGCTGCCCTCAAATAATAAATTGGTGATCCCTTCATGCCTCAGAACATGACCTACCAACCGATCCCTTCTTCTAGTCAAGTTGCGCCACAAACTTCTTCTCATCTCCCTAATCCTATTTAACACCTCCTCATTAGTTATGTGATCTACCCATCTAATCTCCAGCATTCTTCTGTAGCACCACATTTCGAAAGCTTCTATTCTCTTCTTGTCCAAACTATTTATCGTCCATGTTTCACTTCCATACATGGCTACACCCATACAAATACTTTCAGAAATGACTTCCCGACAAATCTATACACGATGTTAGCAAATTTCTTTTCGTCAGAAACTCTTTTCTTGCCATTGCCAGTCTACATTTTATATCCTCTCTACTTCGACCATCATCAGTTATTTTGCTCCCCAAATAGCAAAACTCCTTTACTACTTTAAGTGTCTCATTTCCTAATCTAATTCCCTCAGCATCACCCGACTTAATTCGTCTACATTCCTTTATCCTCGTTTTGCTTTCGTTTATGTTCATCTTATACCCTCCTTTCAAGACACTGTCCATTCCGTTCAACAGCTCTTCCAAGTCCTTTGCTGTCTCTGACAGAATTACAATGTCATCGGCGAACCTCAAAGTTTTTATTTCTTCTCCATGAATTTTAATACCTACTCCAAATTTTTCTTTTGTTTCCTTTACTGCTTGCTCAATATACAAATTGAATAACATCGGGGAGAGGCTACAACCCTGTCTCACTCCTTTCCCAACCACTGCTTCCCTTTCATGCCCCTCGACTCTTATGACTGCCATCTGGTTTCTGTACAAATTGTAAATAGCCTTTCGCTCCTTGTATTTTACCCCTGCCACCTTCAGAATTTGAAAGAGAGTATTCCAGTCAACATTGTCAAAAGCTTTCTCTAAGTCTACAAATGCTAGAAACGTAGGTTTGCCTTTTCTTAATCTTTCTTCTAAGATAAGTCGTAAGGTCAGTATTGCCTCACGTGTTCCAACATTTCTACGGAATCCAAACTGATCTTCCCCGAGGTCCGCATCTACCAGTTTTTCCATTCGTCTGTAAAGAATTCGCGTTAGTATTTTGCAGCTGTGACTTATTAAACTGATAGTTCAGTAATTTTCACATCTGTCAGCACCTGCTTTCTTTGGGATTGGAATTATTATATTCTTCTTGAAGTCTGAGGGTATTTCACCTGTCTCATACATCTTGCTCACCAGCTGGTAGAGTTTTGTCATGACTGGCTCTCCCAAGGCCGTCAGTAGTTCTAATGGAATGTTGTATACTCCGGGGGGCCTTGTTTCGACTCAGGTCTTTCAGTGCTCTGTCAAACTCTTCACGCAGTATCTTATCTCCCATTTCGTCTTCATCTACATCCTCTTCCATTTCCATAATATTGTCCTCAAGTACATCGCCCTTGTATAAACCTTCTATATACTCCTTCCACCTTTCTGCTTTTCCTTCTTTGCTTAGAAATGGATTGCCATCTGAGCTCTTGATATTCATATACGTGGTTCTCTTCTAGATTAGATTAGATTAATACTTGTTCCATAGATCATGAATACGACACTTCGTAATGATGTGGAACGTGTCAGGTTAATAAAAGATGTCTGTACAAGAAATTACATTACCCAAAATATTGCATGACACTAATGATTAAGTTTTTTTTTTTTTTTTTTTTTTTTTTTTTTTTTTTTTTTTTACTTACTTACTTTATATCTAAAAATTCAGCCAATGAGTAGAAGGAGTTGTCGTCTAGAAATTCTTTTAATTTATTTTTAAATGTTAGTTGGCTATCTGTCAGGCTTTTGATGCTGTTTGGTAGGTGCCCAAAGACTTTTGTGGCAGCATAATTTACCCCTTTCTGTGCCAAAGTCAGATTTAACCCTGCATAGTGAAGATCATCCTTTCTCCTGGTGTTATAGGTATGCACACTGCTATTACTTTTGAATTGGGTTGGATTATTATCAACAAATTTCATAAGGGAATATATATACTGTGAGGTTACTGTGAGGATCCCTAGATCCTTAAATAGATGTCTGCAGGATGACCGTGGGTGGGCTCCAGCAATTATTCTGATTACACGTTTTTGTGCAATGAATACTTTTCTACTCAACGATGAATTACCCCAGAATATGATGCCATACGAAAGCAGTGAATGAAAGTAGGCATAGTAAGCTAATTTACTGAGATTCTTATCACCAAAATTTGCAATAACCCTAATAGCATACGTAGCTGAACTCAGACGTTTCAGCAGACCATCAATGTGTTGCTTCCAGTTTAACCTCTCATCAATGGACACACCTAAAAATTTTGAAAATTCTACCTTAGCTACAGACTTCTGTTCAAATTCTATATTTATTACTGGAGTTTTGCCATTTACTGTACGGAACTGTATATACTGTGTTTTATCAAAATTTAAAGAGAGTCCGTTTGCTGAGAACCACTTAATAATTTTGTGAAAAACATCATTTACAATTACATCACTTAGTTCTTGGTTTTTGGATGTTATTACTATACTTGTATCATCAGCAAAAAGAACTAACTTTGCATCTTCATCAATGTGGAATGGTAAGTCATTAATGTATATCAAGAACAGTAAAGGACCTAAGACCGAACCCTGTGGGACCCCGTGCTTGATAGCACCCCAGTTTGAGGAATCAGCTGTTTTAACATTACACGAACCACTTATTTCAACTTTCTGCATTCTTCCAGTTAAGTATGAATTAAACCATTTGTGCACTGCCCCACTCAAACCATAATGATTTAGCTTATCTAAAAGAATTCCATGATTTACACAATCAAAGGCCTTTGAGAGATCACAAAAAATACCAATGGGTGATGTCCGGTTATTCAGAGCATTTAATATTTGATCAGTGAAAGCATATATAGCATTTTCTGTTGAAAAGCCTTTCTGAAAACCAAACTGACATTTTGTTAGTACTTTATTTTTACAAATATGGGAGGCTACTCTTGAATACATTACTTTCTCAAAAATTTTTGATAGAGCTGTCAGAAGAGAGATTGGGCGGTAGTTGTTGACATCCGACATATCCCCCTTTTTATGCAATGGTTTTACAATGGCATATTTCAGTCTATCAGGGAAAACACCCTGCTCCAAAGAGCTATTACATACGTGGCTGAGAATTCTACTTATCTGTGGGGAACAAGCTTTAAGTACTTTGCTGGAAATGCCATCAATTCCGTAAGAGCTTTTACTTTTCAGTGAGTTTATTATTTTACTGATTTCAGAGGGAGAGGTTGGTGGAATTACAGCTGTTTCAAACTGTGCAGGTATGGCCTCTTCTATTAATAGCCTTGCCTCTTCTAGTGAAGATCTAGATCCTATTTTCTCCACAACATTTAAAAAATGATTATTCAAAATATTTTCAATTTCTGATTGTTTGTTAGTGCACTTGTCATTCAATTTTATTGCACTAAAGTCTTCCTGTGCTCTTGGTTGCCCTGTTTCCCTTTCAATAATATTCCAAATTGCTTTAATTTTATTATCAGAGTTACTGATCTCAGACATGATACACATGCTTCTGGACTTTTTAATAACTTTTCTTAGTACCGCACAATAGTTTTTATAATATTGAACAATTTCGGGGTCAGTACTCCATCTTGCTGTTAGATACAGTTCTCTTTTGCGGTTGCAAGATATTCTTATTCCTTTAGTTAGCCAAGGGTTTTTATATGTTTTCTTGGAATTATGTTTAACTATTTTCTTGGGAAAACAATTTTCAAATACCCTTAAAAATGTATTGTGAAATAAGTTATATTTCAAGTTTGCATCGGGTTCCTTATACACTTCATCCCAGTCTAGCTGCTGTAGGCTTTCCCTAAAGTTTGCAATATTTATATTGTTAATTGAACGCACTGCTTTGAAAGTCTGATTTATTATACTGCATGGAGCTATGTCATGTACTGTAACAAGCTGTGCACTATGATCTGAAAGACCATTCTCAACAGGATAAGCATTTATGTCCTTAAACTTATCTTGGTCTATAAAAAAGTTATCTATCAATGTACTGCTGTTCTTTGTTATCCGAGTAGGAAAATCAATGACGGAGCTCAAATTGAAAGAACTGAGTAATACTAAAAGGTCATTCTTCCTATTACACTCTTTCAGGGAATCAACATTGAAATCCCCACAAATGATAATTTGCTTCCCCCTGTCTGACAGATAGCACAACAAAGCATCCAAGTTTTCCAGAAATAGCTGGAAATTCCCTGAGGGGGACCTATACACTGTTACAATTATGAAAGTGCCATCCTTTAGTTTAAGTTCAGTGGCACATGCTTCCATATGTTGCTCTACACAAAATTTTTTAGTTTCTAAATTTTTTGCACTGTGGAAGCTTTTGACATATATGGCAACTCCTCCTCTCATCATATTATCTCTACTTACATGTGCAGCTAATTTGTACCCATTGATGCTAACCTTTTGCATATCAGTGACAATGTGATGCTCAGACAGGCATAGTACATCTATTACATTCTCAGTTTCTATATCTTCTAAACAAAGCAGAAGCTCATCAATTTTATTGTTCAATCCCCCAATATTTTGATGAAATATACTAACATTTTTCATTTTACTTTTGCAACTATCTTGAACTTTTTTGACATCTTTAGTACTTGCATGGCTGAGTTTCCCACTGGACACTGATCTTACACTAAAAAAGAGTTTCCACCATGAGATGTAGTTCCTCCCCCCTTTAAATTTCCTGCTATCAGCCCAGCCAGTTTACCCTTCCCTTTCCTGTTGAGGTGTAGGCCATGTCTAGTATAGTCCCACCTACAGAGTGAATCAACACGAACCACACCAATGTGTGACCCCGCATCAGATCCAAGTAGCCGTTCCAACTCCAAATTAACTCTCCTGACAGAAGAGGTCAAATGAGGTCGGTCGTGGCGCTCCAGAACCGACACAAACCCAACACCGGTATGATTCGATGCCGATGCAATATTTGCCAGGTCACACTCTATGCTGTACCCCGGATCTCTGTCAATACTGTTGCCCGGCCCACCCACAATAACCACGGTGTCTTCCTTAGTAAAACCTTTACATAGTGAACCTAAATCCTCTGTAACCTGCCCAAGTTCAGCACTAGGTTTGAAAAAACTTGTGACCTGGTAATCCAACCCTAATTCATCCTGCAGAAGTTGGCCCACACCCCTAGCATGCGAACTACCTAGCAACAAGACTTTCTTTCTCTTTGCAGACTTCCCTACATTCTTAATCAATTTGCTGCTGAAAGCTTGTTGAGCCCTGTGTACATCTACTTCTGTGAGAGGCTCATCAGTTTCTGACTGAGGCAACAGGTCAAACCTATTTTGTACATTAATAACAAAGCGGTCAGAAGAATTTCTTGGCCTGTTCCTCATGCCTGTTGCCACTTCCCACCCCTGTTTACCCTTCTCCCCCCTTAACCTGCCCAGTTCTCGCCTAGCCTCATCTAACTCAGCCTGAAGGGCAGCAATTTTCCCCTCCTGTTCCACAATCTTCCTATCTCTACTGCATAGCCTACAGAACCACTGATGAGTCTCGCTCATTTTCCCAATTCCCACGCCACTACAGTCGCCCCAATGAAAAAAGTTACTACATCCATCACACCAGACCCCGGAGCTAACGATCCTACGGCACGTCAGGCACTTTACACTCATGGTACAAATCTATTTTAGTGACAGAAAGACAATTAAGTTACCGGAAAACAATGAAAATACGTGTACGAAAAATTAGGCCTACTCGCGACTATGTAAACAGTGGTTCAGAAGTTTTTTACTGGAAATTACTTAAGAGATGACGATACTCTACAGATATAAATGGGCAGCAAACGTATTTAGCACACTAAACTATCAGTAAATGCACTTAAGATTGCGGTATGAAGTTTAATCTGAAAACTCAAAAGTTCGGCCTGGCCGCGATATGTAAACAAAATGAACTTTACGTGATTACTGTGAAAATACGCGAGTAAGACAAAAACCTTTAATGGTATGCTTGCAGAGCACTATAATTAACGTAATAAATTAGTTTAAAGTGTTAAAAAACAGTTTATTACTACTTAAATTACTTATCTTGTACAAGAGCTGTGACTCAGACGTCCGTGTAGCAGGCGCAGGGCTACCAACCTCTCCAAAGGTCTCTTTAATTTTCCTGTAGGCAGTATCTATCTTACCCCTAGTGAGATAAGCTTCTACATCCTTACATTTGTCCTCTAGCCATCCCTGCTTAGCCATTTTGCACTTCCTGTCGATCTCATTTTTGAGACGTTTGTATTCCTTTTTGCCTGCTTCATTTACTGCATTTTTATATTTTCTCCTTTCATCAATTAAATTCAATATTTCTTCTGTTACCCAAGGATTTCTAGCAACCCTCGTCTTTTTACCTACTTGATCCTCTGCTGCCTTCACTACTTCATCCCTCAGAGCTACCCATTCTTCTTCAACTGTGTTTCTTTCCCCCATTGCTGCCAATTGTTCCCTTATGCTCTCCTTGAAACTCTGTACAACCTCTGGTTCTTTCAGCTTATCCAGATCCCATGTCCTTCAACTCCCACCTTTTTTGCAGTTTCTTCAGTTTTAACCTACAGGTCATAACCAATAGATTGTGGTCAGAGTCCACATCTGCCGCTGGAAATGTCCTACAATTTAAAACCTGATTCCTAAATCTCTGTCTTACCATTATATAATCTATCTGATACCTTTTAGTATCTCCAGGATTCTTCCATGTATACAACCTTCTTTTATGATTCTTGAACCAAGTGTTAGCTATGATTAAGTTATGCTCTGTGCAAAATTCTACCAGACGGCTTCCTCTTTCATTTCTTAGCCCCAATCCATAATCACCTACTATGTTTCCTTCTCTCCCTTGCCTTACTGACGAATTCCAGTCACCCATGACTATTAAATTTTCGTCTCCCTTCACTACCTGAATAATTTCTTTTATATCATCATACATTTCATCAATTTCTTCATCTCCTGCAGAGCTAGTTGGCATATAAACTTGTACTACTGTCGTAGGCATGGGCTTTGTGTCTATCTTGGCCACAATAATGCGTTCACTATGCTGTTTGTAGTAGCTTACCTGCATTCCTATTTTCCTATTCATTATTAAACCTACTCCTGCATTACCCCTATTTGATTTTGTATTTATAACCCTGTATTCACCTGACCAAAAGTCTTGTTCCTCCTGCCACCGAACTTCACTAATTCCCACTATATCTAACTTTAACCTATCCATTTCCCTTTTTAAATTTTCTAACCTACCTGCCCGATTAAGGGATCTGACATTCCACGCTCCGATCCGTAGAACGCCAGTTTTCTTTCTCCTGATAACGACATCCTCCTGAGTAGTCCCCGCCCGGAGATCCGAATGGGGGACTATTTTACCTCCGGAATATTTTACCCAAGAGGATGTCATCATCATTTAATCATACAGTAAAGCTGCATGTCCTCGGGATAAATTACGGCTGTAGTTTCCCCTTGCTTTCAGCCGTTCACAGTACCAGCTCAGCTAGGCCGTTTTGGTTAATGTTGCAAGGCCAGATCAGTCAATCATCCAGACTGTTGCCCCTGCAACTACTGAAAAGGCTGCTGCCCCTCTTCAGGAACCACATGTTTGTCTGGCCTCTCAACAGATACCCCTCCGTTGTGGTTGTACCTACGGTACAGCCATCTGTATCGCTGAGGCACGCAAGCCTCCCCACCAACCACCAACGGCAAGGTCCATGGTTCATGGGGGGGTTCTTGGTTATCTTGAAGAAAACTGTGATGACACTGTGTGCAGCTGTAGTGATGATTATTTATGGGTGTTATTTGCCAGTATTTGATCTTGCAAATTTCTATTGTAGTACCCAAAATGAGGTAAACAGTGCTGTACTATTAAATACACTAACCAATTCAGTATAGCGGTATATGATACATGGCCTAAAATGACATACACTTCATGGTACACAGTGAAGACAGTTTTCTCTGATCTGTGTGCTCTACAGGGGCCCATGGCAATGGCAATGTTATGGCCAGAGCAGGTTGTAAAAGGCTAGTGCCCACTCTGTCTGCTTGCCAGGAGGGTCTAGTCTGAGATGTGGAGCAGGCTCTGCCGGCAGTGACTGAGCACATTGGGTGCACTCGGCTGCCAATCATTTTTCATGTCAGCATGACTGATGTCTACTGCCTGGATTCACAGGCCATCCTTAGTTCCTATAGGCTGCAGGCTGATTTGGTGAAGACAGCGGGTCATGCTTACAGAGTGAAAACACAGCATCACTCCCACAAATGACCATGGTCTTCTGATTTGGAGGTAATAGGGTGGCTTAAAACAGATGCTCAGACAATTCCTTGTTAATTGTGGTTGTGGATTTCTTGACCTCTGCTATTGGGTTGAGAAATGTATAGCCCCCTAGGTCAGATGTGTGCACTACATGCAGGAAGCAGCTACTAGGACAGCAGAGTATGTGCAGCAGGTACATGTGGATTTCTTAGGATAGAAAAATCCCTCTACACACCTGATAAGACATATTCTGAGTCCACACAGAATAGCATTCACCATAGAAGATTGGAGAAACAAAATTTTAATAATGTATTACCCAATAGCAAGAGTATATATGGAAAGGTACCAGAACTAGTCTAATTTATAAATAATAAAAAATACCCACATAATATTAGGAACAAATAGCTGGCTGAAACTGCATGTAAACAGCAATGAAATCTAGACTCCAAGTGGAATGTATATCATAAAAATATATTGAACACTGTTGGTAAAAGTGTGTTTATAGCAATAAAAAATATAATAATGTCTAGTGAGATGAATACTGATTCAGAATGTGAAATTTTTTTTAGTGAAGATAAGTGTTATATGCAGATCAAACATGTCCCTGCATGCTTTTATAGACTCTCTGACTCAGCGACAGCAGCAGCCATCGTGGAACACCTGAGAGGAAACTTGGAAAACATTTCATGTAATTTTCCTGGCCATGTGGAGATTTTAACTTACCTGCTATAGTCTGGGAGACTCAAGTGATTAGGACTGGTAGTAGTGACAGAGAATCATCTGAAATTTCTCTAAGTACTTTACCCAAAAATTATAATGAACAGTTAATTGGAGAACCAACTCACGAAGATAAAATGTTATACCTGCTGGTGACAAAAAGACATCAACTTTTTGAATCAACGGAGAACAGGGAATCAGTGATCATAAGGCCATAACAGTTTCACTGAATATGGCTGTAAATAGTAATACAAAGAAAGGCAGGAAGATCTTTCTGTTTAACAAGGGTAACAATAGACAAATTCCCGATTGCCTGACAGGCAAACACAAAAATTTCATTTCCAGCACTGATAGTGTTCTGCATCAGTGGACAGATTTGTAGAGCATCATACAACATGCTTTAGACAAATATGTGCTGAGTAAAACTGTGAAGGCCAGAAAAGACTCACCATGCCTGGACAACCATGTTAGTAACCATAATGGCATTGAAACAGGGAATGCCACAGAAAAGGCTGAAATACTAAAAGTCTTTCTACAAAACTACTTCACAGAGGAAGATCACAAGGTAGTTCCTCCTTTAAATCATTGCATGGATGGCAAATAACAGTTATCATAACAAGTGACCAAGGAATAGAAAAGCACTTGAAATCACTTACAAGAGGAAAGGGCACTGGACCTGGTTCAATACCAGATCATTTCTACACTCCTAGCAAAAGTAAACCAAAGGTCTCCAGAGGTGTGAAGCATTGCTAATGATTGGACAAAAGCTTAAGTCATTTCCAATTTACAATAAGGGTCGTTGAGCAGTTGCATGAAATTATAGGGCTATATCTTTGACATTGATCTATTGTAGAACTTTGGAACATGTTTTATGCTCACATATTATCACATTTCTATAGATCAAACATCTCCTCTGTAGACATCGACATGGGTTCCAAAACCAACAATCATATAAAAGCCAGGTAGATGCTGTGTTGCTTGACATCTACATCTACATGATTACTCTGCAATTCACATTTAAGTGCTTGGCAGAGGGTTCATCGAACCACAATCATACTATCTCCCTACCATTCCACCCCTGAACAGCGCGGGAAAACCGAACACCTAATCCTTTCTGTTCAAGCTCTGATTTCTCTTATTTTAGTTTGATGATCATTCCTACCTATGTAGGTTGGGCTCAACAAAATATTTTCGCACTCGGAAGAGGAAATTGGTGACTGAAAATTCGTAAATAGATCTCGCCGCGACGAAAAAGTCTTTGCTTTAATGACTTCCATTCCAAATCGCGTATCATATCTGCAACACTCTCTCCCCTATTACGTGATAATACAAAACGAGCTGCCCTTTTTTTGCACCCTTTCGACGTCCTCCGTCAATCCCACCTGGTAAGGATCCCACACCACGCACCAATATTCTAACAGAGGACGAACGAGTGTAGTGTATGCTGTCTCTTTAGTGGACTTGTTGTATCTTCTAAGTGTCCTGCCAATGAAACGCAACCTTTGGCTCGCCTTCCCCACAATATTATCTATGTGGTCTTTCCAACTGAAGTTGTTCGTAATTTTCACACCCAGGTACTTAGTTGAATTGACAGCCTTGAGAATTGTACTATTTATCGAGTAATCGAATTACAACGGATTTCTTTTGGAACTCATGTGGATCACCTCACACTTTTCGTTATTTAGCGTCAACTGCCACCTGCCACACCATACAGCAATCTTTTCGAAATCGCTTTGCAACTGATACTGGTCTTCGGATGACCTTACTAGACGGTAAATTACAGCATCATCTGCGAACAACCTAAGAGAACTGCTCAGATTGTCACCCAGGTCATTTATATACATCAGGAACAGCAGAGGTCCCAGGACGCTTCCCTGGGGAGCACCTGATATCACTTCAGTTTTACTCGATGATTTGTCGTCTATTACTACGAACTGCGACCTTCCTGACAGGAAATCACGAATCCAACCGCACAACTGAGACTGTACCCCATGCGCCCGCAGCTTGATTAGAAGTCGCTTGTGAGGAACGGTGTCAAAAGCTTTCCGGAAATCAAAAACTACAGAATCAACTTGAGATCCCATGTCGTTAGCGGCCATTACTTCGTGCGAATAAAGAGCTAGCTGCGTTGCACAAGAACGATGATTTCTGAAACCATGCTGATTACGTATCAATAGATCGTTCCCATCGAGGTGATTCATAATGTTTGAATACATTATGTGCTCCAAAACCCTACTGCAAACCGACGTCAATGATATAGGTTTGTAGTCCGATGGATTACTCCTACTAACCTTCTTAAACACTGGTGCGACCTGGGCAATTTTCCAATCTGTAGGTACAGATGTATCGGTGAGCGACTGGTTGTATATGATTGTTAAGTAGGGAGCTATTGTATCAGCGTAATCTGAAAGGAACCTAATCGGTATACAATCTGGATCTGAAGACGTGCCCGTATCAAGCGATTTGAGTTGCTTCGAAACCTCTAAGGTATCTACTTCTAAGAAACTCATGCTAGCAGCTATTCGTGTTTCAAATTCTGGAATATTCCATTCGTCTTCCCTGGTGCAGGAATTTCGGAAAACTGCGTTCAATAACTCCGTTTTAGCGGCAAATTCGTCGGTAACAGTACCATCGGCACTGCGCAGCGAAGGTATTGACTGCGTCTTGTCGCTTGTGTACTTTACATACGACCAGAATTTCTTCGGATTTTTACAAAATTTCGAGACAATGTTCCGTTGTGGAACCTATAAACGGCATCTCGCATTGAAGTCTGTGCCAAATTTTGCGCGTCTGTAAATTGTAGCCAGTCTTCGGGATTTCGCGTTCTTCTGAACTTCACATTCTTTTTCCGTTGCCTGTTTCGTGTACCATGGGGGATCAGTTCCATGTCTTACCAGTTTATGAGGTATGAACCTCTCAATTGCTGTTACTACTATATCGTTGAATTTGAGACACATCTCGTCTACATTTGCATAGTCAGATCGGAAGGAATGTCTCTTAGGAAGGCTTCTAGTGACACTTTATCCGCTTTTTTTAAATAAAATTATTTTGCCTTTGTTTCTGGTGGATTTGGAAGAAACGGTATTTAGCCTAGCTACAACGACCTTGTGATCACTAATCCCTGTAACAGTCATGATGCTCTCTATTGGCTCTGGATTGTTTGTAGCTAAGAGGTCAAGTGTGTTTTCGCAACCATTTACAATTTGCGTGGGTTCGTGGACTAACTGCTCGAAATAATTTTCGGAGAAAGCATTTAGGACAATCTCGGAAGATGTTTTCTGCCTACCACCGGTTTTGAACAGGTATTTTTGCCAACATATCGAGGGAAGGTTGAAGTCTACTATAATCATATGAGTGGGGTATTTATTTGTTACGAGACTCAAATTTTCTCTGAACTGTTCAGCAACTATATCATCGGAGTCTGGGGTCGGTAGAAGGAGCCAATTATTAACTTAGTTCGGCTGTTAAGTATAACCTCCACCCATACCAATTCGCACGGAGAATCTACTTCGACTTCATTACAAGATAAACCACTACTGACAGACACAAACAGTCCACTACCAATTCTGTCTAAACTATCTTTCCTCAACACCGTCTGAGACTTCTTAAAAATTTCTGCGGAACTTATTTCAGGCTTTAGCCAGCTATCTGTACCTATAACGATTTCTGCTTCTGTGCTTCCTATTAGCACTTGAAGGTCAGGGAGTTTCCCAGCGCAACTACAGCAATTTACAACCACAATTCCGACTGTTCGTTGATCCAAGCACGTTCTGTATTTGCATGCTCCCTTTGAGATTGCAACCCACCCGTATTTTCCCGAGGCCTGCTAACCTAAAAAACTGCCCAGTCCACGCCACACAGCCTCCGCTACCTGTGTAGCCGCCAGCTGAGTGTAGTGAACTTCTGACATATTCAGCGGATCCCCACCACCCTATGGCGCAAGTCAAGGAATCTGCCACCAACACGGTCGGAAAACCGACTGAGCCTCTGATTCAGACCCTCCACCCGGCTCTGCACCAGAGGTCTGCAGTGGGTTCTGTCAACGATGCTGCAGATGGTGAGCTCTGCCTTCATCTCATAAGCAAGACTGACAGCCTTCACCAAATCAGATAGTCGCTCCTCAGATCCAAAGCAACACACGTCATTAGTGCTGACATGAGCCAGCACCTGCAGCTGGCTGCACCCTGTGCTCTTCATGGCATCCGGAAGGACCCTTTCTTCCCCCCCTTAGCCGCCATATCCCTAAGGGGCCCCATTACACGCCTAACATTGGAGCTCCCTACTATCAATAAACCCACCCTCTGTGATTGCTCTGACCTTGGAGGCTGAGAATCATCCTCTGAAACAGGGCAGGCAGCTGCATTTGGCTCATCCGGAGACAGTACCTGAAACCGGTTTGTCAGACGCATCGGGGAGGCTTTCTGATCAGCCTCCGGGGACGTCTTTCGCTGCCTGCCACGCCTTGGAACGACCTCCCAATCAACCACAGGCGAGGGCTCAGCCCCACTGCGGGCAGCAACCGGGGCAACCACAGATGCAGACCGATCTGGGGACAGACGAGACGAGGTTGACATCCCCGTGATACCCGAGTCCGGCTCCCTACAGTGGTGCCCATTGGCAACAGCCTCAAGCTGCACGCCCGAGGTCAGCGCCACCTGCACCCCTCATCTGAACACAGAAATCACAGTCCCTGTCCATTCTAATTGATGCTGGACAACAGTTACTGAAACATGAGTACATGCCTAGATAACACAAGGGAAACAGGCAAAGAATGTGTGAACTAACCTGTACAAATGCCTAACGACTTCGCTACAATGTGCCTGAATTTGCGATTACAGTAACTAAAACTCGAAATTACACCTCCTATACGAAACTATGTAACAAATAAGTGAGCTAGGAGTATACGACTTGCTGCTGCCAGCTGCTTATCCAATGGTGGCAGGGAGCACACTGGCTGTGACCAAGCGACAATGGCCGTTCAAAACAAAAACAGAAGACAAATGACTACGCAAATTTACACTATTCAGGTACTAAAACGCGATGCTACAACTCTCAAATACTATAATACTTCCATAAGGTGTTCAATACAGCTCCACACTGCCGCCTAATGAACAAAATACAAGTGTATCACACACACACACACACACACACACACACACACACACACACACACACACACAGGTAGCTACTTCCATAAAATATAAGTGTACATACCAAAGGCTGGAATGTTTTTAGTTTTTAATTTTTGACCTGAGGATGTTTTCCCTAAACTTTGATTATTGCCTTCTCCCAAAGTAGCTTCTTAGAAGTGTCAAAACATAGGTAAATGTGTTAAACAAATATTTGCCACCAGTTGGAACTGTTATTTCTCCATTGAAAGTTATTTATGTTAATACAGAACACAATTTCAAAAACATTGACTCAAGTAGATTTTGAGTCATCAGCACACAGAGGTGTGTGCCTGTGTATTAATAATGAAAAATAAATAACTTTTAATTGTAACTGTATATAGTTCCCCACTGGAAAATTTTGAACTGCTTATGAGGAGCCTCTATTCCTTGCTACGCTGTCAGTTAGGCAGTAGCAAGCATTAATAGTCTATTGTGACTTCAGTGTAGATTTACTAAGGGATTTTGATAGGAAAAATGATGTGGAAACCTTATTTGGATTCTACAATTTGATCTCAGTAATTAACTTTCCAGTACAGATGAATAAAGACAGAAGAACCCTAACTGATAATATTTTCTTTGGTGACACTCAAAGTAAGAAAATAATTGTTAACCCAGTAACAAATGACCTCACTGATCACGAAGTAAAGTCAGTCAGGATAAATAAGGAAGTGCCTTACAGTGTAGATACCCCTCAGTGGAAATCAGAATAATTAGTTACTCCAGGACAAATATTTTCAACCATAGTTTAAAGAGTTAACCTGGAAAAAAATTTATAATTAACTGAATTTCAACATAAAATTTAATCTAATCCATGATAAATTCGTATTATTATTTGAAAATAGATTTCTGCATAAGCTAATCAGATAGGACATTAAACACTCATGTATAACACCATGGATCACTAGATGGAGAAAAGTATCTAGTGAAAGGAAAAGAGAAGTATATCTATTGGTGAAAACACGAAGAGATCCAGTAGTAGTTGCACACTACAAAAACATCTCAAAATTACTAAGAAAACTTATTAAAATCAAGGAACATCTGTAAAATGTCAGAAATCGATGATTACAACAACAGATGCAAGGCTATATAGAATATAGTGAAATGAGAAACAGGGCAACCAGCAACAGAACAGGATAACATCACTATTGAGCTGAATGGAAAGGCTATAAATGATGAGACACGGGTACCAAATATATTTAATAATCATTTCTTAAATATAGCAGAAAGTATAGGGACAAACAGTACAGGAGAAAAATCAGAACAGTATGTTGAAAAAACAACTTCCACAAAATTCAGTCATATAAATATAACACAAACTTCTCCTTCTGAAATTAAGAAAATCATATATCCACTAAAAATTAAAACTAGTCTGGATTTGATGGTGTTCCCAGTAGAGGATTAAAAATTTGTTCCAATATAATAAGCCCTGTCTTATCTCAAATCTGTAAAGCATCACTAACTCAAGGCACCTTTTCAGAGGGACTGAAATATGCCCTTCTCAAACCCCGCTTTAAGAAAGGTGTTAGAACAGATGTCAGTAACTACTGAATTGTTTCACTACTGACATCATTTTCCAATTTTTTTGACAAGGTGATGAATTCTAGAATAGCATCTCACCTGAGCAGTTATGATATCCTCTGCAAATCACAGTTTGGATTTCAGAAGAGTTGCTCTTCAGAGAATGACATTTACATGTTCAATCACCAAGTATTACAAGAATTAAATAACAAAATAGTGACAATTGAAATTTTCTGCTGCCTATCTAAGGCATTTGACTGTGTGAATCACAATATTCTCATATAATGTATTTGGACAGAAAAAAAATATACGCACCAAGTGGCAGCAACACACGTAAATAAGGTACAAATATACAAAGCTTTTGGAGCCAGTGGTCCCTCCTTCTGACAGAAGGGCTGAAAGGTAAGGAGAAAGAGTGAAGGAAGAGGACTTGTGAGGTGTAGCAAATGGGTAGAGTTTGGAAACGTTACCCAGAACCCCACGTCAGGTGAGACTTGCTGAATGGGATGAGAAGGAAAGACAGATTGTTGGGAACTATTTTGCATGAGATCTGAAAACCTGAGAGCTGAAAGGTGGAAGATAAGGTAATATGCAAGACAGAGATTACTGCCAGAACATCATGTATTAGTTAATAGGATCAAAAAGCTAAGTGCATTGTTTGTGATAGATGGGGGAGGATGAAGGCAATAACTAGACAGATCAAGAGTGAAAGATGTAGAAAACTAAGTTTCCCAAGGCTCAGGCCTACATCCACTATTTTTCCTCATATATTTAAATTATTTTCCATTTATTGTACAAGAAGCAGAATTAGTTCTCTTTGCAGATGACTCTAGTACTGTAGTCAATCCAAACATACATGCAGCAACAGAAGAAATGGTAAACAAAGATCTTAAACATATCATTGACTGGTTTTCTGCAAATTGGTCTCACACTCCATTTTAAAAAGCACAACCTATGCAGTTCTGCATATCTAGGGGTACTGCACCAATAAGTGTAGCTCATGGTATGAAAATAATAGTCGTGAGGGTGAAAAATTCAAAATTGTTAAGTGCCCACACTGATGTGAATTTAAACTGGAAAAAGCACTTTTGGACCTCCTGAAACAACATAATTCAGCCATATTTGCACTCAGAATCATTGAAAAACTTGGGGAGAGACAAATCAGTAAGTTGACATATTTGTAGAAATCTGTTTAATGTGTAGGGTTTCCTGACTATTGCTTCACAGTATGTTTATTCCCTCATGAAGTTTGTTGTAAATAATCCACTGCAGTTCAAAAGGAATCATGATGTGCATAACTGCAATACCAGACGTAAAAATTACTTTCATACTCAACATTAGTGTTGTCTGTAGCACAAAAGAGGTGCACGGTGCACAACTAAAATTTTTGACAAATTACCAAGTGATATAAAATGTCTGACAAACAGCAAAGTAAAATATGAAAACAAATTGAAGAAGTTTCTCCTTGACAACTCCATTTAGGCTATAGAAGACTTTCTGTTACTGTAATGTGTAAAAGAAGTTTGGTAAGAATTACTAACTCTCAACTGTATAAGCAATAAAAAATAAATAATTAAAAATAAAATAGCTTTAAAATGTTTAGCATGTTTCCATATTTACAAAATTAATTTGCAGTGTAAATGTAAAATAACTCAGTCCATACAATTAAGATTTATTGTGCAAATGATTCATGGAACATGAAACTAAATTACTGAGTTCTTTGTAGCAATTTCACTAAGTTATTATCAAGATATATTTTGAAAAGAGGGAAGGGATGTTTATATCTCCTGGCTGGAAATTTATATGATGGTCTGGGATAGCTTCAACATTTCTCTTACATCCAAAATCCTGGCCAGAACCATCCATGGGCCTTCTAGCAACTCTTAAACATAACAATGTTATTATTCACATGAAAGGTATAAATTAAAAAAAAATTCTTGTAAGAGATGATTTACGACTATGTGATGTGTGTGTGCACTGTGGTGCTGATAAAGACAATAGATGAGTAGTTCATTGTTCACTGAAATCTATTAATTATTAAAATGTGCATTCAAATGACATGTCTAAATTCAGTGTATCAAATAACATAATAAACAAACAGATAACAACAGTGTGCCATATGAGAACATTGTATTTTCTAATCAACTTTTTGTGAAGTTATAAGAATCATGCTAAAATGCATCCAATTCAAAAACTATTAGTACTTTGTTAGGAACACTATCCCTTAACAGTGATTTACATTATAAACATGTGGGCTATAGTTATTATATATCATATACTATTGTATTAATCATTGTTTGGTACGGAATATGCTCATAGCTATTTAACTAGTCTGGTTTGGTCTCTCTGAGTTTTAAATAGTGATTATTTTATTTGATAGGTCTCCTTTTGTGTGGTTCATATATCACATTCACAATCAAAACTAATATTATTCATTGTGTTTTAATTAATTAAGAGGAGATTTTTTACATGAACTTTTTACCCAATTAACCTCCTCATTGGGAGCTTTGTAAAATATTAATTCTTTACACTGTAACATGCATTGGTGTTATATTTTCATTGTCTCATACTTATTAAGTGCCTTTATATGCTTTACACACTGACTGTAACATGTTCAAATCAACAATAGTTTACAGAAACTCTGGGTGCACTTTGACATCACACCCATGGCCCAAAACACATGACCACTTTTCCCAAAAGCATACTTTGCTGAAAGTTCAACCTTGCTTTTTTTTTTAATTTCTAGTTACAAATAGTCAGCATAGTCTGATAGACAGGTATTGGCATTCGAGCCACAGCAGCAATGAACTCCAATTTTTTCTGTATAAAATCTAGTTAATATGCTCTCTGGCAAAGTTCAAATGTTCTTTACTTGTTTAATTGCTTGATCTGCTACATTACAGGCTCAAGTTCATTATTAAAATTTTCTTATCTTACAGGTGTGTCAAATGCTGAGATTTATGTAAGACCGGAAGTGCTACAACTGTTACGTCTTAGGAACAGACCCATAAAAAAACATTTCAATACTGTGCCAGCATGAGTGCTAGGAAGTGAACAAGAAAAACCATCAGTGGTAATTCTGCTGCCTGAAGGCTCAGCAGATAATGAACAGGTTTTCTGATGTGCAGATGGACAATAGAGTTTTATCTTCCAAACATTGTGTCAATAGGAAATAAATATCAAGAACAACAGAAATTTACAGTACCTTAAAGAAATAATATGTTGCCATTGAGCAACTATATGTAATAGGAATAATGCACAGAATAACAGAAATCAGACTGAACTCAGTATAATACATCATAGACTTCTGTTATGAAACCTCATCACTGCTCTTCCAATCCACTTGTATGAGCTTTTGCTTCTGATAGCTTGAAAAGAATGAACTGGCAACACTGATAAATTACATATCTAGTCTGACTGTAACTATTTTTGCATGCAGTCATCACTGTTTTCCTTTTTAGTTATTTATGAATTTCATGTACAAAGCATGGAGTACAAGTGTGAATAACTTTTACACACATGAAAGGGAGTGAGTGAAAGATGCAGTCAAAATATATTGTACGTATGTTGAGTTGACTTCAATTCATTTTTAGCTGGGTTTCTCTGTCACTCTAATAGCCCCTCATTTTCTTCATTATTCAGCCAGTTTCAGCAGTTGCTCCACTTCTGCTGACCTTGTCATCAGTTTCATGTACATATTTCTAAGATACTACTCAAGTAAGAAGAGAAATTTTGGATGAATTATCATGTTATACCGGGCAAAAATCTAAGGAAGTGAACTAAGATTCTCCCTCATGTACCTTATTGAAGTTCATATAGCACTTCTCTTAAGTTAGATACCTTCATTGGGAATACCAGTTAATTCCCTTCTTTAAGCTGTATAATAATTATTGTAAACAGATGCCTCTTTGTTGTCATTATTTATTAAACAAATAAGGTTTTGTACTTGCTTATATAAATGAAAAAAAAAGATACTGTTACCAGTGCTTGCTGCATTACACCATTGAGGATTGGAAAAAAACTTATAAATATTGTTGTGCCTTACCACTCATTTCTTAAATTATAATGCAACTAACTGTACTTTCCATTTTTATTTCTCAAAATAGTTTTCCACATATTAAGTAAAGTTCCCCACTTTGCCATGACATCTTGCTCTTACCTTATTCAATGTTCTTATTAATGTGGCTTTCTTACTTTCTGCCTTAATAATTTATTACAGTTACCTGTATAATTTTAATTCCATTCACCTTGAGGAAAAATGTGTTTGCACATCCTTGATCCTACCTTATCTGATACGTTTACCAAAGCATGCCTTGCTGCAAAACTGAGCAAGTATGACTTTTGTGTGAGTGCAGTTTTTTCCTAGTTGTAGTGGACAATAAGGCAAATTTCCTGACATTCACAAGCAATTTTCATCATTTATAGTCTCAACATTATGACACTGACTTTGTTCTGTTCTAATGTAAATATATATATTTTTTCTGTGACACTTGAAAGAAGCTTTTAAGAGAACTTCAATGACAGAGCATGTGCACGACTTGATAAAATATTATCAAAATATCAGCCCTGCAAACCACTGTCCCACCACCAGGAGAAGAGATTCCATCAACATCTGCCCTGTCATACTGAATGTAAGCAAACACAAAACTCAGGTATGGTTCTTGTTGAGTGCATGAAGACCAACAGTCTGTGTTCTGCCATTGTAGCAGTCAGACAACTTGCTTGTAAAACTATTGAGACACTCACATTGTGCATTGAGCATTGTTTATGGTGAATGTAGTGAAACTGTTAGGGAAGTGGTTGCAGTTGTACATTGAAGAGTGTCCAGATTGTGCCAAGCAGTGTCACTCTGTCTTTGTAAACGTTATAAATAAAGTACTAGACACTTCAAGTGTGGAGAATAAAATATGTGAAGGGAAAAGAAGAGGAACTGATGAGAGCTATTAAAATTAACATTTTAAAGGAGTAACACACAATGCAAATGTCATTTACTGGTAGTTCAAGAGGTATCAATCAAATGAGCGTCTGCATACACTGCATTCCGTCATATTTCATCTTCTTCAAATTTCATTAGATCCACAGTTTCATGGCAGTGACTATCTAAATTTGATTAAAGTCTTCTGAATATTATCTACAAGAAGTGCAAAGTGAGGTGGCATACCTAAGCAAAATTTTGTTTAAGGAAGAAGCATCATTTACAAACCATAGGCTAGTCAGCCTTCACAACATACACTAAACATCAGTTGAAAATCCATGCTGACTCAATGAATGCTCTTGGTCTTTCAATATTTGATGCATGTTTTTAAGACCCACAACACTGGTCTCTGTGTTGTTGATGGAATTTTGAATTCATTCAGGAAATGTGAGTTCCTAAGATATACTGCTGCTACAGTTATTGTAAGACACCCCACTGAACATAAGGCAGTCAGTGTGGTACCATCATGATGGATATCCCTCTCATTCCACACATATGTTGAGAGGCCCTCTTAAGAGCACATCTAGAGAGCATTGGAATAGTTGTTCAGGAAATGCAAAATGGTCTAGAGACTCACCTAACTTAACACTTCTACACCTTTATCTGTGGTGAGATTTAAGACAAGAAGTCTATTATGAAACACTGAATGACTCCGAAAAGGAATGAAATGCTTTATAACACATTGAGTCCAGATGAAATTCAATGCACAGTGCTGTTTCACCAGAATAAATTTATAGGGTGCAGCAATGCTCAATGTCAATATTTTGAGCACATGGTATGATAGCCATGATAATATACATTACAACCATACCCCGAGTCCTGTTCTTGGTGTAATAGCGCACACCTTCATGGTACCTCTTCCCCTAATGGTGAGACAGGTCCATGGTGCTGTTATCTTGATGGTTGGCTGTGATGACCGAGTCGTTCTAGGCACTTCAGTCCAGAACCATGCGACTGTTACAGTCGCAGGTTCGAAACTTGCCTTGGACATGGATTGTGTGATGTCCTTAGGTTAGTTATGTTAAAGTAGTTCAAAATTCTAGGGGACAGATGACCTCAGATGTTAAGTCTCATTGTGCTCAGATTCATTTGTTATCTTGATACTGTTTGATCATGTACCATGAATATTATGTCAATAAAAATTACGTGTGAATATTGGGGTATTCAATGTATTGTCTGGTCACATTTGTGATGGCCTGCCTTAGCTGCCTCGATCTATCTAGAGTAAGTTCTGTTGTAGGTGGTGTATAATTGCCTTACTTAAATCCATAGATAATTAATATCAGTTGTGTGGATGAATCATATGGTTTACTGTTATGCTGCTACTGCACAGTAATAGCAAGAAACATGTAAGTCTGATACCTGTCTGTTATTTTGATGATATATAAAATTCACTAACATATTTATGAGTGGCACTCTATACCACTCATACATAGTTTCCTTCTACAACATAATTCACACAGCTTATTTTTCTGTTTTTAACTTTCTACCAATTTTTCTTGGTAGAAATACTTGTATAAAGAACAAAAAATAAATATTCCTTTGTTATTTTTATTTTTAATAGCAGCAACATAAGATTACTTTTTGGAATTTGAAAGATAACGTATACCTATAAGAAAATACTGTATTCTTGTCACTAATAACACTTTTTGTTTCCAACTATGTCTGTATTTTATAATTAATAAACAAATAAATATGTTTTAATTGTTTTTGCTTTTACTTCATAATTCAGTTAGTAGATAGTTGTTTATTTTCCAGTTCTGGTTGATATTCACTCATTTACACACAGTGTTCCATAGATCCCATACCTTCAGGGATATGGTACAAGTCATGATAAATATTTACAAAAGTAACGATGTGCTTCATTTAGTGTGTGGCCATTAATGTCTACTTATGGCACAACAGATCATTATTGTTCATTATAAATTGCGTAACATAAGTCTTTGTATGGCTGAGACTTTAACTGTTAGCTGTGAACAACTTGTAGGCCTGCTCAGCTAGTTTCTGATCTGTGTATGCCGAGTTTGAGTTTGGATTCATGCTTGTGTTATCATCAAATATTATAACTTCTGCACTGCACTTCAGAGTCACTGAAAGATCTTTTCTGTAAGTTAAGAACAAGAGGGAGACCAGTACTGATCCTTGCAGCATGTCATGTATTATGTTATCACATTCTGACATTACTTTCAAGCCTATGTCACACAGTTGATAGGCTTACTAGAGACACTATGCATTACATTTATGCAAAGCTTCATTAAATCTTCACTGTCATCTGCATTATGTGATTGATCAGACCTTACTTTCTGAGTAGCCCCCATACAGGTGCAGAAAAAGAAATTAGCACACCTGGAAAGACAACATTTATTCTGGTCTGATTATGGCATATGCTACCTGGGCAATAGTAGACGTACTGATAATGATTTCAACATCATCGTCCCACAGATAGTGTAGTGACCTAGCTACCAGAGTGCCATCTACATCTACTATGAAATAGGGAATGCTCACAGCCAGAAGGCTCAGTGTGGTGCACATTAGTGAAGCAATCAGGTAAACATGTCATGGAGATGCACTCATGTTCCCTTCAGCCAATTGCACAAGTTTGAAAGGGGTCAAACTGTGACCTTCTGAGTGATAAGATGGTCCTTTCAAAGAATTGCCACACAATTCAGACATTCTGTGTTAGATGTGCAATGCTGCTGGTACCAGTGACACATGAAGGTTCTCACACTCATGGATGATAATCTGGATGCCTATGCAGCACAGTTGCCCACAAGGATCACTGTATCATAAGGGCAGCATTTTCAGATTTTACAGCTATCACAGCACAGAGAAGAGGTCTTGTGAACCACAGCCACAGTGAAATATTAACTCTTACCATATTTTGATATGGGCAGCACGATGAACCACTAACCAACATACAGAAACTTGTAAGTGTGAGAGAGCCTCAAGCTGAAAACATACCGCCGCTCCACAAGTTCTTTAACGCCACTACAGCAACTTGCGAGTGAATGAGGATGATATGAAGATGAAAGACATACAACACCCAGTCAACTCAAGGCAGAGAAAAATCCCTGACCCCACCAGGAATCGAACCCGGGGCCCTGTGTGCGGGAAGCAAGAACGTGACCGCGAGATCACAAGCATCAGACTAATTGTAGCTAATCATGCAGCAGGTCAAACCAGAATTTAGGATTTATTGGACATTTGTTGAATCTGTATGCGTGACCTGACCAGTGTAATTTCTGCATCTCTTCATTATGGCTTCATTTTGGTTCCCACTTTTTCGGAATAAATGTTTACTAATGGATACTCTTCCTCGTATTTCTTAGAATTTCCATTGGGGGAAATTGTTCCCATATCATTTTTTATTCTGCATTCATACAACTCCATTTTACTCCCTGAGTATTCTTTGTACAGATAATGTGAATAGAAAAGTAGCATTTCTCCAACAAAGGAAAGTGCAGGATGTTCCCAACATTATAATCCTACCTTCTGACAAAGGCTCCACTACTGTTGTGGATTACTTGGCAGATGGACTCTGCCAGTTGTCAGGTTCATTCGCCTACAAACCCTGGCACAGTGACCCCATTTCAGATATCCAGCATGATCTCCAATCTCAACTCACATCCTTAGGCCCGTCCCAGAACCTCTCCCCAGAGTCGATCTCTCTCCTGACGCCTACCATTTCCCACACTTCTATCTTCTACATGCCTCCCCCCCCCCCCCCCAAAGACAATCTACAATCTCTGCTGTTGTAGACTAACACCTACAGCCTATTACCAGCAATCTACCCTCCTGCATGAAAGATACTAATCATTTCCTCTACCAACTCTCTATGGTTCCTGTCCCATTGCCACAGAAACCTCCTCGTCACTACTGATGCACCTCCCTTTATACTAACATACCTAATGCCCATGGTCTTGCCACTACTGAACACTAATTTTCTCAACACCTGATGAATCCCTAACCAACCACCTCCTTCCTAGTTGTCATGATCAAGTATATCCACACCCGCAATTACTTCTCCTTTGAAGGCATTACCTACAAACAATTCTGGAGTATGTCTATGGGTACCCACGTGCCACCATCCTATGCTAACCTTTTCATGGGCCATCTAGAGGAATCCTTCTTAAATACCCACAATCCCAAACTCCTCATCTTCATCATCTGGATCGAGGACAAGGGCACCCCATCCACATTCCTCCAGAACCTCGACAATTTCTCCCCCATTCACTTCCCATGGTCCTAGTCAACCCATCTAGTCACTTTCCTCAATATTGACATTCACCTCAAAAAAGGCTATATCAGTACCTCTGTCTATATCAAACCTACCAACCACCAGCAATACCTCCACTTTGACAGCTGCCACCCATTCAATACCAACAAGTTCCTTCCATACAGCCCAGCCACCAATGTCCGTTGCATCTGTAGAGATGAGCGGTCTCTCTTGAAATATACCGAGAGTCTCACTGAGGCCTTAACAGATCAGAGTTACCCTCCCAACCTTGTACAAAAACAGGTCCTCTATGCTTTATCTTTCCAGACACCCAATACCTCCCAAAGCTTCACCATCCAGTCACAGAGCAACATTACCCTCGTGAATAATTACCAATTCAATTACATTCTCCACCAGAGTATCGACTACCTCTCATCATGCACTGAAATGAGAAATGTCCAGCCCACTATCCTTCCATCTCCTCCCACAATGGTATTCTGCCACTCATCATATCTACACAATATCCTTGTTCATTCCTACACAACCTCTGCTCCCACCCCTTGCCTCAGGGCTCATATCCCTGTAATAGACTCAGATTCAAAACCTGTCCCACACATCCTCCAACCACCACCTACTTCAGTCCTATCACCTATCCCATCAAACACAGGGCTATCTGTAAAACCAGTCATGTGATTACAAGCAAAGCTGCAAACACTGTGCTGCATTCTACATGGGCTTGCCAACCAACAAGCTGTCTGTCTGCACAAATGGCCACCAACAATCACTGGCCAAAAAAAAACTGGACCACACTGTTGCTGAACACGCTGCCCAACATGACATCCTTCATTTCAATGACTGCTTTACAGCCTGTGCCATTTGGAGCCTTCCCACCAACACCAGCTTTTCTGAATTGCACAGGTAGATAAACTTCCTGCAATACATCCTACATTCCCGAAACTCTCCTGGCCTCAAACTTCATTAGTCATTGTCCTTACCCATCCAGCCCCTTCCCTGTTTCCATTCCAGCAGTACACAGCCCTCTGTTCCACCAATATATCCAGTCTTTACTTCTCTACTTTTCCTCTAACCCTATCTCTATCCCCTCCCTCCATCTAACCTCCCGACTGCACTTAGCTGCTCCACTCTCCACCTTGTCCCTGCAGCACTACCCTGCTATCCCTCCCCCTTCCTGTGCCAGCCTCCTTCACCTCCACCACCTGGTTGCTTCTCCCATAATGCACTGCTGCTCGCAGTCTGGCTCCAGCTGCCAGAGATTGTGCTCAAATGTATGTGAGTTTTGTGTGTGTGTGTGTGTGTGTGTGTGTGTGTGTGTGTGTGTGTGTGTGTGCACGCACGCGTGCGCATGTGCGCATGTTTTGTCTAATTCTAAAAAATGCCTCATTGGCCAAAAGCTAATTGTCTGACAGTCTTTTTCTTGTGCTTTGCTGTGACTCGGCATCTCAGCTATATGGAAAGGAGTATTTCTGTTACATGGAAGAATAATTTTCTTAAGCCGGCAGATAGCCTTACATTCACCAGAATAATATGAAAGCATCTGATCCTGTCTATCAATGTGACGCATATTTGCATTTTATTTGACAATTGGTGGAAGTTTTGAGGTCATTTGCTTGTCTTAATTCTCTGGAAATATAGAATCTCATCCCCCGTTTTTTATCATTACACTTTGCGAGTACAGAACAACTGTATTTCCATCTCTCAGTTTGGCAGATACTTCTTTAAGGATGCTCCTCCTATTTAAGCTTAGTGTTTTTTTATGAGCAAAAGGGTTTTAGATAATGTATGTCCTTCCTAATAATTAGCCCTGTCCACGTAAATGTGTGTGATTACCAACATAAAGCTACTTAAAAAAATCTGAAATGAGCTTTCCAGCATGACTTCCCAACTATACTGTCAAGCGTCCCCTTGTACACAGATCACTTATTTGCAAAACTGTCCAGATTCTTCAACATGCACATTCTGATACCATATTTACACATTTTATTTGGTATATATCATATAAATGACAATCACCATCTCAATAGAATCATCAATTCATTTAACAGTATCTCTTCATGAGTAATACACTTGACATACTTTGCTGTTAAAATAATTTGGTATAGGCACTACTTAGTATTGCACCATCAGTTCTTTGGGTGTCTTGGCTGTGGATTTTTTAGCTATGTATAATGAGTGTAACATGATCATAGAGCCATATCTGCACACACTCATCACTACTGCTCTGTTTTGAAACTATAGATCTTCCTTGCAGTAGTCTTGCTATCTGATGGATATCACGTTACCTGTATGTAATGTAACTTTCAAAAACACAAGCATACTTACTAATCCAAGGTGTATCCTTCATATCTTCAGTCAAATATATATTCACAGCATTATCATTCTTTTAACCAACTACAAACCGAAGTATGACATCTGTAAGTATTAAGCCTGAGTATCAAACCAAAGTAAATTCATTGGTATTTTACTAGTAGGATGAACATTCTTGTTTTGTAAATGGATGAATGTTATGTGATTCTTTATCATCATTAGATTTGTTACCCTCACTACCATTATCTTTTGGTTCTTCAGCATCATAAAAAATATTTGAAAGTTCTGTTCCACACTATCATTACTATGGCAAATTTCTGTGTGCTTTAGATTCTAGCCATTCTCCTCCAATCAGTTATCTTTCAACTCATAATCAATACCTTCTAATATGTTCAGTAACTGATTATCAGCAAATTTTTCATTCTTCCTATTCTTTTTAGTGTTGATTAATTAGCTGCCACTTCCAAGAATGTATATCACAAACAATTTTGTACAAGAAAAAGTTGCAGCCACAAAAATCTGTTCTCCGACACTTTGTTGCCTGTGCTCACTCCTATTCTACAGCTGCAAATTTAGACTAAATAATGCACCTTTGAATGTGTAGTATATACAGTTCCGTATAGTAAATGGCACAACTCCAGTAATAAATATAGACTTTGAACAGAAGTCTGTAGCTAAGGTAGAATTTTCAAAAGTTTTAGGTGTGTCCATTGATGAGAGGTTAAACTGGAAGCAGCACATTGAGGGTCTGCTGAAACATCTGAGTCCAGCTACATATACTATTAGGGTTATTGCTAATTTTGGTGATATGAATCTCAGTAAATTAGCTTACTATGCCTACTTTCATTCACTGCTTTCATATGGCATCATATTCTGGGGCAATTCATCGTTGAGTAGAAAAGTATTCATTGCACAAAAACGTGTAATCAGAATAATTACTGGAGCCCACCCACAGTCATCCTGCAGATATCTATTTAAGGATCTAGGGATCCTCACAGTAACATCACAGTATATATATTCACTTATAAAATTTGTTGTTAATAATCCAGCCCAGTTCAAAAGTAATAACAGTGTGCATAGCTATAACAACAGGAGAAAGGATGATCTTCACTATTCAGGGTTAAATCTGACTTTGGCACAGAAAGGCGTAAATTATGCTGCCACAAAAGTCTTTGGTCACCTACCAAACAGAATCAAAACCTGACATATAGCCAACTAACATTTAACAATAACCTAAAAGAATTTATAGATGACAACTCCTTCTACTCATTGGCTGAATTTTTAGATATAAATGAAGGGGGGGGGGGGGGGGGGAGTGGGGGAAGGAACTTATACATTTGTATCATGCAATATTTTGTGTAATGTAATATCTTGTACAGACGTCTTTTATTAACCTGACACGTTCCACATCATTACGAAGTGCCGTATTCATGATCTATGGAACAAGTATTAATCTAATATAATCTAATCCAATCCATACTTATCTCAGCCACAATAATTGTTAATGTGTTTGGCGTTGTCCTATCATGTCATCATGAACACAGTCAGCAGAATTTCAGCTTTTTAACCACCTAATGAATTTTGTATTCTCATTAGTTGTCTTTTAGTTGCGTATGCAGTGTCTGAGCAAGCAAAACTAATGCAACCATATCTGGTTGTTTAGGTGTGAAATGTTTGCTGCCTTTGGTAGGAAGTAGAGCCTTATCCTTGAATTATGTGGCCAATGATTTAAGTATCACTTTTCCCTAACTATCTTCTGAGGGGTCACATTCATTTGGCATAACGTTTTTAGTTTGTTTCTTGTTAATAATGCTTCAAATAGTTGTTGTCTTATTCTTGGAGCACTTTATGATATGGACATATGTGTTTCACTTTTCTTAATAATGAACTTGAGGGTTTTACAATGCTGTGGTAAGGAAGTTTCAACTTTTTACTACAGATTGACCTCCTGTTTTGCACTTAGGCATTGCTGAAAGTTAGAATTGGTTCACTGAATTAAATTAATTAACAACAAATCCTTCCATCAATATAATCAAAACATTGTATCGCATTGAAAGCATACAGTTCTGTTAGTCTGGATAGTTAGATTGCAATAACTTAGGTTATGTGGTGTGTCCTTCTCATCCTGGAATCTGAATGACTTCCTGCAACTTTCCAACCTTCAGTAGCTAAGCCTTCTTTCCTCCCTGAAGAACCGTCATGAAAGTCCAGAAAGCTAGAAATAGTCCTTTCTCCTCTCTCTGTATTGACAGTGCTTGGAATTATGTCTAAAGAAGTGAAGTATTGGCCAGCAACACAGCCTCGCTGTAATTTAACATTGGTGTTACTTTCTCATCAGCCATATATGGGAGTCATTATGAAAGTTTCGAAGTATGATAGTTTAGGTTCTAATATTTCACTTCTGACATACTGTCTGATAAAACAGTGGTGCACTGAAATTGGGAAGCAGGAGACTAAATGAGACTTGTGATGAAATCTTCTCGGGCTTCCATTCCGGTAGCTGCACCAAAAATCTGTGACGTTTTGATGAGTGTCATTCTCATCATTATCTGGGGAAGTGTCGATGGGCTGTGGCCATCCTCTATATATGTAGCTGGTAGCTGGTGAGTGGCGCATGGTGGCTGTCCCATGCCACCACTCCTACTGGCGCTGGGCCATTAGGGGGGGGGGGGGGGTGGAGGGAAGCCGCGCAGGAATGGGCGACACCAGCTAGCTTTGAATCGCGGAGCGTTAGCAGCTGAGCACAGTCCCAGTGTATAGCTGCTATAGCAGGGTTCCAGATCAAAATTAAACAGTAGCCCTCATCCCTGTTGACAAGATTGTCATGTAATCTTAATTTGACTGATTCCTTGATGGTTCTCTCCCAGAAGTCACTGGCTCAGCAATGCATTTTTGTTTCTTCAAATTGGAAGCTGTGTCCCTCATCAAGGCTGTGTTCTGCCAAGGCCCATTTGTCCTTGTTCCTCAGCATTACGCATCTAACATGTTCCTGGCAGCATTGCGAAATGCAGCATTGTGTGTGAGCAATGTACTGGAGCCCAAGCTTGCACGATATACCATATACACCAGGAACCTGTAGCTTCAATTTGTCCTTCACTGAGCCCAGTAACTCTTTCATTTTTAGAGGTGGTCAAAAAATTGCTTTGATGTTGTTTTCCTCCATTATTCTTGCAATTTTGACTGTTGGGGGCCCCAATGTAGGGGATAAAGGTGACTTTCTTTTCCTCTTCCTCTTTTTTGTGGATGGCTGCGTCACTCTCTTTCTTCCTCAAAGCATGTCTAATGTGTGCTGTGCTGCAACCATTCTGATGAAACACATCCTTAAAGTGCTGCAGCTCAGCTGGAAGGCTGTCTTGGTCACAGATGGCTCTTGCTCTGTGAACCAGTGTCGTTAGAACAGTGTTTTGTGGTGCTGGGGGATGGCAGCTTCAAGCATGGAGATATAGGTCTTTGTGGGTCTTCTTACTGTATACCACATGTCCTAGTATGCTGTCTGCTTTTCTCCTTATAAGAATCTCCAAAAATGGAAGACATCCATCTTGTTCTAACTCCATTGTGAACTGTATGTTTTTGTGATTGCTGTAATTGCGTTCATGGAATTCATTCAGGGTTCACTTCCATGTTCCCACACAATGAATGTGTCATCAACATAATGAAAGGTTTAAGTTGTGCTGTTTCCAGTGCCCACTAAATATAGAGATTGGCAATCCCTGGAGCAAGTAGTGAACCCATGGCTACCCCATCTACCTGTTCATAAAATTCTTGATAGTTTGAGATGGTATGTGATGTTATTTTTGGTGATTCCAGAATCAAGACATATTTACAAGGAACTTGGTAGTATGAGCCCATTTATCAGTATAACATTGCACTCCCTCTAGCCTGGATGCATGCATTGATTCCATTGGGAGGGGGTGTCATAAAGCTGTTGTTTTATCTGCTGAGGTAAGCTGACGTGCAGCTGTTCAACTGGTCTTGATATCCTAGATACTGGCACTGAGATATAGTTGACATCCAAGGTGGCCCCACAAATTGTCTATTGGGTGGTGGTGGTGGTTAGTGTTTAACGTCCCGTCGCAACGAGGTCATTAGAGACGGAGCGCAAGCTCGGGTTAGGGAAGGATTGGGAAGGAAATCAGCCATGCCCTTTCAAAGGAACCATCCTGGTATTTGCCTGAAACGATTTAGGGAAATCACAGAAAACCTAAATCAGGAAGGCCGGAGACGGGATTGAACCGTCGTCCTCCTGAATGCGAGTTTTCTATTGGGAATAGATCTGGGTATCATGCTGGCTACAGCAGTACCTCAACATCATGCAGACAGTGTATAAAGAGCCACATCATGTGGACAACTGTTATCCTGCTGAAAATTGGCACAACACCATTGTTGCTCAAGAGGTAACACACAAGGATGCAGGATGTTGGAGGAGAGGTAACTTAATCAGACCCACCCAAGTCAAACTTGATGAATCCACACACTATGATGCTAGGAGTAACACCAGAGTGCCTCTCCAGATCATTGGAAGAACTCCATCTCTTCCCAGATTGCTGCCAGATTCACTGACAGTGCCCATCCAGACTAGTGCAGAACCACAGTTCATTACTGAATGCAAAGTGACACCATTCATCAGCAGTCCATGCTTCCCAGTCATGACATTACTCAAAAAGCAGCTGTTTGTGTTTTGGTTGTAACCATGGCATACACATGGGATGGCAATTCTCTAATCCATCTGCTGCTAGTCTCTGACCATTCATGTGGGATGGCACAAAATCTTCCTGGAAGTCAGTCAGTCATTCTCGAATGGCAGGCACAGATATGAAGGAGTTAAAATTGCTGATCCTCCTTTGTCATGGTCTGATGTGGTTGAGTGGAACCTTGATGACAACTACACCTGACTTCCCATTTCCACACAGTTCAACATCTGAATGCCTCCCAAATTGGGATACTGGACAATTTAACAAGCCACCTAAATTGAGTCCCACAACATTGCTCCTTTCAAACTCCATCATGTACCAATCATGCTGTCTGACATAAGTATGCAGCAGCTCTAAGTCCTTCATAGGGAGCACCCACCTGACAGTATTCATTCCTCTTACATCCTCTACCAGGCTTAGTAACAACACTAAACATGAACAATATTAATACACTCAGATAGCCATTCAAACTTTCACAGAGAATTCCAATTGTAATCATTAACATACCTGCTGATTACAATGACATTTGACCATCTCTTCTAAGTGCTTCACTTTCTTTGTCATGCTATGCATACATGGTATTTTTAGAAGTCTTTCATTACTAATCTGTGAAAGTTTTGAAATACCAAACTACTTATCACTGTATGGGCTGTGATATTCCAGTCCATGAGACACCAGGTTTTTATTACCAGCATCATACAGCTGGGAAAGAAACACTTTCATATCATGACTTTAACTTCAGGAGTGGATTAAATAAGTGTGAAAAGGAATATGCAACATGGGTTTAAAAAAATCCTTATGATGAAACAGACATTCAGTGGTTGTAAAAATTCCGAAGAGGCAGAACTTCTTCAGAAGCTAAGGACTGGACATCTGACAATTGCAGTTATGCAGTTGTTTGTGAAAATTGCATTGTTATGGGAAAACTTGTGAGGGGTAAAAACCATGTAGTGATACTTAACCCTTGAGTGAGCACACCATTTTTCACAACACAAGCGGGCATCTGGTGCACTTCGTGCATATGTAGAGAATGGCTACCTTTATGTTATCTAGGTAAATATATGTATGAGCAAAATCACACTTTGATCTTAGTTTAATTAAACAATGATAAAATAAACTTATTTGATATGAGCTAAAGCAGTATTTAACTAAACATTTATGAGATAAACTTTCATTATATCATTCTGCTGCCACAGACAGTCATTACCAAAGAGTAATATACCACTCAAGGCATTAGAAAATGCATTTGCATGAGATGTTAGTCAGCCAATTATTCAATTACTAATTATCTCATGGCCTCATGATTGTGCTGCTAGCTCACAATCAGGTCATTTTCTTGCATGCATAGTAAATTTTTTCTCCCCTAGCTTGCTGTTTATTTTTTATTACTGCTGCTCACTTAGAAAAATGACAGCACAACTTATTACTGTGTTAGTTGAAGGAATAGTGGATGACTAGGTATGGGCTCACAGTTGTGAAACCATAACAAAATGGTGCAACACCATTTTGTTTGTGTTTGGTGCACTTTATACATAGTTGCAACCGGTCAGGGGATAACTTCATCGAAGTGGCACTATGATTGCTTAAGCAGCTTTATCAAATTCTGTCACTTACAAAAAAACGTACTTAAAACAATGATACTGATGATAAAACTTAGTTTTTTATTTTGATACAGAAATTGAGCATTACTCAATGGTGTGCATCTTTTACCAAGAAACTCACCTGACAGGCACACAAAAAGAAATGAAAATTTTGATAGCTCTCAGTCGAAACCTCGGATGAGCTAGAATATACAAACACTGTAATGTTGCAGATGGGACTGTACATAGCAAACAGATCAACACCAAATGTTTTGGAGATAGTGATACCATTAATTGATGTTATGTATGCATATTCCATAAAATTTCAGTGTGGAAACTGGTTTATTTCAAAATATTGATTATTTCAAATTTGTTACTCAGAAACATCAAAGCAAATTCTGTCATCAAAATCAAGTGAACTGATAAATTTCAGTAATACATTTAATTATGTTTTACTTTAACAATGTTGAAAGTAAATGTTGACTCTGTTGTAAAATATAAATACAAGTACGGTGGAGTCCATGAGGAATTAAAATTGCAATAATATAGGAAATTATGGGAAAGAGAAGAGGAGGAAATTAAGGAAATTATCATCTGGGAAGAGATGCTAGGAGAGAATCACAGTGGAATGATGGATGTAGGAACTGAAGTAGAGAACATGAAAACAGGAACAGATCATGGAAATGAAATAACAGAACATTTAACAACAGTAGGTATGAGACTATGGGCAATGGTCAGGTATAATAGGGGGTTGTCCCTCTGGCAGCCTGTCAATTTGGGGCCAGAAAAAACAGACAGAAAAGATTATGAAAGGATGAGAAAATTCGGAGCATATGGGCAGCAAGACAGAGACGGATATGAACTGAATAGTCTATATTCTGATAGGAAATTTTTGAGTGCACAAACGTTGTTATGCATAGAAAATTGGGATAAGTTAATCACAGTGTGGAAGTAGAACTATATACAAAATCAATAAAGATTCTTTGCAATGTATCAAGTAACAATGTTTTAGTGGGAGAAGAGATAACTGATAATTTTTTTTATAAATTTGGGTTACATAAGTTGCTGATTAAGGTTGCAGATGTTGTAGTGGTTTTCGATCCAAAGACTGGTTTAATGCATCTTCTCCATGTTCCACTCTTCAGCTCCAAATAACTCCTGCAACCTACAATCCTTCTCAATCTGCTTACTGTATTCATCTCTTAGTCTCCCTCTATGATTTTATCCCCCGCACCCCACCCCCATACGGTAGTTATGTGGTCTACTGTGACGTCACTTGGGATTCGTGACATCACATACAAAAGAAACTTTACACACACAGATTATATATAAGGAAACATTCAACATGGGAAAAATATATCTAAAAACAAAGATGATGTGACTTACCAAATAAAAACGCTGGCAGGTCGATAGACACACAAACAAACACAAACATACTCACAAAATTCAAGCTTTCACAGCCAACGGTCGCTTCTTCAGCAAAGAGGGAAGGAGAGGGAAAGACGAAAGGATCTGGGATTTAAGAGAGCGATGGTAAGGAGTCATTCCAAACCCGGGAGTGGAAAGACTTACCTTAGGGGGGAAAAAAGACAGTAATACACTTGCACACACACACACACACACACACACACACACATATCCATCTGCACATGTCAAGTATGTCTGCTTGTTTCTGTGTATGTGCGGATGGATATGTGTGTGTGTGCGTGTGTATACCTGACTTTTTTTTCCCCTAAGGTAAGTCTTTCCGCTCCCGGGATTGGGATGACACCTTACCCTCTCCCTTAAAACCCACATCCTTTCATCTTCCCCTCTCCTTCCCTTTCCCTCTTTCCTGAAGAAGCAACCGTTGGTTGCGAAAGCTAGAATTTTGTGTGTATGTTTGTGTTTGTTTGTGTGTTGATCGACCTGCCAGCAGTATATATATATATATAAAAACAAAGATGATGTTACTTAATAAATGAAACACTGGCAGGTCGATAGATGTAATGAGTTGGAGGTGTTGATCTACGTAGGCAGAGATAAGTTCTGTGGGCACTTGGTAACCAGCTACAATGATGCGGCCGGAATGATTGGGTTTGTGAATTTTAGGAAGAAGGTAGAAGGTAGGGGTGCGGGCTGTCAGTGGGGTCAGGAGGTTGATGGAGTCAGGTGAAAGGTTTTGTAGGGGACCTAAGGTTCTGAGGATTCCTTAAAGCTCTGCTGGACATCAGGAATGGGATTATCTTCGCAAACTATGTATGTGGTGTTGTCTGAAAGCTGCCGCAGTCCCTCAGCCACATACTCCTGATGATCAACTACCACGGTCATGGAACCCTTGTCCGCCGGAAGAATGACTATGGACCGGTCAGCCTTCAGATCATGGTTAGCCTGGTCTTCAGCAGTGGTGATGTAGGGAGTAGGATTAAGGTTTTTTAAGAAGGATTGAGAGGCAAGGCTGGAAGTTAGAAATTCCTGGAAGGTTTGCAGAGGGTGATTTTGAGGAAGAGGAGGTGGGTCCCGCTGTGACGGAGAACGGAACTGTTCAAGGCAGGGTTCACTTTGGATAGTGTCATGGGGAGTTGAATCTTTAGGAGTAGGCTTAGGATCATTTTTCTTCATGGGAAGGTGATATTTCCAGCAGAGAGTATGAGTGTAGGACAATAAATCTTTGGCGAGGGCTGTTTAGTTGAATCTGGGATAATTTCTGACTTCCAGCCTTGCCTTGCCTCTAATAGTTTGGTAATATTCACACCTTTCAGCACCTGCTTTCTTTGGAATTGGTATATATTCTTCTTGAAGTCTGAGGGTATTCTACCTGTCTCATACACCTTGTTCACCAGATGGAAGTGTTTTGTCATGGCTGGTTATCACACGGTACCATTAGTTCTGACAGAATGTTGTCTACTCGTGGGGCCCTCTTTTAACTTAATACTCCACCGTTCTGTCAAATTATTCTCACATATCATGCGTCCCATCATATCTTCATCTGCTTTCTTGTCCTGTTTCTATAATACTGCCTGCGAGTTCAACTCACTTTTATACAATGTCTATGTACTCCTTCCACTTTTCTTTTCTTAATACTAGTTTTCCATCTGATCTCTTGATGTGCATATAGCTTCTTCTCCTTTCTCCACAGGCCTCTTTAATTTTATTGTAGCTGGTGTCTATCTTTCCCCCAAATCCTTACATTTTTTCTGTAGCCATTACTGCTTAGCCATTTTACACTTCCTGTTACTCCCATTATTGAGTTTTTTGTATTACCTTTCACCTGCATAATTAACTGCATTTTATATTTCTCCTTTCAACAGTTAAATTAAAAATCTCCTGTCTTACCAAAGGATTTCTCCTTAGCCTTGATTTTTTTACCTATTTGATTCCTCTATTTCCTTCATTATTTCATCTCTCAAAGCTACCCATTTCTCTTCTACTGTATCCCTTCTCCTGTTCTTGTCATTTGTTGCCTAAGCTCCTTCTGATGCTCTCAGCAACCTCTGGTTCTTTCAACTTATCTGGATCCCATCTCCTTAATTTCCTATCTTTTTTGCAATTTCTTCTGTTTTTAACTACAGTTCACAACCAATAAGTCATGTTCACAGTCCACACCTCCTCAAGAAATGACTGAAAGTTTAATATCTCGTTCAAAAATCTCTGTCCTACAACTACATTATCAATCTGAAACCTTCCGGTATCACCAGGTCTCTTCTACATGTACAAGCTTCATTCATGGTTCTTAAACCAGGTGTTAGTGTTAATTAAACTGTACTCTGTTGAAAATTCTACCAGGTGGCTTCCTCTTCATTACTTTCCCCCCAGTCCACATTCACCAACAGTTTTTCCTGCTATTAATTTTCAGTCACAAATCACTATTAAATTTTCATATTCCTTGTTGTTGTTGTGGTTTTCAGTCCTGAGACTGGTTTTATGCAGCTCTCCATGCTACTCCATCCTGTGCAAGCTTCTTCATCTCCCAGTACCTACTGCAACCTACATCCTTCTGAATCTGTATAGTGTATTCATCTCTTGGTCTTCCTCTACATTTTTACCCTCCACGCTGCCCTCAAATACTAAATTTGTGATCCCTTCATGCCTCAGAACATGTCCTACCAACCGATCCATTCTTCTAGTCAAGTTGTGCCACAGACTTCTCTTCTCCCCAATCCTATTCAATACCTCCACAATAATTATATGATCTACTCATCTAATCTTCAGCATTCTTCTGTAGCACCACATTTCAAAAGCTTCTATTCTCTTCTTGTCCAAACTAATTATTGTCCATGTTTCACTTCCATACACGGCTATGCTCCACACAAATTTTTTTTCAGAAATGACTTCCTGACACTTAAATCTATACTCAATGTTAACAAATTTCTCTTCTTGAGAAACGCTTTCCTTGCCATTCCCACTCTACATTTTATATACTCTCAACTTTGACCATCATCAGTTATTTTCCTACCCAAATAGCAAAACTCCTTTACTACTTTAAGTGTCTCATTTCCTAATCTAATTCCTTCAGTATCACCCGACTTAATTCGACCACATTCCATTATCCACGTTTTGCTTTTGTTGATGTTCATTTTATATCCTCCTTTCAAGACACTGTCCATTCCGTTCAACTGCTCTTCCATGTCCTTTGCTGTCTCTGACAGAATTACGATGTCATCAGCAAACCTTCTTCTCCATGGATTTTAATACTTTCTCTGATTATTTCTTTTGTTTCCTACACTGCTTGCTCAATATACAGATTGAGTAACATCAGGGATAGGCTACAAACCTGTCTCACTCCCTTCCCAGCCAGTGCTACCCTTTCATGCCCCTTGACTCTTATAGCTGCAATCTGGTTTCTGTACAAATTGTAAATAGCCTTTCGCTCCCTGTACTTGACCCCTGCCACCTTCAGAATTTGAAAGAGAGTATTCCAGACAACATTGTCGAAAGCTTTCTCTAAGTCCACAAACGCTAGAAAAGTAGGTTTGCCTTTCCTTAATCTAGCTTCTAAGATAAGTCGTAGGGTCAGTTTTGCCTCATTTGTTCCAATATTTCTACGGAATCCATACTGACCTTCCCCGACGTCGGCTTCCACCAGTTTTTCCATTCATCTGTAATGAATTCGCATTAGTATTTTGCATCCGTGACTTCTTAAACTGATTGTTCAGAAATTTTCACATCTGTCAGCACCTGCTATCTTTGTGATTGGTATTATTATGTTCTTGAAGTCTGAGGGTACTTCGCCTGTCTCATACATCTTGCTCACCAGATGGTAGAGTTTTGTCAGGACTGGCTCTCCCAAGGCCATCAGTAGATCTAAAGAAATGTTTTCTACTCCCGGGGCTTTGTTTCGACTCAGGTCTTTTAGTGCTCTGTCAAGCTATTCATGCAGTATCATATCCCCCATTTCATCTTCATCTATATCCTCTTCCGTTTCCTTAATATCGTCCACAAGTACATCATCCTTGTACAGATGCTCTATACGCTTCTTCTACCTTTCTGCTTTCCATTCTTTGCTTATAACTGGGTTTCCATCTGAGCTCTTGATATTCATAAAAGTTGTTCTCTTTTCTCCAAAGGTCTCTTTAATTTTCCTGTAGGCAGTATCTATCTTACCCTAAGTGAGATAAGCCTCTACATCCTTAGATTTGTTCACTAGCCATCAATGCTTAGCCATTTTGCTCCTCCTGTCGATCTCATTTTTGAGACATTTGTATTCCTTTTTGCCTGCTTCACTTACTGCATTTTTATATTTTCTCCTTTCATCAATTAAATTCAATATTTCTTCTGTTACCCAAGGATTTCTACTAGCCCTCGTCTTTTTACCTACTTGATCCTCTGCTGCCTACACTACTTCATCCCTCTGAGCTACCCATTCTTCTTCTACTTTATTTCTTTCACCCATTCCCGTCAATTGTTTTGTTATTCTCTCCCTGAAACTCTGTACAACCTCTGGTTCTTTCAGTTTAACCCGGTCCCATTTCCTTAAATTCCAAACTTTTTGCAGTTTCTTCCATTTTAATCTGCAGCTCATAACCAATAGAGTGTGGTCAGAGTCCACATCTGCCCCTGGAAATGTCTTACAATTTAAAACCTGGTTCCTAAATCTCTGTCTTACCATTATATAATCTATCTGATACCTTTTAGTATCTCCGGGGTTCTTCCATGTATACAACCTTCTTTCATGATTCTTGAACCACGTGTTAGCTATGATTATGTTATGCTCTGTGCAAAATTCTATCAGGCGGCTTCCTCTTTCATTTCTTAGCCCCAGTCCATATTCACGTACTATGTTTCCTTCTCTTCCTTTTCCTACTACTGAATTCCAGTCACCCATGACTATTAAATTTTCGTCTCCCTTCACTATCTGAATAATTTCTTTTATTTCATCATACATTTCTTTAATTTCTTCATATGCACAGCTAGTTGGCATATAAACTTGTACCACTGTTGTAGGTGTGGGCTTCATGACTATCTTGGCCGCAACAATGTATTCACTATAGTGTTTGTAGTATCTTACCTGCACTCCTATTTTTTTATTCATTATTAAACCTACTCCTGTATTACCCCTATTTGATTTAGTATTTATAACCCTGTATTTGCCTGACCACAAGTCTTGTTCCTCCTGCCAGCAAACTTCACTAATTCCTACTATATCTAACTTTAAACTATGCATTTTCCTTTTTAAATTTTCTAACCTACCTGCTCGATTAAGGGATCTGACATTACATACTCCGATCCATGGACAGCCAGTTTTCTTTCTCCTGATAACGAAGTCCTCCTGAGTAGTCCCCGCCCAGAGAACCGAATGGGGGACTATTCTACCTTCAGAATATTTAGAATATTTTACCCAAGAGGACGTCATCATCATTTAACCATACAGTAAAGATGTAGTTTCCCCTTGCTTTCAGCTGTTTGCAGTACCAGCACAGCAAGGCCGTTTTGGTTAGTGTTACAAGGCCAGATCAGTCAATCATCCAGACTGTTACCCCTGCAACTATTGAAAAGGCTACTGCCCCTCTTCAGGAACCAAACATTTGTCTAACCTCTCAACAGATACCCCTCCATTGTGGTTGCACCTACGGTACGGCTATCTGTATCGCTGAGGCACGCAAGACTCCCCACCAACGGCAAGGTCCATGGTTCTTCGGTGGGGGGGTGTCATCTTCCTTAACTATCTGACTAATTTATTTTATCTCATCACACATTTCTTCAATCTATTAATCATCTTTAGAGCTATCTGGAATATAAATTGTATTACTGTGCTGGTTGAGAACTTTCGGTCTGTCTTGACTACAATAATGTGTTCAAAAAGCTGTACGTAGTACAAGGTTTGCCCAGAAAGTAAGGCACCACACTTTTTTCTTCAACAATTCTTTATTGAACATAATGAGAATTACACACACAAAAGAATGGTGTTTTATCTACACACCCTATTTTTCCACGTAATGTCCATCCTGTTCTATTGCCTTCCTCCAGTGTGAAACAAGGGCATGTATGCCCTGTCAGAATCAGTCCTTGTCCTGGTGGCAGAGCCAGTGCTTCACTGTGTGAATCACCTCCAGGTTGTTGTCAAAACGTTTTCCATGAATGGCATCCTTCTATGGCTGAAAACAAGTGGACGTCTGAGGGTCTAGGTCACGGATGTCAGGTATGACTGCGGTGGATGGTCTCTCTGCCCACTGTAAATTGTGGAGCTCTGCCAAACTGCCTGCTGAAGACCTCACCCTCCATGCCCAGCAACTACCTGTACTTCTGTTGACAGCAGATGCTCCATAGATTTTCTACAAGTGTTTGTGAATATGCCACACAGTTTCTTTCTCTGCAGTGAGAAATTCAATGGCAGCACATTGCTTGTAATGTGCATCACCTACAGACACCATTTTGAAACTGTCCTGCAGCTAAGCTTTATGTCAAAAGTGAACAAAACATGGTGCACTCACTCAGGAGACTTCAGATAATACATATGTAACAATTTTGCATTTGTAGCATTATTTCCAGTGAAGGAAAAAAAAGTGGTGCATTTCTTTCTGGGAAACCTTCATAACTCACCCGTTGAGCCATGCACAGATCGAGTTCATGCCATTTATTGTTTGTCATCTTCTATTACTGTACTGCTGCCTCGTTTTCTTATTCCATTCACTGGCATCACTGCCTTCCTGCCTTAACTGGCCGTGAACAGCAGCAGCAGCAGCACGTATCAATAAGTGCACTATCGTACCACCTCTGGAGCGACCAATAGTACGTCTGGGTTATCGTTTGTCTGGTAGTCGGTTGGAGGCTGAATAGCACTGCAGTCAGGACACAGCAGCAGTTAAGTCGGGGATGGAGCGCCAGTGAGGTGCCAACAGCCAGTGCTCGCCGTCCAATGGCGACACACATTTACTGTCCAATGGAGGGAGAATGGACAGGACAACTGGTTGTTCAGTTGGTCGTCTCATTAGTTAATGTATATTTTGTCCTTTCACTGTTTCTAGGCCTGGGCAGTTCGTTAGTTGGTGTGGAGCAGTGAGTAAATCTACTCAGATCATTGTTTGTCTAGTACCGTGCTCTGTGGAATTTAAATCCCCTACAGACGTCATGTATATTAAAGACCCATAGAGGTCTCTGCACCATCGCTCCATAAGCTGTGGTGGCATGCACCTCCTGGCCCGCATTGAGAGTGAGGGCGCCACAGTGGAACATGTGGTTGCAGCGGCCAATAGCGGCGTTTCCGATAGAGTACTTAAGTGCCTGCCTGTCGATCAGCCTAGCAGTCTAACCTTGAGTATGTCTCAGGACTTACCACCTTGCATTAGAAAGCGTACGTGGATGTGGTTGTCTTGTTTGCGTTTCTAGACCCTGTTGTCCATTCTTGTTGTTGCCGTAAGATCCTTCGTTGGTCGTGTCTGTCTTCTCCCATTGTGTTGTTGTTCGCGGGCCGCACCGTGGGTCCCACCGTGTCGCCATTACAACATTTTGTGACGAGGTAAACGGTGGTCGTTGTTGGTATGGAGGCGAAGTTGGTCTGTCTGCCGAAGCAACAGCAGCAGCTCATACAACAGCAGCAGCTCCAGTTAGACATCTTACAAAAGTCGCTGTAGTTGCTAACAGACAAAGTCGATGCCTGGAACACTTTACCACGACCGCTCCAGAGTCCTTTGGTGTCCGATGCTTTCCCATGGCCGCCGTCATTTCCACCCTTTAATGACGCTAACGAGGACTGGGAAACCTACTTACATAAGCTGAAACAACATTTCATGGCTTTTCAAGTCACGGACGACTCCTTGCAGCAGTCATTGTTTTTGTCTTGGGCCTCCCCGGACACGTTCTTTCTTCTGCGCAAGTTGGCCCCGTTGTCCGATCCTGTGGCTCTCTCTTTCCAGGAGATCTGCCTTTTGCTGACAAACTATTATTCCCAACGCTACAATGTGGTCACCTCTCGGCTGGAGTTCCACCAGTACCATAAACAGCCTGGTCAATCGTATCATTCGTGGGTCAGGGTCTCAGCTGTCGATGCATTTTTACGTGCAACAATCAGCAGTGTAAGGCTTTGTATGCAAACTCTCTGATCTGGGATTTGATGGTTAAGCTGGCTCGCGATCCTGAGGTCCGTACTGCGGCGTTGAACTCGACAACGCCTCCTTGGGAGAGATTCTCTGCATTGCCCCCTCCTTGGAAATTGCTCAAGCGGCTATGGCGCGACCGCAATTGGCGGCGATTGCGGCGTCACGGCGGGTTCCGCTCTCGCGATGTCGACGTGGCCCGGCTGACAGAGGCCAGCGTTGTCGGAACTCCTCGTTGTCCGACGTCTCTACGCCATCAGTATCTTCGGTCGCCCCTCGTCACCTGTCGCCCCTTGTCGTACACTTTCATCTTGCCCACAGTGCTTTACTGCACATTCGCGGGCTGATTGTCCCCACCGCTGGAAAACGTGCACGCTGTGTGACAAGGAGCGCCACATCCGATCAGTCTGTCATAGTTGCTCGACTCGCTCCAGTCCTGCCCCTCCTGGGCCTCAAGATACAGTCCATGGTCTATGCTCTGCAATCAGTCATCCAAAGGACGACCCATTGGTTCGGAAGCTTTTCCTCATGCTCTGCATTTTCACTGAGGATGTAAGTTTTCAGGTCGACACTGGGGCCACCGTCTCCTTGATTAATATGATGACATATACCCGGCTGGGCTCTTCTGCGTTGTGCCCTCTCTCTCACTGTTTGGTCGCCTCCGGAGACGGTTCCATTCCCCTTCGTGGCAGTTTGTCGTCCAGGCGACATACAGGTGTGTTCCCCGGCTCCATACCCTCTTTTTCGTCGACCACCCGTCAGCTTTCAATATATTTGGCCTGTATACGTTTCAACTGTTTGGCTTTTCAATTTCCGACGAAGTGCAGTCGTTTCCACGGCTCTTTGCTTTCAGGACTTGGACGATCTGTGCTCCACTTTCGCTGTTTTCACCGGATCTCGGATGTGCTTCCGGCTTTCAGGCGCACATCACCCTACGGTCAGATGCACAGCCTTGCTTTATCTGGGCCCGGCCCCTTCCGGCGGCCTTACAGCCAGCGGTCAAGCAGGAACTTGATCGGCTCCAGCCCGCTGGCGTGCTGGAGCCTGTCACTTACAGTGCATGGACGACAACACTGGTGGTCATACGAAAACCCAATGGGTCCCTTCGGCTGTGTGGGGACTTCAGCTCTACAGTCAATGTTCAGTCCCTTGTTGACACTTACACCATTTCCCGACAGGAAGACCTTCTTGCCAAGCTTGGCGGGGGAGAGTATTTTTCCAAGATCGACCTGGCTGCGGCATATCACCAGTTACCCTTGGATGCCGAATCTCCGAACATCGTGGTTATCAACACGCCTTTCGGATTGTATGAGTACTAGAGCCTTCCCTTTGGTGTCTCTTCGGCGCCGGCCATTTTCCAGCTATTCCTGGAGCAGCTTACACAGCCCATCCCTGCCTGTGTGAATTATCTGGATGACATCTTGGTCACCGGGCGTCCCCGCCAGGAAAATTTGCAATTCCTCAGCGCCTTATTTCACGCTCTGCAGTCTGCTGGTTTATGCTGTCGGGTAGACAAGTGTTTTTTTTTTTTCTTTTTAATCGAAAGTGGAATACTTAGGCCACTGGCTTAGCAAAGATGGCATTCGTCCTTTAGGTCGTAATGTCGCGGACATTGAGGCCCTTCCTCGTCCCAAAGACTTATCTGAGCTCCAGGTGTTTTTGGGCAAGGTTACTTATTACTTAAAGTTCTTGCCCCAGGCCGCCTCCATCACTTGCGTCGCAAAGGGGTACCTTTTGATTGGACTCCTGCCTGTGACCAGGCTTTTCTCCATTTGAAGGCGATGCTGAAGTCTGCCCCTTGTCTTACACCCTTTTCTCTGGATGGCCCCTCCGTTGTGGCAGTTGATGCATCGGCATATGGCATTGGGGCCATCCTTGTGCACCTGGATGCTGATGGCTCCGAACAGCCCATCGCCTATGCCTCTAAGACATTGCCCCAGCACAACGGAACTACTCCCAGATTGAAAAGGAGGCTCTGGCGATCGTGTTCACTGTCCATGAATTTCACACCTACCTCTTTGGGGCCAATTTCACCCTCCTGAAGGACCATAAACCCTTGGTAGCACTTTTCGGACCCTACTCTCACTTTCCAGAGCGGATGGCTCAACGTCTCCAGCGCTGGGCATTGCTTTTACATAATCAGGCTTCCACCATCCGGTATAAGCCCACTGCACACCATGCTATTGCGGACACTTTGTCTCGTCTCCCAGTGCGCCCCGATCCTGCCTTTGACCACAGGAGGTCCTCGCCTTCCACGTTTATTCCACCCACCAGCATGCACTGGAGAGTCTGCCTCTTACGGTTGCTCATATTGCTGTTGCTACCTGCTGCGACCCTGTCTTGCAGCAGGTTCTCAACTGCATGGTCCATGGGTGGCCATCCTAAATCACTCGTTGGATGCAGTCCGATTTCAGCCCCTGGCGCCACCTGTCCCACAGGCTCTACATGATCAATGATGTCCTTCTATTGGCCACGGAGTCATATGCCCATCAGGTGGTCATCCCTCCAGCATTGCAGCTTCAGGTGCTCAGTTTGTTACACCGCGGGCACTGGGGTATGTCCCGTATGAAAGTTTTGGATTGCCAGCACGTGTATTGGCCTGGCATCAATGGCGATATTGAGAGCCTGGTCCGTGGGTGCACTGTCTGTGCATGTCACCAGGCAAGCCCCCTCAGTCATTTGCACCCAGCCTCTGCCTTGCCGGCCCTGGGATCGCATCCATGTCGACTTCGCGGGCCCGTTTTTAGGTTCCATGTGGTTACTCATCATTGATTCCCACTCCAAATACCCACATCTTGTCCGAATGGCATCCACCACCACAGAGGCTACACTCATGGCCCTGGCCCAGGTCTCACCATCGAGGGTCTGCCACACACATTGGTCTCTGATAAATGTCCCCAATTCACAGCATCCTTTGTCAGGCCAACGGTATCAAACATATCCATAGCCCACCTTTCCACCTTTCATCCAATGGCGCGACAGAAAGGCTTGTCTGCACTTTTAAACAACGGTTGACTAAGGCGGTTGAGACATCTCCAACAACATTGGCCCTCACCCTGTTTTTGGGCACCTATCGCACTAAGCCAATTGACGAACGCAGTTTGTCAGAGGTCCTTCATGGGCGACAATTGCAGACCTGCTCCATTTACTGATGCCATACTCCTCCCACCCCCACTCCCAGCCCTCGTAGTGGTACACCCCTGGCACTGCCAGTCTAACCTTGTGTACATCTCAGGACTTATTGCCTCGAAATAGACAGCATATTCACTTGTGTGTTTTCTTTACGAGTGGACGTGGATGTCTTGTTTGGGTTTTTTGACTGTGTTGTCTGTTCTTGTTGCTGACGTAAGGTCCTTCATTAGTGGTGTACATCCTCTCACATTGTGTTGTTGTTCACGGACTGCTCCATGGGTCTCACCACGTTTCCGTCACTTCAACCCCGCGAATGTTCTAGTCGCCATTACAAAATTTTGGTCAGGGCTGCTGGCATATCTAAGTGTGGCTGGAGTGTGTGGTTCTGTTCCCATTGCTACAAGGTCTGTGGCTCACCGATCCAGGACCCGAAAATTGAGTTTTGACTTAATCTACCAGCAAGTCATGACTGTTCACATTGTGTAATTTGGATTTTGTTGTAGGCTGTTGAGACATTACTGCAAGCAACAACGTGTGTTTTCAAGTTGGCAAATTTTAGCCATCCTCTGGTGGATTTTAACTGTACTTGGTTATTTTGAATTGTAGTGCACCAGCAGAATCTTCTGCCTTCTGGCCGTTACTGTTCCTGTTACCTGCCAGTGGTGTAAATTCAGCCAGTGTATTTTCTTCATCGTGTTGTTGCTGTCCAGCACACTGTCTAGTTTGACAGCTCAATATGTAATTGGTTGTGGGCACCAATGCTTTCTACGTTGTTCCATTGAACTCCCTGTAGTGTGCTGGTCAGGTGAAGTGGAATTATCTTGTTGGTGGGTCTGTTGACTGTCTGTCAGTTGGGTTGTTGTTGGATTGAGAATAGTTGGGCCAACTGCCTGTCTCACTTAAGCGAGGGTTAGGTTTGAATTCCAGGCCAACCCTCGGAAACTTCTGACTGCTGTTGGGTGTACTGCCTTTTCTTACTTGTTCTAGTTGTTTGTATTTGTATGGCTTTTAGACAGTTTCTAAATTAAGGCTGTTTTGCCCTTAAGGTGTAAGATTATTTGGGCCTCCAGCCTAATTAAAGAACTGTTTTAAGATAAGGCCTTTCAGCCTTTCAAAAATTTATTTTGGTTTGAGTCTTAAGTGATGGGCCTTCAGACAATTTTTAAATTAAAGTTGTTTTGATGTTAAGGTGTCAGATTGCATGGGCCTTCAGCGTAATTGAAGGAACTGATTTAAGGTAAGGCCTTCTGCCTTCTAAATTTCTGATTTTGGTTTGACTCTTAAGTTAATGGCTTTTAGCCGATTTTAAATTAAAGTGGTCTTGCCCTTAAGGCATGAGATTGTATAGTTCATTCAGCCAGTAATTAAGTTCCAAAAATTAATTATATGTTTTTTATTTTTTATTATAATTATTTTGCTTGGCTCTTGTAGTGTTTGGTCAAGTAAATAAAGTTGTATGTTTGAGTGTAACTGACAGCTGCTTATTTTGGCCTCCTTCCCCAACTGAAACTACCTGTCCTGTCCTGCAGGTTTAGTAGGGCGTCTCACCCGAATTCCTATTTTCTCATTCATTATTAAACCAACTCCTGCATTATCCCATATTTAATTTTGTGTTTATAGCCAAGCATTCACCTGACCAGAAGTCCTATACAAACTGCAATTGAACTTCACTAATTACTGCAACGTTTAACAGTAACCTATCAATTTTCCTTGCCCCTTCTCAAATTTTATAACCTACCTGCCATCTAAGAGATCTAACATTCTACACTTCAATCCATAGAACACCAACCGAGACTGTTGCTCCTGCAACTACTGAAAAGGCTGCTGCCCTGCTTCAGGAACCATACATTTTTCTGACATCTAAACAGACATCTCTCCATCCCTCTGTTGTGACTGCACCTATGGTACAGCTATTGGTATTGTTGATGCACACAAACCTATCCACCAATGGCTAGGTCCATAATTCATGGGAGGAGCAATTTCAGATACAAAATGTTAATTTACTGTTTCTGATGTTGAAGCTGGTGAACTTGGCAATCATGTAACTATGGGGAAAGAACCTATGTTAGGTAATAATAGTGATAAGAGTGTAGGGGAGACAATTACAGTGGGATTAGTGAGGAAGATGTGACACTCAGTAGCAGTGAGAAAAAATAAAGATACTGAAGATAGGATAGGAAGTCAGAATTAGATGGTATGATTAATGTGGAGGTCGAAGGTGAAACGTTTGAGGAAGGTATTTATGGTGGCAGCTGTGAACATATTCAGGAAGGTCAGAACTGTGATACAGAGGTGCATGTAAGTGAAATTTTACTGGGTGATATCTGTAAAACTGTAAGTTCTTGTGACGATGAAAGAAAGTATGCAAAATGTATAAGTAATGAAATTTTAATGGTAGCTTGGAGTCATTATGATAATGAGAGTTGTGATAGTGGAATATAAGATATGCTGAAAAAGGTATGTGAAAATTTGTACCCAGAATTGTGGAAAGAAGCAAGAAATGATGCAGGAACTTAGGAAAAACTGGTATGTCCATAAGTGTCGTGCAACCGAAAGTAGAAACACACACAAACAAATATGGGGCGAAAGCTGTGGGATTTAAAGAAACTGATAAATATCTTTTGTAGAAAGCAGAAAACAAAGATGATTGTAATATGCAAGGAAGTCTATATATATTCATATTGAAAGTGATAATTGGGACAGTAGCAGTCTGACACAGGGAGTACAATATGTACAGTGTCTGAAAAATTAAGAGATGGAACTAAACACAGTCAACATTTTCTTGAGTTACCTTTAATAGGTCCTAAGATCAGAGGAACTACTGGATGACATAGTAAAATTATGAAGTGACAATATTACTGTCAATATAATATAATTGGGTAGTTAAAAAACTCTATTCACCAAACGGCAGCAGGAAAACACAAATACAAAGATATAAACGTTTGCAAGCTTTTGGAGCCTATGGCTCCTTCTTCTGGCAGAAAATTTGAAGTGGAAGGGCAAGGGGTGAAGGGAAAGGACTGGTTAGGTTTAGTAAAAGGGGCAGAATTCAGAAAAGTCACCCAGAACCCCAGGTCAGGGGAGACTTACCAGACGGGATGAGAAGGGAAGGCTGATTGTTGGGGACTGCACCGAACGAGATTTGAAAACCTGAGAGCTTAAAGATGGGAAACAGGGGTAATATGCAAGACAAAGATTATTGCGAAAACATTGTGCATGACTTAATACAAGTGGAAAGCTAAGAGCATAGTACGTGATAAGAGATGGGTGGGGGTAGGCAGCACAAAAAAAGGATGGGTCAGAAAATGAGAGACAAAAAATAAAAAGGAACTGAAGAAAGAGATAGTTACTGTGAAGAAATGTTGAGACCAAACAAATCAAAGTAAATTATTGCTGAGTGTATGGCAAGAACCATGGATATGTTGTAGTGCCTCTCCCCATCTGTGGAGTTCTGAGAAACTGGTGTCTGGAAAAGAATCCAGATGGCACGTGGTGAAACAGACACTGAGGTCATGACTGTCACATTGTACAGCATGCCTTGCAACAGGATATTGTGTGCTTTCAATATACACCCTCTACCTGTGGCCATTCATTTTAACTGATATCTTGGTGGTAGTCATGCTACTGTAGAAGGCTGAGCAGTGTTCATGTAATAGCTGGTATTGAAGTGTTGTTTGACAGCTGGCTCCCCCTTTGATAGCGTAAGTGTCACCAGTTACAGGACTGGTATGGTTGGTTGTATGAGAGAGAATACAGCAGTTCTTACAATGGAGTTGGTCACAGGGGTAGAAGCCAAAGTCTACGGAGATGGGTGCAAAAGGATCATATGATCTGACAAGTATATTGCAGAGATTTGGAAGGTGATGGACAGATACTTCGGGTGTGGTGGGCAAAATGTCAGTGCACAATTTTGGGAAGTTATAGACTTGTCAAAGTAGCTGGTAAACACATTCAAGACCAGGATACTACTGAGTGACACGTGGTTTACTCCTAAGACGTTTTTTGAGGGATCAGCAGTACTAGAATTAGATGTGATGGCCTGGGAAATCTGTTTTTGAACTATGCTTTTGGTTTAATTACAACCAGCAAAGGCTGAGGTAAAATTCGTGTTGTATTCCTGTAAAGAGTCTGCATCTGAACAAATACATTTGCCTCGAATGCCAAGGCTGTATGGGAGGGAACGTTTGAAATAGAAAGGATGGCAACTGTCAAAATTGAAGTACTCCTGTTTGTTAGAAGGTTTAATGTAAACAGAACTGTGTAGCTCACCTTCAGAGAGTATGAAATCAATGGTTCCTATCCCTGTAACCATCACTTCTGTAAGACTTGCCCTATGCATCCATCTACCACCACCTACACCAGCCCTGTAACTTGCAGAACATATTCTGGGTGTCCCACATGAAACTGGTAACCCTGACACCTGAGATCCAAGTAACAATGAACTAACCAAAAAAGAATAAATAATAATAATAATCATAATAATAATAATGTTTAAAAATGTAGCTCCCTGTTTATAAGGAATGGTGGAATTGGGGCCATGGGAATTTTAAAGGAATATCTGCATGCTGAGCTTTTATTAGAAGAAACTATAATTATAATTAATGAAATGAAGAAATAATTTGAGCCATAGATACAGTTCATGGGTGTATAAATATTGTATGCAGCCACTGGAAACATTTGAAGAATTTTGATCATCAGGTTATTGGCTGAATAAGAAGCACCTTTTTGTTTTCTAATGGTTGTCCAGATTGGACGTATTTTGTTACTCCACCATTAATACTACATTAGTTTATTAATATGTTCACGAGTTGCAGAATGCAATTCTCAATGTAAGTGTCATAATTTGGTTGTGTTTTATTTCAGAATATGCTGTTATTACTAACCTATGTATGTTTTACTTTGTATCTGTAGTCATTGTAAGATTGCTTGGTGACTTGGCATGCCAAAATATTCTGTACTTCTAAGCAAAAAGTCATCCAGCTCGATCAACCATTGTCTTTTGGTGCTATGTTATTACGAGTCCGATTTTATTCAAAAAGCGGAGAGAAGAAACACGGTTAAAAATACATGAAGGGATCTTTAACAGAAAAAGCCATGCTTAAGTGCCAAGAGTTTGTATGAAACATATTTTACTAATTCATAAACTTAATTGGTCTCTATTTAATATTCATTATTATAATTGCTTGTATTGTATCGATTCAGATACGAACGAGCTAAGTTAAAGCATCCAGGCTTCACTGACTTTGTGCAATGATGTTACTAACAACACACTGTAATTTGCAAGCATGATGTAGTTAATTTCACTTGTAATGGTCTACTTAAGACAGTCTGTTATGTGATGGACATAATCCACCACAGAAGTGGTGGAGCTCGCGAAAGAGCTTCTTGGGACATCGAAGAAGTTCACCATTTCACCAGAGAAGGCAAGACTGGAGTTATGGAAGAAGTTGATGCCTCACCTCCACGGATGGATGCCAGAAGCTGAAGAACTACCATCTGGACACAATGAAAGCTGGCTGGTGTGGAAATCTTTAAATAGATTACGATAAGGAGTTGGACAATCTGAATAGATGGGGCTTCATAACAGAAGATATGTCCTGTGATTGTGGACAAGGACAAACCACAAGCCAGATGCATCAGTGCCCTTTGTGCCCTACATCCTACATAAAGAATGATCTCCTGCAAGCCACTCCAAGCCCCTTGGGGTTTGCATAGTACTGGGAACATGTAATATAAATACAATTTGTATATGTATGTGTGTGTATATATTTATTTATTTATGTGTATGGCTACTATAAATTTGTATGTTACCGACTCGAGAATATATAGGGAACATGTTAGTGATGTGAGCCATATTTTGGTTGCATGGGTGAGCAGCTGCTCCATCTTGTTTAAAAATTGCATACATCTTCTCTGCATCTGTTAACTGTGCATAAAAAGAGTCTAGATATCTGGCACTGTTAAAGGTGTAATTGAGGACACACACCAAACATCTGTCTTCTCTGAGTGAAATGTGTCCTGTGACCAATATCTTCCATTCTGGCAGTAAGAACAATGCCACTCTACTGTCTCTTCCTTTCCAAGAAAAATTCGTAGCATGTCGAGGTCATGACATTTTCTACAATTAATTGATATTCGCTTAAGTTTTCTTTGGCACTTTCAGTGCTGGACAATGAACGGTGATGGCAGGGAGCAAGGAACAAGGTGACACTCACCAGGGCAGCTGATTGGGGCGTGGGCACTGGAGAGGGCGGTGAGTTGGGGTGGGAGGGGGGTGGTGGGGGGAAACGTACGTTTCTCAGCAGCGAGCGACCGAAAGTGACTTGCCAGAGTGGAAACAAGAAGACAGACGCATTTTAAGGGAGGTTGGAGGAGGGGGCAGAACATGTGATCATGAACCCCCTTCCGCTCCCCACCCCCACAACCAAGTTTTAATAAAAACATTCGTATTTTTTACAGTTGTCACTTTCAAATTTTCCATCTAACTTTCGGAGAATACAGTTCTGTGAGAACAAGTCTCGTAAATGGCGAAAAATTTAAAAAAAAATACAAGCTTCCTTTAAGAAAGGATACCCTTCAGTTGGGTTCATGAGAGTTTAGTCCATATAGACTGGGTTTAGGCCTGACTTGCTGTAAACTCAACATAATGAGGTATCTCGAACAGATTCCAACATAATGAGGTATCTCGAACAGATTCCAACAACATAATTAAGTATCTAGAATGGATTCAAAAACATTGATCATGTGAAATCCAATTCGCACTCTGACATACTGATAGCTCTGGATCAAGACAGTCAGGCATATGCAGTATTTATTGATCTCTGAAAAGCATTTGGCTCAGTTCCAGACCTATACTTACTGCAAAAAGTATGATCATATTGGGTATCAAGTGAAATTTGTGACTGGATTGAGGACTTTTTGGTAGGGAGGATGCAGCATATTATCTTGTATGGACAGTTATCATCAGGTGTACAAGTAAATTTGCGTGTGTCCCGGGGAAGTGTGTTGGAAACCTTGCTGTTTATGATGTATATTAATGACTTTGCAGACAATAGTGATACTAATATCACACTTTTTGCAGATGATGCAGTTATCTATAATAAAGTACTGTCTGAAAGAAGATGAATAAATATTCAATCAGATTTTGATAAGTTTTCAAGGTGGTACAAAGATTGTCAACTTGCTTTAAGCGTTCAGCAATTGAAAACTGTACAGTTCACAAAATGAAGAAACGTTCTATCCCATGACTACAACATCAGTGAGTCACAGATGGAATTGGCCAACTCATACAGGTACCTGAGTCTAGCAATGTGTGGGTATATGAAATGGGTAAAAACAGTTGGTAGACTTATGTTTATTGGTAGAATACTGGGGACGTGCAATTAGTCTACAGAGGAGAGTGCTTAGACATCACTCGTGTGATCAGTTATAGAATATTGCTCAAGTGTGTGGGACACATACTAAATAGGACTAACAGGGTACATTGAAAGTATACAGAGAAGGGCAGCAAGTATGGTGACAGGTTTGTCTGACCTGTGGGAGAGTGCAATAGGGTTTTCAGAAAAACTGAACTGCAGACTTTTAAAAATAGACGTGAGTAGTAGGGCGTTTGGGTTACAGGTGCAATTTTGATATCAAATTGACATGCAAAATAATTAAATTGATCAATTAATCACCCCCACCCCCGCCACCCCCACCCTACCCCGATAGCCCCCCCCCCCCCCAATCACGCCCACCCCACCCCTAGATGATGTCACATACTTTTCTCAGCCTGCAAGTGTTCCCCAGCCGTGGCCTGTTAAGGAATTCCCTCGCAGAAGCCCATCGTTCTGTGCTGGATTACGTAACATCATGTCGACTCCTATAACAAAGCAACTATTAAAAATGAAAAACACAATGGCGAGCATAATAAATGTCCTATTTCAATGAAAATATGCAAAGTCCATTCTCTTTCAGTTTTATAGGTAAAATCAGTATAGTTTTTATTTTCGACTGCAGTCGCATCTCATTATTTTGTGATGTCCAACGAAGTGGACCGCCACCAATCACAAATGATCAGCAGAGACATGCCCACTCTGCGTAAAACATGAAAAAAGAAACTTCAACTATTTTGCTGTGAAAACTACTGATCACCACAGAACGTCCTTGGTATTTTGAAACTGTTATCAGAGTAAAGAAGAAACGATAATTTAAACTACAAAGAAAAAATTAATAATCTATATTAAGCAATTTTTTCTGTTTGTTGAGCAAATTACATGGCCTGAGAGCGTATCTTGCGTTTAGAGTCTGCAAATAAACTCTCATTCCCCTGAAATGACATTAGAGAATACAATCTTTCATGCCATTGGCTCACAAGTTGGAAGAAACACAGTCATCTTACATTCGACAACAACAAGCCATAATTCAAGAGAATGTAGCTGTTTTTTACACTATGAAAGGTTCCCTTTTACCAATGCGATGCTATATCATACTAGCGTTTACTAAACAAATCGTGACAGCCTGTCTCGACCTGTGTAGGAGGGAGATTGAAATTTCGTTAGAAGATATCGCTGCAAAGAAAAAAAAGAAAAAGAAACGCTTGTCGAGAATCATAATGTGGCGCCCTAGCCATCTCTTCCACCCGCCAGGCGGCATGTCATTGATATCAATTTGATAGGCTAATTAATTAAATTGATCGCGAGAGTCACTCTGGATGGAAAGTAATTTTTGTTTTCAGCAATAAGATTACACTCGCCAACTAGGACAAATGGGAATTCATGGAGGGAACATGATGTTCTTTCCGAGGAACACTATTGAGAACCGACATTTGAAGCTAACCGTACTGGGATTCTACAGCCCACACATACGTTTTGGTTAGAACTGCGCTATTAAAAACACAATCGTAGCGACTATATTACCGTTACCTTCCATAAAAAGCGGTCTTAACTCTACAGTCGCACACACGAGTCGCTGATAGGGTTACGCTTTCGGGTGAAAATTTGGTCTGCAATTTGGAATCAAGTCTATCGATTCTACCACATATTTGAGTGGATTCTGTAGAGACGTCTTTTAATGATTGCAGCCACTGGTGAATCATACTCGTGCCACTCTTGTATCTCGAAACGTGTCACCTTTTTTGGAACCCATCTGTTAAGGATCCTATACACCAAGAACTCCAATGCTGTTTTTAGACAGTCCCTCTGCATCTTGTAATTGCTCCTAAGTCTCTGCCCTCCCCTCCCTGCAGCTTACAAGGGGAAGGCCTCAGACACGGCCAACCGATTCGGCTGAAATTTGGCAGGTCGCTTGTGTACAACCTAAAACGAAGGAATCTAAGATATTTTGGGTCAACACCTCCCCGTTTTTGAGAAAATCACCCCCAAAGGTTATGACGAGCAATCAACTCAAGATTGGAGGGATCGATATATAGTTGTAAATAGAGCATTTCTCCTCATCAGGTATGGGTTCCACAAACGCAAACTTTTCCAGAAATCGAGGTAAGAAACTTTTACAACTACCGCTTCTGTACCCACATAGTAAACGCTTTTCGCCGACAGCGACGATAGCTCAACGGCCAAGGTAACCGGCTGGGAATCTTGAAGAAGCCTAACCGATGCTATTCTTTTCGTTTGTATTTTCCATATCTCAATTGACAGGGATAGGAGGGTTAATAAGGTAAGTAAATCAATAAGGAATGATAATAATAAGGTAGGCAAACTAATTTCCCAAACGCCGTGAGTTAATAAAGTATTAAACTTTTAAGGCTTGTCAGATGAAAACAACTCCGAGTAAGAGTGCTGCGAATTCTTCACGAGGGATCACAGATAGCCAAACGCGCGACGCTTGTTTACAGCGAGACACGGGACAGAATGCATGAGGGGGAGTTATGTTGTCCCGGTTGCCTCTTCTTCGTGTCATACTTGTGAACCTGGAAGAGTGAAGGTGTCCAGCACGAGCCTTATAGAAGTCAATCGGAAAGAGTTGTTTTCCGTCATTAGGCTGCTGCGAACCTCGCCGATACATGTAGTGATTTTTCCATCGTTAATGAGCCGAATGAAATACGTTTTCTGTATGAGTACAGTGTTCCTCCGTAAGTAACATATGACGAGTACTGTATGTATCTTGTAGTAATGACCTCGTCTGTTTATGCCGTAGTAACTATCTATTGTTGGTTGTGTCATATCTTTCAGGTGCATAATCTGAATAATGGAGGATGTACACCCGTCGACTAGCGCTGTAATATGTAGTTGGGAGCCTGTCACAGACGATGGCAAGCGGGAAGTTACGGACGCTGTGTTTTGGTTTGTAAAAGTGTTGCAAGACAGATGCATTATCAATGCACTACCGGAAGCAGGCATTTCTGTTTCTTGGCGTTCCAGATTTATAGGAGCGGCTATCGTCGAGCGATTTTTGGAGCTGACGAACGAAGTGGCATTAGTTGATAATGAAGTTCTATACCATGAAGACGAAGCAGAAGGTGATTCAGTGGAAGACATCCCGACTAGTGAATCGCAAAATGATCATAACACTTTGGAAATCTCCACGTCACTGGTAATATGAGCTTCATCTGTTCCCGATAAGTATTACGAACGGGTTACTAAACGATTGATCTGCGGCGCTATACCCCTTGAAGTAAAAGTAAAGGCGGTAGCGCTCGCCAGGAATAATCCAAATTCGAACTTACAAGCACTGAAAACGAATGGAGCAACAACAGCGCTGAAAAGGAAGAAGAACTTGAAATTGTGGGAAAGTTATATCGTTAAAGGAGTGACAAGATACGACAAATACCAGGCAATAAATAAGTGGACATACGACCGATTTGTATAATCTCGTTGACGTAACGAGAATGGAACAACGATAATATTTCAGAAGAGGGCAGCAGGTGCAGCGCTTCAATACACTGCCAACAAGGATTTTACGTTTGCTGTGTTAGGTGTCAGGCAAATCCAACACCTTCCATGAAAACCCTGACATGATCAGCAAATCCAGTAGTATGTCACATAGCTGCGAATAAATCGTGACATTAAATTAACCAAAGTAATACGAGTAACGAGTGAGCAAATGGAATACCACAGACTAACACAAGAATGCCTAAATGCATGTCGTACCTTCCCACCATGAGACCGACGCAGTTCCGAGGGGAGAAACGAGAACAGAAGCCGAGAGCAGAACCGTGTTAAACTAGAAGGCCCTACGATAAGGGACAGACTGGACACCCACGTCGCCAGCCTACCTCTAAGACTGCATGTTTTAGTGTGAGACTCTTTCGCGTCTCTGTTACATCAAGGACCATCCACCAGCCCATGTTAAAAGCTAGAGCCCTCCAGAAAAACAGTACAGATCTTACGATAACACAAAAAGGGGCCACTACCACCCGCAACTTTTAGCGTGAGACTTTTTCGCGTGTCTGTTACATTAGGACCACCCGCCAGCCCATGTTAAAAGATAGAGCCCTCCAGAAGAACAGTATAGATCTTACGATAACGCTAAAAGGACCACACCAGCTGCAGGTTTTAGCGTGAGACTTTTTCGCGTCTCTGTTACGTTGCAAACTTTAAAAACATTGCCCCACCACGAAAAGTATAACGTTTCTCATTGGATAGACAGAATTTTTGTAGGTGGAGCTTAAGGTTAACATTGAGACCCTGATTGATCAGATGAAAACACAGCCAGATAGTTTTTTTTAAACCAACTTTGGTACAATGTAGTAAGGGGAAGTTAGGAGAGAGTTGCTTCCGAGATGGCGAGGTGAGTGGAGTTGTGCTGCCCGCCGCTGCCCGGACGCTGCCTAAACACCGACAAGGTAATGAACGCACGCGATGACGCATTTTTGAGCGCATAAGGCTTCACTCAGAACTGTAAAAGTCTCATCTGTTACACCCCCTTTTTGCGTTAATTAAAACTCATGGTGTTCACATTCGCCACTTGAAGAACAGATCTGAAACGCGATGATTTTTCTTTAATATAGTTATTGAGAAGCCACATAAGCCACTGTAATTTACGACAAGTTAGATAAGTAATTAAAGATAATTGAGGGTCACTGTAGACCATGTTGATAGTTTTCTCTTTTGTGAAACTTAAATTAATCCTAGATTATAGATGTGATATGGCATAGGCCATCCTTCGATCGATTGTAGAACTTGGAAACCCATTCAGGGAATATTCGTTCTCATTTTTGTTGAACGCAGTTAGTTTTTACCATCCTGTATTAAAACATTTCCTTTTATCAATAGAGAATAGAGGACAATACAACAAACGATGCAGTATCGCGAGAAATAGGACATATAACGCACCATGACGAGGATAATGTACTTCAAGGCACAGAAAATCTTGGTCAGCAGGCGACAGAGGAGCAGGAAAGTAGAGAGACAGTCGATGAGGATTCTAACTTGCGACTTGAATACGTAGAACCCATAGTATAAGTAATCAGAGCTCCCTCACCACAGAGTACGAGGAATGCGAGCAGAAAAGTGTCACAGCACAGTTCAATGCAAGCGGTTGCGAACTAACACTTGGGCGAAAACACAGAGCGTAGGACGTCGAAAGAAAAGGCAATAGGACCCACCAATCTGGCAGAATTATTACAAAAAATTACGGAAACCATGACAAGGCAGAATAAAGAAATTGCGAACCAAATTAAAATTCGGAATGCAGAAATGACGAAACAAAATACAGAAACCACGAGACAAATACGTGCGATTAAAGAACAAAACAAAAAAATTCAGTTACACCTAAGTCATATTGAAGACGAGGCAAAAGAATCTCGAGAAGTAATAGGAAACTTAATAACAGGTCACAATCAATTGAGAACAGACATTGACAAGGTACAAGCGGACGTACAAACCTTGCGTAATGACATTCAGGACGAGATCAAAACATTACGTAACAACACTCAGGGAGAAGTCCAGAAATTAGAGAAACAGATTAGCGAAATTACTAGATAAGCAGCAGGTACAGTGCGTGAAATTGTTGAAAACAGTGTGTTACACAAACGTATCACAAAAGCAGCGCTGAGAAGATACGGTAACCGCATAGTCAAAATAGAAGCGCAAACGAAGCGGCAATTTTAGAAATTGCGAACAGAGCTGTTGCAAACCATTGAAGAGCGTAGTGAACAAGATCGAACAAGCACAGAGTCTGCAACCATATCCGTATCTGTAATAGCACCAGAAAAACAAGAAATTAACGAAGATATTACGCATTTGCGATTCCAATCACAGGCGGAAAGTAACATACGTGACAATGGAAAGCCAGGTCGCGAAGAGTACAGTGCAATGCATTCAGCTACACGTTCACAACTGATGGAAGAAAATTATTGCGTACCACTCCAACGATACTACGAAAGGATAGGTGAAAGTTACAGTGGACAATATACAATGGATCTACCACAACCGAAAAGAACGACGGGAAAAATGACCATAAACAAAAGTGGCGAAGAATCGCGAATTTCATATGGAACTATGACGAAGTACGACAACGATCGTTTCCTCACAGTCAGAAAATTTCAACACTTTCGAGAAGAAAACTCATTACATCCACGAACTTTTATTGATCAATACCGAGTAGGATTACCAGAACACTGGACGCTAGCACACAAATTAGACTTTATATGTGCACACATGTCAGGAACAGTCGCAGAAACCATGCAGAATGTTGCAGCGAGATGCCGATCGTGCGAAGATTTTAGAGAGAAGTTTCTCTCACGATATTGGTCCAGTGAAGCACAGAACAGAGTGAAGTATGAATTATTACAGAACCCATATTTTGAAAATTCAGGGGAGAAGAGTCTCGTCAAATTTTTCGAATTAATGGCAAAGAAAAATCAATGCTTAGATGTACCATACAGTGACGGAGAGTAGATGAAATTATGTGCGATGAAGCTACCATTGAAATACCAGCAATCACTAGTAGGTCGCGGAGGCAATGACGTCGAAGCATTTAAAGGTATTCTAAGGGAACTAGAGTTCATATTTTCGGAAGATGACGCAAGAAAAAGACGAAGCGCACAAGACAACGAAAGCAAAAAGCAGTGGAATCCACAAGACACTGTACGAAGAAACAATAATTATGAACCACGGGATAACGTCGCACCAAGAAACCAGAATAGATTTCAACAAAAAACCGGTTATGGATTTAGAAGAGAATATGGCAATAACTATAATTCTCCCAGGAACGGCAACAACTATTACAGAGGGAATAACGACAACCAGAACGGGTGCTGGAGAACCAATAGACCGACAAATTGTCAACAGAGAAACCACTATCAACAAGCTGAACAAGAAAAGCGAATACAGATAGAAGACGTGGAGGTAAGACCACCAAACCCCAATAAAAGTTCGAGTTGACAGCCAAGCGCCCATGCCAAAGAGAATGGCGCACCGACCCAGGACAATTGCAGCACCTTGAACAGAGAAGTAAAAATCTTATCACGAGAAGAGAATAAGGAAGAAACAAATCCGCAGGAACCAGATGAAAACGAAGACAAGAAAACAACAATATCGTGTTGGGACGAAATTAATTGGGAGAATACTGATGAGGAAGATGAATTACCAGAGGCATGCACAACGAATGTAGGAGGAAAGGACGAAGTAATGAGTATTGCAGAGCTATTTGAGATGGAAACCAGGGAAACCGAATTCAATGAGGATAATGCATAGTCGACAGAAGTTGTAAATAAATTACGAGTGGGCACACAACCCAGCGTATATAATGAAGGAAGTTATGAAGCGATAATTAGTGCATTTAGATGCGATTATGTTGAAGTAGCGACGAAGAAGGAGAAGACAGACGAGGATGAGGAAAAAGTAGAGGATGTAGAAAAAAGCGTAAATGAAGGAAGAAATAGAGAAAAGGAAATAAAAGATAGAGAAGTAGCAGTCGAAGCTTATCCTACAGAAATTTCGAATTCACAAGGGAAGTTCCTAAAAAGACTCATATATGATTCAGTGGAGGATTCGTTGATGCAAGAAGAAGAAGAACAGAACCAACCCTTCCAAATTCAACCAATTGTGAAGGCCATGGTAAAGTATATCCCAGTCAATACTGTAATTGATAGCGGAAGTGAACTGACTGCGATCTCAGAAAATTTATTCATGCAGTGTAATGCCAATGAGGAATTTCCAGTTCTGAAAACACGTAAGATTAAAGTAAGAGGTCCTATTAGAAACAATGCTGCGGAAGTTACGAGACGAACAAGGTTAACTCTTTCGCGCCAAGGTCAAAAGATCGAAGCCAACTTCGTGATTATACCTAAACTAAATGTAGATTTGAATACAGGTGCAGATTTTTTAAATGAGAGACGAGCGGTAATAGTTATGGGGATGTCACACTTCTCTTTGAGCAAAAGCTAAAATTAGAAGAAATGCCAGTTATAAACAAACAATTAAGAATGACGCGAGATAAAGAGGATGAAGAATTAGAATGGTATGCACAAAAGAAGGAATCGCCTCAACTCATGTTAGAAATCGACGAAAAACTGCAAGAAGTTCAAGGTATTTCGGAACACAGTAAAAGAGAATTAGAGGGTATTTTACGAGATAAAGCAGATGTATTTTTACCTAATACTGGCAGTATTAAACACTTTCAGTACAAGTTTGAAGTAAAACAGCACAAACCATTTAGAGTGCCACCCTATACAATCCCATTAAGCTACAGGAATAAAGTATTCCAGGAGATATCTAAAATGTTAGATGACGATATTATTGAACCAGCTACCTCTACATGTAAGAGCCCGCTCCATATTGTACAAAAACGAGATGGGAGCATCAGGTTAGTGCTTGATTCCAGACAGATCAACACAATCATAATCACTGAGACAGATGGCCCAGAAAAATTAGAGGAATTGATACAAAACTTCCACGGTGCTAAGATATTTTCATCAATTGATTTACGGAGTAGTTTCTGGCAAATTGAATTGGCCCCAGAATGTAGAAAATTTACAGCATATTTGGTAGATGTTACCAGTTTAAATGATTACCATTTGGTTTAAACATATCATCAGCAGCGTTTATTGGGGGATTTAATACTATACTCAGTCCTGAAATTTTACAAAAAATTACTTGTTATGTTGATGATGTGATTATAGCAGAACCCTCTTTGGAACATCACAACGACACATTAAATCAGTTTTTACAGATCATGAAAGAGCATGGGGTCACAGTGAATATAACAAAATCCAAATTTGGAAGGCGAGAGGTCAAATTTCTAGGACACATAATTTCCGAGAAAGGGGTAATGCCCGACCCAGAAAAACTAACGGCAATCAAAGAATTCTGTACTCCATATAATAAGAAAACTCTCAGAGGATTTCTAGGTCTCACCGGATTCTATAAAAAATTTATTTGGGTCGACCCTCTCGCAACACCACGCCAATGTGCATTGACTGGAAAAAACACGCCATGGGTATGGAATCAACAAGCCAATGAAGAATTTTTAAAAGTGAAAAACGCACTAACAACAGCACCGATTTTAGCACATCCTGATCTAACACAAAAATTTTGTATGGCCACAGATAGCGCGAAAACAGGTTTAGGAGTTTTGTTATTCCAAGAATACGAACAGGCAGGGCTAAGATCATATAGAACAATTGCCTTTGCCAGTCGGGTACTCACAAAAAGCGAGAAAAACTATTCAGTCACGGAGATGTAAGCATTGGCCGTTGTATGGGGCTTCCAACCTTTTTGATACTTCCTATTCGGAAGAAAAACAAAAGTATATACTGACCACAAAGCATTAGAATTTCTGTTATCCGCCAGACTAACTCATGGGAGGTTAGCCAGATGGATGTTAATACTACAAGAATGTGACTTCACTATTACACACATACCAGGACCAGAGAATGTATTAGCAGATGCTTTATCACGATGTCCACAGGGTGCATCGAATAACATAGGTTTGGAAGCAGCAGAAGACAAGTTTACAATGTACTATATGAAACAAGTACCTTTCGAAAACTACATCACGACAGCATTAAAAAACATAGACAAAGAACAGGACAAGGATCCCGAAATACTAGGAATCAAACACAAGTGGAGAAGTAAGGATTTTCCAGATATTCGACAGCACTATCACGTAAAAAACAATGTTTTATTTTTTAGACGAAATGTTGCAACGAATGGATGGTTAATTCATATCCAAGATGAGCTAGTTAATAAGTACATATGGTATACACATTTAAATAATGGCCACTTTGGACCAAAGAAATGCTTTTTAAAAATAAAACAAACAAGCCATTTTCCTAATATGGAAAGACGAATTAGAACAGAATTAGTCAAATGCAAAAAAATGTATGAGGGCTAAACACGTCACTTTCCAAACCAAACCACCTATGTTTCCAATAATCCCTAAAAGATTAAAACAAATAGCTGCAACAGATTAGATGGGGCTCCTCCCACGCACAAAAATGGATATGTTTTCATATTTTTCGTTTTGGAACTTACTTCTAAATATGTTACCTTGACACCATTAAAACGGGCAACAGGTCTTGCTATAAGTAGAGCATTTAGACATGATTTTCTCAGACAAGTAGGTCGAGTGGAACGAATAATTTCTGATAATGGCCCACAATACAAATCAGTGTAGTGGCAGAACACGTTAAAACAACACAAAATAAAACCCGTCTACATACCTCAGTACAAACCTAGCGTAAATCCAGCAGAACGATCTATGAAGGACATAGGCACTTTATGCCGATTATATGCAGGCAAAAGTCACAACACTTGGGATATATACCTTAAAGATTTTCAAGAAGTAATAAATGAAATGCCACATAGCACTACACTACTACCTCCAGTTACTGTACTTAAAAATATTGAACCCCCAAACATAACCAGAGAAAATGTTAGATTTCCTATTGTACCACGTAGACAGTACAAACAAATCATAGCAACAGCTCTCTCCAACATCAGAAAGGCAGCCATTAAAAGAAAAGAAAGAGGAGATAGAACAGCAATTAAAAGAACATTCTCAGTAGGCCAGAAAGTATTTGTAAAAACACACCATCTCTCCAGCAAACAGAAACACAAAATACATAAGTTTTACGCTGCATACAAAGGACCTGTCATAATTAGCCGAATTGCTCATGATAATGCTGTGGAACTAATGAACCCAAAAACAGGCAAAACCTTAGGACTTCACCATGTGAGCCATATCAAAAAGTTTGAAGATTAATTTTATTACTGGTAAATAATCAGCACAATATTGCAAGATTATGTTGCAGTTAAGATAGTCAGGAGAAAGAAGAATGAAGAGAGAGAAAGGTGGGAAAAAGAAAGTAGTTTCAATAATAACACCAATAGTACCATAGATTAAGGTGAAGGGATAAAGCGTAGATAGTCTAACAGCATGAAATACTAAAATGCTATACACCACAACACTACACAAAAATAAAAAACGAATTTGAGGATTCTTGAGTAGACGTGAAGAGTCCAAATATCTAACAATTGTAACAAGGGAAGGGCGCCGACATTTGTAAAGCTTTTTAAGAAAGCGTAAAACAAGTAGGTACTAGATATATGTTAGATGATTATAAGTAAAACATTTTGTAAGAACCATTGTAAAAACTCCAGCAAGCAAGAGATTCAACGACCCAAAAGTTGCAACGAGAGAAGTATCAAGAAAGAAAAGGACGTAATTAGCAAGACACGAGTACAGCAAGACCAACAGAAGGCCCTTGCAGCGAAAGTGGGCAATAAATTTGCCCGCTAGGTGGAACCCTGCTGGGATGGACAGTGACAGAGCGCTACAGAGACGCCGAACGACGGGACGCCGAACATCAGAAGAGTGCAGGGAGAGACCAGCGAACAACGGACTTTCACCGCTCGTAAACCACGGGACGCCCCCCACTCAGCAGAGCGAGCAAAAAACGGCCCGACGAGAAGACCGCTTGGGCAAGCCACCGCTGGTAAAAAATATGTGTAAATGTCACTCTACTGCTATTAAACAGCACGCTGATGCACGAAACTGAAGAAGAACTTCCACAAAGTAAAAATGATACGCCCAAACAGTTTATCAAACTGTTACTCGAAGGAGAACTTCAAAACGACTAGTTATCAATAAATATATCCATATCCTGCCTAGAGAAGAACTAAGAAGCAAGTAAGAAGCAGAGAAAAAGCAGGAAGAACAGAAGTTGAAGACTCGCTAGATTGAGACAAAGAAAGAAGATGGGTGAAGAATAGACGACATACCTTTCCAAATCCCTATCCTATTGTAAACTAGTCGTCTGCGAAGTATTACAACGAAAAACGACCGTATTCAGCGACACATAACGATGACTTTCACGCATACAAAGCCAGTAAACCACGAGATGCTGCACTCACAGCTCCATTCCATTATGGGACCTCCACAACAGCAACACACACTTGCAAAACCAACAAGGAACGACGAAAGAACCTGTACATCAAATGCTTGCCCACATCCATCTCGCTCAAGTCCATCACCTTCGTGCAAAAACATTCGCCAACTTCATGCTTAAACATTCATAGGATTGTGTGAATGTGTGAAATCAAATTATGTGATGTAGGAATTGTGCAAAAGAAACGTGTGAAAAACTAAATAAGTGAACCACACTGGACAGCTAATAAACTACAAAATAACAGTCATTGACTATGGACTTAAGTAAAAAATAGACTATCGATAAAAATAAGTCATTAGTTCTGAAATGGACAGTATATAAAGAAACTACATACCACTTATTTTCTCCTCATAAAAATAAAAGAACAACTATATTTTACTTATTTTCTCCTTATAAAAACAAAGAATAAAAAATTATGTTGTTGGGTGTTTTCCCTTTCTTTAACATTTGTACCATTTATTAGGATAATACCTCAATACGTGGGTATGTATATTTCTTTGTCAAAGTAATTTTTTTAACATTTGTACCATTTGTTAGGATAATATCACAATACTTGTGTATGTATATTTCTTTGTCAAAGCAATTCTTGGAAATGATTCTTATTTGTTAGTGTAACAATGTTGAAATGAGTGTCTAGAAACAAAAGCATTTTACTTGCACATGATATTTAGAAAATGTCTTAGGAATAGATTTTACTTAATTACTACACTTATAAAAACAATATTTCTAAGAAAATCGATTTGAAAGACTCCTCGCTTTCGATAACAAACTTCTTAAAAAACGAACTTCACACATAAATAAAGAAAGAAAATAATTAAAAATTAATAATAGCATAAAAGTATTCTTCTCTTGTCATTTTAAATTATAATGTGGAAGAATATAAAAATATAAATTAGTAATACAAACTAGCATAGAACAGAATAACGTAGCTGAACAGTACGCAACAAAATTTAGATAAATTAGAAAATTTGTGACTGACTTAGACAACGATTCAATCATTGCCTAAATTCAGTGCAAAAATTAAGTTTGAAGGGTGGTGATATGTAAGGTGTCAGGAAATTCCAACTCCTTCCATGAAAACCCTGACATGATAAGCAAATCCAGTAGTATGCCACATAGCTGCGAATAAATCGTGACATTAAATTAACCAAAGTAATATGAGTAACGAGTGAGCAAATGGAATACTACAGACTAACACAAGAATGCAAAATGCATGTCGTACCTTCCCACCGTGAGACCGACGCAGTCCCGAGTGGAGAAACGAGAACAGAAGCCGAGAGCAGAACCGTGTTAAACTAGAAGGCCCAACGATAAGGGATGGACTGGACACCCACGTCGCCAGCCTACCTCTAAGACTACCACGCACACGTTTTAGCATGAGACTCTTTCGCGTCTCTTTTACGTCAAGGACCACCCCCCAGCCCATGTTGAAAGCTAGAGACCTCCAGAAAAACAGTATAGATCTTACGATAACACAAAAAGTGCCACTACCACCCGCAAGTTTTAGCATGAGACATGTTACATTAGGACCACCCGTCAGCCCATGTTAAAAGATAGAACCCTCCAGAAGAACAGCATAGATCCTACGATAACGCTAAAAGTACCACACCAGCTGCAGGTTTTAGTGTGAGACTTTTTCGCGTCTCTGTTACGTTTCAAATCGGAGCGTAAAATTCGTCAACAGCACGTCACTAAATACTTGTCTCAAAAGGATGTACAAAATATAAAAGATATACAGAAAGTGGCGGCTCTTTTCAGAACGTAAACGGCGTCACTTATGACCGGTTTTAATCGTGATTACGTGATCAACACCAATCAAACTGGATGCGAGTATCGGGTAATCATTCAACGGACATTATCGCATAAGGGAGAAAAACGAATCATTGTCGTAGCTGGTAGTAAAAACAAACTAACGCATTCGTACACGGCGCAATATGTCATCACAGCCTCTGTAAAAGTGTTGCCTAAGGTTTTCCTGTGTTTACAAGAAACGAATATTACATTTGGTTCTCGGGTTATAGAAGAGGTAAATCGTTTAACGGACTCGTTGAGAAATGTTTACCTTCTATGCTCCAAATCCGGGAAACTGACGAATGCGATTTACAGAACATTTCTTGAGAATGTTTTAAAACCATACGTTTCTGATAACATGTTCGGTCTAATATTGGATTCTTGGAGTGGACAAATTCATACTACAACATATGACGCAATGTTTATAGATGGCAAGGGTCAAACTACGTGCACAGTAAAATACCGCCAAACTGCACGCCTGTTTGCCAGCCGTGTGATGTTTATTTGTATGGCCAGGTTAAAAACTTTATTTCCAGGCTTCAGAATTGCAGTGTGCTTCTGGACTAGCGAGAATTGCACATTCGCTCGGATGCGATAACTATTCACAGCATAATTCATAACCAACTTTCAGCACCGGTTTTGCAGTCAATGATATCGTATGCGTGGTACGCATCAAAAAATATTAACGAGAAAGGCATATTTTTAAATGTAAACCAAGTTTGTTTTTCGCCTACTCTTCTGAAGGAGCAGTGTAGCTGTCGAAAGATCGCATTCATTAGATGTTCTTGGTGCCGTGAGTTCATTTGTTTCGAATGTTTATATGACAAGGAACATCCACATATTTGTTCGGAGAAAACTGAGGGCACGAGCAGTGACTGGAAGAGCCATTGTAAAGTGACCTGGAGTAACATTTTAGTTGTTTACTATCCCAAGACGTTAGAGAAATTTATTTGCCCACCTTATTACTATCATTCCTTATTGATTTACTTACCTTATTAACCCTCCTATCCCTATCAATTGAGATATGAAAAAATACAAAAGACAAGTATAACATCCGCTAGGTTTCTTCGAGATTCGAACGCGGGTTCTCCGATTCCCAGCCAGTTGCCTTAGCCGTTACGGTATCGGTGCTGTCGGCGAAAATCGTTTACCATGTGGACACAGATGTGGCGGTTGTAAAAGTTTCTTAGCTCGATTTCTGGAAAAGTATGTGTTTTCGGATCCCATACCTGATGATGAAAAATGCTCTGTTAACAATTATCTATCGATCCCGCCAATTTTGAGTCGATTGCTCGCCATAACCTGTAGGAGTGACTTTCTCAAAAACGTGGGGGTGTTGAACAAAAATATCTTAGATTCCTTCGTTTTAGGTCGTACACAAGCGACCTGCCAAATTTGAGCCGAATCGGTTGGCCGTGTCTAAGGCCTTCCCCTTGTTAGTCTATGTGATCGTCCCAATTAAGTCTGACATGTACATCTAAGACCTTCTGCATCCTGTGGGGAAAGATGACGAGCTGAGTTAATGCGACAGCAGCGCGTTTTGACCACTCAGTGGATATGAGAAGATGGTGTCATAGCTCCACCATCCGTGTCCAGTATGTAAGGCCAGAGCGAAACGAAGCTTTCCCCTACAAAGCGAGGTAGTAGAAGAGAGATTACAAGCAGCTACGATGGTATTTCTTATTGAGCAAATTAGGCAGACTACATATCATACATGACATGGAGGTAGGACGAAGATTTTGCTACTTCTTTGCGACACATCTCCAAACTACATACAGGTACTGCAGTCTGAAGAAGATCTGTGTCTCTCAGGGTGCATTCATGGCTATCACCCAAACCTAAGTGGCGAACCTATTAAGTATACAGGTATTGGTTCACTGGAGCCGGTGGTTCAAGATCGAAGTCTCTTCCACAGACTGGTATAAAGTTCCATCACCTGTACTGTAGGATGACCATATCCAACAGGCCATCAGTTACAGGAGAGGGTTCCTGTATTGTTCCTTCATAAGCAGTTTAATACATTTTTTTGAGTTGTAACACCCGATAAGTGTACACCGTGTCATACACTTTGTTTTTTTCTACCGTGACTTAGAGATCCGTGTCAGCTGCTAAACCTACATCGCCACGTTTCGACCCTCTGGCTCTCACAGAGAACTGAACATCACATGGCATAAACTATACAGCTAAAACAACACAGGGTGGTAGAAATAAAACACAGACACAATGTTTCTCATTGACAAAAATGCGGAAGACATTGCAGCAAATGGAAACTGGAAGAGTTTGCAGTATTGTAGAGCGTTCCCAACATCTATTCATCTTCCCATCGACAGGGCAGGGGATGTCTCGGTGCTCCGTTTCGAAAAGCATTGTTCCTTCATTTCGCACTGATGTATATGTTTACTGTTCCACTGTTGACCATCGCGGGAAGGTGCTGTTCACACTTACTGATGAAAAAAATAAAAAAAATAAGAATAAAAACATGTTTAGGGCACCGTAGCATATGCAAATAGGCCGAGTCTGTAGCAATGAAGAACGCTTCGAAATAATTGTATTAAGGTGATGTACTCTACATTCAATCCCATGTTCCACAGCGACAAGTAGCGGATATCCGGTGTTCCGTCAAACCTCCCTCCATCTCAACCGAGTGGTGTCTGTCAATCATTGTGCGGGACTCAACAGTGTACCCAGTGGACAGTCGGGATGGGAGAGATGCCATTGATATGGGGCGACGTACTGTAAAACTTACTGCAGTTGATAGCGAGATCAATTTTACCTAGAAGTCGGAGAGAGCAATATCTGTCACATTTTGCAACCTGTGTAGACACAGAGTGAGCTGAGTTAATGCTATAGACCGTGTTTTGAGCACTCAATAGAAATGGGAACATATTATTGTAGCTCCGCCACCCCTGTATGATGTGTAAGGTCAGCTCCAAACAAAGCCTGCTCCTGCAACACGACATAGCATAAAAGACAGTACGAACAGTTACGGTGGTGTTTTTTGTTGGGAGAAATAGGAAGACTCCGCATCACACAGGTACTGCAGTCTGAAGCAGATCAGCATCCCTCAGGGTCAATTCCACGCCTGTTACCGAAACATTATATCATCGTTTTTCTCTACTATCCAACAGAGAAAAATTACGAACTATAAAAGCTCCACTAACTTCATCCGATAGATTTTGACCACATCTTTCTCTTCCGATATATCGAAAACGAATACCGTCTACGTGCTAGCACCGAACATACGCAGCTATCCTATTAAATATACAGGTGTTTATCCATTGGAGCAGGTGGCCAGTGACCGACGTCACTTGCACAGACCGGTATAAAGTTTCATCGCCTGTGCTGTACGAGAACCTTCTCCCACATGTTATCAGTCGCAGGAGAGGGTTTCTCTTTCGTTGTTTGATACACAGCTTTTTCTGCTGAAACACGCTTTGTACACTGCCATACATTTTTTTCCCGCCACGACTTCGACGTCGGTGTCAGATTCTAAATTGACATTAACACGTTTGGTCCACTGACTCCCCCAGGTGATTGTCGACCATCATTCACGGTAATTGGGTAGCTAATGGCGCTGTGTTCCGTTTGCTTGTTTCCTCGCATTGCTGCCATGCTTATGATCACAGTTTTGGTGTTAACCATTCCCGGAAGGTGTTGCCTCCTCCAATAAGACTCTTTATCTACCTCAAATAATTAACTGCTAAGGTCATCAGTCCCTAAGCTTACACACTACTTAACCTAAAATATACTAAGGAGAAACACACACACCCATGCCCGAGGGAGGACTCGAACCTCTGCCGGGATTAGCCGCACAGTCCATGACTGCAGCGCCTCAAACCGCTCGGCTAAACCCGCCCGGCAGTTAGAGACATAAAGATCTCCTCACATTGTCTTTGACCATCACTCCCTGCAGCTGACCAGAAGTAGAACGCTGCATTCCGCGTTCCGTGTAGCAACAGTGAGAACCGAGGCTGTAACTGCTGTCCCGCACCCATCCAAGAGCACAAGCTTTCTCCAGATGTCGAGGAGGTTAGCACCCCTTCTCGAAGTACAGTAGATTTGAAACTGTTGTGATGATATAACAGATGGTTAAGAACAAGATAGGGGCTCTCCGGAGGGACGGAGTTCCTTGCGTTTTACGTAAATCAACTGCGCTATCAATTCTAAAGTATCGTTCTAGTGTCTGGGGCCAGTACCAAGTAGGCACTGGTAAGAGAGAACATAACCACATGCACTCCTAAAGCTACAATGTTCTACACTTAAAACACGCTATAATGTTAGATCGTTGCAGTTTCTGACATGTTAGTCGCATGGAAAGCAATACTGTTACTATCCCAACGTAAGAAATGTTTCCAGCGCATGACCTACATTCTCCTTGCATGTTTCTCTACGATAAACTATGGTGATAAACTGTAATATGAAAAACTACTTGCTTAAAACATCGATTCGTTGTGATAAACGTAGAATAGAGATTTCCAGAGGTCTATAGCTCCCCACTATTCACATACGACGATGGTTCAGAAGTTATACTATGCTCGCATCATATAAAATGATCGTTAGTAACGTAGAATACCTTTTACAAAGAAAGGGACAAACACATAGCACCAGTATTTCACATGTGAAATTACCCATCATTCTACCACTAGCTCCGTAAACAGGACATCTGTCAAGCAAATGTATACACATTGATTATAGTGCCTCACAAACACCTTAACTTAGAATCACCGCAGTTATGAAAATGAGGACTTGATTTTATGCCCAAGATGCAGTTTTTTTTTTTTTCAGGAAAGCACCAAAGACAGCAGTCAACTCGCGCGTGTCACTATTACCTCAACAGACATACAGAAGAATGTTGCCTCGACGAAAAATAAAACACTGTTTCCCCGTTTCCTGGTGCCTCATCTCACTCATTTCCCGTATTCCTCTTGCTGTCGTATACTCGTTCCCATGTACAAAATTTGTTCTGCACCAATCAGAAGACATGTAAGTACTTCCTCAATTTCCCCACATTTCGCCCTGTTTTCCTGCTATTTATACTTATTTTCCGTAATTTATCGATCATATGTTACTTCTGTCTATGTGAACACAACATCACTTATCTTTGCGTGTTCCAAAATTGCTTGTAAATGTAGTACAGCTGCCAATACCTAATGCAAATGCACTATTTTTCTGGGCGGGCGGCATAGTATAGCACTGTACTCGAATGCAACCAGTCGCCTCCAACCGCATATTCTACAGCTGCAGCACGTTTCCGTATGTCTGTAACTGTGCATGGGCCGCGGATGGCTCCCAGGTCTAATAGTTGACCCGAGTTAGCGTTCAAGTGTGGATCCGCCAAGAGTTATTCCGGAGTGATGTTGGGATGTGGATTCACAATATACCACGGCCGGAACAGGATTTGAAGGTAGCTTCGCTGAGTATTATATCCGTAGCTATGTCGGGATGCGGATCTACAACACATGTGGGATTGGGCTCGTCGGTGGATCAGTCAGGAGCTACGTCCGGAGATGTGGTCTATGTTCTAAGTTGGATCCACTGGCGGGAAGAGCACGTCATGGGAATACTGCATTTCCTAACGATTTTCGAAATGGAGTGTCCCACGAGCCTAGCTCCAACTAAGGTTCTGCGTTCGTAGTCTGTTAATTCCTGTAGAGTACCCATAATCACACTGGAAACCTTTCCACATGAATCGCCTGAATACAAATGACAGCTCTGCATACGCACTTTGTACCTTGTCTACGCCATATGACTACCATCTCTATGTGTGCGTATCGCTATCCCACGACTTCCATCACTTCAGCGTATATCCTTCTTGCTTCGTCTATCATGGTTTATTTTGACACCAAGGTAACAGCATTGCTTCACTTCTCTTATATCGTCGCCCTAAAGTTCGATGTTCACCTTGTTATGAACCTCTCATATATTATTACTCACTATTTTCGTCTTTCTTTGGCTTGTATTGTGTTGTATTTTATGTTATCTGGGGAATCAGAAACGACGGAGAGGCTCCGTCCCCGCCGCAGCCGCAGTTGTCCACAACCCCACGACGACTACAGCAGTCCCCTTCACCCCTCCACCGCCCCACACGGACCTTTCTTTCAGGGTTATTGGACGGGTCAGCCCCAGTGCCCCCCCCCCCCCCCTCCCCACACACACACACAAGGAACGTAGGGAACGTCTCACACTCACACCAAACGAGTGTAACTCCTCTTTTTGCATGGTAGAGTAATGGTGGTGTACGTGCAAGTGGAGAACTTGTGTGTGCAGCAATCGCCAACATAGTGTTGCTGGAGCGGAATAAGGGGAACCAGCCCGCATTCGCTGAGGCAGATGGAAAACCGCCTAAAAACTATTTACAGACTGGCTTGCTCACCGCACCTCGACACAAGTCAGCCAGGCGTATCTGTGCCAGGGACCAGGCGCTCGCCGGCCGCGGTGGTCTCGCGGTTCTAGGCGCGCAGTCGGGAACCGTGCGACTGCTACGGTCGCAGGTTCGAATCCTGCCTTGGGCATGGATGTGTGTGATGTCCTTAGGTTAGTTAGGTTTAAGTAGTTCTAAGTTCTAGGGGACTAATGACCACAGCAGTTGAGTCCCATAGTGCTCAGAGCCATTTGAATTTTTTGACCAGGCGCTCCTTCCCAATCCGGAAAGTCATGCGTTAGATCGCATGGCTAACCTGGCGGGCATCTCTCTTTTTGCTTACTCTCAGGCCGTATTTCGTGCTCGTCAAAGTGTTCATTTCATTGAAAAGGTCTTGCAATAGTTCTTCAAGTTCACTGAAGATGACAAAGCTAGTGAGGCTTTCTGTTGCTATTACGATTAAATGAGACTTGTTCGATTTATCACGCAGGTTACTGAGATATGAGCATATTGCATCTGGCTGCGACCATCTAAACAGGGTGTATGAAGGTAGTGACATGGTAAAATACACGGATATTTACAGACATAACGCACACAGGCGTTACTCAATGGCAGTTACTGCGCAAAGTTAGTATTGAAAGAGATGCAGCAGATTTTTTTTCGTCCCACTGATCTTGCGATACACAATGAAGGAATTGAATATACACATATCAATAACAAAAAACGTCTTACTATACTCCTTTACTGTGCGTCACATGATTATAACAAGAGTTGTAATCTCGTTTTGAAGGTCTACGCCACTGATTACTTCTCATAACCAAGGGCACTTTGAATTGCTGCTTGCAGTTTTTCAGAATCTGAGTCACTGAAAGACAAATCACTTACTCCATTGTCACCGTTGATAATATTATGAATAACCTTCAGTAAGCACTCCTCATCATCACCATGAACTAATCTCTTCGTCATGCTAGTTGTCTACTAAGTTAAGCTACCACATGATAAACATGGCCTATACGTCGTTTTTGAATACATTTATGAGCCAACTGCAACAGAGGGGAGAAGCGGTTGTAACAGTTTCAGAGCAGAGAGTCCCATTGTTCTTGTTATGTAAACAAACTGGCCACTTGCCGAGTTACCCTTATGTAAGGATGCAACTTGCTTGGACTCTTGTTTTGCTTATTTAGGACATGATTAATTGGTCGTACCTGTCATTATAATTACAATTCATGGCCTTTAACTACTATTATAATTAGTGTAATTTATAGGCAATATGTCAGTGTTCATGTTTACCCTGATGTCTGAATGCTTTTAGCGTCAAGTGACAACTGCCATCATGAAGACGACAGTTTATGACCCTAGACTGTCGTCTGCCCTCCCCCACTCCTGCAGTGTCCTCCCACCACACCGTCGCCTCCTTCAGGGGCTCCAGCATCCTGAGACTGTCATTCAATGTCTGTATCTCGCTCCAGCCACACCACCACCTCAGCACACTAATTCACCTCAATGCCCTTTAGAGATTTTTTAAGGAATACAGTTGTAATTATGGAACTTGACGCCACAGTGCACCAAAATATTCTCTTTTTACTCTAATATTATAGTAAATAACGTTCCTTCAGAAAAATACAGAACCTAGTAACTAATGTGACATCGCAACAAAAAATACTATCTTTCTACTCTGACACTACAACATTATAGTAAATAGCATTGGGATAGATTAGCTATGTACTTTGTTGACTGACACTGTGCTGGGCTAAGACGAAGTAGAGAGGGGGCGGAAAGATGGGTCATGTCACAGCGCCAGGTGGCTAATGGACTGACCAGCAGTGCCCATAGCAGGCAGGCAGATTGCTGGCTGTGGGTAGTCGCACCTTCCTCCACCTTCCTCTTCCTCCCTCTCTGGAGTAAACACATGGACACATGGCCCACTGTCTCTCTTTGTCTCTCTGTCTACGTGATTTGCACCTTATTCAAAGTGCTTAAAGACATGCTGCTGGGTTAGCAGTCAGTATGGTACTTGTGAACAGACAAAGAGAGTGGCCATTATTAAACTGGTTGTGCTAAATCAGGCTCACATTCTATATTAATGTAATAAGAAGACATATGTAAAAAAAATATTTTTATTCCATCTTTTTGTACAATGTTCTCAAAAAAGTTTAAAAGACGTTGGACCAAAAGCATCACAGTCTCTATTCAACAGAAAAAGCTTATCACAATAGCTATACTTGGAAGTAAACTCGCCAGTCTGGAACACTAGTGGTAGCTTGCGAAATTTATTAGTAATATTACACAAAACAGACGTCAGTTCTCTAGAAAATAGATAGTAATCTGTTGCATTCAAATTATAGTATTCATCCATAAGATGTTTATATACATTTCAGGAATCAATTTGTGGCCCTATATTCCGGGTCGTGTGAGTGAGCTGTTTCGTTGGGGACTCCGGAGGAGCCAAGAGGGCAGTGCGAGAACACACTGGGACCACTGGCGGAATGCATGCAATGCCGGATGGAAGGAATGTGGTCGCGAGGGTACACGATCTAGTTGTCAACCGGATCCAGCAAACTTAAAGTGGAATGGATTTTAGTCCTAGCGGTGAAACCTCCACCATTGTAAGATCTCGCGATTCTCCAGTGACTTGGGTTCGTGTTGCTGCTCGCCGTGTGGCCAAGACGAAGAGCAGCGAGTGGGGTGCTTGGGGAAGGCGGATCTAATTAGCTTTCCTCGACTTCTTGTTACTAATTACTGCATTCTATGTGTGACTATTTGTTAAGTTCAATCCGCGGTATTTTTCCTGCCTGGTGGCCACCAACGCCCCAGTGACTTGCCCTGGAGGTTAGTGTATGTAACGGCAGTATACGTTTCCTCACCTCGCCGCTGCCGTCTGGTAAAGCGTGTAGTTTTGACAGTTTCCTTGATTTGTAGGTCGGTTGATGTTTCTTCTATTCTGGTAGTAGTGGTTCCTTTCTCCTTCCGGACGCTCTAAGCACAGCATTCTGAGTACGTAGAGCTGACCGCCGCTTCCGGCTTTGGTGTGGTATTCCATCGTTGCATTGATTATCGGACGGTGGCAGCTTCAGCAGATTATCATCAGTCATTCGTTAGACTGCCACTAGTCTGAGTTACCATCTTATCAAGTGAATGAAACTCTTGGCTGCCTTTCTCATCGCTCCCGAATGTGTCTTTGGCCTGACCTACTCAGAGGTCGATTCCTAGAGCACTGTCTGTGACTAGCCCTTGTGTTTTAGTATTCTTTTATTATCTTATTATTGTATTACCATCATTTGTCTGATCTGTTTGGTGATCAGTTGCTTGTCCTCCTGAATTAACCTTGTTGTTATATTTGCTGTTTTATTGTATGTTTCTAATTTTTTTTAATATAATTGCCAATCTTGGCGTTAAAGTAAGTTTAAACGGTTGTTAAATGAAGCAACAAGTTTACTGTTACCAGTCACCATTTTATTTATTTCCAAGACGCGTTTCAAAGGTTTAAACCTCCATCATCGGGTGGATTTACATTAGTTAGTATTACATTTGTGTGTGTTTTGTGTTACGATTTTTTGGAGGAACTTGTAGCACTGCCTTGTGGAGAAACAAGACACTATTTCAGAACATGGTTTTGGATTTCTTCTGACAAAAAATTAAACTGATATCTAATGGTAAACATAAAATAAGTAAAATAGAGTACCTCCAGTGGTCACAGGTTCCTTTCGCTGTCGTAACACATCACATGTATACTGTCACATTTGTAAAACAAATATGGCGTCTGGAATCTGCTGGGTGCAAGGTTCGTATAGCAGAAGAGAAGACATAATCGCAAAGTGCAAAGAATATATTTCGTAACAACATTATTACAGAATAATTATTTAAAGGATTTGGAGGTGTTTGTTCTGAGGTGTCGAATATATATATGTGTGTACTTCAGGTGGCATATAAATTCGATTTCGACAAGTTAAAACAGCTTAACATTCGTACTCGTTTACACAATCAGGTGAAAAATTAAAAGGCTTAAACTTCATACTTGTTAATAACAATCAGGTGAAATGTTACAGACTTAAGTACAATAATTATATTGGCTACAGCAGTAAAATTTTACATAGATGGCAATATTTGATTGGGATTAATAGACAGATGTGAGAGGCTGGAGTCAGAAGGAGAAGAAGAGAGAGAGAAAGTCAGACAGAGAGAGAGAGGGTGGAAAGAGTGATTGTATGAGAGGAAACGCTATATGGCAAGGGGTCTTAAGATTACATGTTACATATATTAGCTGCATAAAGGTTGGGGTAACACATTGGTTAATGCTATAAAATATGCACACAGATATACAATTTGTGCCGGTAGTTGATGTAGGCCTACATACAGTTCAAAGCTGACAAGGGATACAAGCTGTTGGTGTGATGAATTATCTGTAAATGAGGTCAATCTCTTGTACTTTTGGCGGCTGTCAATATTTAGGGTAAATATTAAAGTGTCTCTGTGTGTATGTGTGTGTGTGTGTGTGTGTGTGTGTGTGTGTGTGTGTGTGTATGTGTGTGCATTTTTAAGAATGTAGACAGTTGGTGAAAACAGAGATGATGCTATTGTAAATATTGTCATTTTTGTCATTTAAGATGGATTCTGGTTGTTTTCGTTTGGTGTTTGTATATTTGGAGTGTTTCAAGGATGTCTAGTTTTCTGCCTTTCGGTTGGATGTGTAAGATACTAAACTTGTGTTGCTAACATGGTGTTTTGTTTCACGCAGGTGTGTGGCTATTGCTGATGTGTGTATTTTTCTTGTTTTTTACTGCTGCCATGTGTTCCTTGAATCTAATCTCAAATTATCTGCCTGTCTGGCCTATGTAAAAGCAGTCGCAGTCCAAACATTCAATTTTGTACACGACACTCCGGCACAAAGGCCGCAGGTGGCACTATCAACAAGTCAATTACCGTTTTATAGTTATGGACATTGTCATCATCTGATGGGACATTCGCTGTCAAAGTGGAGTCCGCAACGCCTAGAACGGGCGTTTCCTCTTCCCGCTGCGTCGGAGTATGCTTTGTTGGGTCATCAGGGAGTGTCAGCTGCTGCCATGAAGCGGTAGCAGTCGTGAGGGAGGGCAACGTAAGTGGGGGAAGCAGTATCGGCGGCAACGGCAGCGCCATGTTCGCAGGCGTGTGGTGCGTGATCCGGCGATGGATGCATCCGGATAGGAAGTGGCCCTCCTTCCTACATCAGGAACAGGTTCCTGGTTGTCCGTTGTAAATGACGATGGCACGGCAGCCGCCGATATAGAGATACGAGGGGACATGTTTTTCTAAGTTCAATTTAGACCTGCATGTTGAAAGGAACAGACATTGCAGCGACTGCATCCGGAAATGAAATATACTCGCAATTGCGAAATGGACAACCATCAGCTGTATAATGGAATGATGACAGTGAAAATTTGTGTCAGACTCGCACTCGAACCCAGATTTCCCGCATGTCGCGAGTGGTCGCCTTACCATTAGATTATTTGAGCTCTACGCATGGCCAGACTCACTCTTCCACGTGTCGACAACCATGTGTCCACAACCTGTACTTGTACATGCACTGCATACATTCCTGTACAGGGGAGACATTTTACTTGAAAGTCGCTTGCCTTGTGTCGGGACGGAGCGAGGTGGCCCAGTGGTTAGCACACTGGACTCGCATTCGGGACAGCAACGGTTCAATCCTTCGTACGGCCATCCTGATTTGGGTTTTCCGTGATTTCCCTAAATCGGTTTAGGTAAATTCCGGGATTGTTCCTTTGAAAAGGGCACGGCCGACTTCCTTCCCTATTCCGATGACACAGATGACCGCGCTATTTGTTCTTCTCCTCCATTCAACCCAACCAATCCGGTATCGGCGGATAAATATGATATTGCAGACTCCAAAGGACCATTGCATTGCAGTTCGGAACAGCACAGTATTGTATTTACCTGCAGACATAGGGCAAACGACTTTCAAGTAAAATGTCTCGCCTGTATGGGAATAAACACTCCTGGAAATGGAAAAAAGAACACATTGACACCGGTGAGTCAGACCCACCATACTTGCTCCGGACACTGCGAGAGGGCTGTACAAGCAATGATCACACGCACGGCACAGCGGACACACCAGGAACCGCGGTGTTGGCCGTCGAATGGCGCTAGCTGCGCAGCATTTGTGCACCGCCGCCGTCAGTGTCAGCCAGTTTGCCGTGGCATACGGAGCTCCATCGCAGTCTTTAACACTGGTAGCATGCCGCGACAGCGTGGACTTGAACCGTATGTGCAGTTGACGGACTTTGAGCGAGGCGTATAGTGGGCATGCGGGAGGCCGGGTGGACGTACCGCCGAATTGCTCAACACGTGGGGCGTGAGGTCTCCACAGTACACCGATGTTGTCGCCAGTGGTCGGCGGAAGGTGCACGAGCCCGTCGACCTGGGACCGGACCACAGCGACGCACGGATACACGCCAAGACCGTAGGATCCTACGCAATGCCGAAGGGGACCGCACCGCCACTTCCCAGCAAATTAGGGACACTGTTGCTCCTGGGGTATCGGCGAGGACCATTCGAAACCGTCTCCATGAAGCTGGGCTACGGTCCCGCACACCGTTAGGCCGTCTTCCGCTCACGCCCCAACATCGTGCAGCCCGCCTCCAGTGGTGTCGCGACAGGCGTGAATGGAGGGACGAATGGAGACGTGTCGTCTTCAGCGATGAGAGTCGCTTCTGCCTTGGTGCCAATGATGGTCGTATGCGTGTTTGGCGCCGTGCAGGTGAGCGCCACAATCAGGACTGCATACGACCGAGGCACACAGGGCCAACACCCGGCATCATGGTGTGGGGAGCGATCTCCTACACTGGCCGTACACCTCTGGTGATCGTCGAGGGGACACTGAATAGTGCACGGTACATCCAAACCGCCATCGAACCCATCGTTCTACCATTCCTAGACCGGCAAGGGAACTTGCTGTTCCAACAGGACAATACACGTCCGCATGTATCCCGTGCCACCCAACGTGCTCTAGAAGGTGTAACTCAACTACCCTGGCCAGCAAGATCTCCGGATCTGTCCACCATTGAGCATGTTTGGGACTGGATGAAGCGTCGTCTCACGCGGTCTGCGCGTCCAGCACGAACGCTGGTCCAACTAAGGCGCCAGGTGGAAATGGCATGGCAGGCCGTTCCACAGGACTACATCCAGCATCTCTACTATCGTCTCCTTGGGGAATAGCAGCCTGCATTGCTGCGAAAGGTTGATATACACTGTACTACAGCCGACATTGTGCATGCTCTGTTGCCTGTGTCTATGTGCCTGTGGTTCTGTCAGTGTGATCATGTGATGTATCTGACCCCAGGAATGTGTCAATAAAGTTTCCCCTTCCTGGGACAATGAATTCACGGTGTTCTTATTTCAATTTCCAGGAGTGTACATCATGGAAGTACGAGTACAGGTCGTAGACACATGGTTGAGAAGTATGGAAATTTCGGTCTGGCCTTGAATCATGCTCGTATGTCCTAATGATAACCACTCCCAATATGTAGGAAATCCAAGTTCGAATGCCAGTCTGGCACAACTTCCCATTTCCGTCATTGCATTTTCGACACTGCAATTTCATTATTGCATTATGCAGCTGATGGTTGTCCAAATTTGCAATTTCGAATAATTTCATGTATCTACATCTACATCTACATCTACATCCATACTCCGCAAGCCACCTGACGGTGTGTGGCGGAGGGTACTCTGAGTACCTCTATCGGTTCTCCCTTCTATTCCAGTCTCGTACTGTACGTGGAAAGAAGGATTGTCGGTATGCTTCTGTGTGGCCTCTAATCTCTCTGATTTAATACTCATGGTCTCTTCGCGAGATATACGTAGGAGGGAGCAATATACTGCTTGACTCTTCAGTGAAGGTATGTTCTAGAAACTTCAACAAGAGCCCGTACCGAGCTACTGAGCGTCTCTCCTGCAGAGTCTTCCACTGGAGTTTATCTATCATCTCCGTAACACTTTCGCGATTACTAAATGATCCTGTAACGAAGCACACTGCTCTCCGTTGTATCTTCTCTATCTCTTCTATCAACCCTATCTGGTGCGGATCCCACACTGCTGAGCAGTATTCAAGCAGTGGGCGAACAATCATACTGTAACCTACTTCCTTTGTTGTCGGATTGCATTTCCTTAGGATTCTTCCAATGAACCTCAGTCTGGCATCTGCTTTACCGACGATCAACTTTATATGAACATTCCATTTTAAATCACATGTACATATTTATGTCATAGTATAACTCAAGAGCCAACCATCACCCTGGAGGGTATACGTGACAATCTACCAAGTTACATTTTAACCTTGAATGTACCACACACACTTGTCCCAGAGGCGTTGGTGGGGTACCAGTTACGCCACGACCTCGGATCTTGGTCTTGTATGTATCCTGCTCCACTACTAACATCACTGCGTTTTGATAGCTCCACAGGACGTAAGCATCAGTTTGTGGCTTCATACGCATATGGCATAACAGATGTACCATATCGACACCATTCCTCAGTGAATTGACATCATCAAGGCTAGAGGTCGTGTTGCACAACATTAACGTGTTGTATCACGAAAGTGACTATTTTCTCTCCATTATGGCTACACAAATTACTTGTTTCGCTGTTTCCCAGAAATAACTGAGATTAAAGAATGGAAGGAAGCACTATTAGGGATAAACGTCCCATCGACATTGAGGTCATTTAAGATAGAGCCCAGTGTCGGAAATTTCAAGGGTGGAGACGAAAATCTGTCACGCACTTTGAAAGGAACCATACCGGCATTGAGCTGGAGTGATTTCGGGAAACCACTAAAATCCTAAATATCGATTACCAGACGCGACACCTCGTTCAGTATAGCTTTGAATAAACAAGGCAGTTTTCGTAATGCAACCATTTCGGACAAGCATGCGTTGAGTGATCACATAAAAATAAAAGATTAAGTTAAAAATCACCTAATTACGCAATAAACTCCAGAGAACCGTCGAAGTTGCAGTATTAATTTTCTTTATAACTTGATGACTCGTTAAAGACCAAGCTCATCATCAAATTAGGCTCAAAGGCAGTCTTACAGTAACAAAAAGTATTAACATCGCAATTTAGATAGTTCTGTGCAGTTCGTTGGATAATTTGATAACGGCTGTTGACGTCATGCCTTCCAGAATGCCAGGTAATATTAAAAATTAAATATCACCCCAGTTTTTTCTTTACTATTGTTGTTTCTCGACTTAGGCGAAATGGGAAGGGGGTGGAAGGACGACTTGTCGTCCCCGACCCCCTGGACTCTGGCTACACAGTTCTATAAACGACTAGAAGCGAGTTCCCCTGATTTTGGTGCCCATCTCGTTTGGTCAAGGACATCATCATGTGCCTGATGGCAGTGATGCAATTACAGTCATATTCAGAAAAAAAAGAACATCTTGAATGACTATATATAGGACGCTCGTATTCACAGGACATGTTTAGTAGTATGTTCTGCAGAAATGATTAGCATTTGTACCACGTCGGCCCGCGGGTTCAAGGTCAACATCAGTGTGGCGGCACAACACCACCTACCGGTAAAATGTGACTGCGCCTCTCATTGTCGCTGTAGACTGAAGGTAATGGATCAGTGTGACCTGAGCAGACGTGCAGGATATATGGCAGATGTGAGAGTGAACCGTATCCTCAAATGAGTGAGTTTGAAAGATGGCACATTATTGGCATGAGAGAATGTGATGATGGGAAATTGCTGCTCGTGTCGGATGAAGAGTTTCAGCATTGCAACGGGCGTCTGTAAAATGGTTCACGAAAAGCCGTAGGATGCAACGAGATGGGTCACGTTGCGCCAACCAGACCACCCCCCGAGAAGACCAACACCTCATCCGAATGGCATCGCCGGACCGATCTGCATCCTCCTCGGCTCTAGCGCAACAGTGTAACAGTGTAACACATCGCACACTATCAGGTGTGACAGTCTGTTGCTGTATATTACAGCATGGGTTACGTGCGCATAGTCCACTTCTCTGCCTGCCGTTGATGAATGTGCAGAAACTTGCTAGACGGCAATGGTGTATCGAACGATGTCACTGAGGACACAAATGGTATCAGACAGTGTTTTAAGACAAATCCAGGGTCTGTTTGTTTAAAAATGGTGGCCGCATTTTGGTTTGAAGCAGACAAAGGGAGTGGCACAATGACTACATTCGTGCAAGACATACAGTGCGACTGAAGGCATTATGCCTGAGTTGGCATCCCTTCGCTCCCAGCTTCAGGCAGTGTTGGCTTTGGTCACACAGCTTGAGGCTGTTGCCAATGGGCATCAATGTGGGGGTCCGGATGGGGCATTGTCAGGGATTGCCAGCTCGTCTGACGCCTCCCCCGATCGGACTATGGCTGTGGCTGCCCGGGATACTGCCCACATTGAGATTGCCCCTCACCTTTGGTAGAGTGGGAGGTCGTCTCGAGGTGTGGCAGGGGGCGAAGGACATTCCGGAGGGCTGAACGGAAGGCCTCTCCACTTTGTCTGACGAACCAGTTTCAGGCTCTGTCTCACGATGATACTGATCTCCGGCCAGACATGGCTGCTTGTCCTATTCCAGTGGTTGCCCCTCAGTCTGCAAGATCCGGGTGGTCGCACAGGGTGGGCTTACTGGTAGTGAGAGCTCCAACATCAGGCATGTAATGGGGCCCGTTAGGGATATGGCTGCAAGGGAGGGGAAGAAAACCAAAGTGCACTGCGTGTGCATACCGGGGGGAGTCATTCCAGATGTGGAAAGGGTCCTTCCAGATGCCATGAAGTGTACAGGTCGCACCCATCTGCAGGTGGTCGTTCATGTTGGCACCAATGACATGTGTTGCTATGGATTGGAGGAAATCCTCTCTGGCTTCCGGAGGCTATCTGATTTGGTGAAGAATGCCAGTCTCGCTAGCAGTATGAAAGCAGAGCTCACCATCTGCAGCATCGTCGACAGGACGGACTGCGGACCTTTGCTACATAGGCGAGTGGAGGGTCTGAATCAGAGGCTGAGATGGTTCTGCGACCGTGTGGGCTGCAGATTCCTTGAGTTGCGCCATATGGTGGTGTGGTTTCGGGTTCTGGTGGATAGGTCAGGAGTCCACTACACACAGCAGGCGGCTACACGGGTAGCAGGAGTTGTGTGGCGTGGACTGGGCGGTTTTTTAGGATAGATGGCCTCGGGAAAGTCCAGAAAGGGCAACAGCCTCAAAGGGTGCAGGGAAATACCACAACATGCAGGGACCAAGCAGCAATCGGTATTGTAATTGTAAACTGTCGAAGCTGCGTTGGTAAAGTACCGAAACTTCAAGCGCTGATAGAAAGCACCAAAGCTGACATCGTTATAGGTACAGAAAGCTGGCTGAAGCCAGAGATAAATTCTGCCGAAATTTTTACAATGGCACAGATGGTGGTTAGAAAGGTTATATTGCCTGCAACCGGTGGTGGCTTGTTTGTCGCTGTTAGTAGTAGTTTACCCTGTAGTGAAATAGAAGTGGATAGTTCCTGTGAATTACTATGGGTGGAGGTTATACTCAACAACCGAGCTAGGTTAATAACTGGCTCCTTTTACCGACCTCCCTACTCAGCAGCATTAATGGCAGAACAACTGAGAGAAAATGTGGAATACGTTTCACACAAATTTCCTCAGCATGTTATAGTCGTAGGACGAGATTTCAATTTAGCAGATATAGACTGGGACACTCAGATGTTTAGGACGGTTGGTAGGGGCAGGGCATCGAGTGACATTATACTGAGTGCACTATCCGAAAATTACCTCCAGCAATTAAACACAGAACCGACTCAGGGAGATAACATCTTGGACCAAATGATAACAAACAGACCCAAAGTTTTCGACTCTTTAAGCGCATAACAGGGAATCAGTGATCATAAAGCAGTTGCAGCATCTCTGAGTAAGGAAGTAAATAGGAATATAAAAAAAGGGAGAAAGGTTTATCCGTTTAGCAAGAGTAATATGAGGCAGATTTCACACTATCTAACAGATCAAAATGAAAACCGAAGTGTTTAGAAGCACTGATTACATTTTGCCAATAAATTAATGATTAGTTCAGCACAAGGAGTGTGCTCCCTGCCGCCGTTGGATAAGCAGCTTCAGCAGCAAGTCGTATAACCCTAGCTTACTTATTTGTTAGATAGTTTAATTAATTTATTTGCGTGTTATTGGATACTTGCATTGTTTAATTCATATTTCGAGCGTATTATAGTATTTGACAGTTGTAGCATCGCGCTTTAGTGTTTACTTGGTAGATTCTTACTTAAATTGCTTGTGAGTTTCGTATAGGAGGTGCAATTTCGAGTTTTAGTTACTGTAATCGTAAATTCAGCAGATTGTAGTGCAGTCGTTAGGCATTTGTACAGGTTAGTTCATACATTCTTTGCGTGTTTCCCTTGCGCTATCTAGGCACGGACTCGTGTTTCAGTAACTGTTGTTCAACACCGATTAGAATGGACAGGGACTGCAATTGCTGTGTTCAGATAAGGGCTGACTTGGCATCCCTTCGCTCACAGCTGCAAGCGGCGCTGACTTCGGTCGCGCAGCTTGAGGCTGTTGCCAATGGGCACCACTGTGGGGAGCCGGACTTGGGTATCATGGGGATGTCAACCTCGTCTCGTCTGTCCCCAGATCGGTCTGCCGCTGTGGTTGCCCCGGTTGCTGCCCGCAGTGGGGCTGAGCCCTCGCCTGTGGTTGATTGGGAGGTCGTTCCAAGGCGTGGCAGGCAGCGAAAGGCGTCCCCAGAGGCTGATCAGAAAGCCTCCCCTGTGCGTCTGACAAACCGGTTTCAGGCAGTGTCTCTGGCTGAGCTAGATGCAGCTGCCTGCCCTGTTTCAGAGGATCATTCTCAGCCTTCAAGGTCTGGGCAATCACAGAGGGTGGGCTTACTGGTAGTTGGGAGCTCCAATGTTAGGCGCTTAATGGGGCCCCTTAGGGATATGGCGGATAAGGAGGGAAAGAAATCCAGTGTGCACTCCGTGTGCATTCCGGGAAGAGTCATTCCTGATGTGGAAAGGGTTCTTCCGGATGCCATGAAGAGCACAGGGTGCAGCCAGCTGCAGGTGGTGGCACATGTCGGCACTAATGATGTGTGTCGCTTTGGATCTGAGGAAATTCTCTCTGGATTCCAGCGGCTATCTGATTTGGTGAAGGCTGCCGATCTTGCTTACGAGATGAAGTCAGAGCTCACCATCTGCAGCATCGTCGACAGAACCGACTGCGAAACTTTGGTGCAGAGCCGGGTGGAGGGTCTGAATCAGAGGCTCAGACGGTTTTGCGACCGTGTTGGCTGTAGATTCCTTGACGTGCGCCATAGGGTGGTGGGGTTTCGGGTTCCGCTGAATTGGTGAGGAGTTCAGTGCACTCAGCTGGCGGCTACACGGGTAGCGGAGGCTGTGTGGCGTGGACGGGGCAGTTTCTTAGGTTAGCAGGCCTCGGGAAAGTACGGGGTGGGCTGCAATGTCAAAGGGTGCATGGCAAATACAGGACGTGCTTGGATCAAGGAACAGTCGGAATTATAGTTGTAAATTGTTGTAGTTGTGCTGGAAAAGTCCCTGACCTTCAAGCGCTAATAGAAAGCACAGAAGCTGATATCGTTATAGGTACAGAAAGCTGGCTAAAGCCTGAAATAAGTTCTGCAGAAATTTTTACGAAGTCTCAGACGGTGTTGAGGGAAGATAGATTAGGCAGAATTGGTGATGGAGTGTTTGTGTCTGTCAGTAGTGGTTTATCTCGTAGTGAAGTCGAAGTAGATACTCCGTGCAAATTGGTATGGGTGGAGGTTATACTTAACAGCCGAATTAAATTAATAATTGGCTCCTTCTACCGACCCTCAGACTCCGATGATACAGTTTCGGAACAGTTCAGAGAAAGTTTGAGTCTCGTAACAAATAAATACCCCACTCATATGATTGTAGTACACTTCAACCTTTCCTCGATATGTTGGCAAAAATACTTGTTCAAAACCGGTGGTAGGCAGAAAACGTCTTCCGAGATTGTCCTAAATGCTTTCTCCGAAAATTATTTCGAGCAGTTACTCCACGAACCCACGCGAATTGTAAATGGTTGCGAAAACACACTTGACCTCTTAGCCACAAACAATCCAGAGCTGATAGAGAGCATCATGACTTATACAGGGATTAGTGATCACAAGGTCGTTGTAACTAGGTTCAATACAGTTTCTTCCAAATCCATCAGAAACAAACACAAAATAATTTTATTTAAAAAAGTGGATAAAGTGTCACTAGATGCCTTCCTAAAAGACAGTCTCCATTCCTTCCGAACTTACTATGCAAATGTAGACGAGAAATGGCTCAAATTCAAAGATATAGTAGCAACAGCAATTGAGAGATTCATACCTCATAAATTGGTAAGAGATGGAACGGATCCCCCGTGGTACACAAAAAAGGTCCGAACGCTGTAGCAGAGGCAACGGAAAAAGCATGCGAAGTTTAGAAGAACGCGAAATCCCGAAGATTGGCTAATATTTACAGACGCGCGAAATTTGGCACGGACTTCGATGCGAGATGCCTTTAATATGTTCCACAACGAAACATTGTCTCGAAATTTGGTAGAAAATCCGAAGAAATTCTGGTCGTATGTAAAGTACACAAGCGGCAAGACGCAGTCAATACCTTCGCTGCGCAGTGCCGATGGTACTGTTACAGACGACTGTGCCGCTAAAGCGGAGTTATTGAACGCAGTTTTCCGAAATTCCTTCACCATGGAAGACGAATGGAATATTCCAGAATTTGAAACACGATCATCTGCTAGCATGAGTTTCTTAGAAGTAGATTCCTTAGGGGTTTCGAAGCAACTCAAATCGCTTGATACGGGCAAGTTTTCAGATCCAGATTGTATACCGATTAGGTTCCTTTCAGATTACGCTGATACAATAGCTCCCTACTTAGCAATCATATACAACCGCTCGCTCACCGATAGATCTGTACCTACAGATTGGAAAATTGCGCAGGTCGCACCAGTGTTTAAGATGGGTAGTAGGAGTAATCCATTGAACTGCAGACCTATACCATTGACGTCGGTTTGCAGTAGGGTTTTGGAGCATATACTGTATTCAAACATTATGAATCACCTCGAAGGGAACGATCTATTGATACGTAATCAGCATGGCTTCAGAAAACATCGCTCTAGTGCAACGCAGCTAGCTCTTTATTCCCACGAAGTAATGGCCGCTATCGACAGGGGATCTCAAGTTGATTCCGTATTTCTGGATTTCCCGAAAGCTTTTGACAGCGTTCCTCACAAGCGACTTCTAATCAAGCTGCGGACCTATGTGGTATCGTCTCAGTTGTGCGACTGGATTCGTGATTTCCTATCAGGAATTTCGCAGATCGTAGTAATAGATGGCAAATCATCGAGTAAAACTGAAGTGATATCAGGTGTTCCCCAGGGAAGCGTCCAGTGATCACTGCTGTTCCTGATCTATATAAATGACCTGGGTGACAATCTGAGCAGTTCTCTTAGCTTGTTTGCAGATGATGCTGTAATTTACCGTCTAGTAAGATCATCCGAAGACCAGTATCAGTTGCAAAGCGATTTAGAAAAGATTGCCGTATGGTGTGGCAGGTGGCAGTTGACGCTAAATAACGAAAAGTGGGAGATGATCCACATGAGTTCCAAAAGAAATCCGTTGTAATTCGATTACTCGATAAATAGTACAATTCTCAAGGCTGTCAATTCAACTAAGTACCTGGGTGTTAAAATTACGAACAACTTCAGTTGAAAAGACCACATAGATAATATTGTGGGGAAGGCGAGCCAACGGTTGCGTTTCATTGGCAGGACACTTAGAAGATGCAACAAGTCCACTAAAGAGACAGCTTACACTACACTCGTTCGTGCTCTGTTAGAATATTGCTGCGCGGTGTGGGATCCTTAGCAGGTGGGATTGACGGAGGACATCGAAAGGGTGCAAACAAGGGCAGCTCGTTTTGTATTATCACGTAATAAGGGAGAGAGTGTGGCAGGTATGATACGCGAGTTGGGATGGAAGTCATTACAGCAAAGACGTTTTTCGTCGCGGCGAGACATTTTTACGAAATTTCAGTCACCAACTTTCTCTTCAGGATGCGAAAATATTTTGTTGAGCCCATCCTACATAGGTAGGAATGATTATCAAAATAAAATAAGAGAAATCATAGCTCGAACAGAAAGGTTTAGGTGTTCGTTTTTCCCGCGCGCTGTTCGGGAGTGGAATAGTAGAGAGATAGTATGATTGTGGTTCGATGAACCCTCTGCCAAGCACTTAAATGTGAATTGCAGAGTAGTCATGTAGATGTAGATGTAGAAGGAATGTCACAAATTCGTACAACTACACCTACGTATTTAGAAGCACTGATTACATTTTCCCAATAAATTAGCGATAGAACACCTTGAGCGACAGCGAACAAGTATTGATGTTACGAGTAGCTGTGCGCCTACAAATAGCCGTTCAAGCTCTCTTCAAAGGGCAGTTTTATTACATTACTAACCTAAAGTTAGTGGATTATCTGTAAATTTACAGTAGTACATGGAGTCTGTTATGAACATCTAGAAATCAATTATGTCCACAATTAAAAGCTTTACAAAGGATCTTGAACTCAGCTGTTATTTCGAGTAATGAGTTAAGTGTAAATAATGGCTTTTGCTTTGGTGTAATTCGTTAAATACAAACGAGACATCTTGGTAAATGAATAAAAACAGGGAAAAATCATTATTCGCTGTATCTTCCAGCCGGTAGTCTGCATCACAGTGCAGCTATCAATTGTTTGCGAAAATTTACAAATGTTTTCTCAGTGACGCACACAACGCACATGGATGAGCACCAACGCAAGACAAAATAGTCAATTTCACGGGAGTGATTCGTATCCGTATCTCCGAAAAAGCGTCTTAGTATCTGGCCCAATCGGCTTCCACAAGACGTTCCCACATAGACTTGAGGGCAGACCAAAGGAGCAAGAAGTTTTGAATAGGTTTTCGTCAGTTTGTCACAACTACCGCTGCTTTGGACGAATATATAAATGTTTACTTCCTCCCCAGGCATCAGTATAAGAACGGCAATCAGAAATAATATCACGGGCAGCTATCCGTAACTGCTCACCGAGAGAATACAGTTCGAGAGAGTCGTCGCTCTGACTTAAAGAAAGCGGTTTTGCAGCTAGAGATGTTAACAGCAGGTCTGGTAGGCCGACTATAACTACAAACAGATGTTGGAGGAACTATTTTGTAAAAGGGACTACAACATATTTCCTGCCTCATACAGGAAGAAACTGAAAACGCACCTAGAGGACAGAGAGCTTGTGCGAAAGTGCCGACAAGTTTTTCTTACTAAAAGTGAAACAGTTGCGGCGAGAGATCAACTTCCTCGATTACCGTGACGCAGATCTCCGAAGGCAGAGGGAAACTGGAGAAGTAAGCGCACAAAGATTTGCTGTAAAAGAGGAATTCTGAGAGGGAAAAGCCAGTACTTCCACGTAGTGAGGAATCTGATGCTTCCTTCAGAGCGAACGCTATTCATTAAAAGAAAAAGTTAGAAGTGGGTACGGCATTATAGGCGGAGAAATCACATGTGGGGTGTTCGATCGTCGTTTTACTTGGCGCCACTTCGGCGACTTGGAAGTCGATGATGAGGAAAAGACACACGCGCACTTACACAAACGCACGCACGCATACACAGTCCCGATCGGAAAAATTCTCAACGTTGTCAGAAATCGAACGTTCGGTCTCGTGATCCAGAGCTATGCTAACCACATGACCACGAACTGCTTACACAGGGAAGGTGAATTCACGTTACAGGAAGATCATTCTCCTGTGCATAATTCCACATTAGTTCACCAGCAGGTGTCCAAACAAGGGCACCAACGTTATGGATGGGCCGATACAGCCTGCTGATATGAATAAAAAAAAACCATAGGTGCAAGGAAAGCAACCGTGAAGACACCATGCATAACAGGAGAAATACCTCAGTTGATCAACAAATAAAGTAAGTACAAAACCGTTCATGGAAATTCAGGAATACAATCAACTTATAAATAAAATAAATACGAATTGCGGGGGAGCTAACGCGAAACAGCTGATGGAGACTGTGAAATCAAGGGCGGCAACGTTATGAGTGCTATGAGAATTCGGGGGACTGATGACCTTAGCTGTTTAGTCCCCCATAAACATCCCAACAACCACCACCACCTATGAGAATTCCATCGTTAAATGCAGAGGAGAGAACGGATAGGTGACAAGAGTGCGCTGAAGGCTTCTATGAGGAAGAAGACTTTTACGATGGCGTGATGAAACAAGAAACAAGAGTTGACAGACAAGAGATACGGGATCCAGCATTAGAATCACAATTTAAAAGAGCTTTGGATGACTTAAGACCAAATAGACAGAAGGGATACAAACCATGCCATTGGAATTCCTAAAATCACTGGTGAGAGTGAAAACAAAACGACTATTCAGATTGGTGTGTACGTACTATGAGACTGACGGTAGACCATCAGACTTTCGAAAAAACGTCATCCACACAATGCCGAAGATAATAAGAGCCGACAAGGGCAATAATTATCGCGCAATCAGCTTAACAGCTCATGGATCCAAGCTGCTGACAAGAATAATATACAGAAGAAAGGAAAACACAATTACAGATCTGTCAGATGACAATCAGCTCTGCTATGGGAAAGGTAGCAGTTTTGACGTGGATTGACAATGGAAGCAAGAGTCACGAAATATAAAGACACTTTCATAGGATTTATCGAGTTGGTAAAAGCGTCAGAGAATGTAAAGTGGTACAAGACGTCCGAAATTCTGAGAAAAATACGAGTAAGCTATAGGAAAAGCCGGGTAATATACAATATGTACAAAAAGAGAGAGGGAGACCCAGAACAAAGTGGTCGCATTAAAAAGGGTGTAAGACAGGAATGCGTTCTTTCGTCCCTATTGTTCAGTCTATATGTCGAAGAAACAACGACGGAAATAAAAGAAACATTTAAGAGTGGGATTAAAATTAAGGCTGAAAGGATATCAGTCGTAATATTTGCTGGTGACATTGCTATCCTCAGTGAAAGTGAAGAGGAATTGCAGGATCTGTTTGATGGAATGTGCAGTCTAATGAGTACAGAATATGGATGGAAATTAAATAGAAGAAAGACGAAAGTAATGAGAAGTAGCAGAAATAAGAACAGCGAGCAACTTAACATCAGAACTGGGGATCACGAAGTAAACGAAGTTAAGTAATTCTGCTACACAGGCTGGAGGACATAAAAACCAGACTATCACTGGGAAAGTGGATTCGTGGCCAAGAAAATTCTACTAGTATCAAACATAAGAATCAATTTGAGGGAGATATTTCTGAGAATGCACGCAGTAACGTTCTCGTTTCCCACGCCCGGGGACCCGGGTTCGATTCTCGGGGGCGTCAGGGATTTTCTCTGCCTCGTGATGACTGGGTATTGTGTGCTGTCCTTAGGTTAGTTAGTTTTAAGTAGTTCTAAATTCTAGGGGACTGATGACCATCGATGTTAAGTCCCATAGTGCTCAGCCATTTGAACCATTTGAGAATGAACGTTTGGAGCGCAGTATTGTATGGTAATGAAACATGGGCTGGAGAAAAAGCAGAATATAAGACAATCGAAGCATTTGAGATGTAATGCTACAGAAGAATGTTGAAAATTAGGTGAACTGATATGATAATGAATCAGGAGGTACTCCGAGGAATCGGCGAGGAAATGAACATATGTGCAACACTAGCCAGGAGAAGTTACAGGATGATGGGATATCTGCTAAGTCGTCAGAGAATAGCTTCCATGGTAGCTGTAGACGGTAAAAACTAGCTGAAACGGAGATCGGAATACATCAAGAAAATAATTGAGGACCTAGTTTGCAAGTACTACTCTGAGATCAAAAAGCTGGCACAAGAGAGAATTTCGTGGCGGCTGCATCAAACCAGACACAAGACTGATGACTTAAAAAAAAAGAATCCATTGGAGAATATTTGAGATGAGGTAGCACGAAAACTGTCCACGAAACCAGCTAGCTACATCTGTCGCCCTCCGAGACTGTGCTCTTGAAACCTGATAGAAAGTTGTCTTATCTGGCAGTTACGTCCGACTCCTGACAGATTCCATGCCAAGACGCATGATTAAAGTTAGAAACAATGGGAGATTCTGGACAAGATATTAGAGAACTGAATCAGAGGTAATTAAATATGAATTAGTTTCCTTTAAGTTCCCTTTTTAATTGACATAAATTTATTTTGAATACTATTCTTCAGTTTCTCCTGGCGTATTTGTTGATCGAATAATCCACGGTTGTAATGCCGGTTCGTAGTACGCAAGGGGCAAAATATTTTGGCGATCAATATCTTTTAAATATGTTTATAAACACATTTCTATTTCATTTGCCCTCTGAGTACATACTTAAAAAGTACTAAACTATGAGGGACTTTTTAAGGCTATTTTTTGTTATTTCAAATTCATCTCTCCCTTGCTCTCTATTTCTACCTCCTACATTCTCCCAAAACAAAGTACCAGATTTCTTCTAATATTGATTCATCTTTAATATCCCCTCTCATGTGTTTATTTCACACTTAACGAGCTATGGGCTGAGATTGGTAGGCAAGCTGGCTTCCCTTGTTTGTATACAGCCATTAATCATGGCAACTCACTTTTGTCGGTTGTTCCGGAATCAATGTGACGGTTCCCCATGAGGTCATGAGAACTTTTCTGATGTTTGCGGTGAGAGAGTTACCTGAAGTTTGTTCAGAAAGCAGCACGTTGTACTTTTAGGGGCATAGGAGGCTAGACTAGGGTAGAGGCCCGTGTGTGCGGCAACATCTGCGCAGCTGGTCCCGACGGAGGTTCGAGTCCTCCCTCGCGCATGGGTGTGTGTGTTTGTCCTTAGGACAATTTAGGTTAAGTAGTGTGTAAGCTTAGGGACTGATGACCGTAGCAGTTGAGTCCCATAAGATTTCACACATTTTGAACATTTTTTTGGGGCAAAATGCCAAAGAAATTTTAGCTACACGGCGATTAGGGAAAAATGTATGGATCTAAACATTTCAGGGACTGCTGGGACCTCGTGGAATTGACGAGTCGGTTATTGTCGCTCGTCAGGGATAGAAGGACGGTGTTAGTGGTCAAATGGACTCAGCTTTATTTCAGCAGTATATCAGTTTGTCAAAACTGACGTATGGGATCTACAGAGACTGGTCAAGCTCATTTCTGACATGAAAAGAGTGCAAGAATACGTCCTGTTTCTGTGTGTGCGCGTTAGTTTCGTCACCAGTATCTGATATCCGAGGGCGAGTGTTGTAATTTAGCGGAGAAGCGCTTGACTTGATGGTAAGTAGCAGTTTTGTTCTTCAAAGCACAGTGTTTGGAAAGGAAGAAGATGATGTAACTTAGCGAGGGCAACCTTGTAGAGCGAATAACAACCTACAGGTCTGAAATTTCTAATTATATTTTAGGATACTAGTTGGTGGTCAAGCGATGTACATTGGTGGCCAACAAACAGGTATTTCCCCATGTTGTGTCTACTTCAACAGATGTCCGTACAATCGTGTTCTTCACGGAAGATGGCATTCTGGTCAATGGACAACCACGCCATCGATGACGTCATGGCTCTTGTCAAACGGAATAGTTTTCCCCGGTAGTCCCACATCCACAGTCGCTGTGTATACGCTCACAGACGGTGGATTATGGCACCAGACTCTCGGAGGGCCATAAGAAGAATGGAAGCAGGACAGTCACAAACTGATGTACTCGAAGGCTTAATCTGAATCGTTCTGTTGTTTCTCGAAGGTGGTGACAGTTTATAGAGACAGAAACAATACCCCGAAGACCAGGGCACGGCCGACCACGTGTGATATCAAAAGGAGAGGCCGTAAGGACACGACGGTACCGCCTTATCACTGCACCGCAAATGGCACCACTAGATGAGTTGTATCGAGGCAAACGGTGTACGGAAGGCTTTGAATGAGTAGCCTTTATTGTCTGAGACCTTCTGTATGTGTACCTCTGATGCGTATTCACAGAAGGTAACATCTAGAGAGGAGTCGTCAGCATGCCACCTGGCGGTCGAATAGTGGGTCAGTGTTCTTTTTGTAGATGAGTCCCGATTTGGTCTGGAGAGAGATTCTCAACGCATTTGCATCTGGAGGGAAAGTGGAACACGAACTCAGGGCACAAACACTGTGGAAAGAGACCGATATGGAGGAAGATCCTAAATGGTGTGGGCAGGGATTATCTCGACCATTCAAACACCTCTTCATGAAATTGTACTGGTGAATTGACAAGGTTTAACTGCTGTCAGGTATCACGACGAGATCTTGGGACCTCATGTGCGGTTGTTGCGAGGTGCTATAGGCCCGGACTTCGAACACCGTAGAGCATGTCTGGGATGCACTAGGGAGACAGGTTGCATCACGTCAGCATCCACCAACGACTCTCCAAGACATCCGTGCAGCTCTGCAGGAAGAATGGGCGTTATTGCCTCAAAATGAGGCTGATGACGTCACTCACAGCATGCCCCGTCGTTGCCAGGCCTGTACTGCGGCCAGACATGGTAACGCCCCATGCTGAGCACATTAACCAGTTGTCGCAATGTGTGTGCTAATCCGTTAAGCTGGAAAAAACGGAGAAAATGTTTGTCTATCGTTAGGAATGTTGAAGTTGCTTACGTTCTGTATTTTTCACACTGGTTCCACTTTAGTGTCACCTACCTTGCAAAATTTTCGTATGTTGTTTTAATTTTGGATACCGCTGTATATTTCTGTTTCATTTTACGATTTTCCAATGAGTTTTCCATGTTTATCCGTGCTGATGTCACTTGAGAGATCGCTAGTTTTCATTTCTAATGGTCATTCTGGATTTACACTAGTTCTCTACCCAAGCGCTTTAAGTTGAAAAACAGCTGATGAGCTGCTTCTGCAGACTAGTAAATGTGCTCAAAGCGTTATTAAATCCATTCAATAGTCTACATACTCTATGACTGTTTTTGGACATACTGAACGCTTCAAGGGTTGATATCAAACAGTGAGCATTACCATATTTCGTAAATTGCTACGTAAAATAGCTTGTTCTAGCAACTGCTCCTCTATGATTCTCCTATGAAGGGCATCCAGAAATTCCCGTTACACACTTCTAGGATTTGTGGAGGGGAGTGAGTAGATAATATTCTGAGAAGGAACCCATCTCCGGAAACGTACTGTTTCGGTTCTACGACTGCTTCAATTCTGATGTGCAACGCGTAGATGTTTGCTGATGGAAAGAGAAAAAACTCAGAGTTGCTTGTACTGGTGTGCAATAGGGCAGAGAGAATGGCGTGCACTATGTCAGACCGCCAGCTGATGCCACTGACGTCTGCCCCATTGCGAGACCTACTCAATGCACGTGCGTCTCCTATAAGGTAAATATGGTGCGGTATCAATTTTCGGAATACAAAGACATCCTCCTTGTGTATGGCAAAATTCGTGGTAACGGAAGAGCTGCTACTCGGCTGTAATACGAACGTCTCCCGCGACGTAGCGCGTCATCGCGCAAATTTTTTCCCCCAGTCACGCAGCGGCTGTGAGAAGCAGGTATCACCATGAGGAGGTGCTGCACGCCCAAATTTGAAGATGTGCTGCATCGCGTTGAACAGAGCTCGTTAAAGAGAACTCGAACAATTACGCGTGCAGTGGGTGTTAGTTAAAGTGCCGTCTGAGACGCTCTGTGTGAGCAAAATTACAACCACTTGCTCAGGGTACACGCTATCGGTCCGGCCAATTTACCACAACGCGTTGCCTAGAAACTGAAGAGACGTGAGGTGAGATGGTTGGAGACTGTATACGTTCATTTTTCGTAGGTGCATTATCTGCAACAACGTTGGTGGTCATCACATCGAGCCCCGTTGTAATGCATCAGAATTGTTCTGTATGTACAATATGCTGGGTTCTTTCTTGCTTTCGTGTAATGTAAACACGTAATGTTTACGATTTAATACAAACAAATGTGCTTCAATGATAAGTGGATGTTTCGTTATGTTTACTTTCGAATTTTTATCTCCTAATTGTACTGTGTTACGCATAATTCAATTCCTCAAGCAAAAGTGGAAGAGTTAAACACCTGAATTGAAACCGCCATAGAACGGAAAAGGGAAGTTTCCGTACATGCGTTCCTATTCAAAATTCACTATTGGCCATTAAAATTGCTACACCAAGAAGAAATGCAGATGATAAACGGGTATTCATTGGACACATATCTTATACTAGAACTGACGTGTGATTACATTTTCACGCAATTTGGGTGCATAGATCCTGAGAAATCATTACCCAGAACAACCACCTCTGTCCGTAATAACAGCCCTGATACTTCTGGGCATTGAGCCAAACAGAGCTTGGATGGCGCGTACAGGTACAGCTGCCCATGCAGCTTCAACACGATACCACAGTTCATCAAGAGTAGTGACTGGAGTATTGGGACGAGCCAGTTGCTCGGCCACCATTGAGCAGACGTTTTCAATTGGCGAGAGATCTGGAGAATGTGCTGGCCAGGGCAGCAGTGGAACATTTTCTGTATCCGAAAAGCTCATATAGGACCTGCAACATGCGGTCGTGCATTATCCTACTGAAATGTAGGGTTTCGCAGGGATCGAATGAAGGGTAGAGCCACGGGTCGTAACTCATCTGAAATGTAACGTCCACTGTTCAAAGTGCTGTCAATGCGAAGAAGAGGTGACCGAGACGTGTAACCAATGGCACCCCATACCATCACCCGGGTGATACGCCAGTATGGCGATGACGAATACACGCTTCCAATGTGCGTTCACCGCGATGTCGCCAAACACAGAGGCGATCATAATGATGCTGTAAACAGAACCTGGATTCATCTGAAAAAATGACGTTTTGCCATTCGTGCACCCAGGTTCGTCGCTGAGTGCACCATCGCAGGTCTCCGAGCTGATAGTCCATGCTGCTGCAAACGTCGTCCTGTTCGTGCAGATGGTTGTTGTCTCGCAACGTCCAAATCTGTTGACATATCACAGCATATTCTTCCTGTCGGTAAAATTTCACGTCTGTAGCACGTCATCTTCGTGGTGTAGGAATTTTAATGGCCAGTAGTGTATTATATGCTCAGTCCCACCTACAAGTACTATAGTCTGTAACGGAAATTTCCGAAAGCCCAGTGAATAATGTGAGGACCTAAAGAAGTTAACATCAAATCGTGAGGCAATAACTTAGAAGGAACTGCGCTGGCTGTGAGACATTACTTTGCAAATGTGCCCCACACTCAGTTACATAAACCTTTTATTGCTATTTCCGTCTCTATCTGTAATAAGCGTAGTGCAGACCTAACAGTTTATTCATAAGAACATTTTCAATCTTCTAAACATAGCATCAGCGATGTTTGTTTTGTAGTCGTCGTGGGTAGAAGTTATTTTGCGTTCTTCTGATTTTTATAGATTGTATGACAATCTTACTTTAGAATACCGTATTAAAGACTTTTCTGTCATCATATTGTGTTCCTTTTTACACTTCCTGCTTTAATTTCTGTATTTCTTTGCAGTGCGCTTTTTCGGTAATCTTGATAATTACACATTGTTTCTTTACACATTTCACTTGTATGATTTGAGGCTTTACATCACTCGTAGCTTAAGGAATTTCTTTGTGAATGTTCGAGTTCTGCAAGCAATGCTCTGTTTTTGTCTTCTAATTTGCGTTCCTCTGTTTTGAGGGTAGTGCCAATGACAGTGTTCTCAAGAAATATCTTTCGTAAGTCTATAAAGATCAAAAAATGTGGCATAATGTTTACACTACAAGCACGACCGAGCGAGGTGGCGCAGTGGTTAGACACTGGACTCGCATTCGGGAGGACGACGGTTCAATCCCGCGTCCAGCCGTCCAGATTTAGGTTTTCCGTGATTTCCCTAAATCGCTCCAGCCAATGCCGGGATGGTTCCTTTCAAAGCGCACGGCCGAGTTCCTTCCCCGTCCTAACCTAATTCGATAAGACCGATGACCTCGCTGTCTGGTCTCCTTCCCCAAAAACAGCCAACCAACATTACAAGCACGGTAGACGCTTCAAGGATGTTAATCACATTTGGTGAATGAGATGTTCAGTTTGCAGTACGCCTAGAGAGAAAAACAACATTGATTTATGATTTCCAGCTTGCAGTCATTGCATCTGAATCTTATTAGTATCTATGCTTTAGCCCATAAGACTAGTTACAGAAATGAAGGTTAATGTCATTGGTGAATACTGTTGAGATTTCGGCCCTGGGTCAACTCAGCAATGTACCTTTGAGACGCGAGCTACATTCTGCACTTCCAAGCCTGCTCAGGGAAACCGTTCGCAGTGTAAAGGTAATATTCCTGTGGCTAGCAAAATTGTCAACATCGCATAATATGTTTGTCAACTTTGTGATCAAGTTACTTCCTGGAAAGGCACAGATTTATTCTGGTAAATTCACTTGGCATTTTCTTGCAGCTGCAATAAACATTTTGAGTGATTTTCGTGTAAGGTGTGGCATTGGTTTATCAGATTTATGGTTTTCAGTCGAAGTAGAAAGTTCCACGGAGAAAATTATCTATGTCAACTATAATTATGGCATTGACAGAGCCTGAAATATTATTCCGCTGTCCGCAATCGTGCGGCCAGGGCGTCTGTTTACGACCCTACCACAGAGCTTCACGCTCACGCGGTTGTTTACTTCGTGTTAGTCTTCGCCAGTGCTGGCACTTTCTATACAGAATGGCACAGCCGTGCCGACAGTCTACCACCAACATCAGCTTTTGTCCGTAACTCGTGGTCTCGCGGTCACGTTCTCGGCTCCCGGCGGTTTCAAGGATTTTTCCCCTGCCTCGAGATGACTGGGGGTTTGTGTTGTCCTCATTATTTCATCATCATTCATGAAAGTGGTGAGTGTGGACTGAGCAAAGGTTGGGAATCTATACCGCGTTGTTGAGCACCCACAATCCCAACATCATCATGAACATAAGCTTTAATAATTAATTTGCACGATGGAGGGCGTCTGTAGTGGAACAGTTTATACGAGAAGAAAGTAAAACTGAACCACCAGATATGATTGGAATCCACTTCTCCAATATAAACAGTGTGGTCTACGTCAAAAACGACCAACGACAAGGTGTATGACAAAACCTTTTTCTTTTGGGGGGGGGGGGGAGGGGGGGAGGGTTCATCAGTCTTCTGACTGGTTTGATGTGGCCCACCACGAATTCCTCTTTTCTGTCAACCTCTTCATCTAAGAGTAGCACTTGCAGTTATTTGCTGCATGTATACCAATCTCTGTCTTCATCTACAGTTTCTGCCTTCTATAGCTCCATCCACTACCATGGATGTCATTCCCTCATGTCTTAACAGATCTCCTATGATCCTGTCCCTTCTTCTTGTCAATGTTCTCCACATATTCCTTTCCTGTCCGATTCTGCGCAGAACCTCCTCAATCCTTATAGTATCAGTCCACCTAATTTTCAACATTCGTCTGAAGCACCACATCTAAATTGCTTCAATTCTCTTCTACTCCGGTTTTCCCACAGTCCGTGTTTCACTACCATACAATGCTGTACTCCAGACGTACATTCTCCGAAATTTCTTCCTTAAATTAAGGCCTATGTTTCATACTAGTAGACTTCTTTTGGCCAGGAATGCCCTTTTTGCCAGTGCTAGTCTGCTTTTGACGTCATCCTTGCCTAGGTAGCAGAATTCATTAACTTCATCTCCTTCGTGACCATCAGTCCTGATGTTAAGATTCTCGCTGTTCTAATTTCAGCTACTTCTCATTACTTTCATCTTTCTTCGATTTACTCTCAATTGCCGGCCGCGGTGGTCGTTTGGTTCTGGCGCTGCAGTCCGAAACCGCGGGACTGCTACGGTCGCAGGTTCGAATACTGCCTCGGGCATGGGTGTGTGTGATGTCCTTAGGTTAGTTAGGTTTTAAGTAGTTCTAAGTTCTAGGGGACTTATGACCTAAGATGTTGAGTCCCATAGTTCAAATGGTTCAAATGGTTCTGAGCTCTATAGGACTTAACATCAGAGGTCATCAGTCCCCTAGAACTTAGAACTACTTAAACCTAACTAACCTAAGGACATCACACACATCCATGCCGAGGCAGGATTCGAACATGCGACCGTAGCAGTCGCGCGGTTCCGGACTGAGCGCCTAGAACCGCAAGACCACCGCGGCCGGCGAGTCCCATAGTGCTCAGAGCCATTTGAACCATTTTTTTTACTCTCAAACCATGTTCTTTACTCATTAGATTATTCTTTCCATTACGTAATTCTTCTTCTCCTTCACTTTCACTCAGGGTAGCAATGTCATCAGCGAATCTAACCACTGGAATCCTTTCACCTTGAATTTTAATTCCACTCCTGATCCTTTGTTTTATTTCTATCACTGTTTCTTCGATATACAGATGGATCAGTAGGGGCGAAAGACTACATCCCTGTCTCACAACCTTTTTAATCCGGGTACTTCGTTCTTCCTCCTCAGGGAACACCTCCTTAAAGTAGCACCAAGGAAATCGGAAGCGGTGGGCCAATCACCCGCCCTTCGCAAAAAAACCTGAATATTGAAACCGAGACTTTGTTCTTGGTCGTCCACTCTTATTATTCTCTCTTGGCTCTTGTACATAATGTATATTACTCGTCCCCCCTGTAGCTTACCCCTCTTTTTCTCAGAATTTCGAATATCTTGTACCATTTTACATTGTCGAACGCTTTTTCCAGATCAACAAATCCTATGAACGTGTCTTGATTTTTTTTTAGTCTTGCTACCATTATGAACCACAACGTTAGAATTTGCTCTCTGGTGTCTATACCTCTTCTAAAGAATAAATTATCGTCGTCTAGCACACCCCCAATTTTCTTTTCCATTCTTCTGTATGTTATTCTTGTCAGCAACTTGTATGCAAGAGCTGTTAAGCTGATTGTGCGATAATTTTCGCACTTGTCAACTCTTGCTGCCTTCAGAATTGTGTGTATGATATTTTTCCGAAAGTCAGATGGAATGCCACCAGATTCATTCATTCTACACACTAACGGGAATAGTCGTTTTGTTGCCACTTCCCCCAACGACTTAGAAATTCTGATGGAATTTTATCCAGCCCTTCTGCCTTATTTGATCTTAAGTCCGCCAAAGCTCTCTTAAATTCTGATTCTAATACTCGATCCCCTACCTGCTATAAATCGATTCCTGTTTCTTCTTCTATCACATCAGACCACTCTTCCCCCTCATAGAGGTCTTCAATGTACTGTTTCCTGCTTTCCGCTCTATCCTCTGCATTTAACAGTGGAATTGCCGTGACACTCCTAGTGTAACCAATCTTGCCTTTAATGTCACCTAAGGTTGTTTTCACTTTCCCGTATACCGACACAGTCCTTCCGACAATCATATCTTTTTCGATTTCTTCACATTTTTCAAGCAGCCATTTCGTCTTAGCTTCCCTGCACTTCCTATTTATACAAGTTACCCATGGTTTCTTCACAGTTACCTTCTTTGTACCTATGTTTTTCTTTCCAATTTCTGTGATGGTCCTTTTCAGATATGTCTATTCCTCTTCAACTTTACTGCCTAATGAACTCTTTCTTATTGTTGTATCTATAAAAATGTTGAAATGTGTGTGAAATCCTATGGGACTTAACTGCTAAGGTCATCAGTCGCTAAGCTTACACACTACTTAACCTAAATTATCCTAAGGACAAACACATACACCCATCCCCGAGTAGGACTCGACCCTCCGCCAGCACCAGTCGCACATTCCATGACTGCAGGGCCCCAGACAGCTCGGCTAATCCCGCGCAGCGTTGTATCTAAAGGGTGAGTCACCTAACATTAGAGCTGGATATATTTCGTAAACCACATCAAATACTGACGAATCGATTCCACTGACCGAACGTGAAGAGAGAGGCTAGTGAATTGGTTAATACAAACCATAAAAAATGCATGGAAGTATATTTTTAACACAAACCTACGTTTTTTTTTAAATGGAACTCCGTTAGTTTTGTTAGCACATCTGAACATATAAACAAATACGTAATCAGTGCCGTTTGTTGCATTTTAAAATGTTAATTACATCCGGAGATGATATAACCTACAGTTGACGCTTGAGTACCACTCCTCCGCTGTTCGATCGTGTGTATCGGAGAGCACCGAATTACGTAGGGATCCAAAGGCAACGGTGATGGACCTTAGGTACAGAAGAGACTGGAACAACACATTACGTCCACATGCTAACACCTTTTTATTGGTCTTTTTCGCTGACGCACGTGTACATTACCATGATGGGTGAGGTACACGTACACATGTGGTTTCCGTTTTCAATTACGGAGTGGAATAGAGTGTGTCCCGACATGTCAGGCCAATAGATGTTCAATGTGGTGGCCATCATTTGCTGCACACAATTGCAATCTCTGGCGTAATGAATGTCGTACTCGCCTCAGTACATCCGGTGTAATGTCGCAGCAGGCTGCCACAATACGTTGTTTCAAATCCTCTGGGGTTGTAGGCACATCACGGTACACATTCTCCTTTAACGTTTCCCACAGAAAGAAGTCCAGAGGTGTAAGATCAGGAGAACCGGCTGGCCAATTTATGCGTCCTCCACGTCCTATGAAACGCCCGTCGAACTTCCTGTCAAGGGTCAGCCTAGTGTTAATTGTGGAATGTGCAGGTGCACCATCATGCTGATACCACATACGTCGACGCGTTTCCAGTGGTACATTTTCGAGCAACGTTGGCAGATCATTCTGTAAAAACGCGATGTATGTTGCAGCTGTTTGGGCCCCTGCAATGAAGTGAGGACCAATGAGGTGGTCGCCAATGATTCCGCACCATACATTTACAGTCCACGGTCGCTGTCGCTCTACCTGTCTGAGCCAGTGAGGATTGTCCACGGACAAGTAATGCATGTTCCGTAGATTCACTGCCCCGTGGTTTGTGAAACCCGCTTCATCGGTAAACAGGTAGAACTGCAACGCATTCTCTGTTAATGCCCATTGACAGAATTGCACTCGATGATTAAAGTCATCACCATGCAATTGCTGATATAGCGACACATGAAACGGGTGAAAGCGGTGACGATGCAGTATGCGCATGACACTACTTTGACTCAGTCCACCGGCTCTCGCAATGTCCCGTGTACTCATGTGTGGGTTTATGGCAACAGCAGCTAACAGTGCACTACAGCCACACTCGTAAACACGATCGTCATCGTAAACATGTCCCTGCAGATGCTGCTCGCCGACGGTGGCCCGTGTTTGTTACAACACGCAACTGAACGTCGGAGGTTTCAAGAATCAACTTTAGGTTACAATACCTCCGGATGCAATTAACATTTTACAATGCTACAAACGGCACTGATTACGTATTTGTTTATGTGTTCAGATGTGCTAACAAAACTAACGTGGTTCCATTTTTTAAAAACGTAGGTTTGCGTTAAAAAACATTCTTCCGTGCACTTTTGTATGGTTTGTATTAAACAATTGCACTAGCCTCTCTCCTCACGTTCGGTCTGTGAAATCGGTTCGTCAGTATTTGATGTGGTTTACGAAACATATCTAGCGGTAACGTTAGGTGACTCACCCGTATAGCCTTAGAGAACTTCAAGCGTTTGTCGTCGTTCCTTAGTAGTTCCGTTTCCCACTTCTTTGCAAATTGATTCTTCCTGACTAATGTCTTAAACTTGAGCCTACTCTTTACTACTACCACATTGTGATCTGAGTCAATATCTTCTGGTTACGCCTTACAATCCAGTATCTGATTTCGGAATCTCTGTCTGACCGTGATGTACTCTGACTGAAGTCTTCACCTGTCACTCGGCCTTTTCCAGGTATACGTCCGCCTCTTGTGCTATTACTAGCTGAAATTTATTATAGAACTCAATTAGTCTTTCTCCTCTCTCATTCCTTGTCACAGCCCCATATTCTTCTATAATAGTTTCTTCTGCTCCTTCGAATACAACTACATTGCAGTCCCCCACGAATATAAGATTTTCATCTCCCATTACGAACTGTATTACACTTTCAATATCCTCATATACTTTCTCTATCTCTTCATCTTCAGGCTGAGACGTCGGCATGTATAGCTGTACTATTGTTGTCCGTGTTGGTTTGCTGTCGATTCTGATAAGAGCAACCCTGTCACTGAACTGTCCACAGTAACTCACTCTCTGTCCAACCTTCCTCTACATAATGAACCCTAATCTTGTTATACCATTTTCTGCTGCTGTTGATATTACCCTATACTCATCTGACCAAAAATCCTGGCAGTCCTCTCCAAGAGGTACGACTATTCCGCAACCTCTTGCCAATGGAGACATCGCAACGACACCTTTTCATTTGCAGGCCACATGTCCTGTGGGCACATTACGTATCTTTAATGCAGTGGTTTCCATTGCCTTCTGCGTCGTACGCCACTACAAAGATGGACTTAAATTTAAACATTCTGACGGCCATGTCGGAGCAGTAGCTATTGATCAGGCGAGGCTTGGATTAAGAACTGTTGAAGTATTCGAGCTGCTATTTGAGATTCCGGCTGATTTCGTAGTTTCCGGGCTACAACTCTATGGTACCAGAAAAATAGACAACCTTTACTAAGTACTCGGAGCTTAATGGGGTGCTACAAAAACGGATCCAACTATCAAAACATTTGTAATCTTATCCCACAATTGGAGGCTGCAGAGCGGTAGTCATTTATGATGGTCAGCCAAAAACTTGCTCGGATTGTGGTCAGCAAGGCCACGTCCGTTAAGTATGTTTTCCACGAAAAATACTACAAGTACCGACAGGTGAAGATGTGGCAGCATCTTTGGCGACATCCCTCCCTCTCACATATACAAATGTGTTCCGGAAGGACGCCCCACTGAACAATCACCTCACCCAACAGCTGGACACTCCTATCGAAGAGTTGATGACGACACGAGCATGGTGGCGGCGGCGGTGCCAACCGCCGAGCAGCGACCGATACCTGCAATACAGAGATCGGGAGAGAAAATGGTCATCGATAGTCGGGTAGGGTTGTCACCTGCTTCCGTCTCAGACCCAGAGGCGACAAAGGCACACGCCCACGTTCTGGTACAGAAACGCACATAAGGAAGCAACTATCTCGGAAGCGGCACAAGAAACGACGCCTCATCTCGTCGGATGACTGCTTAACACGATGAAGAAAAGGCCGAAGAAGACCGTCTCGACGGCAGCATACGCCAAGAACGACCTGAAAAGCTCGACAACATAGAGCTACCAGCAGTCAGCTGCCAATCCGAATTAGTAGAAGAAACGACACAGAAAGACGTGGTTGGAAAGACCCAGCCGACGGCAAAATTGTCCCAAGGAAACTGGGCTGGTGATTGTGAAGTAGTCCCAGTGTCGGTGGCAACAGGCGACATGGCGAGGGCGGTGCCCTCTATAAAGTCAGAAATACAACCGGTGGACAAGACGGAGCCACGTACCCTGTCAGTCAGCAGTAGGCGTAAGCTCCCACGGCCGATACACACGCGACGCAACGAAGACCGGGATATCGGCTTGCCTCTATCAACATCGTCCTCCTGCAAGAATTTCTTGTCATGTACGGACACGAATCCTACGTATAAAAAAAAAGTGGTTCAAATCGCTCTGAGCACTATGAGACTTAACATCTGAGGTCATCAGGTCATCAGTCCCCTAGAACATAGAACTACTTAAACCTATCTAACCGAAGGACGACACGCACATCACACACATCCTTGCCCAAGGTAGAATTCGAACCTGCGACCGTAGAAGTCGCGCTGTTTCAGACTGAAGCGCCTAGAACCGCTACGTCACTGCTGCCGGCCCTACGTATCACACGCCTCTGAAACTGGCAGCGGCATAGCAATACTTCTCAGTGAAAGCATTACGGCAGAGGATGTACTGTACGTACCGTTGGCGGGGGGATTAGCAATGACGGTGCTTGATGTACAACATCTCAACATCTATGCACCGTCCGGTACAGACAGGAGACGGGAGTATTTCCGCATCTTCGCAAAGGATATTGCCCCGCTATTCCAAGGTCGACACGACCGATTAATCCTACGAATGTTGGTGCACAGTATGCATTGGCTGCCACCTGCGAACATGTCCATGGCCTCCATCCTGAATACACCCATACGACGAGTCATTCCGCTAGCCGTCTCCCCCGAATGCATGTTGCACGCAATCGTAACGCTGACCTCGTCGAAGCGTACCTGTGGCCTGCTACCTGTGCCGATCATATGGCATTAAAATGTACCGTCTCCCTCCGGCGGCAGCAGGTATGGCGTAGCCGCGGTCTTTGGAAAATGAACGTCGCCCATCTGAGAGATGCCATTTAAGTTTTGAGATCTTGCGAACGATTGCTCCGGGCGTATCCTACAATCCTACGTTGGTGGATGGATTATACCAAACTGGAGCTACGCCGAGCAATAATTACATACGTTTGTTAGCAGGCAGTGTGGCGACGTGAGACGACGAAATCCTATTTCACTGTGCAACGGGAATTCACTGACCTAGTGCCTTCTCCGAAGCGGCAAGCGGTAGTACGACGATCTAAGGCCAGAATAATATCCATGATGCAACCCCAACCTAAAGATGCTACGGTCAGGGCACGGACACTAGACCGGGTTACAGGAGAACGCCCAACGATGTGTCATATAATCAACGAAAGCAAAAGCAGACGAACAGCTCTGGTACAAGCTGTGAACACGGATGATGGCAGACGCCTAACAGCACAACAAGAAGTAGGTAATGCCCTTGTGGAACATTACACTGACGTTTACACTGCAGTGAATACAGATATGGCAGCAATTACCGATGTTACACTTACGATTTTCGGCACCATTGAACCAGAGGCGGAGGCACAACTGACGGAGCAGATTACAGAGGAGGAAGTGGTGGAGGCCATTGGTAGCGAAGCTGTGAATAAATCGCCGGGACCAAGCGGCCTCCCTTTGGTACGACGTAGAACCTTTAGCTATGTCATGGCACCCCGATGGACTGCTATTTGCCGTGGATTATAATGTCACTTGACATACCCTTCCCATCGGGTTGTGTGGAGGGGCTGGTTATTCCGATACACAAACCCTTTGGTGGCACACAGATACGGGACTGCGACTTTAAAATATTCACCAGACTATTAGCAGCACTCCTCGAAGTGTATTGCACCAAGTGATCTCACTCGACCAAACGTCGCCCGACGGAGCTGCCAACATGCAGAGGGCAGTTTGTGAATATCGTGATTTGATTGCTCTAGCAAACACATGGCGCCTCCATGGAGCACAAAAATCGATAGATTTTGGTCAAGCCTTTGATAGAGTGAGTCATACAATTTTTGTAGAAGAAGTACAGATGCACATACGGTTTCCACGACCATTTGATGCGGCTACTCCAAAGTGCTCGTCAATGGACATACGATGAAATCCCTCATCGTAGCGAGATCAGTCAGACAAGAATAGCCCTTATCTACTATAGTATGTGCACTGGCCTTCGATGTGTTACTCTGCGGCCATCCTCACCGCTTGACAAGACTGGCAGCCGCATAAATGTAGACAAGTCTTTGACGATGGGTATTGGTATTGGACTAACGAGAGAATGTCCAGCACCTTTATGACTAATGGATACCTTGAAATGCCTTGAAATACCAACGACAGCCAGAACATTATGGCCACCTACCTAACGGCCGGTATGTCCACCTTGACACGGATAACAGCGGCAACGCATCATGGCATGGAAGCAATGAGGTCTTGGTAGGTCGCTGGAGGGAGCTGACACCACATCTGCACACACAAGTCACCTAATTCCCGTAAAGTCCGGGAAGGGGGCGATGAGTTCTGACGCCACGTTCCACCACATCCCAGATGTATTCGGTTGGGTTCAGATCTGGAGAGTTTGAGAGGGGAGGGGGGGGGGGGGGAAGGGACACAGTACACTGTGTTCCTCGCACCACTCCATCACACTCCTGGCCTTGTGACATTGTGCTTATCTTGCTGAAAAATGTCACGGCCGTCGGGAAACATGATCGTCATGAAGGGGTGTACGTGGTCTGCAAACAGTGTACAAACCTCCTCGGCCATCAAGGTGCCTTACGTGGTCTGCAAACAGTGTACGATACTCCTCGGCCATCAAGGTGCCTTTCACGATCTCCACTGGAGATGGATGCCCACCTGAATATTCCCCAGAGCATAATGGAGCCGCCCTCAGCTTGTCTCCGTCTCGTAGTACAGGCGTCAAGGAGCTGTTCCGCTGGAAAATGACCGATTCGCGCCCTCCCATTGGCATGATGAAGTTATTGGGATTCATCAGACCATACAACACTCTCCCACTGCGCCAACGTCCATTGCCGATGGTCACATGCCAGAAGCTGCCGATGTTGTGGCGTTAACCTTGGCACATGCATACGTCGTCAGCTTCGGAGGCCCATCTGGTGCTCTTCTTGTTCAGAAACACTTGTACTCTGGCCAGCATTTAAGTCTGATAAAACTTCCGCCACTGTTCGCCAGCTGTCCTGTTCTACCAGTCTGCCCAGTCTACTCATCAGATGACGCTGCTATCGCCTGGACGGGTTTATATCGATAATGGATAGATGGTGATTATGTTCTACCTGATCAGTGTACGTCGCACAGCTGCGCATAACCATAAGAGACAATTAGTCCGGACAGCGTCAGTGGGGACATCATAAGGGCGTTAGACGCTAACCAGCAGGTCACATACGTAAACACCCACCTAGCGTTACCCATACTGCACTCTGCCCAAGTACACACGATGATGGTGATGTCCTTCGTTAGTTTAGGGCTACTACTCACTGTAAGACACGACGCCCTTACCCTCCTTCATGGTAAGTGTGCAATGGATCTTCTTCATGTACACTATCAAACGAAGGAGCTACATATCAGCACAATGTTAAAACTGTGGAGACGACATCAGGTATGTCAGAATCTAAATAGAAGAAATTGAACGAGTTTCTCGGACAGTGTTAGTGGCGCTCTAGCACATTTTCCAGTCATTTCACCATATACGGGCTTTATTTATCGAGTACAGCTACGTTCAGATGGCTCTGCCGGAAACCAGACATGAAAAGGCGTCCACATTAATTGTCATGAAGTATGGCGATGGAAACATCATGCTTCCTTGGACGTAGAAACACGTGCAATGTCATACCTAACAGTTAATTGTAAAAATGTCGCCCGGTCCATACTCCACGCGATTCATAGGACGGGTTCGCCATTATGCTGTCGGTGGCAAACCCTGGACAACGATGACACCGCCTCATATGCGGCCCCTCGGCAGAAGTGTGGCGTCTGGTGCCAAAAATGATCGTTTATTTTCCTTCGAATGGGACAACTCAACTTTTGACTGGAGACTGTATTCTTCTCGGAGCGATGCACTATCCATGTACTAAAACGCATGCAGTAACGTGGCTTCGAGGACAGATGGTGCTCTATTTGTTCAGAGACGGCACATAGAATGTGATAGACTTTTGAACTTTTTACAGGAATGACATCAGATCGTGAGCAGTCTGAAATGCCGACAGTATTTGTCTATCTTCCTATGGAGTACTTTCAAGAACCCCCGCATAGCTGGATCGCCCAGTTAAATTATCGATGCGATGAAACAATGAACGGAAGATAAGAGAGCGGCGGGGAGATTCGAAATCAAATCCTACATTATGCTTCGTCTTTATTTCTTCATGTTGTGCGAGAACGGGTTTAAGTTTGTATAGCTTTCAAGCACTACAGAAATATTATTTTGTGGCATTACAATGAAGCCGTTGTTACTAATTCGACTATTTCACTTTACTCTTATATCTGTAACAGAATTTGTTTTTGTGTATGAAAGATATTCATTAAAATGTTTAGCATAGTTGGAGAACTATTTTGTTAGAAAATAATTTTATTGCGTTTTCCATTTTCTGATGATCGTTTAACTTTCCCAAGTGTAATGATAGTTTTAGGTCACTCTGGTTATTTGTTATACTATTAAGCTATGTATGGAAAAATTGTTAATCTCATTCTATAAACTGAAATATAAAGGCACGTTTTTGTATTTTATTTTGTTCCTGTTAATACATTGATGTAATTCTCTGAAGAAGGAAAATGAAACTTCCTGCAGATGAGTAAAAATTTGGTCTGTAGTATAGGATTTGAAAGATGCTCTTCCCTTGCAGTGGCATGTGACCATGTAAACATGTGAACATCTAAATAGAATGAGGCTTTCTATTAATAAAAAAGTAGACTGCTGGGACATCAGTAAGTATACATTGAAAAACATATTAAAAAAAAGAAAGAGAAAGAAACAGCAGTGGCTCTTAGCGTAGTGGTAATGTGATCGCTGTATTCGCTATAGGATGGAAGCTCGCCGGAGGACCATTATTTTGCATCCACATTTCTCATCTTTTTTTAAATTGACAGACCGAAAATCGGTAAGAACATCTTGGAAAAACTCTGTAAACGTGCTTAGGAACAAAGTTATGCATCAGCCTAGAACTTTTTATATACTCATGGGCTGAGGCACAAAGTTTTATCAAGTAGTTGTGATATTACCTAAAAGAGGTGTATAATTTAACTGGATTTGCTCATTTAATAATAGGTGTAGGGAGATACACATATTACAACTCCTTGGTAAAACTTTGGGCCTCGGTCCATGAGTAGATAAAAGGATGTAGGATGAAGCACATACACATGTCAGTATCCCCACACCCATCATTAAGTGAGCCAGTTCTGTTATTCACTTCTTTTAGATAATACCACAATTCCTTGACAAATTTTGGGCCTCAATCCATGAGTATATAAAAACTTCTGGGCTGGTGGATTACTTTATTCGTAGGTATGTTTAGTCATGTTGTGTAATTGCTCAATTGTGTAATTCCATATGTAAGTTGTAAAAAAATAGTCACTGAGTAAATTTTACAGTAAACTAAGGACCGATACATTAAGAAGTTGAGAGGTTTGTCTTTGCCTTAACATCATGTTTGACTTTGCTTTATCATCTTTGGAAACAGTAATGTACTTCAAAATTGGCTTATACCCGAAACCTAGCTTGTGCATTAACCGTAATAAAATTTGTGAAGCAAGGCAAAAACAGCGTTATTTGCGTAATTTACAACGTTCCACCAATAACAAAAAAAAGGTTCAAATGGCACTGAGCACCATGGGACTTAACATCTATGGTCAACAGTACCCTAGAACTTAGAACTACTTAAACCTAACTAACCTAAGGGCATCACACAACCCCCAGTCACCACGAAGCAGATAAAATCCCTGATCCTGCCGGGAATCGAACCCGAGATCCCAGGAACCCGGGCGGGGGAAGCAAGAACGCTACCGCACGACCGCGAGCGGCGGATCCAACAATAACCCACAGTAGAACCAGTTAAAATACATATTTGATTAAATAGTGAGCGGTATTCGACAGTTTACTAAGTAAGTGGACAATTTATTCTGTGGCACACTCAGACCTTGCCATGTTGTTGTTGTTGTCTTCAGTCCTGAGACTGGTTTGATGCAGCTCTCCATGCTACTCTATCCTGTGCAAGCTGCTTCATCTCCCAGTACCTACTGCAACCTACATCCTTCTGAATCTGCTTAGTGTACTCATCTCTCGGTCTCCCTCTACGATTTTTACCCTCCACGCTGCCCTCCAATGCTAAATTTGTGATCCCTTGATGCCTCAAAACATGTCCTACCAACCGATCCCTTCTTCTAGTCAAGTTGTGCCACAAACTTCTCTTCTCCCCAATCCTATTCAATACCTCCTCATTAGTTACGTGCTCTATCCACCTTATCTTCAGTATTCTTCTGTAGCACCACATTTCGAAAGCTTCTATTCTCTTCTTGTCCAAACTAGTTATCGTCCATGTTTCACTTCCATACATGGCTACACTCCAAACAAATACTTTCAGAAACGACTTCCTGATACATAAATCTATATTCGATGTTAACAAATTTCTCTTCTTCAGAAACGCTTTCCTTGCCATTGCCAGTCTACATTTTATATCCTCTCTACTTCGACCATCATCAGTTATTTTACTTCCTAAATAGCAAAACTCCTTTACTACTTTAAGTGTCTCATTTCCTAGTCTAATTCCCTCAGCATCACCCGATTTAATTTGACTACATTCCATTATCCTCGTTTTGCTTTTGTTAATGTTCATCTTATATCCTCCTTTCAAGACACTGTCCATTCCGTTCAACTGCTCTTCCAAGTCCTTTGCCGTCTCTGACAGAATTACAATGTCATCGGCGAACCTCAAAGTTTTTACTTCGTCTCCATGAATTTTAATACCTACTCCAAATTTTTCTTTTGTTTCCTTTACTGCTTGCTCAATATACAGATTGAATAACATCGGGGAGAGGCTACAACCCTGTCTCACTCCTTTCCCAACCACTGCTTCCCTTTCATGCCCCTCGACTCTTATGACTGCCATCTGGTTTCTGTACAAATTATAAATAGCCTTTCGCTCCCTGTATTTTACCCCTGCCACCTTTAGAATTTGAAAAAGAGTATTCCAGTCAACATTGTCAAAAGCTTTCTCTAAGTCTACAAATGCTAGAAACGTAGGTTTGCCTTTTCTTAATCTTTCTTCTAAGATAAGTCGTAAGGTCAGTATTGCCTCACGTGTTCCAACATTTCGACGGAACCCAAACTGATCCTCCCCGAGGTCCGCATCTACCAGTTTTTCCATTCGTCTGTAAAGAATTCGCGTTAGTATTTTGCAGCCGTGGCTTATTAAACTGATAGTTCGGTAATTTTCACATCTGTCAGCACCTGCTTTCTTTGGGATTGGAATTATTATATTCTTCTTGAAGTCTGAGGGTATTTCGCCTGTCTCATACATCTTGCTCACCAGCTGGTAGAGTTTTGTCAGGACTGGTTGTCCCAAGGCCGTCAGTAGTTCTAATGGAATGTTGTCTACTCCGGGGGCCTTGTTTCGACTCAGGTCTTTCAGTGCTCTGTCAAACTCTTCACGCAGTATCGTATCTCCCATTTCGTCTTCATCTACATCCTCTTCCATTTCCATAATATTGTCCTCAAGTACATCGCCCTTGTATAAACCTTCTATATACTCCTTCCACCTTTCTGCCTTCCCTTCTTTGCTTAGAACTGGGCTGCCATCTGAGCTCTTGATATTCATACACGTGGTTCTCCTTTCTCCAAAGGTCTCTTTAATTTTCCTGTAGGCAGTATCTATCTTACCCCTAGTGAGATAAGCTTCTACATCCTTACATTTGTCCTCTAGCCATCCCTGTTTAGCCATTTTGCACTTCCTGTCGATCTCATTTTTGAGACGTTTGTATTCCTTTTTGCCTGCTTCATTTACTGCATTTTTATATTTTCTCCTTTCATCAATTAAATTCAATATTTCTTCTGTTACCCAAGGATTTCTAGCAGGCCTCGTCTTTTTACATACTTTATCCTCTGCTGCCTTCACTACTACATCCCTCAGAGCTACCCATTCTTCTTCTACTGTATTTCTTTCCCCTATTCCTGTCAATTGTTCCCTTATGCTCTCCCTGAAACTCTGTACAACCTCTGGTTCTTTCAGTTTATCCAGGTCCCATCTCCTTAATTTCCCACATTTTTGCAGTTTCTTCAGTTTTAATCTACAGGTCATAACCAATAGATTGTGGTCAGAGTCCACATCTGCCCCTGGAAATGTCTTACAATTTAAAACCTGGTTCCTAAATCTCTGTCTTACCATTATATAATCTATCTGATACCTTTTAGTATCTCCAGGGTTCTTCCACGTATACAACCTTCTTTCATGATTCTTAAACCAAGTGTTAGCTATGATTAAGTTGTGCTCTGTGCAAAATTCTACTAGGCGGCTTCCTCTTTCATTTCTTAGCCCCAATCCATATTCACCTACTATGTTTCCTTCTCTCCCTTTTCCTACACTCGAATTCCAGTCACCCATTACTATTAAATTTTTGTCTCCCTTCACTATCTGAATAATTTCTTTTATTTCATCGTACATTTCTTCAATTTCTTCATCATCTGCAGAGCTAGTTGGCATATAAACTTGTACTACTGTAGTAGGTGTGGGCTTCGTATCTATCTTGGCCACAATAATGCGTTCACTATGCTGTTTGTAGTAGCTTACCCGCATTCCTATTTTCCTATTCATTATTAAACCTACTCCTGCATTACCCCTATTTGATTTTGTGTTTATAACCCTGTAGTCACCTGACCAGAAGTCTTGTTCCTCCTGCCACCGAACTTCACTAATTCCCACTATATCTAACTTTAACCTATCCATTTCCCTTTTTAAATTTTCTAACCTACCTGCCCGATTAAGGGATCTGACATTCCACGCTCCGATCCGTAGAACGCCAGTTTTCTTTCTCCTGATAACGACATGTTAACGATAAAAAATAGTTTCAGGTAATCAAGCCCCAGCCTGTTGATGGAACTTAAATTACGTCCCCGGATGTAATCCGAATATGAGTTACGCAAATATCATTCTTTGTTTCAGCTAAACCCTCTGTCCAGAGGGGTGTATCTAGAATGCTTAACGGCAGATAAACGAAATCGTTTCATTCATACCCATGTAGTGCAGTTTGTCTGCAACTACTCATACGCTTTTAAGCTATTATAAAGGTAGAATCTCGGCTTCGAGAGAGGTCCTGGGGACATCAACCTGTCTAGTCTTAATACTGCTCGTCAGCTCTTGCATAAATGAAAAATCGAGGGTCACAAAAATACAACAGAAGGGAACGACAAACAGATATGGACGCTAGCAATCACACAGTTGGAATCGCCATACAAGAACTTGATAATATCCTTAAGAAGGCCAAAAAACTTAAACTATTAGTTTTATACGATACGAGAATGGAACAGATGAAACATTCAGGCAACGAATGAAGTTCATTTCAGTGTTGACTTGCCCCGAAATGACGAAAGAAAAAAATGGTTCAAATGGTTCTGAGCAGTGTGGGACTTAACATCTGAGGTCATCAGTCCCTTAGAACTTAGAACTACTTAAACCTAACTAACCTAAGGACATCACACACATCCATGCGCGAGGCACTGCAACCGTAGCAGTCGCTCAGTTTCGGACTGAAGAGCCTAGAACCGCTCGACCACCGCGGCCGGCAATGGCGAAAGAAACCCTAATACACGCCGTAGACAGTTTTATAAATTCCGCGGTTCTTCGATACGCTGACGAGCATCAAAGCAGTCGCACTGCGATAGGATAAGCTGATTCACTGCACTAGGACATTCTGCCAACGTGGTACAAAATTATCAGTAAATCCGGATCAACTTACAACACTTTTTACCGAAACACTTTAGACAAGGATCACCACTCTCGCCTTGGCCTGCGAGACATGGACAAAAACGGTACCTCACGCATACCACTTGAGGCGAAGCAAGCGCTGCATCATAGTAAGATGATCAGAGGCGAGCGAGTGTGCCATGGCTTGCCCCAGTTCACCACTAACCGCGCCACGTCATCATAACGCGCTGTGCTTAACATACTAAGGGCTGCATCATAATTTGAGAGAGAAATTAAAAATTATAGCAACTGTTCGCGTCCGTCAAACGCCTGCGTCCGTTGTACCTCGGATGACGTCAGAGCTAGGCGGACATGAACGCGTTTTCGGTTAAAGTAGGAAGTGAACTCGCGAGGGCTGTACACCGTCCTGGATCGCTTAGATTTAACGGAAGTACGAGTAACTTTTTGTGTGCCGCCCGTAATGTTGACATAATCAAGTGGCAAGTGGCGAGATAATTTTCCTTTTTTAAGACGAGAAATTAACTTTAGTGATTAGAAGTTAGGATGATAGACTATTTTATCTGTGGCTTCCACTATACTGCTAATAGTGCTGTTTCCGATAGGGAGATTAGTTACAATACTAGGACTTGTTTTTGTGTATGTAAACGTTTACAGAATATATCAGTCAGTTAAAACTCGAAACTTTTATTTATAGTCATAGTTCCTGATCCCGCTGAGTAAGTAGAAGGTAGGAACATTTTCTTCCAGTTAGCACAAAGAGTAATCTGGGCTTGCAGACTGAAAATTATGGTCAGTATGTTCTCCATCGCCTCCTGGTAACTGCAAAAGTAGTTTTCAGGCTTCTGTAAACGACGAAGGTAGGTGGAAAGCACACAGAGACAATTTAAGTCTTTTTCGTAATGATATAAAGAACTATAGACTATTTGATTGATAAGCTCTGTAACAACCTCATTACATTACGTTGAGTTCCAGATTACTTGCATTGAACAGGAAACGTAAATCACTACCAGTCTCTAATTAACAGACTACGCTTGTTCCCAGCTAAAACACTGCAAAGTCGCCAAAACCCTGAGCGTAATAAAATTCTCGTTACCATTTTCAAAGCAAAAAAATCGTGATGCTTAGTTACACTCATACTTGATTTCGTAACTGGGGTAAGCGTTTTCCAATAGTTCGCGTCCGTTTCATTCTAGATACAGATGTAAACGGCAAGAAAATGAGAACTTGTAGCTTTGAACTCTACACTCACTGATTACCGTTCCACTCCCCTAAGCATTGCACCATACGAGACAGGCGTCAGAGCAGTCTCCTTGAACACTAGCGTCAGGTGCTCGTCGGAGGTAATTTTCTGGCTTTTAACTTCATTCTAAAATGTTCTAAGTTATGATTTCAAGTTGCAAATGAAGATAGGCAATTTAGTGGAAAGAAGGTTGGCAAAATTGGTCTTTCTTTCTAGTTAAACCTGAAAGGTAAACAGCGATTCCTTATAAGCGCATTCTTAAAACTTTTATAGCTTCTGTACTTCACATTTGTAGGTATCCAGATGCTCTCGCTACGGTTCCAACATTTAAATGGTTCAAATAGCTCTCAGTACTATGGGACTTAACATCTATGGTCATCAGTCCCCGAGAACTTAGAACTACTTAAACCTAACTAACCTAAGGACATCACACACTTCCACGCCCGAGACAGGATTCGACATTGCGACCGTAGCGGTCCCGCGGTTCCAGACTGTAGCGCCTAGAACCGCTCGGCCACACCGGCCGGCCCAAACATTTAGTGAGGTCCCTAATCTGTGTCGTAAAGTAAGAAATCCTTAGCACACGGGGAATAGGTGAGTGCTGAGTGACCGTCGGATATGACCCACTTCCTCTGTCTGAAGTCTCGTCCTAGTCCGGTTCTTATGCTTATGTTGCCAAATGCTCTGATTTTTCTCCCGTTTTGTCAAACACTTTATAAATACTTTCTGTACTGTCGGTCTCAGTAAATTCTTTCTTGTATGTTTGGGACTGGGAGCATACACGATTCCCTGCACAGGAAGACTCTGCTTTTCTATAACTGCATATGTCGGTCATATAGTGGTTCTGGCGATGGAGGAAGTCATCGATAGGATGAGTTGTCGTTTAAACTTGACGTGGCAAGTAAAGCGTAAACTTCAGTTTTAGAAGCGCTTGTACGAGTCCGGAGTAAATGAAACAAATTTAGCTGTCCTAATTTCAGTAAGAAAAGAGCGGATATGATGATGATAATGATTGTGTTTGTGTAATGAGCAGTCCATTTGCGTCCATTTTTTCCACTAGCCACAGATAATATTAAGAGAGAGTGCTGAGAAAGGAGAGTAAGATTGCCAACGCCTTTGAAGAGGAAGCTGTCACGATGCTCTGGTAATGTGGCCGTTCCCGGGAGTGTACCGACTAATTGGTCCAGGTACGACGTTCGCCGTATTACGCCGGGGAATGCTAGCGATCTCAGGGCGAAATGCGACTTCACGGAACCGCAAGGCCTCGTTCTTACAACCGGATGCCTCTGCAGCTCTGGAAGATGTTGCACGACAAAGTGTCCACAGCTGTTCTGAGGCAACATGCGGGTGACGCTGTGATTAGGGGACTGGCCAGCGTTGTAAAGAGCACGGTCTCCTGTTTTCAGAGAAGGAAGCACAATTAAAGTCCGTTAGGCAGTGTAGTCTTTATAAAAATTGGAGGAAATTTGCAGTTCAGCGTCCTTCGACGTCATGGTTATTGGAGATGGTACACTTACTAGATAGGGAAATTCTGCATTTATCAGGATAAGAATGCAGGGAGTGAAACGTTACCTACAACTTGTGTAAAAGTCAGACTGCAGTTTGTAGGGCTTCTGCTGCATTGCCTCCTTTCGTTGATAATTACTCTGCTCCTTGTCGATGATGGGTTGTTTCATCACAAGAAATTCATTACGCATAATGGACTCAGGCGCTACTATACGTTTAATCTATCATTTATCAAAAAGTAGTATTGAATAAATCATGCCATAAATTTCAAATAAAATGTCGACTTTGAAGAATGCTTAACCTAGGACTAACTTGCCAACATGAGAACTAGTGTTCAACCATTAATGCCCGATTATTTAAAGACTCGAACTCATATACACAAAACAGCTTGAAACATCTAAATACAAATGAGTTACTGTGTTAAACATTTGCTTTTAAGCATATAATGCAGAAGAGGTTTAGTAAAGGTTTGAAATTATGCTTGAAGTTTGTTAGAATTTCCTTAAGTGCTCTCGTTGTCGTACACTGGGTGAATACAAACTGGGTGATTTGCACGCCACTTTAAACAAAATATAGGTTTTCACTCATCTTAATCTGTATGGCATCATATCTGCAGTATTGCCTGTCGTAAAATAGAGTAGTGTTGCAGGTAGATTGAGTTACACCAGTTCATGTAGACACTGTATGCAAAACGTATTGCGAATAGAGTTAGTAGTAAAGAAGTAATGAATTAAAGCGTGATGCCTGATGCTGAAGTCTGACTGCACGAAAGGTGAAAATGTAGTAAGCGATAAAGTTCTTTCCTTTCACCATTTTTCGGGGAGGTGACGGGAGAGGCTATCAGGGAGAAAATAATTTCGTTAAGATTTGAAATTATGTGTAAATTTAGTTGGAAGTCGTTAACTGGTCTATTTCTGAAATACTGGATGAATGAAGTCCGTTTATTTGTGTGTCGTTGGGTACGTTGCCTCGAGACAAACACATACTTTGTAACTATAGTACCTGCCTCGAGACAAACGCACAGTTTGTAACTATAGTAATTGTGCTATTGTGTTAAACCTTTAAAATAAGATTATACCCCCTAAAAACAGATAATGTGAGCATTTTAAATTTTTAATCTCACTCAATAATTACGCTAAATATTGAAAATATGATTTTTGTTGCCCCTATGCTACAACTGGTACTAGGTTCCGGGTTCCGGAACAGTGTTTTAGTTATCTTCTATACGACTAAATAAAGGCAAGCTGATGTTTATAGTTGTTACCAACTCTCTAAAAGTAATTAACTGATTTACTCCAAAAATTTTCATGATACTCTAACAATACAAAATACAATAGTACACATATACTCTAAAAAGGGGGCAACATTTTTAGCAAAATATCGAGAAGTTCGTGACCATTTTACTTTAGACTTTTACGCAATACTCTAATAAACCATCGCTTGACATTTTCAGATACATCTATAAAGATATATAGAATATATACGTGGCTCACAATATATATAGTCTGAAGAGCCTAAGAAATTGGTACACCTGCCTAATATCATGTAGGACCCCTGCGAGCACGCAGAAGTGCTTCAATACGCCTTGGTAGGGACTCGACTAATGTCTGTAGTAATGCTGGAGGAAATTGACACCATGAATCCTGCAGGGCTGTCCATAAATCAGTAAGAGTATGACGGTGAGGAGATCTCTTCTGGACAGCACGTTTCAAGGCACTTCACATATGCCCAATAATGTTCATGTCTGTGGAGTTTGGTGGCCAGCGGAAGTGTTTAAATTCAGTAGAGTATTCCTGAAGCCACTCTGTAACAATTCTCGACGTGTGTGGTCGCATTATCCTGCTAGAATCGACCAACCCCGTCGGAATATACAATGGACACGAATAAATGCAGGTGATCAGACTGGATGGTTACGTACATGTCACCTGTCAGAGCCGTGTCCAGATGTATCAGGGGTCTCCATCACTTCAGATGCACACGTTCCACACCACCATTACAGAGCCTTCACCAGCGTGAACAGTCCCGTTCTGACATTCAGGGCCTCCCGGTGTGGGCGTGCGGTTCTAGGTCTGGAATCGCGTGACCGCTACAGTCGCAGTTTCGAATCCTGCCTCGGGCATGGATGTGTGTGATGTCCTTAGGTTAGTTAGGTTTAAGTACTTCTAAGTTCTAGGGGACTGATGACCACAGATGTTAAGTCCCATAGTGTTCAGAGACATTTTGAATGTAAATCAGTAATTTAAAATGTGAACGTCTGGGCTAGTTGGTCCTGCGTTGTCCTTCCCGTCAACAGACGGCAAACCCTGGTTTGTCAGTTTGCTTCCCCCTTCGTGTGCGCTACTCGGTGCTCTGCGTTCGCTGGTGGTACGCCGCGTCCTGTACTTGTCCAACGCGGCACTCGGGGTCATAGCACTAAGTGTTAAGTGCCCTGGCGTTCATTGCATATTTCTTTGCCTAGTAAGTCGTCCATAGTATTGCCTTTGACTTAGGTTTTACCGCAGCTAGCGCGACCGTGTAGTTGACGCCACTTCGGCGACTTGCGAGTCAATGATGATGAAAATGATGATGAAGGACACACAACATCCCGTCCTCTGACGAGAATCGAACCCGGGCCCCCTGCATAGTAGGCGGTAATGCTACCACCGCGCTACGGTGGTGGACGCACTTTTTGGATATTTGTGGTAGTAAGTACCTATGGGACCAAATTTAACTAACGTAAACCAACTTACGCTAAGGACAACACACACCAATACCAAAAGGAGGACTCGAACGTCCAACAGGTGCAGCCGCTCGAACCGTGCAAGGCGCCTGAGACTGCGTGGCCTACTGGTAGGCGCTCTTTTCTAAAATGTTTTATGGAACTTCGTTTTCCCTTTTGTACATGTACTACTGCTTTTAAAAACTGTTATTAGCTCCGGTCTCTTGTTTATTTTCAGTATGACACCTGATGATGGGCATTTAAGAGCCAGAAACCAGTCATGTTTTAACTACTGAAAAATAAAAAGAACCTTACAATTGAAACGGTACTTTCAACATCTCCTCTAAAGGTGAAGTTCTAGTGTTGCAATCTGGTGTACTGGATTAGGTCTTGATCGGTTCGATTATTTAATCTTCCATGTGAAATGGGATTCGAGTATATCCGGCCAGATCCTGTCACCGTTCGGCAACTTTATACAAATAAGGGCCGAGAAATGGCAAGGATACAAACATTTTAACGTTTAAAATGAAGTTGCAAATTTTAAAAATCGATTTAACGAAATACGTACCTTCTTTTCTCGTGATTCAAGGCTTCAAGGTCCTCGTGGTACACGTCGGGCCACCGCAGACGTGCGTCATCTGCAGTTCCACAGGACACATAAAAAGCGGGTGTCTGCGTGCCAAACCGCAGCGTCAATGAAGCACGAAGAGTAACTAACATACACCCAGGTAGTAGATCCGCCTTCACCAGGCGCAGAGCCACCAGGGCCGAGTCGAGTTCAATGGGACCACTCGCACTCAGCGCAGACGTAAACGACATAAGCAAGAAACTGCGCTCTGGCAGCCTCAGAAAATACAAAGTAGGCAGACGGACGAGTCCTACAAACAAAAATTTTAGAATGAAGACTCGGGCAAATAGCATACAGTACGCAGACCTCCAAGCGGAAGGACGTTGATCGCTTACGACGCGTGGCGGAGGGTACCCTGTACTGCTACTAGTCATTCCCTCTCCTATTCCACTCGCAAATAAAGCGAGGGAAAAACGACCGTCTATATGCTTCTGCACGATTCCTAATCTCTCTAATCTTATCCCATGGTCCTTTTGCGAAATGTACGTTGGCAAACAGCCTCACATTGCAGCTCATCCTGTCCTCCACATCCTTTATGTATACAGAAAATAATAGCGGTCCCGTCACACTCCCCTAGGGGACTTTTGAGGATACCCTCGACTCTGATGAACACTGGCTGTCGAGGACAACATACTGGATTCTATTACTTATGAAGTCTTTGAGCCACTCGCATACCTGGGAACCTATTCCGCATGCTTGTGCCTTTGTTAACAGTCTGCATTGCGGCACTAGGAATATGGAATCCTCCTGTTGCCCTTTATCTATTGTTTGCAAGGATCTCATGTGAGGAAAGGGCAAGCTGATTTTCGCACGAGCGATGCTTTCTAAAACCATGCTAATTAGTGAACAAAAGCTTTTCCCTTATAAGGAAATTTGTTATGTTCGATCTCAGAATACGTTCACGGATTCTGCAGCAAACTTATGATAAAGATAACGGTCTGCAATTTTGCCTATATGCTCATTTACCCTTCTTATATGCAGGTCTCACCTGCACTTTTTCCAGTCGCTTGGGTCTTTGCGCTGGCCGACAGATTTGCGATAAATGCAACCTAAATAATGAGTCAATGCGGTACTCTGTAAAACCGTGGGAGATCTAAAAATTGTAGTTAACTAACGCATAACCCATAAGTTATGTAGTCCTTTGTATAAAATGTGGAGTATTAAACTTAACAATTATTTATTACAATATAATTTTAGTGTTCTAGGGTTTAGAAGGACTGCATAAGAGTTTTCGACTTAGGAAAACACCGGGGCCGAATTTGTTCAGATGAGCGTGGAAGATGACTTTAAGGACACAGCAAACAACAACCTTCCTAATAGGATAACAGCGTCACCCAATGATATCGCTCAAGAACAGACGCCTCACATTCACGAAACTATATAATATAGTTACTATTAGAAGAACTGAATGGTGGAATGTCTACAGTAATACTTATGTGTAGCAGATGCGAACGTAGCTATACTTCAAGAGGTGATCACAGATAAAGTCTCCGACGTTTTTGGGACAGCAATAATGTTTAAGGTGGGCTTATCATGTCAAGGACAATCATCACTCGAAAGTGGCAGAGGCAGTGCGGCAAAAATACACGACATTTTCTTGGTAAATATAGGGTTGTATCGATACCTAAACCGGGAAACTGCTGTATGGATACCCAGTTTTACAGGGATTATGTCCAGACTGAGCGCTGCAAGATTTACGTTGTCAATAGTGTCAGTGTCACGACTTGCTGGTAGGTGCTGGTACTGGTAAGGCCTTACAGCTGCATGCAGTCAACATGGGTCTGGACATGGCGAGCAGGACTTACTCGCAGTTTTATCAAAATAACAGCAATAGTTCTGCTGCTCTTAGCTGGCATTGACCCTTTCCTCGTGAGGTGGCTACTGCATCACAAGATCTGAACCCTTGTGACTTCTGGCTGAGGGGTTCCCAGAAGGAAACGGTTTATCACCGGAACACTATCACACATCGGAGGTTGAAGCTCAGCTTGGCGAGGAAGGTAGCCAAAATCCCATGTGATATATTTCGGGCAGCAGTAAAGCCATCTCTAGTGCAGTCCCAGACTATCGTGGATGCAGGTGATCGTCATATTGAGCAACGTTTGTAAGCCTGAACGTAAACATGATATGCAGCTAGCAAATGTTTACCTATCGTGTGAAAGTCAAAATGTGTTTCTTTCAACGTTTACCCGTTATTTCTCTTCCGCACTTCTTTACAAATGTTTCACAGTTTCCTTCTCCTACGATCACTCGTTTCTCATGCGCGGCCTCTCAAACTGCAAAAGTTTAATTATAATTGGTATGTATGCTCGTAAACGCTGCGACTCGCTCAGCAGACAAACATGGCAGAAGCGATTTGTTTCGCGACGAAATAGTGAATCTATTAACGGAAATGCGAGATAATGTAATTTTAGGCGGAAATTTTAATTGTGTTTTGCGTCGGTAAGATGTGTGCACTAATTTTAATTTCTGTGAAGAAGGTATGACCTATTAATTTTCAGGACCATCGTGACTACCACATCACGGCTCACTGCAACAAACAACAGCGACTACTGGGGCTAAAGATCTAGCAACTGTACATGTCGCTCCTAGATGGCGAGGTATTGTACCAAGCAGTCGCTGAAACATGGACACGATGTATCCAGAACCAGTCAAGGCATATTATCGGGTGGATTCAAACTGCAAAACCGCAAAAAAGGCAGTTTATTGCCCAAACTATTGGATGCAATGCTGAAATACTGTTTCTTATGCCTACCCGACCTCTACAATGAACGAACGAATTTGGTAGCAAATAGTTTTCGAATGGCACAGCAAACCAAAAATTTCTGTTTTGGTACGGCAGTCACTGGAGGGCAAAAAAGTGCAAGCACGTCTCACAACTGATATCAGTCAAGAAAATATTCCGGTATACGAAATTATAAGGGAACAGAAAATCATTCAGTACATTCCCCACGAACAAGGAAATGGCTACGATCTCCAAAGTGCAATTAAGCTACATACTGAACGGTAGTATACGAATCTTTATCCTGAATCAGAGACCCATTTATGGACGAAGCTTTCCTCCTTAATATACAACAAATAGTTAATGCGGAGGACAACGAAGAGTTTCTCGAAAACATCTCGGAAGAAGAAAGAGAAACAATAGTTACAGAATCCACGTAACAGATCAGTTGAGTGTCATTGAAGATTTTGGAACATTATTGCCCATGAACTAACAATAATTTATAACGAACTGTTGGCAGACGATGCATTGTGTAACTTACACATGCAGTTCTTCTTGGGTTCGTGATATCTGCGTCCGCATCTACATCCATACTCCGCAAGCAACCTGACGGTGTGTGGTGGAGGGTACCTTGAATACCTCTACCGGTTCTCCGTTCTATTCCAGTCCTGTATTGTTCGTGGAAGGAGAGATTTTCGGTAGCCTCTGTATGGGCTCTAATCTCTCTTATTTTATCCTTATGGTCTCTTCGCGAGACATATGTAGGAGGGAGTAATATACTTCTTGATTCCTCGGTGAACGTATGTTCTCGAAACTTCAACAAAAGCCCCTACCGAACTACTGAGCGTCTCTTCTGCAGAGTCTTCCACTGGAGTTCATCTATCATCTCCGTAACGCTTTCGCGATTACTAAATGATCCCGCAACGAAGCGCGCTGCTCTCCGTTGGATATTCTCTATCTCTTCTATCAACCCTATCTGGTACTGATCTCACATAGTTGAGCAGTATTCAAGCAGTGGGCGAACAAGTGTACTGTAACATACTTAGTTTGTTTTCGGACATCATTTCCTCAGGATTATTCCAATGAATCTCAGTCTGGCATTTGCTTTACCGAAGATTAATTTAATGTGGTCATTCCATTTTAAATCACTCCTAATGCCTACTCTCAGATAATTTATGGAATTAACTGCTTCCAGTTGCTGACCTGCTATATTGTAGCTAAATGATAAAGGAGCTTTCTTTCTTTGTATTCGCAGTACATTACACTTGTCTACATTAAGATTCAATTGCCATTCCCTGCACCATGCGTCAATTCGTTGCAGATACTCCTGCATTTCAGTACAATTTTCCACTGTTACGACCTCTCGGGATACTACAGCATCATCCGCAAAACGCGTCAGTGAATTTCCGATGTTATCCACAAGGTCATTTATATATATTGTGAATAGTAACGGTCCTACGACACTCCCCTGCGGCACACCTGAAATCAATCTTAATTTGGAAGACTTCTCTCCATTGAGAATGACATGCTGCGTTCTGTTATCTAGGAACTCTTCAATCCAATCACACAATTGGTGGTGGTGGTTAGTGTTTAACGTCCCGTCGACAACGAGGTCATTAGAGACGGAGAGCAAGCTCGGGTTAGGGAAAGATTGGGAAGGAAATCGGCCGTGTCCTTTCAAAGGAACCATCGAGGCATTTGCCTGGAACCATTTAGGGAAATCACGGAAAACCTAAATCAGGATGGACGGAGGCGAGATTGAGCCATCGTCCTCCCGAATGCGAGTCCAGTGTGCTAACCACTGCGCCACCTCGCTCGGTCACACACAATTGGTCTGATAGTCCATATGCTCTTACTTTGTTCATTAAACGACTGTATCAAACGCCTTGCGGAAATCGAGAAACACGGCATCTACCTGTGAACCCGTGTCTATGGCCCTCTTAGGCTCGTGGACGAATAGCGCGAGCTGGGTTTCACACGACCGTCTTTTTCGAAAACCATGCTGATTCCTACAGAGTAAATTCCTAGTCTCCAGAAAAGACATTATACTCGAACATAATACGTGTTCCAAAATTCTACAACTGATCGACGTTAGAGATATAGGTCTATAGTTCTGCACATCTGTTCGACGTCCCTTCTTGAAAACGGGGATGACCTGTGCCCTTTTCCAATCCTTTGGAACGATACGCTCTTCTAGAGACATTCGGTACACCGCTGCAAGAAAGGGGGCAATTTCCTTCTCGTACTCTGTGTCAATCCGAACTGGTATCCCATCAGGTCCAGCGGCCTTTCTTCTTTTGCGCTACTTTAATTGTTTTTCTATCCCCCTGTCATCTATTTCGATATCTACCATTTTGTCATCTGTGCAAATATCTAGAGAAGGAACTACAGTGCAGTCTTCCTCTGTGAAACAGCTTTGGAAAAATACATTTAGTATTTCGGCCTTCAGCCTGTCATTCTCTGTTTCAGTACCATTTTGGTCACAGAGTGTCTGGACATTCTGTTTTGATCCACCTACCGCTTTGACATAAGATCAAAATTTCTTAGGATTTTCTGCCAAGTTAGTACACAGAACTTTAGTTTCGAATTCTTTGAACGCCTCTGGCATAGCCCTCCTCACACTACATTTCGCTTCGTGTAATTTTTGTTTGTGTTGAAGGCTTTGGCTATGATTAAGTTTGCTGTGAAGTTCCCTTTTCTTCCGTAGCCGTTTTCTAACTCGGTTGTTGTACCACGGTGGCTCTTTTCCATCTCTTACGATCTTTCTTGGCACATACTCATCTAATGCATATTGTTCGAAGGTTTTGAACTTTGTCCACTGATCCTCAACACTATCTGTACTTGAGACAAAACTTTTGTGTTGAGCCGTCAAGTACTCTGAAATCAGCATTTTGCCACTTTTGCTAAATCTTCCTACCTTTTTTAAATATTTCTATTTACGGTTGAAATCACCGATGCTTTAATCGCTTTATGATCGCTAATTTCCTGTTCTGCATTAATTGTTTCAAATAGTTCGGTTCTGTTTGCACCAGAAGGTCTAATATGTTATCGCCACAAATCGGTTCTCTGTCTAACTGCTCAATGTAGTTTTCAGATAAATCACTTAAAAACAAGTTCACTATATTCTTTGTCCCTGACACCCGTTATAAACGTATGACTCTCCCAGTCTATATCTGTTAAATTAAAATCTCCACCCAAAACTATAACATGGTCGGGAAATCTACTCGAAATATTTTCCAAATTTTCCTCCAGGTGTTCTGCCACAACAGCTGCTGAACCATGTTTGAGCCTCCTATAACCCTGACCTTCACCCAAATTATTTCACATTTCGGATCTCGGTCAATTCCCTTTGATACTATTGCATCTTTTCTTGCTATAAACACGCCTTTCCCTTCACTGTCCAACCTGTCTCTGTGGTATACATTCCAATCTGAGTTTAGAATTTCATTGCTGCTACATTGTTTCAGCCAACATTCCGTCCCTAGTACTGTGTGGGCATTGTGACCGTTTATTAATGAGAGCAGTTCTGGGACCTTTCTATAGATGCTCCTGCAGTTTACAATTACCACATTAATATTGTCATTCCCTGTTGCGTTTTGCCTACTGCTACCTTGTCGCGTCTCAGGGGGCGTCTTGTCGGGCCTAGGAAGGGAATTCTCTAAGCTAAAAAAAAACCATGTGCACTCCACTCCGCTACCCCTGTAGTCTGTAGCTGTCCTGCATATAGTGCACGCCTGACCTAATCAAGGTGACCCTACATTTCTCCAGCCGATAACGGAGGTCGCGAAATTTGCACTCCAGATCTCCGCAGAATCGTCTGATCCTCTGGTTTAAGTATTCCACTGGGCTCCAAACTAGAGGACCGCGATCGGTTCTGGGAACGACACTAGAAATAGTTAGCTCAAATTCCACCCCGCGAGCGAGGCTTTCCGCCTTCAACAACTCAGCCAAACGTCTGTATTAACTGAGGATAACCTCTGAACCCAGACGCCAGGAGTCATTGGTGCCGACATGAGCGACAATTTGCAGTCGGGTGCACCCCGCCGCAGGGCCTCCTCCACATCTCGGATGATACCCACCGGCAAGCAGACAGAGTGAACACTGGCCTTCTTTCCCGACCTTTCAGCTGTTTCCCTAAGGAACTCCATCACCCACCTAACACTGGAGCTCCCAATCACTAATAAACCACTCCCCCCCCCCCCCCCCCCCCCCAATGTGGCTGCTCGGACCTTTCTGAAAGAGCGGCCCATGGAAACCACAGGAAACATAACGTTTATATAGGTGAAGCAAAAATGGCAACACTACTAAGTAAGATAGAAGCAATAGGCGAGCATCAGTGGCAACAAAAAGTTCTTTACGAGCAGAAACTAGCCAAGGACTCAATAGAAGTGAAATTACCTCCAACGTGTCTATGCCTCCTCGCCATCCAAATGATATTTTACTCGAAGGCAAGGTAAGCGGTGCTTTTAAAAACTGACATGTTGCTAAACGGAAGTTTGCGACCTTTGTAATGTTTGTACAATAATTTATTACGTCAACGATCGCTTATATATATTCACATTACCGGTTTCGGAAAAAATTTACATCCTCAGATGTGCTTACCCCACTAAAAGCTTCACACATACAATCAAATATACTTAGAACTTTCAACGTGATACAGTCATTTAACATTTCACTGAATGTACGTATCGTCACATGAAAAAAGACTTGGCACGGAAAAGCAGAAAACGTAGTTGCATGTCAAGTGTGTTGTGAGAACGACGTGTTCTGCAATTTCCACCTATGCTAGAATTTTAATGTGTTTGATATACAACTCGAACAAGGAGCTATGAGTAAAAATGAAGATCACTCAGACCAATGATCTTTTCTTAATTTGTTGCAATTAACATCACAAAACTCATTACGCAAATTTGTGCAGGATGCGATTAGGTATTGGAAACACTGAGTTGTGACTTGAGATCATCACGGACAAAGCTAAATATATTGTGAGTCCTCATTTTCTTGGGCGAAAAAGGCATAAGTAGTGCTGAACGTTATGTCAGACGTGACAGCACATTCAAATTCTGCTACCGAGACTTCGAAGAAAGAGCACAACGTACAAGTGCATTTTCCTTCGTACGACTACAGTCGTAAATTTAAAACCCAGCAGACGGGTTGAAATGTCTGTTGTGTAGAAAGAAACTAGAGGACCATGACTTGGCCTAACAACATAGACGATTTAACTTTGAGTGCAAATATTTTTGTTTTATTTTGGAGGTAGCAGTAGCGTCCTCTCGTTGCTCAACAGCGGAAATTATGGTAATGATTGCTGCAATATCATAGTTGATCCAACTGGATCCATGACATACTTTCACCGAACCAATCATCACATTATTGGGCGCTGATATGGTCGGCGTTTAGCGCCCGTAAGCTCCAAATACACAAACACATTGTCGGATTCAAAAACATCAACTACTTTACTAGAATATTTATACAGCGGAATAATTAATTCTGTATGACATACAGCAACTGCTAACTTTGCCAGCCTCTGGTGTAAAAAAGCATTTTACGACGCTAACGGAACAAAACGATAGTTGAAACTTCCTGCAGGTTTAAACTGTGTGCCGGACCGAGACTCGAACTCGGAACCTTTGCCTTATGCGGGCACGTGCTCTACTATCCTTTTTTTTAATATCTCATTTTGTTCTATACAGTCCGTTGAATTTGTTCCTGGCGGACGTCCGATAACACCCGTTCAGGTTGCTCGTTGATCCGTTCACTCGGTTTTTTATTACAGAGGATAGCTGAACCCTCTGACCGAACACGCTGAGCTACCGTGCCGGCGATGAAGGATGATGATGAAGATGACACAGAAACACCCAGTCATGGCGGGGCAGGTGAAACGCCAGCTGAGTTACCCAATCACGACTCACGAACCGTCCTCACAGCTTTACTTCTGCCAGTATCTAGTCTCCTACCTTCCAAACTTCACAGAATCTCTTATGCGAACCTTGCAGAACTAGCACTCCTGGAAGAAAGGATATTGCGGAGACATGGCTTAGCCAAACAATCTGGAAACATACCACAGGCTGTGGCTAAGCCATGTCTCCGCAATATCCTTCGTTCCAGGGGTGCTAGTTATGCAGGGATGGTAGAAGCGCTTCTGTGAAGATTGGAAGGTAGGAAACGAGATACTGGCAGAAGTAAAGCTCTGAGGACGGGGCCTCAGTCGTCCCTGGGTAGCTCAGATGGGCCGGAACGGTAGCTCAGCGCGTTCGGTCAGAGGGTTTAGCGACCCTCTGTAATAAAATAACTGAGTGAACGGATAAACGAACAACCTGAATAGGTGTCATCGGACGTCCGCCACAGACAAATTCAACGAACAATGTAGAACAAAATGAGATCATTAAAAAAGAGATGGTAGAACACTTGCCCGCGAAAGGCAAAGGTCCCCGAGTTCGAGTCTCGGTCCGGAACACAGTTTTAATGATGCCAGGAAGTTTCATATCAGCGTACACTCAGCTATAGAGTGAAAATCTCATTCTGAAAACGATAGATGTTTTGCGTCAGGGAGGTAATGAAGAAATCCCAGCTACCGATTTCCTTCGAAGGTCGCAGCTTGAGTCAAAAAAGTGAGGAGCATAGAATGAGAGCAGTCTTCCAGAAACAGGGCAATATCTTACGCTTAGAGTATACCCTCCACTACACTGATGTTGCAGGATCAGAACCACCATCGCATACCTCATGGTCAGTCACGGCTGCTTCGAAAACGACCTGTTCCATATCAGTTGTGCACCACACACAATGTGTGCACATGCTTCGTGAGAAAGACATGAATCATATGTTTTTCAGTTGTATTAATCAATTTGATTCCACGAATACTCTATTGCAAGACCTTCTAAAACAGAACTGTCCCCTGCCAATTTTCATAACTTCGTTGTTATTGGAGAAAAAATTAACAGCACGAGACAGCTGTGGCAAAATCATACACATCCTCATTTACCCAACACTCGCTCAGATACACCAAGGACCGCAGGATACGTGAAGAGGAAATATCCCTTGCTTGGCTAAAAATCACAGAAATCCAGGCTTAGTTCTTTCGGTCAATGCAACGTTTACCATCATGTCCTAGTTCCCATCGAATTCAGCTCTTGGAAGTCTATTGTTGTCATAGACTGATCCCAGAATACCAAAGGGATAGAGTAGCATTTAACGCATGGACGCAGTTATTTGTTGGATATATTACAATCTCTGTCTCCCTCTACACTGTGTGTCCTCTGCGTATCCCTCTATTGCCATGGACGCTATTCTACGATATCGTAAAACATATCCTGTCACAGTGTTCCTTCTTGTACTGTGTTTATAACATATTTCTATCCTCGTCTGTTCTGTAGAGGTATCCTCACTTTTTATCTATGTACACCTAATTTTCAATATACGCCTGTAGCACCACATCTGTGACGATTCGCTTCTCTTTTCTGGTTTTCCACAGTCAGTGGACGGCTTCTATGCAATGCTGTACTCCAGACGTACATTCCCAGTAACTTCTTCCTCAAGTTAAGGTATATGCTTGTTACTAGCAGACTTCTTTTAGCGACGAATTCCCTCTTTACCTGCACTAGTCTGCTGCATACTACAAGTTGCTCACTCTTATAAACGTACCCCGCTATAAATACAACTGCAGATATTGTTCTGGCACAATGTTATGATTAGCGCCATATAAGTGCGGTGGACCGCGTCAATCGTGCAAGATAGCAGTAAGTCGTCAATGCATGTGTGTTTGAAGTGCGTATGTAGCTAAGCAAATAGCATAGTGTGTAGATTGATAACGCTGATTGAGAATCTATGAAAATACGTATGTGTTCAGTAGAGCTGAAGTCTAACAAGGGAGGCGATTAAATTAGCCGTAATTGTTAAAAATACGGCAATCCGTTGACAAAACGTCATACAAGAGTTGAAACGATTACCATTAGTATTGATAATGTATGCATATTCCGTGCTACCTTGTTTAAAAAAATGCGGTTCTCAGGATTACACAGATCAGTACCTCAGTATCTGATACAGAACTACACAGCAGCTCTAAACTCTGTCACTCCCACGGTGCGTGAGCAGGACAAATGATATCTGGGAAGTCGTCCTTTGCTGACACCACCATTGACCTCATCGAACCTAACGCGTAATTCTTCTGGCTAGGAGGCTAGGCAACCCATTATGCCGCCCCAATGACTATAATTTACTATGAGCTGCCCCGGCGTTGCTGTATGTACTGATCTACAAAGCGGCCAGCGCTGAGACGTTCCTGCATTTTAATGACAAGCTAGCATTCAAGGGCCTATCGTTTACTGGTCTGTCATCCACACCACGCGATTCTTTAAGGTGAAAGCACTTGTCATTATACAAGTTCCAGCTTTTTGCGATAATTTTGCAGACTCCGTTGTCTGCTTACTGTGCGATCCGATGACTACCTGGCCTCTCAGTCTTATTATCAATTGTACCTTATCACATGCCCTCTACGTGACAAAAGATGCCATTCCGACAGCAGAGCGTGATATATATATTAAGAAACAAAAAAAAATGCGGACAAATACGAGTAGTAGAACTCGCGCTCTGAGGGTCCCTTACAAAGTTAATTGCATATATAGATAGCTAAGGTGGTTTCCATTTACCATTAACATTAATGTCAGCAGTGGGCTCAACATGATCCACATTAGTTCTTCTACAGGTTTTGATGAATAATTTTGCGAATTTAAAAACACCTTTCTTTCGATTGCATTAACTCAGAAGCTTAAATTTTTTACTCTAGTGTCTTTGCAATATTTTTTTACGAATTATTAACTCGAATCCCATATCTCTAGAAATGTGCTAATCAGTTTAAAAAGTAATAAGATGTTTCGGGGATGGAAGCATTCTTAGTTGACTTAACTAAACTACAAACACTTTCAGAATTATTATAATCGATTCACGTGATCGTCTTTGTCACCAAAGATGTGTGTGACTATTGTGAAAGGATAGCTTCTCCATTTACATGACTTAACTTTCGATAAAGGACAAACGCCATTGCTCACGAATGAACATTCACTGCTTGGAAACATCATAACACAGAAGACGGTATACAGCGTTAAAAGTGGCTAATGGAACATTAATAAAGTAAAAAGAACAAAAAGCTCCTAATAACCGATTACAGGATTGGTGCTCAGCCTGTGGAACACAGAACATATTTTAATTTGTAATAGTGTTAAGAAGCGATAGGAAACGGGATATATACATAAAACCAGTATTAGTCGGATTGAAGTCTTCTTGGAAGGGTTTGTGGAAAGTGCATACAACGCTCTACTGTGACGAATTTTATAGCAGTGATCCACTGATAGGAGTCATTATCAGGTAGATATGACTGTAGACGTCGAACGAATTCCGGGACGTTCTCCTACGATCCTAACATATCGGTATAACGCCTTCGAAAACGTCGCAGGCACCTTGGGGAAATAACATGTGGATCTTTGGAAGAAAACCAAATCATGTTGTTTCTTGGTAAGAAAAACGCCTCCTATTCTGCAGGACGGCGATCAAATCCCCTCACAGCCAACTAGATTTAGGTTTGCCATGATTTCATTAAACAGCTTTAGGCGAATGCTGTGATGGTGTCTTTGAAATAGTACGGCCGATTACCAACTGCTGCCTCTTCCAGTAAACTGAACGTTAAACAGCAATATTCCTTCTTTCCTTTAGAAGAAAAGATACGTTATCTCGTGAAACCACGTTGGATAAATTTTCAGAACCTGTGTTCGAAGAAGGCTGTGAGACAGTTCTGTCGCCGTCATCATATATGTCACGTCGAGATGATAAAAATAAGGTGAAAGAGATTAAGGCGCGTTGAGAGGCTGTAGGTATTTCTCCCTCTCCCAATACGCGAGTGAAATAGGCCAAAAAATGGCTAATATTGGCACCAAGTACCCTCCGCCATGCACTTTACAGCGGTTTGCGTAATGTATAAGCAGATATAGATACTGCTACAGAACTTGAGCATGCACTTACGCGGAAACGTATTGCTAATCTTATAATAATCGACAGAAGCTATATGACGAAACAACAATGACATCGTCGCTTTCCTAGGAAACGACAGCTCAACAAAGCTGCAGAGGGTATATAAAGAAACACGCTGCGACCACATTCACTACAGTTCAGCAGAGGGGAGGTCAGTGTGGTCGCTTCCCCGTATCGTCGCCTCCCCGTCTCGCCGCCTCCCCGTCTCGTCGCCTCCACGTATCGCCGCCCCCTCGTATCGCCATCTCCACGTATCGCCGCCTCCACGTATCGCCGCTTCCACGTATCGCCGCCTCCACGTCTCGCCGCCTCCCCTACTCGCCGCCTGCCCGTCTCGCCGCCTCACCATTTCGCCGCCTACACGTATCGCCGCCTCCACGTATCGCCGCCTCAACGTATCGCCACCTCCACGTATCGCCGCATCACCGTCTCGCCGCCTCCCCGTCTCGCCGCCTCCCCGTCTCGCCGCCTCCACGTATCGCCGCCTCAACGTCTCGCCGCCTCCACGTCTCGCTGCCTCCCCGTCTCGCCGCCTCCAAGTATCGTCGCTTCTCCGTATCGTCGCTTCCACGTCTCGCCGCCTCCACGTCTCGCCGCCTCCACGTCTCGCCACCTCCACGTCTCGCCACCTCCCCGTTCGCCGCCGCCTCCACGTACCGCCGCCTCCACGTACCGCCGCCTCCACGTACCGCCGCCTCCACGTACCGCCGCCTCCACGTACCGCCGCCTCCACGTACCGTCGCCTCCACGTACCGTCGCCTCCCCGTACCGTCGCCTCCACGTACCGCCGCCTCCACGTACCGCCGCCTCCACGTACCGCCGCCTCCACGTACCGTCGCCTCCCCGTACCGTCGCCTCCCCGTACCGTCGCCTCCCCGTACCGTCGCCTCCCCGTACCGTCGCCTCCCCGTACCGTCGCCTCCCCGTACCGTCGCCTCCCCGTACCGTCGCCTCCCCGTACCGTCGCCTCCCCGTACCGTCGCCTCCCCGTACCGTCGCCTCCACGTCTCCCCGCCTCCACGTCTCGCCGCCTCCCCGTATCGTCGCTTCTCCATCTCGTCGCATCATGTCCCCTGCAGTGCACCGAGCTACAGCGTCCTCAGTTCCGATCAAGGTTTTTGGGAGGTTTTCCTTGATTGTAAGGCGAATGCCGGAACTGTTTACCTCCTACCATCGATACAGAGATGTAATTCATGTAAATAATAAATTGAGAAATAAATGCTATAAGCGTACTTTGCCTTGTCTTTAATGAATTTTTATGTAACAGAACTGAATAATAAATGACAGTGTATATCTGACTTTTGCTCTGAAGCAGAAAGTTTAATGAACTGAATAATAAATGACAGTGTATAGCTGACTTTTGCTCTGAAGCAGAAAGTTTAATCTGTTCACATTGGTATATGACTAGTGAAATCTATGAACCTAATGGTTTTCAATGAGTAGGGGAAAAGATAGAAATATAACACAGAAACGAAGAGAGAACAAACATTTGCTCACAGAGCACAGAAAATGTAGTCCTATGTGTTTTCTTTTACATGTAAGTGATATAGAACTGATTTTTAACTTAGATGCATGCAAACATTGTGTAACCACGTGAAATATACAACTCTTGTTGTATCCCTATCGTTTCACTGTGAAGTATTCCACGTACACCTCAGTTATTAAGTGGACACATCACAGTACACATTCTCAGTTATTCAGCTGTTTAGCATTCGTTAGCCGCAAGTAATAACTCTGGATTAAGAAATCTGCGGCAGGCTGGCTGATAGCGTTAACGATTTATTGCACCTGAAAGGTATATGCGTTGCTTGTAGCGTTCACTGTGGTTCTTCATATTTACCAAAAGGCTGTTAAAATTATCGTCTAAGCACAATAATCTATGCTGGAACGGTAAGTAGAAAATACCACCAAGATCTAACATCGCGGTTAACTGATTAATCGTAGTGATTTGTTAAGCAACGTTTGATCCATTTCAATATATTGTCGATGAAAGTCTATGCAACTTGTATTCAAATGTAGCATATTTTTAACGGTAGCAGTAAGAGGAGTCGAAAAATATTCTTCAATGTTGCCTCGTTTTAGCTTTTCTCTACCTTTGCTGAAGATCACGAGATATAACGAGGTATAGGAAGATGTGAAGGATGTTTATTGAGCAGATACTGTGTGCAGTGCGAAGGATATTTACTGAGCAGATATTATTTGCAGTGCGAAGATGGTAAACGAATGTTATACTGTAATTGTAAACTGGTATTGTAGTAGTCCATGTTTCGATTAAGTAAGTTATCAACATTTCAGTCTGCTATTATGAAGCATTCAGAATGTTGTCTCCCAGTAATAGGGTATAACGTAGTTTTTCATTCAGCCCTCATTAACTAAATTGTGCTTTTACTCCCATAGTTAGCAGGCTTTCCCACTATAGTAGGCCTCATTTTAAGTTGAATCGCAGTACAACTCTGAAAATCCTGGCTGTCAAAACGTTCGTGCCTGCTGACAAAATTCTCCAATACTCTATGTACCAAAGAAATTGAGACGAATCCACTGCACGTTGCAGAATTCGTAATGCAGAGGTAGCATTTTTAAGATTCTGATAATGCGTAAACAAATGAGTGCAAATATTTTGTCGTTATCATCAAATATAGCTTAATTTGCAAGGACCTTAGAACATCCGCATTTGTTAATTGAGCTTTTGATTTGTTGTATCATGTTCATTGGGTCAGGAAACTAAAATATTTTGTATTCGTAAAAACAACTTGAAGCTATGTTCAGGAGTTAACTTATAAAATGCGTCAACTGTGTTTGGAATACGTTATTTTATTATCTAATTAACATTTCGTCTCACAGCTTCATGGGTGACAAAGGATCACCATTGCGGCATCAACCTTTAATATTGTAGTGATTAAGCCGTTCCACTGAACTATGCCAATCAGTATCGGATCTATTACAATATTTGCTTCCTCATAGAGAGATTCAGTGACAGTGATACTCTGCAAGCAAAGGTATAGTACATGGTGGAGATCACCTTAAACACATTTTAGCCCGCGGATAGAGTGAGGGAAAAATTACGGTAAACCTGCAAATCTGCCCTGTTCTCCCTTTTTTTTTCTCATGATCCCTGAGCGATACATATGCAGAAGACAGTAGAGTTACTTCCTAAGAATTCTCGAAAACAGGTTCTCTAGACATATTCAGTGGAGTTTTAAAACAACAATGTCTCCTTGGCGCCAACAATCACCATTCAGTTTCACAAAATAGGCCCCATCTCCGTGTGACCTACAACGCCCATTTACGATAGAGCTTTGAATTGCTTCAATTTTCTCAGTTAGAAAGCTTTATGAGGTCTTCACGCACTGATGTACAACTGTAGAGAAACTTGCATTAAGGGGACACGCCCCTGAACGGGCTCCATTTTTAACATTATCTTCACCCTCACATTGTAACTGATCTATAAACGAGAGATAGCTCAAAATTCTGACACACAGTTAGGGTCATTAGTCAAAGCATTTACCAAAAATTCATTGAGATATTTACTATATTTTGGTACTGAGAACAATATTTATAATAGAAAAAAAGCAACACTATTTCACTGCGGTACCATTTTCTTTGGTACCACTGACTGCACAGCTTGGAAAAAGAGTCAGAGTACAGACAACATTCACATAAATGTTTTATGACTCAAATTTCCTTCCCTGATGCTGATCTGTGAAAAATACAAGTAATTTATTTCACTACAACAAAGATATTTAAAACATTACCTCAAATATCACCGACATCATCATCATGTTATAAATTTTTCAGGAAATAATAGGCACGGGAGGTAGAGGGGGTCATTCTAAATATCTTTACCAATTTTTGTGAGTTAAACTTAGGTCATTTAGAAGAAAAGCGTACCTGAATGCTGAAAATTCAAGTTTTCGGTAAATCGCAAAAGAAGATTTACAGATTTCTTAACTTACCACTATGCTCGTTTAGATCATTCCATCTGTATACTCCAGTTGTTCTCCTGTTTCCTTATCCTCCATACTCTTTCTCTTCATTCTTTTCTTTATCCTTGACTCCTAGGTAGCAGCTTCTGCAGCTGTCTCTATTTCGATTACCGGCCGCTTATCAATAGCAATTAGAGCTGATGTCATATTCCTTCCCGTCTGGATGTTCAATTTCTACGTAACATTGATCCTTGAAATTGAACCATCATTGAATGTCGTTATTGCACCAATCTTCAGCACTGTCAGCCCAACAAATACAGTTTTGGATATTCTCTCCCATATACAGCTGTTGAAGCTTTCATTTGCATTCTGAGAGAGACCATGCATACATTTCGTAAGTAGATTTTTATTTGCCAGATCCCTATATTAGACCTAACTAACTGCCTCCATTACAGAAAGTGGTATGGACTGCTTGTGGTTAGCATTGCTCAGCCAGTAATTACACCACGAATCTTCCCCTTTTGGACACATAGTATGCTGTGGGGTTTCCTCTGTTGACACTTAGTGAAACCATGTTGCCCAGACAACTCGTCTCATGTTCTCCAAATCTCCTACATATCTCCTTATTGCTAGTATATAATATTGAGTCAAAGAATCAGTTTCACTTTTGTAAGACGACATGGACCACCTATGTGTTTTCAGTCTGACAGTTTTTTTTCCACTGTAGTCTTTACATAATTTTCTCAGCCATGCTCCCATTCTTTTTTGTACATGCCCAACACATTCAAGCTTTTCTATCAGAGTGTCCCCATATGGTCTGTCATTAACGACAGTAGTGTGTCCTTTACAGTCTCCATCCCCTAGGTAGTCTACAGACCTCTCATCATGACTGACCTCTGATCTTCTAAAAATGTTTAGAAATCCTTTCGTTTCCATGTTTCCACATGGGTCGTCAATGTTCTTTACACAAACATAAGTGCCAATAAACTTACTTGAACAACCCTGACAGTGCTTTGTTCGACATTCATAATGTAGTATCTTACCAGTTTCAATTAATGTGGCAGTTACAACCCCATATGGAGCATATGGAGAAGTATGACCTCTTTTCTGCCAAGTTCCATCAAATGCTGCCACAATGTCGCTATTCTCAGACAAGGTTCCTACTTCTTTTCATACAATGTTCACTTACACCACTTAAAGAGTTATGTATTAATTTATTGTATCTGTCTAACCTCAGTGGAAGTAGAGGCAAATCCACCACTGTACGAAAACTCTGGGCAGCTCTCCTTCCCCTTCCAATACATCGCATTACATACTTAAGCTGAATATTTACACTGTAATGTCGATTATCAGTAACTGGCGATGTAATAGTACCACTGTGCATCTTTACACAAGTTACAGGCACTCACTAACCGACTTGAAATACCCTTCCTAGCTGAAATGTCCTTAGAAATACTGTCTCCACAATTTCAGTACTTACATTTCACAGCACTCTTCAGAAGTCTGAACAGCATATTTAGGTTCACAATAATATTTCGGTCGTTATTTCTGCTCACCATAGTACTAGGCTTGTTCATATTACATTCAGAATGCGAAAGTTAACGTGCCTCTAGAGACAGTTTGCGCAAGCGGCTTTTGAAGCAACTGATGTGTATTATTCGGTTGTGTTTGTAATTGGGTGCCGCGAAACTTTCGTTTGGAGCTAAATTTCTTTACTCTCGGCATTTGTAGCAAGTAAACACACACGCAGAAACAAAACAACACACAATAACAATACAACACACAACAACCACACGCGTATGAAAATCCGAAATCCTATATTCTCATATCTTTCTTTACATTCGAACCATAGTCTTCTAGACATGCCTGTACTTTGTTTTCGGGAGTCAGTGCCTTCTAAAATACACCTGTGTCAACGTCCGTAACTAACGATGGAAAACACGGAAGAACAAAGTAATGCATCTCGTATTCTGACGCACTTTAAACTGACTGATAGGCGTGGTGGCCCTGTGCAACATTACGTTCAATCTCAATTTTAGAACGAACGGAAAATGATAATGCCCGTAAACCACAAATGTTTGAAATCAGCAGCCGGCTGCGGTGACCGAGCGGTTCTAGGAACTTCAGTCCGGAACCGTTTGACTGCTACGGTCTCTAGTTCGAATCCCGCCTCAGGCATGGATGTGTGTCATGTCCTTAGGTTAGTTAGGTTGAAGTAGTTGTAGGTTCTAGGGGACTGATGACCTCGGATTTTCAGCCCCAGAGTGCTCAGAGCCATTTGAAATGAGAGAGAAATATTCTTTTCTGTAGACCAAGAAATTTTTTTCAAATTTTTGGTATTTTCTCGAACATGTCCCCTTAAACGCATTCGTGTGACTTTCGGACCATGTGAACAGCACTCCTGCGACAATTGCAAGTCTGCTATTTTCCCTTTCTGCTACTGATTTCACCAGTTCGTTTACACAGTCGTGAAGACTGTGGTATTGCATTTGGGAGACGGCAACCTCTGGTCATCAAGATTAACATTTTCCGTGTTTTTCCTTAGGCCCACTTCCTTCCCCGAAACGTGATTGTGTTCCGTCTGTAATTACCGCGGCGATGATAAGACATTCAATCCTGGACCCCTTCGTTACTTTTTTACACAATGGCTTGTGGTTAAATTGTGTAAGTATGGTTGTAGATGTTTCGAAAACATTTCATCTATCTCCCGCGAGTCAGTTTACGGTATGAGGAGGAGGGTACTTGGGTTATCCCTGTCTGATCATCCTTTCGTGTTCTATTCGTGAACAGCACACAAGAAGGATGAGTATCGGTAAATCCCCGCTTTGGCTGTAATTTCTTCGATTTTTTTGGTATGCCTATTTCCCGAGGCTTATGTGGAAGGAAGCAGTACGTAGCCAGACTCTTCCGGGATCGTCCTCTCCCGAATTTTACTAGTCAGCCTCTCAATGATGACCAACGCCTCTCTTTTACCGTCTGACAGTGAAAAGTTCGTTAAGAAACGCCGTAACATTCTTGGGTCAACTAAACGATCCCGTGACAAACGCGCAGTTCTTCTTTAGAACTTGTCTGTCTCTTTTATGAGCCAAGCCTGGTAACGGTCTAGACACGCGGTCGTCGAAAGCGGCCCGAATCAAGCATTCGTGCAGCCCGCTGTTCTCAGCCGTATTTTATGGCAACATGCTTCTAGCAACTAAGAGCACCATCCATAAACGTCAACAAACATTAAGACCTTCTTAAGACTGTATTTTTCTCGCTCAGTAACAAACAAAAAAGAAATAGAAACACTAAAATTTCAAAATGTGCTTAATTTAATTGACGTTCGTGAACTCGGCCGTGAGCTAAGTAAAGTCTGCCACTTACGTCAGGAGCAAATTGTTATGTGCCGAGGCCACTGCAGAGTTAAAAGAAGTGAGAGGGGAAAGATTTTATTGTTTTTCATCCAGTGCTGACAACTTACGAACGCCCGCAACGGTCAGCTGCTGCGGTATACACTGAAGAACCAAAGAAACTGGTACACCAGCCTAATACCGTGTAGGACCACCGCGGGCACGCAGAAGTGCCGGAAGATTACGTAGCATGGACTCGACTAATATTTGAGGTAGTGCTGGAGGGAATTGACACCAGGAATCCTGGAGGACTATCCACAAATCGGTAAGAGTACGAGGTGGTGCAGATCTCTTCTGAAGAGCACGTTGCAAGTCATCCCAGATATGCTCAATAATGTTCATGTATGGTGAGTCTGGTGGGCAGCGGAAGTTTTTAAACTCAGATGAGTGTTACTGGTACCACTCTGTGCACTTCTGGACGTGTGGGGTATCGCTTTATACAGCTGGAATTGCCCAAGTCCGTCGGAATGCACAATGGACATGAATGGATGCACGTGACCAGAAAGGAGGCTTACGTATGTGTCACCTGACAGAGACGTATCTAGACGTATCAGTGCTCCCATATCACTCCAACTGCACACGCCCCACACCATTACAGAGCCTCCACCAACTTCAACAGTCCCCTGATGATATGCATGGGTCCATAGATTCATGAGGTCGTCTCCATACCCGTAACAAAATAGGAATGAGGGTAACCTACTACAAACAGCATAGTGAACACATTTTTGTGGCCAAGATAGGTATGAAGCCCACCCCTACCGCAGTAGTACAAGCTTATTTGCCAACTAGCTCCGCAGATGACGAAGAGGTTGATGAAATGTATGATGAGATAAAAGAAATTACTCAGATAGTGAAGGGAGACGAAAATTTAATAGTCACGGGTGACTGGAATTCTATAGTAGAAAAAAGAAGAGAAGGAAATGTAGTAGGTGAATATGGAATGGGGTATGGAATGAAAGAGGAAGCCGCCTGGTAGAATTTTGCACACAGCATAACTTAATCATTGCTAACACTTGATTCAAGATTCATAAAAGAAAGGTGTATACATTGAAGAAGCTTTGAGATACTGACAGGTATCCGATAGAATATATAATGGTAAGCAGAGATTTAGGAAACACGATTTAAATTGCAAGACATTTACAGGGGCAGATGTGGACTCTGACCACAATCTATTGGTTATGAACTGTAGAGTAAAACTAAAGGAACTACAAAAAGGTGGAAATTTAAAGAGATGGGACCTGCATAATCTGACAGAACCAGAGGTGGTAGAGACTTTCAGGGAGAGCATTAGGTAACGATTGACAAGAATGGGGGAAAGAAATGCAGTAGAAGAAGAAGGGTAGCTCTGAAAGATGAAAAGTGAAGGCAGCAGAGGATCAAATAGGTAAAAAGACGAGAGCTAATAGGAATCCATGGGTAACAGAAGAGATACTGCATTCAATTGATGAAAGGAGAAAATAAAAAAAAATGTAGTAAATGAAGCAGGCAGAAAGGAATACAACCGTCTCAATAATGAGATCGACAGGAAGTGCAAAATGGCTAATTAGGGATGGCTAGAGGACAAATGTAAGGATGTACAGGTGTATATCACTGGGGGTAAGATAGATACTGCCTACAGGAAACTTAAAGATACCTTTGGAGAAAAGAGAACCAGTGGCATGAATATCAAGAGCTGTGATAGAAACCCATTTCGAAACAATGAAGGGAAAGCAGAAAGGTGGAAGGAGTATACAGAAGGTCTACACAAGGGCGATGTCATTGATGACAATATTATGGAAATGTACGAGGATGTAGATTAAGATTGAATGGGAGATATGATACTGCGTGAAGTGTTTGACAGAGCAATGAAAAACCTAAGTCGAAACAAGGCCCCGGGAGTAGACAACATTCCGTTAGAACTACTAGTAGCCTTGATACAGCCAGCCCTGACAAAGCAGGGGTTCACAAATGTGAAAATTGCTGACGTATCAGTTGAATAAACCACAGCTGCAAACTACTAACACGAATTCTTTACGGACGAATGGAAAAACTGCTGGAAGCTGTCCTCAGGGGAAGATCATTTTGGATTCCGTAGAAATATTGGAACACGTTAGGCAATACTGATGCCACGACTTATCTTAGAAAATAGATTAAGGAAAAGCAAACCCACATTTCTAGCATTTGTAGACTTAGGGAAAGCATTTCACAAGGTTGACTGAAATACTCTCTTTCTAATTGTGAAGGTAAAAGGGGTCAAACACAGGGAGCGAAAGGCTATTTACAATTTGTTCAAGAACCAGATGGCAGTTATAAGAATCGAGGGGGATGAAAGGGAAGCAGAGGTTGGGAAGGGAGAGAGACAGGGTTGTAGCCTCTCCGCGATGTTATTCAATCTGTATGTTGAGCAAGCAGTAAAGGAAACAGAAGAAAAAATTGGAGTAGGGATTACAATCTATGGAGAAGAAATTAAAACTTTGAGGTTCGCCGATGACATTGTAATTCTGTCAGAGACAGCAAACGACCTGTAAGAGCAGCTGAACGGAATGGACAGTGTCCTGAAAGGAGGATATAAGATGAACATCAACAAAAGGAAAAGGAGGATAATGGAATGTAGTCGTATTAAATCGGGTGATGCTGAGGGTATTAGATTAGAAAATGAGACGCTTAAAGTAGTAAATGAGCTTTCCTATTTGGGGAGCAAAATAACTGATAATGGTCGAAGTAGAGAGGATATAAAATGTAGACTGGCAATGGCAAGGAAACCTTTTCTGAAGAAGAGAAATTTGTTAACATCGAGTCTAGATTTAGGTTTGAGGAAGTCTTTTCTGAATGTATTTTTATGGAGTGTAGCCATGTATGGAAGTGAAACGTGGACAGTACATAGTTTAGACAGGATGAGAAGAGAAGCTTTCGAAATGTGGTACTACAGAATGATACTGAAAATTAGATGGGTAGATCACATAACTAATGAGGAGGTATTGAATTAATTAGGGAGAAGAAATATTTGTAACATAACTTGACAAGAAGAAGGCATCGGTTAGTAGGACATATTCTGAGGCATCAAGGGATCACAAATTTAGTACTGAAGGGCAGTGCAGAGGGTAAAAATAGTAGAGGGACACAAAGAGATGAATACACTAAACAGATTCTGAAGGATGTAGGTTGCAGTAGGTACTGGAAGATGAAGAAGCTTGCAGAGGATAGAGTAGCACGAAGATCTGCAGCAAACCAGTCTCTGGACTGAAGACCACAACAACATTTAACCCTTTTCCCTTAAATGTCACAAAATGCATATACTAAATTTATAGATTTATTTATTCCTATTCAAGAATTCATCTGTGATGTAGAAGGAGTTTTCAAAGAGATATGATTTCAATTTATTGTTGAAGATATTACTGCTCTCTGTCAGACATATTATTTCATCTGGTAATTTGTCGAAAATTTTTATAGCACCATGTTTTACCCCTTTCTGTGCCAAAGATAGGTTGAGTAAAGGATAGTGTAAGTCTCTCTTTTTTCTGATATTATAATCATGAATGTCACTGTTGTTTTTAAAGTGGCCCATGTTGTTGAGAACAAATTTCATTAGTGAGTAAATGTACTGTGAGGCTGTTGTAAGGATTCACAATCTTTTAAAAAGATGCCTACAAGATGTGCTACTATGAACCCTAACCATTTTCTTTTGAGCAGTGTATACTTTTTGTCTAAATGTTGAGTTACCCGAAAATATTATTCTGTATGACATCAGAGAGTGAAAGTATGCAAAGTATATTACCTCACCGATTTCTATATCCTCAAAATTGGCAATTATTCTTATTCCAAAAGTTGCTTAACCTAGTCGCCTTAGAAGATCCAAAATATAAATTTTCCAATTAAGATTCTTACCACGTGTACACCCAGAAATTTAGTATGCTCTACCCTGTCTACTGACTTCTGTTGATGTGTTATGTTTATTGAAGGAACTGCAGTTTTTGCAGCAGAAAATGGGATGTACTGCGTTTTTTTCAAAGTTTAGAGCAAGCCCATTTGCAGAAAACCAATTAATGACTTTTCCAAACAACTTATTTGTATCATTTTCAATTGGAGTTTCTTTCACCAGATTAATAACGATGCTTGTATGATCAGCAAACAGTGTCATTTCTGCTTCCCGTTTAAGATAGGAAGGGATGTAGTTCACATATATCAAAAACAGAAGGGGACCCAAGGTTGAACTCTGTGGAACACCTAATGTTATTTCACACCAGTTAGATGAAGTGGCAAACTTATTTAAATCGCTTGACCCATATAAGGAACCTTTTTGCTTCCTGTTCTGTAGGTAAGACATAAACCACTCATATGCTATTCCATTTATACCATAGAACTGTAATTTCTGTAACATCATGTAATTGTTTGCCCGATTAAATGCTTTGGACAAGTCACAGAAAATTCCTATTGGTGAAATTTTACTATTTGAAGACTCCATTATGTGGACAGTGAAATTGTATATTGCTGTCTCAGTGGAACAGCATTTTTGAAATCCGTACTGTGGTTTACCCAAGTATCGCATTACCGCTGAGATGGCTAACCACTCATGAGTATATTACTTTCTCTAAGATCTTTGAAAACGCTGTAATCAAGGCTAGTGGCCGATAATTACTGAAATCAGTGGTGTCCCTCTTTTTATAGATCGGCGTGGCAATGGCATACTTTAACCTGTGTGGGTAAATGCCTTGAGTTAATGATGCATTAGATATGTGATTCAAAACATCAGCTGTAATTGCTCCAAATTGTTTTAATATCTTATTAGAGATGTCATCTACTCCAACAGAACATTTATTTTTCAAAGAATTAGTAATTTTACTTATTTCACAAGAGCTTGTTAGGTGAAACTTAATTTGACTAAATTTTTCAAAACAGACTCTTCCATGTACTGCCTGGCTTTTTATTTTGAACTGTTCTCACCAATTTTTTCTCCTACACTTAAGAAATGGTTGTTAAATACATTAGCTACTTGTGGACTGTTGGTTTACGATAGTCTCGTTCTCCTTAATAGTAATACTACCTACCCCAGTGGTTACTATTCCTGTCTGTCTTCTAACGACATTCCGTATTGATTTGATTTTATTGCCAGAGTTGTTAATTTCTTCTCTAACATACATATTTCTTTATTTCCTTACAACTTTTCTCGGTATGTTACAATCATTTTTATAGTGTAAAAGTACTTCTGCATCTTTACTAGTTCTTGCTGTCTCATAAAGTTTTCTTTCGCTTTCAGAAGAAACTTTAATACCTGTAGGAATCCAAGGTTACTTTTAAAAGTGTGTGGAGTTTCATTTAGTAATTTTCTTTGGGAAACAATGTTCAAAGATGGATATAAATTTATCAAGAAATATGTTGCATTTATCGTTAGCATTTGGATCATTATATACATCTCCCCAATTAACAATTATTAAGCTTTCTTTGACGTGCTCGATGGATACCAGGTTGAGCGACGTTACAATTTTACTTAATGGTTTCCAAACTGTAAACCCTGTTAGGTTTTGTAAGTTAAACATTTGTGCATCATGGTCTGACAATCCATTTACAACAGGGAAAGCATGTGTTTGTTTTACATCCTCTTTCTGTACAAATACATTACCTATTAGCGTGCTATTGTTTTGAGCAATAAGTGTAGCGAAATAGATCACTTATTCTAAGTTATATGTTGTTAATAACACTTCTATTTCACTTCTCCTCTCAGAGTTATTTAGAAAGTTTACATTGAAATCACCACAGCTTAATATCTTCTTCTTTTTGTCTTACGGAGAGCATAATAGGGAGTCAAAGGTTTTTATGAATATCTCCCAGTCTCCTAATGGGGACCTGTACACTGTTACTAATGTCAAACTACATTATATAGCTGAAGTTCACATGCACAAACCTCAAAGTGCTGATCAACACAAAATTTGCTCACCTCTACAGTTTTGCATTTACACCATTATTTTATGAAAATGGCAACTCCTTCTTTATCCATCCTAGATCTACAAGTGTAAGATGCTAAATTAGACCCACTTATATTTACACAATCCACGCCCATAGGTACATGCTGTTCAGACATACAGATTATATCAATCTCATTCTTATTTTCGAGATCATCTAATCACACTAATAGCTGACCTACTTTATTTTTAATCCCCTGATATTTTGATGAAGTAAGTTGATACTGCTCTTGGCTTTACCCTTATTTACTGTACATAAAGTTTCTTTTATTCTATTTATCTTGATTGTCATCTGTCTGGACTTTGGCATTAACCTAAAAAATCTGTATGCCTGGACCCATTAACCACAGGGATCACCCCTTGTGTGACTGTGGACCCCCTTACAGTTTCCACTAGTAGAGAAGCTAACTCATTTTTCCCCATCCTACTCAGGTGCAGGCCATGTGTAGTGTACCCCCACCCTGCTACGGTCGCAGGTTCAAATCCTGCCTCGGGCATGGATGTGTGTGATGTCCTTAGGTTAGTTAGGTTTAAGTAGTTCTAAGTTCTAGGGGACTAATGACCACAGCAGTTGAGTCCCATAGTGCTCAGAGCCATTTGAACCATTTTTGTACCCCCACCTACCAACATCATTTACTGGAACAACACTTACGTGAGAGTTTGCCGGTGTCTGGAGCATCCTGTTCAGCTCAGTGCTAACATGCCTTACAGCAGTATTTACCCAGGGCTGATCACGGCGCTGAAAGACCTCCACAAATCCCACATTCTTGTGCTCAGTTTCTGCTCCTATTTTATCCAGGTCACTCCTAATACTGTATCTTGGATTCATGGCCAGGCTGTTTCCTGCTCCCCCAACTACAATTATCTGATCTTCCTTCCCAAAGTCCCTGCATAGCTGACGTAACTTTTCTGTCACCTTGCTAAGACTAGCACTTGGTTTCACAAAACTTGTGACCTGGTACACTGCACCTAATTTTTCCTCCCTTAACCTACATAATTCCAAGTTCACGTTTTCTAATTCAGCCTTAAGGGCACAAATTTTAGCCCCCAGTTCAGCGATTTTTCTGTCCTTTCTACATAACCTAAACTGCAATGGAATGGCTGAATATTATTTACAAGTTCATCGGGCCCTCCATCGGTAATGCTGGAATTCAATATGCAACTGACCCACCCTTACACTTGATGACAGATTCCAGTCTTGCAGGTATACGGTCAGTTAGGTTCTGGAAGGTTTCTAGGGGAATGGCAGCCCATTCTTTACTGTGTGTTGCACTGAGGAGAGGTTTCGATGTCGATCGGTGAGGCCTGACAAGAAATCGGCGTTCCAAAAGACCCCAAAGGTGTTCAATAGGATTCAAGACAGGACTCTGTGCAGGCCAGTCCATTACAGGGATGTTATTGTCGTCTAATTACTCCTCCACAAGCCGTGAAGTATGAACAGAAGCTCGATCGTGTTGAAAGATGTAATCGCCATCGCCTAATTTCTCCTCGGCAGTGGGAAGCAAGAAGGTGCTTAAAACATCAATGCAGTACTGTGATACTGCGACGCAAAACAACTAGTGGTGCAAGCCCCCTCCATGGAAAACACGACCACACCATAACACCATCGCCTCCTAATTTTACTGTTGGCACTACACACGCTCGCAGATGACGTTGACCAAGCATTCGCCATACCCACATTCTGCCATCGGATCGCCATATTGTGTACCGTGATTCGTCACTCCACTCACCGTTTTCCACTGTTTAATCGCCCACTGTTTACCCTCCTCACACCAAGCATGGCGTCGTTTGGTCTGATGTCGGCGTGATGTGTGGCATATGAACAGCCGCTCGACCATGAAATCCAAATTTTCTCACCTCCCGCCTAACTGTCATAGTACTTGCAGTGGATCCTGATGCAGTTTGGAATTCCTGTGTGATGGTCTGAATAGATGCCAGCCTATTACATATTACGACCCTTTCAACTGTCGGCGGTCTCTGTCAGTCAACAGACGAAGTCGACCTGTACGCTTTTGTGCTGTATGAATCCCTTCACGTTTTCGCTTCACTATCACACGGGAAACAGTGGACCTATGGATGTTTAGGAGTGTGGAATATCTTTGGTACAGACGTATGACACGAGTTACACCCAATCACTCGATCACCTTCGAAGTCTGTGAGTTCCGTGGAGCGCTCTATTCTGCTCTCTCACGAAGACTGACGACACTGAGGTCGCTGACATGAAGTATCTGGCAATAGGTGGCAGCACAACGCACCTAATATGAAAAACTTTTGTGTTTGGGACTGTCCGGATGCTTTTGATCACATAGTGTAAGGGTACACGTATGGGTCTTTGGCTCCGAAATCGGTGATGTTTCTTTGAATGGTTCGCACGCTGACACTTCTTGATCGCGCAGCACTGAAATCTGCAGCAATTTGCAGAAGTGTTGCATCTCTGTCACCTTGAACGATTCTATCCATTCGTTGTTGGTCCCATTCATGCAGGATCTTCCTCCGGCCTCAGCGATGTCGGAGATTTGGTGTTTTACCGGATTCCTGACATTCACGGTACACTCGTGAAATTGTCGTACGGTGAAAACCCCACTTGATCACTACCTCGGAGATGCTATGTTCCATCGCTTGTGCGTTGACTATAAAACCAGGTTCAAACTCACTTAAATCTTTATAACCTGTCACTGTAGCAGCAGCAAACGACCTAACAACTGCACTCGTTGGCGGCCTGTGTGGCCGAGCGGTTCTAGGCGCTACAGTCTGAACCGCGCACGGCTACGGTCGCATGTTCGACTCTTGCCTCGGGCATAAATGGCTGTCATGACCTTAGGTTAGTTAGGTATAAGTAGCTCTAAGATCTAGGGGGCTGATGCCCTCAGAAGTTAAGTAACATTAGCGCTCAGAGCTACTTGCATTTGAACTGCACTTGTTGTCTTACATAGGCGTTGCCGACCGCAGCACCGTATTCTGCCTGTTATTTAGTGTCAACTGCCACCTGCCACACCATACAGCAATCTTTTCTAAAACGCTTTGCAACTGATACTGGTCTTCGGATGACCTTACTAGACGGTAAATTAGAGCATCATCTGCGAACAACCTCGCATCGCCATTCTATCCATTTGTGTTAATTTTCAATTAATTAAGTTACAAAAATAGCCAGTGTTATGTTATATTTGGCCGCATACAAAAGTCCAATTGAAACGGTCTCCTGCAAGCGCTTGCCATTCTTTCAGGCACTAGGGAATCAAGATTCCTAAAAAATGTGCCTGCAAATCTAAAAAACATGGGATCCTATTGCGATGATCTTGTCCACAGCACCCACTTACGTACGGAAATTAGGTCGCTATCTAAACCTTCAGAAAAATTCATGTAATTTCAGTACATTACTTTCTTTCTCACTTAGGAATATTTGTTGTGATGGCTTACAACATGTAGATCCAGATGTGTAAGTGGTAGGCTTATGTCAATAACCATGATTTAGTGAAATTTGAATTTCTCTTTGAGTGGTCACTTTACTCCCCTCCTTCCCATCTCCCTATGCTGCCCGAGGTGTTGCGTTACAATGTCAGTAATGTCTCCTGAGCAAAAAAATTTGACGTCCACTAATCTAGCCTGACGAGCTATGCTCGAGAAACGGACGAAAAAGTATTTTCTAAGCCACTTATTTCGTAGATAAATTACATTCTCTTAAGATTCTCCCGATGAGTCTGTCTGGCATCTGCTTTTCCTACTACTTCCTTTATGTGGTTATTCTATTTTAGATGTTCCTGGATGTTTACTTCTAGGTATTTTGCTGTAGTTAATATTCCCAGTGATTCGTTACCAAAAGTGTAGTTGTACAGAAGCAGATTACTTCGCCTTTTGTGCGCATTATGTTATATTTATTTTTCTTCAGGGTCAGCTGCAGCTTCTACATCAATCATTGATCGTCTACAGGTCTTCTTGCAATTAGTTAAGTCATCTAGCGATGCTGCCTTCTTACAGACAACTGCATCTGCCAACAGCCTAGTAGAGATTCTGACTGTATCCACTATATCATTTGTACATAGTTAAATAGTACGGTCCTACTACACTCACTTGGGCTGTTCCTGAAATTGCCTTCCCTTTTTTCGACTTTGTTCCGATAAGAGCGAAATGTTGACCTTTGTCTGCAAGGGAGTCCTGAATCTATTCACAGACCCGAACAGATACTCGGTAAGCTCACTAAACAACAGTGCAGAACTGTATAAATGCCTTCCTGTAGTCAAGGAGCACGGCATCAAATTGGGCACGTACGTGTACAGGACTCTGTATCTCGTGGACGAACAGAGTGAACAAGAAATACAGATGACCACGGCACAGCGCATGCCGCCGCTTGCTCTGGCTGGTGCTACAGACACTTGGCGGCTGCCAGGGTCAAGCAGATAAGTAGTTCTTATTGCGGCACTCCCTTGTCGCGACACAGCAGGTATGCTGTCGCCTAGACCACACCAAACAGCTCTCCATCATTACGTTCACTGGGAACTTAACACTAGGTCCGCTTATTATAAGATACAGATGCTTTTTTAAATCTGACTCTATGTGGAACCTGGAAAGGTTCAGCGATCGTAGTTGTTTGTAATGGTGAAAGAAGGTACTGCAGTCAGTCGTAACTTGTGTTTATTGTATCAGATCTAAATTTCGATCACTGAGTGACCATCTTCATTGCTGAAGTTAATACAGGAATCGATTACAATACCACTGCATGCATATTAACTCCGAAGTACAATTGTATAAATTTCACATGCAAGTGTGTGGGTGAAATTAGATATCGTTAACACATTTCAGCCGTTATTTGGCATAATGTCTCTTGGACTAGACACGTGAAAAGTTCAAATTGCACTGAGGCTGCTGATAATAATTGCCTCATAACTGGACTCAGCGTACACCATACATGACTATGTCTCCCTTGATCCAAACGCCGGAATACAATAATGCATTGTCTATACGTAGTTGGTTATTTGTACATCGCAAAAGTAGCCATTTTAAGGAAATACTTTTTTATCGAGGTACAACAGAAGCGACTACAACAGTGAGTGATTTTAAAGCTGCAAAAATTCTTTACAGTCAAAGTGGTAGTAATGTGAACTATATTGTGTAGCTGGCTATTGGTATGTACTTAATTGCCATTCATATTGTGTCACAAAACTACATCATGTATAAATGTATCTAGAAACATTACACGTCCATTGTTTCTATAAAATTTAACAATATTAAAACCACAATTTTAGATACACCATTATCAGCACATGGTGGTGCTTATGTGTGCTAGTCACCTCCACAATTCTCATTTATTGTGGTTTCCATATTGTTGCATTGCAACCGGCACTAAAACAGACATAAAATCCAAATAGATATTACTTCAGATGGGAGGATACCTTATCCCACATACCCTCCTGACTTGCTCGGCAACTAGCGTTCACTATGCTCACACTAATCATCTTTAAATGAATTTTATTCCGAAACTTTATTTTTTTATTTAACTAGAAATAAGTTACTTTAAATCAAGATCTGTTTGTATCATATGTTTTATTACTGGTGCCGATGTGATTCTGGCTGCTAGACAGGAATTAACAGACTCTGAATGGAGAATGATACTTGTGGCTAGACGCATAGGACATTCCATTTCGGAAATCGTTAGCGCATTCAGAATTCCGGGATCCACTGTGTCAAGAGGGTGCCTAGAATACCAAATTTCAGACAGTATCTCCCACCAAGGACAATGCAGTGACAGACGGCCTTCATTTAACGACCGAAGGTAGCGGCATTTGCGTGGAGTTGTCAGTGCTAACAGACAAGCAAAACAGCGTGAAATAACTGCAGAAAACAATGTTAAACGTATCTCGGACGTATCCGTTTGGACAGTGTGGAGAATGGGGTATGGCAGCAGACGACCGATGTGAGTGCCTTTACGGCCTGGCCAGATGAGTCCCGATTTCAGTTGGTAAGAGTTGGAGGTTTGGGTTCGAGTGTGGCGCAGACCCCACGAAGCCGTAGACCCAAGCTGTCAATAAGGGACTGTGCACGCTGACAGTGGCTCCATAACAGTGTGGGTCGTGTTTACATGGAAAGAACCGGATCCTCTGGTAAAACTGAACCGATCGTTGACTGAGAATGGTTATGTTTGGTTACTTGGTGACCATTTGCAGGCATTTATGGATTTCATGTTCCCAAAAACTGATGGAATTTTATAGAGACAATGCACCATGCCACCGGGCCACAATTTTTCGCGATTGGCTTGAAGAACGTTCTGGACAGTTCGAGTGAATGATCTGGTAACCCAGATTGCCCGACATGAATCCCATCCCACGTTTATGAGACAAAAGCGAGAGTTCACTTCATGCATAAAGTCCTTCACCGACAACACTTTCGCAGTTATGGACGGTTATACAGGGTGTCACAAAAAGGTACGGCCAAACTTTCAGGAAACAATCCTCACACACAAATAAAGAAAAGATGTTATGTGAACATGTGTCCAGAAACGCTAATTTCCAAATTGGAGCTCATTTTAGTTTCGTCAGTACGTACTGTACTTCCTCGATTCACCGCCAGTTGGCCCAATTGAAGGAAGGTAACGTTGACTTCGGTGCTTGTGTTGACATGTGTCTCATTGCTCTACAGTACTAGCATCAAGCACATCAGCACGTAGCATCAACAGGTTAGTGTTCATCACGAACGTGGTTTTGCAGTCAGTGCAATGTTTACAAAAGCGGAGTTGGCAGACGTCCATTTGATGAATGAATTAGCACGGGGCAATAGCCGTGGCGCGGTACGTTTGTATCGAGACAGATTTCCAGATGAAGGTGACCCAACAGGAAGACATTCGAAGCAATTGCTTTGCGTCTTACGGAGCACGGAACATTCCAGCCTATGACTCGTGACTGGGGAAGACCTAGAACGACGAGGACACCTGCAATGGACGAGGCAATTCTTCGCGCAGTTGACGATAACCTTCATATCTGCGTCAGAGAAGTTGCTGTTGTACAAGGTAACGTTGACGACGTCACTGTATGGAGAGTGCTACGGGAGAACCAGTTGTTTCTTACCATGTACAGCGTGTGCAAGCACTATCAGCAGCTGATTGGCCTCCACAGGTACACTTCTGCGAATGTTTCATCCAACAATGTGTCAACCTTGATTTCAGTGCAAATGTTCTCTTTACGGATGAGGCTTCATTCCAACGTGAACAAATTGTAAATTTTCAGAGTCAACATGTGAGGGCTGACGAGAATACGCACACAATTGTGCAATCAACTCATCAACACAGATTTTCAGTGAACGTTTGGGCAGGCATTGTTGGTGATGTCTTGATTGGGCCCCATGTTCTTCCACCTACGCTCAATGGAGCACGTTATCATGATTTTACACGGGATACTCTACCTGTGCTGCTAGAACATGTGACTTTACAAGTACGACACAACATGTGGTTCATGCACGATGGAGCTCCTGCACATTTCAGTCGAAGTGTTCGTACGCTTCTCAGCAACAGATTTGGTGACCGATGGATTGGTAGAGGCGGACCAATTCCACGGACTCCACACTCTCCTGACCTCAACCCTCTTGACTTTCATTTATGGGGGCATTTGAAAGCTCTTGTTAACGCAACCCCGGTACCAAATGTAGAGACTCTGCGTGCTCGTATTGTGGACGGCTGTGATACAATACGCCATTCTCCAGGGCTGCATCAGCGCATCAGGGATTCCATGCGACGGAGGGTGGATGCATGTATCCTCGCTAACGGAGGACATTTTGAACATTTCCTGTAACAAAGTGTTTGACGTCACACTGGTACGTTCTGTTGCTGTGTGTTTCCATTCAATGATTAATGTGATTTGAAGAGAAGCAATAAAATGAGCTCTAACATGGAAAGTAAGCGTTTCCGGACACATGTATACATAGCATATTTTCTTTCTTTGTGTGTGAGGAATGTTTCCTGAAAGTTTGGTCACACCTTTTTGTAACACCCCGTAGAGACAACACGGCTCAGTATTTCTGCAGGGGACTACCAACGAAATGTTGAGTCCATGATACGTCGTTTTGCTACACTACGCCGGGCAAAAAACCGGTCCGAAACGATACTGGGTGACTTTTGTCACCTCAATGTATACTTGTTTGATAGCAATTACGTACTTATCCGTAGCTACCTACATGAAGTAGTTCACATTATTACCAGTTAGATTCTAAAGAATTTTTACCGATTTAAAATCACCCACTGCTTTAGCGCTTCAGTTTTCCCCCGATAAAAGTGCATTTTGCCGAAGTGCATATAGGGTGAGTCGCGTAAGACGTAACACCCTCATTATTCCGATGGCGATTGCACGTATCGACAAGCGGTGTTCGGCGAGTCATACCTGACTATGCGGCACGTACTTTGGTACATGCACAATAATCAGAACGTTTATATTGACCGAGATAATGAGGCAAGTACATGTTTTTTAAGTTGGACGCTGTACTTTTTTTGCAATCATTCGTACGCTCTGGAATAGGCACGTAAGGTAATGTAACGCATGTTGCCGTTGTGATTCAAACTTCGCTTAAAAGACGCTCGGAAATATTGTACGATTGAAGGTCGAGGCGGTCGGAAGCAGCTGCAGACTGTAAACACGCCTCGCGCTACTCGCAGGCCAGTTGCCGTGCTATATGCAGCATGCACGGTCTTCGCTACGTAGGTAAATCCTCATCCGCCCTCTTTTAAGCAAACTTTGAATCACACTAGCAACAAGCGTTACATCACTACACGCGTCTTTTCCTCACCGTTAGAACTATGATTATAAAGTATAGCGTCCCATTTAAAAAATATGTACTTGCCTCATTGACGTCACTGAGGCCATCTGTGAGATAGCAATAAACAGCAGCTCAAGTGCAGTTTAAACTCTTGACGTGTCTAGTCGAAGATGGACAACGCCAAATAACGGATGAACTGTGTTAATTTTGTCCGCTGATATGTACCATCCATTTATATGCGAAAATTGTATAATTGTACTTTGGTGTTAACATGCACACGATTCCAGTTTAGTTGGTTAGTGTATTGCCTGTAACACTGAAGATGGTCGTTGAGTGATCGAAATATACATCTGATACAATAAACACAAGTTGTGACTGACTGCTGAATCTTCTTCGACCAGTTGAGATGTGAATGCCGTGTCATTTCGAAGCGGTATCGCAGCATTTCGGAAGAGATTCATTTTCTTCTCATCCTCTGGCGGAGCGCCAGTGTGTCACAAACAGTCCGTCGGTTTAAGACCGTCGTACAAGAGCGCCTTTCTGGTCAAAATCGAGTACTCGTTATGGGTGCGTGTCACGTGCTTGCGTGTAAATCAGCCGCCAGTCACTTCGCCAATGGATCAGTGATGTCAATTATCAGTTGAATGTGCCTAGCATAGAATTCTAAAATCTTGAGTACGCTGCAGACGACATAGAGGACGATTCGAAAAAATAATGTCACCCCGTAGAGGAAGTTTGAAAGTTTTATGTTCGTGTTTATCCAAACACTTAATATGAGGTCCACGTTTTGCTCATTTCACACATGACTTGACAGGTTCCTGTTTACTGACTAGACAGCTTGAACAGTTTGACTTCTCAGTTTTGAAGAGCAGTTATTTATGAACCCCTACAGAAAAAAAGTTGCAAGGTGTGAGCTCTGGTGACCTGCGAGGCCGAAAGCAATGAACAAGATCTTATCCTACACCTCTTCCAATCCATCGTGGTGGGATGTTGTTGTTAAGATCACGCCGCATCTCAAGGTGAAAATGAAACGGGGAGCCGTATGCATGAAAATTAATAATTGAAATCATCGTGTGGTAGAGGAAATAACCAATATGGCAGCATGCCGATGTATGACATTCCTGTCAGTTTCCTCCGCAAAAAAGAAAGGTCCGTAAACTCTGTGAACAGAAATGGAACAACATTCAATTTCGGCGAGTCTCTTACATGTTCGATGATGACGCCAGGATTTTGTGTCACCCCCAAATTATTACATTATGGTGGTGTACGTTACCTGATAGATAAAACGTCGATTAGTCAGAAAAAAATGAGTTGTTCGGAAAAAGTGTTCTCTGTCATATGAGACGCAAAATTCTTGTCATCTGTTATGGTCTCCGGGACGCAGTTGCTGCAGTAACTGCACCTTGTAAGTTTTCTTACGCAGGTGCCCTTTCAGAACATGCCACACTGTTGTTTGAAGAAGCTGAAGTTCCTGTCCTGCCCGCCTTGTGGACTTACGAGGTTCAAAATGGGTCAAATGTCTCTGAGCACTATGGAACTTGACTTCTTTGGTCATTAGTCCCCTAGAACTTAGAACTACTTAAACCTAACTAAGCTAAGGACATCATACACATTCATGCCCGAGGCAGGATTTGAACCTGCGACCGTAGCGGCCGCGCGATTCCAGATTGTAGCGCCTAGAACCGCTCGGCCAGTCCGGCCGGCGGACTTACGGGGGCTCCGTGTGAACGCATCTCGGATACGCCCCACATGTTCAACGTATATGCTTGGCTGACTTGTACTCTTCCCTCTACATTTGCAACCAACTTCTAAGACTTTCGTACGCCAATAGTAAATAAGCTTGTACAGAGGCGGCTTCTTACTGAATCGTTGGCGGAATGCACGTTGCAACTGAACAATGGCTTGACTTGGCGCTCATTCCAATACACAGAATGATTTCTCTTGTGGTCTAGAAGCCATGTGAATGAGTTTTGTGTTTTACAGTTTGTCTCTAAGATCAGCTGAAGTCTGTTCTTTCTTTTTGAATCATCCGGTATATTAATGACCCAGTAGATAATGTCGGAAAACTTTTCACGGATGATGCTCTTGCACACACAGAAAACTGTACACACTGGAAAACTGTACCGAAATCCAGGAATAACTGCAGAAGGTCAACGCTTGGTAACGGAAGTGGTAACTGGCTCTCGACGTAGATAAATGTAACTTACTGTGAGAACATAGAAACAGACCACCTGGCTAGCCACACGGTGTAACGCGCTGCTTTCCGTGCGTGAATGCGTGCCGGTCCCCATCACGAATCCGCCCGACGGATTGGTGGTGAGGTCCGGTGTGCAGGCCAGCCTGTGGATGGTTTTTAAGGCGGTTTTCCATGTGCCTCGGCGAATGCGGGCTGGTTCCCCTTATTCCGCCTCAGTTACACTATGTCAGCGATTGCTGCGCATACACTTTCTCCACGTACGTGTATACCATAATTACTCGGACCCAACTACAGTGTAACCTTGGGGGACTGTAGCCTGTTGTACAGTAGGGTTGTGAACCACTGAGGGCTACGGGGGTAACAAAGCCTCTCCGTCGTTTCTAGGTCCTCTGTTCAATACACAGTTCACATATGGAGGCCCCTTATTGTATGTGACACTATTGCATAAAAATCACTGGAAGCAGCTGCTTGTATTAAATATCTAGACGCTTGCATACGGAGCGATCTGAAGGGGAACGATTCATTAAACTAATCGCGGGAAAGTCAGAGGCCACACTGAGATGTTGTGGAAGAATCTTTAGGAAATATGGCCCATCAACAAAGAAAGTGGTTTACAAAACAATCGTTCGGCCAGTACTTACATGCTGGTCGTCAGTTTGGGATCCGTACCAGTTTTAATTAATACAGTAAATAGAGGAAATCCAAAGAAGCGTAGCAAGTTTCGCTTCAGATTCATTTAGTAATCACTAAAGCGTCACGGATATAGACAGTCAGTTCCAATGGCAGAGGCGCTCTGCCTCACGGTAAGGTCTACCGTTCAAATTCCGAGAGCCTACGTTCCTAGAACAGTCAGACAATATATTGACTCCTGCAAAGTTTATCTCGTAAAAAATCATTACGATGAAATTAGAGAGATCCAAGTACATACAGTGGGTTACCAGCAAACGTCGTTGCCGCGAACCGTATGCGACTGGAACAGGAAAAGGAGGAAGTGACACTGGTACACAAGGTACCCTCCGCCACACACCGTAATGTGGCTTCCAGATTATAGATGTAGGCTAAATCTAGAAGCGTTCTTCCACAAGAGAGACGAAATACTCGAAAGCGAGAGAGTATTTACGTTTTACAACATCTGAATAAAGAAAAGGCCTACATTGTAGACAAATAAGACGTGCATGGATACACGTTTCTCAATAATATTCTTTCAACAGTGAAAAATCGAGATCTATTTATCGAGAAAAATAATTTTCTACTTTATTTGAAAGTTGCAATTACATAGAAAATAAGAGACAAAGAATAAATTAAAAATGCGTTATTGTCTGCCTTGTGAAAATTGTTAGATATGCTGTAAATATATCCGTTTTGTCGAGTAAATACATCTACATGTTTTGGAAACGTTTGGACGACATATCTGGTATTCATTTCTCAGTAGTGTAGAGAATTTGTCAAGAACATCCGCTATGAATTTTCCTTTGGTAATTAATATATTCGATTCTAAGGTAAGCTTTCATATAAAGAGTGATTGTAATTGTTGCCCACAAGCTGAAGGAGCAGATAGAAGAGTCGGAATACAGCAACTTTGGTATAGGAACTCGTGGTCTTGGAAGATATCCTAAGCCAATGAAATGTCAAGTGATTGGAGCTAATAGAGGATCATTCTAATCTGTTTAGTGTGGAAAAGCTATGGGACGTTAGGATAAGACGGAGAAGCTACTTTTGTCACGAATTCTTCTAATCATACTGGATCCACTACTGCAGAACTATGTATTTTAGAGATCGATCAGTCTTCTAGGTCTCTGAAATGCTGTAGTACTTATTCAATCTATTGCAGTAGGTGAACCGCACCTTTATTGTTTCCTCGTTAAGTCTCCTAGTGTCTGTGTTTAGTGTTCTCAATTCCAGGAGTCGCTCTAGCACTTGTTCCCTAAGATATATGGCTAGGATAACGTTCGTTTACCCAATGATTTGAAGCAGTCAGTCCCAATGGAAAACTGGCGGTTTCACAGAATACAACTGTTTTCCGCTAGAATATTAAATTTCTTCCGGCATAAGAAAGACGTAAGCTACTTTGGTGTCCATACAAGTGTTTGTTTCCAGAGTACTTCCTGTATTACTTTTGGTTATTTCTTCCCCAGAGATTCAGTATTTTCCATGGACTGTTCAAATAATATCTATTTCCCATACTCATCTCGATGCCAAATACTATTTTAGTGGGGATATGGTATGATCCCATGGAACATCATAAGACCTTCAATTTACAAATTTTGTTAAGGTCGGGTGACACCAGTAGGGAGTCAATTGAAAGCGATTATAATTGTTAGAAAGCCGACATTCAGAATAAGCAAATTTAGATCTCCAGTTACATTACAAAGACAACACGTTTCTAGATCGTTTATAGCAATACTACAATTGCTGTAATGAGAATTAAAAGTCTCCATATATAGCGAACTGTCGATAGAGTTTAATGAACAGTTGATGCCAGATATTGCTACTGGTCATGATCTTAGGGGTTTATCGAGCGTGCTGGTTAGTACAATGGACTCACATTCAGGAGCACGAAGGTTCAATCCCGCGTCCGGCATCCAGATTCTATTTTCCACGATTTCCCTAAATCTGTCCAGGTGAATGCCGGGATGGTTCCTTTGAAAAAGACACTGCAGACTTCCTTCCCCACCCTTGATCCACTTCGAGCTTGTGCTCCGTCTCTAATGACCTCGATGTCGACAACACGTTAAACCCTAATGTCCCTTCCTTCTTCTGTAGAGTATTTGAATATGGACATAATTCCGTAGTTTCTCTTTGGGGTTTCTATTTATGCAGCTACTTCACTTGAGTCATTTAAACACTAAATTTCATTTTCTTTATCCATAATTGATGGTGTTCTTTATTAACAGTGTCGCTCCTCTATTACCCTCTAGCTTACCTGACGTTACCAAATTGTATACTTAGAAATTAAGTGATGTTCAACGCTTGAACCACGTTTAGTTGAAAGCAGCAGTGGAAATATCCAAAATATGTAAGGAGGTTGATTGATTTGTTTACAAGATTCGCTTCTTCCAGTTCAAATTTTCATCAATATGTACGCTCAAACGTTAGGAGCATTGTACCCTACTTACTGACTGCTGTTAATGTGCTATATCACTTGTTAGTATGATTCTGTTTGTTGTACAGGACTGAATAAAGTGTGATTTCTTTTTAAAAATTTCCGGTGACAGTGTTGCACTGCATAGATTACTACGATCGTTACTTATGAAGTTGGAACAACTTTTCAGAATGGCATCAGCATCACATGATATTTCGTCTTTTAGAATTTTAAGAATTCTGTTAATTTCAGTGAAGGTCGATGGTGCTACTTGTAGTTGCTGTATTTAGAACCTCATTGTTGAAAGTACTTACAGCTTGTGAATTATCAGTCACAACATTGTCATTTAGTTTAACTGTTATGGTATCTTTTACACTGACTGGTTGTCCTGTCTCTCGTTTGACAATGCCTGATGTAGTTTTAATCTTTGTATCTGCATTGTTTATTTTTATTGGCACGTACATATTTCTGGACCTTCCCATGACTTTCCTTAAAATGCTGCAGTACCTTTTGTAGTATGAAAGTAGTGTCGTATGTTGACTTTCTTTGGCCTGTATATAAATTTCCCTCTTCCTCTTACATGAGATTATTATATTCACGGAATTCACACATGTAACTACCGTGTTAATGTCCATTCTGTGGCTCACTTGTTTTATGGTTTGAAAATACGTTTGTTACCTGTCTGCCCTTCATTTCGGTGACTTTATCTACACTCTAGGACACCCAGTTCAATAGATCGTGACGGTGACATCACTTAACAAGCTCTAATTATAACCAACGTTGTCGTACTTGATAATGGCTTAGGGCAGAAATAATTACAGTAAAAAAATTAAAAAGTTTGTACGGTTAAAAATCGTATATATAATTCAGATATTAGGTGGTGTTTTCATGTTCGCTTACAGCTGAGATTGTACATAGTAAAATAAAAGTTATGGGGACTGAAGATGTGTTTGTTTCGTCCTGCAAATAAGGGTTGGGTATTGGATGGATTTCGAGGAGCCACTGCCTACACCAGAAGATCAACAGATTGAGTAGTATCTGGTTGGATCTCTGAGATTTCTGGCGAACAGAATAAAGGGGCAGAAAAGCGGTGCCCTATGCGCACTTGTGCAGTGAGTTTGATCACATGGACATTAGTACTATTTATTATTACATGACATCAGAGGTTGGACGGAAAAGATGCGATAAGGGAGAGCTAGTTCATTAGAATTAAATATATTTGGAAAGGATATTGTAATTTTAAACACGTTCTTGTATTTTCCCGAGGCCAAGGAACAGGAAGCAAAGGAAACGGAAGAGAAGTAGGATGTTTGTTCCCCTGTGTGAAATTTTATTACTAGTAAAATCAACGAGAACCGAAACTAGAGAAGCTAGTGACGTTGGAAAGCCGGAATCTAGAGCGAAATTGACGTTCCAGCTCATTCACAGTTCTTCCGTTCCGTTCAGGCCGGGATTCTGGGCAGATCAACCATTTCTGAAATGTTATTGTCCACAAACGACTGCCACACAGACGCTGCATTGTAACAGAGTGCATTGTCATCCTGATACAATCATCGTCTCCGAACGCTTCCTCTTTTGTACGTAAAATGTGATGATATCCTTCCCCATTTTGCGCTTCCTTCAGAGCAACAAGCGGATAACGCCCTAACCATGAAAAGCAGCCCCCGCCCCCCATGCCGCAACACAACGTCCTCCATACTTCACTGTTTGCTCTACACATGATGCCAGATAGTGTTCTCCAGGTATTGGCCAAACCCAAACCCTTCCATCGGATTGCCACACGGTATATCGTGATTCATTTCACCAAAACACGTGTTACCAGTCATCCACTGTCCAATGGCGTCGCCCTTTACACCACTTCAAGTGTCGCTTATCATCGACTACAGATATGTGTGCCTTATGAGGAGTTGTTTGACCACTGTAGGCCATTTTATCAAAACAATAAGCACAGTCTGTGTGCTGACCAGACTGCTGGTAACTCTTTGGAACTCACGAGTGATTACGTCTGCTGATTTCATGCTACCTTTAGCAATCACCCTCCACAATGCTGGGCAGTCCCTGTCTGTCAATACATGGGATCTGCCTGGTCTTTGTTTAGCTATGGTTTATCCTTGACAATCAAATCACCAACACTTGCGTTGGTCAGCTACAGCTGGGGTGAAATGTCCCTGATTGATATGTTACACGAGTGGATTACCCTGACCAGAGTATCTTCGAAGTCAGTGAGCTCTTCTGACCCACCTATTGTGCTTTGCTGATTCTCTATTAACAATACCCCCTGCCTCCTTTTGTAGTGACAGGTCCGCCTCTTGTGATAGCTAATTGTGAATTTTGTGTTACAAAGGGGTGTCCACATCTTCTGACGGGTAGTGTATTTACGACAGTAATAAAAACGGAATGGACCTGGCTAGACATTTAGTCTACAAGTTCTTTACTGGAGTCCTTTACATAAGAAAAGATCAAGAAGGTACGTAAATACTATCAGAAAAGATGAAAAGGCAACAGGAATGCGTATAGTTGAGAACCGTAAAGCATGAGTAGACCTTTATCCGGCCTTGGATGTCAAAGGGATGGTGGTGTTGATGACGAAGAAGAAGAAAAGAAGAAGAAGATGATGATGTAGATTTGACTATATAACGATAATGATTTGCCATAAATGTAATACTAGTAACTGAGTTAATACATAAACATATATTCCGAAATCGGAAAATGGATTAAAAGGAGTACTCACGAGCAGCTGTAGCTACAGATTACTGTTTAATATCGCTGAAAAACAAACTGAAATTTAAGAGAATTGTCCAAAAGAATCGATGTGGAGAGATGTGGGATACTAAAGCACGGAACGAAGTTGGCTGTAGATAATGCTATAACGAATACCAAAAAAATACAGTCGACGAGGAACAGACACCTCTAAAAACTGGTGTCACAGAAAATTGACAGAAAAAAGGGTACGAAGAAGGTAGTTGCGAAGAATCCTTGGGTAACAGAAGAAATAGTTCATCTGAGGCACTGAGAACCATAAGGGCCCAAAACAAGAACACAGAGTTTCGAGAAAAATAGATATTTGTGAAAATCAAATTTGAAGGAAAAGCGCCAGTCTCATAGGTTAGACTTTTTTTAAAACCAAGCCACAATTTCCTATATTTCATATAAAAAATAATATAGCCACTTTGATATAAAATATTAACTAATATTTAGGATTATATGAAGCGCTGAGACACATAAGGTCCTAATGCACACCATTGTTGATTTTGAGATGGTGGCTTGCACACATACTCCTGACGTATTTTAATCTTATGGTGAGTTCGGTTTATCTGTGTTGTAGACCCACACTGTACACGCGAACATTCACCAAAATCTGTGTAATAGCTTTCTCTGACATTCCTTCCATATGGGCCCGACGATGGTGTGCTTTAGGCCATTCTGGTTATCAGTACCTGTATTTATTATTAATGTTAATTCACAAAATTTCCATATGTCTCCCAGTGACAATAGTGTTTCTTTTTTCAGACTATAAGGAACACATACTAAGTGCACCACGCATATATTTGTGATGACTTGCTCCAGCGTTTCGTGGTCTTTGTTACCATCATTTTCATTAAGCACGTTCTGTGGTTTGAGGTTCAACTAAAACTACCGATATACCTCCGATTACGAAGTACTACTACTACTACTACTAATACTACTACTACATAAATGATGTAGACACTAAATTATGTTGGCAGCCCAGATAACAGTTACGCAGAACAAAGAAACAAAATTACGCTCTGTGCTTTGGAACAATGTGAAAACTAGTACCAGAGAAATCGATGAGACACTTTGCCTTGAATGTTCATATATACAATGTGGGCCTACAGCATAGATAACCATGAGATCGACAGATGTCAGGAGCATGCATACTTGTTAAAATCAAAATCAAGGACGCCGGGCGTTACATCTTCACGGTGCTCAACGCTTCGATTGTTCGATGAGAGAAGGGACTAAAAAGATGTTCCGAAAAAGTTGCGAATACTACATTGTAAGCTTCTTAGCAATGAAATAAGCAGGAAGTGCAGCAAAGCCAAGGCGAAATGGCTACGGAAAGGGGAAGGAGCTATCTGATGACGTGATAGAAGAAGAAATGGGAGTTGATGTGGAAGATGTAGGAGATGAAATATTAGCGTGCGAGTTTAGCAGAGCTTTGGAACACTTATGATCAAATATAGCGCAACGTTTCGATACCATTACTATAGAAATTCTAAAATCATTGAAGGATGGTGGCAACCATACGACTAATCAGCCTATCGGAATAATATCATCCACACTATCCCGAAGATAGCAACCACAGAGAAGTGCGAGAACTATCATACAATCAGGTTAACAGCTCGCGCATCCAAGGTGCTAGCAAGAATAGTGTATAGAAGAATAGAAAAGAAAATTGAAAATCTGTTAGATGACGGTTAGTTTGACCTTATAAAATGTAAATCCTCTGGAGAGGTGGGTCTGACGTTACACTTGATAATGGAAGCAAGACTAGAAAAATCAAGGGACATTCAGAGGATATGTCGACTTGAAATATGCGTTCGAAAGTATAAAATGGTGAGATATTGCCAGGAAAATAGGAAAAGTCAGACAATATACGATATTTACAAGAACTAAGAGGTAATAATAAGGGTGGAAGACCTAGAATGCAGTGCTCGCATTAAAAAGGGTGTAAAACAGGGCTGCAGTCTTTCGCCCCTGCTGCTCATATATACATGAAAGAAGCAATGATGGAAACGAAAGAAAGATCAATACTAAGATAAGTTCAAGGTGAAATATCAATCATAAGGTTCGCCGATGAATTACTGCCCTGATGAGCAAAAGAGAGGAAGAAGCGCAGGAACGAACAGTCCAACGAGCACACAATGTGGTTTGCTGGTAAACCGAAGAAAGACAGCAGTAATACGGAATGGCAGAAATGAGATTAGTGATAAATTTTGACATCGAACTTGGGAACCACCAAGTTGACATGGTAAAGAAAGTTTGCTATCGTAGAAAAAAATTCTACACTACGGATGAAGCGAGAAAGAAAGGAGGAGCAGACTAGCATAGGCAAAGTGGGCATTCCATGCGAAAGAGGTCAATTAGTACTAAACATCCACTTTAATTTAAGAAATAAATTTCTGAGAATGTTCGTTTGAAACAGCTGTAAGGAAGTGAACCATGGCCTAAGGGAAAGCCGAAGAAGGAGAGAATAGAAGCGTTTGAGGTGTGGTGTTATAGAAGGATGTACATAATTTGGTGGACCGATAAGATGAGAAGTAAGGTCTCCACAAAATCGAAAAGGAGAAGAATTTGTGGAAAACGTCGACTAGAAGAAATGGCAGGATGATAGGACTTTTATTAAGACATCAAGTAATAATATCAATGGTTCTCGAGGAAGCTGTAGAGCGCAAAAATAGCAGGGAAGACAGAGCTTGGAATACGTCCAACAAATACACTCCTGGAAATGGAAAAAAGAACACATTGACACCGGTGTGTCAGACCCACCATACTTGCTCCGGACACTGCGAGAGGGCTGTACAAGCAATGATCACACGCACGGCACAGCGGACACACCAGGAACCGCGGTGTTGGCCGTCGAATGGCGCTAGCTGCGCAGCATTTGTGCACCGCCGCCGTCAGTGTCAGCCAGTTTGCCGTGGCATACGGAGCTCCATCGCAGTCTTTAACACTGGTAGCATGCCGCGACAGCGTGGACGTGAACCGTATGTGCAGTTGACGGACTTTGAGCGAGGGCGTATAGTGGGCATGCGGTAGGCCGGGTGGACGTACCGCCGAATTGCTCAACACGTGGGGCGTGAGGTCTCCACAGTACATCGATGTTGTCGCCAGTGGTCGGCGGAAGGTGCACGTGCCCGTCGACCTGGGACCGGACCGCAGCGACGCACGGATGCACGCCAAGACCGTAGGATCCTACGCAGTGCGTAGGGGACCGCACCGCCACTTCCCAGCAAATTAGGGACACTGTTGCTCCTGGGGTATCGGCGAGGACCATTCGCAACCGTCTCCATGAAGCTGGGCTACGGTCCCGCACACCGTTAGGCCGTCTTCCGCTCACGCCCCAACATCGTGCAGCCCGCCTCCAGTGGTGTCGCGACAGGCGTGAATGGAGGGACGAATGGAGACGTGTCGTCTTCAGCGATGAGAGTCGCTTCTGCCTTGGTGCCAATGATGGTCGTATGCGTGTTTGGCGCCGTGCAGGTGAGCGCCACAATCAGGACTGCATACGACCGAGGCACACAGGGCCAACACCCGGCATCATGGTGTGCGGAGCGATCTCCTACACTCGCCGTACACCTCTGGTGATCGTCGAGGGGACACTGAATAGTGCACGGTACATCCAAACCGTCATCGAACCCATCGTTCTACCATTCCTAGACCGGCAAGGGAACTTGCTGTTCCAACAGGACAATGCACGTCCGCATGTATCCCGTGCCACCCAACGTGCTCTAGAAGGTGTAAGTCAACTACCCTGGCCAGCAAGATCTCCGGATCTGTCCCCCATTGAGCATGTTTGGGACTGGATGAAGCGTCGTCTCACGCGGTCTGCACGTCCAGCACGAACGCTGGTCCAACTGAGGCGCCAGGTGGAAAAGGCATGGCAAGCCGTGCCACAAGACTACATCCAGCATCTCTACTATCGTCTCCATGGGAGAATAGCAGCCTGCATTGCTGCGAAAGGTGTATATACACTGTACTAGTGCCGACATTGTGTATGCTCTGTTGCCTGTGTCTATGTGCCTGTGGTTCTGTCAGTGTGATCATGTGATGTATCTGACCCCAGGAATGTGTCAATAAAGTTTCCCCTTCCTGGGAATTCACGGTGTTCTTATTTCAATTTCCAGGAGTGTAACTGAGGACGTCGCCTGCAATTGCTGCCCTTTGATGCAAAGGTCGGCACAGGAGAGGACTTCCTGGCCGGCCTCACCAAACCAGTCAGACGACTGACGACAAAAAAAAAGTTGCATGAGGAGACCTTTATCCAGCAGTGGATGTCAAAGGGCTGATGGTGCTGATGATGGTGGTGGTGGTCGTGATGTGGTGTTGACGTTGACGATTCGAACCAATACATAAACGTATATTACTGTGCAATAACATTGTGGATGTTGTGTAAAAGTAATGCTTCTAAATACCAAAGGTGGTGATTATCATTATTCATGGACCGAGTCTTACAAATGTTCCTTTCAAAGTAGTCTGTTTTTCCCCCTTTGTTGCCACTGGGATTTGTTGTTCCGTAATTGCAACAGTATTATGTCTTTTTGCATAGTTGTATATAGAGCTCTGATATCTTCGTTTCCCATCATTCAACTATTATTACACCTGCAACTCTTCTTAGAAACCGCATTTCAAATGTTTGCATGTATGTGCCAAGTACGGGGTGTGAAAGAAAGTGTCGAATATTTCGAGGGATACATGACATCCAAGCCGAATAAATATAGGTCCGGAACAGTTGTTTATAGGGGAGGATGAAAGATGTCGTGGATATGACTAAGACTACCACCAAGTAAGTTGTTCAGCCGTATTTTATAACGTCTTTGGCACATAGGTTCTCTCGCATCCCTAAAGGTGAACAAGGGAAGACCCCGCTCATTCCTCTCGCCAGAGATGGAGGACCATATACTGAATGACTGTGCTGAATTTGAAAGTTAAAATTCTGGCCCAACCACTCAAAAGGTGCAATGCTAGTTTTTTGCGCTTTTCACCATTAGAATGTCAGAATGATTGTAAAAAGGAATCACCACTGCGTGTACCTACTGATTTTACATTGTTTGTGGTTAGCCTAACAGTTAATTTTCAAATGTCTTTATTATTTCACATGTTTCTAATTATTTTCTTTTATAACTGGCAGTGTATCAACGTAAATATTAAGCTGCGGGACATGTACTTTGAAGCACTAAAGAAACTGGTCTGGGCATGCGTATTCAAATACATGGATATATAAACAGGTAGAATACTGTGATGCTGTCGGCAACGCGTGTGACAACACAAGTGTCTGGCACAGTTGGTAGATCAGGTACACCTGCTGCAATTGCAGGTTATCAAGATTTAAGTGAGTCTGAACGTGGTGTTATAGTCGGCGCCAGGAGCGATGGGACACAGCGTGTCCGAGTAGCGATAAAGAGATAACTTTCTCGCACGCGCATTTCACGAGTGTATCGTGAATATAAGGACTCCGGTAAAATATCAACTCTCCGGCATCACTGCGGCCGGGAAAAGATCCTGCAAGAACGAGACCAACGGCGACTGAAGAGAATCGCTCAACGTGGCAGAGGTGCAACACTTACGCAGATTGCTGCATATTTCAAAACTCGGCCATCAACAAGTGTCAGTGTGCGAACCAATCAACTAAACGTCATCGATATTGGCTTTCGAAGCAGAAGGCGCACTCGTGCACCCTTGATGACTGCATGACACAAAGCATGTGCTTCGCCTAGGCCCGTCAACACCAGCATTGGACTCTTCATGACTGGAAACATGTTTCCTGGTCGGATGAGTCTCGTTTCAAATTGTACTGACTGGATGGACGTGTACAGATACAGAGACAATCTCATTAATCCATGGGCCCTGCATGTCAACAGGGGACGGTTCAAGCTGGTGGAGGCTATGTAATGGTGTGTGGAGTGTGCCTCTGATATGGCTAGATACGACTCTGACAGATGACATGTACGTAAGCATCGTTTCTGACCACCAGCATCCATTCATGTCCATTGCGCGTTCCATCGGATTGGGAAATTCCAGAATTGCTACAGAGTGGCTCCAGAAACAGTCTTCTGGGTTTAAACACTTCCGCTGGCCACCAACTCCAAAGACATGAATATTATTGAGCATATATGGAATGTCTTGCAACGTGCTCTTCAGAACAGATCTTCACCATCTCATACTCTTACTGATTTATGGACAGACCTACGGGAGTCATGGTGTCAGTTTCCTCCAGCAGTACTTCAGAGATAAGTCGAGTCCTTGCAACGTCGTGTTGCAGCACTTCTGCGTGCTCGCGGGGGCCCTACACAGCATTAGTCAGGTGTACCAGTTTCTTTGTCTCTTCAGCGTATTTGTTCCAGCCTTCTGGCTGACGATCACTGCCACTGTGTTAAATTAGTGAATGGCTTGTAATGTCGCTAAGTGCTTCAGATGAATGTTTGTATCCTAGTTCTTAAATCACACGCATATAAATACAGTATTTTCGGCACTTATGTGAAATGGATGTTTTTAAACTGTTCATAAATTACGGAATTACAATAACATCGTCACGAAGCCAGGGACTAGTTGCACTTGCTGCAAAAATAAAGTTCCTATAAATTCCTACCATCTGATGATGAATCCTCAGAGGCTCTAAAGCAGAGGAACAGGAAAATAATAGTTTCTAAAATTACGTTATGGCAGCAACTAGTCGCAGTCAGTATTAACCATTCGTTAGCAGATATTTAATATAACACACGTACAAATAATTTTTCAAAGAAGAGATTTTTCTCCTAGTATACGGTTCTTTGTTACATTAAATAGTGGTGGGGGGAGACACACAGTGAGGATGAACAGCGTAACACAAACGGCGCAAAGAGATTACTAAAGCAAACTTACTTAAAAACGCTGTTAAAAAGTGTCTCATAAGCAATATACTTTTCACAGGGAATGCTTATTTAGATATCACTCGGTAGGGGTTTAGTAAAAAGTAGCTTTTCACATATCTCTTTCACACTATTTTCTACTTTTTATGGAAAACCTTACTGTCAAAGTTATGCAGTGATTAATAGTTACACATTTCACTCAATTCAAAGGTATGGTGACTCTATTTTTCAGGCTAGCCAATGAAACGTTGCGGTATACAAAATGAAAGCCAAACATTGTCGTTATGGCCCTCATGTCAGCTGGGAGTAAGTGTAGCTTTACATTATGCAATAATAAGAACGTTGTGTGTGTAGTGATCGGTAGTAAAAAATGAATGAACACTGTAACACTAGCTCTTTATATTATTAAATATCTTCTTTGCAAAACAGCATTCTGCACCAGGAATTAAGCGAATATTGTTGCACTGTTGTAAACAGAATTGGCCTTTTATTCGGGCATATGAAGACTCTAATGTCCATACAGCCATCCTGATTTACGTTTTCCGTAAATTAAGGCAAATGATGGGATGATTCCTACTACAAAACCACGATCTACTGCCTTTCCCATCCTTGTCAAACCAGTCCGCTCGGTACATCAAGTCCTGTATATATGAATTATGCTATTTTTATTGTTCTTAAATTGTAATATCACGACATGTCGAATATCCTTGCAAAAAGGTGACGAAATAAGGAGGACGAGAGTTCAATGCCTCATCGGAAACGAGGTCCATACAGAAGCAGAGGATGCGATGGGGAGGAATTCGAAAAAAAAGAAAAATCAAATGTGTGTGAAATCTTATGGGACTTAACTGCTTAGGTGATCAGTCCCTACGCTTACACACTACTTAACCTAAATTATCCTAAGGACAAACACACACTCCCATGCCCGAGGGAGGACTGGAACCTCCTCTGGGACCAGCCGCACAGTGGAAGGAATTCCATCGTGCCCTTTTCTACATCCACATCTATAAGTACGAGGCGTATTTCTTAAGTAAGTACCGTTTAGAAATTAAAAAAAAAAAGACGTGCGAAGGTATCTCAATAATTTTATTTTTACATGAATTCCTGTACCCTAATCTACGCACTGACGCGGTTACAGTCTGATTCTTCCTTGTTTACGTTGCTTACTGAGTACGGAAAATGTACGTTGGCGCCAGTAGAATCGCTCTGTAGTTAGCCTTAGGTGCCGGTTATCTAGATTTGCGCAATAGTGTTCCTCGAAAACACGTAGCCTTCCCTCCGGTGATTCCCATTTGAGTTCCAGAAGCATCTCCGTAATACCTGCGTGTTGTTCGAACCTGCTGGTACAAATTTAGTGACGCGCTTCTGAATTGCTTCGATATCTTCCTTTAATTTGACCTAGTTCGCATCCAAAATACTAGAACAGTACTGAACAATGAGTCACACTAGTTGTCCTATACTCTGTTTCCTTTACAGACGAGCCACACTTTCCAAAAATTCTCCAAATAAACCGAAATCGACCATTCTCCTTCCCTACTACAGTGCTTACTTGGTCATTCCATTCCATATTGCTTTGCAACGTTACGCTTGAAATTTAATCGGCGTGATTGTGTGAAGCACCACAGTGGATTGATTTTTCCTATCTATATGCGTCAGCTTACATTTCTCTACATTTTTAGCTAGCTACCATTTATCACACCAACTAGAAATTATGTCTAAGTCATCTCGAATCCTTCTACAGCCCCTTAGCGACGACACCTTCCCACACACTACAGCATCATAAGCCTCGAAGATCTCTCTCTCTCCTCTCTCTCTCTCTCTCTCTCTCTCTCTCTCTCTCTCTCTATATATATATATATATATATATATATATATATATATATATATATATATATATATCAGCAGTATTATCACACGCCTCTGGGATATACTCTTGTCTCTGATGAACATTCACCGTCGCGGACAAGAAACTGGGTTCTGTTACTTAAAAAGTGTTCGAGCCACTCACATATGTGGGAACCTATTCCGTGCGCTTGTAGCTTCGTTATCAGTCGGCGGTGTGGCACCATATCAAGTGCTTTACGGAAATCTAGGAAAGTGGATTCCGCCTCTTGCCCTTCATCCGTAGATCGCAGGATCTCATGTGAGCAAAGGGCAAGCTGAGTTTCGCACGAGCGATGATTCCTAAAAATGTGCTGATTCGTGGACAGAAGCTCTTTCCCCCTCAAAGAAATTTATTATATTCGAATTGAGAATATGTTCAAGGAGTCTGCAGCAAATTCGATGTTAAAGATATGGGTCTGTAATATTGCAAGTCCGTTCTTTTACTCTTCTTATGTGCAGGAGTCATCTGCACTCTTTTCCAGTCGCTTGGGACTTTCCGCTTGGCGAGATATGCGCCAGAAATGCAAGCTAAATAAGGGGCCAATGCTGTAGAGTATTCTCTGTAAACCCGAAACGGGATTTCTTCAAGACCTGGCGACTTATTTGCTTTCAATTCTTTCAATTGTTTCTCTACACCAGCGATGATCATTACCAAGTCCTCCATATGGGAGTCTGTGCGAGTGTCAAACTGTGGTATGTCTGTACGATTCTCCTGCTTGTATGATTTCTTAAACAAGAAATTCAAAACTTCCTCTTTACTTTTGCTATCTTCTACTGCCACACCAGACTGGTCAACTAGTGACTAGCTAGAAGCCTTAGACGCACTTAGCGATTTTTTGTCCTACGCTTTGTGCATCGATGTTACTACAGGCACACGAATTTCTGTTTCAGAGGAACCATCTTGGCATCTGCCTGCAGCGGTTCAAAAAGTAGCACTTGCCTGAGGCAATTTAAAAATGTATTTCAAATATGAATAAAACTACAAGCGCTAATAACATCAGAGCTACTTAGAGGTTAAAAAGAAAAGAGAGAAAAGTGAGTGCCATATAGTGTCCTTGGTCTCCCTCTCTGCAGAATGCATTCACTACTCTCTTACATCCGCAAGCGCCGTTCTAATTTGCGTGGCCTTCGTTAGGGAGATGGACGCCGTTAATACAGTATCCAGCAAACTATTACCATTTGCCTATGAAAAATAACAACAGTGGCGAATTTTCCACAGAGCACCGATGCCGGGTAAAGCCCCTAAGAGACCGTACATTACATGGCATTTTAAAAGAAAAGAGAAGACTCAGACACGCTGAAATATATCTTAGTAGAAGGGAAAAAAACCCAAGCGATCGTGTGGGATGGCTACCGCGATATTTTATTCCACAAACGTGGCGCACATCGTAAGGTGCGAGTGTTACGGAATGACGGCCGTGGAACGACGCTCTCTCTCTCTCTGTGTGTGTGTGTGTGTGTGTGTGTGTGTGTGTGTGTGTGTGTAGAGGACGTGCGCGCTAGACGGAATGCGTGGGTGAGCTAGGCGGGAAGGGAAGCACGCGGAAGCGTCAATATAGCGGCCCTCACCGCGGAGTCCAGCAGCCAGTCGCATCCATGCAGGTCGCCAGGCTGCTCATCTGTCTGCTGCTGACCGCGAATACGTCACAGGTTCAGGCGCAGCCCGAGCGCTGGGTAAGTTCCGTCACGTATTTGTGTTGAGAAAGCTGCACCACAAGGTGGTTCCGAACTGTACTGCTTAACCACGATATTATTGCACTTGGGCCCTATCGAAAACACACAGCGACGTGACAGTAAACAATCATACTAGTGACTAAGGAAAACGCATCGCATTCTCAATGGCTTCAGGTCAGTTGTCTTATACTATCAACGCCGATTACGCTCTGACACAATGAGGGGACCGATCACTCTCACTCAGAGGTGAAATAGTATTTTGGTCGAAACTTCCTTGCAGATTAAAACTGTATTCCGGACCGACACTGGTGCTCCAAATGTTTGACTTTCGTGGGGCAGCACTCTACCAACTGACATAGCCAAGGGATGTAGGGATGAGGTACTGGCGGAAGTACAGCCGAAAAGAGAGGGGTCGTGAGTCGTGTTTGAGTAGCTGAGTTGATAGAGCACTTGCCTGTGAAAGGCAAAGGTCTCGCGTTCTAATCTCGATTCGGCACACAGTTTTAGTTTCCCACGAAGTTTCATATCAGCGCAGACTCCTCTGGAAAGCGAAAATTTCGTTCTGGAATGTTGCGGTCGACTAACGCGAGCCGCGTGGGGTAGCCGTGCGGCTGAGGCGCCTTGCCACATTTCGCGCGGCTGCCCCCGTCGGAGTGTCGAGTCCTCCCTCGGGCATGGGTGTGTATGTGTTGTCCTTAGCGGAAGTTAGATTAAGCAGTATGTAACCCTAGGGACCGATGACCTCAGCAGTTTGGACCCATAGGAACTTACCACAAATTAATACAATATACGCCGGCCTGAGTGACCGAGCTGTTCTAGGCGCTACAGTCTGGAACCGCGCGCCCGCTACGGTCGCAGGTTCGAATCCTGCCTCGGGCATGGATGTGTGTGATGTCCTTAGGTTAGTTAGGTTTAAGTAGTTCTAAGGTCTAGGGGACTGATGACCTCAGCAGTTAAGTCCCATAGTGCTCAGACCCATTTGAACCATACAACATACAGACGTCAGTCAGATACAGATGCAGTTCTGAGCAACTGTCCTGCGAGCTTTTTTCTACTGATTGTTTATCTGCATCTACATCAGTACTAGGTAAAGCGCCTTACGTTGTGTGGTACCATCATCTGCTACCCCTTTTCTTGTTCTATTCACCAAAACCCGGGCAGCGATTGTGTGTCGGTAAACCTCCGAATGCCATCTAATTTCTCTAAATTTCTCGTCCTCGTCATTTCGTGAGAAGTATATGAGAGAAAATAAGAAATCACCAGACTCTTCTAGAAACGTATTCTCTCCACAACGTCTCTCTTGTAGCGTGTGGGCTTTGTTGAGCATCTCCATAACGCTCTCTCACCTAGTAAACCATCGCGTGACGAAACGCGTCGCTCACCGTATGGATGGCTGTTACCACTGAAACAACCGGTTTTCGGTTGTATCGGTAATATTTCAAGCCATTTTAACCTGACTGTTAAAACCGCTCAAAATGACCGACTGCTGAAATTATCAATTTCGTTTTTTTTGTTCTTATTATTTTCCGTAATAAACGTGGAAATCGAAGACAGATTGGGCAATTCTCTCTTAATTTCAAGATACAAACAGTCAGAATGTTACATTACATAGGCAATTTAAAAGCTCGTCCACAGTTCACTGCTCTTGCGGAAACGTGATAACTGGTTCAACACAACAAAAAATCACCAGTATTCTCCTAGTGATTCTAATTTTTTCAAACTCTGCTCAAAAATCATCTTGTAATCGGAGAATGTAACACTATTTGGGCATTATGAATACTCAGTGCTAAAGGGTAAAAAATGATACCTTTTTTGTTCACGTTAATTAGTCCGTTCACAAGGGCTACAAGCAAATAAAGGAATATTATGTTCACACAGGTAACAGATCAGCTATTTTCTATTTTTATTCAATACTACGAATGAGTTGTTTTAAAGTTTTTAATTTATTATTGTTGCCATAACTTCCTTCCTCTTTTATTATTTCATAGAAATGGCAGACAAACATTTCATCTTTTAAAAGCAGATGAAGCGTTGCGCTTTATTGCTACGTAACTTGGTAAACATATTTCCAGACTAGTGTTGGTGTCATTCTGCAATACGACGGATGCCCGTCGACGACAGCGAGAAGCTACGGAATAGACCAGGTTGTGGCAAGTCTTGCACACTGCATGTACGTGCGTGCGTTAAGCCAGAACACACGACAACACGGACATTATTGTCTCAGCAATGCTGTACCAGTTCTTACGCCCTGTGTTTCTTGCTCGTTTCCGTCGGCATTATTACTAAAGTAGCACTGCTTACTCTCCTCATTTTGTGTAATAACGCCATATTTAAAACCAATATAAATTTCACAAATAAAACATACTCCTCTTTTAAGAAAAGTTTATTTTTAAAAAAAATTTGCGGTCCTGATATGGCTGATTATATTTCGGTTTTTTACTCGGTTACTAGTAAAAAATAAAATAAAAACATGTTATAGTCGAGACGGAAGAACTAAAATACCCCAATGTGTTTTAACCGGTCGGTTTCCCTCATGCCTAGCTCACCGATGGATCTTCTCTATCATATTAATGATAACTAGTAAGTGCCCCAGACTGATGATCAGTCTCAAATGTGTTTTCCAAGGCACTTCTCTTGCGGATGAATGACTTTTCCTTAACATTCTACCAATTAATCTCAGCCTGACATCCGCATTTCGTACTGTTTGTTTTATATGGACATCCACTTTAGGTCGCTCCGAAAGGTTACTCCTACGTATTTTACGGTTGATACTGTTTCCATTGATTTGTCGCCGATATTGTAATTGCACATTAGTGGATTTATCTTACTGTGTGTGCACAGTGTGTTACATTTATTTACGTTCAGCCCCTGCTCCACTCATCAATCCTCTGCAGCTCTTCCTGCAGTTCGGTGCAGTCTTCTCATGTTGTTACCTTCTTACACATAACCACAATATCGAAAACAGCCCCATGCAGCTTCAGACGTTGTCGATTAATTCACTAACGTAAATACAGCGGCGTTATAACACTCCTTTCGGATACTCCAGAAATTACTTTCAGAATTCCAATTTTTTTGTATCATTTTTGAGAAACAGCGATATTGTAAGCCATATGAAATCAGTTAAAAAGCAGGCTAGATCGCGATGCTTATTTTATTATAATGGCCAGAATCGGCATAGTCTTAGGCTACCTTCAGACAGCACCATCAGCTGCGTACAACACTCAGTTGTACTTAGTCGCTGAAATTGATGAGCAGCAATGGTTGAGTGCGGATTCCTTTTATTTGGCGAAGAGGTTTGGCACCAGTCTGTGCCCACTCTTTTTTTTTCAGGTTGGTGATAGTGTGCCCAGGTTTCATGTAACAATTCTCTCCAGAAGCCCATTACTTTCGACCTGAAAACGACGCAAAAGTGCCTCACAATTCAGCAGTCACCTGACGTGGCGCCACCGTTGTATTGAATCGAGCACCTCATAGACAAAATTATGTGCTAAGCAGCACTAACATCCAAAACAGTGACTGGTTAGTTTAAATTTGGTCTACAGTTTTCCTTCACAACAGCGGTAATGTTTTCATCCGTTACTGTGCTGCGTCCCTGAACCGGCCGCGGAACATCTTCCACAGAAATTTCTCCACTTTTACGATTTTTACAACACTCGTACACTTGATGCAGGGACAAAGATCAATCACCGTACTGTACTTCCATCCTGCGATGTATTTTCACATCTTTAACAGCTTCACTACTCCAAGACGTATCTCAATTCCTGTTGCAAGTGGTGCAAGTCGATAAGGTGTTCGATACATTTGTACTGACATAGTTTTCTTTTCTATGATACAGTAACAGGCTACTAACTGCTCGTCATTTGTCGAAATGCAAGGATAACTTCTGCCAGATTCCAAACCAATGGTACAACTTTTAGGAATTTTATGCCACTTTTGATGATTTCATTTGGATCGCCCTTGCAAATTGGTTGTTTCTTCTGATATCAGAGGACAGCCTATGAAGATTTGGTTGGCATCGCCCTTCAGCCACACTCACACGAAGCTGTTTCTCTCCAGTGCAGTCGATGAGTATCCTATCTAAATTTTCCACGGCGGAAACGAAGGCTAAACAGTATCGCTAGAAAATTCTGTTAACCCTCTAGAATCGTACGGCGATCGTAACGGTATGTTCGTGCCTATTTACAGATTGTGTTGTCCCTCATGTTGGTAAGAAATACGCAAGTTTTTGTTCCATTTTGCACAAAATTGCACTCACAAACGGTGGTGTAGGTCTGCAATCGGATCCGCCATAGTTCTTTGTACTTCGCTTGGGTATCGACAACTTCATCTCCCCTTTCCGCCGACAACATAATAGTGTTTATGCGACGTTGAGACTGCGTCAGGTGCTCCATATGTGCAGGCCACTTAATTTCATCACAGGGTTGTGACTGTGACTTCTTTGATGTTGTCTGTACAATTAAGCACGGAAGCTGGACATAGTCTACGTAGAACGTAACGGAACTATAAGATGTGTCGTGGTAGTCAAACGTCCCGTATTCAGTCACCCGTTTTTCATAAGATTTTTTTCTGAAAAGTTTAATTGGTCCTCACCTCTTGAAGTGCTGTATATATTTACGGGGCATTTCAGGCATTTCATTATTGTATTCCAACTCCCCCCCCCCCCCCCCCTCGCCCGTAAGCAGATTCTCTGAGATAAATAAATAGATAAACGTATATACAAATGTGACTCAGGATCAGAATTACAAGACGCTCTGATGCATCTTTATCATGATGCAGCAGCCCTTCCCCCCCCCCCCTCCCGCCACCCCTCTCCACCCCCGGACGCTTTGCTATCGCCACCTTTCAGCAACGGTGGATTCTTCTGAAGAGAATAGCCTGTTACATAAACGTCAAAAATCAGCTGTGCTAACATTTGAGAAACGACAGTTGGTACAATGTCTAGCACATTCCTTGACTTATAGCTAAAAAGTCTATGATCGCGCCGTGCTAGACACAGTAGACTGATGAAAAAAAAAACACAATACATAAGGCAATATTGGTTGTAAAATTATCGTGCGGCTTGTGTGGATGTTTAACGAAAGAAATGATTAAGTACAAGATATAAAGTGATTTTTGAGGCAGTTAGGTGCCCTGATACGCGGTGACTTGAAATTTGTTACTCAACGATACATTCGAAATATCTTGTGATAAAACGCGATAATTTTCATACAGGTAAACATCACAAGACACCGCGCCACACAATATCGCACTATGAAGACTGAAACAGGGGTGAACATCCAGAAATCGGTTAGAAGTTAGATCCGTGTACGAAGCAATTTTACCACAACATGTTAGGAAGCAACATGCAAAGGTAAAAAAAAAAGCCGTCTTCGTGGTAAGCACTACCACTTACCGTCACTGCTTGAATCAAAGATAAGGTGAAGACCTCAGACAAGGCCAGCCGTTTCGGCACTTGTTTAGTTGCTCGTTTGTGTAAATTTGTCGTATGATCCTATAGGACCAGACTGCTGAGGTCATCGGTCCCTAGGCTTACACACTTTTTAATGTAACTTTAAGGACAACACACACACGCACCCATGCCCGAAGGAGGACTCGAACCTCCGACGGGAGAAGCTACGAGAATCGTGGCAAGGCGCCGAAGACAGCTTGGCTACCTCGTGCGGCAACCACCTAAAATGAAGAACTCTAAGATATACTGACGGAAAAAAATCACAACACCGAAAAATAATTAATGTAGAGTAATGAAATTCCAAGAACACATTTCTCTAGATAACATAGTTAAGTGATTACCAGTGCAAAATCACAGTTTAATGTAAATGCGAGGTAAGGCGTTGCAAATGTGAAATGCTGGTACATTAATGACCGGCGTAAACGCCAAAATATTGAACACAAGAATGCAAACGTGCATGCATTGCGTAGTAAGGGTGCCAGGTGTCAGTGTGTGCGATGGAATTCGACGCCTGTTGCACTTGGTCTGTGAATACCCGAACGGTTGACGCTGGTTGTGGATGGAATTGTCGTCCAATAATTTCCCAACTGTTCTCGAATGCAGACAGACCTGGTAATCGAGCAGGCCGATGCAATATATCGATATTCCTTAGAGCTTTTTGGATTACAACAGCGGTATGTGGGCGTGCGTTATCCTGCTGGAAAACACCCCCTAAAATGCTTTTCGTCAGTGGCAGCACGACAGGTCGAATCGCCATCATTGGTTCTGAGGCTGAAACAACTTTCAACAGAAAACACAACAGACCTCACCCTGCCTTCCAATGAGCTCTCGCTTGACACCACTGACATCGCAAATGGCGGTGGTTTAGGGTCGGAGGAATGCACACTACAGGACGTCTGGCTTTGAGCTGTTCTTGAAGTAACCAATTTGTAACAATTCGTTGTGTCATTGTGGTGAGAACTGCTGCTCTAATTGCTTCTGCAGATGAAGTGTGACGCGCCAGAGCCACACGCCGAACACGACGGTCTGTCCTCTCAGTAGTGGTGCGTTACCGTCTGGAGCCCGGTCTTCCTGTGACCGTACGTTCTCGTGACCACCGTTGTCAGCAGCCATGTACAATGGGTACATTCCTCCCAAGTCTTTCTGCAATATCACAAAAGGAACATCCACATTCTCGTAGCCCTATTACACGACCTCGTTCAGAGTCAGTGAGGTGTTGATAATGACGTCTTTGTCGCATTAAAGGCGTTCTCTTCTAACGTCAACTCACTACGTCCAATCTCAAAGGTAACTAACGCTCGCGACCGTTGTAGTGTGTATTTAAAGCAAACCTGATTTGCATCCGCATAGAGGCACTACTAACGCCCCTCTTATCCAGCTGGCGTGAATTTTGGAAGATGGGGATTAGTGTTTAACATCCCGTCGAACGCGAGGTTATTAGAGACGGGGAACATGCTCGGTTTGTGGAACGATGGGTAAGAAAAACGGCCGTGCTCTTTCAAAGGAAACATCCCAGCATTTGCCTGAAGTGATTTAAGGAAATCACCGAAAACGTAAATCAGAATGGTCGGACGCTTGTTTGAACCGTCGTCCTCCCGAATGAGAGTCCAATGCACTAACCCCTGAGCCACCTCGCTCAGTCGTGAAATTTGCATAGACATAATCTCTCACATTTTTGTTTATGTCGTACAATTTCTTTTTGGTGTTGCGATTTTTTTCCGTCACTTTATAGTGGCTCATCATTCCCGACCCCAGTTTCTTGGGAAACCACCCTGAAGTTCGTGCGCGCAGTCGATTCATAATTGACAGTAACAATGGCTAATTGTAATCTAAGCAGTTTTCAGTATCATCGTATATGGGACCTGCAGCGTCCCAGAAATAAAGAAAAGAAACTTTCATGATTGCAGCCGATGTAGGGTAAGATGTCATATAACTGATAGTCAAAACTTTCCAAAAAGAAGATACCCCAGTCTCTCCATAAGAAAACCACACCTATCACAAATGTTCCTGCTGTTAGCTATGCTGCCATTGTTTATAAATAATTTGTCGTCATTTCTTTCTCCATTAGAAACTTCACTTTTCAGACTTAAATAAATGTGCACACAGTTCTGGAACATTTGCCTCATTTATGCAAGTATTGACTACATACCAGTCAAATTTGTGTTAGATACACAGAAAATAGTGCTCTGTCTACTAATTTATTCATTATTGACACATTTGTTATTTGGGTATAATTATTAATCAGTCAGTATATTCCTTAAATACGATACGCTCCATTCCTAAGTACTGTATGATTCCATAAAGTGGTACACTGTCGCCTGTGACCCAACCAATAGCCACACAGCGGTGTAGCGCGGGATGCCGCACCTACCATACGCCAGGGAAACAACCACAGGAGACCACAATCCAGCAGTAACCTCATTGCTGAAATAGAAAAGCCGTCAGACAAAAAATTCGTAGGCCATAAAACCATGCCAGTGACCAAAGCTGTGGCAAGTACTCTAAATGGAAAGGAAACTGAGGAGATTAATTCTGTTTCCGACATTTGTTTGGAGAGTGACTACAGCATGGATGAGGTCGCTCTGTTTGCAGAATTCACACCAGATCCTATTGTAATGACTGGTTCTGCAAACGTAGGTGGAAGATATTATATCTTGGCTAAATTAAGGTAGGAAAGAGGAATCCATACAACTACAGATGTCTGCGCCATACGAAAAAGGACTGTAAAATGACCTAGAAGTTATGGCTCAAGGGACTGTGGACAAGGACAACAGTTTTCATATTAAAAGAAAAAGACATTTCCTCATGTTGCTAATCCGGTGGAAAACATATCGGTCGTTCAATAAATGCCCCACATTTTTAAAAAAAGGCATTAATATACATAGACAAACATCCTTGTTGGTGCTTCACATTTGATGTTTGTTCTGTGCGCCGGTGAAGTTTCGAACCGTTCTGACAGATGGCAGAGCCGTAGTACAGCGTCAAAATGACGTCTAGAAACGACTTGTGTTCCAAGCAGCTTGCCGTTATGGAATTCTTTTGTGCAGAAAAAGAAACCGTGGTAAGCATCTATAAACGTTCGTGTGCAGTGTATGGCGATGCTGCAGTTGACAGGAGTACAGCTGGGCGATGGGTAAAGGACGTTACAGCCTCAGGAAATGGAGAACCAGAGCTCCACGATCAGCCACGCCCGGGACGTCCTGTCACAGCCACTGCTCCAGACATGCTGAATCGTGCGGATGCCTTTATCCGTGACGACCGGCGCAACACAACTCAGCAACTGGCTCTTCAGTTGTCGGTCAGCATTGTAAGTGCGTCTGCAATGATCGAGACTCTCGGATATTCAAAGAGGTGCTCACGATGGGTTCCACGAATACTCAAAGCGGACCACAAGATTCAAAGAAAGGCCATTTCATCTGAATTGTTGGAGCGTTTTGAGACCGATGGAGAGTCCTTTCTGACACGGATCATTACGGAGGACGAGAGCTGGGTGCACCGCTTTGCGCCGGAAACAAAAAGGCAGTCAATGGAGTGACATCATCCTCATTCACCACAAAAGAAGAAATTCAAAACAACCTCCTCTGCCGGAAAAGTCATGGTGACAGTCTTCTGGGATTGTGATGGCGTCATTCTCGTGGATGTGGAGAGTGTCAATCATCAGTTCAGAAGCATACGTGAAGACTCTCAGTTAACTCAAGAACTGTTTCCATCGCTTTCGATCGGACAAGAATCCGGCAGAAATTACTGTCCATTTGCTAGTTATCAACAAAAAACATTGGACAGCACGAATTTTGCTAGGCCGTTTAAGGTACAAAATGGATTTTGCAGCAGTATTTGCCTGTTAATGATAACTTTTTATTCATAGATATTAAGTGTTACATATTATATATTGGGTGTTCCATAAAGAATGCAATATTTAATTTAATAATAAAACATATACTTTATTTGAAAACACTAGTATTATTATGTCAACAGTCAATACGGAACACAAAGACTGAGATTAAACATGAAACAGGCAAATGTGTTCCACCACGCTTCGTCTGCAGACATCCACAAAATTTTCAACTATACGAGAGCAAAGTTTCGCTTAAATTTTTACCAACGACGCGTCTAATTTCTGCCTTGGGTTGAGGGCTGGTTCGTGGATTGATCATATAAGCACGAGATTTGACATGGTGTCAAATTCGGTGGCCAGCTCTGATCTCCGTTGCGCGAGATGAGACGAGCAGGGAATCTTATTCTCAACAACCTTGATGTTCAACGGTAGTGTGGCGTGCTTTCCCTCTCCTGGTGGAACTACATGCGTTACATATTCAATTCTTGCAATTGTGGTCATAAAAACTGTGTTATCATATGGCGATAACGATCAAAAGTCACAGCTGGAGACCGAGCGAGGTGGCGCAGTGGTTCGACACTGGACTCGCATTCGGGAGGACGACGGTTCAATCCCGCGTCCTGCCATCCTGATTTAGGTTTTCCGTGATTTCCCTAAATCACTCCAGGCAAATGCCGGGATGGTTTCTCTGAAAGGGCACGGCCGACTTCCTTCCCCATCCTTCCCTAATCTGATGAGACCGATGACCACGCTGTCTGGTCTCCTTCCCCAACCAACCAACCAACCATCACAACTGGAGGCAGATTGCGATACCCACTAGACATTGTATGTTAATTTTCGTTGCATTACGACGAGGGGTTTCCAATGTATCAGTAAATAATATGAAGCCAGCACTTTTTATGGCAACTAACACTCCCAAAAATCACTTGAGACCAGTAACTGTGTAAAGTTTCCCAATTTCATTTGTTCCCGGATATCCGCTCATTGCAAGGTAGCACCCTTACGTATTATCGAAATGTATGTACGTATGTATGTTCTACATCTCCTCCTAAATCACTGGAGCGAATTCAACCAAACTTGGTACACGTATCTCTTACTGTCAGTCAGCGATCTCTGTGGGGTTAAGAACGACCTGCCGACTATAGTTCTGTAGATATGACATAATAAACAATGAGATGCGTGAAAAACTGCAGCATCATCGGTAAAGTTTTAATATATCTATTCTTTCCTACGAAGACATTCCCAGAGTCGAATCAACTTAAGGAAATCCCTGTCACCTGGCTGCATTTTTGACAGATTTCAGGTGCGAAGCGCAAACAGCTGCAGGCGAAAACAGGTCATATAGATGGGAAGCAGCTTCGCCCTTTGGGATGAAACTGTCTAATTTGGATACTGTGCTTATGCATTTGTACGTCATGCATATTTCCTTCTACGACTGCTTCATAATGTCAAAGATGTTTTCAGAAATACAAGGAAATGAAATTTTTTGATATTACACTAAAAATACTGTTCATTTTTTGGTTTCTTTGCTAATAGATAATTGGAAAATGAATACCCTGGCAATGCCTGTTTTTCAGGTAATGTAACAATAGAACACCATATATAATCAAACCTCTTGGTTCAGATGGCACATCAAACTTTGTGTCCCCGTATAAGTGGCTGGACGTACCGGTTTTCAGGCCAGAGGAAGAGAGAACCATTTCCACCATGATCACGCCATTAAAAGAACGATTATTAAAAAATTACTGTTATATGGATTACCGTATTAAACATAATTTGTGACAGGATTGAGGATTTCTTGGTGGGGAGGACGTAGCTTGTTATGTGATTTCTGTTTTTCTCTGCGTAATTGGTTAAAGGTGTGGTTCTGGATACACAGCCGAGTTGTTTCCATTTTACGCACAAAATGTCGACGACCTACCTAGTCATCTTCTTCAGGTGTCGCGAATTTTCTGTTATGTGCACTCGCTGACTAGACTCCAGCCACTCTGGTGGGAGTCCAACCAGCGGATGCAGATAAGAGCAAAACTCACAGAACATGAAAATAAGTACTGGGCTGGTCGCCGAAATAATGTGCATAAAATAGAAAAAAACTCGGATGTGTACCTGCAAGACACCATGTTATCTTGGATGGACAGTCATCGACGGAAGTGAAAGTAACTTCAGACGTTTCCCAGAGGTGTGTGCGGGCAGCCTTGCTAGTCAAAGTGATTACAATTTTGACAACTTGTTTTAAATCTTCATAAACGTAAAAGCTTTAGTTTTGGAAACATTCTACTCCAACAAACAACTGGGTATAACAATCAGTAGGAATGTAAAATGGAGTTATCAAATAGGTTCGGTCGTGGGTAAGTTAGGTGGCAGACTGGTGCATTGGCGGAATACTAGGGAAATGCGGTCAGTATACAATGGACATGCATTATAAATAACTTGATCCCCGTTTTGGTCTATTGCTCGGGTTTGTGGCATACATACCAAATAGGACTAACAGGAGGCAATGAACGCATACATAGAAGGTTTGTTTGTATCTGAGAGTGACACAGATATGCTGAAATGGCACTCTTGAAGATAGATGTAAAGCATCCCGACAAAACCTACTTACAAAGTTCCAATAACTGGCTCTAAATGTTGACTCTAGGAATATGATACAACCCCCTATCTATCACTCGCATAGGGATCAAGAGGATAAGATTAGATTAATTACAGAGACATTTAAACAATCATTCTTCCCACGCTCCACAAGTGAATTGAACGTGTAGAAACCCTAACATGTGGTACCATTCTAAGTACCCACTGTCATGAATTTCGTAGTGGTTTGCATTGCATATCCGTAGATGCACATGCACTGTATATCTGAAGTCTAATTTCGGATTAAGCACAGCAATACTTAACTCTGGGATTAAGCACAGGGTACTACACTACGTTGCGAGCCAACCGCATGAAATGAGGATCTTGACTTTCTACTTTAAGGTATTTACTCTGGCTATCTGGGACCAAAAATGTAACGTGATCCGCCATTTTATAGTTAAGTATGAAATGACGTAGTTTCAGACACTTTACTGGTCTCATACAGATATGATTTTATGTATATAGACTGAAGTGGCGAAAGAAATTTTGTACCAAGGCTCTAACGTGGATCTCTTGCTTACTAGACACTTGTGTTAGCCACTAAACCACCCTGGCACAGAGGTTCACACAGCTGCACGGTTTACCCTCGCATGTCTTGCTCCTCCACCAGTGCACGAAGGCGTCTTAGTGGATAACAAGCCTGCGTAGTAAGTGGAAGACCCAGGTTCGATTCCCAGCCCTGGTACAAATTTTCACTCACCAGCTCAGTCCGTACATAAAATCATATCTGTATGAGACCTGTAAAGTCTCTGAAACTGTGTCATTTCGTTTGTGTAAGTACCTGCTTCTGGGTTTCGTGCTGGATGCCCCATTTACGTTCGATGCTGAGGTTTTATTCCAGAACATGGAGGGCCTCCGCAATTCTGTTCGTGGGTAAAGGGGAGTTTAAAGTAGACTGGGGCAGCAGTGGTAACCTGGATCGAGAAGAGAAGCATGCCAGGGTAATCCGTACAGTTATGTGAATCGCCGTGCCAAGGCGGCTTAGTGCCTAACGAACCTACCTAGTAAGTAGGAGCCCCGGGTTCGATTCGTGACCTTGGGTATAAATATTCGCAGCAGCTTCAGTCTGTACACATAAAATTTTATGATTGCTCGTTCACTATGCATGCAGGGTAGTACTGGATTCTGAAATTATTGTGAAACATTTATGCCCTATGATTTTAATAGACTAAACCAAACAAAATAATCTATCCGGAATGACCACGTAGTAACGAAGTTACTTCAGCCAGCATTCTTAGCAAGACAATTTTTAAACATATTTGGTATACACAGTGGTGACAAAAGTCACGGGATAGCGATATGCACGTACACAGAGGGCAGTAGTATGCGTACACAAGGCAATAAACGGCAGTGCATTGGCGGAGACGTGATTTGTACTCAGGTGATTCAAGTGAAAAGGTTTCCGACGTGATTGTGGCCGGGAGACAGGAGTTAACAGACTGTGAATGCGGAATGGTAGTTGGAGCCAGACGCATGGGACATTACATTCCGCAAACCGTTAGGGATTTTAGTGTTCCGAGACCGACAAAGGCAAGAGTGTGCCGAGAATACCAAATTTCGGGCATTACCACTCACCATGGAAAACACTGTGGCCGACAGCCTTCAGTTAACGACCGAGAGCAGTGGCCTTTGCGTAGAGTTTCAGTGCTAAAGGACAGTCAGCACTGCTTGAAATAAATGCACAAATCAATAGTGGACGTATGACATACGCCTTTGATACGTTAGTCTTCAAAGGCAAAGAAATATAGGTGAACTTAACGACTGTTTGCGGTAGCGACCTGTTTAAAAGAAAATGTACCTGAGCACTATGAGACTTAACTTCTGAGGTCATTAGTCCCCTAGAATTTAGAACTACTTAAACCTAAATAACATAAGGACATCAAACACATCCATGCCCGAGGCAGGATTCGAACCTGCGACCGTAGCGGTCACGCAGTTCCAGACTGTAGCACCTAGAACTGCTTGGCCACCCTGTATTAGGAGGTACCCTATGACTTTAATCACCTTAGTGTGTAAAGGAATGGAATTCTGAATAATCTTAATGGTCTAGAGATTTAGCATTCAAGAATCCAGTTATTTAGTGACAATGTTTAGCACTGAATAGGACATTATCAGCACTATTCATTGTCAAGCTGTAATACCTACAGTCCCATAGTTATATATAACATGGGGGAATTAAGTGAATTGGTATGACTATCAGCTACGGTAAGCCTCACTGAAACATAAGGTCTATTTAAGGATAGGTTTCTGTATCATACACTACCTTCGGGCTGCCAGATCAACAGTGAAGCATAAGAGTGGGAAACTGTGACTACCACAGACAGTAAAACTTTGCAAGGTTTCATTTCATGACAAAATGGCTGCCAACTAAATAACATTGGCTGAAGACCGCATGCCACTCTGCACATGGTGAGAAATACTATACTTACTCACCATCATGATTAAGATAAAATGAATTAATGCTACACACACCAAATTGAATTTATTGATTTTAAATGGGAACGATGGGTACACGGCTAATGATGACCACATGGAGCATCTACACAAACAGATACAAGGACCTCTAATAAATTGAATTTTTGATACTAAGCTTCACTCAATGTAACAAATTTCACATGCAAAAAGTTATTGTAATATAAATATAATCATTCCCTTTGCCTGAAGGTGCCACAGATTTAAACAGATCGTAACTCATAAAATCCAAGTCAACCTAGAGCTACATCTCCACATTTCAGTGGAGCATCAATACTCACAAGCTCCTCTCAGCGGACTCTTCACTCACAATCTTTTTCTCCCTAAATCAGTCACAACCCTCAGCATCAGTACCCTATGAAGAGAGTGGCAAACTGACCAGTTGCCCACACCCACCATAAAGCATGAGATGTTAACCCAATTAGGGTTGGAAAAGACATGAGTATCTATTGCCCTCTTCTTTCTGAACAGAGAAGACTTAGAGGAGATTCTACTGAGCAGGCCACAGGACCAATCAAATGGCACAATTTTAAGAACAGTGTGAAAGTTCCGCTCTTCTGTTAAGATGTGATACTGCCAACTAAGTTTGAAAGGAAAACTAAAAGACATACCCCTGGCCTCCCAAAGGAGGAGGAAAGGAAACCTCCACTGGCTAGCAGCTTTGCTGGCATGGAAATGAGAGTATGGCATTGTGACCTGGGAGTCCCCCATTCGGGGAAGTTTGGCCACCAATGGTAAGTATTTGTTTCCATTTCTTGGAGGATACTACCCCAGGATTTAGTAAAAAAGGAGGCACATGGCTACCAATCACAAAAGACCGTAGAGAGAAATAAAATAAAGTTCCACAGAAACATTCCTCCAGGCACTGGCAGGAAGATGAATCACATGATCATCATTAATAAATAATACAGATAAGTCAGTGAATGGCAACATTATGGAGGAGGTACAAAAATAATGTATGGCTTTCATCATTCCAATGCCTGAAGTGAAGTTTCCATAGAGACTCAAGGTTTGATATAAAGGATGAGGTTAAAGGAAATTTTGTTAGGCCCTGGATGGATGGGAATGTATACATGTATATAGGGGTTTTTGACAGAACTCTAGATCCATAGTCAATGCTCTCATTTTTCTTTTGTGACACATCATAAACTAAGTTACAGTTAATTAGTAAACACATGTAATAAGCCTCAAAATGTTGCCAATGTTGCCCAGATGAAAGACACAAGTCCACTCTTAAAATTATGAGACTATGTATTCCAGGATTAACCAACAAATATATTATCCCCTTTTATGCACACATCACATACAGTTTTAGTTGGCTGTACACGGATAGATATTATTCCTATACACCATAGACAAACTAAATAGGTAGGACAGAAGTGTTATGCACCTCTGCTACACACTTATAATTTGTTCACAGTGTCCTGACTGAGATTTTGGGAAGGTGTGGGGAGAGGAGGACGAAGCAAGCTCCACCTACTGGATCCCAACACATTGGCAGCTACAGGGACAGTGGTAGTGCAGGCAGGAACAAGTTGCACTTTCCTGACAAAGTTCTGGCACTTCACTTGTGTTTACTGGGTTGGCACAGTACAGCAAGGCAATCACTTTGTAAGGGCTACAGTAACATAGGTACTGTATTTTAGATCACTAATGTTGGCAGCAGCCAGACACAAAACGTTTATGGCCTCTTGTCTGTGGCCTTCTAGTGGCCTCAGTTAATCAGGAACTAGGAAGGACATTGTGAGACAACTATACTGGTGCTTGTGGGGACAGATGTATACATAGACTCTGTGACACATAGGTACACATATGGACTGTGAGCATTTTTCTTGATTTGCAGTTCCTTTAATCCCATCTGATAAGTACTGATCAATACCTATTTTAGAATAAATTATAAAAATTGAGTATAATATCTTTACTTTTGTACTGATAATGTTAGCATCCATCTCACAATGTTTCCCAGCCCATTTGGTTAAGATTGCCTAATAGTTATTCTATGGATGTTATACACTGCTCCTCCCTCATCTCTGGGGGAAAGTGTGAAGAACTTGATTGTTCCACTATTAACCTATCAATTGTGACCACCAAGAACCATGAAACAACACTGAGCTTTGCAGGACAAATGTAAAAGTATCCTCTTTCTAATCATCTCAGGTTTAACTAGAGCTAATCTTCCTAGTAAAATATTTTGAGTTGAACTCAAAATAAATGTGGTGAACTTTACACCATGAGTAATTTGTGTAAATAATATTATTTATATAATCCCATAAATTTTGAGTGCTGTCAGTTTCACAAGTGTCAATGCATTTAGAATATACATTTGCTAACTGTTCATTTAAGTCACATGTATTTTACAGGAGTTAAACTGGAGGGAAAAGGATCCAGAGGACACTATTTCCATTTCATCAGGGAAAGGTATGTGATACGTTTCATACTCTTCATTTTAGATCAACAACCTGAACAATTAGTTCAAATGTCTTAAATTGTCTGTCTGAAGCAGTTGCCAAATGTCTTCCTAAGATGTTTATATAAATTTAGATATATGCTGTTTGTGATTGTTAAACTGTCTTTCACTAAGTCTAGTTAACACTTTATCTGTTCCTTCAACTCCATTTTTGTTCCTTTGTTTCCTTTTTGATTTTCTTTCTTATCATGAAAAAAACTGTGATGACACTGTGTGCAGCTGTAGTAATGATTTTTTATGGGTGTTATTTGCCAGTATTTGATCTTGCAAACTTCTGTTGTAGTACCCAACATGAGGTAAACAGTGCTGTACAATTAAATACACTACCAAGTTAAGTGTAGCAGTATACGATACAAGACCTAAAATGTTATACACTTCATGGCATGCACACAGCAAAGACAGTTTGCTCTGATCTGTGTGCTCTGCAGGGGCCCATGGGATGGGCAATGTTATAGCCAGAGCAGGTGGGAAAAGGCTAGTGTCCACTCTGTCTGCTTGCCAGGAGGTTCTAGTCTGAGATGTGGAGCAGGCTCTGCTGGCAGTGACTGAGCGCACTGGGTGCACTCGGCTGCAAATCATTGCTCATGTCAGCACAACTAATGTCTGCTGCCTAGGTTCACAGGCCATCCTTAGTTCCTACAGGTAGCAGGCTGAGTTTGTAATGACAGCAGGTCACGCTCACAGAGTGAAAACAGAGCTAACATTGTGCAGCGTCACTCCCACAAATGACCCTGGTCCTCTGGTTTGGAGGTAATAGGGTGGCTTAAAACAGAGGATCAGACAATTCCTTGATCATTGTGGATGTGGATTTCTTGAGCTCTGGGGTTGGGTGAAGAAGTGTATAGCCCCCTAGGTCAGGTGTGTGCACTACTTGCAGGAAGCAGCTACCAGGATAGTGGCGTATGTGCAGCAGGCACATGTGGATTTCTTAGGATAGAGAAATCCCTCTACACACCTGATAAGACACATTCTGAGTGCGCACAGAATAGCATTCATCATAGAAGATTGGAGAAACAATATGTTAATACTCTATCATAGCAAGGGCATCTATGGAAAGGTGCCAGAACTAGTCTCATTTATAAATAGTAAAAAATACCCACACAATACGAAGAACAAATAGCTGGCTGAAACTGCATGTCAACAGCAATGAAATCTAAAAGTGTGTTTATAGCAATAAAAAAATACGGTAATACCTAGTGAGATGAATACTTATTGAGACGGTGAAAAAATTTGGATGAAGGTAAGTGTTAAACATGGATCAAACTTCGTCCCTGGATGCTTTTATAGACTCCCTGTGTCAGCAGCAGCAGCAGTTGGCAGAATTGAAGGAAGGTAATGTTGATTTCAGTGCTTGTGTTGACATGTGACTCATTGCTCTACAGTACTAGTATCAAGCACATCAGTACGTAACATCAACAGGTTAGTGTTCATCACGAATATGGTTTTGCAGTCAGTGCAATGAGTAAAAATGCAGAGTTGGCAGATGCCCATTTCATGTATGGATTTGCACGGGGAAATAGCCGTGGCGTGGTACATTTGTATTGAGTCAGATTTCCAGAATGAAGGTGTCCCGACAGGAAGACATTTGAAGCAATTGATTGGCGTCTTAGGGAGCACGGAACATTCCAGCCTATGACTCGCGACTCGGAAGAACTAGAATGACGAGGACACCTGCAATGGACAAGGCATTTCTTTGTGCTGTTGACGATAACCCTAATGTCAGCGTCAGAGAAGTTGCTGCTGTAGAAGGTAATGTTGACCACTTCACTGTATGGAGAGTGCTACGGGAGAACCAGTTGTATCCGTACCATGTACAGTGTGTGCAGGCACTGTCAGCAGCTGATTGGCCTCCACGGGTACATTTCTGCGAATGGTTCATCCAACAATATGTCAATCCTCATTTCAGTGCAAATGTTCTCTTTAGGGATAAGGCTTCATTCCAACGTGATCAAATTGTAAATGTTCACAATCAACATGTGTGGGCTAATGACAATCCGCATGCAATTGTGCAATCACGTCATCAACACAGATTTTCTGTGAACGTTTGTGCAGGCATTGTTGGTGATGTCTTGATTGGGCCCCATGTTCTTCCACCTACACTCAATGGAGCACATTATCATGATTTTATACGTGATACTCTACCTGTGCTGCTAGAACATGTGCCTTTACAAGTACAACACAGCATGTGGTTCATGCACGATGGAGCTCCTGGACATTTCAGTTGAAGTGTTCGTACACTTCTCAGCAACAGATTTGGTGACCGATGGATTGGTAGAGGTGGACCAATTCCATGGACTCCACACTCTCCTGACCTCAACCCTCTTGACTTTCATTTATGGGGCATTTGAAAGCTCTTGTCTACGCAATGCCGGTACCAAATGTAGAGACTCTTCGTACTCGTGTTTTGGACGGAAGTGATACAATACGCCATTCTCCAGGGCTGCATGAGAGCATCAGGGATTCCATGTGATGGAGGGTGGATACATGTATCCTCCCTAACAGAGGACATTTTGAACATTTCCTGTAACAAAGTGTTTGAAGTCACGCTGGTACGTTCTGTTGCTGTGTGTTTCCATTCCATGATTAATGTGATTTGAAGAGAAGTAATAAAATGATCTCTAACATGGAAAGTAAGCGTTTCCGGACACATGTCCACATAACATATTTTCTTTCTTTGTGTGTGAGGAATCTTTCCTGGAAGTTCGGCCATACCTTTTTGTAACACCCTGTATATATATACAGGGTGAGTCGCGTAAGATGTAACACCCCCTTTATTCTGGGGGCGATTGCACATATTGACAAGTGGTGATCAGCAAATCATAGCCAACCATGGGGCACATAGATTGGTATGTGCACAATAATCACAATGTATATGTTGACCGAGATAATGAGGCAAGTATATGTTTTTTAAATTAGATGCTATACTTTTTTTACCATTGTTCGGATGCTCTGGAAAAGATGTGTATAGTGATGTATCGTATGTTGCTATTGTGATTCAAACATTGCTTAAAAGATGCTGTATGACTGAACGTCGAGGCAGTCAGAAGCAGCTGCTAACTGTAAACACGTCTTGCATGATCCAGAAAGCAGGCCACGTCATAAAACTAGTAGGTCATGCGACGTTCAACCAGTATGACATGCGTCTCCTATCCAGACATGGTTGCTGCTGGAACATTACATCCATATATATACACAAAGCAGGAGAAGTTAGTCATGTTACTTCTGTATGGTGAATGTCATAGAAATGATATCGAACCTGTACGGTAGTACAGAGATACGTATCCTGATCGTTGGTGTTCTACTCACCAGGCCATTGCAAGAATGATTACTACACAAGTGTGAACAGGCAGCTTTAACAGCATACAAAGGAGGATGAAGAAGACTGCGACCAACAGAAACCACATAGAGGCTCTTCTGGCCATGACGTTTACCGATCCTCATTGTGGCATGAGACGTATTGCTATGGAGTGTGGGGTCAGTCAGATGAGTGTCATGCACAATCTTCACCGGCATTAGTTCCACCCATATCACCTTTCACTCCATCAGACAATCAAAGGATGCGGTTTCGAACATTGTATGGAATTTTATCGGTTATTTCTGCGACGCCTGCGAGATGATAATATATTCTTCAAATGTGTGCTCTTCACTGATGAAGCAACTATCGATAATCATGGGAATGGTGTAAATTTATGTAACATGCACTACTAGGCAGCTGAGAACCCACATTGGCTGTGTCAGGACAGGACCAAAGGCCATGGCGTGTCAACGTGTGGTGCAGCATTGTAGGATATTAAATTGTAGGACCTTATTTCATTACAGGAGTATTAAATGGAAATAAGTATGGAGAATTTCTTAGTAACAGTCTATCCATTCTGCTAGGGGATATACAACTCAATGAGCATCTGTGTATGTGGTCCCAACACGACGTCTGCCCAGCTCACTCCTCACGTGTTGCAAATCAAATATTGAACGAGACATTTCCTGACCCCTGGGTTGGATGGAATGCTGCAGTACAATGGCCTACCAAGTCCCCTGATTTGACTCCACTTGATTTCTTTTTGTGGGGAACACTGAAAGATGCAGTATACAGTGAAGCCCCAACAACACCAGATGACATGCGCCACCAAATCATCACAGGTTGCTCTGCCATTTCATCCACTGACCTTTCATCTGTTACCCAGTCTCTTGAACATCGATTACAGATGTGTCTTGCAGTCAAAGGTAAACCGTTTAAGTACATGCTTAAGTAAAGTACAATACCATGTTTTGTTAAGAACGCTATGAATTGTGAAGGTTATCAGTAGGTACCAATGTATTATAAAACAATATGTGTCAATGACCAGTAATATCTTAGAAGTATAAATGTAGCATGTGTGAACAATGTGTATACCATGTAGGTTGTCCTTCTGTCATATTGTTTGGTGGTAGGTGCTCAGTAGATGAATGTGAATAAGATGATTATCTTATCAAACATGTATTCTCTCTAATTATAATGTCCAATACTATCTTGGAAACAGTAGTTTCACAGCAGACACTTTGTTACCCCACAGACACACTCAGGCATCACCTGGTGAAGAGTTTCCCATTATGCATCCATCAATAACACTATCAATGGCTTACTGTGCGTCAGGTGTGACATGTAAGCAGGAAGGGGGCAAAGCTTAAATGACGAACTGTGTGACAAAGTGATTGCTGTGTTCACACAATAACTATTCATTTCAGCCTGGAAATGTTCATACTTTCGGCATAGTTCTCATAATCCCCTTTTGATAAGCAATTCACTAGCATGTGCCACAGATAAATACAAAACATGAGTTGCCACCCTTGTGCCTATGGTGTATTGTTCATGCTGCATAGAGCACGGCAACTCGGCCTGCAGGTTGAGTGAGGTATGTTTACAGTCTGCAGCCGCTTCTGATCACCTCAACCTTCAATCGTACAATATTTCCCAGCGTCTTTTAAGCAAAGTTTGAATCACAATAGCAATATGTGTTACACCACTATACGTGTCTTTTTCTGAGTGTTCAAATGATGGTAAAAAAAGTATAGCAACTCATTTAAAAAACATTTACTTCCCTCATTATCTCGGTCAATATAAACGTTGTGATTAATGTGCATGTACCAAAGTATGTGTCCCATAGTCGGCTATGATTCGCCAGTCACCGCTTGTCGATACGTGTGATGGCCCCCTGAATAATTGGGGTGTTATGTCTTATGTGACTCAGGTTATATATATATATATATATATATATATATATATATATATATATATATATATATATATACACACAGAATTACAAGCTTTCGTAACTGGCAGTTGCTTCGTCAGGAAGGAAGGAAGGAGAGGGAAAAATGAAAGGGTGTGGGTTTTAAGGGAGAGGGTAAGGAGTCATTCCAATCCCGGGAGCGGAAAGACTTCCCTTAGGGGAAAAAAAGGACAGGTGTACACTCGCACACACACACACACACATATCCATCCGCACATACACAGACACAAGCAGACATATTTAAAGGCAAAGAGTTAAGGGCAGAGATGTCAGTCGAGGCGGAAGTACAGAGGCAAAGAAGTTGTTGAAAGACAGGTGAGGTATGAGCGGCGGCAACTTGAAATTAGCGGAGGTTGAGGCCTGGCGGATATCGAGAAGAGAGGATATACTGAAGGGCGAGTTCCCATCTCCGGAGTTCGGATAGGTTGGTGTTGGTGGGAAGTATCCAGATAACTCGGACGGTGTAACACTGTGCCAAGATGTGCTGGCCGTGCATCAAGGCATGTTTAGCCACAGGGTGATCCTCATTACCAACAAACACTGTCTGCCTGTGTCCATTCATGCGAATGGACAGTTTGTTGCTGGTCATTCCCACATAGAAAGCATCACAGTGCAGGCAGGTCAGTTGGTAAATCACGTGGGTGCTTTCACATGTGGCTCTCCCTTTGATTGTGTACACCTTCCGGGTTACAGGACTGGAGTAGGTGGTGGTGGGAGGGTGCATAGGACAGGTTTTACACCGGGGGCGGTTGCAAGGGTAGGAGCCAGAGGGTAGGGGAGGTGGATTGGGGATTTCATAGGGATGAACCAAGAGGTTACGAAGGTTAGGTGGACGGCGGAAAGACACTCTTGGTGGAGTGGGGAGGATTTCATGAAGGATGGATCTCATTTCGGGGCAGGATTTTAGGAAGTCGTATCCCTGCTGGAGAGCCACATTCAAGGTCTGATCCAGTCCTGGGAAGTATTCTGTTACAAGTGGGGCACTTTTGGGGTTCTTCTGTGAGAGGTTCTGGGTTTGAGGGGATGAGGAAGTGGCTCTGGTTATCTGCTTCTGTACCAGGTTGGGAGGGTAGTTACGGGATGCGAAAGCTGTTTTCAGGTTGTTGGTGTAATGGTCGAGGGATTCAGGACTGGAGCAGATTCGTTTGCCACGAAGGCCTAGGCTGTAGGGAAGGGACCGTTTGATATGGAATGGGTGGCAGCTGTCATAATGGAGGTACTGTTGCTTGTTGGTGGGTTTGATGTGGACGGATGTGTCCAATGGCCAGCTGCACACATCCGTCCACATCAAACCCACCAACAAGCAACAGTACCTCCATTATGACAGCTGCCACCCATTCCATATCAAACGGTCCCTTCCCTACAGCCTAGGCCTTCGTGGCAAACGAATCTGCTCCAGTCCTGAATCCCTCGACCATTACACCAACAACCTGAAAACAGCTTTCGCATCCCGCAACTACCCTCCCAACCTGGTACAGAAGCAGATAACCAGAGCCACTTCCTCATCCCCTCAAACCCAGAACCTCTCACAGAAGAACCCCAAAAGTGCCCCACTTGTAACAGAATACTTCCCAGGACTGGATCAGACCTTGAATGTGGCTCTCCAGCAGGGATACAACTTCCTAAAATCCTGCCCCGAAATGAGATCCATCCTTCATGAAATCCTCCCCACTCCACCAAGAGTGTCTTTCCGCCGTCCACCTAACCTTCGTAACCTCTTGGTTCATCCCTATGAAATCCCCAAACCACCTCCCCTACCCTCTGGCTCCTACCCTTGCAACCGCCCCCGGTGTAAAACCTGTCCTATGCACCCTCCCACCACCACCTACTCCAGTCCTGTAACCCGGAAGGTGTACACAATCAAAGGGAGAGCCACATGTGAAAGCACCCACGTGATTTACCAACTGACCTGCCTGCACTGTGATGCTTTCTATGTGGGAATGACCAGCAACAAACTGTCCATTCGCATGAATGGACACAGGCAGACAGTGTTTGTTGGTAATGAGGATCACCCTGTGGCTAAACATGCCTTGATGCACGGCCAGCACATCTTGGCACAGTGTTACACCGTCCGAGTTATCTGGATACTTCCCACCAACACCAACCTATCCGAACTCCGGAGATGGGAACTCGCCCTTCAGTATATCCTCTCTTCTCGATATCCGCCAGGCCTCAACCTCCGCTAATTTCAAGTTGCCGCCGCTCATACCTCACCTGTCTTTCAACAACTTCTTTGCCTCTGTACTTCCGCCTCGACTGACATCTCTGCCCTTAACTCTTTGCCTTTAAATATGTCTGCTTGTGTCTGTGTATGTGCGGATGGATATGTGTGTGTGTGTGTGTGCGAGTGTACACCTGTCCTTTTTTTCCCCTAAGGGAAGTCTTTCCGCTCCCGGGATTGGAATGACTCCTTACCCTCTCCCTTAAAACCCACACCCTTTCATTTTTCCCTCTCCTTCCTTCCTTCCTGACGAAGCAACTGCCAGTTACGAAAGCTTGTAATTCTGTGTGTGTGTTTGTGTGTTTTGTTCATGTGCCTGTCTGCCGGTGCTTTCCCGCTTGGTAAGTCTTGGAATCTTTATTTTTAATATATTTTTCCCATGTGGAAGTTTCTTTCTGTTTTATATATATATATATATATATATATATATATATATATATATATATATATATATATATATATATATATATATATATATATATATACTGCAGAAGCAGCTACTTCCATGAAATATAGGTGTACACATCAAAGCAGCCTTCTTGCAAAGTAACTTCGCAGCTTTTAAATTTTCATTCTGATGCAGACATCCTTAGAAGTGTCAAAACGTAGCTAAATGTGTTAAACAAATGTTTGCCACCGGTTGGCATTGTTATTTGTCCATTGCAAGTTATTTATATTAATGCAGAAGACAACTTCAAAAACATTGACACAAGTAGATTTTGTGTCATCAGCAAGCAGAGGTGTGTGCTTGTGAATTAATACTGAAAAATAGATCACTTTTGATTGCAACTGTATATAGATCCCCACTGGAAAATTTTGAACTGTTTATGAGGAGTCTCCATTCCTTGCTATACTGTCAGTTAGCAAGCATTAATAGTCTGTGGTGACACCAGTGTAGATTTACTAAGGGATTTTGATTTTAAAAAAATGATGTGGATATCTTATTTGAATTCTACAATCTGATCTCAGTAATTAACTTTCCAATACAGGTGAATAAAGACGGAAGAACCCTAACTGATGATATTTTCTTTGGTGACACTCAAAGTAAGAAAATAATTGTTAACCCAGTAGAAAATGATCTTGCTGATACCAAAGCAAAGTCAGTGAGGACAAATAAGACATTGCCTTACGATATAGATACTCCTCAGTGGAAATCAGAATAATTAATTACTCCAGGACAAATATTTTTAACCATTGTTTAAAGATATAACCTGGAATAACATTTATAATTAACCAAATTTCAACATAAAATTTAATCTACCCCATGGCAAATTCATATCATTATTTGAAAATAGGTTTCTACATAAGCTAATCAGGGAGGACATTAAACACTCATGTATGACACCATGGGTCACTAGAGGGAGTAAAGTATCTTGTGAAAGAAATGAGATGTATATCTATTGGTGAAAACAAGAAGACGTCCTGTAGTAGTTGCACACTACAAAAACGTCTCAAAATTACTAAGAAAACTTACTAAAAATCAAGGAACATCTTTAAAATGTCACAAATCAATGATTCCAACAACAGATGCAAGGCTATATAGAATATAGTGAAATGAGAAACAGGGCAACCAGCAACAGAACAGGATAACATCACTATTGAGCTCAATGGAAAGGCTATAAATGATGAGTCACAGATACAAAATACTTTTAATAATCATTTCTTAACTATAGCAGAAAGTATAGGGACAAACGGTACAAGAGAAAAATCACAGCAGTATGCTGAAGAAACAACTTTCACAAAATTCAGTCACATGAATATAACACAAACTTCTCCTTCTGAAATTAAGAAAATCATGTATCCTCTAAAAATTAAAGCTCATCTGGATTTGATGGTGTTCCCAGTAGAGAACTAAAGATTTGTTCCGATGTCTCAAATCTGTAATGTATCACTAACTCAAGCCATCTTTCCAGAGAGACTGAAATATGCCCTTGTTGAACCCCTCTTTAAGAAAGGTGTTAGAACAGATGTCAATAACTACTTAATTATTTCACTACTGACATCATTTTTCAAATTTTTTGGGAGGGTGATAAATTATAGAATAGCATCTCACTTGATCAATTGTGATATCCTCTGCAAATCACAGTTTGGATTTCAGAATAGTTGCTCTCCTGAGAATGCCATTTACAAGTTCAATCGGCAAATATTACAAGAATTAATCCACAAAATAGTGCCAATTTGAATTTCCTGTAGCCTTTCTAAGGCATTCAACTGTGTGAATCACAATATTCTCATATAATGTAACTGGACAGTTAAAAAAATGAACTCACCAAATGGCAGCAACACATGTGAATAAGGTATAGATATGCAAGCTTTGGCTTCTTCTTCTGACAGAAGGGCTGAAAGGTAAGGAGAAGGAGTGAAGGAAGAGGACTTGGGAGGTATAGGAAATGGGTAGAATTTGGAAAAGTCACCCAGAACCCCAGGTCAGGAGAGACTTGCTGGATGGAATGAGAAGGAAAGACTGATTGTTGGGGACTATAATGCATGAGATCTGAAAACCTGAGAGTTGAAAGGTGGAAGATACGGTAATATACTAGACAGAGATTACTGCCAGAACATCATACATGAGTTAATAAGAGCAAAAACCTAAGTGCATTGTTTCTGATATATGTGGGAGTGTGAATGCAAAAATAGGCAGATCAAGAGTGAAAGATGTAGAAAACTAAGTTTCCCAAGCCTCAGTCTTATATCTACTGCCATTCCTCATCTATTTAAATTATTTTCCATCTGTTTTACAACAAGCAGAATTAGTTCCTTTTGCAGATGTCTCTAGTATTGTACTCAATCCAAGCATACATGCAGAATCAGAAGAAATGGTAAACAAGCTTCTTAAACATATCATTGACTGGTTTCCTGCAATTGGTCTCATCCTCCATTTAAAAAAAAACAGAACCTATTCATTTCTGCATATCTAGGGGTACTGCACCAATAAGTGTAGCTCATGATAGTCAGGGAGGAAAGTAAAAATTGTTAGGTGCGCACACTGATGTGAATTTAAACTGGAAAAAGCACTTTTGGAACTCCTGAAACAACGTAGTTCAGCCTTATTTGCACTCAGAATCGTTGCAAATCTTGGAGAGAGACAAAACAGTAAGCTGATACATTTGTAGATATCTGTTTAAGGTGTAGGGTGTCCTGACTATTGCGTCACAGTGTGTTTATTCCCTCATGACGTTTGTTGTAAATAATCCACTGCAGTTCGAAAGGAATTATGATGTGCATAACTGCAATACCTGAAGAAAAAAATTACTTTCATTCTCCACATTAATGTTGTCTTTAGCACAAAAGGGGTGCACATTGCCACAAGTAAAATTTTTGATAAATTACAAAGTGATATAAAATGTCTGACAAACAGCAAAGTAAAATGTGAAAACAAACTGAAGAAGTTTCTCCTTGACAGTTCCTTTTATTCTATAGAAGAATTTCTGTTACTGTAATGTGTAAAAGATGTTTGGTAAGAATTTATAAGCAATAAAAATTGAAAATAAATAAATAAAAATAAAACAACTTAAAAATGTTCAGCATGTTTCCATATTTACAAAATTAATTTGCAGTGTAAATGTAAAATGACTCAGTCCATACTATTAATATTTATTGTGCAAATGATCCATGGAACATGAAAATAAATTACTAAGTTCTTTGTGGCAATTTCACTAAATTGTTATCAAGATATAATTTGAAAAGAGGGAATTTATATCTCCTGGCTGGAAATTTATTTGGTGGTCTGGGGCAGCTTCAACAATTCTCTTACATCCAAAATCCTGGCCAGAACCATCCAGGGGGCTTCTAGCAACTCTTCTTGTGCACCTAAGACCAGCTCCCTCTTGAACATTCCAATCTTATTATTCACATTACAGGTAAATATTTTAAAAATTCTATTCAAAGATATTCTATTATTCTCTTGTAAGATATGATTTACGATCATGTGATGTGTGTGTGTGCACTGTGGTGCTGATAAAGACAGTGGATGATTATTTCAGTGTTCACTGAGATCCATTAATTATTATGTGCTTTCAGATGACATGTATACATTCAGTGTATCAAATAACTTAATAATCAGACAGATAACAACAGTGTGCCATATGAGACAACTGTACTTTCTAATCAGCTTTTTTTGATGTTATAAGAACCATACTAAAATGCATCCAATTCAAAAACCTTTAGTACTTCGTCAGGAACAGTATCCCATAATAATGATTTACATTATAAACATGTGGGCTATAGTTATTATTTATCATATACTATCATATTAATCATTGTTTGGTACTGAATATGCTCATAGCTGTTTAACTAGTGTGATTTGGTCTCTCTGAGTTTCAATTAGTAACTATGTGATTTGATAGGTCTCTTTAGTGTAGTTCATATATAACATTCACAACCAGAACTAATATTATTCATTGTGTTTTAATTAATAAGGGGAATTTTTTACATGAACTTTTTACTCAGTTAATCTCCTGATTGGGAGCTTTGTAGAATATTAATTATTTACACTGTAACATGCATTGGTGTTATATTTTTGTTGACTGATACTTATCAATTGTCTTCATATTCTTTACACATTGACTGTAACATGTTCAAATCAACAATAGTTTACAGAAGCTCTGGGTGCTCTTCGACATCATACCCATGGCCCAACAGACATGACCACTTTTCCCAACAGCATACTTTGCTAAAAGTTCAATTTTGCTATGTTTCAATATCTAGTTTCAAATAGTCATTATAGTCTGATATACAGGTATTGACTTTCAAGCCATAGCAGCAATAAACTTCAATTTTTTGCATAAAATCTAGTTAATGTGCTCTCAGGCAAATTTAAAGTGTTCTCTAATTGTTTAATTGCTTGATCTGCTACATTACCAGCTCAAATTCATTATTAAAATTTACTTATCTTACAGGTGTCTCAAATGCTGAGATTTATGTAAGACTGGAAGTGCTGCAACTGTTACATCTTAGGAACAGGCCCATAAAAAACACTTCAATACTATGCCAGCATGGGTGCTAGGAAGTGAACAAGAAAAATCATCAGTGGTAATTCTGCTGCCTGAAGGCTCAGCAGATAATGAACATGTTTTCTGATGTTCAGATGGACAATGAAATTTATTCTTTCAAACATTGTGTCAGTAGGATATAAATATCAAGAACAACAGAAATTTATAGTACCTTAAACAAATAATATGTTGCCATTGAGCAGCTATATGTAATAGGAATAATGCACAGAATAACAGAAATCGAATTCAAACTCCATATAATACATCATAGACTTCTGTTGTCAAACCTCATCACAGCTCTTCCAATCCACTTGATTGAGCTTTTGTTTCTGATTGGTTGGTAAGAATGAACTGACAACACTGAGAAATTACGTATCTAGTCTGACTGTAACTATTTTTGCATGCGGTCATCACTGTTTTCCTTCTTAGTTATTTATGAATTTCATGTAAAAGGCATAGATTACAAGTGTGAATAACTTTTACACACATAAAAGTGAATGAGTGAAAGATGCAGTCAAAATATTTTGTACGTATGTAGAGTTGACTTCAATTCATTTTTAGCTGTGTTTCTCTGTCACTCTAATAACCCAGCATTTTGTTCGTTATTCATCCAGTGTCAGCAGTTGCTCCATTTCTGCTGACCTTGTTATCAGTTTCATGTGCATATTTTTAATATACCTTTCATGTAAGATAAGCAATTTTGAATGAATGATCATGTGATACTGGGCAATAATCTAAGGAAGTGAACTAAGAGTCGCCCTCATGTACCTTATCGAAGTTCTTATAGCACTTGTCCTAAATTAGAAATCTTCATTGGTAATACCAGTTAATTCTCTTCTTTATGCTGGATAATAATTTTTACAAACAGATGCATTTTCATTTTCATTATTTATTAAACAAGTAAGAGTTTGTACTATCAATGTCTGTAAATGTGAAAAAAACAGATATTCTTACCAGTGTTTGCTGCAGTACACCATCATGGATTGGAAAAAGCTTATAAACATTGTTTTACCATACCACTCAGTTTGTAAGTTGTAATGCATCTGACTGTACCTTCTATTTTTATTTCTCTAAAAAGTTTTCCACAAATTAAGTAAAGTTTCTCACTTTGCCATCACAACTTGCATCACCTAATTAATGATGTTTTTAATGAGGATTTCTAACTTTCTGGATTAATAATTTATTACAGGTACCTCTATAATTTTAATTCCATTCTCTTTGAGGAAAAATATGTTTGCACATCCTTGATCCTGCCTTATCTGATACATTTACCAAAGCATGCTTTGCTGTAAAACTGAGCAAGTATGACTTTTGTGTGAGTGCAGGTTGTGCCTAGTTGTAGTGGACAATAAGGCAAATTTCCTGACATTTACAAGTAGTATTCATCACTTATAGTCTCCAAATTATGACATTGATGTTGTTCTGTTCTGATGGAAGCATATACTTTTTTTCTGTGACACTTAAAAGAAGCTTCTAAGAGAACTTCAATGACAGCATGTATGGGACTTGATCAAATATTTTCAAAATAACAGCACTGCAAACCACTGTATCACCACCAGGAGAAGAGGTTCCATCAACATCTGACCTATTATACTGACTGTGAGCAAACACAAAACTCACGTATGGTTCTTGTGTTTATCTGAGTGCATAAAGCCCACCAGTCTGTGTTCTGCTGTTGTAACAATCAGACAACTTGCTTGTAAATCTATTGAGACATTCACATTGTGCATTGAAAATTGTTTATGATGAATGTTGTGAAACTGCTTGGGGTTTTGGTGCAGTTGTACACTGAAGAGTCTCCAGATTGAGCCAAGCAGTCAGACTCTGTCTTTGTAAATGTTATAAATAAAGTTCCAGAAACTTGAAGTGTGGAGAATAAAATTCGCCAATGGAAAAGAAGAGCAACTGATGAAAGATATTAAACTAATATTTTAAAGGATTAACACACTATGTAAATGTCACTAACTTGTAGTTTGGAAGTACGAGAGGTATCAATCAAATGAGAGTTCTGCAAACACTTCATTCCGTCATATTTCATCTTCTTCAAATTTCACTACATCTACAGCTTCATGGCAGTGAGTATCTAAATTTGATTACAGACCTCTGAATGTTATCTACAAAAAGTGCAAAGTGAGGTGGCATATCTAAGCAAAATTTTGTTTAATGAAGAAGCATCATTTACCAACCATACGCAAGTCTGTCTTCACAATATGCACTAATCATCTGTTGAAAATCCATGCTGACTCAATGAATGCTCTTGGTCTTTCAATATTTGGTGCATGTTTTCCAAAACCCACAACACTAGTCTCCGTGTCGTTGATGGAATTCTAAATACATTCAAGTAATGTGTGTTCCTAAGATATACTGCTGCTGCATTTATTGGGAGACACCCCACTGAAAATAAGGCAGTCAGTGTGGTACCAACATGATGGATATCCCTCTCATTCCACACATATGTTGACAGGCCCTCTTTAAGAGGACATTTGGAGACCATTGGAGCACTTGTTCAGGAAATGCAAAATGGTCTACGGACTCACCTAACTTAACACTTCTACACCTTTATCTGTGGTGAGATTTAAGACAAGAAGTCTATTACGAAACGCTGATGACTCCCAAAGAAATGAAACGCCTTTCAACGTATTGAGTCTAGATGAAATTTGATGTGCAGTGCTGTTTCACCAGAATCACTTTATAGTGTGCAGCAATGCTCAAGGTCAAAATTTTTGGCACGTGGTATGATAGCCATGATAATACACATAAAAACCATACACCGAGTTCTGTCCTTGTTTACATTTGGTGTAATAGGGCAGAAACTCATGCAACCTCTTCCCCTGATGGTGAGAAAGGTCCATGGTGCTGTTACCTTGATACTGCTTGATCATGTCCATGGAACCTCTTCCCCTGATGGTGAGACAGGCCCATGGTGCTGTTACCTTGATGGCCAGCCACTGTGGCTGAGTGGTTCTAGGCACTTCAGTCTGGAACTGCGCAACTGGTAGGGCCACAGGTTCGAATCCTGCCTTGGGCATGGATGTGTGTGATGTCCTTAGGTTAGTTAGGTTAAAGTATTTCAAAGTTCTAGATGATTGATGACCTCAGATGTTAATTCCCATAGTATACAAAGTCATTTGTTATCTTGATACTGTTCGATCATGTCCCATGCATCTTATGTCAATAAAAATTACTTGTGAATATTGGGAAATACACTGTATTGTCTGCTATAACTTGAAAAAAAGTAGCATCTCAATATATTTATTGATTCTGGACATATTTGTGGTGGCCTGCCTTAGCTGCCTCAATCTATCTAGAGTAAGTTCGTAAGTTCTGTTGTAGGTGGTGTATAATTGCCTTAATCCAATCCATAGATAATGAATCTCAGTTGTGTGGATGAATCATACGTGTTACTGTTGTGCTGCTAATGTAGTTGTTTGTTACACAGGAATAACAATAAATATGTAAATCCGATACATGTCTGTTATTTTGATGATACACAAGATTCACTAACATATTTATTAGTGATGCTCTATACCACTCATATATAGTTTCATTCTACAACACAAATCTCACAGCTTATTTGTCTGTTTTTAACTTTCTAGCAATTTATCTTGGTAGAAATACATGTATAAAGAACACAAAATATATATACCTTTGTTATTTTTATGTTAAATAGCAGCAACATAAGATTACTTTTTGGAATTTGAAAGACAATATATACCTCTAAGAAAATCCTGTATTTTTGTCACTAATAATACTTTTTGTTTCCAACTACTTATGTATTTTATGATTAATAAACAGATAAATAAGTATTTTTATTGTTTTTGCTTTTACTTCATAATTCAATTAGTAGCTGGGATATGGAACAAGTCAGGATATATACTCCTGGAAATTGAAATAAGAACACCGTGAATTCATTGTCCCAGGAAGGGGGAACTTTATTCACACATTCCTGGGGTCAGATACATCACATGATTACACTGACAGAACCACAGGCACATAGACACAGGCAACAGAGCATGCACAATGTCGGCACTAGTACAGCGTATATCCACCTTTCGCAGCAATGCAGGCTGCTATTCTCCCGTGGAGATAATCATAGAGATGCTGGATGTAGTCCTGTGGAAAGGCTTGCCATGCCATTTCCACCTGGCGCCTCAGTTGGCCCAGCGTTCATGCTGGACGTGCAGACCGCGTGAGACGACGCTTCATCCAGTCCCAAACATGCTCAATGGGGGAAAGATCTGGAGATCTTGCTGGCCAGGGTAGTTGACTTACACCTTCTAGAGCACATTGGGTGGCACGGGATACATGCGGACGTGCATTGTCCTGTTGGAACAGCAAGTTCCCTTGCCGGTCTAGGAATGGTAGAACGATGGGTTCCATGACGGTTTGGATGTACCGTGCACTATTCAGTGTCCCCTCGACGATCACCAGAGGTGTACGGCTAGTATAGGAGATCGCTCCCCACACCATGATGCCGGGTGTTGGCCCTGTGTGCCTCGGTCGTATGCAATCTTGATTGTGGCGCTCACCTGCACGGCGCCAAACATGCATACAACCATCATTAGCACCAAGGCAGAAGTGACACCACTGGAGGCGGGCTGCACGATGTTGGGGCGTGAGCGGAAGATGGCCTAATGGTGTGCGGGACCGTAGCCCAGCTTCATGGAGACGGTTGCGAATGGTCCTCACCATACCCCAGGAGCAACAGCGTCCCTAATTTGCTGGGAAGTGGCGGTGCGGTCCCCTACGGCACTGTGTAGGATCCTACAGTCTTGGCGTGCATCCGTGCATCGCTGTGGTCCGGTCCCAGGTCGACGGGCACGTGCACCTTCCGCTGACCACTGGCGACAACATCGATGTACTGTGGAGACCTCATGACCCACGTGTTGAGCAATTCGGCGGTACGTCCACCCGGCCTCCCGCATGCCCACTATACGCCCTCACTCAAAGTCCGTCAACTGCACATACGGTTCACGTCCACGCTGTCGCGGCATGCTACCAGTGTTAAAGACTGCGATGAAGCTCCATATGCCACGGCAAACTGGCTGACACTGACGGCGGCGGTGCACAAATGCTGCGCAGCTAGCGCCATTCGACGGCCAACACCGCAGTTCCTGGTGTGTCCGCTGTGCCGTGCGTGTGATCATTGCTTGTACAGCCCTCTCACAGTGTCCGGAGCAAGTATGGTGGGTCTGACACACCGGTGTCAATGTGTTCCTTTTTCCATTTCCAGGAGTGTATATTCACAAAAGATACAATGTGCTTCATTTAGTGTGTGGCCATTAATGTCTACTTATGCTACAAGCAGATCATTATTGTTCATTTCAAATTGTGTTTGTGAGACTGATACCTGAACCGTTAGCTGTGAACAACTTGTAGGCATGTTCAGCTAGTATCTGATCTGTGTCTGCTGAGTTTGAGTTTGCATTCATGCTTGTGTTATCATCCAACATTGTAGCCTCTGCATTGTACTTCAGAGTCACTGAAAGATCATTTCTGTACTTTAGGAACAAGAACGAGCCCAGTACAGACCCTTGCAGCATCTCATGTGCTATGTTCTCACATTCTGACATTACTTTCAAGCGTATGTGGCACAATTGATAGGCATACAAGAAGCACTGTCCACTACATTTATGCAAGGCTTCATCAAATCTTCACTGTCATCTCCATTTTGTTATCGATTAGACCTTACTTTCTGAGTAGCCACCATACAGGGGCAGAAAAGGAAATTAGTACACCTGGAAAGATGACATTGAATCTTGTCTGATTATGGCATATGCTACCTGGAAGATAGTAGATGTACTGATAATGAATTCAACATCATCCACCCACAGATAGTGTAGTGGCATAGCTACCAGAGTGCCATCTGTGTCTACTCTTTAATAGGGAATGCTCACAGCTACAAGGCTCAGCGTGGCCCATGTGTGAAGCAATCAGGCAAACATGTCATGGAGATGCACTCATGATACTTTCAGCCAATTGCACAAGTTTGAAAGGGGTCAAACTGTGACCTTCTGAGTGATAAGACGGTCCTTTCAAAGAATTGCCACACAATTTGGACATGCTGTGTTTGATGTGCAATGATGCTGGTACCAGCGGCACATGAATGTTATCACACACAAGATGATAATCTGGATACCTTTGCAGCACAGATGCCCAGCAGGATCATTGTGTTGTGAGGGCAGCAATGGCAGATTGTGCAGTTATCACAGCACAGATAAGAGGGCTTGTGAGCCCAGACATGTTGACGTAAACTGTGGCGAACTGGTTATTGGCAGTGGAACTATGGGCACACACACCTCTATCCTTTATTTGATTCATGCCCCAGCATCGACATGTACAGCTCAACTGGTACTGCCAGAGGATCACTCGAAGATGGCGTGACATGCTGTGTTCTTCAGTGATGAAAGCAGAGAGGACTCTTAATAGGAGCCAAAGTGAAATGTTCCCCCCCCCCCCCCCCCCATACCCATATCCTCATGAGCCATGGACCTTGCCGTTGGTGGGGAGGCTTGCATGCCTCAGCGATACAGACGGCTATACCGTAAATGGTACCACAACGGAGGGGTATCTGTTGAGAGGCCAGACAAACCTGTGGTTCCTGAAGAGGGGTAGGAGTCTTTTCAGTAGTTGCAGGGGCAACAGTCTGGATGATTGACTGATCTGGTCTTGTAACATTAATCAAAACGGCCTTGCTGTGCTGGTACTGCGAACGGCTGAAAGCAAGGGGAAACTACGGCCGTAATTTTTCCCGAGGGCATGCAGCTTTACGGTATGATTAAATGATGATGGCGTCCTCTTGGGTAAAATATTCCCCTAGGTAAAATAGTCCCCCATTCAGATCTCCGGGCGGGGACTACTCAAGAGGACGTCGTTATCAGGAGAAAGAAAACTGGCGTTCTACGGATCGGAGTGTGGAATGTCACATCCCTTAATCGGGCAGGTAGGTTAAAAAATTTAAAAAGGAATATGGATAGGTTAAAATTAGATATAGTGGGAATTAGTGAGGTTTGGTGGCAGGAGGAACAAGACTACTGGTCATGTGAATACAGGGTTATAAATACAAAATCAAATAGGGGTAATGCAGGAGTAGGTTTAATAATGAATAAAAAGAATAGGAGTGACGGTAAGCCACTACAAACAGCATAGTGAATGCATTATTGTGGCCAAGATAGAAACAAAGCCCACATCTACTACAGTAGTACAAGTTTATATGCCAACTAGCTCTGCAGACGATGAAGAAATTGATGAAATGTATGATGAGATAAAAGAAATTATTCAGGTAGTGAAGGGAGATGAAAATTTAATAGTCATGGGTGACTGGAATTCGTCAGTAGGAAATGGGAGAGAAGGAAACATAGTAGGTGAATATGGATTGGGGGGGAAGAAATAAAAGAGGAAACCGTCTGGTAGAATTTTGCTCTGAGCATAACTTAATCATAGCTAATACTTGGTTCAAGAACCCTAAAAGAAGGTTGTATACATGGAAGAATCCTGGATATACTAAAAGGTATCAGATAGATTATATAATAGTAAGACAGAAATTTAGGAATCAGGTTTTAAATTGTAAGACATTTCCAGGGGCAGATGTGGACTCTGACCACAATCTTCTGGTTATGAACTGTAGATTATAACTGAAGAAACTACAAAAAGGTGCTAATTTAAGAGGATGGACCTGGATAAACAGAAAGAACTAGAGGTTGAAGCGAGTTTCAGGGAGAGCATAAGGGAACAATTGACAGCAATGGGGGAAAGAAATACCTTAGAAGAAGAATGGGTAGCTCTGAGGGATGAAGTAGTGAAGCCAGCAGACGATCAAGTAGGTAAAAAGACGAGGTCTAGTAGAAATCCTTGGGTAACAGAAGAAATATTGAATTTAATTGATGAAAGGAGAAAATATAAAAATGCAGTAAATGAAGCAGGCAAAAAGGAATACAAACGTCTCAAAAATGAGATCGACAGGAAGTGCAAATTGGCTAAGCAGGGATGGCTAGAGAGCAAATGTAAGGATGTAGAGGCTTATCTCACTAGGGGCAAGATAGATACTGCCTACAGGAAAATTAAAGAGACCTTTAGAGAGAAGAGAACCACTTGTATGAATATCAAGAGCTCCAATGGAAACCCAGTTCTAAGCAAAGAAGGGAAGGTGCAAGAAAGAAGTATATAGAGGGTTTATACAATGATGATGTACTTGAGGACAATATTATGGAAATAGAAGCGGCTGTAGATGAAGATGAAATGGGAGATAAGATACTGCGTGAAGAGTTCGACAGAGCACTGAAAGACCTGAGTCGAAACAAGGCCCCGGGAATAGACAACATTTGATTAGAACTACTGACAGCCTTGGGAGAGCCAGTCATGACAAAACTTTACTATCTGGTGAGCAAGATGTATGAGACAGGCGAAATACCCTCAGATTTCAAGAAGAATATAATAATTTCAACCCCAAAAAAGCAGGTGTTCACAGATGTGAAAATTACCGAACTATCAGTTTAATAAGTCACAGCTTCAAAATACTAACGCAAATTCTTTACAGGCGAATGGAAAAGCTGGTAGAAGCAGACCTTGGGGAAGATCGGTTTGGATTCCGTAGAAATGTTGGAACACGTGAGGCAATACTAACCTTATGACTTATCTTAGGAGAAAGATTAAGAAAAGGCAAATCTATGTTTCTAGCATTTGTAGACTTAGAGAAAACTTTTGACAATGTTAACTCGAATACTCTCTTTCAAATTCTGAAGGTGGCAGGGGTAAAATACAGGGAGCATAAGGCTATTTACAATTTGTACAGAAACTAGATGGCAGTTATAAGAGTCGAGGAGCATGAAAGGGAAGCAGTGGCTGGGAAGCAAGTGGGACAGGGTTGTAGCCTCTCCCCGATGTTATTCAATCTGTATATTGAGCAAGCAGTAAAGGAAACAAAAGAAAAATTCAGAGTAGGTATTAAAATTCATGGAGAAGAAATAAAAACTTTGAGGTTCGCTGATGACATTGTAATTCTGTCCGAGACAGCAAAGGACTTGGAAGAGCAGTTGAGCTGAATGGACAGTGTCTTGAAAGGAGGATGTAAGATGAACATCAACAAAAGCAAAATGAGGATAATGAAATGTAGTCTAATTAAATCGAGTGATGTTGAGGGAATTATATTAGGAAATGAGACACTTAAAGTAGGGATGGAGTTTTGCTATTTAGGGAGTAAAATAACTGATGATGGTCGAAGTAGAGAGGATATAAAATGTAGACAGGCAATGGCAAGGAAATCGTTTCTGAAGAAGAGAAATTTGTTAACATCGAGTATAGATTTAAGTGTAAAGAAGTCGTTTCTGAAAGTATTTGTATGGAGTGTAGCCATGTATGGAAGGGAAATATGGACGATAAATAGTTTCGACAAGAAGAGAATAGAAGCTTTCGAAATGTGGTGGTACAGAAGAATGTTGAAGATTAGGTGGGTAGATCACATAACTAATGAGGAGGTATTGAATAGCATTGGGGAGAAGAGGAGTTTCTGGCACAACTTGACAAAAAGAAGGTACCAGTTGGTAGGACATGTTTTGAGGCATCAAGGGATCACAAATTAAGCATTGGAGGGCAGCGTGGAGGGTAAAAATTGTAGAGGGAGACCAAGAGATGAATACACTAAGCAGATTCAGAAAGATGTAGGTTGCTTTAAGTACTGGGAGATGAAGAAGCTTGCACAGGATAGAGTAGCATGGAGAGCTGCATCAAACCAGTCTCAAGACTAAAGACCACAACAACAGTGAAATGTTAACTCTTACCATATTTTTACATGGACAGCAGCATGAACCACTAACTAACATACAGAAACTTGTAAGTTTGAGTGAGCTGCAACTGAAAACATACTCAAGCGAGACCTTGAAGTTTTTGTTCTATACTTACATAATATTGACAGCTAAAGAAACGTCTGCACATGATAGGGTGATATTGAAGAACCACATTACTGGCAGCTGTAGTGGAATAGTCTGATAAAGCCTTCATGTTATCAACACCTAAGTATTGTATGCATTATTTCAGACAAGCTTAATGGTACCTCTTTACCAAAGGAAACAAAATACTATTCAAAAACTAAACAAATGTTTATATTTGGTGAAAAATAAACATTTTGTTTTGAACTACAATTACAAAACAGTAAGTAAAACATTCAAACATCATGCACAGGAAACACAGCTCTTCTTTTCTAATATTAAGATTTCTCAGTTTAAAACAAAATATTCTCTAATTATCTCTAATCATGCAGCAGTTCAAAACAGAATGTAGAATTTATTGGAGATTTGTTGAATCCATATGCATGACCTGACCAGTGTAATTGCTGCATCTCTTCCTTATGGCTTCATTTTAGTTCCCACTCTTTCAGAATAAATATTTTCTAATGGAAACTGTTTCTCACATTTCTTAGAATTTCCACTGAGGTAAATAGTTCCCATATCATTTTTTATTCTACATTCATACAACACCATTTTACTCCCTGAGTATTCTTTGTACAGTTAATGTGAATTGAAAAGTAGCATTTCTCAAATAAAGGAAAATCCAGGTTGATGGCAACCTTATAATCCTACCTGCTGACAAAGGCTCCACTACTGTTGTTTTGAACAGCAAGGATTACTTGGAAGATGGACTCCACCAGCTGTCAGATTTATCCACCTACAAATCCTGCCACAGTGACCCCATTTCAGATATCCAGCAGGAGCTCCAGTCTCTACTCAAATCCTTGGGTCCATCCCAGAACTTCTCCACAGACTCCATCTTTCTCCTGACCCCTACCATTTCCCACACTTCTACCTTCTACACGTCTTCCCCCTCCCCTCCCCGAAGACAATCTCTGGTGTTGTAGACCAACACCTACAGCCTATTACCAGCAGCCTACCCTCCTGCATAAAAGATATCAATCATTTCCTCCACCAACTCTACATGGATCCTGTCACATTACCACAGCACCTTGCTCGTCACTGCTGATGCACTTCCCTTTATACTAACAGCCCTAATGCCCAAGGCCTTACCGCTATTGAACACTACCTTTCTCAACACCTGATGAATTGCAAACCATCCACTTCCTTCCTAGTTGTCATGACCAACTGTATCCTCACCCACAATTACTTCTCCTTTGAAGGCATTACGTACAAACAAATCTGGAGTATGTCTATGGGCAATCGCATGTCACCATCCTATGCTAACCTTTTCATGGGCCATCTAGAGGAATCTTTCCTAAACACCCAGAATCCCAAAGTCCCCATCTTCATCATCTGGATCCAGGGAAAGGGCAGCCCATCCACATTCCTCCAGAACCTTGACACTTTCTCCCCCATTCACTTCCCCTGGTCCTAGTCAACCCATCAAGCAACTTCCCTCAATGTTGATGTCCACCTCAAATATGGCTATATCAGTACCTCTATCTGTATCAAACCTACCACCCATTCAATACCAAGAAGTTCCTTCCATACAGCCTAGCCAGCAATGGCCATTGCATCTGTAGAGATGAGTGGTATCTCTTGAAATATGCCAAGAGTCTCAATGAGGCCTTAACAGATCATAACTACCCTTCAAACCTTCTACAAAAACTGGTCCTCTGTGCCTTATCTTTCCAGTCACTCAATACCTCCCAAAGCTCCAGCATCCAGCTACAAAGCAACATTACCCTTGTGACTAAGTGCCAATTCAGTTACATTCTCCACCAGGGTTTCAACTACCTCTCATCATGCAATGAAATGAGAAATGTCCTGCCCACTATCCTTTCATCTCCTCCCACAATGGTATTCTGCCACTCATCAAACCTACTCCATATCCTTGTTCATGCCTACACAACCCCTGCTCCCAACCCCTTGCCTCATGGCTCATATCCCTGTAATAGACAGAGATGGAAGACCTGTCCCACACATCCTCCCACAACCACCTACTCCAGTACTGTCACCTATCCCATCAAAGGCAGGGCTATCTGTAAAACCAGTCATGTGATTACAAGCTAAGCTGCAAACACTGTGCTGCGTTCTACATGGACATGACAACCAACAAGCTGTCTGTCTGCACAAATGACCACCAACAATCTGTGGCCAAGAAAAAACTAGGCAACCCTGTTGCTGAGCACGTTGCTCAACATGACATCCTTCATTTCAATGACTGCTTTACAGCCTGTGCCATTTGGAGCCTTTCCACCATCACCAGCTTTCTGAATTGCACACATAGAAACTCTCCCTCCAATACATCCTACATGCCTGCAACCCTCGTGGAATCAACCTTCATTAGTCATTGTCCTTACCCATCTAGCCCCTTCCCTGTTTCCATTCCAGCAGTACACAGCCCTCTATTCTACCAACACACCCAGTAACCAGTCTTTTTACTTCTTTCCTTTTCCTCTAACCCTCACTCTACCCCTGCCCTCCATCTAACCACCCGACTGAAACTAGCTGCTCCATTCTCCACTTTGTCCCTGCACATTCCCAGCAGCACTACCCTGCTATCCCTCCCCTTTCCTGTGCCAGCCTCCTCCTTACCACCACCTGGTTGCCTCTCCCATAATGCACTGCTGCTAGCAGCCTGGCTCCAGCTGCCAGAGATTGTGCTCATTTGTGTGTGTGTGTGTGTGTGTGTGTGTGTGTGTGTGTGTGTGTCTGTGTGTGTGTGTGTGTGTGTGTGTCTGTGTGTGTGTGTGTGTGTGTGTGTGTGTGTGTGTGCGTGTGTGTGTGTGTGCACCCACCCGCCACTGAGTGTGTTTTGTATAATTCTGAAAAATGCCTTGTTGGCCACAATCTAATAGTCTGAAAATATTGTTTGTGTGTCTTTCTGTGACTTGGCATCTCAGCTATATGGAAAGGAGCATTTCTGTTACATGGAAGAATAGTTTTCTTAAGCCAGTAGATAGCCTCACATTCACATGAATAATATGAAAGCATCTGATCTTGCCTATCAATGTGAGGCATATTTGCATTTTATTTGACAATTGGTGGCAGTTTTGTTGTCTTTTGCTGGTGTTAGTTCTGTGGAAATGTAGTATCTCATCCCCTATTTTTTATCATTACGCTTTGGGAGTACAGAACAATTGTATTTCCTTCTCTCAGTTTGGCAGATGCTTCTTTAAGGATGCTCCTCCTATTTAAGCATAGTGTTTTTTTATAAGCAAAAGGGTTTTAGATAATAATGGCTTTCTTAATAAGTAGGACTGCCCATGTAAATGTGTGAGATTGCCAACATAAGGCTACTTAAAAATGTGTAATAAGTTTTCCAGCATGACTTTTCCAATTATACTGTCAAGTGACCCCTTATGCACAGATCAATTATTTGCAAAAACATCCAGATTCTTCAACATGTACATTCCAATACCATATTTGCACATTTTATTTGGTATGTATCATATAAATGATAATCTCCATCTCAACAGAATCATCAATTCATTTAACAGTATCTCTCCATGAGTAATACACTTGACATAATTTGGTATAGACCCTACTTAGTATTGCACCATTAGTTCTTTGGGTGTCTTGGCTCTGGATTTTTTTAGCAAAGTGTAATGAGTGTAATGTGATTATAAAGCCATATCTGCACACATTCATCACTACTGCTATGTTTTGAAATTAGAGCTCTTACTTGCAGTAGTCTTGTTATCAGACGGATATCACATTACCTGTATGTAAAGTAACTTTAAAAATTACAAGCATACTTACTAATCCTAGGTCTATCCTTTGTATTTCCAGTCAAATATGTATTCACAGCTTCATCATTCTTTTAACCAACTACAGACTGAAGTATGAAATCTGGAAGTATTAAACCTGTGTATTAAACCTAAGTAAATTCTTTGGTGTATTACTAGTAGGATGAACATCCTTGTTTTGTAAATGGATGATACTGAATTTCAAGTGATTCTTTATCAGCATTGGTTTTGTTACCCTCACTACCCTTATCTTTTCATTCTTCAGCATCGCAAAAAATATTTGAAAGTTCTTTTTCACACTATCATCACTGTGGCAAGTTTCTGTGTGTTTTAGATTCTAGCCATTCTCTTCCAATTAGTTATCTTTCAACTTATAATCAATACCTTCTAATATGTTCAGTAACTGATCATCAGCAAATTTTTCATTCTTCGTATTCTTTTTAGTGTAAGAATGTCCCAGTGTTGATTAATTAGCTGCCACTTCCAAGAATGTACATCAGAAACAATTGTGTACAAGAAAATAACTGCAGCCAAGAAAATCTGATCTCCAACACTTTGTTGCCTGTGCAGACTCCTATTCTACATCTGCAAAATTAAGACTAAATCATCCACATTTGAATGTGTACATTTATCTCAGCCACAATAACTGTTAATGTGTTTGAGGTTGTCCTATCATGTCATCATGAACACAGCCAGCAGAATTACTGCTTTTTAACCACCTGATAAATTTTATATTCTCATTAGTTGTCTTTTGGTGGTGCATGCAGTGTCTGAATAAGCATGACTAATACAACCATATCTGATTGTTTATTAGGGGTGAAATGTTTTCTGCCATAGGTAGGAAGTAATCCTTGAATTATGTGGCCAATGATTTAAGTATCACCTTTGGCAGAGCTATTTTCTGAGGGCTCACTTTCATTTGGGACACAGTTTTTAGTTTGTTCCTTGTTAATGATGCTTCAAATAGTTGTTGTCTTATTCTTGGAGCACTTTATGATTTGAGCATAGAACATGTGTTTCACTTTTCTTAATAATGAACTTGAGGGCTTTACAATGCTGGGGTAAGGAAGTTTCAACGTTTTACTACAGATTGACCTCCTGTTTTGCACTCAGACGTTGCTGAAAGTTAGAACTGGTTCACTGAATTAAGTTAATAAACAACAAATCATTCCATCAATATAATCAAAACATTGTATTGCAAGGAAAGCATACAGTTCTGTTAGTCTAGATAATTAGATTGTAATAACTGTTTGGTTATGTGGTGTGCCCTTCTCAGCCTGGAATCTGAACAACTTGCTACTCCTTTCCAACCTGCAGTGCCTAAGTCTACTTTCCTCCCTGAAGAATAGACATGAAAGTTCAGAAAGCTAGAAATAGTTCTGTCTTCTCTCTCTGTATTGACAGTGCTTAGAATTTTGTCTAAAGAAGGGAAGTATTGGCCAGCGACACTGCCTCACTGTAATTTAACATTGGTGTTACTTTCTCATCAGCCATATATGAGAGTCATCTTGAAAGTTTCAAAGCATGGTATGTTGGGTTCCAGTATTTCTCTTCTGACATACTGCCTGACAAAAAGTGGAGCACCGAGATTGGGAAGCAGGAAACAAAATGAGATTTGTGATAAAATCTTCTGGAGCTTCCATCGGGGTAGCTGCATCAAAAATCCGTGACGTTTTGATGAGTGTCATTGTCATCATCTTCTAGGGAAGTGTCGATGGGCTGTGGTCTTTCTCTATATATAGCTGGTTGGCGGCATGCGGCGGCTGTCCCTCCCCACCACTCCTACCGGCACTGGGCCAGTGGTGGGAGGGAGGGGGGAGGGGGGGGGGAAACTACGTGGGGCAGCTGCTTGCTGCGTTAGTCTAGCTTAGAATCACGGAACGTTAGCAGCTAAGCACAGTCCCAGTGTGTAGCTGCTATTGCAGGGCTCCATGCCAAACTTAAATGGTAGCCCTTATCCCTGTTGACGAGATTGTCATGTAATCTTATTTTGACTGATTCCTTGATGACACTCTCCCAGAAGGCACTGGCTCAGCAATGCATTTTTGTTTCTTCAAATTGGAAGCTGTCTCCCTCATCAAGGCTGTGTTCTGCCAAGGCCGATTTGCCCTTGTACCCCCGCCTTAAGCATCTAATGTGTTCCTGACAGCACTGTGAGATGCAGCATTGTGTTTGACCAATGTTCTGGAGCCCACACTCGCATGGTGTACTGTATATACTTTGAATCGTCTAATGTGTGCTGTGCTGTAACCATTCTGATGAAACACATCTTTAAAGTGCTGTAGCTCAGCTGGAAGGCTGTCTTTGTCACAAATGGCTCTTGCCCTGTGAACCAGCATTGCTAGAATGGTGTTTTGTTGTGCTGGGGGATGGCAGCTGGAAGCATGGAGATATAGGTCCATGTGGGTCTTCTTTCTGTATACTGCATGTCCTATCATGCCATCAGATTTTCTCCTTATAAGAATACATAAAAATAAAAGACATCCATCTTGTTCCAACTCCATTGCGAACTGTATGTTTTTGTGAATGCTGTTCAGGTGTTCATGGAAATCATTCAGGGCTTCTCTTCCATGTTCCCACATAATGAATGTGTCATCAATGTAATGGAAGAAGTGTTTAGGTTTGAGCTGTGCTGTTTCTAGTGCCAACTCCATATAGAGATTGTCAATCCCTGGAGCAAGTGGTGAACCCATGGCTACCTCATCAACCTGTTCATAAGATTCCTGGCAGTTTGAGATGGTATGTGATGTTATTTTTGGTGATTACAGAATCAAGTTGAATTTACAAGGAACTTGGAAGTGTGAGCCCATTTATCAGTATAACATTGCACACCCTCCAGCCTGAATGCATGCACTGATTCCATTGGGAAGTGTGTCATAAAGCTGTTATATTGTGTGCTGAGTTAAGCTGCCCTGCAACTGTTCAACTGGTCTTGATATCCTAGATACTGACACTGAGATGTAGTTGATATCCAAGGTTGCCCCACAAATTTTCTATTGGGAATAGATCTGGGTGTCATGCTGGCTAGATTAGTACCTCAGCATCATGCAGACAGTTTATAAAGAGACATGTCACGTGGACAACAGTTATCCTGCTGAAAATTGGCGCAACACCACTGTTGCTGAAGAGGTAACACATGAGGACACAGGATGTTGGATGAGAGGTAACTTAATCAGTAGCACTGAAGTCATACTTGATGAATCCACACACTATGATGCTAGGAGTGACACTAGAGTGGTTTTCCAAACCATTGGAAGAATTCCATCTCTCCCCAGATTGCTGCCAGATTCACTGACAGTGCCCATCTAGACTAGTGCAGAACCACAGTTCATTACTGAATGCATTGTGACAACATTCGTCAGCAGTCCATGCTTCCCAGTCATGGCATCACTCCACAAGCAGCTGTTTGTGTTTTGGTACTAACCATGGCTTACATATGGGATGGCAATTCCCTAATCCGCCTGCTGCTAGTCTCTGATCAATGGTGTGGGATGGCACAATATCTTTCTGGAAGTCAGTCAGTCATTCTCAAATGGCAGGCACAGACATGAAGAGTTACAATATGGCGATGCTCCCTTGTCATGGTCAGATGTGGTTGAGCGGAACATTGATGACACCTACGCTGACTTCACATTCCCATGCAGTTCAACATTGGGCCACTGTCACATCTTAATGCCTCACAAATTGGGACACTGGACAATGTAGCAAGCCACCCAAATTGACTCCCACAACACTGCTCCTTTCAAACTCCATCATGTAGCAATCACCCTGTCTGACACAAGTATGCAGCAGCTCTGTGTCTTTCATAGGGAGCACCCACTGACACTATTCATTCTTCTTACATCCTCTACCAGCCTTAGTAACAACACTAAACATGAACCATACTAATGCACTCAGGTAGCCATTCAACCTTTCACAGAGAATTGCAGTTGTAATCATTAACATACCTGCTGACTGTATGTATATATGTAACTGAAGTTACATTGACATTTGACCATCTTTTTTGAGTACTTCACTTTCTTTGTCAGGCAGTGCTTACATGGTATTTTTAGAAGTCTTTCGTTACTAATCTGTGTAAGTTTTCAGATACCAAACTACTTAAAACTAGAAACGATGATATTTGGACATACCTATAACCACGGCTGGGTCACTGATGACCTGCGATCTTTTCCTTTATTTCCCCTATGTCAGTGGGTTATTGTTACTGCCAATGAATCTATTATTAGAAACACTAGGAAATTTACAATGAAATTAACAAAAATAAACTATGTTTACACAAATTATAATTTTACACTTTAAATCTTACATGTATTTGCTGAGTGTTTTTACTGGCTACCGTTACATAATGAACACAAATAATAGTCTTTTGACGTACATTTGCTGCACACAGTTTTCTTGCAGATGTGACACTTTACAAATGATTTGTTTCCTTCACAGTTAGACTTTACACGGCAACATGTTTGCTTGTCTTGTCTGTCAGGAGTGATGCTAGTCTTGCTAGTCACTGTGTACTTCTCAGCAAGCTCCTCCCCCAGCTGCAGGATAAAATACCTGCATTTCAATTTTTTATCATTTTGAGAATTGAACAATACCCACGCATATATCCCAGCCAAATCCAGCAAGTTGTAAAATGTGTGAACAGGACAATGTCTCAGTGGTGCTTTGACAGATTATTTGCGAACCATTTGTGCGAACATGTCCACTCCATACTGAGAGCAGTTATAAAACGTAACTGTATCTGGCTTCTTTTTTATACCATCCTCAATGGTTACATAAGAATGCATAGTGTTCACATTCAGGACATTCTTTTTGCTCTTACCCTGATAAACAGTCAGAGTGGTATAATCGTTTTTCAACAATATGCTGTGCTGTATAACTGTTCTCTTGCCTTCTTGATATAGGCGTATTTCACTGCGAGATCAATTTATTGTGCCCACAAGACTCATAGAATTAGCTTTCAGTGTCTCAGAGAGCACTAAGGAGGTGAAAAAATTGTCACATGTGACATTTATTCCTTTGTTGAGGTAAGGTTGCATCAATTTCTTTTACCACAAAGTCACCAAGACCCTCATCACTCCACCTAGTGTCATCCTTTCCTAGATAAGGTATAGCATTCACAATATATTTTGAGTCTTTATCTACTGCCATCCAATACTTTTGCCCATATTTGTCCAGTTTTGAGGCCATAAACTGTGTCAATCTGCAACGGCACTTTGAAGGAAAAAGCTGTTCGTCGATTGTTATATATGGTCCCAGTATGTGGCTCGACTGTGCATTCACAATGAACTCACTCCAGATTTCTGATACCAAAGCAAACTTGTCTTCTCTTAGTCATTCTGATCTTGTGGATCTAATGCAAAATCTGAGATAATGCATTATCTCTCTGAATCTGTCACGAGCCATTGTCGGTTTCACGAAATTATTTGCCCACTTCACTGACCACAATGTATCTAGTTCTAAGTTCTTAGCTCCAATAGCACCACATATGTACAATACAGCTATAAAAGCTTCCAGTTCTTCAGTTTTTATAGTCCACTCATCTGAGCTCAGTACACGACGTGCTTCAGTTTCTGTACATTTTACAATATGTTTCAAAATTTTGTCCATTATCATTAGATGCCATGCACTGTCACAGAAATTGAGCAATACTCAATGGTGTGCATCTTTCACAAAGAACACTCACCTGACAGGCACACAAAAAGAAATGAAAACTTTGATAGCTTTCAGATGAAACCTTGGATGGGCTGGAGCATGTAAAAATATAATGTTGCAGATGGGACTGTACAAAGCAAACAGATCAACACCAAACGTTTTGGAGATAGTGATAACATTAAGTGATGTTATGTATACATTTTCCATAAAATATCAGTGTAGAAACTGGTTTATTTCAAAATATTGATTACTTCAAATTTGTTACTCAGAAACATCAAAGCAAATTCTGTCATTGAAATCAAGCAAACTGATAAATTTCAGTAATAAATTTAATTATGTATTACTTTAACAATGTTGAAAGTAACTGTTGAGACTGTTGTAAAATGTAAATACAAGTATGGTGGAGTCCATGAGGAATCAAAATTCCAATAATATAGGAAATTATGGGAAAGAGAGAAGGAGGAAATTAAGGAAATTATCATCTGGGAAGAGATGCTAGGAGAGAATCACAGTGGAATGAGAGAAATAGGAACTGAAGTGGAGTACATGAAAAGAGGAACAGATCACAGAAATAAAATAACAGAACATTTAACAACAGTAGATATGTGAATAGGGGCAATGGTCAGGTAAATTAGGGGCTGTCCCTCTGGCAGCCTGTCAATTTGGGGCAAGAAAAAGTAGACAGAAAAGATTATGGAAGGATGAGAAACTTTAGAGCATACAGGCAGCAAGACAGAGACTGATATGAAGTGAATGGTCTACATTTTGAGAGGAAATTTTTGAGTGCATGAAGGTTGTTTCACATAGAAAATTGGAATAAGTTACTCACAGTGTGGAAGAAGAACTAGATACAAAATCATTAACAAACCTTTTCAATTTATCAAGTAACAAACTTTAGTGGGATAATTTTTTTATGAACTTGGGTTGAATAGGTTGCTGATTGAGAAAGTTGCAGATCTTGCTGTGGTTCTGGATCAAAAACTGGTTTAATGCATCATCTCCATGCTACCCTCTTCAGCTCCAAATAACTCCCCAACCTACAATCCTTCTCAGTCTGATTACTGTATTCATCTCTTAGTCTCCCTCTGTGATTTTAACCCCCCCCCCTCCCCCCTGCCCCATCCACATACATTAGTTATGTGATCTACCCATCTAATCTTCAGCATTCTTCTCTTGCACCACATTCATAAGCTTCTATCCTTTTCTTGTCTAAATTGTTTATTGTCTATTTTTACTTCAATAAATGACTACACTCCATCCAAATACTTTCAGAAAAGACTTCTTAACACTTAAATCTACACTCAAATTTAACAACTTTCTCTTCTTCAGAAATGTTTTTCTTTCTCTTCCCGGTATACATTTTATATCCTTTCTACTTTGGCCATCATCAGTTATTTTGCTCCCCAAATAGCAAACTTAACTACTACTTTAAGTGTCTCATTCCCAAATCAAATTCCCTCAGCATAACCTGATTTAATTTGATTAAATTCCATTATCCTTGTTATGCTTTTATTGATGTTCATCTTATGTTCCCCTTTCAAGATGTTGTCCATTCTGTTCAGTGGTCTTCCAAGTCCTTTGCTACCTTTGACAGAATTACAATGTTATCAACAAACCTCAAGGTTTTTATTTATTCTCCATGGACTTTTAATTCATATTTCATGATTTTCTTTAGTTTTATTTACTGGTTGCTCAATGTACAGTTGAATATCATAAAGGCTGGGCTATGACCATGTCACACCCCTTTCTCAACCACTGCTTCCCTTTCATGCCCGTTGACTCTTTATAACTGCCATCTGGTTTCTGTACAAGTTGTAAATAGCTTTTTGCTACCTGTTTTTTACCCCTGTTACTTTCAGAATTTCAAAGAGAGTTGACAATGTTCCTGTAAGTGGTATCTATCTATCACCCAAATCCTTACATTTGTTCCATAGCCATTACTGCTTAGCCATTTTACACTTCCTGTCAATCTCATTTTTGAGATCACCCTTCACCTGCTTCATTAACTGCATTTTATATTTCTCCTTTCAACAGTTAAATTAAAAATCTCCTGTCTTATCAAAGGATTTCTCCTTAGCCTTGCTTTTTTTATCTATTTGATTCCTCTATTGCCTTCACTATTTCATGTCTGAAAGCTACCCATTTCTCTTCTACAGTATTCCTTTCCCCTGTTCTTGTCAATTGTTGCCCAAGCTCCTTCTGATACTCTCAGCAACCTCTGGTTCTTTCAACTTATCTGGGTCCCATCTCCTTAATTTCCTATCTTTTTTTGCAATTTTTTCAGTTTTCAACTACAGTTCACAACCAATAAATCGAGGTCAGAGTCCACACCTCCTGAAGGTTTAACATCTCATTCGAAAATCTCTGTCCTACCATTATATAAGCAATCTGAAAACTTCCAGTATCACCAGGACTTTTCTGCATTTACAACCTTCATTCATGGTTCTTAAACCAGGTGTTAGTGATAATTAAATTGTACTCTGTGCAAAATTCTACCAGGTGACTTCCTCTTTCATTCCTTTCCCCCTGTCCACATTCACCAACAAATTTTCCTACTATTGAATTCCAGTCACAAATCACTATTAAATTTTCATCTCCCTTAACTATCTGACTAACTTCTTTTATGTCATTATACATTTCTTCAATCTCTTCATCATCTGCAGATCTAGCTGAAATATAAACTTGTACCACTGTGCTGGGTGAGAGCTTTCTGTCTGTCTTGGCTACAATAATGTGTTCACAAAGCTGTACGTAGTACAAGGGTTGCCCAGAAAGCAAAGCACCATATTTTTTTCTTCAACAATGCTTTATTGAACATAATTAGAATTACACACACAAAAGAATGGTGTTTTATCTACACACCTTATTTTTCCATGTAAACTCCATCCCGTTCTATTGCCTTCCTCCAGTGTGAAACAAGGTCATGTATGCTTTGTCAGAACCAATCCTTGTCCTCGTGGCAGAGCCAGTGCTTCACTGTATGAATCACCTCCACATTGTACTCAAAATGTCTTCCATGAATAGCATCCTTCAATGGCTGAAAAGAAGTGGAAGTTTGAGGAGCTAGGTCAAGGTTGTTGGTATGACTGCCATGGATGGTCTCCCTGAACACCGTAAATTGTGGAGCTCTGCCAAACTGCCTGCTGATGACCTCACCCTCCATACCCGGCAAGTAATTGTACATCTGTTGACAGCAGATTCTCCATAGATTTTGCACAAGTGTTTGTGAATATTCCGCACAGTTTCTTTCTCTGCAGTGACAAATTCAATGGCAGCACATTGCTTGTAATGTGCTTCACCTACAGACACAATTTTGAAACTGTCCTGCAGCTAAGCTTTCTGTCAAAAGTGAAAGAAACTTTTTGCGCACACTCAGGAGACTTCAGATAATACATACGTAACAATTTTGCATTTGTAGCATTATTTTCCGCTAAGGAAAAAAAATTGGTGCGTTAGTTTCTGGGCAACCTTCATACCTTACCTGCTGAGCCATGCATGGCTCGTGTTCATGCCATTTATTGTTTATCATCTTCTATTACTGTACTGCTGCCTCGTTTTCTTGTTCCATTTACTGGTGTTTCTACCTTCTTACTTCCTTAGGTGTGAGCAGCAGCAGCAGCGCGTATCAATAAGTGTACCCTCTCAGGAGTGACCGATAGTAGTTCTTGGTCATCGTTTGTCTAGCAGTCAGTTGCAGATGGACCAGCAGTGCAGTCACGATGCAACAGCAGTGAAGTCAGTGACAGAGTGCCTGTGAGGCACCAACAGCCAGTACTCGCCGACCACTGGTGACACACATGAACTGTCTGATGGAGGGAGATTGGAGCGGGACAACCGTCAGTTGGTTATTCCACTGGTTGTATCATCAGCTAATGTGTATTTCATCCTTTCACCATTTCCGGGGCTGGGAAGTTGGTTGGTTGGCATGAAGCAGTGAGGAAATCTCCATGGAGCATAGTTTGGTTACGGCCGCTGGCAGCGTCTAAGTGTGGTCGTAGTGTGTGGTGATGTTCCCATTGCTATGAGGTCTCTGGCTCACCAATCCTGGACATGAAAGTTTAGTTTTGACTTAATCTACCAGCAAGTCTGACTGTTGACATTGTGTCATTTGGATTTCATTGTCAGCTGTTGAGACATTCCCGCGAGCAACAACTTGTGTTTTCAACTTGGCAAATTTTAGCTACCCTCCAGTGGAGTTTAGCTGTACTTGGTTATTTTGAATTTAAGTGCACCAGCAGAATATTTCCTTTGTGGCCGTTATTGGTCCAGTTACTTGCCCTGGCCAGTGGCGTAAATTCAGGCATCATAGTTTCCTCATCGTGTTGTCGTTGTCCAGCACGGTCTCTAGTTTGACAGCTCAATGTGTAATTGGTTGTGGGTGCCAATAGTTCTTATGTTGTTCCATTGAACTCCCTGTTGTGTGCTGGTCAGGTGAAGTGGAAGTTATCTTGTCAGTGGGTCTGTTGACTGTCTGTCAATTGGGTTGTCGTTGGATCAAAAATGGTTGGGCCGACTGCCTGTCTCACCTAAGCAAGGGTTAGTGTTTGAATTACAGGCTGATCCTTGGAAACTTCTGATTGCAGTTGGGTGTACTGCCTTTTCTTATTTGTTCTTGTTGTTTGTATTTGTATGTTTTCTAGCAGATTTTTAAATTAAGGTTGTTTTGCCCTTAAGGCGTAAGATTGTTTGAGCCTTCAGCCTAATTAAAGAACTGTTTTAAGATAAGGCCTTTCAGCCTTTTAAAAATTTATTTTGGTTGAGTCTTAAGTGATGGGCCTTCAGCTGATTTTTAAATTAAAGTTGTTTTACTCTTAAGGTGTCAGATTGTTTGGGCCTTCAGCCCAATTGAAAGAACTGATTTCAGATAAGGCCTCCTGCCTTTTACATTTTTGATTTTGGTTTGAGTCTTAAGTTATTGCCTTTTAGCCAATTTTAAATTAAAGTGGTCTTGCCCTTAAGACATGACATTGTATGGCACATACAGCCAGTAATTAAGTTCCAAAATTAATGCTGTGTTGTTGTTGTTTTTTAATTTTCTTGGCTCTTGTAATGTTTAGTAAAGTAAATAAAGTTGTATGTTTGAGTGTAACTGACAACGGCTTATTTTGGCCCCTTTCTCCAATTTAAACCACCTGTCCTGTCCTGTAGGTTTAGCAGGGTGTCTCACCCGAATTCCTATTTTCTTATTCTTTATTAAACCTACCCCTGCATTACCCCCTACTTAATATTGTTTTTATAACACTGTATTCACCTGACCAGAAGTCCTATACCACCTGCAATTGAACTTCACTAATTCCTACAATATTTAACTGGAACCTACCCATTTCCCTTACCCCTTCTCAAATTTTATTACCTACCTGCCTGACCAAGAGATCTAACATTCTACTTTCAGTCTGTAGAACACCAGTTTTGTTTCACCTGATGATGACATTCTCCTGTGTAGTCACCTCCCAGAGATCTGAATGGGGGACTATTTTATCTCTGGAATATTTTACCCAAGAGGATGCTATCAATATTTAACCATACAGCAGAGTTGCATGTCCTTGGGAAAAATTGCAGCTGCAGTTTCCCCTCACTTTCAGCGGTTTGCACTAACAGTGCAGCAAGGCCATTTTGGTTGATGTTACAAGGCCACATCAGTAAATCATCCAGACTGTTGCTAATGCAACTAATGCAACTACTGCAACTACTGAAAAGGCTGCTGCCCCGCTTCAGGAACCATACATATTTCTGACATCTCAAACAGACACCCCTCCATCCCTCTATTGTGACTGCACATATGGTACCGCTATCTGTATTGCTGAGGCACACAAACATCTCCACCAATGGCAAGGTCCATAATTCATGGGAGGAGCAATTTCAGTACAAAATGTTAATTTACTGTTTCTGATGTTGAAGCTGGTGAACTTGACAATATGTTACTATGGGGGAAGAAGCTATGTTAGGTAGTAATAGTGAGAGGAGTGAAGGGGGTGTCTTAGACAATTACAGTGAGATTAGTGAGGAAGATGTGACTCAATAGTACTGAGAAAAATAAAGATGGTGACAAAGATACTGAAGAGAGGATAGGAAGTCAGATTGACTTTTATTAAGAATTACATGGTATAATTTATGTGGAGGTTGAAAGCAAAATGTTTGAGGAAGATATTTATGGTGACAGCTGTGAACATATTCAGGAAGGTCATAACTGTGATAGAGAGGTAAATGAAACTGAAATTTTACTGGGTGATATCAGTAAAACAGTAAGCTCTTGTGAAGACTAAAGAAAGTATGCAAAGTGTATAAGTAATGAAATTTTAATGGTAGCTTGGAGTCATATGATAATGAGAGTTGTGATAGTGAAATATAAGATATGCAGAAAAATGTATGTGAAAGTTTCTATCCAGAATGGTGGAAAGAGACAAGAAACGCTGCAGAGAACTTAGTAAAAACTGGTGTGTCCATGAGAGCCATTCATCTGAAAGTAGAAACACACATAAACAAAGATGAGGTAAGAGATATGGGATTTAAAGAAACTGACAAATATCTTTTGCATAAAGCAGGAAACAAAGATGATTGTGATATGCAAGGAAGTCTATATATATTCATTTTGAAAGGGATAATTGTGACAGTAGCAGCCTGACAAAGGGAGTACGATATGTACTGTGTCTGAAAAATTAAGAAATGGAACTAAACACACTCAACATTTTGTTATCTTTAATAGGTACTAAGATTAGAGGAGCTACTGGATGACATAGTAAAATTGTGAAGTGACAATATTACTGTCAATCTAATACACTCTTGGAAATTGAAATAAGAACACTGTGAATTCATTGTCCCAGGAAGGGGAAACTTTATTGACACATTCCTGGGGTCAGATACATCACATGATCACACTGACAGAACCACAGGCACATAGACACAGGCAACAGAGCATGCACAATGTCGGCACTAGTACAGTGTATATCCACCTTTCGCAGCAATGCAGGCTGCTATCTCCCATGGAGACGATCGTAGAGATGCTGGATGTAGTCCTGTGGAACGGCTTGCCATGCCATTTCCACCTGGCGCCTCAGTTGGACCAGCGTTTGTGCTGGACATGCAGACCGCGTGAGACGACGCTTCATCCAGTCCCAAACATGCTCAATGGGGGACAGATCCGGAGATCTTGCTGGCCATGGTAGTTGACTTACACCTTCTAGAGCACGTTGGGTGGCACGGGATACATGCGGACGTGCATTGTCCTGTTGGAACAGCAAGTTCCCTTGCCGGTCTAGGAATGGTAGAACGATGGATTCGATGACGGTTTGGATGTACCGTGCACTATTCAGTGTCCCCTCGACGATCACCAGAGGTGTACGGCCAGTGTAGGAGATCGCTCCCCACACCATGATGCCGGGTGTTGGTCCTCTGTGCCTCGGTCGTATGCAGTCCTGATTGTGGCGCTCACCTGCACGGCGCCAAACCCGCATATGACCATCATTGGCACCAAGGCAGAAGTGACTCTCATCGCTGAAGATGACACGTCTCTATTCGTCCCTCCATTCATGTCTGTCGCAACACCACTGGAGGCGGGCTGCACGATGTTGGGGCGTGAGCGGAAGACGGCCTAACGGTGTGTGGGACTGTAGCCCAGCTTCATGGAGACGGTTGCGAATGGTCCTCGCCGATACCCCAGGAGCAACAGTATCCCTAATTTGCTGGGAAGTGGTGGTGCGGTCCCCTACGGCACTGCGTAGGATCCTACGGTCTTGGCGTGCATCCGTGCGTCGCTGCGGTCTGGTCCCAGGTCGACGGGCACTGGCGACAACATCGATGTACTGTGGAGACCTCACGCCCCACGTGTTGAGCAATTGGGCGGTATGTCCACCCAGCCTCCCGCATGCCCACTATACGCCCTCGCTCAAAGTCCGTCAACTGCACATACGGTTCACGTCCACGCTGTCGCGGCATGCTACCAGTGTTAAAGACTGCGATGGAGCTCCGTATGCCACGGCAAACTGGTTGACACTGACGGCGGCAGAGCACAAATGCTGCGCAGCTAGCGCCATTCGACGGCCAACACCGCGGTTCCTGGTGTGTCCGCTGTGCCGTGCATGTGATCATTGCTTGTACAGCCCTCTTGCAGTGTCCGGAGCAAGTATGGTGGGTGTGACACACCGGTGTCAATGTGTTCTTTTTTCCATTTCCAGGAGTGTATAATTGGACAGTTAAAAAATCTATTCGCCAAACAGTTACAGGAAAACACACATACAAAGATGTAAAAGTTTTCAGCTTTTGGAGCCTTTGGTTCCTTCTTCTGGCAGAAAGGTTGAAGTGGAAGGGCAAGTGGTGAAGGAAAAGGACTAGTCAGGTTTAGTAAAAGGGGCAAAATTCAGAAAAGTCACCCAGAACCCCAAGTCAGGGGAGACTTACCAGACAGGATGAGAAGGGAGACTGATTGTTGAGGACTGCACCAGATGAGATTTGGAAGCCAAAGAGCTTAAAGATGGAAAACAGGGTAATATGCAAGACAGAGATTATTGTGAAAACATTGTGCATGTGTTAATAAGAGTGGGTGGGGGGAGGAAGCACAAATAAAGGATAGATCAGAAAATGAAAGACATAAAAAACAAAAAGGAAGTGAAGAAAGGAATAGTTACCATGAATAAATGTTGAGACCAAACAAATTAAAGTAAATTATTGCTGAGTGGATGGCGAGAACCAAGGATATGTTGTAGTGCCTCTCCCAGTCTGTGGAGTTCTGAGAAACTGGTATCTTGGGAAGAATCCAGAATGCACATGCAGTGAAACAGGCACCGAGGTCATGACTGTCACAATGTACAGCATGCTCTGCAAAGCGATATTGTCTGCTTCTAGTATACACCCTCTGCTATTCCCATTCATCTTAACTGATAACTTGGTGGTAGTCATGCTACTGTAGAAGGCCGAGCAGTGTTAACATAATAGCTATTATTGAAGTGTTGTTTCACATCTGGCTCATCAGTTACAGGACTGGTATGGTTGGTTGTATGAGAGAGAATAGAGCAGTTCTTACAATGGACACTTTCACAGGGGTAGGAGCCATAGCCTAAGGAAATGGGTGGAAAAGGATCATATGATCTGACAAGTATATTGCAGAGAATTTGAGGGCGAAGGAAAGATAGTCTGTGTGTGGTGGGCAAAATGTCAGGGCATTATTTTGGGAAGTCATAACCTTTTCAAGGTAGCAGGTAAACACATTCAAGAACAGAATACTACTGAGTGACGTTTAGTATACTCAGAAGTTGTTTTTTGGAGGGATCAGAAGTACTAGAATTAGATGTGATGGCTCGGGAAATCTGTTTTTGAACTATGCTTTTGGGGGAATTGTATCTAGCCAAGGCTGAGGTGAGAATGGTATTGTATTCCTGTAAAGAGTCTGCATCTGAGCAAATACATTTGCCTCAAATGCCAAGGCTGTATGGGAGGGAACGTTTGAAATAGAAAGAATTGCAACTGTCAAAATGAAAGTACTCATGTTTGTTAGAAGGTTTAATGTGAACAGAAGTGTGTAGCTCGCTTTCAGTGACTATGAAATCAATGGCTCCTATCCCTGTAACCATCACTGCTGTAAGACTTGCCTATGCACCCACCTACCACCACCTACACCAGCCCTGTAACTTGCAGAAGATATTCTGGGTGTCCCACATGAATCTGGTAAGCCTGACATCCGAGATCAAAGTAACAATGAACTAACCAAAAAAGAATAAATAAGTGTAATAATAATAATATTTAAAAGTGTAGTTCCATGTTTATAAGAGATGCTGGAAATGTTGCCATGGGTATTTTAAAGGCACAATTGCAAGCTGAGCTTTTATTAGCAGGAACCATAATAATAAGTAATGAAATAAAGAAATAATTTGAGCCATAGGTACAGTCCATGTCTGTATAAATATTACATGCAGCTGCTGGAAACATTTGAAGATTTTTGATCATCAGGTTATTGGCAGAATAAGAAGCACCTTTTTGTTTACTAATGGTTGTCCAGATTGGACGAATTTTGTTACACCACCATTAATACTACATTAGTTTATTAATATGTTCACGAGTTGCAGAATGCAATTCTCAATGTGAGTGTCATAATTTAATTGTGCTGGTTGTGGGAGTTTAGTACCAGGATATTTCACTTGAAATATTTCTTTACATTTCTTGATGGAGCCTGTCTTTATACAACACTCCACAATATCACTTCACTATTCTAATGCAAATTGTCCCATCTCTATAACAATTCACTAACATGAACTTTTGACAGCAACTTAAGCACAAACACACAGCTGCACTCATCTTTCTGATAAATTGCAGTGTAACCAACTATCGAGACAGGGTTGTCACTTCGCAAGAAATTTGACAAGAGATGATTCCTAAACCTCACCAGTCCTTTTTATTCATCCCTTGTCCTACTCCTTCAACATTTCTGTCTGAAGAAGGAGCCACTAGCTCCAAAAGCTTGAAAACTTTAGTACCTTTGTATGTGTGTTCTCCTGTGACTGCCTGGTGAGTAGATTTTTTAATGTATCCAATTTCATTATATTTTCATAAACTGATTATTACAGTCCTGTTGAGTTAACAACATACCATTTTTTTTGGTGTTGCCCTGTGATTCCCGAGAGAGGCAAGAAAATTATTTTGGACATGGGCATGGATACAATTGTAAAAGTTAAAGTAGGATTCTGTTGCACAAATATGGAATTGTTTTTCACTGAACCTAGATGAAAAATTTCACAACCAACAACACTTATTACTGCAAATAACATAAACAGTATTAATCGCATCAGGAGGTTTAGGTGACAGAGGATACTTTGAAGAAGGGGATGATTATCTTGAATAGAGGGGAGATCTAGAATATAATAACAGTTTAGTAGAAGCCAAAGTAGAGGGTGCTAAGAAACTTAATCAGATTCAAAAGGAGGATTTAAGTAAATTTTTATGGGTGTACTGTGATGTGTATGATGAGAAACTGGAGAGAGTAAAGAATTACTAGTGCAAAGTTAAGCTAAGAAGCAGAGATTCTTCCACTCTCAGTTCAAAAAGAGAATGTACATATTTCAACAGATAAAAGTTAGTAGAAATTCGTGTGCCAGTAAATAGATCAATACATGAATCATACAACGACTATAACTGTCATAAATAAACAAAAGATCTTGTCGAGAACCCAACATGGGAAAATTCTAGTCCCACATAAAATCATCAAGCAGGTGAAATGTTTCTGTCCAGTCACTCATCAACCAGTGTGTTGTGGCAACAGAAAACAGCAAAGAGAAAGCTGAAATTTTAAATTTTGCATTTAAAATAATCATTCATGCAGGGCGAGCATACAAACATTGTTGTTCTAACCTAGGATAAGTTTTCCTGAGTAGCTACATTACACTGAGGTGACGAAAATCTCAGGATAGCGATATGCACATATACAGATGGCGGCAGCATAATGTACACAACGATAAAAGAGCAGTGCACTGATGGAGCTTACATTTGTACACAGGTGATTCATGTGAAAAGGTTTCCGACATGATTATGCCATACAACAGGAATAAACATACTTTGAATGCAGAATGGCAGTTGGAGCTAGATGCATGGGATATTCCATTTCGGAAATCGCGTGAGAATTCAATGTTCCGAGATCCACAATGTTAAGCGTGTGCCAAGAATACCAAATTTCAGGCATTGTTTTTCACCACGGAGAACTCAGCGGCCGACGGCCTTCATTTAACGACCGAGAGCAGTAGCATCTGCTTACAGATGTCAGTTCTAACAGATAGGCAACACTGCATCAAATAAACGCAGAAATCAGTGTGGGGCTTACAATAAATCCATCCGTTAGGACAGTGTGGCGAGATTTGGCATAATGGGCTATGGCAGCAAGTAACAGGCGCGAGTGCCTTTGCTAGCGGCACGAATCGCCTGCAGCGCCGCTCCTGGGCTTGTGACCATGTCGGTTGCACTCTAGACGAATGGAAAACCGTGGCCTGGTCAGATGAGTCCCTATTTCAGTTGGTCACAGCTGATAGTAGGGTTCAAGTGTAGCGCACACTCACGAAGCCAAGGACCCAAGTTGCCAACGATCAATTTGGAAGCTGGGGGTGGCTCCATAATGGTGTGGGCTGCGTTTACATGGAGTGGACCGTGTCCTCTAGTACAGCTAAAACGATCATTGATTGAAAATGTTTATGTTCTGTTACTTGGAGACATTTGCATGTTCCCAAACATCGATGTCATCTCACTGCGCCACAGTTGTTCGATACTGGTTTAAAGAACATTCTGAACAATTCAGACGAATGATTTTCTCTACCCAGATCGCCTAACATGAATCCCACTGAATATCTATGGGACACAGTGGAGAGGTCAGCTATGGACAACGTCCTTCAGTGGCAACACTATCGCAGTTATGGATTGCTGTAGAGGCAGAACGGCCCAGTATCTCTACAGGGAATTTCCAATACTTGTTTGGTCCATTCCACGTCGATCTGCTGCACCACTCCTGGCGAAAAGACGTCTAACAGAATTTTAAGAGGTATCCCAGAAATGTTTTCACCTCATCGTAGTTTATGATACTGCACCCGATTTCTTGTCATCTATAACAGTTCTAGACAAGCCTTTTCCTCCCTTGTACCCAGCTCTTGTCTAAACCCAAATTGTGAATCACGTATCTCTCTTTAGCCTTCGGTGTATTACATTTAGTTTATGAGTGCTCAAATAAGGTTATAATCTCTGCCTTTGATACGTTAGTCTTCAAAGGCAAGGAAGTAAAAGTGAACTTAACGACTGTTCGGGGTAGCGACCTGTCTCATAAAAGATGTGAAATAGTATATGTATGTATGTAACACATTTTCTTTATACAATGTGCACACACACACACACACACACACACACACACACACACACACACACACACACACACACACACATACACAAAGTAGTATCACAAGCTAAAGACAAATTAAATTAGAGAAAATGATTTAACCGATAATAAGGTACTGAGTCTTACACGAGCCTCATCCTTTCCACGTACAGCTCTTTTAATTGTGATATGTTACACTCAGTCTGTTCCCATGTATCCGCTACTCATACCACTGCGGAATCAGAAGTGTTCTTAACAGGTCGTAGGAGAAGGTCGGGTAGTGCTGGACAGCGCACTGCATCGGACGAGGTCTGTTTCTGAACGACAGCACGAGTGGCGGCACCTGTCGCAACGCCACAATGTGAGCCACGGTGGACCAAGACCGCTGACACGATTTTGAATAAAAACAACAGTGCCTTTCCAAGTGGCAACTTACCTGTTCCTAGCGAGCTTTTCGGTGCACTAACGTAATTAGGTTAGATTAGGTTAATACTTGTTCCAGGGGTCATGAATACGACACTTCGTAATGATGTGGAACGTGTCAGGTTAATAAAAGATGTTACATTACACAAAATACTTCATGACACTAATGTTTAAGGTTTTTTATTTTTTCCCCCTTAATTTATATCTAAACATCAGCCAATGAATAGAAGGAGTTGTCACCTAGAAATTCTTTTAATTTATTTTTAAATGTTAGTTGGCTAACTGTCAGGCTTTTCATGCTGTTTGGTAGGTGACCATAGGCTTTTGTGGCAGCATAATTTACCCTTTTCTTTTCTCCTGGTGTTATAGCTATGCACACTGCTGTTACTTTTGAACTGGGTTGGATTATTAACAACAAATTTCATAAGTGAATATATATATATATATATATATATATATATACATATATATATATATATATATATATATATATATATATATATATATATATATATATATTGTGAGGTTACTGTGAGGATCCCTAGATCCATAAATAGATGTCTGCAGGATGACTGTGGGTGGGCTCCAGCAATTATTCTGATTACATGGTTTCGAGCAATGAATACTTTTCTACTCAACGATGAATTACCCCAGAATATGATGCCATACGAAAGCAGTGACTGAAAGTGGGCGTAGTAAGCTAATTTACTGAGATTCTTATCACCAACATTTGCAATAACCCTAACAGCATACGTAGCTGAACTCAGAATTTTCAGCAGACCATCAATGTGTTGCTTCCAGTTTAACCTCTCATCAATGGACACACCTAAAAATTTTGAAAATTCTACCTTAGCTACAGACTTCTGTTCAAAGTCTATATTTATTACTGGAGTTGTGCCATTTACTGTACGGAACTGTATATATTGTGTTTTATCAAAATTTAAAGAGAGTCTGTTTGCTGAGAACCGCTTAATAATTTTGTGAAAAACATCATTTACAATTACATCACTTAGTTCTTGGTTTTTGGATGTTATTACTATACTTGTATCATCAGCAACAGAACTATCTTTGCATCTTCATCAATGTGGAATGGTAAGTCATTAATGTACATCAAGAACAGTATAGGACCTAAGACCAAACCCTGTGGGACCCTGTTCTTGATAGCCCCCCCCCCCCCCCCCCCAGTTTGAGGAATCAGCTGTTGTTTTAACATTACATGAACCACTTATTTCAACTTTCTGCATTCTTCCAGTTAAGTATGAATTAAACCATTTGTGCACTGCCCCACTGAAACCATAATGATTTAGCTTATCTAAAAGAATCCCATGATTTACATAACCAAAGCCCTTGAGAGATCACAAAACATACTAATGGGTGATATCTGGTTATTCAGAGCATTTAATATGTGATCAGTGAAAGCGTATATAGCATTTCTGCTGAAAAGCGTTTCTGAAAACCAAAATTACATTTTGTTAGTACTTTATTTTTACAAATATGGGAGGCTACTCTTGAATACATTACTTTCTCAAAATATTTTGATAGAGCTGTCAGAAGAGAGATTGGGCGGTAGTTGTTGACATCCGACGTATCCCTTCTTTATGCAATGGTGTTGCAATGGCATAATTCAGTCTATTGGGGAAAACGCTCTGCTCCAAGGGGCTATTACATACGTGGCTGAGGATCCTACTTATCTGTGGGGAACAAGCTTTAAGTACTTTGCTGGAAATGCCATCAATTTCGTAAGTGTTGTGTGTTGTTGCAAGTCTGTAATATTACTTTTTAATTCTATCTTTAGATACAACTGTTATATTCCCTATATTGCGAGCTGTGACAGTGTCTAGGCCAAATAAAAACATTGGGAATGTTAAGCTAAAACGGCGGTATCGGATAAAACAATTTCGGGTTGCATCAGACAAAACAGATTGCAAAAGAACTTAGATTTTTAATATTTGCTTTTAACTAGCAAAAATTCAAAAGTCAAATATAAATGGGGTGAAAACAATATAAAGGAAGCCGTAGAAAAAGAGTTCCTGAAACGACATTCCAGGAGAGATATTCAGATTCAATAATAAGTTGGATGAAAGACTTAAAGCTGATATAATTACATTTTCCGTGGCACATCAGAGTCTTACCTTTATCTATGATAATGATAGAAGCAAAAGAAACGAATTAAAATATTTGGCACACACCTCTCCTTGCTTACTAGGTACGTGGGCTAACCATGACACCAACGCAACGTAGCTAACACACTTGCATGGACTACCTTAGTCTAATGCGCCCCCCCCCCCCCTCCCCCCGACCCAACGTGAAGACAGACGCGAACTGGAGTCTGTGTTGGGGAGGGCATCGGACTAGGGTGGTCCATCCAGCCGTGTTAACTATGCTACCGCGGTGGTGCAATGGCTAGCACACTTGCCTAGTAAGCCAGAAGCACCAGTTGAAGTCCCAGCTGTGGCACAAGCTTTAACTCATTTCTTCAGCTTCTGTCAGTACCGTAGACTTGAAGCTATATGTGAAAACAAAGAGACGCCCACAAACTCTGTTTTATTTACTAATATGCTTTTTTTGATGATGTCCAGTGATGTAGAAGCACCATTGACTGGCCACGCGATTAGGTAGATTAAGTAGTGTATAAGTCTAGGGACCGGTAACCTCACAAGTCTGGTGCCATAGGAATTGACACACACAGAAAACAATGTTGTACGATCATGGTAAAAATTTTGGTAACCAACTTGTGCCTTAGAGTAAACACGAGTTCTTAAATTTAGTGCACAAATATGCAGAGCAACGGAAAATGAAGCACTGTCTATATGACAAAAATGAATACAGGTAAAGACATTCACTAAGTTTGTATGAAAAGACATGGAAACTTAAGGCTGAGAACAGCTGAATCCACGTGTCTGCAGCTGGCAGTAAATGGTTTCAGCTAGGAACAAGCCGACATATTCTTTGACAGACTCAAATTTAGAACCATTCACGATCCAAGTAGTTCCTTTTGCAAAATAAAAATGAGTTTTCTGTACATTCACCTCAATGTACGATATAACCCTCAAAAATTGAAATGTCCGACAGACAAAGTATTCTAAAAACATCAAGTTTCATAATTCTGCTAGCTGAAAAACACCCGCTTCGCTTCAACTTTCTAAAGCATTTTAAAACATTATTGAACCTTCCGTAAGGTTGTATACTTTATGGAACATTCTGTAACATTCTAGGAGGAACATTTTGGCCTGTCAGCCACTTCGGCACTCTATTTCCAACGCGCTTCATCGACTTCCCGTAAGAAATCGAAAGGTGTGATACGCTCTTTTGACACCCATATCCTTAAAACTAACCCCTGCAGTTCCGAAGTATAGTGGATGGAGTAAGGAGGGCTACCAGACCATATGATCCCCATAGGGCTGCGGGGACGGCTTGCAGAGTTATAGTGGCGTGCACAGTCATGTCACACTTACGTTTATTTTATACACTAAATAATCAAAAATATCCAGAGACCACTACGTAATGCTAAACTGATTTCTGGACGTCACAGAGGGCGGAGTGATTAGTGTGAGAAATGTTTCAGTACAACGTTCAGCAAATACTCGTATTATAATTTCGGAAAAGCGTATTCAATACTTCGACCTTCTTCTAAGCCGAAAGATCTTCGTAGCTCCATTGCTAGGCTCGTGTCTCTCTCACCGGATACTGCAGCAAACAGCAGCAGGGCGACCACCAGACTCTTCATCATTGTGGACTGGAGGCGGTAACTTGGCACATACTGTTCCGCAGTCTCCTTTAAACGGTGCTGATACTTCCTGCTTCGGTGGAACAGCATCATCTCTAAAATCTTATCGACAAAATTGGTAGTGAATGTTGCGTACTATATTCGCCCCACCTTCGGATTAGATGTCACATACAGCATTTGCCTTCCTTAAACAAGGCGGAAACTGAAGCCCAGTGCTCGCACTACAATGTGAGGTAAATGACGTAACCACGTTTTCTGATACGCTGTGCAAACTCGGCGATAAGAACAATGCCGCTCTACTATCACCTCCTTTCTGAGAAAAATCGGTAGCGTATCGAGATCGTGACATTTTCTAAAATTAAATGGAATTCACGCAAGTTTACTTTGGCGCTTTCAGAGCAGGACAGTGAACGGTGCTGGCAGGAGGCAAGGGACAAGGTGACGCTCACCAGGGAGTTGGGAGGGGCGGAGAGGGAAGGGTGCTAGGGGGGACTGTGTGGCAGATCTACGTTTCTGAGCAGCGGACGACCGAAAGTGACTTGCCAGAGTGGAAACCAGAAGGCAGACGCAGGTTAAGGGAGGTTGGGGGGGGGGGGGGCGGAGCGTGTGGTCATGAACCCCCTCCTCACCTCCCGCAAGCAACTTTTAATAAAAATGTTCATATTTTTACAGTTGACACTTTCAGATTTTGCATCTAACTTTCGGAGAATACAGTTTTGTGAGAACAACGAGTCTCGTAACTGGCGAAAAATTAAAAAAAAAATGCAAGCTTTCGTTGAGAAAGGATACCTTTAATTTGTGTTCATGAGAGTTTAGTACGCATAGACTGGGTTTCGGCCTTACTTGCTGAAGTGCTCAACATAATGAGGTATCTCGAACGGATTCCAGAAACATCGATCATGTGAAATTAAATTCGCACTCTGACGTACTGATAGCTTTGGTTCAAGACAGTCAGGTATATGCAGTATTTATTGATTTCCGAAAAGCATTTGGCTCAGTACAAGACCTCCGCTTACCGTAAAAAGTATGATCATATGGGGTATCAATTGAAATTTGTGACTGGGTTGACGAGTTTTTGGTAGGGAGGACGCAGCTTATTATCTTGGATGGACAGTTATCGTCAGGTGTAGAGGTAACTTTAGGAGTGTCCCGGGGAAGTGTGTTGGGACCCTTGCTGTTTATGATGGACGCTAATGACTTTTCAGACAATAGTAATACTAATATCACACTTTTTGCAGATGATTCAGTTATCTGTAATAGAGTACTGTCTGAAAGAAGCTGCATAAATATTCAATCAGATCTTGATAAGTTTTCAAGGTGGTAGAATGATTGGCAACTTGCTTTACATGTTCAGCAATTGGAAACTGTACAATTCACAAAGTGAAGAAACGTTCTATCCCATGACTATAACATCAGTGAGTCAGAGATGGAATTGGCCAACTCACACAGGTACCTGATTGTAGCACTCTGTGGGTATATGAAATGAGTATAACAGCTGGGAGACTTAAGTTTATTGGTAGAATACTGGGGAAGTGCAATTAGTCTTAGACATCACTAGTGTGATCAGTTATAGAATATTGCTCAAGTGTGTGGGACACATACCGTATAGGACTAACAGGGGATATTGAAAATACACAGAGAAGTTCAGCACGTTTGTGTGACCTGTGGGAGAGTGCAAGAGGGATGCCAGAAAAACTGAACCGCCGACCTTTGAAATTGACGTGAGTAGTAGGGCGTTGGCATTACAGGTGCAATTTTGATATCAAATTGATATGCAAAATAGTTAAATTGATCAATTAATCATCCCACCCCCGCCACGCTCAACCTAACCCGATGACCTCCGCGTCCGAACACGCCCACATCACCTATATATGATGTTACACATTTTTCTCAGCCTGCAGGTGTGCCCCAGGCCCTCCCCCTCCCCTCCCCCACTTCTCCCCCTTCCCCCTACCTACCCTATTGGTAGAAAATTTGAACTGTGGTGGGAATTGTGAATGTGGTGGAATTTTCGAACTTTGGCGAGAATTTCTTTGTCCCAGGGTTGTGCTGACATCCCACCCTACACCCCACCCGGGAACTGACAGGAAATTAAAATTGGTGGTGCCCTTTCTTAGACTCAAGCCCTCATTCTAGTAGATGGAAAGCCCAAGTGCACCCTCGAACACATGGGAACTGTCCAGATGCGGGAGAGGAAGGTTAGGTTAGTATACTTTGTTTATTGTGGTTGGGAAACTAACGCAAAAATCGTTCCAAATTACGTAATTAATCACAAAGATTGAGCCTAATTACACAACTATATGCATAGCACTACACAAGGACGGCATAAATGCACAATACAACTCAAAAACTGACGATACCATACAACTGGTGTTATCGTGCTGGGAAAAATTTTCGCAATATCACTCTAAACTAGTGACCGACACACTTAAACTCTACCCTACACCTACAAGCTGGCATAAATAAAGCACGGGTGTAAGGCACTATCTTTATTCTTTTTAGCAGGAACAATGTTCAACTGACGAGATGCTGGTGTAGGTCAGAGAGAAGTTTAAGGAGTGCAATATCTGTAACCATACAGTATCTATCGGTGTTTGACATCAGAGTTCGCTACAGACGCCTGCTCAAAAATCACCTACAGCCAAGGTAACCGGTGACAACACACCATACCACAATGGAAGGAAAAAAGAACGTGTTACAGTTGTAAATACACTTCGAAATTGTTGTGAACAAAACCATCACTCGTAATGAATGGGTCATAATGCAGCACATGTTCAGGGGAAAATCGTCGTCCTGAAAGACTGCAAGGGGACGGTAGTTGAACGTACGTTTTCCTCGATAGGCGTCCACAAACTGCCGGAAACCAAGGCCCTCTTCCTCCCTCCACCCCTCCCCCACCGCCCGTGCCACCATCCACTTATGGGGGGGACACAAGCTTCTCGAAACAGCCAGATGCCCCGCCGAGCGTCTCGCGCCCCCGCTACCGCTTCTCTCAGGCTGCTGCCAGCACTAGGCTTTCCACCATCTAGCTGCCACCTGAAGGGAACGCTCCTACGCCAACACAATAAACCGCAACTTGTTCTCCTAAAACATAGCGGCAGAGCCCACAAACACCTCCCCCTAGACAGAGAGCGGCTGTGTAAAGCGACCGCTGACAGCAGACGCAACCCGCTGCCACCCCCTTTGCGTCACTCACGATACGCAGCAGGCCTCGAGCCGGCAGACCTAAACAAAACAAAAGGTAAATTAAGTGGCATAACCCCGCCCATCAGGAGAATGCTCCAGATGGCTGTTTCAAAAGTCGACTGCATGTGAAACAGGAAGCCCCTGCCGCATAAAGCGAGCACATCCTCACGCCGACGAGCACATCTTCACGCTGGCATCCCTCAGGACCATGATAAATGACTGCTATACCGAGCGAGAGAGACAGCCGTGGCCCATTAAGGAATTCGCTAGCAAAAGCCCATCGTTATTTGCTGGACTACTTAACATCATGCCGACTACTATAATAAAGAAACTATTAAAAATGAAAAACACAATTTCGAGCATAATAAATGTCCTCATTCCATGAAAATAGGCAAAGTTCATTCTCATTCAGTTTTATAGGTAAAATCAGTATAGTTTTTACGTTCGACTGCAGTCGCATCTCATTATTTTGTGATGTCCAACGAAGTGGACCGCCACCAATCACAAATGATCAGCAGAGACATGCCCACCCTGCGCAAAATCAGGAGAAAAGAAACTTCACTATTTTGCTGTGAAAACTACTGATCACCACAGAACGTCCTTGGTATTTTGAAACTGTCATCATAGTAAAGAAAAAACGATAATTTAAACTACAAAGAAGAAATTAATAATCTATACTAAGCAATTTCTCTCAGTTTGTTGAACAAATTACATGGCCTGAGAGCGTATCTTGCGTTCAGTGTCTGCAAATAAACTCTCATGCTCGTGAAATGACATTAGAGAATACAATCTTTCGTGCCATTGGCTCACAAGCCGGAAGAAACACTGTCATTTTACATTCGACAACAACAAGCTATAATTCAAGAGAATGTAGCTGTTTTGTACACTATGACTGGTCCCATTTTACCAATGCGATGCTATATCATACTAGCGTTTACGAAACAAATCGTGAGTGTCTGTCTCGTCCTATGTAGGTGGGAGATTGAAATTTCGTTACAAGATATCGCTGCAAAGAAAAAAAAGAAAAAAAGAAACGCTTGTCGAGAATCATACTGTGGCGCCCTAGTCGTTTCTCCCACCTTCCAGGCATGTCATTGATATCAATTTGATAGGCTGATTAAATTGATCATGGGAGTCACTTTGCATGGCAAGCAATTTTTGTTTTCAGCAATCGGATTACACTCGCCAATTAGGACAACTGGGAATCCATGTAGGGAACATAATGTTCTTTTCGAGGTACACTATTGATAACCGACATTTGAAGCTAACCCTACAGGTATTCTACAGCCCACACATACATTTTGCGTAAGAACTGCGCTATTAAAAACACAGTCGTAGCGGCTATATTACCATTACCCTGCATGAAAAACGGTCTTGAGTCTACAGGCACACACGTGAGTCGCTGATAGCGTTACGCTTTCGGGTGGAAATGCTGTCTGCAATTTGGAATCAAGTTTATTCATTCTACCACACATATGTGCTGGATTCTGTAGAGACGTCTTCTAATGATTACAGCCACTGGTGAATCATACTCGTGAAACTCTCGTATCTCGAAACGTGTCACCTTTTTTCGAACCCATCTGTTAAGAATCCTATACACCAAGAACTCCAATGCTGTTTTTAGACAGCCAATCTGCATCTTATAATTGCTCCCAAGTCTCTGCGCTGCCCTCCCTGCAGCTTAGTCTATGTGATCGTCCGAATTGAAGTCTGACCTGTACATCTAAGACCTTCTGCAAACTGTGGGGAAACAGGACGAGCTGAGTTAATGCTACAGCAGCGCGTTTTGGACACTCAGTGGATATGGGAACATGGTGTCATAGCTCCACCATCCGTGTACAGTGTGTAAGGCCAGCGCGAAACGAAGCTTTCCCTTGCAACGCGAGGTAGTAGAAGAGATAGTACAAGCAGGTACGGAGGTGTTTCTTGTTGAGAAAATTAAGAAGACTACACATCATACATGGCATGGAGGAAGGACGAAGATTTTGCTACTGCTTTGCGACACATCTCCAAACTACATACTGGTACTGCAGTCTGAAGGAGATCTGTGTCTCTCAGGGTGCATTCATGTCTATCACCAAAACCTAAGTAGCGAACCTATTAAATATACAGGTATTGTTTCATTGAAACTGGTGGTTCATGATCGAAGTCTCTTCCACAGACCGGTATAAAGTTTCATCACCTGTACTGTAGGATGACCATATCCAACAGGCCATTAATCACACGAGAGGGTTCCTGTATTGTTCTTCATAAGCAGTTTAATTTTTTTTCGGTTGTAACATCAAGTAAGTGTACACCGCCATACACATTGTTTTTTCTACCGTAAGTTAGAGATCCGTGCCAGCTGCTAAACCTACATTGACACGTTTCGATCCTCTGGCTCTCATAGAAAACTGAACATCACATGGCATAAACTATACAGCTACAACAACACAGGCTGGTAGAAATAAAACACAGACACGATGTTTCTCATTGACAAAATGCGGAAGACATTGCAGCAGATGGAAACTGGAAGAGTTTGCAATATTGCAGACGTTTCCAACAGCTATTCGAAGGTGATTACCTGTAAGGTTACTCTCATCTTACCATCGACAGGGTAGTGGATGTCTCAATGCTCCGTTTCGAAAAGCACTGTTGCTTCATTTTGCACGGATGTACATGATTACTGTTCCGCTGCTGACCATCGCCGGAAGGTGCTGTTCGCACTTACTGGTGAAAAAAACAGAAAAATAAAAATAAAAACCTGTGTAGGGTACCTCAGCATATGGAAATAGGACGAGTCTGTAGCAATGAGGAACGCTTCCAAATAATTGTATTAAGGTGATGACCTATATATTTAATCCCATGTTCCACAGCGACAAGTAACAGATATCCGGTGTTCCGTCAAACCTCCCTCCATCTCAACCGAGTGGTGTCTGTCAGTCATTGTGCGGGAATCAACAGTGTACACAATGGACAGTCGGGATGGGAAAGATGCCATTGATATGGGGCGACGTGCTGTAATACTCACTGTAGTTGATAGCGAGATCTATTTTACCCAGAAGTCGGAGAGAGCAATATCTGCCACCTTTTGCAACCTGTGTAGAAACAGAGTGAGCTGAGTTAATGCTATAGACCGCGTTTTCACCACTCAATAGAAATGGGAACATATTGTTGTAGCTCCGCCACCCTTGTATGATGTGTAAGGTCAGCTGCAAACAAAGCCTGTTCCTGCAACACGACATAGCATAAAAGACAGTACGAACGGGTACGGTGGTGTTTCTTGTTGGGAGAAATAGGAATACTCCGCATCATACAGGTACTGCAGTCTGAAGCAGATCCGCATCCCTCAGGGTCCATCCACGTCTATCACCCAGACATTCTATCATCGTTTTTCTGTACTATCCAACAGTGAAAAATTACGAACTATAAAAGCTCCACTAACTTCATCCGATAGATTTTGACCACATCTTTCTCTTCCGATATATCGAAAACGAATACCGACTACGTGCTGGCATCGAACATACGCAGCTATCCTATTAAATATACAGGTGTTTATCCATTGGAGCAGGTGGCCAGTGACCGACGTCACTTGCACAGACCGGTATAAAGTTTCATCGCCTGTGCTGTACGACAACCCTCTCCCACATGTTATCAGTCGCAGGAGAGGGTCACTGTTTCGTTGTTTGATACACAGCTTTTTCTGCTGTATCACGCTTTGTACACTGCCATACATTTTGTTATGTTTTTTCCCGCCACGACTTCGACGTCTGTGTCAGATTCTAAACTGACATTAACACGTTTGGTCCATGGACTCCCCAGATGATTGTCGACCATCATTCACAGTAATTGGGTAGCTAATGGCGCTGTGTGCCGTTTGTTTGCTTCCTCATATTGCTGCCATGCTCATGATCACTGTTTTGGTGTTAACCATTCCCGGAAGGTGTTGCCCCCTCCAATAAGACTCTTTATCTGTCTCAGATAAGTGATGTCAGTCAATCATTATGTGGTAATCAAGGGCATACCAGTGGACTGCTGGGATTGAAAAGACACCGTCGATTTACTGTAATAATAATCATTAGAGTTGATAGTGCGATCAGTTTTAGCAACTTTATCGTAATTTCAACACCAGCCAATGACGTGATAGCATGCTTACCAATTTGTATCATCGCTAAACAGCCCCTCCAATACTTTGCGAGTACCATCGCGAATGTAAGTAGACGACTGTGTAGTGCGTGCATTCATTGTTAATTCTCGAACATACCCAAGAAAGTATACCAGACAGCTACCTACATATGTCGAGTACTTCGATCATAGTGCGTAAATTACGATCTTTCTCATTGTGGGTGGAGTCACAAGGCATTCTCGCATTCTAAGAATAAAGTTAGAGACAAATGTTCAAATGTGTGCGAAATCTTATGGCACTTAACTGCTAAGGTCATCAGTCCCTAAGCTTACGCACTACTTAACCTAAATTATCCTAAGGACAAACACACACACCCATGCCCGAGGAAGTACTCGAACCTCCGCCGGAATCAGCAGCACAGTCCATGATATGAAACTGTTGTGATGATATAACAGATGGTTACGAGCAAGAAATTGGTAGTTTTCAGGCATGAGGGAGCTCCAGAAGGACAGTGTTTGTTGCGTTTTACCCAAATCAACTGCGCTGACCTGTTAGTTGAATGGAAATCAATACTGTTACTATCCCAATGTAAGAAATATTTCCAGCCCATGACCTACATTCTCCTTGCAGGTTTCTCTACGATAAACTATGGTGATAAACTGTAAAATGAAAAACTACTTCCTTAAAACATCGATTCTTTGTGATACACGTACAATATAGCCTTACAGAGTTATATAGCTCCCCACTATTCACATCCTACGACGGTTCCGAAATTATACTGTGTTCTCATCAGCCCTATATAAAATGATTGTTAGTGACGGACAAACCCATAGCAGCGGTGTTTCACATGTGAAATTACCCGTCATCCCGCCATTGACTCCGTAAACAGGACATCTGTCTAGCAAATGTATACACAGGGATTCTAGTCCCTCACAAACACTTGTCGCTAACTGAGAATCACCGCAGTTATGAAATTGAGGACTCTATGTTATGTCCAAGATGCGGCAGGGGTTGGAGAACGTCGTATAAATCTTCGTTAGTCTAGAGGAATGTGTCGAAACAGGATGGAAGTCCTCTGATGACAGAAGGGTTAGCTGTTAACGATCGCAAGTACACAGTGCTCTAAGCCACATACAGAAGACACAGTTGTATGAGAGTAGAACAATATAGACTGAGATTCATTGGAAGAATCCTAAGGAAATGCAATCCGAAAACATAGGAAGTAGGTTACAGTACGCTTGTTCGCCCACTGCTTGAATACTGCTCAGCAGTGTGGGATCCGTACCAGATAGGGTTGATAGAAGAGATAGAAAAGATCCAACGGAGAGCAGCGCGCTTTGTTACAGGATCATTTAGTAATCGCGAAAGCGTTACGGAGATGATAGATAAACTCCAGTGGAAGACTCCGCAGGAGAGACGCTCAGTAGCTCGGTACGGGCTTTTGTTAAAGTTTTGAGAACATACTTTCACCGAAGAGTCAAGCAGTATATTGCTCCCTCCTACGTATATCTCGCGAAGAGGCCATGAGGATAAAATCAGAGAGATTAGAGCCCACATAGAATCATACCGACAATCCTTCTTTCCACGAACAATACGAGACTGGAATAGAAGGGAGAACCGATTGAGGTACTCAGGGTACCCTCCGCCACACACCGTCAGGTGGCTTGCGGAGTATGGATGTAGATGTAGATGTAGATATAGAACGCAGGTATTATCACACAACTGGTGCGTCCCGACAGAACAACGGCAAAAAATGGTCAAATGACCTACAGCGACTTGCCCCTCTCTCTCTAGAATGCATCGTCAGTGTACCATTAAATCCTATCTCATTACAAATCCACCTCAACTGATCACTCCATCCACTCTCTTCATCCTTTAATACATATGCAAGCAACTTTAAGGGCAGATGGTACTTTTTTTTCAGGAAAGCATCAAAGACAGCAGTCAACTCGCGCATGTCACAGACATACAGTAGAATGTTGCCTCGACGAAAAATAAAAGACTGTTTCCCCGGTTCCTGGTGTTTCATCTCAATGATTTCCCGTATTCATCTTGCTGTCGTATACTCGTTCCCGTGTACAAAAATAGTTCTGCTCCAATCAGAAGACATGCAAGTACTTCCTCAATTTCCCCGCATTTCAGCTTATTTTCCCTCAATTTATACGTATTTTCCGTAATTTATCGATCTTATGTCACTTTTATCCATGTGAATACGACATCACTTACCGTTCCGTGTTACAAAAGTGCTTGTAAATGTACTACAGCTGCCAATACCTAACGCAATTGCACTATTTTTCTTGTCGAGCGGCATAGTATAGCACTGTACTCGAATGCAACCAGTCGCCTCCAACAGCAAATTCTACAGTTGCAGCACGTTTCTGTATGTCTGTAACTGTGCATCTGCCGCGGATGGCTCCCAGGTCTCATAGTTGACCCGAGTTAGCGTTCAAGTGTGGATACGCCAAGAGTTATTCCGGAGTGATGTTGGGATGTGGATTCATAATATACCACATCCGGAACAGGATTTGAAGGTGGAATCGCTGAGCATTATTCCCGGAGCTATGTTGGGATGCGGATCCACAACACACCACATGTGGGATTGGGCTCGACGGTGGATCAATCACGTGTTACGTCCGGCGATGTGTTCTGTGTTAGAAGTTGGATCCATGGTGGGAAGAGCACGTCATGCGAATACTGCATTTCCTAACGATTTTCGAAATGGAGTGTCCCGCGAGCCTAGCTCGTTGGCCTAAAGTTCGATGTTAACCTTGTTATGAACCTCTCATATATTATAACTCGGTATTTTCGTCTTTCTTTGGCTTGTATTGGGTTGTATTTTATCTTAACTGGGGAAACAGAAATAATGGAGAGGCTCCATCCCGGCCGCAGCCGCAGTGGTCCACAAACGATGACTACAGCAGTCCCCTTCACCCCCCCCCCCCCCCCCCCGACCCACACGGAACCACACTTTTAGGGTTATTGTGCGGTTCAGCCCCGGTGCCTTCCCCCCTCCCTCTTCCTCTCCCACAAGAAATGCAGGGAACGTCTCACACCAGACGAGTGTAGCTCCTATGTTTGCATGGTAGAGTAATGGTGGTGTACGTGCAAGTGTAGAACTTGTCTGTGCAGCTAACGCCAACATAGCGTTGCTGGGGCGGAGTAAGGGGAACCAGCCCGCATTCGCCGAGGCAGATGGAAAACCGCCTAAAAACTATCCACAGACTGGCCGGCTCACCGGACCTGGACACAAGTCCGCCGGGCGTATCTGTGCCAGGGACCAGGCGCTCCTTCCCAGTCCGGAAAGCCATGCGTTAGATCGCACGGCTAACCGGGCGTGCATCTTTTTTTGGCTAACTCTCAGGCCAAATTTTGTGCTCGTCAAAGTGTTCATTTCATTCAAAAGGTCTTGCAATAGTTCCTCAAGTTCACTGATGATGACAAAGCTAGGATATTATACAAATGAGGCTTTCTGTTGCATTTACGTTTAAATGATACTCATTTGATTTATCACGCAGGTTCTGAACTACGTGTATGAAGGTTGTGGCATGGTTAAATAGATAGATGTTTGCAGACATAACGCACACAGGCGTTACTCAATGAGATCAAATTTAATTAGCCTACTGGCTCTCCATAGTCAGATTTAATTCATACCAGTGAGTCTGAGTGCTGAGTATCCTAAACGTAGCGCAACACTGCGCAAGTTTCACTCGCATGTACGTTCGTTTCTTTTTCCTCCTAAGTAACACATACACACCTTTTCAGTGACTTTTTACCTTCTCATCTGGGGTGTATGTGAGTCGGGAAATGAGCTCATGTATTTGCGTTATGTGTCTTAAGGTGGTCGTTGATTGTCGGCGGTGAACAAAGAACTCACGTAGCTGTGCACCCTCTGGCAGTTCCTGCCCAACGTTAGTATTGAAGGAGATGTAGCAGATTTTCTTTCTTCTCACTGATGTTGCGATACGCGATGAAAGAATTGAATATACACATATCAATAAGAAAAAACATCTTACTATACTCCGTTACTGTGCGTCACATGATTATAACAAAAGCTGTCATCTCGTTTTGAAGGTCTACGTAACCCATTACTTCTCATAACCAAGGGCACTTTGAACTGCTGCATGCAGTGCTTCAGAATCTGAATCACTGAAAGACAAATCACTTACTTCATTGACACCGTTGAAAATATTATCCATAACCTTCAGTAAGCACTCCTCATCATCACCATGAACTAACCTCTTCGTCATGTTAGTTGTTTACTAAGTTAAGCTATCACATGATAAACATGGCCTATGCTTCGTTTTAGAATACCTGTAAGAGCTAACTACAATAGAGGGGGAGAAGGGGCTGTAACAGTTTTAGAGCAGAGGGTCCCATTGTTCTTGTTATGTAAACAAAGTGACCACTTTCTAATTCCCCTTATGTAAGCAAGCCACTTGCTTGGACTCTTGTTTTACTTATTTAGGACATGATTAATGGGCAGTAACAGTCATTATAATTAAAATTCATGGCCTTCAACTGCCGTTATAATTACTGCAATTTATAGGCAGTATGTCACTGTTCACGTTTACCCTTATGTCTGAATGCTTTTAGCGTCAAGTGACAACTGTCATCGTGAAGAAGGCACTTCATGACCCTCAAATGTCGTCTTTCCTCCCCCGCTGTTCCAGCGTCCTCCCACCACACCACCACCTCCTTTAGTGGCTCCAGCATCTTGAGACTGTCATTCATAGTCTGCACCTCGCTCCAGCGACTCCACCACCTCAGCACACTAATTCACCTCAAAGCCTTTTAGCGATTTTTCAAGGAATACAGTAGTAAATACGGAACTTAGCTCCACAGTGCACCAAAATACACTGTTTTTACTCTAATATTACAGTAGATAACGGTCCTTCACAAAAATACAGAATCTAGTAATTAACGTCACATTACACCAAAATATACCATCTTCCTACTTTGACACTATAACATTATAATAAATAACAATGGGATGGGTTAGCTATTTACTTTGTTGGCTCACACTGTACTCGGCTAAGACGAAGGGGGGAGGGGGCGGAAAGATGGGTCATGTCACAGCGCCAGGTGGCTAATGGACTGACCAGCAGTGCCCAATGCAGGCAGGCATACTGTTGGCTGTGGATAGTCGCACCTCACCCTCTGGAGTAAACATGGCCCACCGTCTCTCTATACATGATTTGCATCTTATTCAAAGTGCTTAAAGACATGCTGCTGGTTTAGCACAGTTAGTATGGTACCTGTGAACAGACAAAGAGAATGGCTATTATTAAAACTGGTTGTGTTGAATCAGGCTCACATTTTATATGAAAAAAATAAGAAGACATATTAAAAAACCATTTTTTTAGATCCCATTTGTACAATGTTCTCAACAAAGTTTCATAGGAGGTGGACCAAAAGCATAACAGTCTCCATTCAACTGAAAAAGTTTATCACAATAGTCATAATTGGAAATAAACTCGTCAGTCTGAAACACTAGTGGTACCTTGTGAAATTTATGAGTAATTCTCTAGGAAATAGATAGTAATCTGTTGCATTCAAATTATTGCATCCATCCATAAGAATTTTTTATACATTTCAGGAATCACCTTGCCCTGTCTTATACATTTAGCTATTTCAGTATGTAATATGCGTAACACTCTCCATCTTGTCGGATCCAGACTCTTCTAGTTGCACCATCATCACGTATTTTATTACAATTTGTTCAAATATGTTTATAACGGTTTTAGAATGGCTGTAGACTGCACAGTGTTGAAAGATGCTTCTGTGCTTAGGAGTTGCAGTATGCAATCGTTGCTTGCATTTAAATTAATTACTAATACCACTGCTCACTTCTTATCGCATTTGGCATCTATTGCCATGATCTTATTCATTGTATCAGGGGATAAACTGACTGTGGAGCTCTCTGCACACTTCGTCTTGCACACCTGAAACGAAAGATGATTACATACAGCTCTTTCCTTTTTAATGTTTAATACACTGCTGCATATACAATATATTAACGGCGGTTTAGAATAGCGCTATATCAGTAGAGTAAGACCTCTCAGAGTGAAGATATCAAACCGTGAGTCACAGTTTATCTCTTCATCTTGAGGCAAGTGGCAAGTAAGTATTAGTGGCGGTGGAGATTTACTAAAAGAGTGTGACCACACATATGTGTATCTAACATATTTCTTCATCTTCCCACAGGTGAGGCGAAGCCACCGGATGTTAGAGTTATGTCAATGACACCACCTACAGCTAAAATATCAGGAAGAACAAACGTGTTAGTATTGGGGTGATCGTCGATCGCGAGTTCTACCCAGTGCTGGTTTTCAAAAATTCCTTGATGTAGCGATCCTCAAATGAAATAACCATAGAGTTTCCTCATGGGACTTCCCTGTCATGATCAAGATTTATACCGAAAAGGAGAGCACTCATCTATAGTAGCAGACATTTATAAAATTAATGTATGCTACTTACGCAATTCTGCATGTTCTGGACAGGTGGCTAAGCTTACAATCATACATGGACAGATTCGACGAGAAACTGTGGAATAATTTTATGGAGTTGGCGCACCAAACTCTTAATCTGTCGGAGAAAATAACTGTTCACCTGTATGATGAATGTTGTGCAATAACACATGGGCATATGTGTGAACCAGCCATACATGCTGTGGGCACTGTATTACAAGCATACTTAAGCATGTATAGGATTATAAATGAATAAAAGTGTAAGCGCAATATGTGTTTTTCTTTTCTCTCTATAAAATCCACTGCATGCTAATGTAAACCTGTAGTCTTCGCCATGGCAGAGTGAATGAGACGTCCTCATTACAAGGACTTCGCAGTAACCAGCTGGTTCCACAGTGATGTTGACGCCGAGGAGAAGGAGGGTCAATCCTTCCCAATAGCAAATGCGATTTAACTATCAGGCCTTCCGCCTGCGGGAAGACTAATCTTGTACTGTCACCGCTAACACACCTTGGGGGGGGGGGGGGGGGGGGGGAGGATCCACTTCGGACATGTATATGTATTTTTCAAAAACGTCATTTCAGTCCAAATATCAGAATCTGCAGGTAATTCAGCACAGCATCGAGGGAGTAACACACCAGACGTACAGTGAAAGCAGTGATATTCCGCCACTTGAGAAAGTAAAACCAAACAGCGTATTCAGAACTGACAACGTTTCAATGGAGAACCAGAATGAGATCTAGAAATATATCTACTTTTGCCATCATATGAAAGTTAATGTCTTTTATGTGAGTCAGACATACTGAAGGATTCCAATGCTGTTGATTGGGGATAATGCTTCCAAATAAGTCAGCCTGAATTTATAGCATATTTACCAAGCCACAATACAAACCAAAATGTCATTCAATGCGTTCTTCACCGTATGGGAGGATTGTTGGAGTGACTCCCATATGGCTTCCTACACACATCAAAAAAAAAGTTTTGTATCACTCCGGTTCCCAGAACACCTGAGGAATGACGTTGACTGTGAATATTGTATCACAAACACAGTCCCTTTGACTGTTCAGAGATGTAACTAAATCGACCCAAAGATGTAAACAACCACACATGAGTAGCGTCTATTACACGGAGAGGGTCTGACAGCCGATCAATTCCAGTCATTCCACCCGGAAGGAGGTACATGGCTCGTCTTGCCTGTAGTTCAACGAAGCCTAGATTGTCAATACCGCGGGTCGATCGCGTCCACATTGTTACTTTGTACCAGGAAGGGCTCTCAAAAAGGGAAAGGTCCAGGCGTCTCGGAGTGAACCAAAGCGATTTTGTTCGGACATGAAGGAGATACAGAATGACAGGAACTGTCGCTGCCATGCGTCGCTATTACCGCAGTGGATGACCGCTACCTATGGATTATGGCTCGGAGGAAAACAGACAGCAACGCCACCAAGTTGAATAATAATTTTCGTGCAGCCACAGGACGTCGTGTTGCGACTCGAACTGTGCGTAAAAAGCCGCCTGATAAGCAACTTCACTTCCGACGTCTACGGTGAGGTCCATCTTTGCAACCACGACTCCATACAGCGCGATAGAGACGGGCCAAAACAACATGCCGAATGGACCGCTTAGCATTGGCATCACGTTCTCTTCACCGATGAGTGTCGCATATGCCTTCAGCCAGACAATCGTCGGAGACGGCGATTGGAGGCAACCCAGTCAGGCTGAACGCCTTGGCTTAGAAACACCGTCCAGCGAGTGTAGCAAGGCGGAGGTCCCCTGCTGTTTCGCGGTAGCGTCATTTGGGGCCGACGAACGCCGCTGGTGGTCGTGGAAGGCGCCGTAACGGCTGTACGATACGTGAATGCCATCCTCCGACCGATAGTACAACCATATCGGCAGCATATTGGCGAAGCATTCGTCTTCATGGACGACAATTTGCGCCCCCCATAGAGCACATCTTGTGAATGACTTCCTTCAGGATAACAATAACGCTCCACTAGAGTGGTCGGCATGTTCCTAAGACGTGAACCCTTTCGAACGTTCCTGGAATAGACTGAAAAGGGCTGTTTATGGACGACGTGAACCAACGACCACTCTGAGGGATCTACGCCGAATCGCCGTTGAGGAGTGGGACAATCTGGACCAACAGTGCCTTGATGAACTTGTGGATAGTATGCCACGATGAACACAGGCATGCATCAATGCTGAAGGATATATTACTGGTTATTAGAGGTCCCGGGTGTACAGAAATTTGGACCACCTCCACTGAAGGTCTCGCTGTATGGTGGTACAACATGCAGTGTGTGGTTTTCATGAGCAATTAGAATGGCGAAAATGATGTTTACATTGATCTCTATTCCAGTTATCTGTACCGGTTCCGGAACTCTCGGAACCAAGATGATGCAATTTGTTATGTGTTTAGTTATTGATAAAACTACGAAACTGAATTATGGCCGATACAGAAGAAATTCCCAGGAGTTTTTGTTTAAAAGACGGTGTAGCAATACATTATGCATCAGTGTATTGTTTGCTATGGATAGGTTCAGAAGAATGTCATGCACTCATCTCGATGGTGTGATACGCAGACCAACATCTATACGTTGACACAAAAACTGAAACTTTTAAAAGCTCTACTGAAAAATCACCAAAACTCTTAAACAACATACTGAAATGCAAGCATGGACAAGGAGGAGGAGGAGGAAGAGAGGGAAGGAGATGGTGTCAAAACAGTAACTGCAAAGGACAATGAAACTGAAGAAAAACTAGAAGCTATAAAAAAACTCCTTCTGTGAGTATTGAGGAAAGAAATGCACAGGAAGAAAGCACTAGAACGATTCTATGGTTAATCAGTAGAGTGAAGGTAAATGTTGATGAGACTGAGCGAATTTTATACATACGAAAAGAAAACCCTGTACATTAACATGCATGTGCAAATAAGTTGTGCACCATCTTGAAGCTGGTTTAGTAAGCAGCAGTATTGTTAGCAAAATGAAAAAGTCATCAGCATGGAAGGCTATTCGTCGTAAGTTACGAATTCTAAAATTAGGGGAGTTGGAGCGAGATTATTCCCTTTGAGGCGTTTAGGCCAGTAAGTGAAATTCTTAAATTGGTCTCAGACACGAGGAATGGAGGCAGAAGAAGAAGAAGAAGAAGAGGAGGAGGAGGAGGAGGATATGAACGAACATAAAGGAGAAAGAAAAATGTGAATATTATTAGACGTGAATTATAAATTGAACATGGTGTGGGCAAAGGTATCGACCTCCAGCATAACAGAATAACAATCGACCGTTGGAGCACATACTCTATGACACCCTAACAAAAAGCCGGCCGCGGTGGTCTAGCGGTTCTAGGCGCTCTGTCCGGAACCGCGCGACTGTTACGGTCGCAGGTTCGAATCCCGCCTCGGGCATGGATGTGTGTGATGTCCTTAGGTTAGTTAGGGTTAAGTAGTTCTGCGTTCTAGGGGACTGATAACCACAGATGTTATGTCCCATAGTGCTCAGAGCCATTTGAACCATTGAACCAACAAAAACATAGAACGGTTACAGCTGCTCAGATTATTGTTTGCCGTGGGGAATAGCGCTCACGAGAACGACATCGTATCAGTCATTTCAGAGCTTCAAGAAAGATGCATTATTGAATCATTATGGACATGGTCATCAAAGAGCTCCATAAACCAGCACAAAAACAAAAAGAACATCAATATGCAAGCGTGTTATTACACGTGGTTTGGATGATTTGCGGCAGGCAGACGTGGATATGAGTCAATATTCAAGAGCAAACAAAGGTTTCAAGTATATATTTATGGCTATACATACATATTACAAATTAGCATGCGTTGAACAATTGCTGAAGACAGGGACGAATAACCGCCCAGGCAAACTTCAAACCGACCATGGGAGTGAACTCTACAGTTGGTATTTTAGGGTAGTAATAGATTGGTAGACAATTCACCACTCCTCGACATTACCCACATAAAAGCAAGTATTATGGAATATTTGAATAGAGCAAATAAAAAACTGTAAATGTGACATGAAGCCACGCAGGAAGAATGCGATCATACTGCAAATTAATATGAGTTCTGCAAAATTGCTGAATTGGTAGCTAAATGAACTGCCACTGGATGAAAAACCAATGCCTTTACTTGATGCGTTTCGGGAGATACCCATCATCAGATAGTCTGTAAACCAAAATAAAACTCACAGGGAGTATGCATAAAGACACGTTGTAACTTATACAGTTGTCATGGCAGACTAATTTCAAAACTACATCATGTAGACAATTTACGCCACCAGAGGGCGGTGAAGCCTACATAGGTGGTGCTGCACATCGGCGAAAACAGGATGATTAATTTTAATTTATTTACATAAAAATTGTTGAATATAATCCATAACTTTCAGAAAGGTATAGAAAGCAAGAAAGTTAAATAACATGCCACAAAAAATTTTTACATTGACGTCAAATGTCAACAATAAAGCATTAATTTAAAATAATATGCGTAAGGTATAGAAACCAATTACACAAAATCAAAATTATGCAAAATGCTGTATTGACAAAAAGTGTGAACCATACTGTTTAGCGATATACAATAAAATGTATGAAATTCCAAAGTTGTTCATTTTTTTAAGTAAAGGAAAAGGCTGTCATGGCATATGACACGAGTACAAGCTCTCACAGGATCAGGTAATGGAACTAGTACCATTGAAAGATACCAAAATAAATCAGGGGAGAGGTGCAACACACAAAATATTGCAACAAAGCTCCAGGAATACAAAGCACCAAGGAGGGCGTAACGATACTTTGTAAATGCTTAAAAGTAAACAGTACAAAATATAATGAGAAGTAAACAAAAAATATCTGACATTTAAAGGGTATCTGGAACTCAGTTCCTCCAGAAAACACATCAAATGCGGTATGTACAGAAAGCCTACATCCGTATAATGACACATAAAAATGTTACACACCTTCTAATAAGAGATTTAAATCCCACCCCCACAGGTTAAGGTGAGGGAGATCTTACAAATAATAGGCGCTGTGACGAAGAACAGTCGTTATGAAATGCATGAAATACATTCACAGTTGTGAAGATGAACAACCATCCGTTGTATAATGGAATGATAACAATGAAAATTTGTTCTCCACCGGGACTTGAACCCGTATTTCCCGTTTATTGCGGGTGGCCGGCTTACCTTTTTTCTTATTTTTTGCTCCAGGACTTATTTTACGGACTGGTCACCTTTTTTTCTTTCGTTTGTGGGAAATGGAGTGTCTACTTCAGGCTGGTGGAGACGTTGTGGGCAGGGGTCGAACCCAGAGACCTGGCCACGATGCCTCCCCCTTCCCATGGCTGAAGGCCCCTCTGGTTTTACTTTCATTCATTTTTTATCTTTTTTCAGTTTATTTATTTTGTTCTTCTACTACAAAATTGCAGATACTATTTAATACAAATTGTTTCTGTTAGCAGGAAAGCACTTTAAACAAATTAAAGAACATAAATCATCTTAACATGAAATAAATCTATTGTCACCCACATGTACTACGACCGTCCAACTTCCAGCACACAGGTGACTCTTATTTTTACCCATATTTGCTACGGTCGTCCAGCTTCCAACACACAGACGAACGCTAAACATCCAACAACCACACGGTTAATGATGAAAAACAATACAGCATGCTATTCCACGCCCGCTTCTCATCTGGGTATAAAGTTCATTGGCAGTAAGTTGATAATTATTTCACCTCATGTCAAGGTGAATTACGGGGTGTCGCCTTTTACGCGGTACACCCCAACTGTAAGTGGGTTTATGAAGACACTGTGCAAATAGATTGAGAACAGTTGTTGATAGCAAGGAGTGTGCTCAAGTGTGCTTTGGTTATCTTGGAGATATTGTCCATAGTCAAAAACCTTCTTCTCATCATCGCAGAATAAGTAATAAATGGACATGCCTTTAAATCATGTTATAGCATGAGTCCTCACGATCGGGAAGTAACTATCCTCTGGGCTCAGGAAGAGCTGTGGGTCAATATTGTGAGGTGGAGCATGCAGGTAACAGGTGAGGATCTTCTGTACCAGCATCAATACGTCAAACGCTGTTCTGCACGTAAGATGGTGTTCGTCAGTGTCCAGGAGGTGGCAAGACGGACAGAGGTGTGAATCCATCAGCCCAATAGCTTGTTACCTGTGTCGCGTCAAGTATTTTTCAGTTGACCACATGGTACCACGTTGCTCGAATCCGTGTGTGGAGGAAGCGTTTGGTTGTTGGACTGCTCTCCAGGCCACAGGCCGTAGTGTTCCTAGGCACCCCATATTTGACGAGTAGGCAGGATACAACAGTGTGGGTTGGTGTTTACTCTCAATTACATGGCAAGGGATGTATCTCAGCCTCTCGGCTACAAAGTTCTGGTGGTGGGTATATCAGGATGCACATAGCTATAGTCATGTATGAATGCCGAGATGTGGAAAAGAGAGGGAGCAATGTGCGCAATCGTAACAGGTGGTGGGATGAACGCTGCCATCAGTTCCTCGAACAGACTGTGTTAATGGGTCCACAGTTTCGACATTGCACACAAATATGAGGCTGCTTTCCTCGTCAGTACATTTATAATTCTCAGCCGCCTTCTCACGGAGTGAGGGTGTGAGTGTCGTAGCAGACTTTGAATAGGAATTCAGCAGTAAGGTAACATCGAAATGCCATTTGTAGTCTGTGTGCCATCCGTGTTGGTAATGGAGAACAATGTGTGTCAACTTACTTGATACATAAAGGTTAAGATAATGCTGACACTGTAGGACGTCCATGTGTCGAAGTAGGTTCTGGTGGACTTCTGTGCGTATTGCCTACAGTAGTCGTCTATAGTTCATGATAGTGGCCTTTTGCATGTTGGACTCTCCTTTTTGCGTCGTCTGCTCCTTTGAAAGGGTTAGTGGCAGGACCTTCTTTATGCGCACAGGCAGTAACTGGGCAAAGATCGAACTCTGTAAGGATTGTGTATTGAAATGAGTAGTCCATCACCGAAAATAGGTGGCATGCAAAACCAAGGGAACGTTAACCCTTGGTATATAGTGATCCTACGTGTCATCGTCAGGGTGCACAAAGTGTGACAGATTCGGGCGGTAGGCTATCCGGCCTGGGCGACTTGTTAAGTGCACCCTTATCAAGCCCAGCCTCAATGTCGTCCTGCGTAATCGCCGCTAAAAGCGACGATGTTGCTGAGTAGTCGAGGATGCACGACACCTGCTGCAAATGTCGTTATCCTTCCTCTCCTCTATACTCTCCTCCTAGTAAAAACGTCGATAATGGTCTGCAAAGGCTTCCACAATGGTTGCCTGGGTGGTTAATGTTCGACCAACCAGCGAAGTGAGGTCCGTAATTAGCCATTGTCAGCGTCGACGGCTATCAAGAACGATGTCGTGCATAGGTGAGTTTTTGCCTCTTTCTCGGCCTTGACGCCGCGACCGCAGGACGACCCCTTCAATTTTGTCCATTTAACGGGAAATATGTTGGCTTTAATTAGGCGGCTTACCCTCTGTCCCTCTGGTGAGGGCAGTTGGGATGCGAGGTCGTGAAGAATCGTGCAATAAAAGCCCAAAGCATGACGATGCCATGCGGTGATGTACTTTGGATATTGAATCAGCATCTGCTGGAACGCTGGTTTTGCATATTCTGACCACCATGTCAACATCGAAACGTATCGTGGAAGACTTGTTTTTGCATTCCGCCAACGCGATGCCGATAATCTGACAGCATTCTGGGTCCTGCAGGTGTGCCACAGTTCTCTTCCTCCTACCACGGCTGCGCCATACACGCTATTTGTGGATGGTGACCATGCATAGGAAGGTACTATGGTCTGAGAATGCAAGTGGCCACCATTCGACGCCGAACCCTCCTGACACAAGATCACGCGAGACACAAATATGATCAAGACGACTGGCCGAGTGACTAGCAAGAAATGTGTGTGCAGAGTAGCCACCTTACACTCTGTCCCAAGTATCGAGGGGATGCAGGTGTCGTACCAGTATCTGAAATTCTCACAAATCGTAAAGTGCGAGACCTGGCCGTTGGAGTGGAGCCTACACTTAAAATAGCCGCAGAAGATATACTGAATGTAGTGACCAAGAAATAGGGGCGAGTGGGGAATGGAGGGGGGGGGGGGGTGATTTCCTCTGAGTAGAACTGCGACCTTTCGTGGCGTTTGTCGGTTCCCGATGGAGCATACACTTAATAATACGTGTAACTAGTGCCGTGATCGCCAGCCCCAGGCTGTGGGAAGGAAAATCACATCAATGGGAATACCGTTATGCACTAGTATCGCCGTCAGCTGCCGGCCTGATCACCCTTTATCATATATATCGCATAACCATAGAAGCCGGGGAGGGACACGAAACGCACTCTTACTGACTGTAATTGTGGCTATACGGTAAGCTTTCCGTCGAACTGCAGGTGCCAAGTAATTCATTAGATCGGAAATGTCTATTGAGTGTCGAGCTGCGTAATCGGCATTGGCCATCCCAATACCTCAGCCGGAACCATTCCTCAAGTTACGGTGCCATCGCGCCAGTCCCTGTCGGTGTAACTTGTATGGCGTCATCGTCATCGTCCTCCGCCCACGCCGTTGAAAGCAGAGCAAGACCATCTACCATGGTCTCCCCAGGGCACGGGATGGGTGCCTGCAGTCTAGGAGGAGTGGGGGTATTTGTACGGCAGCACAAATCTCGCCTATCGGTGTCTGATCGTTCAGCTGTGGGTATGTACGAAACTTTCTCAATCCCATTCTGTGCTCCCACGCTGAAGCCGGCGCGGTTTTTCTCTCTGGGAACATCATCTTGGCAGGAGAAGTCCTCGTCCTCCAGCGGCTGGTCCTCAGTCTGCTCTGAAATTGCTCTGCACCTCTGCTTACGGCGCTTTCTTCTGTGCCCTTCCGTTTCAAACGAAGGCAGCGAATGACGACGCTCTTGCACAAAGACCGCAGGTGGCACCATCAACAAGTCAATTACCATTTTACTGTTATGGACATTGTCATCAGCTGATGCGACAGTCGCTGTCGAAGTGGAGTCCGCAACGCGTAGAACGGGCGTTTCATCTTCCCGCTGAGTCAGAGTATGCTTTGTTGGGTCATCAGGGAGTGTCAGATGCCGCCATGCAGCGGTAGCAGTCGTGAGAGAGGCAATGTAAGTGGGGGCAGCCACGGCGGCGCCATGTCGGCAGGCGGTGGGTGCATGATCCGGCGATGGACGCACCTGGATCGGAAGTGGCCCTCCTCCCTACATCCGGAACAGGTTCTTGGTTGTCCGTCGTAAATGACAATGTCACGGCAGCCGCCGATATAGAGATACGAACGGACATGTTTTTCAAGTTCAGTTTAGACCTGCATGTTCAAAGGAACAGACACTGCGCCGACTGCAGCCGTTTTTGAAATACATGAAATGTACTCGCAGTTGCGAAATGGACAACCATCAGCTGTATAATGGAAAGTCGCTTGCCCAGTCTCGCCGGATAAATACGATATTGTATATTCCAAAGGAACATTGCATCGTAATTCGGAATGGCACAGGCATTGTTATATTGTATTTATCTGCAGACATAGGGCAAGCGACTTTCAAGTAAAATTTTTCTCCTGTATGGGAATGTACATAATGGATGTACGAGTACAGGTCGTAGACACATGGTTGAGAAGTATGGAAATATTGGTCTGGCCTTACGTCGTGCTCGGATGGCCTAATGATAACGCGACCGCTGGCGATACGTAGGAAATCCGGGTTTGAATGCCAGTCTGGCACAACTTCTCATTTCCATCACTGCATTTTCGTCACTGCAATTTTGTCATTGCATAATACAGCTGATGGTTGACCAAATTTTCAGTTGCCAATAAATTTCAAGTACATGTTAATGTCATAGAATTACTCAAGAGCCAACGATCACGCTAGAGAGTATACGTGACAATCTACCAAGTTACATTTTAACCTTGAATGTTCCACACACACTTGTCCCAGAGGCGTTGGTGGAGTATCAGTTACGTCGCGACCTCGCAACTTGGTCTCGTGTGTATCCTGCTCCACTGCTAACATCCCTGCGGTTTGGTAGCTCTTGAATGATTATAGATAGGACGCTTTTATTCAGAGGGCATGTACATTAGTATGTTCTGCAGAAATGATTAGCTTTTGAACCATGTCGGCCCGCATGTTCAGGGTAAACATCCGTGTCGCGGCACAACACCACCTACCGGTAAAATGTGGATGCGGCTCTCATTGTCGCTATAGACCGAAGATAATGGATCAGTGTGACCTGAGCAGACGGGCAGGATATCTCGCAGATGTAAGAACGAACCGTATCCTCAGGTGAGTGAGTTTGAAATAGGGCACGTTTTTGGCATGAGGGAATGTGATTCATCCGTCTGGGAAACTGCTGCTCGTGCAAGACGAAGAGCTCTGGCAGTGCAACGGGGGTGAGTAAAATGGATCACGGAAGGCCGTAGCACACAATGTGATGGGTCAGGTTGCACTAACTGGACAGCCCCCCCTCCCAGGAAGATCAACGCCTCATCCGAATGGCATCGCAGGACCGATCTGCATCCTCCGGCTCTAGAGCAACAGTGGAACAGTGTAACTCACCGCACACTATCAGGTGTAACAGTCCGTTGCCGTATGTTACGGCATGGGTTACGTGCTCGTAGGCCACTTCTCCGCCTACCTTTGACGAATGTGCAGACACTTGCTAGACGGCAATGGTTTATCGAACGACGTCACTGGGGACACAAATGGCATCAGACAGAGTTTTTGGACAAATTCAGGGTCTGTTTGTTTGAAAATGGTGGCCGCGTTTTGGTTTGCCGCAGATAAGGGGAGTTGCACAATGACTTCATTCGCGCAAGACATACAGCGCCAACTTAAGGCCTCATGGCATGGGGTTGCTTATTGGGTACACATCACAGTTGGTGCGTGACCAGGGCACTGTGACCAATGTGACCTACGTGAATGACATCCTGCGACCCTGGAATATGGTGACACGACGGGTCCAGTGCTGTGATCCAATGTCAACCACTGCAGATGAACTTTGGAACCAGGTGAATACAGCAAGGACGCCAATCGCGCCTTATATATCCATCACGCATGGAACAAGTTATCAGGGCCCATGGCACACCCTGTACCTACGAGGCAACAGGGTACATGCTGAGCGGAGGTGACTAAAATGCTAATTGCGTCCGTAGAACATATTAATGTACAGTCGTGGACAAAACGAGCGAGACCCCTCGCCTTTTCGTTATGCTGATCCGCACACATTTAATGTCTGCTACACAGCATAACAGGCAAGGCGACGAAGTGCTAGCAACATACTATGCACATGAGTGTAATTGAAAAAACATCCGAATTTTTTCAAACTGTTTTCAATCATGTGTAGGACTATATTAATGCTGATTAGTGAGTTAAACACAACAAGTAAATGTAAGATATAAATGAAAGAAGAAACGCTAATCAGTATGAACTGTACTAACAAAAATGAATTTCAGCTTATCGATATAACATAACTGTTTTAGTAAGAACAAGTACCCAAAATCGATACAAATTAGCAAAATGTTACGCGCATTCCACCGCAAAACGGTCTGTGTCAATGTTCAGACCAGTCATACTGGATTACCGTTGCTGACATTCCACGAAAGTGTGCAAATTTAGCAATGCGTGAAAATTCATAACGAAATTCAGTTAAAAATCATTCAGTATCAACTGCCTCATGCAGGAAGATACTGAAAACGCACCTAGAGGACAGAGAGCTTGTGCGTAAGCGCCTCCAAGTTTTCCTTACTAAATGTGAAACAGTTGCGGCGAGAGATCAACTTCTTCGGTTACCGTGACGCAGATCTCTGAAGGCAGAGGGAAACTGGAGAACTACGCGCACAGTGATCCGTTGTGATACAGAAACTGTGAGAGGGAAAAGCCAGTGCTTCCACGTAGTGTCGAATGTGATGCTTCCTTCAGAGCGGATGCTATTCATTAAAAGAAAAAAATAAAAGTGGGTACGGCATTATTGGCGGAGAAATCACATGTGGGGTGTTCGATCGTCGTTTTACTTGGCGCCACTTCGGCGATTTGGGCGTCGATGATGAGCAAAAGACACAGGCGCACTTACACACACAAGCACACACACACACACAAAGTCCCGAGCCGAAAAATCCTCAACCTTCCCTTGGCCTCGTGATCCAGAGCTATGCTAACCACGTGACCACGAACTGCTTACACAGTGAAGGAGAACTTACGTTACAGGAAGATCCTTCTCCTGTGCATAACTCCACATTCGTTCACCAGCAGCTATCCAAACAACGGCATCAACGCTATGGATTGGCCGCCACAGCCTGTTGATACGAATAAAGAAAAACATAGATGCAAGGAAGTCAAATGTGAAGATACTATGCGTAACAGAAGAAATGCTTCAGTTGATCGACGAAAAAAGGAAGTACAAAAATGTTCAGGGAAATTCAGGAATACAGAAATACAAGCAACTTACGAATAAAATAAATTTAAATTGCACAGAAGCTAAGGCGAAACAGCTGATGGAAAACGTGAAGTCAAGGGCGGTAACATTAAAGAGTGCTGTGGGAATTCCATTGTTCAATGCAGAGGAGAGAATCGATAAGCAGCAAGAGTGCATTGAAGGCTTCTATGAGGAAGAAGACTTTTACGATGACGTAATGGAACAAGAAACAGGAGTCGACAGGCAAAATATACGGGATCCAGTATTAGAATCACAATTTAAAAGAGCTTTCGATGACTTAAGACCAAACAGACAGAAGCGATAGATATGATTCCATTAGAATTCCTGAAATCACTGGTCGGAGTGACAACAAAACGACTATTCAAACTGGTGTGTAGATACTATGAGACTGACGATAGACCATCAGACTTTCGGAAAAACGTCATCCACACAATACCGAAGATAGCAAGAGCCGACAAGGGAAATAATTATCGCATAATCAGGTTAACAGCTCATGGATCCAATCTGCTGACAAGAATAATATACAGAAGAACGGAAAACACAGATCTGTCAGATGACAATAAGCTGCGCTTTAGGAAAGGTAGTCACCAGAGAGGCAATTCTAACGTTAAGTTTGATAATGGAAGCAAGACTCAAGAAATATCAAGATACGTTCATAGGATTTGTAGAGTTTGGAAAAGCGTCAGAGAATGTAAAGTGGTACAAGAAAGACGAAAGTAATGAGAAGTAGCAGAAATAAGAACAGCGAGTAACTTAATAACAGAACTGGGGATCACGAAGTAAACGAAGTTAAGGAATTCTGCTACACAGGCTGGAGGACATAAAAATCAGACTATCACTGGTAAATACGATTACTAGACTAGAAAATTCTACTAGTATCAAACATAAGAATTAATTTTAAGGAGATATTTCCGAGAATGTACGTTTGGAGAACAGCATTGTATGGTAGTGAAACATGGACCGTAGGAAAACCGGAATAGAGATCATCGAAGCATTTGAGATGTGATACTACAGAAGAATGTTGAAAATTAGGTGAACTGATATGGTAATGAATCAGGAGGTCCTCCGAGAAATCGTCGAGGTAATGAACAAATGGAAAATCACTGACCAGGAGAAGAGACAGGATGACAGGACATCTGCTAAGACGTCAGGGAACAGCTTCAATGGTACTAGAGGGAGCTGTAGACGGTAAAATCCGTAGATGAAACAGAGGTCGGAATACATCCAACAAATAATTGTGGACGTAGGTTGCAAGTGCTACTCTGTGATTAAAAGGTTGGCATAGGAGAGAAATTCGTTTCGGGCTGTATCAAACCAGTCACAAGACTGATGACTTGAAAAAAAAGAATCCATTTTAGAATATTTGAGCTGAGGTAGCATGAAAGCTGTCAGATAACCGTCCACGAAACCAACCAGCTACATCTGACGCCCTCCGACACTGTGCTCTTGAAACATGGTAGAAACTTTCCTCTTCTGGCAATTACGTGCGATTCCTCACAGATTCCATGCCAAGACGCATGATTAAATTTAGAAACAATGGGCGATTCTGGACAAGATATGAGAAAACTAAACCAGAGGCAATAAAATATGAATTAGTTTCCTCTAAGTTCCCTTTTTAACTGACATGAATAATTTAAATATTATTCTTCAGTTTCTCCCGGAGCCGCGTGGGATTAGCCGAGAGGTCTAGGGCGCTGCAGTCATGGGCTGTGCGGCTGGTTCCGGCGGATGTTCGAGTCCTCCCTCGGGCATGGGTGTGTGTGTTCATCATTAGGATAATTTAGGTTAAGGTAGTGTGTAAGCTTGTGGACTAACGACCTTGGCAGTTAAGTCCCATAAGATTTCATACACATTTGAATATTTTTTCTTCCGGCGCATTTGTTCATCGAACAGTTCAAGGTTGTAACGCTGGTTCGTAGTGTACAAGGGAAAAATATTCCGGCGGTAAGTATCTTTTAAATATGTTTTTAAACACTACATTTCTCTTTCAGTCGCTCTCTGCGTACATACTTAAAAAGTAATAAATTATGAGGGACTTTTTAAGGCTATTTTTTGTTGTTTCGAATCATCTCTCTCTTGCCTCTATTGTTCCCTCCTGCATTCTCCCAAAAAAAGTAACAGATTTCTTCTAATATTTATTCACCTTTAATATCCCCTCCCATGTCTCACACCTAACGAGCTATGGGCTGAGATTGGTAGGCAAGCTGGATGCCTCCGTTTGTATACAGCTGTTAATCATAGAAACCCACTTTCGTCGGCTCTTCTGGACTCGATGTGCTGGTTTCCCGTGAGGTCATGAGAACGTTTCTGATGTTTGCGGTGAGAGAGTTACTTGAGGTTTGTTCAGAAAGCTTCACGTTGCGGAGTAACACTGTTAGGGGCATAGCACGCTAGACTAGCATATATGATATCCATGGAGAGTGCTCAATCGCATTTCTGATATGAAAAGACTAAAAAAAATACGTTCTGTCTCTGTGTGTGCGTGTTAGTTTCATCACCAGTATCTGACATCCGAGGGCGAGTGTTGTAGTTTAGCGCAGAAGCGCTTGACTTGATGGTACGAGCTTCAGATAAGAAGAAGTTTTGTTCTCCAAAGTACTAGAAGTCTGAAACGGAAATTTCCGAACGTCCTGTAAAACATGTGAGGATCGATAGAAGTTAATATCAAACTGTCAGGCAATAGCTTAGAAGGAACTTCACTGGCTGTGAGATATTACTTTACAAATGTGTCCCACGCTCAATTACATAAACCTTTTATTGCAATTTCCCTCTCTTTGTGTCATAAGCGTAGAGCACACCGAACAGTTTATTCATAAGAACTTTTTCTCTCTTCTGAACATAGCATCAGCGATGATTGTTTTGTATTCGTCGTGGGTAGAAGTTATTTTGCGTTCTTCTGAGTATTATAGACTGTATGACAATTTTACTTTGGAATACCGTATTTCTGTCATCGTATTGTGTTACTTTCTACACTTCCTGCTTCAATTTCTGTGTACCTTTGCATTGTGCTTTTTCGGTAATCTTGATAGTTGCACTTTGTTTCTTTGCACATTTCGCTTGTATGATATGAAGCTTTACATTACTCGTAGCCTACGGAATTTCTTTTTGGATGTTCGCGTTCTGCAGGGAAAACTCTGTGTTTGTCTTCTAATTTGCATTCCTCTGTTTTGAGGGTAGTGCCAATGACAGTGTTCTCCAGAAATATCTTTCGTACGTCCATAAAGATCAACTGTTTAAGTAAGCATAATGTTTACATTACAAGCATGGTAGACGCTCCAAGAATGTTAATCACATTTGGTGAATGAGATTTTCAGTTTCCAGTGCGCTTAGAAAGAAAAACAATAGTGGCTGTGACAGCAATTCATTTATGATTTTCAGGCTGCAGTCAGTGCATCTGAATGTTATTAGTATCTATGCTTTAGCCCATAAGACTAGTTACAGAAATGAAAGTAAGTGTCATTGCTTAATACTGTTCATATTTCGGCTCTGAGTCAACTCGACAATGTACCTTTGAGAAACGAGCTACAGTCTGCATTTCCATGTGTGCTCAGAGAAACCGTTCGCAGTGTAAACGTATTATTCGTGTGGCTAGCAAACTGTCAACATCACATAATATGTTAGGAAACTTTGTGATCAAGTTACTTCCTGGAAAGGCACAGATTTATTCTGGTAAATTCACTTGAATTTTCATGCAGCTGTATTAAACAATCTGAGTGATTTTCATGTAAGATGCGGAATTGGTTCATCAGATTTATGGTTTTCAGTCGGGGAAGAAAGTTCCACAGAGAAATGAAACTACTCTCGTCTTTTGCGCCGCAGATCTCTATGTCAACTATAAGTATGGCATTGATAGAGTTTGAAACATTATTCTGCTTTCAGTAGTCGTGCGGCTAGGACATGTGTTTACATCCCTTCCACAGAGCTTCACGGTCACAAGGTTGTTTACTTCGTGTTAGTCTTCGCCAGTGCTCGCACTTTCGACATAGAATGGCGCAGCAGTACCGACAGTCTACCACCAACATTGTCTTCAGTCCGCAGCTGTGGTCTCGCGATTGCGTTCTCGTTTCCCAAGCCCGGGGTCCCGGGTTCGATTCCCGGAGTGGTCAGGGATTTTTCTCCTGCCCCGAGATGATTGGGTGTTTGTGTTGTCCACGTCATTTCATCATCATTCATGAAAGTGACAAGAGTGGACTGAGCAAACGTTGGAAAATTATACCGCGCAGCTGAGCGTCCCACAAACCAAACATCATTATCAAATGGTTCAAATGGCTCTGAGCACTATGGGGCTTAACATCTGAGGTCATCAGTCCTCTAGAACTTAGAACTACTTGAACCTAACTAACCTAAGGACATCACACACATCCATGCCCGAGGCAGGATTCGAAGCTGCGACCGCAACGGTCGCGCGGTTCCAAGCTGTAGCACCCTGAACCGCTTAGCCAACTCGGTCGGCATCATTATCAACATCGGTTTTAATAATGAATTTGCATGACGGAGGGCGTATGAAGTGAAACAATTTATACGAGAAGAAAAGTAGAATTGAACCACCAGATATGATTGAAATCCACTTCTCCAATATAAGCAGAGTGGTCTACGGTCTACGTCAAAAACACCAAGGATAAGGTGTGTGACAATTTTTTTCTTTTTTTTTTGGGTCATCAGTCTTCTGACTGGTTTGATGTGGCCCACCACGAATTCCTCTCCTGTGACAACCTCTTCATCTCATAGTAGCACTTTCAACCAGCATCCTAAATATTTGCTGGATTTATTCCAATCTCTGTCCTCCTCTACAGTTCTTGCCATCTACAGCTCTCTCTACTACTATGGAAGTCATTGCGTCTGTCTTAACAGGTTTCCAATCATCCTGTCCATTCTTCTTGTCAGTATTCTCCACATATTCCTGTCCTCTCCGATTCTGCGCAGAACCTCAATTCTTACAGTATCAGTCCACCTAAATTTCAACATTCGTCTGTAGCACCACATCTCAAATCCTTCGATTCTCTCCTGTGTGCGGCTGGTCCCGTCTGAGGTTCGAGCCCTCCCTCGGGCATGGGTGTGTGTGTTTGTCCTTAGGATAATTTAGGTTAAGTAGTGTGTAAGCTTAGGGACTGATGACCTTAGCGGTTAAGTCCCATAAGATTTCACACACATTTGAACATTTGATTCTCTTATGTTCAGATTTTCCCACAGTACGTGTTTCACTACTATACAATGCTGTACTCCAGACTTACACTCTCCGAAATTTCTTCCTTAAATTAAGGCCTATGTTTCATACTAGCAGACTTCTTTTGGCCAGGAATGCCCTTTTTGTCAGTGCTAGTCTGCTTTTGATGTCCTCCTTGCCTAGGTAGCAGAATTCATCATCTCCTTCGTGACCATCAGTCCCGATGTTAAGTTTCTCGCTGTTCTTATGTCTGCTACTTCTCATTACTTTCGTCTTTCTTTAATTTACTCTCAATCCATATAATGTACTCTTTAGATTTTTCATTCTATTATGTAATTCTCCTTCACTTTCACTCAGGGTAGCAATGTCATTAGTGAATCGTATCATTGACATCCTTTCACCTCTAATTTTAATACCACTCCTGAACCTTTCTTTTATTTCCATCACTGCTTCTTCGAAGTACAGACTTAACAGTAGGGGCGAAAGACTACATCCCTGTCTTACAACCTTTTTAGTCCGAGTACTTCGTTCTTTCTCATCAGGGGACACCGCTTTAACGTAGCGCTTTCCGTGCGCGCGAGGAGGTTTGGTTGCTCTGGATCTGGAGGGCTTTGCCAGCGACAGCGTAGCTACCAGCCGGGTCCCCCATTCCGGACAGGCCGAAGGGGAGGAACCAGACCCCCTGTGTCCCACAACGACCTATCGATAACCTCACTTCTATCCTTTTCCTAACCCTAGCCCATCCTTGTTCTTTTCCTTTACATTCCCCTCCCCCCCCTCCCCCCTTAACAGATGCTGGCGGTTAAACCACGTATATGGCTGCGGAAGTAATGCCAATCCCATATGCCGAGCATCTGGGCGATAAGGTGACAGCCCCACCAAAGAAGCATTGAGCCAATCACCCGCCCTTCTTAAAAAACCTGAATACTGAAACGATACTTTTTTCTTAGTCGTCCACTCTTATTATTCCGTCTTGTCTCTTGTACATAATGTATATTACTCGTCCCTCACTTTAGTTTACCCCCATTTTTCTCAGAATTTCGAACATTTTGTACCATTTTACATCGTCGAACGCTGTTTCCAGGTCAACAAATCCTATGAACGTGTCTTGATTTTTCTTTAGTCTTGCTTCCATTATCAATCGCAACGTCAGAATTTCCTCTCTGGTCCCTTTACCTTTTCTAAAGTCAAACTGATGGTCATCTAGCATATCGTCAATTTTCTTTTCCATTATTCTTGTCAGCAGCTTGAATGCATGAGCTGTTAAGCTGATTGTGCGATAATTTTCGCACTTGTCAACTCTTGCAGTCTTCGGAATTGTGTGGATGATATTTTTCCGAAAGTCAGACGGTATGTCACCAGACTCATACACTCAACACACCAACGTGAATAGTCATTATGTTGCCACTTCCCCCAACGATTTTAGAAATTCTGATGGAATTTTATCCAGCCCTACTGTCTTATTTGATCTTAAGTCCGCCAAAGCTCTCTTAAATTCTGATTCTAATACTGGATTCCCTACCTCTTCTAAATCGACTCCTGTTTCTTCTTTATCGTATCAGACAAATCTTCCCCCTCATTGAGGCTTTCTACCTATCCGCTCTTCCTCTGCATTTAACAGTGGAATTCCCGTTACACTCCTAATGTAATCCACCTTGCTTTTAATGTCACCGAAGGTTGCTTTCACTTTCCTGTATACTGATTCAGTCTTTCCGACAGACATTTCTTTTTCGATTTCTTCACTTTTTTCAGTTAGCCATTTCGTTTTAGCTTACCTGCACTTCCTATTTATTTAATTACCCGGTGACTTGTATTTCTGTATCCCGGAATTTTTCGGAACATTTTTGTAATTCCTCCTTTCATCGGTCAAATGAAGGGGAAGGAGCAGAAGAAAATATTACAGGAGAATATGGGCTTGCGAAAGGAATGAGAAAGGAGGTAGACTAATTGAGTTCCGTAATAAATTTCAGCTAGTAGTAGTGAATACTCTGTTCAAGATTCACAAGAAGAGGACGTATGCTTGGGAAAGGCCGAGTGATACAGGAAGATTTAAATTAGATTACACCACGGTCAGACAGAGATTACGAAATCAGATACTGCATTGTAAGGCGTAACCAGTCCGCCATGAATATTAGATTTTCATCTGTTATTACGTACTGTATTACCCTTTCAATATCCTCATATACTTCCAGGTTGCAAAGTCGGACATGTATAGCTGTACTATCGTTATCGGTGTTGGTTTGCTGTCGATTCTGATAGGAACAACCCTGTCACTGAACTGTTGACGGTAACTCACTCTCTGTCCAACCTTCCTCTTCATAATGAACAATAATCTCGTTATACTATTCTCTGCTGTGTTGTTCATATTACCCTATACTCATCTGACGAGAAATCCTTGTCTCCTTTCCATTTCACTTTACTGACCCCTACTATATGTAGTGAGCAGTGCTATGGTTCGCGTTGGTGCTGTTTGTAAGTTTCCGCCCTCTGCTGGAGGCCAGACGGTTTTGTTTAGTTCCTTTTCTTCTTCTCGTGTTGACTGGCACCACTCGGTTTCGCAAACGTTGCCTGTCCGCTAGTGGCAGCAGCGGTGTAGATCGATATGTAGTACCAGTTGCCCTACCTTTGGGGCGACGTCATTGTTTTCCGGGTCGTGTGATTGGGCCAGTTCGGTTGGGGACTCAGAAGGAGCCACGTCCGCGCAGTGCCAGAACACTCCGGAACTGCTGGCAGCAGGCATGGACTGCCGGATGGAAGGGCTGTGGTCACGAGGGTGCACGACCTCGTCGTAAACCGGATCCAGCAAGCTTTAAAATGACTGCATTTCAAACCAAGTAGAGAAACCTTCACCATTGTGACATCTCGCGATTCTCCAGTGACTTTGGTTCGTGTTGCTGCTCGTAGTGTCGCCGAGGCGAAAAGAAGCAGATCTGATTAGCTTTCCTCGACTTCTTAAACTGTTTACTGCGTCCAACTTGTTACAATTTGTTAAGTTCAACCAACGGTAATTTTTCTTGCCTGGTGGCCACTAACTTCCCAGTTACCTGACCTGGGGGTTAGTGAATGTAACGGCAGTGTACGTTTCCTCGCTGCTGTCCGATAAGATGTGTAGTTTTGACAGCTTTGTTGACTGTAGGCCGGTTGATGATTCTTCTACTCCGGTGGTAGTGATACCTTTCTCGTTCCGGCGGTCTAAACACAGTATTCTGGGTACATAGTGCAGACCGCTGGTTCCGGCTTTGGCGTATTGTTCCATCGTTGCATTTGGTATATCGGACGTCAGGTATCTTCACCAAGATTATCATTAGTCATTCGCTAGACTGCCACTAGTCTGAGTTACCATCTTGTGAAGTGAATGCTACTCTTGGCTGCCTATCTCATCGCTCGCGGAAAGTGTTTGTTGCCGGACCTTCTCAGGGGTCGATTCCTGGAGCACCGTCTGTAGCCCCTGGGTTCTTGTAAGACATGTGTGCTCTAAAAGGAGGTCTGATGGCTAGTAGTTCTGTATAGCGCTCTTTCAGCCCACGCCTTCTGAGGGGTATAATCTGCCTCAGTACCCTTCAAGGAACTTATATACTGGTCCTAGTCATTTATTATTGCATTATTGATTACAATACCTTGTAATGCCTACATTAAAGGCTACATATGTCTAGTTATTAGTTCTGGTCGCCTTCTGTAATAAATCTGGAGTGTAATGTTCAGTGGATGTTAAGGGTTGTGTTACAAAATTTACCATCATCTTATTTCACCCATTTGGTGATCAGTTGCTTGTTTTTTAATTAACCTTAATTTTGATATTATTCCTGTCGTGTAAGTCCTTCAGCCCAGATCACAGTGGCTTGCTTTTAAAACATTATCTGCTGTATCTGTATTTAATGGTGATTTGCTAAAATGTAACTTACCGAAAACACTATTATTTACACAGTTGTTTATACCTTCATTAATAACGTGTGGTATTTTTATTTATTTTCGAATCTGGAATTACCGGTTTAGAATAAATTTTGTGTAACTGTAATAGGCAACCAATAATTATTGTTTACGGCCCCGTCGACAGTCATAACTGAATCGTGCCGTCCCTTGACTACCAGGTATCATCTAGATTGAGCCTTTGCTTTTCCCTTTTCAGATTTTCCAGTTTTCCTACCACGTTCAAGCTTCTGACACTCCACACCACAGTCTTTTTCTCATGGTCACCTCCCCCTTGGCAGTCCTCTCCCAGAGGTTCGAATGGGGGACTCTTCCGGAATCTTTTGTCGATGGAGAGATCGTCACGACAGTTTTTCAGTTGCAGGGCACGCGTCCTGTGGGCACATTGCATATCTTTAATCCAGTGGTTTTCATTTCCTTCTGCATCGTACGTCACTACAAAGAAGGACTTAAATTTAAACATTCTGTCGGCCATGCCGGAGCAGTGGCTATTGATTAGGCGTGGCTTGGATTAAGAACTGTTGGAGTATTCGAGCTACAATTTGAGATTCAGGCTGATATCGTGCTTGCAGCGCTACAACTCTATGGTAGCAGAAAAATGGACAACCTACACTAAGTACTCGGAGCTTAATGAGGTGCTACAAATACGGATCCAACTATCAAAACATCTGTAGTCTTATCCCACAGTTGGAGGCTGCAGAGCGGTAGTCATTTATGATGGTCAGTCAAAAACTTGCTCGGATTGTGGTCAGCAAGGCCACGTCCGTTCAGCATGTCTTCAACGGAAAATACTACAAGTACCGACAGGTGAAGATGTAGCAACATCTTTGGTGACATCCCTCCCTCTCACATATACAAACGTGTTCCGGAAGGACGCCCCGCTGAACAGTGACCTCACCCAACAGCTGGACAGTCCCGTCAAAGGGCGGATGACGACACGAGCATGGTGGCGGCGGCGACGCCAACCGCCGAGCAGCAGTGACCGATACCTGTAATACAGAGATCGGGACAGAAAATGGTCATCGATAGTTAGGTAGTGTTATCAGCTGTTCCCTTCTCAGACCCAGTGGCAACAAAGACACACGCAAACGTTCTGGTACAGAAACGCACATGCGTAAGCAACGATATTCGAAAGGGCACAAGAACGACGCCTCACCCCGTCGGACGACTGCTTAACATGATGAAGAAAAGGCTGAAGAAGACGGCCACCGTATGGGGGTACCGACACTTCACATCCAGAACACCACAGTCTCGACAGCAGCATACGCCAAGAGCGACCTGAAGAGCTCGAGCGCGACAACGTAGAGCTACCAGCAGTCAGCTGCCAATCCGAGTTGGTAGAAGAAACGACACAGAAAGACGTGGTTGGAAAGACCCAGCCGACGGCAAATCTGCCCAAGGAAACTGGGCTGATGATTGTGAAGTAGTCCCACTTTCGGTCGCAACAGGCGACACGGCGGGGGCGGTGTTCTGTATAAAGTTAGAAATACAGCCAACGCCGGTGGACAAGACGGAGCCACGCACCCTGTCAGTCAAGAGCAGGTGGTGTAAGCTCCCACAGCCGATACACACGCGATGCAACGAAGACCGGGATATCGGCTTGCCTCCATCAACATCAATACAATACGATCTTCAATTAAGATACCTTTACCCAAAGATACGCTACAAGCGGAGAAGATCGACATCGTCCTCCTGTAAAAAGTATGCGCTGACGAATTTCCTGTCATGTACGGGTTCGAATCCAAAGTATAAAAAAAATAATAATTTAAAACTGCTCTGTGCACTATGGGACTTAACATCTGAAGTCATCAGTCCCCTAGAACTTAGAACAACCTAAACCTAACCAACCGAAGGACGACACACACATCCATGCCAGAGGCAGAATTCGAACCTGCGACTGTAGCGGTTGCGCGGTTTCAGACTGAAGCGCCTAGAGCCGCTCGGCCACTGCGGCCGGCCCTACGTATCACACGCCTCTGGAACTGGCAGCGGCATAGTAATACTTCTCAGTCAGAGTATCGCGGCAAAGGATGTACTGTACGTACCGTTGGCGCGGGGATTAGCAATAATGGTGCTTGATGTATGACACATCAACATCTGTGCGCCCTCCGGTACAGACAGGAGATGAGAGTGTTTCCGCTTCTTCGCAGAGGAAATTGCCCCGCTCTTCCAAGGTCGAGACGACCGTTTAATCCTACGAATGTTGGTGCACAATATGCATTGGTTGCCGCCTGCGAACATGTCCATGACCTCCATCCTGAATACTCCCAAACGACGAGTCATTCCGCTAGCCGTCTCGCCCGAATATATGTTGCACGCAGTCTTAACGCTGACCTCATCGAAGCCTGTGGCCTGCAGCCTACGCCGACCATAAGGCATTAATCTGTACGATCTCCGTCCAGCGGTAGCAGATATGGCTGAGGCGCGATCCTTCGAAAATGAACGTCACCCATTTGAGAGATGACATTTAAGTTTGGAGATCTTGCGAACGATTGCTCCAGCCGTATCCTACAATCCTACGTTGGTGGATGGATTGTACCAAACTGGCGCTACGCTGCTCAGTAGTAACATACGTTCGTTAGCTTTCAGTGTGGCGACGTGAGACAACGGAATATTATTTCACTGTGTTACGTAATGCACCGACCAAGTGCCTTCTCCGGAGCGGCAAGCGGTAGTACGACGATCTAAGGCCAGAATTATAGCCATGATGCAACGCCAACCTGAAGATGTTACGGTCAGGGCACGGACACTAGACCGGGTTGCGGGAGAACGCCCAACATGTGTCATATCATCAACGAAAGCAAAAGAAGACGAAGAGCTCTGGTACAAGCTGTGAACACGGATGATGGCAGACGCCTAACAGCATAACAAGAAGTAGGTAATACCCTTGTGGAACATTGCACTCAGCTTTACACTGCAGTGGATACCGATATGGTGGCAATTACCGATATTACACATACGATATTCGGCACCACTGAACCAGAAGCGGAGGCACAACTAATGGAGGAGAATACAGAGGAAGAAGTGATGGAGGCCATTGGTAGGGAAGCGGTGAATAAATCGCCATGACCAGACGGCCTCCCTTTGGTACGTTGTAGAACCTTTAGCTTTCTCATGGCACCCCGATGGATTGCTATCTGCTGTGGATTATAATGTCGCCTGACATGCCCTTCCCGCCGGCTTTTGTCGAGAGGCTAATTATCCCCGATACACAAACCCTTTGGTGGCACACAGATATGGGATTGCGACTTTAAAATATTCACCAGACTATTAGCAGCACTCCTCGAAGAGTATTGCACCAAGTGATCTCACTCGACCAAACGTCGCCCGACGGACCTGCCAACATGCAGAAGGCAGTTTGTGAATATCGCTATTTGATTGCTCTAGCAAACACATGGCGCCTCCATGGAGCACAAAAATCGATAGATTTTAGTCAAGCCTTTGATAGAGTGAGTCATTCAATTTTTGTAGAAGAAGTACAGATGCACATACGGTTTCCACGACCATTTGATGCGGCTACTCCAAAGTGCTCGTCAGTGGACATACGATGAAATCCCTCATCGTAGCGAGATCAGTCAGACAAGAATAGCCCTTATCTACTATAGTATGTGCACTGGCATTCGATGTGTTACTCTGCGGCCATCCTCACCGCTTGACAAGACTGGCCTTGCGAGGATATACTTTCAAGTGTAAGGCGTGTGCGGATAACCTGGTGCTCGTAGCGCCAAATGGAAATTATACGCACGTGGGTCACATATATGGAGCGGCCACTCGCAGCCGCAAAAATGTAGACAAGTCTTCGACGATGGGTATTGGGACTGGACTCACGGAAGAATGTCCAGCAGCTTTATGACTAACGGATACTTTGAAATGCCTTGAAATACCAACGACAGCCACAACATTACGGCCACCTACCCAATGGCCGGCAGGTCCACCTTGACACGGATAACAGCTGCGACGCATCGTAGGATGAAAGCAATGAGGTCTTGGTAGAGCGCTGGAGGAAGCTGCCACCACATCTGCACACACAAGTCACCTAATGCCCAAAATTCCGCGGAAGGGGCATTGAACTCTGACGCCAAGTACGGTCACATCCCAGATGTATTCGGTAGGGTTCAGATCTGCCGAGTTTACGAGGGGGAGGGGGGTGGGGAGCGGCGGCAGTACATCAGTTCCAACTCGCCACTGTGTTCCTAGCAGCACTCCATCACACTCCTGGCCTTATGACATGGCGCGTTATCTTGCTGAAAAATGTCACTGCCATCCGGAAACATGATCATCATGAAGGGGTGAATGTGGTCTGCAAACAGTGTACGGTACTCCTCGGCAATCATAGTGTCTTTCACGATCTCCACTAGAGATATATGCCCACCTGAATGTTCCACAGACCATAATGGAGCCGCCCTCAGCTTGTCTCCGTCTCGTAGTGCAGGTGTCAAGGAGCTGTTCCGCTGGAAAATGACTGATTCGCGCCCTGCCATTGGCATAATGAAGTTATTGGGATTCATCAGACCATACAGCACTGTGCCACTGCGCCAATGTCCAGTGCCGATGGTCACATGCCAGAAGCTGCCGATGTTGTGGCGTTAACCTTGGCACATGCATACGTCGTCGGCTTTGGAGGCCCATCTGGTGCTCTGCTTGTTCAGAAACACTTGTACTCTGGCCAGCATTTAAGTCTGATAAAACTTCCGCCACTGTTCGCCAGCTGTCCTGTTCTACCAGTCTGCCCAGTCTACTCCTCAGATGACGCTGCTATCGCCTGGACGGGTTTATATCGATAGTGGATAGGTGATGATTATGATCTACCTAATCAGTGTACGTCGCACAGCAGCGCATAACCATAACAGAGAATGAGTCCGGACAGCGTCAACGGGGACATCATAAGGGCGTTAGACGCTAACCAGCGGGTCACATACGTAAACACCCACCTAGCGTTACCCATACTGCACTCTGCCCAAGTACATACGATGATGGTGATGACAGAAAGACGCATACTGGCGGCCTACGGTTCCTTCGTTAGTGCAAGCCTACTACTTAGAGCAAGACACGACGCCCTTACCCTCGTTCATCGTAGGTGTGCATTTGATCTTCTGCATTTTCAAGTACATTACTGTTTCCAAAGATGATAAAGCAAAGACAAACATGATGTTAAGGCAAAGACAAACATCTCAACTTCTTAATGTATCGGTCCTTAGTTTATTGTAAAATTTAATCAGTGACTATTTTTTTAAAAAACGAAGGATCTATGTATCAGCACAATGTTAAAACTGTGGATACGACATCAGATATGTCAGAATCTTAATAGAAGAAATTGAACGAGTTTCTCGGACAGTGTCAGTGGCGCTCTTGCTCATTTTCAAGTCATTTAAGCATATAGGCGCTTTATTTATCGAGTACAGCTACGTTCAGATGGCTCTTCCGGAAACCAGACATCCAAAGGAGTCCAAATTAATTGTCATGAAGTATGGCGACGGAAACATCATGTTTCCTTAGAGATAGATACACGTGGAATGTCATACCTAACAGTTAATTGTAAAAACGTCGCCCGGTCCATGCTCCACGCAATTCATAGGACGGGTTCGCCATTATGCCGTCGGTGACAAACCCTGCACAACGATGACACCGCCTCATATGTGGCCCCTAGGCGGAAGTGTGGCGTCTGGTGACAAAAATGATCGTTTATTTTCCTTCGAATGGGACAACAGAACTTTTGACCGGAGACTGTATTCTTCTCGGAGCGATGCACAATCCATGTACTAAAACGTATGCAGTACGTGGCTTCGCGGACGACGACACAAAGAATACGATAGAATTTTGAACTTTTTACAGAAATGGCATCAGATCGTGAGTAGTCTGAAATGCCGACAGTATTTGTCTGTGTTCCTATGGAGTACTTTCACGAACTCCCGCATAGCTAGATCGTCCAGTTACATTATCGATGCGATGAAACAAAGAACGGAAGATAAGAGAGCGGCGGGGAGATTGGAAATCAAATCCTACATTATGCTGCGTCTTTATTTCTTCATGTTGTGCGAGAACGGGGTTACGTTTGTATAGCTTTCAAGCAGTACAGATATATTATTTGTGGTATTACAATGAAGCGGTTGTTACTAATTCGACTTCACTGAACTCTTATATGTGTAACAGGATTTGTTTTTATATATGAAAGTTATTCATTAAAATGTTTAGGATAGTTGGAGAACTATTTTGTGGGAACATAATTTTATTGTGTTTTCCAATTTCTGATGATCCTTTAACTTTCCAAAGTGTACTATTTAAGTACAATGTTAGTTTTAGGTCATTCTGATTATTTGAAATTGTTAATCTCATTCTACAAACTGAAATATAAAGTCAGGTTTTTGTATTTTATTTTGTTCCTGTTAATACGTTGATGTAATGCTCTGAAGAAGGAAAATGAAACTTCCTGCAGATGAGTAAAAATTTGGTCTGTAGTATAGGATTTGAAAGGTGCTCTTCCCATGCAGTGGCATGTGACCATGTAAATATGTGAACATCTAAATAGAATGAGGCTTTCTATCAATAAAAAAGTAGACTGCTGGGACATCAAGCCCGTATACATTGAAAAAAAACATAAAAGAGAAAGAGAAAGAAGCACCACTTGCTCTTAGCGTAGTGGTAATGTGATAGCTGTATTCGCTATAGGTTGGAAGCTCTCCGAAGGACCATTATTTTGCATCCACATTTCTCATATTCTTTAAATTGACAGATCGGAAATCTGCAAGAACATCTTGGAAAAACTCTGTAAACATACTTAGGAACAAAGTCATGCACCAGCCTGTAACTTTCTACGTACTTATGGGCTGAGGCCCAAAGTTTTATCAAGGAGTTGTGATATCACCTAAAAGGGGTGAATAATTTAACTGGATTTGCTCACTAAATAATAGGTGTAGGGATATACACATAGTACAACTGCTTGGTAAAACTTTGGGCCTCGGTCCATGAGTAGATAAAAGGGTCTAAGCTGAAGCACATATACATGTCAGTATCCCCACACCTATTATTAAGTGAGCCACCCAGTTCAGTTATTCACTTCTTTTAGATAATATCACAATTCCTTGACAAATTTTGGGCCTCAGTCCATAAGTATATAAAAACTTCTGGGCTGGTGGATTACTTCATTGGTAGATAAGTTTAGTCATGTTGTGTAATTGCTCAATTGTGTAATTCCATATGTAAGTTGTAAAAAAATAGTCACTGAGTAAATTTTACAATAAACTAAGGACCGATACATTAAGAAGTTGAGATGTTTGTCTTTGCCTTAACATCATGTTTGTCTTTGCTTTATTATCTTTGGAAACAGTAATGTACTTGAAAATTGGTTTATACCCGAAACATAGCTTGTGCATTAACCGTAATAAAATTTGTGGAGCAAGGCAAAAAACAGCGTTGCTTACGTAATTTACAACGTTCCACCAATAACCCACAGTAGAACCAGTTAAAATACATATTTGATTAAATAGTGAGCGGTATTCGACAGTTTGCTAAGTAACTGTACAATTTCGTCAGTGGCAGACTGAGACCTTGCCATGGTAACGATAAAAATAGTTTCAAACAATCAACCCCCAGCCTGTTAATGGAACTTAAATTATGTCCCTGGATGTAATCCAATAATGGGTTACGAAAATATCGTTCTTTGTTTCAGCTAAACCCTCTGTCCAGAGGGGTGTATCTAGAATGCTTAACGGCAGATAAACGAAATCGTTTCATTCAAACCCACGTAGTGCAGTTTGTCTGCAACTACTCATACGCTTGGTCGGTATTATAAAGGTAGAATCTCGGCTTCGAGAGAGGTCCTGGGCACATCAACCTGTCTAGTCTTAATACTGCTCGTCAGCTCTTGCATAAATGAAAAATCGAGGGTCACAAAAATACAACAGAAGGTAACGACAAACAGATGTGGACGCTAGCAATCACACAGTTGGAATCGCCATACAAGAAATTGATAAAGTGCTTAAAAATTCCAAAAATCCTAAACTATGAGTTTTAGATAATACGAGAATGGAACAAATGAAACATTCAGGAAACGAATGAAGTTCATCTACATCTACATCTACATCTACATGACTACTCTGCAATTCACATTTAAGTGCTTGGCAGAGGGTTCATCGAACCACAATCATACTATCTCTCTACAATTCCACTCCCGAACAGCGAGCGGGAAAAACGAACACCTAAACCTTTCTGTTCGAGCTCTGCCGTCTATTACTACGAACTGCGACCTTCCTGACAGGAAATCGCGAATCCAGTCGCACAACTGAGACGATATCCCATAGCTCCGCAGCTTGATTAGAAATCGCTTATGAGGAACGGTGTCAAAAGCTTTCCGGAAATCTAGAAATACGGAATCAACTTGAGATCCCCTGTCGATAGCGACCATTACTTCGTGGGAATAAAGAGCTAGCTGCGTTGAACAAGAGCGATGTTTTCTGAAGCCATGCTGATTACGTGTCAATAGATCGTTCCCTCTTATTTTATTTTGATTATCATTCCTACCTATGTAGGTTGGGCTCAACAAAATATTTTCACATTCGGAAGAGAAAGTTGGTGACTGAAATTTCCTAAAAAGGTCTCGCCGCGACGAAAAACGTCTATGCTGTAATGACTTCGGGGTGATTCATAATGTTTGAATACAGTATATGCTCCAAAACCCTACTGAAAACCGACGTCAATGATATAGGTCTGTAGTTAACTGGATTACTCCTACTACCCTTCTTGAACACTGGTGCGACCTGCGCAATTTTCCAATCTGTACGTACAGATCTATCGGTGAGCGAGCGATTGTATATGAGTGCTAAGTAGGGAGCTATAGTATCAGCGTAATCTGAAAGGAACCTAATCGGTATACAATCTGGACCTGAAGACTTGCCCGTATCAAGCGATTTGAGTTGCTTCGCAACCCCTAAGGTATCTACTTCTAAGAAACTCATGCTAGCAGATGTTCGTGTTTCAAATTCTGGAATATTCCATTCGTCTTCCCTGGTGAAGGAATTTCGGAAAACTGCGTTCAATAACTCCGCTTTAGCGGCACATTCGTCGATAACAGTACCATCGGCACTGCGCAGCGAAGGTATTGACTGCGTCTTGCCGCTTGTGTACTTCACATACGACCAGAATTTCTTCGGATTTTCTACCAAATTTCGAGACAATGTTTCGTTGTGGAACCTATTAAAGGCATCTCGCATCGAAGTACGTGCCAAATTTCGCGCGTCTGTAAATTTTAGCCCATCTTCGGGATTTCGCGTTCTTCTGAACTTCGCATGCTTTTTCCGTTGCCTCTGCAACAGCGTTCGGACCTTTTTTGTGTACCACGGGGGATCCGTTCCATCTCTTACCAATTTATGAGGTATGAATATCTCATTTGCTGTTGCTACTATATCTTTGAATTTGAGCCACATCTCGTCTACATTCGCATAGTCAGTTCGGAAGGAATGGAAATTGTCTTTTAGGAAGGCTTCTAGTGGCACTTTATCCGCTTTTTTAAATAAAATTATTTTGCGTTTGTTTCTGATGGATTTGGAAGAAATGGTGTTAAGCCTAGCTACAATGACCTTGTGATCACTAATCCCTGTATCAGTCATGATGCTCTCTATCAGCTCTGGATTGTTTGTGGCCAAGAGGTCAAGTGTGCTTTCGCAACCATTTACAATTCGCGTGGGTTCGTGGACCAACGGCTCGAAATAATTTTCGGAGAATGCATTTAGGACAATCTCGGAAGACGTTTTCTGCCTACCACCGGTTTTGAACAAGTATTTTTGCCAACATACCGAGGGTAGGTTGAAGTCCCCACCAACTATAACCGTATGAGTGGGGTATTTATTTGTTACGAGACTCAAACTTTCTCTGAACTGTTCCGCAACTGTATCATCGGAGTCTGGGGGTCGGTAGAAGGAGCCCATTATTAACTTAATTCGGCTGTTAAGTATAACCTCCACCCATACCAATTCGCACGGAGTATCTACTTCGACTTCACTACAAGATAAACCACTACTGACAGACACAAACACTCCACCACCAATTCTGCCTAATCTATCTTTCCTGAACACCGTCTGAGACTTCGTAAAAATTTCTGCAGAACTTATTTCAGGCTTTAGCCAGCTTTCTGTACCTATAACGATATCAGCTTCTGTGCTTTCTATTAGCGCTTGAAGCTCAGGGACTTTTCCAGCGCAACTACAACAATTTACAACTATAATTCCGACTGTTCCTTGATCCAAGCACGTCCTGTAATTGCCAAGCACCCTTTGACATTGCAGCCCATCCCGCACTTTCCCGAGGCCTTCTAACCAAAAAAACCGCCCAGTCCACGCCACACAGCCTCCGCTACCCGTGTAGCCGCCAGCTGAGTGTAGTGAACTCCTGACCTATTCAGCGGAACCCGAAACCCCACCACCGTATGGCGCAAGTCAAGGAATCTGCAGCCAATACGGTCGCAAAACCGTCTGAGCCTCTGATTCAGACCCTCCACCCGGCTCTGCACCAAAGGTCCGCAGTCGGTTCTGTAAACGATGCTGCAGATGGTGAGCTCTGCCTTCATCTCGTAAGCAAGATCGGCAGCCTTCACCAAATCAGATAGCCGCTGGAATCCAGAGAGAATTTCCTCAGATCCAAAGCGACACACGTCATTAGTGCCGACATGTGCCACCACCTGCAGCTGGCTGCACCCTGTGCTCTTCATGGCATCCGGAAGGACCCTTTCCACATCATGAATGACTCCTCCCGGAATGCACACGGAGTGCACACTGGATTTCTTCCCCTCCTTAGCCGCCGTATCCCTAAGGGCCCCATTACGCGCCTAACATTGGAGCTCCCAACTACCAGTAAGCCCACCCTCTGCGATTGCCCGGACCTTGAAGGCTGAGAATGATCCTCTGAAACAGGGCAGGCAGCTGTATCTGGCTCAGCCAGAGACAGTGCTTGAAACCGGTTTGTCAGACGCACCGGGGAGGCTTTCTGATCAGCCTCCGGGGACGCCTTTCGCTGCCTGCCACGCCTTGGAACGACCTCCCAATCAACCACAGGCGAGGGCTCAGCCCCACTGCGAGCAGCAACCGGGGCAACCACAGCGGCAGACCGATCTAGGGACAGACGGGACGAGGTTGACATCCCCGTGATACCCAAGTCCGGCTCCCCACAGTGGTGCCCATTGGCAACAGCCTCAAGATGCGCGACCGAAGTCAGCGCCGATTGCAGCTGTGAGCGAAGGGATGCCAAGTCAGCCCTCATCCGAACACAGCAATCGCAGTCCCTGTCCATTCTAGTCGATGTTCAACAACAGTTACTGAAACACGAGTCCGTGCCTAGATAACGCAAGCGGAACACGCAAAGAATGTATCAACTAACCTGTACAAATGCCTAACGACTGCGCTACAATCTGCTGAATTTACGATTACAGTAACTAAAACTCGAAATTGCACCTCCTATACGAAACTCACACGCAATTTAAATAAGAATCTACGAAGTAAACACTAAAGCGCGATGCTACAACTGTCAAATACTATAATACGCCCGAAATATATGAATTAAACAATGCAAGTACCCAAAAACACCCAAAGAAATTAATTAAACTACCTAACAAATAAGTAAGCTAGGGTTATACGACTTGCTGCTGCAGCTGCTTATCCAACGGCGGCAGTGTTTACTTGCTCCGAAAAGACGAAAGAAAAAAAATGGTTCAAATGGCTCTGAGCACTGTGTGATTTAACATCTGAGATCATCAGTCCCCTAGAACTTAGAACTACTTGAACCTAACTAACCTAAGGACATCACACACATCCATGCCCGAGGCAGGATTCGAACCTGCGACCGTATTTAGTTATACCCGTACATGTAGACACTATATGCAAGACTTATTGCAAATAGAGTTAGTAGTAAAGAAGTAATAAATTAAAGCGTGATGCCTAATACAGAAGTCTGACTGTACGGCCGGCGAAAATGTTGTAAGCGATAAAGTTCTTTCCTATCATCATTTTCTGGGGAGGGGGCGGGAGCGGCTATCAGTGAGAAAAAAGTTTCGTAAAGATTTGAAATTATGTAGAAACTTCGTCGAAGTCGTTAACTGCTCTCTTTCTCAAAACCGCATGAATGAAGTCCGTGTACTTGTGCGTCGTTGGATACTGTGCCTCGAGACAAACACATAGTTTGTACCTATAGTATCTGCCTCGAGACAAACACACAGTTTCTAATTGTAGTACTTGTGTTATTGTGTTAAACCTTTAAAATAAGATTATACCCACTAAAAACAGATAATGATAGCATTTTAAATTTTTAAACTCTCTAAATAATTACGCGAAATATCTAAAATCGGATTTTTGTTGTCCCTATGCTACAACTGGTACTAAGTTTCGGCTTCTGGGATGGTGTTTTAGTTATCTTCCATACGACTACATAAAGGCAAGTAGATGTTTATAGTTGTTACCAAAACTCTTGAAAAGTAAATAACTGATTTACTCTAACAATACATAATTCAATAGTACACATATACTCTAAAAAATGGGCAACATTTTTAGCAAAAATATCGAGAAGTTCGTTACCATTTTACTTCAGATTTTATGCAATACTCTAATAAACCTTCGCTGGACATACGCTATAAATTTTTACAACTTTCTAGAATAGATTTTTACAAAAACGAACGAAAGAAAATTGGATTTAACGTCCCGTCGACTTCGAGAACATTAGAGACGGAGCACAAGCTCGGTTTCGTCAAGGATGGGGAAGGAAATCAGCCATGACCCTTGAAAGGAAGCATACCGGAGATTTAGAGAAATCACGGACGGATGGACGCCGGTTCGAATCATTGTCCTCCAGAATGCCAGTCCAGGATGCTGGCCACTGCGTCACCTCACTGGGTCAGATTTTTACACAAAGTCTAATAAACTTTTAGACAAACAGGGGAAAAGTGTTTACCAAAACATATCGAAAAGTTCTTGATAATTTTGCTTCAAATTTTTACTCAGTTATCTAATTAACATTCAGATGGACAAAGGCAATGTAATTTTTTAATATATATAATACATAAATACACATGTGATGTGTAAATGGGAAGACTGTTACCAAACGTCTCGGAAAGTTCTTGACAAATTTAAATTGACAAATTTAAATCCAATTCTTATGCGATACTCTTCGGACGCACATTTGTTACACACAAACACACACACACACACATATGTCGAATGTTGGTGTTGACGGGCCCAGGCGAGGCGTAAAGCTTTTTATCGTGCTGTCATAAAGGATACACAGCGACCTTTCGGCTCCGAAACCCCATATCGGTGATGTTTAGTTGAACGGTTCTCATGTTGACACTTGTCGATGGTCCTGCATTGAAATCTGCAGCAATTTGCGGAAGGGTTGCACTTCTGTCACGTTGAACGATTCTCTTCAGTCCTGGTTGGTTCCGCTCTTTCAGCAGCTTTTTTGGCCGCAGCGGTTTCGGAGATTTGATGTTCTACCGGATTGCAGGTGTTCACGGTACACTCGTTAAATGGTCATATGGGAAAATCCCCACTTCATCGCTACCTCGAAGATGTTGTGTCCCATCGCTCGTGGCTCCGACTATAACACCACATTTAAAGTCACTTAAATCTTGATGACCTGCCATTGTAGCAGCAATAACCGATCTAACAATTGCGCCAGACCCTGGTTGTCGTATATAGGCGTTCTCGACCGCAGCGCCGAGTTCTGCCTGTTTACATGTCTCTATATTTGAATGCCAATGCATATACCAGTTTATTTGGCGCTTCAGTGCAATAATGAGTCACGAGAGATGATAACATGCCCTCTATGTATGTGACAGTTCTAGACACCGAAACCAGGTTTTCGGCAAATGATAGTACGCTAAGACGCATGCACTTTGGTACGTTATAAAGAGTCTTAACTCTTGTATCGGTCGAGGTATTAAAGCAGTAGGATTTTTTAAAGAGAATGATATACCTTTTAACGGGGATTGAAGGCGTTTTAAAAGGCGACTACAATGATATAATGCTTGATATTGTAGAGGCTGAAACGCTTCACAGAAGAATCCGAGAAATATTCTAAAACTGGTAATCGGTCGGTTTCGGCTATTGCGTTGCAAATATGCCTATTCCAGGCTACGTTGTGTTTTTTTCCCTCGTGGCTTTCGGGACATGCCCATACAGCTATCTCAATAGTATAATGTCAACTATGACGATATAAACGTGTTGAAGACAACACAACGCCCAGACCCAGAGTATAGAAAAGTATCAGAATTGGACAAGAACCGAAACCGAGACCCTTAGGTTAGCAATCCGCCACCCTGACCATGCACCTACCGAGGCGTCAGGCTATATCGTCTTATCAAAGCTTTCGACTGTGTATTTGTCTGCTTCATCATTTTTTGCACACAGACATGTACACCATTTAGGAGAAGTTAGACATGCTACTTTTAATTGGCGAATGGTGACAAGAGACGAGTTGCCACAGAATTTGGGTTCAGCCAAAGGAATGTCATTAGCATCTAGCACTGACATTAATTCCACACTTAGCAGCTTTACTATATTAGGCACTCGGAGGGTGCGATTTCGAAAATCGTATGGAATTTTGTTGGTTGCTGTGCATCGCTTGGGAAACGACACTAGGTTTTTCCAACCTGTGCTCTTTAGCTAAGGAGCAATGTTTATCACGATAATGTAAAGTTACGTACAACATGCAGCAGTGCTATACTGAAAATCCACGCTGGCTTCGTTAAGTAGAACAATAATGGCCGTGAAGCTTAAATGTATGATGCGGCATTATAGGAAACACCATTGTGGGACCTTACTTCATCCCAAGAATGTGGAACGGAAATAGGTACTCATACTTCGTTAAGAGCATTCTATATGTTCTTCTACTAGAGGTAACACTGGATAGTCGATAGTGTATGTGTTTCCGTCACGCCGACTGCCCTGCTCACTCTTCCCGTGTTGCAGCGCAAATATTGAATGAAACGTTTCCTGGCAGTTGAACAGGACGGAATGCTGTAGTGCAGTTGTTGGCCAGGTCTCTTGTTTTGAGTTCTCTTGATTTATTTCTGTGGGGAGCACTGAAAAATACAATCTAGCACGCAGCCCCAACTACCCCAGACGATTTCCGCCGTCGAACGGCCATAGCGTACAACGTCATATCATCCAAATCTGTGGCTTGCACTCGATGTAGACGATTTGAGCACGTACTTAAGTAAAGTGTAAAACCATGTTTCGTGAAGAGCTTTTCATGTAACTTTCTATGTAACGATTTCTTTCCTTTTGAATGTAACTCACTAATTTAAAATGTGAACACCCGGGATAGTTGATCCTGCATTGTCCTTCCCGTCAAGAGATGGCAGTACTTTTGGCACCCTGATTTGTCAGTTTGCCGGCAGCTGTGGTCGAGCCGTTCTCGGCGCTTCAGTCCGGAACCGTGTTGCTGCTATAGTCGCAGGTTCGAATGCTGCCTCGGAGATGGATGTGTGTGATGTCCTTAGGTTAGTTAGGTTTAAGTGGTTCTAAGTCTAGGGGACTGATGACCTCTGATGTTAAGTCCCATAGTGTTTAGAGCCATTTGAACCATTTTGTTTGAAAGTTTGCTTCCCCCTTCGTGTTCGCAACTCGGTGCTCTGCACTCGCTGGTGGTACATCGCGTGCTGTCCTCGTGCAGCGCGGCGCTCGGATTCACAGCACAAAGTGTTAAGTGTCCTGACGTTCACTGCATATTTCTTTACCCAGGCAGTCGTCCGTAGTATTGGCTGTGTCGCTTTGCCACTGACTTAGGATTCACCGCACCTACCCCGGCCGTTGTTTCTGAAAATGGAAATTATCGTATGGCATTGTTGGCCGGGAGGTCCCATTCGGAGGAGTTCAGCCGCCGTATTGCAAGTCCTGTGTAGTTGACGCCACTTCGGCGACTTACGAGCCAATGATGATGAAAAGGATGATGAAGGACACACAACACCCAGTCTCCTGCCGGGAATCTAACCCGGGCCCTGTGTGGTAGGCGGTAACGCTACCGCTATGCTGCGAAGCGGACGCTGTTTTTGGGAATTTGTGGTGGTAAGTTCCCATGGGACCAAACTTAACTAAAGTAAACTAACTTACTCAAAGGACAACACACACACCAATATCCGAGGGAGGACTCGAACCTCCAACGGGAGGAGCCGCGCGAACCGTTGCAAGGCGCCTGGGACCACGCGGCCTCAACGTTCGGTGCTGTTGTCTAAAATGTTATATCGAACTTCGTTTTCCCGTTTGTACATGTACTACTGCTTTTAAAAACTATTTTTAGCTCCTATCTCTTGTTTATTTTCAGTATGACACCTGATGATGGGCATGTAAGAACCTGAAAGTAGTCGTGTTTTAACTACTGAAAAATAAAAAGAACCTTACAATTGAAACGGTACTTTCAACCTCTGCTCTAAAGGTGAAGTTGCTACTGTTGCAATCTGGTATAATGCATTAACTCCAGTTCGATTGTTTAATTCTCGTGATTCGAGGCTTCAAGGTCCTCGTGGTACACGACGGGTCACCGAAGACGTGCGTCATCTGCAGTTCCACAGGACACATAAAAAGCGGGTGTCTGCGTGCCAAACCGCAGCGTCAATGAAGCACGAAGAGTAACTAACATACACCCAGGTAGTAGATCCGCCTTCACCAGGCGCAGAGTCGCCAGGGCCGAGTCGAGATCAATGGGGCCACTCGCACTCAACGAGGAGGTAAACAAATTAGCAAGAAACTGCACTCTGGCTACCTCTAGTGAAAATACGAAGTAGGCAGACGGACTAGTCACACAAACAACAATTTTAGAATGAAGACTCAGGCCTATAGCACACCGTACACAGACCTTTGAGCGGAAGGACGTCGATCGCGTACGATGCGTGGCGGTGGGTACCCTAGTCATGCCCCCTCCTGTTCCACACGCCAATAAAGCGAGGGAAAAACGACCGTCTATATGCTCCTGCACGATGCCTAATCTCTCTGACCTTATCTTCGTGGTCCTTACGCGAAATGTACGTTGGCAAACATCCTCACATTGATGCTCACCCTGTCCGCCACATCATTTATGTATACAGAAAATAACGGCGATCCCGTCACACTCCCATAGAGCACTTCTGACGATAGCCTCGTCTCTGATGAACACTGGCTGTCGAGGACAACATACTGGGTCCTGTTACTTAAGAAGTCTTCGAGTCACTCACATACCTGGAAACTTATTCCACAAGCTTGTGCCTTTGCTAACAGTCTGCATTGCGGCACTAGGAATATGAAATCCTCCTGTTGCCCTTTATCTATCGTTTGCACGATCTCATGTGAGGGAATGACAAGCTGATTTTCGCACGATCGGTGCTTTGTAAAACCATGCTAATTTGTGAACAGAAGCTTTTCCCTTATAAGTAAATTTGTTATACTCGAACTCAGAATAAGTTCAAGGATTCTGCAGGAAACTGATGTTAAGGATAACGGTCTGCAAATTTCCCTATATGCTATTTTACCCTTTTTATATACAGGTCGCACCTGCACTTTGACGGCTGGGGTGGCCGAGCGGTTCTAGGTGCAACAGTCTGGAACCGCGTGACTGCTACAGTCGCAGGTTCGAATCCATCCTCGGGCATGGATGTGTGTGACGTCCTTAGGTTAGTTGGGTTCAAGTAGTTCTAAGTTCTAGGGGAGTGATGACATCAGAAGTTATGTCCCATAGTGCTCAGAGCCATTTTTCACCTGCACTTTTTTCCGTTCCCTTGGGTCTTTACGCTGGGCGAGAGATTTGCGATAAATGCAACCAAAATAATGAGTCAATGCTATACTCTGTAAAACCGGGGGAGATCTAATAATTGTAGTTAAATAACGCTTAACCCAAATATTATGAATTCCTTTCTATCAAATGTGGATTATTAAACATTACAATGATTTAGTACAATATAACTATTCCCCCAACTTTAGTGTTCTAGGATTAAGAAAGACAGCACAAGAGTTTCCGACTTAGGAAAACACCGGGGCCGAATTTGTTAAGATGAGCGTAGAAGATAAGACCGATGACTTTATGAACACAGCAAACAACAACCTTCCTAATAGTATAACAGCGTGATCCGATGAGATCGTTGAAGAATAGACGCCTCACATTTATGCAATCATATAATATAGTTACTATTGTTAGAACTGAATGGTGGAATGTCTACGGTAATACTTATGTGTAGCAGATGCGAAAGTAGCAATACTTCAAGAGGTGATCACAAATAAAGTCTCCGACGTTTATGGAACAGTAATAATGTATAAGGTGGGCATATCGTCACTCGAAAGTGGGAGAGGCAGTGCGGCAAAAATACACGACCTCTTCTTGGTAAATATAGGGTTGTATCGATACCTAAACCGGAAAACTGCCTTATGGATACCCAGTTTTACAGGGATTATGTTCAGACTGTGCGCTGCAAGATTTACGTTGTCAATAGTGTCAGTGTCACGACTTGCTGGTAGGTGCTGGTACTGGTACGGCCTTACAGCTGCAGACCGTCAACATGAGTCTGGACATGGCGAGCAGGACTTATTCGCAGTTTTATCAAATTAACAGCAATAGTTCTGCGGCTCTTCGCCGTTATTGACCCTTTCCTCCTGAGGTGGCCACTGCATCACAAGATCTGAACCCTTGTGACTTCTGGCTGTGGGGTTCCCAGAAGGAAACGGTTTATCATCGGAACACTATCACACATCGGAGGTTGAAGCTCAGCTTGGCGAGGAAGGTAGCCAAAATCCCATGTGATATATTTCGGGCAGCAGTAAAGCCATCTCTAGTGCAGTCCCAGACTATCGTGGATGCAGGTGGTCGTCATATTGAGCAACGTTTGTAAGGCTGATAAGCAGCTAGCAAATGTTGCCTCTCGTATGAAAGTCAATATGTGTTTCTTTCATCGTTTACCCGTTATTTCTCTTCCGCACGTCTTTACAAATGTTTCCACAATGTTTCCTTCTCCTACGATCACTCATTTCTCATGTGGGCTCTCTCAAACAGCAAAAGTTTAACTATAATTGGTATGTATGCTGGTAAACGCTGCGACTCGCTCCACAGACAAACATGGCAGAAGCGTTTTGTTTCGCGACGAAATAGTGAATCTATTAACGGAAGTGCGAGATAATGCAATTTTAAAAGGAAATTTTAATTGTGTTTTGCGTCGGTAAGATCTGTGCCCTAATTTTAATTTCTGTGAAGAAATTTTCAGGGCTATCGTGACTACCACATCACGGCTCTCCACTACAAACAACAGCGCCTCCTGGGACTAGAGGTCTAGCAACTAAACATGTCGCTCCTAGATGACGAGGTATTGTACCAAACAGTCGCTGAAACATGGACACGATGTCTCCAGAACCAGTCAAGCCAGTCAAGGCATATTATCGGGTGGATTCAAACTGCAAAACCGCAAAAAAGGTAGTGTATTGCCCAAACTATTGGATGCAATGCTGAAATACTGTTCCTTATGCCTACCCGACCCGTACAATGAACGAACGAATTTGGTAGCAAACAGTTTTCGAATGACACACCAAACCAAAAATTTCTGCTTTGTGACTGCATTCATTGGAAGGCAAAAAAGTGCGAGCACGTCTCACAACTTTTATCAGTCAAGAAAATATTCCGGTATACCAAATTATAACGAACAAGGACATAGCTACGATCACCAAATTGCAATTAAGCTTAATACTGAGCGATAGTATATGAATCTTTATCCTGAATCAGAGACCCAACTATGGACGAAGCTTTCCTCTTTAATATACAACCCATAGTTAATGCGGAGGATAACGAAGGGTTTGTCGAAACATCTCGGAAGAAGAAAGAGAAACAATAGTTACAGAATCTCCACGTAACAGATCAGTTGAGTGTCGTTCAAGATTTTGGAACATTATTGGCTATAAACTGACAATAATTTATAACGAACTGTTGGCAGACGATGCATTGTATAGCTTACATATGCAGTTCTTCTATGGGTCGTGATATCTACATCTGCATCTACATCCATACTCCGCAAGCAACCTGACGGTGTGTGGTGGAGGGAACCTTGAATACCTCTACCGGTTCTCCCTTCTATTCCAGTCTCCTATTATTCGTGGAATGAGAGATTTTCGGTATGCCTCTGTTTGGGCTCTAATCTCTCTGATTTTATCCTTACGGTCTCTTCGCGAGACATATACGTAGGAGGGAGTAATATACTGCTTGATACCTCGGTGAACGTATGTTCTCGAAACTTCAACAAAAGCCCGTACCGAGCTACTGAGCGTCTCTCCTGCAGAGTCTTCCACTGGAGTTTATCTATCATCTCCGTAACGCTTTCGCGATTACTAAATGATCCCGCAACGAAGCGCGCTGCTCTCCGTTGGATCTTCTCTATCTCTTCTATCAACCCTATCTAGTACTGATCCCCCACCGGTGAGCAGTGTTCAAGCAGTGGGCGAACAAGTGTACTGTAACCTACTTAGTTTGTTTTCCGACATCATTTCCTCAGGATTCTTCCAATGAATCTCAGTCTGGCATCTGCTTTACCGAAGATTGATTTTATATGGTCATTCCATTTTAAATCACTCCTAATGCCTACTCCCAGATAATTTCTGGAATTAACTGCTTCCAGTTGCTGACCTGCTATACTGTAGCTAGATGATAAAGGATTTTTCTTTCTATGTATTCGCAGTCCATTACACATGTCTACATTAAGATTCAATTGCCATTCTCTGCACCATGCGTCAATTCGTTGCAGATACTCCTGCATTTCAGTACAATTTTCCACTTTTACAACGTCTCGATATACTACAGTATCATCCAAAAAACGCGTCAGTGAACGTCCGATATTATCCACAAGGTCATTTATATATATTGTGAATAGCAACGGTCCTACGACAATCCCCTGCGCCACACCTGAAATCACTCTTAATTCGGAAGACTTCTCTCCATTGAGAATGACATGCTGCGTTCTGTTATCTAGGAACTCTTCAATCCAATCACACAATTGGTCTCATAGTCCATATGCTCTTACTTTGTACATTAAACGACTGTATCAAACGCCTTGCGGAAGTCAAGAAACACGGCATCTACCTGGGAACCCGCGTCTATGGCCCTCTGAGTCTCGTGGACGAACAGAGCGAGCTGGATTTCACACGATCGTATTTTTAGAAACTCATGCTGATTCCTACAGAGTAGATTTCTAGTCTCCAGAAAAGCTATTATACTCGAACATAATACGTGTTCCAGAATTCTACAACTGATCGACGTTAGAGATATAGGTCTATAGTTCTGCACATCTGTTCGACGTCCCTTCTTGAAAACGGGGAGGACCTGTGCCCTTTCCCAATCTTTTGGAATGCTTCGCTCTTCCAGAGACCTACGGAACACCACTGCAAGAAAGGGGGCAATTTCCTTCGCGTACTCTGTGTCAAACCGAACTGGTATCGCATCAGGTCCAGCGGCCTTTCCTCTTTTGAGAGATTTTAATTGTTTTCCTATCTCTCTGTCATCTATTTTGATATCTACCATTTTGTCATCTGTGCAACAATCTAGAGAAGGAAGCACAGTGCAGTCTTCCTCTGTGAAACAGCTTTGGAAAAATACATTTAGTATTTCGGCCTCCAGTCTGTCATCCTCTGTTTCAGTGCCATTTTGGTCACAGAGTGTCTGGGCATTCAATTTTGATCCACCTACCGGTTTGACATAAGATCAAAATTTCTTAGGATTTTCTGCCAATTTAGTACATAGAACTTTACTTTCGAATTCTTTGAACGCCTCTCGCATAGCCCTCCTCAAACTACATTTCGCTTCGTGTAATTTTTGTTTGTCTGCAAAGCTTTGGCTATGATTAACTTTTCTGTGAAGTTCCCTTTTCTTCCGTAGCCGTTTTCTAACTCGGTTGTTGTACCACGGTGGCTCTTTTCCATCTCTTACGATCTTTCTTGGCACATACTCATCTAATGCATATTGTTCGAAGGTTTTGAACTTTGTCCACTGATCCTCAACACTATCAGTACTTGAGACAAAACTTTTGTGTTGAGCCGTCAAGTACTCTGAAATCAGCATTTTGTCACTTTTGCTAAATACAAAAATCTTCCAACTTTTTTTATATTTCTATTTACGGTTGAAATCACCGATGCTTTAACCGCTTTATGATCGCTGATTCCCTGTTCTGCGTTAATTGTTTCAAGTAGTTCGGTTCTGTTTGTCACCAGAAGGTCTAATATGATATCGCCACGAGACGGTTCTCTGTCTAACCGCTCAATGTAGTTTTCAGATAAATCACTTAAAAACAAGTTCACTATATTCTTTGTCCTCGCCACCCGTTATAAACGTATGAATCTCCCAGTCTATATCTGTTAAATTAAAATCTCCACCCAAAACTATAACATGGTCGGGAAATCTACTCGAAATATTTTCCAAATATTCCTTCAGGTGTTCTGCCACAACAGCTGCTGAGGCAGGGGGCCTATAGAGACATCCAATTACCATGTTTCAGCCGTGACCTTCACCGAAATTATTTCATATTTCGGGTCTCCGTCAATTCCCTTCGATACTATTGCACTTTTTATCGCTATAAACACGCCTCCCCCTTCACTGTCCAGCCTGTCTCTGCGGTATACATTCCAACCTGAGTTTAGAATTTCATTGCTGTTTACATCTTCTTTCAGCCAACTTTCCGTCCCTAGTACTGTGTGGGCATTGTGACCGTTTACTAATGAGAGCAGCTCTGTGACCTTTCTATAGATGCTCCAGCAGTTTAATATTACCACATTAATATTGTCATTCCCTGTTGCGTTTTGCCTACTGCTACCTTGTCACTTCTCAGGAGGCATCTTGTCACGCCTCGGAAGGGAATTCTCTAAGCCAAAAAACCCACTTGTGCACTCCATACGTACTCCGCTACCGTTGTAGCCTGTAGCTGTCCCGCGTATAGTGCACGCCTGACCTATTCAGGGGCTACCTACATTTCTCCAGCCGATAGCGGAGGTCGCGAAATTTGCACCCCAGATCTCCGCAAAACCGTCTGAGCCTCCGGGTTAAGTCTTGCACTGGGCTCCAAACCAGAGGACGGCGATCGGTTCTGGGAACGACACTGCAGATAGTTAGCTCAGATTCCACCCCGCGAGCGAGGCTTTCCACCTTCAACAACTCAGCCAACCGCCTGTATGAACTGAGGATGACCTCTGCACCCAGACGGCAGGAGTCATTGGTGCCGACTTGAGCAACAATATGCAGTCGGGTGCACCCAGTGTCTTCTATACCGCTGCAGTGCTTCCTCCACATCTCGGATGATACCCACCGGCAAGGAGACAGAGTGAACACTGGCCTTCTTTCCCGACCTTTCAGCTGTTCCCCTAAGGGCCTCCATCACCCACCTAACACTGGAGCTCCCAGTCACTAATAAACCACTTCCCCCCACCCATGTGGCTGCTCGGACCTTTCTGAAGGAGCGGCCCGTGGAAACCACAGGAAACAAAACGTTTCTACAGGTGACGCAAAAATGGCAACACTACAAAGTAAGATAGAAGCAATAGGCGAGCATCAGTGGCAACAAAAAGTTCTTTACGAGCAGAAACTAGCCGAGGACTCAATAGAAGTGACATTACCTCCAAGGTAGCTATACCTCCTCAACATCCAAATGATATTTTACTCGAAGACAAGGTAAGCAGTGCTTTTAAAAATTGACATGTTTCCAAACGGAAGTTTGCGACCTTTGTAATGTTTGTACAATAATTTATTACGTCAACGATCGCTTATATATATTCACATTACCGGTTTCGGAAAAAATTGTCATCCTCAGATGTGGTTACCCCACTAAAAGCTTCACACATACAAACAAATATAGTTAGAACTTTCAACGTGATACAGTCATTTAACATTCCACAGACTGTACCTATCGTCACATGACAAAAGACTTGCCATGAAAAAACAGAGAACGTAGTCGCATGTCAGGTGTGTTGTGAGAACGACGTGTTCTGTAATTTCCACCTATGATGGAATTTTAATATGTTTGATATACAATTGGAACAAGGAGCTATGAGTAAAAATGAAGATCACTCAGACCAATTATCTTTTCTTAATTTGTTTCAATTAACATCTCAAGACTCATTACGCAAATTTGTGCAGGATGCGATTAGGTATTGGAAATACTAAGTTGTGACTTGAGATCATCACTGACAAAGCTAAATATATTGTGAGTCCTCATTTTCTTGGGCGAAAAAGGCATCAGACGTGAGAGCACATTCAAATTCTGCTACCGAGATTTCGAAGGAAGAACACAATGTATAAGTGCATTTTCCTTCGTACGACCACAGTCGTAAATTTCAATCCCAGCAGACGGGTTGAAATGTCTGTTGTGTAGAAAGAAACTAGAGGACGATGCCTCGGCCTAACAACATAGACGATTTTACTTTGCGGGCAAACATTTTTGTTTTATTTTGGTGGCAGCAGTAGCGACCTGTCGTTGCCATGGTAACCATGCCACGCTCAACAGCGGACACTATGGTAATGATTGCTGCAATATCATAGTTGATCCAACTGGATCCATGACATACTTTCACCGAACCAATCATTACATTATTGGGCGCTGATGTGCTCGGCGTTTAGCGCCCGTAAGGTCCAAATACACAAACACATTATCGGATTCAAAAACACCAACTACTTTACTAGAATATTTATACAACGGAATAAGTAATTCTGTATGACATACAGCAACTGCTAACTTTGCCAGCCTCTGTCGTAAAAGAGCATTTTATGGCGTTACCTGAACAAAACGATAGTTGAAACTTCCTGTAGGTTTAAACTGTGTGCCGCACCGAGACTAGAACTCGGGTTCCTTTGCCGTATGCGGGCAAGTGCTCTACTATTCTTTTTTTTAATATCTCATTTTGTTCTATACAGTTCGTTGAATTTGTTCGTGGCGGACGTCCGATGACACCCGTTCAGGTTGCTCGTTGATCCGTTCACTCAGTTTTTTTATTATAGAGGGTAGCTGAACCCTCTGACGGAACACACTGAGCTACCGCGCCGGCGATGAAGGATGATGATGAAGACGACACAAGAACACTCAGTCATGGCGGGGCTGGAGAAAAGTAAGCTGAGCTACAACAATCTGGAAACGTTCCATAGTCTGTGGCTAAGCCATGTGTCCGCAATATCCTTCGTTCAGGAGTGCTAGTTATGCAAGGATCGCAGAAGCACTTCTGTGAGGTTTGGAAGGTAGGAAACGAGAAACTGGCAGAAGTAAAGCTGTGTGGAAGGGGCCTCAGTCGTGCTTGGGTAGCCCAGATGGGCCGGAACGGTAGCTCAGCGTGTTCGGTCAGAGGGCTTAGCGACCCACTGTAATAAAAACGCAGTGAGCGGATCAACGAACAACCTGAATTGGTGTCATCGGAAGTCCGCCACAAACAAATTCAACGAACAATGTAGAACAAAATGAGATCATTTAAAAAGAGATGGTAGAACACTTGCCCGCGAAAGGCAAAGGTCCCCGAGTTCGAGTCTCGGTCCGACACACAGTTTTAAACAGCCTGGAAGTTTCATATCAGCGTACACTCCGCTACAGAGTGAAAATCTAATTCTGAAAACGATAGATGTTTTGCCTCAGGGAGGTACTGAAGAAATCCCAGCTACCGATTTCCTTCGAAGGTCGCAGCTTGAGTAAAACAAGTGAGGAGCATAGAATGAGAGCAGTCTTCCAGAAACAGGGCGATATCTTACGCTTAAAGTATAGCCTCCACTACATTGATGTTGCAGGCTCACAACCACCATCGCATACCTCATGGTCAATCACGGATGCTTCTAAAACCACCTGTTCCACATCAGTTTTACATCACACACGATGTGTGCACGTGCTTCGTGAGAAAGAATTCAATCATATCTTCATCAGTTGTATTAATCAATATGATTCCGCGAATTGCAAGACCTTCTAAAACAAAACTGTCACCTGCCAGTTTTCATAACTTCGTTGTTATTGGAGAAAAATTAAACAGTACGAGACAGCTGTGACAAAATCATACACATCCTCATTAACCCAACACTCGCTCAGATACACCAAGGACCGCAGGATTCGTCGAGAGGAAATATCCCTTGCTTGGCTAAAAATCACAGAAATCCAGGCTTAGTTCTTTCGGTCAAAGCAACGTTTGCCATCATGTCCTAGTTCCCACCGAATTCAGCTCTTGGAAGTCTACTGTACCCATAGACTGATCCCAGAATACCAAAGGGATAGAGTAGCATTTACAACGCATGGACTCAGTCATTTGTTGGATATATTCCAATCTCTGTCTCCCTCTACATTGTGTGTCCTCTGCGTATCCCTCTAGTGCCATGGACGCTATTCTACGATATCGTAACACATATCCTGTCACAGTGTTCCTTCTTGTACTGTGTTTATAACATATTTCTATCCTCGTCTATTCTGTAGAGGTATCGTCACTTTTTATCTATGTACACCTAATTTTCAATATCCACCTGTAGCACCACATCTGTGACGATTCGCTTCTCTTCTTTTCTGGTTTTTCCACAGTCAGTGGACGGCTTCTATGCAATGCTGTACTCCAGACGTACATTCCCAGTAACTTCTTCCTCAAGTTAAGGTATATGTTTGTTACTAGCAGACTTCTTTTAGCGACGAATTCCCTCTTTACCTGCACTAGTCTGCTGCATACTACAAGTTGCTCACTCTTATAAACGTACCCCGCTATAAATACAACAACTGCATATATTGTTCTGGTACAATTTTATGATTAGCGCCATAAAATCGTGGTGGACCGCGTCAATCGTGCTATGCAGTCGTCAATGCATGCGTGCCTGAAGTGCGTAAGTAGTTAAGCAGACACCATAGTGTGAACATTTATAACGCTGATTGAGAATCTATAAAAATACGTATGTGTTCAGTAGAGCTGAAGTCTAACTAGGGAGGCGATTAAATTAGCCGTAATTGTTAAAAATACGGCAATCCGTTGACAAAACGTCATACAGGAGTTGAAATGATTACCATTAGTATTGATAGTGTATGCATATTCCTTGCTACCCTGTTAAAAAAAATTTTGTGCTCAGGATTACACAGTTCAGTACCTCAGTATCTGATACAGAACTACACAGCAGCTCTACACTCTATCACTCCCACGGTGAGTGAGTAGGACAAATGATATCATGGAAGTCGTCCTTTGCTGACACCACCATTGACCTCATCGAACCTAACGCGTAATTCTTCTGGCTAGGAGGCTGGGCAACCTATTATGCCGCCCCAATGACTATAATTTTCTATGAACTACACCGCGCGTTGCTGTATGTACTGATCTACAAAGCAGCCAGCGCTGATACGTTCCTGCATTTTAATGACAAGCTACTATTCAAGGGCCTTTCGTTTACTGGTCTGTCATCCACACCACGCGATTCTTTAAGGTGAAAGCACTCGTAATTCTACAAGTCTCAGCTTTTCCCGATAATTCTGCAGACTCCGTTGTCTGCTTACTGTGCGATCCGACGATTACCTGGCGTCCCAGTCTTATTATCAGTTGTAACTTATCACATGCCCTCTACGTGACAAAAGATTCCATTCCGACAGCAGAGCGCGGGATGTAAAAAAAAAAAAAAAAAAAAAAAAAAAAAAAAAAAAAAAAAAAATTGCAGACAAATTCGAGTATTAGAACTCGCTCTCTGAGGGTCCTTTACAAACTTAATTGCGTATATAGATAGCTGTGGTGGTTTCCATTAATAATTAACATTAATGTCAGCAGTGGGCTCAACATGATCCACGTTAGTTCTTCTATATGTTTTGATGAGTCAATTTGCGAATATAAAACAACGTATATTTCGATTGAATTGACTCAGAAGCTTAAATTTTTTACTCTAGTGTCTTTGTAATATTTTTAACGCATTATTAACTCGAATCTCATATCTCTAGAAATATTTTATTCAGTTTAAAAAGTAATAGGATGTTTCGGGGATGGAAGCATTCTTAGTTGACTTACCTAAACTACAGACATTTTCAGAATGATTATAATCTATTCACGGGATCGTCTTTGTCACCTCAGATGTGTGTGACTATTGTTGAAAGATAGCTGTTAGTACCGAGAAAGATAACGCTTCTCCATTTACATGCCTTAAGTTTCGATAAAGGACAAACGCCATTGTTCAGGAATGAACATTCACTGCTTGGAAACATCATATTATATTAACACAGATGACGGTATATAATGTTAAAAGTGGCTAAATGGAACATTAACACAGTAAAAAGAACAGAAAGCTCCTAATGTCCGATTACAGGATTAGTACCCAGCCTGTGGAACACAGAACATATTTTAATATTTAATAGTGTTAAAGAGCGATGGTATATACATAAAACCAGTATTAGTCGGATGGAAGTCTTCTTGGAAGGGTTTGTGGAAAGAGCATACAACGCGCTACTGTTCGAATTTTATAGCAGTGATCCACTGAGGGGAGTCATTATCAGGTAGATATGACTGTAGACGTCGAACGAATTCCGGGACGTTCTCCTAGGATCCTAACATATCGGTATAACGCTTTCGAAAACGTCGCAGGCCCCTTGGGGAAATAACATGTGGATCTTTGGATAAAAACCGGATGATGTTGTTTCGTGGTAAGAAAGACTCCTCCTATTCTGTAGGACGGTTATAAAATCCCCCTACAGCCAACTAGATTTAGGTTTGTCATGATTTCATTAAACAGTTTTGGCGAATTCTGTGATGGTGTCTTTGAAATAGTACGGCCGATTTCCAATTGCAGCCTCGTCCAGTAAACTGAACGTTAAACAGCAATATTCCTTCTTTCTTTTAGAAGAAAGGAATCGTTGTCTCGTGAAACCGCGTTGGATAAATTTTGAGAACCTGTGTTCGAAGAAGGCAGTGCGACAATTCTGTCGCCGTCATCATATATGTCACGTAGTGATAATAAAAATAAGGTGAAAGAGATTAAGGTGCGTTGAGAGGCTGTAGGAATTTCTCCCTCTCCCAACACGCGACTGAAATAGGACAAAAAAATGGCTAATATTGGCACCAAGTACCCTCCGCCATGCACCTTACAGCAGTTTGCGTAATGTATGAGTAAATATAGATATTGCTACAGTACTTGAACATGCACTTACGCGGAAAATTATTGCTAATCTTATAATAATGGACAGAAGCTATATGATGAAACAACAATGAGATAGTCGCTTTCCTAGGAAACGACAGCTCAACAAAGCTGCAGAGGGTATATAAAGAAACACGCTGCGACCACATTCAGTACAGTTCAGCAGAGGGGAGGTCAGCATGGTCGCCTCCCCGTCTCGCCGCCTCCCCGTCTCGCCGCCTCCCCGTATCGCCGCCTCCCCGTCTCGCCGCCTCCACGTATCCCCGCCTCCACGTATCGCCGCCTCCACGCATCGCCACCTCTACTTATCGCCGCTTCCACGTATCGCCGCCTCCACGTATCGCCGCCTCCACGTATCGCCGCCTCCCCGTATCGCCGCCTCCACGTCTTGCCGCCTCCACGTCTCGCCGCCTCCCCGCCTCACCGCCTCCCCGTCTCGCCGCCTCCCCGTCTCGCCGCCTCCCCGTCTCGCCGCCTCCCCGTCTCGCCGCCTCCCCGTCTCGCCGCCTCCACGTCTCGCCGCCTCCACGTATCGCCGCCTCCCCGTATCGCCGCCTCCACGTCTCACCGCCTCCACGTCTCGCCGCCTCCCCGCCTCCCCGCCTCACCGCCTCCCCGTCTCGCCGCCTCCCCGTCTCGCCGCCTCCCCGTCTCGCCGCCTCCACGTATCGCCGCCTCCCCGTATCGCCGCCTCCACGTCTCGCCGCCTCCACGTCTCGCCGCCTCCCCGCCTCACCGCCTCGCCGCCTCACCGCCTCGCCGCCTCCACGTCTCGCCGCCTCCCCGTCACGCCGCCTCCCCGTCTCGCCGCCTCCCCGTCACGCCGCCTCCACGTCTCGCCGCCTCCCCGTCTCGCCGCCTCCACGTAAAGCCGCCTCCATGTATCGCCGCCTCCCCGTATTGCCGCCTCCACGTCTCGCCGCCTCCACGTCTCGCCGCCTCCACGTCTCGCCGCTTCGCCGCCTCCCCGTCACGCCGCCTCCCCGTCTCGCCGCCTCCCCGTCTCGCCGCCTCCCCGTCTCGCCGCCTCCCCGTCTCGCCGCCTCCACGTATCGCCGCCTCCACGTATCGCCGCCTCCACGTATCGCCGCCTCCACGTATCGCCGCCTCCACGTATCGCCGCCTCCACGTATCGCCGCCTCCACGTATCGCCGCTTCCCCGTCTCGTCGCTTCTCCGTCTCGTCGCATCAACTTCCCTGCAGTGCACCGAGCTACAGAGTCCTCAGTTCCAATCAAGGTTTTTGGGAGGTTTTCCTTGATTGTAAGGCGAATGCCGGAACTGTTTACCTCCTCCCATCGATACAGAGATGTAATTCATGTAAATAATAAATTGAGAAATAAATGCTATAAGCGTACTTTGCCTTGTCTTTAATGAATTTTTATGTAAAGGAACTGAATAATAAATGACAGTGTATAGCTGACTGTTGCTCTGAAGCAGAAAGTTTAGTCTGTTCACATAAACCTAATGGTTTTCAATGGGGTAGGGGAAAAGATAGAAATATAACACAGAAACGAAGAGAGAACAAACATTTGCTCACAGAGCACAGAAAAATGTAGTCCTATGTGTTTTCTTTTACATGTAAATGAAAGAGAACTGATGTTTAACTTAGGTGCATGCAAACATTCAGTGTTAATACGTGAAATATACAACGCTAGTTGTATCTCTATCGTTTCACTGCGTAGTGCTCCACGTACACATTAGTTATTAGGTGGACACATTACTGTAGACATTATCAGTTATTCAGCTGTTCAGCATTCGTTAGTCGCAAGCAATATCTCTGGATTAGGGAATCTGTGGCAGGCTGGCTGATTGCGTTCACGATTTATTGCACCTGAAAGATATATGCGTTGCTTTTAGCGTCCACTGTGGTTCTTTATATTTACCAAAAGGCTTAACAACTTATCAGCTAAGCAATATAATCTATGCTGGAACAGTAAGTAGAAAATACCACCAAGATATAACATCGCGGTTAACTGATTAGTGATAGTGATCTGGTAAACTACGTTCGATCCATATCAGTATGCTGTTGATGAAAGTCTGTGCAACTTATATTCAAATGTAGCTTATTTTTTAACGGTAGCAGTAAGAGGAGTCCAAAAATATTGTTAAATGTTGCTCGTTTTAGCTTTTCATTACCTTTGTGAAGATCACGAGATATAATGAGGTACAGGAAGATGTGAAGGATGTTTATTGAGCAGATACTGTGTACAGTGCGAAGAAGGATATTTACTGAGCAGATATTATGTGCAGTGTGAAGACGGCAAACGTATGTTGTACTGTAGTCGTAAAATGGCATTTTAGTAGTCCATATTTCGATCAAATAAGTTATCAACTTTTCAGTGTGCTGCTATGAAGCATTCAGAATGTTGTCCTTCAGTAATAGGGTGTAACACAGCATTTCATTAAGCCCTCATTAAAGAAATTGTTTTTATACTCACATAGTTAGTAGGCTTTCCCACTATATTAAGCCTGAGATTAAGTTGAATCGCAGTACAACTCTGAAAGAGAAAATTACCTAAATTTAAGGGATCGTTATGGACAGAACACATGTAACAGAAATTGATGTGAAACACTGGAATTGTTCTCAAACGCACAAACTGATGCTATGATAAGACTGGTGTAACATAGTGACGCATATTTTCATTAAAAAAGTCAATACATTACGTTGAATTTTGTACAGATCGCTTGCTTATCTTTAGGATTTGCGAAAGCAAATTATCGAGTGTCTACTGTTTTATGTACTTAAGCATATGAGCTAGTCCATGACAGTAAAGACGAAGAGTTTAATTTTTGTTATGGTTTGATTCTCGCGCAGATAAAAAAGTGGTTTCTACAAAGGAAGACCAGACAGCGGGCTGTGCTATGTTACAGGACAGGAAACAATCCTGGCTGTCAAAACTTTCGTGCCTGCTGACAAGATTTTTCAATACTGTAAGTACCAAAGAATTTGAGGCGAACCCACTGCTCGTTACAGAATTCGTAATCCAGAGGAAGTATTTTTAAGATTCTGATAATCCGTAAACGAATGAGTGCAAATATTTTGTAGTTATCATAAATATAACTTAATTTGCAAGGACCTTAGAACATCCGCATTTGTTAATTGAGCTTTTGATTTGTTGCATCGTGTTCATTGGGTCAGGAAAGTAAAATATTTTGTATTCGTAAAAACAACGTGAAGCTATGTTCAGGAGTTAACTTATGAAATCCGTCAACTATATTTAGAATACGTTATTTTATTGTCGAATTAACATTTCGTGTCACAGCTTCATAGTTGACAAAGGATCATCATTGCGGGATCAACCTTTAATATTGTAGTGATTAAGCCGTTCCACTGAACTATGCGGATATTTAGAATACGTTATTTTATTGTCGAATTAACATTTCGTGTCACAGCTTCATAGTTGACAAAGGATCATCATTGCGGGATCAACCTTTAATATTGTAGTGATTAAGCCGCTCCACTGAACTATGCGGATCAGTATCGGATCTATTACAATATTAGTTTCCACAAAGAGAGATTCAGTGACAGCGATACTCTGCAAGCAAAGGTATACTACATGGTGGAGATCACCTTAAACATATTTTCGCCCGCAGATAGAGCGTGGGAAAAATTACTGTAAACCTCCAAATGTACTCTGTTCTCTCTCTTTTTTCTCTTGATCCTTGAGCGATACATATGCAGAAGACAGTAGAGTTACTTCCTAAGAATTCTCGAAAACTGATTCTCTAGACATATTCAGTGAAGTTTCAAAACAACAATGTCTCCTTGGCGCCAAAAATCACGATTCAGTTTCACAAAATAGGTCCCATCTCCGTGTGACCTACAATGCCCCATTTACGATAGAGCTTTGACTTTCTTCGATTTTCTCAGTTAGACAAGCTTTATGAGGGCTTCACACACTGATGTACGACTGCAGAATAACTTGCATTAAGGGGACACGCCCCTGAACTGGCTGCATTTTTAGCATTATCTTCACCCTCATAATGCAGCTGATCTATAAATGAGAGATAGCTGAAAACTCTGAAGTACAATTAGGTCTTTAGTCAAAGCATTTCCCAAAAAATCATTGAGATATTTATTATACTTTGGTACTGACAACAATATTTATAATAGTATAAAACACAGACCACTACCTCACTGCGGTACCATTTTCTTTGGAACCACTGACTGACTGGAAAAAGAGTCGGAGTAAAGACAACATTCACATAAATGTTTTATGCCTCCAGTTTCCTTCCGTAACGCTGACCTGTGAAAAAGACAAGTCATTCATATTACTACAACAAAGATACTTAAAAATATACCTCAAATATCACCGACATCATCATCATGTTATAAATTTTTCAGGAAATAGTAGGCAAGGGAGGTGGCGGGGTCATTCTAAATATCTGTACCAATTTTTGTGAGTTTAACTTAGGTCATTTAGGAGAAAAGTGTACCTGAATGCTGAAAATTCAAGTTTTCGGTAAATCGCAAAAGAAGTTTTACAGATTTGTTAACTTACCACTATGCTCGTTTAGAACATTCCATCTGTATACTCCAGTTGTCCTCCTGTTTCCTTATCCTCCATACTCTTTCTCTTCATTCTTTTCTTTATCCTTGATTCCTTGGTAGCAGCTTCTGCACCTGTCTCTACTTCGATTACCGGCCGCTTATCAATAGCAATTATAGCTGATGTCATATTCCTTTCCGTCTGGATGTTTAATTTCTTCGTAACATTGAACCTTGAAATTGAAAAATTATTGAATGTTGTTATTGCATCCACGACACCAATCTTCAGCACTGTCAGCCCAACTAATACAGTTTTGGATATTCTCTCCCATATATAGCTGTTGAAGCTTTCATTTGCATTCTGAGAGAGATCATGGATACATTTCATAAGTAGATTTTTATTTGCCAGATCCCTATATTAGACCTAACTAACTGCCTCCATTATAGCAAGTGGTAAGACCTGCTTGTGGGTAGCATTGCTCTGCCAGTAATTACACCACGAATCTTCACCTTTTGGACACATAGCATGCTGTGGGGTTTCGTCTGTTGACACTCTGTGAAACCATGTTGCCCAGACAACTCGTCTCATGTTCTCCAAATCTCCTACATTTCTCCTTATTGCTAGTATATAATATTGAGTCAAAGAATCAGTTTCACTTTTGTAAGACGACCTGGACCACCTATGTGTTTTCCGTCAGACAGTTTTCTTCCACTGAAGTCTTTACATAATTTTCCTAGCCGAGCTCCCATTGTTTTTGTACATGCCCAACACATTCAAGCTTTTCTATCAGAGTGTCCCCATTTGGTCTGTCATTAACAACAGTAATGTGTCCTTTACAACCTCCATCTCAAAGGTAGCCTACATACCTCACACTACAACTGATCTCTGATCTTCTAAAAATGTTTAGAACTCCTTTCGTTTCCATGTTTCCACTTGGCCGTTAAATTTTTTTACCCAAATATAGGTTCCAATAAATTTACTTGAACAACCCTGACAGTGGTTTGTTAGACATTCATAATATAGTATCTTACCAGTTTCAATAAAAGTGGCAGTTACTGCCCCATTCGGAGAAGTATGACCTCTCTTCTGCCAAGATCCATCAAATGCTGCCACAATGTCTGTATTCTCAGACAAGATTCCTGTTTCTTCTGCTGCTCTTTTCATTGAATGTTCACTTACACCACAATAAGTATTATGTATTAATTTATAGTATCTGTCGAACTTCAGTGGAGGCAGAGGTAAATCCGTCACTGCACAAAAAGTCTGGGCAGCTCTCCTTCCCCTTCCAATACATCGCATTGCGTAAGCAAGCTGAACATTTACAATGTAATGTCGACTATCAGTTACTGGCGGTGTCATAGTATCACTGTGCATCTTCACACGAGTTACAGGCACTCACTAACCGACTTTAAAGACCCTTCCTTGCTGAAATGTACTCAGAATCGTCAATACTATCTTCACAATCGCAGTACTTACATTTCACAGCACTCTTCAGAAGTGTTGACACCATATTTAGGTTCAGAATAACATTTCCGTCGTTATTTCTGCTCACAATACTACTAGGCTTGTTCTCATTACGTTCAGAAAGTGAAAGTTTACCTCTAGAAGCACTGCCTGTAGACTCAGTTTCCACAGGCGACTTTTGAAGCAACTGATGTGTATTATTCGGTTGTGTTTGGAACTGGGTGACGCGAAGCTTTCGTCTGGGACTAAATTTCTTTACTCTCGGCGTTTGTAGCACAGGAAATACACACACAGAAAGGAAACAATACACAATAACTACAAAACCACACGGTTGTGAATTTCCGAAATCATATATTCTCAGTCTTCTAGACATGGCTGTGCTTTGGTTCTGGGAGTCAATACCTTCTAGCATACACCTGTGTTAACGATCCGTAACTAATGACCGAAAAATCGGAAGAACAAAATAATGCATTACGTATTCTGACGCACTTTAAACTGACAGATGGGCGTAGCCCTGTGCAACATTACGTTCAATCTCAATTTTAGAACGAACGGAAAATGATAATGCCCATAAACTATACATTTTTGAAATCAGCATGAAATATTCTTTTCTACAGAGCAAGAAATTTTTGTTATTTTCTCGAGCATATCCCCTTAAACGCTTTTGTGTGACTTTCTGACCATGTGAACGTCCTCTCCCGAATTTTAATAGTCAGCCACTCAATAATGAACAACTCCTCTCTTGACCGTCTGCCACTGAAGTTTGGTAAGCAACTACGTAACATTCTGGGGTCGACTAAATGATCCTGTAACAAACGCGCAGTTCCTCTTTAGAACTTGTCTGTCTCTTCTATGCATCCAGCCTAGTAACGGTCTAGAACGCGGTCGTCGAAATCAATCAAGTATTCGTGCAGCCCGCTGTTTTCGGCCGTATTTTATGGCAATATGCTTGTGGAAACTAATAGCACCATCCAGAAACGTCAACTAACATTAAGACCTTCTTAAAACTGTATGTTTTTCGCTCAGTAACAAACAAACAACATACAGAAACAGTAAAATTTTAAGAAGTGCTTAATTTGGCCGTGAGCTAAGTAAAGTCTGCCACTTACATCAGGCGCAAAGTGTTATGTACCGAGGTCACTGCAGAGTTAAAAGAAATGAGAGGGGAAAGATTTTATTGCTTTTCTTCCAATGCTGACAACATACAAACGTGCGCAAGTAGCAACGACTAGCTGCTCCGGCATACACTGAACAGTCAAAGAAACTGGTACACCATTCTAATATCGTGTAGGACCCCGGCGGGCCCGCAGATGTGCCGCAACACGACATGACATGGACTTGACTAATTTTAAAAGAGACTCTCCACACAGACAACAAGTTTCCAGTCATCAACAGTCCAATATCGGTGTTGACGGGCCCAGGCAAGGCGTAAAGGTGTGTCGTGCAGTCATGACTATGTGATCTAAAGTATCCGGACACTTAGTTAATTAGTTGCGTGTCCCATTGATCAATTGCATGGTACTGTAGCCGTTATGATGTGGAACCTGTCAAGTGCACAAGAAATGCACATGTGAAACAAGATTTCTTGAAATATAGATATATAATAAGTAATAATATTTCTATTATTTACCCCATTCCCTTAAATAGCACTATATTTATAGATTTATTTATTCCTATTCAAGAATTCATCTTTGGTATACAAGGAGTTGTCAACAAGATATGATTTCAATTTATTTTTGAAGATATTACTACTGTCTGTCAGAGATTTTATTTCATCTGGTAATTTGTCAAAAAATTTTATAGCAGCATGTTTTACGCCATTCTGTGCCAAAGATAGATTCAGTAAAGGATAGTATAAGTCTTTCTTTTTTCTTTTTCTGGTGTTATAATCATGAAATTCACTGTTGTTTTAAACTCGTCCAAGTTGTTGAGTACAAATTTCATTAGTGAGTAAATGTACTGTGAGGCTGTTTTAAGAATTCACAATCTTTTAAAAAGATGCCTACAAGATGTGCAACTATGAACCCCTTTCTTTTGAGCAGTGAATACTTTTTGTCTAAATGTTGAGTTACCCCAAACTATTATTCCCTATGACATCGGAGAGTGAAAGTATGCAAAATATGTTAGCTTACTAATTTCTATATCCTTAAAATTGACAATATTCTAATTTCAAAAGTTGCCGAACCTTGTCGCTTTAGAAGATCCAAAATACAAATTTTCCAATTAAGATTGTCATCTATATGTATACCCAAAAACTTAGTATGCACTACCATGTCTACTGAATTCTGTTGATGTCTTATATTTATTGAAGGAACTGCACTTTTTGCAGCAGATGGTTGGATGTACTATGTTTTTTCAAAGTTTAGAGGAAGCCCATTTGCAGAAAACCAATTAATGACTTATCAAGACACCTCATTTGTACCATATTCAATTGGAGTTTCTTTTACCAGATTAATAACGATGCTTGTATCATCAGCAAACAGTGTCGGTTTAGCTTCCTCTTTCAGATAGGAAGGTAGGTCGTTTTCATATATCAACAACAGAAGGGGACCCATGATTGAACCTTGTGGAACACCCAATGTAGTTTCACTGCAGTTAGGTAAAGTGGCAAACTTATTTAGATCACTTGAGCCATATAAGGAAACATTTTGCTTCCTGTTCTGTATGTATGACTTAAACCACTCCTATGTTATTCCATTTATACCATAGAACTGTAAAATCTGTAACATACTGTAATGGTTCCTAAGATCAAATGCTTTGAACAAGTCACAGAAAATTCCTATTGGTGAAATTTTACTATTTAAAGACTATTATGTGGACAGTGAAATTGTATATTGCTGTCTCAATGGAACAGCATTTTTGAAATCCGAACTGTGATAAACCATGTATCCCATTACTGTTGAGATGGCTAAACGCTCTTGAGTACATTATTTTCTCGAAGATTTTTGAAAATGCTGTAAATGAGGATACTGGCAGTTAATTATTGAAATCTGTGGTGTCCCCATTTTTGTAGAGTAGCCTGACAATGTCATATTTTGACCTGTCTGGGAAAATGCCTTGAGTTCATGACGCATTACATATGTGACTCAAAACATCACCTGTAATTGCTCCACATTGTTTTAATATCTTATTAGAGATGTCATCTACTCCAACAGAACAATTATTTTTCAAGGATTTAATAATTTCACTTATTTCACAAGAGGTTGTTAGGTGAAATTTAATCTGACTAATTTTTTTCAAAACGGACTCTTCCATGTACTGTCTGGCTTCTTCTTTTGCATTGTTCTCACCGATTTCTTCTCCTACACTTAAGAAATGGTTGTTAAATATATTAGCTACTTTTGTACTGTTGGTTAGGTTAGTCCCTTTCTCCTTGATAGAAATACTACCTACCCCAATGGTTAGTTTTCCTGTCTCCCTTCTATCAACATTACATAATGATTTGAATTTATTGCCAGAGTTGTCAATTTCTTCTGTAACATACGTATTTGTTGATTTTTCTCAGTATGTTACAATAATTTTTATAGTATAAAACTACTTCTGCACTTTTACTAGTTCTTGCTGTCTCATAAAGTTTTCTTTTTCTTTCTGAAGACACTATAATACCTGTAGTAATCCAAGGTTTCTTTGAAAAGTGTGTGGTGTTACATTTAGTAATTTTCTTTGGGAAACAATGTTGAAAAAGGGATATAAATTTATCAAGAAGTATGTTGCGTTTATCATTAGCATTTGACTCATTATACACATCTCCCCTATTAACATTTCTTAAGCTTTCTTTGAAGTGCTTTATAGATACCGGGTTGAGCGACCATACACTTTACTTAATGGTTTCCGAACTGTACATTCTGTTAGGTTTTGTAAGTTAAACATTTGTGCATCATGGTCTGACAACCCATTTACCTCAGGGAGAGCATGTGTTTGTTTTACACTCTATCTCTGTACAAATACATTACCTATTAGTGTGCTACTGTCTTGAGCTATACGTGTAGGGAAATTCATCACTGATTCTAAGTAATATGTTGTTAATAACACTTCTAGTTTACTTTTCCTCTCAGAATTATTTAGAAAGTTTACATTGAAATCACCACAGATTAATAACTTCTTCTTTTTGTCTGAGAGACAGCACAAAAGGGGGTCAAACTTTTTTATGAATTGCTCCCAGTCTCCTAATGGCCACCTGTACACTGTTGCTAATATCAATACTATATTATCTGGCTGAAGTTCAAATGCACAAACCTTAAAGTGCTGATCAACACAAAATTTGCTTACATCTACAGTTTTGCATTTATATCCTTGTTTCATGAAAATGGCAACTCCTTTGTTCATCGAAGATTTACAAGTGTAAGATACTAAATTATACCCACTTATACTGTCACTATCCATGCCCAAACGTACATGCTGATCAGACAGAGTATATCAATCTTATTCTTATTTTTGAGATCATCTAAACACATTAATAGCTGATCTACTTTATTTTTTATTCCCCTGATATTTTGATCAGGTAAGTTGACACTAACCTCATCTTTACCCCAATTTACTGTACATAAAGTTTCCTCTATTCTATTTATCTTGATTGTTGTCTGTCTGGACTTTGGCTTTAATCCAAAAAAATCTGTCTGCCTGGATCCATTAACTACAGGGAACACCCGTTGTGTGACTTTGGAGCCCCTTACAGTTTCTGCTAATAGAGAAGCTAACTTATTTTTCCCCACCCTGTTCAGGTGCAGACCATGTGTAGTGTATCCCCACCTACCAATAGCATTTACTGGAACATCACTTATGTGAGATTTTGTCGGTGCCTGGAGCATCCGGTTCAGCTCAGTGTTAACATGCCTTACAGCAGTGTTTACCCAGTGCTGATCACGGCACTGAAAAACCTCCACATACCCCACATATGTGTGCTCAGTTTCTGCTCCTATTTTATCCAGGTCACTTCTAATACTGTATCTTGGATTCATAGCCAATTATAATTACCTGATCTTCCTTCCCAAAATCCCTGCATAGCTGACTTACGTTTTCTGTCATCTGGCTAATGCTAGCACGTGGTTTCACAAAACTTGTGATCTGGTACCATGCACCTAATTTCTCCTGAAGCTGCTGGCCCACACCCCTCCCATGACTGCTGCGTATATGCAGAATTCTTCTTTTCCTGTTCTGGTTTGACCCCGATCTGTCTTTTTTCTTTAAGCTAATATTCTGCTTCAACCTACTTTCAACTACATCTGGATGAGGCCCTTCCTCCACTTCAGATAGCAAGACAAACTGATTTACTAATTGAATTTCTGGAGTTTTTTCAAGTGTTTCCCTGCTTCGCCCTTTGCCTTCTACCTTTTCCTAGTTCCCAGTCTCTTTCTCCTCCCCTAACCTACATAATTCGGAGTTCGCGTTTTCAAATTCAGCCTTAAGCGCACAATTTTTTGCCTCCTTTTCAACTTTCTACATAACCTACACTGCCATGGAATGTATGAAAATTATTTACAAGTTCATATCGCCCTCCATCGGTAGTGCTGGAATTAAATATGCTACTGTCCCACCCTTACACTTGATGAAAGATTTGACTCTCGCAGGCATACGTTCAGTCAGGTGCTGGAAGGTTTCTTGGGGAATGGCAGTCCATTCTTTACGGTGTGTTGCCTTGAGGAGAGGTATCGATGTCGGTCGGTGAGGCCTCACACGAAATCGGCGTTCCAAAACATCTCACAGGTGTTCTATAGGATTCAGGTCAGGACTCTGTGCAGGCCAGTCCATTACAGGGATGTTATTGTCGTGTAATCACTCCGCCACGGGCCGTTCATTATGAACAGGTGCTCGATCGTGTTGAAAGATGCAATCACCATCCCGAAATGCTCCTCAGCCGTGTGAAGCAAGAAGGTGCTTAAAACATCAATGCAGGCCTGTGATAGTGCGAGGCAAAACAACAATGGGTGCAAGGCCCCCCCTCCCCCCCCACCCCCAAAGGAAAACACGGCCACTCCATAACACCACTGCCTCCGAATTTTAATTTTGGCACTACACACCCTCGCAGATGAAGTTGACCAGGCATTCAAAAATGGTTCAAATGGCTCTGAGCACTATGGGACTTAACAGCTGTGGTCATCAGTCCCCTAGAACTTAGAACTACTTAAACCTAACTAACCTAAGGACATCACACACATCCATGCCCGAGGCAGGATTCGAACTTGCGACCGTAGCAGTCGCACGGTTCCGGACTACGCGCCTAGAACCGCGAGACCACCGCGGCCGGCTGACCAGGCATTCGCCATACCCACATCCTGCCATCGAATCGCTACATTGTGTACCGTGATTCGTCACTCCACAAACCTTTTCCTACTGTCCAATCGACCACTGTTTACGTTCTTTACACCAAGCGAGGCGTCGTTTGGAATTTACCGCCGTGATGTGTGGCATATGAACACCCACTCGAACATGAAATCCAAGTATTCTCACCTCCCAACTAACTGTCGTAGTACTTGCGGTGGATCCTGATGCAGTTTGGTATTCCTGTGTGATGGGCAGATGTCAGCCTATTACATATTACGACCCTTTCAACTGTCTGCGGTCTCTGTCTGTCAACAGACGAAGTCGACCTGCACGCCTTTGTGCTGTACGTATCCCTTCACGTTTTAACTTCACTATTACCCAGGAAACAGTGAACCTAGGGATGTTTAGGAGTTTGGAAAATCTCGGGTACAGACGTATGACACAAGTTACACCCAGTCACCTGATCACGTTCGAAGTCCGTGACTTCCGTGAAGCTCCCTATTCTGTACTCTCACGAAGTCTAATGATACCGAGGTCGCTGACATGGGGTAATTGGCAATAGGTGGCACCACAATGCACCTAATATGAAAAACTAATGTTTTTTGGAGTGTCGGTATACTTTTGATCACATAGTGTAAGCCGGCCGCGGTGGTCTCGCGGTTCTAGGCGCGCAGTCCGGAACCGTGAGCGTGCTACGGTCGCAGGTTCGAATCCTGCCTCGGGCATGGATGTGTGTGACGTCCTTAACTTAGTTAGGTTTAAGTAGTTCTAAGTTCTAGGGGACTGATGACCTCAGAAGTTAGGTCCCATAGTGCCCAGAGCCATTTATTTACAAAGCTGCCATTCGACATCCTAACCATTTGTGTTGATTTTCAATTAATTTAGTTACAAAAATAGCCACTGTTGTGTTATATTTGGCCGAATACAAAAGTCCGATTGAAACGGTCCCCTGCAAGCGGTTGGCAATCTTTCAGATGCTAGGGAATCAAGATTCCTAAAAAATGTGCCCGAAAATCTAAAAAACAACATGGGATCCTATTGCGAAGATCCTGTCCACAGTAGCCACTTACGTACGGAAATGTGGTCGCCAATTAAACCTTCAGAAAATTCATGTAATTCCAGTATATTACTTTGTTTTACACTTAAGAACACTTGTGATAGCTTACAATATGTAGATCCAAATGTGTAAGTGGTAGGCTTTTGTCAATAACCATGGTTTAGTGAAATTTGAATTTCTCTTTGTGTGGTCACTTTACTCCCCTCCCTCCCAGCTTCCTATGCAGCCCGATGTGTTGCGTTACAATGTCAGTATTGTCTCCTAAGCAAAAAAACTTGACGTCCACTAATCTAGCCTGTCGAGCAATGCTCGACAATCGGACCAACAGGTGTTTTCTAAGCCACTCATTTCGTGGATAAATTACATTCTCTTAAGATTCACCCAATGAGTCTGTCTGGCATCTGCTTTTCCCACTATTTCTTTTATGTGGTCATTCTGTTTTAGATCTTTCTGGATGTTTACTTCTAGGTAGTTAATATTCCCAGTGATTTGTTGCCAAAAGTGTAATTGTAAAGAAGCAGATTACTTCGCCTTTTGTGCGCATTATGTTATATTTATTTTTCTTCAGCGTCAACTGCCACTTTCTACATCAATCATCGATTGTCTGCAGGTCTTCTTGCAATTTGTTAGTCATCTAGCGCTCCTTCCCTCTTACAGACAACTGCATCATCAGCCAACAGCCTCGTAGAGATTCCGAAGTTACCCACTATATCCTTTGTACATTGTGTAAATAGTACGGTCCTACTACACTCACTTGGGTTATTCCTGAAATTGCCTTCGCATCTTTCGACTTTGTTCCGATAAGAGCGAAGTGTTGACTTCTAACTGCAAGGGAGCCCTGAATCTATTCACAAACCTGAACAGATACTGGGTAAGCTCACTGCAGAACTGTATAAATGCGTTCCTGACGTCAAGGAGATCAGCATCAAATTGGGCGCCTACGTCTACAGGACTCTGTATCTCGTGGACGAACAGAGTGAGCAAGAAATAAAGATGACCACGGCACAGTTCATGCCGCCGCTTGCTCTGGCTGGTGCTTCAGACACTTGGCGGCTGCCAGGGTCAAGCAGATAAGTTGTTCTTATTGCGGCACTCCCTTGTCGCGACACAGCAGGTATGCTGTCGCCTAGACCACACCAAACAGCTTGCCATCATTACGTTCGCTGGGAACTCAACATGAGGTCTGAGTTCATTTGTCGAAATCATTTCGGCTGTTTATAAGATGCAGATGCTTTTTTAATCTGACTCTATGTGGAACCTGGAAATGTTCAGCGACCGCAGTTGTTGGTGAAAGAAGGCACTGCATCAGCCGTAACTGGCGTTTATTGTGCCGGCCGGTGTGGCCGAGCGGTTGTAGGCACTTCAGTCTTGAACCGCACGACCGGTACGATCGCAGGTTCGAATCCTGCCTCGGACACGGATGTGTGTGATGACCTTAGATTGGTTAGGTTTAAGTAGTTCTAAGTTCTAGGGGACTGATGACCTCAGGTGATAAGTCCCGTAGTGCTTAGAGCTATTTGAACCTTTTTTTTTTTTTTTCAGCCACCAGTCACTTCGCCAATGGATCAGCGACGTCAGTGATCAGTTGAATGTGCCGAGCGTAGAATTCTAAAATCTTGAGCACACTTCAGGCGACATAGAGGATTATTCGAAAATATCATGTCACCCCATAGAGGAAGTTTCAAAGTTTTATGTTCGCGCATACTTATCCAAACACTTAATATGAGCTCCATGTTTTGCTCATTTCACTCGTGACTAGACAGGTTCCTGTATACTGACACGACAGCTTGAACAGTTTGACTTCTTAGCTTTCAATAGCAGTATTTTAAGCACCTATACAGAAAAAAATCTCAAGATGTGAGTACTGGTGACCTGCGAGGCCAAAAGCAATGAACAAGATCTTATCGTCCACCTCTTCCAGTTCAACGAGGTCGGATGAAAGAACACGCCAAATCCCAAGGTGAAAATGAAAGGGGGCGCCGTATGAATAAAAATAAATAATTGAAATCATCGGCTGGTTGAGTAAACAACCAATTTTACAGCATGTCTAGGTATGACATTCGTGTCGTTACACTATCGCAGAAGAATCACTGGAAGCAGTTTCTTGTATTAAACATCTAGAAGCTTGCATACGGAGCGATCTGAAGGGGAACGACTACATAAAATTAATCGTGGGTAAGGCGGAGGCCACACTGAGATACATTGGAAGACTCCTCAGTAAACGTGGCCCATCAACGAAGAAAGTGGCTTATAAAACACTCGCTCGGGCAGTACTTACATGCTGGTCGTCTGTTTGGGACCCGTACCAGTTTTGATTAATAGAGTAATATGAGGAGATCCAAAGAATCGTAGCACGTTTCGTTTCAGATTCATTTAGGAAGTACTAAAGCGTCATGGATATGGTCAGTCAGTTCTAATGGCAGAGGCGTCTGCATTACGGTATGGTCTACCGTTCAAATTACGAAGGCCTACGTTCCTAGAACAGTCAGACACTATATTGACTCCTGCGACGTTTATCTCATTAGAAAATCATTAAGATGAAACTAAAGAGATTCAAGCCCATACAGAGGGTTACCAGCAATCGTCGTTCCCGTGAACCATATGCAGCTGGAACAGAAAAAGGAGGAATTGACACTGGAACACAAGGTACCCTCCGCTACACCCCGTAAAGTGGCTTTCACATTACATTTTTAGGCTAAATGTAGAAGTGTTCTTTCACAAGAGAGACGAAATACCTGAAATCGGGAAATTATTTACGTTTTACAATATCTGAATAAAGAAAAGGCCTGCATTGTAGACAAACAAGACGTGCTTGGATACACGTTTTTCAAGAAAATTCTTTCAACAGTGTAAATGCGAGATCTATTTACAGAGGAAAATAATTTTCTACTTTATTTGAAAGCTACGATTACAAGAAAATAACAGACAAAGAATTTTTTTTAAAATGCATCATTGTCTGCCTTGTGAAAATTGTTTAATCTGTTGTAAATACATCACTTTTGTCGAGTAAATAAATATGGAAGTTTCGGAAACGTTTGGACGACATATCTTATATTCTTTTCTCAGTAGTGTAGAGAATTTGTCAAGAACATCCGCTATGAATTTTTCTTTGGTAATCAATAAATTGGACTTTAAGGTAAGCTTTCGTATACAGAGTGATTTTAAAGGCTGCGCGCAAACTGAAGGAGCAGATAGAAGAGTCGGAATACAGCAACGTTGGAATAGAAACTCGTGGCCTTGGAGGTTATTCTAAGCCAGTGAAATGTCAATTGAATGGAGCTAATAGAGGATTATTCTAATCTGTCTAATGTGGAAAAGCTATGCGACGTCAGGATAAGACGGAGGAACGACTTTTGTGACGATTTCTTATAATCATACTGGATACAATACTGGAGAACCAAACACATTAATATATTTCTGAGATCGATCTGTCCTCTAGGTCTCTGTAATATTATTCAAGCTATTACAGTAGGTGAACCGCGCCTTTTTTGTTTCCTTAATAAGTCTCCTAGTGTCTGTGTCTAGTGTTCTCTATTATCGCTCTAGCGTTTGTTCCCTAAGATATAGTACTAGGCTAACCTTCGATAAGTCAAAGATTTGAAACAGTCAGTCCCAACGGAAAACTGGCGGTTTCAGAGAATACAACTATTTTCCGCTAGACTATTAAATTTCTTCTCGCTAGACGTATGCCAAACATAAGAAAGTCGTAAGCTTACCTTGGTGTCCATACAAGAGTTTGTTTCCAGAGTACTTCATGCATTACTTTTGGGTATTTCTTCTACCAGGTATTCAGTATTTTCCATGGACAGTTCGAATAATATCTATTCCCCATACTTAGCTCGACGCTCAATACTACTTTAGTGGGGATGTGGTATGATCGCATGGAACATCATAAGACCTTCAATTTCCAAATTTTGTTAATGTCGAGTGACACCGGACTCAAGTCCCCAGTAGGCAGTCATTTGAGAGCGAGTACAATTGTTAGAGAGCCAACACTCACAATAAGCTAATCTAGATCTTCAGCTGCATTACAAAGGCAACACGTTTCTGGGTCGTTAATAGCAGTAATGAGAACTAAAAGTCTCCATAAATAGCGGACAGTCGATGGAGTTTAATGAACAGTTGATGCCAGACATTGCTACTGATCATGGTCTTAGGGGGTTCATCGAGCGCAATTGTTAGTACACTGGACTCACATTCAGGTGAACGAAGGTTTAAATCCGCGTCCGGAAATCCAGATTATATTTTCTGTGATTTCGCTAAATCTCTCCACGCGAATTCCGGGACGGTTCCCTTGAAAAGGGCACGGCAGGTTTCCTTTCCCATCTTGCATCCTTGACCCACTTCGAGCTTGTGCTCCGTCTCTAATGACATCAATGTCGATAACACGTTATACGCCAATGTCCCTTCCTTCTTTCATAGATTATCTGAATATGGACATAATACTGTAATTTCTCTCCGGGGTTTCTATTTATGCAGCTACCTCAGTTTGTCATTTGAACATTTAAGTTTCGTTTTCTTTATTTGTAATTGATGGTGTTCTTTACTAATAGTGTCGCCCCTCCATTACCCTCTAGCTTACCCAACGTTGCCGGCCAGAGTGGCAGAGCGGTTCTAGGCGCTACAGTTTGGAACAGCGCGACCGCTACGGTCGCAGGTTCGAATCCTGCCTTAGGTTAGTTAGGTTTAAGTAGTTTTAAGTCCTAGAGGACTGATGACCTCAGAAGTCAAGTCCCGTAGTGCTCAGAGCCATTTGAACCATTTGGAACAACTTTTCACAATGCCATCAGCATCACATGATCTGTCATCTTTCAGAATTTTAAGAATTCTGTTAATTTCAATAAAGGTCGCTGGTGCTACTTGTAGTTGCTATATTTAGAACGTCATTGTTGAAAGTACTTGCAATTTGTGAATTATCAGTCACAAAATTGTCATTTAGTGTAACTGTTACGGTATAATGTACACTGATTTGTTGTCTTGTCCCTCGTTTGTCAATATCCCATATAGTTTGAATCTTATTATCAACGTTATTTATTTTTATTAGCACTTGCAGACTTCTGGACCTTCTCATGACTTTCCTTAAAATCCTGCAGTACTTTTTGTAGTATGCAACTAGTGTTGTATCTTGACTTACTTTGGCCTGTATATAAATTTCCCTCTTCCTCTTACTTCAGATTCTTATATTCACGGAATTCACATATGTAACTACCGTGATAATGTCCATTTGTGGCTCACTTGTTTTATAGTTTGAAAATACATTTCTTACCTGTCTGCCATTCATTTCGGTGACTTTATGTTTATCTACACACTGGGACACCCAGTTCAATAGATCTTGACGGTGACATCACTTTACAAACTCTAATTGAAACCAACATTATCGTACTTCATAATGGCTTACGGCAGAAATCGTGACAGTAAAAAAAAAATTATAAATTTTGTACGGTTAAAAGCGTACATATAATTCGGAAATTAGGTGGGTGTTTCACGTTCACTTACAGTTGAGATTGTTTATAGTAAAACTGGTTGGGTATTGGATAGATTCGAGGAGCCATTGCTTACATCATAGGATCAACAGGTTGAAATGGATCTGGAGGAATCTCTGAGATTTCTGGCGGACAGAATAAAGGGGCAGATAAGCGGAGTCAAATGCGCAATGGTGCAGTCAGTTTGATCACATTGTATTGGCACCACCGTTTAAGATACGAAAGTTAGATTCAGTGCAATATTTCTGAGTGCACAAGTTACAGCCAAGCGCAGGCCTGTTGACAGTAAGTTACGCTGACCAGCAGTTGCGAAGTAGAATGGAGGCCACAGGGCCGTCGAACCGCTGAAAAGCGTAAACGCAGCAGTTTGCATGGCGCAAGCTACAGGCACAAGTGGCCCACTTGCCCAATCTAGGTGTTATAAGTACGTGACTCGAAGCGGTGCGTTAGCAAAACAGAGGTTCACAGCTGTGTATAAATAGCTGCCCGTTTTCTAACGAGGGGCATTCAAGTGTGGCAGCTCTCCTCGATGGTGGGGCGTCTCACACCACCAGCTACACGCAGCAGCAGACGGTGCGCCAGCACTCCAGTCCACAGCGAGAAGCTGATTCGACCATCCGAGGCCAACGTGGGGTCTGTAGCCAGCCAGCGGCGGGCCACTCGGCAGCTCGCTACCACGGACAGTCTTGTTGGCTCCCAACACACGCCGGAGACATCCAGAGGCGAGAGCCGCAGATTTGGCTGTCGAATTGCAGGCGCCTGTTGTCGCCCACGATCTTAACCATGACGGAGAAGAAGCACGCACTAGGCCTCTCTGTCCCTCCCAACGAGTAGTGCTGAGGCAATCGAGACAAAGGCCGCTGAGTCATCTACCGGCGCATCCTGATGACATCAAAACTCCGCGGCTGTACATGGCTGGGACACCGCAGTACTTTTCACGGGTCGCTGAGGTAGCCCTTCCGCACCAAGCTGTTTTCCAGATAGCGAAGTGGCGTCCTCGGCCACACAGGACCCTGCGACACAAACGGAGAGGAACGCGGCACTGTAACTGGGAATAATGAAACACTTGAAGATCATATTTAATATGGCGCATCCTGTCAGCTTCCATCCACGTCCAACATTCCTCCACCACTTGCCAACATGTACATTTGGCAGTGACAGCTACAACATTTACATTGATGCTTATTCTGATTACATGACATCAGATGTTGGATGGAAAAGATGCGATAAGGGAGAGCTAGTTCATTAGAAGTAAATAGATAGATATTGGAATTTCAAACACGTTCTTGTATTTTTCTGAGGGCAACGAACAGGAAGTAAAGGAAACGGAAGAGAAGTGCGATATTTGTTTCTTTGTGTGAACTGTTATTACTTGTAAAATCCTCAATAACCGAAACCAGAGAAGCTAGTGATGTTGGAAAGCCGGAGTCTAGAGCGAATTTGACGTTCCAGCTCATTCAAAGTTCTTCCGTTCCGTTCAGGTCGGAACTCTGGCCAGGTCTACCATTTCTGGAATGTTTGTGTCCATAAACCATTGCCACACAGATGCTGCTTTGTAACAGAGTGCATTGTCATTCTGATACTATCATCGCCTCAGAACGTTTCCTCTTTTGCACATAAAACATGATGATATCCTTCCACATTTTGCGTTTTCTTCAGAGCAACAAGCGTATCACGCCCTAACCATGAATAACAGCCCCCACACTCCATGCCGTAACACCACTTTCCCCATACTTCACTGTTCGCTCTACACATGATGCCAGATAGTGTTCTCCAGGTATTCGCCAAACCCAAACCCTTCCATCGGGTTGTCACATGGTATATCGTGATTCATGACTCCAAATCACTCGTTTCCAGTCATCCATTATCTAGTGGGGTCGCTCTGTACACCACCTCAAGTGTGGCTTATCATCGACTACAGAAATGTGTGCCTTATGAGGAGTTAATGACCACTTTACGCCATTCTTTTAAAACCATAAGCACAGTCAGTGTGCTGGCCAGACTTTGGAATTCATGAGTGATTCCTTCTACTGATTTCATGCGGCTTTTAACAACCGCCCTTCGCAATGCTGGGCAGTCCCTGTCTGGGTCTGCCTGGTCTTGGTTTAGCTAAGGTTTTTTTTCTTGGCGCTTCCACTTGACAATCACATCACCGACAGTTGCGTTGGTCAGCTATAGCTGGGGTGATATGTCTCTGGTTGATTTGTTACTCGAGTGATATCCCCTTATTAGTGCATCTTCGAAGTCACGAAGCTCTTCTGAGCCACCCATTTTGCTGTTGCTGCTTATCTATTAACAACACAATACCACCGCCTCCTTTTGTAGTGACTTCTGATGGGTAGCATATTTACGACAGGAATGGAAACAGAATGAACTTGGCTAGACATTTAGTATACAAGTTCTTTACTGGAGTCCTTTATATAAGAAAAGACTAAGAAAGTAGAATGTACGTAAATACTATCACAAAAGATGAAAGGGCAAAAGGAATGCGTATAGTTGAGAACCATAACACATGAGGAGACCTTTATCTGGCCTTAGATTTCAAAGGGATGGTGGTGGTGGTGATGAAGAAGAAGAAAAGAAAAAGAAGATGATGAAGAAAAAGATGATGATGAAGATATAACTGTATGATGATAATGATTTGCCATAAATGTAATACTAGTGACTGAGCTAATATATATTCCGAATTCGGAAAATGGATTAAAAGGAGTACTCACGAGCAGCTATAGCTAGAGATTACTGTTTAATAACGCTGAACAACAAACCTAAATTTAAGAGTATCGTCAAAAAGAATCGACGTGGAGAGAAGTGGGCTACTGAAGCACGGAATCAAGTTTGCTGTAGATAATGCTATGATGAATACCAAAACAATTCAGTCTACGAGAAACAGATATCTCTAATAAGTGGTGTCATCCTTGGGTAACAGAAGAAATAATTCAGTTGAGGCACTGAGAACCATAAGAGCCCAAAACAAGTACACAGACTTTTAAGAAAAATAGATATTTGTGAAAATCAAATTTTTAGAAAAAATGCCAGTCTCGTAGGTTTGACCTTTTTTTTAACCAAGCCACAATTTCCTACATTTCATATGAAAAAATAATATACCCACTTTGATATAAAATAACAATTAATATTTAGGATTGTATGAAGCGCTGAGACACATAAAGTCCTAATGCACACCATCGTTGATTTTGAGATTGTGGCTTGTACACATCCTCCTGACATATTTTGATCCTGTGGTGAGTTAGGTCTGCCTGTGCTATAGACCCACACTGTACACGTGAACATTCACTAAAATCTGTCTAACCGATCTCTCTGACATTCCTTTCTATATGGGCCCGACGATGGTGTGCTTTAGGCCCTTCTGCTTCTCAGTGCCTACATTTATGTTTAATGTAAATTCACAAAATTTCCATATATCTCCTAGTGACAATAGTGTCTTTTTTCAGTTGTAAAGTTTGTCATTAATGTGAAACTAGAATCAGAATATAAGGAACACATACTAATTGCACCACGCATACAGTTGTGTCTTACTACGATGCTTCATGGTCCTCGTTACCATCATTTTCCATTAAGCACGTTCTGTGGTCTGAGGTTCAACTAAAACTACAGATATACCTCCGATTACGAAGTACTACTACTACTACTACTACTAATACTACTACCACTACATAAATGATGTAGACACTGAATTATGTTGGCAATCCCAGATAACTATTGGACACAACAGAGAAACAAAATTATGTATTGCGCTTTGGGACCATGTGAAAACCAGTACCAGAGAAATAGGTAAGACAGTTTGTCTTGATTGTTCATGTATACAATGTGGGCCTACAGCATGGATAAAGCTGTTTCACTATAAGGTCGACAGATGTCAGGAGCAGGCATACATGCTAAAATCTCAAAATCGTGGACGTCGGGCGTTACATCTTCACTGTGCTCAGCGCCTCGATTGATCGACGAGAGAAGGGACTAAAAAGATGTTCTGTAATGTTGGGAATACGACAGTGTAAGTTGCTAGTTAATGAAATAAACAGGAAGTGCAGCAAAGCCAAGGCTAAATGACTACGGAAAAACGAGAAAAAATCGAAAAAGAAATGGTCATCGTAAGGACTTGATTGAATATACAGAAAACCCAAAACAACATTGGTGAAATTAAAAGTAAAGGTGTGAACATCAGAACGCAAGAGTAAACCTACTGTTAAACGGAATAGGAGAGAGTGCATACGTGGAAGGTGTGCAATGAAGTGCTCTGCAAGGGGAAATAACTGTCTGATGACGTGATAGAAGAAGAATTGGTAGTTAATATGGAAGACGAAGGGGATGAAATATTAGCGTGAGAGTTTAGCAGAGATATGGTACACTTGCAGTCTAATATGGTGCAATGTTTAGATAACATTGCTATAGAAATTCAAAATCAATGACGGATGGTGGCAACCATACGACTAATCAGTTTGGTTTGTAGAATCTGAGCCCAGACACATACCGTCAGCCTATCGAAATAATATCATCCACACTTTCCCGAAGATGGCAGCGACAGTGAAGTGCGAGGACTACAATCAGCGTAACAGTTCGTACATCCAAATTGTTAGCAAGAGTAGTGTACAGAAGAATAGAAAAGAAAACTGAAAATCTGTTAGATGACGGTTAGTTTGACCTTAGAAAAGCAAAGCCTCCAGAGAGGTGGTTCTGACGTTGCACTTCATAGTGGAAGCAAGACTTTACAAAAATCAAGGGACATTCGGAGGATATGTCGATTTGGGAAATGCATTCGAAAATATAAAATGGTGCGAGATTGCCAGGAAAATAGGGAACGACAGACAATATACGATATGTACAAGAACCAAGAGGTAATAATAAGAGTGGAAGACGTAGAATTATGTGCTCGCATTAAAAAGGGTGTAAAAGGGTTTTTAATTTATTATTGTTACCATAACTTCCTTCATATTTTATTATTTCATAGAAATGTCAGACAAATATTTCATCTTTAAAAGCAAATGAAGCTTTGTACTCCATTGCTACGTAACTTGGTAAAAGTATTTACAGACTAGTGTTGGTGCCATTCTGCAATACGACGGATGCCCGTCGCCGATAGCGAGAAGCTACCGAATAGATCAGGTTGTGGCAAGTCTTGCACACTGCATGTACGTGCATACGTTAAGCCAGAACACACGACAACACGGACATTATTGTCTCAGCAATGCTGTACCAATTCTTACGCTCTGTGTTTCTGGCTCGCTTCTGTCGGCATTATTACCGAAATAGCACTGGTTACTGTTCGCATTTTCTATACTAACGCAATATTTCAAACCAATATAAATTTCACGAACAAAAATTACTCCCCTTTTAAGAAAGGTTTATTTAAAAATAAAAAATTTTAGCACTGCTGATATGGCTAATTGATATTTCGGATATTTACTCGGCTATTAATAAAAAATAAAAATACACGTTATAGCCGAGACGAAACAAATACCGGTTACTCAGAACTAAACAACCGGTATGTGTTTTAACCGGTCGGTTTCCCTCATGCCTGGCTCCCCATTAGATCTTCTCTGTCATATTAATGCTAAATGGTAAGTGCCCCAGACTGATAATTGGTCTCAAATGTCTTTTCCAAGGCACTTCTTTTGTGGATGAATGGCGTTTCCTTAACATTCTACCAATTAATCTCAGACTGGCATCCGCTTTTCGTACTGTTTGTTTTTATATGGTTATCCACTTTAGGTCGCTCCAAATGGTTACCCCTACGTATTTTACGGTAGATACTGTTTCCATTCATTTGTCGCCAATATTGTAATTGTACAGTAGTGGATTTCTTTTATTATGTGCGCGCAGTGTCTTACATTTATTTACGTTCAGCTCCTGCCCCACTCATCAATCATCTGCAGCTCTTCTCTTATTGTTACCTTCTTACACACAACTACGCTACTGAAAACAGTCTCAGGCGGATTCAGACGTTGTCGATTAGTTCATTAATGTAAATAAAGCGGCATGATACACGCCTTTCGAATACTCCAGAAATTACTTTCAGAATTCAAAATTTTTGGTAACATTTTTGGGAAACAGAGATCTTATGAGCAATATAAAATCAATGAAAAAATAGGCTGGATCGCGATGTTATTTTATTAAAATGGCCGGCTTCGGCCTAGTCTTAGGTCATATTCAGACAGTACCATCAGCTGCGTACAACACTCAGTTGTACTCAGTCGCTGAAATTGATGAGAAGCAATGGTTAAGTGCGCATTCTTTTTATTTGGCGAAAAGGTACGACACCAATCCGTGATCGGTATTTTCAGTTTGGTGATAGTGTGCTCAGGTTTCACGTAACAATTCTGTCCACGAGCCCATTACTTTCGATCTGGAAACGACGCAAAAGTTCCTCACAGGTACCGATGCAACGATCTTTCAGTTCAACAGTCAACTGACGTGGCGCCACCGTTGCGCACGTTGTATTGTTTGCAGCACTTCGTAGACAAATGATGTGCTAACCAGCACTAATATCCAAAACAGCGACTAATTAGTTTAAATTAGTTTACAGTTTTCCTTCACAACAGCGGTAATGTATTCGTTCGTTACTGTGCTGTGTCCCTGAACTGGCCGTGGAACATCTTACACAAAAATTTCTCCTCTTTTACACTTTCTACACCACTCGTACACTTGCTGCAGGGGAAAACATGAAAACCGTACTGTACTTCCATCCTGCGATATATTTCCACGTGTTTAACAGCTTCACCACTCAACGAGGTTTCTCAGATTGCTGTTGCAAGCGGTGCACGTCGATAAGGTGTTGGCCACCTTTATAATGGCACAGTTTTCTTTTCTATGATACAGAAACAGGCTACTAACTGCTCATCATTTGTCGAGATGCAAGGATAACTTCTGACAGCTTCCAAACCAATGGTACAACGTTTAGGAATTTTATGGCTCTCTTAAGGATTTCATTTGGATCGCCCTCGCAAATTGGTTGTTTCTTCTGATCTCAGAGGACAGCCTATGATGATTTGGTTGGCGTCGCCCTTCAGCCACACTCACACGAAGCTATTTCTACCCACTGCAATCGATGATGAACCTATCTAAATTTTCCACGACGGAAACGAAGGATAAACAGTATCACTAGAAAATTCCGTTATGCCCTCTAGAATCGTACAGCGATCGTAACGGTATGTTCGTGCATATTTACAGATTGTGTCGTCCCTCATGGTGGTAAGAAATACGCAAGTTTTTGTTCCATTTTGCACAAATTTGCACCCCCAGATGGTGGTGTAGCTCTGCATACGGATCAGCCATATTTCTTTGTACTTCGCATTGGTATCGACAACTTAATTTCCCATTTCCTCAGACAACATAATACTGTTTATGCGACGTTGCGATTGCACGAGGTGCAGGACACGTAATTTTATCACAAGGTTGTGACTGTGACTTCTTTGATGTTGTCTGGACAATTAAGCACGGCAGCCGGACATAATCTACGTAGAACGCAACGGAACTATAAGATGTGTCGTGGTAGTCAAATGTCCCCTATTCAGTCCCACGTTTCTCATAAGATATTTTTCTGCGAGTTTAGTTGAACCTCACCTCTTGAGATGCTGTATATATTTACGGGGCATGACAGGCTTACATTATCGTATTCCAAAACCCCCGTAAGCAGATTCCTTGAGATAAATAAATGATTAAACGTATATACAAATCTGGGTTAGGATTAGAATTACAAGACGCTCTGATGCATCTTTAGCATAATGCAGCAGCCCCCTCCTCCCCCCCCCCCCCCCCCGTCATTTCGCCCCTCTCCCGCCACCCAAAATCTCAACTGGATGCTTTCGCCACTGTTCAGCAACGGTGGATTCTTCTGAAGAGAATAACCTGTTACATAAACGTCAAACATTAGTTGTACTGACATTTGAGAAACGACAACTGGTAAAATGCCTAAGATATTCCTTAACTTTTAGCTAAAAAGTCTATGATCGCGCCTTGCTAGACACAGTGAACTGATGGAAAAAACACAATAAATAACTTCATGTTGGTTGAAAGCTTAACGTAGTGCTTGTGTGGATGTTTAACGAAAGAAATGATTAAGTACAAGATATAAAGTGATTTTTGCCCTGAAACGGCGCTGACCTGAAATTTGTCACTCAATGATAAATTCGAAACCTCTTGTGATAAAACTCGATAATTTTCATACAGGTAAAAGTCACTATACACCGTGCCACACAATATGGCACTAAGGAGACTGGAACAGGGGTGAACATCCAGAAATTGGTTATAACTTAGGACCGTGGACGAAGCAATTTTACCACGACATGTTAGGAAGCAACATGCATAAAAAAGGCGTCTTCGTGGTAAGCACTAACACTCAGCGTCACCGCTCGAATCAATGATAAGAGTAAGGCCTCAGACAAGGCCAGCCGTTTCGGCACTTGTTTAGTAGGTCATTTGTGTAAATTTGGGGTAAGTTCCTATGGGACCAGACTGCTGAAGTTACCGGTCCCTAGGCTTACACACTATTTAATGTAACTTCAAGGACAACACACACACCCATGCCCGAGGGAGCATTCGAACCTCCGACGGGAGGAGCGACGCGAACCGTTTAGATTAGATTAGATTAGATTAATACTTGTTCCATAGATCATGAATACGACACTTCGTAATGATGTGGAACGTGTCAGGTTAACAAAAGATGTCTGTACAAGAAATTACATTACACAAAATATTGCATGACACTAATGATTAAATTTTTTTTTTACTTAGTTTATATCTAAAAATTCAGCCAATGAGTAGAAGGAGTTGTCATCTAGAAATTCTTTTAATTTATTTTTAAATGTTAGATGGCTATCTGTCAGGCTTTTGATGCTGTTTGGTAGGTGCCCAAAGACTTTTGTGGCAGCATAATTTACCCCTTTCTGTGCCAAAGTCAGATTTAACCCTGCATAGTGAAGATCATCCTTTTTCCTGGTGTTATAGGTATGCACACTGCTATTAGTTTTGAATTGGGTTGGATTATTATCAACAAATTTCATAAGGGAATATATATACTGTGAGGTTACTGTGAGGATCCCTAGATCCTTAAATAGATGTCTGCAGGATGGCTATGGGTGGGCTCCAGCAATTATTCTGATTACACGTTTTTGTGCAATGAATACTTTTCTATTCAACGATGAATTACCCCAGAATATGATGCCATACGAAAGCAGTGAATGAAAGTAGGCATAGTAAGCTAATTTACTGAGATTCTTATCACCAAAATTTGCAATAACCCTAATAGCATACGTAGCTGAACTCAGACGTTTCAGCAGACCATCAGTGTGTTGCTTCCAGTTTAACCTCTCATCAATGGACACACCTAAAAATTTTGAAAATTCTACCTTAGCTACAGACTTCTGTTCAAATTCTATATTTATTACTGGAGTTGTGCCATTTACTGTACGGAACTGTATATACTGTGTTTTATCAAAATTTAAAGAGAGTCCGTTTGCTGAGAACCACTCAATAATTTTGTGAAAAACATCATTTACAATTACATCACTTAGTTCTTGGTTTTTGGATGTTATTACTATACTTGTATCATCAGCAAAAAGAACTAACTTTGCATCTTCATCAATGTGGAATGGTAAGTCATTAATGTATATCAAGAACAGTAAAGGACCTAAGACCGAACCCTGCGGGACCCCGTGCTTGATAGCACCCCAGTTTGAGGAATCAGCTGTTGTTTTAACATTACACTAACCACTTATTTCAACTTTCTGCATTCTTCCAGTTAAGTATGAATTAAACCATTTGTGCACTGCCCCACTCAAACCATAATGATTTAGCTTATCTAAAAGAATTCCATGATTTACACAATCAAAGGCCTTTGAGAGATCACAAAAAATACCAATGGGTGATGTCCGGTTATTCAGAGCATTTAATATTTGATCAGTGAAAGCATATATAGCATTTTCTGTTGAAAAGCCTTTCTGAAAACCAAACTGACATTTTGTTAGTACTTTATTTTTACAAAAATGGGAGGCTACTCTTGAATACATTACTTTCTCAAAAGTTTTTGATAGAGCTGTCAGAAGAGAGATTGGGCGGTAGTTGTTGACATCCGACGTATCCCCCTTTTTATGCAATGGTTTTACAATGGCATATTTCAGTCTATCAGGGAAAACACCCTGCTCCAAAGAGCTATTACATACGTGGCTGAGAATCCTACTTATCTGTGGGGAAGAAGCTTTAAGTATCTTGCTGGAAATGCCATCAATTCCGTAAGAGCTTTTACTTTTCAGTGAGTTTATTATTTTACTGATTTCAGAGGGAGAGGTTGGTGGAATTACAGTTGTTTCAAACTGCGCAGGTATGGCCTCTTCTATTAATAGCCTTGCCTCTTCTAGTGAAGATCGAGATCCTATTTTCTCCACAACTTTTAAAAAATGATTATTCAAAATATTTTCAATTTCTGATTGTTTGTTAGTGCACTTGTCATTCAGTTTTATTGCACTAAAGTCTTCCTGTGCTCTTGGTTGCCCTGTTTCCCTTTCAATAATATTCCAAATTGCTTTAATTTTATTGTCAGAGTTACTGATCTCAGACATGATACACATGCTTCTGGACTTTTCAATAACTTTTCTTAGTACCACACAATAGTTTTTATAATATTGAACAATTTCGGGGTCAGTACTCCCTCTTGCTGTTAGATACAGTTCTCTTTTACGGTTTCAAGATATTCTTATTAATTTAGTTAGCCAAGGTTTTTTATATGTTTTCTTGGAATTATGTTTAACTATTTCCTTGGGAAAACAATTTTCAAATACCCTTAAAATGTATTGTGAAATAAGTTATATTTCAAGTTTGCATCGGGTTCCTTATACACTTCATCCCAGTCTAGCTGCTGTAGGCTTTCCCTAAAGTTTGCAATATTTATATTGTTAATTGAACGCACTGCTTTGAAAGGCGCCTGAGACCACACGGCTATCAGCTAAAACGAAGGACTCTACGATCTACTGGCCAAAAAAGAAAAGAAAAAATCACAGTACCGAAAAATAATTAATGTAGAGTAATGAAATTCGGGAACACATTTCTCTAGATAACATATTTAAGTGATTACCATTGCAAGATCACAGTTCAACGTAAATGCGAGATAAGGCATTGCAAATGTGAAATTCTGGAACAGTAATAACAGGCTTAACCGCCACAATGTTGAACGCAAGAATGCAAACTTGCAGGCATTGTGTAGTAAGGGTGCCAGATGTCAGTTTGTGCGATGGAATTCCACGCCTGTTGCACTTGGTCAGTCAATACCCGAACGGTGGACACTGGTTGTGGATGATGCTCGAGTTGTCGTCCGATAATGTCCCATACGTTATTGATTGGAGACAGATCTGGTAATCGAGCAGGCCGAGACAACATATCGATACTCCTTAGAGCATGTTGGATTACAATAGCGGTATGTGGGCGTGCGTTATCCTCCTGGAAAACACCCCCTGGAATGCTGTTCGTCAGTGGCAGCACAACAGGTCGAATCACCATCATTGGCACTGAGGCTGAAACAACTTTCACCAGAAAACACAACAGACCTCCACCCTGCCTTCCAATGGGCTCTCGCTTGACACAACTGACATCTCCAATGGCGGTGGTTTAGGGTCGGTGGAATGCACGCTACAGGACGTCTAGCTTTTAGCTGTTCTTGAGGTAACCAATTTGTAACAATCTGTTGTGTCATTGTGGTGAGAACCGCTGCTCTAATTGCTGCTGCAGATGAAGTGCGACGCGCCAGAGCCAAACGCCGAACACGACGGTCTTCCCGCTCGGTAGTGGTACGTTGCCGTCTGGAGCCCAGTCTTCTTGCGAGCGTACTTTATCGTGACCACCGTTGTCAGCAGTCATGTACAATGGGTACAATCCTCCCAAGTCTTTCTACAATATCATCAAAGGAACATCCAGATTCTCGTAGCCCTGTTACACGACCTCGTTCAGGGTCAGTGAGGTGTTGATAATGACATCTTTGGCACCTTAAAGGCGTTCTCGGCTAACATCAACTCACTACGTCCAATCTCAAAGCTAAACATCCCGGCATTTGCCTGAAGCGATTTAGAGAAATCACGGAAAACGTAAATCAAAATAGTCGGACGCTGGTTTGAACCGTCGTCGTCCAGAAAGCGGGTCCACTGAGCCACCTCTCTCGGTCGTGAAATTTGAATAGACATAATCTGTCAAACGTTTGTTTATGTCGCACAACTTCATCTACATCTACATCTACATCTACATACATACTTCGCAATCCACGATACGGTGCGTGGTGGAGGGTACCTCGTACCACAACTAGTATCTTCTCTCCCTGTTCCACTCCCAAACAGAACGAGGGAAAAATGACTGCCTATATGCCTCTGTACGAGCCCTAATCTCTCTTATCTTATATTTGTGGTTTTTCCGCAAAATGTAAGTTGGCGGCAGTAAAATTGTACTGCAGTCAGCCTCAAATGCTCGTTCTCTAAATTTCCTCAGTAGCGATTCACGAAAAGAATGCTTCCTTTCCTCTAGACTCCCACCCGAATTCTTGAAGCATTTCCGTAACACTCGCGTGATAATCAAACCTACCAGTAACAAATCTAGCTGCCCGCCTCTGAATTGCTTATATGTCCTCCCTCAATCCGACCTGATAGGGATCCCAAACGCTCGAGCAGTACTCAAGAATAGGTCGTACTCGTGTTTTATAAGCGGTCTCCTTTACAGATGAACCACATCTTCCCAAAATTCTACCAATGAACTGAAGACGACTATCCGCCTTCTCCACAACTGCCATTACATGCTTGTCCCGCTTCATATCACTGTGCAGTGTTACGCTCAAATATTTAATCGACGTGACTGTGTCAAGCGCTACACTACTAATGGAGTATTCAACCATTACGGGATTCTTTTTCCTATTCCTTTAAATTATTTTACATTTATCTATATTTAGAGTTAGCTACCATTCTTTACATCAATCACAAATCTTGTCCGAGCCATCTTCTATCCTCCTACAGTGACTCAACGACGATACCTTCCCGTACACCACAGCATCATCCGCAAACAGTCGCACGTTACTATCCACCCAATCCAAAAGATCATTTATGTAGATAGAAATCAACAGCGGACCTACAACACTTCGCTGGGGAAGTGTTTTTGGTGTTGCGATTTTTTTCCGTCACTTCATTTTTCCCTATGAATCCCTAACCCAGTTTCTTGGAATACCGCCCTCAAGTTCATAAGTGCAATCGATTCATAATTGGCAGCAACAATGGCTAATTGAAATCTGAGAAGTTTTCAATATCATCGTATACGGGACCTGCAACGTCCGAGAAATAGAGAAAAGCAACTTTCATGATTGCAGCCAATGTAAGGAATGGTATCATAAAAGTGATAGTCAAAACTTGCCAAAAAGATGATACCCCAGTATGTCCATAAGAAAACCACACCTATCACAAATGTTCCTGCCGTTAGTTATACTGCCATTGTTTAGAAATAGTTAGTCATCATTTCTTTTTCCATTAGAAACTTCATTTTCCAGATTGAAACACAGTTCTGGAACATTTGTCTCATTTACGCAAGTATTGACTATATGCCAGTCAAATTTGTGTAAGATACATAGAAAATAGTGCTCTGTTTACTAAGTTATTCATTATTGACACATCTGTTATTTGGGTATAATTAATAATCAGTCATTATTTCTTAAATACGAAACGCTCCATTCCAAAATACTGTGTTATACAGATTCCTTAAAGTGATGCACTGTCGCCTACGACCAATCCAACAGGCACACAGCGGTGTAGCGCGGGATGCCGCACCTAACACACGCCAGGAAAACAATATCGGGAAACCACAATCCAGCACTAAACTCACTGCTGAAAAGAAAAGGTGCCAAAAACATATATGTGAGAATAAGTTGTGCACCATCTTGAAGCTAGTTTAGTAAACAGTAGTATTGTTGTTGTTGTTGTTGTTGTTGTTGTTGTGGTCTTCAGTCCTGAGACTGGTTTGATGCGGCTCTCCATGCTAGTCTGTCCTGTGCAAGCTTCTTCATCTCCCAGTACCTACTGCAGCCTACATCCTTCTGAATCTGCTTAGTGTATTTATCTCATGGTCTCTCTCTACGATTTTTACCCTCACGCTGCCCTCAAATAATAAATTGGTGATCCCTTCATGCCTCAGAACATGACCTACCAATCGATCCCTTCTTCTAGTCAAGTTGCGCCACAAACTTCTTCTCATGTCCCTAATCCTATTTAACACCTCCTGATTAGTTATGTGATCTACCCATCTAATCTCCAGCATTCTTCTGTAGCACCACATTTCGAAAGCTTCTATTCTCTTCTTGTCCAAAGTATTTATCGTCCATGTTTCACTTCCATACATGGCTATACCCATACAAATACCTTCAGAAATGACTTCCCGACAAATCTATACACGATGTTAGCAAATTTCTTTTCGTCAGAAACTCTTTCCTTGCCATTGCTACTCTACATTTTATATCCTCTCTACTTCGACCATCATCAGTTATTTTGCTCCCCAAATAGCAAAACTCCTTTACTCCTTGAAGTGTCTCATTTCCTAATCTAATTCCCTCAGCATCACCCGACTTAATTCGTCTACATTCCATTATCCTCGTTTTGCTTTTGTTGATGTTCATCTTATACCCTCCTTTCAAGACACTGTCCATTCCGTTCAACAGCTCTTCCAAGTCCTTTGCTGTCTCTGACAGAATTACAATGTCATCGGCAAACCTCAAAGTTTTTATTTCTTCTCCATGGATTTTCATACCTACTTCGAACTTTTCTTTTGTTTCCTTTACTGCGTGCTCAATATACAAATTGAATAGCATCGTGGAGAGGCTACAACCCTGTCTCACTCCCTTCCCAACCACTGCTTCCCTTTCATGTCCCTCGACTCTTATAACTGCCACCTGGTTTCTGTACAAATTGTAAATAGCCTTTCGCTCCCTGTACGTGACCCCTGCCACCTTCAGAATTTGAAAGAGAGTATTCCAGTCAACATTGTCAAAAGCTTTCTCTAAGTCTACAAATGCTACAAACTTAGGTTTGCCTTTCCTTAATCTAGCTTCGAAGATAAGTCGTAGGGTCTGTATTGCCTCACGTGTTAAAACATTTCTACCGAATCCAAACTGATCTTCCCCGAGGTCGGCTACTACCAGTTTTTCCATTCGTGTGTGAGGAATTCGCATTAGTATTTTGCAACTGTGACTTATTAAACTGATAGTTAGGTAATTTTCACATCTGTCAACACCTGCTTTCTTTGGGACTGGAATTATTATATTGTTCTTGAACTCTGAGGGAATTTCGCTTGTCTCATACAGCTTGCTCACCAGATGGTAGAGTTTTGTTAGGCATGGTTCTCCCAAGGCTGTCAGTAGTTCTAATGGAATTTGGTCTACTCCCGGGGCCTTGTTTCAACTCAGGTCTTTCAGTGCTCTATCAAACTCTTCACGCAGTATCATATCTCCCATTTCATCTTCATCTACATCCTCTTCCATTTCCATAATTATGCGCTCAAGTACATCGCAGTTGTATAGATCCTGTATATACTCCTAGCACCTTTCTGCTTTCCCTTCTTTGCTTAGAACTGGGTTTCCATCTGAGCTCTTGATATTCATGCAAGTGGATCTCTTTTCTCCAAAGGTCTCCCTAATTTTCCTGTAACCAGTATCTATCTTACCCCTCGTTAGATAAGCCTCTACATCCTTACATTTGTCCTCTAGCCATCCCTGCTTAGCGATTTTGCACTTACTGTCGATCTCATTTTTGAGACGTTTGTATTCCTTTTTGCCTGCTTCTCTTACTGAATTTTTGTAATTTATCCTTTCATCAATTAAATTCAGTATCTCTTCTGTTACCCAATGATTTCTACTAGCCCTCGTCTTTTTACCTACTTGATCCTCAGCTGCTTTCGCCATTTCATTCCTCAAAGCAGCCCATTCCTCTTCTACTGTACTTCTTTCCCCCATTCCTGTCGATTCTTCCCTTATGTTCTCCCTGAAACTCTCAACAACCTCAGGTTCTTTCAGTTTATTCAGGTCCCATCACCTTAAATTCACATCTTTTTGCAGTTTCTTCAGTTATAATCTACAGTTCATAACCAGTAGATTGTGGTCAGAGTCCACATCTGCCCTGAAAATGTCTTACAATTCAAAATCTGGTTCCTAAATCTCTGTCTTACCATTATATATCTATCTGAAACCTTTTAGTATCTCCGGGGTTATTCCATGTATGCAACCTTCTTTCATGATTCTTGAACCGAGTGTTAGCTATGATTAAGTTATGCTCTGTGCAAAGTTCTACCTAGTGGCTTCCTCTTTCATTTCTTAGCCCCAATCCATATTCACCTACTACGTTTCCTTCTCTTCCTTTTCCTACTGTCGAATTCCAGTCACCCAAGACTATTAAATTTTCAACTCCCTTCACTACCTGAATAATTTCTTTTATCTCATCACACATTTCATCAATTTCGTCATCATCTCCAGAGGTATTTGACATATAAACTTGTACTACTGTAGTAGGCGTGGGCTTCGTGGCTATCTTGGGCACACTAATGTGTTCACTATGCTGTTTGTCGTAGCTTACCCACACTCCTATTTTTTTATTTATTATTAAACCTACTCCTGCATTACCCCCATTTGATTTTGTATTCATAACCCGGTATTCACCTGACCGAAAGCCTCTTCCTCCTGCCACCGAACTTCACTAATTCCCACTATATCTTACTTTCACCTATCCATTTCCCTTTCTAAATTTTCTAACCTACCTGCCTGATAAAGGGATCTGACATTCCACGCTCCGATCCGTAGAACGCCAGTTTTCTTCTCTTGATAACAACGTCCTCTTGAGTAGTCCCCACCCGGAGATCCGAATGGGGGACTATTTTACCTCCGGAATATTTTACCCAAGAGGACGCCATCATCATTTAATCATACAGTAAAGCTGAATGCCCTGGGGAAAAATTACGGCTGTAGTTTCCCCTTGCTTTCAGCCGTTCGCAGTACCACAACAGCAAGGCCGTTTTGTTTAGTGTTACAGGGCCAGATCAGTCAATCATCCAGACTGTTGCCCCTGTAACTACTGAAAAGGCTGCTGCCCGGCTTCGTGAACCACACGTTTGTCTGTCCTCTCAACAGATACCCCTCTGTTGTGGTTGCACCTATGGTACGGCTATCTGTATCGTTGAGGCACGCAAGCCTCCCCACCAACAGCAAGGTCCATGGTTCATTGGCGGTTGGGGGGGGAGGGGGGTAGGGGGACAACCTCCTCTACCGGAAATGTCACGGTGACAATCTCCTGGGATTGTGATGGCGTCATTCTCGTGGATGTGATGCCAAGAGTGTCAATCATCATATCAGAAACATACGTGAAGGCTCTCAATAAACTCAAGAACTGTTTCCATCGTTTTCGATCGGACAAGAATCCATCAGAAATTACTGTCCATTTTCTAGTTATCAACAAAAAATTTTGGGCAGTACGAATTTTTCTCGGCCGTTTAAGGTACGAAATGGATTTTGCAGCAGTATTTGCCTGTTGATGATATCTTTTTATTCATAGATGTTAAGTGTTACATATTATGTATTGGGTGTTCCATAAAGAATGCAATATTTAATTTAATAATAAAACACATACTTTATTTGAAAACCACTAGTATTATTATGTCAATAGTCAATACGGAACACAAAGACTGAGATTAAACATGAAACAGGCAAATGTGTTCCACCCAGCTTCGTCTGCAGACATCCACAAAATTCTCGACTATAAGAGAGCAAAGTTTCGCTTACATTTTTACCAATGGCGCTTTGGGTTCAGGGATGGTTCGTGGATTGATCATATAAACACGAGATTTGACATGGTGTCAAATTCGGTGGCCAGTACTGATCGCCATTGCGAGAGATGAGACAAGCAGGGACTCTTATTCTAAGCTACCTTGATGTTCAACGGTAGTGTGGCGTGCTTTCCCTCTCCTGGTGGAACTACATGCGTTACATATTCAATTCTTGCAATTGTGTTCATAAAAACTGTGTTATCATATGGCGATAACGATCAAAAGCCACAACTGGAGGCAGATTGTAATACTAACTACACACTGTATGTCATTTTCGTAGCATTATGACGAACGGTAGCCAAAATATCAGTAAATAATATGAAGACAGCACTTTTTAGGGCAACTAACACTCCTAGAAATCACTTGAGACCAGTTAGTGTGAAAGGTTTCATAATTTCATTTGTTCCCGGTTATCCACTCATTGCAGGCTAGCATTCTTACATATTATAGAAAAGTATGTATGCATGTATGTATGTTCCACATCTCCTCCTAAATCACTGGAGCGAATTCAACCAAACTTAGTATACGTATCTTTTATTGTCTGTCAACGATCGCTGTGGTGTTAAGAACCACCTGCCGACTATAGTTCAGTAGATATGGCATCATAAACAATCAGATGCGTGAAAAACTGCCGCATCATGCATGATGTTTAAATTTATTGCTCTTGTGCTACAAAATCTCCCAGACCATACCTACATATGACACTAAATCCACCTACAACATTATATCATGGTACCACACATTAGGACAGGATATATGACGTCATAAACTCTGAGATGCGTGAAAAACTGCGGCATCATAGGTAAAGTTTTAATACATTTATTCTTTACTACGAAGACATTCCCAGAATCGAGTCAGCTTAAGACTGCATTTTTGACAGCTCTCAGGTGCGAAGCGCAAACAGCTGCATGCGAAAACAAGTCATAGAGATGGGAAGCAGCTTCGCCCTTTGGGCGGAAACTGTCTAATTTGGATACTGTGCTTATGCATTTGTACGTTATGCATATTTCCTTCTACGACTGCTTCGTAATGTCAAATATGTTTTCAGAAATACAAGGAAATGAAATTTTTTGATATTACACTAAAAATACAGTTCAATGTTTGTTTTCGTTGCTAATAGATAATTGGAAAATGAGTGCCCTGGCAATGCCTGTTTTTCAGCTACTGTAACAATAGAACACCATGTATAAACATCCTCTTGATTCAGATGGCACATCAAACTCTGTGTCCCCTTATAAGTGGCTGGAAGCACCTGTATTCAGGCCAGAGGGAGAGCGAGGCATTTCCACCTTGATCACGCCATTAAAACAACGATTATTAAAAAGGTACTATTATGTGGAGTACCGTATTAAACAAAATTTGTGACAGGATTGAGGATATTTTGGTGGGGAGGACTTAGCTTGTTATGTGATTTCTGGTTTTCTCGGCGTATTTGATTAAAAGTGTGGTTCTGCACACACAGTCGAGTTGTTTCCATTATACGCACAATATTTCGACGACCTACCTAGTCGTCATCTTCACGTATCACGAATTTTGCTGTTATATGCACTCGCTGCCTAGACTCCAGCCACTCTGGTGGGAGTCCAACCAGCAAGTGCACATAACAGCAAAACTCACAACACATGAAAATAAGTACTGGGCTGATCGACAAAATAATGTGCATACAATAGAAAAAACTCGGATGTGTGCCTGCAAGCACACCATGTTATCTTGGATGGAAAGCCATCGACAGAATTAAAAGTAACCTGAGACTTGCCCCAGAGGTGTGTGCTAGGAGCCTTGTTAGTCAAGGTGATTACAATTTTGACGACTTGTTTTAAATCTTCATAAAAGTAAAAGCGTTAGTTTTGGAAACATTCGACTAGTACAAACAACAGGGTGTAACAATTAGTAGGGATGTAAAATTGAATGACCAAATAGGTTCGGTCGTAGGTAAGGTAGGTGGCAGACTTTGGTGCATTGGCGGAATACAAAGGAAATGCAGTCAGCATACAATGGAGATTCATTATAAATCCCTTGATCCCCATTTTGGATTATTGCTCGATTGTGTGGCATGCATACCAAATAGGACTAACAGAAGACAATGAACGCAAATATAGAAAGGTGACACAAATGGCCTTAGGTCTGTTTGTACGTGAGAGTGACAGAGATATGCTGAAATGGCACTCTTGAAGATAGATGTAAAGCATCCCGACAAAACCTACTTACAAAGTTCCAAGAATTGGCTCTAAATGTTGACTCTAGGAATATGATACAACCCCCTATGTAAAACTCGCAAAGGATCATCAGGACAAAATTAGATTAATTACAGAGACATTTAAACAATCATTCTTCCCACGCTCCACACGTGAACGGAACTGGAAGAAACCCTAACATGTTGTACCATTCTAAGTACCCACTGTCATGCACTGCGCAGTGGTTTGAATGCATATACGTAGATGCAGATGCACTGTAATTCTGAAGTCGAATTTCAGCTCAAGCGCAACAGCACTTAACTCTGAGATTTAGCACAGGGTACTACACTATTTTTAGAGCCAACCGCATGAAATGGGGATCTTAACTTTCTACTTCAAGGAATTTACTCTGGCCTTCTCGGACCAAAAATGTTGACGTGATCCGCCATTTTATACTTACAAATGAAATCACGTAGTTTCAGAGACTTTACTGGTCTCATACAGATATGATATTATGTATATATACTGAAATGGGAAGTGAAAATTTGTAGCAAGGCCGGAACTGGAACCTGGATCTTTGCTTACTAGGCAGTTGTGTTAACCACTAAACCACCTTGGCACAGTGCTTCACACAACTGCACGGATTTCCCTGACATGTCTTGCTCCTCCACACTGCACTAAGGCGTCTTAGTGGCTAACATGTCTGCCTAGCAAGTGGAAGACCCAGATTCGATTCCCAGACTTGGTACAAATTTTCACTCACCACTTCAGTCTGTATACATAAAATTATATCTCTATGAAACCTGTAAAGTCGCTGAAACTGTGTCATTTCGTTTGTATAAGTACATGTTCCAGGGTTACGGGCTAGATGCCCCATTTACGTTCTATGCTGAGGTGCTATTCCAGAACATAGAGGGCCTCTGCAATTTTGTTCGTATGTAAGGGGGAGTTAAAGTAGACTGGGGCAGCAGTGAGAATTTGCGTTGAGGAGAGTGGCATGCCAGGGTAAACGTTGCAGTTGCGTTAATCGCTGTGCCAAGGCGACTTAGTGCCTGACGCACCTACCTAGTTAGCAGGAGACCCAGGTTCGATTCCTGACTTGGGAACAAATTTTCGCAGCCGCTTCAGTCTGTACACATAAAATTTTATGAATGCTCGTTCACTAAGCGTGCAGGGTAGTACTGAATTCTGACATGATTGTGAAACATTTAAGCCCTATGATTTTAACAGTCTGAACCAAACAAAATAAACTATCCGGAATAATCGCGTAGTAACGAAGTTACTTCATGGTGCACTCTTAGCAAGACAATTCTTAAACATGTTTGGTATACATTGTGGTGACAAAAGTCACGAGATAGCGATATGCACGAACACAGAGGGCGGTAGTACCGCGTGCAGAAGGCATAAAATGGCATTGCAATGGCGGAGATGCCATTTGTACTCAGGTGATTCAAGTGAAAAGGTTTCAGACGTGATTATTGCCGCAAGACAGGACTTAACAGACTATGAACGCGGAAAGGTAGTTGGAGATAGACACACGGGACATTCCATTTCAGTATTCCAAGACCCACAAAGGCAAGACTGTGCCGAGAATACCAAATTTCGGGCATTACCACTCACCAAGGAAAACGCAGTAGGCGACAGCCTTCAGTTAACGACCGAGAGCAGTGGCGTTTGCATAGTGTTTCAGTGCTAACAGACAGTCAACACAGCTTGAAATAAATGCACAAATCAATAGTGGACGTACGACGAACGTGTATGTCATGACAAAGCAGCGAAATTTGGCATTAATAGGCTACGGCAGCAGACGACGGATGCGAGTGTCTTTGCATACAGCATGACATCTCCTGCAGCGCTCGTGACCACATCGGTTGGAACCCAGATGACAGAAAAAACGTGGCCTAGTCAGAAAACCCTCGATTTCAGATGGTAAGAGCTAATGTTAGGGATTGAGAGTGGTGCATATCCGATGAAGGCATGGACCAAAGTTGTCAACAAGGCGCTGTGCAAGCTAATTGTACTTCCATGTTGATGGGGGGCTGTGTTTACGTGGAATGGACCGAGTCTTCTGGTCCAACTGAACCGACCGTTGACTGGAAATGGTTATGTTCGGCTGCTTGGAGACCATTTGCAGTCATTCATGGACTTCATGTTCCTAAACAGTAACGGATTTTTTATGGATGACAATGCGCCATGTCACTGGCCCAAAGTTCTTCACGATTGGTTTGGAGTACAAAAAATGGCTCTGAGCACTATGGGACTTAACTGCTGAGGTCATCAGTCCCCTAGAACTTAGAACTACTTAAACCTAACTAACCTAAGGACATCACACACATCCATGCCCGAGGCAGGATTCGATCCTGCAACTGAAGCAGTCGCGCGGTTCCAGACTGAAGCTTCTAGAGCCGCTCGGCCACACTGGCCGGCTTTTGATGAACATTCTGGACAATTCGAGCGAATTATTAGGCCACCCAGATCGCCCGACATGAATTCCACTAACATTTATTGGATATAATCGAGAGGTCAGTTTGTGCACGAATTGTGCACCAGCAACACTTTTGCAATTAGGGATGGCTATAGAGGCAGCGTCGATAAGTATTTCTACAGGGAACTTCCAGCAACTTGTTAAGTCCATTCCATGTCGAGGTGCTGTACTACACTGGGCAAAATGAAGTCTGACACGATATTAGGAGGTATCCTATGACTCGTATCACCTCATTGTATAAAGGAATGGGATTCTGAATAATCTTAATGGTCTAGAGATTTAGCATTCAAGAATCCAGTTATTTAGGGACATTTTTACAACTGAACAGTACATTATCAGCACGACTCATTGTCAAGTTGTAATAGCTGTAGTCCCATACTTCTATAGGTGGTGGAGGAATTAAGTGAAATTGTATGACCATCAGCACTGGTAAGCCTCACTGAAACATAAGGTTTGTAATCTATTTAAGGATAGGTTTCTGTATCATACACTACCTTCGGGCTGTCACATCAACAGTGAAGCATAAGACCATTCACAGTAAAACTTTGCTAGGATCCGTTAAATGGCAAAATGGCTGCCAACTAAATAATACTGGTTGAAGATCACATGCTACTCTGCACATGGTGAGAAATACAATACTCACTCACCATCATGACTATGATACAATGAATTAATGTTACATAATCAAATTGAATTTAGTGTTTTAAATGAGGAGCATGGGTACAAGCCTAATGGTGACTACATGGAGCATGTACACAAACAAAGGCCCTCTAATAAATTGAATTTTTGACACCGAGCTTCGCTCATTGTAACAAATTTCACATGCAAGAAGTTATTTTAATATAAACATAGTTATTCCCTTTGCCTGAAGGTGCCACAGGTTTAAACAGATCCTAACTCATAAAATCCAAGTTAACCTAGAATTACATCTCCACATTTCAATAGAGCATCGATGCTCACAAGCTCCTCTCAGCAGACTCTCCATTCAAAATTTTTTTCTCCCTAAACTTGTCACAACCCTCAGCATCAGTCCTCAATGGAGAGAGTGGCAAACTGAGCAGTTGCCCAGCATGAGATGTTAACGCAGTTAGGGTTGGAAAAAACACAAGTGTCTCTTGCTCTCTTCTTTCTGAACAGAGAAGACTTTGCAAAGATTCTACCCAGCAGGCCACAGGGCCAATCAAATGACACAATTTTAAGCACAGTGTGAAAGTTCTATTCTTCTTCTAAGATGTGATACTGCCAACTAAGTTTGAAAGGAAAACTAAATGACATACTCCTGGCCTCCCATAGGAGGAGGAAAGGAAACCGCCACTGGCTAGCAGCTTTGCTGCCATGGAAATGAACGTACAGCATTGTAAGCCAGGAGTCCCTCATTCGGGGAAGTTAGTCCGCCAAGGGCAAGTACTTGTTTCCGTTTCATGGAGGTTACTACCCTATGATTTAGTAAAAGAGGAGGCACATGGCTACGAATCACAAATCAATGTAAAGAGAAATAAAACAGAGTTCCACAGAAATTTCAGAAGGAGAAGTTTGTGTTATATTCATGAGATTGAATTTTGTGAAAGTTGCTTTTTCAGCATACTGCTGTGATTTTTCTCTTGTACTGTTTGTCCCTGTACTTTCTGATATATTTAAGAAATGATGATTAAATATATTTGGTACCCGTGTCTCATCATTTATAGCCTTTCCATTCAGCTCAATAGTGATGTTATCCTGTTCTGTTGCAGGTTGCCCTGTTTCTCATTTCACTATATTCTATATAGCCTTGCATCTTTTGTTGGAATCATCGATTTCTGACATTTTACAAATGTTCCTTGATTTTTAATAAGTTTTCTTAATAATTCTGAGACGTTTTTGTAGTGTGCAACTACTACAGGATCTCTTCTTCTTTTCACCAATAGATATACTTCTCTTTGCCTTTCACAAGATACTTCACTCCCTCTAGTGATCCATGGTATTGTATATGACTGTTTAATGTCCTCTCTTATTACTTTATGCAGAAATCTATTTTCAAACAATAATATGAATTTATCATGGAGTTGATTAAATTTTATATTGATATTTGGTTAATTATAAATTTTATTCCAGGTTATCTCTTTTAACTATGATTGAAAATATTTGTCCTAGAGTAATTAATTGTTCCAATTTCCAGTGAGGAGTATCTATACTGTAAGGCATTGTCAGGAAGACGAATCACATAATCATTATTCTTAAATAATACAGATAAGTCAGTGAATGGCAATATTATGGAGGAGGTACAAAAATAATATATGTCTTTCATCATTCCAATGCCTGAAGTGAAGTTTCCATAGAGACTCCAGGTTTGATATGAGAGATGAGAAATATGGTGCATGGGAATATATACATGTTTATAGGGGTTTTCACAGAACTCTAGGTCCAAAGTCAATGCTCTTATCTTTCTTTTGTGATGAGTCATAAAATAAATTAAAGTTAATTTATAAACGTATGTAATAAGTTTCAAAATGTTGCCAAGGTTGCCCAGGTGAAGGATACAAGTCCACTCTTCAGGTTATGAGAGTTTATTATTCCAAGATTAACCAACAAATATATTACCTCCTTTTATGCACACATCACATAGAGAGATAGTTGGCTGTACACAGACAGTTATTATTCTTATACACCATATACAAATTAAATAGGTAGGAGAGGAGGGTTATGTACCTCTGCTACACACTTACAGTTTGTTCACTACGTTCTGACTGACATCTCAGGAAGGTGTGGGGAGGGGAGGAAGCAAGCTCCACCTACTGGAGCCCAACACAATGGCAGCTACAGGGACAGTGGTAGTGCAGGAGGAACAAGTTGGACTTTCCTGACAAAGTTTCGGCACTTCACGTGTGTTTACTGGGTTGGCACAGTACGGCCAGCCAGTCACTTCATAATGGCTACAGCACACATAGGTACTGTATTTTAGATCACTGGTGTTGGCAGCAGCCAGGCACAAATCGTTCATGGCCTCTAGTCTGCCGCCTTCTACTGTGCTAAGTCAATCAGTTACTATGAAGGACATTGTGAGACTACTATGCTGGTGCTTGTGGGGACAGATGTATATGTAGACTCTGTGACACATAGGTACACATATGGACTGATTACCACTTTTCGTGATTTGCAGTTCCTTTAACTCCCATCTGATAAGTAATGGTCGATACCTATGTTAGTATAAATTGTCAAAATTGAGCCAAGAATCCTTATTTTGTACTGATAATGTTAGCATCCTTCTCACAATGTTTCGCAGCCCGTTTGGTTAAGATTGCCTAAGAGTTATTCTGTGGATGGTATACACTGCTCCTCCCACATTCTGTGTGTCTCTGAAGGTAAGTGTGTAAAACTTGATTGTTCCGCTATTAACCAATCATTTGTGACCACCAAGCGCAATGAAACAACACTGAGCTTTGCAGAACAAATGTAAAAGTATCCTCTTTCTAATCAACTCAGTTTTAACTACAGCTAATCTCCCTAGTAAAACATTTTTTGAGTTGAACTCAAAACAATTGTTGTGAACCTTATGCCATGAGTAGTTTGTGTAAATAATATTATATATATAATCCCATAAATGTTGAGTGCTGTTAGTTTCACAAGTGTCAGTGCATTTAGGTTATTCATTTCCTAACTATTTGTTTAAGTCACATGTATTTTACAGGAGTTAAACTGGAGGGAAAAGAATCCAGAGGACACTATTTCCACTTCATCGGGGAAGGTATGTGATATGAATCATACTCCTCCTTATTGATCAACAAACTGAACAGTTAAGTTCAAATGTTTAAACGTTTTGTGTCTGAAGCAGTTGCCAAATGTGTCCCTAAGAAGTTAATGTAAATTTAGATGTATGCTATTTGTGATAGTTAAACTGTCTTTCACTAAGTATAGTTAACACTTGTATCTGTTCCAGAAACTCCATTTTTGTTCCTTTGTTTCCTTTTTTAGTTTCTTTCTTGTTGTTGTTGTCTTCAGTCTTGAGACTGGTTTGATGCAGCTCTCCATGCCACTCTGTCCTGTGCAAGCTGCTTCATCTCCCAGTACCTACTGCAACCTACATCCTTCTGAATCTGCTTACTGTATTCATCTCTTGGTCTCCCTCTACGATTTTTACCCTCACGCTGCCCTCCAATGCTAAATTTGTGATCCCTTGATGCCTCAAAACATGTCCTACCAACTGATCCCTTCTTCTAGTCAAGTTGTGCCACAAACTTCTCTTCTCCCCAATCCTAATCAATACCTCCTCATTAGTTACGTGATCTATCCACCTTATCTTCAGTATTCTTCTGTAGCACCACATTTCGAAAGCTTCTATTCTCTTCTTGTCCAAACTAGTTATCGTCCATGTTTCACTTCCATACATGGCTATACTCCAAACAAATACTTTCATAAACGACTTCCTGATACATAAATCTATATTCGATGTTAACAAATTTCTCTTCTTGAGAAACGCTTTCCTTGCCATTGCCAGTCTACATTTTATATCCTCTCTACTTCGACCATCATCAGTTATTTTACTTCCTAAATAGCAAAACTCCTTTACTACTTTAAGTGTCTCACTTCCTAATATAATTCCCTCAGCATCACCCGATTTAATATGACTACATTCCATTATCCTCGTTTTGCTTTTGTTGATGTTCATCTTATATCCTCTTTTCAAGACACTGTCCATTCCGTTCAACTGCTCTTCCAAGTCCTTTGCCGTCTCTGACAGAATTACGATGTCATCGGCGAACCTCAAAGTTTTTATTTCTTCTCCATGAATTTTAATACCTACTCCAAATTTTTCTTTTGTTTCCTTCACTGCTTGCTCAATATACAAATTGAATAACATCGGGGACAGGCTACAACCCTGTCTCACTCCTTTCCCAACCACTGCTTCCCTTTCATGCCCTCGACTCTTATGACTGCCATCTGGTTTCTGTGCAAATTGTAAATAGTCTTTCGCTCCCTGTATTTTACCCCTGCCACCTTCAGAATTTGAAAAAGAGTATTCCAGTCAACTTTGTCAAAAGCTTTCTCTAAGTCTACAAATGCTAGAAACGTAGGTTTGCCTTTTCTTAATCTTTCTTCTAAGATAAGTCGTAAGGTCAGTATTGCCTCACGTGTTCCAACATTTCTACGGAATCCAAACTGATATTCCCCGAGGTCCGCATCTACCAGTTTTTCCATTCGTCTGTAAAGAATTCGCGTTAGTATTTTGCAGCTGTGACTTATTAAACTGATAGTTCGGTAATTTTCACATCTGTCAGCACCTGCTTTCTTTGGGATTGGAATTATTATATTCTTCTTGAAGTCTGAGGGTATTTGGCCTGTCTCATACATCTTGCTCACCAGCTGGTGGAGTTTTGTCATGACTGGCTCTCCCAAGGCCGTCAGTAGTTCTAATGGAATGTTGTCTACTCCGGGGGCCTTGTTTCGACTCAGGTCTTTCAGTGCTCTGTCAAACTCTTCACGCAGTATCTTATCTCCCATTTCGTCTTCACCTACATCCTCTTCCATTTCCATAATATTGTCCTCAACTACATCGCCCTTGTATAAACCTTCTATATACTCGTTCCACCTTTCTGCTTTCCCTTCTTTGCTTAGAAATGGATTGCCATCTGAGCTCTTGATATTCATACACGTGGTTCTCTTCTCTCCAAAGGTCTCTTTAATTTTCCTGTAGGCAGTATCTATCTTACCCCTAGTGAGATAAGCTTGTACATCCTTACATTTGTCCTCTAGCCATCCCTGCTTAGCCATTTTGCACTTCCTGTCGATCTCATTTTTGAGACATTTGTATTACTTTTGGCCTGCTTCATTTACTGCATTTTTGTATTTTCTCCTTTCATCAATTAAATTCAATATTTCTTCTGTTACCCAAGGATTTCTAGCAACCCTCGTCTTTTTACCTACTTTATCCTCTGCTGCCTTCACTACTTTATCCCTCAGAGCTACCCATTCTTCTTCAACTGTGTTTCTTTCCCCCATTGCTGCCAATTGTTCCCTTATGCTCTCCTTGAAACTCTGTACATTCTCTGGTTCTTTCAGCTTATCCAGATCCCATGTCCTTCAACTCCCACCTTTTTTGCAGTTTCTTCAGTTTTAACCTACAGGTCATAACCAATAGATTGTGGTCAGAGTCCACATCTGCCGCTGGAAATGTCCTACAATTTAAAACCTGATTCCTAAATCTCTGTCTTACCATTATATAATCTATATGATACCTTTTAGTATCTCCAGGATTCTTCCATGTATACAACCTTCTTTTATGATTCTTGAACCAAGTGTTAGCTATGATTAAGTTATGCTCTGTGCAAAATTCTACCAGACGGCTTCCTCTTTCATTTCTTAGCCCCAATCCATATTCACCTACTATGTTTCCTTCTCTCCCTTGCCCTACTGACGAATTCCAGTCACCCATGACTATTAAATTTTCGTCTCCCTTCACTACCTGAATAATTTCTTTTATCTCATCATACATTTCATCAATTTCTTCATCTTCTGCAGAGCTAGTTGGCATATAAACTTGTACTACTGTCGTAGGCATGGGCTTTGTGTCTATCTTGGCCACAATAATGCGTTCACTATGCTGTTTGTAGTAGCTTACCTGCATTCCTATTTTCCTATTCATTATTAAACCTACTCCTGCATTACCCCTATTTGATTTTGTATTTATAACCCTGTATTCACCTGACCAAAAGTCTTGTTCCTCCTGCCACCGAACTTCACTAATTCCCACTATATCTAACTTTAACCTATCCATTTCCCTTTTTTAAATTTTCTAACCTACCTGCACGATTAAGGGATCTGACATTCCACCCTCCGATCTGTAGAATGCCAGTTTTCTTTCTCCTGATAACGACGTCCTCCTGAGTAGTCCCCGCCCGGAGATCCGAATGGGGGACTATTTTACCTCCGGAATATTTTACCCAAGAGGATGCCATCGTCATTTAATCATACAGTAAAGCTGCATGTCCTCGGGATAAATTACGGCTGTAGTTTCCCCTTGCTTTCAGCCGTTCACAGTACCAGCACAGCTAGGCCGTTTTGGTTAATGTTGCAAGGCCATATCAGTCAATCATCCAGACTGTTGCCCCTGAAACTACTGAAAAGGCTGCTGCCCCTCTTCAGGAACCACGTGTTTGTCTGGCCTCTCAACAGATACCCCTCCATTGTAGTTGCACCTACGGCACGGCCATCTGTATCGCTGAGGCACGCAAGCCTCCCCACCAACGGCAAGATCCATGGTTCATGGGGGGGTTTCTTTCTTATCTTGAAAAAAACTGTGATGACACTGTGTGCAGCTGTAGTGATGATTATTTATGGGTGTTATTTGCCAGTATTTGATCTTGCAAATTTCTATTGTAGTACCCAAAATGAGGTAAACAGTGCTGTACTATTAAATACACTAACCAATTCAGTAAAGCGGTATATGATACATGGCCTAAAATGACATACACTTCATGGTACACACACAGTGAAGACAGTTTTCTCTGATCTGTGTGCTCTACAGGGGCCCATGACAATGGCAATGTTATGGCCAGAGCAGGTTGTAAAAGGCTAGTGCCCACTCTGTCTGCTTGCCAGGAGGGTCTAGTCTGAGATGTGGAGCAGGCTCTGCCAGCAGTAACTGAGCACATTGGGTGCACTCGGCTGCCAATCATTTTTCATGTCAGCATGACTGATGTCTACTGCCTGGATTCACAGGCCATCCTTACTTCCTATAGGCTGCAGGCTGATTTGGTGAAGACAGCGGGTCATGCTTACAGAGTGAAAACACAGCATCACTCCCACAAATGACCATGGTCTTCTGATTTGGAGGTAATAGGGTGGCTTAAAACAGAGGCTCAGACAATTCCTTGTTAATTGTGGATGTGGATTTCTGACCTCTGCTATTGGGTTGAGAAATGTATAGCCCCTTAGGTCAGATGTGTGCACTACATGCAGGAAGCAGCTACTAGGGCAGCAGAGTATGTGCAGCAGGTACATGTGGATTTCTTAGGATAGAAAAATCCCTCTACACACCTGATAAGACATATTCTGAGTGCACACAGAATAGCATTCACCATAGAAGATTGGAGAAAAAAAATTTTAATAATGTATTACCCTATAGCAAGAGCATATACGGAAAGGTACCAGAACTAGTCTAATTTATAAATAAAAAAATACCCACATAATATTAGGGACAAATAGCTGGCTGAAACTGCATGTAAACAGCAATGAAATCTAGACTCCAAGTGGAATGTATATCACAAAAATATATTGAACACTGTTGGTAAAAGTGTGTTTATAGCAATAAAAAATACAATAATGTCTAGTGAGATGAATACTGACTCAGAATGTGAAATTTTTTTAGTGAAGATAAGTGTTATATGCAGATCAAACATGTACCCTGCATGCTTTTATAGACTCTCTGACTCAGCAGCAGCAGCAGCAATGGTGGAACACCTGAGGGGAAACTTGGAAAACATTTCATGTAATTTTCCTGGCCATGTGGAGATTTTAACTTACCTGCTATAGTCTGGGAGACTCAAGTGATTAGGATTGATGGTAGTGACAGAGAATCATCTGAAATTTCTCTAAGTACTTTACCCAAAAATTATAATGAACAGTTAATTGGAGAACCAACTCACGAAGATAAAATGTTATACCTGCTGGTGACAAAAAGATATCAACTTTTTGAATCAACGCAGAACAGGGAATCAGTGATCATAAGGCCATAACAGTTTCACTGAATATGGCTGTAAATAGTAATACAAAGAAAGGCAGGAAGATCTTTCTGTTTAACAAGGGTAACAATAGACAAATTCCCGATTGCCTGACAGGCAAACACAAAAATTTCATTTCCAGCACTGTTCTGCGTCAGTGGACAGATTTGAAGAGCATCATACAACATGCTTTAGACAAATATGTGCTGAGTAAAACTGTGAAGGCTAGAAAAGACTCACCATGCCTGGACAACCATGTTAGTAACCATAATGGCATTGAAACAGGGAATGCCACAGAAAAGGCTGAAATACTAAAAGTCTTTCTTCAAAACTACTTCACAGAGGAAGATCACAAGGTAGTTCCTCCTTTAAATCATTGCATGGATGGCAAATAACAGTTATCATAACAAGTGACCAAGGAATAGAAAAGCACTTGAAATCACTTACAAGAGGAAAGGGCACTGGACCTGGTTCAATACCAGATCATTTCTACACTCCTGTTGTTGTTGTTGTTGTTGTCTTCAGTCCTGAGACTGGTTTGATGCACCTCTCCATCCTACTCTATCCTGTGCAAGCTGCTTCATCTCCCAGTAACTACTGCAACCTACATCCTTCTGAATCTGCTTAGTGTACTCATCTCTCGGTCTCCCTCTACGATTTTTACCCTCCACGCTGCCCTCCAATGCTAAATTTGTGATCCCTTGATGCCTCAAAACATGTCCTACCAACCGATCCCTTCTTCTAGTCAAGTTGTGCCACAAACTTCTCTTCTCCCCAATCCTATTCAGTACCTCCTCATTAGTTACGTGATCTATCCACCTTATCTTCAGTATTCTTCTGTAGCACCACATTTCGAAAGGTTCTATTCTCTTCTTGTCCAAACTAGTTATCGTCCATGTTTCACTTCCATACATAGCTACACTCCAAACAAATACTTTCAGAAACGACTTCTTGATACATAAATCTATATTCGATGTTAACAAATTTCTCTTCTTCAGAAACGCTTTCCTTGCCATTGCTAGTCTACATTTTATATCCTCTCTACTTCGACCATCATCAGTTATTTTACTTCCTAAATAGCAAAACTCCTTTACTACTTTAAGTGTCTCACTTCCTAATATAATTCCCTCAGCATCACCCGATTTAATATGACTACATTCCATTATCCTCGTTTTGCTTTTGTTGATGTTCATCTTATATCCTCTTTTCAAGACACTGTCCATTCCGTTCAACTGCTCTTCCAAGTCCTTTGCCGTCTCTGACAGAATTACAATGTCATCGGCGAACCTCAAAGTTTTTACTTCGTCTCCATGAATTTTAATACCTACTCCAAATTTTTCTTTTGTTTCCTTTACTGCTTGCTCAATATACAGATTGAATAACATCGGGGAGAGGCTACAACCCTGTCTCACTCCTTTCCCAACCACTGCTTCCCTTTCATGCCCCTCGACTCTTATTACTGCCATCTGGTTTCTGTACAAATTATAAATAGCCTTTCGCTCCCTGTATTTTACCCCTGCCACCTTTAGAATTTGAAAAAGAGTATTCCAGTCAACATTGTCAAAAGCTTTCTCTAAGTCTACAAATGCTAGAAACGTAGGTTTGCCTTTTCTTAATCTTTCTTCTAAGATAAGTCGTAAGGTCAGTATTGCCTCACGTGTTCCAACATTTCGACGGAATCCAAACTGATCCTCCCCGAGGTCTGCATCTACCAGTTTTTCCATTCGTCTGTAAAGAATTCGCGTTAGTATTTTGCAGCCGTGGCTTATTAAACTGATAGTTCGGTAATTTTCACATCTGTCAGCACCTGCTTTCTTTGGGATTGGAATTATTATATTCTTCTTGAAGTCTGAGGGTATTTCACCTGTCTCGTACATCTTGCTCACCAGCTGGTAAAGTTTTGTCATGACTGGCTCTCCCAAGGCCGTCAGTAGTTCTAATGGAATGTTGTCTACTTCGGGGGCCTTGTTTCGACTCAGGTCTTTCAGTGCTCTGTCAAACTCTTCACGCAGTATCTTATCTCCCATTTCGTCTTCATCTACATCCTCTTCTATTTCCATAATATTGTCCTCAAGTACATCGCCCTTGTATAAGCCTTCTATACACTCCTTCCACCTTTCTGCCTTCCCTTCTTTGCTTAGAACTGGGCTGCCATCTGAGCTCTTGATATTCATACACGTGGTTCTCTTCTCTCCAAAGGTCTCTTTAATTTTCCTGTAGGCAGTATCTATCTTATCCCTAGTGAGATAAGCTTGTACATCCTTACATTTGTCCTCTAGCCATCCCTGTTTAGCCATTTTGCACTTCCTGTCAATCTCATTTTTGAGACGTTTGTATTCCTTTTTGCCTGCTTCATTTACTGCATTTTTATATTTTCTCCTTTCATCAATTAAATTCAATATTTCTTCTGTTACTCAAGGATTTCTAGCAGCCCTCGTCTTTGTACCTACTTTATCCTCTGCTGCCTTCACTACTACATCCCTCAGAGCTACCCATTCTTCTTCTACTGTATTTCTTTCCCCTATTCCTGTCAATTGGTCCCTTGTGCTCTCTCTGAAACTCTGTACAACCTCTGGTTCTTTCAGTTTATCCAGGTCCCATCTCCTTAATTTCTCCCAATTTTTGCAGTTTCTTCAGTTTTAATCTACAGGTCATAACCAATAGATTGTGGTCAGAGTCCACATCTGCCCCTGGAAATGTCTTACAACTTAAAACCTGGTTCCTAAATCTCTGTCTTACCATTATATAATCTATCTGATACCTTTTAGTATCTCCAGGGTTCTTCCACGTATACAACCTTCTTTCATGATTTTTAAACCAAGTGTTAGCTATGATTAAGTTGTGCTCTGTGCAAAATTCTACTAGGCGGCTTCCTCTTTCATTTCTTAGCCCCAATCCATATTCACCTACTATGTTTCCTTATCTCCCTTTTCCTACACTCGAATTCCAGTCACCCATTACTATTAAATTTCCGTCTCCCTTCACTATCTGAATAATTTCTTTTATTTCATCGTACATTTCTTCAATTTCTTCATCATCTGCAGAGCTAGTTGGCATATAAACTTGTACTACTGTAGTAGGTGTGGGCTTCGTATCTATCTTGGCCACAATAATGCGTTCACTATGCTGTTTGTAGTAGCTTACCCGCATCCCTATTTTCCTATTCATTATTAAACCTACTCCTGCATTACCCCTATTTGATTTTGTGTTTATAACCCTGTATTCACCTGACCAGAAGTCTAGTTCCTCCTGCCACCGAACCTCACTAATTCTTACTATATCTAACTTTAACCTATCCATTTCCCTTTTTAAATTTTCTAACCTACCTGCCCGATTAAGGGATCTGACATTCCACGCTCCGATCCGTAGAATGCCAGTTTTCTTCCTCCTGATAACGACATCCTCCTGAGTAGTCCCCGCCCGGAGATCCGAATGGGGGACTATTTTACCTCCGGAATATTTTACCCAAGAGGATGCCATCATCATTTAATCATACAGTAAAGCTGCATGTCCTCGGGAAAAATTACGGCTGTAGTTTCCCCTTGCTTTCAGCCGTTCGCAGTACCAGCACAGCTAGGCCGTTTTGGTTAATGTTGCAAGGCCAGATCAGTCAATCATCCAGACTGTTGCCCCTGCTACTACTGAAAAGGCTGCTGCCCCTCTTCAGGAACCACACGTTTGTCTGGCCTCTCAACAGATACCCCTCCGTTGTGGTTGCACCTACGGTACGGCCATCTCTATCGCTGAGGCACGCAAGCCTCCCCACCAACGGCAAGGTCCATGGTTCATTCTACACTCCTAGCAAAAGTAAACCAAAGGTCTCCAGAGGTGTGAAGCATTGCTAATGATTGGACAAAAGCTTAAGTCATTTCCAATTTACAATAAGGGTCGATGAGCAGTTGCATGAAATTATAGGCCTATATCTTTGACATTGATCTATTGTAGAACTTTGGAACATGTTTTATGCTCACATATTATCACATTTCTATAGATCAAACATCTCCTCTGTAGACATCGACATGGGTTCCGAAACCAACAATCATATAAAAGCCAGGTAGATGCTGTGTTGCTTGACATCTACATCTACATGATTACTCTGCAATTCACATTTAAGTGCTTGGCAGAGGGTTCATCGAACCACAATCATACTATCTCCCTACCATTACACCCCCAAACAGCGCGGGAAAACCGAACACCTAATCCTTTCTGTTCAAGCTCTGATTTCTATTATTTTAGTTTGATGATCATTCCTACCTATGTAGGTTGGGCTCAACAAAATATTTTCGCACTCGGAAGAGGAAATTGGTGACTGAAAATTCGTAAATAGATCTCGCCGTGACGAAAAAGTCTTTGCTTTAATGACTTCCATTCCAAATCGCGTATCATATCTGCAACACTCTCTCCCCTATTACGTGATAATACAAAACGAGCTGCCCTTTTTTCCCCCTTACGACGTCCTCCGTCAATCCCACCTGGTAAGGATCCCACACCGCGCACCAATATTCTAACAAAGGACGAACGAGTGTAGTGTAAGCTGTCTCTTTAGTGGACTTGTTGCATCTTCTAAGTGTCCTGTCAATGAAACGCTACCTTTGGCTCGCCTTCCCCACAATATTATCTATGTGGTATCTCCAACTGAAGTTGTTCGTAATTTTCACACCCAGGTACTTAGTTGAATTGACAGCCTTGAGAATTGTACTATTTATCGAGTAATCGAATTACAACGGATTTCTTTTGGAACTCATGTGGATCACCTCACACTTTTCGTTATTTAGCGTCAACTGCCACCTGCCACACCATACAGCAATCTTTTCGAAATCGCTTTGCAACTGATACTGGTCTTCGGATGACCTTACTAGACAGTAAATTACAGCATCATCTGCGAACAACCTAAGAGAACTGCTCAGATTGTCACCCAGGTCATTTATGTAGATCAGGAACAGCAGAGGTCCCAGGACGCTTCCCTGGGGAGCACCTGATATCACTTCAGTTATACTCGATGATTTGCCGTCTATTACTACGAACTGCGACCTTCCTGACAGGAAATCACGAATCCAACCGCACAACTGAGACGATACCCCATGCGCCCGCAGCTTGATTAGAAGTCGCTTGTGAGGAACGGTGTCAAAAGCTTTCCGGAAATCAAAAACTACAGAATCAACTTGAGATCCCCTGTCGACAGCGGCCATTACTTCGTGCGAATAAAGAGCTAGCTGCGTTGCACAAGAACGATGTTTTCTGAAACCATGCTGATTACGTATCAATAGATCGTTCCCATCGAGGTGATTCATAATGTTTGAATACATTATGTGCTCCAAAACCCTACTGCAAACCGACGTCAATGATATAGGTTTGTAGTCCGATGCATTACTCCTACTAACCTTCTTAAACACTGGTGCGACCTGGGCAATTTTCCAATCTGTAGGTACAGATGTATCGGTGAGCGACTGGTTGTATATGATTGCTAAGTAGGGAGCTATTATATCAGCGTAATCTGAAAGGAACCTAATCGGTATACAATCTGGATCTGAAGACTGGCCCGTATCAAGCGATTTGAGTTGCTTCGAAAATGCTAAGGTATCTACTTCTAAGAAACTCATGCTAGCAGCTGTTCGTGTTTCAAATTCTGGAATATTCCATTCGTCTTCCCTGGTGCAGGAATTTCGGAAAACTGCGTTCAATGACTCCGCTTTAGCAGCAAATTCGTCGGTAATAGTACCATCGGCACTGCGCAGCGAAGGTATTGACTGCGTCTTGCCGCTTGTGTACTTTACATACGACCAGAATTTCTTCGGATTTTCTACAAAATTTTGAGCCAATGTTCCGTTGTGGAACCTATAAACGGCATCTCGCATTGAAGTCTGTGCCAAATTTTGCGCGTCTGTAAATTGTAGCCAGTCTTTGGGATTTCGCGTTCTTCTGAACTTCACATTCTTTTCCCGTTGCCTGTTTCGTGTACCATGGGGGATCAGTTCCATGTCTTACCAGTTTATGAGGTATGAACCTCTCAATTGCTGTTACTACTATATCGTTGAATTTGAGCCACATCTCGTCTACATTTACATAGTCAGTTCGGAAGGAATGTCTGTTAGCAAGGCTTCTAGTGACACTTTATCCGCTTTTTTTTAAATAAAATTATTTTGCCTTTGTTTCTGGTGGGTTTGGAAGAAACGGTATTGAGCCTAGCTACAACGACCTTGAGATCACTAATCCTTGTAACAGTCATGATGCTCTCTATTGGCTCTGGATTGTTTGTAGCTAAGAGGTCAAGTGTGTTTTCGCAACCATTTACAATTTGCGTGGGCTCGTGGACTAACTACTCGAAATAATTTTCGGAGAAAGCATTTAGGACAATCTCGGAAGATGTTTTCTCCCTACCACCGGTTTTGAACAGGTATTTTTGCCAACATATCGAGGGAAGGTTGAAGTCTACTATAATCATATGAGTGGGGTATTTATTTGTTCTCTGAACTGTTCAGCAACTGTATCATCGGAGTCTGGGGGTCGGTAGAAGAAGCCAATTATTAACTTAGTTCGGCTGTTAAGTATAACCTCCACCCATACCAATTCGCACGGAGAATCTACTTCGACTTCATTACAAGATAAACCACTACTGACAGACACAAACAGTCCACTACCAATTCTGTCTAAACTATCTTTCCTCAACACCGTCTGAGACTTCTTAAAAATTTCTGCGGAACTTATTTCAGGCTTTAGCCAGCTATCTGTACCTATAACGATTTCTGCTTCTGTGCTTTCTATTAGCACTTGAAGGTCAGGGACTTTCCCAGCGCAACTACAACAATTTACAACCACAATTCCGACTGTTCGTTGATCTAAGCACGTTCTGTATTTGCATGCTCCCTTTGAGATTGCAACCCACCCGTATTTTCCCAAGGCCTGCTAACCTAAAAAACTGCCCAGTCCACGCCACACAGCCTCCGCTACCCGTGTAGCCGCCAGCTGAGTGTAGTGAACTCCTGACCTATTCAGCGGATCCCCACCACCCTATGGCGCAAGTCAAGGAATCTGCCACGAACACGGTCGAAAAACCGACTGAGCCTCTGATTCAGACTCTCCACCCGGGTCTGCACCAAAGGTTCGCAGTCGGTTCTGTCGACGATGCTGCAGATGGTGAGCTCTGCCTTCATCTCGTAAGCAAGACTGACAGCCTTCACCAAATCAGATAGTCGCTCCTCAGATCCAAAGCAACACACGTCATTAGTGCTGACATGAGCCAGCACCTGCAGCTGGCTGCACCCTGTGCTCTTCATGGCATCCGGAAGGACCCTTTCTTTCCCCCCCCCCCCCCCCTGCCGCCATATCCCTAAGGGGCCCCATTACACGCCTAACATTGGAGCTCCCAACTACCAATAAACCCACCCTCTGTGATTGCTCTGACCTTGGAGGCTGAGAATCATCCTCTGAAACAGGGCAGGCAGCTGCATTTGGCTCATCCGGAGACAGTACCTGAAACCGGTTTGTCAGCCGCATCGGGGAGGCTTTCTGATCAGCCTCCAGGGACGTCTTTCGCTGCCTGCCACGCCTTGGAACGACCTCCCAATCAACCACAGGCGAGGGCTCAGCCCCACTGCGGGCAGCAACCGGGGAAACCACAGCAGCAGACCGATCTGGGGACAGACGGGACGAGGTTGACATCCACGTGATACACAAGTCCATCTCCCCACAGTGCTACCCATTGGTAACAGACTCAAGCTGCACGACTGAAGTCAGCGCCACCTGCAGCCCTCATCTGAACACAGAAATCACAGTCCCTGTCCATTCTAATTGATGCTGGACAACAGTTACTGAAACATGAGTACATGCCTAGATAACACAAGGGAAACAGGCAAAGAATGTGTGAACTAACCTGTACAAATGCCTAACGACTTCGCTACAATGTGCCTGAATTTGCGATTACAGTAACTAAAAATTACACCTCCTATACGAAACTATGTAACAAATAAGTGAGCTAGGAGTATACGACTTGCTGCTGCCAGCTGCTTATGGTGGCAGGGAGCACACTGGCTGTGACCAACCGACAATGGCCGTTCAAAACAAAAACAGAAGACAAATGACTACGCAAATTTACACTATTCAGGTACTAAAAGGCGACGCTACAACTCTCAAATACTATAATACTTCCATAAGGTGTTCAATACAGTTCCACACTGCCGCCTAATGAACAAAATACAAGTGTATCACACACACACACACACACACACACACACACACACACACACACACACACACAAGTAGCTACTTCCATAAAATATAAGTGTACATACCAAAGGCTGGAATGTTTTTAGTTTTTAATTTTTGACCTGAGGATGTTTTCCCTAAACTTTGATTATCGCCTTCTCCCAAAGTAACTTCTTAGAAGTGTCAAAACATAGGTAAAGGTGTTAAAGAAATATTTGCCACCAGTTGGCACTGTTATTTCTCCATTGAAAGTTATTTATATTAATACAGAACACAATTTCAAAAACATTGACTCAAGTAATTTTGAGTCATCAGCACACAGAGGTGTGTGCCTGTGTATTAATACTGAAAAATAGATAACTTTTAATTGTAACTGTATATAGTTCCCCACTGGAAAATTTTGAACTGCTTATGAGGAGCCTCCATTCCTTGCTACACTGTCAGTTAGGCAGTAGCAAGCATTTATAGTCTATTGTGACTTCAGTGTAGATTTACTAAGCGATTTTGATAGGAAAAATGATGTGGAAACCTTATTTGGATTCTACAATTTGATCTCAGTAATTAACTTTCCAGTACAGATGAATAAAGACAGAAGAACCCTAACTGATAATATTTTCTTTGGTGACACTCAAAGTAAGAAAATAATTGTTAACCCAGTAACAAATGACCTCACTGATCACGAAGTAAAGTCAGTCAGGATAAATAAGGAAGTGCCTTACAGTCTAGATACCCCTCAATGGAAATCAGAATAATTAGTTACTCCAGGACAAATATTTTCAACCATAGTTTAAAGAGATAACCTGGAATAAAATTTATAATTAACTGAATTTCAACATAAAATTTAATCTAATCCATGATAAATTCGTATTATTATTTGAAAATAGCTTTCTGCATAAGCTAATCAGATAGGACATCAGACACTCATGTATAACACCATGGATCACTAGAGGGAGAAAAGTATCTAGTGAAAGGAAAAGAGAAGTATATCTATTGGTGAAAACAAGAAGAGATCCAGTAGTAGTTGCACACTACAAAAACATCTCAAAATTACTAAGAAAACTTATTAAAAATCAAGGAACATCTGTAAAATGTCAGAAATCGATGATTACAACAACAGATGCAAGGCTATATAGAATATAGTGAAATGAGAAACAGGGCAACCAGCAACAGAACAGGATAACATCACTATTGAGCTGAATGGAAAGGCTATAAATGATGAGACACGGGTACCAAATATATTTAATAATCATTTCTTAAATATAGCAGAAAGTATAGGGACAAACAGTACAGGAGAAAAATCAGAGCAGTATGTTGAAAAAACAACTTCCACAAAATTCAGTCATATGAATATAACACAAACTTCTCCTTCTGAAATTAAGAAAATCATATATCCACTAAAAATTAAAGCTAGTCTGGATTTGATGGTGTTCCCAGTAGAGGATTAAAAATTTGTTCCAATATAATAGGCCCTGTCTTATCTCAAATCTGTAATGCATCACTAACTCAAGGCATCTTTTCAGAGGGACTGAAATATGCCCTTGTCAAACCCCACTTTAAGAAAGGTGTTAGAACAGATGTCAGTAACTACAGAATTGTTTCACTACTGACATCATTTTCCAAATTTTTTGACAAGGTGATGAATTCTAGAATAGCATCTCACCTGAGCAGTTATGATATCATCTGCAAATCATAGTTTGGATTTCAGAAGAGTTGCTCTTCAGAGAATGACATTTACATGTTCAATCACCAAGTATTACAAGAATTAAATAACAAAATAGTGACAATTGGAATTTTCTGCTGCCTATCTAAGGCATTTGACTGTGTGAATCACAATATTCTCATATAATGTATTTGGACAGAAAAAAAATATACGCACCAAGTGGCAACAACACATGTAAATAAGGTACAAATGTGCAAAGCTTTTGGAGCCAGTGGTCCCTCCTTCTGACAGAAAGGCTGAAAGGTAAGGAGAAGGAGTGAAGGAAGAGGACTTGTGAGGTATAGGAAATGGGTAGAGTTTGGAAAAGTTACCCAGAACCCCAAGTCAGGTGCGACTTGCTGAATGGGATGAGAAGGAAAGACAGATTGTTGGGAACTATATTGCATGAGATCTGAAAATCTGAGAGCTGAAAGGTGGAAGATAAGGTAATATGCAAGACAGAGATTACTGCCAGAACATCATGTATTAGTTAATAGGATCAAAAAGCTAAGTGCATTGTTTATGATAGATGGGGGAGGATGAAGGCAAAAACTAGACAGATCAAGAGTGAAAGATGTAGAAAACTAAGTTTCCCAAGGCTCAGGCTTACATCCACTATTTTTCCTCATATATTTAAATTATTTTCCATTTATTGTACAAGAAGCAGAATTAGTTCTCTTTGCAGATGACTATAGTACTGTACTCAATCCAAACATACATGCAGCAACAGAAGAAATGGTAAACAAAGATCTTAAACATATCATTGACTGGTTTTCTGCAAATTGGTCTCACACTCCATTTTAAAAAGCACAACCTATTCAGTTCTGCATATCTAGGGGTACTGCACCAAAAAGTGTAGCTCATGGTGCGAAAATAATAGTCGTGAGCGTGAAAAATTCAAAATTGTTAGGTGCCCACACTGATGTGAATTTAAACTGGAAAAAGCACTTTTGGACCTCCTGAAACAACATAATTCAGCCATATTTGCTCTCAGAATCATTGCAAAACTTGGGGAGAGACAAATCAGTAAGTTGACATATTTGTAGAAATCCGTTTAAGGTGTACAGTTTCCTGACTATTGCTTCACAGTATGTTTATTCCCTCATGAAGTTTGTTGTAAATAATCCACTGCAGTTCAAAAGGAATCATGATGTGCATAACTGCAATACCAGACGTAAAAATTACTTACATACTCAACATTAGTGTTGTCTGTAGCACAAAAGAGGTGCACGGTGCACAACTAAAATTTTTGACAAATTACCAAGTGATATAAAATGTCTGACAAAGAGCAAAGTAAAATATGAAAACAAATTGAAGAAGTTTCTCCTTGACAACTCCATTTAGGCTATAGAAGACATTCTGTTGCTGTAATGTGTAAAAGAAGTTTGGTAAGAATTACTAACTCTCAATTGCATAAGCAATAAAATATAAATAATTAAAAATAAAATAGCTTTAAAATGTTTAGCATGTTTCCATATTTACAAAATTAATTTGCAGTGTAAATCTAAAATAACTCAGTCCATACAATTAAGATTTATTGTGCAAATGATTCATGGAACATGAAACTAAATTACTGAGTTCTTTGTAGCAAATTCACTAAGTTGTTATCAAGATATATTTTGAAAAGAGGGAAGGGATGTTTATATCTCCTGGCTGGAAATTTATATGATGGTCTTGGATAGCTTCAACATTTCTCTTACATCCAAAATCCTGGCCAGAACCATCCATGGGCCTTCTAGCAACTCTTAAACCTAACAATGTTATTATTCACATGAAAGGTATAAATTTAAAAAAAAAATTCTTGTAAGAGATGATTTACGACTATGTGATGTGTGTGTGCACTGTGGTGCTGATAAAGACAATAGATGATTATTTCATTGTTCACTGAGATCTATTAATTATTAAAATGTGCATTCAAGTGACATGTCTAAATTCAGTGTATCAAATAACATAATAAACAAACAGATAACAGCAGTGTGCCATATGAGAACATTGAATTTTCCAATCAACTTTTTGTGATGTTATAAGAATCATGCTAAAATGCATCCAGTTCAAAAACTATTAGTACTTTGTTAGGAACACTATCCCTTAACAGTGATTTACATTATAAACATGTGGGCTATAGTTATTATACATCATATACTATTGTATTAATCATTGTTTGGTACTGAATATGCTCATAGCTATTTAACTAGTCTGGCTTGGTCTCTCTGAGTTTTAAATAGTGATTATTTTATTTGATAGGTCTCCTTTTGTGTGGTTCATATATCACATTCACAATCAGAACTAATATTATTCATTGTGTTTTAATTAATTAAGAGGAGATTTTTTACATGAACTTTTTACCCAATTAACCTCCTCATTGGGAGCTTTGTAAAATATTAATTCTTTATACTGTAACATGCATTGGTGTTATATTTTCATTGTCTCATACTTATTAAGTGCCTTTATATGCTTTACACACTGACTGTAACATGTTCAAATCAACAATAGTTTACAGAAACTCTGGGTGCACTTTGACATCACACCCATGGCCCAACACAAATGACCACTTTTCCCAACAGCATACTTTGCTGAAAGTTCACCTTGCTTTTTTTTTAATTTCTAGTTACAAATAGTCAGCATAGTCTGATAGACAGGTATTGGCATTCGAGCCACAGCAGCAATGAACTCCATTTTTTTTTTAAATGTAAAATCTAGTTAATATGCTCTCTGGCAAAGTTCAAATGTTCTTTACTTGTTTAATTGCTTGATCTGCTACATTACAGGCTCAAGTTCATTGTTAAAATTTTCTTATCTTACAGGTGTGTCAAATGCTGAGATTTATGTAAGACCGGAAGTGCTACAACTGTTACGTCTTAGGAACAGACCCATAAAAAAACATTTCAATACTGTGGCAGCATGGGTGCTAGGAAGTGAACAAGAAAAACCATCAGTGGTAATTCTGCTGCCTGAAGGCTCAGCAGATAATGAACAGGTTTTCTGATGTGCAGATGGACAATAGAGTTTTATCTTCCAAACATTGTGTCAATAGGAAATAAATATCAAGAACAACAGAAATTTACAGTACCTTAAAGAAATAATATGTTGCCATTGAGCAACTATATGTAATAGGAATAATGCACAGAATAACAGAAATCAGACTGAAACTCAGTATAATACATCATAGACTTCTGTTATGAAACCTCATCACTGCTCTTCCAATCCACTTGTATGAGCTTTTGCTTCTGATAGCTTGAAAAGAATGAACTGGCAACACTGATAAATTACATATCTAGTCTGACTGTAACTATTTTTGCATGCAGTCATCACTGTTTTCCTTTTTAGTTATTTATGAATTTCATGTACAAAGCATGGAGTACAAGTGTGAATAACTTTTACACACATGAAAGGGAGTGAGTGAAAGATGCAGTCAAAATATATTGTACGTATGTTGAGTTGACTTCAATTCATTTTTAGCTGGGTTTCTCTGTCACTCTAATAGCCCCTCATTTTCTTCATTATTCAGCCAGTTTGAGCAGTTGTTCCACTTCTGCTGACCTTGTCATCAGTTTCATGTACATATTTCTAAGATACTACTCAAGTAAGAAGAGAAATTTTGGATGAATTATCATGTTATACCGGGCAATAATCTAAGGAAGTGAACTAAGATTCTCCCTCATGTACCTTATTGAAGTTCATATAGCACTTATCTTAAGTTAGATACCTTCATTGGGAATACCAGTTAATTCCCTTCTTTAAGCTGTATAATAATTATTGTAAACAGATGCCTCTTTGTTGTCATTAGTTATTAAACAAATAAGGTTTTGTACTTGCTTGTATATAAGAAAAAAAGATACTGTTACCAGTGTTTGCTGCATTACACCATTGAGGATTGGAAAAAAACTTATAAACATTGCTGTGCCTTACCACTCAGTTCTTAAATTATAATGCAACTAACTGTACTTTCCATTTTTATTTCTCAAAAATGTTTTCCACATATTAAGTAAAGTTCCTCACTTTGCCATGACATCTTGCTCTCACCTTATTCAATGTTCTTATTAATGTGGCTTCCTTACTTTCTGCCTTATTAATTTATTACAGTTACCTGTATAATTTTAATTCCATTCACCTTGAGGAAAAATGTGTTTGCACATCCTTGATCCTACCTTATCTGATACGTTTACCAAAGCATGCCTTGCTGCAAAACTGAGCAAGTATGACTTTTGTGTGAGTGCAGTTTTTTCCTAGTTGTAGTGGACAATAAGGCAAATTTCCTGACATTCACAAGCAATTTTCATCATTTATAGTCTCAACATTATGAAACTGACTTTGTTCTGTTCTAATGGAAATATATATATTTTTTCTGTGACACTTGAAAGAAGCTTTTAAGAGAACTTCAATGACAGAGCATGTGCACGACTTGATAAAATATTAGCAAAATATCAGCACTGCAAACCACTGTCCCACCACCAGGAGAAGAGATTCCATCAACATCTGCCCTGTCATACTGAATGTAAGCAAACACAAAACTCAGGTATGGTTCTTGTTGAGTGCATGAAGACCAACAGTCTGTGTTCTGCCATTGTAGCAGTCAGACAACTTGCTTGTAAAACTATTGAGACACTCACATTGTGCATTGAGCATTGTTTATGGTGAATATAGTGAAACTGTTAGGGAAGTGGTTGCAGTTGTACATTGAAGAGTGTCCAGATTGTGCCAAGCAGTGTCACTCTGTCTTTGTAAACGTTATAAATAAAGTACTAGAAACTTGAAGTGTGGAGAATAAAATATGTGAAGGGAAAAGAAGAGGAACTGATGAGAGCTATTAAAATTAACATTTTAAAGGAGTAACACACAATGTAAATGTCACTTACTGGTAGTTCAAGAGGTATCAATCAAATGAGCGTTCTGCAAACACTGCATTCCGTCATATTTCATCTTCTTCAAATTTCACTAGATCCACAGTTTCATGGCAGTGACTATCTAAATTTGATTAAAGTCTTCTGAATATTATCTACAAGAAGTGCAAAGTGAGGTGGCATACCTAAGCAAAATTTTGTTTAAGGAAGAAGCATCATTTACAAACCATAGGCTAGTCGGCCTTCACATACACTAAACATCAGTTGAAAATCCATGCTGACTCAATGAATTCTCTTGGTCTTTCAATATTTGATGCATGTTTTTAAGACCCACAACACTGGTCTCTGTGTTGTTGATGGAATTTTGAATTCATTCAGGAAATGTGAGTTCCTAAGATATACTGCTGCTACAGTTATTGTAAGACACCCCACTGAACATAAGGCAGTCAGTGTGGTACCATCATGATGGATATCCCTCTCATTCCACACATATGTTGAGAGGCCCTCTTAAGAGCACATCTAGAGAGCATTGGAATAGTTGTTCAGGAAATGCAAAATGGTCTAGAGACTCACCTATCTTAACACTTTTACACCTTTATCTGTGGTGAGATTTAAGACAAGAAGTCTATTATGAAACACTGAATGACTCCGAAAAGGAATGAAATGCTTTATAACACATTGAGTCCAGATGAAATTCAATGCACAGTGCTGTTTCACCAGAGTAATTTATAGGGTGCAGCAATGCTCAATGTCAATATTTTGAGCACATGGTATGATAGCCATGATAATATACATTACAACCATAACCCGAGTCCTGTTCTTGGTGTAATAGCGCACACCTTCATGGTACCTCTTCCCCTAATGGTGAGACAGGTCCATGGTGCTGTTATCTTGATGGTTGGCTGTGATGACCGAGTCGTTCTAGGCACTTCAGTCCAGAACCATGCGACTGTTACAGTCGTAGTTTCGAAACTTGCCTTGGACATGGATTGTGTGATGTCCGTAGGTTAGTTGTGTTAAAGTAGTTCAAAGTTCTAGGGGACAGATGACCTCAGATGTTAAGTCTCATTGTGCTCAGATTCATTTGTTATCTTGATACTGTTTGATCATGTACCATGAATATTATGTCAATAAAAATTACGTGTGAATATTGGGGTATTCAATGTATTGTCTGGACATGTTTGTGATGGCCTGCCTTAGCTGCCTCGATCTATCTAGAGTAAGTTCTGTTGTAGGTGGTGTATAATTGCCTTACTTAAATCCATAGATAATGAATATCAGTTGTGTGGATGAATCATATGGTTTACTGTTATGCTGCTACTGCACAGTAATAGCAAGAAACATGTAAATCTGATACCTGTCTGTTATTTTTATGATATATAAAATTCACTAACATATTTATGAGTGGCGCTCTATACCACTCATACATAATTTCCTTCTACAACATAATTCACACAGCTTATTTTTCTGTTTTTAACTTTCTACCAATTTTTCTTGGTAGAAATACTTGTATAAAGAACAAAAAATAAATATTCCTTTGTTATTTTTATTTTAAATAGCAACAACATAAGATTACTTTTTGGAATTTCAAAGATAACGTACACCTATAAGAAAATACTGTATTCTTGTCACTAATAATACTTTTTGTTTCCAACTACATCTGTATTTTATAATTAATAAACAAATAAATATGTTTTAATTATTTTTGCTTTTACTTCATAATTCAGTTAGTAGATAGTTGTTTATTTTCCATTTCTGGTTGATATTCACTCATTTACACACAGTGTTCCATAGATCCCATACCTTCAGGGATATGGTACAAGTCATGATAAATATTTACAAAAGAAACGATGTACTTCATTTAGTGTGTGGCCATTAATGTCTGCTTATGGCACAACAGATCATTATTGTTCATTATAAATTGCGTAACATAAGTCTTTGTAAGGCTGAGACTTTAACTGTTACCTGTGAACAACTTGTAGGCCTGCTCAGCTAGTATATGATCTGTGTATGCTGAGTTTGAGTTTGGAATCATGCTTGTGTTATCATCAAATATTATAACTTCTGCACTGCACTTCAGAGTCAGTGAAAGATCATTTCTGTAAGTTAAGAACAAGAGGGAGCCCAGTACTGATCCTTGCAGCATGTCATGTATTATGATATCACATTCTGACATTACTTTCAAGCCTATGTCACACAGTTGATAGGCTTACTAGAGACACTATGCATTACATTTATGCAAAGCTTCATTAAATCTTCACTGTTATCTGCATTATGTGATCGATCAGACCTTACTTTCTGAGTAGCCCCCATACAGGTGCAGAAAAAGAAATTAGCACACCTGGAAAGACAACATTTATTCTGGTCTGATTATGGCATATGCTACCTGGGCGATAGTAGACGTACTGATAATGATTTCAACATCATCGTCCCACAGATAGTGTAGTGACCTAGCTACCAGAGTGCCATCTACATCTACTATGAAATAGGGAACGCTCACAGCCAGAAGGCTCAGTGTGGTGCACATTAGTGAAGCAATCAGGTAAACATGTCATGGAGATGCACTCATGTTCCCTTCAGCCAATTGCACAAGTTTGAAAGGGGTCAAACTGTGACCTTCTGAGTGATAAGATGGTCCTTTCAAAGAATTGCCACACAATTCAGACATTCTGTGTTAGATGTGCAATGCTGCTGGTACCAGTGACACATGAAGGTTCTCACACTCATGGATGACAATCTGGATGCCTATGCAGCACAGTTGCCCACCAGGATCACTGTATCATAAGGGCAGCATTTTCAGATTGTACAGCTATCACAGCACAGAGAAGAGGTCTTGTGAACCACAGCCACAGTGAAATATTAACTCTTACCATATTTTGATATGGGCAGCATGATGAACCACTAACCAACATACAGAAACTTGTAAGTGTGAGAGAGCCTCAAGCTGAAAACATGCCGCCGCTCCACAAGTTCTTTAACGCCACTACAGCAACTTGCGAGTGAATGAGGATGATATGATGATGAAAGACATACAACACCCAGTCAACTCAAGGCGGAGAAAACTCCCTGACCCCACCAGGAATCGAACCCGGGGCCCTGTGTGCAGGAAGCAAGAACGTGACAACGAGATCACAAGCATCAGATTAATTGTAGCTAATCATGCAGCAGGTCAAACCAGAATCTAGGATTTATTGGACATTTGTTGAATCTGTATGCGTGACGTGACCAGTGTAATTTCTGCATCTCTTCATTATGGCTTCATTTTGGTTCCCACTCTTTCAGAATAAATGTTTACTAATAGACACTCTTTCTCATATTTCTTACAATTTCCATTGGGGGAAATTGTTCCCATATCATTTTTTATTCTGCATTCATACAACTCCATTTTACTCCCTGAGTATTCTTTGTACAGATAATGTGAATAGAAAAGTAGCATTTCTCCAACAAAGGAAAGTGCAGGATGTTCCCAACATTATAATCCTACCTTCTGACAAAGGCTCTACTACTGTTGTGGATTACTTGGCAGATGGACTCTGCCAGTTGTCAGGTTCATTCACCTACAAACCCTGGCACAGTGACCCCATTTCAGATATCCAGCATGATCTCCAATCTCAACTCAAATCCTTAGGCCCGTCCCAGAACCTCTCCCCAGAGTCCATCTCTCTCCTGACCCCTACCATTTCCCACACTTCTATCTTCTACACGCCTCCCCCCCCCCTCCCCCAAAGACAATCTACAATCTCTGCTGTTGTAGACTAACACCTACAGCCTATTACCAGCAATCTACCCTCCTGCATGAAAGATACTAATCATTTCCTCTACCAACTCTCTATGGTTCCTGTCCCATTGCCACAGAAACCTCCTCGTCACTACTGATGCACCTCCCTTTATACTAACAGACCTAAAGCCCATGGTCTTACCACTACTGAACACTAATTTTCTCAAAACCTGATGAATCCCTAACCAACCACCTCCTTCCTAGTTGTCATGATCAAGTATATCTACACCCGCAATTACTTCTCCTTTGAAGGCATTACCTACAAACAAATCTGAAGTATGTCTATGGGTACCCACGTGCCACCATCCTATGCTAACCTTTTCATGGGCCATCTAGAGGAATCCTTCTTAAATACCCACAATCCCAAACTCCTCATCTTCATCATCTGGATCGAGGCCAAGGGCACCCCATCCACATTCCTCCAGAACCTCGACAATTTCTCCCCCATTCACTTCCCATGGTCCTAGTCAACCCATCTAGTCACTTCCCTCAATATTGACGTTCACCTCAAAAATGGCTATATCAGTACCTCTGTCTATATCAAACCTACCAACCACCAGCAATACCTCCACTTTGACAGCTGCCACCCATTCAATACCAACAAGTTCCTTCCATACAGCCCAGCCACCAATGTCCGTTGCATCTGTAGAGATGAGCGGTCTCTCTTGAAATATACCGAGAGTCTCACTGAGGCCTTAACAGATCATAGTTACCCTCCCAAACTTGTACAAAAACAGGTCCTCTATGCCTTATCTTTCCAGACACCCAATTCCTCCCAAAGCTTCACCATCCAGTCACAGAGCAACATTACCCTCGTGAATAATTACCAATTCAATTACATTCTCCACCAGGGTATCGACTACCTCTCATCATGCACTGAAATGAGTAATGTCCTGCCCACTATCCTTCCATCTCCTCCCACAACGGTATTCTGCCACTCATCATATCTACACAATATCCTTGTTCATTCCTACACAACCTCTGCTCCCACCCCTTGCCTCAGGGCTCATATCCCTGTAATAGACTCAGATTCAAAACCTGTCCCACACATCCTCCCACCACCACCTACTTCAGTCCTATCACCTATCCCATCAAACGCAGGGCTATCTGTAAAACCAGTCATGTGATTACAAGCTAAGCTGCAAACACTGTGCTGCATTCTACATGGGCTTGCCAGCCAACAAGCTGTCTGTCTGCACAAATGGCCACCAACAATCACTGGCCAAGAAAAAACTGGACCACACTGTTGCTGAACACGCTGCCCAACATGACATCCTTCATTTCAATGACTGCTTTACAGCCTGTGCCATTTGGAGCCTTCCCACCAACACCAGCTTTTCTGAATTGCACAGGTAGATAAACTTCCTGCAATACATCCTAAATTCCCGAAACTCTCCTGGCCTCAACCTTCATTAGTCATTATCCTTACCCATCTAGCCCCTTCCCTGTTTCCATTCCAGCAGTACACAGCCCTCTGTTCCACCAACATACCCAGTCTTTACTTCTCTCCTTTTCCTCTAACCCTATCTCTATCCCCTCCCTCCATCTAACCGCCCGACTGCACTTAGCTGCTCCACTCTCCACCTTGTCACTGCAGCACTACCCTGCTATCCCTTCCCCTTCCTGTGCCAGCGTCCTCCACCTCCACCACCTGGTTGCTTCTCCCATAATTCACTGCTGCTCGCAGTCTGGCTCCAGCTGCCAGAGATTGTGCTCAAATGTGTGTGTGTGTGTGTGTGTGTGTGTGTGTGTGTGTGTGTGAGCGCGCACATGTGCACATGTTTTGTCTAATTCTAAAAAATGCCTCATTGGCCAAAAGCTAATTGTCTGACAGTCTTTTTCTTGTGATTTGCTGTGACTCGGCATCTCAGCTATATGGAAAGGAGTATTTCTGTTACATGGAAGAATAATTTTCTTAAGCCGGCAGATAGCCTTACATTCGCCAGAATAATATGAAAGCATCTGATCCTGTCTATCAATGTGACGCATATTTGCATTTTATTTGACAATTGGTGGAAGTTTTGAGGTCATTTGCTTGTGTTAATTCTCTGGAAATATAGTATCTCATCCCCCGTTTTTTATCATTACACTTTGCGAGTACAGAACAACTGTATTTCCATCTCTCAGTTTGGTAGATACTTCTTTAAGGATGCTCCTCCTATTTAAGCTTAGTGTTTTTTATGAGCAAAAGGGTTTTAGATAATGTATGTCTTTCCTAATAATTAGCCCTGTCCACGTAAATGTGTGTGATTACCAACATAAAGCTACTTAAAAAAATCTGAAATGAGCTTTCCAGCATGACTTTCCCAACTATACTGTCAAGCGTCCCATTGTACACAGATCACTTATTTGCAAAACTGTCCAGATTCTTCAACATGCACATTCTGATATCATATTTACACATTTTATTTGGTATATATCATATAAATGACAATCACCATCTCAATAGAATCATCAATTCATTTAACAGTATCTCTTCATGAGTAATACACTTGACATACTCTGCTGTTAAAATAATTTGGTATAGGCACTACTTAGTATTGCACCATCAGTTCTTTGGGTGTCTTGGCTGTGGATTTTTTAGCTATGTATAATGAGTGTAACATGATCATAGAGCCATATCTGCACACACTCATCACTACTGCTCTGTTTTGAAACTATAGATCTTCCTTGCAGTAGTCTTGCTATCTGATGGATATCACGTTACCTGTATGTAATGTAACTTTCAAAAACACAAGCATACTTACTAATCCAAGCCGTATCCTTCATATCTTCAGTCAAATATATATTCACAGTATTGTCATTCTTTTAACCAACTACAAACCGAAGTATGACATCTGTAAGTATTAAACCTGAGTATCAAACCAAAGTAAATTCATTGGTATTTTACTAATAGGATGAACATTCTTGTTTTGTAAATGGATGAATGTTATGTGATTCTTTATCATCATTAGTTTTGTTACCCTCACTACCGTTATCTTTTGGTTCTTCAGCATCATGAAAAATATTTGAAAGTTCTGTTCCACACTATCATCACTATGGCAAATTTCTGTGTGGTTTAGATTCTAGCCATTCTCCTCCAATCAGTTATCTTTCAACTCATAATCAATACCTTCTAATATGTTCAGTAACTGATTATCAGCAAATTGTTCATTCTTCCTATTCTTTTTAGTGTTGATTAATTAGCTGCCACTTCCAAGAATGTATATCACAAACAATTTTGTACAAGAAAAAGTTGCAGCCACAAAAATCTGTTCTCCAACACTTTGTTGCCTGTGCACACTCCTATTCTACAGCTGCAAATCTAGACTAAATACTGCACCTTTGAATGTGAAGTATATACAGTTCCGTATAGTAAATGGCACAACTCCAGTAATAAATATAGACTTTGAACAGAAGTCTGTAGCTAAGGTAGAATTTTCAAAAGTTTTAGGTGTGTCCATTGATGAGAGGTTAAACTGGAAGCAGCACATTGAGGGTCTGCTGAAACATCTGAGTCCAGCTACATATACTATTAGGGTTATTGCTAATTTTGGTGATATGAATCTCAGTAAATTAGCTTACTATGCCTACTTTCATTCACTGCTTTCATATGGTATCATATTCTGGGGCAATTCATCATTGAGTAGAAAAGTATTCATTACTCAAAAACGTGTAATCAGAATAATTGCTGGAGCCCACCCACAGTCATCCTGCAGACATCTATTTAAGGATCTAGGGATCCTCACAGTAACCTCACAGTATATATATTTACTTATAAAATTTGTTGTTAATAATCCAGCCCAGTTCAAAAGTAATAACAGTGTGCATAGCTTTAACAACAGGAGAAAGGATGATCTTCACTATTCAGGGTTAAATCTGACTTTGGCACAGAAAGGCGTAAATTATGCTGCCACAAAAGTCTTTGGTCACCTACCAAACAGAATCAAAACCTGACATATAGCCAACTAACATTTAACAATAACCTAAAAGAATTTATAGATGACAACTCCTGCTACTCATTGGCTGAATTTTTAGATATAAATTAAGGGGGGGGGGGGGGGGGGAGTGGGGGAGGGAACTTATACATTTGTATCATGCAATATTTTGTGTAATGTAATATCTTGTACAGACGTCTTTTATTAACCTGACACGTTCCACATCATTACGAAGTGTCGTATTCATGATCTATGGAACAAGTATTAATCTAATATAATCTAATCCAATCCATACTTATCTCAGCCACAATAATTGTTAATGTGTTTGGCGTTGTCCTATCATATCATCATGAACACAGTCAGCAGAATTTCAGCTTTTTAACCACCTAATGAATTTTGTATTCTCATTAGTTGTCTTTTAGTTGCGCATGCAGTGTCTGAGGAAGCAAAACTAATGCAACCATATCTGGTTGTTTAGGTGTGAAATGTTTGCTGCCTTTGGTAGGAAGTAGATCCTTATCCTTGAATTATGTGGCCAATGATTTAAGTATCACTTTTCCCTAACTATCTTCTGAGGGCTCACATTCATTTGGCATAATGTTTTTAGTTTGTTTCTTGTTAATAATGCTTCAAATAGTTGTTGTCTTATTCTTGGAGCACTTTATGATATGGACATATGTGTTTCACTTTTCTTAATAATGAACTTGAGGGTTTTACAATGCTGTGGTAAGGAAGTTTCAACTTTTTACTACAGATTGACCTCCTGTTTTGCACTTAGGCATTGCTGAAAGTTAGAATTGGTTCACTGAATTAAATTAATTAACAACAAATCCTTCCATCAATATAATCAAAACATTGTATCGCATTGAAAGCATACAGTTCTGTTAGTCTGGATAGTTAGATTTCAATAACTGTTAGGTTATGTGGTGTGTCCTTCTCATCCTGGAATCTGAATGACTTCCTGCTACTTTCCAACCTTCAGTAGCTAAGCCTTCTTTCCTCCTTGAAGAACCGTCACGAAAGTCCAGAAAGCTAGAAATAGTCCTTTCTCCTCTCTCTGTATTGACAGTGCTTGGAATTATGTCTAAGGAAGTGAAGTATTGGAAAGCAACACAGCCTCTCTGTAATTTAACTTCGGTGTTACTTTCTCATCAGCCATATATGGGAGTCATTATGAAAGTTTCGAAGTATGATACTTTAGGTTCTAATATTTCACTTCTGACATACTGTCTGATAAAACAGTGGTGCACTGAGATTGGGAAGCAGGAGACTAAATGAGACTTGTGATGAAATCTTCTCGGGCTTCCATTCCGGTAACTGCACCAAAAATCTGTGACGTTTTGATGAGTGTCATTCTCATCATTATCTGGAGAAGTGTCGATGGGCTGTGGCCATCCTCTATATATGTAGCTGGTAGCTGGTCAGTGGCGCATGGGGGCTGTCCCACGCCACCACTCCTACTGGCACTGGGCCATTGGTGGGAAGAGGGGGGGGGGGGGGGGGGGTGGAGGGTAGCCGCGCAGGAATGGGCGACACCAGCTAGCTTTGAATCGCAGAGCGTTAGCAGCTGAGCACAGTCCCAGTGTATAGCTGCTATTGCAGGGTTCCAGATCAAACTTAAAGAGTAGCCCTCATCCCTGTTGACAAGATTGTCATGTAATCTTAATTTGACTGATTCCTTGATGGTTCTCTCCCAGAAGTCACTGGCTCAGGAATGCATTTTTGTTTCTTCAAATTGGAAGCTGTGTCCCTCATCAAGGCTGTGTTCTGCCAAGGCCCATTTGTCCTTGTTCCTCAGCATTACGCATCTAACATGTTCCTGGCAGCATTGCGAAATGCAGCATTGTGTGTGAGCAATGTACTGGAGCCCAAGCTTGCATGATATACCATATACACCGGGAACCTGTAGCTTCAATTTGTCCTTCACTGAGCCCAGTAACTCTTTCATTTTTAGAGGTGGTCAAAAAATTGCTTTGACGTTGTTTACCTCCATTATTCTTGCAATTTTGACTGTTGGGGGCCCCAATGTAGGGGATAAAGGTGACTTTCTTTTCCTCTTCCTCTTTTTTGTGGATGGCTGCGTCACTCTCTTTCTTCCTCAAAGCATGTCTAATGTGTGCTGTGCTGCAACCATTCTGATGAAACACATCCTTAAAGTGCTGCAGCTCAGCTGGAAGGCTGTCTTTGTCACAGATGGCTCTTGCTCTGTGAACCAGTGTCGTTAGAACAGTGTTTTGCGGTGCTGGGGGATGGCAGCTTCAAGCATGGAGATATAGGTCTTTGTGGGTCTTCTTACTGTATACCACATGTCCTAGTATGCTGTCTGCTTTTCTCCTTATAAGAATCTCCAAAAATGGAAGACATCCATCTTGTTCTAACTCCATTGTGAACTGTATGTTTTTGTGAATGCTGTAATGGCGTTCATGGAATTCATTCAGGGTTCACTTCCATGTTCCCACACAATGAATGTGTCATCAACATAATGAAATGTTTAAGTTGTGCTGTTTCCAGTGCCAACTCCATATAGAGATTGGCAATCCCTGGAGCAAGTATTGAACCCATGGCTACCCCATCTAACTGTTCATAATATTCTTGATAGTTTGAGATGGTATGTGATGTTATTTTTGGTGATTCCAGAATCAAGACATATTTACAAGGAACTTGGTAGTATGAGCCCATTTATCAGTATAACATTGCACTCCCTCTAGCCTGGATGCATGCATTGATTCCATTGGGAGGGGGTGTCATAAAGCTGTTGTTTTATCTGCTGAGGTAAGCTGACGTGCAGCTGTTCAACTGGTCTTGATATCCTAGATACTGGCACTGAGATGTAGTTGACATCCAAGGTGGCCCCACAAATTGTCTATTGGGTGGTGGTGGTTGTTAGTGTTTAACGTCCCGTCGACAACGAGGTCATTAGAGACGGAGCGCAAGCTCGGGTTAGGGAAGAATTGGGAAGGAAATCAGCCATGCCCTTTCAAAGGAACCATCCTGGTATTTGCCTGAAATGATTTAGGGAAATCACAGAAAACCTAAATCAGGATGGCCGGAGACGGGATTGAACCGTCGTCCTCCCGAATGCGAGTTTTCTATTGGGGATAGATCTGGGTATCATGCTGGCTACAGCAGTACCTCAACATCATGCAGACAGTGTATAAAGAGCCACATCATGTGGACAACTGTTATCCTGCTGAAAATTGGCACAACACCATTGTTGCTCAAGAGGTAACACACAAGGATGCAGGATGTTGGAGGAGAGGTAACTTAATCAGACCCACCCAAGTCAAACTTGATGAATCCACACACTATTATGCTAGGAGTAACACCAGAGTGGCTCTCCAGATCATTGGAAGAACTCCATCTCTCCCCAGATTGCTGCCAGATTCACTGATAGTGCCCATCCAGACTAGTGCAGAACCACAGTTCATTACTGAATGCAAAGTGACACCATTCAACAGCAGTCCATGCTTCCCAGTCATGACATCACTCAAAAAGCAGCTGTTTGTGTTTTGGTTGTAACCATGGCATACACATGGGATGGCAATTCTCTGATCCATCTGCTGCTAGTCTCTGATCATTCATGTGGGATGGCACAAAATCTTTCTGGAAGTCAGTCAGTCATTCTCGAATGGCAGGCACAGATATGAAGGAGTTAAAATTGCTGATCCTCCTTTGTCATGGTCTGATGTGGTTGAGTGGAACCTTGATGAGAACTACACCTGACTTCCCATTTCCACACAGTTCAACATCTGAATGCCTCCCAAATTGGGATACTGGACAATTTAACAAGCCACCTAAATTGAGTCCCACAATACTGCTCATTTCAAACTCCATCATGTACCAATCATGCTGTCTGACACAAGTATGCAGCAGCTCTAAGTCCTTCATAGGGAGCACCCACCTGACAGTATTCATTCCTCTTACATCCTCTACCAGGCTTAGTAACAACACTAAACATGAACAATATTAATACACTCAGATAGCCGTTCAAACTTTCACAGAGAATTCCAATTGTAATCATTAACATACCTGCTGATTACAATGACATTTGACCATCTCTTCTAAGTGCTTCACTTTCTTTGTCATGCTATGCATACATGGTATTTTTAGAAGTCTTTCATTACTAATCTGTGAAAGTTTTGAAATACCAAACTACTTATCACTGTATGGGCTGTGATATTCCAGTCCATGAGACACCAGGTTTTATTACCAACATCATGGAGCTGGGAAAGAAACACTTTCATATCATGACTTTAACTTCAGGAGTGGATTAAATAAGTGTGAAAGGGAATATGCAACAGGGGTTTAAAAAAATCCTTATGATGAAACAGACATTCAGTGGTTGTAAAAATTCTGAAGAGGCAGAACTTCTTCAGAAGCTAAGGACTGGACATCTGACAATTGCAGTTATGCAATTGTTTGTGAAAATTGCATTGTTATGGGAAAACTTGTGAGGGGTAAAAACCATGTAGTGATACTTAACCCTTGAGTGAGCACACCATTTTTCACAACACAAGCGGGCATCTGGTGCACTTCGTGCATATGTAGAGAATGGCTACCTTTATGTTATCTAGGTAAATATATGTATGAGCAAAATCACACTTTGATCTTAGTTTAATTAAACAATGATAAAATAAACTTATTTGATATGAGCTAAAGCAGTATTTAACTAAACATTTATGAGATAAACTTTCATTATATCATTCTGCTGCCACAGACAGTTATTACCAAAGAGTAATATACCACTCAAGGCATTAGAAAATGCATTTGCATGAGATGTTAGTCAGCCAATTATTCAATTACTAATTATCTCATGGCCTCATGATTGTGCTGCTAGCTCACAATCAGGTCATTTTCTTGCATGCATAGTAAATTTTTTCTCCCCTAGCTTGCTGTTTACTTTTTATTACTGCTGCTCACTTAGAAAAATGACAGCACAACTTATTACTGTGTTAGTTGAAGGAATAGTGGCTGACTAGGTATGGGCTCACAGTTGTGAAACAATAACAAAATGGTGCAACACCGTTTTGTTTGTGTTTGGTGCACTTTATACATAGTTGCAACCAGTCAGGGGATAACTTCATCGAAGTGGCACTATGATTGCTTAAGTAGCTTTATCAAATTCTGTCACTTACAAAAAAACGTACTTAAAACAATGATACTGATGATAAAACTTAGTTTTTTCATTTTGATACAGAAATTGAGCATTACTTAATGGTGTGCATCTTTTACCAAGAAACTCACCTGACAGGCACACAAAAAGAAATGAAAATTTTGATAGCTCTCAGTCGAAACCTCGGATGAGCTAGAATATACAAACACTGTAATGTTGCAGATGGGACTGTACATAGTAAACAGATCAACACCAAATGTTTTGGAGATACCATTAATTGATGTTATGTATGCATATTCCATAAAATTTCTGTGTGGAATCTGGTTTATTTCAAAATATTGAGTATTTCAAATTTGTTACTCAGAAAGATCAAAGCAAATTCTGTCATCAAAATCAAGTGAACTGATAAATTTCAGTAATACATTTAATTATGTTTTACTTTAACAATGTTGAAAGTAAATGTTGACTCTGTTGTAAAATATAAATACAAGTACGGTGGAGTCCATGAGGAATTAAAATTGCAATAATATAGGAAATTATGGGAAAGAGAGGAGGCGGAAATTAAGGAAATTATCATCTGGGAAGAGATGCTAGGAGAGAATCACAGTGGAATGATGGATGTAGGAACTAAGTAGAGAACATGAAAACAGGAACAGATCATGGAAATGAAATAACAGAAGATTTAACAACAGTAGGTATGAGACTGGGGCAATGGTCAGGTATATTAGGGGGTTGTCCCTCTGGCAGCCTGTCAATTTGGGGCCAGAAAAAACAGACAGAAAAGATTATGAAAGGATGAGAAACTTTGGAGCATACGGGCAGCAAGACAGAGACTGATATGAACTGAATAGTCTATATTCTGATAGGAAATTTTGGAGTGCACAAACGTTGTTATGCATAGAAAATTGGGATAAGTTAATCACAGTGTGGAAGTAGAACTATATACAAAATCAATAACGAATCTTTGCAATGTATCAAGTAACAATGTTTTAGTGGGAGAAGAGATAACTGATAATTTTTTTTATAAATTTGGGTTACATAAGTTGCTGATTAAGGTTACAGATGTTGTAGTGGTTTTCGATCCAAAGACTGGTTTAATGCATCTTCTCTATGTTCCACTCTTCAGCTCCAAATAACTCCTGCAACCTACAATCCTTCTCAATCTGCTTACTGTATTCATCTCTTAGTCTCCCTCTATGATTTTATCCCCCGCACCCCACCCCCATACGGTAGTTATGTGGTCTACTGTGACGTCACTTGGGATTCGTGACATCACATACAAAAGAAACTTTACACACACAGATTATATATAAGGAAACATTCAACATGGGAAAAATATATCTAAAAACAAAGATGATGTGACTTACCAAACAAAAACGCTGGCAGGTGGATAGACACACAAACAAACACAAACATACTCACAAAATTCAAGCTTTCACATCCAACGGTCGCTTCTTCAGCAAAGAGGGAAGGAGGGGGAAAGACGAAAGGATCTGGGATTTAAGAGAGCGATGATAAGGAGTCATTCCAAACCCGGGAGTGGAAAGACTTACCTTAGGGGGAAAAAAGACAGTAATACACTTGCACACACACACACACACACACACATATCCATCTGCACATACACAGACACAAGCAGACATTTTCAAGTATGTCTGCTTGTTTCTGTGTATGTGCAGATGGATATGTGTGTGTGTGCGTGTGTATACCTGACCTTTTTTCCCCCTAAGGTAAGTCTTTCCGCTCCCGGGATTGGGATGACGCCCTACCCTCTCCCTTAAAACCCACATCCTTTCATCTTCCCCTCTCCTTCCCTTTCCCTCTTTCCTGAAGAAGCCACCGTTGGTTGCGAAAGCTAGAATTTTGTGTGTATGTTTGTGTTTGTTTGTGTATCTATCGACCTGCCAGCAGTATATATATATATATATATATATATATATATGCTTGTGTCTGTGTATGTACGAATGGATATGTGTGTGTGTGTGTTTGTGAGTGTACACCTGTCCTTTTTTTCCCCTAAGGGAAGTCTTTCCGCTCCCGGGATTGGAATGACTCCTTACCCTCTCCCTTAAAACCCACATCCTTTCGTCTTTCCCTCTCCTTCCTGAAGAAGCAACCATCGGTTGCGAAAGCTAGTAATTCTGTGTGTGTGTTTGTGTGTTTTGTTCATGTGCCTGTCTGCCGGCGCTTTCCCACTTGGTAAGTCTTGCAGTCTTTGTTTTTAATATATATATATATATATATATATATATCTGCTTGTGTCTGTGTATGTGCGGATGGATGTGTGTGTGTGTGCGAGTGTACACCTGTCCTTTTTTTCCCTTAAGGGAAGTCTTTCCGCTCCCGGGATTGGAATGACTCCTTACCCTCTCCCTTAAAACCCACATCCTTTCGTCTTTCCCTCTCCTTTCTGAAGAAGCAACCATCGGTTGCGAAAGCTAGTAATTCTGTGTGTGTGTTTGTGTGTTTTGTTCATGTGCCTGTCTGCCGGCGCTTTCCCGCTTGGTAAGTCTTGGAATCTTTGTTTTTAATATATTTTTCCCATGTGGAAGTTTCTTTCTATTTTATTTACATCATCATTAATTTGAACCCAACAATTACGTCTGTTATTGTCTCTGTTGCATTTCGAAATCTTCTCTATCGTCTTACTTTCTCTTTTCGTTTGTACAGGCCTTTAAATATGTCTGCTTGTGTCTGTGTATGTGCGGATGGATATGTGTGTGTGTGTGCGAGTGTACACCTGTCCTTTTTTTCCCCTAAGGGAAGTCTTTCCACTCCCGGGATTGGAATGACTCCTTACCCTCTCCCTTAAAACCCACATCCTTGTGTCTTTTCCTCTCCTTCCTGAAGAAGCAACCATCGGTTGCGAAAGCTAGTAATTCTGTGTGTGTGTTTGTGTGTTTTGTTCATGTGCCTGTCTGCCGGCGCTTTCCCACTTGGTAAGTCTTGGAATCTTTGTTTTTAATATATATATATATATATATATATATATATATATATATATATATATATATATATATATATATATATATAAATGAAGATGATGTGACTTAATTAATGAAACACTTGCAGGTCAATAGATGTAATGGGTTGATGGGTTGAAGGTGTTGATCTATGTAGGCAGAGATACGTTCTGTGGGGGCTTGGTAACCATCTACAATTGGGAGGCCGGGATGATTGGGTTTGTGAATTTTAGGAAGAACGTAGGGGTGCGGGCTGTCAGTGGGGTCAGGAGGTTGATGGAGTCAGGTGAAAGGTTTTGTAGGTGGCCTAAGGTTCTGAGGATTCCTTGAAGCTCCTCCTGGACATCAGGAATGGGATTACCTTTGCAAACTTTGTATGTGGTGTTGTCTGAAAGCTGGCGCAGTCACTCAGCCACATACTCCCGATGATCAACTACCACGGTCGTGGAACCCTTGTCTGCCGGAAGAATGACGGTGGACTGGTAAGCCTTCAGATCACGGATAGCTTGGGCTTCAGCAGTGGTGATGTAGGGAGTAGGATTAAGGTTTTTTAAGAAGGATTGAGAGGCAAGGCTGGAAGTCAGAAATTCCTGGAAGGTTTGCAGAGGGTGATTTTGAGGAAGAGGAGGTGGGTCCCACTGTGATGGAGGACGGAACTGTTCCAAGAAGGGTTCAATTTGGATAGTGTCATGGGGAGTAGGATCATTAGGAGTAGGATTAGGAACATTTTTCTTTGTGGCAAAGTGATACTTCCAGCACAGAGTACGAGTGTAGGACAGTAAATCTTTGGCAAGGGCTGTTTGGTTGAATCTGGGAGAATTTCTGACTTCCAGCCTTGCCTTGCCTCTAATAGTTTGGTAATATTCACACCTTTCAGCACCTGCTTTCTTTGGAATTGGTATATATTCTTCTTGAAGTCTGAGGGTATTCCACCTGTCTCATACATCTTATTCACCAGATGGAAGTGGTTTGTCATGGCTGGTTCTCACACGGCACCTGTTGTTCTGATAGAATGTTGTCTACTGCTGGGGCCTTCTTTCAACTTAACACTCCACTGTTCTGTCAAATTATTCTCACATATCATGCCTCCCATCATATCTTCATCAGCCTTCTTGTCCTGTTTCTATAATACTGCCTGCGAGTTCAACTCACTTTTATACAATGTCTATGTACTCCTGATGTGCATATAGCTTCTTCTCCTTTCTCCAAAGGCCTCTTTAATTTTATTGTAGCTGGTGTATATCTTTCCCCCAAATCCTTATATTTTTTCTGTAGCCATTACTGCTTAGCCATTTTACACTTTCTGTTACTCCAATTTTTGAGTTTTTTGTATTACCTTTCACCTGCTTAATTAACTGCATTTTATATTTCTCCTTTCAATTGTAAAATTAAAAATCTCCTGTCTTACCAAAGGATTTCTCCTTAGCCTTGATTTTTTTACCTATTTGATTCCTCTATTTCCTTCATTATTTCATCTCTCAAAGCTACCCATTTCTCTTCTACTGTATCCCTTCTCCTGTTCTTGTCATTTGTTGCCTAAGCTCCTTCTGATGCTCTCAGCAATCTCTGGTTATTTCAACTTATCTGGATCCCATCTCCTTAATTTCCTATCTTTTTTTGCAATTTCTTCTGTTTTTAATTACAGTTCACAACCAATAAGTCATGTTCACAGTCCACACCTCCCCAAGATATGACTGAAAGTTTAATATCTCGTTCAAAAATCTCTGTCCTACAATTACATTATCAATCTGAAACCTTCCGGTATCATCAGGTCTCTTCTACATGTACAAGCTTCATTCATGGTTCTTAAACCAGGTGTTAGTGATAATTAAACTGTACTCTGTTGAAAATTCTACCAGGTGGCTTCCTCTTCATTACTTTCCCCCCAGTCCACATTCACCAACAGTTTTTCCTGCTATTAATTTTCAGTCACAAATCACTATTAAATTTTCATATTCCTTGTTGTTGTTGTTGTGGTTTTCAGTCCTGAGACTGCTTTTATGCAGCTCTCCATGCTACTCCATCCTGTGCAAGCTTCTTCATCTCCCAGTACCTACTACAACCTACATCCTTCTGAATCTGTATAGTGTATTCATCTCTTGGTCTTCCTCTACATTTTTACCCTCCACGCTGCCCTCAAATACTAAATTTGTGATCCCTTCATGCCTCAGAACATGTCCTACCAACTGATCCATTCTTCTAGTCAAGTTGTGCCACAGACTTCTCTTCTCCCCAATCCTATTCAATACCTCCTCATTAGTTATATGATCTACCCATCTAATCTTCAGCATTCTTCTGTAGCACCACATTTCAAAAGCTTCTATTCAATTCTTGTCCAAACTAATTATTGTCCATGTTTCACTTCCATACACGGCTATGCTCCACACAATATTTTTTTCAGAAACGACTTCCTGACACTTAAATCTATACTCAACGTTAACAAATTTCTCTTCTTGAGAAACGCTTTCCTTGCCATTCCCACTCTACATTTTATATACTCTCAACTTTGACCATCATCAGTTATTTTCCTACCCAAATAGCAAAACTCCTTTACTACTTTAAGTGTCTCATTTCCTAATCTAATTCCTTCAATATCACCCGACTTAATTCGACCACATTCCATTATCCGCATTTTGCTTTTGTTGATGTTCATTTTATATCCTCCTTTCAAGACGCTGTCCATTCCGTTCAACTGCTCTTCCATGTCCTTTGCTGTCTCTGACAGAATTACGATGTCATCAGCAAACCTTGTTCTCCATGGATTTTAATACCTTCTCTGATTATTTCTTTTGTTTCCTTCACTGCTTGCTCAATATACAAATTGAGTAACATCGGGGATAGGCTACAAACCTGTCTCACTCCCTTCCCAGCCACTGCTACCCTTTCATGCCCCTTGACTCTTATAGCTGCAATCTGGTTTCTGTACAAATTGTAAATAGCCTTTTGCTCCCTGTACTTGACCCCTGCCACCTTCAGAATTTGAAAGAGAGTATTCCAGACAACATTGTCAAAAGCTTTCTCTAAGTCCACAAACGCTAGAAAAGTAGGTTTGCCTTTCCTTAATCTAGTTTCTAAGATAAGTCGTAGGGTCAGTTTTGCCTCATTTGTTCCAATATTTCTACGGAATCCATACTGATCTTCCCCGACGTCGGCTTCCACCAGTTTTTCCATTCATCTGTAAAGAATTCACATTAGTATTTTGCATCCGTGACTTCTTAAACTGATTGTTCAGAAATTTTCACATCTGTCAGCACCTGCTATCTTTGTGATTGGTATTATTATATTCTTGAAGTCTGAGGGTACTTCGCCTGTCTCATACATCTTGCTCACCAGATGGTAGAGTTTTGTCAGGACTGGCTCTCCCAAGGCCATCAGTAGATCTAAAGAAATGTTGTCTACTCCCGGGGCTTTGTTTCGACTCAGGTCTTTCAGTGCTCTGTCAAGCTCTTCATGCAGTATCATATCCCCCATTTCATCTTCATCTATATCCTCTTCCATTTCCTTAATATCGTCCACAAGTACATCATCCTTGTACAGATGCTCTATACGCTTCTTCTACCTTTCTGCTTTCCCTTCTTTGCTTATAACTGGGATTCCATCTGAGCTCTTGATATTCATAAAAGTTGTTCTCTTTACTCCAAAGGTCTCTTTAATTTTCCTGTAGACAGTATCTATCTTACCCTAAGTGAGATAAGCCTCTACATCCTTACATTTGTTCACTAGCCATCAATGCTTAGCCATTTTGCTCCTCCTGTCGATCTCGTTTTTGAGACATTTGTATTCCTTTTTGCCTGCTTCACTTACTGCATTTTTATATTTTCTCCTTTCATCAATTAAATTCAATATTTCTTCTGTTACCCAAGGATTTCTACTAGCCCTCGTCTTTTTACCTACTTGATCCTCTGCTGCCTTCACTACTTCATCCCTCTGAGCTACCCATTCTTCTTCTACTGTATTTCTTTCCCCCATTCCTGTCAATTGTTTTGTTATTCTCTCCCTGAAACTCTGTACAACCTCTGGTTCTTTCAGTTTAACCCGGTCCGATTTCCTTAAATTCCAAACTTTTTGCAGTTTCTTCAGTTTTAATCTGCAGCTCATAACCAATAGAGTGTGGTCAGAGTCCACATCTGCCCCTGGAAATGACTTACAATTTAAAACCTGGTTCCTAAATCTCTGTCTTACCATTATATAATCTATCTGATATCTTTTAGTATCTCCGGGGTTCTTCCATGTATACAACCTTCTTTCATGATTCTTGAACCACGTGTTAGCTATGATTATGTTATGCTCTGTGCAAAATTCTATCAGGCGGCTTCCTCTTTCATTTCTTAGCCCCAGTCCATATTCACGTCGTATGTTTCCTTCTCTTCCTTTTCCTACTACTGAATTCCAGTCACCCATGACTATTAAATTTTCGTCTCCCTTCACTTTCTGAATAATTTCTTTTATTTCATCATACATTTCTTTAATTTCTTCATATGCACAGCTAGTTGGCATATAAACTTGTACCACTGTTGTAGGTGTGGGCTTCATGACTATCTTGGCCACAACAATGTATTCACTATAGTGTTTGTAGTAGCTTACCCGCACTCCTATTTTTTTATTCATTATTAAACCTACTCCTGCATTACCCCTATTTGATTTTGTATTTATAACCCTGTATTTGCCTGACCACAAGTCTTGTTCATCCTGCCAGCAAACTTCACTAATTCCTTCTATATCTAACTTTAAACTATGCATTTTCCTTTTTAAATTCTCTAACCTACCTGCTCGATTAAGGGATCTGACATTACATGGTCCGATCCATGGACAGCCCGTTTTGTTTCTCCTGATAACGAAGTCCTCCTGAGTAGTCCCCGCCCAGAGAACCATATGGGGGACTATTTTACCTTCAGAATATTTTACCCAAGAGGACGTCATCATCATTTAACCATACAGTAAAGATGTAGTTTCCCCTTGCTTTCAGCTGTTTGCAGTACCAGCACAGCAAGGCTGTTTTGGTTAGTGTTACAAGGCCAGATCAGTCAATCATCCAGACTGTTACCCCTGCAACTATTGAAAAGGCTACTGCCCCTCTTCAGGAACCAAACATTTGTCTAACCTCTCAACATATACCCCTCCATTGTGGTTGCACCTATGGTACGGCTATCTGTATCGCTGAGGCACACAAGACTCTCCACCAACGGCAAGGTCCATGGTTCTTCGGTGGAGGGTGTCATCTTCCTTAACTATCTGAATAATTTATTTTATCTCATCACACATTTCTTCAATCTATTAATCATCTTTAGAGATAGCTGGAATATAAATTGTATTACTGTGCTGGTTGAGAGCTTTCGGTCTGTCTTGACTACAATAATTTGTTCACAAAGTTGTACGTAGTACAAGGTTTGCCCAGAAAGTAAGGCACCACACATTTTTCTTCAACAATTCTTTATTGAACATAATGAGAATTACACACACAAAAGAATGGTGTTTTATCTACACACCCTATTTTTCCATCCTGTTCTATTGCCTTCCTCCAGTGTGAAACAAGGGCATGTATGCCATGTCGGAACCAATCCTTGTCCTGGCGATAGGGGCAGTGCTTCACTGTGTGAATCACCTCCAGGTTGTCGTCAAAATGTCTTCCATGAATGGCATCCTTCTATGGCTGAAAACAAGTGGACGTCTGAGTGTCTAGGTCACGGATGTCAGGTATGACTGCCGTGGATGGTCTCTCTGCCCACTGTAAATTGTGGAGCTCTGCCAAACTGCCTGCTGAAGACCTCACCCTCCATGCCCAGCAACTACCTGTACTTCTGTTGACAGCAGATGCTCCATAGATTTTCCACAAGTGTTTGTGAATATGCCACACAGTTTCTTTCTCTGCAGTGAGAAATTCAATGGCAGCACATTGCTTGTAATGTGCATCACCTACAGACACCATTTTGAAACTGTCCTGCAGCTAAGCTTTATGTCAAAAGTGAACAAAACATGGTGCACTTACTCAGGAGACTTCAGATAATACATATGTAACAATTTTGCATTTGTAGCATTATTTCCAGTGAAGGAAAAAAAGTGGTGCATTTCTTTCTGGGCAACCTTCATAACTCACCCGTTGAGCCATGCACAGATCGTGTTCATGCCATTTATTGTTTGTCATCTTCTATTACTGTACTGCTGCCTCGTTTTCTTATTCCATTCACTGGCATCACTGCCTTCCTGCGTTAACTGGCCGTGAACAGCAGCAGCAGCACGTATCAATAAGTGCACTATCGTACCACCTCTGGAGCGACCAATAGTACGTCTGGGTTATCGTTTGTCTGGTAGTCGGTTGGAGGCTGAATAGCAGTGCAGTCGGGACACAGCAGCAGTGAAGTCGGGGATGGAGCGCCAGTGAGGTGCCAACAGCCAGTGCTCGCCGACCAATGGCGACACACATTTACTGTCCGATGGAGGGAGAATGGACAGGACAACTGGTTGTTCAGTTGGTCGTCTCATTAGCTAATGTATATTTTGTCCTTTCACTGTTTCTAGGCCTGGGCAGTTCGTCAGTTGGTGTGGAGCAGTGAGTAAATCTACTCAGATCATTGTTTGTCTAGTACCGTGCTCTGTGGAATTTAAATCCCCTACAGACGTCATGTATATTAAAGACCCATAGAGGTCTCAGCACCATCGCTCCATAAGCTGTGGTGGCATGCACCTCCTGGCCCGCATTGAGAGTGAGGGCGCCACAATGAAACATGTGGTTGCAGCGGCCAATAGCGGCGTTTCCGATAGAGTACTTAAATGCCTGCCTGTCGATCAGCCTAGCACTCTAACCTTGCGTATGTCTCAGGACTTACCGCCTTGCATTAGAAAGCGTACGTGGATGTGGTTGTCTTGTTTGGGTTTCTAGACTCTGTTGTCCATTCTTGTTGTTGCTGTAAGATCCTTCGTTGGTCGTGTCTGTCTTCTCCCATTGTGTTGTTGTTCGCGGGCCGCACCGTGGGTCCCACCGTGTCGCCATTACAACATTTTGCGACGAGGTAAACGGTGGTCGTTGTTGGTATGGAGGCGAAGTTGGTCTGTCTGCCGAAGCAACAGCAGCAGCTCATACAACAGCAGCAGCTCCAGTTAGACATCTTACAAAAGTCGCTGTAGTTGCTAACAGACAAGGTCGATGCCTGGAACACTTTACCACGACCGCTTCAGAGTCCTTTGGTGTCCGATGCTTTCCCATGGCCGCCGTCGTTTCCACCCTTTAATGACGCTAACGAGGACTGGGAAACCTACTTACATTAGCTGAAACAACATTTCATGGCTTTTCAAGTCACGGACGACTCCTTGCAGCAGTCATTGTTTTTGTCTTGGGCCTCCCCGGACACGTTCTTCTTCTCCGCAAGTTGGCCCCGTTGTCCGATCCTGTGGCTCTTTCTTTCCAGGAGATCTGCCTTTTGCTGACAAACCATTATTCCCAACGCTACAATGTGGTCACCTCTCGGCTGGAGTTCCACCAGTACCATAAACAGCCTGGTCAATCGTATCATTCGTGGGTCAGGGTCTCAGCTGTCGATGCATTTTTACGTGCAACAATCAGCAGTGTAAGGCTTTGTATGCAAACTCCCTGATCTGGGATTTGATGGTTAAGCTGGCTCGCGATCCTGAGGTCAGTACTGCGGCGCTGAACTCGACAACTCCTCCTTGGGAGAGATTCTCTGCATTGCCCCCTCCTTGGAAATTGCTCAAGCGGCTATGGCGCGACCGCAAGTGGCGGCGATTGCGGCGTCACGGAGGGTTCCGCTCTCGCGACGTCGACGTGGCCCGGCTGACAGAGGCCAGCGCTGTCGGAACTCCTCGTTGTCCGACGTCTCTACCCCATCAGTATCTTCGGTCGCCCCTCGTCATCTGTCGCCCCTTGTCGTACACTTTCATCTTGCCCACAGTGCTTTACTGCACATTCGCGGGCTGATTGTCCCCACCGCTAGAAAACGTGCACGCTGTGTAACAAGGAGCGTCACATCCGATCAGTCTGTCATAGTTGCTCGACTAGCTCCAGTCCTGCCCCTCCTGGCCTCAAGATACAGTCCTCTCCAAAGGACGACCCATTGGTTCGGAAGCTTTTCCTCATGCTCTGCATTTTCACTGAGGATGTAAGTTTTCAGGTCGACACTGGGGTCACCGTCTCCTTGATTAATATGATGACATATACCCGGCTGGGCTCTTCTGCATTGTGCCCTCTCTCTCACTGTTTGGTCGCCTCCGGAGACGGTTCCATTCCCCTTCGTGGGCAGTTTGTCGTCCAGGCGACATACAGGTGTGTTCCCCGGCTCCATACCCTCTTTTTCGTCGACCACCCGTCGGCTTTCAATATATTTGGCCTGGACACGTTTCAACGGTTTGGCTTTTCAATTTCCGACGAAGTGAAGTCGTTTCCACGGCTCTTTGCTTTCAGGACTTGGACGATCTGTGCTCCACCAGCCGGCCGCGGTGGTCTCGCGGTTCTAGGCGCGCAGTCCGGAACCGTGCGACTGCTACGGTCGCAGGTTCGAATCCTGCCTCGGGCATGGACGTGTGTGATGTCCTTAGGTTAGTTAGGTTTAAGTAGTTCTAAGTTCTAGGGGACTGATGACCACAGCAGTTGAGTCCCATAGTGCTCAGAGCCATTTGTGCTCCACTTTCGCTGTTTTCACCGGATCTCGGATGTGCTTCCGGCTTTCAGGCGCACATCACCCTACGGTCAGATGCACAGCCTTGCTTTATCTGGGCCCGGCCCCTTCCGGCGGCCTTACAGCCAGCGGTCAAGCAGAAACTTGATCGGCTCCAGCCCGCTGGCGTGCTGGAGCCTGTCACTTACAGTGCATGGACGACAACACTGGTGGTCATACGAAAACCCAATGGGTCCCTTCGGCTGTGTGGGGACTTCAGCTCTACAGTCAATGTTCAGTCCCTTGTTGACACTTACCCCATTTCCCGACAGGAAGACGTTCTTGCCAAGCTTGGCGGGGGAGAGTATTTTTCTAAGATCAATCTGGCTGCGGCATATCACCAGTTGCCCTTGGATGCCGAATCTCCGAACATCATGGTTATCAACACGCCTTTCGGATTGTATGAGTACTAGAGCCTTCCCTTTGGTGTCTCTTCATCGACGGCCATTTTCCTGCGATTCCTGGAGCAGCTTACACAGCCCATCCCTGCCTGTGTGAATTATCTGGATGACATCTTGGTCACCGGGCGTCCCCGCCAGGAAAATTTGCAATTCCTCAGCGCCTTATTTCACGCTCTGCAGTCTGCTGGTTTATGCTGTCGTGTAGACAAGTGTTGTTTTTTTTCTTTTTAATCGAAAGTGGAATACTTAGGCCACTGGCTTAGCAAAGATGGCATTCGTCCTTTAGGTCGTAATGTCGCGGACATTGAGGCCCTTCCTCGTCCCAAAGACTTATCTGAGCTCCAGGTGTTTTTGGGCAAGGTTACTTATTACTTAAAGTTCTTGCCCCAGGCCGCCTCCATCACTTGCGTCGCAAAGGGGTACCTTTTGATTGGACTCCTGCCTGTGACCAGGCTTTTCTCCATTTGAAGGCGACGCTGAAGTCTGCCCCTTGTCTTACCCCCTTTTCTCCGGATGGCCCCTCGGTTGTGGCAGTTGATGCATCGGCGTATGTCATTGGGGCCATCCTTGTGCACCTGGATGCCGATGGCTCCGAACAGCCCATCGCCTATGCCTCTAAGACATTGCCCCAGCACAACGGAACTACTCCCAGATTGAAAAGGAGGCTCTGGCGATCGTGTTCACTGTCCATGAATTTCACACCTACCTCTTTGGGGCAAATTTCACCCTCCTGAAGGACCATAAACCCTTGGTAGCACTTTTCGGACCCCACTCTCACTTTCCAGAGCGGATGGCTCAACGTCTCCAGCGCTGGGCATTGCTTTTACATAATCATGCTTCCACCATCCGGTATAAGCCCTCTGCACACAATGCTACTGCGGACACTTTGTCGCGTCTCCCAGTGCGCCCCGATCCTGCCTTTGACCACAGGAGGTCCTCGCCTTCCACGTTTATTCCACACACCAGCATGCACTGGACAGTCTTCCTCTTATGGTTGCTCACATTGCTGTTGCTACCTGCCGCGACCCTGTCTTGCAGCAGGTTCTCAACTGCATGGTCCATGGGTGGCCATCCTAAATCACTCGTCGGATGCAGTCCGATTTCAGCCCCTGGCGCCACCTGTCCCACAGGCTCTACATGATCAATGATGTCCTTCTGTTGGCCACGGAGTCATATGCCCATCAGGTGGTCATCCCTCCAGCATTGCAGCTTTAGGTGCTCAGTTTGTTACACCGCAGGCACTGGGGTATGTCCTGTATGAAAGTTTTGGATTGCCAGCATGTGTATTGGCCTGGCATCAATGGCGATATTGAGAGCCTGGTCCGTGGGTGCACTGTCTGTGCATGTCACCAGGCAAGCCCCCTCAGTCATTTGCACCCGGCCTCTGCCTTGCCGGCCCTGGGATCGCATCCATGTCGACTTCGCGGGCCCGTTTTTAGGATCCATGTGGTTACTCATCATTGATGCCCACTCCAAATACCCACATCTTGTCCTAATGGCATCCACCACCACAGAGGCTACACTCGTGGCCCTGGCCCAGGTCTCACCATCGAGGGTCTGCCAGACACATTGGTCTCTGATAAATGTCCCCAATTCACAGCATCCTTTGTCAGGCCAACGGTATCAATCATATCCATAGCCCACCTTTCATCCAATGGCGCGACAGAAAGGCTTCTCTGCACTTTTAAACAACTGTTGACTAAGGCGGTTGAGACATCTCCAACAACATTGGCCCTCACCCTGTTTTTGGGCACCTATCGCACTAAGCCCATTGACGAACACAGTTTGTCAGAGCTCCTTCATGGGCGACAATTGCAGACCTGCTCCATTTACTGATGCCATACTCCTCCCACCCCCACTCCCAGCCCTCGCAGTGGTACACCCCTGGCACTGCTAGTCTAACCTTGTGTACATCTCAGGACTTATTGCCTCGAAATAGACAGCATATTCACTTGTGTGTTTTCTTTACGAGTGGACCTGGATGTCTTGTTTGGGTTTCTTGACTGTGTTGTCTTTTCTTGTTGCTGACATAAAGTCCTTCATTAGTGGTGTCCATCATCTCACATTGTGTTGTTGTTCACGGACTAGTCCATGGGTCCCACCACATTTCCGTCACTTCAACCTCGCGAATGTTCTAGTCGCCATTACAAAATTTTGGTCAGGGCTGCTGGCATATCTAAGTGTGGCTGGAGTGTGTGGTTCTGTTCCCATTGCTACAAGGTCAGTGGCTCACCAATCCAGGACCCGAAAATTGAGTTTTGACTTATTCTACCAGCAAGTCATGACTGCTCACATTGTGTAATTTGGATTTTGTTGTAGGCTATTGAGACATTACTGCAAGCAACAACGTGTGTTTTCAAGTTGGCAAATTTTAGCCACCCTCTGGTGGATTTTAACTGTACTTGGTTATTTTGAATTGTAGTGCACCAGCGGAATCTTCTGCCTTCTGTCCGTTACTGTTCTTGTTACCTGCCAGTGGTGTAAATTCAGGCAGTGTATTTTCTTCATCGTGTTGTTGCTGTCCAGCACACTGTCTAGTTTGACAGCTCAATATGTAATTGGTTGTGGGCACCAATGCTTTCTACGTTGTTCCATTGAACTCCCTGTAGTGTGCTGGTCAGGTGAAGTGGAATTATCTTGTTGGTAGGTCTGTTGACTGTCTGTCAGTTGGGTTGTTGTTGGATTGAGAATAGTTGGGCCAACTGCCTGTCTCACTTAAGCGAGGGTTAGGTTTGAATTCCAGGCCAACCCTCGGAAACTTCTGACTGCTGTTGGGTGTACTGCCTTTTCTTATTTGTTCTTGTTGTTTGTATTTGTATGGCTTTTAGACAGTTTCTAAATTTAGGCTGTTTTGCCCTTAAGGTGTAAGATTATTTGGGCCTCCAGCCTAATTAAAAAACTGTTTTAAGATAAGGCCTTTCAGCCTTTCAAAAATTTATTTTGGTATGAGTCTTAAGTGATGGGCCTTCAGACAATTTTTAAATTAAAGTTGTTTTGCTGTTAAGGTGTCAGATTGCATGGGCCTTCAGCGTAATTGAAGGAACTGATTTAAGGTAAGGCCTTCTGCCTTCTAAATTTCTGATTGTGGTTTGACTCTTAAGTTCATGGCTTTTAGCCGATTTTAAATTAAAGTGGTCTTGCCCTTAAGGCATGAGATTGTATAGCGCATTCAGCCAGTAATTAAGTTCCAAAAATTAATTATATGTCTTTTATTTTTTATTATAATTATTTTGCTTGGCTCTTGTAGTGTTTGGTCAAGTAAATAAAGTTGTATGTTTGAGTGTAACTGACAGCTGCTTATTTTGGCCTCCTTCCCCAACTGAAACTACCCGTCCTGTCCTGCAGGTTTAGTAGGGCGTCTCACCCGAATTCCTATTTCTCATTCATTATTAAACCAACTCCTGCATTATCCCATATTTAATTTTGTGTTTATAGCCAAGCATTCACCTGACCAGAAGTCCTATACCAACTGCAATTGAACTTCACTAATTACTGCAACGTTTAACAGTAACCTATCAATTTTCCTTGCCCCTTCTCAAATTTTATAACCTACCTGCCATCTAAGAGATCTAACATTCTACACTTCAATCCATAGAACACCAACCGAGACTGTTGCTCCTGCAACTACTGAAAAGGCTGCTGCCCTGCTTCAGGAACCATACATTTTTCTGACATCTAAACAGATATCCCTCCATCCCTCTGTTGTGACTGCACCTATGGTACAGCTATTGGTATTGCTGATGCACACAAACCTATCCACCAATGGCTAGGTCCATAATTCATGGGAGGAGCAATTTCAGATACAAAATGTTAATTTAGTGTTTCTGATGTTGAAGCTGGTGAACTTGGCAATCATGTAACTATGGGGGAAGAACCTATGTTAGGTAATAATAGTGATAAGAGTGTAGGGTAGACAATTACAGTGGGATTAGTGAGGAAGATGTGACACTCAGTAGCAGTGAGAAAAAATAAAGATACTGAAGATAGGATAGGAAGTCAGAATTAGATGGTATGATTAATGTGGAGGTCGAAGGTGAAACGTTTGAGGAAGGTATTTATGGTGGCAGCTGTGAAGATATTCAGGAAGGTCAGAACTGTGATACAGAGGTGCATGTAAGTGAAATTTTACTGGGTGATATCTGTAAAACTGTAAGCTCTTGTGACGATGAAAGAAAGTATGCAAAATGTATAAGTAATGAAATTTTAATGGTAGCTTGGAGTCATTATGATAATGAGAGTTGTGATAGTGGAATATAAGATATGCTGAAAAAGGTATGTGAAAATTTGTACCCAGAATTGTGGAAAGAAGCAAGAAATGATGCAGGAACTTAGGAAAAACTGGTATGTCCATAAGTGTCGTGCAACCGAAAGTAGAAACACACACAAACAAAGATGGGGCGAAAGCTGTGGGATTTAAAGAAACTGATAAATATCTTTTGTAGAAAGCAGAAAACAAAGATGATTGTAATATGCAAGGAAGTCTATTTATATTCATATTGAAAGTGATAATTGGGACAGTAGCAGTCTGGCACAGGGAGTACAATATGTAGTGTCTGAAAAATTAAGAGATGGAACTAAACACAGTCAACATTTTTTTGAGTTACCTTTAATATGTCCAAAGATTAGAGGAACTACTGGATGACATAGTAAAATTATGAAGTGACAATATTACTGTCAATATAATATAATTGGGTAGTTAAAAAAATCTATTCACCAAACGGCAGCAGGAAACACAAATACAAAGATATAAACGTTTGCAAGCTTTTGGAGCCTATGGCTCCTTCTTCTGGCAGAAAATTTGAAGTGGAAGGGCAAGGGGTGAAGGAAAAGGACTGGTCAGGTTTAGTAAAAGGGGCAGAATTCAGAAAAGTCACCCAGAACCCCAGGTCAGGGGAGACTTACCAGACGGGATGAGAAGGGAAGGCTGATTGTCGGGGACTGCACCGAACGAGATTTGAAAACCTGAGAGCTTAAAGATGGGAAACAGGGGTAATATGCAAGACAAAGATTATTGTGAAAACATTGTGCATGACTTAATACAAGTGGAAAGCTAAGAGCATTGTACGTGATAAGAGATGGGTGGGGGGAGGCAGCACAAAAAAAGCATGGGTCAGAAAATGAGAGACAAAAAATAAAAAGGAAGTGAAGAAAGAGATAGTTACTGTGAAGAAATGTTGAGACCAAACAAATCAAAGTAAATTATTGCTGAGTGTATGGCAAGAACCATGGATATTGTGTAGTGCCTCTCCCCATCTGTGGTGTTCTGAGAAACTGGTGTCTGGAAAAGAATCCAGATGGCACGTGGTGAAACAGACACTGAGGTGATGACTGTCACATTGTACAGCATGCCTTGCAACAGGATATTGTGTGCTTTCAATATACACCCTCTACCTGTGGCCATTCATTTTAACTGATAACTTGGTGGTAGTCATGCTACTGTAGAAGGCTGAGCAGTGTTCATGTAATAGCTGGTATTGAAGTGTTGTTTGACAGCTGGCTCCACCTTTGATAGCGTAAGTGTCACCAGTTACAGGACTGGTATGGTTGGTTGTATGAGAGAGAATACAGCAGTTCTTACAATGGAGTTGGTCACAGGGGTAGAAGCCAAAGTCTACGGAGATGGGTGCAAAAGGATCATATGATCTGACAAGTATATTGCAGAGATTTGGAAGGTGTTGGACAGATACTTCGGGTGTGGTGGGCAAAATGTCAGTGCACAATTTTGGGAAGTTATAGACTTGTCTAAGTAGCTGGTAAACACATTCAAGACCAGGATACTACTGAGTAACACGTGGTTTACTCCTAAGATGTTTTTTGAGGGATCAGCAGTACTAGAATTAGATGTGATGATCTGGGAAATCTGTTTTTGAACTATGCTTTTGGGTTAATTACATCCAGCAAAGGCTGAGGTGAAATTGGTGTTGTATTCCTGTAAAGAGTCTGCATCTGAACAAATACATTTGCCTCGAATGCCAAGCCTATATGGGAGGGAACGTTTGAAATAGAAAGGATGGCAACTGTCAAAATTGAAGTACTCCTGTTTGTTAGAAGGTTTAATGTGAACAGAACTGTGTAGCTCACCTTCAGTGAGTATGAAATCAATGACTCCTATCCCTGCAACCATCACTGCTGTAAGACATGCCCTATGCACCCATCTACCACCACCTACACCAGCCCTGTAACTTGCAGAACATATTCTGGGTGTCCCACATGAAACTGGTAAGCCTGACACCTGAGATCCAAGTAACAATGAAGTAATCAAAAAAGAATAAATAATAATAATAATAATAATAATAATAATAATAATAATAATGTTTAAAAATGTAGTTTCCTGTTTATAAGAAATGCCGGAAGTGGAGCCATGGGAATTTTAAAGGAATATCTGCATGCTGAGCTTTTATTAGCAGAAACCATAATTATAAGTAATGAAATAAAGAAATAATTTGAGCCATAGATACAGTCCATGGCTGTATAAATATTGCATGCAGCCACTGGAAACATTTGCATATTTTTTATCACTATCACATTGATCATTTGAAATCCAATTCACACTCTGACATACTGATTGCTTTGGATCAAGACAGTCAGGCATATGTAGTATTTATTGATCTCTGAAAAGCATTTGGCTCAGTTCCAGACTACACTTACTGCAAAAAATATGATCATATTGGGTATCAATTGAAATTTGTGACTGGATTGAGGACTTTTTGGTAGGGAGGACAGAACATATTATCTTGGACGGACAGTTATCGTCAGGTGTAGAAGTAACTTTGGGTGTGTCCCGGGGAAGTGTGTTGGAACCCTTGCTGTTTATGATGTATATTAATGACTGCGGACAATAGTGATACTAATATCACACTGTTTGCAGATGATGCAGTTATCTATAATAAAGTACTGTCTGAGAGAAGCTGAATAAATATTCAATCAGATCTTGATAACTTTTCAAGGTGATACAAAGACTCCCAACTTGCTTTAAAGGTTCAGCAATTGTAAACTGTACAATTCACAAAATAAGGAAACATTCTATCCCATGACTATAACATCAGTGTGTCACAGATGGAAATGGCCAACTCATACAGGTACCTGAGTGTAGCACTTTGTGGGTATATGAAATTGGTAAAAACAGCTGGTAGGCTTAGGTTTATTGGTAGAATATTGGGGAAGTGCAATTAGTCTACAAAGGAGAGTGCTTAGACATCACTCGTGTGATCAGTTATAGAATATTGCTCAAGTGTGTGGCGCACATACCAAAGAGGACTAACAGGGGATATTGAAAGTATACATAGAATGGCAGCAAGTATGGTGACAGGTTTGTCTGACCTGTAGGAGAGTGCAAGAGGGTTTCCAGAAAATCTAAACATCAGACCTTTAAAAACAGACGTGAGTAGTAGGGCGTTGGGGTTACAGATGCAATTTTGATATCAAATTGATATGCAAAATAATTAAATTAATCAATTAATCACCCCCACCACGGCCACCCCCACCCTACCCTGATCGCCCCGCCGCCGATCACGCCCACCCCACCCCTAGATGATGTCACACACTTTTCTCAGCCTGCAGGTGTGCCCCAGCCGAGGTCTGTTAAGGAATTCGCTCGCAGCAGCCCATCGTTCTGTGCTGGACTACTTAACATCATATCGACTCCTATAATAAAGCAACTATTAAAAATGAAAAACACAATGGCGAGCATAAAAAAATGTCCTCTTTCCATGAAAATAAGCAAAGTCCATTCTCTGTCAGTTTTATAGGCAAAATCAATATAGTTTTTACGTTCGACTGCAGTCGCATCTCATTATTTTGTGATGTCCAACAATGTGGACCGCCACCAATCATAAATGATTAGCAGAGACATGTCCACCCTGCGTAAAATCAGGAAAAAAGAAACTTCAACCATTTTGCTGTGAAAACTACTGATCACCACAGAACGTCCTTGGTATTTTGAAACTGTCATCAGAGTAAAGAAGAAACGATAATTTAAACTACAAAGAAAAATTAATAATCTATATTAAGCAATTACTTTCAGTTTGTTGAGCAAATTACATGGCCTAAGAGCGTATCTTGCGTTTAGTGTCTGCAAATAAACTCTCATGCTCGTGCAATGACATTAGAGAATACAATCTTTCATGCCATTGGCTCACAAGTCGGAAGAAACACAGTCATTTTACATTCGACAACAACAAGCTCTAATTCAAGAGAATGTAGTTGTTTCTTACACTATAAAAGGTCCCCTATTACCAATGCGATGCTATATCATACTAGCGTTTTTATGAAACAAATCGTGACAGTCTGTCTCGACATGTGTTGGAGGGAGATTGAAATTTCGTTACAAGTTATCGCTGCAAAGAAAAAAAAAACTCTTGTCGAGAATCATAATGTGGCGCCCAAGCCACATCTTCCACCCGCCAGGCGGCATGTCATTGATATCAATTCGATAGGCTAATTAATTAAATTGATCACGAGAGTCGCTCTGGATGGAAAGTAATTTTTGTTTTCAGCAAAACTAGGAAAACTGGGAATCCATGGAGGGAACATGATGTTCTTTCCGAGAAACACTATTGAGAACCGTCATTTGAAGCTAACCGTACAGGGATTCTACAGCCCACACATACATTTTGCGTAAGAACTGCGCTATTAAAAACAAAATCGTAGCGACTATATTACCGTTACCTTGTATAAAAAGCGGTCTTAAGTCTACAGTCGCACACACGACTTGCTGATAGGGTTACGCTTTCGGGTGAAAATTTGGTCTGCAATTTGGAATCAAGTCTATCGATTCTACCACATATTTGAGTGGATTCTGTAGAGACGTCTTTTAATGATTGCAGCCACTGGTGAATCATACTCGTGCCACTCTTGTATCTCGAAACGTGTCACCTTTTTTGGAACCCATCTGTTAAGGATCCTATGCACCAAGAACTCCAATGCTGTTTTTAGACAGTCCCTCTGCATCTTGTAATTGCTCCTAAGTCTCTGCCCTCCTCTCCCTGCAGCTTACAAGGGGAAGGCCTCAGACACGGCCAACCGATTCGGCTGAAATTTGGCAGGTCGCTTGTGTACAACCTAAAACGAAGGAATCTAAGATATTTTGGGTCAACACCTCCCCGTTTTTGAGAAAATCACCCCCAAAGGTTATAACGAGCAATCAACTCAAGATTGGAGGGATCGATAGATAGTTGTAAATAGAGCATTTCTCCTCATCAGGTATGGGTTCCACAAACGCAAACTTTTCCAGAAATCTAGGTAAGAAACTTTTACAACTGCCGCTTCTGTACCCACATGGTAAACGCTTTTCGCCGACAGCGAAGATAGCTCAACGGCCAAGGTAACCGGCTGGGAATCTTGAAGAAGCCTAACCGATGCTATTCTTTTCGTTTGTATTTTTCCATATCTCAATTGACAGGGATAGGAGGGTTAATAAGGTAAGTAAATCAATAAGGAATGATCATAATAAGGTAGGCAAACTAATTTCCCAAACGCCGTGAGTTAATAAAGTATTAAACTTTTAAGGCTTGTCAGATGAAAACAACTCCGAGTAAGAGTGCTGCGAATTCCTCACGAGGTATCACAGATAGCCAAACGCGCGACGCTTGTTTACAGCGAGGCACGGGACAGAATGCATGAGTGGGAGTTATGTTGTCCCGGTTGCCTCTTCTTCGTGTCATACTTGTGAACCTGGAAGAGTGAAGGTGTCCAGCACGAGCCTTATAGAAGTCAATCGGAAAGAGTTGTTTTCCGTCATTAGGCTGCCGCGAACCTCGCCGATACATGTAGTGATTTTTCCATCGTTAATGAGCCGAATGAAATGCGTTTTCTGTATGAGTACAGTGTTCTTCCGTAAGTAACATATGACGAGTACTGTATGTATTTTGTAGTAATGACCTCGTCTGTTTATGCCGTAGTAACTGTCTATTGGTGGTTGTGTCATATCTTTCAGGTGCATAATCTGAATAATGGAGGATGTACACCCGTCGACTAGCGTGTAATATGTAGTTGGAAGCCTGTCACAGACGATGGCAAGCGGGAAGTTACGGCCGCTGTGTTTTGGTTTGTAAAAGTGTTGCAAGACAGATGCATTATCAATGCACTACCGGAAGCAGGCATTTCTGTTTCTTGGCGTTCCAGATTGATAGGAGCGGCTATCGTCGAGCGATTTTTGGAACTGACGAACGAAGTGGCATTAGTTGATAATGAAGTTCTATACCATGAAGACGAAGCAGAAGGTGATTCAGTGGAAGACATCCCGACTAGTGAATCACAAAATGATCATAATACTTTGGAAATCTCCACGTCACTGGTAATATGAGCTTCATCTGTTCCCGAAAAGTATTACGAACCGGTTACTAAACGATTGATCTGCGGCGCTATACCCCTTGAAGTAAAAGTAAAGGCGGTAGCGCTCGCCAGGAATAATCCTAATTCGAATTTACAAGCACTGAAAACGAATGGAGCAACAACAGCGCTGAAAAGGAAGAAGAACTTGAAATTGTGGGAAAGTTATATCGTTAAAGGAGGGACAAGATACGACAAATACCAGGCAATAAATAAGTGGACATACGACCGATTTGTCGAATCTCGTTGACGTAACGAGAATGGAACAACGATAATATTTCAGAAGAGGGCTGCAGGTGCAGCGCTTCAATACACTGCCAACAAGGATTTTACGTTTGCTGTGTTAGGTGTCAGGCAAATCCAACACCTTCCATGAAAACCCTGACATGATCAGCAAATCCAGTAGTATGTCACATAGCTGCGAATAAATCGTGACATTAAATTAACCAAAGTAATACGAGCAACGAGTGAGCAAATGGAATACCACAGACTAACACAAGAATGCCCAAATGCATGTCGTACCTTCCCACCATGAGACCGACGCAGTTCCGAGGGGAGAAACGAGAACAGAAGCCGAGAGCAGAACCGTGTTAAACTAGAAGGCCCTACGATAAGGGACGGACTCGACACCCACGTCGCCAGCCTACCTCTAAGACTACCACCTGCACGTTTTAGTGTGAGACTCTTTCAGCTATAAAAGCTATAAAAGCTATTAAAAGCTATAGCCCTCCAGAAAAACAGTACAGATCTTACGATAACACAAAAAAGGGCCACTATCACCCGCAAGTTTTAGCGTGAGACTTTTTTGCGTGTCTGTAACATTAGGACCACCCGCCAGCCCATGTTAAAAGATAGAGCCCTCCAGAAGAACAGTATAGATCTTACGATAACGCTAAAAGGACCACACCAGCTACAGGTTTTAGTGTGAGACTTTTTCGCGTCTCTGTTACGTTGCAAACTTTAAAAACATTGCCCCACAACGAAAAGTATAACGTTTCTCATTGGATAGACAGAATTTTTGTAGGTGGAGCTTAAGGTTAACATTGAGACCCTGATTGGTCAGATGAAAACACAGCCAGATAGTTTTTTTTTTAAACCAACTTTGGTACAATGTAGTAAGGGGAAGATAGGAGAGAGTTGCTTCCGAGATGGCGAGGTGAGCGGAGCTGTGCTGAGCGCCGCTGCCCTGACGCTGTCTAAACACCGACAAGGTAATGAACGCACGCGATGACGCATTTTTGAGCGCATAAGGCTTCACTCAGAACTGCAAAGTCTCATCTGTTACACCCCCTTTTTGCGTAATACTAGTGTCGATCGTTAATTAAAACTCATGGTGTTCACATTCGCCACTTGAAGAACAGATCTGAAACGCGATGATTTTTCTTTAATATAGTTATTGAGAAGCCACATAAGCCACTGTAATTTACGACAAGTTAGATAAGTAATTAAAGGTAATTGAGGGTCACTGTAGACCATTTTGATAGTTTTCTCTTTTGTGAAACTTAAATTAATCCTAGATTATAGATGTGATATGGCATAGGTCATCCTTCGATCGATTGTAGAACTTGGAAACCCATTCAGGGAATATTCGTTCTCATTTTTGTTGAACGCAGTTAGTTTTTACCATCCTGTATTAAAACATTTCCTTTTATCAATAGTGAAATTTATAAACGATGCTTTGTGAGTAGAATAAAATTTCCAATTGTAAACTTAACTGCTTTTTCGACATTATTTTACCAGCTAACTAAAAATAGGAATGCCTTGAACCTCTTCCACTACATTTAGTCAGTATTAAAATTCTTTTACAGGGAGTGCAGTGGAGCTGACGCTGAAATCATTAAGTATTTGGTTATATCATCGCTAGTCTCACTGAACTCTTCTAAATTCTACATGTCAAGTGTGGTCTGGCGTCTCCTTACCAGCAACAGTTCCCAGGTTCAAACTAGTCAATTCCCTAAGAAACATGCTCAGAGCGTCATTGTGTGAAAGTGGTAAGGACACTACCATGAATGTTTAGAAAATGGCGACCCTGCCAGGATGGCAAAATACCATGATTGAAGGTCGACCACATGCCTAACTAGGTCAGAAAAATATCTGCTGAAAAATTATCGTAGTAAATTTTTTTCCCTAAAGTTATACATAGTCGAAAACAGTAGCTGCAGCGATAGATAGTAAAAGTATTCAAGAAAAATTGCGAAGTCTAGCAGAAACAATAGCATAATTGAGTAATGAATTTTAATATTTTTAGAATTAAGTTCTCTCTCCAATGCAAGCGCACAGGTGGCAGATACATCGTTGACAAGTTGGTTCTGACCCAACAAGTAAGTGAATTGTTTGTCAAGTCGTGTGAACAAAAAGTTTATGAAACGCGTGAGATCGTATGAGCGCATGTTGACGCGAAGTAGGGCGCGTGAATTGCTTTTAAAACAGAAAATAAGGGATTCGGAAAGATTAGCAATGGCATATCGAGACCTTGACCGAATTGAGGTAGAGACCCAGCATGAAAATGGACAGAGAATAGAGGACAATACAATAAACGATGCAGTACCGCGAGAAATAGGACATATAACGCACCATGACGAGGATAATGTACTTCAAGGCACAGAAAATCTTGGTCAGCAGGCGACAGAGGAGCAAGAAAGTAGAGAGACAGTCGATGAGGATTCTAACTTGCGTCTTGAATACGTAGAACTCATAGTATAAGTAATCAGAGCTCCCTCACCACAGAGTACGAGGAATGCGAGCAGAAACGTGTCACAGCACAGTTCAATGCAAGCGGTTGCGAACCAACACTTGGGCGAAAACACAGAGCGTAGGACGTCGGAAGAAAACGCAATAGGACCCACCAATCTGGCAGAATTATTACAAGTAATGACGGAAACCATGACAAGACAAAATAAAGAAATTGCGAATCAAATTAAAATTCAGAATGCAGAAATGACGAAACAAAATACAGAAACCACGAGACAAATACGTGCGATTAAAGAACAAAACAAAAAAATTCAGTTACACCTAAGTCATATTGAAGACGAGGCAAAAGAATCTCGAGAAGTAATAGGAAACTTAATAACAGGTCACAATCAATTGAGAACAGACATTGACAAGGTACAAGCGGACGTACAGACGTTACGTAATGACATTCAGGACGAGATCAAAACATTACGTAACAACACTCAGAGAGAAGTCCAGAAATTAGAGAAACAGATTAGCGAAATTACTAGATAAGCAGCAGGTACAGCGCGTGAAATTGTTGAAAACAGTGTGTTACACAAACGTATCACAAAAGCAGCGCTGAAAAGATACGGTAACCGCATAGTCAAAATAGAAGCGCAAACGAAGCGGCAATTTCAGAAATTGCGAACAGAGCTGTTGCAAACCATTGAAGAGCGTAGTGAACAAGATCGAACAAGCACAGAGTCTGCAACCATATCCGTATCTGTAATAGCACCGGGAAAACAAGCAATTAACGAAGATATTACGCATTTGCGATTCCAATCACAGGCGGAAAGTAATACGCGTGACAATGGAAAGCCAGGTCGGGAAGAGTACAGTGCAATGCATTCAGCTACACGTTCACAACCGATGGAAGAAAATTATTGCGTACCACTCCAACGATACTACGAAAGGATAGGCGAAAGTTACAGTGGACAATATACAATGGATCTACCACAACCGAAAAGAACGACGGGAAAAATGACCAGAAACAAAAGTGGCGAAGAATCGCGAATTTCATATGGAACTATGACGAAGTACGACAACGATCATTTCCTCACAGTCAGAAAATTTCAACACTTTCGAGAAGAAAACTCATTACATCCACGAACTTTTATTGTCAATTCCGAGTAGGATTACCAGAACACTGGACGCTAGCACACAAATTAGACTTTATATATGTGCACACATGTCAGGAACAGTCGCAGAAACCATGCAGAATGTTGCAGCGACATGCCGATCGTGCGAAGATTTTAGAGAGAAGTTTCTCTCACGATATTGGTCCAGCAAAGCACAGAACAGAGTGAAATATGAATTATTACAGAACCCATATTTTGAAAATTCAGGGGAGAAGAGTCCCGTGAAATTTTTCGAATTAACGGCAAAGAAAAATCAATGCTTAGATGTACCATACAGTGACGGAGAGTAGATGAAATTATGCGCGATGAAGCTACCATTGAAATACCAGCAATCACTTGTAGGTCGCGGAGGCAATGACGTCGAAGCGTTTAAAGATTAAGGGGACTAGAGTTCATATTTTCAGAAGATGACGCAAGAAAAAGACGAAGCGCACGAGGAAACGAAAGCAAAAAGCAGTGGAATCCACAAGACACTGTACGAAGAAACAATAATTACGAACCACGTGATAACTTCGCACCAAGATACGACAATAGATTTCGACAAATAACCGGTTATGGATTTAGAAGAGAATATGGCAATAACTATAATTCTCCCAGGAACGGCAACAACTATTACAGAGGGAATAACGAGAACTGGAACGGGTACTGGAGAACCAATAGACCGACAAATTATCAACAGAGAAACCACTATCAACGAGCTGAACAAGAAAAGCGAATACAGATAGAAGACGTGGAGGTAAGACCACCAAACCCCAATAAAAGTTCGAGTTGACAGCTAAGCGCCCATGCCAAAGAGAATGGCGCACCGACCCAGGACAATTGCAGCACCTTGAACAGAGAAGTAAAAATCTTATCACGAGAAGAGAATAAGGAAGAAACAAATCCGCAGGAACCAGATGAAAACGAAGACAAGAAAACAACAATATCATGTTGGGACGAAATTAATTGGGAGAATACTGATGAGGAAGATGAATTACCAGCGGCATGCACAACGAATGTAGGAGGAAAGGACGAAGTAATGAGTATTGCAGAGCTATTTGAGATGGAAACCAGGGAAAGCGAATTCAATGAGGATAATGCATAGTCGACAGAAGTTGTAAATAAATTACGAGTGGGCACACAACCCAGCGTATATAATGAAGGAAGTTATGAAGTGATAATTAGTGCATTTAGATGCGATTATGTGGAAGTAGCGACGAAGAAGGAGAAGATAGACGAGGATGAGGAAATAGAAGAAAGCGTAAATGAAGGAAGAAATAGAGAAAAGGAAATAAAAGATAGAGAAGTAGCAGTCGAAGCTTATCCTACAGAAAGTTCGAATTCACAAGGGAAATTCCTAAAAAGACTCATGTATGATTCAGTGGAGGATTCGTTGATGCAAGAAGAAGAAGAACAGAACCAACCCTTTCAAATTCAACCAATTGTGAAGGCCATGGTAAAGTATATCCCAGTCAATATTGTAATTGATAGCGGAAGTGAACTGACTGCGATCTCAGAAAATTTATTCATGCAGTGTAATGCCAATGAGGAATTTCCAGTTCTGAAAACACGTAAGATTACACGTAAGATTAAAGTAAGAGGTCCTATTAGAAACAATGCTGCGGAAGTTACGAGACAAACAAGGTTAACTCTTTCGTGCCAAGGTCAAAAGATCGAAGCCAACTTCGTGATTATACCTAAACTAAATGTAGATTTGATTATAGGTGCAGATTTTGTAAATGATAGACGAGCGATAATAGTTATGGGGAAAGGTAGCGTAACATTCTGGAATGTCACACTTCTCTTTGAGCAAAAGCTAAAATTAGAAGAAATGCCAGTTATAAACAAACAATTAAGAATGACGCGAGATAAAGAGGATGAAGAATTAGAATGGTATGCACAAAAGAAAGAATCGCCTCAACTCATGTCAGAAGTCCATAAAGAAATCGACGAAAAACTGCAAGAAGTTCAAGGTATTTCGGAACACAGTAAAAGAGAATTAGAGGGTATTTTACGAGATAAAGCAGAGGTATTTTTACCTAAGACTGGCAGTATTAAACACTTTCAGTACAAGTTTGAAGTAAAACAGCACAAATAATTTAGAGTGCCACCCTATACAATCCCATTAAGCTACAGGAATAAAGTATTCCAGGAGCTATCTAAAATGTTAGATGACGATATTATTGAACCAGCTACCTCTCCATATAAGAGCCCGCTCCATATTGTACGAAAACGAGATGGGAGCATCAGGTTAGTGGTTGATTCCAGACAGATCAACACAATCATAATCACTGAGAAAGATCGCCCAGAAAAATTAGAGGAATTGATACAAAACTTCCACGGTGCTAAGATATTTTCATCAATTGATTTACGGAGTAGTTTCTGGCAAATAGAACTGGCCCCAGAATGTAGAAAATTTACAGCATTTATCATATTCGGTAGATGTTACCAGTTTAAACGATTACCATTTGGTTTAAACATATCATCAGCAGCGTTTATTGGGGGATTTAATACTATACTCAGTCCTGAAATTTTACAAAAAATTACTTGTTATGTTGATGATGTGATTATAGCAGAACCCTCTTGGGAACATCACAACGACACATTAAATCAGTTTTTACAGATCATGAAAGAGCATGATGTCACAGTAAATATAACAAAATCCAAATTTGGAAGGCGAGAGGTCAAATTTCTAGGACACATAATTTCCGAGAAAGGGGTAATGCCCGACCCAGAAAAACTAACGGCAATCAAAGAATTCTGTACTCCATATAATAAGAAAACTCTCAGAGGATTTCTAGGTCTCACCGGATTCTATAAAAAATTTATTTGGATCGACCCTCTCGCAACACCACACCTATGTGCATTGACTGGAAAAAACACACCATGGGTATGGAATCAACAAGCCAATGAAGAATTTTTAAAAGTGAAAAACACACTAACAACAGCACCGATTTCAGCACATCCTGATCTAACACAAAATTTTTGTATGGCCACAGATAGCGCGAAAACAGGCTTAGGAGTTGTGTTATTCCAAGAATACGAACAGGCAGGGCTAAGATCATATAGAACAATTGCCTTTGCCAGTCGGGTACTCACAAAAAGCGAGAAAAACTATTCAGTCACGGAGATGTAAGCATTGGCCGTTGTATGGGGCTTCCAACGTTTTTGATACTTCCTATTCGGAAGAAAAACAAAAGTATATACTGACCACAAAGCATTAGAATTTCTGTTATCCGCCAGACTAACTCATGGGAGGTTAGCCAGATAGATGTTAATACTACAAGAATGTGACTTCACTATTACACACATACCAGGACCAGCGAATGTATTAGCAGATGCTTTATCACGATGTCCACAGGGTGCATCGAATAACATAGGTTTGGAAGCAGCAGAAGACCAGTTTACTATGTACTATATGAAACAAGTACCTTTCGAAAACTACATTACGACAGCATTGAAAAACATAGACAAAGAACAGGACAAGGATCCCGAAATACTAGGAATCAAACACAAGTGGAGAAGTAAGGATTTTCCAGATATTCGACAGCACTATCTCGTAAAAAACAATGTTTTATTTTTTAGACGAAATGTTACAACGAATGGATGGTTAATTTATATCCCAGATGAACTAGTTAATAAGTACATATGGTATACACATTTAAATAATGGCCACTTTGGACCAAAGAAATGCTTTTTAAAAATAAAACAAACAAGCCATTTTCCTAATATGGAAAGACGAATTAGAACAGTATTAGTCAAATGCAAAAAATGTATGAGGGCTAAACACGTCACTTTCCAAACCAAACCACCTATGTTTCCAATAATCCCTAAAAGATTAAAACAAATACCTGCAACAAATTAGATGGGGCCCCTGCAACGCACAAAAATGGATATGTTTTCATATTTGTCGTTTTGGAACTTACTTCTAAATATGTTACCTTGACACCATTAAAACAGGCAACAGGTCTTGCTATAAGTAAAGCATTTAGACATGATTTTCTCAGACAAGTAGGTCGAGTGGAACGAATAATTTTTGATAATGGCCCACAATACAAATCAGTGTAGTGGCAGAACACATTAAAACAACAGAAAATAAAACTCGTCTACATACCTAAGTACAAACCTAGCGTAAATCCAGCAGAACGATCTATAAAGGCACTTTATGCCGATTATATGCAGGCAAAAGTCACAACACTTGGGATATATACCTTAAAGATTTTCAAGAAGTAATAAATGAAATGCCACATAGCACTACACTACTACCTCCAGTTACTGTACATAAAAATATTGAACCCCCAAACATAACCAGAGAAAATGTTAGATTTCCTATTGTACCACATAGACAGTACAAACAAATCATAGCAACAGCACTCTCCAACATCAGAATGGCAGCCATTAAAAGAAAAGAAAGAGGAGATAGAACAGCAATTAAAAGAACATTCTCAGTAGGCCAGAAAGTATTTGTAAAAACACACCATCTCTCCAGCAAACAGAAACACAAAATACATAAGTTTTACACTGCATACAAAGGACCTGTCATAATTAGCCGAATTGCTCATGATAATGCTGTGGAACTAATGAACCCAAAAACAGGCCAAACCTTAGGACTTCACCCTGTGAGCCATAAAAAAAAGTTTGAAGATTAATTATATTACTGGTAAATAATCAGCACAATATTGCAAGATTATGTTGCAGATAAGATAGTCAGGAGAAAGAAGAATGAAGAGAGAGGAAGGTGGGAAAAAGAAAGTAGTTTCAATAATAGCACCAATAGTACCATAGATTAAGGTGAAGGGATAAAGTGTAGATAGTCTAACAGCATGAAATACTAAAATGCTACACACCACGACACTACACAAAAATAAAAAACGAATTTGAGGATTCTTGAGTAGCCGTGAAGAGTCCAAATATCTAACAGTTGTAACAAGGGAAGGGCGCCGAAATTTGTAAAGCATTTTAAGAAGGCGTAAAACAAGTAGGTACTAGATATATGTTAGATGATTATAAGTAAAACTTTTTGTAAGAACCATTGTAAAAACTCCAGCAAGGAAGAGATGCAACGATCCACAAGTTGCAATGCGAGAAGTATCAAGAAAGAAAAGGACGTAATTAGCAAGACACGAGGAGAGCGAGACCAACAGAAGGCCCTTGTAGCGAAAGTGGGCAATAAATTTGCCCGCTAGGTGGAACCCTGCTGGGATGGACAGTGACAGAGCCCTACAGAGACGCCCAACGATGCGACGCCGAACGTCAGAAGAGTGCAGGGAGAGACCAGCGAACAACGGACTTTCACCGCTCGTAAACCATGGGACGCCCCCCACTCAGCGGAGCGAGCAAAAAACGGCCCGACGAGAAGACCGCTTGGGCAAGCCACCGCTGGCAAAAAATATGTGTAAAAGTCACACTACTGCTATTAAACAGCACGCTGATGCACAAAACTGAAGAAGAACTTCCACAAAGTAAAAATGACACGCCCAAACAATTTATTAAATTGTTACTCGAAGGAGAACTTCAAAACGACTAGTTATCAATAAATAGATCCATATCCTGCCCAGAGAAGAACTAAGAAGCAAGTAAGAAGCAGAGAAAAAGCAGGAAGAACAGAAGTAGAAGACTCGCAAGATTGAGACCAAGAAAGAAGATGGGTGAAGAATAGACGACATACCTTTCCAAATCCCTATCCTATTGTAAACTAGTCGTCTGCGAAGTACTACAACGAAAAACGACCGCATCCAGCGGCACATAACGATGACTTTCACGCATACAAAGCCAGTAAACCACGAGATTCTGCACTCACAGCTCCATTCCATTATGGGACCTCCACAACAGCAACACACACTTGCAAAACCAACAAGGAACGACGAAAGAACCTGTACATCAAATGCTTGCCCACATCCATCTCACTCAATTCCATCACCTTTGTGCAAAAACATTCGCCAACCTCATACTTAAACATTCATAGCATTGTGTGAATGTGTGAAATCAAATTATGTGATGTAGGAATTGTGCAAAAGAAACGTGTGAAACTAAATAAGTTAAGCACACCAGACAGCTAATAAACTACAAGATAAGAGTCATTGACTATGGACTTATGTAAAAAATAGACTATCGATAAAAATAAGTCATTAGTTCTGAATGGACAGTATATAAAGAAACTATATACCACTTATTTTCTCCTCATAAAAATAAAAGAATAACTATATTTTACTTATTTTCTCCTTATAAAAACAAAGAATAAAAAATTATCTTGTTGGATGTTTTCCCTTTCTTTAACATTTGTACCATTTATTAGGATAATACCTCAATACGTGTGTATGTATATTTCTTTGTCAAAGAAATTTTTTTTTAACATTTGTACCATTTGTTAGGATAATATCACAATACTTGTGTATGTATATCTCATTGTCAAACCAATTCTTGGAAATGATTCTTCTTTGTTAGTGTAACGATGTTGAAATGAGTGTCTAGAAACAAAAGCATTTTACTTGCACATGATATTTAGAAAATGTCTTAGGAATAGATTTTACTTAATTACTACACTTATAAAAACAATATTTCTAAGAAAATCGATGTGAAAGACTCCTCACTTTCGATAACAAACTTCTTAAAAAACAAACTTCACACTTAAGAAAGAAAGAAAATAAATAAAAATTAATAATAGCATAAAAGTATTCTTCTCTTGTCATTTTTAATTATAATGTGAAAGAATATAAAAATATAAATTAGTAATACAAACTAGCATAGAACAGAATAACGTAGCTGAACAGTACGCAACAAAATTTAGATAAATTAGAAAATTTGTGACTGACTTAGACAACGATTCAATCATTGCCTAAATTCAGTGCAAAAATTAAGTTCAAAGGGTGGTGATATGTAAGGTGTCAGGCAAATCCAACACCTTCCATGAAAACCCTGACATGATAAGCAAATCCAGTAGTATGTCACATAGCTCCGAATAAATCGTGACATTAAATTAACCAAAGTAATACGAGTAACGAGTGAGCAAATGGAATACCACAGACTAACACAAGAATGCCCAAATGCATGTCGTACCTTCCCACCGTGAGACCAACGCAGTTCCGAGGGGAGAAACGAGAACAGAAGCCAAGAGCAGAACCGTGTCAAACTAGAAGGCCCTACGATAAGGGACGGACTCGACACCCACGTCGCCAGCCTACCTCTAAGACTACCACCCGCACGTTTTAGCGTGAGACTCTTTCGCGTCTCTGTTACATCAAGGACCACCACCCAGCCGATGTTAAAAGCTAGAGACCTCCAGAAAAACAGTATAGATCTTACGATAACACATAAAGTGCCACTACCACCCGCAAGTTTTAGCGTGAGACTTTTTCGCGTGTCTGTTACATTAGGACCACCCGCCAGCCCATGTTAAAAGATAGATCCCTCCAGAAGAACAGTATAGCTCATACGATAACGCTAAAAGGACCACACCAGCTGCAGGTTTTAGCGTGAGACTTTTTCGCGTCTCTGTTGCGTTGCAGCTGTATCATTATCTCGGGCAAGAAGTTTCAAATCGGAGCATAAAATTCGTCAACGGCACGTCACTAAATACTTGTCTCAAAAGGATGTACAAAATATAGAAGATATACAGAAAGTGGCGGCTCTTTTCAGCACGTAAACGGCGTCACTTATGACCGGTTTTAATCGTGATTACGTGATCAACACCAAACAAACTGGATGTGAGTATCGGGTGAACACTCGACGGACGTTATCGCATAAGGGAGAAAAACGAATCATTGTCGTAGCTGGTAGTAAAAACACACTAACGCATTCGTTCACGGCGCAATATGTCATCACAGCCTCTGGAAAAGTTTTGCCTAAGGTTTTCCTGTGTTTACAAGAAACGAATATTACATTTGGTTCTCGGGTTATAGAAGAGGTAAATCGTTTAACGGACTCGTTGAGAAATGTTTACCTTCTATGCTCCAAATCCGGGAAACTGACGAATGCTATTTACAGAACATTTCTTGAGAATGTTTTAAAACCATACGTTTCTGATAACATGTTTGGTCTAATATTGGGTTCTTGGAGTGGACAAATTAATACTACAACATATGAGCCAATGTTTATAGATGGCAAGGGTCAAACTACGTGCACAGTAAAATACCGCCAAAATGCACGCCTGTTTGCCAGCCGTGTGATGTTTATTTGTATGGCCAGGTTAAAAACTTTATTTCCAGGCTTCAGAATTGCAGTGTGCTTCTGGACTAGCGAGAATTGCACATTCGCTCGGATGCGATAACTATTCACAGCATAATTCATAACCAACTTTCAGCACCGGTTTTGCAGGCAATGATATCGTATGCGTGGTACGCATCAAAAAATATTACGGAGAAAGGCATATTTTTAAATGTAAACCAAGTTTGTTTTTCGCCTACTCTTCGGAAGGAGCAATGTAGCTGTCGAAAGATCGCATTCATTAGATGTTCTTGGTGCCGTGAGTTCATTTGTTTCGAATGTTTATATGAAAAGAAACATCCACATATTTGTTCGGAGAAAAGTGAGGGCACAAAGCAGTGACTGGAAGAGCCATTGTAAAGTGACCTGGAATAACATTTTAGTTGTTTACTATCCCAAGACGTTTGAGAAATTTATTTGCCCACCTTATTACTATCATTCCTTATTGATTTACTTACCTTATTAACCCTCCTATCCCTATCAATTGAGATATGAAAAAATACAAAAGACATGAAGAACATCCGCTAGGTTTCTTCGAGATTCGAACGGGGGTCTCCGATTCCCAGCCAGTTGCCTTAGGCGTTACGGTATCGGTGCTGTCGGCGAAAATCGTTTACCATGTGGACACAGAAGTGGCGGTTGTAAAAGTTTCTTACCTTGATTTCTGGAAAAGTATGTGTTTTCGGACCCCATACCTGTTGATGAAAAATGCTCTATTTACAATTATCTATCGATCCTTCCAATTTTGAGTCGATTGCTCGCCATAACCTGTAGGGATGACTTTCTCAAAAACGTGGGGGTGTTGAACAAAAATATCTTAGATTCCTTCGTCTTAGGTCGTACACAAGCGACCTGCCAAATTTGAGCCGAATCGGTTGGCCGTGTCTGAGGCCTTCCCCCTGTTAGTCTATGTGATCATCCCAATTAAGTCTGACCTGTACATCTAAGACCTTCTGCATCCTGTGGGGAAAGATGACGAGCTGAGTTAATGCGACAGCAGCGCGTTTTGACCACTCAGTGGATATGAGAAGATGGTGTCATAGCTCCACCATCCGTGTACAGTGTGTAAGGCCAGAGCGAAACGAAGCTTTCCCCTGCAAAGGGAGGTAGTAGAAGAGATAGTACAAGCAGCTACGATGGTATTTCTTACTGAGCAAATTAGGCAGACTACATATCATACATGGCATGGAGGTAGGACGAAGATTTTGCTACTTCTTTGCGACACATCTCCAAACTACATACAGGTGCTGCAGTCTGAAGAAGATCTGTGTCTCTCAGGGTGCATTCATGTCTACCACCCAAACCTAAGTGGCGAACCTATTAAGTATACAGGTATTGGTTCATTGGAGCAGGTGGTTCAAGATCGAAGTCTCTTCCACAGACTGGTATAAAGTTCCATCACCTGTACTGTAGGATGACCATATCCAACAGGCCATCAGTCACAGGAGAGGGTTCCTGTATTGTTCCTTCACAAGCAGTTTAATACATTTTTTTGGGTTGTAACACCCAATAAGTGTACACCGTCATACACTTTGTTTTTTTCTACCGTGACTTAGAGATCCGTGTCAGCTGCTAAACCTACATTGCCACGTTTCGACCCTCTGGCTCTCACAGAGAACTGAACATCACATGCCATAAACTATACAGCTACAACAACACAGGGTGGTAGAAATAAAAACACAGACACAATGTTTCTCATTGACGAAAATGCGGAAGACATTGCAGCAAATGGAAACTGGAAGAGTTTGCAGTATTGTAGAGCGTTCCCAACAGCTATTCATCTTCCCATCGACAGAGCAGAGGATGTCTCGGTGCTCCGTTTCGAAAAGCATTGTTCCTTCATTTCGCACTGATGTATATGTTTACTGTTCCACTGTTGACCATCGCGGGAAGGTGCTGTTCACACTTACTGGTGAAAAAAATAATAATAAAAAAAGAATAAAAACATGTGTAGGGCACCGTAGCATTTGCAAATAGGCCGAGTCTGTAGCAATGAGGAACGCTTCCAAATAATTGTATTAAGGTGATGACCTCTGTATTTAATCCCATCTTCCACAGCGACAAGTAACAGATATCCGGTGTTCCGTCAAACCTCCCTCCATCTCAACCGAGTGGTGTCTGTCAGTCTTTGTGCGGGAATCAACTGCGTACCCAGTGGACAGTCGGGATCGGAAAAATACCATTGATGTGGGGCGACGTACTGTAAAACTCACTGGAGTTGATAGCGAGATCAATTATACCCAGAAGTCGGAGAGAGCAATATCTGTCACATTTTGCAACCTGTGTACAAACAGAGTGAGCTGAGTTAATGCTATAGACCGTGTTTTGACCACTCAATAGAAATAGGAACATATTGTTGTAGCTCCGCCACTCGTGTATGATGTGTAAGGTCAGCTCCAAACAAAGCCTGCTCCTGCAACTCGACATAGCATAAAAGACAGTACGAACAGTTACGGTGGTGTTTCTTGTTGGGAGAAATAGGAAGACTCCGCATCATACAGGTACTGCAGTCTGAAGCAGATCCGCATGCCTCAGGGTCCATCCACGCCTGTCACCGAAAATTCTATCATCGTTTTTATGTACTATCCAACAGAGAAAAATTACGAACTATAAAAGCTCCACTAACTTCATCCGATAGATTTTTACCACATCTTTCTCTTCCGATATATCGAAAACGAATACCGTCTACGTGCTGGCACCGAACATACGCAGCTATCCTATTAAATATACAGGTGTTTATCCATTGGAGGAGGTGGCCAGTGACCGACGTCACTTGCACAGACCGGTATAAAGTTTCATCGCCTGTGCTGTACGAGAACCTTCTCCCACATGTTATCAGTCGCAGGAGAGGGACCCTGTTTCGTTGTTTGATACACAGTTTTTTCTGCTGTAACACGCTTTGTACACTGTCATACATTTTGTTATGTTTTTTTTTCCCGCCACGAATTCGACGTCTGTGTCAGATCCTAAACTCACATTAACACGTTTGGTCCATTGACTCCCCCAGGTTATTGTCGACCATCATTCACAGTATTTGGGTAGCTAATGGCGCTGTGTTCCGTTTGCTTGTTTCCTCATATTGCTGCCATGCTCATGATCACTGTTTTGGTGTTAACCACTCCCGGAAGGTGTTGCCTCCTCCAATAAGACTCTTTATCTGTCTCAAATAAGTGATGTCAGTCAATCATTATGTGGTAATCAAGGGCATACCAGTGGACTGCTGGGATTGAAAAGACACCGGCGATTTACTGTAATAATAAGCATCAGAGTTGATAGTGCGATCAGTTTTAGCAACTTTATCGTAATTTCAACACCAGATAATGACGTGACAGCATGCTGACCTATTTGTAACATCGCTAAACAGCCCCTCCAGTACTTTGCGAGTACCATCCGAATGTAAGTAGATGACTGTGCAGTGCGTGCATTCATTGTTAATTCTCGAACATACACACGAAAGTATACCAGACAGCTACCTACATATGTCTAGCACTTCGATCATAGTGCGTAAATTACGATCTTTCTCATTGTGGGTGGAGTCACAAGGCGTTCTCACATTCTAAGAATAAAGTTAGAGACAAACGTTCAAATTTGTGGGAAATCTTGTGGGACTTAACTGCTAAGGTCATCAGTCCCTAAGCTTACACACTACTTAACCTAAAATATCGTAAGGAGAAACACACACACCCATGCCCGAGGGAGGACTCGAACCTCTGCCGGGATCAGCAGCACAGTCCATGACTGCAGCGCCTCAAACCGCTCGGCTAAACCCGCGCCGAAGTTAGGGACATAAAGATCTCCTCACATTGTCTTTGACCATCACTCTCTGCAGCTGACCAGAAGTAGACCGCTGCATTCCACGTTCCGTGTAGGAACAGTGCGAACCGAGGCTGTAACTGCTGTCCCGCACCCATCCAAGAGCACAAGCTTTCTCCAGATGTCGAGGAGGTTAGCACCCCTTATCGAAGTACAGTAGATTTAAAACTGTTGTGATGATATAACAGGTGGTTAAGAACAAGATGGGGGCTCTCTGGAGGGACGGAGTTCCTTGCGTTTTACGTAAATCAATTGAGCTATCAATTCTAAAGTATCGTTCTAGTGTCTGGGGTCAGTACCAAGTAGGCACTGGTAAGAGAGAACATAACCACATGCACTCCTAAGGCTACAATGTTCTACACTTAAAACACGCTATAATGTTAGATCGTTGCAGTTTCTGACCTATTAGTCGTATGGAAAGCAATACTGTTACTATCCCAACGTAAAAAATATTTCCAACGCATTGTTGTAACCGCAGAAAAGCCAAGTCTAAATGCAGTTGTTCTCAGACGATACACCAGAAATCATACGGGGAGATAGAGTTAACAGGGGACGCCAGGCGTGTCAGAGGGGTCACAAAAGATAACGACGCAGCCAGATAGCTGAGGCGGCGGTCCAAGCGGCCAGGCAGCTGCGCGTGATAAGCAAGGAAGCAGACTCAGCTATTAAGATAAACAGGGCGCTCTGGGCAGGTCCCTTAATAAACAATAACTTGCAGTATCAACACTCTTGGCTAGAGGGAGAAGTCTGGGAGCGGAGAGAGAAAGAAAGAGGGCCCTAGGTGGGGACCGCACTACGTCATGAGGAGCCAATGAAGGGCTCAGGACGCAGTGCGTGACCATATAGGGAGAGGCCCCTCTACCCCTCCACCCAGCTTCTGAAGAAAAGTACTGAAGTTAATACTAAAACAATCCCTAATAAGGAAAAGTTGCACTCGACGCTACGTCATGCCAAGCGCTGGCGGGGTCGAAGGGGAAGAGCTAACAAAACTCGGAGGCACGCCGCTCCGGGGATCTCTCTCTCTCTCTCGGGTTTAGGCAGCGACGGTAGTCAGCGTGAGTAGCAGCCGACTTGGGCTGAGGGCGGGCTGCAGGCAGACAGTTGGAGATAGTCGCCGATGAGCGTTTAGGCAGCGACCGCGGGACTCTGACGTAGGGTGCTAGTGTGGGCAGCAAAGTGCTGAAAAGTTCTATCAGGCAGCCAGAACGGTGGAAGTCAGTCACCGTCTCTGTAATGGGCTTGGCTATTCTGTAGGTACAATCACTACGCAGTTAGGGTGATCTGTATTCTTTATGAATAAATTAGAACTTTTATAACGTCCATACGAGTTTACTTCTACCAACATCCTAGCCTTGTACCTTCACACCAGGGAATTTAACATCTTAGCCAGATCAAAAGTCTCCCTCTCAATTAGGTCAACCGGCTAATTCCCGTTTACGAACCGTGTCGCTCAATCCCTCGCAAAACCCACGCTTGGGACGCGACATAAATAAAAGTTTTGGTGCCAGGTGTGGGGTACCACAAAGGCATATAGGCAAAAAGGAGATAGGAGCCAGTAGATTTTGCTACAGCGACTGTGGCAATTAGCAGGAAGTTGTGGCGACTCGCAACTTTCAGCATTAGTAGCCCCACTACGACAGAGTCCAGAGAAGTAGTCCTCGCGGGTGCAGGGCAACGCAGGATAGCGGCAGCACGACGCGGAGCGACGAGGCACAGAGGTGCCTAAGCAGCCAGCGTTCGAGACCGGGGGTCCGGGCCGAGCAGCGGCAGCAGCCGTAGCAGCGGCAGCCGAGGCGAGCGACGGGGTCGGCACAGCCCAGCAGAGCGGCGGCCGACGCATCGCGGCAGCGCGGAACAGCGCGGGCATAGAGAGCACAGAGACAGCGCGGAGCAGCGCGGCACAACGCGGGACAACGCGGATCAGCGGAACAGACGGCGCACCACAAGAGAAGCGGTACATATAAAATTATATTAAGAATTTTGTATCTTGTATTGTAAAGTGCTAACACAGTTAAGTTGGTAAGATGGCCCAAACTAACGAAGTTCCGTCATCCTCCAGTAGCGGTAAGATATCAGTGAAAGAAGCCTTGTGTATAGTTCCAAAAGTGTTCGAAGGAAATAAGAGAGATCTTAGGGAGTTTATTGAAAATGTAGACGCTGCATTTGAACTTGTGAAACCGGAGGAACACGAAACGTTACTGAAGTTTGTTAAAGCCAAAATAACCGGAGAGGCCAGATCGAGGCTGCAAGTAAGGGAACGCACGGGGACATGGCAGGAAGTAAAACATGTTCTAGAGGAAAATTATGCGAGTAAGCGTACCATTGACTACTACGCGTGCAAGATATTTCAATCGAGACAGGGACAAGGAGAGCCAATTGCGACATGGGCAAGCCGAATAGATGAAATGCAAAGGGATTTCAGGGAAGCAGTAAGCAGAGTTACGGCTAGGGAGAACTTAAAGGGCGCAATAGAACTGGTTGATTCACTAGGAAGAGCATGCTTTATACAAGGGTTAAGCAATGATAGAATACAGACGATAGTAAGAAGTAGAGGCGATGAAATCACGCTAGCTGCGGCCGTGGAACTAGCATTGCAAGAAGAAAGTGCAATACTGTCAATGAAAGTGCGGGGACTAGCCCCAAGAGTAACTTTCAACCGGGGAAAGGAAACGGTGAAGAATACCAGAGATATTAGAGATTTGAAATGTTTCAATTGTGGATTGAGAGGGCACATGGCAAGCAAGTGTAGAAAGAATAGGCCAGAGGGAAGAGTACGGATAATGACGGGCAAAGAGTTTACGAATTTTTGTTACGGGTGCGACAAGCCAGGACATACAGACGCGGAATGCCGGGTAAGATTAAGAAAAATTCAGCCGATAGATACAAGAGACTTTAGAGGAAATCATAGGGAAGCTGATGGAGGGTTACGAGAGTGGAGGTGCCCACAATGTAATCTACCAAGGAACTGTGGAGTTCCGTGTACGAGGGTAAAAGACGTTGCTTGTTTCAAGTGTAAGCGGCCGGGACATTACGCGAAAGATTGTCACGCAGGGCCCTGGCACGCATGGAGAAAAGGCAGGGTGCCAGTATCGAGCAAAACCGGTAAAGTGGTGCAGGGAAACTAAGAGGCGGCAAGGCCGCACAGTCGGGCCTTGTTGCGATAGGTAAACCCTCAGTTAGGGTAATCGACTGTGCAACAGAAAATGACGTTTTGGTTTTATACTGCATAGAATTAAAAAGATATTTGAAGTTGCTAATAGACACTGGAGCACAGTTGTGTCTGCTCAAGAGAACGAGTATTCCGATAAATAGTACACTTGCAATTAATGAAGCGGAAAGGCTTCGGCTAAAAGGTGTAACCAGTGAGGCCGTCAGCACAATAGGTACGGTACAGGTACACTTAAGTGTGAACGGTTCTGAGCAAGTAGGGCAAAAATTTCACGTGTACGGGAGAGGATTAGATATTCCGTACGACGGACTGATAGGCAGAAATTTCTTGACAGAGCATAGAGTTAAGTTAGACTATGCAGGTAAAATAGTGAGACTAAAAGGGCGAGATATACCCTTAGTAGTAGAGGAAGAGCCAAAGGGACATGAGAACGAACAAGATTCAGAAGTAGGCGGGGAAATAGGGCCCCGAGAGGAAAAAATAATGTTATTAAAGGTGGAAGGAAATGTAAAAAGGGGAATCGAAAAGGAAATGATTATTCCTAGGCAGGAGATTGCACAAGGGGTACATGTACCTGAAGCGTTAGTTAAAGTGCGAAATGGGAAATGCATAGTTAGTGCATTAAACTTGTCAGAAGACAGAGTGCAGTTAGGAAACGTCAGGTTAATGACGGAAGAATTAGAAAAAGTAGGGAAAATACGCGAAGTAAAATGTTGTACTAATGTCATAGGAAAGACAGAAAGTCGTACTAGTGTGTTGCGAAGGCAGTTAAGAATGGATCATTTGAACGCTGAAGAGAAAAGCGCTCTAGCAGAGGTTTGCGCGGAATACGGAGATGTATTTCATCTACCAGGGGACAACCTGTCCTATACTTCCGCAGTGAAGAACAGAATACCGATTGCACCGGAACACGCGGGAAAGGTAGTAAACGCTAGACCTTACAGGATCCCGGAAGCGCAAAAGGAAGTGCTAAGGGAGCAAATAGAGCAGATGCTAAGAGGTGACATAATTGTCGAGAGTAAGAGCGCTTGGAACGCTCCGTTACTGTTAGTTCCAAAGAAGCTAGACGCTAGTGGCAAACAGAAATGGAGAATCGTAGTGGACTACAGACGATTAAATGATATCACTGTAGGCGATGCATTTCCACTACCGAATATCTCCGAGATACTGGATCAGTTAGGGCAAGCTAAGTACTTCTCGACGCTTGACCTCGCAAGCGGGTACCATCAAATATTGACGGACGAGAAGGACAGAGAGAAAACGGCATTTAGCTCAAACTATCAGCATTACGAATACAAACGAATGCCGATGGGACTGAAGGGAGCCCCAGGATGTTTTCAGAGACTGATGAATACAGTCTTGGCAGGTTTACAAGGAGTGAAATGCTTTGTATATCTAGACGACATAGTATGCTATGGGAAAAACCTGCAGGAGCATAACGAAAAGCTCCGGGAAATATTTGACAGGTTGCGAGAGCACAATTTGAAGCTGCAACCAGACAAGTGTGAATTCCTGAGGAAGGAAGTAATCTTCCTAGGTCATTGCATCACTGACAAAGGAATATCACCAGATATGGCGAAGGTGGAGAAGGTGAAGTTCTTCCCACAGCCAAAGACAACTAAGGAACTAAAAGGGTTTCTCGGATTGATAGGTTACTACCGCCGTTTCATTGCTAACTTCAGCAAGATTGCGAAACCTCTCCATGAGCTCTTAAAAAAGGGAGTGGAGTACCGATGGAGCGAACGTCAGAACAATGCGTTCGAAGAACTAAAAGAGAATTTAATAAACCCTCCGTTACTTCAGTACCCTGACTTTACGAAACCGTTCATCATTACAACGGATGCGAGTAACGCAGCCTTGGGTGCAGTGTTATCCAAGGTAAGAAGATTGGCGAAGACTTGCCCATCGCATATGCATACAGAGCATTGAACAAAGCCGAACTAAATTATAGCACAACGGAAAAAGAGTTGTTGGCTATAGTTTACGCAGTAAAACAGTTCAGACCATATGTATATGGCAGAAAGTTCACTGTAGTGACAGACCATAAGCCACTAACGTGGATATTTAGTGACAAAGATCCGAGTTCGAGACTCCTGAAGTGGAGACTGAAACTCGAGGAGTATGATTATGAAGTAATATACAAGCCAGGAAAGTTAAATAGTAATGCGGATGCGCTGAGTAGAATAAGGCATGAAGGGAAGGAAGAGATAGATGCGAAGCAGAAGGTGGAGACAGAGATCTCGGCAGCAAAAGCAAATGGGGAAGAAAGTTCCGTAAACGTGCGGCAAGCACAAGTGTCGAGTGAAATAGAACAGGAAACGGATAGTGGTGAGGAAATTAGTCCCGAAGAAAAAGAAAATATACTAAAGGAAATGCATGACAATCCCTTGGGAGGTCACCAAGGAATGCACAGGACACTCGAAAGAATTAAAGCATACAAGCAGTGGCGCGGAATGAAGCATGACATTGAAAATTACATTAGGAAATGCCCATCGTGTCAAAAGAATAAAAACACGCAAATGAAAACTAGGATGCCCTTAGAAATTACCGACACAGCAGAAACAGTATTCGGAAAGTGTGCGATGGATATAGTGGGTCCACTAGATGTATCTAATACAGGAAAAAGGTACATGTTAACATTCCAAGACGATCTGAGTAAATTTACCTTAGCAATCCCAATTGACAAACAAGATGCCGAAACAGTAGCTGAGGCATTTGTGGAAAACGTAGTATTAAGGTATGGAATTCCATCAGTATTATTAACAGATCACGGGTCTAACTTTCTGAGGGGTGTATTTAAAAGTGTATGTAAATTGTTGAAGGTAAAGCGTATAAATACTACAGCGAACCACCCTGAATCAAATGGTGCACTAGAAAGAAGTCATAGAACTATTGTAGAGTATCTCAGACACTTTGTAACAGGAGATCAAAGTTCTTGGGACAAATGGGTACCGTATGCAATTTTTGTGTTCAACACTACACCACACAGCAGCACAGGATACACACCATTTGAATTACTATACGGAAGAAAGGTTAACATACCAGGAGTACTGTAGCAAGAAACACAGCAGGTAAGTTACAATTATGAAATGTATGTAAATAAACTAAGAGCGAGAATGCAGGAAGCCCACAGAGTGGCCAGAGACTCGATTATAAGAAGTAAGAAAATCAGTAAGGAACAGTATGACATGAAACAAAATCAAAAAAACTTCAAGGTAGGAGATAAAGTATTACTGCACGATGAGTCGGTGAGACGGGGTAGATCTCGGAAATTAGATTCACAATGGAGAGGTCCATTTGAAGTAGTAAAAGTGGAAGGTCCTAACGTAGTAATAAAAGTTAAAAGAAATAAGGAAACAAAAGTACATGCCAACAGGCTGAAACAATTCTTTTAAAATTCAGGTATGGCACTCAAGTGGCAGGTCGTGAAATTCGTCATAGTGATAACAGCATACTACATCACTGCATCAGAGCATGCAACAAATGAGTACCAAGTGACGCCATTTCCGAGTTCATCAGGACTATATTACGATAATAGAGGACAGGTAGAAATATACAGTACCACATGGAGAAAAACTCAGAAGGGTTGTTGAGGCTAACAAAGGAACAGGTGGCAGTGGTAAGAGCCACATTGGCGGGAGTAAACAGGACGGTATATACACTAGAGTCAAATGAGCACGTTCTGAAGACAGGTATGCAAAGACTAGAACGATTCATGAAGGAATACGTGAAGGAAACCGATATAGGGTTTAAACGTGTAGCGTCCTTCGCCACAGTAACAGAGCAAGTATTACAACTATCGGCAGTGTTTGGTCAGATCGAAGAGGAATACGAACAAATGATAAATGCCATTGTAAATGCTCAGAAGGGAATACTACAGCCTCATATAATTAATCCAGTCCAAATTGTAAAATACCTAAGTTTAATACGGGAAGAACTAAAAGATGTAAAGTTTCCTGTTCCTCTTACGGAGTCCTCAGGTTATCTATTGTTAAGAATAATTGATTTAGATGTTTTCATCTCGGGTAGCATACTAGGATATGTAATTAATATTCCATTAATAAATAATAACAATTTCAATTTGTATAGAGTACTCCCACTACCAAAAGAAATTCCAAACATGAAAGGTAAATATGTGTACATACAGCCAGAGAAAGAATTCTTACTAATAGATGAATCCAAAAGGCAGTACGCGAAACTTTCTGCGGAGGAACTAAAATGCAAGGAGCTAAGTAAAAATAGGAGACTGTGCAAACAAGCATTCGCCTTGCTGTCAACATTCGACCACGAAGAGTGCGAAGCCAAATTGTTGCAACCGGTAAGAGAAATTCCGGAAGATTGTGTACGAAAAATAGTCGCACTGAATCAGAGCCTTTGGACTCATCTAAACAGTAACGAAAGGCTATATGTAGCACCGAAGGAAGAAGGCTTAACAGTATTGCGTGGAAGGGAACCACCAAAGGACCTAGTAATAAAAGGGGTAGGAAAAATTAGTTTTTACAGTAAATGTGAGGGGTATGGCACTAGAGTGTTCATACAAACAGATAGAGTGATTCAGAGTAATGTGACGAAGAAAGACATAGTTCCGCAGATCAATCTAGAATTCGATTGTTGCGTGGTAAACAAGGAAAAAAGGAATGTCTCAACGTTAGCATTAGATTTGCCATTGGACCAGGTAATAACACAGTTAGACGACTTGAAAGTCGCAGGAAAAAGACTGGATGATGTCCAGAAGATGGTAGAGAGACAAGAGGAGGAAATGAAGTACTCCAGGTACTTCACACATTACTCCATAACTACGTATGTAGCCATATCAATAGTTATTCTAATCATAATAACATGCTGTTGTAAAAACTGTAAATGTTGTAAAGACTGTTTTAAAAGTATATGGAAATATTTTGAAGACAGTGATTGTTGTGGAAAAGTATGTATAAGAAATACCATAGTGAACCAATACCCAGAGACTAGTTCAGCTAGAAGACACAGTAATAAAGAAACTGAAGAGATAGTAATTTATGAAAGATGTGGAAAAGACCAAGGTGATACGGTCGCTTTCAGAAACAGACGTTAAATAACTGTATTTGAAATGTGTAATTGGAATGTAACTGTATTTGAAATATGTAATTGAAATGTAACTGTATTTGAAATGTGTAATTGAAGTGTAACTGTATTTGAAATGTAATTCTAATTGAAATGTGAATGTATGTATCAATGAAAGTGTCTTTTGATTTTAATGCAAATGCTTTTGACATAACTGAATGTTAGGCATGTATAATGTAATTGTATTATTGTGTGTTTAATGAATTTTACTTTACTAAATGAAAATGAAAAATATAACATATCAGATGCTAATGTAATAAACAAATCTGTAAAGCATGTAATGGGAAAAAAAAGAGTCACAATTCACGCTACTCTGAGGAGTAACGCCAATTTACTTGGCGGGGGAGGTGTTGTAACCGCAGAAAAGCCAAGTCTAAATGCAGTTGTTCTCAGACGATACACCAGAAATCATACGGGGAGATAGAGTTAACAGGGGACGCCAGGCGTGTCAGAGGGGTCACAAAAGATAACGACGCAGCCAGATAGCTGAGGCGGCGGTCCAAGCGGCCAGGCAGCTGCGCGTGATAAGCAAGGAAGCAGACTCAGCTATTAAGATAAACAGGGCGCTCTGGGCAGGTCCCTTAATAAACAATAACTTGCAGTATCAACACTCTTGGCTAGAGGGAGAAGTCTGGGAGCGGAGAGAGAAAGAAAGAGGGCCCTAGGTGGGGACCGCACTACGTCATGAGGAGCCAATGAAGGGCTCAGGACGCAGTGCGTGACCATATAGGGAGAGGCCCCTCTACCCCTCCACCCAGCTTCTGAAGAAAAGTACTGAAGTTAATACTAAAACAATCCCTAATAAGGAAAAGTTGCACTCGACGCTACGTCATGCCAAGCGCTGGCGGGGTCGAAGGGGAAGAGCTAACAAAACTCGGAGGCACGCCGCTCCGGGGATCTCTCTCTCTCTCTCGGGTTTAGGCAGCGACGGTAGTCAGCGTGAGTAGCAGCCGACTTGGGCTGAGGGCGGGCTGCAGGCAGACAGTTGGAGATAGTCGCCGATGAGCGTTTAGGCAGCGACCGCGGGACTCTGACGTAGGGTGCTAGTGTGGGCAGCAAAGTGCTGAAAAGTTCTATCAGGCAGCCAGAACGGTGGAAGTCAGTCACCGTCTCTGTAATGGGCTTGGCTATTCTGTAGGTACAATCACTACGCAGTTAGGGTGATCTGTATTCTTTATGAATAAATTAGAACTTTTATAACGTCCATACGAGTTTACTTCTACCAACATCCTAGCCTTGTACCTTCACACCAGGGAATTTAACATCTTAGCCAGATCAAAAGTCTCCCTCTCAATTAGGTCAACCGGCTAATTCCCGTTTACGAACCGTGTCGCTCAATCCCTCGCAAAACCCACGCTTGGGACGCGACAGCATGACCTACATTCTCCTTGCATGTTTTTCTACGATAAACTATGGTGATAAACTGTAATATGAAAAACTACTTGCTTAAAACATCGATTCGTTGTGATAAACGTAGAATAGAGATTTCCAGAGGTGTATAGCTCCCCACTAGTCACATACGACGATGGTTCAGAATTTATACTATGCTCGCATCATATAAAATTATCGTTAGTGACGTAGAATACCTTTTACAAAGAAAGGGACAAACGCATAGCACGAGTATTTCACATGTGAAATTACCCGTCAATTTACCACTAGCTCCGTAAACAGGACATCTGTCAAGCAAATGTATACACATTGATTATCGTGCCTCACAAGCACCTTAACTTAGAATCACCGCAGTTATGAAAATGAGGACTTGATTTTATGCCCAAGAAGAAGTTTTTTTTTCAGGAAAGCACCAAAGACAGCAGTCAACTCGCGCGTGTCACTATTACCTCAACAGACATACAGAAGAATGTTGCCTCGACGAAAAATAAAACACTGTTTCCCCGGTTCCTGGTGCCTCATCTCACTCATTTCCCGTATTCCTCTTGCTGTCGTATACTCGTTCCCATGTACAAAATTAGTTCTGCACTAATCAGAAGACATGTAAGTACTTCCTCAATTTCCCCGCATTTCGGCCTGTTTTCCCGCAATTTATACTTATTTTCCGTAATTTATCGATCATATGTCACTTCTGTCTATGTGAACACGACATCACTTATCTTTCCGTGTTCCAAAATTGCTTGTAAATGTAGTACAGCTGCCAATACCTAATGCAAATGCACTATTTTTCTTGTCGGGCGGTATAGTATAGCACTGTACTCGAATGCAGCAAGTCGCCTCCAACCGCATATTCTACAGCTGCAGCACGTTTCCGTATGTCTGTAACTGTGCATGGGCCGCGGAGGGCTCCCAGGTCTCACAGTTGACCCGAATTAGCGTTCAAGTGTTGATACGCCAAGAGTTATTCCGGAGTGATGTTGGGATGTGGATTCACAATATACCACATCCGGAACAGGATTTGAAGGTGGCTTCGCTGAGTATTATATCCGGAGCTATGTCGGGATGCGGATCCACAACACATGTGGGACTGGGCTCGACGGTGGATCAGTGAGGCGTTACGTCCGGAGGTGTGGTCTATGTTCGAAGTTGGATCCATGGTGGGAAGAGCACGTCATGGGAATACTGCATTTCCAAACGATTTTCGAAATGGAGTGTCCCACGAGCCTAGCTCCAACTAAGGTTCTGCGTTCATAGTCTGTTAATTCCTGTAGAGTACCCATAATCACACTGGAAACCTTTCCACATGAATCGCCTGAATACAAATGACAGCTCTGCATACGCACTTTGTACCTTGTCTACGCCAAACAACTACCATCTCTATGTGTGCGTATCGCTATCCCACGACTTTCATCACCTCAGCGTATATCCTTCTTGCTTCGTCTATCATGGTTTATTTTGACACCAAGGTAACAGCATTGCTTCACTTCACTTATATCGTCGCCCTAAAGTTCGATGTTAACCTTGTTACGAACCTCTCATATATTATTACTCACTATTTTCGTCTTTCTTTGGCTTGTATTGTGTTGTATTTTATGTTATCTGGGGAACCAGAAACGACGGAGAGGCTCCGTCCCCGCCGCAGCCGCATCTGTCCACAACCCCACGACGACTACAACAGTCCCCTTCACCCCTCCACCGCCCCACACGGACCTTTCTTTCAGGGTTATTGGACGGGTCAGCCCCGGTCCCCCCCCCCCCTCCCCACACACACACACAAGGAACGTATGGAACGTCTCACACCAAAAGTGTGTAACTCCTCTGTTTGCATGGTAGAGTAATGGTGGTGTACGTGCAAGTGGAGAACTTGTGTGTGCAGCAATCGCCAACATAGTGTTGCTGGAGAGGAATAAGGGGAACCAGGCAGATGGAAAACCGCCTAAAAACTACCCACAGACTGGCTGGCTCACCGGACCTCGACACAAGTCCGCCGGGCGTATCTGTGCCAGGGACCAGGCGCTCCTTCCCAATGCGGAAAGCCATGCGTTAGATCGCACGGCTAACCTGGTGGGCATCTTTCTTTGGCTTACTCTCAGGCCGTATTCCGTGTTAGTCAAAGTGTTTTGCAATAGTTCTTCAAGTTCACTGAAGATGACAAAGCTAGTGAGGCTTTCTGTTGCTATTACGATTAAATGAGACTTGTTCGATTTATCACGCAGGTTACTGAGATATGAGCATATTGCATGTGGCTGCGACCATCTGAACAGGGTGTATGAAGGTAGTGACATAGTCAAATACACGGATGTTTACAGACATAACGCACACAGGCGTTACTCAATGGCAGTTACTGCGCAATGTTAGTATTGAAGGAGATGCAGCAGATTTTTTTTCGTCCCACTGATCTTGCGATACACAATGAAGGAATTGAATATACACATATCAATAACAAAAAACGTCTTACTATACTCCCATACTGTGCATCAGATGATTATAACAAGAGCTGTAATCTCGTTTTGAAGGGCTACGCCACTGATTACTTCTCATAACCAAGGGCACTTTGAATTGGTGCTTGCAGTTTTTCAGAATCTGAGTCACTGGAAGACAGATCACTTACTTCATTGTCACCGTTGATAATATTATGAATAACCTTCAGTAAGCACTCCTCATCATCACCATGAACTGACCTCTTCGTCATGTTAGTTGTTTACTAAGTTAAGCTACTACATGATAAACATGGCCTATGCTTCGTTTTTGAATACATTTATGAGCCAACTGCAACAGAGGGGAGAAGAGGTTGTAACAGTTTCAGAGCAGAGGGTCCCATTGTTCTCGTTATGTAAACAAACTGGCCACTTGCCTAGTTACCCTTATGTAAGGATGCCACTTGCTTGGACTCTTGTTTTGCTTATTTAGGACATGATTAAAGGGTCGTACCTGTCATTATAATTACAATTCATGGCCTTTAACTACTATTATAATTAGTGTCATTTATAGGCAATATGTCAGTGTTCATGTTTACCCTGATGTCTGAATGCTTTTAGCGTCAAGTGATAACTGCCATCATGAAGACGGCAGTTTATGACCCTAGACTGTCGTCTGCTCTCTCCCACTGCTGCAGTGTCCTCCCACCACACCGTCACCTCCTTCAGGGGCTCCAACGTCCCGAGACTGTCATTCATAGTCTGTAGCTCGCTCCAGCAACACCACCACCTCAGCACACTAATTCACCTCAATGCCCTTTAGCGATTTTTTAAGGAATACAGTTGTAAATATGGAACTTGACGCCACAGGGCACCAAAATATTCTCTTTTTACTCTAATATTATAGTAAATAACGTTCCATCACAAAAATACAGAACCTAGTAACTAATGTGACATCGCAACAAAAAATACTATCTTTCTACTCTGACACTATAACATTATAGTAAATAACATTGGGATGGATTAGCTATGTACTTTGTTGACTGACACTGTGCTGGGCTAAGAAGAAGGGGGGAGGGGGCGGTAAGATAGGTCATGTCACAGCACCAGGTGGCTAATGGACTGACCAGCAGTGCCCATAGCAGGCAGGCAGATTGCTGGCTGTGGGTAGTCGCACCTTCCTCCACCTTCCTCTTACTCCCTCTCTGGAGTAAACACATGGACACATGGCCCACTGTCTCTCTTTGTTTCTCTGTCTACGTGATTTGCACCTTATTCAAAGTGCTTAAAGACATGCTGCTGGTTTAGCAGTCAGTATGGTACTTGTGAACAGACAAAGAGAGTGGCCATTATTAAAGCTGGTTGTGCTAAATCACGCTCACATTTTATATGAAAATAATAAGAAGACATATGTAAAAAAATTATTTTTATTCCATCTTTTTTTACAATGTTCTCAACAAAGTTTAAAAGAGGTTGGACCAAAAGCATCACAGTCTCTATTCAATAGAAAAAGCTTTTCACAATAGCTATACTTGGAAGTAAATTCTCCAGTCTGGAACACTAGTGGTAGCTTGCGAAATTTATGAGTAATATTACACAAAACAGACGTCATTTCTCTAGGAAATATACAGTATTCTGTTGCATTCAAATTATAGTATTCATCCATAAGATGTTTATATACATTTCAGGAATCAATTTGAGGCTCTATATTCCGGATCGTGCTAGTGAGCTGTTTCGTTGGGGACTCCGGAGGAGCCAAGAGGGCAGTGCGAGAACACACTGGGACCACTGGCGGAATGCATGCAATGCCGGATGGAAGGAATGTGGTCGCGAGGGTACACGATCTAGTTGTCAACCGGATCCAGCAAACTTAAAGTGGAATGGATTTTAGTCCTAGCGGTGAAACCTCCACCATTGTAAGATCTCGCGATTCTCCAGTCACTTGGGTTCGTGTTGCTGCTCGCCGTGTAGCCAAGACGAAGAGCAGCGAGTGGGGTGCTTGGGGAAGGCGGATCTAATTAGCTTTCCTCGACTTCTTGTTACTAATTACTGAATTCTATGTGTGACTATTTGTTAAGTTCAATCCGCGGGATTTTTCCGGCCTGGTGGCCACCAACGCCCCAGTGACTTGCCCTGGAGGTTAGTGTATGTAACGGCAATGTACGTTTCCTCACCTCGCCGCTGCTGTCTGGTAAGGCGTGTAGTTTTGACAGTTTCCTTGAATTGTAGGTCGTTGATGTTTCTTCTATTCTGGTAGTAGTGGTTCCTTTCTCCTTCCGGACACTCTAAGCACAGCATTCTGAGTACGTAGAGCTGACCGCCGCTTCCGGCATTGGTGTCGTATTCCATCGTTGCATTGATTATCGGACGGTAGGTAGCTTCAGCAGATTGTCATCAGTCATTCGTTAGACTGACACTAGTCTGAGTTACCATCTTGTCAAGTGAATGAAACTCTTGGCTGCGTTTCTCATCGCTCGCGAAAGTGTGTTTGGCCTGACCTACTCAGAGGTCGATTCCTAGAGCACTGTCTGTGACTAGCCCTTGTGTTTTATTATTGTTTTATTATCTTATTATTGTATTACCATCATTTGTCTCATCTGTTTGGTGATCAGTTGCTTGTCCTCCTGAATTAACCTTGTTGTTATATTTGCTGTTTTATTGTATGTTTCTAATTTTTTTTAAAAATATAATTGCCATTCTTGGCGTTAAAGCAAGTTTAAACGGTTGTTAAATGAAGCAACAAGTTTACTGTTACCAGTCACCATTTTATTTATTTCCAAGACGCGTTTCAAAGGTTTAAACCTCCATCATCGGGTGGATTTACATTAGTTAGTATGACATTTGTGCGTGTTTTGTGTTACGATTTTTTGGAGGAACTTGTGGCACTGCCTAGTGGAGAAACAAGACACTATTTCAGACCATGGTTTTGGATTTCTTCTGACAAAAAATTAAACTGATATCTAATGGTAAACATAAAATAAGTAAAATAGAGTACCTCCAGTGGTCACAGGTTCCTTTCTCTGTCTCAACACATCACATGTATACTGTCACATCTGTAAAACAAATATGGCGTCTGGAATCTGCTGGGTGCAACGTTCGTATAGCAGAAGAGAAGACATAATCACAAAGTGCAAAGAATATATTTCGTAACAACATTATTACAGAATAATTATTTAAAGGATTTGGAGGTGTTTGTTCTGAGGCGTCGAATATATATGTGTGTGTACTTCAGGTGGCATATAAATTCGATTTCGACAAGTTAAAACAGCTTAAGATTCGTACTCGTTTACACAATCAGGTGAAAAATTAAAAGGCTTAAACTTCATACTTGTTAATAACAATCAGGTGAAATGTTACAGACTTGAAGTACAATAATCATATTGGCTACAGCAGTAAAATATTACATAGATGGCAATATTTGATTGGGATTAATAGACAGATGTGAGTGGCTGGAGAAGAGAGAGAAAAAGTCAGACAGAGAGAGAGAGGGTGGAAAGAGTGATTGTATGAGTGGAAACGCTACATGGCAAGGGGTCTTAAGATTACATGTTACGTATATTAGCTGCCTAAAGGTTGGGGTAACACATTGGTTAATGCTATAAAATATCCACACAGATATACAGTTTGTGCCGGTAGTTGATGTAGGCCTACATACAGTTCAAAGCTGACAAGGGGTACAAGCTGTTGGTGTGATGAATTATCTGTAAATGAGGTCAATCTCTTGTACTCTTGGCGGCTGTCAATATTTAGGGTAAATATTAAAGTGTGTGTGTGTGTGTGTGTGTGTGTGTGTGTGTGTGTGTGTTTGTGTGTGTGTGTGTATTTGGTGAAAACAGAAATGATACTATTGTAAATATTGTCATTTTTGTCATTTAAGATGGATTCTTGTTGTGTTAATTTGGTGTTTGTATATTTGCAGTGTTTCAAGGATGTCTAGTTTTCTGCCTTTCGGTTGGATGTGTAAGATGCTACACTTGTGTTGTTAACATGGTGTTTTGTTTCAGGTGTTTGGATATTGCTGATGTGCGTATTTTTTTGTTTTTTACTGCTGCCATGTGTTCCTTGAATCTACTCTCAAATGATCTGCCTGTCTGGCCTATGTAGAAGCAGTCGCAGTCCAAACATTCAATTTTGTACGCGACACTCCGGCACAAACGCCGCAGGTGGCACTATCAACAAGTCAATTACCATTTTATAGTTATGGACATTGTCATCACCTGATGGGACATTAGCTGCCAAAGTGGAGTCCGCAACGCCTAGAACGGGCGTTTCATCTTCCCGCTGCGTCCGAGTATGCTTTGTTGGGTCATCAGGGAGTGTCAGCTGCTGCCATGAAGCGGTAGCAGTCGTGAGGGAGGGCAACGTAAGTGGGGGAAGCAGTATCGGCTGCAACGGCAGCGCCATGTTCGCAGGCGTGTGGTGCGTGATCCGGCGATGGATGCATCCGGATAGGAAGTGGCCCTCCATCCTACATCAGGAACAGGTTCCTGGTTGTCCGTTGTAAATGACGATGATTCTGTAGTTTTTGATTTCCGGAAAGCTTTTGACACCGTTCCTCACAAGCGACTTCTAATCAAGCTGCGGAGCTATGGGGTATCGTCTCAGTTGTGCGACTGGATTCGTGATTTCCTGTCAGGAAGGTCGCAGTTCGTAGTAATAGACGGTAAATCATCGAGTAAAACTGAAGTGATATCAGGTGTTACCCAGGGAAGCGTCCTGGGACCTCTACTGTTCCTGATCTATATAAATGACCTGGGTGACAATCTGAGCAGTTCTCTTAGACTGTTAGCAGATGATGCTGTAATTTACCGTCTAGTAAGGTCATCTGAAGACCAGTATCAGTTGCAAAGCGATTTCGAAAAGATTGCTGTATGGTGTGGCAGGTGGCAGTTGACGCTAAATAAGGAAAAGTGTGAGATGATCCACATGAGTTCCAAAAGAAATCCGTTGGAATTCGATTACTATAAATAGTACAATTCTCAAGGCTGTCAATTCAACTAAGTACCTGGGTATTAAAATTACGAACAACTTCAGTTGGAAGGACCACATAGATAATATTGTCGGGATGGCGAGCCAAAGGTTGCGTTTCATTGGCAGGACACTTAGAAGATGCAACAAGTCCACTAAAGAGACAGCTTACACTACAGTCGTTCGTCCTCTGTTAGAATATTGCTGCGCGGTGTGGGATCCTTACCAGGTGGGATTGACGGAGGACATCGAAAGGGTGCAAAAAAAGGCAGCTCGTTTTGTATTATCACGTTATAGGGGAGAGAGTGTGGCAGATATGATACACGAGTTGGGATGGAAGTCATTACAGCATAGACGTTTTTCGTCGCGGCGAGACCTTTTTACAAAATTTCAGTCACCAACTTTCTCTTCCGAATGCGAAAATATTTTGTTGAGCCCAACCTACTTAGGTAGGAATGATCATCAAAATAAAATGAGAGAAATCAGAGCTCGAACAGAAAGGTTTAGGTGTTCGTTTTTCCCGCTCGCTGTTCGGGAGTGGAATAGTAGAGAGATAGTATGATTGTGGTTCGATGAACCCTCTGCCAAGCACTTAAATGTGAATTGCAGAGTAGTCATGTAGATGTAGATGTACATCATGGAATTACGAGTACAGGTCGCAGACACATGGTTGAGAAGTATGGAAATTTCGGTCTGGCCTTGAGTCATGCTCGTATGGACTAATGATAACGCGACAACTCCCAATACGTAGGAAATCCAAGTTCGAATGCCAGTCTGGCACAACTTCCCATTTCCGTCATTGCATTTTCGTCACTGCAATTTCATTATTGCATTATGCAGCTGATGGTTGTCCAAATTTACAATTTCGACTAATTTCATGTATCTACATCTACATCTACATCCATACTCCGCAAGCCACCTGACGGTGTGTGGCGGAGGGTACCCTGAGTACCTCTATCGGTTCTCCCTTCTATTCAAGTTTCATATTGTACGTGGAAAGCGGGATTGTCGGTATGCTTCTGTGTGGGCTCTAATCTCTCTGATTTTATCCTCATGGTTTCTTTGCGAGGTATACGTAGGAGGGAGATATATACTGCTTGACTCTTTGGTGAAGGTATGTTCTCGAAACTTTAACAAAAGCCCGTACCGAGCTACTGAGCGTCTCTCCTGCAGAGTCTTCCACTGGAGTTTATCTATCAAATCCGTAACGCTTTCGAGATTACTAAATGATCCTGTAACGAAGCGCGCTGCTCTCCGTTGGATCTTTTCTATCTCTTCTATCGGCCCTATCTGGTGTGGATCCCACACTGCTGAGCAGTATTCAAGCAGGGGGCGAACAAGCGTACTGTAACCTACTTCCTCTGTTGTTGGATTGCATTTCCTTAGGATTCTTCCAATGAATCTCAGTCTGGCATCTGCTTTACCAACGATCAACTTTATATGATCATTCCATTTTAAATCACATGTACATGTTTATGTCATAGAATTACTCAAGAGCCAACCATCACCCTGGAGGGTATACGTGCCAATCTACCAAGTTACATTTTAACCTTGAATGTACCACACACCCTTGTCCCAGAGGCGTTGGAGGGTATCAGTTACGCCGCGACCTCGGATCTTGGTCTCGTATGTATCCTGCTCCACTACTAACATCACTGCGTTTTGATAGCTCCACAGGACGCAAGCATCAGTTCGTGGCTTCATGCGCATATGGCATAACAGATGTACCGTATCGACACCATTCCTCAGTGAATTGACATCATCGAGGCTAGAGGTCGTGTTGCACAACATTAACGTGTTGTATCACGAAAGTGACTATTTTCTCTCCATTATGGCTACACAAATTACGAGTTTCGCTGTTTCCCAGAAATAACGGAGATTAAAGAATGGAAGGAAGCACTATTAGGGATAAACGTACCATCGACATTGAGGTCATTTAAGATGGAGCCCAGTCTCGGAAATTTCAAGGGTGGAGACGAAAATCTGTCACGCACTTTGAAAGGAACTATACCGGCATTGAGCTGGAGTGATTTCGGGAAACCACTAAAATCCTAAATCAGGAGTACCAGACGCGACACCTCGTTCAGTATAGCTTTGAAGAGACAAGGCAGTTTTCGTAATGCAACCATTTCGGACAAGCATGCCGTTGAGTGATCACATAAAAATAAAATATTAAGTTAAAAATCACCGAATTACGCAATAAACTCGAGAGAACCGTCGAAGTTGCAGTATTAATTTTCTTTATAACTTGATGACTCGTTAAAGAGTAATCTCATCATCAAATTAGGCTCAAAGGCAGTCTTACAGTAACAAAAAGTATTAACATCGCAATTTAGATAGTTCTGTGCAGTTTATTGGATAATTTGATAACGGCTGTTGACGTCATGCCTTACAGAATGCCAGATAATATTAAAAATTAAAAATCAACCCAGTTTTTTCTTTACTATTGTTGTTTCTCGACTTAGGCGAAATGGGAAGGGGGTGGAGGGAACACTTGTCCTCCCCGACCCCCTGGACTCTGGCTGCACAGTTCTATAAACGACTAGAAGCGAGTTCCCCTGATTTTGGTGCCCATCTCGTTTGGTCAAGGACATCATCATGTGCCTGATGGCAGTGATGAAATTACAGTCACGTTCAGAAAAAAAAGAACATCTTGAATGACTAGATATAGGACGCTCGTATTCGCAGGACATGTTCAGTAGTATGTTCTGCAGAAATGATTAGCATTTGAACCATGTTGGCCCGCTGGTTCAAAGTCAACATCGGTGTCGCGGCACAACACCACCTACCGGTAAAATGTGACTGCGCCTCTCATTGTCGCTGTAGACCGAAGGTAATGGATCAGTGTGACCTGAGCAGACGTGCAGGATATGTGGCAGATGTGAGAGTGGACCCTATCCTCAAATGAGTGAGTTTGAAAGAGGGCACATTATTGGCATGAGAGAATGTGATGCATTCGCCTGGGAAATTGCTGCTCGTGTCGGATGAAGAGTTTCAGCATTGCAACGGGCGTCTGTAAAATGGTTCACAAAAAGCCGTAGGACGCAACAAGATGGGCCACGTTGCGCCATCCAGACCACCCCCCGAGAAGACCAACACCTCCTCCGAATGGCATCGCCGGACCGATCTGCATCCTCCTCGGCTCTAGCGCAACAGTGTAACACATCGCACACTATCAGGTGTGACAGTCTGTTGCTGTATATTACGGCATGGGTTACGTGCGCATAGTCCACTTCTCTGCCTACCTTTGACGAATGTGCAGAAACTTGCTAGACGGGAATGGTGTATCGAACGATGTCACTGGGGACACAAATGGTGTCAGACAGTGTTTTCAGACAAATCCAGGGTCTGTTTGTTTAAAAATGGTGGCCGCATTTTGGTTTGCCACAGACAAGGGGAGTGGCACAATGACTGCATTCGCGCAAGACATACAGTGCGACTTAAGGCATTGTGCCTGAGTTGGCATCCTTTCGCTCCCAGCTTCAGGCAGTGTTGGCTTCGGTCACACAGCTTGAGGCTGTTGCCAATGGGCATCACTGTGGAGGTCCGGATGGGGCATTGTCAGGGATGGCCAGCTCGTCTGACGCCTCCCCCGATCGGACTATGGCTGTGGCTGCCCGGGATACTGCCCACATTGAGGTTGCCCTTCACCTGTGGCAGAGTGGGAGGTCGTCTCGAGGTGTGGCAGGGGACGTACGACATTCCGGAGGGCTGAACGGAAGGCCTCTCCACTTTGTCTGACGAACCAGTTTCAGGCTCTTTCTCACGTTGATACTGATCTCCGGTCAGAAATGGCTGCTTGTCATATTCCAGTGGTTGCCCCTCAATCTGCAAGATCCGGGCGGTCGCAGAGGGTGGGCTTACTGGTAGTGAGAGCTCCAACATCAGGCCCGTTAGGGATATGGCTGCAAGGGAGGGGAAGAAAACCAAAGTGTACTGCGTGTGCATACCGGGGGGAGTCATTCCAGATGTGGCAAGGGTCCTTCCGGATGCCATGAAGGGTACAGGGCGCACCCATCTGCAGGTGGTCGCTCATGTTGGCACCAATGACATGTGTTGCTATGGATCGGAGGAAATCCTCTCTGGCTTCCGGAGGCTATCTGATTTGGCGAAGAATGCCAGTCTCGCTAGCGGGATGAAAGCAGAGCTCACCATCTGCAGCATCGTCGACAGGACTGACTGCGGATCTTTGGTACATAGGCGAGTGGAGGGTCTGAATCAGAGGCTGAGATAGTTCTGCGACCGTGTGGGCTGCAGAATCCTCGAGTTGCGCCATATGGTGGTGTGGTTTCGGGTTCCGGTGGATAGATCCCGAGTCCACTACACACATCAGGCGGCTACACGGGTAGCAGGGGTTGTGTGGCGTGGACTGGGCGGTTTTTTAAGATAGATGGCCTCGGGCAAGTCCAGAAAGGGCAACAGCCTCAAAGGGTGCAGGGGAATATCAGAACATGCGGGGACCAAGCAGCAATCGGTATTGTAATTGTAAACTGTCGAAGCTGCGTTGGTAAAGTACCGAAACTTCAAGCGCTGATAGAAAGCACCAAAGCTGACATCGTTATAGGTACAGAAAGCTGGCTGTAGCCAGCGATAAATTCTGCCGATATTTTTAAAGGCACAGACGGTGGTTAGCAAGGTTATATTGCCTGCAACCGGTGGTGGCTTGTTTGTCGCTGTTAATAGTAGTTTCCCCTGTAGTGAAATAGAAGTGGATAGTTCCTGTGAATTATTGTGGGTGGAGGTTATACTCAACAACCGAACTAGGTTAATAACTGGCTCCTTTTATCGACCTCCCTACTCAGCAGCATAAGTGGCAGAACAACTGAGAGAAAATGTGGAATACGTTTCGCACAAATTTCCTCAGCATGTTATAGTCGTAATACGAGATTTCAATTTACCAGATATAGACTGGGACACTCAGATGTTTAGGACGGTTGGTAGGAGCAGGGCATCGAGTGACATTATACTGAGTTCACTATCCGAAAATTACCTCCAGCAATTAAACAGAGAACCGACTCAGGGAGATAACATCTTGGACCTAATGATAACAAACAGATCCAAACTTTTCGACTCTGTAAGCGCATGACAGGGAATTAGTGATCATAAGGCCGTTGCAGCATCTCTGAGTATAGAAGTAAATAGGAATATAAAAAAAAGGGAGGAAGGTTTATCCGTTTAGCAAGAGTAATATGAGGCAGATTTCAGACTACCTAACAGATCAAAACGAAAATATCTGGTCCGACACTGACAACGGTGAGTGTTTATGGAAAAAGTTCAAGGCAATCGTAAAATGCGTTTTAGATAGGTACGTGCCGAGTAAAACTGTGAGGGACGGGAAAAAACCACTGTGGTTCAACGACAAAGTTAGGAAACTACTGCGATAGCAAAGAGATCTTCACTGCAATTATAAACGCAGCCAAAACCTCTCAGACAAAAAGAAGCTAAACGATGTCAAAGTTAGCGTAAGGAAGGCATGAAGCGTTTAGTGAATTCGAAAGTGAAATTCTACGTACCGACTTGATAGAAAATCCTAGGAAGTTCTGGTGTTACGTTAAATCAGTAAGTGGATCGAAACAGCATATCCACACTCTCTTGGATGATAATGACATTGAAACAGGGGATGACACGCGTAAAGCTGAAATACTAAACAGCTTTCGAAAAAGGGTCGTCGAGCAGATGCGCAAAACTATAGGCCTATATCTCTGACATCGATCTGTTCTAGAATTTTAGAACAGGTTTTTTACTTGCTTATCTTGTCATTTCTGGAAACCCAGAACCTACTCTGTAGGAATCAACATGGATTCCGGAAACAGCGATCGTGTGGGACCCAACTCGCTTTATTTGTTCATGAGATCCAGAAAATATTAGATAAAGGCTCCCAGGTAGATGCCATTTTCCTTGACTTCCGGAAGGCGTTCGATACAGTTCCGCACTGTCGTCTGATAAACAAAGTAAGAGCCTACGGAATATCAGACCAGTTCTGTAGCTGGATTGAAGAGTTTTTAGCAAACAGAACACAGCATGTTGTGCTCAATGGAGAGACGTCTACAGACGTTAAAGTAACCTCTGGCGTGCCGCAGGGGAGTGTTATGGGACCATTGATTTTCACAATATATATAAATGACCTAGTCGATAGTGTCGGAAGTTCCATGCGGGTTTTCGTGGATGATGCTGTAGCATACAGAGAAGTTGCAGCATTGGAAAATTGCAGCGAAATGCAGGAAGATCTGCAGCAGATAGACACTTGGTCCAGGGAGTGGCAACTGACCCTTAACACCGAGAAATGTAATGTATTGCGAATACCTAGAAAGAAGGATCGTTTAATGTATGATTATATTATAGCGTAACAAACACTGGTAGCAGTTACTTCTGTAAAATATCTGGGAGTATGCGTGCGGAATGATTTGAAGTAGAACGATTACATAAAATTAATTGTTGGTAATGGGGGCGCCAGGTTGATGTAGACCATCATCAAGGGAGGTGGCTTACAAACCACTCGTTCGACCTATACTTGAGTATTGCTCATCAGTGTGGGATCCGTACCAGGCCGATTGTCAGAGGAAACAGAGAGGATCCAAAGAAGAGCGGCGCATTTCGTCACAGGATTATTTGGTAAACGTGATAGCGTTACGAAGATGTTTAGCAAACTCAAGTGGCAAACTCTGCAAGAGAGGCGCTCTGCATTGCGGTGTATATTGCTATCCAGGTTTCGGGATGGTGCGTTTCTGGATGAGGTATCGAATCTGTTGCTTCCCCCTACTTATGCCTCCCGAGGAGATCACGGATGTAAAATTAAAGAGATTCGAGCGCGCCATCGGAGGCTTTCAGACAATCGTTCTTCCCGCGAACCATACGCGACTGGAACAGGAAAGGGAGGTAATGACAGTGGCACATAAAGTGCCCTCCGCCACACACCGTTGGGTGGCTTGCGGAGTATAAATGTAGATGTAGATGTAGATGTAGAACGTCGGCAGTTTGGACCCACAGGTACTTTGTTACAACGTTTTCACGTAACCAGACGTAATACTTCATATCGGAGAAAACGTGGTTTATGAACATTTATTTATGAGGATTATTTCGTCTACTCGCTCCTTTAATTTGTGCACTCAGCAGCAAAAGAATTGGGCCATTGTAGATAAAAAGATACAAGAATAGGAACATTTGGCAGTGGCAGCAACAAGTTGGGTCAGAGACTGCCATCAAACAGGGGAAGTGAGTAACTGGTCAGGATATGTGAGGTATCCGACCCTCACTCTGTATTCACCTGGTTTCACATGTGCTTCTTTACAACACTGATTATGGAGCACATCAAATGTTCAAAATTACAGCGACAGCGTCTGGTTAAATTGAGGCACAGAGGCTATTGAAATTTTAAGAATGTACTTGTAATGGTCCCCTACCTACTGTTCAGGCTTAACTAAGAAAGAAAGATCTATCTTACCAATTAATGTTTTAAAAAGTCACTCATTTTTGTCTTTTGCAAGTTGAAATGATAGATATGCTCGTTTTACTCGTACAATAAAGACGAAAGTCACAACATTACCTTCGACTACTGTTTTCCAAGTGGCTGGTTAGGCATGATGTTGCATCGCGGACCATTATTAGATCGGTACAAATTTCGTCCGTCACGTGTGGGGAACTATTATTTCGCTTTATATTCCCATGACTCTAGTGTTCAAGGAGAGCGCTCTGACAACTGTCTCCAATGGCGTTGTGGTTAGAAGAGTGGGATAGTAATCTGAAGGTGCGGAGCTCAAAGCTACATGTTTGCATTTTTTTAAATTTCAAACACTTTTAGAAGGGGATTATGAACAACTGTCAAGTAATGTACCAAATACATATTTGTCCATAAGCTGCTTTTATTGTAAATCCAAATGGCAAGCTATTTTAGTCTTGGACCATCTTCACGGGTGAGAGCTAAAATATTTTGAGCCACCAGATTACATTAGTCATTACTTAAATAATGGGTAGTGCATGCCATGATTATCAGTATATGACAGAGGACTTTTAGAAGTAAAAGTAATTATTATTTGTATGTTTGGCATGACTGCACTTGTGCATACGCCGTATCAGAAAACCATTGGTTTCCGGAGCAGTTTTTATGAGGATTATTTGCTTGTCTCATTGTCCTATACTCAGCCCTTTCGTTTGTACCTATAATAATTGAAACAACATGTATATTCTATCATCATCCACTTCTTATACAGTAACAGTCCCTATTCGAAGATTGTTATTCTGTGTGTCAATAGAGGCACATTTGTTTTATATGCTACAGATTTCTAACCTTAGTCATAAATTTTGTTTCCCTCCATGTTTTGACTCTTTGAGACTCTTGGAGCCTTTCTCTATGTCTGTAAATGATGTGTGATACGTGATGAGTTTCTTTGCTACCTTTCACTACTCACGTGAAAAGTCTTAATTGGTTCCTGAGTGTTCGTACCTATTTCACATCTCCTCTTTTTTCCTGTACTTCAGCTCTGTTATTAAATTAAAACCGAAAACAGTTGTTACATTCTGCCATTTCTGTCGTATGTTGTGTTTAGGTGTCTTTGTATGTTACAAACCCAGTACGTCGATAACCTTGTGAACAGTGTTGATACATTACATCGTCTGCTGCTATCGCTTTTGCTGAAATTGCATGTCAGCTCGAGATTGTGGCAGGTTACCACAGAAAACATTTTAAGAAACTACGTTTGAAGTAATCAATTTAATTTCGGACGTGCAACCACTGAACCTTTAAAACGGCCTAAATGTGTACACGTGGTCTACTCGGTATTCAGTTTAAGAGAGTGAGTTGAAATTATTGATCTTGTTTACTTTACCATCAGGTATGCAGTGCTATTCTAAATTTCTTGTTATTCTGTGTCATTATGTCCTTTGGAGCTTTACTGTAATCGAAATTAATCATTTGTGTTACATCTCGCAGCCTTTTTCTTTCTATACATTTCTCTTCCTCCATTAGTTCCGCAACAGCTAAATTATTAGTCCTCTCCCATAAACCAATCCAAGTTCCAGGTAATGCTTGTTGAGAGACTTCTTTCACCCAGTTATTCTGTTAGCACATTTCCGTTTCCTGTTTTGTTTCGCCATATAACTTTTAACACTCCTCGTACCATGATATTTTAAATGCTTTACAACGACAATCTGTTTTTTTGTGCATGTTTAGAAATTTCTTCGTTAATTCTAGCGTAACAGTCGACAGTAGTTTTTACTGAAGAAGCAATATTTTTACTTGTACTGTTATCACTAATGATGGGAAACTTTCATAGCTTCTCTAACTGTGTCTTGTTATTTTAGCGAGTGCTGACATAGGGAACAAGTGAAGGTAAATTAGTCGTCTCACGGGATGTACAGTAGCGACCAAATGCTAATTGCCTGGCGAATGAGGAGAAGCAAAATCGGACACGGTAAGAAATTTCAGATTCTCACCATCTGCCTCATCTGGCTTCTGCGTCTCAAGACTGAAAACAGTGACACCAAAATTTCCGCATCCGCTTAAGTAGGCGTAACTTGAGACAAATTTTAGCATGCAGACGGTTTATCGAAGACGGAGGTCGACAGGATTGTACGGAGATGTTACACTTCCGGGAATTACGTAACATTCTATGTTCCTGTTTCTCGGAGTCTGAGCAGTGTTTTTCCTTGTTCTTTTGCATCGAGTCGATGCGCCATGGATTTCTTCATACTGACATTTCGGCTGAATGTTTCTAATGCGAAAGAGAGAGTAGGAGAGAGAGAGAGAGAGAGAGAAGGCAAGTTGGCGGAAAAGATGTAGGTATAACAGTTCTGAGTACTGTTTGCGCATTTATGACAGCATGAGAAACATGATCTTCCGCAGTAATTTAGCCAGAAGGGGGGCGGGGGGGGGGGGGGGGGGGAATTGTTTGTGGAAGGGAAAGATTCTAAAATTGCCAAACAGACATGTTATACAGCAACTGTTAAAGCCACATACACTAATGATCAGAAAAAAAACAGAACATATTGAACGACTAGAAACAGGACATTCATAGTCACAAGACATGTACATTAGTATGCTCTGCGCACGTAATTGGCATTTTAGTCACCTCCTTTCAGCATGTGCCCTGTTGCCTAGTAGGCACAGGGTGCGCCATTGGCCCTGATAACTTGTTCCATGCATGATGGATGTATAAGGCGCGAATGGCGCCCATGCAGTATTCACCTGGTTCCAAAGTTCATCTGCAGTGGTTGACATGGGATCACAGCACTGGACCTGTCGTTTCACAATATTCCAGGGTCGCAGGATGTCATTCACTAGGTCACATTGGTCGCAGTGCCCTGGTCAGGCACCAACTGTGATTTGTACCCAATAGCAATCCCACGCCATGAGGCCTTAAGCTGGCGCTGTATGTTTTGCGCGAATGCAGTCTTTGTGCCGCTCCCCATGTCTGCGGCAAACCAAAATGCGGCCACCATTTTCAAACAAACACATACTTAATTTAATAACTTTTTCATAATGCGGGCCACAATCATAATATATTCTTTAAAGTCAGTGCCGCAATTAGACAGTTGTTTATTTACAGTGTTACATTTAGGCTTACACAATCATCATTTCGGCTTCAAAGTGCCATTAGCAAGCGTTTTAAGTGCTATGCATTGCCTAAGATGGCATACTGTACATTAAAAGATGGTATACTGAATGACGAAACAAAGCAGTACGCTCTGCCAGAAATATGGACTGTTAGACAATGTATCTAATAGTGTATTTTAATATGACAGTATGCCATCTTGGGCAATGTATAACTATTAAAACACTTGCTAATGTCACTTTGAAGCCGAAATCATGATTTGTAAGTGTAAATGTAACACTCTAAATAAACAACAGTCTAATGGTGGTACAGAATTTGAAGAAAGACCCTGGATTTGTCAGAAAACACTGTCTGATGCCATTTGTCTCCCGAGTGACGTCGTTCGATACACCATTGCCGTCTAGCAAGTTTCTGCACATTCGTCAAAGGTAGGCGGAGAAGTGGACTACGCGCAAGTAACCCATGCCGTAATACACGGCAACGGACTGTCACACCTGATAGTGTACGATGTGTTCCACCGTTGCGCTACAGTCGAGGAGGATGCAGATCGGTCCTGCGATGCCATTCGGATGAGGTGTTGATCTTCCCGGGGGGTGGTCTGGTTTGTGCAATCTGACCCATCTCGTTGTGACCTACGGCCTTCCGTGAACCATTTTACACACGTCCGTTGCACTGCCGAAACTCTTCGTCCGGCACGAGCAGAAATTTCCCAGACGGATGCATCACATTCTCTCATGCCAATAAACATGCCCTCTTTCAAACTCACTCATTTGACGATACGGTTCGCTCTTACATCTGCGAGAGATCCTGCACGTCTGCTCAGGTCACACTGATCCATTACCTTCGGTCTACAGCGACAATGAGAGGCGCAGTCACATTTTACCGGTAGGTGGTGTTGTGCCGCGACACCGATGTCGAGCGATGCCGTTATGCTGAAGGAAGTCATTCACACGATGTGCTCGATGGGGTCGCGAATTGTCGTCAATGGAGACGAATACCTCGCCAATATGCTGCCGATATGCTTGCATTATCGGTCGAAGGATGGCATTCACGTATCGTACAGCCGTTACAGCGCCTTCCATGACCACCAACGGCGTTCGTCGGCCCCACATAATGCCATCACAAAACTGCAGAGGACTTCCGCCTTGCTACACTCGCTGGACGGTGTGTCTAAGCCAAGGCGTTCAGCCTGACTGGGTTGCCTCCAAAAGCCGTCTCCGACGATTGTCTGGCTGAAGGCAGATGCGACACTCATCGGTGAAGAGAACGTGATGCCAATGCTGAGCGGTCCTTTCGGCATGTTGTTTGGCCCGTCTGTACCTCGCTGCATGGTGACCTGGTTGCAAAGATAGACTTCGCCGTAGACGTGGGGAGTGTAGTTGCTCAGCATGCAGCTTTTTACGCACAGTTTGAGTCGTAACACGACGTCCTGTGGCTGCACGAAAATTATTATTCAACATGGTGGCGTTGCTGTCAGTTTTCCTCCGAGCCATAATCCATAGGTAGCGGTCATGCACTGCAGTAATACTTCTTGGGCGGCCTGAGCGACGCATGGCAGCGACAGTTCTTATTTCTCTGTATCTCCTCCATGTCCGAACAACATCGCTTTGGTTCACTACGAGACGCCTGGACCCATCAAGTTTTGAGAGCCCTTCCTGGCCCAAAGTAACAAAGTGGACGCGATCGACCCGCAGTATTGACCGTCTAGGCATGGTTGAACTACAGACAATGCGAGCCGTGTACCTCCTTCTTGGTGGAATGAGTGGAACTGATCGCCTGGCGGACCCCCTCCGTGTAACAGGCGCTGCTCATGCATGGTTGTTTACATCTTTGGGCCGATTTAGTTACATCTCTGAACAGTTAAAGGAACTGTGTCTGTGATGCAATATTCACAGCCTACGTCTATCCTCAGGAGTTCTGGGAACCGGGGTGATGCAAAACTACGAGGGCTATCCACAAAGCACATTACGTTTTGAAATTAAAAATAAACAAAGTATTGGATTTTTTTTTTATTTTTATACAGATGAAAGCCACACTTAAATACTGCTTTCCTACATAGTTGCCATTTAAATTAAGGCACTTATCGTAGCGATGTACGAGCTTGGAAATTCCTTCGTCGTAAAATTCGGCCGCCTGCGCCTTCAACCACATGGTTATCTCTTCTTGAAACTGTGCGTCATCAAAACGCTGCATAGCCAACCACTTCTTCATTGCTGGGAATAAGTGGAAGTCGCTCGGTGCCAGGTCGGGACTGTACGGTGGATGAGGAAACAACTCCTACTTAAAAGTTTCGAGAACTTCACGAGTGGCATTTGCCGTGTGGGCCCGGGCGCTGTCGTGAATCAGCAAGATCTTTGAGCCCAACTTTCTCCTGCGCTTGTTTAGTATTGCTCTTCTGAGGTTGTGCAGAGTTTGGTAATACCTTTGAGAGTTTATTGTAGTGCCTCTTTCCAGGAAATCCACAAAAATCACACCTTTTTTGTCCCAAAAGAAGAGGTAACCACGTGGTTGAAAGGCAGGCGGCCGAATTTGACGAGGAAAGAATTTCCAAGCTCGTCCATCGCTACGATAAGTGCCTCAATTTAAATGGCAACTTTGTAGAAAAGTAGCATTTAAGTGTGGCTTTCTTCTGTACATAATAAAAAAATTCCAATACTTTATTTATTTTTAATCCCAAAACGTAATGTACTTTGCGGATTGTCCTCGAATTTTTGATGTGTGTAGAAAGCCATATGGGAATCATTCCAATAATCCTCGCATATAGTGAAGAAACTCATTGAATGACATTTTGGTTTTTAGTTTGGCTTGGTAAATATGCTTTAAATTCAGGCTGACGTGTTTGAAAGTATTATCGCCGATCAACAGCATTGGAATCCGTGAATATGTCTGACTCAAATAAAAGACATTAACTTTCATATGATGGCAAAAATAAAAATATTTCTGTATCTCATCCTGGTTCTCCATTGAAACGTTGTCATATGTGAATACGCTGTTTGGTTTTACTTTTTCAGCTGGTGGAATATCACTGCTTTCACTGGACGTCTGGTATGTTACTTCCTCGATGCTGTGCGGAATTACCTGCAGTAGCTGATACTTGGACTGAAATACTGTTTGAGAGAGTTACGGTCGCAGGTTCGAATCCTGCCTCGGGCATGGATGTGTGTGATGTTCTTAGATTAGTTAGGTTTGACTAGTTCTAAGTTCTAGGGGACTAATGATCTCAGAAGTTGAGTCCTATACTGCTCAGAGACATTTGACCCATTTTGAACCATTTTTCAATAATATAAATATACATATTGGAAGTGGTTCATCCCCATCCCCCCACCCCTGAGGATGGGTTAGCGGTGACAGTAGAAAATCAATCTCCCCACAGGCAGAAGGTCTGATAATTAAATCACATTTGTTATTGAGAAGGATTGACGCTCTTTTCCTCGCTATCAGCATCATTGTGGGACCAGCTGGTTACTGCGAAGTCCTTGTAATCGGTACGTTTCATCCACTCAGCCTTGGCGATGACTACAGGTTTACATTAGCATCCATCGGATTTTATAGAGAGAGAAGAAAAAACACATATTACTCTTACTCTTTTATTGATTTATAATTTGTTACTTATGTAAGGATAAATATAGATGCTTAGGTATGCCTGTAATACAGTGCTAACACCAGGCGTGGTTGGTTCACACATATTCGCATATATTGATGCACAGCATGCATCATACAGGTGAACAATGATTTCCTCCGACAGTTAGGGGTTTGACGCGCCAGCTCCATCAAATTGGTCCACATTTTCTCGTCGAATCTGTATGTGTATGGTTGTAAGCTTAGCCACCTGTCCAGAACATGTTGAATTGCGTAAGTAGCATACGTTAAGTTTATAAATGTCTGCTCCTATAGATGAGTGCTCTCCTTTTCGGTATATATTTTGATCATGCCAGTAAAGTCCCATAAGGGAACTCTATGGTTAGCTCATCTAAGGATATTATGTGGAGTCATTATATCAAGCAATAGTGGAAAACCAGCACTGGGTAGAACTCGCGATCGAAGATCACCCTCGCAGTAACACGTTTATTGTCACTGATATTTTAATTGTAGCTGATAAGTCTAACATCCGGTGGCTTCGCCTCACCTGTGGGAAGCTGAAGAAATGTGTTAGATACACACATGTGTCGTCACATGCTTTTAGTAAATCTCCACCGCCACTAATACTTACTTGCCAATTGTCTCAAGGAAGGGGTGAGCTGTGATCCATGGTTCGAAATCTTCACTCTAAGAATTCTTACTTGACTGATATAGTACTATTCTAAATCGCTGTTAATATATAGTATTTGCAGCATTGTATGAAACATTAAAAACGAAAAAAATTGTATGTAATCATCCTTCTTCTCAGGTGTGTAATAAGAAGCGTGCAGAGTGCTCCACAGTCAGTTTATCCCCTGACACAATGAATAAGATGATGGTAATGGATGCCAAATGAGATAAGAAGTGAGCAGTGGTATTAGTGATTAATTTAAATGTAAGCGATGAGTCTGGATTCGACAAGATGGAGAGTGTTACGCACATTATATACTGAAATAGCTTAAATCTACTAGAGGAGGGGGGGGGGGGGGCGGGGGAGGTGATTCCTGAAATGTATAAAAACATCTTATGCATGAATACTGCAATTTGAATGCAGCAGATTACTATATATTTCCTACAGAACTGACGCCTGTTTTGTCTAATATTACTCATAAATTTCACAAGCTACCACTACTGTTTCAGACTGACGAGTTTATTTTCAAGTATGGCTATTGTTATAAGCTTTTCTGTTGAAAAGAGACTGCGATGCTTTTGGCCCAACTTCTATTAAACGTTGTTGAGAACATTGTAAAAAAGCGATCGAGTAAAAATAAATTCTTTTTTAATATGTCTTCTTATTATTTTCATATAAAATGTGAGCCTGATCCAGCACAACCAGCATTAATAATGGCCACTCTCTTTGTCTGTGCACAAGTACCATACTGACTGTGCTAAAGCAGCAGCATGTCTTTAAGCACTTTGAATAGGCTACAAGCCATGTAGAGAGAGAGACAAAGAGAGACAGTAGGCCATGTGTCCATGTGTTTCTTTAGAGAGGGAGGAAGAGGAAGGTGGAGGAATGTGCGACTACCCACAGCCAGCGGTCTGTGCCTGCCTGCCTGCATTGGGCACCGCTCGTCAGTTCGTTAGCCACCTGGCGCTGTGACTTAACCCATCATTCCTCCCCCCCCCCCCCCCCCCCCCCCCCTATCATCTTAGCCGAACACAGTGTCAGAAAACAAAGTAAATAGCTAATCCATCCCAATGTTATTTACTATGATGTTATAGTGTCACAGCAGGAAGATTGTATTTTTTGTTGCGATGTCACATTAGTTACTATGTCATGTATTTTTGTGAAAGAACGTTATTTACTATAATATTAGAGTAAAAAGTGTGTATTTTGGTGCACTGCGGCGTTATGTTCCATATTTACAAATGTATTCCTTAAAAAATCGGTAAAAGGCATTGAGGTGAATTAGTGTGCTGGTGGTGGAGTCGCTGGAGCGAGGTACAGACTTTGAACGACAGTCCCAGGATGATGGAGCCACTAAAGGAGGTGACGTTGCCGTCTTCATGATGAGAGTTGTCACTTGACGCTAAAAGCATTCAGACATCAGGGTAAACATGAACACTGACATATTGCCTATAAATTACAGTAATTATAATGACAGTTAAAGGCCATGAATTTTAATTATAATGATTGTTGCTGTCCATTAGTCATGTCCTAAATAAGCAAAACAAGAATCCAAGCAAATGGTTCAAATGGCTCTGAGCACTATGGGACTTAACATCTACGGCCATCAGTCCCCTAGAACTTAGAACGACTTAAACCTAACTAACCTAAGGACATCACACAACACCCAGCCATCACGAGGCAAAGAAAATCCCTGACCCCGCCGGGAATCGAACCCAGACGCGAGAAGCTTGAAAGCTACCGCACGACCACGAGATGCAGGCAATTCAAGCAAGTCACTTGCTTACATAAGGGTAACTAGGCAAGTGCCCAGTTTGTTTACATAACAAGAACAATGGGACCCTCTGCTCTGAAACTGTTACAAACTCTTCTCCCGTCTATTGTGGTGTGCTCTTAAATGTATTCTAAAACGAAGCATAGGCCATGTGTATCATGTATTAGCTTAAGTTAGTAAACAACTAAAATGACGAAGAGGTTAGTTCATGGTGATGATGAGGAATGCTTACAGAAGGTTATGAATAATATTTTCAACAATGATAAGGAAGTAAGTGATTTGTCTTTCACTGATTGAGATTCTGAAGAACTGTTAGCAGTAGTTCAAAGTGTCCCAGGTTATGAAAAGTAATGGGTGGTGTAGACTTTCAAAACGAGACGACAGCTCTTATTATAATCATGGGACGCACAGTAACGGAGAATATGATGGTGAGGTCCCATACTACTAGGAGCGTAGGGAACGATGAGGGAGACGTACACCGCCGACTAGGCAAGGTCGTAGCAGAGGTGGTTTGCCATTGCCTTTCTCCGGCGGTAAGACGGTAATGGGGATGAACGTTGGAGATGAAGGGAACGCAACAACACCCAGTCATCTCGAAGCAGTGAAAATCCCTGGCACCGCCGGTAATCGAATCCAGGACCCCGTGCGCGGGAAGCTATAATTCTACTTCAAGACCACGAGTTGCGGACAATGCAGTATAATTAGATATTTTTTTCTTATTGATGTGTGTATATTCAATTCCTTCATTGTGTATCGAAAGATCAGTGGGCAGGAAAAAAAATCTGCTACATTTCCCTCAATACTAACGTTGCGCAGTAACTGCCAGAGGGTGCACAGCAACGTGAGTTCTTTGTTCACAGCCGACCATCAACGACCACTTTAAGACACCTAAGGCAAATATATGAGATCATTTCCCGACTCACGTACCCCCCAGATGAGAAGGTAAAAAGTCACTGAAAAGGCATGTATGTGTTACTTAGGAAGAAAAAGAAGCGAGTGAAAAAAAGCGCAATTTTGCGCTACGTTTAGGATACTGGTATGGATAGGACACTCACTGGTATGAATTAAATCTGACTATGGAGGAGCCAGTAGGGTAAATAAATATGATATCATTGAGTAAACGCCAGAATGCGTTATGTCTGCAAACATCCATCTATTTGACCATGTCACTACTTTCATACACGCAGTTCAGATGGTCGCAGCCAGATGCAGTATGCTCATATCTCAGTAACTTGCGTGATGAATCAAAGAAGTATCATTTAATCGTAATAGCAACAGAAAGCCTCACTAGTATAGTATCCTATCTTTGTCATCTTCAGTGAACTTGAGAAACTATTGCAAGACATTTTGAGCGAAATGAACACTTTAACGACCACAGAATATGGCCTGAGAGTAAGCCAAAGAAAGAAGCCCGCATGGTTAGCTCTACGGTTTAATCCGGATTGGGAAGGAGCATCTGGTCCCTGGCACGGATCCGCCGGTGGAACTTGCGTTGAGGTTTGGTGAACCGGCCAGTCTGTGAGTGGTTTTTAGGCGGTTTTCCATCTGCCTCGGCGAATGCGGGCTGATTCCCCTTTTTCCGCCTCAGCTACCCGTGAGCGCACACCACCATTACTCTACCACGCAAACACAGGAGTTACACTCTTCTGGTGTAAGACGTTCCTTAGGGGGGGGGGGAGGGGGGGGGCACCGGGACAGAACCGCACAATAGCCCTGAAAGAGTGGTTCGGTGTGGGGCAGTGGAGGGCTGAAGTGGACTGATGTAGTCGTCGTGGGGTTGTGGACCACTGCGGCTGCGGAGGGGACGGAGCCTCTCCTTCGTTTGTAGACCCCCGGTTAGAATACAATACAAGCCAAAGAAAGACGAAAATAGTGAGTAATATTAGATAAGAGGTTCAAAACAAGGTTAACATCGAACTTTAGGGCAACGATGTAAGTGAAGTGAAGCAATGCTGTTACCTTGGCGTCAAAATAAACGCAAGAAAGATGAAGCGAGAAAGATATAAGTTGAGGCGACGGAAGTCGTGGGCTAGCGATACGCACACATAGAGATGGCGGTTGTATCGTGTAGACAAGGTACAAAGTGCATATGCACAGCTGTCATTTGTATTCAGGTGATTCATGTGAAAAGTTTCCAGTGTGATTACTGGCACACTACAGAATTAACAGACTATGAACGCAGAACATTAGTTGGAGCAAGAAGAGAGGGACATTCCATTTGAAAATCGTTAAGAAATGCAGTATTCCCATGACGCGCTCTTCCCGCCAGTGGATCCAACTTAGAACACAGAACACATCTCCGGACGTAACGCGTGGTTGATCCACCTTCGAGCACTATCCCACATGTGATGTGGATCCGCATCCCAACATAGCTCCGGATATAATGCTCAGCGTATCCAACTTCAAATCCTGTCCCGGACGTAGTATATTGCAAATCCGCATCCCAACATCACTTCAGAGGTAGCTCTCGGCGGATCCACACTTGAAAGCTCGGGTCAAGTGTGAGACCTGGGAGTCATCGGCGCCCATGCACAGTTACAGACATACAGAAACCAGAGCAAACGTGCTGCAACTGTAGAATATGCGGTTGGAGGTGACTGGTTGCATTTGAGCACAGTGCTGTTCAAAAACCCCAGTTATGTTCTGAATCCCTAGAGTTATTTGAAACTATCGACAGGGCTTGAATAAAACCAAAGCTTTTATATGCCACCATATAAATATTAGTCAAACGGGTTCAAGTCGGGGAAGGACAGACAGACACTTGAACTCATATTTAAGTAAAAAACATACATTTACACACACCACACACACACAAACATACAAACCCATATTTATTATCAAAAAATTACATTTCTACACAGCAAATTACACACACACACACACACACACACACACACATACACAGGCCCATACAACAAATGAAAAACAACAAACACAACAGAAACAAAAGACAAACACACCACTACGGCTGGTAACAATGCACACCGAAAATACACTTACGTTCATCACCAAATGGAAGTGAAAGTGAAACATTTGATGTGACAAATGTGGATGAAACAACGCTAGAAATCGGCCAGGTGGAGTATGTTGTTGTTGTCTTCAGTCCTGAGACTGGTTTGATGCAGCTCTCCATGCTACTCTATCCTGTGCAAGCTGCTTCATCTCCCAGTACCTACTGCAACCTACATCCTTCTGAATCTGCTTAGTGTACTCATCTCTCGGTCTCCCTCTACGATTTTTACCCTCCACGCTGCCCTCCAATGCTAAATTTGTGATCCCTTGATGCCTCAAAACATGTCCTACCAACCGATCCCTTCTTCTAGTCAAGTTGTGCCACAAACTTCTCTTCTCCCCAATCCTATTCAATACCTCCTCATTAGTTACGTGATCTATCCACCTTATCTTCAGTATTCTTCTGTAGCACCACATTTCGAAAGCTTCTATTCTCTTCTTGTCCAAACTAGTTATCGTCCATGTTTCACTTCCATACATGGCTACACTCCAAACAAATACTTTCAGAAACGACTTCCTGATACATAAATCTATATTCGATGTTAACAAATTTCTCTTCTTGAGAAACGCTTTCCTTGCCATTGCCAGTCTACATTTTATATCCTCTCTACTTCGACCATCATCAGTTATTTTACTTCCTAAATAGCAAAACTACTTTACTACTTTAAGTGTCTCATTTCCTAATCTAATTCCCTCAGCATCACCCGATTTAATATGACTACATTCCATTATCCTCCTTTTCCTTTTGTTGATGTTCATCTTATATCCTCCTTTCAAGACACTGTCCATTCCATTCAACTGCTCTTCCAAGTCCTTTGCCGTCTCTGACAGAATTACAATGTCATCGGCGAACCTCAAAGTTTTTACTTCGTCTCCATGAATTTTAATACCTACTCCAAATTTTTCTTTTGTTTCCTTTACTGCTTGCTCAATATACAGGTGGAGTATGAAGACCAACAAATACATCTCCAGGACCACACACATGTTAACAGCGCTGGAAATCGTAAGAAACACCGAATGATACATTCACAATAAGTAAATTGTGCTACAAAAGTTGCTTCTAATCTAAAAAGCAAGAGAAAAACACGACAAAATGTAATATAGCAGCATATTATAGCCATCACATAATACGTTTATTGTATGTATAAAAAGAATCACGTGTTTCAGGCCACTGATGACGCTTCCCAAATGAAAGAAGCGAAACGAGTATGACAAGAAGCAAACTGTCTTCATTTAATTGCATGGACGGTACATACTCCCACGTATTCAGAGAAACTAAAGGAAAGACGGAAAACAACTAAATATGACAATTTTTCCTACGTTTGCTTCGAAAAGTCCTGCGTCATATATCGATATTCATGGCATGCAATACACATTATTCACGTAATGACTTATATAATGTGGTGGCTTAAACTATTTTAACCCATATTTGTGAAGAAGGTTCAAGACTGAAACCAGTTGATATTTGCGTTTAAAATAAATGCAACTGATGGTTAAATAAGCATTTTAAACATTTTTTATTGTTTGTGCGAATGCACTAGAATGGAAAAGATAGAGAAACTTCGGACAATGTTCACCAAAATTAAGAAACCGAGTATGAAACTAACGAAATTGCTGCCCTTACTGCATATAGGTTTTGCAACAATTCGAATATTTCTCTTCAAGTGGTTAAAGTCGTGATAGATTTGGTTCCTTATGTCAAAGAAAATATCCAACCACAAAAGCAATTTTTTCGAGAGCTGTTCGCAAAAGACAGAGCCTAACTTGAAATCATTATTAGTTCAGCGCAAGGAATGTCACAAATTCGTACAGCTACACCGAAGTGTTTAGAAGCACTGATTACATTTTGCCAATAAATTAATGACTAGTTCAGCACAAGGAGTGGGCTCCCTGCCACCGTTGGATAAGCAGCTGCAGCAGCAAGTCGTATAACCCTAGCTTACTTATTTGTTAGTTTAATTAATTTCCTTGCGTGTTTTTGGGTACTTGCATTGTTTAATTCATATATTTCGGGCGTATTATAGTATTTGATGGTTGTAGCATCGTGCCTTAGTACCTGAATAGTTTAAATTCGCGTAGTCTTCGGTCTTCTGTTTTTGTTTTGAATAGCCAGTGTCGGTTGGTCACAGCCAGTGTGCTCCCTGCCGCCGTTGGATAAGCAGCTGCCAGCAGCAATTCGTATACCCCTAGCTTACTTATTTGTTAGATAAATTAATTTCTTTGCGTGGTTTTGGATACTTGCATTGTTTAATTCATATTTCGGGCGTATTATAGTATTTGACAGTTGTAGCATCGCGCTTTAGTGTTTACTTGGTAGATTATTACTTAAATTGCGTGTGAGTTTCGTATAGGAGGTGCAATTTCGAGTTTTAGTTACTGTAATCGTAAATTCAGAAGATTGTAGCGCAGTCGTTAGGCATTTGTACAGGTTAGTTCATACATTCTTTCCGTGTTTCTCTTGCGTTATCTAGGCACGGACTTGTGTTTCAGTAACTGTTGTTCAACACCGATTATCATGGACAGGGTCTGCGATTGCTGTGTTCGGATGAGGGCTGACTTGGCTTCCCTTCGCTCACAGCTGCAAGCGGTGCTGACTTCGGTAGCGCAGCTTGAGGCTGTTGCCAATGGGCACCACTGTGGGGAGCCGGACTTGGGTATCACGGGGATGTCAACCTCGTCCCGTCTGTCCCCAGATCGGTCTTCCGCTGTGGTTGCCCCAGTTGCTGCCCGCAGTGGGGCTGAGCCCTCGCCTGTGGTTGATTAGGAGGTCGTTCCAAGGCGTGGCAGGCAGCGAAAGGCGTCCCCAGAGGCTGATCAGAAAGCCTCCCCTGTGCGTCTGACAAACCGGTTTCAGGCACTGTCTTTGGCTGAGCCAGATGCAGCTGCCTGCCCTGTTTCAGAGGATCATTCTCAGCCTTCAAGGTCCGGGCAATCGCAGAGGGTGGGCTTACTGGTAGTTGGGAGCTCCAATGTTAGGCGCGTAATGGGGCCCCTTAGGGATATGGCGGATAAGGAAGGGAAGAAATAAAGTGTGCACTCCGTGTGCATTCCGGGAGGAGTCATTACTGATGTGGAAAGGGTCCTTCCGGATGCCACGAAGAGCACAGGGAGCAGCCAGCTGCAGGTGGTGGCACATGTCGGCACTAATGACGTGTGTCGCTTTAGATCTGAGGAAATCCTCTCTGGATTCCAGCGGCTATCTGATTTGGTGAAGGCTGCCGGTCTTGCTTACGAGATGAAGGCAGAGCTCACCATCTGCAGCATCGTCGACAGAACCGACTGCGAACCTTTGGTGCAGAGCCGGGGGGAGGGTCTGAATCAGAGGCTCAGACGGTTTTGCGACCGTGTTGGCTGTAGATTCCTTGACTTGCGCCATAGTGTGGTGGGGTTTCGGGTTCCGCTGAATAGGTCAGGAGTTCACTACTACACTCAGCTGGCGGCTACACGGGTAGCGGAGGCTGTGTGGCGTGGACTGGGCAGTTTTTTAGGTTAGAAGGCCTCGGGAAAGTACGGGGTGGGCTGCAATGTCAAAGGGTGCATGGCAAATACAGAACGTGCTTGGATCAAGGAACAGTCGGAATTATAGTTGTAAATTGTTGTAGTTGTGCTGGAAAAGTCCCTGAGCTTCAAGCGCTGATAGAAAGCACAGAAGCTGATATCGTTATATTTACAGAAAGCTGGCTAAAGCCTGAAATAAGTTCTGCAGAAATTTTTACGAAGTCTCAGACGGTGTTGAGGAAAGATAGATTAGGCAGAATTGGTGGTGGAGTGTTTGTGTCTGTCAGTAGTGGTTTATCTTGTAGTGAAGTCGAAGTAGATACTCCGTGCGAATTGGTATGGGTGGAGGTTACACTTAACAGCCGAATTAAGTTAATAATTGGCTCCTTCTACCGACCCCCAGACTCCGATGATACAGTTGCGGAACAGTTCAGAGAAAGTTTGAGTCTCGTAACAAATAAATACCCCACTCATACGGTTATAGTTGGTGGGGACTTCAACCTACCCTCGGTATGTTGGCAAAAATACTTGTTCAAAACCGGTGGTAGGCAGAAAACATCTTCCGAGATTGTCCTAAATGCTTACTCCGAAAATTATTTCGAGCAGTTAGTCCACGAACCCACGCGAATTGTAAATGGTTGCGAAAACACACTTGACCTCTTAGCGACAAACAATCCAGAGATGATAGAGAGCATCATGACTGATACAGGGATTAGTGATCACAAGGTCGTTGTAGCTAGGTTCAATACAGTTTCTTCCAAATCCATCAGAAACAAACACAAAATAATTTTATTTAAAAAAGCGGATAAAGTGTCACTAGAAGCCTTCCTAAAAGACAATCCCCATTCCTTCCGAACTGACTATGCAAATGTAGAGGAGATGTGGCTCAAATTGAAGGATATAGTAGCAACAGCAATTGAGAGGTTCATACCTCATAAATTGGTAAGAGATGAAACGGATCCCCCATGGTACACAAAAAAGGTCCGGACGCTGTTGCAGAGGCAACGGAAAAAGCATGCGAAGTTCAGAAGAACGCGAAATCCCGAAGACTGCCTAAAATTTACAGACGCGCGAAATTTGGCACGGACTTCGATGCGAGATGCCTTTAATAGGTTCCACAACGAAACATTGTCTTGAAATTTGGTAGAAAATCCGAAGAAATTCTGGTAGTATGTAAAGTACACAAGCGGCAAGACGCAGTCAATACCTTCGCTGCGCAGTGCTGATGGTACTGTTACCGACGACTGTGCCGCTAAAGCGGAGTTATTGAACGCAGTTTTCTGAAATTCTTTCAACAGGAAAGACGAATGGAATATTCCAGAATTTGAAACACGAACATCTGCTAGCATGAGTTTCTTAGAAGTAGATACCTTAGGGGTTTCGAAGCAACTCAAACCGCTTGATACGGGCAAGTTTGCCGATCCAGATTGTATACCGATTAGGTTCCTTTCAGATTACGCTGATAGAATTGCTCCCTACTTAGCAATCATATACAACCGCTCGCTCACCGATAGATCTGTACCTACAGATTGGAAAATTGCGCAGGTCGCACCAGTGTTTAAGAAGGGTACTAGGAGTAATCAATTTAACTACAGACCTATATCATTGACATCAGTTTGCAGTAGGGTTTTGGAGCATATACTGTATTCCAACATTATGAATCACCTCGAAGGGAACGATCTATTGACACGTAATCAGCATGGCTTCAGAAAACATCGCTCTTGTGCAACACAGCTAGCTCTTTATTCCCACGAAGTAATGGTCGCTATCGACAGGGGATCTCAAGTTGATTCCGTATTTCTAGATTTCCCGAAAGCTTTTGACACCGTTCCTCACAAGCGACTTCTAATCAAGCTGCGGACCTATGGGGTATCGTCTCAGTTGTGCGACTGGATTCGTGATTTCCTGTCAGAAATTTCGCAGTTCGTAGTAATAGACGGCAAATCATCGAGTAAAACTGAAGTGATATCAGGTGTTCCCCAGGGAAGCGTCCAGTGACCTCTGCTGTTCCTGATCTATATAAATGACCTGGGTGGCAATCTGAGCAGTTCTCTTAGATTGTTTGCAGATGATGCTGTAATTTACCGTGTAGTAAGGTCATCCGAAGACCAGTATCAGTTGCAAAGCGATTTAGAAAAGATTGCTGTATGGTGTGGCAGGTGGCAGTTGGCGCTAAATAACGAAAAGTGTGAGATGATCCACACGAGTTCCAAAAGAAATCCGTTGGAATTCGATTACTATAAATAGTACAATTCTCAAGGCTGTCAATTCAACTAAGTACCTGGGTGTTAAAATTTCGAACAACCTCAGTTGGAAAGACCACATAGATAATATTGTGGGGAAGGCGAGCCAAAGGTTGCGTTTCATTGGTAGGACACTTAGAAGATGCAACAAGTCCACTAAAGAGACAGCTTACACTATACTCGTTCGTCCTCTGTTAGAATATTGCTGCGCGGTGTGGGATCCTTACCAGGTGGGATTGACGGAGGACATCGAAAGGGTACAAAAAAGGGCAGCTCGTTTTGTATTATCACGTAATAGGGGAGAGACTGTGGCAAATATCATACGTGAGCTGGGTTGAAGTCAGTACAGCAAAGACGTTTTTCGTCGCTGCGAGTTCTTTTTACGAAATTTCAGTCACCAACTTTCTCTTCCGAATGCGAAAATATTTTGTTGAGCCCAACCTACATAGGTAGGAATGATCATCAAAATAAAATAAGAGAAATCAGAGCTCGAACAGAAAGGTTTTTCCCGCGCGCTGTCCGGGAGTGGAAAAGTAGAGAGATAGTATGATTGTGGTTCGATGAACCCTCTGCCAAGCACTTAAATGTGAACTGCAGAGTAGTCATGTAGGTGTAGATGTAGATGTAGAAGGAATGTCACAAATTCGTACAACTACACCTACGTATTTAGAAGCACTGATTACATTTTCCCAATAAATTAACGATAGAACACCTTGAGCGACAGCGAACAAGTATCGATGTTACGAGTATCTGTGCGCCTACAAATAGCCGTTCAAGCTCTCTTCAAAGGATAGTTTTATTACATTAATAACCTAAAGTTTGTGGATTACCTGTAAATTTACAGTAGTACATGGAGTCTGTTATGAACATCTAGAAATCAATTATGTCCACTATTCAAAGCTTTACAAAGGGTCTTGAACTCAGCTGTTATTTCGAGTAATGAGTTAAGTGTAAATAATGGCTTTTGCATTGGTATAATTCGTTAAATACAAACGAGACATCATGGTAAATGAATGAAAACAGTGAAAAATCATTATTCGCTGTATCTTCCAGCCGGTAGTCTGCATGACAGTGCAGCTATCAATTGTTTGCTTAAATTTACTAATATTTACTCAGTGACGATCACAACGCCCATGGATGAGCGCCAACGCAAGACAAAATAGTCAATTTCACAGGAGTGATTCGTATCCGTGATCTCCGAAAAAGCGTCTTAGTATCTGGCCCAATCGGCTTTCACAAGACGTACCCACATAGACTTGAGGGCAGACCAAAGGAGCAAGAAGTTTTGAATAGGTTTTCGTCAGTTTGTCACAACTACCGCTCCTTTGGACGAAGATATAAATGTTTACTTCCTCCCCAGGCATCAGTATAAGAACGGCAATCAGAAATAATATCACGGGCAGCTATCCGTAACTGCTCACCGAGAGAATACAGTTCGAGAGAGTCGTCGCTCTGACTTCAAGAAAGCGGTTTTGCAGCTAGAGATGTTAACAGCAGGTCTGGTAGGCCGACTATAACTACAAACAGATGTTGGAGGAACTATTTTGTAAAAGGGACTACAACATATTTCCTGCCTCATACAGGAAGAAACTGAAAACGCACCTAGAGGACAGAGAGCTTGTGCGAAAGTGCCGACAAGTTTTCTTACTAAAAGTGAAACAGTTGCGGCGAGAGATCAACTTCCTCGATTACCGTGACGCAGATCTCCGAAGGCAGAGGGAAACTGGAGAAGTAAGCGCACAAAGATTCGCTGTAAAACAGGAATTCTGAGACGGAAAAGCCAGTACTTCCACGTAGTGAGGAATCTGATGCTTCCTTCAGAGCGAACGCTATTCATTAAAAGAAAAAGTTAGAAGTGGGTACGGCATTATAGGCGGAGAAATCACATGTGGGGTGTTCGATCGTCGTTTTACTTGGCGCCACTTCGGCGACTTGGAAGTCGATGATGAGGAAAAGACACACGCGCACTTACACAAACGCACGCACGCATACACAGTCCCGATCGGAAAAATTCTCAACGTTGTCAGAAATCGAACGTTCGGTCTCGTGATCCAGAGCTATGCTAACCACATGACCACGAACTGCTTACACAGGGAAGGTGAATTCACGTTACAGGAAGATCATTCTCCTGTGCATAATTCCACATTAGTTCACCAGCAGGTGTCCAAACAAGGGCATCAACGTTATGGATGGGCCGATACAGCCTTCTGATATGAATTTAAAAAAACCATAGGTGCAAGGAAAGAAACCGTGAAGACACCATGCATAACAGAAGAAATACCTCAGTTGATCGACAAATAAAGTAAGTACAAAACCGTTCATGGAAATTCAGAAATACAATCAACTTATAAATAAAATAAATACGAATTGCAGGGGAGCTAACGCGAAACAGCTGATGGAGACTGTGAAATCAAGGGCGGCAACGTTAAGAGTGCTATGAGAATTCGGGGGACTGATGACCTTAGCTGTATAGTCCCCCATAAACATCCCAACAACCACCACCACCTATGAGAATTCCACCGTTAAATGCAGAGGAGAGAACGGATAGGTGACAAGAGTGCGCTGAAGGCTTCTATGAGGAAGAAGACTTTTACGATGGCGTGATGGAACAAGAAACAGGAGTTGACAGACAAGAGATACGGGATCCAGTATTAGAATCACAATTTAAAAGAGCTTTGGATGACTTAAGACCAAATAGACAGAAGGGATAGAAACCATGCCATTGGAATTCCTAAAATCACTGGTGAGAGTGAAAACAAAACGACTATTCAGATTGGTGTGTACATACTATGAGACTGACGGTAGACCATCAGACTTTCGAAAAAACGTCATCCACACAATGCCGAAGATAATAAGAGCCGACAAGGGCAATAATTATCCCACAATCAGCTTAACAGCTCATGGATCCAAGCTGCTGACAAGAATAATATACAGAAGAAAGGAAAGCACAATTACAGATCTGTCAGATGACAATCAGCTCTGCTATGGGAAAGGTAGCAGTTTTGACGTGGATTGACAATGGAAGCAAGAGTCACGAAATATAAAGACACTTTCATAGGATTTGTCGAGTTGGTAAAAGCGTCAGAGAATGTAAAGTGGTACAAGACGTCCGAAATTCTGAGAAAAATACGAGTAAGCTATAGGGAAAGCCGGGTAATATACAATATGTACAAAAAGAGAGAGGGAGACCCAGAACAAAGTGGTCGCATTAAAAAGGGTGTAAGACAGGAATGCGTTCTTTCGTCCCTATTGTTCAGTCTATATGTCGAAGAAACAATGACGGAAATAAAAGAAACATTTAAGAGTGGGATTAAAATTAAGGCTGAAAGGATATCAATCGTAATATTTGCTGGTGACATTGCTATCCACAGTGAAAGTGAAGAGGAATTGCAGGATCTGTTTGATGGAATGTGCAGTCTAATGAGTACAGAATATGGATGGAAATTAAATAGAAGAAAGACGAAAGTAATGAGAAGTAGCAGAAATAAGAACAGCGAGCAACTTAACATCAGAACTGGGGATCACGAAGTAAACGAAGTTAAGGAATTCCGCTACATAGGCTGGAGGCCATAAAAACCAGACTATCACTGGGAAAGTGGATTCGTGGTCAAGAAAATTCTACTAGTATGAAACATAAGAATTAATTTGAGGGAGATCTTTCTGAGAATGCACGCAGTTGCGTTCTCGTTTCCCACGCCCGGATACCCGTGTTCGATTCCCGGCGGGGTCAGGGATTTTCTCTGCCTCGTGATGACTGGGTGTTGTGTGCTGTCCTTAGGTTAGTTAGGTTTAAGTAGTTCTAAGTTCTAGGGGACTGATAACCATTGATGTTAAGTCCCATAGTGCTCAGAGCCATTTGAAACATTTGAGAATACATGTTTGGAGCGCAGTATTGTATGGTAATGAAACATGGGCTGTAGAAAAACCAGAATATAAGACAATCGAAGCATTTGAGATGTGATGCTACAGAAGAATGTTGAAAATTAGGTGAACTGATATGATAATGAATCAGGAGGTACTCCGAGGAATCGCCGAGGAAATGAACATATGTACAACACTGGCCAGGAGAAGATACAGGATGATGGGATATCTGCTAAGACGTCAGAGAATAGCTTCCATGGTAGCTGTAGCTGTAGACGGTAAAAACTGTAGATGAAACAGAGATCGGAATACATCAATAAAATAATTGAGGACGTAATTTGCAAGTGCTACTCTGAGATCAAAAAGTTGGCACAGGAGAGAATTTCGTGGCGGCTGCATCAAATCAGACACAAGACTGATGACTTAAAAAAAAGAATCCATTGCAGAATATTTGAGCTGAGGAAGCACGAAAACTGTCCACGAAACCAGCTAGCTACATCTGACGCCCTCCGAGACTGTGCTCTTGAAACCTGATAGAAAGTTGTCTCATCTGGCAGTTACGTCCGACTCCTGACAGATTCCATGCCAAGACTCATGATTAAAGTTAGAAACAATGGAAGATTCTGGACAAGATATTATAGAACTGAATCAGAGGTAATAAAATATGAATTAGTTTCCTTTAAGTTCCCTTTTTAATTGACATAAATTTATTTTAAATATTATTCTTCAGTTTCTCCCGGCATATTTGTTGATCGAACAGTCCACGGTTGTAATGCCGGTTCGTAGTACTCAAGGGGCAAAATATTTTGGCGATCAATATCTTTTAAATATGTTTTTAAACACATTTCTCTTTCAGTTGCCCTCTGAGTACATACTTAAAAAGTAATAAACTATGAGGGACTTTTTAAGGCTATTTTTTGTTACTTCAAATTCATCTCTCCATTTCCCTCTATTTCTACCTCCTACATTCTCCCAAAACAAAGTAACAGATTTCTTGTAATATTTATTCATCTTTAATATCCCCTCTCATGTCTTTATTTCACACATAACGAGCTATTGGTAGGCAAGCTGGATTCCTCTGTTTGTATACAGCAATTAATCATGGCAACCCAATTTTGTCGGTTGTTCTGGAATCAATGTGACGGTTCCCCGTGAGGTCACGAGAACTTTTCTGATGTTTGCGGTGAGAGAGTTACCTGAAGTTTGTTCAGAAAGCAGCACGTTGTGCTTTTAGGGGCATAGGAGGCTAGACTAGGGTAGAGGCCCGTGTGTGCGGCAACATCTGAGCAGCTGGTCCCGGCGGAGGTTCGAGTCCTCCCTCGGGCATGGCTGTGTGTGTTTGTCCTTAGGATAATTTAGGTTAAGTAGTGTGTAAGCTTAGGGACTGATGACCGTAGCAGTTAAGTCCCATAAGACTTCACACACATTTTGAACATTTTTGGGGGCAAAATGCCAAACAAATTTTAGCTACACGGCGATTAGGGAAAAATGTATGGCTCTAAACATTTCAGGGACTGCTGGGACCTCGTGGAATTGACGAGTCGGTTATTGTCGCTCGTCAGGGATAGAAGGACGGTCTTAGTGGTCAAATGGACTCAGCTTTATTTCAGCAGTATATCAGTTTGTCAAAACTGACGTATGGGATCTACAGAGACTGGTCAAGCTCATTTCTGACATGAAAAGAGTGCAAGAATACGTCCTGTTTCTGTGTGTGCGCGTTAGTTTCGTCACCAGTATCTAACATCCGAGGGCGAGTGTTGTAATTTAGCGCAGAAGCGCTTGACTTGATGGTAAATAGCAGTTTTGTTCTTCAAAGCACAGTGTTTGGAAAGGAAGAAGATGATGTAACTTAGCGAGGGCAGCCTTGTAGAGCGAATAACTACCTACAGGTCTTATGACACTCCTTAAACTGGGAATTTTTTGTCTGACTCGATTTTTTTAAAAATTTTCTGAAATTTCTAATTATATTTTAGGATACTAGTTGGTGGTCAAGCTGTGTACATTGGTGTCCAACAAACAGGTATTTCCCCATGTTGTGTCTACTTCACGGTATAATCATACAAAATATCAACAGATGTCCGTACAATCGTGTTCTTCACGGAAGATGGCATTCTGGTCAATGGACAACCACGCCAACGATGACGTCATGGCTCTTGTCAAACGGAATAGTTTTTCCCGGTAGTCCCACATCCACAGTCGCTGTGTATACGCTCACAGACGGTGGATTATGGCACCAGACTCTCGGAGGGCCATAAGAAGAATGGAAGCAGGACAGTCACAAACTGATGTACTCGAAGGCTTAATCTCAATCGTTCTGTTGTTTCTCGAAGGTGGTGACAGTTTATAGAGACAGATACAATACCCCGAAGACCAGGGCACGGCCGACCACGTGTGATATCAAAAGGAGAGGCCGTAAGGACACGACGGTACCGCCTTATCACTGCACCGCAAATGGCACCACTAGATGAGTTGTATCGAGGCAAACGGTGTACGGAAGGCTTTGAATGAGTAGCCTTTATTGTCTGAGACCTTCTGTATGTGTACCTCTGATGCGTATTCACAGAAGGTAACATCTAGAGAGGAGTCGTCAGCATGCCACCTGGCGGTCGAATAGTGGGTCAATGTTCTTTTTGTAGATGAGTCCCGATTTGGTCTGGAGAGAGATTCTCAACGCATTCCCATCTGGAGAGTAAGTGGAACACGAACTCAGGGCACAAACACTGTGGAAAGAGACCGATATGGAGGAAGATCCTAAATGGTGTGGGCAGGGATTATCTCGACCATTCAAACACCTCTTCATGAAATTGTACTGGTGAACTGACAAGGTTTAACTGCTGTCAGGTATCACGACGAGATCTTGGGACCTCATGTGCGGTTGTTGCGAGGTGCTATAGGCCCGGACTTCGAACACCGTAGAGCATGTCTGGGATGCACTAGGGAGACAGGTTGCATCACGTCAGCATCCACCAACCACTCTCCAAGACATCCGAGCAGCTCTGCAGGAAGAATGGGAGTTATTGCCTCAAAATGAGGCTGATGACGTCACTCACAGCATGCCCCGTCGTTGCTAGGCCTGTATTGCGGCCAGACATCGTAACGCCCCATGCTGAGCACATTAACCAGTTGTCGCAATGTGTGTGCCAATCCGTTAAGCTGGAAAAAACGGAGAAAATGTTTGTCTATCGTTAGGAATGTTGAAGTTGCTTACGTTCTGTATTTTTCACACTGGTTCCACTTTAGTGTCACCTACCTTGCAAAATTTTCGTATGTTGTTTTAATTTTGGATACCGCTGTATATTTCTGTTTCATTTTACGATTTTCCAATGAGTTTTCCATGTTTATCCGTGCTGATGTCACTTGAGAGATCGCTAGTTTTCATTTCTAATGGTCATTCTGGATTTACACTAGTTCTCTACCCAAGCGCTTTAAGTTGAAAAACAGCTGATGAGCTGCTTCTGCAGACTAGTAAATGTGCTCAAAGCGTTATTAAATCCATTCAATAGTCTACATACTCTATGACTGTTTTTGGACATACTGAACGCTTCAAGGGTTGATATCAAACAGTGAGCATTACCATATTTCGTAAATTGCTACGTAAAATAGCTTGTTCTAGCAACTGCTCCTCTATGATTCTCCTATGAAGGGCATCCAGAAATTCCCGTTACACACTTCTAGGATTTGTGGAGGGGAGTGAGTAGATAATATTCTGAGAAGGAACCCATCTCCGGAAACGTACTGTTTCGGTTCTACGGCTGCTTCAATTCTGATGTGCAACGCGTAGATGTTTGCTGATGGAAAGAGAAAAAACTCAGAGTTGCTTGTACTGGTGTGCAATAGGGCAGAGAGAATGGCGTGCACTATGTCAGACCGCCAGCTGATGCCACTGACGTCTGCCCCATTGCGAGACCTACTCAATGCACGTGCGTCTCCTATACAGTAAATATGGTGCGGTATCAGTTTTCGGAACACAAAGACAACCTCCTTGTGTATGGCAAAATTCGTGGTAACGGAAGAGCTGCTACTCGGCTGTAATACGAACGTCTCCCGCGACGTAGCGCGTCATCGCGCAAATTTTTTCCCCCAGTCACGCAGCGGCTGTGAGAAGCAGGTATCACCATGAGGAGGTGCTGCACGCCCAAATTTGAAGATGTGCTGCATCGCGTTGAACAGAGCTCGTTAAAGAGAACTCGAACAATTACGCGTGCAGTGGGTGTTAGTTAAAGTGCCGTCTGGGACGCTCTGTGTGAGCAAAATTACAACCACTTGCTCAGGGTACACGCTATCGGTCCGGCCGATTTACAACAACGCGTTGCCAAGAAACTGAAGAGACGTGAGGTGAGATGGTTGGAGACTGTATACGTTCATTTTTCGTAGGTGCATTATCTGCAACAACGTTGGTGGTCATCACATCGAGCCCTGTTGTAATGCATCAGAATTGTTCTGTATGTACAATATGCTGGTTTCTTTCTTGCTTTCGTGTAATGTAAACACGTAATGTTTACGATTTAATACAAACAAATGTGCTTCAATGATAAGTGGATGTTTCGTTATGTTTCCTTTCGAATTTTTATCTCCTAATTGTACTGTGTTACGCATAATTCAATTCCTCAAGCAAAAGTGGAACAGTTAAACATCTGAATTGAAACCGCCATAGAACGGAAAAGGGAAGTTTCCGTACATGCGTTCCTATTCAAAATTCACTATTGGCCATTAAAATTGCTACACCAAGAAGAAATGCAGATGATAAACGGGTATTCATTGGACACATATCTTATACTAGAACTGACATGTGATTACATTTTCACGCAATTTGGGTGCATAGATCCTGAGAAATAATTACCCAGAACAACCACCTCTGGCCGTAATAACAGCCTTGATACGCCTGGGCATTGAGCCAAACAGAGCTTGGATGGCACGTACAGATACAGCTGCCCATGCAGCTTCAACACGATACCACAGTTCATCAAGAGTAGTGACTGGAGTATTGGGACGAGCCAGTTGCTCGGCCACCATTGAGCAGACGTTTTCAATTGGCGAGAGATCTGGAGAATGTGCTGGCCAGGGCAGCAGTGGAACATTTTCTGTATCCCAAAAGCTCATATAGGACCTGCAACATGCGGTCGTGCATTATCCTACTGAAATGTAGGGTTTCGCAGGGATCGAATGAAGGGTAGAGCCACGGGTCGTAACTCATCTGAAATGTAACGTCCACTGTTCAAAGTGCTGTCAATGCGAAGAAGAGGTGACCGAGACGTGTAAACAATGGCACCCCATACCATCACCAGGGTGATACGCCAGTATGGCGATGACGAATACACGCTTCCAATGTGCGTTCACCGTGATGTCGCCAAACACGGATGCGACCATCATGATGCTGTAAACAGAACCTGGATTCATCTGAAAAAATGACGTTTTGCCATTCTTGCACCCAGGTTCGTCGCTGAGTGCACCATCGCAGGCGCTCCTGTCTGTGATGCAGCGTCAAGGGTAACCGCAGCCATAGTCTCCGCGCTGATAGTCCATGCTGCTGCAAACGTCGTCGAACTGTTCGTGCAGATGGTTGTTGTCTCGCAACGTCCAAATCTGTTGACTCAGGGATCGAGACGTGGCTGCACGATCCGTTACAGCCATGAGGATAAGATGCCTGTCATCTCGACTGCTAGTGATACGATGCCGTTGGGATCCAGCACGGCGTTCCGAATTACACTCATGAACCCACCGATTGCATATTCTGCTAACAGACATTGGATCTTGACCAACGCGACCATCAATGCAGCTATACGATAAACCGCATTCGCGATAGGCTACAATCCGACCTTTATCAAAGTCAGAAACGTGATGGTACGCATTTCACCTCCTTACACGAGGCATCACAACATCGTTTCACCAGGCAATGCCGGTCAACTGCTGTTTGTGTATGAGAAATCGGATGGGAACTTTCCTCATGTCAGCACGTCGTAGGTGTCGAAACCGGCGTCAGCCTTGTGTGACTGCTTTGAAAAGCTAATCATTTGCATATCACAGCATATTCTTCCTGTCGGTAAAATTTCACGTCTGTAGCACGTCATCTTCGTGGTGTAGGAATTTTAATGGCCAGTAGTGTATTATATGCTCACTCCCACCTACAAGTGCTATAGTCTGTAACGGAAATTTCCGAAAGCCCAGTGAATAATGTGAGGACCTAAAGAAGTTAACATCAAACCGTGAGGCAATAACTTAGAAGGAACTGCGCTGGCTGTGAGACATTACTTTGCAAATGTGCCCCACACTCAGTTACATAAACCTTTTATTGCTATTTCCGTCTCTCTCTGTAATAAGCGTAGTGCAGACCTAACAGTTTCATAAGAACATTTTCAATCTTCTAAACATAGCATCAGCGATGTTTGTTTTGTAGTCGTCGTGGGTAGAAGTTATTTTGCGTTCTTCTGATTTTTATAGATTATATGACAATCTTACTTTAGAATACCGTATTAAAGACTTTTCTGTCATCATATTGTGTTCCTTTTTACACTTCCTGCTTTAATTTCTGTATTTCTTTGCAGTGCGCTTTTTCGGTAATCTTGATAATTACACATTGTTTCTTTACACATTTCACTTGTATGATTTGAGGCTTTACATCACTCGTAGCTTAAGGAATTTCTTTGTGAATGTTCGAGTTCTGCAAACAATGCTCTGTTTTTGTCTTCTAATTTGCATTCCTCTGTTTTGAGGGTAGTGCCAATGACAGTGTTCTCAAGAAATAACTTTCGTAAGTCTATAAAGATCAAAAAATGTGTTAAGTACGCATAATGTTTACACTACAAGCACGACCGAGCGAGGTAGCGCAGTGGTTAGACACTGGACTCGCATTCGGGAGGACGACGGTTCAATCCCGCGTCCAGCCGTCCTGATTTAGGTTTTCCGTGATTTCCCTAAATCGCTCCAGCCAATGCCGGGATGGTTCCTTTCAAAGCGACGGTCGAGTTCCTTCCCCGTCCTAACCTAATTCGATGAGACCGATGACCTCGCTGTCTGGTCTCCTTCCCCAAAAACAGCCAACCAACATTACAAGCACGTAGACGCTTCAAGGATGTTAATCACATTTGGTGAATGAGATTTTCAGTTTGCAGTACGCCTAGAGAGAAAAACAACAATGGTTGTGACAGCCATTGATTTATGATTTCCGGCTTGCAGTCATTGCATCTGAATCTTATTAGTATCTATGCTTTAGCCTATAAGACTAGTTACAGAAATGAAAGTAAATGTCATTGGTGAATACTGTTGAGATTTCGGCCCTGGGTCAAATCGGCAATGTACCTTTGAGACGCGAGCTACATTCTGCACTTGCAAGCCTGCTCAGGGAAACCGTTCGCAGTGTAAACGTAATATTCCTGTGGCTAGCAAAATTGTCAACATCGCATAATATGTTTGGCAACTTTGTGATCAAGTTACTTCCTGGAAGGGCACAGATTTATTCTGGTAAATTCAATTGGCATTTTCTTGCAGCTGCAATAAACATTTTGAGTGATTTTCATGTAAGGTGTGGCATTGGTTTATTAGATTTATGGTTTTCAGTCGAAGTAGAAAGTTCCACGGAGAAAATTATCTATGTCAACTATAATTATGGCATTGACAGAGCCTGAAATATTATTCTGCTGTCCGCAGTCGTGCGGCCAGGGCGTCTGTTTACGACCCTACCACAGAGCTTCACGCTCACGCGGTTGTTTACTTCGTGTTAGTCTTCGCCAGTGCTGGCACTTTCTATACAGAATGACACAGCCGTGCCGACAGTCTACCACCAACATCAGCTTTTGTCCGCAACTCGTGGTCTCGCGGTCACGTTCTCGGTTCCCGGCGATTTCAAGGATTTTTCCCCTGCCTCGAGATGACTGGGGGTTTGTGTTGTCCTCATTATTTCATCATCATTCATGAAAGTGGTGAGTGTGGACTGAGAAAAGGTTGGGAATTTATACCGCGTTGTTGAGCACCCACAATCCCAACATCATCATGAACATAAGCTTTAATAATTAATTTGCACGATGGAGGGCGTCTGAAGTGGAACAGTTTATACGAGAAGAAAGTAAAACTGAACCACCAGATATGATTGGAATCCACTTCTCCAATATAAGCTGTGTGGTCTACGTCAAAATGACCAACGACAAGGTGTGTGACAAAACCTTTTTCTTTTGGGGGGGAGGGGGGGAGGGTTCATCAGTCTTCTGACTGGTTTGATGTGGCCGACCACGAATTCCTCTCCTGTGACAACCTCTTCATCTCATAGTAGCACTTTCAACCAGCATCCTCAATATTTGCTGGATTTATTCCAATCCCTGTCCTCCTCTACAGTTCTTGCCATCTACAGCTCTCTCTACTACTATGGAAGTCATTCCGTCTGTCTTAACAGGTTTCCAATCATCCTGTCCATTCTTCTTGTCAGTATTCTCCACATATTCCTGTCCTCTCCGATTCTGCGCAGAACCTCAATTCTTACAGTATCAGTCCACCTAAATTTCAACATTCGTCTGTAGCACCACATCTCAAATCCTTCGATTCTCTCCTCTGTGCGGCTGGTCCCGGCGGAGGTTCGAGCCCTCCCTCGGGCATGGGTGTGTGTGTTTGTCCTAAGGATAATTTAGGTTGAGTAGTGTGTAAGCTTAGGGACTGATGACCTTAGCGGTTAAGTCCCATAAGATTTCACACACATTTGAACATTTGATTCTCTTATGTTCAGATTTTCCCACAGTACGTGTTTCACTACTATACAATGCTGTACTCCAGACTTACACTCTCCGAAATTTCTTCCTTAAATTAAGGCCTATGTTTCATACTAGCAGACTTCTTTTGGTCAGGAATGCCCTTTTTGCCAGTGCTAGTCTGTTTTTGATGTCCTCCTTGCCTAGGTAGCAGAATTCATCAACTTCATCTCCTTCGTGACCATCAGTCCTGATGTTAAGATTCTCGCTGTTCTTATTTCAGCTACTTCTCATTACTTTCATCTTTCTTCGATTTACTCTCAATTGCCGGCCGCGGTGGTCGTGCGGTTCTGGCGCTGCAGTCCGGAACCGCGGGACTGCTACGGTCGCAGGTTCGAATACTGCCTCGGGCAAGGGTGTGTGTGATGTCCTTAGGTTAGTTAGGTTTTAAGTAGTTCTAAGTTCTAGGGGACTTATGACCTAAGATGTTGAGTCCCATAGTGCTCAGAGCCATTTGAACCATTTTTTTTTACTCTCAAACCATGTTCTTTACTCATTAGATTATTCTTTCCATTATATAATTCTCCTTCTCCTTCACTTTCACTCAGGGTAGCAATGTCATCAGCGAATCCAACCATTGGAATCCTTTCACCTCGAATTTTAATTCCACTCCTGAGCCTTTCTTTTATTTCCATCACTGTTTCTTCGATATACAGATGGATCAGTAGGGGCGAAAAACTACATCCCTGTCTCACAACCTTTTTAATCCGGGTATTTCTTTCTTCCTCCTCAGGGAACACCTCCTTAAAGTAGCACCAAGGAAATCGGAAGTGGTGGGCCAATCACCCGCCCTTCGCAAAAAAACCTGAATATTGAAACCGAGACTTTGTTCTTGGTCGTCCACCCTTATTATTCTCTCTTGGCTCTTGTACATAATGTATATTACTCGTCCCCCCTGTAGCTTACCCCTCTTTTTCTCAGAATTTCGAATATCTTGTACCATTTTACATTGTCGAACGCTTTTTCCAGATCAACAAATCCTATGAACGTGTCTTGATTTTTTTTAGTCTTGCTTCCATTATGAACCACAACGTTAGAATTTTCTCTCTGGTGTCTTTACCTTTTCTAAAGAATAAATTATCGTCGTCTAGCACACCCCCAATTTTCTTTTCCATTCTTCTGTATGTTATTCTTGTCAGCAACTTGTATGCATGAGCTGTTAAGCTGATTGTGCGATAATTTTCGCACTTGTCAACTCTTGCTGACTTCGGAATTGTGTGTATGATATTTTTCCGAAAGTCAGATGGAATGCCACCAGATTCATTCATTCTACACACTAACGGGAATAGTCGTTTTGTTGCCACTTCCCCCAACGATTTAGAAATTCTGATGGAATTTTATCCAGCCCTTCTGCCTTATTTGATCTTAAGTCCGCCAAAGCTCTCTTAAATTCTGATTCTAATACTCGATCCCCTACCTGCTCTAAATCGATTCCTGTTTCTTCTTCTATCACATCAGACCACTCTTCCCCCTCATAGAGATCTTCAATGTACTGTTTCCTGCTTACCGCTCTATCCTCTGCATTGAACAGTGGAATTGCCGTGACACTCCTACTGTAACCAATCTTGCCTTTAATGTCACCTAAGGTTGTTTTCACTTTCCTGTATACCGACTCAGTCCTTCCGACAATCATATCTCTTTCGATTTCTTCACATTTTTCAAGCAGCCATTTCGTCTTAGCTTCCCTGAACTTCCTATTTATTTAAGTTACCCATGGTTTCTTCACAGTTATCTTCTTTGTACCTATGTTTTTCTTTCCAATTTCTGTGATGACCTTTTTAGATATGTCTATTCCTCTTCAACTTTACTGCCTAATGAAGTCTTTCTTATGGTTGTATCTATAAAAATGTTGAAATGTGTGTGAAATCTTATGGGCCTTAACTGCTAAGGTCATCAGTCCCTAAGCTTACACACTACTTAACCTAAATTATCCTCAGGACAAACACATACACCCATCCCGAGTAGGACTCGACCCTCCGCCAGCACAGTCGCACATTCCATGACTGCAGGGCCCCAGACAGCTCGGCTAATCCCGCGCAGCGTTGTATCTAAAGGGTGAGTCACCTAACATTACAGCTGGATATATTTCGTAAACTACATCAAATACTGACGAATCGATTCCACTGACCGAACGTGAGGAGAGGGGCTAGTGAATTGGTTACTACAAACCATAAAAAAATGCATGGAAGTATATTTTTTAACACAAGCCTACGTTTTTTTAAAATGGAACCCTGTTAGTTTTTTTAGCTCATCTGAACATATAAACAGATACGTAATCAGTGCCGTTTGTTGCATTGTAAAATGTTAATTACATCCGGCGATATTATAATCTACAGTTGACGCTTGAGTACCACTCCTCCGCTGTTCGATCGTTTGTATCGGAGAGCACCGAATTACGTAGGGATCCAAAGGCAACGGTGATGGACCTTAGGTACAGAAGAGACTGGAACAACACATTAAATCCACATGCTAACATCTTTTTATTGGTCTTTTTCACTGCCGCACATATACATAACCATGAGGGGTGAGGTACACGTACACACGTGGTTTCCGTTTTCAATTGCGGAGTGGAATAGAGTGTGTCCCGACATGTCAGGCCAATAGATGTTCAATGTGGTGGCCATCATTTGCTGCACACAATTGATAATCTCTGTCGTAATGAATGTCGTACACGGTTCAGTACATCCGGTGTAATGTCGCAGCAGGCTGCCACAATACGTTGTTTCAAATCCTCTGGGGTTGTAGGCACATCACGGTACACATTCTCCTTTAACGTGCCCCACAGAAAGAAGTCCAGAGGTGTAAGATCAGGAGAACGGGCTGGCCAATTTATGCGTCATCCACGTCCTGTGAAACGCCCGTCGAACATCCTGTCAAGGGTCAGCCTAGTGTTAATTGCGGAATGTGCAGGTGCACCACCATGCTGATACCACATACGTCGACGCGTTTCCAGTGGTACATTTTCGAGCAACGTTGGCAGATCATTCTGTAAAAACGCGATGTATGTTGCAGCTGTTTGGGCCCCTGCAATGAAGTGAGGACCAATGAGGTGGTCGCCAATGATTCCGCACCATACATTTACAGTCCACGGTCGCTGTCGCTCTACCTGTCTGAGCCAGCGAGGATTGTCCACGGACCAGTAATGCATGTTCCGTAGATTCACTGCCCCGTGGTTTGTGAAACCCGCTTCATCGGTAAACAGGTAGAACTGCAACGCAATCTCTGTTACTGCCCATTGACAGAATTGCACTCGATGATTAAAGTCATCACCATGCAATTGCTGGTGTAGCGACACATGAAACGGGTGAAAGCGGTGACGATGCAGTATGCGCATGACACTACTTTGACTCAGTCCACCAGCTCTCGCAATGTCCCGTGTACTCATGTGTGGGTTCATGGCAACAGCAGCCAACACACCAACTGCACCCGCTTCTCCTGTGACGGGCCTGTTACGGACCGGTTTGCGTGCTACGAGCATACCTGTTGCATACAGTTGGCGGCAGATGTTTTGCAATGTGCGGCACGTTGTATGCTCTCTGTCCGGGTAACGTTCTGCATACACCCTGCAGGCTTCAGCTGCATTTCGTCGACACTCGCTATAGATGAGTATCATCTCCGCCTTTTCAGAGTTCGAATACACCATGGTCACAGTTCCTACAACACTACACTATCACAGACGTCTGGTAACACGGTGTACTACAGTTGGTCTGCGTGCGGAGACGAATGCAGAATAACAATAGCAGCAAGCGCTACATGCGGACACTGCTACAGCTAGACCAAACCACAATAGTGCACTACAGTCACACTCGTAAACACGGTCGTCATCGTAAACATGTCTCTGTAGGTGCTGCTCGCCGACGGTGGCCCGTGTTTGTTACAACACGCAACTGAACGTCGGAGGTTTCAAGCGTCAACTTTAGGTTACAATACCTCCAGATGTAATTAACATTTTACAATGCAACAAACGGCACTGATTACGTATTTGTTTATATGTTCAGATGTGCTAACTAAACTAACGTGGTTCCATTTTTAAAAATAACGTAGGTTTGCGTTAAAAAACATACTTCCGTGCACTTTTGTGTGGTTTGTATTAAACAATTAAACTAGCCTCTCTCCTCACGTTCGGTCTGTGAAATCGGTTCGTCAGTATTTGATGTGGTTTACGAAACATATCTAGCGGTAACGTTAGGTGACTCACCCTGTATATACGAGACATATACACATTACGGTGTCTAGAAACTCTAACCTCCAGGCATTCATCTTCTCTCTCCCCTCTCGGTCAGTTGTCCAACTGACGGGAAATTCGAGGGCGGTTATTCCACCGGTGAATACGTATAGGATCCAGCTGCAGAAGTTGAATCCATGTCAATAATAATCTGGCTACTGACCATGACACGTGTGTGCGATCACGCTGGAGATGATGGTGACGGCTATAGATCTAAACATCTGGATGATAATCCAAGTAAGAATAAGAACGTTTTATGTACACTCCTGGAAATTGAAATAAGAACACCGTGAATTCATTGTCCCAGGAAGGGGAAACTTTATTGACACATTCCTGGGGTCAGATACATCACATGATCACACTGACAGAACCACAGGCACATAGACACAGGCAACAGAGCATGCACAATGTCGGCACTAGTACAGTGTATATCCACCTTTCGCAGCAATGCAGGCTGCTATTCTCCCATGGAGACGATCGTAGAGATGCTGGATGTTGTTCTGTGGAATGGCTTGCCATGCCATTTCCACCTGGCGCCTCAGTTGGACCAGCGTTCGTGCTGGACGTGCAGACCGCGTGACACGACGCTTCATCCAGTCCCAAACATACTCAAGGGGGACAGATCCGGAGAGCTTGCTGGCCAGGGTAGTTGACTTACACCTTCTAGAGCACGTTGGGTGGAACGGGATACATGCGGAGGTGCAGTGTCGTGTTGGAACAGCAAGTTCCCTTGCCGGTCTAGGAATGGTAGAACGATGGGTTCGATGACGGTTTGGATGTACCGTGCACTATTCAGTGTCCCCTCGACGATCACCAGAGGTGTACGGCCAGTGTAGGAGATCGCTCCCCACACCATGATGCCGGGTGTTGGCCCTGTGTGCCTCGGTCGTATGCAGTCCTGATTGTGGCGCTCACCTGCACGGCGCCAAACATGCATACCACCATCATTGGCACCAAGGCAGAAGCGACTCTCATCGCTGAAGACGACACGTCTCCATTCGTCCCACCATTCACGCCTGTCGCGACACCACTGGAGGCGGGCTGCACAATGTTGGGGCGTGAGCGGAAGACGGCCTAACGGTGTGCGGGACCGTAGCCCAGCTTCATGGAGACGGTTGCGAATGGTCCTCGCCGTTACCCCAGGAGCAACAGTGTCCCTAATTTGCTGGGAAGTGGCGGTGCGGTCCCCTACGGCACTGCGTAGGATCCTACGGTCTTGGCGTGCATCCGTGCGTCGCTGCGGTCCGGTCCCAGGTCGACGGGCACGTGCACTTTCCGCCGACCACTGGCGACAACATCGATGAACTGTGGAGACCTCACGCCCCACGTGTTGAGCAATTCGGCGGTACGTCCACCCGGCCTCCCGCATGCCCACTATACGCCCTCGCTCAAAGTCCGTCAACTGCACATACGGTTCAGGTCCACGCTGTCGCGCCATGCTACCAGTGTTAAAGACTGCGATGGAGCTCCGTATGCCACGGCAAACTGGCTGACACTGACGGCGGCGGTGCACAAATGTTGCGCTGCTAGCGCCATTCGACGGCCAACACCGCGGTTCCTGGTGTGTCCGCTGTGCCGTGCGTGTGATCATTGCTTGTACAGCCCTCTCGCAGTGTCCGGAGCAAGTATGGTGGGTCTGACACACCGGTGTCAATGTGTTCTTTTTTCCATTTCCAGGAGTGTACTTTCTCTATCTCTTCATCTTCAGGTTGAGACGTCGGCATGTATAGCTGTACTATCGTTGTCGGTGTTGGTTTGCTGTCGATTCTGATAAGAACAACCCTGTCACTAAACTGTTCACAGTAACTCACTCTCTGTCCAACTTCCTCTACATAATGAACCCTAATCTCGTTATACCATTCTCTGCTGTTGTTCATATTACCCTATACTCATCTGACCAAAAATCCTGGCAGTCCTCTCCGAGAGGTACGACTATTCCGCAACCTCTTGCCAATGGAGAGATCGCCACGACACCTTTTCAGTTGCAGGCCACATGTCCTGTGTGCACATTACGTATCTTTAATGCAGTGGTTTCCATTGCCTTCTGCGTCGTACGCCACTACAAAGGTGGACTTAAATTTAAGCATTCTGACGGCCATGTCGGAGCAGTAGTTAGTGATCAGGCGAGGCTTGGATTAAGAACTGTTGAAGTATTCGAGCTACTATTTGAGATTCCGGCTGATTTCGTAGTTGCCGCGCTACAACTCTATGGTACCAGAAAAATCGACAACCTTTACTAAGTACTCGGAGCTTAATGGAGTGCTACAAATACGTATCCAACTATCAAAACATTTGTAATCTTATCCAACAATTGGAGGCTGCAGAGCGGTAGTCATTTATGATGGTCAGCCAAAAACTTGCTCGGGTTGTGATCAGTAAGGCCACGTCCGTTAAGCACGTTTTCCACGAAAAATACTACAAGTATCGACAGGTGAAGATGTGGCAGCATATTTAGCGACATCCCTCCCTCTCACATATACAAATGTTTTCCGGAAGGACGCCCCAATGAACAATCACCTCACCCAACAGCTGGACACTCCGATCGAAGAGCAGATGGCGACACGAGCATGGTGGCGGCAGCGGTGCCAACCGCCGAGCAGCAGCGACCGATACCTGCATACAGAGATCGGGAGAGAAAATGGTCATCGATAGTCGGGTAGTGTTGTCACCTGCTTCCGTCTCAGACCCAGAGGCGACAAAGACACACGCCCACGTTCTGGTACAGAAACGGACATAAGGAAGCAACTATCTTCGAAACGGCACAAGAAACGACGTCTCATCCCGTCGGACGACTACTTAACACGATGGAGAAAAGGCCGAAGAAGACCGTCTCGACAGCAGCATACGCCAAGAGCGACCTGAAAAGCTTGACAACATATAGCTACCAGCAGTCAGCTGCCAATCCGAATAAGTAGAAGAAACGACACAGAAAGACGTGGTTGGAAAGACCCAGCCGACGGCAAAATTGTCCCAAGGAAACTGGGCTGATGATTGTGAAGTAGTCCCAGTGTCGGTGGCAACAGGCAACACGGCGAGGGCGGTGCCCTCTATAAAGTCAGAAATACAACCAACGCCGGTGGACAAGACGGAGCCACGTACCCTGTCAGTCAGCAGTAGGCGTAAGCTCCCACGGCCGATACACACGCGACGCAACGAAGACCGGGATATCGGCTTGCCTCTATCAACATCGTCCTCCTGCAAGAATTTCTTGTCATGTATGGACACGAATCCTACGTATAAAAAAATAAAAAAAATAAAAAGTGGTTCAAATCGCTCTGAGCATTACGAGAATTAACATCTGAGGTCATCAGGTCATCAGTCCCCTAGAACTTAGAACTACTTAAACCTATCTAACCGAAGGACGACACACACATCACACACATCCATGCCCGAGGCAGAATTCGAACCTGCGACCGTAGCGGTCGCGCGGTTTCAGACTGAAGCGCCTAGAACCGCTCGGTCACTGCTGCCGGCCGAACGTATCACACGCCTCTGAAACTGGCAGCGACATAGCAATACTTCTCAGTGAAAGCATCACGGCAGAGGATGTACTGTACGTACCGTTGGCGGGGGGATTAGCAATGACGGTGCTTGATGTACAACATCTCAATATCTATGCACCGTCCGGTACAGACAGGAGACGGGAGTATTTCCGCATCTTCGCAAAGGATATTGCCCCGCTCTTCCAAGGTCGACACGACCGTTTAATCCTACGAATGTTGGTGCACAGTATGCATTGGTTGCCACCTGACAACATGTCCATGGCCTCCATCCTGAATACACCCATAAGACGAGTCATTCCGCTATCCGTCTCGCCCGAATACAAGTTGCACGCAATCGTAACGCTGACCTCGTCGAAGCGTACCTGTGGCCTGCAGCCTAGGCCGACCATAAGCCATTAAAGTGTACCGTCTCCCTCCGGCGGCAGCAGGTATGGCGTAGCCGCGGTCTTTGGAAAATGAACGTCGCCCATCTGAGAGATGCCATTTATGTTTTGAGATCTTGTGAACGATTGCTCCAGCCGTATCCTACAATCCTAGGTTGGTGGACGGATTGTACCAAACTGGCGCTACGCTGCTCAGTAGTAACATACGTTCGTTAGCTTTCAGTGTGGCGACGTGAGACAACGGAATATTATTTCACTGTGCTACGGGATGCACCGACCAAGTGCCTTCTCCGCAGCGGCAAGCGGTAGTACGACGATCTAAGGCCAGAATTATATCCATGAAGCAACGCCAACCTGAAGATCCTACGGTCAGGACACGGACACTAGACCGGGTTACAGGAGAACGCCCAACGATGTGTCATATCATCAACGAAAGCAAAAGAAGAAGAAGAGCTGTGGGACAAGCTGTGAACACGGATGGTGGCAGACGCCTAACAGCACAACAAGAAGTAGGTAATACCCTTGTGGAACATTACACTGAGGATTACACTGCAGTGAATACAGATATGGCAGCAATTACCGATGTTACACTTACGATTTTCGGCACCATTGATCCAGAGGAGGCACAACTGACGGAGGAGATTACAGAGGAGGAAGTGGTGGAGGCCATTGGTAGGGAAGCGGTGAATAAATCGCCATGACCAGACGGCCTCCCTTTGGTATGTTGTAGGACCTTTAGCTATGTCATGGCACCCCTATGGACTGCTATTTGCCGTGGATTATAATGTCGCCTGACATGCCCTTCCCGCCAACTTTGTCGAGAGGCTAATTATCCCCGATACACAAACCCTTTGGTGGCACACAGATACGGGACTGCGACTTTAAAATATTCACCAGACTATTAGCAGCACTCCTCGAAGAGTATTGCACCAAGTGATCTCACTCGACCAAACGTCGCCCGACGGAGCTGCCAACATGTAGAGGGCAGTTTATGAATATCGCTATTTGATTGCTCTAGCAAACACATGGCGCCTCCATGGAGCACAAAAATCGATAGATTTTGGTCAAGCCTTTGATAGAGTGAGTCATTCAATTTTTGTAGAAGAAGTACAGATGCACATACGGTTTCCAAGACCATTTGATGCGGCTACTCCAAAGTGCTCGTCAGTGGACATACGATGAAATCCCTCCTCGTAGGGAGATCAGTCAGACAAGAATAGCCCTTATCTACTATAGTATGTGCACTGGCCTTCGATGTGATACTCTGCGGCCATCGTCGACGCTTGACAAGACTGACCTTGCAAAAGATTTACTTTCAAGTGTAAGGCGTGTGCGGATAACCTGGTGCTCGTAGTGCCAAATGGAAACAATACGCAGGTGGGTCACAAATATGGAGCGGCCACTGGCAGCCGCATACATGTAGACAAGTCTTTGACGATGGGTGTTGGTACTGGACTAACGGAAGAATGTCCAGAACCTTTATGACCAATGCATACCTTGAAATGCCTTGAAATACCAACGACAGGCAGAACATTATGGCCACCTACCTAATGGCCGGTAGGTCCACCTTGCCACGTTTGCACACACAAGTCACCTAATTCCCGTAAAGTCCTGGAAGGGGGCGATGAGATCTGACGCCACGTTCCGTCACATCCCAGATGCATTCGGTAGGGTTCAGATCTGGAGAGTTTGAGAGGGGGGGGGGGGGGGGGGAAGGGGCGATAGTACATCAATTCGAACTCGCCACAGTGTTCCTCGCACCACTACATCGCACTCCTGGCATTGTGACATGGTGCATTATCTTGTTGAAATATGTCACTGCCGTTGGGAAACATGATCGTCATGAAGGGGTGTACGTGGTCTGCAAACAGTGTACGATACTCCTCAGCCATCAAGGTGACTTACGTGGTCTGCAAACAGTGTACGATTCTCCTCGGCCATAAAGGTGCCTTTCACGATCTCCACTGGAGATGAATGCCCACCTGAATGTTCCCCAGAGCATAATGGAGCCGCCCTCAGCTTGTCTCCGTCTCGTAGTACAGGCGTCAAGGAGCTGTTCCGCTGGAAAATGACGGATTCGCGCCCTCCCATTGCCATGGTGAAGTTATTGGGATTCATCAGACCATACAACACTCTCCCACTGCGCCAATGTCCAGTGCCGATGGTCACATGCCAGAAGCTGCCGATGTTGTGGCGGTAACCTTGGCACATGCATAGGTCGTCGGCTTCGGAGGCCCATCTGGTGCTCTTCTTGTTCAGAAACACTTGTACTCTGCCCAGCATTAAAGTCTGATAAAAGTTCCGACACAGTTCGCCAGCTGTCCTGTTCTACCAGTCTGCCCAGTCTACTCATCAGATGACGCTGCTATCGCCTGGACGGGTTTATATCGATAATGGATAGATGGTGATTATGTTCTACCTGATCAGTGTACGTCGCACAGCTGCGCATAACCATAAGAGACAATTAGTCCGGACAGCGTCAGTGGGGACATCATAAGGGCGTTAGACGCTAACCAGCAGGTCACATATGTAAACACCCACCTGCCCAAGTAAACACGATGATGGTGATGTCCTTCGTTAGTTCAGGGCTACTACTTACTGTAAGACACGACGCCCTTACCCTCCTTCAAGGTAAGTGTGCAATGGATCTTCTGCATGTACACTACCAAACGAAGGAGCTATATATCAGCACAATGTTAAAACTGTGGAGACGACATCAGATATGCCTGACGGGAATCTAAATAGAAGAAATTGAACGAGTTTCTCGGACTGTGGCAGTGGCGCTCTACCACATTTTCCAGTCATTTCACTATATACGGTCTTTACTTATCGAGTACAGCTACGTTCAGATGGCTCTGCCGGAAACCAGACATGCAAAGGCGTCCACATTATTTGTCATGAAGTATGGCGACGGAAACATCATACTTCCTTAGACATAGAAATACCTGCAATGTCATACCTAACCGTTAATTGTAAAAACGTCGCCCGGTCCATACTCCAAGCCAGTCATGGGACGGGTTCGCCATTATGCCGTCGGTGGCAAACCCGCGGCCCCTCGGAAGAAGTGTGGTGTCTGGTAACAAAAATGATCGTTTATTTTCCTTCGAATGGGACAACTCAAGTTTCGACCGGAGACAGTATTCTTCTCGGAGCGATGCACTATCCATGTACTAAAACGTATGCAGTAACGTGGCTTCGCGGACAGATGGTGCTCTATTTGTTCAGAGACGGCACAAAGAATATGATAGACTTTTGAACTTTTTACAGGAATGACATCAGATCGTGAGCAGTCTGAAATGCCGACAGTATTTGTCTGTCTTCCTATGGAGTACTTTCAAGAACCCCCGCATAGCTGGATCGTCCAGTTAAATTATCGATGCGATGAAACAATGAACGGAAGATAAGAGAGAGCGGGGAGATTGGAAATCAAATCCTACATTATGCTTCGTCTTTATTTCTTCGTGTTGTGCGAGAACGGGGTTAAGTTTGTATAGCTTTCAAGCACTACAGAAATATTATTTTGTGGCATTACAATGAAGCCGTTGTTACTAATTCGACTACTTCACTTTACTCTTATATGTGTAACAGAATATGTTTTTATATATGAAAGATATTTATTAAAATGTTTAGCATAGTTGGAGAACTATTTTGTTACAAAATAATTTTATTGTGTTTTCCATTTTCTGATGATCGTTTAACTTTCCCAAGTGTATTGTTAGTTTTAGGTCACTCTGGTTACTTGTTATACTACAGTATGAAGCTATATATGGAAAAAATTGTTAATTTCATTCTATAAACTGAAATATAAAGGCACGTTTTTGTATTTTATTTTGTTCCTGTTAATACGTTGATGTAATTCTCTGAAGAAGGAAAATGAAACTTCCTGCAGATGAGTATTAATTTGGGCTCTAGTATAGGATTTGAAAGGTGCTTTTCCCTTGCAGTGGCATGTGACCATGTAAACATGTGAACATCTAAATAGAATGTGGCTTTCTATCAATAAAAAAGTAGACTGCTGGGACATCAAGCCCGTATACACTGAAAAAAATATAAAAAAGAAAGAGAAAGAAACAGCACTGGCTCTTAGCGTAGTGGTAATGTGATCGCTGTATTTGCTATAGGATGGAAGCTCGCCGGAGGACCACTATTTTGCATCCACATTTCTCATCTTCTTTAAATTGACAGACCGAAAATCGGCAAGAACATCTTGGAAAAACTCTGTAAACATACTTAGGAACAAAGTTATGCATCAGCCTCGAACTTTTTATGTACTCATGGGCTGTGGCACAAAGTTTTATCAAGGAGTTGTGATATCACCTAAAAGAGGTGAATAATTTAACTGGATTTACTCATTTAATAATATGTGTAGGGATATACACATATTACAACTCCTTGGTAAAACTTTGGGCCTCGGTCCATGAGTAGATAAAAGGATGTAGGCTGAAGCACATATTCATGTCAGTATCCCCACACCTATCATTAAGTGAGCAACCCAGTTCTGTTATTCACTTCTTTTAGATAATACCACAATTCCTTGACAAATTTTGGGCCTCAATCCATGAGTATATAAAAACGTCTGGGCTGGTGGATTACTTTATTCGTAGGTATGTTTAGTCATGTTGTGTAATTGCTCAATTGTGTAATTCCATATGTAAGTTGTAAAAAAATAGTCACTGAGTAAATATTACAATAAACTAAGGACCAATACATTAAGAAGTTGAGATGTTTGTCTTTGCCTTAACATCATGTTTGCCTTTGCTTTATCTTCTTTGGAAACAGTAATGTACTTCAAAACTGGCTTATACCCGAAACCTAGCTTGTGCATTAACCATAATGAAATTTTTTGAAGCAAGGCAAAAAACAGCGTTGTTTGCGTAATTTACAACGTTCCACCAATAACAAAAAAAGGTTCAAATGGCACTGAGCACCATGGGACTTAACAAGTCAACAGTCTCCTAGAACTTAGAACTACTTAAACCTAACTAACCTAAGGACATCACATACGTCCATGCGCGAGGCAGGACATTGCGACCGTAGCGGTCCCGCGGTTCCAGACTGTAGCGCCTAGAACCGCTCGGCCACAACGGCTGGCTCCAACATTTAGTCAGGTCCCTAATCTATGTCGTAAAGTAAGTAATCCTTAGCACACGGGGAATAGGTGAGTGCTGAGTGACCATCGTATATGTCGCTTATCCTGAACCAATGACCCACTTCCTCAGTCTGACGTCTCGTCCTAGTCCGGTTCTTATGCTTATGTTGCCAAATGCTCTGATTTTTCTCCCGTTTTATCAAACACTTTATAAATACTTTCTGTACTGTCGGTCTCTGTAAATTCTTTCTTGTATGTTTGGGACTCGGAGCATACACGATTTCCTGCACAGGAAGACTCTGCTTTTCTATAACTGCATATGTCGGTCATATAGTGGTTCTGGCGATGGAGGAAGTCATCGATAGGATGAGTGTCGTTTAAACTTGACGTGGCAAGTAAAGCGTAAACTTCAGTTTTAGAAGCGCTTGTACTAGTCCGGAGCAAATGAAACAAATTTAGCTGTCCTAATTTCAGTAAGGAAAGAGCGGATATGATGATGATAATGATTGTGTTTGTGTAATGAGCATTCCATTTGCGTCCATTTTTTCCACTAGCCACAGATAATATTAAGAGAAAGTGCTGAGAACGGAGAGTAAGATTGCCAACGCCTTTGAAGAGGAAGCTGTCACGATGCTCTGGTAATGTGGCCGTTCCCGGGAGTGAACCGACTAATTGGTCCAGGTACGACGTTCGCCGTATTACGCCGGGGAATGCTAGCGATCTGAGGGCGAAATGCGACTTCACAGAACCGCAAGGCCTCGTTCTTACAACCGGATGCCTCTGCAGCTCTGGAAGATGTTGCACGACAAAGTGTCCACTGCTGTTCTGAGGAAACATGCGGGTGACGCTGTGATTAGGGGACTGGCCAGCGTTGTAAAGAGCACGGTCTCCTGTTTTCAGAGAAGGAAACACAATTAAAGTCCGTTAGGCATTGTAGTCTTTATAATAATTGGAGGAAATTTGCAGTTCAGCGTCCTTCGACGTCATGGTTATTGGAGATCGTACACTTACTAGATAGGGAAATTCTACATTTATCAGGATAAGAATGCAGGGAGTGAAACGTTACCTACAACTTGTGTAAAAGTCAGACTGCAGTTTGTAGGGCTTCTGCTGCATTGCCTCCTTTCGTTGGTAATTACTCTGCTCCTTGTCGATGATGGGTAGTTTCATCACAAGAAATTCATTGCGCATAATGGACTCAGACGCTACTATTCGTTTATTCTATCATTTGTCAAAAAGTAGTATCTAGTTATAGTAATAAATCATGCCATAAATTTCAAATTAAATTTCGACTTTCAAGAATGCTTCAATCTAGGACTAACTTGCCAACATGAGAACTAGTGTTCAACCATTAATGCCCGATTCTTTAAAGACTCGAACTCATATACACAAAACAGCTTGAAACATCTAATGACAAATGAGTTACTGTGTTAAACATTTGCTTTTAAGCATGTAAGGCAGAAGAGGTTTAGTAAAGATTTGATATTATGCTTGAGGTTTGTTAGAATTTCCTAAGTGCTCTCGTTATCGTACACTGGGTGAATACAAACTGGGTGATTTACAAGCCACTTTAAACAAAATATAGGTTTTCACTCATCTTAATCTGTATGGCGTCATATCTGCAGTATTGTCTGTCGTAAAATAGAGTAGTTTTGCAGGTCGATTGAGTTATACCAGTGCATGTAGACACTGTATGCAAAACGTATTGCGAATAGAGTTAGTAGTAAAGAAGAAATAAATTAAAGCGTGATACCTGATGCTGAAGTCTGACTGCACGAAAGGTGAAAATGTAGTAAGCGATAAAGTGCTTTCCTTTCACCATTTTTCGGGGAGGTGACGGGAGCGGCTATCACGGAGAAAATAATTTCGTAAAGATTTGAAATTATGTGTAAATTTCGTTGGAAGTCGTTAACTCGTCTCCTTCTGAAATACTGGATGAATCAAGTCCGTTTACTTGTGCGTCGTTGGATACGTTGCCTCGAGACAAACACATGCTTTGTAACTATAGTACCTGCCTCGAGACAAACGCACAGTTTGTAACTATAGTACTTGTGCTATTGTGTTAAACCTTTAAAATAAGATTATACCCCCTAAAAACAGATAATGCGAGCATTTTAAATTTTAATCTACTCAATAATTACGCTAAATATTGAAAATATGATTTTTGTTGCCCCTATGCTACAACTGGTACTAAGTTCCGGGTTCCGGAATAGTGTTTTAGTTATCTTATATACTACTAAATAAAGGAAAGCTGATGTTTATAGTTGTTACCAACTCTCTAAAAGTAATTAACTGATTTACTCCAAAATTTTTCATGATACTCTAACAATACAAAATACAATAGTACACATTTACTGTAAAAAGGGGCAACATTCTAGCAAAAATATCGAGAAGTTCCTGACCATTTTACTTCAGACTTTTACGCAATACTCTAATAAACCATCGCTGGACATTCGCTATAAATTTTTCAGATACATCTATAAAGAGACATAGAATATATACGTGACTCACAATATATATAGTCTGAAGAGCTAATATCATGTAGGGCCCCTGCGAGCACGCAGAAGTGCCGCAACACGACGTGGCAGGGACTCGACTAATGTCTGTAGTAATGCTGGAGGAAATTGACACCATGAATCCTGCAGGGCTGTCCATAAATCAGTAAGAGTACGACGGTGAGGAGATCTCTTCTGGACAGCACGTTTCAAGGCACTTCACATATGACCAATAATGTTCATGTCTGTGGAGTTTGGTGGCCAGCGGAAGTGTTTAAATTCAGAAGAGTGTTCCTGAAGCCACTCTGTAACAATTCTCGACGAGTGTGGTCGCATTATCCTGCTACAATCGACCAACCCCGTCGGAACATACAATGGACACGAATAAATGCAGGTGATCAGACTGGATGGTTACATACATGTCACCTGTCAGAGCCGTGTCCAGATGTATCAGGGGTCTCAATCACTTCAGATGCACACGTTCCACACCACCATTACAGAGCCTTCACCAGCGTGAACAGTCCCGTGCTGACATTCAGGGCCCGCCGGTGTGGCCGTGCGGTTCTAGGCGCTTCAGTCTGGAATCGCGTGACCGCTACGGTCACAGGTTCGAATCCTGCCTCGGGCATGGATGTGTGTGATGCCCTTAAGTTAGTTAGTTTTAAGTAGTTCTAAGTTCTAGGGGACTGATGACCTCTGATGTTAAGTCCCATAGTGCTCAGAGCCATTTGACCCATTTGACATTCAGGGTCCATGGATTCATGAGGTTGTGTCCATACCCTTACACGTCAATCAGCTCGGTACAAATTTAAACGAGACTCCTTCGACCAGGCAGCATGTTTTCAGTCAACAACAGTCTAATGTTTGTGTTGACAGGCCCAAGCGAGGCGTAAAGCTTTGTGTAGTGCTGTCATCAAGGGTACACGAGTGGGCTTTCGGCTCCGAAAAACCATATTGATGATGTTTAGTTGAATGGTTTGCACGCTGACACTTGTTGATGGTCCAGCACTGAAATCTGCAACAATCTGCGGAAGGGTTGCACTTCGGTCACGTTGAATGATTCTCTTCAGTCGTCGTTGGTCCCATTCTTGCAGCACATTTTTCGGCCGCCGCGGTGTCGGAGATTTGATGTTTTACAGGATTCCTGGTATTCACGGTACACTTGTGAAATGGTCGTACTTCATCACTACCTTGGAGATGCTGTGTCCCACCGCTCGTGAGCCGACTATAGCACCACATTTAAAGTCACTTAAATCTTGATAAACTGCCATTGTAGTAGCAGTAACCGATCTAACAATTGTGCCAGACACTGGTTTCGTATATAGGCATTGCTGACCCAGCGCCGAATTCTGCCTGTTTACATATCTCTGTACTTGAATATGCATGCCTATACCAGTCTCTTTGTCACTTCAGAGCAATAATGAGTAACGCGAGACGATAACATACCTTCTATGTCGGTAACGGTTCTAGACATCGCAGCGAGGTTTTCGGCAAATGATAGTACACTAAGACGCGTTGGTACCCGATAAAGAGTCTTAACTCTTGTGTCGATCAAGGTATTAAAGCAGCAGGTTTTTTTTTTTTTTTTTTTTTTTTTTTTTTTTTTTTTTTTTTTTTAATAGAATGATATACATTTTAACGGCGTTCGAAGGAGTTTGAAAAGGCGACTACAATGATACAATGCTTGTTATTGTAGAGGTTAAAACGCTTCACAGAAGAACCCAAGAAATATTCGAACACCGGTAGTCGGCTGGACTCGGCTATTGTGTTGTAAATATGCTAATACCAGACTACATTGTGTTTCTTCCCCTCCCGGCTTTCGGGACATGCCCATACAGCTATCCCAATATCCGTCAATTATGACTATACGAACGTGAAGGCAACACAGCGCCAAGACACAGAGTAGAGAAAATTCTGAACTGGACAGGAATCGAACCAGGGACGCTTAAGGTAGCAATCCACCGTGTAGCCACCGAGGCGTCAGGCTATATCGTTGTATCAAACCTCTCGACTGTTTATTTGTCTGCAAGCAGAAGTAGCAGGAACTGTGAAGTCTATTTCTGTTTCATTAGTTTTTGCACATAGCCCTGTACACCAATTAGGAGAAGTTAGACATACTACTTTTAAATGTCGAATGGTGACAAGAGACGAGTTGCCACACAATTTGGAATCAGCCAAAGGAATGTCATTAGCATCCAGCACTGACATAATATCCACTTAGCAGCACAATCGGAGGGCGTGATTTCGAAAGTCGTATGGAATTTTGTTGGTTGCAATGCATCGCTTGGGAAACGACACTAGGTATTTCCAACCTGTGCTCTTTACCGATGAAGCAATGTTTACTGCGGTAATGTAAAGTTACGTACAACGTGCAGTATTGGTATACTGAAAATCAACGCTGGCTTCGTTAAGTACAACAATAATGACCGTGAAGCGTAAATCTATGATGCGGCATTATAGGAAACACCATTGTGGGACCTTACTTCACCCCAAGAATGTGAAACGGAAATAGCTACGCACACTTTCTTCAGAACATTCTATATGTTCTTTTACAAGAGGTACCACTGCATAATCAACAGTGTACGTGTTTCCGTCACGACGGCTTCCCTGCTCACTTTTCTCGTGTTGCAAAGCAAATACTGAATGAAACGTTTCCTGGCCGTTGGACAGAAATACTGCAGTGCAGTAGGTGGCCAGGTCTCTTGAACCGAATTGTCTTCTTGATTTCTTTCTGTGGGGAGCACTACAAAATACAATCTAGCACGAAGCCCCAACTACGCCAGACAATTTACGCCGTCGAACGGCCATAGCATGCAAAGTCTTATCATCCTAATCTGGAGCTTGCACTCGATGGTAGACGATTGGAGCACGTACTTAAGTAAAGTGTAAAATCATCTTTCGTTAGTAGATTTTCATGTAACTTTCTATGTAACGGTTTCTTCCCTTTTGAATGTAAATCTAGGCGCTTCAGTCTGGAACCGCGTGACCGCTACGGTCGCAGGTTAGAATCTTGCCTCGGGCACGGATGTGTGTGATGTCCTTAGGTTAGTTAGGTTTTCCCTTTTGTACATGTACTACTGCTTTTAAAAACTGTTATTAGCTCCGGTCTCTTGTTTATTTTCAGTATGACACCTGATGATGGGCATTTAAGAGCCAGAAACCAGTCATGTTTTAACTACTGAAAAATAAAAAGAACCTTACAATTGAAACGGTACTTTCAACTCTTCTCTAAAGGTGAAGTTCTAGTGTTGCAATCTGGTGTACTGGATTAGGTCTTGATCGGTTCGATTATTTAATCTTCCATGTGAAATGGGATTCGAGTATATCCGGCCAGATCCTGTCACCGTTCGGCAACTTTATACAAATAATGGCCGATAAATGGCAAGGACACAAACATTTTAACGTTTAAAATGGAGTTGCAAATTTTAAAAATCGATTTAACGAAACACGTACCTTCTTTTCTCGTGATTCAAGGCTTCAAGGTCCTCGTGGTACACGACGGGCCACCGCAGACGTGCATCATCTGCAATTCCACAGGACACATAAAAAGCGGGTGTCTGCGTGCCAAACCGCAGCGTCAATGAAGCACGAAGAGTAACTAACATACACCCAGGTAGTAGATCTGCCTTCACCAGGCGCAGAGCCGCCAGGGCCGAGTCGAGTTCAATGGGACCACTCGCACTCAGCGCAGAGATAAACGACATAAGCAAGAAACTGCGCTCTGGCAGCCTCAGAAAATACAAAGTAGGCAGACGGACGAGTCCTACAAACAAAAATTTTAGAATGAAGACTCGGGCTTATAGCATACAGTACGCAGACCTCCAAGCGGAAGGACGTTGATCGCTTACGATGCGTGGCAGAGGGTACCCTGTACTGCTACTAGTCATTCCCTCTCCAGTTCCACTCGCAAATAAAGCGAGGGAAAAACGACCGTCTATATGCTTCTGCACGATGCCTAATCTCTCTAATCTTATCCCATGGTCCTTACGCGAAATTTATGTTGTCAAACAGCCTCACATTGCAGCTCATCCTGTCCACCACATCCTTTATGTATACAGAAAAAAACGGCGGTCCCGTCACACTCCCCTAGGGGACTTTTGAGGATACCCTCGACTCTGATGAACACTGGCTGTCGAGGACAACATACTGGATTCTATTACTTAGGAATTCTTTGAGCCACTCTCATACCTGGGAACCTATTCCGCATGCTTGTGCCTTTGTTAACAGTCTGCATTGCGGCACTAGGAATATGGAATCCTCCTGTTGCCCTCTATCTATTGTTCGCAAGGATATCATGTGAGGAAAGGGCAAGCTGATTTTCGCACGACCGATGCTTTCTAAAACCATGCTAATTAGTGAACAAAAGCTTTTCCCTTATAAGAAAATTTGTTATGCTCGAACTCAGAATATGTTCACGGATTCTGCAGCAAACTTATGTTAAAGATAACGGCCTACAATTTTGCCTATATGCTCATTTACCCTTCATATATGCAGGTCTCACCTGCACTTTTTCCAGTTGCTTGGGTTATTGCGCTGGCCGACAGATTTGCGATAAATGCAATCTAAATAATGAGTCAGTGCGGTACTCTGTAAAACCGTGGGAGATCTAATAATTGTAGTTAACTAACGCATAACCCATAAGTTATGACGTCCTTTGTATAAAATGTGGAGTATGAAACCTGACAATGATTTAGTACAATATAACTTTTCCCCCAACTTTAGTGTTCTAGCGTTTAGAAAGACGGCACAAGAGTTTTCGACTTAGGAAAACACCGGGGCCGAATTTATTAAGATGAGCGTGGAAGAAAAGACCGATGACTTTAAGGACACAGCAAACAACAACCTTCCTAATAGGATAACAGCGTCACCCAATGATATCGCTCAAGAACAGACGCCTCACATTCACGAAACAATATAATATAGTTACTATTAGAAGAACTGAATGGTGGAATGTCTACAGTAATACTTATGTGTAGCAGATGCGAACGTAGCTATACTTCAAGAGGTGATCACAGATAAAGCCTCCGACGTTTTTGGGACAGCAATAATGTTTGAGATGGGTATATCATGTCAAGGACAATCATCACTATAAAGTGGCAGAGGCAGTGCGTTAAAAATACACGACATCTTCTTGGTAAATATAGGGTTGTATCGATACCTAAACCGGAAAACTGCCGTATGGATACCCAGTTTTACAGGGATTATGTTAAGACTGAGCGCTGCAAGATTTACGTTCTCAATAGTGTCAGTGTCACGACTTGCTGGTAGGTGCTGGTACTGGTACGGCCTTACAGCTGCAGACAGTCAACATGGGTCTGGACATGGCGAGCAGGACTTACTCGCAGTTTTATCAAAATAACAGCAATAGTTCTGCTGCTCTTAGCTGGCATTGGCCCTTTCCTCGTGAGGTGGCTACTGCATCACAAGATCTGAACCCTTGTGACTTCTGGCTGGGGGGTTCCCAGAAGGAAACGGTTTATCATCGGAACACTATCACACATCGGAGGTTGAAGCTCAGCTTGGCGAGGAAGGTAGCCAAAATCCCATGTGATATATTTCGGGCAGCATTAAAGCCATCTCTAGTGCAGTTCCAGACTATCGTGGATGCAGGTGGTCGTCGTACTGAGCAACGTTTGTAAGTCTGAACGTAAACATGATATGCAGTTAGCAAATGTTACCTATCGTGTGAAAGTCAAAACGTGTTTCTTTCAACGTTTACAAGTTATTTCTCTTCCGCACTTCTTTACAAATGTTTCCACAGTTTCCTTCTCCTACGATGACTCGTTTCTCATTCGCGACCTCTCAAACTGCAAAAGTTTAATTATAATTGGTATGTATGCTCGTAAACGCTGCGACTCGATCCGCAGACAAACATGGCAGAAGCGATTTGTTTCGCGACGAAATAGTGAATCTATTAACGGAAATGCGAGATAATGTAATTTTAGGCGGAAATTTTAATTGTGCTTTGCGTCGGTAAGATCTGTGCCCTAATTTTAATTTCTGTGAAGAAGGTATGACCTATTAATTTTCAGGACTATCGTGACTACCACATCACGGCTCACTACAACAGACAACAGCGCGTCCTGGGACTAGAGATCTAGCAACTAAACATGTCGCTCCTAGATGACGAGGTATTGTACCAAGCAGTCGCTGAAACATCGACACGATGTCTCCAGAACCAGTCAAGCCAGTCAAGGCATATTATCGGGTGGATTTAAACTGCAAAACAGCAAAAAAGGTAGTGTATTGCCCAAACTGTTGGATGCAATGCTGAAATACTGTTTCTTATGCCTACCCGACCCGTACAATGAACGAACGAATTTGGTAGCAAGCAGTTTTCGAATGACACACCAAACCAAAAATTTCTGCTTTGTGACTGCATTCATTGGAAGGCAAAAAAGTGCGAGCACGTCTCACAACTTGTATCAGTCAAGAAAATATTCCGGTATACCAAATTATAAGGGAACAGAAAATCATTCAGTACATTTCCCACGAACAATGAAATAGCTACGATCACCAAAGTGGAATTAAGCTTCATACTGAACGGTAGTATATGAATCTTTATCCTGAATCAGAGACCCAACTATGGACGAAGCTTTCCTCTTTAATATACAACCCATTGTTAATGCGGAGAATATCGAAGGGTTTGTCGAAACATCTCGGAAGAAGAAAGAGAATCAATAGTTACAGAATCTCCACGTAACAGATCAGTTGAGTATCGTTCAAGATTTTGCAACATTATTGGCTATAAAGTGACAATAATTTATAACGAACTGTTGGCAGACGATGCATTGTATAGCTTACATATGCAGTTCTTCTTGGGGTCGTGATATCTACATCTGCATCTACATCCATACTCCGCAAGCAACCTGACGGTGTGTGGTGGAGGGTACCTTGAATACCTCTACCGGTTCTCCCTTCTATTCCAGTGTCGTATTGTTCGTGGAATGAGAGATTTTCGGTATGCCTCTGTTTGGGCTCTAATCTCTCTGATTTTATCCTTACGGTCTCTTCGCGAGACATACGTAGGAGGGAGTAATATACTGCTTGATTCCTCGGTGAACGTATGTTCTCGAAACTTCAACAAAAGACCGTACCGAGCTACTGAGCGTCTCTCCTGCAGAGTCTTCCACTGGAGTTTATCTATCATCTCCGTAACGCTTTCGCGATTACTAAATGATCCCGCAACGAAGCGCGCTGCTCTCCGTTGGATCTTCTCTATCTCTTCTATCAACCCTATCTGGTACTGATCCCCCACCGGTGAACAGTGTTCAAGCAGTGGGCGAACAAGTGTACTGTAACCTACTTAGTTTGTTTTCCGACATCATTTCCTCAGGATTCTTCCAATGAATCTCAGTCTGGCATCTGCTTTACGAAGTTTAATTTTATATGGTCATTACATTTTAAATCACTCCTAATGCCTAATCCCAGATAATTTATGGAATTAACTGCTTCCAGTTGCTGACCTGCTATATTGTAGCTAAATTATACAGGATCTTTCTTTCTCTGTATTCGCAGCACATTACACTTGTCTACGTTAAGATTCAATTGCCATTCCCTGCACCATGCGTCAATTCGTTGCAGATACTCCTGCATTTCAGTACAATTTTCCACTTTTACAACTTCTCGATATACTACAGTATCATCCGCAAAACGCGTCAGTGAATGTCCGATGTTATCCACAAGGTCATTTATATATATTGTGAATAGCAACGGTCCTACGACAATCCCCTGCGCCACTCTTAATTCGGAAGACTTCTCTCCATTGAGAATGACATGCTGCGTTCTGTTATCTAGGAACTCTTCAATCCAATCACACAATTGGTCTCATAGTCCATATGCTCTTACTTTGTACATTAAACGACTGTATCAAACGCCTTGCGGAAGTCAAGAAACACGGCATCTACCTGGGAACCCGCGTCTATGGCCCTCTGAGTCTCGTGGACGAACAGAGCGAGCTGGGTTTCACACGATCGTATTTTTCGAAACTCATGCTGATTCCTACAGAGTAGGTTTCTAGTCTCCAGAAAAGCTATTATACTTGAACATATTACGTGTTCCAGAATTCTACAACTGATCAACGTTAGAGATATAGGTCTATAGTTCTGCACATCTGTTCGACGTCCCTTCTTGAAAACGGGGATGACCGGTGCCCTTTCCCAATCCTTTGGAACGTTACGCTCTTCTACAGACCTACGGAACACCTCTGCAAGAAATGGGGCAATTTCTTTCGCGTATTCTGTGTCACACCGAACTGGTATCCCATCAGGTCCAGCGGCCTTTCCTCTTTTGAGCGATTTTAATTGTTTTTCTATCTCTCTATCATCTATTTCGATATCTACAATTTTGTCATCTGTGCAACAATCTAGAGAAGGAACTACAGTGCAATCTTCCTCTGTGAAACAGCTTTGGAAAAATACATTTAGTATTTCGGCCTTCAGTCTGTCATCCTCTGTTTCAGTGCTATTTTGGTCACAGAGTGTCTGGACATTCTGTTTTGATCCACCTACCGCTTTGACATAGGATCAAAATTTCTTAGGAATTTCTGCCAAGTTAGTACATAGAACATTACTTTCGAATTCTTTGAACGCCTCTCGCATAGCCCTCCTCAAACTACATTTCGCTTCGTGTAATTTTTGTTTGTCTGCAAGGCTTTGGCTATGATTAAGTTTGCTGTGAAGTTCCCTCTACTTCCGTAGTCGTTTTCTAACTCGGTTGTTGTACCACGGTGGCTCTTTTCCATCTCTTACGATCTTTCTTGGCACATACTCATCTAATGCGTATTGTTCGGAGGTTTTGAACTTTGTCCACTGATCCTCAACACTGTCAGTACTTTAGACAAAACTTTTGTGCTGAGCCGTCAAGTACTCTGAAATCAGCATTTTGTCACTTTTGCTAAATAGAAAAATCTTCCAATTTTTTTAATATTTCTATTTACGGTTGAAATCAGCGATGCTTTAACCGCTTTATGATCGCTGATTCCCTGTTCTGCGTTAATTGTTTCAAGTCGTTCGGTTCTGTTTGTCACCAGAAGGCCTAATATGTTATCGCCTCGAGTCGGTTCTCTGTCTAACTGCTCAATGTAGTTTTCAGATAAATCACTTAAAAACAAGTTCACTATATTCTTTGTCCCTGCCACCCGTTATAAACGTATGAATCTCCCAGTCTATATCTGTTAAATGAAAATCTCCACCCAAAACTATAACATGGTCGGGAAATCTACTCGAAATATTTTCCAAATTTTCCTTCAGGTGTTCTGCCACAACAGCTGCTGAGCCAGGGGGCCTATAGAGACATACAGTTACCATGTTTCAGCCTGCTTTAACCGTGACCTTCACCGAAATTATTTCATATTTCGGGTCTCCGTCAATGCCCTTCGATGGTATTGCACTTTTTATCGCTAGAAACACGCCTCCCCCTTCACTGTCCAGCCTGTCTCTGCGGTTTACATTCCAATCTGAGTTTAGAATTTCATTGCTGTTTCATTGTTTTAGCCAACATTCCGTCCCTAGTACTGTGTGGTAATTGTGACCGTTTATTAATGAGAGCAGTTCTGGGACCTTTCTATAGATGCTCCAGCAGTTTAATATTACCACATTAATATTGTCATTCCCTGTTGCGTTTTGCCTACTGCTACCTTGTCACGTCTCAGGATGCGTCTTGTCGGGCCTAGGAAAGGGAATTCTCTAAGCCAAAAAACCCACTTGTGCACTCCATACGTACTCCGCTACCCTTGTAGCCTGTAACTGTCCAGCGAATAGTGCACGCCTGACCTATTCAATGGCCACCTACATTTCTCCAGCCTATAGCGGACATCGCGAAATTTGCACTCCAGATCTCCGCAGAATCGTCTGAGCCTCTGGTTTAAGTCTTCCACTGGGCTCCAAACCAGAGTACGGCGATCGGTTCTGGGAACGACACTGCAGATAGTTAGCTCAGATTCCACCCCGCGAGCGAGGCTTTCCACCTTCAACAACTCAGCCAACCGCCTGTATGAACTGAGGATGACCTCTGAACCCAGACGGCGGAATCTTTGGTGCCGACATGAGCAACAATATGCAGTCGGGTGCACCCAGTGTCCTGTATGCCGCCACAGGGCCTCCTCCACATCTCGGATGATACCCACCGGCAAGGAGACAGAGTGAACACTGGCCTTCTTTCCCGACCTTTCAGCTGTTCCCCTAAGGGCCTCCATCACCCACCTAACACTGGAGCTCCCAATCACTAATAAACCACTCCCCCCCACCCATGTGGCTGCTCGGACCTTTCTGAAGGAGCGGCCCGTCGAAACCACAGGAAACAAAACGTTTATACAGGTGACGCAAAAATGGCAACACTACTAAGTAAGATAGAAGCAATAGGCGAGCATCAGTGGCAACAAAAAGTTCTTTACGAGCAGAAACTAGCCGAGGACTCAATAGAAGTGAAATTACCTCCAAGGTAGCTATACCTCCTCACCATCCAAATGATATTTTACTCGAAGGCAAGGTAAGCAGTGCTTTTAAAAATTGACATGTTGCCAAACGGAAGTTTGCGACCTTTGTGATGTTTGTACAATAATTTATTACGTCAACGATCGCTTATATATATTCACATTACCGGTTTCGGAAAAAAATTGTCATCCTCAGATGTGCTTACCCCACTAAAAGCTTCACACATACTAACAAATATAGTTAGAACTTTCAACGTGATACAGTCATTTAACATTCCACAGACTGTACCTATCGTCACATGACAAAAGACTTGCCATGAAAAAACAGAGAACGTAGTCGCATGTCAGGTGTGTTGTGAGAACGACGTGTTCTGTAATTTCCACCTATGATGGAATTTTAATGTGTTTGATATACAATTCGAACAAGGAGCTACGAGTAAAAATGATCACTCAGACCAATGATCTTTTCTTAATTTGTTGCAATTAACATCTCAAAACTCATTACGCAAATTTGTGCAGGATGCGATTAGGTATTGGAAATACTGAGTTGTGACTTGAGATCATCACGGACAAAGCTAAATATATTGTGAGTCCTCATTTTCTTGGGCGAAAAAGGCATCAGTAGTGCTGAACGTAATGTCAGACGTGACAGCACATTCAAATTCTGCTACCGAGATTTCGAAGGAAGAGCGCAATGTATAAGTGCATTTTCCTTCGTACGACTACAGTCGTAAATTTCAATCCCAGCAGACGGGTTGAAATGTCTGTTGTGTAGAAAGAAACTAGAGGACGATTTTACCTTGCGGGCAAACATTTTTGTTTTATTTTGGTGGCAGCAGTAGCGGCCTCTCGTTGCCATGTTAACCATGCCACGCTCAACAGCGGAACCTATGGTAATGATTGCTGCAATATCATAGTTGATCCAACTGGATCCATGACATACTTTCACCGAACCAATCATCACATTATTGGGCGCTGATGTGCTCGGCGTTTAGCGCCCGTAAGCTCCAAATACACAAACACATTATCGGATTCAAAAACACCAACTACTTTACTAGAATATTTATACAACGGAATAAGTAATTCTGTATGACATACAGCAACTGCTAACTTTGCCAGCCTCTGGTGTAAAAAAGCATTTTATGGCGTTAACGGAACAAATCGGTTGTTGAAACTTCCTGCAGGTTTAAACTGTGTGCCGCACCGAGACTCGAACTCGGGACCTTTGCCTTATGCGGGCAAGTGCTCTACTATCCTTTTTTTTAACATCTCATTTTGTTCTATACAGTTCGTTGAATTTGTTCCTGGCGGACGTCCGATGACACCCGTTCAGGTTGCTCGTTGATCCGTTCACTCAGTTTTTTTATTGTAGAGGGTAGCTGAACCCTCTGACGGAACACACTGAGCTACCGCGCCGCCGATGAAGGTTGATGATGAAGACGACACAAGAACACTCAGTCATGGCGGGGTAGGAGAAAAGCAAGCTGAGCCACAATAATCTGGAAACTTTCCACAGGCTGTAGCTAAGCCATGTGTCCGCAATATCCTTCGTTCCCGGAGTGCTAGTTATGCAAGGATCGCAGAAGCGCTTCTGTGAGGTTTGGAAGGTAGGAGACGAGATACTGGCAGAAGTAAAGCTGTGAGGACGTGGCCTCAGTCGTCCCTGGGTAGCTTAGATGGGCCGGAACGGTAGCTCAGCGTGTTCGGTCAGAGGGTTTAGCGACCCACTGTAATAAAAAAACAGAGCGAGCGGATCAACGAACAACCTGAATTGGTGTCATCGGACGTCCGCCACAAACAAATTCAACGAACATTGTAGAACAAAATGAGATCATTAAAAAAGAGATGGTAGAACACTTGCCCGCGAAAGGCAAAGGTCCCCGAGTTCGAGTCTCGGTCCGGCACACAGTTATAATGATGCCAGGAAGTTTCATATCAGCGTACACTCCGCTACAGAGTGAAAATCTCATTCTGAAAACGATAGATGTTTTGCGTCAGGGAGGTACTGAAGAAATCCCAGCTACCGATTTCCTTCGAAGGTCGCAGCTTGAGTCAAAAAAGTGAGGAGCATAGAATGAGAGCAGTCTTCCAGAAACAGGGCAATATCTTACGCTTAGAGTATAGCCTCCACTACATTGATGTTGCAGGATCGGAACCACCATCTCATACCTCATGGTCAGTCACGGCTGCTTCGAAAACGATCTGTTCAGTTTTGCACCACACACAATGTGTGCACGTGCTTCGTGAGAAAGACATGAATCATATCTTCCTCAGTTGTGTTAATCAATTTGATTCCACGAATACTCAATTGCAAGACCTTCTAAAACAGAACTATCCCCTGCCACTTTTCATAACTTCGTTGTTATTGGAGAAAAATGGAGAAAAATTTAACAGCACGAGACAGCTGTGACAAAATCATACACATCCTCATTAACCCAACACTCGCTCAGATACACCAAGGACCGCAGGATACGTGGAGACGAAATATCCCTTGCTTGGCTAAAAATCACAGAAATCCTGGCTTAGTTCTTTCGGTCAATGCAACGATTACCATCATGTCCTAGTTCCCATCGAATTCAGCTCTTGGAAGTCTACTGTTGCCATAGACTGATCCCAGAATGCCAAAGGGATAGAGTAGCATTTACAACGCATGGACGCAGTTATTTGTTGGATATATTCCAATCTCTGTCTCCCTCTACACTGTGTGTCCTCTGCGTATCCCTCTATTGCCATGGACGCTATTCTACGATATCGTAACACATATCCTGTCACAGTGTTCCTTCTTGTACTGTGTTCATAACATATTTCTATGCTCGTCTGATCAGTAGAGGTACCCTCACCATTTATATATGTACACCTAATTTTCAATATACGCCTGTAGCACCACATCTGTGACGATTCTGTTCTCTTCTTTTCTGGTTTTCCACAGTCAGTGGACGGCTTCTATGCAATGCTGTACTCCATACGTACATTCCCAGTAACTTCTTCCTCAAGTTAAATTATATGCTTGTTACTAGCAGACTTCTTTTAGCGACGAATTCCCTCTTTACCTGCACTAGTCTGCTGCATACTACAAGTTGCTCACTCTTATAAACGTACCCCGCTATAAATACAACTGCAGATATTGTTCTGGCACAATGTTATGATTAGCGCCATATAAGTGTGGTGGACCGCGTCAATCGTGCAAGATAGCAGTAAGTCGTCAATGCATGTGCGTCTGAAGTGCGTAAGTAGCTAAGCAGATAGCATAGTGTGTAGATGTATAACGATGATTGAGAATCTATGAAAATACGTATGTGTTCAGTAGAGCTGAAGTCTAACTAGAGAGGCGATTAAGTTAGCCGTAATTGTTAAAAATACGGAAATCCGTTGACAAAACGTCATACAGGAGTTGAAACGATTATCATTAGTATTGATAATGTATTCATATTCCGTGCTACCTTGTTAAAAAAAAAGCGGTGCTCAGGATTACACAGTTCAGTACCTGAGTATCTGATACAGAACCACACAGCAGCTCTACACTCTGTCACTCCCACGGTGAGTGAGTAGGACAAATGATATCATGGAAGTCGTCCTTTGCTGACACCACCATTGACCTCATCGAACATAACGCGTAATTCTTCTGGCTAGGAGGCTAGGCAACCCATTATACCGCCCCAATGACTATAATTTTCTATCAGCTGCCCCGGCGTTGCTGTATGTACTGACCTACAAAGCGGCCAGCGCTGAGACGTTCCTGCATTTTAATGACAAGCTAGCATTCAAGGGCCTTTCGTTTACTGGTCTGTCATCCACACCACGCGATTATTTAAGGCGAAAGCACTCGTCATTCTACAAGTCTCAGCTTTTTGCGATAATTCTGCAGACTACGTTGTCTGCTTACTGTGCGATCCGACGATTACCTGGCGTCCCAGTCTTATTATCAATTGTACCTTATCACATACCCTCTACGTGACAAAATATGACATTCCGATAGCAGAGCGCGGGATGTAAAAAGAAAAAAAAAATGCGTACAAATGCGAGTAGTAGAACTCGCGCTCTGAGGGTCCCTTACAAACTTAATTGCATATATAGATAGCTGAGATGGTTTCCATTAATCATTAACATTAATGTCAGCAGTGGTCTCAACATGATCCACATTAGTTCTTCTACAGGTTTTGATGAGTCATTTTGCGAATATCAAAACACCTATCTTTCGATTGCATTAACTCAGAAGCTTAAATTTTTTACTCTAGTGTCTTTGTAATATTTTTAACGAATTATTAACTGGAATCCCATATCTCTAGAAATACACTCCTGGAAATGGAAAAAAGAACACATTGACACCGGTGTGTCAGACCCACCATACTTGCTCCGGACACTGCGAGAGGGCTGTACAAGCAATGATCACACGCACGGCACAGCGGACACACCAGGAACCGCAGTGTTGGCCGTCGAATGGCGCTAGCTGCGCAGCATTTGTGCACCGCCGCCGTCAGTGTCAGCCAGTTTTCCGTTGCATACGGAGCTTCATCGTAGTCTTTAACACTGGTAGCATGCCGCGACAGCGTGGACGTGAACCGTATGTGCAGTTGACGGATTTTGAGCGAGGGCGTATAGTGGGCATGCGGGAGGCCGGGTGGACGTACCGCCGAATTGCTCAACACGTGGGGCGTGAGGTCTCCACAGTACATCGATGTTGTCGCCAGTGGTCGGCGGAAGGTGCACGTGCCCGTCGACCTGTGACCCGACCGCAGCGACGCACGAATGCACGCTAAGACCCCTACGCAGTGCCGTAGGGGACCGCACCGCCACTTCCCAGCAAATTAGGGACACTGTTGCTCCTGGGGTATCGGCGAGGACCATTCGCAACCGTCTCCATGAAGCAGGGCTACGGTCCCGCACACCGTTAGGCCGTCTTCCGCTCACGCCCCAACATCGTGCAGCCCGCCTCCAGTGGTGTCGCGAGCGACAGGCGTGAATGGAGGGACGAATGGAGACGTGTCGTCTTCAGCGATGAGAGTCGCTTCTGCCTAGGTGCCAATGATGATCGTATGCGTGTTTGGCGCCGTGCAGGTGAGCGCCACAATCAGGATTGCATACGACCGAGACACACAGGTCAACACCCGGCATCATGGTGTGGGGAGCGATCTTCTACACTGGCCGTACACCTCTGGTGATCGTCGAGGGGACACTGAATAGTGCACGGTACATCCAAACCGTCATCGAACCTATCGTTCTACCATTCCTAGACCGGCAAGGGAACTTGCTGTTCCAACAGGACAATGCACGTCCGCATGTATCCCGTGCCACCCAACGTGCTCTACAAGGTGTAAGTCAACTACCCTGGCCAGCAAGATCTCCGGATCTGTCCCCCATTGAGCATGTTTGGGACTGGATGAAGCGTCGTCTCATGCGGTCTGCACGTCCAGCACGAACGCTGGTCCAACTGAGGCGCCAGGTGGAAATGGCATGGCAAGCCGTTCCACAGGACTACATCCAGCATCTCTACGATCGTCTCCATGGGAGAATAGCAGCCTGCATTGCTGCGAAAGGTGGATATACACTGTACTAGTGCCGACATTGTGAATGCTCTGTTGCCTGTGTCTATGTGCCTGTGGTTCTGTCAGTGTGATCATGTGATGTATATGACCCCAGGAATGTGTCAATAAAGTTTCCCCTTCCTGGGACAATGAATTCACGGTGTTCTTATTTCAATTTCCAGGAGTGTATATTAATCAGTTTAAAAAGTAATAAGATGTCTCGGGGATGGAAGCATTCTTAGTTGACTTAACTAAACTACAGACACTTTCAGAATGATTATAATCAATTCACGTGATCGTCTTTGTCACCTCAGATGTGTGTTCCTATTGTGGAAGGATAGCTGTCAGTACGGAGAAAGATAACGCTTCTCCATTTACCTGCTTAACTTTCGATATAGGACAAACGCCATTGCTCAGGAATGAACATTCACTGCTTGGAAACATCATATTATATTGACGCAGAAGATGGTATACAGCGTTAAAAGTGGCTAAATGGAACATTAACAAAGTGAAAAGAACAAAAAGCTCCTAATACCCGATTACAGGATTAGTACCCAGCCTGTGGAACACAGAACATATTTTAATATTTAATAGTGTTAAGAAGCGATGATATATACATAAAACCAGTATTAGTTGGATGGAAGTCTTCTTGGAAGGGTTTGTGGAAAGTGCATACAACGCGCTACTGTGAGGAATTTTATAGCAGTGATCCACTGATGGGAGTCATTATCAGGTAGATATGACTGTAGACGTCGAACGAATTCCGGGACGTTCTCCTAGGATCCTAACATATCGGTATAACGCTTTCGAAAACGTCGCAGGCACCTTGGGGAAATAACATGTGGATCTTTGGAAGAAAACCGAATGATGTTGTTTCTTGGTAAGAAAGACGCCTCCTATTCTGCAGGACGGCTATCAAATCCCCCTACATCCAATTACATTTAGGTTTGTCATGATTTCATTAAACAGCTTTAGGCGAATGCTGTAATGGTGTCTTTGAAACAGTACGGCCGATTTCCAACTGCAGCCTCTTCCAGTAAACTGAACGTTAAACAGCAATATTCCATCTTTCCTTTAGAAGAAAGGAGACGTTATCTCGTGAAACCACCTTGGATAAATTTTCAGAACCTGTGTTCGAAGAAGGCTGTGCGACAATTCTGTCGCGTCATCATATATATCACGTCGAGATGATAAAAATAAGGTGAAAGAGATTAAGGTGCGTTGAGAGGCTGTAGGTATTTCTCCCTCTCCGAATACGCGAGTGAAATAGGACAAAAAATGGCTAATACTGGCACCAAGTATTCTCCGCCATGCACCTTACAGAGGTTTGCGTAATGTATGAGTAGATATAGATACTGCTACAGAACTTGAGCATGCACTTATGCGGAAACGTATTGCTAATCTTATAATAATGGGCAGAAGCATTATGACGAAACAACAATGAGATAGTCGCTTTCCTAGGAAACGACAGCTCAACAAAGCTGCAGAGGGTATATAAAGAAACACGCTGCGACCACATTCAGTACAGTTCGGCAGAGGGGAGGTCAGCATGGTCGCTTCCCCGTATCGCCGCCTCCACGTATCGCCGCCTCCTCGTCTCGCCGCCTCCCCGTCTCGCCGCCTCCCCGTCTCGCCGCCTCCACGTATCGCCGCCTCCACGTATCGCCGCATCCTCGTCTCGCCGTCTCCCCGTCTCGCCGCCTCCCCGTCTCGCCGCCTCCCCGTCTCGCCGCCTCCACGTATCGCCGCCTCCACGTATCGCCGCCTCCTCGTCTCGCCGCCTCCCCGTCTCGCCGCCTCCCCGTCTCGCCGCCTCCCCGTCTCGTCGCCTCCACGTATCGCCGCCTCCCCGTCTCGCCGCCTCCACGTATCGCCGCCTCCACGTATCGCCGCCTCCCCGTCTCGCCGCCTCCACGTATCGCCGCCTCCCCGTCTCGCCGCCGCCACGTATCGCAGCCTCCCCGTATCGCCGCCTCCCCGTCTCGCCGCCTCCCCGTCTCGCCGCCTCCACGTATCGCCGCCTCCACGTATCGCCGCCTCCCCGTCTCGCCGCCTCCCCGTCTCGCCGCCTCCCCGTCTCGCCGCCTCCCCGTCTCGCCGCCTCCACGTATCGCCGCCTCCACGTATCGCCGCCTCCACGTATCGCCGCCTCCACGTATCGCCACCTCCTCGTCTCGCCGCCTCCCCGTCTCGCCGCCTCCCCGTCTCGCCGCCTCCACGTCTCGCCGCCTCCACGTATCGCCGCCTCCTCGTCTCGCCGCCTCCCAGTCTCGCCGCCTCCCCGTCTCGCCGCCTCCCCGTCTCGCCGCCTCCACGTATCGCCGCCTCCACGTATCGCCGCCTCCACGTATCGCCGCCTCCACGTATCGCCGCCTCCACGTATCGCCGCCTCCCCGTATCGCCGCCTCCCCGTCTCGCCGCCTCCCCGTCTCGCCGCCTCCCCGTCTCGCCGCCTCCCCGTCTCGCCGCCTCCCCGTCTCGCCGCCTCCACGTATCGCCGCCTCCACGTATCGTCGCCTCCACGTATCGTCGCCTCCACGTATCGTCGCCTCCCCGTATCGTCGCTTCTCCGTCTCGTCGCACCAACTCCCCTGCAGTGAACCGAGCTACAGGGTCCTCAGTTCCGATCAAGGTTTTTGGGAGGTTTCCCTTGGTTGTAAGGCGAATGCCGGAACTGTTTACCTCCTCCCATCGATACAGAGATGTAATTCATGTAAATAATAAATTGAGAAATAAATGCTATAAGCGTACTTTGCCTTGTCTTTAATGAATTTTTATGTAATGGAACTGAATAATAAATCACAGGTTATAGCTGACTTTTGCTCTGAAACATAAAGTTTAATCTGTTCACATTGGTATGTGACTAGTGAAATCTATGAACCTAATGGTTTTCAATGGGTAGGGGAAAAGATAGAAATATAACACAGAAATGAAGAGAGAACAAACATTTGCTCACAGAGCACAGAAAAATGTAGTCCTGTGTGTTTTCTTTTACATGGAAGTGATAGAGAACTGATTTTTAACTTAGATGCATGCAAACTTCCAGTGTAACTACATGAAATATACAACGCTTGTTGTATCCCTATTGCTTCACTGCAAAGTATTCCACGTACACCTCAGTTATTAAGTGGACACATCACTGTACACATTCTCCGTTATTCAGCTGTTAAGTATTCGTTAGTCGCAAGTAATATCTCTGGATTAAGAAATCTGTGGCAGGCTGGCTGTTAGCGTTAACGATTTATTGCACCTGAAAGATATATGCGTTGCTTGTAGCGTCCACTGTGGTTCTTTATATTTACCAAAAGGCTGTTAAAATTATTGGCTAAGCACAATAATCTATGCTGGAACGGTAAGTAGAAAATACCACCAAGATCTAACATCGCGGTTAACTGATTAATCGTAGTGATCTGTATTTCAATATATTGTTGATGAAAGACTGTGCAACTTGTATTCAAATGTAGCATATTTTTTAACCGTAGCAGTAAGAGGAGTCGAGAAATATTCTTCAATGTTGCCTCGTTTTAGCTTTTCTTTACCTTTGCTGAAGACCACGAGATATAATGAGGTATAGAAAGATGTGAAGGATGTTTATTGAGCAGATACTGTGTTCAGTGCGAAGGATATTTACTGAGCAGATATTATTTGCAGTGCGAAGATGGTAAACGTATGTTATACTGTAGTCGTAAACTGGTATTGTAGTAGTCCATGTTTCGATTAAGTAAGTTATCAACATTTCTGTCTGCTATTATGAAGCATTCAGAATGTTGTCTCCAAGTAATAGGGCATAACGTAGTTTTTCATTCAGCCCTCATTAACGAAATTTTCTTTACCTTTGTGAAGATCACGAGATATAATGAGGTACAGTTAAATGTGAAGGATGTTTATTGAGCAGATACTGTGTACAGTGCGAAGAAGGATATTTACTGAGCAGATATTATGTGCAGTGTGAAGACGGCAAACGTATGTTGTACTGTAGTCGTAAACTGGCATTGTTTCGATCAAATAAGTTATCAACATTTCAGTGTGCTGCTATGAAGCATTCAGAATGTTGTCCTGCAGTAATAGGGTGTAACACAGTATTTCATTCAGCCCTCATTAAAGAAATTGTTCTTATACTCACATAGTTAGTAGGCTTTCCCACTATATTAAGCCTGAGATTAAGTTGAATCGCAGTACAACTCTGAAAGAGAAAATTAGATAAATTTAAGGGATCGTTATAGACAAAACACATGTAACAGAAATTGATATGAGACACTGGAATTGTTCTCAAACGCACAAGCCGATGCTATGATAAGACTGGTGTAACATAGTGACGCATATTTTCATTAAAAAAGTGAATACATTACGTTGAATTTTGTACAGATCGCTTGCTTATCTTTAGGATTTGCAAAAACAAATTATCGAATGTCTACTGTTGTATGTAATTAAGCATACTACCTAGTCAATAACAGTCAAAACGAAGAGCTTAATTTTTGTTATGGTTTGATTCTCGCACAGATAAAAAACTTTTTTCTACAAATGAAGAACAGATAGCGGGCTGAACTATGTTACAGAATGGGAAAAATCCTGGCTGTCAAAACGTTCGTGCCTGCTGACAAAATTCTCCAATACTGTAAGTACCAAAGAAATTGAGACGAACCCACTGCACGTTGCAGAATTCGTAATGTAGAGGAAGCATTTTTCAGATTCTGATAATGCGTAAACAAATGAGTGCAAATATTTTGTCATTATCATCAAATGTAGCTTAATTTGCAAGGACCTTAGAACATCCGCATTTGTTAATTGAGCTTTTGATTTGTTGCAACATGTTCATTGAGTCAGGAAACTAAAATATTTTTTATTCGTGAAAACAACTTGAAGCTATGTTCAGGAGATAACCTATAAAATCCGTCAACTGTATTTGGAAAATGTTATTTTATTATCGAATTAACATTTCGTCTCACAGCTTCATGGTTAACAAAGGATCACCATTGCGGCATCAACCTTTAATATTGTAGTGATTAAGCCGTTCCACTGAACTATGAGAATCAGTATCGGATCTATTACAATATTTGCTTCCACATAGAGAGATTCAGTGACAGTGATACCCTGCAAGCAAAGGTATAGTACATGGTGGAGATCACCTTAAACATATTTTAGCCCGCGGATAGAGTGAGGGAAAAATTACGTTAAACCTGCAAATGTACTCTGTTCTCCCTTTTTTTCTCATGATCCCTGAGCGATACATATGCAGAAGACGGTGGAGTTACTTCCTAAGAATTCTCGAAAACTGGTTCTCTAGACATATTCAGTGGAGTTTCAAAACAGCAATGTCTCCTTGGCGCCAACAATCACCATTCAGTTTCACAAAATAGACCCCATCTCTGTGTGACCTACAACGCCTATTTACGATAGAGCTTTGAATTGCTTCGATTTTCTCAGTTAGAAAGCTTTATGAGGGCTTCACGCACTGATGTACAACTGTATAGTAACTTGCATTAAGGGGACACGTCCCTGAACGGCCTCCATTTTTAACATTATATTCACTCTCACATTGTAACTGATCTATAAATGAGAGTTAGCTCAAAATTCTGACACACAATTAGGATCATTAGTCAAAGTATTTACCAAAAAATCATTGAGATATTTACTATATTTTGGCACTGAGAACAATATTTATAAGAGAAAAAAAGGAACACTATTTCACTGCGGTACCATTTTCTTTGGTACCACTGACTGCACAGCTTGGAAAAAGAGTCAGAGTACAGACAACATGCACATAAATGTTTTATGCCTCCAATTTCCTTCCTTGATGCTGATCTGTGAAAAAGACAAGTAATATATTTCACTACATCAAAGATATTTAAAACTGTACCTCAAATATCACCGACATCATCATCACGTTATAAATTTTTCAGGAAATAGTGGGCACGGGAAATATCTTTACCAATTTTTGTGAGTTAAAGTTAAGTCATTTAGAAAAAAAAGTGTACCTGAATGCTGAAAATTCAAGTTTTCGGTAAATCGCAAAAGAAGATTTACAGATTTCTTAACTTACCACTATGCTCGTTTAGAACATTCCATCTGTATACTCCAGTTGTTCTCCTGTTTCCTTATCCTCCATACTCTTTCTCTTCATTCTTTTCTTTATCCTTGACTCCTTGGTAGCAGCTTCTGCAGCTGTCTCTATTTCGATTACCGGCCGCTTATCAATAGCAATTAGAGCTGATGTCATATTCCTTTCCGTCTGGATGTCCAATTTCTTCGTAACATTGATCCTTGAAATTGCACCATCATTGAATGTTATTATTGCATCCATTACACCAGTCTTGAGCACTGTCAGCCCAACAAATGCAGTTTTGGATATTCTCTCCCATATACAGCTGTTGAAGCTTTCATTTGCATTCTGAGAGAGACGATGCATACATTTCGTAAGTAGATTTTTATTTGCCAGATCCCTATATTAGACCTAACTAACTGCCTCCATTACAGCAAGTGGTATGGACTGCTTGTGGTTATCATTGCTCAACCAGTAATTACACCACGAATCTTCCCCTTTTGGACACATAGTATGCTGTGGGGTTTCATCTGTTGACACTCTGTGAAACCATGTTGCCCAGACAACTCGTCTCATGTTCTCCAAATCTCCTACATTTCTCCTTATTGCTAGTATATAATATTGAGTCAAAGAATCAGTTTCACTTTTGTAAGACGACCGGGACCACCTATGTGTTTTCCGTCTGACAGTTTTTTTCCACTGAAGTCTTTACATAATTTTCTCAGCCAAGCTCCCATTCTTTTTTGTACATGCCCAACACATTCAAGCTTTTCTATCAGTGTGTCCCCATATGGTCTGTCATTAACAACAGTAGTGTGTCCTTTACAGTCTCCATCCCCTAGGTAGTCTACATACCTCTCACCATGACTGACCTCTGATCTTCTAAAAATGTTTAGAACTCCTTTCGTTTCCATGTTTCCACATGGGTCGTCAATGTTCTTTACACAAACATAAGAGCCAATAAACGTACTTGAACAACCCTGACAGTGCTTTGTTCGACATTCATAATGTAGTATCTTACCAGTTTCAATTAATGTGGCAGTTACAACCCCATATCGAGCATATGGAGAAGTATGACCTCTCTTCTGCCAAGTTCCATCAAATGCTGCCATAATGTCTGTATTCTCAGACACGGTTCCTACTTCCTCTCTACACTTTTCATAGAATGTTTACTTACACCACGTAAAGCGTTATGTATTAATTTATTGTATCTGTCAAACCTCAGTGGAGGCAGAGGTAAATCCATCACTGCACAAAAAGTCTGGGCAGCTCTCCTTCCCCTTCCAATACATTGCATTGCATAAGCAAGCTGAACATTTACAATGTAATGTCGACTATCAGTTACTGGCGGTGTCATAGTATCACTGTGCATCTTCACACGAGTTACAGGCAATCACTAACCGTCTTTAAAGACCCTTCCTAGCTGAAATGCCCTTAGAAATACTATCTCCACAATTGCAGTACTTACATTTCACAGCACTCTTCAGAAGTCTTGACAGCATATTTAGGTTCACAATAACATTTCCGTCGTTATTTCTGCTCACAATAGTACTAGGATTGTTCATATTACATTCAGAAAGCGAAAGTTTACGTCTAGAAGCACTGCCTCTAGAGACAGTTTCCGCATGCGGCTTTTGAAGCAACTGATGTGTATTATTCGGTTGTGTTTGTAATTGGGTGCCGCGGAACTTTCGTTTGGAACTAAGTTTCTTTACTCTCGGCATTTGTAGCAAGTAAACACACAGGCAGAAACAAAAGAACACACAATAACAAAACAACACACAATAACCACACGCGTATGAAAATCCGAAATCCTATATTCTCATATGTTTCTTTACATTCGAACCATAGTCTTCTAGACATGCCTGTACTTTGGTTCCGGGAGTCAGCGCCTTCTAAAATACACCTGTGTCAACGATCCGTAACTAACGATGGAAAACACGGAAGAACAAAGTAATGCATCTCGTATTCTGACGCACTTTAAACTGACTGTTAGGCGTGGTGGCCCTGTGCAACATTACGTTCAATCTCAATTTTAGAACGAACGGAAAATGATAATGCCCGTAAACCACAAATGTTTGAAATCAGCAGCCGGCCGCGGTGACCGAGCGGTTCTAGGAACTTCAGTCCGGAACCGTGTGACTGCTACGGTCCCAAGTTCGAATCCTGCCTCAGGCATGGATGTGTGTCATGTCCTTAGGTTAGTTAGGTTGAAGTAGTTGTAGGTTCTAGGGGACTGATGACCTCGGATTTTAAGTCCCAGAGTGCTCAGAGCCATTTGAAATGAGAAAGAAATATTCTTTTCTGTAGACCAAGAAATTTTATCAAATTTTTGGTATTTTCTCGAACATGTCCCCTTAAACGCTTTCGTGTGACTTTCGGACCATGTGAACAGCACTCCTACGACAATTGCAAGCCTGCCATTTTACCTTTCTGCTTCTGATTTCACCAGTTCGTTTACACAGTCGTGAAGACAGTGGTATTGCATTTGGGAGACGGCAACCTCTGGTCATCAAGATTAACATTTTCCGTGTTTTTCCTTAGGCCCACTTCCTTCACCGAAACGTGATTGTGTTCCGTCTGTAATTACCCGTCGCTGATAAGACATTCAATCCTGGACCCCTTCGTTACTTTTTTACACAATGGCTTGTGGTTAATTTGCGTAAGTATGGGTGTAGATGTTACGAAAACATTTCATCTATCTCCCGCGAGCCAGTTTACGGTGTGAGGAGGAGGGTACTTGGGTTATCCCTGTCTGATCATCCTTTCGTGTTCTGTTCGTGAACAGCACACAGGAAGGATGAGTATCGGTAAATCCCCTCGTTGGCTGTAATTTCTTCGATTTTTTCGGTATGCTTATTTCCCGAGTCTTATGTGGAAGGAAGCAGTACGTAGCCATACTCTTCCAGGAACGTACTCTCCCGAATTAATAGTCAGCCTCTCAAGGATGAACAACGCCTCTCTTGTACCGTCTGACAGTGAAGTTCGTTAAGAGACGACGCAACATTTTAGGGTCAACTAAACGATCCCGTGACAAACGCGCAGTTGTTCTTTAGAACTTGTCTGTCTCTTCTATGAGCCCAGCCTGGTAACGGTCTAGACACGCGGTCGTCGAAAGCGGCCCGAGTCAAGCATTCGTGCTGCCCGTTGTTCTCAGCCGTATTTTATGGCAATATGCTTCTAGCAACTAACAGCACCATCCAGAAACGTCAACTAACGTTAAGACCTTCTTAAGACTGTATCTTTCTCGCTCAGTAACAAACAAAAAACATATAGAAACAGTAAAATTTCAAAATGCGCTTAATTTAATTGACGTTCATGAATTCGGCCGTGAGCTAAGTAAAGTCTGCCACTTACGTCAGGAGTAAAGTGTTATGTGCCGAGGCCACTGCAGAGTGAAAAGAAGTGAGAGGGGAAAGATTTTATTGTTTTTCATCCAGTGCTGACAACTTACGAACGCGCGCAAGTAGCAACGGTCAGCTGCTGCGGTATACACTGAAGAACCAAAGAAACTGGTACACCAGTCTAATACCGTGTAGGACCCCCGCGAGCACGCAGAAGTGCCGCAACACTACGTGGCATGGATTCGACTAATATTTGAGTTAGTGCTGGAGGGAATTGACACCAGGAATCCTGGAGAGCTATCCATAAATCGGTAAGAGTACGAGGTGGTAGAGATCTCTTCTGAAGAGCACGTTCTAAGGCATCCCAGATATGCTCGATAATGTTCATGTCTGGTGAGTCTGGTGGGCAGCGGTAGTCTTTAAACTCAGAAGAGTGTTATTGGTACCACTCTGTGCACTTCTGGGCGTGTGGGGTGTCGCTTTATACAGCTGGAACTGTCCAAGTCCGTCGGAATGCACAATGGACATGAATGGGTGCACGTGACCAGAAAGGAGGCTTACGTATGTGTCACCTGTCAGAGACGTATCTAGACGCATCAGTGCTCCCATATCACTCCAACTGCACACGCCCCACACCATTACAGAGCCTCCACCAACTTCAACAGTCCCCTGATGATATGCAGGGTCCATATATTCATGAGGTCGTCCCCATACCCGTAACAAAATAGGAATGAGGGTAACCTACTACAAACAGCATAGTGAACACATTTTTGTGGCCGAGATAAATATGAAGCCCACCCCTACCGCAGTAGTACAAGTTTATATGCCAACTAGCCCAGCAAATGACGAAGAGGTTGATGAAATGTATGATGAGATAAAAGAAATTATTCAGATAGTGAAGAAAGACGAAAATTTTAATAGTCTCGAATGACTGCAATTCTATAGTAGAAAAAAGAAGATAAGGAAATGTAGTAGGTGAATATGGAATGGGGTAAGGAATGAAAGAGTAAGCCGCCTGGTAGAATTTTGCACACAGCATAACGTAATCATTAATAACACTTGGTTAAAGTTTCATAAAAGAAAGGTGTGTACATGGAAGAAGCTTTGAAATACTGACAGGTATCCGATAGATTATATAATGGTAAGCAGAGATTTAGGAACCAGGTTTAAATTGTAAGACATTTCCAGGGGCAGTTGTGGACTCTGACCACAATATACTGGTTATGAACTGTAGATTAAAACTAAAGGAACTGCAAGAAGGTGGAAATTTAAAGAGATGGGACCTGGATAAACTGACAGAACCAGAGGTGGTAGAGAGTTTCAGGGAGATCTTTAGGGAACGATTGTCAAGAATAGGGGAAAGAAATACAGTAGAAGAAGAATGGGTAGCTTTGAGGGATGAAGTAGTGAAGGCAGCAGAGGATCAAGTAGGTAAAAAGACGAGGGCTAATAGGAATCCTTGGGTAACAGAAGAGATACTGCGTTTAATTGATGAAAGGAGAAAATAAAAAAATGTAGTAAATGAAGCAGGCAGAAAGGAATACAAACGTCTCAAAAATGAGATCGACAGGAAGTGCAAAATGGCTAATTAGGGATGGCTAGAGGACAAATGTAAGGATGTACTGGTGTATATCACTATGGGTAAGATAGATACTTCTTACAGGAAACTTAAAGAGACCTATGGAGAAAAGAGAACCACTTGTATGAATATCAAGAGCTGTGATAGAAACAAATTTCTAAACAATGAAGGGAAAGCAGAAAAGTGGAAGGAGTATATAGAAGATCTACACATGGGCGATGTCCTTGATGACAATATTATGGAAATGGACGAGGATGTAGATTAAGATGGAATGGGAGATATGATACTGCGTGAAGCGTTTGACAGAACAATGAAACACCTAAGACGAAACAAGGCCCCGGGAGTAGACAACATTCCGTTAGAACTACTAGTAGTCTTGGTAGAGCCACCCCTGACAAGGCAGGGGTTCACAGATGTGAAAATTACCGAAGTATCAATTTAATAAGACACAGCTGCAAACTACTAACACGAATTCTTTACAGACGAATGAAAAAACTGGTGAAAGCTAACCTCGGGGAAGATCATTTTGGATTCCGTAGAAATATTGGAACATGTTAGGCAATAGTGATGCTACGACTTACCTTAGAAAATATATTAAGGAAAAGCAAACCCACGTTTCTAGCATTTGTAGACTTAGAGAAAGCTTTTGACAAGGTTGACTGAAATGCTCTCTTTCTAATTGTGAAGGTAGCAGGGGTCAAATACAGGGAGCGAAAGGCTATTTACAATTTGTTCAAGAACCAGATGGCAGTTTTAAGAATCGAGAGGGATGAAAGGGAAGCAGAGGTTGGGAAGGCAGTGAGACAGGGTTGTAGCCTTTGCCCGATGTTATTCAATCTGTATATTGAGCAAGCAGTAAAGGAAACAAAAGAAAAAATTGGAGTAGGGATTAAAATCTATGGTGAAGAAATTAAAACTTTGAGGTTCGCCGATGACATTGTAATTCTGTCAGAGACAGCAAACGACCTGTAAGAGCAGCTGAACGGAATGGACAGTGTCCTGAAAGGAGGATATAAGATGAACATCAACAAAAGGAAAAGGAGGATAATGGAATGTAGTCGAATTAAATCGGGCGATGCTGAGGCTACTAGATTAGAAAATGAGATGCTTAAAGTAGTAAATGAGCTTTCCTACTTGGGGAGCAAAATAACTGATGATGGTCGAAGTAGAGAGGATATAAAATGTAGACTGGCAATGGCAAGGAATGCGTTTCTGAAGAAGAGAAATTTGTTAACATCGAGTCTAGATTTAGGTTTGAGGAAGTCTTTTCTGAATGTATTTTTATGGAGTGTAGCCATGTATGGAAGTGAAACGTGGACCGTATATAATTTAGACAGGAAGAGAAGAGAAGCTTTCGAAATGTAGTGCTACAGAAGGATGCTGAAAATTAGATGGGTAGATCACATAACTAATGAGGAGGTATTATTGAATTAATTAGGGAGAAGAGAAATTTGTAACACAACTTGACAAGAAGAAGCCATCGGTTGGTAGGACATATTCTGAGGCATCAAAGGATCACCAGTTTAGTATTGGAGGGCAGCGCAGAGGGATAAAATCGTAGAGGGACACAAAGAGATGAATACACTAAACACATTCAGAAGGATGTAGGTTGCAGTAGGTACTGGAAGATGAAGAAGCTTGCACAGGATGGCGTAGCATGAAGAGCTGCAGCAAACCAGTCTCTGGACTGAAGACCACAACAACATTTAACCCTTTCCCTTAAACGGCACAAAATGCATATAATAAATTTGTAGGTTTATTTATTCCTATTCAAGAATTCATCTGTGATACAGAAGGAGTTGTCATGGAGATATGATTTCAATTTATTGTTGAAGATATTACTGCTCTCTGTCGGACATATTATTTCATCTGGTAATTTGTCGAAAAATTTTATAGCATCATGATTTACTCCTTTCTGTGACAAAGATAGGTTGAGTAAAGGATAGTGTAAGTCTCTCTATTTTCTGATATTATAATCATGAATGTCACTGTTGTTTTTAAACTGGTCCATGTTGTTGAGAACAAATTTCATTAGTGAATAAATGAACTGTGAGGCTGTTGTAAGGATTCACAATCTTTTAAAAAGATGCCTACAAGATGTGCTACTATGAACCCCACACATTAATCTAACCACTTTCTTTTGTGCAGTGAATACTTTTTGTCTAAATGTTGAGTTACACGTAAATACTACCCCGTGTGACATCAGAGAGTGAAAGTATGCAAAGTATATTACCTCACCCTTCCCCCATGAATCATGGACCTTGCCGTTGGTGGGGAGGCTTGCGTGCCTCAGCGATACAGATAGCCGTACCGTAGGTGCAACCACAATGGAAGGGTATCTGTTGAGAGGCCAGACAAACGTGTGGTATCTGAAGAGGGACAGCAGCCTTTTCAGTAGTTGCAGGGGCAACAGTCTGGATGATAGACTGATCTGGCCTTGTAACAATAACCAAAACGGCTTTGCTGTGCTGGTACTGCGAACGGCTGAAAGCAAGGGGAAACTACGATCGTAATCTTTCCCGAGGGCATGCAGCTTTACTGTGTGATTAAATGATGATGGCGTCCTCTTGGGTAAAATATTCCGGAGGTAAAATAGTCCCCCATTTGGATCTCCGGGCGGAGACTACTCAAGAGGATGTCGTTATCAGGAGAAAGAAAACTGGCTTTTTACGGATCGGAGCGTGGAATGTCAGATCCCTCAATCGGGCAGGTAGGTTAGAAAATTTAAAAAGGGAAATGGATAGGTTAAAGTTAGATATAGTGGGAAATAGTGAAGTGTGGTGGCAGGAGGAACAAGACTTTTCGTCAGGTGGCTACAGGGTTATAAACACAAAATCAAATAGGGGTAATGCAGGAGTAGGTTTAATAATGAATAGAAAAATAGGAATGCGGGTAAGCTACTACAAACAGCATAGTGAAGGCATTATTGTGGCCAAGATAGATAAGAAGCCCACAGCTACTACAGTAGTACAAGTTTATATGCCAACTAGCTCTGCAGATGACGAAGAAATTGAAGAAATGTATGATCAAATAAAAGAAATTATTCAGATAGTGAAGGGTGACGAACATTTAATAGTCATGGGTGACTGGAATTCGGTAGTAGGGAAAGGGAGAGAAGGAAACGTAGTAGGTGAATATGGACTGGGGCAAAGAAATGAAAGAGGAAGCCGCTTGGTAGAATTTTGCACAGGGCACAACTTAATCACAGCTAACACTTGGTTCAAGAATCATAAAAGAAGGCTGTATATATGGAAGAAGCCTGGAGATACTGACAGGTTTCAGATAGATTATATAATGGTAAGACAGAGATTTAGGAACCAGGTTTTAAATTGTAAGACATTTCCAGCGGCAGATGTGGACTCCGACCACAATCTATTGGTTATGACCTGTAGATTAAAACTAAAGAATCTGCAAAAAGTTGGGATTTTAAGGAGATGGGACCTGGAAAAACTAAAAGAACCAGAGGTTGTACAGAGTTTCAGGGAGAGCATAAGAGAGAAATTGACAGGAATGGGGGAAAGAAATACGGTAGAAGAAGAATGGGTAGCTTTGAGGGATGAAGTAGTGAAGGCAGCAGAGGATCAAGTAAGTAAAAAGATGAAGGCTAGTAGAAATCCTTGGGTAACAGAGGAAATATTGAATTTAATTGATGAAAGGAGAAAATATAAAAATGCAGTAAATGAAGCAGGCAAAAAGGAATACAGACGTCTCAAAAATGAGATCGTCAGGAAGTGCAAAATGGCTAAGCAGGGATGGCTAGAGAACAAATGTAAGGATGTAGAGGCTTATCTCACTAGGGGTAAGATAGATACCACCTACAGGAAAATTAAAGAGACCTTTGAAGATAAGAGAACCACTCGTATGAACATCAAGAGATCAGATGGAAACCCAGTTCTAAGCAAAGGAGGGAAAGCATAAAGGTGGAAGGAGTATATCGAGGGTCTATACAAGGGCGATGTACTTGAGAACAATGTTATGGAAATGGAAGAGGATAAATGAAGATGAAATGGGAGATACGATACTGCTTGAAGAGTTTGACAGAGCACTGAAAGACATGAGTCGAAACAAGGCCCCTGGAGTAGACAACATTCCACTGGAACTACTGACGGCCTTGGGAGAGCCAGTCCTGACAAAACTCTACCACCTGGTGAGCAAGATGTATGAGACAGGCGAAATACCCTCAGACTTCAAGAAGAATATAATAATTCCAATCCCAAAGTAAGCAGGTGTTGACAGATGTGAAAATTACCGAACTATCAGTTTAATAAGTCACATCTGAAAACTACTAACGCGAATTCTTTACAGACAGATGGAAAAACTAGTAGAAGCCGACCTCGGGGAAGATCAGTTTGGATTCCGTAGAAATGTTGGAACACGTGAAGCAATACTGTCACTACGACTTATCTTAGAAGAAAGATCAAGGAAAGGCAAACCTACGTTTCTAGCATTCGTGGACTTAGAGAAAGCTTTTGACAATGTTGATTGGAATACTCTCTTTCAAATTCTGAAGGTAGCAGGGGTAAAATACAGGGAGCGAAAGGCTATTAACAATTTGTACAGAAACCAGATGACAGTTATAAGAGTCGAGGGAATGAAAGGGAAGCAGTGGTTGGGAAGGGAGTGAGACAGGTTTGCAGTCTCTCCCCGATCTTATTCAATTTGTATATTGAGCAAGCAGTGAAGGAAACAAAAGAAAAATTTGGAGTAGGTATTAAAATCCATGGAGAAGAAAAAAAAATGTTGAGGTTCGCCGATGACATCGTAATTCTGTCAGAGACAGCAAAGGACTTCGAAGAGCAGTTGAACGGAACGGATAGTGTCTTGAAAGGACGATATAAGATGATCATCAACAAAAGCAAAACGAGGATAATGGAATGTAGTCGAATCAAGTCGGGTGATGCTGATGAAGAGCAGTTGAACGGAATGGATAGTGTCTTGAAAGGAGGATATAAGATGATCATCAACAAAAGCAAAACGAGGATAATGGAATGTAGTCGAATCAAGTCGGGTGATGCTGATGGAATTAGATTAGGAAGTGAGACACTTAAAATAGCAAAGGAGTTTTGCTATTTGGGGAGCAAAATAACTGATAGTGGTCGAAGTAGAGAGTATATAAAATGTAGACTGGCAATGGCAAGGAGAGCGTTTCTGAAGAAGAGAAATTTGTTAACATCGAGTATACATTTAAGTGTCAGGAAGTCATTTCTGAAAGTATTTGTATGGAGTGTAGCCATGTATGGAAGTGAAACGTGGACAGTATATAATTTAGACAGGAAGAGAAGAGAAGCTTTCGTTATGTGGTGCTACAGAAGAATGCTGAAGATTAGATGGGTAGATCACATAACTAATGAGGAAGTATTGAATAGGATTGGAGAGAAGAGAAGTTTGTGGCAAAACTTGACCAGAAGAAGGAATCGGTTGGTAGGACATGTTCTGAGGCAAAAAGGGATCACCAATTTGTTATTAGAGGGCAGCGTGGAGGGTATAAATCGTAGAGGGAGACCAAGAGATGACTACACTAAGCAGATTCAGAAGGATGTAGGTGGCAGTAGGTACTGGGAGATGAAGAAGCTTGCACAAGATAGAGTAGCATCGAGAGCTGCATCAAACCAGTCTCAGGACTGAAGACCACAACAACAACAACATTACCTCAAAATTGGCAATTATTCTTATTCCAAAAGTTGCTTAACCTAGTCGCCTTAGAAGATCCAAAATATAAATTTTCCAATTAAAATTCTCATCACGTGTACACCCAGAAACTTAGTATGCTCTACCCTGTCTACTGACTTCTGTTGATGTGTTATGTTTATTGAAGGAACTGCACTTTTTGCAGTAGAAAATGGGATGTCTGTGTTTTTTCAAAGTTTAGAGCAAGCCCATTTGCAGAAAACCAATTAATGACTTTTCCAAACAACTTATTTGTATCGTTTTCAATTGGAGTTTCTTTCACCGGATTAATAATGATGCTTGTATGATCAGCAAACAGTGTCATTTCTGCTTCCTGTTTCAGATAGAAAGGGAGGTCGTTCACATATATCATGCACAGAAGGGGACCAATGGTTGAACTCTGTAGAGCACCTAATGTTATTTCACACCAGTTAGATGAAGTGGCAAACATATTTAAATCACTTAACCCATACAAGCAACCTTTTTACTTCCTGTTCTGTAGGTACGACATAAACCACTCATATGCTATTCCATTTATACCATAGAACTGTAATTTCTGTAACATAATGTAATTGTTCGCACGATCAAATGCTTTGGACAAGTCACAGAAAATTCCTATTGGTGAAATTTTACTATTTAAAGACTCTATTATGTGGACAGTGAAATTGTATATTGCTGTCTCAGTGGAACAGCATTTTTGAAATCCGTACTGTGGTTTACCCAAGTATCGCATTACTGCTGAGATGGCTAACCACTCATGAGTATATTACTTTCTCGAAGATTTTTGAAAATGCTGTAATCAAGGTTAGTGGCCGATAATTACTGAAATCAGTGGTGTCCACCTTTTTATAGATCGTCCTGACAATGGCATACTTTAACCGGTGTGGGTAAGTGCCTTGAGTTTATGATGCATTACATATGTGATTCAAAACACCAGCTGTAATTGCTCCAAATAGTTTTAATATCTAATTAGAGATGTCATCTACTCCAACAGAACATTTATTTTTCAAAGAATTAGTAATTTTACTTATTTCACAAGAGCTTGTTAGGTGGAACTTAATTTGACTAAATTTTTCAAAACAGACTCTTCCATGTACTGCCTGGCTTTTTATTTTGAACTGTTCTCACCAATTTTTTCTCCTACACTTAAGAAATGGTTGTTAAATACATTAGCTACTTGTGGACTGTTGGTTTACGATAGTATCGTTCTCCTTAATATTAATACTACCTACCCCAGTGGTTACTACTCCTGTCTGTCTTCTAACGACATTCCGTATTGATTTGATTTTATTGCCGAAGTTGTTAATTTCTTCTCTGACATACATATTTCTTGATTTCCTTACAACTTTTCTCGGTATGTTACAATAATTTTTATAGTGTAAAACTACTTCTGCATCTTTACTAGTTGTTGCTGTCTCATAAAGTTTTCTTTCGCTTTCAGAAGAAACTTTAATACCTGTAGGAATCCAAGGTTACTTTTAAAAGTGTGTGGTGCTACATTTAGTAATTTTCTTTGGGAAACAATGTTCAAAAAGGGATATAAATTTATCAAGAAGTATGTTGCATTTATCGTTAGCATGTGGATCATTATATACATCTCCCCAATTAACAATTATTAAGCTTTCTTTGAAGTGCTCTGTGGATACCGAGTTGAGCGACCTTACAATTTTACTTAATGGTTTCTGAACTGTACACCCTGTTAGGTTTTGTAAGTTAAACATTTGTGCATCATGGTCTGACAATCCATTTACAAAAGGGAAAGCAGGTGTTTGTTTTACATCCTCTTTCTGTGCAAATACATTACCTATTAGCGTGCTACTGTTTTGTGCCATAAGTGTAGCGAAATTGATCACTGATTCTAAGCTATATGTTGTTAATAACACTTCTATTTCACTTCTTCTCTCAGAGTTATTTAGAAAGTTTACACTGAAATCACCACAGTTTAATAACTTGTTCTTTTTGTCTGACAGACAGCATAGTAGGGATCAAACGTTTTTATGAATAGCTCCCAGTCTCCTAATGGGGACCTGTACACTGTTGCTAACATCAACACTACATTATCTAGCTGAAGTTCACATGCACAAACCTCAAAGTGCTGATCAACACAAAATTTGCTCATCTCTACAGTTTTGCATTTACACCATTGTTTTATGAAAATGGCAACTCCTCCTTTATCCGTCCTAGATGTACAAGTGTAAGATGCTAAATTATACCCACTTATACTTACACAATTCACGCCCATAATTACATGCTGTTCAGACAGACAGAGTATGTCAATCTCATTCTTATTTTCCAGATCATCTAATCACACTAATATCTGATCTACTTTATTTTTATTCCCCTGATATTTTGATGAAGTAAGTTGATACTGCTCTTGGCTTTACCCTTATTTACTGTACATAAAGTTCCTTTTCTTCCATTTATCTTCATTGTCATCTGTCTGGACTTTGGCTTTAACCTAAAAAATTTGTCTCCCGGACCCATTAACCACAGGGATCACTCATTGTGTGACTGTGGACCCCCTTACAGTTTCCACTAGTAGAGAAGCTAACTCATTTTCCCCATCCTATTCAGGTGCAGGCCATGTGTAGTGTACCCCCACCTACCAACATCATTTACTGGAACAACACTTATGTGAGATTTTGCCGGTGTCTGGAGCATCCTGTTCAGCTCAGTGCTAACATGCCTTACAGCAGTGTTTACCCAGGGCTGATCACGGCGCTGAAAGACCTTCACAAACCCCACATTTGTGTGCTCAGTTTCTGCTCCTATTTTATCCAGGTCACTCCTAATACTGTATCTTGGATTCATAGCCAGGCTGTTTCCTGCTCCCCCAACTATAATTATCTGATCTTCCTTCCCAAAGTCCCTGCATAGCTGATCTAACTTTTCTGTCACCTGGCTAAGGCTAGCACGTGGTTTCACAAAACTTGTGACTTGGTACACTGCACCTAATTTTTCCTCCCTTAACCTACATAATTCCAAGTTCGTGTTTTCTAATTCAGCCTTAAGGGCACAAATTTTTGCCTCCTGTTCAGCGATTTTTCTGTCCTTTCTACATAACCTAAACTGCGATGGAAAGGCTGAAAATTATTTACAAGTTCATCGGGCCCTCCATCGGTAATTCTAGAATTCAATATGCTACTGGCCCACCCTTACACTTGATGACAGATTCCAGTCTCGCAGGCATACGTTCAGTCAGGTTCTGAAAGGTTTCTAAGGGAATGGCAGCCCATTCTTTACTGTGTGTTGCACTGAGGAGAGGTATCGATGTCGATCGGTGAGGCCTGACAAGAAATCGGCTTTCCAAAAGACCCCAAAGATATCCTATAGGATTCAAGACAGGACTCTGTGCAGGCCAGTCCATTACAGGGATGTTTTGTCGTCTAATTACTCCGCCACAGGCAGTGAATTAAGAACAGAAGCTCGATCGTGTTGAAAGATGTAATCGCCATCGCCTAATTTCTCCTCAGCAGTGGGAAGCAAGAAGGTGCTTAAAACATCAATGCAGGCCTGTGATACTGCGACGCAAAACAACAAGTGGTGCAAGCCCCCTCCATGGAAAACACGACCACACCATAACACCATCGCCTCCCAATTTTACTGTTGGCACTAACACGCTCGCAGATGACGTTGACCAAGCATTCGCCATACCCACATCCTGCCATCGGATCGCCATATTGTGTACCGTGATTCGTCACTCCACTCACCGTTTTCCACTGTTCAATCGTCCACTGTTTACCCTCATTACACCAGGCATGGCGTCGTTTGGCCTTTACCGGCGTGATGTGTGGCATATGAACAGCCGCTCGACCATGAAATCCAAATTTTCTCACCTCCCCCCTAAATGTCATAGTACTTGCAGTGGATCCTGATGCTGTTTGGAATTCCTGTGTGATGGTCTAAATATATGTCAGCCTATTACATATTACGACACTTTCGACTGTCGGCGGTCTCTGTCAGTCAACAGATGAAGTCGACCTGTACACTTTTGTGCTGTATGAATCCCTTCACGTTTTCGCTTCACTATCACACGGGAAACAGTGGACCTATGGATGTTTAGGAGTGTGGAAAATCTTGGGTACAGACGTATGACACAAGTTACACCCAATCACTTGATCACCTTCGAAGTCTGTGAGTTCCGTGGAGCGCTCTATTCTGCTCTCTCACGAAGACTGACGACACTGAGGTCGCTGACATGGAGTATCTGGGTATCTGGCAATAGGTGGCAGCACAACGCACCTAATATGAAAAACTTTTGTGTTTGGGACTGTCCGGATACTTTTGATCACATATTGTAAGGGTACATGTATGGGCCTTTGGCTCCGAATATCGGTGATATTTCTTTGAATGGTTCGCACGCTAACACTTCTTGATCGCGCAGCACTGAAATCTGCAGCAATTTGCAGAAGTGTTGCATCTCTGTCACCTTGAACGATTCTATCCATTCGTTGTTGGTCCCATTCATGCAGGATCTTTCTCCGGCCTCAGCGATGTCGGAGATTTGGTGTTTTACCGGATTCCTTATATTCACGGTACACTCGTGAAATGGTTGTACGGTAAAAACCCCACTTGATCGCTACCTCGGAGATGCTATGTTCCGTCGCTTGTGCGTTGACTATAAAACCAGCTTCAAAGTCACTTAAATCTTTATAACCTGCCATTCTAGCAGAAGTAAACGACCTAACAACTGCACTCGTTGGCGGCCGGTGTGGCCGAGCGGTTCTAGGCGCTAGAGTCTGGAACCGCGCACGGCTACGGTCGCATGTTCGACTCCTGCCTCGGGCATGGATGGGTGTGATGACCTTAGGTTAGTTAGATGACCTCAGAAGTTAAGTCCCATTAGTGCTCAGAGCTACTTGAATTTGAACTGCACTTGTTGTCTTATATAGGCGTCGCCGACCGCAGCACCGTATTCTGCCTGTTTACATATCTTTGTATTTGAATACGCATGCCCTTACCAGTTTCCTTGACCCTTCAGTGTAAATATCAAACGGAAGTAAAATGGTCTAGTGAATTCGCATTGTAGAGACGGTTATCTTCAAATGTGGTACATATTTGCAGCAGGTATATTAAATCATATTAAGGTTGAAACTTCCTGGCAGATTAAAACTGTGTGCCCGACCGAGACTCGAACTCGGGTCCTTTGCCTTTGGCGGGCAAGTGCTCTACCAACTGAGCTACCGAAGCACGACTCACGGCCGGTACTCAAAGTTTTACTTCTGCCAGTACCTCGTCTCCTACCTTCCAAACTTTACAGAAGCTCTCCTGCGAACCCTGCAGAACTAGCACTCCTGAAAGAAAGGATATTGCGGAGACCTGGCTTAGCCACAGCCTGGGGGATGTTGGTAGAGCACTTGCCCGCGAAAGCCAAAGGTCCCGCGTTCGAGTCTCGGTCGGGCACACAGTTTTAATCTGCCAGGAAGTTTCATATCAGCGCACACTCCGCTGCAGAGAGAAAATCTCATTCTGCATATTAAGGTTGTTGTACGAAAAAGTAATGAGTAAAAGAAAAATGACATTCAAAACATTTAGGAAACATTTTTGATCGTGTTTCGTATTGTTGTTACTGTTACTAACTAATACAATGTACTAATTTTATGTAGTTTACTGATTAATAGTAAGGTCGGCCAGGTTGGAAATAGTGGGCGCTGGATACTTTTTGCCTTGAAAATCGCTGTGCCTGCCGGTAAGTGGTCAGACAGTTCTAATATACATCACCATTGTTCACAGAGAGGTTGACAGAGGAAGCTTGTTCAATTATTTTCAGTAAATTCTTTTTTGTTTTTGAGAAGCCAGATGTAAGATGATGTCTTTATTTTCTTCAGAACAATTAGAACAACTACGGAACTGACACCTAGATGTTCCACATGCTCGAGACGAAAATAAATCATTTATGTTATTCTTACTATCTTACTTAAATGAAGAGTAATAATTTATTTCTGTATCGACGTTCAAACAAAGTCTTTCATCCAACAAATGCAGTTCCTTATTACTTATTTCACTTTCACAGTTCTTCCTGTGAATCACTCATGTCGACGTGGCGTCCGATCGGGTAAAGTGCCCGCACTACTCGTGAGAAAAGTGGCCAAAGTGTTCACCGCAACGAGAATTAGTTGCTTGTAAAAAACACCCCTAATACAACAGATAAAACTAACTTCCAAACCATTTCATATACAAATCTATCTACATCTACATCTACGTGACTACTCTGCAATTCACATTTAACTGCTTGGCAGAGGGTTCATCGAACCACAATTATACTATCTCTCTACCACTCCACTCCCGAACAGCGCGAGGGAAAAACGAACATCTAAACCTTTCTGTTCGAGCTCTGATTTCTGTTATTTTATTTTGATGATCATTCCTACTTATGTAGGTTGGGCTCAACAAAATATTTTCGCATTCGGAAGAGAAAGTTTGTGGCTGAAATTTCGTAAATAGATCTCGCCGCGACGAAAAACGTCTTTGCTTCAATGACTTCCATCCCAGTTCGTGTATCACATCTGCCACACTCTCTCCCCTATTACGTGATAATACAAAACGAGCTGCCCTTTTTTGCACCCTTTCGATGTCCTCCGTCAATCCCTTCTGGTAAGGATCCCACACCACGCAGCAATATTCTAACAGAGGACGAACGAGTGTAGTGTAAGCTGTCTCTTTAGTGGACTTGTTGCATCTTCTAAGTGTCCTGCCAATGAAACGCAACCTTTGGCTCGCCTTCCCCACAATATTATCTATGTGGTCTTTCCAACTGAAGTTGTTCGTATTTTTTACCCCCAGATACTTAGCTGAATTGACAGCCTTGAGAATTGTACTATTTATCGAGTAATCGAATTCCAACGGATTTCTTATCGAACTCATGTGGATCACCTCACACTTTTCGTTATTTAGCGTCAACTGCCACCTGACACACCATACAGCAATCTTTTCTAAAACGCTTTGCAACTGATACTGGTCTTCGGATGACCTTACTAGACGGTAAATTACAGCATCATCTGCGAACAACCTCGCATCGCCATTCTATCCATTTGTGTTAATTTTCAATTTATTAAGTTACAAAAATAGCCAGTGTTATGTTATATTTGGCCGAATACAAAAGTCCGATTGAAACGGTCTCCTGCAAGCGCTTGCCATTCTTTGAGGCACTAGGGAATCAAGATTCCTAAAAAATGTGCCTGTAAATCTAAAAAACAACATGGGATCCTATTGCCATGATCTTGTCCACAGCACCCACTTACGTACGGAAATTAGGTCGCTATCTAAACCTTAAGAAAAATTCATGTAATTTCAGTACATTACTTTCTTTCTCAGTCAGGAATATTTGTTGTGATGGCTTACAACATGTAGATCCAGATGTGTAAGTGGTAGGCTTATGTCAATAACCATAGTTTAGTGAAATTTGAATTTCTCTTTGAGTGGTCACTTTACTCCCCTCCTTCCCATCTCCCTATGCTGCCCGAGGTGTTGCGTTACAATGTCAGTAATGTCTCCTGAGCAAAAAATTTCACGTCCACTAATCTAGCCTGACCAGCTATGCTCGAGAATCGGACGAAAAGGTGTTTTCTAAGCCACTTATTTCGTAGATAAATTACATTCTATTAAGATTCTCCCGATGAGTCTGTCTGGCATCTGCTTTTCCTACTACTTCCTTTATGTGGTTATTCTATTTTAGATCTTCCTGGATGTTTACTTCTAGGTATTTTGCTGTAGTTAATATTCCCAGTGATTCGTTACCAAAAGTGTAGTTGTACAGAAGCAGATTACTTCGCCTTTTGTGCGCATTATGTTATATTTATTTTTCTTCAGGGTCAGCTGCAGCTTCTACATCAATCATTGATCGTCTACAGGTCTTCTTGCAATTACTTAAGTCATCTAGCGATGCTGCCTTCTTACAGACAACTGCATCTGCCAGCAGCCTAGTAGAGATTCTGACTGTATCCACTATATCATTTGTACATAGTTAAATAGTACGGTCCTACTACAGTCACTTGGTCTATTCCTGAAATTGCCTTCCCTTTTTTCGACTTTGTTCCGATAAGAGCGAAATGTTGACCTTTGTCTGCAAGGGAGTCCTGAATCTATTCACAGACCCGAACAGATACTCGGTAAGCTCACTAAACAACAGTGCAGAATTGTATAAATGCCTTCCTGAAGTCAAGGAGCACGGCATCAAATTGGGCACGTACGTGTACAGGACTCTGTATCTCGTGGACTAACAGAGTGAACAAGAAATACAGATGACCACGGCACAGCGCATGCCGTCGCTTGCTCTGGCTGGTGCTACAGACACTTGGCGGCTGCCAGGGTCAAGAAGATAAGTAGTTCTTATTGCGGCACTCCCTTGTCGCGACACAGCAGGTATGCTGTCGCCTAGACCACACCAAACAGCTCTCCATCATTACGTTCACTGGGAACTCAACACTAGGTCGGCTTATTATAAGATGCAGATGCTTTTTTAAATCTGACTCTATGTGGAACCTGGGAATGTCAGCGATCGTAGTTGTTTGTAATGGTGAAAGAAGGTACTGCAGTCAGTCGTAACTTGTGTATATTGTATCAGATCTAAACTTCGATCACTGAGTGACCATCTTCATTGCTGAAGTTAGTACAGGAATCGATTAAAATACCACTGCATGAATATTAACTCCGAAGTACAATTGTATAAATTTCACATGCAAGTGTGTGGGTGAAATTAGATAACGTTAACACATTTCAGCCGTTATTTGGCATAATGTCTCTTGGACTAGACACGTGAAAAGTTCAAATTGCACTGAGGCTGCTGATAACAAATGCCTCATAACTGGACTCAGCGTACACCATACATGACTATGTCTCCCTTGATCCAAACGTCGGAATACAATAATGCATTGTCTATACGTAGTTGGTTATTTGTACATAGCAAAAGTAGCCATTTTAAGGAAATACTTTTTTATCGACGTGCAACAGAATCGACTACAACAGTGAGTGATTTTAAAGCAGCAAAAATTCTTTACAGTCAAAGTGGTAGTAATGTGAACTATATAGTGTAGCTGGCTATTGGTATGTACTTAATTGCGAGGGTTCACTTCATGCATAAAGTCCTTCACCGACAACACTTTCGCAGTTCTGGACGGTTATACAGGGTGTTACAAAAAGATTAGGCCAAACTTTCAGGAAACATTCCTCACACACAAATAAAGAAAAGATGTTATGTGAACATGTGTCCAGAAACGCTTAATTTCCCAGTTAGAGCTTATTTTAGTTTTGTCAGTATGTACTGTACTTCCTCGATTCACCGCCAGTTGGCCCAATTGAAGGAAGGTAATGTTGACTTCGGTGCTTGTGTTGACATGCGACTCATTGCTCTACAGTACTAGCATCAAGCACATCAGTACGTAGCATCAACAGGTCAGTGTTCATCACGAACGTGGTTTTGCAGTCAGTGCAATGTTTACAAATGCGGAGTTGGCAGATGCCCATTTGATGTATGGATTAGCACTGGGCAATAGCCATGGCGCGGTAAGTTTGTATCGAGACAGAGTTCCAGAATGAAGGTGTCCCAACAGGAAGACATTCGAAGCAATTGCTTGGCGTCTTAGGGAGCACGGAACATTCCAGCCTATGACTCGCAACTGGGGAAAACCTAGAACGACGAGGACACCTGCAATGGACAAGGCAATTCTTCGTGCAGTTGACGATAACCTTCATATCTGCGTCAGAGAAGTTGCTGTTGTACAAGGTTACGTTGACCACGTCACTGTATGGAGAGTGCTACGGGAGAACCAGTTGTTTCTTACCATGTACAGCGTGTGCAGGCAGTATCAGCAGCTGATTGGCCTCCACGGGTACACTTCTGCGAATGGTTCATCCAACAATGTGTCAACCTTCATTTCAGTGCAAATGTTCTCTTTACGGATGAGGCTTCATTCCAACGTGAAAAAATTGTAAATTTTCACAGTCAACATGTGAGGGCTGACGAGAATACGCACACAATTGTGCAATCAACTCATCAACACAGATTTTCTGTGAACGTTTGGGCAGGCATTGTTAGTGATGTCTTGATTGGACCCCATGTTCTTCCACCTACGCTCAATGGAGCACGTTATCATGATTTTATACGGGATACTCTACCTGTGCTGCTAGAACATGTGACTTTACAAGTACGACACAACATGTGGTTCGTGCACGATGGAGCTCCTGCACTTCAGTAGAAGTGTTCGTACACTTCTCAGCAACAGATTCGGTGACCGATGAATTGGTAGAGGAGGACCAATTCCATGGCCTCCACGCTCTCCTGACCTCAACCCTCTTGACTTTCATTTATGGGGGCATTTGAAAGCTCTTGTCTACGCAACCCCGGTACCAAATGTAGAGGCTCTTCGTGCTCGTATTGTGGACGGCTGTGATACAATACGCCATTCTCCAGGGCTGCATCAGCGCATCAGGGATTCCATGCGACGGAGGGTGGATGCATGTATCCTAGCTAACGGAGGACATTTTGAACATTTCCTGTAACAAAGTGTTTGACGTCACACTGGTACGTTCTGTTGCTGTGTGTTTCCATTCCATGATTAATGTGATTTGAAGCAAAGCAATAAAATGAGCTCTAACAAGGAAAGTAAGCGTTTCCGGACACATGTCCACATATCATATTTTCTTTCTCTGTGTGTGAGGAATGTTTCCTGAAAGTTTGGTCACACCTTTTTGTAACACCCTGTAGAGACAACACGGCTCAGTATTTCTGCAGGGGACTTCCAACGAAATGTTGAGTCCATGATACGTCGTTTTGCTACACTACGCCGGGCAAAACACGGTCCGAAACGATACTGGGTGACTTTTGTCACCTCAATGTATACTTGTTTGATAGCAATTACGTACTTATCCGTAGCTACCTATATGAAGTAGTTCACGTTATTACCAGTTAGATGCTAAAGAATTTTTACCGATTTTAGCGCTTCAGTTTTCCCCCGATAAAAGTGCATTTTGCCGAAGTGCATATAGGGTGAGTCGCGAAAGACGTAACACCCCAATTATTCCGATGGCGATTGCACGTATCGACAAACGGTGTTCGGCGAGTCATAGCTGACTATGCGGCACATACTTTGGTACATGCACAATAATCAGAACGTTTATATTGACCGAGATAATGAGGCAAGTACATGTTTTTTTAAGTGGGACGCTGTCCTTTTTTTACAATCATTCGTACGCTCTCGAAAAGACACGTAAGGTGATGTAACGCATGTTGCTGTTGTGATTCAAACGTCGCTTAAAAACGCTGGGAAATATTGTACGATTGAAGGTCGAGGCGGTCGGAAGCAGCTGCAGACTGTAAACACGCCTCGCGCGACTCGCAGGCCAGTTGCCGTGCTCTATTACGTAGGTAAATCCTCATCCGCCCTCTTTTAAGCAAACTTTGAATCACAATAGCAACATGCGTTACATCACTATACGCGTCTTTTCCAGACCGTTAGGATTATGATAGAAAAGTATAGCATCCCATTTAAAAAATATGTACTTGCCTCATTGACGTCACTGAGTCCATCTGTGAGATAGCAATAAACAGCAGCTCAAGTGCAGTTTAAACTCCTGACGTATCTAGTCCAAGATGGACACCGCCAAATAACGGATGAACTGTGTTAATTTTGTCCGCTGATATGTACCATACATTTATATGCGAAAATTGTATAATTGTACTTTGGTGTTAGCATGTACACGATTCCAGTTTAGTTGGTTAGTGTATTGCCTGTAACACTGAAGATGGTCGTTGAGTGATCGAAATATACATCTGCTACAATAAACACTAGTTGTGACTGACTGCTGAATCTTCTTCGACCACTTGAGATGTGAATGCTATAAAAATTTTCTCGATTCTCATGCCGTGTCATTTCGAAGCGGTATCGCAGCATTTCGGAAGAGATTCATTTTCTTCTCATCCTCTGGCGGAGCGCCAGTGTATCACAAACAGTCCGTCGGTTTAAGACCGTCGTACAAGAGCGACTTTCTGGTCAAAATCGAGCACTCGTTATGGGTGCGTGTCCTGTGCTTGCGTGTAAATCAGCCGCCAGTCACTTCACCAATGGATCAGTGATGTCAATTATCAGTTGAATGTGCCCAGCGTAGAATTCTAAAATCTTGAGTACGCTGCAGACGACATAGAGGACGATTCGAAAATATAATGTCACCCCGTAGAGGAAGTTTGAAAGTTTTGTTTATGTTTATCCAGACACTTAATATGAGGTCCACGTTTTGCTCATTTCACACATCACCTGACAGGTTCCTATTTACTGACTAGAGAGCTTGAACAGTTTGACTTATCAGCTTTTGAAGAGCAGTTATTTATGAACCACTACAGAAAAAAAGTCGCAAGGTGTGAGGTCTGGTGACCTGCGAGGCCGAAAGCAATGAACAAGATCTTATCCTACACCTCTTCCAATCCATCGTGGTGGGATGTTGTTGTTAAGATCACGCAGCATCTCAAGGTGAAAATGAAACGGGGAGCCGTATGCATGAAAATAAATAATTGAAATCATCGTGTGGTAGAGGAAACAACCAATATGGTACCGAGCGAGGTGGCGCAGTGGTTAGCACACTGGACTCGCATTCGGGAGGACGACGGTTCAATCCCGTCTCCGGCCATCCTGATTTAGGTTTTCCGTGATTTCCCTAAATCGTTTCAGGCAAATACCGGGATGGTTCCTTTGAAAGGGCACGGCCGATTTCCTTCCCCATCCTTCCCTAACCCGAGCTTGCGCTCCGTCTCTAATGACCTCGTTGTCGACGGGACGTTAAACACCACTAACCTAACCTAACTAACCTAACCAATATGGCAGCATGCCCAGGTATGACATTCCTGTCAGTTTCCTCCGCAAAAATGAAAGGTCCGTAAACTCTGTGAACATAAATGGAACAACAGTCAGTTTCGGCGAGTCTCTTACATGTTCGATGATGACGACAGGATTTTGTGTCACCCCCAAATTATTACATTATAATCGTGTACGTTACCCGATAGATGAAACGTCGATTCGTCAGAAAAAAATGAGTTGTTCGGAAAAAGTGTTCTCTGTCATATGCTGGAGAATTGAGACGCAAAATTAGTGCCATCTGTTATGGTCTCCGGGACGCAGTTGCTGCAGTAACTGCACCTTGTAAGTTTTCTTACGCAGGTGCCCTTTCAGAACATGCCACACTGTTGTTTGAAGAAGCTGAAGTTCCTAACCTGCCCGCCTTGTGGATTTACGAGGTTCAAAATGGGTCAAATGTCTCTGAGCACTATGGGACTTGACTTCTTTGGTCATTAGTCCCCTAGAACTTAGAACTACTTAAACCTAACTAACCTAAGGACATCATACACATTCATGCCCCAGGCAGGATTTGAACCTGCGACCGTAGCGGCCGCGCGGTTCCAGACTGTAGCGCCTAGAACCGCGCGGCCACTCCGGCCGGCGGACTTACGGGGGCTCCGTGTGAACGCATCTCGGATACGCCCCACATGTTCAACGTATATGCTTGGCTGACTTGTGCTCTTCCCTCTACATTTGCAACCAACTTCTAAGACTTTCGTACGCCAGTAGTAAATCAGCTTGTACAGAGGCGGCTTCTTACTGAATCGTTGGCGGAATGCACGTTGTAACTGAACAATGGCTTGACTTGGCGCTCATTCCAATACACAGAATGATTTCTCTTGTGGTCTAGAAGCCATGTGAAAGAGTTTTATGTTTTACAGTTTGTCTGTAAGAACAGCTGAAGTCTGTTCTTTCTTTTTGAATCATCCGGTATATTAATGACCCAGTAGATAATGTCGGAAAACTTTTCACGGATGATGCTCTTGCACACACAGAAAACTGTACACACTGGAAAACTGTACCGAAATCCAGGAATAACTGCAGAAGGTCGACGCTTGGTGACGGCAATGGTAACTGGCTCTCGACATAGATAAATGTAACTTACTGTGAGAACATAGAAACAGACCACCTGGCTAGCCACGCGGTGTAATGTGCTGCTTTCCGAGCGGGAAGGCGTGCCGGTCCCCATCACGAATCCGCCCGACGGATTGGTGGTGAGGTCCGGTGTGCAGGCCAGCCTATGGATGGTTTTTAAGGCGGTTTTCCATGTGCCTCGGCGAATGCGGGCTGGTTCCCCTTATTCCGCCTCAGTTACACTATGTCTGCGATTGCTGCGCATACACTTTCTCCACGTACGTGTGTACCATAATTACACAACCACGCAAAAATTGTGGTTAGGTTCGTCAGATGGGGGGGGGGGGCGTCAACATGGGACCCAACTACAGAGTAACCTTGGGGCACTGTAGCCTGTTGTACAGTGGGGTTGTGAACCACTGAGGGCTACGGGGGTAACGAAGCCTCTCCGTCGTTTCTAGGTCCTCTGTTCAATACACAGTACACATATGAAGGCCCCTTATTGTATGTTACACTATTGCAGAAGAATCACTGGAAGCAGCTGCTTGTATTAAATATCTAGACGCTTGCATACGGAGCGATCTGAAGGGGAACGACTGCATAAAACTAATCGCGGGAAAGTCAGAGGCCACACTGAGATATTCTGGAAGAATCTTAAGGAAATATGGCCCATCAACAAAGAAAGTGGCTTACAAAGCAGTCGTTCGGCCAGTACTTGCATCCTGGTCGTCAGTTTGGGATCCGTACCAGTTTTGATTAATACAGTAAATAGAGGAAATCCAAAGAAGCGTAACACGTTTCGTTTCAGATTCATTTAGTAATCACTAAAGCGTCACGGATATAGACAGTCAGTTCCAATGGCAGAGGCGCTCTGCCTCACGGCAAGGTCTACCGTTCAAATTCCGAGAGCCTACGTTCCTAGAACAGTCAGACAATATATTGACTCCTGCAAAGTTTATCTCGTAAAAAATCATTACGATGAAATTAGAGAGATCCAAGTACATACAGAGGGTTACCAGCAATCGTCGTTCCCGCGAACCATATGCGACTGGAACAGAAAAAGGAGGAAGTGACACTGGTTCACAAGGTACCCTCGGCGACACACCGTAAAGTGGCTTCCAGATTATAGATGTAGGCTAAATCTAGAAGCGTTCTTCCACAAGAGAGACGAAATACTCGAAAGCGAGAGAGTATTTACGTTTTACAACATCTGAATAAAAAAAAGGCCTACATTGTAGACAAATAAGACGTGCATGGATACACGTTTCTCAATAAAATTCTTTCAACAGTGAAAAATCGAGATCTATTTATCGAGAAAAATAATTTTCTACTTTATCTGAAAGTTGCAATTACAAAGAAAATAAGAGACAAAGAATAAATTAAAAATGCGTTATTTTCTGCCTTGTGAAAATTGTTTGATATGCTGTAAATATATCAGTTTTGTCGAGTAAATAAACCTACATGTTTTGGAAACGTTTGGACGACATATCTGATATTCATTTCTCAGTAGTGTAGAGAATTTATCAAGAACATCCGCTATGAATTTTTCTTTGGTAATTAATATATTAATTATAAGGTAAGCTTTCGTATACATAGTGATTTTAATTGTTGCCCACAAGCTGAAGGAGCAGATAGGAGAGTCGGAATACAGCAACTTTGGTATAGGAACTCGTGGTCTTGGAAAATATCCGAAGCCAATGAAATGTCAAGTGAATGGAGCTAATAGAGGATTATTCTAATCTGTTTAGTGTGGAAAAGCTATGGGACATCATGATAAGACGGAGAACCTACTTTTCTCACGAATTCTTCTAATCATACTGGATCCACTACTGCAGAACTATGTATTTTAGAGATCGATCAGTCCTCTAGGTCTCTGAAATGCTGCAGTCCTTATTCAAGCTATTACAGTAGGTGAACCGCACCCTTATTGTTTCCTCGTTAAGTCTCCTAGTGTCTGTGTTTAGTGTTCTCAATTCCAGGAGTCGCTCTAACACCTGTTCCCTAAGATATATGGCTAGGATAACGTTCGTTTAGCCAATGATTTGAAGCATACAGTCCCAACGGAAAACTGGCGGTTTCACAGAATACAACTGTTTTCCGCTAGAATATTAAATTTCTTCCCGCATAAGAAAGTCGTAAGCTACTTTGGTGTCCATACAAGTGTTTGTTTCCTGAGTACTTCCTGTATTACTTTTGGTTATTTCCTCCCCAGACATTCAGTATTTTCCATAGACTGTTTGAATAATATCTATTTCCCATACTCATCTCGATGCCAAATACTATTTTAGTGGGGATATGGTATGCTCCCATGGAACATCATAAGACCTTCAATTTACAAATTTTGTTAAGGTCGGGTGACACCAGTAGGGGGTCAATTGAAAGCGAGTATAATTGTTAGAAAGCCGACATTCAGAATAAGCAAATCTAGATCTCCAGTTACACTACAAAGACAACACGTTTCTGGGTCGTTTATAGCAATACTACAATTGCGTAATGAGAATTAAAAGTCTCCATATATAGCGAACGGTCGATAGAGTTTAATGAACAGTTGATGCCAAATATTGCTACTGGTCATGATCTTAGGGGTTTATCGAGCATGCTGGTTAGTACAATGGACTCACATTCAGGAGCACGAAGGTTCAAACCCATGTCCGGCTATCCAGATTCTATTTTCCGTGATTTCCCTAAATCTGTCCAGGCGAATGCCGGGATGGTTCCTTTGAAAAAGACACTGCAGACTTCCTTCCCCATCCTTGATCCACTTCGAGCTTGTGCTCCGTCTCTAATGACCTCGATGTCGACAACACGTTAAACCCTAATGTCCCTTCCTTCTTCGGTAGAGTATTTGAATATGGACACAATTCCGTAGTTTCTCTTTGGGGTTTCTATTTATGCAGCTACTTCACTTGAGTCATTTAAGCACTAAATTTCATTTTCTTTATCCATAATTGATGGTGTTCTTTATTAATAGTGTCGCTCCTCCATTACCCTCTAGCTTACCCGACGTTACCAATTTGTATCCTTAGAAATTAAGTGATGTTCAACGCTTGAACCACGTTTAGTTGAAAGCAGCAGTGCAAATATCAAAAATATGTAAGGAGGTTGATTGATTTGTTTACAAGATTCGCTTCTTCCAGTTCAAATTTTCATCAATATGTACGCTCAAACGTTAGGAGCATTGTACCCTACTTACTGACTGCTGTTAACGTGCTATATCACTTGTTAGTATGATTCTGTTTGTTGTACAGGACTGAATAAAGTGTGATTGCTTTTTAAAAATTTCCGGTGACAGTGTTGCACTGCATAGATCACTACGATCATTACTTATGAAGTTGAACAACTTTTCAGAATGGCATCAGCATGACATGATATTTCGTCTTTTAGAATTTTAAGAATTCTGTTAATTACAGTGAGGGTCGATGGTGCTACTTGTAGTTGCTGTATTTAGAACCTCATTGTTGAAAGTACTTACAGCTTGTGAATTATCATTCACAACATTGTCATTTAGTTTAACTGTTATGGTATCTTGCACACTGACTGGTTGTCCTGTCTCGCGTTTGACAATGCCTCATGTAGTTTTAATCGTTGTATCTGCGTTGTTTATTTTTATTAGCACGTGCATATTTCTGGACCTTCCCATGACTTTCCTTAAAATGCTACAGTACTTTTTGTAGTATGAAAGTAGTGTCGTATGCTGACTTTCTTTGGCCTGTATATAAATTTCCCTCTTCCTCTTACTTGAGGTTATTATATTCACGGAATTCACACATGTAACTTCCGTGTTAATGTCCATTCTGTGGCTCACTTGTTTTATGGTTTGAAAATACGTTTGTTACCTGTCTGCCATTCATTTCGGTGACTTTATCTACACTCTAGGACGCCCAGTTCAATAGATCGTGACGGTGACATCACTTAACAAGCTCTAATTATAACCAACATTGTCGTACTTGACAATGGCTTAAGGCAGAAATAATTACAGTAAAAAAATTAAAAAGTCTGTACGGTTAAAAGGCGTATATATAATTCAGATATTAGGTGGTGTTTTCATGTTCGCTTACAGCTGATATTGTACATAGTAAAATAAAAGTTATGGGGACTGAAGATGTGTTTGTTTCGTCCTAGAAATACTGATTGGGTATTGGATGGATTTCGAGGAGCCACTGCCTACACCAGAAGATCAACAGATTGAGATGGATCTGGTTGGATCTCTGAGATTTCTGGCGAACAGAATAAATGGGCAGAAAAGCGGTGCCCTATGCGCACTTGTGCAGTGAGTTTGAACACATGGACATTGGTACTATTTATTATTACATGACATCAGAGGTTGGACGGAAAAGATGCGATAAGGGAGAGCTAGTTCATTAGAATTAAATAGACTTGGAAAGGATATTGTAATTTTAAACACGTTCTTGCATTTACCCGAGGCCTAGGAACAGGAAGCAAAGGAAACGGAAGAGAAGCAGGATGTTTGTCCCCCTGTGTGAAATGTTATTGCTAGTAAAATCAACGAAAACCGAAACTAGAGAAGCTAGTGATGTTGGAAAGCCGGAGTCTAGAGCGAAGTTGACGTTCCCACTCATTCAAAGTTCTTCCGTTCCGAGCAGGCCGGGATTCTGGGCAGGTCAACCATTTCTGGAATGTTATTATCCACAAACGATTGCCACGGAGATGCTGCATTGTAACAGAGTGCATTGTCATCCTGATACAATCATCGTCTCCGAACGTTTCCTCTTTTGTACGTAAAATGTGATGATATCCTTCCCCATTTTGTGCTTCCTTCAGAGCAACAAGCGGATCACGCCCTAACCATGAAAAGCAGCCCCCGCCCCCCATGCCGTAACACCACCTCCTCCACACTTCACTGTTTGCTCTACGCATGATGCCAGATAGTGTTCTCCAGGTATTGGCCAAACCCAAACCCTTCCATCGGATTGCCACACGGTATATCGTGATTCATTTCACCAAACACTTGTTACCAGTCATCCACTGTCCAATGGCGTCGCTCTTTACACCACCTCAAGTGTCGCTGATCATCGGCTACAGAAATGTGTGCCTTATGAGAAGTTGTTTGACCACTGTAGGCCATTCTTTTAAAACCATAAGCACAGTCAGTGTGCTGACCAGACTGCTGGTAACTCTTTGGAACTCACGAGTGATTCCGTCTGCTGATTTCATGCGACCTTTAGCAATCGCCCTCCGCAATGCTGGGCAGTCCCTGTCAATACATGGGATCTGCCTGGTCTTTGTTTAGCTATGGTTTTTCCTTGACAATCAAATCACCAACAGTTGCGTTGGTCACCTACAGCCGGGGTGAAATGTCCCTTATTGATTTGTTACGCGAGTAGATTCCCCTGATTAGTGTATCTTCGAAGTCACTGAGCTCTTCTGACCCACCTATTGTGCTTTGCTGATTCTCTTTTAACAATACTCCCTGCCTCCTTTTGTAGTGACAGGTCCGCCTCTCGTGACAGCTAATGGTGAATTTTGTGTTACAAAGGGGTGTCCACATCTTCTGACGGGTAGTGTATTTACGACAGTAATAAAAACGGAATGGACGTGGCTAGACATTTAGTCTACAAGTTCTTTACTGTAGTCCTTTACATAAGAAAAGACCAAGAAGGTACGTAAATACTATCAGAAAAGATGAAAAGGCAACAGGAATGCGTATAGTTGTGAACCGTAAGGCATGAGGAGACCTTTATCAGGCCTTGGATGTCAAAGGGATGGTGGTGGTGATGACGAAGAAGAAGAAAAGAAGAAGAAGATGATGACGAAGATTTGACCATATAATGATAATCATTTGCCATAAATGTAATACTAGTAACTGAGTTAATACATAAACGTATATTCCAAAATCGGAAATGGATTAAAAAGAGTACTCACGAGCAGCTGTAGCTACAGATTACTGTTTAATATCGCTGAACAACAAACTGAAATTTAAGGGAATTGTCCAAAAGAATCGATGTGGAGAGAAATGGGATACTAAAGCACGGAACGATGTTGGATGTAGATAATGCTATAACGAATACCAAAAAAATACAGTCGACGAGGAACAGACACCTCTAAAAACTGGTGTCACAGAAAATTGACAGACAAAAGGGTACGAAGAAGGTAGTTGCGAAGAATCCTTGGGTAACAGAAGAAATAGTTCATCTGAGGCACTGAGAACCATAAGGGCCCAAAACAAGAACACAGAGTTTCGAGGAAAATAAATATTTGTGAAAATCAAATTTGTAGAAAAAGCGCCAGTCTCATTGGCTAGACTCTTTTTAAACCAAGTCTCAATTTCCTATATTTCATATAAAAAAATGGATCTTCTCTATCATATTAATGATAACTAGTCTCAGTCTCAAATGTGTTTTCCAAGGCACTTCTCTTGTGGATGAATGACTTTTCCTTAACATTCTACCAATTAATCTCAGCCTGGCATCCGCATTTCGTAGTGTTTGTTTTATATGTACATCCACTTTAGGTCGCTCCGAAAGGTTACTCCTACGCATTTTACGGTTGATACTGTTTCCATTGATTTGTCGCCGATATTGTAATTGCACATTAGTGGATTTATCTTACTATGTGTGCGCAGTATGTTACATTTATTTACGTTCAGCCCCTGCCCCACTCATCAATCCTCTGCAGCTCTTCCTGCAGTTCGCTGAAGTCTTCTCATGTTGTTACCTTCTTACACATAACCACAATATCGAAAACAGCCCCATGCAGCTTCAGACGTTGTCGATTAATTCACTAACGTAAAGACGGCGGCTTTATAACACTCCTTTCGGATACTCCAGAAATTTCTTTCAGAATTCAAATTTTTTGGTATCATTTTTGGGAAACAGCGATATTGTAAGCCATATGAAATCAGTTAAAAAGCAGGCTAGATCGCGATGCTTATTTTTTTATAATGGCCAGTTTCGGCATAGTCTTAGGCTATCTTCAGACAGCACCATCAGCTGCCTACAACACTCAGTTGTACTTAGTCGCTGAAATTGTTTAGCAGCAATGGTTGAGTGCGGATTCATTTTATTTGGCGAAGAGGTTTGGCACCAGTCTGTGCCCACTCTTTTTTTTCAGGTTGGTGATAGTGTGCCCAGGTTTCATGTAACAATTCTCTCCAGAAGCCCATTACTTTCGACCTGAAAACGACGCAAAAGTTCCTCACAATTCAGCAGTCACCTGACGTGGCGCCACCGTTGTATTGAATCGAGCACCTCATAGACAAAATTATGTGCTAAGCAGCACTAACATCCAAAACAGTGACTGGTTAGTTTAAATTTGGTCTACAGTTTTCCTTCACAACAGCGGTAATGTTTTCATTCGTTACTGTGCTGCGTCCCTGAACCGGCCGCGGAACATCTTCCACAGAAATTTCTCCTCTTTTACGATTTTTACAACACTCGTACACTTGCTGCAGGGACAAAGATCAATCACCGTACTGTACTTCCATCCTGCGATGTATTTTCACATCTTTAACAGCTTCACTACTCCAGGACATATCTCAGATTCCTGTTGCAAGTGGTGCAAGTCGATAAGGTGTTGGCCACATTTGTACTGACATAGTTTTCTTTTCTATGATACAGTAACAGACTACTAACTGCTCGTCATTTGTCGAAATGCAAGGATAACTTCTGCCAGATTCCAAACCAATGGTACAACTTTTAGGAATTTTATGCCACTTTTGAGGATTTCATTTGGATCGCCCTTGCAAATTGGTTGTTTCTTCTGATCTCAGAGGACAGCCTATGATGATATGGTTGGCATCGCCCTTTAGCCACACTCACACGAAGCTATTTCTCTCCACTGCAGTCGATGAGGATCCTATCTAAATTTTCCACGGCGGAAACAAAGGCTAAACAGTATCGCTAGAAAATTCTGTTATACCCTCTAGAATCGTACCGCGATCGTAACGGTATGTTCGTCCCTATTTACAGATTGTGTTGTCCCTCATGTTGGTAAGAAATACGCAAGTTTTTGTTCCATTTTGCACAAAATTGCACTCACAGACGGTGGTGTAGGTCTGCAATCGGATCCGCCATAGTTCTTTGTACTTCGCTTGGGTATCGACAACTTAATCTCCCCTTTCCGCCGACAACATAACAGTGTTTATGCGACGTTGAGACTACGTGAGGTGCTCCATATGTGCAGGCGACTTAATTTCATCACAGGGTTGTGACTGTTACTTCTTTGATGTTGTCTGTACAATTAAGCACGGAAGCCGGACATAGTCTACGTAGAACGTAACGGAACTATAAGATGTGTCGTGGTAGTCAAACGTCCCGTATTCAGTCCCCCGTTTTTCATAAGATTTTTTTCTGAAAAGTTTAATTGGTCCTCACCTCTTGAAGTGCTGTATATATTTACGGGGCATTTCAGGCATTTCATTATTGTATTCCAACCCCGTCCCCCCCTCTCCCGTAAGCAGATTCCCTGAGATAAACAAATAGATAAACGTATATACAAATGTGGCTCAGGATCAGAATTACAAGACGCTCTGATGCATCTTTATCATGATGCAGCAGCCCTTCCCCCCCCCCCCCTCTCCCGCCTCCCCTCTCCACCCCCGGACGCTTTGCTATCGCCACCTTTCAGCAACGGTGGATTCTTCTGAAGAGAATAGCCTGTTACATAAACGTCAAAAATCAGTTGTGCTGACGTTTGAGAAACGACAGCTGGTACAATGTCTATCACATTCCTTAACTTATAGCTAAAAAGTCTATGATCGCGCCGTGCTAGACACAGTAGACTGATGAAAAAAAACAACACAATAAATAACGCAATATTGGTTGTAAAATTATCGTGCACCTTGTGTGGATGTTTAACGAAAGAAATGATTAAGTACAAGATATAAAGTGATTTTTGAGGCAGTTAGGTGCCCTGATACGCGGTGACTTGAAATTTGTTACTCAACGATACATTCGAAATATCTTGTGATAAAACGCGATAATTTTCATACAGGTAAACATCACAAGACACCGCGCCACACAATATCGCACTATGGAGACTGAAACAGGGGTGAACATCCAGAAATCGGTTAGAAGTTAGATCCGTGTACGAAGCAATTTTACCACAACATGTTAGGAAGCAACATGCAAAGGTAAAAAAAAAGCCGTCTTCGTGGTAAGCACTAACACTCACGGTCACTGCTGGACTCGAAGATAAGGTGAAGACCTCAGACAAGGCCAGCCGTTTCGGCACTTGTTTAGTAGCTCGTTTGTGTAAATTTGTCGTATGTTCCTATAGGACCAGACTGCTGAGGTCATCGGTCCCTAGGCTTACACAGTTTTTAATGTAACTTTAAGGACAACACACACACGCACCCATGCCCGAAGGAGGACTCGAACCTCCGACGGGAGAAGCTACGAGAATCGTGGCAAGGCGCCGAAGACAGCTTGGCTACCTCGTGCGGCAACCACCTAAAATGAAGAACTCTAAGATATACTGACGGAAAAAAAATCACAACACCGAAAAATAATTAATGTAGAGTAATGAAATTTCAAGAACACATTTCTCTAGATAACATATTTAAGTGATTACCAGTGCAAAATCACAGTTTAATGTAAATGCAAGGTAAGGCGTTGCAAATGTGAAATGCTGGTACATTAATGACCGGCGTAAACGCCAGAATGTTGAACACAAGAATGCAAACGTGCATGCATTGTGTAGTAAGGGTGCCAGATGTCAGTGTGTGCGATGGAATTCGACGCCTGTTGCACTTTGTCAGTCAATACCCGAACGGTTGACGCTGGTTGTGGATGACTATGGAATTGTCGTCCAATAATGTCCCAACTGTTCTCGATTGCAGACAGGCCTGGTAACCGAGCAGGCCGATGCAACATATCGATATTACTTGGAGCTTGTTGGACTACAACATCGTGCGTTATCCTGCTGGAAAACACCCCCTGGAACGCTGTTAGTCAGTGGCAGCACGACAGGTCGAATTGCCATCATTGGATCTGCGACTGAAACAACTTTCATCAGAAAACACAACAGACCTCCACCCTGCCTTCCAATGGGCTCTCGCTTGACACCACTGAAATCGCAAATGTCGTTGGTTTTTGGGTCGGAGGAATGCACACTACGGGACGTCTGGCTTTGAGCTGTTCTTGAAGTAACCAATTTGTAACAATTCGTTGTGTCAATGTGGTGAGAACCGCTGCTCAAATTGCTGCTGCAGATGAAGTAGGACGAGCCAGAGCCATACGCCAAACACGAAGGTCTTCCCGCTCGGTAGTGGTGCGTTACCGTCTGGAGCCCGGTCTTCCTGTGACCGTACGTTCTCGTGACCACCGTTGTCAGCAGTCATGTACAATGGCTACAATCCTTCCAAGTTTTTCTGCAATATCACAAAAGGGACATCCACATTCTCGTAGCCCTATTACACGACCTCGTTCAGAGTCAGTGAGGTGTTGATAATAACGTCTTTGTCGTATTAAAGGCGTTCTCGGATAACGTTAACTCACTACGTCCAATCTTAAAGGTAACTAACGCTCGTGACCGTTGTAGTGTGTATTTAAAGCAAACCTGATTTGCATCCGCATAGAGGCACTACTAACGCCCCTCTTATCCAGCTGGCGTGAATTTTGGAAGAGGGGGGATTAGTGTTTAACATCCCGTCGACAACGAGGTCATTAGAGACGGAGAACATGCTCGGTTTGTGGAACAATAGGTAAGAAAAACGGCCGTGCTCTTTCGAAGGAAACATCCCAGCACTTGCCTGAAGTGATTTAAGGAAATCACCGAAAACGAAAATCAGAATGGTCGGACGCTTGTTTGAACCGTCGTCCTCCCGAATGCGAGTCCAATGCACTAACCCCTGAGCCACCTCGCTCAGTCGTGAAATTTGCATAGACATAATCTGTCAAATTTTTGTTTATGTCGTACAACTTCTTTTTGGTGTTGCGATTTTTTTCCGTCACTTTATATTGGCTCATCATTCCCGACCCCAGTTTCTTGGGAAACTACCCTGAAGTTCATGCGCGCAGTCGATTCATAATTGACAGTAACAATGGCTAATTGAAATCTGAGCAGTTTTCAGTATCATCGTATATGGGACCTGCAGCGTCCGAGAAATAAATAAAAGAAACTTTCATGATTGCAACCGATGCAGGGTAAGATGTCATAAAACTGATAGTCAAAACTTGCCAAAAAGAAGATACCCCCAGTCTCTCCATAAGAAAACCACACCTATCACAAATGTTCCTGCTGTTAACTATATTGCCATTGTTTATAAATAATTTGTCATCATTTCTTTCTCCATTAGAAACTTCACTTTTCAGACTTAAATAAATGTGCACACAGTTCTGTAACATTTGCCTCATTTATGCAAGTATTGACTACATACAAGTCAAATTTGTGTTAGATACACAGATATTGTTTATAAATAATTTGTCATCATTTCTTTCTCCATTAGAACCTTCACTTTTCAGACTTAAATAAATGTGTACACAGTTCTGGAACATTTGCCTCATTTATGCAAGTATTGACTACATACCAGTCAAATTTGTGTTAGATACACAGAAAATAGTGCTCTGTCTACTAATTTATTCATTATTGACACATTTGTTATTTGGGTATAATTATTAATCAGTCAGTATATTCCTTAAATACGATACGCGCCATTCCTAAGTACTGTATGATTCCTTAAAGTGGTACACTGTCGCCTGTGACCCAACCAATAGCCACACAGTGGTGTAGCGCGGGATGCCGCACCTACCATACGCCAGGGAAACAACCGCGGGAGACCACAATTCAGCAGTAACCTCATTGCTGAAAAAGAAAAGCTGTCAAACAAAAAATTCGTAGGCCAGAAAACCATGCCAGTGATCAAAGCTGTGGCAAGTACTCTAAATGGAAAGGAAATTGAGGAGATTAATCCTGTTTCCGACATTTGTTTGGAGAGTGACAACAGCATGGATTAGGTCGCTCTGTTTGCAGAATTCACACCAGATCCTATTGTAATGATCTATCAGGCAAACGTAGGTGGAAGACATTATATCTTGGCTAAATTAAGATAGGAAAGAGGAATCCATGCAACTACAGATGTCTGCGCCATACGAAAAAGGACTGTAAAATGACCTAGAAGTTATGGCTCTAGGGACTGTGGACAAGGACAACAGTTTTCATATTAAAAAAAAAAGACAATTCCTCATGTTGCTAATGCGGTGGAAAATATATCGGTCGTTCAATAAATTATCCACATTTTATAAAAAAAAGGCATTAATATACATAGACGAACATCTTTGTTGGTGCTTCACATTTGATGTTTGTTCTGTGCGCCGGCGAAGTTTCGGACCGTTCTGACAGATGGCAGAGCCGTAGTACAGCGTCAAAATGACGTCTACAAACGACTTGTGTTCCAAGCAGCTTGCCGTTATGGAATTCTTTTGTGCAGAAAAAGAAACTGTGGGATGCATCTATAAACGTTCGTGTGCAGTGTATGGCGATGCTGCATTTGATAGGAGTACAGCTGGGCGATGGGTAAAGGACGTTACAGCCTCAGGAAATGGAGAAACAGAGCTCCACGATCAGCCACCCCCGGGACGTCCTGTCACAGCCACTGCTCCAGACATGCTGAATCGTGTGGATGCCTTTATCCGTGACGACCGGCGCAACACAACTCAGCAACTGGCTCTTCAGTTGTCGGTCAGCATTGTAAGTGCGTCTGCAATGATCGAGACTCTCGGATATTCAAAGAGGTGCTCACGATGGGTTCCACGAATGCCCAAAGCGGACCACAAGATTCAAAGAAAGGCCATTTCATCTGAATTGTTGGAGCGTTATGAGATTGACGGAGAGGCCTTTCTGTCACGGATCATTACTGGAGACGAAAGCTGGGTGCACCGCTTTGCGCCGGAAACAAAAAGGCAGTCAATGGAGTGGCATCATCCTCATTCACCTCAAAAGAAGAAATGCAAAACAACCTCCTCTGCCGGAAAAGTCATGGTGACAGTCTTCTGGGATTGTGATGGCGTCATTCTCGTGGATGTGGAGGGTGTCAATCATCAGTTCAGAAGCATGCGTGAAAACTCTCAATAAACTCAAGAACTGTTTCCATCGTTTTCGATCGGACAAGAATCCAGCAGAAATTACTGTCCATTTGCTAGTTATCAACAAAAAATATTGGAGACTACGAATTTTACTAGGCCGTTTAAGGTACAAAATGGATTTTGCAGCAGTATTTGCCTGTTAATGATAACTTTTATTCATAGATATTAAGTGTTACATATTATATATTGGGTGTTCCATAAATAATGTAATATTTTTAATTATAAAACACATACTTTATTTGAAAACACTAGTATTATAACGTCAACAGTCAATACGGAACACAAAGACTGAGATTAAACATGAAACAGGCAAATGTGTTCCACCACGCTTCGTCTGCAGACTTCCACAAAATTTTCCACTATACGAGAGCAAAGTTTCGCTTAAATTTTTACCAACGACGCGTCTAATTTCTGCCTTGGGTTGAGGGCTGGTTCGTGGATTGATCATATAAACACGAGATTTGACATGGAGTCAAATTCGGTGGCCAGTTCTGATCGCCATTGCGAGAGATGAGACGAGCAGGGAATCTTATTCTCAACAACCTTGATGTTCAACGGTAGTGTGGCGTGCTTTCCCTCTCCTGGTGAAACTACATGCGTTACATATTCAATTCTTGCAACTGTGGTCATAAAAACTGTGTTATCATATGGCGATAACGATCAAAAGTCACAACTGGAGGCAGATTGTGATACCCACTACACATTGTATGTCAATTTTCGTTGCATTACGACGAGCGGTTTCCAATGTAGCAGTAAATAATATGAAGTCAGCACTTTCTATGGCAACTAACACTCCCAGAAATCACTTGAGACCAGTAAGTGTGTAAAGTTTCCCAACTTCATTTGTTCCCGGATATCCGCTCATTGAAGGGTAGCACCCTTACGTATTATAGAAATGCATGTACGTATGTATGTTCTACATCTCCTCCTTAATCACTGGAGCGAATTCAACCAAACTTGGTACACGTATTTCTTACTGTCATTCAACGATCTCTGTGGGGTTAAGAACGGTCTGCAGACTATAGATCAGTAAATATGACATAATAAACAATGAGATGCGTGAAAAACTGCAGCATCATCGGTAAAGTTTTAATATATCTATTCTTTACTGCGAAGACATTCCCAGAGTCGAATCAACTTAAGGAAATCCCTGATACCTGGCTGCATTTTTGACAGATTTCAGGTGCGAAGCGCAAACAGCTGCAGGCGAAAACAAGTCATAGAGATGGGAAGCAGCTTCGCCCTTTGGGCGGAAACTGTCTAATTTGGATACTGTGCTTATGCATTTGTACGTTATGCATATTTCCTTCTGCGACTACTTCGTAATATCAAAGATGTTTTCAGAAATACAAGGAAATGAAATTTTTTGATATTACACTAAAATTAGTGTTCATTTTTTGTTTTCTTTGTTAATAGATAATTGGAAAATGAATACCCTGGCAATGCCTGTTTTTCAGCTACTGTAACAATAGAACACCATATATAATCATCCTCTTGGTTCAGATGGCACATCAAACTTTGTGTCCCCGTATAAGTGGCTGGACGTACCGGTTTTCAGGCCAGAGGAAGAGAGAACCATTTCCACCATGATCACGCCATTAAAAGAACGATTATTAAAAAATTACTATTAGATGGATTACCGTATTAAACATAATTTGTGACTGGATTGAGGAGTTCTTGGTGGGGAGGACGTAGCTTGTTATGTGATTTCTGGTTTTCTCGGCGTAATTTGTTAAAGGTGTGGTTCTGGATACACAGCCGAGTTGTTGTTTCCATTTTACGCACAATATTTCGACAATCTACCTAGTCATCATCTTCAGGTGTCGCGAATTTTGTGTTATGTGCACTCGCTGGCTAGACTCCAGCCACTCCGGTGGGAGTCCAACCAGCGCATGCAGATAAGAGCAAAACTCACAGAACATGAAAATAAGTACTGGGCTGGTCGCCGAAATAATGTGCATAAAATAGAAAAAACTCGGATGTGTACCTGCAAGATACCATGTTATCTTGGATGGACAGTCATCGACGGAAGTGAAAGTAACTTCAGACGTTCCCCAGAGGTGTGTGCGAGCAGCCTTGTTAGTCAAAGTGATTGCAATTTTGACAACTTGTTTTAAATCTTCATAAACGCAAAAGCGTTAGTTTTGGAAACATTCGACTCCAACAAACAACTGGGTGTAACAATTAGTAGGAATGTAAAATGGAGTTATCAAATAGGTTCGGTCGTGGGTAAGGTAGGTGGCAGACTGGTGCATTGGCGGAATACTAGGGAAATGTTGTCAGAATACAATGGACATTCATTATAAATAACTTGATTGCTAAGTGTGTGGCATACATATCAAATAGGACTAAGAGGAGACAATGAAAGCAAACATAGAAGGTTTGTTTGTACGTGAGAGTGACACAGATATGCTGAAATGGCACTCTTGAATACATATGTTAAGCATCCCGACAAAACCTACTTACAAAGTTCCAATAACTGGCTCTAAATGTTGACTCTAGGAATATGATACAACCCCCTACCTATCACTCGCATAGGGATCAAGAGGATAAGATCAGATTAATTACAGAGACATTTAAACAATCATTCTTCCCACGCTCCACACGTGAATGGAACGGGTAGAATCCCTAACATGTGGTACCATTCTAATTACCCACTGTCATGAACTTCGCAGTGGTTTGCATTACCTATACGTAGATGCACATGCACTGTAATTCTGAAGTCAAATTTCGGATTAAGCACAGCAATACTTAACTCTGGGATTAAGCACAGGGTACTACACTACGTTGCGAGCCAACCGCATTAAATGGGGATCTTGACTTTCTACTTTAAGGTATTTACTCTGGCTATCTGAGACCAAAAATGTAACGTTATCCGCCATTTTATGGTTACGAATGAAATGACGTAGTTTCAGGCACTTTACTGGTCTCATACAGTTATGATTTTATGTATATAGACTGAAGTGGCGAGTGAAATTTTGTACCAGGGCTCTAACCTGGATCTCTTGCTTACTAGGCACTTGTGTTAGCCACTAAACCACCCTGGCACAGAGGTTCACACAACTGCACGGTTTACCCTCCCATGTCTTGCTCCTCCACCAGTGCACGAAGGCGTCTTAGTGGCTAACAAGCCTGCGTAGTAAGTGGAAGACCGAGGTTCGATTCCCAGCCCTGGTACAAATTTTCACTCACCACCTCAGTCCGTACATAAAATCATATCCATATGAGACCTGTAAAGTCTTTGAAACTGTGTCATTTCGTTTGTGTAAGTACCTGGTTCTGGGTTTCGTGCTGGATCCCCCATTTACGTTCGATGCTGAGATTTTATTCCAGAACATGGAGGGCCTCCGCAATTCTGTTCGTGTGTAAGGAGGAGTTTAAAGTAGACTGAGGCAGCAGTGGTAACCTGGATCAGGAGAGAGGCATGCCAGGATAATCCGTGCAGTTATGTGAATCGCCGTGCCAAGGCGGCTTAGTGCCTAACGCACCTACCTAGTAAGCAGGAGACCCGGGTTCGATTCGTGACCTGGGTACAAATATTCGCAGCAGCTTCAGTCTGTACACATAAAATTTTATGATTGCTCGTTCACTATGCATGCAGGGTAGTACCGGATTCTGAAATTATTGTGAAACATTTATGCCCTATGATTTTAATAGACTGAACCAAACAAAATAATCTATCCGGAATGACCACGTAGTAACGAAGTTACTTCAGCTAGCATTCTTAGCAAGACAATTTTTAAACATGTTTGGTATACACAGTGGTGACAAAAGTCACGGGATAGCGATATGCACGAACACAGAGGGCAGTAGTATGCGTACAGAAGGCAATAAACGGCAGTGCATTGGCGGAGACGTGATTTGTACTCAGGTGATTCAAGTGAAAAGGTTTCCAACGTGATTGTGGCCGGGAGACAGGAGTTAACAGACTGTGAATGCAGAATGGTTGTTGGAGCCAGACGCATGGGACATTCCATTCCGCAAACCGTTAGGGATTTTAGTATTCCGAGACTCACAAAGGCAAGAGTGTGCCGAGAATACCAAATTTCGGGCATTACCACTCACCATGGAAAAACTTTGTGGCCGACAGCCTTCAGTTAACGACCGAGAGCATTGGCCTTTGCGTAGAGTTTCAGTGCTAACGTACAGTCAACACTGCTTGAAATAAATGCACAAATCAATAGTGGAGGTATGACATACGCCTTTGATACTTTAGTCTTCAAAGGCAAAGAAGTATAGGTGAACTTAATGACTGTTCGCGGTAGCGACCTGTTTAAAAGAAAATGTCCCCGAGCACCACGAGACTTAACTTCTGAGGTCATCAGTCACCTATAATTTAGAACTACTTAAACCTAACTAACATAAGGACATCAAACACATCCATGCCCGAGGCAGGATTCGAACCTGCGACCGTACCGGTCGCGCAGTTCCAGACTGTAGCACCTAGAACCGCTCGGCCACAATGTATTAGGAGGTACCTTGTGACTTTTATCACCTCAGTGTGTAAAGGAATGGAATTCTGAATAATCTTAATGGTCTAGAGATTTAACATTCAAGAATCCAGTTATTTGGTGACACTGTTTATCACTGAACAGGACATTATCAGCACTGTTCATTTTCAAGCTGTAATAGCTACAGTCCCATAGTTATATATGACGTGGGGGAATTAAGTGAATTTGTATGACGATCAGCTATGGTAAGCCTCACTGAAACATAAGGTTTATAATTTATTTAAGGATACGTTTCTGTATCATACACTACCTTCGGGCTGCCAGATCAACAGTGAAGCATAAGAGTGGGAAACTGCCACTACCACAGACAGTAAAACTTTGCAAGGATTCATATAATGGCAAAATGGCTGCCAAATAAATAACATTGGCTGAAGACCACATGCTACTCTGCACATGGTGAGAAATAATATACTTACTCACCATCATGATTAAGATAAAAGGAATTAATGCTACACACATCAAATTGAATTTATTGATTTTAAATGGGGGAGATGGGTACAAGCCTAATGATGACTACATGCAGCATCTGCACAAACAGATACAAGGACCTCTAATAAATGGAATTTTTGACACTAAGCTTCACTTGATGTAACAAATTTCACATGCAAAAAGTTGTTTTAATATAAATATAATCATTCCCTTTGCCTGAAGGTGCCACAGGTTTAAACAGATCCTAACTCATAAAATCCAAGTCAACCTAGAGCTACATCTCCACATTTCAGTGGAGCATCAATACTCACAAGCTCCTCTCAGCAGACTCTCCACTCACAATCTTTTTCTCCCAAAACCAGTCACAACCCTCAGCATCAGTACTTTACGGAGAGAGTGGAAAACTGACCAGTAGGCCACACCCACCATAAAGCATGAGATGTTAACCCAATTAGGGTTGGAAAAAACATGAGTATCTATTGCCCTCTTCTTTCTGAACAGAGAAGACTTAGAGAAGATTCTACCCAGAAGGCCACAGGACCAATCAAATGGCACAATTTTAAGAACAGTGTGAAAGTTCCGTTCTTCTGTTAAGATGTGATACTGCCAACTAAGTTTGAAAGGAAAACTAAAAGACATACCCCTGGCCTCCCAAAGGAGGAAGAAAGGAAATCTCCACTGGCTAGCAGCTTTGCTGCCATGGAAATGAGAGTATGGCATTGTGACCAGGGAGTCCCCCATTCAGGGAAGTTCGGCCTCCAAGGGTAAGTATTTGTTTCCATTTCATGGAGGTTACTACCCCAGGATTTAGTAAAAAAGCACATGGCTACCAATCACAAAAGACTGTAGAGAGAAATAAAATAAAGTTCCACAGAAACATTCCTCCAGGCATTGGCAGGAAGATGAATCACATGATCATTATTAATAAATAATACAGTTAAGTCAGTGAATGGCAACATTATGGAGGAGGTACAAAAATAATGTATGTCTTTCATCATTCCAATGCCTGAAGTGAAGTTTCCATAGAGACTCAAGGTTTGATATGAAGGATGCGGCTAAAGGAAATTTTGTTAGGCCCTGGGTGGATGGGAATGTATACATGTTTATAGGGGTTTTCGACAGAACTCTAGGTCCATAGTCAATGCTCTCATCTTTCTTTTGTGACACATCATAAACTAAGTTACAGTTAATTAGTAAACACATGTAATAAGCCTCAAAATGTTGCCAATGTTGTCCATATGGCTAGACACAAGTCCTCTCTTAAAATTATGAGACTATGTATTCCAGGATTAACCAACAAATATACTACCCCCTTTTATGCACACATCACATAGAGAGATAGTTGGCTGTACACGGATAGGTATTATTCTTATACACCATATACAAACTAAATAGGTAGGAGAGGAGGGTTATGCACCTCTGCTACACACTTATAGTTTGTTCACAGTGTCCTGACTGAGATTTCGGGAAGGTGTTGGGGAGAGGAGGACGAAGCAAGCTCCACCTACTGGATCCCAACACATTGGCAGCTACAGGGGCAGTGGTAGTGCAGGGAGAACAAGTTGCACTTTCCTGACAAAGTTCTGGCACTTCACATGTGTTTACTGGGTTGGCAGAGTACAGCAAGGCAATCACTTCATAAGGACTACAGTAACATAGGTACTGTATTTTAGATCACTAATGTTGGCAGCAGCCAGGCTCAAAACGTTTATGGCCTCTTGTCTGTGGCCTTCTAGTGGCCACAGTTAATCAGGAACTAGGAAGGACATTGTGAGACAACTATGCTGGTGCTTGTGCGGACAGATGTATACATAGACTCTGTGACGCATGGGTACACATATGGACTGTGAGCATTTTTTGTGATTTGCAGTTGCTTTAAATTCCATCTGCTAAGTAATGATCAATATCTATTTTAGTATAAATTATCAAAATTAAGAAAAGTATCCTTACCCAACATGAGGTAAACAGTACTGTACAATTAAATACACTACCAAGTTAAGTATAGCAGTATATGATACATGACCTAAAATATTATACACTTCATGGCATGCACACAGCGAAGACAGTTTGCTCTGATCTGTGTGCTCTGCAGGGGCCCATGGGATGGGCAATGTTATGGCCAGAGCAGGTTGGAAAAGGCTAGTGTCCACTCTGTCTGCTTGCCAGGAGGTTCTAGTCTGAGATGTGGAGGAGGCTCTGCTGGCAGTGACTGAGCACACTGGGTGCACTCGGCTGCAAATCATTGCTCATATCAGCACAACTAATGTCTGCTGCCTGGATTTACAGGCCATCCTTAGTTCCTACAGATAGCAGGCTGAGTTTGTGAAGACAGCAGGTCATGCTCACAGAGTGAAAACAGAGCTAACATTGGGCAGCGTCACTCCCACAAATGACCATGGTCCTCTGGTTTGGAGGTAATAGGGAGGCTTAAAACAGAGGCTCAGACAATTCCTTGATTATTGTGGATGTGGATTTCTTGAGATCTGCTGTTGGGTGAAGAAGTGTACAGCCCCCTAGGTCAGGTGTGTGCACTACTTGCAGGAAGCAGCTACCAGGATAGCTGCGTATGTGCAGCAGGCACATGTGGATTTCTCAGGATAGAGAAATCCCTCTACACACCTGATAAGACACATTCTGAGTGCACACAGAATAGCATTCATCATAGAAGATTAGAGAAACAATATGTTAACACTGTGTAAGCTAATAGGAAGAGCATCTATGGAAAGGTGCCACAACTAGTCTCATTTATAAATAGTAAAAAATACCCACACAATAAGAACAACAAATAGCTGGCTGAAACTGCATGTCAACAGCAATGAAATCTAGACTCCAACTGGAATGTATATCATAAAAATACATTGAATGCTGGTGGTAAAGGTGTGTTTATAGCAATAAAAAATACAATAATATCTAGTGAGATGAATACTGATTCAGACTGTGAAAATTTTGGGTGAAGGTAAGTGTTAAACATGGATCAAACTTGGTCCCTGGATGCTTTTATAGACTCCCTCCCTCAGCAGCAGCAGCAGCAGCAGCAATGGTGGAACACCTGAGGGGAAACTTACTGTTTCACTGAATATGGCTGTAAATAGGAATACAAAGAAAGATAGGAAAATCTTTCTGTTTAACAAGGGTGACAAGAGACACATTCCAGATTGCGTGACAGGCAAACACAAAAAATTCATTTCCAGCTCTGATAGTGTTCTGTATCAGTGGACAGATTTGAAGAGTATCATACAATATGCTTTAGACAGGTATGTGCTAAGTAAAACTGTGAGGCCTGGAAAAGACTCATCATGCTTGGACAACCATGTTAGTAACCATAATGGCTTTGAAACAGGGGATGTCACAGAAAAGGCTGAGATACTAAAAGTCTTTCTGAAAACTATTTCACAGAGAAAGATCACAAGGTAGTTCCTCCTTTAAATCATTGCATGGATGGGAAATGACAGTTATCATAACAATTGACCAAGGAATAGAAAAGCAGTTGAAAACACTTAGAAGAGGAAAGGTCACTGGACCTGGTTGGATACCTGTTCATTCTTACACTCGTAGCAGAAGTGAACCATTGGTCTCATGAGATGTGAAGCATTGCTAATGATTCGAAAAAGTTCAAGTCATTCCCATTTTCAAGAAGGGTCAAGGAACAGATGCCTGAAATTATAGGCCTATATACACTCCTGGAATTGGAAAAAAGAACACATTGACAACGGTGTGTCAGACCCACCATACTTGCTCCGGACACTGCGAGAGGGCTGTACAAGCAATGATTACACGCACGGCACAGCGGACACACCAGGAACCGCGGTGTTGGCCGTCGAATGGCGCTAGCTGCGCAGCATTTGTGCACCGCCGCCGTCAGTGTCAGCCAGTTTGCAGTGGCATACGGAGCTCCATCGCAGTCTTTAACACTGGTAGCATGCCGCGACAGCATGGACGTGAACCGTATGTGCAGCTGACGGACTTTGAGCGAGGGCGTATAGTGGGCATGCGGGAGGCCAGGTGGACGTACCGCCGAATTGCTCAACACGTGGGGCGTGAGGTCTACACAGTACATCGATGTCGTCGCCAGTGGTCGGCGGAAGGTGCACGTGCCCGTCGACCTGGGACTGGACCGCAGTGATGCACGGATGCACGCCAAGACCGTAGAATCCTACGCAGTGCCGTAGGGGACCGCACCGCCACTTCCCAGCAAATTAGGGACACTGTTGTTCCTGGGGTATCAGCGAGGACCATTCGCAACCGTCTCCATGAAGCTGGGCTATGGTCCCGCACATCGTTAGGCCGTCTTCCGCTCACGCCCCAACATCGTGCAGCCCGCGTCCAGCGGTGTCGCGACAGGCGTGAATGGAGGGACGAATGGAGACGTGTCGTCTTCAACGATGAGAGTCGCTTCTGCCTTGGTGCCAATGATGGTCGGATGCGTGTTTGGCACCGTGCAGGTGAGCGCCACAATCACGACTGCATACGACCGAGGCACACAGGGCCAACACCCGGCATCATGGTGTGGGGAGCGATCTCCTACACTGGCCGTACACCTCTGGTGATCGTCGAGGGGACACTGAATAGTGCACGGTACATCCAAACCGTCATCGAACTCATCGTTCTACCATTCCTAGACCGGCAAGGGAACTTGCTGTTCCAACAGGACAATGCACATCTGCATGTATCCCGTGCCACCCAACGTGCTCTAGAAGGTGTATGTCAACTACCCTGGCCAGCAAGATCTCCGGATCTGTTCCCCATTGAGCATGTTTGGGACTGGATGAAGCGTCGTCTCACGTGGTCTGCACGTCCAGCACGAACGCTGTTCCAACTGAGGCGCCAGGAGGAAATGGCATGGCAAGCCGTTCCACAGGACTACATCCAGTACCTCTACGATCGTCTCCATGGGAGAATAGCAGCCTGCATTTCTGCGAAAGGTGGATATACACTGTACTAGTGCCAACATTGTGTATGCTCTGATGCCTGTGTCTATGTGCCTGTGGTTCTGTCAGTGTGATCATGTGATGTATCTGACCCCAGGAATGTGTCAATAAAGTTTCCCCTTCCTGGGACAATGAATTCACGGTGTTCTTATTTCAATTTCCAGGAGTGTCCCCTCGACGATCACCAGAGGTATACGGCCAGTGTAGGAGATCGCTCCCCACACCATGATACCGGGTGTTGGCCCTGTGTGCCTCGGTCGTATGCAGTCGTGATTGTGGCGCTCACCTGCACGGTGCCAAACACGCATACGACCATCATTGGCACCAAGGCAGAAGTGACTCTCATCGCCATTCGTCCCTCCATTCACGCCTGTCCCGACACCACAGGAGGTGGGCTGCACGATGTTGGGGCATGAGCGGAAGACGGCTAACGGTGTGCGGGACCATAGCCCAGCTTCATGGAGACGGTTGCGAATGTTCCTCGCCGATACCCCAGTAGCAACAGTGTCCCTAATTTGCTGGGAAGTGGCGGTGCGGTCCCCTACGGCACTGCTTAGGATCCTACAGTCTTGGCGTGCATCCGTGCGTCGCTGTGGTCCGATCCCAGGTCGACGGGCATGTGCACCTTCCGCCGACCACTGGCGACAACATCGATGTACTGTGGAGACCTCACGCCCCACGTGTTGAGCAATTCGGCGGTACGTCCACCCGGTCTCCCGCATGCCCACTATATGTCAACTGCACATACGGTTCACGTCCACGCATGCTACCAGTGTTAAAGACTGCGATGGAGCTCCGTATGCCACGGCAAACTGGCTGACACTGACGGCGGCGGTGCACAAATGCTGCGCAGCTAGCGCCATTCGACGGCCAACACCGCGGTTCCTGGTGTGTCCCCTGCACCGGTGTCAATGTGTTCTTTTTCCCATTTCCAGGAGTGTATGTCTGCTTGTGTCTGTGTATGTGTGGATGGATATGTGTGTGTATGTGTGAACGAGTGTACACCTGTCCATTTTTTCCCCCTAAGGGAAGTCTCTCCACTCCCGGGATTGGAATGACTCCTTACCCTCTCCCTTAAAGCCCACATCCTTTCGTCTTACCCTCTCCTTCCTGAAGAAACAACCATCGGATGCGAAAGCTAGTAATTCTGTGTGTGTGTTTGTGTGTTTTGTTCATTGTGCCTGTCTGCCAGCGCTTTCCCACTTGATAAGTCTTGTAATCTTTGTTTTTAATATATATATATATATCCAGACTTGCTGGATGGAATGAGAAGGAAAGACTGATTGTTGGTGACTATAATGCACGAGATCTAAAAACATGAGAGCTGAAAGGTGGAAGATATGGTAATATACAAGACAGAGATTACTGCCAGAACATCATACATGAGTTAATAAGAGCAAAAACCTAAGTGCATTGTTTATGATATATGTGGGAGTGTGAAGGCAGAAATAGACAGATCAAGAGTGAAAGATGTAGAAAACTAAGTTTCCCAAGTCTCAGTCTTATATCTACTACTATTCCTCATATATTTAAATTATTTTCCATCTGTTTTACAACAAGCAGAATTAGTTCCTTTTGCAGATGACTCTAGTATTGTACTCAATCCAAGCATACATGCAGAATCAGAAGAAATGTTAAACAAGCTTCTTAAACATATCATTGACTGGTTTCCTGCAATCGGTCTCATCCTCCATTTTAAAAAACACAACCTATTCATTTCTGCATATCTAGGGGTACTGCACCAATAAGTGTAACTCATGATAGTCAGGGAGGAAAGTAAAAATTGTTTGGTGCGCACACTGATGTGAATTTAAACTCGTAAAAGCACTTTTGGAACTCCTGATACAACATAGTTCAGCCTTATTTGCACTCAGAATCATTGCAAATCTTGGAGAGAGACAAAACAGTAAGCTGATATACTTGTAGAAATTTAAGGTGTAGGGTGTCCTGTCTATTGCCTCACAGTCTGTTTATTCCCTCATGACGATTGCTGTAAATAATCCACTGCAGTTAAAAAGGAATTATGATGTGCATAACTGCAATACCTGAAGAAAAAAATTGCTTTCATTCTTCACATTAATGTTGTCTTTATCACAAAAGGGGTGCACATTGCCATAAGTAAAATTTTTGATAAATTACAAAGTGATATAAAATGTCTGACAAACAGCAAAGTAAAATTTGGAAACAAACTGAAGAAGTTTCTCCTTGACAGTTCCTTTTATGCTATAGAAGAATTGCTGTTACTGTACTGTGTTAAAAATGTTTGGTAAGAATTTATAAGCAATTAAAAATAAAAATAAATAAATAAAAATAAAACAACTTTAAAATGTTCAGCATATTTCCATTTTTACAAATTAATTTGCAGTGTAAATGTAAAATGACTCAGTCCATACTATTAATATTTATTGTGCAAATGATCCATGCAACATGAAAATAAATTACTAAGTTCTTTGTAGCAATTTCACTAAGTTGTTATCAAGATATATTTTGAAAAGCTTCAACATTTCCCTTACATCCAAAATCCTGGCCAGAACCATCTAGGGGGCTTGTAGCAACTCTTCTTGTGCACCTAATACCACCTCCCTCTTAAACATTCCAATCTTATTATTCACATCACACGTGAAAATTTTAAAAATTCTATTCAAAGATATTCTATTATTCTATTATAAGATATGAATTACGATCATGTGATGTGTGTGTGTGCACTGTGATGCTGATAAAGACAGTAAATGATTATTTCAGTGTTCACTGAAACCCATCAATTATTAAAATGTGCATTCAGATGACATGTATACATTCAGTGGATCAAATAACATAATAATCAAACAGATAACAACAGTGTGCCATATGAGACAACTGTACTTTCTAATCAGCTTTTTTTGATGTTATAAGAACCATACTAAAATGCATCCAATTCAAAACCTTTAGTACTTTGTCAGGAGCAGTATCCCACAATAGTGATTTACATTATAAACATTTGGGCAATAGTTATTATTTATCATATACTACCATATTAATCATTGTTTGGTACTGAATATGCTCATAGCTATTTAACTAGTGTGATTTGGTCCCTCTGAGTTTCAATTAGTAACTATGTGATTTCATAGGTCTCTTTTGTGTAGTTCATATATAACTTTCACAATCAGAACTAATATTATTCATTGTGTTTTAATTAATAAGGGGAATTTTTTTACATGAACTTTTTACTCAATTAATCTCCTGATTGGGAGCTTTGTAGAACATTAATTGTTTACCCTGTAACATGCATTGGTGTTATATTTTCGTTGTCTGATACTTATCAATTGTCTTCATATGCTTTACACATTGGCTATAACATGTTCAAATCAACAATAGTTTACAGAAACTCTGGGTGCACTTTGACATCATGCCCATGGCCCAACAGACATGACCACTTTTCCCAACAGCATACTTTGCTAAAAGTTCAATTTTGCAATGTTTCAATGTTGTTGTTGTTGTTGTCTTCAGTCCTGAGACTGGTTTGATGCAGCTCTCCATGCTACTCTATCCTGTGCAAGCTGCTTCATCTCCCAGTACCTACTGCAACCTACATCCTTCTGAATCTGCTTAGTGTACTCATCTCTCGGTCTCCCTCTACGATTTTTACCCTCCACGCTGCCCTCCAATGCTAAATTTGTGATCCCTTGATGCCTCAAAACATGTCCTACCAACCGATCCCTTCTTCTAGTCAAGTTGTGCCACAAACTTCTCTTCTCCCCAATCCTATTCAATACCTCCTCATTAGTTACATGATCTATCCACCTTATCTTCAGTATTCTTCTGTAGCACCACATTTCGAAAGCTTCTATTCTCTTCTTGTCCAAACTAGTTATCGTCCATGTTTCACTTCCATACATGGCTACACTCCAAACAAATACTTTCAGAAACGACTTCCTGATACATAAATCTATATTCGATGTTAACAAATTTCTCTTCTTCAGAAACGCTTTCCTTGCCATTGCCAGTCTACATTTTATATCCTCTCTACTTCGACCATCATCAGTTATTTTACTTCCTAAATAGCAAAACTCCTTTACTACTTTAAGTGTCTCATTTCCTAATCTAATTCCCTCAGCATCACCCAATTTAATTTGACTACATTCCATTATCCTCGTTTTGCTTTTGTTAATGTTCATCTTATATCCTCCTTTCAAGACACTGTCCATTCCGTTCAACTGCTCTTCCAAGTCCTTTGCCGTCTGTGACAGAATTACAATGTCATCGGCGAACCTCAAAGTTTTTATTTCTTCTCCATGAATTTTAATACCTACTCCAAATTTTTCTTTTGTTTCCTTTACTGCCTGCTCAATATACAGATTGAATAACATCGGGGAGAGGCTACAACCCTGTCTCACTCCTTTCCCAACCACTGCTTCCCTTTCATGCCCCTCGACTCTTATTACTGCCATCTGGTTTCTGTACAAATTATAAATAGCCTTTCGCTCCCTGTATTTTACCCCTGCCACCTTTAGAATTTGAAAAAGAGTATTCCAGTCAACATTGTCAAAAGCTTTCTCTAAGTCTACAAATGCTAGAAACGTAGGTTTGCCTTTTCTTAATCTTTCTTCTAAGATAAGTCGTAAGGTCAGTATTGCCTCACGTGTTCCAACATTTCGACGGAATCCAAACTGATCCTCCCCGAGGTCTGCATCTACCAGTTTTTCCATTCGTCTGTAAAGAATTCGCGTTAGTATTTTGCAGCCGTGGCTTATTAAACTGATAGTTCGGTAATTTTCACATCTGTCAGCACCTGCTTTCTTTGGGATTGGAATTATTATATTCTTCTTGAAGTCTGAGGGTACTTCGCCTGTCTCATACATCTTGCTCACCAGCTGGTAGAGTTTTGTCATGACTGGCTCTCCCAAGGCCGTCAGTAGTTCTAATGGAATGTTGTCTACTCCCGGGGCCTTGTTTCGACTCAGGTCTTTCAGTGCTCTGTCAAACTCTTCACGCAGTATCGTATCTCCCATTTCGTCTTCATCTACATCCTCTTCTATTTCCATAATATTGTCCTCAAGTACATCGCCCTTGTATAAACCTTCTATATACTCCTTCCACCTTTCTGCCTTCCCTTCTTTGCTTAGAACTGGGCTGCCATCTGAGCTCTTGATATTCATACACGTGGTTCTCTTCTCTCCAAAGGTCTCTTTAATTTTCCTGTAGGCAGTATCTATCTTACCCCTAGTGAGGTAAGCTTCTACATCCTTACATTTGTCCCCTAGCCATCCCTGTTTAGCCATTTTGCACTTCCTGTCGATCTCATTTTTGAGACGTTTGTATTCCTTTTTGCCTGCTTCATTTACTGCATTTTTATATTTTCTCCTTTCATCAATTAAATTCAATATTTCTTCTGTTACCCAAGGATTTCTAGCAGCCCTCGTCTTTGTACCTACTTTATCCTCTGCTGCCTTCACTACTACATCCCTCAGAGCTACCCATTCTTCTTCTACTGTATTTCTTTCCCCTATTCCTGTCAATTGTTCCCTTATGCTCTCTCTGAAACTCTGTACAACCTCTGGTTCTTTCAGTTTATCCAGGTCCCATCTCATTAATTTCCCACATTTTTGCAGTTTCTTCAGTTTTAATCTACAGGTCATAACCAATAGATTGTGGTCAGAGTCCACATCTGCCCCTGGAAATGTCTTACAACTTAAAACCTGGTTCCTAAATCTCTGTCTTACCATTATATAATCTATCTGATACCTTTTAGAATCTCCAGGGTTCTTCCACGTATACAACCTTCTTTCATGATTCTTAAACCAAGTGTTAGCTATGATTAAGTTGTGCTCTGTGCAAAATTCTACTAGGCGGCTTCCTCTTTCATTTCTTAGCCCCAATCCATATTCACCTACTATGTTTCCTTCTCTCCCTTTTCCTACACTCGAATTCCAGTCACCCATTACTATTAAATTTTCGTCTCCCTTCACTATCTGAATAATTTCTTTTATTTCATCGTACATTTCTTCAATTTCTTCATCATCTGCAGAGCTAGTTGGCATATAAACTTGTACTACTGTAGTAGGTGTGGGCTTCGTATCTATCTTGGCCACAATAATGCGTTCACTATGCTGTTTGTAGTAGCTTACCCGCATTCCTATTTTCCTATTCATTATTAAACCTACTCCTGCATTACCCCTATTTGATTTTGTGTTTATAACCCTGTAGTCACCTGACCAGAAGTCTTGTTCCTCCTGCCACCGAACTTCACTAATTCCCACTATATCTAACTTTAACCTATCCATTTCCCTTTTTAAATTTTCTAACCTACCTGCCCGATTAAGGGATCTGACATTCCACGCTCCGATCCGTAGAACGCCAGTTTTCTTTCTCCTGATAACGACATCCTCCTGAGTAGTCCCCGCCCGGAGATCCGAATGGGGGACTATTTTACCTCCGGAATATTTTACCCAAGAGGATGCCATCATCATTTAATCATACAGTAAAGCTGCATGTCCTCGGGAAAAATTACGGCTGTAGTTTCCCCTTGCTTTCAGCCGTTCGCAGTACCAGCACAGCAAGGCCGTTTTGGTTAATGTTGCAAGGCCAGATCAGTCAATCATCCAGACTGTTGCCCCTGCAACTACTGAAAAGGCTGCTGCCCCTCTTCAGGAACCACACGTTTGTCTGGCCTCTCAACAGATACCCCTCCGTTGTGGTTGCACCTACGGTACGGCCATCTGTATCGCTGAGGCCCGCAAGCCTCCCCACCAACGGCAAGGTCCATGGTTCATGGGGGGAGGAATGTTTCAATATCTAGTTTGAAATAGTCATTATAGTCTGATATACAGGTATTGACTTTCAAGCCACAGCAGCAATAAACTTCAATTTTTTTGTATAAAATCTAGTTAATATGCTCTCTGACAAATTTAAAATGTTCTCCACTTGTTTAATTGCTTATTCTGATACATTACCAGCTCAAGTTCATTATTAAAATTTACTTATCTTACAGGTGTGTCTGGAAGTGCTGCAACTGTTACATCTTAGGAACAGGCCCATAAAAAACATTTCAATACTATGCCAGCATGGGTGCTAGGAAGTGAACAAGAAAAATCATCAGTGGTAATTCTGCTGCCTGAAGTCTCAGCAGATAATGAACAGGTTTTCTGATGGTCAGATGGACAATGAAATTTATTCTTTCAAACATTGTGTCAGTAGGATATAAATATCAAGAACAACAGAAATTTACAGTACCTTAAACAAATATGTTGCCATTGAGCAGCTATATGTAATAGGAATAATGCACAGAATAACAGAAATCGGATTGAAGTTCCATATAATACATCATAGACTTCTGTTGTCAAACCTCATCACAGCTCTTCCAATCCACTTGATTGAGCTTTTGTTTCTGATTGGTTGGAAAGAATGAACTGACAACACTGAGAAATTACGTATCTAGTCTGACTGTAAATATTTTTGCATGTGGTCATCACTGTTTTCCTTCTTAGTTATTTATGAATTTCATGAACAAAGCATAGATTACAAGTGTGAATAACTTTTACACACATAAAAGTGAATGAGTGAAAGATGCAGTCAAAATATTTTGTACGTATGTAGAGTTGACTTCAATTCATTTTTAGCTGTGTTTCTCTGTCACTAATAACCCATCATTTTCTTTGTTATTCATCCAGTGTCAGCAGTTGCTCCATTTCTGCTGACCTTGTTATCAGTTTCATGTGCATATTTCTAATATACCTCTCATGTAAGATGAGCAATTTTGAATGAATGATCATGTGATACTGGGCAATAATCTAAGGAAGTGAACTAAGAGTCGCCCTCATGTACCTTATCAAAGTTCTTATAGCACTTGTCCTAAATTAGAAATCTCCATTGGTAATACCAGTTAATTCTCTTCCTTTTCGCTGGCTAATGATTTTTATAAACAGGTGCACTTTCATTTTCATTATTTCTTAAACAAGTAAGAGTTTGTACTATCAATGTCTGTAAATGTGAAAAAAAAAACAGATATTCTCACCAGTGTTTGCTGCAGTACACCATTATGGATTGGAAAAAGCTTATAAACATTGTTTTACCTTACCATTCAGTTCGTAAATTGTAATGCATCTAACTGTACCTTCTATTTTTATTTCTCTAAAAAGTTTTCCACATATTAAGTAAAGTTTCTCACTTTGCCATCACAACTTGCATCACCTAATTAAATGTTGTTATTAATAGGCTTTCTGACTTTCTGTCTTAATAATTTATTACAGATACCTCTATAATTTTAATTCCATTTACTTTGAGGAAAAATATCCTTGATCCTACCTTATCTGATACATTTACCAAACATGCTTTGCTGTAAAACTGAGCAAGTATGACTTTTGTGTGAGTGCAGGTTGTGCCTAGTTGTAGTGGACAATAAGGCAAATTTCCTGACATTTACAAATAGTTTTCATCATTTACAGTCTACAAATTATGACACTGATGTTGTTCTGTTCTGATGGAAGCATATATAGGTTTCTTCTGTGACACTTGAAAGAAGCTTCTAAGAGAACTTCAATGACAACATGTATGGGACTTGATCAAATATTATCAAAATAACAGCACTGCAAACCACTGTATCACCACCAGGAAAAGAGGTTCCATCAACATCTGCCCTGTTATACTGACTGTGAGCAAACACAAAACTCAGGTATGGTTCTTGTGTTTACCTGAGTGCATAAAGCCCACCAGTCTGTGTTCTGCTGTTGTAACAATCAGACAACTTGCTTATAAATCTATTGAGACACTCACATTGTGCATTGAGCATTTTTTATGATGAATGTTGAGAAACTGCTAGAGAAGTGGTGCAGTTGTACACTGAAGAGTCTCCAGATTGTGCCAAGCAGTCAGACTCTGTCTTTGTAAATGTTATAAATAAAGTTACAGAAACTTGAAGTGTGGAGAGTAAAATATGCCAATAGAAAAGAAGAGCAACTGATGAAAGATATTAAACTAACATTTTAAAGGATTAACACACAATGTAAATGTCACTAACTTGTAGTTCGGAAGTACGAGAGGTATAAATCAAATGAGATTAGATTACATTAGATTAGATTAATACTTGTTCCATAGATCATGAATACGACACTTCGTAATGATGTGGAACGTGTCAGGTTAATAAAAGATGTCTGTACAAGAAATTACATTACACAAAATATTGCATGACACTAATGATTAATTTTTTTATTTTTTTTTACTTAGTTTATATCTAAAAATTCAGCCAATGAGTAGAAGGAGTTGTCATCTAGAAATTCTTTTAATTTATTTTTAAATGTTAGTTGGCTATCTGTCAGGCTTTTGATGCTGTTTGGTAGGTGCCCAAAGACTTTTGTGGCAGCATAATTTACCCCTTTCTGTGTCAAAGTCAGATTTAATCCTGCATAGTGAAGATCATTCTTTCTCCTGGTGTTATAGGTATGCACACTGCTATTACTTTTGAATTGGGTTGGATTATTATCAACAAATTTCATAAGGGAATATATATACTGTGAGGTTACTGTGAGGATCCCTAGATCCTTAAATAGATGTCTGCAGGATGACCATGGGTGGGCTCCAGCAATTATTCTGATTACACGTTTTTGTGCAATGAATACTTTTCTACTCAACGATGAATTACCCCAGAATATGATGCCATACGAAAGCAGTGAATGAAAGTAGGCATAGTAAGCTAATTTACTGAGATTCTTATCACCAAACACTGCATTCCATCATATTTCATCTTCTTCAAATTGCACTACATCTACAGCTTCATGGCAGTGAGTATCTAAATTTGATTACAGCCCTCTGAATGTTATCTACAAAAAGTGCAAAGTGATGTGGCATATCTGAGCAAAATTTTGTTTAATGAAGATGCATCATTTACCAACCATACGCAAGTCTGTCTTCACAATATGCACCAATCATCTGTTGAAAATCCATGCTGACTCAATGAATGCTCTTGGTCTTTCAATATTTGGTGCATGTTTTTCAAAACCCACAACACTACTCTCTGTGTTGTTGATGGAATTCTAAATACATTCAAGTAATGTATGTTCCTAAGATATACTGCTGCTGCATTTATTGGGAGACACCCCACTGAACATAAGGCAGTCAGTTGGTACCAACATTCCACTCATATGTTGACAGGCCCTCTTTAAGAGGACATTTGGAGACCATTGGAGCAGTTGTTCAGGAAATGCAAAATGGCCTATGGACTCACCTAACGTAACACTTCTACACCTTTATCTGTGGTGAGATTTAAGACAAGAAGTCTATTACGAAACGCTGATGACTCCCAAAGAAATGAAATGCCTTGTAACATATTGAGTCTAGATGAAATTCGATGCGCAGTGCTGTTTCACCAGAATCACTTTATAGTGTGCAGCAATGCTCAAGGTCAAAATTTTGAGCACATGGTATGATAGCCATGATAATACACATAAAAACCATACCCCGAGTTCTGTCCTTGCTTATGTTTGGTGTAATAGGGCAGAAATTCATGGAACCTCTTCCCCTGATGGTGAGACAGGTCCATGGTGCTGTTACCTTGATACTGCTTGATCATGTCCATGGAACCTCTTCCCCTGATGGTGAGACAGGCCCATGTTGCTGTTACCTTGATGGCCGGCCACAGTGGTTGAGTGGTTCTAGGAACTTCAGTCTGGAACTGGACAACTGGTAGGGTCACAGGTTCTTATCCTGCCTTGGGCATGGATGTGTGTGATGTCCTTAGGTTAGTTAGGTTAGAGTAGTTCAAAGTTCTAGATGATTGATGACCTCAGATGTTAAGTCCCATAGTATACAAAGTCATTTGTTATCTTGATACTGTTTGATCATGTCCCATGCATGTTATGTCAATAAAAATTACTTGTGAATATTGGGAAATACACTGTATTGTCTGCTAAAACTTGAAAAAAAGTAGCATCTCAATATATTTATTCATTCTGGACATATATGTGGTGGCCTGCCTTAGCTGCCTCAATCTATCTAGAGTAAGTTCTGTTGTAGATGGTGTATAATTGCCTTAATCCAAACCATAGATAATGAATCTCAGTTGTGTGGATGAATCATATATGTTACTTTTGTGCTGATAATGTAGTTGAGTGTTACACAGGAATAACAAGAAACATGTAAATCCAATACATGTATGTTATTTTTATGATAAACAAGATTCACTAACATATTTATTAGTGGTGCTCTATACCACTCATATATAGTTTCATTCTACAACACAAATCTCACAGCTTATTTGTCTGTTTTTAACTTTCTATCAATTTTTCTTGGTAGAAATACATGTATAAAGAACACAAAATATATAAACCTTTGTTATTTTTATATTAAATAGCAGCAACATAAGATTACTTTTTGGAATTTGAAAGACAATATGTACCTCTAAGAAAGTCCTGTATTCTTGTCACTAATAATACTTTTTGTTTCCAACTACTTCTGTATTTTATGATTAATAAACAAATAAATAAGTATTTTTATTGTTTTTGCTTTTACTTCATAATTCAGTTAGTAGCTGGGATATGGAACAAGTCAGGATATATATTCCCAAACGATACAATGTGCTTCATTTAGTGTGTGGCCATTAATGTCTACTTATGGCACAAGCAGATCATTATTGTTAATTTTAAACTGTGCTTGTGAGACTGACACCTAAACCGTTAGCTGTGAACAACTTGTAGGCATGTTCAGCTAGTATCTGAACTGTGTCTGCTGAGTTTGAGTTTGAATTCATGCTTGTGTTATCATCAAACATTGTAGCTTCTGCATTGCACTTCAGAGTCACTGAAAGATCATTTCTGTACGTTAGGAACAAGAGCGAGCCCAGTACTGATCCTTGCAGCATCTCATGCACTATGTTCTCACATTCTGACATTACTTTCAAGCCTATGTGGCACAATTGATAGGCATACAAGAGGCACTGTCCACTACATTTATGCAAGGCTTCATCAAATCTTCACTGTCATCTCCATTTTGTTACCGATCAGACCTTACTTTCTGAGTAGCCCCATACAGGGGCAGAAAAAGAAATTAGTACACCTGGAAAGACGACATTGAATCTTGTCTGATTATGGCATATGCTACCTGGGAGATAGTAGATGTACTGATAATGAATTCAACGTCATCCACCCACAGATAGTGTAGTGGCATAGCTACCAGAGTGCCATCTGTGTCTACTCTTTAATAGGGAATGCTCACAGCCAGAAGGCTCAGCGTGGCCCATGCATGAAGCAATCAGGCAAACATGTCATGGAGATGCACTCATGATACTTTCAGCCAATTGCACAAGTTTGAAAGGGATCAAACTGTGACCTTCTGAGTGATAAGACGGTCCTTTCAAAGAATTTCCACACAATTCGGACATGCTGTGTTTGATGTGCAATGATGCTATTACCAGCGGCACATGAATGTTATCACACCCAAGATAATAATCTGGATGCCTTTGCAGCACAGATGCCCACCAGGATCATTGTGTTGTGAGGGCAGCAATGGCAGATTGTGCAGTTATCACAGCACAGATAAGAGGGCTTGTCAGCCCAGACATGTTGACACAAACTGTTGCGAACTGGTTATTGGCAGTGGAACTATGGGCACACACACCTCTAGCCCTTAATCGATTCATGCCACAGCATCGACATGCACAGCTCAACTGGTACTACCAGAGGATCACTCGAATATGGCGTGAAATGCTGTGGTATTCAGTGATGAAAGTAGAGAGGACTGTAATAGGAGCCACAGGGAAATGTCCCCTCCTTCCCCCCCCCCCCCCCCCCCCCCCCATGAACCAAAGACCTTGTCATTGGTGGGGAGGATTGCGTGCCTCAGCAATACAGATAGCTGCACCATAAGTGCAACCACAATGGTGGGGTATCTGTTGAGAGGCCAGACTAGCGTGTGTTACCTGAAGAGGGGCAGCAGCTTTTTCAGTAGTTACAGGGGCAACAGTCTGGATGATTGACTGATCTGGCCTTGTAACATTAATCAAAACGGCCTTGCTGTGCTGGTACTGTGAACGGCTGAAAGCAAGGGGAAACTACAGCCATAATTTTTCTCGAGGGCATGCAGCTTTACTGTATGATTAAATGATAATGGCATCCTCTTGGGTAAAATATTCAGGAGGTAAAATAGTCCCCCATTCAGAACTCTGGGTGGGGACTACTCAAGAGGACGTCATTATCAGGAGAAAGAAAACTGGCGTTCTATGGACTGGAGTGTGGAATGTCAGATCCCTTAATCGGGCAGGTAGGTTAAAAAATTTAAAAAGGGAAATGGATAGGTTAAAATTAGATATAGTGGGAATTAGTGAAGTTCGGTGGCAGGAGGAACAAAACGTTTGGTCAGGTGAATACAGGGTTATAAATACCAAATCAAATAGGGGTAACGCAGAAGTAGGTTTAATATTGAATAAAAAAATATGAGTGTGGGTAAGCTACTACAAACAGCATAGTGAATGCATTATTGTGGCCAAGATAGACACAAAGCCCATGTATACTACAGTAGTATAAGTTTATATGCTAACTAGCTCTGCAGATGATGAAGAAATTTATGAATTGTATGATGAGATAAAAGAAATTATTCAGGTAGTGAAGGGAGACGAAAATTTAATAGTCATGGCTGACTGGAATTCATCAGTAGGAAAAGGGAGGGAAGGAAACATAGTAAGTGAATATGGATTGGGGGAAGAAATAAAAGAGGAAGCCGTCTGGTAGAATTTTGCTCAGAGCATAACTTAATCATAGCTAATACTTGGTTCAAGAATCCTAAAAGAAGGCTGCATACATGGAGGAATCCTGGAGATACTAAAAGGTATCAGATACATTATATAATAGTAAGACAGAGATTTAGGAATCAGGTTTTAAATTGTAAGACATTTCCAGGGGCAGATGTGGACTCTGACCACAATCTATTGGTTATGAACTGTAGATTAAAACTGAAGAAACTACAAAAAGGTGCTGATTTATGGAGATGGGACCTGGATAAACTGAAAGAACCAGAGGTTGTACAGAGTTCCAGGGAGAGCATAAAGGAACAACTGACAGGAATGGGGGAAAGAAATACAGTAGAAGAAGAATGGGTAGCTCTGAGGGATGAAGTAGTGAAGGCAGCAGACGATCAAGTAGTTAAAAAGATGAGGGCTAATAGAAGTCCTTGGCTAACAGAAGAAATATTGAATTTAATTGATGAAAGGAGAATATATAAAAATGTAGTAAATGAAGCAGGCAAAAAGTAATACAACCGTCTCAAAAATGAGATCGACAGGTAGTGCAAAATGGCTAAGCAGGGATGGCTAGAGGGCAAATGTAAGGATGTAGAGGCTTATCTCACTAGGGGCAAGATTGATACTGCCTACAGGAAAATTAAAGAGACCTTTGGAGAGAAGAGAACCACTTGTAGGAATATCAAGAGCTCCGATGGAAAACCAGTTTAAGCAAAGAAGGGAAGGCGCAAAGGTGGAAGGAGTATATAGAGGGTTTATACAAGGACGATGTACTTGAGGATAATATTATGGAAATGGAAGTGGCTGTAGATTAAGACGAAATGGGAGATAAGATACTGCGTGAAGAGTTTGACTGAGCACTGAAAGACCTGAGTTGAAACAAGGCCCCGGGAATCGACAACATTCCATTAGAACTACTGACAGCTTTGGGAGAGCCAGTCATGACAAAACTCTACCATCTGGTGAGCAAGATGTATGATACAGGCAAAATACCCTCAGACTTCAAGAAGAATATAATAATTCCAGTCCCAAAAAAGCAGGTGTTGACAGATGTGAAAATTACTGAACTATCAGTTTAATAATACACAGCTGCAAAATACTAACGCAAATTCTTTACAGATGAATGGAAAAGCTGGTAGTAGTGGACCTCGGGGAAGATCAGTTTGGATTCCATAGGAATGTTGGAATAAGTGAGGCAATACTAACCTTACGACTTATCTTAGAAGAAAGTTGGCAATCTTAACTGGAATACTCTCTTTCAAATTCTGAAGGTGGCAGGGGTAAAATACAGGGAGCATAAGGCTATTTACAATTTGTACAGAAACCAGATGGCAGATACAAGAGTCGAGGGGCATGAAAGGGAAGCAGTGGTTGGGAAGCGAGTGGGACAGGGTTATAGCCTCTCCCCGATGTTATTCAATCTGTATATTGAGCAAGCAGTAAAGGAAACAAAAGAAAATTCAGAGTAGGTATTAAAATTCATGGAGAAGAAATAAAAACTTTGAGGTTCGCTGATGACATTGTAATTCTGTCAGAGACAGCAAAGGACCTGGAAGAGCAGTTGAACGGAATGGACAGTGTCTTGAAAGGAGGATATAAGATGAACATAAACAAAAGCAAAATGAGGATAATGGAATGTAGACAAATTAAATCGAGTGATTCTGAGGGAATTAGATTAGGAAATGAGACACTTAAAGTAGGGAAGGAGTTTTGCTATTTAGGGAGTAAAATAACTGATGATGGTCGAAGTAGAGAGGATATAAAATTTAGACTGGCAATGGCAAGGAAATCATTTTTAAAGATGAGAAATTTGTTAACATCGAGTATAGATTTAAGTGTAAGGGAGTCGTTTCTGAAAGTTTTTGTATGGAGTGTAGCCATGTATAGAAGTTAAACATGGGCAATAAATAGTTTGGACAAGAAGAGAATAGAAGCTTTCGAAATGTGGTGCTACAGAAGAATGCTGAAGATTAGCTGGGTAGATCACATAACTAATGAGGAGGTATTGAATAGAATTGGGGAGAAGAGGAGTTTGTGGCACAATTTGAGAAAAAGAAGGTACCGGTTGGTAGGACATGTTTTGAGGCATCAAGGGATCACATATTTAGCATTGGAGGGCAGTGTGGAGGGTAAAAATTGTAGAGGGAGACCAAGAGATGAATACACTAAGAAGATTGAGAAGGATGTAGGTTGCAGTAAGTACTGGGAGATGAAGAAACTTGCACAGGATAGAGTAGCATGGAGAGCTGCATCAAACCAGTCTCAGGACTAAAGACCACAACAACAACAGTGAAATGTTGACTCTTACCATATTTTGACATGGACAGCAGCATGAACCACTAACTAACATACAGAAGCTTGTACGTTTGAGTGAGCTACAACTGAAAACATGCTCAAGTGAGACCTTGAAGTTTTTCTTCTGTACTTACATAATATTGACAGGTAAAGAAATGTCTGCACATGATAGAGTGCTAGAGGAGAACCACATTACTGGCAGCTGTAGTGGAATAGTCTGAGATAGCCTTCATGTAATCAACACCTAAGTATTGTATGCACTATTTCAGACGCGCTTAATGGTACCTCTTTACCAAAGCAAACAAAATACTATTCAGAAACTAAACAAATGTTTATATTTGGTGAAAAATAAACATTTTGTTTTGAACTACAATTACAAAACTGTAAGTAAAACATTCAAACATCATGCACAGGAAAAACAGCTCTTCTTTTCTAAAATTAAGGTCTTTTCAGTTTAAAACAAAATATTCTCTAATTATCTCTAATCATGCAGCAGTTCAAAACAGAATGTAGAATTTATTGGACATTCGTTGAATCCATATGCATGACCTGACCAGTGTAATTTCTGCATCTCTTCATTATGACTTTATTTTAGTTCCCACTTTTTCTGAATAAATGATTTCTAATGGAAACTGTTTCTCACATTTCTTAGAATTTCCACTGAGGGAAATAGTTCCCATATCATTTTTTATTCTACATTCATAGAACACCATTTTACTGCCTGAGTATTCTTTGTACAGTTAATGTGAATTGAAAAGTAGCATTTCTCAAATAAAGGAAAATCAAGGTTGATCGCAACCTTATAATCCTACCTGCTGACAAAGGCTCCACTACTGTTGTTTTGAACAGCAAGGATTACTTGGAAGATGGACTCCACCAGCTGTCAGATTTATCCACCTACAAATCCTGCCACAGTGACCCCATTTCAGATATCCAGCAAGAGCTCCAGTCTCTACTCAAATCTTTAGGCCCATCCCAGAACTTCTCCACAGACTCCATCTTTCTCCTGACCCCTACCATTTCCCACACTTCTACCTTCTACACGTCTTCCCCCTCCCCTCCCCGAAGACAATCTCTGGTGTTGTAGACCAACACCTACAGCCTATTACCAGCAGCCTACCCTCCTGCATAAAAGATATCAATCATTTCCTCCACCAACTCTACATGGATCCTGTCACATTACCACAGCACCTTGCTCGTCACTGCTGATGCACTTCCCTTTATACTAACAGCCCTAATGCCCAAGGCCTTACCACTATTGAACACTACCTTTCTCAACACCTGATGAATTGCAAACCATCCACTTCCTTCCTAGTTGTCATGACTAACTATATCCTCACCCACAATTACTTCTCCTTTGAAGGCATTACGTACAAACAAATCTGGAGTATGTCTATGGGCAACCACATGACACCATCCTATGCTAACCTTTTCATGGGCCATCTAGAGGAATCTTTCCTAAACACCCAGAATCCCAAACTCCCCATCTTCATCATCTGGATCCAGGGAAAGGGCAACCCATCCACATTCCTCCAGAACCTTGACACTTTCTCCCCCATTCACTTCCCCTGGTCCTAGTCAACCCATCAAGCAACTTTCCTCAATGTTGATGTCCACCTCAAAGATGGCTATATCAGTACCTCAATCTGTATCAAACCTACCAACCATTCAATACCAAGAAGTTCCTTCCATACAGCCTAGCCAGCAATGGCCATTGCATCTGTAGAGATGAGTGGTATCTCTTGAAATATGCCAAGAGTCTCAATGAGGCCTTAACAGATCATAACTACCCTTCCAACCTTCTACAAAAACTGATCCTCTGTGCCTTATCTTTCCAGTCACTCAATACCTCCCAAAGCTCCACCATCCAACTACAAAGCAACATTACCCTTGTGACTAAGTACCAATTCAATTACAGTCTCCACCAGGGTTTCAGCTACCTCTCATCATGCACTGAAATGAGAAATGTCCTGCCCACTATCCTTTCTGAATTGCACACATAGAAACTCTCCCTGCAATACATCCTACATTCCTGTAACCATCGTGGAATCAACCTTCATTAGTCATTGTCCTTACCCATCTAGCCCCCTCCCTGTTTCTATTTGAGCAGTACATAGCCCTCTATTCTACCAACACACCCAGTACCCAGTCTTTTTACATCTCTCCTTTTCCTCTAACCCTCACTCTACCGCTGCCCTCTATCTAACCTCCCGACTGCACCTAACTGCTCCACTCTCCACTTTGTCCCTGCACACTCCCAGCAGCACTACCATGCTATCCCTCCCCATTCCTGTTCCAGCCTCCTCCTTACCACCACCTGGTTGCCTCTCCCATAATGCACTGGTGCTAGCAGTCTGGCTCCAGCTGCCAGAGATTGTGCTCATTCGTGTGTGTGTGTGTGTGTGTGTGTGTGTGTGTGTGTGTGTGTGTGTTTGTGTGTGCGTGCGTGCATGCGTGTGTGTGTGCATGCACCCGCCAGTGTGAGTGCTTTGTCTATTTCTGAAAAATGCCTTGTTGGCCACAATCTAATTGTCTGACAATCTTTTTCTTGTTCCTTTCTGTGACTCGGCATCTCAGCTATATGGAAAGGAGCATTTCTGTTACATGGAAGAATAGTTTTCTTAAGCCAGTAGATAGCCTTACATTCACATGAATAATATGAAAGCATCTGATCTTGCCTATCAATGTGAGGCATATTTGCATTTTATTTGGCAATTTGTGGCAGTTTTGAGGTCTTTTGCTGGTGTTAGTTCTGTGGAAATATAGAATCTCATCCCCTATTTTTTATCATTACGCTTTGGGAGTACAGAACAATTGTATTTCCTTCTCTCAGTTTGGCAGATGCTTCTTTAAGGATGCTCCTCCTATTTAAGCTTAGTGTTTTTTTTATAAGGAAAAGGGTTTTAGATAATGTATGGCTTTCTTAATAAGTAGGACTATCCATGTAAATGTGTGAGATTGCCAACATAAGGCTACTTAAAAATGTGTGATAAGCTTTTCAGCATGACTTTTCCAATTATACTGTCAAGCGTCTCCTTATGCACACATCAATTATTTGCGAAAAGGTCCAGATTCTTCAACATGTATATTCCAATACCTTATTTAGACATTTTATTTGATATGTATCATATAAATGATCATCTCCATCTCAACAAAATCATCAATTCATTTAACAGTATCTCTCCATGAGTAATACACTTGACATAATTTGCTGTTAAAATAATTTGGTATAGACCCTACTTAGTATTGCACCATCAGTTCTTTGGGTGTCTTGGCTCTTGATTTTTTTAGCAAAGTATAATGGGTGTAACGTGATTATAAAGCCATATCTGCACACTTTCAGCACTACTACTACGTTTTGAAACTAGAGCTCTTACTTGCAGTAGTTATGTTATCAGATGGATATCACATTACCTGTATGTAGTGGAACTTTCAAAATTACAAGCCTACTTACTAATCCTAGGTCTATCCTTTGTATTTCCAGTCAAATATATATTCACAGCTTTATCATTCTTTTAACCAGCTACAGATTGAAGTATGAAATCTGGAGGTATTAAACCTGAGTATTAAACCTAAGTAAATCAATTGGTGTATTATTAGTAGGATGAACATCCTTGTTTTGTAAATGGATGATACTGAATTTCAAGTGATTCTTTATCAGCATTGGTTTTGTTACCCTCACTACCCTTATCTTTCCATTCTTCAGCATTGCAAAAAATATTTGAAAGTTCTGTTACACACTATCAGCACTGTGGCAAGTTTCTGTGTGTTTTAGATTCTAGCCATTCTCTTCCAATTAGTTATCTTTCAACTTATAATCAATACTTTCTAATATGTTCAGTAATTGATCATCAGCAAATTTTTCATCCTCCTATTCTTTTTAGTGTAAGAATGTCCCAGTGTTAATTAATTAGCTGCCACTTCCAAAAATGTACATCAGAAACAATTGTGCGCAAGAAAATAACTGCAGCCAAGAAAATCTGTTCTCCAACATTTTGTTGCCTGTGCACACTCCTATTCTACAGCTGCAAAATAAGACTCAATCATGCCTCTTTGAATGTGTACATTTATCTCAGCCACAATATCTATTAATATATTAAAAACAAAGATTCCAAGACTTACCAAGCAGGAAAGCACCGGTAGATAGGCACAATGAATAAAACACACAAACACACACACAGAATTTCGAGCTTTCGCAACCGGCGGCTGCTTCGTCAGGCAAGAGGGAAGGAAAAGGAAAGATGAAAGGATGTGGGTTTTAAGGGAGAGGGTAAGGAGTCATTCCAATTCCGGGAGTGGAAAGACTTACCTTAGGGGGAAAAAAGGATAGGTATATACTCGCGCGCACACACACACACACACACACACACACACACACACACACACACACACACACACACATATCCATCCATACATACACAGACACAAGCAGACATTAAAGGCAAAGAGTATGGGCAGAGATGTAAGTCAAGGCGGAAGTGTGGAGGCAAAGATGATGTTGAATGGCAGGTGAGGTATGAGTGGCGGCAACTTGAAATTAGCGGAGATTGAGGCCGGGTGGATAATGACACGAGAGGATATATTGAAGGGCAAGTTCCCATCTCCGGAGTTCAGATACGTTGGTGTTGGTGGGAAGTATCCAGATAACTCCGACAGTGTAACACTGTGCCAAGATGTGCTGGCCGTGCACCAAGGCATGTTTAGCCACAGGGTGATCCTCATTACCAACTAACACTGTCTTCCTCCAAATGAGATCCATCCTTCATGAAATCCTCCCCACTCCACCAAGAGTGTCTTTCCGCCGTCCACCTAACCTTCATAACCTCTTGGTTCATCCCTATGAAATCCCCAAACCACCTTCCCTACCCTCTGGCTCCTACCCTCGCAACTGCCCCCGGTGTAAAACCTGTCCTATGCATCCTCCCACCACCACCTACTCCAGTCCTGTAACCCGGAAGGTGTACACAATCAAAGGCAGAGCCACGTGTGAAAGCACCCACGTGATTTACCAACTGACCTGCCTACACTGTGACGCTTTCTATGTGGGAATGACCAGCAACAAACTGTCCATTCACATGAATTGACACAGGCAGACAGTGTTTGTTGGTAATGAGGATCACCTTGTGGCTAAACATGCCTTGGTGCATGGCCAGCACTTCTTGGCACAGTGTTACACCGTCCGAGATATCTGGATACTTCCCACCAACACCAACCTATCTGAACTCCGGAGATGGGAACTTGCCCTTTAATTTATCCTCTCTTCTTGTTATCCGCCAGGCCTCAATCTCCACTAATTTCAAGCTTCCGCCACTCATACCTCACCTGTCATTCAACATCATCTTTGCCTCCACACTTCCGCCTTGACTTACATCTCTGCCCATACTCTTTGCCTTTAAATATGTCTGCTTGTGTCTGTGTATGTATGGATGGATATGCGTGTGTGTGTGTGTGTGTGTGTGTGTGTGTGTGTGTGCGAGTATATACCTATCCTTTTTTCCCCCTAAGGTAAGTCTTTCCGCTCCCGGGATTGTAATGACTCCTTACCCTCTCCCTTAAAACCCACATCCTATCATCTTTCCTTTTCCTTCCCTCTTTCCTGACAAAGCAGCCGCTGGTTGCGAAAGCTTGAAATTCTGTATGTGTGTTTGTGTGTTTTATTCATTGTGCCTATGTACCGGCGCTTTCCCACTTTGGAATCTTTGTTTTTAATATATTTTTCCCATGTGGAAGTTTCTTTCTATTTTATTTACAATACCTGTTAATGTGTTTGAGGTTGTCCTATCATGCTTTTTAACCACCTGATGAATTTTACATTCTCATAAGTTGTCTTTTGGTGGTGCATGCAGTGTCTGAACAAGCAAGACTAATGCAACCATATCTGATTGTTTTTTAGGGGTGAAATATTTTTTGCCACAGGTAGGAAGTAATCCTTGAATTATGTGGCCAATTATTTAAGTATCACTTTTGGTAGAGCTATTTTCTGAGGGCTCACTTTCATTTGGGACACAGTTTTTAGTTTGTTCCTTGTGCTGATGCTTCAAATAGTTGTTGTCTTATTCTTGTAGCACTTTATGATTTTAGCGTAGAACATGTGTTTCACTTTTCTTAATAATGAACTTGAGGGTTTTACAATGCTCGGGTAAGAAGTTTCAACGTTTTACTACAGATTGACCTCCTGTTTTGCACTCAGGCATTGCTGAAAGTTAGAACTGGTTCACTGAATTAAGTTAATAAACTACAAGTCCTTCCATCAATATAATCAAAACATTGAATCGCAAGGAAAGCATACAGTTCTGTTAGTCTAGATAATTAGATTGCAATAACTGTTTGGTTTTGTGGTGTGCCCTTCTCATCCTGGAATCTGAGCAACTTACTACGCCTTTCCAACCTGCAGTGGCTAAGCCTACTTTCCTCCCTGAAGAATAGACATGAGAAGTTCAGAAAGCTAGAAATAGTCCTGTCTTCTCTCTCTGTATTGACAGTGCTTAGAATTTTGTCTAAAGAAGGGAAGTATTGGCCAGTAACACTGCCTCACTGTAATTTAACATTGGTGTTACTTTCTCATCAGCCATATATGGGAGTCATCTTGAAAGTTTCAAAGTATGGTATGTTGGGTTCCAGTATTTCTCTTCTGACATACTGCCTGACAAAACGTGGAGCACCGAGATTGGGAAGCAGGAAACAAAATGAGACTTGTGAAAAAATCTTCTCGAGCTTCCATCGAGGTAGCTGCATAAAAAATCCGTGACGTTTTGATGAGTGTCATTCTCATCATCTTCTGGGGAAGCATCGATGGGCTGTGGCCTTCCTCTATATATAGCTGGTTGGTGGCAAGTGGCGGCTGTCCCTCCCCACCACTCCTACCAGCGCTGGGCCAGTGGTGGGAGAGGGGGTGGGGGGGCAAGCTACGTGGGGCCGGGTGACACCAGCTGCTTGCTGCGTTCGTCTAGCTTCGAATCACGGAACTTTAGCAGCTGAGCACAGTCCCAGTGTATGGCTGCTATTGCAGGGTTCCATGCCAAACTTAAATGGTAGCCCTTATCCCTGTTGATGAGATTGTCATGTAATCTTATTTTGAACGATTCCTTGATGATGCTCTCCCAGAAGCCACTGGCTCAGCAATGCATTTTTGTTTCTTCAAATTGGAAGCTGTGTCCCTCATCAAGGCTGTGTTCTGCCAAGGCTGATTTGCCCTTGTACCCCTGCCTTAAGCATCTAATGTGTTCCTGACAGCACTGCGAGATGCAGCGTTGTGTTTGACCAATGTACTGGAGCCCACACTCGCATGGTATACTGTATATACTGGGAATCGTCTAATGTCTGCTGTGCTGTAACCATTCTGATGAAACACATCCTTAAAGTGCTGCAGCTCATCTGGAAGGCTATCTTTGTCACACATGGCTCTTGCTCTGTGAACCAGCATTGTTAGAATGGTGTTTTGGTGTGCTGGGGATGGCAGCTGGAAGCATGGAGATATAGGTCCATGTGGGTCTTCTTTCTGTATACTGCATGTCCTATCATGCCATCAGCTTTTCTCCTTATAAGAATACATAAAAATAAAAGACATCCATCTTGTTCCAACTCCATTGTGAACTGTATGTTTTTGTGAATGCTGTTCAGGTGTTCATGGAATTCATTCAGGGCTTCTCTTCCATATTCCCACACAATGAATGTGTCATCAACATAATGGAAGAAGTGTTTAGGTTTGAGCTGTGCCGTTTCTAGTGCCAACTCCATATAGAGATTGGCAATCCCTGGAGCAAGTGGTGAACCCATGGCTACCTCATCAACCTGTTCACAAGATTCCTGGCAATTTGAGATGGTATGTGATGTTATTTTTGGTGATTCCAGAATCAAGTTGAATTTACAAGGAACTTGGCTGTATGAGCCTACTTTTAAATAACACTTCACTCTCTCTAGCCTGGATGCATGCACTGATTCTGTTGGGAGGGGTGTCATAAAGCCTTTGTATTGTGTGCTAAGTTAAGCTGCCCTACAGCTGTTCAACTGGTCTTGAAATCCTAGATACTGGCACCGAGATGTAGTTGACATCCAAGGTTGCCCCACAAATTTTCTATTGGGAATAGATCTGGGTGTCATGCTGGCTAGATCAGTACCTAAGCATCATGCAGACAGTTTATAAAGAGACATGTCATGTGGACAACTGTTATCCTGCTGAAAATTGGCACAACACCACTGTTGCTGAAGAGGTAACACATTAGAACACAGGATGTTGGATGAGAGGTAACTTAATCAGTAGCACCAAAGTCATACTTGATGAATCCACACACTATGATGCTGGGAGTAACACAAGAGTGGCTCTCCAAACCATTGGAAGAATTCCATCTCTCCCCAGATTGCTGCCAGATTCACTGACAGTGCCCATCCAGACTAGTGCAGAACCACAGTTCATTACTGAATGCATTGTGACAACATTTGTCAGCAGTCCATGCTTCCCAGTCATGACATCACTCCACAAGCAGCTGTTTGTGTTTTGGTACTAACCATGGCTTACATATGGGATGGCAACTCCCTAATCCGCCTGCTGCTAGTCTCTGATCAATGGTGTGGGATGGCACAAAACCTTTCTGGAAGTCAGTCAGTCATTCTCAAATGGCAGGCACAGACATGAAGAGTTACAATATGGTAATCCTCCCTCGTCATGATCAGATGTGGTTGAGCGGAACATTGATGACACCTGCGCCTGACTTCACGTTCCCATGCAGTTCAACATTGGGCCACTGTCACATCTGAATGCCTCACAAATTGGGATACTGGACAATTTAGCAAGCTACACAAATTGAGTCCCACAACACCGCTTCTTTCAAACTCCATCATGTAGCAATCACCCTGTCTGACACAAGTATGCAGCAGCTTTGAGTCCTTCATAGGGAGCACCCACTGACACAATTCATTCCTCTTACACCCTCTACCAGCCTTAGTAACAACACTAAACATGAACCACACTAATGCACTCAGGTAGCTATTCAACCTTTCACAGAGAATTGCAATTGTAATCATTAACATACCTGCTGACTGTATGTATATATATAGAACTAAAGTTATGGATATGTGTGTGCGTGTGTGTGTGTGTGTGTGTGTGTGTGTGTGTGTGTGTGTGTGTGTGTGTTTGTGTGTGTGTGTGCGCGAGTATATACCTATCCTTTTCTCCCCCTGAGGTAGGTCTTTCCACTCCTGGGATTATAATGACTCCCTACCCTCTCCCTTAAGACCTACATCCTTTCGTCTTTCCCTCTCCTTCCCTCTTTCCTGAAGAAACAACCGTTGGTTGCGAAAGCTAGAAATTTTGTGTGTGTGTGTTTATGTGTTATTTTATTGTGCCTGTCTGCTGGCGCTTTCCCGCTTGGTAAGTCTTGGAATCTTTGTTTTTAATTTTTTTTCCATGTGGAAGTTTCTTTCTATTTTATTTCTAAGTGAAGTTACATTGACATTTGATCATCCTTTTTGAGTGCTTCACATTCTTTGTCAGGCAGTGCTTACATGGTATTTTTAGAAGTCTTTCGTTACTAATCTGTGTAAGTTTTCAAATACCAAACTACTTAACACTAGAAACAATGGTATTTGGACATACCTAGAACTGCAGCTGCGCACTGATGACCCGCGATCTTTTCCTTTATTTCCCCTATGTCAGTGGGTTATTGTTACTGCCAATGAATCTATTGTTAGAAGCACTAGGAAATTTACAAAAAAAATTAACAAAAATAAACTAGGCTTACACAAATTATAATTTTACATTTTAAATCTTACATGTATTTGCCGAGTGTTTTTACTGGCTACCATTACATAATGAACACAAATAATAATCTTTTGACGTACATTTGCTGCACACAGTTTTCTTACAGATGTGACACTTTACAAATGATTTGCTTCCTTCACAGTTAGACTTTACAAGGCAACATGTTCGCTTTTCTTGTCTGTCAGGAGTGATGCTAGTCTTTCTAGTCACTGTGTACTTCTCAGCAAGCTCCTCCCCCAGCTGCAGGATGATATCCCTGCATTTCAATTTTTTATCATTTAGAGAATTGAACAATACCCACGCATATATCCCATCCAAATCCAGCAAGTTGTAAAATGTGTGAAAAGGCCAATGTCTCAGTGGTGCTTTGACAGATTATTTGCAAGCCATTTGCTCGAACATGTCCACTCCATATCGAGAGCAGTTATAAAACGTAACTGTATCTGGCTTCTTTTTTATACCATCCTCAGTGGTTACATAAGAATGCATAGTGTTCACAATCAGGACATTCTTTTTTCTCTTGCCCTGATAAACAGTCAGTGTGATACAATCGTTTATCAACAATACTGTGCTGTATAACTGTTCTCTTGCCTTCCTGATACAGGCATATTTCCCTGCGAAATCAATTTATTGTGCCCATAAGACTCATAGAAATAGCTTTCAGTGTCTCAGAGAGCGCTAAGGGGATGAAAAAATTGTCACATGTGACATTTATTCCTTTGTTGAGGTAAGGTCGCATCAATTTCTTTTACAACAAAGTCACCAAAACACTCATCACTCCACCTACTGTCATCCTTTCCTAGATAAGGTATAGCATTCACAATATATTTTGAGTCTTTATCTACTGCCATCCAATGCTTTTGCCCATATTTTTCCAGCTTTGAGGCCATAAACTGTGTCAATCTGCAACAGCACTTTGAAGGAAAAAGCTATTCGTCGATTGTTATATATGGTCCCAGTATGTGGCTAGACTGTGCATTTGCAATGAACTCATTCGAGATTTCTGATACCAAAGCAAACTTGTCTTTTTTTTAGTCATTCTGATCTTGTGGATCCAATGTCAAATCTGAGATAACGCATTATCTCTCTGAATCTGTCATGAGCCATTGTTGATTTCACGAAATTATTTGCCCACTTCACTGACCACAGTGTGTCTAGTTCTAAGCTCTTAGCTCCAATGTTGCAGATGGGACTGTACAAAGCAAACAGATCAACACTTAACATTTTGGAGATAGTGATACTATTAAGTGATGTTATGTATACATCTTCCACAAAATATCAGTGTAGAAACTGGTTTATTTCAAAATATTGATTATTTCAAATTTGTTACTCAGAAACATCAAGGTAAATTCTGTCATCGAAATCAAGCAAACTGATAAATTTCAGTAATAAATTTAATTATGTATTACTTTAACAATGTTGGAAGTAACAGTTGACACTGTTGTAAAATATAAATACAAGTATGGTGGAGTCCATGAGGAATCAAAATTCCAATAATATAGGAAATTATGGGAAAGAGAGAAGGAGGAAATTAAGGAAATTATCATCTGGGAAGAGATGCTAGGAGAGAATCACAGTGGAATGAGAGAAATAGGAACTGAAGTAGAGTACATGAAAAGAGGAACAGATCACAGAAATAAAATAACAGAACATTTAACAACAATAGATATGAGAATAGGGACAATGGTCAGGTAAATTAGGGGTTGTCCCTCTGGCAGCCTGTCAATTTGGGGCAAGAAAAAGTAGACAGAAAAGATTATGGAAGGATGAGAAACTTTGGAGCATACAGGCAGCAAGACAGAGACTGATATAAAATGAATTGTCTATATTTTGACTGGAAATTTTGGAGTGCACAAAGATTGTTTCGCATAGAAAATTGGAATAAGTTACTCACAGTGTGGAAGAAGAACTAGATACAAAATCATTTACAAATCTTTGCAATGTATCAAGTAACAAAGTTTTAGTGGGAGAAGAGAGAATTGATAATTTTTTTATGAATTTGGGTTAAATAAGTTGCTGATTGAGGAAGTTGCAGATCTTATTATGGTTTTGGATCCAAAGACTGGTTTAATGCATCATCTCCATGCTACCCTCTTCAGCTCCTGCAACCTACAATCCTCCGTCTGCTTACTGTATTCATCTCTTAGTCTCCCTCTGTTATTTTAACCCCCCCCCCCCCCCCCCCTGCCCCATGCACATACATTAGATATGTGATCTACACATTTAACCTTCAGCATTCTCCGTGGCACCACATTCATAAGCTTCTATCCTTTTCTTGTCTAAATTGTTTATTGTCTATTTTTACTTCAATAAATGACTACACTCCATACAAATACTTTCAGAAAAGACTTCTTAACACTTAAATCTACACTCAAAGTTAACAACTTTCTCTTCTTCAGAAATGTTTTTCTTGCTCTTGCCGGTATACATTTTATATCCTCTCTACTTTGGCCATCATTAGTTATTTTGCTCCCAAATAGCAAACTCAACTACTACTTTAAGTGTCCCATTCCCTCAGCATAACCTGATTTAATTTGATTAAATTCCTTTATCCTTGTTATGCTTTTGTTGATGTTCATCTTATATCCTCCTTTCAAGATGTTGTCCATTCTGTTCAGTGGTCTTCCAAGTCCTTTGCTACCTTTGACAAATCTCAAAGTTTTTATTTATTCTCCCTGGACTTTTAATTCCTATTTCATGATTTTCTTTAGTTTTCTTTACTGGTTGCTCAATGTACAGTTGAATATCATCAAGGCTGGGCTATGACCATGTCACACCCCTTTCTGAACCACTGCTTCCCTTTCATGCCCGTTGACTCTTTATAACTGCCATCTGGTTTCTGTACAAGTTGTAAATAGCTTTTTGCTACCTGTATTTTACCCCTGTTACTTTCAGAATTTCAAAGAGAGTTGACAATGTTCTTGTAAGTGGTATCTATCTATAACCCAAATCCTTACATTTGTTCCATAGCCATTACTGCTTAGCCATTTTACACTTCCTGTCAATCTCATTTTTGAGATTACCCTTCACCTGCTTCATTAACTGCATTTTTTTATTTCTCCTTTCAACAGTTAAATTAAAAATCTCCTGTCTTATCAAAGGATTTCTCCTTAGCCTTGCTGTTTTATCTATTTGATTCCTCTATTGCCTTCACTATTTCATCTCTGAAAGCTACCCATTTCTCTTCTATATTCCTTTCCCCTGTTCTTGTCAATTGTTGCCCAAGCTCCTTCTGATACTCTCAGCAACGTCTGGTTCTTTCAGCTTATCTGGGTCACATCTCCTTAATTTCCTTTTTTTTTTGTAATTTCTTCAGTTTTCAACTACAGTTCACAACCAATAAATCGTGGTCATAGTCTTCACCCCCCCCCCCAGGAAATGGCTGAAGGTTTAACATCTCGTTCCAAAATCTCTGCCCTGCCCATTATATAAGCAATCTGAAACCTTCCAGTATCACCAGGTTTCTTCTGCATTTACAACCTTCATTCATGGTTCTTAAACCAGGTGTTAGTGATAATTAAATTGTACTCTGTGCAAAATTCTACCAGGTGGCTTCCTCTTTCATTCCTTTCTCCCTGTCCACATTCACCAACAAATTTTCCTACTATTGAATTCCAGTCACAAATCACTATTAAATTTTCATCTCCCTTAACTATCTGACTAATTTCTTTCATGTCATCATACATTTCTTCAATCTCTTCATCATCTGTGGATCTAGCTGGAATATAAACTTGTACCACTGTGCTGGGTGGGAGCTTTCTGTCTGTCTTGGCTACAATAATGTGTTCACAAAGCTGTACGTAGTACAAGGGTTGCCCAGAAAGCAATTCACCATATTTTTTTCTCCAACAATGCTTCATTGAACATAATGAGAATTACACACACAAAAGAGTGGTGTTTTATCTACACACCTATTTTTCCATGTAATCTCCATCCCATTCTATTGCCTTCCTCCTGTGTGAAACAAGGTTGTGTATGCACTGTCAGAACAAATCCTTGTCCTCGTGGCAGAGCCAGTGCTTCACTGTGTGAATCACCTCCACATTGTACTCAAAATGTCTTCCATGAATAGCATCCTTCAATGGCTAAAAAGAAGTGGAAGTTTGAGGAGCTAGGTCAAGGTTGTCTGGTATGACTGCCATGGATGGTCTCCCCGACCACCGTAAATTGTAGAGCTCTGCCAAACTGCCTGCTGATGACCTCACCCTCCATGCCCGGCAAGTAATTGTACATCTGTTGACAGCAGACCCTCCATAGATTTTGCACAAGTGTTTGTGAATATTCCGCACAGTTTCTTTCTCTGCAGTGAGAAATTCAATGGCAGCACATTGCTTGTAATGTGCTTCATGTACAGACACAATTTTGAAACTGTCCTGCAGCTAAGCTTTCTGTCAGAAGTGAAAGAAACTTTTTGCGCTCACTCAGGAGACTTCACATAATACATACATAATAATTTTGCATTTGTAGCACTATTTTCCGCTAAGGAAAAAAAATTGGTGTGTTAGTGTCTGGGCAACCTTCATAGCTTACCCGCTGAGCCATGCATGGCTCATGTTCATGCCATTTATTGTTTGTCATCTTCTATTACTGTACTGCTGCCTCATTTTCTTATTCCATTTACTGTTGTTTCTACCTTCTTGCCTCACTTTGCTGTGAGCGGCAGCAGCAGCACGTATCAATAAGTGTACTATCGCTGGAGTGACCGATCGTAGTTCTGGGTCATCGTTTGTCTGGCAGTCAGTTGCAGATGGACCAGCAGTGCAGTCGCGATGCAGCAGCAGTGAAGTCAGGGACAGAGCACCGGTGAGGCACCAACAGCTAGTGCTCGCCGACCACTGGCGACACACATGAACTGTCTGATGGAGGGAGATTGGAGCAGGACAACCATCAATTGGTTATCCCATTGGTCGTCTCATCAGCCAATGTATATTTTGTCCTTTCACCATTTCCGGGCCTGGGCAGTTGGTTGGTTGGCATGTAGCAGTGACGAAATCTCCATAGCATAGTTTGGTTGGGGCCGCTGGCAGCGTCTAAGTGTGGTCGAAGTGTGTGGTGCTGTTCCCATTGCTATGAGGTCTCTGGCTCACCAATCCTGCACATGAAAGTTTAGTTTTGACTTAATCTACCAGCAAGTCATGACTGTTCACATTGTGTCATTTGGATTTCATTGTCAGCTGTTGAGACATTCCCGTGAGCAACAACTTGTGTTTTCAACTTGGCAAATTTTAGCTACCCTCCAGTGGAGTTTAACTGGACTTGGTTATTTTGAATTTCAGTGTACCAGCAGACTCTTCTGCTTTGTGGCCATTATTGTTTTAGTCACCTGTACTGGCCAGTGGCATAAATTCAGGCATCATAGTTTCCTCATCGTGTTGTCGTTGTCCAGCACGGTCTCTAGTTTGACAGCTCAATGTTTAATTGGTTGTGGATACCAATACTTCTTACGTTGTTCCATTGAACTCCCTGTTGTGTGCTGGTCAGGTGAAGTGGAAGTTATCTTGTCAGTGGGTCCGTTGACTGTCTATCAATTGGGTTGTCATTGGATCAAGAATGGTTGGGCCGACTGCCTGTCTCACCTAAGCAAGGGTTAGTGTTTGAATTCCAGGCTGATCCTCAGAAACTTCTGAGTGCAGTTGGGTGTACTGCCTTTTCTTTATTTGTTCTTGTTGTTTGTATTTGTATGGCTTCTGGCAGATTTTTAAATTAAGGTTGTTTTGCCCTTAAGGCATAAGATTGTTTGAGCCTTCAGCCTAATTAAAGAACTGTTTTAAGATAAGACCTTTCAGCCTTTTAAAAATTTATTTTGGTTTCAGTCTTAAGTGATTGGCCTTCAGCTGATTTTTAAATTAAAGTTGTTTTACTCTTAAGGTGTCAGATTGTTTGGGCCTTCAGTCTAATTGAAAGAACTGATTTAAGATAAGGCCTCCTGCCTTTTACATTTTTGATTTTGGTTTGAGTCTTAAGTTATAGCCTTTTAGCCGATTTTAAATTAAAGTGGTCTTGCCCTTAAAACATGACATTGTATGGCACATTCAGTCAGTAATTAAGTTCCAAAATTAATGCTGTGTTGTTTTTTTTTATTATTTTCTTGGCTCTTGTAATGTTTGGTATAGTAAATAAAGTTGTAAGTTTGAGTGTAACTGACAGCTGCTTATTTTGGGACCTTTCCCCAATTTAAACCACCTGTCCTGTCCTATAGGTTTAGCAGGGTGACTCACCCGAATTCCTATTTTCTTATTCATTATTAAACCTACCCCTGCAGTACGCCCTACTTAATATTGTGTTTATAACCCTGTATTCACCTGACCAGAAGTCCTATACCACCAGCAATTGAACTTCACTAACTCCTACAATATTTAACTGGAACCTACCCATTTCCCTTACCCCTTCTCAAATTTTATAACCTACCTGCCTGACCAAGAGATCTAACATTCTACATTTCAGTCCGTAGAACACCAGTTTTGTTTCACCTGATGATGACAATCTCCTGTTTAGTCACCTCCCAGAGATCTGAATGGGGGACTATTTTACCTCTGGAATATTTTACCCAAGAGGATGCTATCAATATTTAACCATACAGCAGAGTTGCATGTCCTTGGGAAAAATCGCAGCTGCAGTTTCCCCTCACTTTCAGCGGTTTGCACTAACAGTATAGCAAGGCCATTTTGGTTGATGTTACAAGGCCACATCAGTAAATCATCCAGACTGTTGCTAATGCAACTACTGCAACTACTGAAAAGGCTGCTGCCTCGCTTCAGGAACCATACATATTTCTGGCATCTCAAACAGACACCCTTCCATTCCTCTATTGTGACTGCACATATGGTACAGCTATCTGTATTGCTGAGGCACACAAACCTCTCCACCAATGGCAAGGTCCATAATTCATGGGAGGAGCAATTTCAGTATAAAATGTTAATTTACTGTTTCTGATGTTGAAGCTGGTGAACTTGGCAATATGTTACTATTGGGGAAGAAGCTATGTTAGGTAGTAATAGTGAGAGGAGTGAAGGGGGTGTCTTAGACAATTACAGTGAGATTAGTGAGGAAGATGTGACTCAATAGTACTGAAAAAAATAAAGATGGTGTTGAAGATACTGAAGAGAGGATAGGAAGTCAGATTGACTTTTATTAAGAATTAGATGGTATAATTCATGTGGAGGTTGAAAGCGAAATGTTTGAGGAAGGTACTTATGGTGACAGCTGTAAACAAATTCAGAAAGGTCATAACTCCGATAGAGAGGTACATGTAAGTGAAATTTTACTGGGTGATATCAGTAAAACAGTAAGCTCTTGTGAAGACTAAAGAAAGTATCCAAAATGTATAAGTAATGAAATTTTGAGGGTAGCTTGGAGTCATTATGATAATGAGAGTTGTGATAGTGAAATATAAGATATGCAGAAAAAGATATGTGAAAGTTTGTATCCAGAATGGTGGAAAGAGACAAGAAAGGCTGCAGAGAACTTAGTAAAAACTGGTGTGTCCATGAGAGCCATGCATCTGAAAGCAGAAACACACATAAACAAAGATGAGGTAAAAGATATGGGATTTAAAGAAACTGACAAATATCTTTTGTATAAAGCAGAAAACAAAGATGATTGTGATATGCAAGGAAGTCTATATATATATTCATATTGAAAGTGATAATTGTGACAGTAGCAGCCTGACACAGGGAGTACAATATGTACCGTGTCTGAAAAATTAAGAAATGGAACTAAACACACTCAACATTTTGTTGAGTTATCTTTAATAGGTACTAAGATTAGAGGAGCTACTGGATGACATAGTAAAATTGTGAAGTGACAATATTACTGTCAATCTAATATAATTGGACAGTTAAAATATCTATTCGCCAAACAGCAGCTGGAAAACAGACATACAAAGATATAAAAGTTTGCAAGCTTTTGGAGCCTGTGGCTCCTTCTTCTGGCAGAAAGGTTGAAGTGGAAGGGCAAGGGGTGAAGGAAAAGGACTAGTCAGGTTTAGTAAAAGGGGCTGAGTTCAGAAAAGTAATCCAGAACCCCGGGTCAGGTGAGACCTACCAGATGGGATGAGAAGGAAGGACTGATTGTTGGGGACTCCACCAAACGAGATATGAAAACCTGAGAGCTTAAAGATGGAAAACAGGGTAATATGCAAGACAGAGATTATTTTGAAATCATTGTGCATGAGTTAATAAGAGTGGAAAGTGAAGAGCATTGTATATGATGAGAGATGGGTGGGAGGAGGTAGCACTAAAAAAAGGATGGGTCAGAAAATCAAAGACATAAAAAGGAAGTGAAGAAAGGAACAATTTCTGTGAAAAAATGTTGAGACCAAACTAATTAAAGTAAATTATTGCTGACTGGATGGCGAGAACCAAGGATATGTTGTAGTGCCTGTCTCCATCTGTGGAGTTCTGAGCAACTGGTATCTCGGGAAGAATCCAGATGGCACTTGCAGTGAAACAGGCACCAAGGTCATGACTGTCACAATGTACAGCATGCTCTGCAAAGTGATATTGTGTGCTTCCAGTATATACCCTCTGCTATTCCAATTCATCTTAACTGATAACTTGGTGGTAGTCATGCTACTGTAGAAGGCCGAGCAGTGTTAACATAATAGCTAGTATTGAAGTGTTGTTTCACATCTGACTCTCCCTCTGATAGCATAAGTGTCATCATTTACAGGACTGGTATGGTTGGTTGTATGAGAGAGAATAGAGCAGTTCTTACAATTGACACGGTCACAGGGGTAGGAGCCATAGCCTAAGGAGATGGGTGGCAATTCACACGGCACAGGGGTAGGAGCCATAGCCTAAGGAGATGGGTGGAAAAGGATCATATGATCTGACAAGTATAGTGCAGAGAATTTGAGGGCGAAGGAAAGATACTCTGTGTGTGGTGGGCAAAATGTCAGGGCATAATTTAGGGAAGTCACAACCTTTTCAAAGTAGCAGATAAACACATTCAAGAACAGAATACTACTGAGTGACACTTAGTATACTCAGAAGTTGTTTTTTGGAGGAATCAGAAGTACTAGAATTAGATGTGATGGCTCGGGAAATCTGTTTTTGAACTATGCTTTTTGGGGGAATTATATCTAGCCAAGGCTGAGGTGAGAATGGTATTGTATTCCTGTAAAGAGTCTGCATCTGAGCAAATACATTTGCCTCAATTGCCAAGGCTGTAGGGGGGGGGGGGGGGGGGGGGAACGTTTGAAATAGAAAGAATTGCAACTGTCAAAATGAAAGTACTCCTGTTTGTTAGAAGGTTTAATGTGAACAGATGTGTGTAGCTCGCTTTCAGTGAGTATGAAATCAATAGCTCCTATCCCTGTAACCATCACTGCTGTAAGACTTGCCCTATGCCCCCACCTACCATCACCTACACCAGCCCTGTAACTTGCAAAACATATTCTGGGTGCCCCACATGGAACTGGTAAGCCTGACACCCGAGATCCAAGTAACAATGAACTTACCAAAAAAGAATAAATAATAATAATAATAATAATAATAATAATAATAATAATAATAACAGCATTTAAAAATGTAGTTACCTGTTTATAAGATATGTTGGTAATGGGGCCATGGGCATTTTAAAGGCACAATTGGATGCTGAGCTTTTATTAGCAGGAACTATAATTATAAGTAATGAAATAAAGAAATTATTTGAGCCATAGACACAGTCCATGGCTGTATAAATATTGTATGCAGCCACTGGAAACATTTGAAGATTTTTGATCATCAGGTTATTGGCAGAATAAGAAGCACCTTTTTGTTTTCTAATGGTTGTCCTGATTGGACATATTTTAATTATTCCACCATTAATACTACATTAGTTTATTAATACATTCACGAGTTGTGGAAGGCAATTCTCAATGTAAATGTCATAATTTGATTGTGTTTTATTTCAGAAATACTGTTATTACTAACCTATGTATGCTTTATTTTGTATCTTCAGTCATTGTAAGATTGCAGGGTGACTTGGCATGGCAAAAGATTCTATACTTGTAAGCAAAAAGTCATCCAGCTTGATCAACCAGTCTTCTGGTGCTGTGTTATTATGAGTCTGATTTTAGACAAAACACAGTGAGAATAAACACGGTTAAAAATACATGAAGGGATTTTTAACAGAAAAGGCCAAGCTCAAGTGCCAAGAGTTTGTATGAAACATATTTTACCATTTCATGAACTTAATTGATCTCTATTTAATATTCATTATTATAATTCATTGTATTGTCTCGAGATAAGAACGAGCTAAATTAACGCATCCAGGCATTGCTGACTTTGTTCAATGATGTTACTAACAACACACTGTAATCTGCAAGCATGATGTAATTAATTTCTCTTGTAGTGGCCGATTAAGATAATCTACTGTGTGAGGGACATAGTCCACCACAGAAATAGCAGAGCTGACGAAAGAGCTTCCTGAGAACATTGAAGAATCTCACCATTTCACCAGAGAAGGCAAGACTGGAGTCATGGAAGAAGTCAATGCCTCACCTGCATGGATGGATACCAGAAGCTGAAGGACTACCACCTGGGCACAATGAAAGCACGCTGGTGTGCAAATCTTTAAACAGATTACAATCAGGAGCTGGACAATCTGAAGAGATGGGGCTTCATAACAGAGGATACGTCCTGTGATTGTGGACCAGGACAAACCACAAGCCACATGCATCAGTGCCCTTTGTGCCCTACATCCTGCATGAAGAATGATCTCCTGCAAGCCACTACAAGCACCTTGGAGGTTGCGAAGTCCTAGGCACGTGTAATATAAATACAATTTGTATATGTATGTGTGTGTGTATATTTATTTATTTATGTGTATGGCTACTATAAATTTGTATATTTCTGACTGGAGAATACATAGGGAACATGTTAGTGATGTGAGCCTTATTTTGGTTGCATGAGTGAGCAGCTGCTCCATCTTGTTTAAAAATTGCATACACTTTCTCTGCATCTGTTAACTGTGCATAAAAGGAGATATCTGGCACTGTTTAAGGTGTAATTGATAACACACACAAAATGCCTGTTTTCTCAGAGTGGAGAGCTTCTTTACATAGAATATGTGGGTCATCCTGTAACCAATATCTTCAATTCTGGGAGTTTACATAACCTTGCAAATGAAACCAGATATGAAATAATGCAAGGAGTTCAAGTAACGGTTAACAATTGATGTTGACGCTCAGTTACAGTAATGAACTGTTTTTTTCTGATCCTCATATTTCAACTCTTCCACAACACTCACATGATTGGCTTTTAATTTCCTATATTTTAGTACACAATGACATGATGTACAAGATACACCAGCCTACTGCAGAAACCATCTTACCTATTTGCGTGAATTTCTCGTAATATCCATGCAAATTCTGTCTAGTTTCAGGGGTCCTCACTGTTGGTCGCCTATTTCTATGCACATTCTGATAGGATCCTACATCACTCCACTTCTTGTACAGATGTTAAATAGTGCTGGTTGTGGGAGTTAAGTACCAGAATATTTCACTTGAAATATTTCTTTACATTCCTTGATGGAGCCTGTCTTTATACAACACTCCACAATATCACTTCACTATTCTAATGCAAATTGTCCCGTCTCTATAATAATTCATTAATGTGAACTTTTGACAGCAACTGAAGCACAAACACACAGCTGCACTCATCTTTCTGATAAATTGCACTGTAGCCAACTTTCGACACAGGGTTGTCACTTCACAAGCAATTTGACAAGAGATGATTTCTAAACCTCAGCAGTCCTTTTTATTCATCCCTTGCCCTACTGCTTCAACATCTCTGCCTGAAGAAGGAGCCACTAGCTCCAAAAGCTTGAAAACTTTAGTACCTTTGTATGTGTGTTCTCCTGTGACTGTTTGGTGAGTAGATTTTTTTATCTATCCAATTGCATTATATTTTCATAAACTGATTATTTTAGTGAATATTACTGTCCTGTTGAGTTAACAACATACCATTTCTTCAGTGTTGCCCTGTGATTCCAGAGAGAGGCAAGAAAATTATTTTGGACAAGGGCATGGATACAATTGTAAAAGTTAAAGCAGGATTCTGTTGCACAAATATGGAATTGTTTTTCACTGAACCTAGATAAAAAATTTTACAACGAACAAAACTTATTACTGCAAATAGCATAAACAGTATTAATCGCATCAGGAGGTTTAGGTGACAGAGGATACTTTGAAGAAGGGGATGATTATCTTGAATAGAGGGGAGATCTAGAATATAATAACAGTTTAGTAGAAGCCAAAGTAGAGGGTGCTAAGAAACTTAATCAGATTCAAAAGGAGAATTTAAGTAAATTTTTATGGGTGTACTGTGATGTGTATAATGAGAAACTGGAGAGAGTGAAGAATTACTAGTGCAAAGTTAAGCTAAGAAGCAGAGATTCTTCCACTCTCAGTTCAAAAAAGAATGTGCATATTTCAACAGATAAAAGTTAGTAGAAATTCATGTGCCAGTAAATACATCAATACATGAATCATTCAACTACTGCAACTGTCATAAATAAACAAAAGATCTTGTCGAGAACCCAACATGAGAAAATTCTAGTCCGACATAAAATCACCAAGCAGGTCAAATGTTTCTGTCCAGTCACATCAACCAGTGTGTTGTGGCAACAGAAGACAGCAAAGGGAAAGCTGAAATTTTAAATTTTGCATTTAAAAAAATCATTCATGCAGGGCGATCATACAGACATTGTTGTTCTAACCTAGAATAAGTTTTCCTGAGTAGCTACATTACACTAAGGTGACGAAAATCACAGGATAACGATATGCACATATACAGATGGCGGCAGCATAATGTACACAATGATAAAAGAGCAGTGCATTGATGGAGCTTACATTTGTACACAGGTGATTCATGTGAAAAGGTTTCTGACATGATTATGCCATACAACAGGAATAAACATACTTTGAATGCAGAATGGCAGTTGGAGCCAGACACATGGGATATTCCATTTCTGAAATCGCGAGAGAATTCAATGTTCCGAGATCCACAGTGTTAAGAGAGTGCAGAGAATACCAAATTTCAGGCATTTCATTTCACCACGGACAACTCAGCGGCCGACGGCCTTCATTTACGACCGAGAGCAACAGCATCTGCTTACAGATGTCTGTTCTAACAGACAGGCAACACTGCATCAAATAAACGCAGAAATCAATGTGGGGCTTACAATAAATCCATCCATTAGGACAGTGTGGAGAGATGTGGCATAATGGGCTATGGCAGCAAGTAACAGGCGCGAGTGCCTTTGCTAGCGGCACGAATCGCCTGCAGCGCCGCTCCTGGGCTTGTGACCATGTCGGTTGGACTCTAGACGAATGGAAAACCGTGGCCTGGTCAGATGAGTCCCTATTTCAGTTGGTCACAGCTGATAGTAGGGTTCAAGTGTAGCGCACACTCATGAAGCCAAGGACCCAAGTTGCCAGCGAGCAGTTTGGAAGCTGGGGGTTGATCCATAATGGTGTGGGCTGCGTTTATATGGAGTGGACCGTGTCCTATGGTACAGCTAAAACGATCATTGATTGAAAATGGTTGTGTTCTGTTACTTGGAGACATCTGCATGTTCCCAAACAATTATGTCATCTCACTGTGCCACAGTTGTTCGATACTGGTTTAAAGAACATTCTGAACAATTCAGACGAATGATTTTGTCTACCCAGATCGCCTGACATGAATCCCACTGAATATTTAAGGGACACATTTGAGAAGTCAGTTATGGACAACGTCCTTCACCGGTAACACTTTCGCAGTTATGCACTGCTATAGAGATAGGATGGCTCAGTATCTCTACAGGGAATTTCCAATACTTGTTTGGTCCATTCCACGTCTATCTGCTGCACCACTCCTGGCGAAAAGACGTCTGTCAGAATATTAGGAGGTATCCCAGGAATGTTTTCACCTCAGTGTAGTTTATGATACTGCACCCGATTTCTTGTCATCTATAACAGTTCTAGACGAGCCTTTTCCTGCCTTGTACCCAGCTCTTGTCTAAACCCAAATTGTGAATCACGTATCTCTCTTTAGTCTTCGGTGTATTACGTTTAGTTTATGAGTGCTCAAATAAGGTTATAATCTCCGCCTCTGATACGTTAGTCTTCAAAGGCAAGGAAGTAAAAGTGAACTTAACGATTGTTCGGGGTAGCGACCTGTCTCATAAAAGATGTGAAATATTATATGTATGTATGTAACACCTTTTCTTTATACACACACACACATACACACATGCACAAAGTATTATCACAAGTTAAAGACACATTAAATTAGAGAAAATGATTTAACCGATAATAAGGAACTGAGTCTTAAACGAGCCTCATCCTTTCCACGTACAGCTCTTTTAACTGTGATATATTACACTCAGTCTCTTCCCATGTAGCCGCTACTCATACCACTGCAGGATCAGAGGTGTTCTTAACAGGTCGTAGGAGAAGGTCGGGTAGTGTTGGACAGCGCACTGTATCGGACGAGGTCTGTTTCTCAACGATAGCACGAGTGGCAGCACCTGTCGCAACGCCACAATGTGAGCCATGGAGGACCAAGACCACTGACACGATTTTGAATCAAAACAACAGTGCCTCTCCAAGTGGCAACTTACCTGTTCCTAGCGAGCTTTTCGGTGCACTAACGTAATTAGGTTAGATTAGATTAATACTTGTTCCATAGGTCATGAATACGACACTTCGTAATGATGTGGAATGTGTCAGGTTAATAAAAGATGTTACATTACACAAAATATTGCATGACACTAATGTTTAAGTTTTTTTATTTTTTCCCCTTAATTTATATCTAAAAATTCAGCCAATGACTAGAAGGAGTTGTCATCTAGAAATTCTTTTAATTTATTTTTAAGTGTTAGTTGGCTAACTGTCAGGCTTTTGATGCTGTTTGGTAGGTGACCAAAGACTTTTGTGGCAGCGTAATTTACCCCTTCCTTTTCTCCTGGTGTTATAGCTATGCACACTGCTATTACTTTCGAACTGTGTTGGATTATTAACAACAAATTTCATAAGTGAATATATATACTGTGAGGTTACTGTGAGGATCCCTAGATCCTTAAATAGATGTCTGCAGGATGACCGTTGCTGGGCTCCAGCAATTATTCTGATTACACGTTTTTGAGCAATGAATTCTTTTCTACTCAACGATGAATTACCCCAGAATATGATGCCATACAAAAGCAGTGAATGAAAGTAGGCATAGTAAGCTAATTTACTGAGATTCTTATCACCAAAATTTGCAATAACCCTAATAGCATACGTAGCTGAACTCAGACGTTTCAGCAGACCATCAATGTGTTGCTTCCAGTTTAACCTCTCATCAATGGACACACCTAAAAATTTTGAAAATTCTACCTTAGCTACAGACCTCTGTTCAAAGTCTATATTTATTACTGGAGTTGTGCCATTTACTGTACGGAACTGTATATACTGTGTTTTATCAAAATTTAAAGAGAGTCCGTTTGCTGAGAACCACTTAATAATTTTGTGAAAAACATCTTTTACAATTACATCACTTAGTTCTTGGTTGTTGGATGTTATTACTATACTTGTATCATCAGCAAAAAGAACCATCTTTGCATCTTCATCATTGTGGAATGGTAAGTCATTAATGTACATCAAGAACAGTATAGGAGCTAAGACCAAACCCTACGGGACCCTGTACTTGATAGCCCCCCTGTTTGAGGAATCAGCTGTTGCTTTAACATTACATGAACCACTTATTTCAACTTTCTGCATTCTTCCAGTTAAGTATGAATTAAACCATTTGTGCCCTGTCCCGCTGAAACCATAATGCTTTAGCTCATCTAAAAGAATCCCATGATTTACACAACCAAAGCCCTTGAGAGATCACAAAACATACCAATGGGTGATATCCGGTTATTCAGAGCATTTAATATTTGATCAGTGAAAGCGTATATAGCATTTTCTGCTGAAAAGCGTTTCTGAAAACCAAAATTACGTTTTGTTAGTACCTTATTTTTACAAATATGGGAGGCTACTCTTGAATACATTACTTTCTCAAAAAAAATTTATAGAGCTGTCAGAAGAGAGATTGGGCGATAGTTGTTGACATCCGACGTATCCCTTTTTTATGCAGTGGTGTTACAATGGCATATTTCAGTCTATTGGGGAAAACACCCTGCTACAAAGGGCTATTACATACGTGGCTGAGAATCCTACTTATCTGTGGGGAACAAGCTTTAAGTACCTTGCTGGAAATGCCATCAATTCCGTAAGTGTTGTGTGTTGTTGCAAGTCTGTAATATTACTTTTTAATTCTGTCTTTTGATACAACTGTTATATACCCTATATTGCGTGCTGTGACAGTGTCTAGGCCAAATAAAAACATTGGGAATGTTAAGCTAAAACGGCGGTATCGGATAAAACAATTTCGGGTTGCATCAGACAAAACAGATTGCAAAAGAGCTTAAATTTTTAATATTTGCCTTTAACTAGCAAAACTTTAAAAGTCAAATATAAATGGGGTGAAAACAATATAAAGGAAGGCGTAGAAAAAGACTTCCTGAAACGACATTCCAGGAGAAATATTCAGTTTCAAGAATAAGTTGGATGAATGACTTAAAGCTGATATAATTACATTTTCCTTAGCACATCAGAGTCTTAGCTTTATCTATGATAGTGATGGAAGCTAAAGAAATGAATTAAAATATTTGGCACAGTTGGGACTTCACACACCTCTCCTTGCTAACTTGGTAGGTGGGCTAACCATGACACCGACGCAACGTAGCTAACACACATGCATGGACCACCTAAGTCTACTGCGCCCCCCTCCCGCCCCAACGTGAAGACAGACTCGAACTGGAGTTTGTGTTGGGGAGGGCATCGGACTAGGGTGGTCCATCCAGCCGTGTTAACTATGCTACCGCGGTGGTGCAATGGCTAGCACACTTGCCTAGTAAGCCAGAAGCACCAGTTGAAGTCCCAGCTGTGGCACAAGCTTTAACTCATTTCTTCAGCTTCTGTCAGTACCGTAGACTTGAAGCTATATGTGAAAACGAAGAGACGCCCACAAACTCTGTTTTATGTACTAATATGCTTTTTTCGATGATGTCCAGTGATGCAGAAGTACCATTGAGTGGCAACGCAAGTAGGTAGTTTAAGTAGTGTATAAGTCTAGGGACCGATAACCTCACAAGTCTGGTGCCTTAGGAATTCACACACACAGAAAACAATGTTGTGCGATCATGGTAAAAATATTGGTAACCAACTTATGCCTTAGAGTAAACACGAGTTCTTAAATTTAGTGCACAAATATGCAGAGCAACGGAAAATGAAGCACTGTCTATAAGACAAAAATGAATACAGGTAAAGACATTCGCTAAGTTTGTATGAAAAGACATGGAAACTTAAGGCTGAGAGCAGCTGAATCGACGTGTCTGCAGCTGGCAGTAAATGGTTTCAGCTAGGAACAAGCCAACATATTCTTTGACAGACTCAAATTTAGACCCATTCACGATACAAGTAGGTCCTTTTGCAAAATAAAAATGAGTTTTCTGTACATTCACCTCAAAAATTTAAATGTCCGACAGGCAAAGTATGAAAAAAATTTAAGAATCAAAGTATACGTATTCTGATAACATCAAGTTTCATAATTCTGCTAGCTGAAAAACACCCGCTTCGCTTTAATTTTCTAAAGCATTTTAAAACATTATTGAACCTTCTGTAAGGTTCTATACTTTATGGAACATTCTGTAACATTCTAGGAGGAACATTTTGGCCTGTCAGCCACTTCGGCACTCTATTTCCAACGCGCTTCATCGGCTTCCCGTAAGAAATCGAAAGGTGTGATACGCACTTTTGACACCCATATCCTTAAAACTAACCCCTGCAGTTCCGAAGTATAGTGGATGGAGTAAGGAGGGCTACCAGACCATATGATCCCCATAGGGCTGCGGGGATGGCTTGCAGAGTTATAGTGGCGTGCACAGTCATGTCACACTTACATTTATTTTATACACTAAATAATCAAAAATATCCAGAGACCACTACCTAATGCTAAACTGACTGCTGGACGTCACAGAGGGGTGAGTGATTAGTGTGAGAAATGTTTCAGTACAACGTTCAGCAAATACTCGTATTATAATTTCGGAAAAGCGTATTCAATACTTCGACCTTCCTCTAAGCCGAAAGATGTTCTTAGCTCCATTGCTAGGCTCCTGTCTCTCTCACCGGATACTGCAGCAGGGCGACCACCAGACTCTTCACCTTTGTGGGCTGGAGGCGGTAACTTGGCACATACTGTTCCGCAGTCGCCTTTAAACGGTGCTGATACTTCCTGCTTCGGTGGAACATGATCATCTCTAAAATCTTATCGACAAAATTGGTAGTGAATGTTGCGTACTATATTCGCCCCACCTTCGGATTAGATGTCACATACAGCATTTTCCTTCCTTAAACAAGGCGGAAACTGAAGCCCAGTGCTCGCACTACATCGTGAGGTAAATGACGTAACACGTTTTCTGATTCGCTGTGCAAACCTGGCGATAAGAACAATGCTGCTCTACTGTCTCCTCCTTTCTAAGAAAAATTTTCGAATTTTGGCGAGAATTTCTTTGTCCCAGGGTTGTGCTGACATCCCACCCTACACCCCACCCGGGAACTGACAGGAAATTAAAATTGGTGGTGCCCTTTCTTAGACTCAAGCCCTGATTCTAGTGGATGGAAAGCCCAAGTGCACCCCTTAACACATGGGAACTGTCCAGATGCGGGAGAGGAAGGTTAGCTTAGTATGCTTTGTTTATTTTTGTTGGGAAACTAACGCAAATATCGATACAAATTACGTAAATAATCACAAAGATTGGGCTTAATTACAGAACTATATGCATAGCACTACACAAGGACGGCATAAAAGCACAATACAGCTCAAAAACTGACAATACCATACAACTGGTGTTATCGTGCTGGGAAATATTTTCGCAATATCACTCTAAACTAGTGACCGACACTCTCAAACTCTACCCTACACCTACAAGCTGGCAGAAAAAAGCCACGGGTGTAAGGCACTATCTTTATTCTTTTTAGCAGGAACAATGTTCAACTGACGAGACGCTGGTGTTGGTCAGAGAGAAGTTTAAGGAGTGCAATATCTGTAACCATACAGTATCTATCGTTGTTTGACATCAGAGTTCGCTACAGACGCCTGCTCAAAAATCACCTACAGCCAAGGTAACCGGTGACAACACACCATACCACAATGGAAGGAAAAAAGAACGTGTTACAGTTGTAAATACAATTCGAAATTGATGTGAACACAACCAGCACTCGTAATGAATGGGTCATAATGCAGCACATGGTCAGGGGAAAATCGTCGTCCTGAAAGACTGCAAGGGGACGGTAGTTGAACGTACATTTTCCTCGATAGGCGTCCACAAACTGCCGGAAATCAAAGGCCCTCTTCCTCCCTTCACCCCTCCCCCACCGCCCGTCCTCCATCCACCTATGGGGGGCCACAAGATTCTCGAAACAGCCAGATGCCCCGCCGAGCGTCTCGCGCCCCCGCTACCGCTTCTCTCAGGCTGCTGCCAGCACTAGGCTTTCCGCCATGTAGCCGCCACCTGAAGGGAACGCTCCTACGCCAACACAATAAACCGCAACTTGGTCTCCTGAAACATAGCGGCAGAGCCCCCACACACCTCCCCCTAGACAGAAAGTGGCCGTGTAAATCGACCGCTGACAGCAGAAGCGACCCCTGCCACCCCCTTTGCGTCACTCACGATACGCACCAGGCCTGGAGCCGGCAGACCTAGACAAAACAAAAGGGAAATTAAGTGGCATTACCCCGCCCATCAGGAGAATGCTCCAGATGGCTGTTTCAAAAGTCGACTGCAAGTGAAACAGAAAGCCCCTGCCGCATAAAGCGAGCACATCCTCACGCCGACGAGCACATCCTCACGCTGGCATCCCTCAGGACCATGATAAATGACTGCTATCCCGAGCGAGAGAGAGAGCCGTGGCCCGTTAAGGAATTCGCCCGCAGAAGCCCATCGTTCTGTGCTGGACTACTTAACATCATGTCGACTACTATAATAAAGCAACTATTAAAAATGAAAAACACAATTGCGAGCATAATAAATGTCCTCATTCCATAAAAATAGGCAAAGTCCAAACTCTTTCAGTTTTATAGGCAAAATCAATGTAGTTTTTACGTTCGACTGCAGTCGCATCTCATTATTTTGTGATGTCCAACGAAATGGACCTCCACCAATCACAAATGATCAGCAGAGACATGCCCACCCTGCGTAAAATCAGGAGAAAAGAAACTTAAACTATTTTGCTGTGAAGACTACTGATCACCACAGAACGTCCTTGGTATTTTGAAACTGTCATCATAGTAAGAAAAAACGATAATTTAAACTACAAAGAAAAAATTAATAATCTATATTAAGCAATTTCTTTCAGTTTGTTGAGCAAATTACATAGCCTGAGAGCGTATCTTGCGTTCAGTGTCTGCAAATAAACTCTCATGCTCGTGAAATGACATTAGAGAATACAATCTTTCGTGCCATTGGCTCACAAGTCGGAAGAAACACAGTCATTTTACATTCGACAACAACAAGCTATAATTCAAGAGAATGTAGCTGTTTTGTACACTATGACTGGTCCCATTTTACCAATGCGACGCTATATCATAGTAGCGTTTACGAAACAAATCGTGAGGGTCTGTCTCGTCCTGTGTAGGTGGGAGATTGAAATTTCGTTACAAGATATCGCTGCAAAGAAAAAAAAAGAAAAAAGAAACGCTTGTCGAGAATCATACTGTGGCGCCCTAGCCATTTCTACCACCTTCCAGGTATCATGTCACTGATATCAATTTGATAGGCTGATTAAATTGATCATGGGAGTCACTTTATTGGCAAGCAATTTTTGTTTTCAGCAATCGGATTACACTCGCCAATTAGGAGAACTGGGAATCCATGGAGGGAACATGATGTTCTTTTCGAGGGACACTATTGATAACCGACATTTGAAGCTAACCGTACAGCTATTCTACAGCCCACACATACATTTTGCGTAAGAACTGCGCTAATAAAAACACAGTCGTAGTGGCTATATTACCATTATCCTGCATAATAAACGGTCATGAGTCTACAGGCACACACGTGAGTCGCTGATAGCGTTACGCTTTCGGGTGGAAATGCTTTCTGCAATTTGGAATCAAGTTTATTCATTCTACCACACATATGTGCTGGATTCTGTAGAGACGTCTTCTAATGATTACAGCCACTGGTGAATCATACTCGTGCAACTCACGTATCTCGAAACGTGTCACCTTTTTTCGAACCCATCTGTTAAGAATCCTATACACCAAGAACTCCAATGCTGTTTTTAGACAGCCCCTCTGTATCTTGTAAGTGCTCCCAAGTCTCTGCGCTGCCCTCCCTACAGCTTAGTCTATGTGATCGTCCCAATTGAAGTCTGACCTGTACATCTAAGACCTTCTGCAAACTGTGGGGAAACAGGACGAGCTGAGTTAATGCGACATCAGCGCGTTTTGGACACTCAGTGGATATGGGAACATGGTGTCATAGCTCCACCATCCGTGTACAGTGTGTAAGGCCAGGGCGAAACGAAGCTTTCCCCTGCAACGCGAGGTAGTAGAAGAGATAGTACGAGCAGGTACGGAGGTGTTTCTTGTTGGGAAAATTAGGAAGACTACACATCATACATGGCATGGAGAAAGGACGAAGATTTTGCTACTGCTTTGCGACACATCTCCAAACTACATACAGGTACTGAAGTCTGAAGGAGATCTGTGTCTCTCATGGTGCATTCATGTCTATCACCCAAACCTAAGTGGCGAACCTATTAAATATACAGGTATTGGTTCATTGAAGCAGGTGGTTCATGATCGAAGTCGCATCCACAGACCGGTATAAAGTTTCATCACCTGTGCTGTACGACAACCCTCTCCCACATGTTATCAGTCGCAGGAGAGGGTCCCTGTTTCGTTGTTTGATACACAGCTTTTTCTGCTGTAACACGCTTTGTACACTGCCATACATTTTGTTTGTTGTTTTTTCCCGCCATGGTTTCAACGTCTATGTCAGATTCTAAACTGACATTGACACGTTTGGTCCATTGACTCCTCCAGGTGATTGTCGACCGTCATTCACAGTGATTAGGTAGGTAATGTCGCTGTGTTCCGTTTGCTTGTTTCCTCATATTGCTGCCATGCTCATGATCACTGTTTTGGTGTTAACCATTCCTGGAAGGTGTTGCCTACTCCAATAAGACTCTTTATCTGTCTCAAATAAGTGATGTCAGTCAATCATTATGTGGTAATCAAGGGCATACCAGTGGACTGCTGGGATTGAAAAGACACCGTCGATTTACTGTAATAATAAGCATTAGAGTTGATAGTGCGATCAGTTTTAGCAACTTTATCGTAATTTCAACACCAGACAATGACGTGACAGCATGCTTACCAATTTGTAACATCGCTAAACAGCCCCTCCAATACTTTGCGAGTACCATCGCGAATGTAAGTAGATGACTGTGCAGTGCGTGCATTCATTGTTAATTCTCGAACATACACACGAAAGTATACCAGACAGCTACCTACATATGTCTAGCACTTCGATCATAGTGCGTAAATTACGATCTTTCTCATTGTGGGTGAAGTCACAAGGCATTCTCACATTCTAAGAATAAAGTTAGAGACAAATGTTCAAATGTGTGCGAAATCTTATGGGACTTAACTGCTATGGTCATCAGTCCCTAAGCTTACGCACTACTTAACCTAAATTAGAAACACACACACCCATGCCGGAGGGAGGACGCGAACCTCCGCCGGGACCAGCCGCACAGTCAATGAGTGCAGCGCCTGAGACCGCTCGGCTGATTCCGCGCGGCAGTTAGAGACATAAGGATCTCCTCACATTGTCTTTGACCATCACTCCCTGCAGCTGACCAGAAGTAGACCGCTACATTCCACGTTCCGCTTAGGAACAGTGCGAACCGAGGCTGTATCTGCTATCCCGCACCCATCCAAGAGCACAAGCTTTCTCCAGATGTCGAGGATGTTAACCCACTTATCAAAGTACGGTAGATATGAAACTGTTGTGATGAGATAACAGATGGTTAAGAACAAGAAATGGGTAGTTTTCATGCATGAGGGAGCTCCAAAAGGACAGTGTTTTTTGCGCTTTACGTAAATCAACTACTCTATCAATTCTAAAGTATTGCTCTAGTGTCTCGGGCCAGTACCAAGAAGGCACTGGTAAGGGAGAACATAACCACATGCACTCCTAAGGCTACAATGTTCTACACTTAAAACACGCTATAATGTTAGATCGTTTCAGTTTCTGATCTGTTAGTCGTATGGAAATCAATACTGTTACTATCCCAATGTAAGAAATATTTCCAGCCCATGACCTACATACTCCTTGCAGGTTTCTCTACGATAAACTATGGTGATAATCTGTAATATGAAAAACTACTTCCTTAAAACATCGATTCATTCTGATAAACGTAGAATAGAGATTTCCAGAGGTGTATAGCTCCCCACTATTCACATCCGACGACGGTTCCGAAATTATACTGTGTTCGCATCAGCCCTATATAAAGTGATCGTTAGTGACGGACAAACCCATAGCAGCGGTGTTTCACATGTGAAATTACCAGTCATCCCGCCATTGACTCCGTAAACAGGAGATCTGTCTAGCAAATGCATACACAGGGATTCTAGTGCCTCACAAACACCTGTCGCTAACTGAGAATCACGGCAGTTATTAAATTGAGGACTCGATTTTATGTCCAAGATGCGGCAGGTGTTGGAGTACGTCGTATAAATCTTCGTTAGTGTAGAGGAATGTGTCGGAACAGGATGGAAGTCCTCTGATGACAGAGAGGTCAGCTGTTAACGATCGCAAGTACACAGTGCTCTAAGCCACATACAGAACACACAGTTGTATGCGAGTCGAACGCAGGTTATATCACACAACTGATGCTTCCCGACAGAAGAACGGAAAAAATGGTCAAATGACTCACAGCGACTTGCCCCTCTCTCTCTAGAATGCATCGTCAGTGTACCATTAAATTCTACCTCATTACAAATTCACCTCAACTGATCACTCCATCCACTCTCTTAATCCTTTAACGCATATGCAAGTAACTTTAGAGGCACATGGTTATTTTTTTTTTTTTTTTCAGGAAAGCATCAAAGACAGCAGTCAACTCGCGCGTGTCACTATTACCTCAACAGACATACAGTATAACGTTGCCTCGACGAAAAATAAAAGACTGTTTCCCCGGTTCCTGGTGTTTCATCTCAATGATTTCCCGTATTCCTCTTGCTGTCGTATACTCGTTCCCATGTACAAAAATAGTTCTGCACCAATCAGAAGACATGCAAGAACTTCCTCAATTTCACCGCATTTTCCCTCAATTTATACGTATTTTCCGTAATTTATCGATCTTATGTCACATCTATCCATGTGAGCACGACATCACCTACCGTTCAATGTTACAAAATTGCTTGTAAATGTAGTATAGCTGCCAATACCTAACGCAATTGCACTATTTTTCTTGTCGAGCGGCATAGTATAGCACTGTACTCGAATGCAACCAGTCGCCTCCAACCGCATATTCTACAGTTGCAGCACGTTTCTGTATGTCTGTAACTGTGTATGGGACGCGGATGGCTCCCAGGTCTCATAGTTGACCCGAGTTAGCGTTGAGGTGTGGATCCGCCAAGAGTTATTCAGGAGTGATGTTGGGATGTGGATTCACAATATACCACGGCTGGAACAGGATTTGAAGGTGGCTTCGCTGAGCATTATATCCGGAGCTATGTCGGGATGCGGATCCACAACACATCACACGTGGGATTGGGCTCGACGGTGGATCAGTCAGGCGCTACGTCCGGAGATGTGGTCTATGTTCGAAGTTGGATCCACTGGCGGGAAGAGAACGTCATGGGAATACTGCATTTCATAACGATTTTCGAAATGGTGTGTCCCACGAGCCTAGCTCCAACTAAGGTTCTGCGTTCATAGTCTGTTAATTCCTGTAGAGTACCCACTGTAGAGAACAACACTGGAAACCTTTTCACACGAAACACCTGCATAAAAATGACTTCTCTGTATACGCACTTTGTACCTTGTCTACGCGATACAACCGCCATCTCTATGTGTGCGTATCGCTATTCCACGACTTTCATCACCTCAGCGTATATCCTTCTTGCTTCGTCTATCATGGTTTATTTCGACACCAAGGTAACAGCATTGCTTCACTTCCCTTACATCGTTGCCCTAAAGTTCGATGTTAACTTTGTTAGGAACCTCTCACATATTATGACTCACTATTTTCGCCTTTCTTTGGCTTGTACTGCGTTGTATTTTATGTTATCTGGGGAAACAGAAACGACGGAGAGGCTCCGTCCCGGCCGCAGCCGCAGTGGTCCACAACCACACGACGATTACAGCAGTCCCTTCACCCCCCCCCACCCCCCCCCCCCCAATCGCCCCACACGGAACCACTCTTTCAGGGTTATTGTGCGGTTCAGCCCCGGTGCTCCCCCTCCCCCCCCCCCCCCCCTGTCCCACAAGAAATGCAGGGAACGTCTCACACCAGACGAGTGTAGCTCCTATGTTTGCATGGTAGAGTAATGGTGGTGTACGTGCAAGTGGAGAACTTGTCTGTGCAGCAAACTCCAAATGCCAACATAGTGTTGCTGGGACGGAATAAGGTGAACCAGCCCAAATTCGTAGAGGCAGATGGAAAACCGCCTTAAACTATCCACAGACTGGCCGGCTCACCGGACCTCGACACAAGTCCGCCGGGCGTATCTGTGCCAGGGACCAGGCGCTCCTTCCCAATCCCGAAAGCCGTGCGTTAGATCGCACGGCTAACTGGGCGGGCATCTTTCTTTGGCTTACTCTCAGGCCATATTTTGTGCTCGTCAAAGAGTTCATTTCATTCAAAAGGTCCTCCAATCGTTCCTCAAGTTCACTGAAGATGACAAAGCTAGAATACTATACAAGTGAGGCTTTCTGTTGCATTTACGTTTAAATGATACTCATTTGATTTATCACGCAGGTTACTGAGAGATGAACATACTGCATCTGGCTGCGACCTTATGAACTAGGTGTATGAAGGTTGTGACATGGTCAAATAGATGGATGTTTGCAGACATAAAGCACACAGGCGTTACTCAATGAGATCATATTTAATTAGCCTACTGGCTCTCCATAGTCAGATTTAATACATACCAGTGAGTCTGAGTGCTGAGTATCCTAAACGTAGCGCAACACTGCGCATTTTTCACTCTCATGCACGTTCGCTTCTTTTTCCTCCTAAGTAACACATACACACCTTTTCAGTGACTTTTTACCTTCTCATCTGGAGGATATGTGAGTCGGGAAATCAGCTCAATTGCCATAGGTGTCTTAAAGTGGTCGTTGACGGTCGCCTGTGAACAAAGAACTCACGTAGCTGTGCACCCTCTGGCAGTTACTGCGCAAAGTTACTATTGAAGGAGATGTAGCAGATTTTTTTTCTTGCCGATGATCTTGCGATACGCGATGAAGGAATTGAATATACACATATCAATAAGAAAAAAACATCTTACTATACTCCGTTACTGTGCGTCACATGATAATAACAAGAGCTGTCATCTCGTTTTGCAGGTCTACGTAACCCATTACATCCTATAACCAAGGGCACTTTGAACTGCTGCTTGCAGTTCTTCACAATCTGAGTCACTGAAAGACAAATAACTTACCTCCTTGTCACCGTTGAAAATATTATCCATAACCTTCAGTAAGCACTCCTCTTCATAACCATGAACTAACCTCTTTGTCATGTTAGTTGTTTACTAAGTTAAGCTACCGCATGGTAAACATGGCCTATGCTTCGTTTTAGAATACATTTAAGAGCTAACTAAAATAGAGGGGGAGAAGGGGCTGTAACAGTTTTAGAGCAGAGGGTGCCATTGTTCTTGTTATGTAAACAAACTGGCCACTTTCTAATTACCCTTATGTAAGCATGCCACTTGCTTGGACTCTTGTTTTACTTATTTAGGACATGATTAACGGGCAGTAACAGTCATTATAATTAAAATTCATGGCCTTTAACTGTCGTTATAATTACTGCAATTTATAGGCAGTATGTCACTGTTCACGTTTACCCTTACGTCTGAATGCTTTTAGCGTCAAGTAACAACTGCCATCACGAAGAAGGCAACTTAGACCCTCAAATGTCGTCTTCCCTCCCCCGCTGTTCCAGCGTCCTCCCACCACACCACCACCTCCTTTAGTGACTCCAGCATCCTGAGACTGTCATTCATAGTCTGCACCTCGCTCCAGCGACTCCACCACCTCAGCACACTAATTCACCTCAAAGCCTTTTAGCGATTTTTCAAGGAGTATAGTTGTAAATACGGAACTTGACTCCACAATGCACCAAAATACACTTTTTTACTCTAATATTACATTAGATAACGGTCCTTCACAAAAATACAGAATCTAGTAATTAATGTCACATTGCACCAAAATATACTATCTTCCTACTTTGACACTATAACATTATAATAAATAACATTGGGATGGGTTAGCTATTTACTTTGTTGGCTCACACTGTACTCGGCTAAGACGAAGGGGGAGAGGGCGGAATGATGGGTCATGTCACAGCGCCAGGTGGCTAATGGACTGACCAGCAGTGCCCAATGCAGGCAGGCAGACTGCTGGCTGTGGGTAGTCGCACCTCACCCTCTGGAGTAAACATGGCCCACCGTCTCTATACATGATTTGCATCTTATTCAAAGTGCTTAAAGACACGCTGCTGGTTTAGCACAGTTAGTATGGTACCTGTGAACAGACAAAGAGAATGGCTATTATTAAAACTGGTTGTGCTGAATCAGGCTCACATTTAATATGAAAAAAATAAGAAGACATATTAAAAAACCATTTATTTTTATTACATCCCTTTTTTACAATGTTCTCAACAAAGTTTCATAGGAGGTGGACTAAAAGCATCACAGTCTCCATTCAACTGAAAAAGTTTATCACAATAGTCATAATTGGAAATAAACTCGTCAGTCTGAAACACTAGTGGTAGCTTGGGAAATTTATGAGTAATTCTCTAGGAAATAGATAGTCATCTGTTGCATTCAAATTATAGCATCCATCCATAAGATTTTTTTTATACATTTCAGGAATCACCTTGCCCCCTCTTATAGATTTAAGCTATTTCAGAATGTAATATGCGTAACACTCTCCATCTTGTCGGATCCAGACTCTTCTAGTTGCACCGTCGTCAAGTATTCTATTATAATTTGTTCAAAAATATGTTTATAACGGCTGTAGAATGGCTGTAGACTGCACAGTGTTGAAAGATGCTTCTGTGCTGAGGAGTTGCAGTATGCAATCGTCGCTTGCATTTAAATTAATGGCTAATACCACTGCTCACTTCTTATCGCATTTGGCATCTATTGCCATGATATTATTCATTGTATCAGTGGATAAGCTGACTGTGGAGCTCTCTGCACACTGCTTTTTGCACACCTGAAACGAAAGATGATTACATACAGCTTTTTCCTTTTTAATGTTTAATACACTGCTGCATATACAATATATTAACGGCGGTTTAGAATAGCACTATATCAGTCGAGTAAGACCTCTTAGAGTGAAGATATCAAACCGTGAGTCACAGTTTATCTCTTCATCTTGAAGCAAATGGCAAGTAAGTTTTAGTGGCGGTGGAAATTTACTAAAAGAGTGTGACCACACATATGTGTATCTAACATATTTCTTCATCTTCCCACAGGTGAGGCGAAGCCACCGGATGTTAGAGTTATGTTATATAACACCACCTACAGCTAAAATATCAAGGACAACAAACGTGTTAGTATTGGGGTGATCTTCGATCGCGAGTTCTACCCAGTGCTGGTTTTCAAAAATTCCTTGATATAGCGTATCCAAAGTCATAATATCCTTAGATGAAATAACCATAGAGTTTCCTTATGGGACTTCCCTTGCATGATCAAGATTTCTACCGAAAAGGAGAGCACTCATCTATAGCAGCAGACATTTATAAACTTAATGTATGCTACTTACGCAATTCTGCATGTTCTGGACTGGTGGCTAAGCTTACAATCACACATGTATAGATTCGACGAGAAACTGTGGAATAATTTGATGGAGTTGGCGCACCAAACTCTTAATCTGTCGGAGAAAATAACTGTTCACCTGTATGATTAACGTTGTGCATTAATACATGGGCATATGTGTGAACCAGCCATGCATGCTGTGAGCACTGTATTACAAGCATACTTAAGCATGTATAGGAATTATAAATGAATAAAAGTGTAAGAGCAATATGTGTTTTTCTTTTCTCTCTATAAAATCCACTGCATGCTAATGTAAACCTGTAGTATTCGCCATGGCAGAGTGAATGAGACGTTCTCATACAAGGACTTCACAGTAACCAGCTGGTTCCACAGTGATGTTGACACCGAGGAGAAGGAAGGTCAATCATTCCCAATAACAAATGCGATTTAACTATCAGGCCCTCCGCCTGTGGGAAGACTAATCTTGTACTGTCACCGCTCACACACCCTGGGGGGGGGGGAGGGGGGGGGGGGAAGGATCCACTTCGAACATGTATATGTATTCTTCAAAAACGTTATTTCAGTCCAAATATCAGCATCTGCAGGTAATTCCGCACAGCATCGAGGGAGTAACATACCAGACGTTCAGTGAAAGCAGTGATATTCCGCCACTTGAAAAAGTAAAACCAAACAGCGTATTCAGAACTGATAACGTTTCAATGGAGAACCAGGATGAGATCTAGCAATATTTCTACTTTTGCCATCATATGAAAGTTAATGTCTTTTATGTGAGTCAGACATACTGAAGGATTCCAATGCTGTTGATGGGGGATAATGCTTTCAAATAAGTCAGCCTGAATTTAAAGCATATTTACCAAGCCACACTACAAACCAAAATGTCATTCAATGAGTTCTTCACCATATGGGAGGATTGTTGGAGTGACTCCCATACGGCTTCCTACACACATCAAAAAACAAAAAAATTTTTGCATCACCCTGGTTCCCAGAACACCTGAGGATAGACGTTGACTGTGAATATTGTATCACAAACACAGTCCCTTTGACTGTTCAGAGATGTCACTAAATCGACCCAAAGATGTAAACAACCACACATGAGTAGCGCCTATAACACGGAGAGGGCTCGACAGCCCGGAAGGAGGTACATGGTTCGTCTTGTCTGTAGTTCAACGAAGCCTAGACGGTCAATACCGCGGGTCAATCGCGTCCACATTGTTACTTTGTGCCAGGAAGGGCTCTCAAAAAGGGAAAGGTCCAGGCGTCTCGGAGTGAACCAAAGCGATTTTGTTCGGACATGAAGGAGATACAGAATGACAGGAACTGTCGCTGCCGTGCGTCGCTATTACTGCAGTGGATGACCGCTACCTATGGATTATGGCTCGGAGGAAACAGACAGCAACGCCACCATGTTGAATAATCATTTTCGTGCAGCCACAGGACGTCGTTTTGCGACTTAAACTGTGCGTAAAAAGCCGCCTGATTAGCAACTTCACTCCCGACGTCTACGGTGAGGTCCATCTTTGCAACCACGACACCATGCAGCGCGATAGAGACGGGCCAAAACAACATGCCGGATGGACCGCTCAGCATTGGCATCACGTTCTCTTCACCGATGAGTGTCGCATATGCCTTCAGCCATATTATCATCGGAGACGGCGTTTGGAGGCAACCCAGTCAGGCTGAACGCCTTGGCTTAGACACACCGTCCAGCGAGTGTAGCAAGGCGGAGGTCCCCTGCTGTTTCGCGGTAGCGTCATTTGGGGCCGACGAACGCCGCTGGTGGTCATGGAAGGCGCCGTAACGGCTGTACGATACGTGAAAGCCATCCTCCGACCGATAGTACAACCATATCGGCAGCATATTGGCGAAGCATTCGTCTTCATGGACGACAATTTGCGCCCCCATAGAGCACATCTTGTGAATGACTTCCTTCAGGATAACAATAACGCTCCACTAGAGTGGTCGGCATGTTCCTAAGACGTGAACCCTTTCTAAAGTGCCTGGAATAGACTGAAAAGGGCTGTTTATGGACGACGTGAGCCACCACCACTCTGAGGGATCTACGCCGAATCGCCGTTGAGGAGTGGGACAATCTGGACCAACAGTGCCTTGATGAACTTGTGGATAGTATGCCACGATGAACACAGGCATGCATCAATGCTGAAGGATATATTACTGGTTATTAGAGGTCCCGGGTGTACAGAAATTTGGACCACCTCCACTGAAAGTCTCGCTATATGGTGGTACAACATGCAGTGTGTGGTTTTCATGAGCAATTAGAATGGCGAAAAAGATGTTTACGTTGATCTCTATTCCAGTTATCTGTACCGGTTCTGGAACTCTCGGAACCAAGATGATGCAATTTGTTATGTGTTTAGTTATTGATAAAACTACGAAACTGAATTATGGCCGATACAGAAGAAATTCCCAGGAGTTTTTGTTTAAAAGTAGGTGTAGCTATACATTATTGCATCAGTGTACTGTTTGCTATGGATAGGTTCAGAAGAATGTCATGCACTCATCTCGATGGTGTGATACGCAGACCAACATCTACCTATACGTTGTTACAAAAATTGAAACTCTTGAAAGCTCTACTGAAAATATCACCAAAACTCTTATACAACATACTGAAATGCAAGCATGGACAAGGAGGAGGAGGAGGAGGAAGGGAGAGAAGGAGATGGCAAACGATAACTGTAAAGAACAATGAAACTGAAGCAAAATTGGAAGATATGAAGAACTCCTTCTGTGAATATTGGGGAAAGAAATGCACAGGAAGAAAGCACTAGAACGATTCTATGGTTAATCAGTAGAGTGAAGGTAAATACTGATGAGACTGAACGAATTTTATACATACGAAAAGAAAACCCTGTAGATTAACATACATGTGCAAATTAGTTGTGCATCATCTTGAAGCTGGTTTAGTAAGCAGCAGTATTGTTAGCAAAACGAAAAAGTCATCGGTATGGAAGGCTATTCGTCGTAAGTTACGAATGCTAAAATTAGGGAAGTTGTAGCGAGATTATTCCCTTTGAGGCGTTTAGGCCAGTAAGTGAAATTCTTAAATGGGTCTTAGACACGAGGAATGGAGGCAGAAGAAGAAGAAGAAGAAGAAGAAGAGGAGGAGGAGGAGGAGGAAGATATGGACGAACAGATAGAAGAAAGAAAAATGTGAATATTATTAGACGTGAATTATAAATTGAAAATGGTGTGGGCAAAGGTATCGACCTCCAGCATAACAGAATAACAATCGACCGTTGGAGCACATACACTATGACGACCCTAACAAAAAGCCGGCCGCGTTGGTCTAGCGGTTCTAGGCGCTCAGTCCGGAACCGCGCGACTTCTATCGTCGCAGGTTCGAATCCCGCCTCGAGCATGGATGTGTGTGATGTCCTTAGGTTCGTTAGGGTTAAGTAGTTCTGCGTTCTAGGGGACTGATAACCACAGATGTTAAGTCCCATAGTGCTCAGAGCCATTTGAAGCATTGAACCTAACAAAAACATAGAACGGTTACAGCTGCTCAGATTATTGTTTGCCGTTCACGAGAAGGACATCGTATCAGTCATTTCAGAGCTTCAAGAAAGATGCATTATTGAATCATTATGGACATGGTCATCAAAGAGCTCCATAAACCAGCACAAAAAGAAAAAGAACATCAATATGCAAGCGTGTTATTACACATGGTTTGGATGATTTGCGGCAGGCAGATGTGGATATGAGTCAATATGCAAGAGCAAACAAAGGTTTCAGGTATATATTTATGGCTATACATACATATTACAAATTCTCGTGCGTTGAACAATTGCTGAAGACAGGGACGAATAGCCGCCCAGACAAACTTCCAACCGACCATGGGAGTGAGCTCAACAGTTGGTATTTTAGGGTAGTAATGGATTGGTAGACAATACACCACTCCTCGACATTACCCACATGAAAGCAAGTATTATGGAATATTTGAATAGAGCAAATAAAAAACTGTAAATGTGACATGAAGTCACGCAGGAAGAATGCGATCATACTGCAAATTAATATGAGTGCTGCAAAATTGCTGAATTGGTAGCTAAATGAACTGCCACTGGATGAAAAACCAATGCCTTTACTTGATGCGTTTCGGGAGATACCTATCATCAGATAGTCTGGAAACCAAAATAAAACTCACAGGAAGTACGCATAAAGACACGTTGTAACTTATACAGTTGTCATGGCAGACTAATTTCAAAACTACACCATGTAGACAATTTACGCCACCAGAGGGCGGTGAAGCCTGCATAGGTGGTGCTGCACATCGGCGGAAACAGGATGATAAATTTTAATTTATTTACATAGAAATTGTTGAATATAATCCATAACTTTCAGAAAGGTATAGAAAGCAAGAAAGTTAAATAATATGCCACAAAACAATTTTTACATTGACGTCAAATATCAATAATAAAGCATTAATTTAAAATAATATGCGTAAGGTATATAAACCAATTACACAAAATCAAAATTATGCAGAATGCTGTATTGACAAAAAGTGTGAACCATACTGTTTAGCGATATACAATAAAATGTATGAAATTCCAAAGTTGTTCATTTTTTTAAGTAAAGGAAAAGGCTGTCATGGCATATGACACGAGTACAAGCTCTCACAGGATCAGGTAATGGAACTAGTACCATTGAAAGATACCAAAATAAATCAGAGGAGAGGTGCAACACACAAAATAATGCAACAAAGCTCCAGGAATACAAAGCACCAAGGAGGGCGTAACGATACTTTGTAAATGCTTAAAAGTAAACAGTACAAAATATAATGATAAGTAAACAAAAAATATCTGACATTTAAAGGGTATCTGGAACTCAGATCTTCCAGAAAACACATCAAATGCGGTATGTACAGAAAGCCTACATCCGTATAATGACACATAAAAATGTTACACACCTTCTAATAAGAGATTTAAATCCCACCCCCACAGGTTAAGGTGAGGGAGATCTTACAAATAATAGGCGCTGTGACGAAGAACAGTCGTTATGAAATGCATGAAATACATTCACAGTTGTGAAGATGAACAACCATCCGTTGTATAATGGAATGATAACAATGAAAATTTGTTCTCCACCGGGACTTGAACCCGGATTTCCCGTTTATTGCGGGTGGCCGGCTTACCTTTTTTCTTATTTTTTGCTCCAGGACTTATTTTACGGACTGGTCACCTTTTTTTCTTTCGTTTGTGGGAAATGGAGTGTCTACTTCAGGCTGGTGGAGACGTTGTGGGCAGGAGTCGAACCCAGAGACCTGGCCACGATGCCTCCCCCTTCCCATGGCTGAAGGCCCCTCTGGTTTTACTTTCATTCATTTTTTATCTTTTTTCAGTTTATTTATTTTGTTCTTCTACTACAAAATTGCAGATACTATTTAATACAAATTGTTTCTGTTAGCAGGAAAGCACTTTAAACAAATTAAAGAACATAAATCATCTTAACATGAAATAAATCTATTGTCACCCACATGTACTACGACCGTCCAACTTCCAGCACACAGGTGGCTCTTATTTTTACCCATATTTGCTACGGTCGTCCAGCTTCCAACACACAGACGAACGCTAAACATCCAACAACCACACGGTTAATGATGAAAAACAATACAGCATGCTCTTCCACGCCCGCTTCTCATCTGGGTATAAAGTTCATTTGGCAGTAAGTTGATAATTATTTCACCTCATGTCAAGGTGAATTACGGGGTGTCGCCTTTTACGCGGTACACCCCAACTGTAAGTGGGTTTATGAAGACACTGTGCAAATAGATTGAGAACAGTTGTTGATAGCAAGGAGTGTGCTCAAGTGTGCTTTGGTTACCTTGGAGATATTGTCCATAGTCAAAAACCTTCTTCTCATCATCGCAGAATAAGTAATAAATGGACATGCCTTTAAATCATGTTATAGCATGAGTCCTCACGATCGGGAAGTAACTATCCTCTGGGCTCAGGAAGAGCTGTGGGTCAATATTGTGAGGTGGAGCATGCAGGTAACAGGTGAGGATCTTCTGTACCAGCATCAATACGTCAAACGCTGTTCTGCACGTAAGATGGTGTTCGTCAGTGTCCAGGAGGTGGCAAGCCGGACAGAGGTGTGAATCCATCAGCCCAATAGCTTGTTACCTGTGTCGCGTCAAGTATTTTTCAGTTGACCACATGGTACCACGTTGCTCGGAGGAAGCGTTTGGTTGTTGGACTGCTCTCCAGGCCACAGGCCGTAGTGTTCCTAGGCACCCCATATTTGACGAGTAGGCAAGATACAACAGTGTGGGTTGGTGTTTACTCTCAATTACATGGCAAGGGATGTATCTCAGCCTCTCGGCTACAAAGTTCTGGTGGTGGGTATATCAGGATGCACATAGCTATAGTCATGTATGAATGCCGAGATGTGGAAAAGAGAGGGAGCAATGTGCGCAATCGTAACAGGTGGTGGGATGAATGTTGGCAGCAGTTCCTCGAACAGACTGTGTTAATGGGTCCACAGTTTCGACATTGCACACAAATATGAGGCTGCTTTCCTCGTCAGTACATTTATAATTCTCAGCCGCCTTCTCACGGAGTGAGGGTGTGAGTGTCGTAGCAGACTTTGAATAGGAATTCAGCAGTAAGGTAACATCGAAATGCCATTTGTAGTCTGTGTGCCATCCGTGTTGGTAATGGAGAACAATGTGTGTCAACTTACTTGATACATAAAGGTTAAGATAATGCTGACACTGTAGGACGTCCATGTGTCGAAGTAGGTTCTGGTGGACTTCTGTGCGTATTGCCTACAGTAGTCGTCTATAGTTCATGATAGTGGCCTTTTGCATGTTGGACTCTCCTTTTTGCGTCGTCTGCTCCTTTGAAAGGGTTAGTGGCAGGACCTTCTTTATGCGCACAGGCAGTAACTGGGCAAAGATCGACCTCTGTAAGGCTTGTGTATTGAAATGAGTAGTCCATCACCGAAAATAGGTGGCATGCAAAACCAAGGGAACGTTAGCCCTTGGTATATAGTGATCCTACGTGTCATCGTCAGGATGCACAAAGTGTGACAGATTCGGGCGGTAGGCTATCCGGCCTGGGCGACTTGTTAAGTGCACCCTTATCAAGCGCAGCCTCAATGTCGTCCTGCGCAATCGCCGCTAAAAGCGACGATGTTGCTGAGTGGTCGAGGATGCACGACACCTGCTGCAAATGTCGTTATCCTTCCTCTCCTCTATACTCTCCTCCTAGTAAAAACGTCGATAATGGTCTGCAAAGGCTTCCACAATAGTTGCCTGGGTGGTTAATGTTCGACCAACCAGCGGAGTGAGGTCCGTAAATAGCCATTGTCAGCGTCGACGGCTATCAAGAACGAGGTCGTGCATAGGTGAGTTTTTGCCTCTTTCTCGGCCTTGACGCCGCGACCGCACGACGACCCCTTCCAGTTTTCTCCATTTAACGGGAAATATGTTGGCTTTAATTAGGCGGCTTACCCTCTGTCCCTCTGGTGAGGGCAGTTGGGATGCGAGGTCGTGAAGAATCGTGCAATAAAAGCCCAAAGCATGACGATGCCATGCGGTGATGTACTTTGGATATTGAATCAGCATCTGCTGGAACGCTGGTTTTGCATATTCTGACCACCATGTCAACATCGAAACGTATCGTGGAAGACTTGTTTTTGCATTCCGCCAACGCGATGCCGATAACCTGACAGCATTCTGGGTCCTGCAGGTGTGCCACAGTTCTCTTCCACCTACCACGGCTGTGCCATACACGCTATTTGTGGATGGTGACCATGCATGGGAAGGGACTATGGTCTGAGAATGCAAGTGGCCACCATTCGACGCCGAACCCTCCTGACACAAGATCACGCGAGACACAGATATGATCAAGACGACTGGCCTAGTGACTAGCAAGAAATGTGTGTCCAGAGTAGCCACCTTACACTCTGTCCCAAGTATCGAGGGGATGCAGGTGTCGTACCAGTATCTGAAATTCTCACAAATCGTAAAGTGCGAGACCTGGCCGTTGGAGTGGAGCCTACACTTAAAATAGCCGCAGAAGATATACTGATCGTAGTGACCAAGAAATAGGGGCGAGTGGGGAATGGAGGGGGGGGGGGGGGGTGATTTCCTCTGAGTAGAACTGCGACCTTTCGTGGCGTTTGTCGGTTCCCGATGGAGCATACACTTAATAATACGTGTAACTAGTGCCGTGATCGCCAGCCCCAGGCTGTGGGAAGGAAAATCACATCAATGGGAATACCGTTATGCACTAGTATCGCCGTCAGCTGCCGGCCTGATCACCCTTTATCATATATATCGCATAACCATAGAAGCCGGGGAGGGACACGAAACGCACTCTTACTGACTGTAATTGTGGCTATACGGTAAGCTTTCCGTCGAACTGCAGGTGCCAAGTAATTCATTAGATCGGAAATGTCTATTGAGTGTCGAGCTGCGTAATCGGCATTGGCCATCCCAATACCTCAGCCGGAACCATTCCTCAAGTTACGGTGCCATCGCGCCAGTCCCTGTCGGTGTAACTTGTATGGCGTCATCGTCATCGTCCTCCGCCCACGCCGTTGAAAGCAGAGCAAGACCATCTACCATGGTCTCCCCAGGGCACGGGATGGGTGCCTGCAGTCTAGGAGGAGTGGGGGTATTTGTACGGCAGCACAAATCTCGCCTATCGGTGTCTGATCGTTCAGCTGTGGGTATGTACGAAACTTCCTCAATCCCATTCTGTGCTCCCACGCTGAAGCCGGCGCGGTTTTTCTCTCTGGGAACATCATCTTGGCAGGAGAAGTCCTCGTCCTCCAGCGGCTGGTCCTCAGTCTGCTCTGAAATTGCTCTGCACCTCTGCTTACGGCGCTTTCTTCTGTGCCCTTCCGTTTCAAACGAAGGCAGCGAATGACGACGCTCTTGCACAAAGACCGCAGGTGGCACCATCAACAAGTCAATTACCATTTTACTGTTATGGACATTGTCATCAGCTGATGCGACAGTCGCTGTCGAAGTGGAGTCCGCAACGCGTAGAACGGGCGTTTCATCTTCCCGCTGAGTCAGAGTATGCTTTGTTGGGTCATCAGGGAGTGTCAGATGCCGCCATGCTGCGGTAGCAGTCGTGAGAGAGGCAATGTAAGTGGGGGCAGCCACGGCGGCGCCATGTCGGCAGGCGGTGGGTGCATGATCCGGCGATGGACGCACCTGGATCGGAAGTGGCCCTCCTCCCTACATCCGGAACAGGTTCTTGGTTGTCCGTCGTAAATGACAATGTCACGGCAGCCGCCGATATAGAGATACGAACGGACATGTTTTTCAAGTTCAGTTTAGACCTGCATGTTCAAAGGAACAGACACTGCGCCGACTGCAGCCGTTTTTGAAATACATGAAATGTACTCGCAGTTGCGAAATGGACAACCATCAGCTGTATAATGGAAAGTCGCTTGCCCAGTCTCGCCGGATAAATACGATATTGTATATTCCAAAGGAACATTGCATCGTAATTCGGAATGGCACAGGCATTGTTATATTGTATTTATCTGCAGACATAGGGCAAGCGACTTTCAAGTAAAATTTTTCTCCTGTATGGGAATGTACATAATGGATGTACGAGTACAGGTCGTAGACACATGGTTGAGAAGTATGGAAATATTGGTCTGGCCTTACGTCGTGCTCGGATGGCCTAATGATAACGCGACCGCTGGCGATACGTAGGAAATCCGGGTTTGAATGCCAGTCTGGCACAACTTCTCATTTCCATCACTGCATTTTCGTCACTGCAATTTTGTCATTGCATAATACAGCTGATGGTTGACCAAATTTTCAGTTGCCAATAAATTTCAAGTACATGTTAATGTCATAGAATTACTCAAGAGCCAACGATCACGCTAGAGAGTATACGTGACAATCTACCAAGTTACATTTTAACCTTGAATGTTCCACACACACTTGTCCCAGAGGCGTTGGTGGAGTATCAGTTACGTCGCGACCTCGCAACTTGGTCTCGTGTGTATCCTGCTCCACTGCTAACATCCCTGCGGTTTGGTAGCTCTTGAATGATTATAGATAGGACGCTTTTATTCAGAGGGCATGTACATTAGTATGTTCTGCAGAAATGATTAGCTTTTGAACCATGTCGGCCCGCATGTTCAGGGTAAACATCCGTGTCGCGGCACAACACCACCTACCGGTAAAATGTGGATGCGGCTCTCATTGTCGCTATAGACCGAAGATAATGGATCAGTGTGACCTGAGCAGACGGGCAGGATATCTCGCAGATGTAAGAACGAACCGTATCCTCAGGTGAGTGAGTTTGAAATAGGGCACGTTTTTGGCATGAGGGAATGTGATTCATCCGTCTGGGAAACTGCTGCTCGTGCAAGACGAAGAGCTCTGGCAGTGCAACGGGGGTGAGTAAAATGGATCACGGAAGGCCGTAGCACACAATGTGATGGGTCAGGTTGCACTAACTGGACAGCCCCCCCTCCCAGGAAGATCAACGCCTCATCCGAATGGCATCGCAGGACCGATCTGCATCCTCCGGCTCTAGAGCAACAGTGGAACAGTGTAACTCACCGCACACTATCAGGTGTAACAGTCCGTTGCCGTATGTTACGGCATGGGTTACGTGCTCGTAGGCCACTTCTCCGCCTACCTTTGACGAATGTGCAGACACTTGCTAGACGGCAATGGTTTATCGAACGACGTCACTGGGGACACAAATGGCATCAGACAGAGTTTTTGGACAAATTCAGGGTCTGTTTGTTTGAAAATGGTGGCCGCGTTTTGGTTTGCCGCAGATAAGGGGAGTTGCACAATGACTTCATTCGCGCAAGACATACAGCGCCAACTTAAGGCCTCATGGCATGGGGTTGCTTATTGGGTACACATCACAGTTGGTGCGTGACCAGGGCACTGTGACCAATGTGACCTACGTGAATGACATCCTGCGACCCTGGAATATGGTGACACGACGGGTCCAGTGCTGTGATCCAATGTCAACCACTGCAGATGAACTTTGGAACCAGGTGAATACAGCAAGGACGCCAATCGCGCCTTATATATCCATCACGCATGGAACAAGTTATCAGGGCCCATGGCACACCCTGTACCTACGAGGCAACAGGGTACATGCTGAGCGGAGGTGACTAAAATGCTAATTGCGTCCGTAGAACATATTAATGTACAGTCGTGGACAAAACGAACGAGACCCCTCGCCTTTTCGTTATGCTGATCCGCACACATTTAATGTCTGCTACACAGCATAACAGGCAAGGCGACGAAGTGCTAGCAACATACTATGCACATGAGTGTAATTGAAAAAACATCCGAATTTTTTCAAACTGTTTTCAATCATGTGTAGGACTATATTAATGCTGATTAGTGAGTTAAACACAACAAGTAAATGTAAGATATAAATGAAAGAAGAAACGCTAATCAGTATGAACTGTACTAACAAAAATGAATTTCAGCTTATCGATATAACATAACTGTTTTAGTAAGAACAAGTACCCAAAATCGATACAAATTAGCAAAATGTTACGCGCATTCCACCGCAAAACGGTCTGTGTCAATGTTCAGACCAGTCATACTGGATTACCGTTGCTGACATTCCACGAAAGTGTGCAAATTTAGCAATGCGTGAAAATTCATAACGAAATTCAGTTAAAAATCATTCAGTATCAACTGCCTCATGCAGGAAGATACTGAAAACGCACCTAGAGGACAGAGAGCTTGTGCGTAAGCGCCTCCAAGTTTTCCTTACTAAATGTGAAACAGTTGCGGCGAGAGATCAACTTCTTCGGTTACCGTGACGCAGATCTCTGAAGGCAGAGGGAAACTGGAGAACTACGCGCACAGTGATCCGTTGTGATACAGAAACTGTGAGAGGGAAAAGCCAGTGCTTCCACGTAGTGTCGAATGTGATGCTTCCTTCAGAGCGGATGCTATTCATTAAAAGAAAAAAATAAAAGTGGGTACGGCATTATTGGCGGAGAAATCACATGTGGGGTGTTCGATCGTCGTTTTACTTGGCGCCACTTCGGCGATTTGGGCGTCGATGATGAGCAAAAGACACAGGCGCACTTACACACACAAGCACACACACACACACAAAGTCCCGAGCCGAAAAATCCTCAACCTTCCCTTGGCCTCGTGATCCAGAGCTATGCTAACCACGTGACCACGAACTGCTTACACAGTGAAGGAGAACTTACGTTACAGGAAGATCCTACTCCTGTGCATAACTCCACATTCGTTCACCAGCAGCTATCCAAACAACGGCATCAACGCTATGGATTGGCCGCCACAGCCTGTTGATACGAATAAAGAAAAACATAGATGCAAGGAAGTCAAATGTGAAGATACTATGCGTAACAGAAGAAATGCTTCAGTTGATCGACGAAAAAAGGAAGTACAAAAATGTTCAGGGAAATTCAGGAATACAGAAATACAAGCAACTTACGAATAAAATAAATTTAAATTGCACAGAAGCTAAGGCGAAACAGCTGATGGAAAACGTGAAGTCAAGGGCGGTAACATTAAAGAGTGCTGTGGGAATTCCATTGTTCAATGCAGAGGAGAGAATCGGTAAGCAGCAAGAGTGCATTGAAGGCTTCTATGAGGAAGAAGACTTTTACGATGACGTAATGGAACAAGAAACAGGAGTCGACAGGCAAAATATACGGGATCCAGTATTAGAATCACAATTTAAAAGAGCTTTCGATGACTTAAGACCAAACAGACAGAAGCGATAGATATGATTCCATTAGAATTCCTGAAATCACTGGTCGGAGTGACAACAAAACGACTATTCAAACTGGTGTGTAGATACTATGAGACTGACGATAGACCATCAGACTTTCGGAAAAACGTCATCCACACAATACCGAAGATAGCAAGAGCCGACAAGGGAAATAATTATCGAATAATCAGGTTAACAGCTCATGGATCCAATCTGCTGACAAGAATAATATACAGAAGAACGGAAAACACAGATCTGTCAGATGACAATAAGCTGCGCTTTAGGAAAGGTAGTCACCAGAGAGGCAGTTCTAACGTTAAGTTTGATAATGGAAGCAAGACTCAAGAAATATCAAGATACGTTCATAGGATTTGTAGAGTTTGGAAAATCGTCAGAGAATGTAAAGTGGTACAAGAAAGACGAAAGTAATGAGAAGTAGCAGAAATAAGAACAGCGAGTAACTTAATAACAGAACTGGGGATCACGAAGTAAACGAAGTTAAGGAATTCTGCTACACAGGCTGGAGGACATAAAAATCAGACTATCACTGGTAAATACGATTACTAGACTAGAAAATTCTACTAGTATCAAACATAAGAATTAATTTTAAGGAGATATTTCCGAGAATGTACGTTTGGAGAACAGCATTGTATGGTAGTGAAACATGGACCGTAGGAAAACCGGAATAGAGATCATCGAAGCATTTGAGATGTGATACTACAGAAGAATGTTGAAAATTAGGTGAACTGATATGGTAATGAATCAGGAGGTCCTCCGAAAAATCGTCGAGGTAATGAACAAATGGAAAATCACTGACCAGGAGAAGAGACAGGATGACAGGACATCTGCTAAGACGTCAGGGAACAGCTTCAATGGTACTAGAGGGAGCTGTAGACGGTAAAATCCGTAGATGAAACAGAGGTCGGAATACATCCAACAAATAATTGTGGACGTAGGTTGCAAGTGCTACTCTGTGATTAAAAGGTTGGCATAGGAGAGAAATTCGTTTCGGGCTGTATCAAACCAGTCACAAGACTGATGACTTGAAAAAAAAGAATCCATTTTAGAATATTTGAGCTGAGGTAGCATGAAAGCTGTCAGATAACCGTCCACGAAACCAACCAGCTACATCTGACGCCCTCCGACACTGTGCTCTTGAAACATGGTAGAAACTTTCCTCTTCTGGCAATTACGTGCGATTCCTCACAGATTCCATGCCAAGACGCATGATTAAATTTAGAAACAATGGGCGATTCTGGACAAGATATGAGAAAACTAAACCAGAGGCAATAAAATATGAATTAGTTTCCTCTAAGTTCCCTTTTTAACTGACATGAATAATTTAAATATTATTCTTCAGTTTCTCCCGGAGCCGCGTGGGATTAGCCGAGAGGTCTAGGGCGCTGCAGTCATGGGCTGTGCGGCTGGTTCCGGCGGATGTTCGAGTCCTCCCTCGGGCATGGGTGTGTGTGTTCATCATTAGGATAATTTAGGTTAAGGTAGTGTGTAAGCTTGGGGACTAACGACCTTGGCAGTTAAGTCCCATAAGATTTCATACACATTTGAATATTTTTTCTTCCGGCGCATTTGTTCATCGAACAGTTCAAGGTTGTAACGCTGGTTCGTAGTGTACAAGGGAAAAATATTCCGGCGGTAAGTATCTTTTAAATATGTTTTTAAACACTACATTTCTCTTTCAGTCGCTCTCTGCGTACATACTTAAAAAGTAATAAATTATGAGGGACTTTTTAAGGCTATTTTTTGTTGTTTCGAATCATCTCTCTCTTGCCTCTATTGTTCCCTCCTGCATTCTCCCAAAAAAAGTAACAGATTTCTTCTAATATTTATTCACCTTTAATATCCCCTCCCATGTCTCACACCTAACGAGCTATGGGCTGAGATTGGTAGGCAAGCTGGATGCCTCCGTTTGTATACAGCTGTTAATCATAGAAACCCACTTTCGTCGGCTCTTCTGGACTCGATGTGCTGGTTTCCCGTGAGGTCATGAGAACGTTTCTGATGTTTGCGGTGAGAGAGTTACTTGAGGTTTGTTCAGAAAGCTTCACGTTGCGGAGTAACACTGTTAGGGGCATAGCACGCTAGACTAGCATATATGATATCCATGGAGAGTGCTCAATCGCATTTCTGATATGAAAAGACTAAAAAAAATACGTTCTGTCTCTGTGTGTGCGTGTTAGTTTCATCACCAGTATCTGACATCCGAGGGCGAGTGTTGTAGTTTAGCGCAGAAGCGCTTGACTTGATGGTACGAGCTTCAGATAAGAAGAAGTTTTGTTCTCCAAAGTACTAGAAGTCTGAAACGGAAATTTCCGAACGTCCTGTAAAACATGTGAGGATCGATAGAAGTTAATATCAAACTGTCAGGCAATAGCTTAGAAGGAACTTCACTGGCTGTGAGATATTACTTTACAAATGTGTCCCACGCTCAATTACATATACCTTTTATTGCAATTTCCCTCTCTTTGTGTCATAAGCGTAGAGCAAACCGAACAGTTTATTCATAAGAACTTTTTCTCTCTTCTGAACATAGCATCAGCGATGATTGTTTTGTATTCGTCGTGGGTAGAAGTTATTTTGCGTTCTTCTGAGTATTATAGACTGTATGACAATTTTACTTTGGAATACCGTATTTCTGTCATCGTATTGTGTTACTTTCTACACTTCCTGCTTCAATTTCTGTGTACCTTTGCATTGTGCTTTTTCGGTAATCTTGATAGTTGCACTTTGTTTCTTTGCACATTTCGCTTGTATGATATGAAGCTTTACATTACTCGTAGCCTACGGAATTTCTTTTTGGATGTTCGCGTTCTGCAGGGAAAACTCTGTGTTTGTCTTCTAATTTGCATTCCTCTGTTTTGAGGGTAGTGCCAATGACAGTGTTCTCCAGAAATATCTTTCGTACGTCCATAAAGATCAACTGTTTAAGTAAGCATAATGTTTACATTACAAGCATGGTAGACGCTCCAAGAATGTTAATCACATTTGGTGAATGAGATTTTCAGTTTCCAGTGCGCTTAGAAAGAAAAACAATAGTGGCTGTGACAGCAATTCATTTATGATTTTCAGGCTGCAGTCAGTGCATCTGAATGTTATTAGTATCTATGCTTTAGCCCATAAGACTAGTTACAGAAATGAAAGTAAGTGTCATTGCTTAATACTGTTCATATTTCGGCTCTGAGTCAACTCGACAATGTACCTTTGAGAAACGAGCTACAGTCTGCATTTCCATGTGTGCTCAGAGAAACCGTTCGCAGTGTAAACGTATTATTCGTGTGGCTAGCAAACTGTCAACATCACATAATATGTTAGGAAACTTTGTGATCAAGTTACTTCCTGGAAAGGCACAGATTTATTCTGGTAAATTCACTTGAATTTTCATGCAGCTGTATTAAACAATCTGAGTGATTTTCATGTAAGATGCGGAATTGGTTCATCAGATTTATGGTTTTCAGTCGGGGAAGAAAGTTCCACAGAGAAATGAAACTACTCTCGTCTTTTGCGCCGCAGATCTCTATGTCAACTATAAGTATGGCATTGATAGAGTTTGAAACATTATTCTGCTTTCAGTAGTCGTGCGTCTAGGACATGTGTTTACATCCCTTCCACAGAGCTTCACGGTCACAAGGTTGTTTACTTCGTGTTAGTCTTCGCCAGTGCTTGCACTTTCGACATAGAATGGCGCAGCAGTACCGACAGTCTACCACCAACATTGGCTTCAGTCCGCAGCTGTGGTCTCGCGATTGCGTTCTCGTTTCCCAAGCCCGGGGTCCCGGGTTCGATTCCCGGAGTGGTCAGGGATTTTTCTCCTGCCCCGAGATGATTGGGTGTTTGTGTTGTCCACGTCATTTCATCATCATTCATGAAAGTGACAAGAGTGGACTGAGCAAACGTTGGAAAATTATACCGCGCAGCTGAGCGTCCCACAAACCAAACATCATTATCAAATGGTTCAAATGGCTCTGAGCACTATGGGGCTTAACATCTGAGGTCATCAGTCCTCTAGAACTTAGAACTACTTGAACCTAACTAACCTAAGGACATCACACACATCCATGCCCGAGGCAGGATTCGAAGCTGCGACCGCAACGGTCGCGCGGTTCCAAGCTGTAGCACCCTGAACCGCTTAGCCAACTCGGTCGGCATCATTATCAACATCGGTTTTAATAATGAATTTGCATGACGGAGGGCGTATGAAGTGAAACAATTTATACGAGAAGAAAAGTAGAATTGAACCACCAGATATGATTGAAATCCACTTCTCCAATATAAGCAGAGTGGTCTACGGTCTACGTCAAAAACACCAAGGATAAGGTGTGTGACAATTTTTTTCTTTTTTTTTTGGGTCATCAGTCTTCTGACTGGTTTGATGTGGCCCACCACGAATTCCTCTCCTGTGACAACCTCTTCATCTCATAGTAGCACTTTCAACCAGCATCCTCAATATTTGCTGGATTTATTCCAATCTCTGTCCTCCTCTACAGTTCTTGCCATCTACAGCTCTCTCTACTACTATGGAAGTCATTGCGTCTGTCTTAACAGGTTTCCAATCATCCTGTCCATTCTTCTTGTCAGTATTCTCCACATATTCCTGTCCTCTCCGATTCTGCGCAGAACCTCAATTCTTACAGTATCAGTCCACCTAAATTTCAACATTCGTCTGTAGCACCACATCTCAAATCCTTCGATTCTCTCCTGTGTGCGGCTGGTCCCGTCTGAGGTTCGAGCCCTCCCTCGGGCATGGGTGTGTGTGTTTGTCCTTAGGATAATTTAGGTTAAGTAGTGTGTAAGCTTAGGGACTGATGACCTTAGCGGTTAAGTCCCATAAGATTTCACACACATTTGAACATTTGATTCTCTTATGTTCAGATTTTCCCACAGTACGTGTTTCACTACTATACAATGCTCTACTCCAGACTTACACTCTCCGAAATTTCTTCCTTAAATTAAGGCCTATGTTTCATACTAGCAGACTTCTTTTGGCCAGGAATGCCCTTTTTGTCAGTGCTAGTCTGCTTTTGATGTCCTCCTTGCCTAGGTAGCAGAATTCATCATCTCCTTCGTGACCATCAGTCCCGATGTTAAGTTTCTCGCTGTTCTTATGTCTGCTACTTCTCATTACTTTCGTCTTTCTTTAATTTACTCTCAATCCATATAATGTACTCTTTAGATTTTTCATTCTATTATGTAATTCTCCTTCACTTTCACTCAGGGTAGCAATGTCATTAGTGAATCGTATCATTGACATCCTTTCACCTCTAATTTTAATACCACTCCTGAACCTTTCTTTTATTTCCATCACTGCTTCTTCGAAGTACAGACTTAACAGTAGGGGCGAAAGACTACATCCCTGTCTTACAACCTTTTTAGTCCGAGTACTTCGTTCTTTCTCATCAGGGGACACCGCTTTAACGTAGCGCTTTCCGTGCGCGCGAGGAGGTTTGGTTGCTCTGGATCTGGAGGGCTTTGCCAGCGACAGCGTAGCTACCAGCCGGGTCCCCCATTCCGGACAGGCCGAAGGGGAGGAACCAGACCCCCTGTGTCCCACAACGACCTATCGATAACCTCACTTCTATCCTTTTCCTAACCCTAGCCCATCCTTGTTCTTTTCCTTTACATTCCCCTCCCCCCCCCCTCCCCCCTTAACAGATGCTGGCGGTTAAACCACGTATATGGCTGCGGAAGTAATGCCAATCCCATATGCCGAGCATCTGGGCGATAAGGTGACAGCCCCACCAAAGAAGCATTGAGCCAATCACCCGCCCTTCTTAAAAAACCTGAATACTGAAACGATACTTTTTTCTTAGTCGTCCACTCTTATTATTCCGTCTTGTCTCTTGTACATAATGTATATTACTCGTCCCTCACTTTAGTTTACCCCCATTTTTCTCAGAATTTCGAACATTTTGTACCATTTTACATCGTCGAACGCTGTTTCCAGGTCGACAAATCCTATGAACGTGTCTTGATTTTTCTTTAGTCTTGCTTCCATTATCAATCGCAACGTCAGAATTTCCTCTCTGGTCCCTTTACCTTTTCTAAAGTCAAACTGATGGTCATCTAGCATATCGTCAATTTTCTTTTCCATTATTCTTGTCAGCAGCTTGAATGCATGAGCTGTTAAGCTGATTGTGCGATAATTTTCGCACTTGTCAACTCTTGCAGTCTTCGGAATTGTGTGGATGATATTTTTCCGAAAGTCAGACGGTATGTCACCAGACTCATACACTCAACACACCAACGTGAATAGTCATTATGTTGCCACTTCCCCCAACGATTTTAGAAATTCTGATGGAATTTTATCCAGCCCTACTGTCTTATTTGATCTTAAGTCCGCCAAAGCTCTCTTAAATTCTGATTCTAATACTGGATTCCCTACCTCTTCTAAATCGACTCCTGTTTCTTCTTTATCGTATCAGACAAATCTTCCCCCTCATTGAGGCTTTCTACCTATCCGCTCTTCCTCTGCATTTAACAGTGGAATTCCCGTTACACTCCTAATGTAATCCACCTTGCTTTTAATGTCACCGAAGGTTGCTTTCACTTTCCTGTATACTGATTCAGTCTTTCCGACAGACATTTCTTTTTCGATTTCTTCACTTTTTTCAGTTAGCCATTTCGTTTTAGCTTACCTGCACTTCCTATTTATTTAATTACCCGGTGACTTGTATTTCTGTATCCCGGAATTTTTCGGAACATTTTTGTAATTCCTCCTTTCATCGGTCAAATGAAGTAATTCTTCTGTTAGCCATGGTTTATTCACAGTTATCTTCTTTGTTCCTACGTTTTTCTTTTCAACTTCTGTGATGGCCCCTTTTAGATATGTCCATTCCTCTTCAAGTGTACTGTGTAATGCAGTACCAGCAGCCTTAGAGAACTTCAAGCGTATGTCGTCGTTCCTTAGTACTTCCCTATCCCAATTCTTTGCATGTTGATTCTTCCTGACTAATTTCTTAAACTTCATCGTACTCTTTACTACTACTACATTGTGATCTGAGTCTATATCTTCACGTGGTTACGCCTTACAATGCAGTATCTGATTTCGTAATCTCTGTCTGACCGTGGTGTAATCTAATTTAAATCTTCCTGTATCACTCGGCCTTTTCCAAGCATACGTCCTCTTCTTGTGAATCTTGAACAGAGTATTCACTACTACTAGCTGAAATTTATTACGGAACTCAATTAGTCTACCTCCTTTCTCATTCCTTTCGCAAGCCCATATTCTCCTGTAATATTTTCTTCTGCTCCTTCCCCTACAACTACATTGCAGTCCGCCATGAATATTAGATTTTCATCTGTTATTACGTACTGTATTACCCTTTCAATATCCTCATATACTTCCAGGTTGCAAAGTCGGACATGTATAGCTGTACTATCGTTATCGGTGTTGGTTTGCTGTCGATTCTGATAGGAACAACCCTGTCACTGAACTGTTGACGGTAACTCACTCTCTGTCCAACCTTCCTCTTCATAATGAACAATAATCTCGTTATACTATTCTCTGCTGTGTTGTTCATATTACCCTATACTCATCTGACGAGAAATCCTTGTCTCCTTTCCATTTCACTTTACTGACCCCTACTATATGTAGTGAGCAGTGCTATGGTTCGCGTTGGTGCTGTTTGTAAGTTTCCGCCCTCTGCTGGAGGCCAGACGGTTTTGTTTAGTTCTTTTTCTTCTTCTCGTGTTGACTGGCACCACTCGGTTTCGCAAACGTTGCCTGTCCGCTAGTGGCAGCAGCGGTGTAGATCGATATGTAGTACCAGTTGCCCTACCTTTGGGGCGACGTCATTGTTTTCCGGGTCGTGTGATTGGGCCAGTTCGGTTGGGGACTCAGAAGGAGCCACGTCCGCGCAGTGCCAGAACACTCCGGAACTGCTGGCAGCAGGCATGGACTGCCGGATGGAAGGGCTGTGGTCACGAGGGTGCACGACCTCGTCGTAAACCGGATCCAGCAAGCTTTAAGATGACTGCATTTCAAACCAAGTAGAGAAACCTTCACCATTGTGACATCTCGCGATTCTCCAGTGACTTTGGTTCGTGTTGCTGCTCGTAGTGTCGCCGAGGCGAAAAGAAGCAGATCTGATTAGCTTTCCTCGACTTCTTAAACTGTTTACTGCGTCCAACTTGTTACAATTTGTTAAGTTCAACCAACGGTAATTTTTCTTGCCTGGTGGCCACTAACTTCCCAGTTACCTGACCTGGGGGTTAGTGAATGTAACGGCAGTGTACGTTTCCTCGCTGCTGTCCGATAAGATGTGTAGTTTTGACAGCTTTGTTGACTGTAGGCCGGTTGATGATTCTTCTACTCCGGTGGTAGTGATACCTTTCTCGTTCCGGCGGTCTAAACACAGTATTCTGGGTACATAGTGCAGACCGCTGGTTCCGGCTTTGGCGTATTGTTCCATCGTTGCATTTGGTATATCGGACGTCAGGTATCTTCACCAAGATTATCATTAGTCATTCGCTAGACTGCCACTAGTCTGAGTTACCATCTTGTGAAGTGAATGCTACTCTTGGCTGCCTATCTCATCGCTCGCGGAAAGTGTTTGTTGCCGGACCTTCTCAGGGGTCGATTCCTGGAGCACCGTCTGTAGCCCCTGGGTTCTTGTAAGACATGTGTGCTCTAAAAGGAGGTCTGATGGCTAGTAGTTCTGTATAGCGCTCTTTCAGCCCACGCCTTCTGAGGGGTATAATCTGCCTCAGTACCCTTCAAGGAACTTATATACTGGTCCTAGTCATTTATTATTGCATTATTGATTACAATACCTTGTAATGCCTACATTAAAGGCTACATATGTCTAGTTATTAGTTCTGGTCGCCTTCTGTAATAAATCTGGAGTGTAATGTTCAGTGGATGTTAAGGGTTGTGTTACAAAATTTACCATCATCTTATTTCACCCATTTGGTGATCAGTTGCTTGTTTTTTAATTAACCTTAATTTTGATATTATTCCTGTCGTGTAAGTCCTTCAGCCCAGATCACAGTGGCTTGCTTTTAAAACATTATCTGCTGTATCTGTATTTAATGGTGATTTGCTAAAATGTAACTTACCGAAAACACTATTATTTACACAGTTGTTTATACCTTCATTAATAACGTGTGGTATTTTTATTTATTTTCGAATCTGGAATTACCGGTTTAGAATAAATTTTGTGTAACTGTAATAGGCAACCAATAATTATTGTTTACGGCCCCGTCGACAGTCATAACTGAATCGTGCCGTCCCTTGACTACCAGGTATCATCTAGATTGAGCCTTTGCTTTTCCCTTTTCAGATTTTCCAGTTTTCCTACCACGTTCAAGCTTCTGACACTCCACACCACAGTCTTTTTCTCATGGTCACCTCCCCCTTGGCAGTCCTCTCCCAGAGGTTCGAATGGGGGACTCTTCCGGAATCTTTTGTCGATGGAGAGATCGTCACGACAGTTTTTCAGTTGCAGGGCACGCGTCCTGTGGGCACATTGCATATCTTTAATCCAGTGGTTTTCATTTCCTTCTGCATCGTACGTCACTACAAAGAAGGACTTAAATTTAAACATTCTGTCGGCCATGCCGGAGCAGTGGCTATTGATCAGGCGTGGCTTGGATTAAGAACTGTTGGAGTATTCGAGCTACAATTTGAGATTCAGGCTGATATCGTGCTTGCAGCGCTACAACTCTATGGTAGCAGAAAAATGGACAACCTACACTAAGTACTCGGAGCTTAATGAGGTGCTACAAATACGGATCCAACTATCAAAACATCTGTAGTCTTATCCCACAGTTGGAGGCTGCAGAGCGGTAGTCATTTATGATGGTCAGTCAAAAACTTGCTCGGATTGTGGTCAGCAAGGCCACGTCCGTTCAGCATGTCTTCAACGGAAAATACTACAAGTACCGACAGGTGAAGATGTAGCAACATCTTTGGTGACATCCCTCCCTCTCACATATACAAACGTGTTCCGGAAGGACGCCCCGCTGAACAGTGACCTCACCCAACAGCTGGACAGTCCCGTCAAAGGGCGGATGACGACACGAGCATGGTGGCGGCGGCGACGCCAACCGCCGAGCAGCAGTGACCGATACCTGTAATACAGAGATCGGGACAGAAAATGGTCATCGATAGTTAGGTAGTGTTATCAGCTGTTCCCTTCTCAGACCCAGTGGCAACAAAGACACACGCAAACGTTCTGGTACAGAAACGCACATGCGTAAGCAACGATATTCGAAAGGGCACAAGAACGACGCCTCACCCCGTCGGACGACTGCTTAACATGATGAAGAAAAGGCTGAAGAAGACGGCCACCGTATGGGGGTACCGACACTTCACATCCAGAACACCACAGTCTCGACAGCAGCATACGCCAAGAGCGACCTGAAGAGCTCGAGCGCGACAACGTAGAGCTACCAGCAGTCAGCTGCCAATCCGAGTTGGTAGAAGAAACGACACAGAAAGACGTGGTTGGAAAGACCCAGCCGACGGCAAATCTGCCCAAGGAAACTGGGCTGATGATTGTGAAGTAGTCCCACTTTCGGTCGCAACAGGCGACACGGCGGGGGCGGTGTTCTGTATAAAGTTAGAAATACAGCCAACGCCGGTGGACAAGACGGAGCCACGCACCCTGTCAGTCAAGAGCAGGTGGTGTAAGCTCCCACAGCCGATACACACGCGATGCAACGAAGACCGGGATATCGGCTTGCCTCCATCAACATCAATACAATACGATCTTCAATTAAGATACCTTTACCCAAAGATACGCTACAAGCGGTGAAGATCGACATCGTCCTCCTGTAAAAAGTATGCGCTGACGAATTTCCTGTCATGTACGGGTTCGAATCCAAAGTATAAAAAAAATAATAATTTAAAACTGCTCTGTGCACTATGGGACTTAACATCTGAAGTCATCAGTCCCCTAGAACTTAGAACAACCTAAACCTAACCAACCGAAGGACGACACACACATCCATGCCAGAGGCAGAATTCGAACCTGCGACTGTAGCGGTTGCGCGGTTTCAGACTGAAGCGCCTAGAGCCGCTCGGCCACTGCGGCCGGCCCTACGTATCACACGCCTCTGGAACTGGCAGCGGCATAGTAATACTTCTCAGTCAGAGTATCGCGGCAAAGGATGTACTGTACGTACCGTTGGCGCGGGGATTAGCAATAATGGTGCTTGATGTATGACACATCAACATCTGTGCGCCCTCCGGTACAGACAGGAGATGAGAGTGTTTCCGCTTCTTCGCAGAGGAAATTGCCCCGCTCTTCCAAGGTCGAGACGACCGTTTAATCCTACGAATGTTGGTGCACAATATGCATTGGTTGCCGCCTGCGAACATGTCCATGACCTCCATCCTGAATACTCCCAAACGACGAGTCATTCCGCTAGCCGTCTCGCCCGAATATATGTTGCACGCAGTCTTAACGCTGACCTCATCGAAGCCTGTGGCCTGCAGCCTACGCCGACCATAAGGCATTAATCTGTACGATCTCCGTCCAGCGGTAGCAGATATGGCTGAGGCGCGATCCTTCGAAAATGAACGTCACCCATTTGAGAGATGACATTTAAGTTTGGAGATCTTGCGAACGATTGCTCCAGCCGTATCCTACAATCCTACGTTGGTGGATGGATTGTACCAAACTGGCGCTACGCTGCTCAGTAGTAACATACGTTCGTTAGCTTTCAGTGTGGCGACGTGAGACAACGGAATATTATTTCACTGTGTTACGTAATGCACCGACCAAGTGCCTTCTCCGGAGCGGCAAGCGGTAGTACGACGATCTAAGGCCAGAATTATAGCCATGATGCAACGCCAACCTGAAGATGCTACGGTCAGGGCACGGACACTAGACCGGGTTGCGGGAGAACGCCCAACATGTGTCATATCATCAACGAAAGCAAAAGAAGACGAAGAGCTCTGGTACAAGCTGTGAACACGGATGATGGCAGACGCCTAACAGCATAACAAGAAGTAGGTAATACCCTTGTGGAACATTGCACTCAGCTTTACACTGCAGTGGATACCGATATGGTGGCAATTACCGATATTACACATACGATATTCGGCACCACTGAACCAGAAGCGGAGGCACAACTAATGGAGGAGAATACAGAGGAAGAAGTGATGGAGGCCATTGGTAGGGAAGCGGTGAATAAATCGCCATGACCAGACGGCCTCCCTTTGGTACGTTGTAGAACCTTTAGCTTTCTCATGGCACCCCGATGGATTGCTATCTGCTGTGGATTATAATGTCGCCTGACATGCCCTTCCCGCCGGCTTTTGTCGAGAGGCTAATTATCCCCGATACACAAACCCTTTGGTGGCACACAGATATGGGATTGCGACTTTAAAATATTCACCAGACTATTAGCAGCACTCCTCGAAGAGTATTGCACCAAGTGATCTCACTCGACCAAACGTCGCCCGACGGACCTGCCAACATGCAGAAGGCAGTTTGTGAATATCGCTATTTGATTGCTCTAGCAAACACATGGCGCCTCCATGGAGCACAAAAATCTATAGATTTTAGTCAAGCCTTTGATAGAGTGAGTCATTCAATTTTTGTAGAAGAAGTACAGATGCACATACGGTTTCCACGACCATTTGATGCGGCTACTCCAAAGTGCTCGTCAGTGGACATACGATGAAATCCCTCATCGTAGCGAGATCAGTCAGACAAGAATAGCCCTTATCTACTATAGTATGTGCACTGGCATTCGATGTGTTACTCTGCGGCCATCCTCACCGCTTGACAAGACTGGCCTTGCGAGGATATACTTTCAAGTGTAAGGCGTGTGCGGATAACCTGGTGCTCGTAGCGCCAAATGGAAATTATACGCACGTGGGTCACATATATGGAGCGGCCACTCGCAGCCGCAAAAATGTAGACAAGTCTTCGACGATGGGTATTGGGACTGGACTCACGGAAGAATGTCCAGCAGCTTTATGACTAACGGATACTTTGAAATGCCTTGAAATACCAACGACAGCCACAACATTACGGCCACCTACCCAATGGCCGGCAGGTCCACCTTGACACGGATAACAGCTGCGACGCATCGTAGGATGAAAGCAATGAGGTCTTGGTAGAGCGCTGGAGGAAGCTGCCACCACATCTGCACACACAAGTCACCTAATGCCCAAAATTCCGCGGAAGGGGCATTGAACTCTGACGCCAAGTACGGTCACATCCCAGATGTATTCGGTAGGGTTCAGATCTGCCGAGTTTACGAGGGGGAGGGGGGTGGGGAGCGGCGGCAGTACATCAGTTCCAACTCGCCACTGTGTTCCTAGCAGCACTCCATCACACTCCTGGCCTTATGACATGGCGCGTTATCTTGCTGAAAAATGTCACTGCCATCCGGAAACATGATCATCATGAAGGGGTGAATGTGGTCTGCAAACAGTGTACGGTACTCCTCGGCAATCATAGTGTCTTTCACGATCTCCACTAGAGATATATGCCCACCTGAATGTTCCACAGACCATAATGGAGCCGCCCTCAGCTTGTCTCCGTCTCGTAGTGCAGGTGTCAAGGAGCTGTTCCGCTGGAAAATGACTGATTCGCGCCCTGCCATTGGCATAATGAAGTTATTGGGATTCATCAGACCATACAGCACTGTGCCACTGCGCCAATGTCCAGTGCCGATGGTCACATGCCAGAAGCTGCCGATGTTGTGGCGTTAACCTTGGCACATGCATACGTCGTCGGCTTTGGAGGCCCATCTGGTGCTCTGCTTGTTCAGAAACACTTGTACTCTGGCCAGCATTTAAGTCTGATAAAACTTCCGCCACTGTTCGCCAGCTGTCCTGTTCTACCAGTCTGCCCAGTCTACTCCTCAGATGACGCTGCTATCGCCTGGACGGGTTTATATCGATAGTTGATAGGTGATGATTATGATCTACCTAATCAGTGTACGTCGCACAGCAGCGCATAACCATAACAGAGAATGAGTCCGGACAGCGTCAACGGGGACATCATAAGGGCGTTAGACGCTCACCAGCGGGTCACATACGTAAACACCCACCTAGCGTTACCCATACTGCACTCTGCCCAAGTACATACGATGATGATGATGACAGAAAGACGCATACTGGCGGCCTACGGTTCCTTCGTTAGTGCAAGCCTACTACTTAGAGCAAGACACGACGCCCTTACCCTCGTTCATCGTAGGTGTGCATTTGATCTTCTGCATTTTCAAGTACATTACTGTTTCCAAAGATGATAAAGCAAAGACAAACATGATGTTAAGGCAAAGACAAACATCTCAACTTCTTAATGTATCGGTCCTTAGTTTATTGTAAAATTTAATCAGTGACTATTTTTTTAAAAAACGAAGGATCTATGTATCAGCACAATGTTAAAACTGTGGATACGACATCAGATATGTCAGAATCTTAATAGAAGAAATTGAACGAGTTTCTCGGACAGTGTCAGTGGCGCTCTTGCTCATTTTCAAGTCATTTAAGCATATAGGCGCTTTATTTATCGAGTACAGCTACGTTCAGATGGCTCTTCCGGAAACCAGACATCCAAAGGCGTCCAAATTAATTGTCATGAAGTATGGCGACGGAAACATCATGTTTCCTTAGAGATAGATACACGTGGAATGTCATACCTAACAGTTAATTGTAAAAACGTCGCCCGGTCCATGCTCCACGCAATTCATAGGACGGGTTCGCCATTATGCCGTCGGTGACAAACCCTGCACAACGATGACACCGCGTCATATGTGGCCCCTAGGCGGAAGTGTGGCGTCTGGTGACAAAAATGATCGTTTATTTTCCTTCGAATGGGACAACAGAACTTTTGACCGGAGACTGTATTCTTCTCGGAGCGATGCACAATCCATGTACTAAAACGTATGCAGTAACGTGGCTTCGCGGACGACGACACAAAGAATACGATAGAATTTTGAACTTTTTACAGAAATGGCATCAGATCGTGAGTAGTCTGAAATGCCGACAGTATTTGTCTGTGTTCCTATGGAGTACTTTCACGAACTCCCGCATAGCTAGATCGTCCAGTTACATTATCGATGCGATGAAACAAAGAACGGAAGATAAGAGAGCGGCGGGGAGATTGGAAATCAAATCCTACATTATGCTGCGTCTTTATTTCTTCATGTTGTGCGAGAACGGGGTTACGTTTGTATAGCTTTCAAGCAGTACAGATATATTATTTGTGGTATTACAATGAAGCCGTTGTTACTAATTCGACTTCACTGAACTCTTATATGTGTAACAGGATTTGTTTTTATATATGAAAGTTATTCATTAAAATGTTTAGGATAGTTGGAGAACTATTTTGTGGGAACATAATTTTATTGTGTTTTCCAATTTCTGATGATCCTTTAACTTTCCAAAGTGTACTATTTAAGTACAATGTTAGTTTTAGGTCATTCTGATTATTTGAAATTGTTAATCTCATTCTACAAACTGAAATATAAAGTCAGGTTTTTGTATTTTATTTTGTTCCTGTTAATACGTTGATGTAATGCTCTGAAGAAGGAAAATGAAACTTCCTGCAGATGAGTAAAAATTTGGTCTGTAGTATAGGATTTGAAAGGTGCTCTTCCCTTGCAGTGGCATGTGACCATGTAAATATGTGAACATCTAAATAGAATGAGGCTTTCTATCAATAAAAAAGTAGACTGCTGGTACATCAAGCCCGTATACATTGAAAAAAAACATAAAAGAGAAAGAGAAAGAAGCACCACTTGCTCTTAGCGTAGTGGTAATGTGATAGCTGTATTCGCTATAGGTTGGAAGCTCTCCGAAGGACCATTATTTTGCATCCACATTTCTCATATTCTTTAAATTGACAGATCGGAAATCTGCAAGAACATCTTGGAAAAACTCTGTAAACATACTTAGGAACAAAGTCATGCACCAGCCTGTAACTTTCTACGTACTTATGGGCTGAGGCCCAAAGTTTTATCAAGGAGTTGTGATATCACCTAAAAGGGGTGAATAATTTAACTGGATTTGCTCACTAAATAATAGGTGTAGGGATATACACATAGTACAACTGCTTGGTAAAACTTTGGGCCTCGGTCCATGAGTAGATAAAAGGGTCTAAGCTGAAGCACATATACATGTCAGTATCCCCACACCTATTATTAAGTGAGCCACCCAGTTCAGTTATTCACTTCTTTTAGATAATATCACAATTCCTTGACAAATTTTGGGCCTCAGTCCATAAGTACACTCCTGGAAACTGAAATAAGAACACCGTGAATTCATTGTCCCAGGAAGGGGAAACTTTATTGACACATTCCTGGGGTCAGATACATCACATGATCACACTGACAGAACCACAGGCACATAGACACAGCCAACAGAGCATGCACAATGTCGGCACTAGTACAGTGTATATCCACCTTTCGCAGCAATGCAGGCTGTTATTCTCCCATGGAGACGACCGTAGAGATGCTGGATGTAGTCCTGTGGAACGGCTTGCCATGCCATTTCCACCTGGCGCCTCAGTTGGACCAGCGTTCGTGCTGGAAGTGCAGACCGCGTGAGACGACGCTTCATCCAGTCCCAAACATGCTCAATGGGGGACAGATCCGGAGATCGTGCTGCCCAGGGTAATTGACTTACACCTTCTAGAGCACGTTGGGTGGCACGGGATACATGCGGACGTGCATTGTCCTGTTGGAACAGCAAGTTCCCTTGCCGGTCTAGGAATGGTAGAACGATGGGTTCGATGACGGTTTGGATGTACCGTACACTATTCAGTGTCCCCTCGACGATCACCAGAGGTGTACGGCCAGTGTAGGAGATCGCTCCCCACACCATGATGCCGGGTGTTGGCCCTGTGTGCCTCGGTCGTATGCAGTCCTGATTGTGGCGCTCACCTGCACGGCGCCAAACACGCATACGACCACCATTGGCACCAAGGCAGAAGCGACTCTCATCGCTGAAGACGACACGTCTCCAATCGTCCCTCGATTCACGCCTGTCGCGACACCACTGGAGGCGGGCTACACGATGTTGGGGCGTGAGCGGAAGACGGCCTAACGGTGTGCGGGACCGTAGCCCAGCTTCATGGAGACGGTTGCGAATGGTCCTCGCCGATACCCCAGGAGCAACAGTGTCCCTAATTTGCTGGGAAGTGGCGGTGCGGTCCCCTACGGCACTGGGTAGGATCCTACGGTCTTGGCGTGCATCCGTGCGTCGCTGCGGTCCGTTCCCAGGTCCACGGGCACGTGCACCTTCCGCCGACCACTGGCGACAACATCGATGTACTGTGGAGACATCACGCCCTACGTGTTGAGCAATTCGGCGGTACGTCCACCCGGCCTCCCGCATGCCCACTATACGCCGTCGCTCAAAGTCCGTCAACTGCACATACGGTTCACGTCCACGCTGTCGCGGCATGCTACCAGTGTTAAAGACTGCGATGGAGCTCCGTATGCCACGGTAACCTGGCCGACACTGACGGCGGCGGTGCACAAATGCTGCGCAGCTAGCGCTATTCGTCGGCCAACACCGAGGTTCCTGGTGTGTCCGCTGTGCCGTGCGTGTGATCATCGCTTGTACAGCCCTCTCGCAGGGTCCGGAGCAAGTATGGTGGGTCTGACACACAGCTGTCAATGTGTTCTTTTTTCAATTTCCAGGAGTGTATATAAAAACTTCTGGGCTGGTGGATTACTTCATTGGTAGATAAGTTTAGTCATGTTGTGTAATTGCTCAATTGTGTAATTCCATATGTAAGTTGTAAAAAAATAGTCACTGAGTAAATTTTACAATAAACTAAGGACCGATACATTAAGAAGTTGAGATGTTTGTCTTTGCCTTAACATCATGTTTGTCTTTGCTTTATTATCTTTGGAAACAGTAATGTACTTGAAAATTGGTTTATACCCGAAACATAGCTTGTGCATTAACCGTAATAAAATTTGTGGAGCAAGGCAAAAAACAGCGTTGCTTACGTAATTTACAACGTTCCACCAATAACCCACAGTAGAACCAGTTAAAATACATATTTGATTAAATAGTGAGCGGTATTCGACAGTTTGCTAAGTAACTGTACAATTTCGTCAGTGGCAGACTAGACCTTGCCATGGTAACGATAAAAATAGTTTCAAACAATCAACCCCCAGCCTGTTAATGGAACTTAAATTATGTCCCTGGATGTAATCCAATAATGGGTTACGAAAATATCGTTCTTTGTTTCAGCTAAACCCTCTGTCTGTCCAGATGCTTAACGGCAGATAAACGAAATCGTTTCATTCAAACCCACGTAGTGCAGTTTGTCTGCAACTACTCATACGCTTGGTCGGTATTATAAAGGTAGAATCTCGGCTTCGAGAGAGGTCCTGGGCACATCAACCTGTCTAGTCTTAATACTGCTCGTCAGCTCTTGCATAAATGAAAAATCGAGGGTCACAAAAATACAACAGAAGGTAACGACAAACAGATGTGGACGCTAGCAATCACACAGTTGGAATCACCATACAAGAAATTGATAAAGTGCTTAAAAATTCCGAAAATCCTAAACTATGAGTTTTAGATAATACGAGAATGGAACAAATGAAACATTCAGGAAACGAATGAAGTTCATCTACATCTACATCTACATCTACATCTACATGACTACTCTGCAATTCACATTTAAGTGCTTGGCAGAGGGTTCATCGAACCACAATCATACTATCTCTCTACAATTCCACTCCCGAACAGCGAGCGGGAAAAACGAACACCTAAACCTTTCTGTTCGAGCTCTGCCGTCTATTACTACGAACTGCGACCTTCCTGACAGGAAATCGCGAATCCAGTCGCACAACTGAGACGATATCCCATAGCTCCGCAGCTTGATTAGAAATCGCTTATGAGGAACGGTGTCAAAAGCTTTCCGGAAATCTAGAAATACGGAATCAACTTGAGATCCCCTGTCGATAGCGACCATTACTTCGTGGGAATAAAGAGCTAGCTGCGTTGCACAAGAGCGATGTTTTCTGAAGCCATGCTGATTACGTGTCAATAGATCGTTCCCTCTTATTTTATTTTGATTATCATTCCTACCTATGTAGGTTGGGCTCAACAAAATATTTTCGCATTCGGAAGAGAAAGTTGGTGACTGAAATTTCCTAAAAAGGTCTCGCCGCGACGAAAAACGTCTATGCTGTAATGACTTCGGGGTGATTCATAATGTTTGAATACAGTATATGCTCCAAAACCCTACTGAAAACCGACGTCAATGATATAGGTCTGTAGTTAACTGGATTACTCCTACTACCCTTCTTGAACACTGGTGCGACCTGCGCAATTTTCCAATCTGTACGTACAGATCTATCGGTGAGCGAGCGATTGTATATGAGTGCTAAGTAGGGAGCTATAGTATCAGCGTAATCTGAAAGGAACCTAATCGGTATACAATCTGGACCTGAAGACTTGCCCGTATCAAGCGATTTGAGTTGCTTCGCAACCCCTAAGGTATCTACTTCTAAGAAACTCATGCTAGCAGATGTTCGTGTTTCAAATTCTGGAATATTCCATTCGTCTTCCCTGGTGAAGGAATTTCGGAAAACTGCGTTCAATAACTCCGCTTTAGCGGCACAGTCGTCGATAACAGTACCATCGGCACTGCGCAGCGAAGGTATTGACTGCGTCTTGCCGCTTGTGTACTTCACATACGACCAGAATTTCTTCGGATTTTCTACCAAATTTCGAGACAATGTTTCGTTGTGGAACCTATTAAAGGCATCTCGCATCGAAGTACGAGCCAAATTTCGCGCGTCTGTAAATTTTAGCCCATCTTCGGGATTTCGCGTTCTTCTGAACTTCGCATGCTTTTTCCGTTGCCTCTGCAACAGCGTTCGGACCTTTTTTGTGTACCACGGGGGATCCGTTCCATCTCTTACCAATTTATGAGGTATGAATATCTCATTTGCTGTTGCTACTATATCTTTGAATTTGAGCCACATCTCGTCTACATTCGCATAGTCAGTTCGGAAGGAATGGAAATTGTCTTTTAGGAAGGCTTCTAGTGGCACTTTATCCGCTTTTTTAAATAAAATTATTTTGCGTTTGTTTCTGATGGATTTGGAAGAAATGGTGTTAAGCCTAGCTACAATGACCTTGTGATCACTAATCCCTGTATCAGTCATGATGCTCTCTATCAGCTCTGGATTGTTTGTGGCCAAGAGGTCAAGTGTGCTTTCGCAACCATTTACAATTCGCGTGGGTTCGTGGACCAACGGCTCGAAATAATTTTCGGAGAATGCATTTAGGACAATCTCGGAAGACGTTTTCTGCCTACCACCGGTTTTGAACAAGTATTTTTGCCAACATACCGAGGGTAGGTTGAAGTCCCCACCAACTATAACCGTATGAGTGGGGTATTTATTTGTTACGAGACTCAAACTTTCTCTGAACTGTTCCGCAACTGTATCATCGGAGTCTGGGGGTCGGTAGAAGGAGCCCATTATTAACTTAATTCGGCTGTTAAGTATAACCTCCACCCATACCAATTCGCACGGAGTATCTACTTCGACTTCACTACAAGATAAACCACTACTGACAGACACAAACACTCCACCACCAATTCTGCCTAATCTATCTTTCCTGAACACCGTCTGAGACTTCGTAAAAATTTCTGCAGAACTTATTTCAGGCTTTAGCCAGCTTTCTGTACCTATAACGATATCAGCTTCTGTGCTTTCTATTAGCGCTTGAAGCTCAGGGACTTTTCCAGCGCAACTACAACAATTTACAACTATAATTCCGACTGTTCCTTGATCCAAGCACGTCCTGTAATTGCCAAGCACCCTTTGACATTGCAGCCCATCCCGCACTTTCCCGAGGCCTTCTAACCAAAAAAACCGCCCAGTCCACGCCACACAGCCTCCGCTACCCGTGTAGCCGCCAGCTGAGTGTAGTGAACTCCTGACCTATTCAGCGGAACCCGAAACCCCACCACCGTATGGCGCAAGTCAAGGAATCTACAGCCAATACGGTCGCAAAACCGTCTGAGCCTCTGATTCAGACCCTCCACCCGGCTCTGCACCAAAGGTCCGCAGTCGGTTCTGTAAACGATGCTGCAGATGGTGAGCTCTGCCTTCATCTCGTAAGCAAGATCGGCAGCCTTCACCAAATCAGATAGCCGCTGGAATCCAGAGAGAATTTCCTCAGATCCAAAGCGACACACGTCATTAGTGCCGACATGTGCCACCACCTGCAGCTGGCTGCACCCTGTGCTCTTCATGGCATCCGGAAGGACCCTTTCCACATCATGAATGACTCCTCCCGGAATGCACACGGAGTGCACACTGGATTTCTTCCCCTCCTTAGCCGCCGTATCCCTAAGGGCCCCATTACGCGCCTAACATTGGAGCTCCCAACTACCAGTAAGCCCACCCTCTGCGATTGCCCGGACCTTGAAGGCTGAGAATGATCCTCTGAAACAGGGCAGGCAGCTGTATCTGGCTCAGCCAGAGACAGTGCTTGAAACCGGTTTGTCAGACGCACCGGGGAGGCTTTCTGATCAGCCTCCGGGGACGCCTTTCGCTGCCTGCCACGCCTTGGAACGACCTCCCAATCAACCACAGGCGAGGGCTCAGCCCCACTGCGAGCAGCAACCGGGGCAACCACAGCGGCAGACCGATCTAGGGACAGACGGGACGAGGTTGACATCCCCGTGATACCCAAGTCCGGCTCCCCACAGTGGTGCCCATTGGCAACAGCCTCAAGATGCGCGACCGAAGTCAGCGCCGATTGCAGCTGTGAGCGAAGGGATGCCAAGTCAGCCCTCATCCGAACACAGCAATCGCAGTCCCTGTCCATTCTAGTCGATGTTTAACAACAGTTACTGAAACACGAGTCCGTGCCTAGATAACGCAAGCGGAACACGCAAAGAATGTATCAACTAACCTGTACAAATGCCTAACGACTGCGCTACAATCTGCTGAATTTACGATTACAGTAACTAAAACTCGAAATTGCACCTCCTATACGAAACTCACACGCAATTTAAATAAGAATCTACGAAGTAAACACTAAAGCGCGATGCTACAACTGTCAAATACTATAATACGCCCGAAATATATGAATTAAACAATGCAAGTACCCAAAAACACCCAAAGAAATTAATTAAACTACCTAACAAATAAGTAAGCTAGGGTTATACGACTTGCTGCTGCAGCTGCTTATCCAACGGCGGCAGTGTTTACTTGCTCCGAAAAGACGAAAGAAAAAAAATGGTTCAAATGGCTCTGAGCACTGTGTGATTTAACATCTGAGATCATCAGTCCCCTAGAACTTAGAACTACTTGAACCTAACTAACCTAAGGACATCACACACATCCATGCCCGAGGCAGGATTCGATCCTGCGACCGTATTTAGTTATACCCGTACATGTAGACACAATATGAAAGACTTATTGCAAATAGAGTTAGTAGTAAAGAAGTAATAAATTAAAGCGTGATGCCTAATACAGAAGTCTGACTGTACGGCCGGCGAAAATGTTGTAAGCGATAAAGTTCTTTCCTATCATCATTTTCTGGGGAGGGGGCGGGAGCGGCTATCAGTGAGAAAAAAGTTTCGTAAAGATTTGAAATTATGTAGAAACTTCGTCGAAGTCGTTAACTGCTCTCTTTCTCAAAACCGCATGAATGAAGTCCGTGTACTTGTGCGTCGTTGGATACTGTGCCTCGAGACAAACACATAGTTTGTACCTATAGTATCTGCCTCGAGACAAACACACAGTTTCTAATTGTAGTACTTGTGTTATTGTGTTAAACCTTTAAAATAAGATTATACCCACTAAAAACAGATAATGATAGCATTTTAAATTTTTAAACTCTCTAAATAATTACGCGAAATATCTAAAATCGGATTTTTGTTGTCCCTATGCTACAACTGGTACTAAGTTTCGGGTTCTGGGATGGTGTTTTAGTTATCTTCCATACGACTACATAAAGGCAAGTAGATGTTTATAGTTGTTACCAAAACTCTTGAAAAGTAAATAACTGATTTACTCTAACAATACATAATTCAATAGTACACATATACTCTAAAAAATGGGCAACATTTTTAGCAAAAATATCGAGAAGTTCGTTACCATTTTACTTCAGATTTTATGCAATACTCTAATAAACCTTCGCTGGACATACGCTATAAATTTTTACAACTTTCTAGAATAGATTTTTACAAAAACGAACGAAAGAAAATTGGATTTAACGTCCCGTCGACTTCGAGAACATTAGAGACGGAGCACAAGCTCGGTTTCGTCAAGGATGGGGAAGGAAATCAGCCATGACCCTTGAAAGGAAGCATACCGGAGATTTAGAGAAATCACGGACGGATGGACGCCGGTTCGAATCATTGTCCTCCAGAATGCCAGTCCAGGATGCTGGCCACTGCGTCACCTCACTGGGTCAGATTTTTACACAAAGTCTAATAAACTTTTAGACAAACAGGGGAAAAGTGTTTACCAAAACATATCGAAAAGTTCTTGATAATTTTGCTTCAAATTTTTACTCAGTTATCTAATTAACATTCAGATGGACAAAGGCAATGTAATTTTTTAATATATATAATACATAAATACACATGTGATGTGTAAATGGGAAGACTGTTACCAAACGTCACGGAAAGTTCTTGACAAATTTAAATTGACAAATTTAAATCCAATTCTTATGCGATACTCTTCGGACGCACATTTGTTACACACAAACACACACACACACACATATGTCGAATGTTGGTGTTGACGGGCCCAGGCGAGGCGTAAAGCTTTTTATCGTGCTGTCATAAAGGATACACAGCGAGCTTTCGGCTCCGAAACCCCATATCGGTGATGTTTAGTTGAACGGTTCTCATGTTGACACTTGTCGATGGTCCTGCATTGAAATCTGCAGCAATTTGCGGAAGGGTTGCACTTCTGTCACGTTGAACGATTCTCTTCAGTCCTGGTTGGTTCCGCTCTTTCAGCAGCTTTTTTGGCCGCAGCGGTTTCGGAGATTTGATGTTCTACCGGATTGCAGGTGTTCACGGTACACTCGTTAAATGGTCATATGGGAAAATCCCCACTTCATCGCTACCTCGAAGATGTTGTGTCCCATCGCTCGTGGCTCCGACTATAACACCACATTTAAAGTCACTTAAATCTTGATGACCTGCCATTGTAGCAGCAATAACCGATCTAACAATTGCGCCAGACCCTGGTTGTCGTATATAGGCGTTCTCGACCGCAGCGCCGAGTTCTGCCTGTTTACATGTCTCTATATTTGAATGCCAATGCATATACCAGTTTATTTGGCGCTTCAGTGCAATAATGAGTCACGAGAGATGATAACATGCCCTCTATGTATGTGACAGTTCTAGACACCGAAACCAGGTTTTCGGCAAATGATAGTACGCTAAGACGCATGCACTTTGGTACGTTATAAAGAGTCTTAACTCTTGTATCGGTCGAGGTATTAAAGCAGTAGGATTTTTTAAAGAGAATGATATACCTTTTAACGGGGATTGAAGGCGTTTTAAAAGGCGACTACAATGATATAATGCTTGATATTGTAGAGGCTGAAACGCTTCACAGAAGAATCCGAGAAATATTCTAAAACTGGTAATCGGTCGGTTTCGGCTATTGCGTTGCAAATATGCCTATTCCAGGCTACGTTGTGTTTTTTTCCCTCGTGGCTTTCGGGACATGCCCATACAGCTATCTCAATAGTATAATGTCAACTATGACGATATAAACGTGTTGAAGACAACACAACGCCCAGACCCAGAGTATAGAAAAGTATCAGAATTGGACAAGAACCGAAACCGAGACCCTTAGGTTAGCAATCCGCCACCCTGACCATGCACCTACCGAGGCGTCAGGCTATATCGTCTTATCAAAGCTTTCGACTGTGTATTTGTCTGCTTCATCATTTTTTGCACACAGACATGTACACCATTTAGGAGAAGTTAGACATGCTACTTTTAATTGGCGAATGGTGACAAGAGACGAGTTGCCACAGAATTTGGGTTCAGCCAAAGGAATGTCATTAGCATCTAGCACTGACATTAATTCCACACTTAGCAGCTTTACTATATTAGGCACTCGGAGGGTGCGATTTCGAAAATCGTATGGAATTTTGTTGGTTGCTGTGCATCGCTTGGGAAACGACACTAGGTTTTTCCAACCTGTGCTCTTTAGCTAAGGAGCAATGTTTATCACGATAATGTAAAGTTACGTACAACATGCAGCAGTGCTATACTGAAAATCCACGCTGGCTTCGTTAAGTAGAACAATAATGGCCGTGAAGCTTAAATGTATGATGCGGCATTATAGGAAACACCATTGTGGGACCTTACTTCATCCCAAGAATGTGGAACGGAAATAGGTACTCATACTTCGTTAAGAGCATTCTATATGTTCTTCTACTAGAGGTAACACTGGATAGTCGATAGTGTATGTGTTTCCGTCACGCCGACTGCCCTGCTCACTCTTCCCGTGTTGCAGCGCAAATATTGAATGAAACGTTTCCTGGCAGTTGAACAGGACGGAATGCTGTAGTGCAGTTGTTGGCCAGGTCTCTTGTTTTGAGTTCTCTTGATTTATTTCTGTGGGGAGCACTGAAAAATACAATCTAGCACGCAGCCCCAACTACCCCAGACGATTTCCGCCGTCGAACGGCCATAGCGTACAACGTCATATCATCCAAATCTGTGGCTTGCACTCGATGTAGACGATTTGAGCACGTACTTAAGTAAAGTGTAAAACCATGTTTCGTGAAGAGCTTTTCATGTAACTTTCTATGTAACGATTTCTTTCCTTTTGAATGTAACTCACTAATTTAAAATGTGAACACCCGGGATAGTTGATCCTGCATTGTCCTTCCCGTCAAGAGATGGCAGTACTTTTGGCACCCTGATTTGTCAGTTTGCCGGCAGCTGTGGTCGAGCCGTTCTCGGCGCTTCAGTCCGGAACCGTGTTGCTGCTATAGTCGCAGGTTCGAATGCTGCCTCGGAGATGGATGTGTGTGATGTCCTTAGGTTAGTTAGGTTTAAGTGGTTCTAAGTCTAGGGGACTGATGACCTCTGATGTTAAGTCCCATAGTGTTTAGAGCCATTTGAACCATTTTGTTTGAAAGTTTGCTTCCCCCTTCGTGTTCGCAACTCGGTGCTCTGCACTCGCTGGTGGTACATCGCGTGCTGTCCTCGTGCAGCGCGGCGCTCGGATTCACAGCACAAAGTGTTAAGTGTCCTGACGTTCACTGCATATTTCTTTACCCAGGCAGTCGTCCGTAGTATTGGCTGTGTCGCTTTGCCACTGACTTAGGATTCACCGCACCTACCCCGGCCGTTGTTTCTGAAAATGGAAATTATCGTATGGCATTGTTGGCCGGGAGGTCCCATTCGGAGGAGTTCAGCCGCCGTATTGCAAGTCCTGTGTAGTTGACGCCACTTCGGCGACTTACGAGCCAATGATGATGAAAAGGATGATGAAGGACACACAACACCCAGTCTCCTGCCGGGAATCTAACCCGGGCCCTGTGTGGTAGGCGGTAACGCTACCGCTATGCTGCGAAGCGGACGCTGTTTTTGGGAATTTGTGGTGGTAAGTTCCCATGGGACCAAACTTAACTAAAGTAAACTAACTTACTCAAAGGACAACACACACACCAATATCCGAGGGAGGACTCGAACCTCCAACGGGAGGAGCCGCGCGAACCGTTGCAAGGCGCCTGGGACCACGCGGCCTCAACGTTCGGTGCTGTTGTCTAAAATGTTATATCGAACTTCGTTTTCCCGTTTGTACATGTACTACTGCTTTTAAAAACTATTTTTAGCTCCTATCTCTTGTTTATTTTCAGTATGACACCTGATGATGGGCATGTAAGAACCTGAAAGTAGTCGTGTTTTAACTACTGAAAAATAAAAAGAACCTTACAATTGAAACGGTACTTTCAACCTCTGCTCTAAAGGTGAAGTTGCTACTGTTGCAATCTGGTATAATGCATTAACTCCAGTTCGATTGTTTAATTCTCGTGATTCGAGGCTTCAAGGTCCTCGTGGTACACGACGGGCCACCGAAGACGTGCGTCATCTGCAGTTCCACAGGACACATAAAAAGCGGGTGTCTGCGTGCCAAACCGCAGCGTCAATGAAGCACGAAGAGTAACTAACATACACCCAGGTAGTAGATCCGCCTTCACCAGGCGCAGAGTCGCCAGGGCCGAGTCGAGATCAATGGGGCCACTCGCACTCAACGAGGAGGTACACAAATTAGCAAGAAACTGCACTCTGGCTACCTCTAGTGAAAATACGAAGTAGGCAGACGGACTAGTCACACAAACAACAATTTTAGAATGAAGACTCAGGCCTATAGCACACCGTACACAGACCTTTGAGCGGAAGGACGTCGATCGCGTACGATGCGTGGCGGTGGGTACCCTAGTCATGCCCCCTCCTGTTCCACACGCCAATAAAGCGAGGGAAATACGACCGTCTATATGCTTCTGCACGATGCCTAATCTCTCTGACCTTATCTTCGTGGTCCTTACGCGAAATGTACGTTGGCAAACATCCTCACATTGATGCTCACCCTGTCCGCCACATCATTTATGTATACAGAAAATAACGGCGATCCCGTCACACTCCCATAGAGCACTTCTGACGATAGCCTCGTCTCTGATGAACACTGGCTGTCGAGGACAACATACTGGGTCCTGTTACTTAAGAAGTCTTCGAGTCACTCACATACCTGGAAACTTATTCCACAAGCTTGTGCCTTTGCTAACAGTCTGCATTGCGGCACTAGGAATATGAAATCCTCCTGTTGCCCTTTATCTATCGTTTGCACGATCTCATGTGAGGGAATGACAAGCTGATTTTCGCACGATCGGTGCTTTGTAAAACCATGCTAATTTGTGAACAGAAGCTTTTCCCTTATAAGTAAATTTGTTATACTCGAACTCAGAATAAGTTCAAGGATTCTGCAGGAAACTGATGTTAAGGATAACGGTCTGCAAATTTCCCTATATGCTATTTTACCCTTTTTATATACAGGTCGCACCTGCACTTTGACGGCTGGGGTGGCCGAGCGGTTCTAGGTGCAACAGTCTGGAACCGCGCGACTGCTACAGTCGCAGGTTCGAATCCATCCTCGGGCATGGATGTGTGTGACGTCCTTAGGTTAGTTGGGTTCAAGTAGTTCTAAGTTCTAGGGGAGTGATGACATCAGAAGTTATGTCCCATAGTGCTCAGAGCCATTTTTCACCTGCACTTTTTTCCGTTCCCTTGGGTCTTTGCGCTGGGCGAGAGATTTGCGATAAATGCAACCAAAATAATGAGTCAATGCTATACTCTGTAAAACCGGGGGAGATCTAATAATTGTAGTTAAATAACGCTTAATCCAAATATTATGAATTCCTTTCTATCAAATGTGGATTATTAAACATTACAATGATTTAGTACAATATAACTATTCCCCCAACTTTAGTGTTCTAGGATTAAGAAAGACAGCACAAGAGTTTCCGACTTAGGAAAACACCGGGGCCGAATTTGTTAAGATGAGCGTAGAAGATAAGACCGATGACTTTATGAACACAGCAAACAACAACCTTCCTAATAGTATAACAGCGTGATCCGATGAGATCGTTGAAGAATAGACGCCTCACATTTATGCAATCATATAATATAGTTACTATTGTTAGAACTGAATGGTGGAATGTCTACGGTAATACTTATGTGTAGCAGATGCGAAAGTAGCAATACTTCAAGAGGTGATCACAAATAAAGTCTCCGACGTTTATGGAACAGTAATAATGTATAAGGTGGGCATATCGTCACTCGAAAGTGGGAGAGGCAGTGCGGCAAAAATACACGACCTCTTCTTGGTAAATATAGGGTTGTATCGATACCTAAACCGGAAAACTGCCTTATGGATACCCAGTTTTAAAGGGATTATGTTCAGACTGTGCGCTGCAAGATTTACGTTGTCAATAGTGTCAGTGTCACGACTTGCTGGTAGGTGCTGGTACTGGTACGGCCTTACAGCTGCAGACCGTCAACATGAGTCTGGACATGGCGAGCAGGACTTATTCGCAGTTTTATCAAATTAACAGCAATAGTTCTGCGGCTCTTCGCCGTTATTGACCCTTTCCTCCTGAGGTGGCCACTGCATCACAAGATCTGAACCCTTGTGACTTCTGGCTGTGGGGTTCCCAGAAGGAAACGGTTTATCATCGGAACACTATCACACATCGGAGGTTGAAGCTCAGCTTGGCGAGGAAGGTACCCAAAATCCCATGTGATATATTTCGGGCAGCAGTAAAGCCATCTCTAGTGCAGTCCCAGACTATCGTGGATGCAGGTGGTCGTCATATTGAGCAACGTTTGTAAGGCTGATAAGCAGCTAGCAAATGTTGCCTCTCGTATGAAAGTCAATATGTGTTTCTTTCATCGTTTACCCGTTATTTCTCTTCCGCACGTCTTTACAAATGTTTCCACAATGTTTCCTTCTCCTACGATCACTCATTTCTCATGTGGGCTCTCTCAAACAGCAAAAGTTTAACTATAATTGGTATGTATGCTGGTAAACGCTGCGACTCGCTCCACAGACAAACATGGCAGAAGCGTTTTGTTTCGCGACGAAATAGTGAATCTATTAACGGAAGTGCGAGATAATGCAATTTTAAAAGGAAATTTTAATTGTGTTTTGCGTCGGTAAGATCTGTGCCCTAATTTTAATTTCTGTGAAGAAATTTTCAGGGCTATCGTGACTACCACATCACGGCTCTCTACTACAAACAACAGCGCCTCCTGGGACTAGAGGTCTAGCAACTAAACATGTCGCTCCTAGATGACGAGGTATTGTACCAAACAGTCGCTGAAACATGGACACGATGTCTCCAGAACCAGTCAAGCCAGTCAAGGCATATTATCGGGTGGATTCAAACTGCAAAACCGCAAAAAAGGTAGTGTATTGCCCAAACTATTGGATGCAATGCTGAAATACTGTTCCTTATGCCTACCCGACCCGTACAATGAACGAACGAATTTGGTAGCAAACAGTTTTCGAATGACACACCAAACCAAAAATTTCTGCTTTGTGACTGCATTCATTGGAAGGCAAAAAAGTGCGAGCACGTCTCACAACTTGTATCAGTCAAGAAAATATTCCGGTATACCAAATTATAACGAACAAGGACATAGCTACGATCACCAAATTGCAATTAAGCTTAATACTGAGCGATAGTATATGAATCTTTATCCTGAATCAGAGACCCAACTATGGACGAAGCTTTCCTCTTTAATATACAACCCATAGTTAATGCGGAGGATAACGAAGGGTTTGTCGAAACATCTCGGAAGAAGAAAGAGAAACAATAGTTACAGAATCTCCACGTAACAGATCAGTTGAGTGTCGTTCAAGATTTTGGAACATTATTGGCTATAAACTGACAATAATTTATAACGAACTGTTGGCAGACGATGCATTGTATAGCTTACATATGCAGTTCTTCTATGGGTCGTGATATCTACATCTGCATCTACATCCATACTCCGCAAGCAACCTGACGGTGTGTGGTGGAGGGAACCTTGAATACCTCTACCGGTTCTCCCTTCTATTCCAGTCTCCTATTATTCGTGGAATGAGAGATTTTCGGTATGCCTCTGTTTGGGCTCTAATCTCTCTGATTTTATCCTTACGGTCTCTTCGCGAGACATATACGTAGGAGGGAGTAATATACTGCTTGATACCTCGGTGAACGTATGTTCTCGAAACTTCAACAAAAGCCCGTACCGAGCTACTGAGCGTCTCTCCTGCAGAGTCTTCCACTGGAGTTTATCTATCATCTCCGTAACGCTTTCGCGATTACTAAATGATCCCGCAACGAAGCGCGCTGCTCTCCGTTGGATCTTCTCTATCTCTTCTATCAACCCTATCTAGTACTGATCCCCCACCGGTGAGCAGTGTTCAAGCAGTGGGCGAACAAGTGTACTGTAACCTACTTAGTTTGTTTTCCGACATCATTTCCTCAGGATTCTTCCAATGAATCTCAGTCTGGCATCTGCTTTACCGAAGATTGATTTTATATGGTCATTCCATTTTAAATCACTCCTAATGCCTACTCCCAGATAATTTCTGGAATTAACTGCTTCCAGTTGCTGACCTGCTATACTGTAGCTAGATGATAAAGGATTTTTCTTTCTATGTATTCGCAGTCCATTACACATGTCTACATTAAGATTCAATTGCCATTCTCTGCACCATGCGTCAATTCGTTGCAGTTACTCCTGCATTTCAGTACAATTTTCCACTTTTACAACGTCTCGATATACTACAGTATCATCCAAAAAACGCGTCAGTGAACGTCCGATATTATCCACAAGGTCATTTATATATATTGTGAATAGCAACGGTCCTACGACAATCCCCTGCGCCACACCTGAAATCACTCTTAATTCGGAAGACTTCTCTCCATTGAGAATGACATGCTGCGTTCTGTTATCTAGGAACTCTTCAATCCAATCACACAATTGGTCTCATAGTCCATATGCTCTTACTTTGTACATTAAACGACTGTATCAAACGCCTTGCGGAAGTCAAGAAACACGGCATCTACCTGGGAACCCGCGTCTATGGCCCTCTGAGTCTCGTGGACGAACAGAGCGAGCTGGATTTCACACGATCGTATTTTTAGAAACTCATGCTGATTCCTACAGAGTAGATTTCTAGTCTCCAGAAAAGCTATTATACTCGAACACAATACGTGTTCCAGAATTCTACAACTGATCGACGTTAGAGATATAGGTCTATAGTTCTGCACATCTGTTCGACGTCCCTTCTTGAAAACGGGGAGGACCTGTGCCCTTTCCCAATCTTTTGGAATGCTTCGCTCTTCCAGAGACCTACGGAACACCACTGCAAGAAAGGGGGCAATTTCCTTCGCGTACTCTGTGTCAAACCGAACTGGTATCGCATCAGGTCCAGCGGCCTTTCCTCTTTTGAGAGATTTTAATTGTTTTCCTATCTCTCTGTCATCTATTTTGATATCTACCATTTTGTCATCTGTGCAACAATCTAGAGAAGGAAGCACAGTGCAGTCTTCCTCTGTGAAACAGCTTTGGAAAAATACATTTAGTATTTCGGCCTCCAGTCTGTCATCCTCTGTTTCAGTGCCATTTTGGTCACAGAGTGTCTGGGCATTCAATTTTGATCCACCTACCGGTTTGACATAAGATCAAAATTTCTTAGGATTTTCTGCCAATTTAGTACATAGAACTTTACTTTCGAATTCTTTGAACGCCTCTCGCATAGCCCTCCTCAAACTACATTTCGCTTCGTGTAATTTTTGTTTGTCTGCAAAGCTTTGGCTATGATTAACTTTTCTGTGAAGTTCCCTTTTCTTCCGTAGCCGTTTTCTAACTCGGTTGTTGTACCACGGTGGCTCTTTTCCATCTCTTACGATCTTTCTTGGCACATACTCATCTAATGCATATTGTTCGAAGGTTTTGAACTTTGTCCACTGATCCTCAACACTATCAGTACTTGAGACAAAACTTTTGTGTTGAGCCGTCAAGTACTCTGAAATCAGCATTTTGTCACTTTTGCTAAATACAAAAATCTACCAATTTTTTTTATATTTCTATTTACGGTTGAAATCACCGATGCTTTAACCGCTTTATGACCGCTGATTCCCTGTTCTGCGTTAATTGTTTCAAGTAGTTCGGTTCTGTTTGTCACCAGAAGGTCTAATATGATATCGCCACGAGACGGTTCTCTGTCTAACCGCTCAATGTAGTTTTCAGATAAATCACTTAAAAACAAGTTCACTATATTCTTTGTCCTCGCCACCCGTTATAAACGTATGAATCTCCCAGTCTATATCTGTTAAATTAAAATCTCCACCCAAAACTATAACATGGTCGGGAAATCTACTCGAAATATTTTCCAAATATTCCTTCAGGTGTTCTGCCACAACAGCTGCTGAGGCAGGGGGCCTATAGAGACATCCAATTACCATGTTTCAGCCGTGACCTTCACCGAAATTATTTCATATTTCGGGTCTCCGTCAATTCCCTTCGATACTATTGCACTTTTTATCGCTATAAACACGCCTCCCCCTTCACTGTCCAGCCTGTCTCTGCGGTATACATTCCAATCTGAGTTTAGAATTTCATTGCTGTTTACATCTTCTTTCAGCCAACTTTCCGTCCCTAGTACTGTGTGGGCATTGTGACCGTTTACTAATGAGAGCAGCTCTGTGACCTTTCTATAGATGCTCCAGCAGTTTAATATTACCACATTAATATTGTCATTCCCTGTTGCGTTTTGCCTACTGCTACCTTGTCACTTCTCAGGAGGCATCTTGTCACGCCTCGGAAGGGAATTCTCTAAGCCAAAAAACCCACTTGTGCACTCCATACGTACTCCGCTACCGTTGTAGCCTGTAGCTGTCCCGCGTATAGCGCACGCCTGACCTATTCAGGGGCTACCTACATTTCTCCAGCCGATAGCGGAGGTCGCGAAATTTGCACCCCAGATCTCCGCAAAACCGTCTGAGCCTCCGGGTTAAGTCTTGCACTGGGCTCCAAACCAGAGGACGGCGATCGGTTCTGGGAACGACACTGCAGATAGTTAGCTCAGATTCCACCCCGCGAGCGAGGCTTTCCACCTTCAACAACTCAGCCAACCGCCTGTATGAACTGAGGATGACCTCTGCACCCAGACGGCAGGAGTCATTGGTGCCGACTTGAGCAACAATATGCAGTCGGGTGCACCCAGTGTCTTCTATACCGCTGCAGTGCTTCCTCCACATCTCGGATGATACCCACCGGCAAGGAGACAGAGTGAACACTGGCCTTCTTTCCCGACCTTTCAGCTGTTCCCCTAAGGGCCTCCATCACCCACCTAACACTGGAGCTCCCAGTCACTAATAAACCACTTCCCCCCACCCATGTGGCTGCTCGGACCTTTCTGAAGGAGCGGCCCGTGGAAACCACAGGAAACAAAACGTTTCTACAGGTGACGCAAAAATGGCAACACTACTAAGTAAGATAGAAGCAATAGGCGAGCATCAGTGGCAACAAAAAGTTCTTTACGAGCAGAAACTAGCCGAGGACTCAATAGAAGTGACATTACCTCCAAGGTAGCTATACCTCCTCACCATCCAAATGATATTTTACTCGAAGACAAGGTAAGCAGTGCTTTTAAAAATTGACATGTTTCCAAACGGAAGTTTGCGACCTTTGTAATGTTTGTACAATAATTTATTACGTCAACGATCGCTTATATATATTCACATTACCGGTTTCGGAAAAAATTGTCATCCTCAGATGTGGTTACCCCACTAAAAGCTTCACACATACAAACAAATATAGTTAGAACTTTCAACGTGATACAGTCATTTAACATTCCACAGACTGTACCTATCGTCACATGACAAAAGACTTGCCATGAAAAAACAGAGAACGTAGTCGCATGTCAGGTGTGTTGTGAGAACGACGTGTTCTGTAATTTCCACCTATGATGGAATTTTAATATGTTTGATATACAATTGGAACAAGGAGCTATGAGTAAAAATGAAGATCACTCAGACCAATTATCTTTTCTTAATTTGTTTCAATTAACATCTCAAGACTCATTACGCAAATTTGTGCAGGATGCAATTAGGTATTGGAAATACTAAGTTGTGACTTGAGATCATCACTGACAAAGCTAAATATATTGTGAGTCCTCATTTTCTTGGGCGAAAAAGGCATCAGACGTGAGAGCACATTCAAATTCTGCTACCGAGATTTCGAAGGAAGAACACAATGTATAAGTGCATTTTCCTTCGTACGACCACAGTCGTAAATTTCAATCCCAGCAGACGGGTTGAAATGTCTGTTGTGTAGAAAGAAACTAGAGGACGATGCCTCGGCCTAACAACATAGACGATTTTACTTTGCGGGCAAACATTTTTGTTTTATTTTGGTGGCAGCAGTAGCGACCTGTCGTTGCCATGGTAACCATGCCACGCTCAACAGCGGACACTATGGTAATGATTGCTGCAATATCATAGTTGATCCAACTGGATCCATGACATACTTTCACCGAACCAATCATTACATTATTGGGCGCTGATGTGCTCGGCGTTTAGCGCCCGTAAGGTCCAAATACACAAACACATTATCGGATTCAAAAACACCAACTACTTTACTAGAATATTTATACAACGGAATAAGTAATTCTGTATGACATACAGCAACTGCTAACTTTGCCAGCCTCTGTCGTAAAAGAGCATTTTATGGCGTTACCTGAACAAAACGGTAGTTGAAACTTCCAGCAGGTTTAAACTGTGTGCCGCACCGAGACTCGAACTCGGGACCTTTGCCTTATGCGGGCAAGTGCTCTACTATTCTTTTTTTTTTAACATCTCATTTTGTTCTATACAGTTCGTTGAATTTGTTTCTGGCGGACGTCCGATGACACCCGTTCAGGTTGCTCGTTGATCCGTTCACTCAGTTTTTTTTATTATAGAGGGTAGCTGAACCCTCTGACGGAACACACTGAGCTACCGCGCCGGCGATGAAGGATGATGATGAAGACGACACAAGAACACTCAGTCATGGCGGGGCTGGAGAAAAGTAAGCTGAGCTACAACAATCTGGAAACGTTCCATAGTCTGTGGCTAAGCCATGTGTCCGCAATATCCTTCGTTCAGGAGTGCTAGTTATGCAAGGATCGCAGAAGCGCTTCTGTGAGGTTTGGAAGGTAGGAAACGAGATACTGGCAGAAGTAAAGCTGTGTGGAAGGGGCCTCAGTCGTGCTTGGGTAGCCCAGATGGGCCGGAACGGTAGCTCAGCGTGTTCGGTCAGAGGGCTTAGCGACCCACTGTAATAAAAACGCAGTGAGCGGATCAACGAACAACCTGAATTGGTGTCATCGGAAGTCCGCCACAAACAAATTCAACGAACAATGTAGAACAAAATGAGATCATTTAAAAAGAGATGGTAGAACACTTGCCCGCGAAAGGCAAAGGTCCCCGAGTTCGAGTCTCGGTCCGACACACAGTTTTAAACAGCCTGGAAGTTTCATATCAGCGTACACTCCGCTACAGAGTGAAAATCTAATTCTGAAAACGATAGATGTTTTGCCTCAGGGAGGTACTGAAGAAATCCCAGCTACCGATTTCCTTCGAAGGTCGCAGCTTGAGTAAAACAAGTGAGGAGCATATAATGAGAGCAGTCTTCCAGAAACAGGGCGATATCTTACGCTTAAAGTATAGCCTCCACTACATTGATGTTGCAGGCTCACAACCACCATCGCATACCTCATGGTCAATCACGGATGCTTCTAAAACCACCTGTTCCACATCAGTTTTACATCACACACGATGTGTGCACGTGCTTCGTGAGAAAGAATTCAATCATATCTTCATCAGTTGTATTAATCAATATGATTCCGCGAATTGCAAGACCTTCTAAAACAAAACTGTCACCTGCCAGTTTTCATAACTTCGTTGTTATTGGAGAAAAATTAAACAGTACGAGACAGCTGTGACAAAATCATACACATCCTCATTAACCCAACACTCGCTCAGATACACCAAGGACCGCAGGATTCGTCGAGAGGAAATATCCCTTGCTTGGCTAAAAATCACAGAAATCCAGGCTTAGTTCTTTCGGTCAAAGCAACGTTTGCCATCATGTCCTAGTTCCCACCGAATTCAGCTCTTGGAAGTCTACTGTACCCATAGACTGATCCCAGAATACCAAAGGGATAGAGTAGCATTTACAACGCATGGACTCAGTCATTTGTTGGATATATTCCAATCTCTGTCTCCCTCTACATTGTGTGTCCTCTGCGTATCCCTCTAGTGCCATGGACGCTATTCTACGATATCGTAACACATATCCTGTCACAGTGTTCCTTCTTGTACTGTGTTTATAACATATTTCTATCCTCGTCTATTCTGTAGAGGTATCGTCACTTTTTATCTATGTACACCTAATTTTCAATATCCACCTGTAGCACCACATCTGTGACGATTCGCTTCTCTTCTTTTCTGGTTTTTCCACAGTCAGTGGACGGCTTCTATGCAATGCTGTACTCCAGACGTACATTCCCAGTAACTTCTTCCTCAAGTTAAGGTATATGTTTGTTACTAGCAGACTTCTTTTAGCGACGAATTCCCTCTTTACCTGCACTAGTCTGCTGCATACTACAAGTTGCTCACTCTTATAAACGTACCCCGCTATAAATACAACAACTGCATATATTGTTCTGGTACAATTTTATGATTAGCGCCATAAAATCGTGGTGGACCGCGTCAATCGTGCTATGCAGTCGTCAATGCATGTGTGCCTGAAGTGCGTAAGTAGTTAAGCAGACACCATAGTGTGAACATTTATAACGCTGATTGAGAATCTATAAAAATACGTATGTGTTCAGTAGAGCTGAAGTCTAACTAGGGAGGCGATTAAATTAGCCGTAATTGTTAAAAATACGGCAATCCGTTGACAAAACGTCATACAGGAGTTGAAATGATTACCATTAGTATTGATAGTGTATGCATATTCCTTGCTACCCTGTTAAAAAAAAATTTGTGCTCAGGATTACACAGTTCAGTACCTCAGTATCTGATACAGAACTACACAGCAGCTCTACACTCTATCACTCCCACGGTGAGTGAGTAGGACAAATGATATCATGGAAGTCGTCCTTTGCTGACACCACCATTGACCTCATCGAACCTAACGCGTAATTCTTCTGGCTAGGAGGCTGGGCAACCCATTATGCCGCCCCAATGACTATAATTTTCTATGAACTACACCGCGCGTTGCTGTATGTACTGATCTACAAAGCAGCCAGCGCTGAGACGTTCCTGCATTTTAATGACAAGCTACTATTCAAGGGCCTTTCGTTTACTGGTCTGTCATCCACACCACGCGATTCTTTAAGGTGAAAGCACTCGTAATTCTACAAGTCTCAGCTTTTCCCGATAATTCTGCAGACTCCGTTGTCTGCTTACTGTGCGATCCGACGATTACCTGGCGTCCCAGTCTTATTATCAGTTGTAACTTATCACATGCCCTCTACGTGACAAAAGATGCCATTCCGACAGCAGAGCGCGGGATGTAAAAAAAAAAAAAAAAAAAAAAAAAAATTGCAGACAAATTCGAGTATTAGAACTCGCTCTCTGAGGGTCCTTTACAAACTTAATTGCGTATATAGATAGCTGTGGTGGTTTCCATTAATAATTAACATTAATGTCAGCAGTGGGCTCAACATGATCCACGTTAGTTCTTCTATAGGTTTTGATGAATCAATTTGCGAATATAAAACAACGTATATTTCGATTGAATTGACTCAGAAGCTTAAATTTTTTACTCTAGTGTCTTTGTAATATTTTTAACGCATTATTAACTCGAATCTCATATCTCTAGAAATATTTTATTCAGTTTAAAAAGTAATAGGATGTTTCGGGGATGGAAGCATTCTTAGTTGACTTACCTAAACTACAGACATTTTCAGAATGATTATAATCTATTCACGGGATCGTCTTTGTCACCTCAGATGTGTGTGACTATTGTTGAAAGATAGCTGTTAGTACCGAGAAAGATAACGCTTCTCCATTTACATGCCTTAAGTTTCGATAAAGGACAAACGCCATTGTTCAGGAATGAACATTCACTGCTTGGAAACATCATATTATATTAACACAGATGACGGTATATAATGTTAAAAGTGGCTAAATGGAACATTAACACAGTAAAAAGAACAGAAAGCTCCTAATGTCCGATTACAGGATTAGTACCCAGCCTGTGGAACACAGAACATATTTTAATATTTAATAGTGTTAAAGAGCGATGGTATATACATAAAACCAGTATTAGTCGGATGGAAGTCTTCTTGGAAGGGTTTGTGGAAAGAGCATACAACGCGCTACTGTTCGAATTTTATAGCAGTGATCCACTGAGGGGAGTCATTATCAGGTAGATATGACTGTAGACGTCGAACGAATTCCGGGACGTTCTCCTAGGATCCTAACATATCGGTATAACGCTTTCGAAAACGTCGCAGGCCCCTTGGGGAAATAACATGTGGATCTTTGGATAAAAACCGGATGATGTTGTTTCGTGGTAAGAAAGACTCCTCCTATTCTGTAGGACGGTTATAAAATCCCCCTACAGCCAACTAGATTTAGGTTTGTCATGATTTCATTAAACAGTTTTGGCGAATTCTGTGATGGTGTCTTTGAAATAGTACGGCCGATTTCCAATTGCAGCCTCGTCCAGTAAACTGAACGTTAAACAGCAATATTCCTTCTTTCTTTTAGAAGAAAGGAATCGTTGTCTCGTGAAACCGCGTTGGATAAATTTTGAGAACCTGTGTTCGAAGAAGGCAGTGCGACAATTCTGTCGCCGTCATCATATATGTCACGTAGTGATAATAAAAATAAGGTGAAAGAGATTAAGGTGCGTTGAGAGGCTGTAGGAATTTCTCCCTCTCCCAACACGCGACTGAAATAGGACAAAAAAATGGCTAATATTGGCACCAAGTACCCTCCGCCATGCACCTTACAGCGGTTTGCGTAATGTATGAGTAAATATAGATATTGCTACAGTACTTGAACATGCACTTACGCGGAAAATTATTGCTAATCTTATAATAATGGACAGAAGCTATATGATGAAACAACAATGAGATAGTCGCTTTCCTAGGAAACGACAGCTCAACAAAGCTGCAGAGGGTAAATAAAGAAACACGCTGCGACCACATTCAGTACAGTTCAGCAGAGGGGAGGTCAGCATGGTCGCCTCCCCGTCTCGCCGCCTCCCCGTATCGCCGCCTCCCCGTCTCGCCGCCTCCACGTATCCCCGCCTCCACGTATCGCCGCCTCCACGCATCGCCACCTCTACTTATCGCCGCTTCCACGTATCGCCGCTTCCACGTATCGCCGCCTCCACGTATCTCCGCCTCCACGTATCGCCGCCTCCCCGTATCGCCGCCTCCACGTCTTGCCGCCTCCACGTCTCGCCGCCTCCCCGCCTCCCCGCCTCACCGCCTCCCCGTCTCGCCGCCTCCCCGTCTCGCCGCCTCCCCGTCTCGCCGCCTCCCCGTCTCGCCGCCTCCACGTCTCGCCGCCTCCACGTATCGCCGCCTCCCCGTATCGCCGCCTCCACGTCTCGCCGCCTCCACGTCTCGCCGCCTCCCCGCCTCCCCGCCTCACCGCCTCCCCGTCTCGCCGCCTCCCCGTCTCGCCGCCTCCCCGTCTCGCCGCCTCCACGTATCGCCGCCTCCCCGTATCGCCGCCTCCACGTCTCGCCGCCTCCACGTCTCGCCGCCTCCCCGCCTCACCGCCTCGCCGCCTCACCGCCTCGCCGCCTCCACGTCTCGCCGCCTCCCCGTCACGCCGCCTCCCCGTCTCGCCGCCTCCCCGTCTCGCCGCCTCCCCGTCACGCCGCCTCCACGTCTCGCCGCCTCCCCGTCTCGCCGCCTCCACGTAAAGCCGCCTCCATGTATCGCCGCCTCCCCGTATTGCCGCCTCCACGTCTCGCCGCCTCCCCGTCTCGCCGCCTCCCCGTCTCGCCGCCTCCCCGTCTCGCCGCCTCCACGTATCGCCGCCTCCACGTATCGCCGCCTCCACGTATCGCCGCCTCCACGTATCGCCGCCTCCACGTATCGCCGCTTCCCCGTCTCGTCGCTTCTCCGTCTCGTCGCATCAACTTCCCTGCAGTGCACCGAGCTACAGAGTCCTCAGTTCCAATCAAGGTTTTTGGGAGGTTTTCCTTGATTGTAAGGCGAATGCCGGAACTGTTTACCTCCTCCCATCGATACAGAGATGTAATTCATGTAAATAATAAATTGAGAAATAAATGCTATAAGCGTACTTTGCCTTGTCTTTAATGAATTTTTATGTAAAGGAACTGAATAATAAATGACAGTGTATAGCTGACTGTTGCTCTGAAGCAGAAAGTTTAGTCTGTTCACATAAACCTAATGGTTTTCAATGGGGTAGGGGAAAAGATAGAAATATAACACAGAAACGAAGAGAGAACAAACATTTGCTCACAGAGCACAGAAAAATGTAGTCCTATGTGTTTTCTTTTACATGTAAATGAAAGAGAACTGATGTTTAACTTAGGTGCATGCAAACATTCAGTGTTAATACGTGAAATATACAACGCTAGTTGTATCTCTATCGTTTCACTGCGTAGTGCTCCACGTACACATTAGTTATTAGGTGGACACATTACTGTAGACATTATCAGTTATTCAGCTGTTCAGCATTCGTTAGTCGCAAGCAATATCTCTGGATTAGGGAATCTGTGGCAGGCTGGCTGATTGCGTTCACGATTTATTGCACCTGAAAGATATATGCGTTGCTTTTAGCGTCCACTGTGGTTCTTTATATTTACCAAAAGGCTTAACAACTTATCAGCTAAGCAATATAATCTATGCTGGAACAGTAAGTAGAAAATACCACCAAGATATAACATCGCGGTTAACTGATTAGTGATAGTGATCTGGTAAACTACGTTCGATCCATATCAGTATGCTGTTGATGAAAGTCTGTGCAACTTATATTCAAATGTAGCTTATTTTTTAACGGTAAGAGGAGTCCAAAAATATTGTTAAATGTTGCTCGTTTTAGCTTTTCATTACCTTTGTGAAGATCACGAGATATAATGAGGTACAGGAAGATGTGAAGGATGTTTATTGAGCAGATACTGTGTACAGTGCGAAGAAGGATATTTACTGAGCAGATATTATGTGCAGTGTGAAGACGGCAAACGTATGTTGTACTGTAGTCGTAAAATGGCATTGTAGTAGTCCATATTTCGATCAAATAAGTTATCAACTTTTCAGTGTGCTGCTATGAAGCATTCAGAATGTTGTCCTTCAGTAATAGGGTGTAACACAGCATTTCATTAAGCCCTCATTAAAGAAATTGTTCTTATACTCACATAGTTAGTAGGCTTTCCCACTATATTAAGCCTGAGATTAAGTTGAATCGCAGTACAACTCTGAAAGAGAAAATTACCTAAATTTAAGGGATCGTTATGGACAGAACACATGTAACAGAAATTGATGTGAAACACTGGAATTGTTCTCAAACGCACAAACTGATGCTATGATAAGACTGGTGTAACATAGTGACGCATATTTTCATTAAAAAAGTCAATACATTACGTTGAATTTTGTACAGATCGCTTGCTTATCTTTAGGATTTGCGAAAGCAAATTATCGAGTGTCTACTGTTTTATGTACTTAAGCATATGAGCTAGTCCATGACAGTAAAGACGAAGAGTTTAATTTTTGTTATGGTTTGATTCTCGCGCAGATAAAAAAGTGGTTTCTACAAAGGAAGACCAGACAGCGGGCTGTGCTATGTTACAGGACAGGAAACAATCCTGGCTGTCAAAACTTTCGTGCCTGCTGACAAGATTTTTCAATACTGTAAGTACCAAAGAATTTGAGGCGAACCCACTGCTCGTTACAGAATTCGTAATCCAGAGGAAGTATTTTTAAGATTCTGATAATCCGTAAACGAATGAGTGCAAATATTTTGTAGTTATCATAAATATAACTTAATTTGCAAGGACCTTAGAACATCCGCATTTGTTAATTGAGCTTTTGATTTGTTGCATCGTGTTCATTGGGTCAGGAAACTAAAATATTTTGTATTCGTAAAAACAACGTGAAGCTATGTTCAGGAGTTAACTTATGAAATCCGTCAACTATATTTAGAATACGTTATTTTATTGTCGAATTAACATTTCGTGTCACAGCTTCATAGTTGACAAAGGATCATCATTGCGGGATCAACCTTTAATATTGTAGTGATTAAGCCGTTCCACTGAACTATGCGGATATTTAGAATACGTTATTTTATTGTCGAATTAACATTTCGTGTCACAGCTTCATAGTTGACAAAGGATCATCATTGCGGGATCAACCTTTAATATTGTAGTGATTAAGCCGCTCCACTGAACTATGCGGATCAGTATCGGATCTATTACAATATTAGTTTCCACAAAGAGAGATTCAGTGACAGCGATACTCTGCAAGCAAAGGTATACTACATGGTGGAGATCACCTTAAACATATTTTCGCCCGCAGATAGAGCGTGGGAAAAATTACTGTAAACCTCCAAATGTACTCTGTTCTCTCTCTTTTTTCTCTTGATCCTTGAGCGATACATATGCAGAAGACAGTAGAGTTACTTCCTAAGAATTCTCGAAAACTGATTCTCTAGACATATTCAGTGAAGTTTCAAAACAACAATGTCTCCTTGGCGCCAAAAATCACGATTCAGTTTCACAAAATAGGTCCCATCTCCGTGTGACCTACAATGCCCCATTTACGATAGAGCTTTGACTTTCTTCGATTTTCTCAGTTAGACAAGCTTTATGAGGGCTTCACACACTGATGTACGACTGCAGAATAACTTGCATTAAGGGGACACGCCCCTGAACTGGCTGCATTTTTAGCATTATCTTCACCCTCATAATGCATCTGATCTATAAATGAGAGATAGATGAAAACTCTGAAGTACAATTAGGTCTTTAGTCAAAGCATTTCCCAAAAAATCATTGAGATATTTATTATACTTTGGTACTGACAACAATATTTATAATAGTATAAAACACAGACCACTACTTCACTGCGGTACCATTTTCTTTGGAACCACTGACTGACTGGAAAAAGAGTCGGAGTAAAGACAACATTCACATAAATGTTTTATGCCTCCAGTTTCCTTCCGTAACGCTGACCTGTGAAAAAGACAAGTCATTCATATTACTACAACAAAGATACTTAAAAATATACCTCAAATATCACCGACATCATCATCATGTTATAAATTTTTCAGGAAATAGTAGGCAAGGGAGGTGGCGGGGTCATTCTAAATATCTGTACCAATTTTTGTGAGTTTAACTTAGGTCATTTAGGAGAAAAGTGTACCTGAATGCTGAAAATTCAAGTTTTCGGTAAATCGCAAAAGAAGATTTACAGATTTGTTAACTTACCACTATGCTCGTTTAGAACATTCCATCTGTATACTCCAGTTGTCCTCCTGTTTCCTTATCCTCCATACTCTTTCTCTTCATTCTTTTCTTTATCCTTGATTCCTTGGTAGCAGCTTCTGCACCTGTCTCTACTTCGATTACCGGCCGCTTATCAATAGCAATTATAGCTGATGTCATATTCCTTTCCGTCTGGATGTTTAATTTCTTCGTAACATTGAACCTTGAAATTGAAAAATTATTGAATGTTGTTATTGCATCCACGACACCAATCTTCAGCACTGTCAGCCCAACTAATACAGTTTTGGATATTCTCTCCCATATATAGCTGTTGAAGCTTTCATTTGCATTCTGAGAGAGATCATGCATACATTTCATAAGTAGATTTTTATTTGCCAGATCCCTATATTAGACCTAACTAACTGCCTCCATTATAGCAAGTGGTAAGACCTGCTTGTGGGTAGCATTGCTCTGCCAGTAATTACACCACGAATCTTCACCTTTTGGACACATAGCATGCTGTGGGGTTTCGTCTGTTGACACTCTGTGAAACCATGTTGCCCAGACAACTCGTCTCATGTTCTCCAAATCTCCTACATTTCTCCTTATTGCTAGTATATAATATTGAGTCAAAGAATCAGTTTCACTTTTGTAAGACGACCTGGACCACCTATGTGTTTTCCGTCAGACAGTTTTCTTCCACTGAAGTCTTTACATAATTTTCCTAGCCGAGCTCCCATTGTTTTTGTACATGCCCAACACATTCAAGCTTTTCTATCAGAGTGTCCCCATTTGGTCTGTCATTAACAACAGTAATGTGTCCTTTACAACCTCCATCTCAAAGGTAGCCTACATACCTCACACTACAACTGATCTCTGATCTTCTAAAAATGTTTAGAACTCCTTTCGTTTCCATGTTTCCACTTGGCCGTTAAATTTTTTTACCCAAATATAGGTTCCAATAAATTTACTTGAACAACCCTGACAGTGGTTTGTTAGACATTCATAATATAGTATCTTACCAGTTTCAATAAAAGTGGCAGTTACTGCCCCATTCGGAGAAGTATGACCTCTCTTCTGCCAAGATCCATCAAATGCTGCCACAATGTCTGTATTCTCAGACAAGATTCCTGTTTCTTCTGCTGCTCTTTTCATTGAATGTTCACTTACACCACAATAAGTATTATGTATTAATTTATAGTATCTGTCGAACTTCAGTGGAGGCAGAGGTAAATCCGTCACTGCACAAAAAGTCTGGGCAGCTCTCCTTCCCCTTCCAATACATCGCATTGCGTAAGCAAGCTGAACATTTACAATGTAATGTCGACTATCAGTTACTGGCGGTGTCATAGTATCACTGTGCATCTTCACACGAGTTACAGGCACTCACTAACCGACTTTAAAGACCCTTCCTTGCTGAAATGTACTCAGAATCGTCAATACTATCTTCACAATCGCAGTACTTACATTTCACAGCACTCTTCAGAAGTGTTGACACCATATTTAGATTCAGAATAACATTTCCGTCGTTATTTCTGCTCACAATACTACTAGGCTTGTTCTCATTACGTTCAGAAAGTGAAAGTTTACCTCTAGAAGCACTGCCTGTAGACTCAGTTTCCACAGGCGACTTTTGAAGCAACTGATGTGTATTATTCGGTTGTGTTTGGAACTGGGTGACGCGAAGCTTTCGTCTGGGACTAAATTTCTTTACTCTCGGCGTTTGTAGCACAGGAAATACACACACAGAAAGGAAACAATACACAATAACTACAAAACCACACGGTTGTGAATTTCCGAAATCATATATTCTCAGTCTTCTAGACATGGCTGTGCTTTGGTTCTGGGAGTCAATACCTTCTAGCATACACCTGTGTTAACGATCCGTAACTAATGACCGAAAAATCGGAAGAACAAAATAATGCATTACGTATTCTGACGCACTTTAAACTGACAGATGGGCGTAGCCCTGTGCAACATTACGTTCAATCTCAATTTTAGAACGAACGGAAAATGATAATGCCCATAAACTATACATTTTTGAAATCAGCATGAAATATTCTTTTCTACAGAGCAATAAATTTTTGTTATTTTCTCGAGCATATCCCCTTAAACGCTTTTGTGTGACTTTCTGACCATGTGAACGTCCTCTCCCGAATTTTAATAGTCAGCCACTCAATAATGAACAACTCCTCTCTTGACCGTCTGCCACTGAAGTTTGGTAAGCAACTACGTAACATTCTGGGGTCGACTAAATGATCCTGTAACAAACGCGCAGTTCCTCTTTAGAACTTGTCTGTCTCTTCTATGCATCCAGCCTAGTAACGGTCTAGAACGCGGTCGTCGAAATCAATCAAGTATTCGTGCAGCCCGCTGTTTTCGGCCGTATTTTATGGCAATATGCTTGTGGAAACTAATAGCACCATCCAGAAACGTCAACTAACATTAAGACCTTCTTAAAACTGTATGTTTTTCGCTCAGTAACAAACAAACAACATACAGAAACAGTAAAATTTTAAGAAGTGCTTAATTTGGCCGTGAGCTAAGTAAAGTCTGCCACTTACATCAGGCGCAAAGTGTTATGTACCGAGGTCACTGCAGAGTTAAAAGAAATGAGAGGGGAAAGATTTTATTGGTTTTCTACCAATGCTGACAACATACAAACGTGCGCAAGTAGCAACGACTAGCTGCTCCGGCATACACTGAACAGTCAAAGAAACTGGTACACCATTCTAATATCGTGTAGGACCCCGGCGGGCCCGCAGATGTGCCGCAACACGACATGACATGGACTTGACTAATTTTAAAAGAGACTCTCCACACAGACAACAAGTTTCCAGTCATCAACAGTCCAATATCGGTGTTGACGGGCCCAGGCAAGGCGTAAAGGTGTGTCGTGCAGTCATGACTATGTGATCCAAAGTATCCGGACACTTAGTTAATTAGTTGCGTGTTCCATTGATCAATTGCATGGTACTGTAGCCGTTATGATGTGGAACCTGTCAAGTGCACAAGAAATGCACATGTGAAACAAGATTTCTTGAAATATATATATATATATATATATATATATATATATATATATATATATATATATATATATTACAATACAGAGCTAAGTAATAATATTTCTATTATTTACCCCATTCCCTTAAATAGCACTATATTTATAGATTTATTTATTCCTATTCAAGAATTCATCTTTGGTATACAAGGAGTTGTCAACAAGATATGATTTCAATTTATTTTTGAAGATATTACTACTGTCTGTCAGAGATTTTATTTCATCTGGTAATTTGTCAAAAAATTTTATAGCAGCATGTTTTACGCCATTCTGTGCCAAAGATAGATTCAGTAAAGGATAGTATAAGTCTTTCTTTTTTCTTTTTCTGGTATTATAATCATGAAATTCACTGTTGTTTTAAACTGGTCCAAGTTGTTGAGTACAAATTTCATTAGTGAGTAAATGTACTGTGAGGCTGTTTTAAGAATTCACAATCTTTTAAAAAGATGCCTACAAGATGTGCGACTATGAACCCCTTTCTTTTGAGCAGTGAATACTTTTTGTCTAAATGTTGAGTTACCCCAAACTATTATTCCCTATGACATCGGAGAGTGAAAGTATGCAAAATATGTTAGCTTACTAATTTCTATATCCTTAAAATTGACAATATTCTAATTTCAAAAGTTGCCGAACCTTGTCGCTTTAGAAGATCCAAAATACAAATTTTCCAATTAAGATTGTCATCTATATGTATACCCAAAAACTTAGTATGCACTACCATGTCTACTGAATTCTGTTGATGTCTTATATTTATTGAAGGAACTGCACTTTTTGCAGCAGATGGTTGGATGTACTATGTTTTTTCAAAGTTTAGAGGAAGCCCATTTGCAGAAAACCAATTAATGACTTATCAAGACACCTCATTTGTACCATATTCAATTGGAGTTTCTTTTACCAGATTAATAACGATGCTTGTATCATCAGCAAACAGTGTCGGTTTAGCTTCCTCTTTCAGATAGGAAGGTAGGTCGTTTTCATATATCAACAACAGAAGGGGACCCATGATTGAACCTTGTGGAACACCCAATGTAGTTTCACTGCAGTTAGGTAAAGTGGCAAACTTATTTAGATCACTTGAGCCATATAAGGAAACATTTTGCTTCCTGTTCTGTATGTATGACTTAAACCACTCCTATGTTATTCCATTTATACCATAGAACTGTAAAATCTGTAACATACTGTAATGGTTCCTAAGATCAAATGCTTTGAACAAGTCACAGAAAATTCCTATTGGTGAAATTTTACTATTTAAAGACTATTATGTGGACAGTGAAATTGTATATTGCTGTCTCAATGGAACAGCATTTTTGAAATCCGAACTGTGATAAACCATGTATCCCATTACTGTTGAGATGGCTAAACGCTCTTGAGTACATTATTTTCTCGAAGATTTTTGAAAATGCTGTAAATGAGGATACTGGCAGTTAATTATTGAAATCTGTGGTGTCCCCATTTTTGTAGAGTAGCCTGACAATGTCATATTTTGACCTGTCTGGGAAAATGCCTTGAGTTCATGACGCATTACATATGTGACTCAAAACATCACCTGTAATTGCTCCACATTGTTTTAATATCTTATTAGAGATGTCATCTACTCCAACAGAACAATTATTTTTCAAGGATTTAATAATTTTACTTATTTCACAAGAGGTTGTTAGGTGAAATTTAATCTGACTAATTTTTTTCAAAACGGACTCTTCCATGTACTGTCTGGCTTCTTCTTTTGCATTGTTCTCACCGATTTCTTCTCCTACACTTAAGAAATGGTTGTTAAATATATTAGCTACTTTTGTACTGTTGGTTAGGTTAGTCCCTTTCTCCTTGATAGAAATACTACCTACCCCAGTGGTTAGTTTTCCTGTCTCCCTTCTATCAACATTACATAATGATTTGAATTTATTGCCAGAGTTGTTAATTTCTTCTGTAACATACGTATTTGTTGATTTCCTTACAACTTTTCTCAGTATGTTACAATAATTTTTATAGTATAAAACTACTTCTGCACTTTTACTAGTTCTTGCTGTCTCATAAAGTTTTCTTTTTCTTTCTGAAGACACTATAATACCTGTAGTAATCCAAGGTTTCTTTGAAAAGTGTGTGGTGTTACATTTAGTAATTTTCTTTGGGAAACAATGTTGAAAAAGGGATATAAATTTATCAAGAAGTATGTTGCGTTTATCATTAGCATTTGACTCATTATACACATCTCCCCTATTAACATTTCTTAAGCTTTCTTTGAAGTGCTTTATAGATACCGGGTTGAGCGACCATACACTTTACTTAATGGTTTCCGAACTGTACATTCTGTTAGGTTTTGTAAGTTAAACATTTGTGCATCATGGTCTGACAACCCATTTACCTCAGGGAGAGCATGTGTTTGTTTTACACTCTATCTCTGTACAAATACATTACCTATTAGTGTGCTACTGTCTTGAGCTATACGTGTAGGGAAATTCATCACTGATTCTAAGTAATATGTTGTTAATAACACTTCTAGTTTACTTTTCCTCTCAGAATTATTTAGAAAGTTTACATTGAAATCACCACAGATTAATAACTTCTTCTTTTTGTCTGAGAGACAGCACAAAAGGGGGTCAAACTTTTTTATGAATTGCTCCCAGTCTCCTAATGGCCACCTGTACACTGTTGCTAATATCAATACTATATTATCTGGCTGAAGTTCAAATGCACAAACCTTAAAGTGCTGATCAACACAAAATTTGCTTACATCTACAGTTTTGCATTTATATCCTTGTTTCATGAAAATGGCAACTCCTTTGTTCATCGAAGATTTACAAGTGTAAGATACTAAATTATACCCACTTATACTGTCACTATCCATGCCCAAACGTACATGCTGATCAGACAGAGTATATCAATCTTATTCTTATTTTTGAGATCATCTAAACACATTAATAGCTGATCTACTTTATTTTTTATTCCCCTGATATTTTGATCAGGTAAGTTGACACTAACCTCATCTTTACCCCAATTTACTGTACATAAAGTTTCCTCTATTCTATTTATCTTGATTGTTGTCTGTCTGGACTTTGGCTTTAATCCAAAAAAATCTGTCTGCCTGGATCCATTAACTACAGGGAACACCCGTTGTGTGACTTTGGAGCCCCTTACAGTTTCTGCTAATAGAGAAGCTAACTTATTTTTCCCCACCCTGTTCAGGTGCAGACCATGTGTAGTGTATCCCCACCTACCAATAGCATTTACTGGAACATCACTTATGTGAGATTTTGTCGGTGCCTGGAGCATCCGGTTCAGCTCAGTGTTAACATGCCTTACAGCAGTGTTTACCCAGTGCTGATCACGGCACTGAAAAACCTCCACATACCCCACATATGTGTGCTCAGTTTCTGCTCCTATTTTATCCAGGTCACTTCTAATACTGTATCTTGGATTCATAGCCAATTATAATTACCTGATCTTCCTTCCCAAAATCCCTGCATAGCTGACTTACGTTTTCTGTCATCTGGCTAATGCTAGCACGTGGTTTCACAAAACTTGTGATCTGGTACCATGCACCTAATTTCTCCTGAAGCTGCTGGCCCACACCCCTCCCATGACTGCTGCGTATATGCAGAATTCTTCTTTTCCTGTTCTGGTTTGACCCCGATCTGTCTTTTTTCTTTAAGCTAATATTCTGCTTCCATCTACTTTCAACTACATCTGGATGAGGCCCTTCCTCCACTTCAGATAGCAAGACAAACTGATTTACTAATTGAATTTCTGGAGTTTTTTCAAGTGTTTCCCTGCTTCGCCCTTTGCCTTCTACCTTTTCCTAGTTCCCAGTCTCTTTCTCCTCCCCTAACCTACATAATTCGGAGTTCGCGTTTTCAAATTCAGCCTTAAGCGCACAATTTTTTGCCTCCTTTTCAACTTTCTACATAACCTACACTGCCATGGAATGTATGAAAATTATTTACAAGTTCATATCGCCCTCCATCGGTAGTGCTGGAATTAAATATGCTACTGTCCCACCCTTACACTTGATGAAAGATTTGACTCTCGCAGGCATACGTTCAGTCAGGTGCTGGAAGGTTTCTTGGGGAATGGCAGTCCATTCTTTACGGTGTGTTGCCTTGAGGAGAGGTATCGATGTCGGTCGGTGAGGCCTCACACGAAATCGGCGTTCCAAAACATCTCACAGGTGTTCTATAGGATTCAGGTCAGGACTCTGTGCAGGCCAGTCCATTACAGGGATGTTATTGTCGTGTAATCACTCCGTCACGGGCCGTTCATTATGAACAGGTGCTCGATCGTGTTGAAAGATGCAATCACCATCCCGAAATGCTCCTCAGCCGTGTGAAGCAAGAAGGTGCTTAAAACATCAATGCAGGCCTGTGATAGTGCGAGGCAAAACAACAATGGGTGCAAGGCCCCCCCTCCCCCCCCACCCCCAAAGGAAAACACGGCCACTCCATAACACCACTGCCTCCGAATTTTAATTTTGGCACTACACACCCTCGCAGATGAAGTTGACCAGGCATTCAAAAATGGTTCAAATGGCTCTGAGCACTATGGGACTTAACAGCTGTGGTCATCAGTCCCCTAGAACTTAGAACTACTTAAACCTAACTAACCTAAGGACATCACACACATCCATGCCCGAGGCAGGATTCGAACTTGCGACCGTAGCAGTCGCACGGTTCCGGACTACGCGCCTAGAACCGCGAGACCACCGCGGCCGGCTGACCAGGCATTCGCCATACCCACATCCTGCCATCGAATCGCTACATTGTGTACCGTGATTCGTCACTCCACAAACCTTTTCCTACTGTCCAATCGACCACTGTTTACGTTCTTTACACCAAGCGAGGCGTCGTTTGGAATTTACCGCCGTGATGTGTGGCATATGATCACCCACTCGAACATGAAATCCAAGTATTCTCACCTCCCAACTAACTGTCGTAGTACTTGCGGTGGATCCTGATGCAGTTTGGTATTCCTGTGTGATGGGCAGATGTCAGCCTATTGCATATTACGACCCTTTCAACTGTCTGCGGTCTCTGTCTGTCAACAGACGAAGTCGACCTGCACGCCTTTGTGCTGTACGTATCCCTTCACGTTTTAACTTCACTATTACCCAGGAAACAGTGAACCTAGGGATGTTTAGGAGTTTGGAAAATCTCGGGTACAGACGTATGACACAAGTTACACCCAGTCACCTGATCACTTTCGAAGTCCGTGACTTCCGTGAAGCTCCCTATTCTGTACTCTCACGAAGTCTAATGATACCGAGGTCGCTGACATGGGGTAATTGGCAATAGGTGGCACCACAATGCACCTAATATGAAAAACTAATGTTTTTTGGAGTGTCGGTATACTTTTGATCACATAGTGTAAGCCGGCCGCGGTGGTCTCGCGGTTCTAGGCGCGCAGTCCGGAACCGTGAGCGTGCTACGGTCGCAGGTTCGAATCCTGCCTCGGGCATGGATGTGTGTGACGTCCTTAACTTAGTTAGGTTTAAGTAGTTCTAAGTTCTAGGGGACTGATGACCTCAGAAGTTAGGTCCCATAGTGCCCAGAGCCATTTATTTACAAAGCTGCCATTCGACATCCTAACCATTTGTGTTGATTTTCAATTAATTTAGTTACAAAAATAGCCACTGTTGTGTTATATTTGGCCGAATACAAAAGTCCGATTGAAACAGTCCCCTGCAAGCGGTTGGCAATCTTTCAGATGCTAGGGAATCAAGATTCCTAAAAAATGTGCCCGAAAATCTAAAAAACAACATGGGATCCTATTGCGAAGATCCTGTCCACAGTAGCCACTTACGTACGGAAATGTGGTCGCCAATTAAACCTTCAGAAAATTCATGTAATTCCAGTATATTACTTTGTTTTACACTTAAGAACACTTGTGATAGCTTACAATATGTAGATCCAAATGTGTAAGTGGTAGGCTTTTGTCAATAACCATGGTTTAGTGAAATTTGAATTTCTCTTTGTGTGGTCACTTTACTCCCCTCCCTCCCAGCTTCCTATGCAGCCCGATGTGTTGCGTTACAATGTCAGTATTGTCTCCTAAGCAAAAAAACTTGACGTCCACTAATCTAGCCTGTCGAGCAATGCTCGACAATCGGACCAACAGGTGTTTTCTAAGCCACTCATTTCGTGGATAAATTACATTCTCTTAAGATTCACCCAATGAGTCTGTCTGGCATCTGCTTTTCCCACTATTTCTTTTATGTGGTCATTCTGTTTTAGATCTTTCTGGATGTTTACTTCTAGGTAGTTAATATTCCCAGTGATTTGTTGCCAAAAGTGTAATTGTAAAGAAGCAGATTACTTCGCCTTTTGTGCGCATTATGTTATATTTATTTTTCTTCAGCGTCAACTGCCACTTTCTACATCAATCATCGATTGTCTGCAGGTCTTCTTGCAATTTGTTAGTCATCTAGCGCTCCTTCCCTCTTACAGACAACTGCATCATCAGTCAACAGCCTCGTAGAGATTCCGAAGTTACCCACTATATCCTTTGTACATTGTGTAAATAGTACGGTCCTACTACACTCACTTGGGTTATTCCTGAAATTGCCTTCGCATCTTTCGACTTTGTTCCGATAAGAGCGAAGTGTTGACTTCTAACTGCAAGGGAGCCCTGAATCTATTCACAAACCTGAACAGATACTGGGTAAGCTCACTGCAGAACTGTATAAATGCGTTCCTGACGTCAAGGAGATCAGCATCAAATTGGGCGCCTACGTCTACAGGACTCTGTATCTCGTGGACGAACAGAGTGAGCAAGAAATAAAGATGACCACGGCACAGTTCATGCCGCCGCTTGCTCTGGCTGGTGCTTCAGACACTTGGCGGCTGCCAGGGTCAAGCAGATAAGTTGTTCTTATTGCGGCACTCCCTTGTCGCGACACAGCAGGTATGCTGTCGCCTAGACCACACCAAACAGCTTGCCATCATTACGTTCGCTGGGAACTCAACATGAGGTCTGAGTTCATTTGTCGAAATCATTTCGGCTGTTTATAAGATGCAGATGCTTTTTTAATCTGACTCTATGTGGAACCTGGAAATGTTCAGCGACCGCAGTTGTTGGTGAAAGAAGGCACTGCATCAGCCGTAACTGGCGTTTATTGTGCCGGCCGGTGTGGCCGAGCGGTTGTAGGCACTTCAGTCTTGAACCGCACGACCGGTACGATCGCAGGTTCGAATCCTGCCTCGGACACGGATGTGTGTGATGACCTTAGATTGGTTAGGTTTAAGTAGTTCTAAGTTCTAGGGGACTGATGACCTCAGGTGATAAGTCCCGTAGTGCTTAGAGCTATTTGAACCATTTTTTTTTTCAGCCACCAGTCACTTCGCCAATGGATCAGCGACGTCAGTGATCAGTTGAATGTGCCGAGCGTAGAATTCTAAAATCTTGAGCACACTTCAGACGACATAGAGGATTATTCGAAAATATCATGTCACCCCATAGAGGAAGTTTCAAAGTTTTATGTTCGCGCATACTTATCCAAACACTTAATATGAGCTCCATGTTTTGCTCATTTCACTCGTGACTAGACAGGTTCCTGTATACTGACACGACAGCTTGAACAGTTTGACTTCTTAGCTTTCAATAGCAGTATTTTAAGCACCTATACAGAAAAAAATCTCAAGATGTGAGTACTGGTGACCTGCGAGGCCAAAAGCAATGAACAAGATCTTATCGTCCACCTCTTCCAGTTCAACGAGGTCGGATGAAAGAACACGCCAAATCCCAAGGTGAAAATGAAAGGGGGCGCCGTATGAATAAAAATAAATAATTGAAATCATCGGCTGGTTGAGTAAACAACCAATTTTACAGCATGTCTAGGTATGACATTCGTGTCGTTACACTATCGCAGAAGAATCACTGGAAGCAGTTTCTTGTATTAAACATCTAGAAGCTTGCATACGGAGCGATCTGAAGGGGAACGACTACATAAAATTAATCGTGGGTAAGGCGGAGGCCACACTGAGATACATTGGAAGACTCCTCAGTAAACGTGGCCCATCAACGAAGAAAGTGGCTTATAAAACACTCGCTCGGGCAGTACTTACATGCTGGTCGTCTGTTTGGGACCCGTACCAGTTTTGATTAATAGAGTAATATGAGGAGATCCAAAGAATCGTAGCACGTTTCGTTTCAGATTCATTTAGGAAGTACTAAAGCGTCATGGATATGGTCAGTCAGTTCTAATGGCAGAGGCGTCTGCATTACGGTATGGTCTACCGTTCAAATTACGAAGGCCTACGTTCCTAGAATAGTCAGACACTATATTGACTCCTGCGACGTTTATCTCATTAGAAAATCATTAAGATGAAACTAAAGAGATTCAAGCCCATACAGAGGGTTACCAGCAATCGTCGTTCCCGTGAACCATATGCAGCTGGAACAGAAAAAGGAGGAATTGACACTGGAACACAAGGTACCCTCCGCTACACCCCGTAAAGTGGCTTTCACATTACATTTTTAGGCTAAATGTAGAAGTGTTCTTTCACAAGAGAGACGAAATACCTGAAATCGGGAAATTATTTACGTTTTACAATATCTGAATAAAGAAAAGGCCTGCATTGTAGACAAACAAGACGTGCTTGGATACACGTTTTTCAAGAAAATTCTTTCAACAGTGTAAATGCGAGATCTATTTACAGAGGAAAATAATTTTCTACTTTATTTGAAAGCTACGATTACAAGAAAATAACAGACAAAGAATTTTTTTTTTAAATGCATCATTGTCTGCCTTGTGAAAATTGTTTAATCTGTTGTAAATACATCACTTTTGTCGAGTAAATAAATATGGAAGTTTCGGAAACGTTTGGACGACATATCTTATATTCTTTTCTCAGTAGTGTAGAGAATTTGTCAAGAACATCCGCTATGAATTTTTCTTTGGTAATCAATAAATTGGACTTTAAGGTAAGCTTTCGTATACAGAGTGATTTTAAAGGCTGCGCGCAAACTGAAGGAGCAGATAGAAGAGTCGGAATACAGCAACGTTGGAATAGAAACTCGTGGCCTTGGAGGTTATTCTAAGCCAGTGAAATGTCAATTGAATGGAGCTAATAGAGGATTATTCTAATCTGTCTAATGTGGAAAAGCTATGCGACGTCAGGATAAGACGGAGGAACGACTTTTGTGACGATTTCTTATAATCATACTGGATACAATACTGGAGAACCAAACACATTAATATATTTCTGAGATCGATCTGTCCTCTAGGTCTCTGTAATATTATTCAAGCTATTACAGTAGGTGAACCGCGCCTTTTTTGTTTCCTTAATAAGTCTCCTAGTGTCTGTGTCTAGTGTTCTCTATTATCGCTCTAGCGTTTGTTCCCTAAGATATAGTACTAGGCTAACCTTCGATAAGTCAAAGATTTGAAACAGTCAGTCCCAACGGAAAACTGGCGGTTTCAGAGAATACAACTATTTTCCGCTAGACTATTAAATTTCTTCTCGCTAGACGTATGCCAAACATAAGAAAGTCGTAAGCTTACCTTGGTGTCCATACAAGAGTTTGTTTCCAGAGTACTTCATGCATTACTTTTGGGTATTTCTTCTACCAGGTATTCAGTATTTTCCATGGACAGTTCGAATAATATCTATTCCCCATACTTAGCTCGACGCTCAATACTACTTTAGTGGGGATGTGGTATGATCGCATGGAACATCATAAGACCTTCAATTTCCAAATTTTGTTAATGTCGAGTGACACCGGACTCAAGTCCCCAGTAGGCAGTCATTTGAGAGCGAGTACAATTGTTAGAGAGCCAACACTCACAATAAGCTAATCTAGATCTTCAGCTGCATTACAAAGGCAACACGTTTCTGGGTCGTTCATAGCAGTAATGAGAACTAAAAGTCTCCATAAATAGCGGACAGTCGATGGAGTTTAATGAACAGTTGATGCCAGATATTGCTACTGATCATGGTCTTAGGGGGTTCATCGAGCGCAATTGTTAGTACACTGGACTCACATTCAGGTGAACGAAGGTTTAAATCCGCGTCCGGAAATCCAGATTATATTTTCTGTGATTTCGCTAAATCTCTCCACGCGAATTCCGGGACGGTTCCCTTGAAAAGGGCACGGCAGGTTTCCTTTCCCATCTTGCATCCTTGACCCACTTCGAGCTTGTGCTCCGTCTCTAATGACATCAATGTCGATAACACGTTATACGCCAATGTCCCTTCCTTCTTTCATAGATTATCTGAATATGGACATAATACTGTAATTTCTCTCCGGGGTTTCTATTTATGCAGCTACCTCAGTTTGTCATTTGAACATTTAAGTTTCGTTTTCTTTATTTGTAATTGATGGTGTTCTTTACTAATAGTGTCGCCCCTCCATTACCCTCTAGCTTACCCAACGTTGCCGGCCAGAGTGGCAGAGCGGTTCTAGGCGCTACAGTTTGGAACAGCGCGACCGCTACGGTCGCAGGTTCGAATCCTGCCTTAGGTTAGTTAGGTTTAAGTAGTTTTAAGTCCTAGAGGACTGATGACCTCAGAAGTCAAGTCCCGTAGTGCTCAGAGCCATTTGAACCATTTGGAACAACTTTTCACAATGCCATCAGCATCACATGATCTGTCATCTTTCAGAATTTTAAGAATTCTGTTAATTTCAATAAAGGTCGCTGGTGCTACTTGTAGTTGCTATATTTAGAACGTCATTGTTGAAAGTACTTGCAATTTGTGAATTATCAGTCACAAAATTGTCATTTAGTGTAACTGTTACGGTATAATGTACACTGATTTGTTGTCTTGTCCCTCGTTTGTCAATATCCCATATAGTTTGAATCTTATTATCAACGTTATTTATTTTTATTAGCACTTGCAGACTTCTGGACCTTCTCATGACTTTCCTTAAAATCCTGCAGTACTTTTTGTAGTATGCAACTAGTGTTGTATCTTGACTTACTTTGGCCTGTATATAAATTTCCCTCTTCCTCTTACTTCAGATTCTTATATTCACGGAATTCACATATGTAACTACCGTGATAATGTCCATTTGTGGCTCACTTGTTTTATAGTTTGAAAATACATTTCTTACCTGTCTGCCATTCATTTCGGTGACTTTATGTTTATCTACACACTGGGACACCCAGTTCAATAGATCTTGACGGTGACATCACTTTACAAACTCTAATTGAAACCAACATTATCGTACTTCATAATGGCTTACGGCAGAAATCGTGACAGTAAAAAAAAAATTATAAATTTTGTACGGTTAAAAGCGTACATATAATTCGGAAATTAGGTGGGTGTTTCACGTTCACTTACAGTTGAGATTGTTTATAGTAAAACTGGTTGGGTATTGGATAGATTCGAGGAGCCATTGCTTACATCATAGGATCAACAGGTTGAAATGGATCTGGAGGAATCTCTGAGATTTCTGGCGGACAGAATAAAGGGGCAGATAAGCGGAGTCAAATGCGCAATGGTGCAGTCAGTTTGATCACATTGTATTGGCACCACCGTTTAAGATACGAAAGTTAGATTCAGTGCAATATTTCTGAGTGCACAAGTTACAGCCAAGCGCAGGCCTGTTGACAGTAAGTTACGCTGACCAGCAGTTGCGAAGTAGAATGGAGGCCACAGGGCCGTCGAACCGCTGAAAAGCGTAAACGCAGCAGTTTGCATGGCGCAAGCTACAGGCACAAGTGGCCCACTTGCCCAATCTAGGTGTTATAAGTACGTGACTCGAAGCGGTGCGTTAGCAAAACAGAGGTTCACAGCTGTGTATAAATAGCTGCCCGTTTTCTAACGAGGGGCATTCAAGTGTGGCAGCTCTCCTCGATGGTGGGGCGTCTCACACCACCAGCTACACGCAGCAGCAGACGGTGCGCCAGCACTCCAGTCCACAGCGAGTAGCTGATTCGACCATCCGAGGCCAACGTGGGGTCTGCAGCCAGCCAGCGGCGGGCCACTCGGCAGCTCGCTACCACGGACAGTCTTGTTGGCTCCCAACACACGCCGGAGACATCCAGAGGCGAGAGCCGCAGATTTGGCTGTCGAATTGCAGGCGCCTGTTGTCGCCCACGATCTTAACCATGACGGAGAAGAAGCACGCACTAGGCCTCTCTGTCCCTCCCAACGAGTAGTGCTGAGGCAATCGAGACAAAGGCCGCTGAGTCATCTACCGGCGCATCCTGATGACATCAAAACTCCGCGGCTGTACATGGCTGGGACACCGCAGTACTTTTCACGGGTCGCTGAGGTAGCCCTTCCGCACCAAGCTGTTTTCCAGATAGCGAAGTGGCGTCCTCGGCCACACAGGACCCTGCGACACAAACGGAGAGGAACGCGGCACTGTAACTGGGAATAATGAAACACTTGAAGATCATATTTAATATGGCGCATCCTGTCAGCTTCCATCCACGTCCAACATTCTTCCACCACTTGCCAACATGTACATTTGGCAGTGACAGCTACAACATTTACATTGATGCTTATTCTGATTACATGACATCAGATGTTGGATGGAAAAGATGCGATAAGGGAGAGCTAGTTCATTAGAAGTAAATAGATAGATATTGGAATTTCAAACACGTTCTTGTATTTTTCTGAGGGCAACGAACAGGAAGTAAAGGAAACGGAAGAGAAGTGCGATATTTGTTTCTTTGTGTGAACTGTTATTACTTGTAAAATCCTCAATAACCGAAACCAGAGAAGCTAGTGATGTTGGAAAGCCGGAGTCTAGAGCGAATTTGACGTTCCAGCTCATTCAAAGTTCTTCCGTTCCGTTCAGGTCGGAACTCTGGCCAGGTCTACCATTTCTGGAATGTTTGTGTCCATAAACCATTGCCACACAGATGCTGCTTTGTAACAGAGTGCATTGTCATTCTGATACTATCATCGCCTCAGAACGTTTCCTCTTTTGCACATAAAACATGATGATATCCTTCCACATTTTGCGTTTTCTTCAGAGCAACAAGCGTATCACGCCCTAACCATGAATAACAGCCCCCACACTCCATGCCGTAACACCACTTTCCCCATACTTCACTGTTCGCTCTACACATGATGCCAGATAGTGTTCTCCAGGTATTCGCCAAACCCAAACCCTTCCATCGGGTTGTCACATGGTATATCGTGATTCATGACTCCAAATCACTCGTTTCCAGTCATCCATTATCTAGTGGGGTCGCTCTGTACACCACCTCAAGTGTGGCTTATCATCGACTACAGAAATGTGTGCCTTATGAGGAGTTAATGACCACTTTACGCCATTCTTTTAAAACCATAAGCACAGTCAGTGTGCTGGCCAGACTTTGGAATTCATGAGTGATTCCTTCTACTGATTTCATGCGGCTTTTAACAACCGCCCTTCGCAATGCTGGGCAGTCCCTGTCTGTCAATACATGGGGTCTGCCTGGTCTTGGTTTAGCTAAGGTTTTTTTTCTTGGCGCTTCCACTTGACAATCACATCACCGACAGTTGCGTTGGTCAGCTATAGCTGGGGTGATATGTCTCTGGTTGATTTGTTACTCGAGTGATATCCCCTTATTAGTGCATCTTCGAAGTCACGAAGCTCTTCTGAGCCACCCATTTTGCTGTTGCTGCTTATCTATTAACAACACAATACCACCGCCTCCTTTTGTAGTGACTTCTCATGGGTAGCATATTTACGACAGCAATGGAAACAGAATGAACTTGGCTAGACATTTAGTATACAAGTTCTTTACTGGAGTCCTTTATATAAGAAAAGACTAAGAAAGTAGAATGTACGTAAATACTATCACAAAAGATGAAAGGGCAAAAGGAATGCGTATAGTTGAGAACCATAACACATGAGGAGACCTTTATCTGGCCTTAGATTTCAAAGGGATGGTGGTGGTGGTGATGAAGAAGAAGAAAAGAAAAAGAAGATGATGAAGAAAAAGATGATGATGAAGATATAACTGTATGATGATAATGATTTGCCATAAATGTAATACTAGTGACTGAGCTAATATATATTCCGAATTCGGAAAATGGATTAAAAGGAGTACTCACGAGCAGCTATAGCTAGAGATTACTGTTTAATAACGCTGAACAACAAACCTAAATTTAAGAGTATCGTCAAAAAGAATCGACGTGGAGAGAAGTGGGCTACTGAAGCACGGAATCAAGTTTGCTGTAGATAATGCTATGATGAATACCAAAACAATTCAGTCTACGAGAAACAGATATCTCTAATAAGTGGTGTCATCCTTGGGTAACAGAAGAAATAATTCAGTTGAGGCACTGAGAACCATAAGAGCCCAAAACAAGTACACAGACTTTTAAGAAAAATAGATATTTGTGAAAATCAAATTTTTAGAAAAAATGCCAGTCTCGTAGGTTTGACCTTTTTTTTAACCAAGCCACAATTTCCTACATTTCATATGAAAAAATAATATACCCACTTTGATATAAAATAACAATTAATATTTAGGATTGTATGAAGCGCTGAGACACATAAAGTCCTAATGCACACCATCGTTGATTTTGAGATTGTGGCTTGTACACATCCTCCTGACATATTTTGATCCTGTGGTGAGTTAGGTCTGCCTGTGCTATAGACCCACACTGTACACGTGAACATTCACTAAAATCTGTCTAACCGATCTCTCTGACATTCCTTTCTATATGGGCCCGACGATGGTGTGCTTTAGGCCCTTCTGCTTCTCAGTGCCTACATTTATGTTTAATGTAAATTCACAAAATTTCCATATATCTCCTAGTGACAATAGTGTCTTTTTTCAGTTGTAAAGTTTGTCATTAATGTGAAACTAGAATCAGAATATAAGGAACACATACTAATTGCACCACGCATACAGTTGTGTCTTACTACGATGCTTCATGGTCCTCGTTACCATCATTTTCCATTAAGCACGTTCTGTGGTCTGAGGTTCAACTAAAACTACAGATATACCTCCGATTACGAAGTACTACTACTACTACTACTACTAATACTACTACCACTACATAAATGATGTAGACACTGAATTATGTTGGCAATCCCAGATAACTATTGGACACAACAGAGAAACAAAATTATGTATTGCGCTTTGGGACCATGTGAAAACCAGTACCAGAGAAATCGGTAAGACAGTTTGTCTTGATTGTTCATGTATACAATGTGGGCCTACAGCATGGATAAAGCTGTTTCACTATAAGGTCGACAGATGTCAGGAGCAGGCATACATGCTAAAATCTCAAAATCGTGGACGTCGGGCGTTACATCTTCACTGTGCTCAGCGCCTCGATTGATCGACGAGAGAAGGGACTAAAAAGATGTTCTGTAATGTTGGGAATACGACAGTGTAAGTTGCTAGTTAATGAAATAAACAGGAAGTGCAGCAAAGCCAAGGCTAAATGACTACGGAAAAACGAGAAAAAATCGAAAAAGAAATGGTCATCGTAAGGACTTGATTGAATATACAGAAAACCCAAAACAACATTGGTGAAATTAAAAGTAAAGGTGTGAACATCAGAACGCAAGAGTAAACCTACTGTTAAACGGAATAGGAGAGAGTGCATACGTGGAAGGTGTGCAATGAAGTGCTCTGCAAGGGGAAATAACTGTCTGATGACGTGATAGAAGAAGAATTGGTAGTTAATATGGAAGACGAAGGGGATGAAATATTAGCGTGAGAGTTTAGCAGATATATGGTACACTTGCAGTCTAATATGGTGCAATGTTTAGATAACATTGCTATAGAAATTCAAAATCAATGACGGATGGTGGCAACCATACGACTAATCAGTTTGGTTTGTAGAATCTGAGCCCAGACACATACCGTCAGCCTATCGAAATAATATCATCCACACTTTCCCGAAGATGGCAGCGACAGTGAAGTGCGAGGACTACAATCAGCGTAACAGTTCGTACATCCAAATTGTTAGCAAGAGTAGTGTACAGAAGAATAGAAAAGAAAACTGAAAATCTGTTAGATGACGGTTAGTTTGACCTTAGAAAAGCAAAGCCTCCAGAGAGGTGGTTCTGACGTTGCACTTCATAGTGGAAGCAAGACTTTACAAAAATCAAGGGACATTCGGAGGATATGTCGATTTGGGAAATGCATTCGAAAATATAAAATGGTGCGAGATTGCCAGGAAAATAGGGAACGACAGACAATATACGATATGTACAAGAACCAAGAGGTAATAATAAGAGTGGAAGACGTAGAATTATGTGCTCGCATTAAAAAGGGTGTAAAAGGGTTTTTAATTTATTATTGTTACCATAACTTCCTTCATAGTTTATTATTTCATAGAAATGTCAGACAAATATTTCATCTTTAAAAGCAAATGAAGCTTTGTACTCCATTGCTACGTAACTTGGTTAAAGTATTTACAGACTAGTGTTGGTGCCATTCTGCAATACGACGGATGCCCGTCGCCGATAGCGAGAAGCTACCGAATAGATCAGGTTGTGGCAAGTCTTGCACACTGCATGTACGTGCATACGTTAAGCCAGAACACACGACAACACGGACATTATTGTCTCAGCAATGCTGTACCAATTCTTACGCTCTGTGTTTCTGGCTCGCTTCTGTCGGCATTATTACCGAAATAGCACTGGTTACTGTTCGCATTTTCTATACTAACGCAATATTTCAAACCAATATAAATTTCACGAACAAAAATTACTCCCCTTTTAAGAAAGGTTTATTTAAAAATAAAAAATTTTAGCACTGCTGATATGGCTAATTGATATTTCGGATATTTACTCGGCTATTAATAAAAAATAAAAATACACGTTATAGCCGAGACGAAACAAATACCGGTTACTCAGAACTAAACAACCGGTATGTGTTTTAACCGGTCGGTTTCCCTCATGCCTGGCTCCCCATTAGATCTTCTCTGTCATATTAATGCTAAATGGTAATTGCCCCAGACTGATAATCGGTCTCAAATGTCTTTTCCAAGGCACTTCTTTTGTGGATGAATGGCGTTTCCTTAACATTCTACCAATTAATCTCAGACTGGCATCCGCTTTTCGTACTGTTTGTTTTTATATGGTTATCCACTTTAGGTCGCTCCAAATGGTTACCCCTACGTATTTTACGGTAGATACTGTTTCCATTCATTTGTCGCCAATATTGTAATTGTACAGTAGTGGATTTCTTTTATTATGTGCGCGCAGTGTCTTACATTTATTTACGTTCAGCTCCTGCCCCACTCATCAATCATCTGCAGCTCTTCTCTTATTGTTACCTTCTTACACACAACTACGCTACTGAAAACAGTCTCAGGCGGATTCAGACGTTGTCGATTAGTTCATTAATGTAAATAAAGCGGCATGATACACGCCTTTCGAATACTCCAGAAATTACTTTCAGAATTCAAAATTTTTGGTAACATTTTTGGGAAACAGAGATCTTATGAGCAATATAAAATCAATGAAAAAATAGGCTGGATCGCGATGTTATTTTATTAAAATGGCCGGCTTCGGCCTAGTCTTAGGTCATATTCAGACAGTACCATCAGCTGCGTACAACACTCAGTTGTACTCAGTCGCTGAAATTGATGAGAAGCAATGGTTAAGTGCGCATTCTTTTTATTTGGCGAAAAGGTACGACACCAATCCGTGATCGGTATTTTCAGTTTGGTGATAGTGTGCTCAGGTTTCACGTAACAATTCTGTCCACGAGCCCATTACTTTCGATCTGGAAACGACGCAAAAGTTCCTCACAGGTACCGATGCAACGATCTTTCAGTTCAACAGTCAACTGACGTGGCGCCACCGTTGCGCACGTTGTATTGTTTGCAGCACTTCGTAGACAAATGATGTGCTAACCAGCACTAATATCCAAAACAGCGACTAATTAGTTTAAATTAGTTTACAGTTTTCCTTCACAACAGCGGTAATGTATTCGTTCGTTACTGTGCTGTGTCCCTGAACTGGCCGTGGAACATCTTACATAAAAATTTCTCCTCTTTTACACTTTCTACACCACTCGTACACTTGCTGCAGGGGAAAACATGAAAACCGTACTGTACTTCCATCCTGCGATATATTTCCACGTGTTTAACAGCTTCACCACTCAACGAGGTTTCTCACATTGCTGTTGCAAGCGGTGCACGTCGATAAGGTGTTGGCCACCTTTATAATGGCACAGTTTTCTTTTCTATGATACAGAAACAGGCTACTAACTGCTCATCATTTGTCGAGATGCAAGGATAACTTCTGACAGCTTCCAAACCAATGGTACAACGTTTAGGAATTTTATGGCTCTCTTAAGGATTTCATTTGGATCGCCCTCGCAAATTGGTTGTTTCTTCTGATCTCAGAGGACAGCCTATGATGATTTGGTTGGCGTCGCCCTTCAGCCACACTCACACGAAGCTATTTCTACCCACTGCAATCGATGATGAACCTATCTAAATTTTCCACGACGGAAACGAAGGATAAACAGTATCACTAGAAAATTCCGTTATACCCTCTAGAATCGTACAGCGATCGTAACGGTATGTTCGTGCATATTTACAGATTGTGTCGTCCCTCATGGTGGTAAGAAATACGCAAGTTTTTGTTCCATTTTGCACAAATTTGCACCCCCAGATGGTGGTGTAGCTCTGCATACGGATCAGCCATATTTCTTTGTACTTCGCATTGGTATCGACAACTTAATTTCCCATTTCCTCAGACAACATAATACTGTTTATGCGACGTTGCGATTGCACGAGGTGCAGGACACGTAATTTTATCACAAGGTTGTGACTGTGACTTCTTTGATGTTGTCTGGACAATTAAGCACGGCAGCCGGACATAATCTACGTAGAACGCAACGGAACTATAAGATGTGTCGTGGTAGTCAAATGTCCCCTATTCAGTCCCACGTTTCTCATAAGATATTTTTCTGCGAGTTTAGTTGAACCTCACCTCTTGAGATGCTGTATATATTTACGGGGCATGACAGGCTTACATTATCGTATTCCAAAACCCCCGTAAGCAGATTCCTTGAGATAAATAAATGATTAAACGTATATACAAATCTGGGTTAGGATTAGAATTACAAGACGCTCTGATGCATCTTTAGCATAATGCAGCAGCCCCCTCCTCCCCCCCCCCCCCCGTCATTTCGCCCCTCTCCCGCCACCCAAAATCTCAACTGGATGCTTTCGCCACTGTTCAGCAACGGTGGATTCTTCTGAAGAGAATAACCTGTTACATAAACGTCAAACATTAGTTGTACTGACATTTGAGAAACGACAACTGGTAAAATGCCTAAGATATTCCTTAACTTTTAGCTAAAAAGTCTATGATCGCGCCTTGCTAGACACAGTGAACTGATGGAAAAAACACAATAAATAACGTCATGTTGGTTGAAAGCTTAACGTAGTGCTTGTGTGGATGTTTAACGAAAGAAATGATTAAGTACAAGATATAAAGTGATTTTTGCCCTGAAACGGCGCTGACCTGAAATTTGTCACTCAATGATAAATTCGAAACCTCTTGTGATAAAACTCGATAATTTTCATACAGGTAAAAGTCACTATACACCGTGCCACACAATATGGCACTAAGGAGACTGGAACAGGGGTGAACATCCAGAAATTGGTTATAACTTAGGACCGTGGACGAAGCAATTTTACCACGACATGTTAGGAAGCAACATGCATAAAAAAGGCGTCTTCGTGGTAAGCACTAACACTCAGCGTCACCGCTCGAATCAATGATAAGAGTAAGGCCTCAGACAAGGCCAGCCGTTTCGGCACTTGTTTAGTAGGTCATTTGTGTAAATTTGGGGTAGGTTCCTATGGGACCAGACTGCTGAAGTTACCGGTCCCTAGGCTTACACACTATTTAATGTAACTTCAAGGACAACACACACACCCATGCCCGAGGGAGCATTCGAACCTCCGACGGGAGGAGCGACGCGAACCGTTTAGATTAGATTAGATTAGATTAATACTTGTTCCATAGATCATGAATACGACACTTCGTAATGATGTGGAACGTGTCAGGTTAACAAAAGATGTCTGTACAAGAAATTACATTACACAAAATATTGCATGACACTAATGATTAAATTTTTTTTTACTTAGTTTATATCTAAAAATTCAGCCAATGAGTAGAAGGAGTTGTCATCTAGAAATTCTTTTAATTTATTTTTAAATGTTAGATGGCTATCTGTCAGGCTTTTGATGCTGTTTGGTAGGTGCCCAAAGACTTTTGTGGCAGCATAATTTACCCCTTTCTGTGCCAAAGTCAGATTTAACCCTGCATAGTGAAGATCATCCTTTTTCCTGGTGTTATAGGTATGCACACTGCTATTAGTTTTGAATTGGGTTGGATTATTATCAACAAATTTCATAAGGGAATATATATACTGTGAGGTTACTGTGAGGATCCCTAGATCCTTAAATAGATGTCTGCAGGATGGCTATGGGTGGGCTCCAGCAATTATTCTGATTACACGTTTTTGTGCAATGAATACTTTTCTATTCAACGATGAATTACCCCAGAATATGATGCCATACGAAAGCAGTGAATGAAAGTAGGCATAGTAAGCTAATTTACTGAGATTCTTATCACCAAAATTTGCAATAACCCTAATAGCATACGTAGCTGAACTCAGACGTTTCAGCAGACCATCAGTGTGTTGCTTCCAGTTTAACCTCTCATCAATGGACACACCTAAAAATTTTGAAAATTCTACCTTAGCTACAGACTTCTGTTCAAATTCTATATTTATTACTGGAGTTGTGCCATTTACTGTACGGAACTGTATATACTGTGTTTTATCAAAATTTAAAGAGAGTCCGTTTGCTGAGAACCACTCAATAATTTTGTGAAAAACATCATTTACAATTACATCACTTAGTTCTTGGTTTTTGGATGTTATTACTATACTTGTATCATCAGCAAAAAGAACTAACTTTGCATCTTCATCAATGTGGAATGGTAAGTCATTAATGTATATCAAGAACAGTAAAGGACCTAAGACCGAACCCTGTGGGACCCCGTGCTTGATAGCACCCCAGTTTGAGGAATCAGCTGTTGTTTTAACATTACACTAACCACTTATTTCAACTTTCTGCATTCTTCCAGTTAAGTATGAATTAAACCATTTGTGCACTGCCCCACTCAAACCATAATGATTTAGCTTATCTAAAAGAATTCCATGATTTACACAATCAAAGGCCTTTGAGAGATCACAAAAAATACCAATGGGTGATGTCCGGTTATTCAGAGCATTTAATATTTGATCAGTGAAAGCATATATAGCATTTTCTGTTGAAAAGCCTTTCTGAAAACCAAACTGACATTTTGTTAGTACTTTATTTTTACAAAAATGGGAGGCTACTCTTGAATACATTACTTTCTCAAAAATTTTTGATAGAGCTGTCAGAAGAGAGATTGGGCGGTAGTTGTTGACATCCGACGTATCCCCCTTTTTATGCAATGGTTTTACAATGGCATATTTCAGTCTATCAGGGAAAACACGCTGCTCCAAAGAGCTGTTACATACGTGGCTGAGAATCCTACTTATCTGTGGGGAAGAAGCTTTAAGTATCTTGCTGGAAATGCCATCAATTCCGTAAGAGCTTTTACTTTTCAGTGAGTTTATTATTTTACTGATTTCAGAGGGAGAGGTTGGTGGAATTACAGTTGTTTCAAACTGCGCAGGTATGGCCTCTTCTATTAATAGCCTTGCCTCTTCTAGTGAAGATCGAGATCCTATTTTCTCCACAACTTTTAAAAAATGATTATTCAAAATATTTTCAATTTCTGATTGTTTGTTAGTGCACTTGTCATTCAGTTTTATTGCACTAAAGTCTTCCTGTGCTCTTGGTTGCCCTGTTTCCCTTTCAATAATATTCCAAATTGCTTTAATTTTATTGTCAGAGTTACTGATCTCAGACATGATACACATGCTTCTGGACTTTTCAATAACTTTTCTTAGTACCACACAATAGTTTTTATAATATTGAACAATTTCGGGGTCAGTACTCCCTCTTGCTGTTAGATACAGTTCTCTTTTACGGTTTCAAGATATTCTTATTAATTTAGTTAGCCAAGGTTTTTTATATGTTTTCTTGGAATTATGTTTAACTATTTCCTTGGGAAAACAATTTTCAAATACCCTTAAAATGTATTGTGAAATAAGTTATATTTCAAGTTTGCATCGGGTTCCTTATACACTTCATCCCAGTCTAGCTGCTGTAGGCTTTCCCTAAAGTTTGCAATATTTATATTGTTAATTGAACGCACTGCTTTGAAAGGCGCCTGAGACCACACGGCTATCAGCTAAAACGAAGGACTCTACGATCTACTGGCCAAAAAAGAAAAGAAAAAATCACAGTACCGAAAAATAATTAATGTAGAGTAATGAAATTCGGGAACACATTTCTCTAGATAACATATTTAAGTGATTACCATTGCAAGATCACAGTTCAACGTAAATGCGAGATAAGGCATTGCAAATGTGAAATTCTGGAACAGTAATAACAGGCTTAACCGCCACAATGTTGAACGCAAGAATGCAAACTTGCAGGCATTGTGTAGTAAGGGTGCCAGATGTCAGTTTGTGCGATGGAATTCCACGCCTGTTGCACTTGGTCAGTCAATACCCGAACGGTGGACACTGGTTGTGGATGATGCTCGAGTTGTCGTCCGATAATGTCCCATACGTTATTGATTGGAGACAGATCTGGTAATCGAGCAGGCCGAGACAACATATCGATACTCCTTAGAGCATGTTGGATTACAATAGCGGTATGTGGGCGTGCGTTATCCTCCTGGAAAACACCCCCTGGAATGCTGTTCGTCAGTGGCAGCACAACAGGTCGAATCACCATCATTGGCACTGAGGCTGAAACAACTTTCACCAGAAAACACAACAGACCTCCACCCTGCCTTCCAATGGGCTCTCGCTTGACACAACTGACATCTCAAATGGCGGTGGTTTAGGGTCGGTGGAATGCACGCTACAGGACGTCTAGCTTTTAGCTGTTCTTGAGGTAACCAATTTGTAACAATCTGTTGTGTCATTGTGGTGAGAACCGCTGCTCTAATTGCTGCTGCAGATGAAGTGCGACGCGCCAGAGCCAAACGCCGAACACGACGGTCTTCCCGCTCGGTAGTGGTACGTTGCCGTCTGGAGCCCAGTCTTCTTGCGAGCGTACTTTATCGTGACCACCGTTGTCAGCAGTCATGTACAATGGGTACAATCCTCCCAAGTCTTTCTACAATATCATCAAAGGAACATCCAGATTCTCGTAGCCCTGTTACACGACCTCGTTCAGGGTCAGTGAGGTGTTGATAATGACATCTTTGGCACCTTAAAGGCGTTCTCGGCTAACATCAACTCACTACGTCCAATCTCAAAGCTAAACATCCCGGCATTTGCCTGAAGCGATTTAGAGAAATCACGGAAAACGTAAATCAAAATAGTCGGACGCTGGTTTGAACCGTCGTCGTCCAGAAAGCGGGTCCACTGAGCCACCTCTCTCGGTCGTGAAATTTGAATAGACATAATCTGTCAAACGTTTGTTTATGTCGCACAACTTCATCTACATCTACATCTACATCTACATACATACTTCGCAATCCACGATACGGTGCGTGGTGGAGGGTACCTCGTACCACAACTAGTATCTTCTCTCCCTGTTCCACTCCCAAACAGAACGAGGGAAAAATGACTGCCTATATGCCTCTGTACGAGCCCTAATCTCTCTTATCTTATATTTGTGGTTTTTCCGCAAAATGTAAGTTGGCGGCAGTAAAATTGTACTGCAGTCAGCCTCAAATGCTCGTTCTCTAAATTTCCTCAGTAGCGATTCACGAAAAGAATGCTTCCTTTCCTCTAGACTCCCACCCGAATTCTTGAAGCATTTCCGTAACACTCGCGTGATAATCAAACCTACCAGTAACAAATCTAGCTGCCCGCCTCTGAATTGCTTATATGTCCTCCCTCAATCCGACCTGATAGGGATCCCAAACGCTCGAGCAGTACTCAAGAATAGGTCGTACTCGTGTTTTATAAGCGGTCTCCTTTACAGATGAACCACATCTTCCCAAAATTCTACCAATGAACTGAAGACGACTATCCGCCTTCTCCACAACTGCCATTACATGCTTGTCCCGCTTCATATCACTGTGCAGTGTTACGCTCAAATATTTAATCGACGTGACTGTGTCAAGCGCTACACTACTAATGGAGTATTCAACCATTACGGGATTCTTTTTCCTATTCCTTTAAATTATTTTACATTTATCTATATTTAGAGTTAGCTACCATTCTTTACATCAATCACAAATCTTGTCCGAGCCATCTTCTATCCTCCTACAGTGACTCAACGACGATACCTTCCCGTACACCACAGCATCATCCGCAAACAGTCGCACGTTACTATCCACCCAATCCAAAAGATCATTTATGTAGATAGAAATCAACAGCGGACCTACAACACTTCGCTGGGGAAGTGTTTTTGGTGTTGCGATTTTTTTCCGTCACTTCATTTTTCCCTATGAATCCCTAACCCAGTTTCTTGGAATACCGCCCTCAAGTTCATAAGTGCAATCGATTCATAATTGGCAGCAACAATGGCTAATTGAAATCTGAGAAGTTTTCAATATCATCGTATACGGGACCTGCAACGTCCGAGAAATAGAGAAAAGCAACTTTCATGATTGCAGCCAATGTAAGGAATGGTATCATAAAAGTGATAGTCAAAACTTGCCAAAAAGATGATACCCCAGTATGTCCATAAGAAAACCACACCTATCACAAATGTTCCTGCCGTTAGTTATACTGCCATTGTTTAGAAATAGTTAGTCATCATTTCTTTTTCCATTAGAAACTTCATTTTCCAGATTGAAACACAGTTCTGGAACATTTGTCTCATTTACGCAAGTATTGACTATATGCCAGTCAAATTTGTGTAAGATACATAGAAAATAGTGCTCTGTTTACTAAGTTATTCATTATTGACACATTTGTTATTTGGGTATAATTAATAATCAGTCATTATTTCTTAAATACGAAACGCTCCATTCCAAAATACTGTGTTATACAGATTCCTTAAAGTGATGCACTGTCGCCTACGACCAATCCAACAGGCACACAGCGGTGTAGCGCGGGATGCCGCACCTAACACACGCCAGGAAAACAATCTCGGGAAACCACAATCCAGCACTAAACTCACTGCTGAAAAGAAAAGGTGCCAAAAACATATATGTGAAAATAAGTTGTGCACCATCTTGAAGCTAGTTTAGTAAACAGTAGTATTGTTGTTGTTGTTGTTGTTGTTGTTGTTGTGGTCTTCAGTCCTGAGACTGGTTTGATGCGGCTCTCCATGCTAGTCTATCCTGTGCAAGCTTCTTCATCTCCCAGTACCTACTGCAGCCTACATCCTTCTGAATCTGCTTAGTGTATTTATCTCATGGTCTCTCTCTACGATTTTTACCTTCACGCTGCCCTCAAATAATAAATTGGTGATCCCTTCATGCCTCAGAACATGACCTACCAATCGATCCCTTCTTCTAGTCAAGTTGCGCCACAAACTTCTTCTCATGTCCCTAATCCTATTTAACACCTCCTGATTAGTTATGTGATCTACCCATCTAATCTCCAGCATTCTTCTGTAGCACCACATTTCGAAAGCTTCTATTCTCTTCTTGTCTAAAGTATTTATCGTCCATGTTTCACTTCCATACATGGCTATACCCATACAAATACCTTCAGAAATGACTTCCCGACAAATCTATACACGATGTTAGCAAATTTCTTTTCGTCAGAAACTCTTTCCTTGCCATTGCTACTCTACATTTTATATCCTCTCTACTTCGACCATCATCAGTTATTTTGCTCCCCAAATAGCAAAACTCCTTTACTCCTTGAAGTGTCTCATTTCCTAATCTAATTCCCTCAGCATCACCCGACTTAATTCGTCTACATTCCATTATCCTCGTTTTGCTTTTGTTGATGTTCATCTTATACCCTCCTTTCAAGACACTGTCCATTCCGTTCAACAGCTCTTCCAAGTCCTTTGTTGTCTCTGACAGAATTACAATGTCATCGGCAAACCTCAAAGTTTTTATTTCTTCTCCATGGATTTTCATACCTACTTCGAACTTTTCTTTTGTTTCCTTTACTGCGTGCTCAATATACAAATTGAATAGCATCGTGGAGAGGCTACAACCCTGTCTCACTCCCTTCCCAACCACTGCTTCCCTTTCATGTCCCTCGACTCTTATAACTGCCACCTGGTTTCTGTACAAATTGTAAATAGCCTTTCGCTCCCTGTACGTGACCCCTGCCACCTTCAGAATTTGAAAGAGAGTATTCCAGTCAACATTGTCAAAAGCTTTCTCTAAGTCTACAAATGCTAGAAACGTAGGTTTGCCTTTCCTTAATCTAGCTTCGAAGATAAGTCGTAGGGTCAGTATTGCCTCACGTGTTAAAACATTTCTACCGAATCCAAACTGATCTTCCCCGAGGTCGGCTACTACCAGTTTTTCCATTCGTGTGTGAGGAATTCGCATTAGTATTTTGCAACTGTGACTTATTAAACTGATAGTTAGGTAATTTTCACATCTGTCAACACCTGCTTTCTTTGGGACTGGAATTATTATATTGTTCTTGAACTCTGAGGGAATTTCGCTTGTCTCATACAGCTTGCTCACCAGATGGTAGAGTTTTGTTAGGCATGGTTCTCCCAAGGCTGTCAGTAGTTCAAATGGAATTTGGTCTACTCCCGGGGCCTTGTTTCAACTCAGGTCTTTCAGTGCTCTATCAAACTCTTCACGCAGTATCATATCTCCCATTTCATCTTCATCTACATCCTCTTCCATTTCCATAATTATGCGCTCAAGTACATCGCAGTTGTATAGATCCTGTATATACTCCTAGCACCTTTCTGCTTTCCCTTCTTTGCTTAGAACTGGGTTTCCATCTGAGCTCTTGATATTCATGCAAGTGGATCTCTTTTCTCCAAAGGTCTCTCTAATTTTCCTGTAACCAGTATCTATCTTACCCCTCGTTAGATAAGCCTCTACATCCTTACATTTGTCCTCTAGCCATCCCTGCTTAGCGATTTTGCACTTACTGTCGATCTCATTTTTGAGACGTTTGTATTCCTTTTTGCCTGCTTCTCTTACTGAATTTTTGTAATTTATCCTTTCATCAATTAAATTCAGTATCTCTTCTGTTACCCAATGATTTCTACTAGCCCTCGTCTTTTTACCTACTTGATCCTCAGCTGCTTTCGCCATTTCATTCCCTAAAGCAGCCCATTCCTCTTCTACTGTACTTCTTTCCCCCATTCCTGTCGATTCTTCCCTTATGTTCTCCCTGAAACTCTCAACAACCTCAGGTTCTTTCAGTTTATTCAGGTCCCATCACCTTAAATTCACATCTTTTTGCAGTTTCTTCAGTTATAATCTACAGTTCATAACCAGTAGATTGTGGTCAGAGTCCACATCTGCCCTGAAAATGTCTTACAATTCAAAATCTGGTTCCTAAATCTCTGTCTTACCATTATATATCTATCTGAAACCTTTTAGTATCTCCGGGGTTATTCCATGTATGCAACCTTCTTTCATGATTCTTGAACCGAGTGTTAGCTATGATTAAGTTATGCTCTGTGCAAAGTTCTACCTAGTGGCTTCCTCTTTCATTTCTTAGCCCCAATCCATATTCACCTACTACGTTTCCTTCTCTTCCTTTTCCTACTGTCGAATTCCAGTCACCCAAGACTATTAAATTTTCAACTCCCTTCACTACCTGAATAATTTCTTTTATCTCATCACACATTTCTTCAATTTCGTCATCATCTCCAGAGGTATTTGACATATAAACTTGTACTACTGTAGTAGGCGTGGGCTTCGTGGCTATCTTGGGCACACTAATGTGTTCACTATGCTGTTTGTCGTAGCTTACCCACACTCCTATTTTTTTATTTATTATTAAACCTACTCCTGCATTACCCCCATTTGATTTTGTATTTATAACCCGGTATTCACCTGACCGAAAGCCTCTTCCTCCTGCCACCGAACTTCACTAATTCCCACTATATCTTACTTTCACCTATCCATTTCCCTTTCTAAATTTTCTAACCTACCTGCCTGATAAAGGGATCTGACTTTCCACGCTCCGATCCGTAGAACGCCAGTTTTCTTCTCTTGATAACAACGTCCTCTTGAGTAGTCCCCACCCGGAGATCCGAATGGGGGACTATTTTACCTCCGGAATATTTTACCCAAGAGGACGCCATCATCATTTAATCATACAGTAAAGCTGAATGCCCTGGGGAAAAATTACGGCTGTAGTTTCCCCTTGCTTTCAGCCGTTCGCAGTACCACAACAGCAAGGCCGTTTTGTTTAGTGTTACAGGGCCAGATCAGTCAATCATCCAGACTGTTGCCCCTGTAACTACTGAAAAGGCTGCTGCCCGGCTTCGTGAACCACACGTTTGTCTGTCCTCTCAACAGATACCCCTCTGTTGTGGTTGCACCTATGGTACGGCTATCTGTATCGTTGAGGCACGCAAGCCTCCCCACCAACAGCAAGGTCCATGGTTCATTGGCGGTTGGGGGGGGAGGGGGGTAGGGGGACAACCTCCTCTACCGGAAATGTCACGGTGACAATCTCCTGGGATTGTGATGGCGTCATTCTCGTGGATGTGATGCCAAGAGTGTCAATCATCATATCAGAAACATACGTGAAGGCTCTCAATAAACTCAAGAACTGTTTCCATCGTTTTCGATCGGACAAGAATCCATCAGAAATTACTGTCCATTTTCTAGTTATCAACAAAAAATTTTGGGCAGTACGAATTTTTCTCGGCCGTTTAAGGTACGAAATGGATTTTGCAGCAGTATTTGCCTGTTGATGATATCTTTTTATTCATAGATGTTAAGTGTTACATATTATGTATTGGGTGTTCCATAAAGAATGCAATATTTAATTTAATAATAAAACACATACTTTATTTGAAAACCACTAGTATTATTATGTCAATAGTCAATACGGAACACAAAGACTGAGATTAAACATGAAACAGGCAAATGTGTTCCACCCAGCTTCGTCTGCAGACATCCACAAAATTCTCGACTATAAGAGAGCAAAGTTTCGCTTACATTTTTACCAATGGCGCTTTGGGTTCAGGGATGGTTCGTGGATTGATCATATAAACACGAGATTTGACATGGTGTCAAATTCGGTGGCCAGTACTGATCGCCATTGCGAGAGATGAGACAAGCAGGGACTCTTATTCTAAGCTACCTTGATGTTCAACGGTAGTGTGGCGTGCTTTCCCTCTCCTGGTGGAACTACATGCGTTACATATTCAATTCTTGCAATTGTGTTCATAAAAACTGTGTTATCATATGGCGATAACGATCAAAAGCCACAACTGGAGGCAGATTGTAATACTAACTACACACTGTATGTCATTTTCGTAGCATTATGACGAACGGTAGCCAAAATATCAGTAAATAATATGAAGACAGCACTTTTTATGGCAACTAACACTCCTAGAAATCACTTGAGACCAGTTAGTGTGAAAGGTTTCATAATTTCATTTGTTCCCGGTTATCCACTCATTGCAGGCTAGCATTCTTACATATTATAGAAAAGTATGTATGCATGTATGTATGTTCCACATCTCCTCCTAAATCACTGGAGCGAATTCAACCAAACTTAGTACACGTATCTTTTATTGTCTGTCAACGATCGCTGTGGTGTTAAGAACCACCTGCCGACTATAGTTCAGTAGATATGGCATCATAAACAATCAGATGCGTGAAAAACTGCCGCATCATGCATGATGTTTAAATTTATTGCTCTTGTGCTACAAAATCTCCCAGACCATACCTACATATGACACTAAATCCACCTACAACATTATATCATGGTACCACACATTAGGACAGGATATATGACGTCATAAACTCTGAGATGCGTGAAAAACTGCGGCATCATAGGTAAAGTTTTAATACATTTATTCTTTACTACGAAGACATTCCCAGAATCGAGTCAGCTTAAGACTGCATTTTTGACAGCTCTCAGGTGCGAAGCGCAAACAGCTGCATGCGAAAACAAGTCATAGAGATGGGAAGCAGCTTCGCCCTTTGGGCGGAAACTGTCTAATTTGGATACTGTGCTTATGCATTTGTACGTTATGCATATTTCCTTCTACGACTGCTTCGTAATGTCAAATATGTTTTCAGAAATACAAGGAAATGAAATTTTTTGATATTACACTAAAAATACAGTTCAATGTTTGTTTTCGTTGCTAATAGATAATTGGAAAATGAGTGCCCTGGCAATGCCTGTTTTTCAGCTACTGTAACAATAGAACACCATGTATAAACATCCTCTTGATTCAGATGGCACATCAAACTCTGTGTCCCCTTATAAGTGGCTGGAAGCACCTGTATTCAGGCCAGAGGGAGAGCGAGGCATTTCCACCTTGATCACGCCATTAAAACAACGATTATTAAAAAGGTACTATTATGTGGAGTACCGTATTAAACAAAATTTGTGACAGGATTGAGGATATTTTGGTGGGGAGGACTTAGCTTGTTATGTGATTTCTGGTTTTCTCGGCGTATTTGATTAAAAGTGTGGTTCTGCACACACAGTCGAGTTGTTTCCATTATACGCACAATATTTCGACGACCTACCTAGTCGTCATCTTCACGTATCACGAATTTTGCTGTTATATGCACTCGCTGCCTAGACTCCAGCCACTCTGGTGGGAGTCCAACCAGCAAGTGCACATAACAGCAAAACTCACAACACATGAAAATAAGTACTGGGCTGATCGACAAAATAATGTGCATACAATAGAAAAAACTCGGATGTGTGCCTGCAAGCACACCATGTTATCTTGGATGGAAAGCCATCGACAGAATTAAAAGTAACCTGAGACTTGCCCCAGAGGTGTGTGCTAGGAGCCTTGTTAGTCAAGGTGATTACAATTTTGACGACTTGTTTTAAATCTTCATAAAAGTAAAAGCGTTAGTTTTGGAAACATTCGACTAGTACAAACAACAGGGTGTAACAATTAGTAGGGATGTAAAATTGAATGACCAAATAGGTTCGGTCGTAGGTAAGGTAGGTGGCAGACTTTGGTGCATTGGCGGAATACAAAGGAAATGCAGTCAGCATACAATGGAGATTCATTATAAATCCCTTGATCCCCATTTTGGATTATTGCTCGATTGTGTGGCATGCATACCAAATAGGACTAACAGAAGACAATGAACGCAAATATAGAAAGGTGACACAAATGGCCTTAGGTCTGTTTGTACGTGAGAGTGACAGAGATATGCTGAAATGGCACTCTTGAAGATAGATGTAAAGCATCCCGACAAAACCTACTTACAAAGTTCCAAGAATTGGCTCTAAATGTTGACTCTAGGAATATGATACAACCCCCTATGTAAAACTCGCAAAGGATCATCAGGACAAAATTAGATTAATTACAGAGACATTTAAACAATCATTCTTCCCACGCTCCACACGTGAACGGAACTGGAAGAAACCCTAACATGTTGTACCATTCTAAGTACCCACTGTCATGCACTGCGCAGTGGTTTGAATGCATATACGTAGATGCAGATGCACTGTAATTCTGAAGTCGAATTTCAGCTCAAGCGCAACAGCACTTAACTCTGAGATTTAGCACAGGGTACTACACTATTTTTAGAGCCAACCGCATGAAATGGGGATCTTAACTTTCTACTTCAAGGAATTTACTCTGGCCTTCTCGGACCAAAAATGTTGACGTGATCCGCCATTTTATACTTACAAATGAAATCACGTAGTTTCAGAGACTTTACTGGTCTCATACAGATATGATATTATGTATATATACTGAAATGGGAAGTGAAAATTTGTAGCAAGGCCGGAACTGGAACCTGGATCTTTGCTTACTAGGCAGTTGTGTTAACCACTAAACCACCTTGGCACAGTGCTTCACACAACTGCACGGATTTCCCTGACATGTCTTGCTCCTCCACACTGCACTAAGGCGTCTTAGTGGCTAACATGTCTGCCTAGCAAGTGGAAGACCCAGATTCGATTCCCAGACTTGGTACAAATTTTCACTCACCACTTCAGTCTGTATACATAAAATTATATCTCTATGAAACCTGTAAAGTCGCTGAAACTGTGTCATTTCGTTTGTATAAGTACATGTTCCAGGGTTACGGGCTAGATGCCCCATTTACGTTCTATGCTGAGGTGCTATTCCAGAACATAGAGGGCCTCTGCAATTTTGTTCGTATGTAAGGGGGAGTTAAAGTAGACTGGGGCAGCAGTGAGAATTTGCGTTGAGGAGAGTGGCATGCCAGGGTAAACGTTGCAGTTGCGTTAATCGCTGTGCCAAGGCGACTTAGTGCCTGACGCACCTACCTAGTTAGCAGGAGACCCAGGTTCGATTCCTGACTTGGGAACAAATTTTCGCAGCCGCTTCAGTCTGTACACATAAAATTTTATGAATGCTCGTTCACTAAGCGTGCAGGGTAGTACTGAATTCTGACATGATTGTGAAACATTTAAGCCCTATGATTTTAACAGTCTGAACCAAACAAAATAAACTATCCGGAATAATCGCGTAGTAACGAAGTTACTTCATGGTGCACTCTTAGCAAGACAATTCTTAAACATGTTTGGTATACATTGTGGTGACAAAAGTCACGAGATAGCGATATGCACGAACACAGAGGGCGGTAGTACCGCGTGCAGAAGGCATAAAATGGCATTGCAATGGCGGAGATGCCATTTGTACTCAGGTGATTCAAGTGAAAAGGTTTCAGACGTGATTATTGCCGCAAGACAGGACTTAACAGACTATGAACGCGGAAAGGTAGTTGGAGATAGACACACGGGACATTCCATTTCAGTATTCCAAGACCCACAAAGGCAAGACTGTGCCGAGAATACCAAATTTCGGGCATTACCACTCACCAAGGAAAACGCAGTAGGCGACAGCCTTCAGTTAACGACCGAGAGCAGTGGCGTTTGCATAGTGTTTCAGTGCTAACAGACAGTCAACACAGCTTGAAATAAATGCACAAATCAATAGTGGACGTACGACGAACGTGTATGTCATGACAAAGCAGCGAAATTTGGCATTAATAGGCTACGGCAGCAGACGACGGATGCGAGTGTCTTTGCATACAGCATGACATCTCCTGCAGCGCTCGTGACCACATCGGTTGGAACCCAGATGACAGAAAAAACGTGGCCTAGTCAGAAAACCCTCGATTTCAGGTGGTAAGAGCTAATGTTAGGGATTGAGAGTGGTGCATATCCGATGAAGGCATGGACCAAAGTTGTCAACAAGGCGCTGTGCAAGCTAATTGTACTTCCATGTTGATGGGGGGCTGTGTTTACGTGGAATGGACCGAGTCTTCTGGTCCAACTGAACCGACCGTTGACTGGAAATGGTTATGTTCGGCTGCTTGGAGACCATTTGCAGTCATTCATGGACTTCATGTTCCTAAACAGTAACGGATTTTTTATGGATGACAATGCGCCATGTCACTGGCCCAAAGTTCTTCACGATTGGTTTGGAGTACAAAAAATGGCTCTGAGCACTATGGGACTTAACTGCTGAGGTCATCAGTCCCCTAGAACTTAGAACTACTTAAACCTAACTAACCTAAGGACATCACACACATCCATGCCCGAGGCAGGATTCGATCCTGCAACTGAAGCAGTCGCGCGGTTCCAGACTGAAGCTTCTAGAGCCGCTCGGCCACACTGGCCGGCTTTTGATGAACATTCTGGACAATTCGAGCGAATTATTAGGCCACCCAGATCGCCCGACATGAATTCCACTAACATTTATTGGATATAATCGAGAGGTCAGTTTGTGCACGAATTGTGCACCAGCAACACTTTTGCAATTAGGGATGGCTATAGAGGCAGCGTCGATAAGTATTTCTACAGGGAACTTCCAGCAACTTGTTAAGTCCATTCCATGTCGAGGTGCTGTACTACACTGGGCAAAATGAAGTCTGACACGATATTAGGAGGTATCCTATGACTCGTATCACCTCATTGTATAAAGGAATGGGATTCTGAATAATCTTAATGGTCTAGAGATTTAGCATTCAAGAATCCAGTTATTTAGGGACATTTTTACAACTGAACAGTACATTATCAGCACGACTCATTGTCAAGTTGTAATAGCTGTAGTCCCATACTTCTATAGGTGGTGGAGGAATTAAGTGAAATTGTATGACCATCAGCACTGGTAAGCCTCACTGAAACATAAGGTTTGTAATCTATTTAAGGATAGGTTTCTGTATCATACACTACCTTCGGGCTGTCACATCAACAGTGAAGCATAAGACCATTCACAGTAAAACTTTGCTAGGATCCGTTAAATGGCAAAATGGCTGCCAACTAAATAATACTGGTTGAAGATCACATGCTACTCTGCACATGGTGAGAAATACAATACTCACTCACCATCATGACTATGATACAATGAATTAATGTTACATAATCAAATTGAATTTAGTGTTTTAAATGAGGAGCATGGGTACAAGCCTAATGGTGACTACATGGAGCATGTACACAAACAAAGGCCCTCTAATAAATTGAATTTTTGACACCGAGCTTCGCTCATTGTAACAAATTTCACATGCAAGAAGTTATTTTAATATAAACATAGTTATTCCCTTTGCCTGAAGGTGCCACAGGTTTAAACAGATCCTAACTCATAAAATCCAAGTTAACCTAGAATTACATCTCCACATTTCAATAGAGCATCGATGCTCACAAGCTCCTCTCAGCAGACTCTCCATTCAAAATTTTTTTCTCCCTAAACTTGTCACAACCCTCAGCATCAGTCCTCAATGGAGAGAGTGGCAAACTGAGCAGTTGCCCAGCATGAGATGTTAACGCAGTTAGGGTTGGAAAAAACACAAGTGTCTCTTGCTCTCTTCTTTCTGAACAGAGAAGACTTTGCAAAGATTCTACCCAGCAGGCCACAGGGCCAATCAAATGACACAATTTTAAGCACAGTGTGAAAGTTCTATTCTTCTTCTAAGATGTGATACTGCCAACTAAGTTTGAAAGGAAAACTAAATGACATACTCCTGGCCTCCCATAGGAGGAGGAAAGGAAACCGCCACTGGCTAGCAGCTTTGCTGCCATGGAAATGAACGTACAGCATTGTAAGCCAGGAGTCCCTCATTCGGGGAAGTTAGTCCGCCAAGGGCAAGTACTTGTTTCCGTTTCATGGAGGTTACTACCCTATGATTTAGTAAAAGAGGAGGCACATGGCTACGAATCACAAATCAATGTAAAGAGAAATAAAACAGAGTTCCACAGAAATTTCAGAAGGAGAAGTTTGTGTTATATTCATGAGATTGAATTTTGTGAAAGTTGCTTTTTCAGCATACTGCTGTGATTTTTCTCTTGTACTGTTTGTCCCTGTACTTTCTGATATATTTAAGAAATGATGATTAAATATATTTGGTACCCGTGTCTCATCATTTATAGCCTTTCCATTCAGCTCAATAGTGATGTTATCCTGTTCTTTTGCAGGTTGCCCTGTTTCTCATTTCACTATATTCTATATAGCCTTGCATCTTTTGTTGGAATCATCGATTTCTGACATTTTACAAATGTTCCTTGATTTTTAATAAGTTTTCTTAATAATTCTGAGACGTTTTTGTAGTGTGCAACTACTACAGGATCTCTTCTTCTTTTCACCAATAGATATACTTCTCTTTGCCTTTCACAAGATACTTCACTCCCTCTAGTGATCCATGGTATTGTATATGACTGTTTAATGTCCTCTCTTATTACTTTATGCAGAAATCTATTTTCAAACAATAATATGAATTTATCATGGAGTTGATTAAATTTTATATTGATATTTGGTTAATTATAAATTTTATTCCAGGTTATCTCTTTTAACTATGATTGAAAATATTTGTCCTAGAGTAATTAATTATTCCAATTTCCAGTGAGGAGTATCTATACTGTAAGGCATTGTCAGGAAGACGAATCACATAATCATTATTCTTAAATAATACAGATAAGTCAGTGAATGGCAATATTATGGAGGAGGTACAAAAATAATATATGTCTTTCATCATTCCAATGCCTGAAGTGAAGTTTCCATAGAGACTCCAGGTTTGATATGAGAGATGAGAAATATGGTGCATGGGAATATATACATGTTTATAGGGGTTTTCACAGAACTCTAGGTCCAAAGTCAATGCTCTTATCTTTCTTTTGTGATGAGTCATAAAATAAATTAAAGTTAATTTATAAACGTATGTAATAAGTTTCAAAATGTTGCCAAGGTTGCCCAGGTGAAGGATACAAGTCCACTCTTCAGGTTATGAGAGTTTATTATTCCAAGATTAACCAACAAATATATTACCTCCTTTTATGCACACATCACATAGAGAGATAGTTGGCTGTACACAGACAGTTATTATTCTTATACACCATATACAAATTAAATAGGTAGGAGAGGAGGGTTATGTACCTCTGCTACACACTTACAGTTTGTTCACTACGTTCTGACTGACATCTCAGGAAGGTGTGGGGAGGGGAGGAAGCAAGCTCCACCTACTGGAGCCCAACACAATGGCAGCTACAGGGACAGTGGTAGTGCAGGAGGAACAAGTTGGACTTTCCTGACAAAGTTCCGGCACTTCACGTGTGTTTACTGGGTTGGCACAGTACGGCCAGCCAGTCACTTCATAATGGCTACAGCACACATAGGTACTGTATTTTAGATCACTGGTGTTGGCAGCAGCCAGGCACAAATCGTTCATGGCCTCTAGTCTGCCGCCTTCTACTGTGCTAAGTCAATCAGTTACTATGAAGGACATTGTGAGACTACTATGCTGGTGCTTGTGGGGACAGATGTATATGTAGACTCTGTGACACATAGGTACACATATGGACTGATTACCACTTTTCGTGATTTGCAGTTCCTTTAACTCCCATCTGATAAGTAATGGTCGATACCTATGTTAGTATAAATTGTCAAAATTGAGCCAAGAATCCTTATTTTGTACTGATAATGTTAGCATCCTTCTCACAATGTTTCGCAGCCCGTTTGGTTAAGATTGCCTAAGAGTTATTCTATGGATGGTATACACTGCTCCTCCCACATTCTGTGTGTCTCTGAAGGTAAGTGTGTAAAACTTGATTGTTCCGCTATTAACCAATCATTTGTGACCACCAAGCGCAATGAAACAACACTGAGCTTTGCAGAACAAATGTAAAAGTATCCTCTTTCTAATCAACTCAGTTTTAACTACAGCTAATCTCCCTAGTAAAACATTTTTTGAGTTGAACTCAAAACAATTGTTGTGAACCTTATGCCATGAGTAGTTTGTGTAAATAATATTATATATATAATCCCATAAATGTTGAGTGCTGTTAGTTTCACAAGTGTCAGTGCATTTAGGTTATTCATTTCCTAACTATTTGTTTAAGTCACATGTATTTTACAGGAGTTAAACTGGAGGGAAAAGAATCCAGAGGACACTATTTCCACTTCATCGGGGAAGGTATGTGATATGAATCATACTCCTCCTTATTGATCAACAAACTGAACAGTTAAGTTCAAATGTTTAAACGTTTTGTGTCTGAAGCAGTTGCCAAATGTCTCCCTAAGAAGTTAATGTAAATTTAGATATATGCTATTTGTGATAGTTAAACTGTCTTTCACTAAGTATAGTTAACACTTGTATCTGTTCCAGAAACTCCATTTTTGTTCCTTTGTTTCCTTTTTTAGTTTCTTTCTTGTTGTTGTTGTCTTCAGTCTTGAGACTGGTTTGATGCAGCTCTCCATGCCACTCTGTCCTGTGCAAGCTCCTTCATCTCCCAGTACCTACTGCAACCTACATCCTTCTGAATCTGCTTACTGTATTCATCTCTTGGTCTCCCTCTACGATTTTTACCCTCACGCTGCCCTCCAATGCTAAATTTGTGATCCCTTGATGCCTCAAAACATGTCCTACCAACTGATCCCTTCTTCTAGTCAAGTTGTGCCACAAACTTCTCTTCTCCCCAATCCTAATCAATACCTCCTCATTAGTTACGTGATCTATCCACCTTATCTTCAGTATTCTTCTGTAGCACCACATTTCGAAAGCTTCTATTCTCTTCTTGTCCAAACTAGTTATCGTCCATGTTTCACTTCCATACATGGCTATACTCCAAACAAATACTTTCATAAACGACTTCCTGATACATAAATCTATATTCGATGTTAACAAATTTCTCTTCTTGAGAAACGCTTTCCTTGCCATTGCCAATCTACATTTTATATCCTCTCTACTTCGACCATCATCAGTTATTTTACTTCCTAAATAGCAAAACTCCTTTACTACTTTAAGTGTCTCACTTCCTAATATAATTCCCTCAGCATCACCCGATTTAATATGACTACATTCCATTATCCTCGTTTTGCTTTTGTTGATGTTCATCTTATATCCTCTTTTCAAGACACTGTCCATTCCGTTCAACTGCTCTTCCAAGTCCTTTGCCGTCTCTGACAGAATTACGATGTCATCGGCGAACCTCAAAGTTTTTACTTCGTCTCCATGAATTTTAATACCTACTCCAAATTTTTCTTTTGTTTCCTTCACTGCTTGCTCAATATACAAATTGAATAACATCGGGGACAGGCTACAACCCTGTCTCACTCCTTTCCCAACCACTGCTTCCCTTTCATGCCCTCGACTCTTATGACTGCCATCTGGTTTCTGTGCAAATTGTAAATAGTCTTTCGCTCCCTGTATTTTACCCCTGCCACCTTCAGAATTTGAAAAAGAGTATTCCAGTCAACTTTGTCAAAAGCTTTCTCTAAGTCTACAAATGCTAGAAACGTAGGTTTGCCTTTTCTTAATCTTTCTTCTAAGATAAGTCGTAAGGTCAGTATTGCCTCACGTGTTCCAACATTTCTACGGAATCCAAACTGATATTCCCCGAGGTCCGCATCTACCAGTTTTTCCATTCGTCTGTTAAGAATTCGCGTTAGTATTTTGCAGCTGTGACTTATTAAACTGATAGTTCGGTAATTTTCACATCTGTCAGCACCTGCTTTCTTTGGGATTGGAATTATTATATTCTTCTTGAAGTCTGAGGGTATTTGGCCTGTCTCATACATCTTGCTCACCAGCTGGTAGAGTTTTGTCATGACTGGCTCTCCCAAGGCCGTCAGTAGTTCTAATGGAATGTTGTCTACTCCGGGGGCCTTGTTTCGACTCAGGTCTTTCAGTGCTCTGTCAAACTCTTCACGCAGTATCTTATCTCCCATTTCGTCTTCATCTACATCCTCTTCCATTTCCATAATATTGTCCTCAACTACATCGCCCTTGTATAAACCTTCTATATACTCGTTCCACCTTTCTGCTTTCCCTTCTTTGCTTAGAAATGGATTGCCATCTGAGCTCTTGATATTCATACACGTGGTTCTCTTCTCTCCAAAGGTCTCTTTAATTTTCCTGTAGGCAGTATCTATCTTACCCCTAGTGAGATAAGCTTGTACATCCTTACATTTGTCCTCTAGCCATCCCTGCTTAGCCATTTTGCACTTCCTGTCAATCTCATTTTTGAGACATTTGTATTACTTTTGGCCTGCTTCATTTACTGCATTTTTGTATTTTCTCCTTTCATCAATTAAATTCAATATTTCTTCTGTTACCCAAGGATTTCTAGCAACCCTCGTCTTTTTACCTACTTTATCCTCTGCTGCCTTCACTACTTTATCCCTCAGAGCTACCCATTCTTCTTCAACTGTGTTTCTTTCCCCCATTGCTGCCAATTGTTCCCTTATGCTCTCCTTGAAACTCTGTACATTCTCTGGTTCTTTCAGCTTATCCAGATCCCATGTCCTTCAACTCCCACCTTTTTTGCAGTTTCTTCAGTTTTAACCTACAGGTCATAACCAATAGATTGTGGTCAGAGTCCACATCTGCCGCTGGAAATGTCCTACAATTTAAAACCTGATTCCTAAATCTCTGTCTTACCATTATATAATCTATATGATACCTTTTAGTATCTCCAGGATTCTTCCATGTATACAACCTTCTTTTATGATTCTTGAACCAAGTGTTAGCTATGATTAAGTTATGCTCTGTGCAAAATTCTACCAGACGGCTTCCTCTTTCATTTCTTAGCCCCAATCCATATTCACCTACTATGTTTCCTTCTCTCCCTTGCCCTACTGACGAATTCCAGTCACCCATGACTATTAAATTTTCGTCTCCCTTCACTACCTGAATAATTTCTTTTATCTCATCATACATTTCATCAATTTCTTCATCTTCTGCAGAGCTAGTTGGCATATAAACTTGTACTACTGTCGTAGGCATGGGCTTTGTGTCTATCTTGGCCACAATAATGCGTTCACCATGCTGTTTGTAGTAGCTTACCTGCATTCCTATTTTCCTATTCATTATTAAACCTACTCCTGCATTACCCCTATTTGATTTTGTATTTATAACCCTGTATTCACCTGACCAAAAGTCTTGTTCCTCCTGCCACCGAACTTCACTAATTCCCACTATATCTAACTTTAACCTATCCATTTCCCTTTTTTAAATTTTCTAACCTACCTGCACGATTAAGGGATCTGACATTCCACCCTCCGATCTGCAGAATGCCAGTTTTCTTTCTCCTGATAACGACGTCCTCCTGAGTTGTCCCCGCCCGGAGATCCGAATGGGGGACTATTTTACCTCCGGAATATTTTACCCAAGAGGATGCCATCGTCATTTAATCATACAGTAAAGCTGCATGTCCTCGGGATAAATTACGGCTGTAGTTTCCCCTTGCTTTCAGCCGTTCACAGTACCAGCACAGCTAGGCCGTTTTGGTTAATGTTGCAAGGCCATATCAGTCAATCATCCAGACTGTTGCCCCTGAAACTACTGAAAAGGCTGCTGCCCCTCTTCAGGAACCACGTGTTTGTCTGGCCTCTCAACAGATACCCCTCCATTGTAGTTGCACCTACGGTACGGCCATCTGTATCGCTGAGGCACGCAAGCCTCCCCACCAACGGCAAGATCCATGGTTCATGGGGGGGTTTCTTTCTTATCTTGAAAAAAACTGTGATGACACTGTGTGCAGCTGTAGTGATGATTATTTATGGGTGTTATTTGCCAGTATTTGATCTTGCAAATTTCTATTGTAGTACCCAAAATGAGGTAAACAGTGCTGTACTATTAAATACACTAACCAATTCAGTAAAGCGGTATATGATACATGGCCTAAAATGACATACACTTCATGGTACACACACAGTGAAGACAGTTTTCTCTGATCTGTGTGCTCTACAGGGGCCCATGACAATGGCAATGTTATGGCCAGAGCAGGTTGTAAAAGGCTAGTGCCCACTCTGTCTGCTTGCCAGGAGGGTCTAGTCTGAGATGTGGAGCAGGCTCTGCCAGCAGTAACTGAGCACATTGGGTGCACTCAGCTGCCAATCATTTTTCATGTCAGCATGACTGATGTCTACTGCCTGGATTCACAGGCCATCCTTACTTCCTATAGGCTGCAGGCTGATTTGGTGAAGACAGCGGGTCATGCTTACAGAGTGAAAACACAGCATCACTCCCACAAATGACCATGGTCTTCTGATTTGGAGGTAATAGGGTGGCTTAAAACAGAGGCTCAGACAATTCCTTGTTAATTGTGGATGTGGATTTCTGACCTCTGCTATTGGGTTGAGAAATGTATAGCCCCTTAGGTCAGATGTGTGCACTACATGCAGGAAGCAGCTACTAGGGCAGCAGAGTATGTGCAGCAGGTACATGTGGATTTCTTAGGATAGAAAAATCCCTCTACACACCTGATAAGACATATTCTGAGTGCACACAGAATAGCATTCACCATAGAAGATTGGAGAAAAAAATTTTTAATAATGTATTACCCTATAGCAAGAGCATATACGGAAAGGTACCAGAACTAGTCTAATTTATAAATAAAAAAATACCCACATAATATTAGGGACAAATAGCTGGCTGAAACTGCATGTAAACAGCAATGAAATCTAGACTCCAAGTGGAATGTATATCACAAAAATATATTGAACACTGTTGGTAAAAGTGTGTTTATAGCAATAAAAAATACAATAATGTCTAGTGAGATGAATACTGACTCAGAATGTGAAATTTTTTTAGTGAAGATAAGTGTTATATGCAGATCAAACATGTACCCTGCATGCTTTTATAGACTCTCTGACTCAGCAGCAGCAGCAGCAATGGTGGAACACCTGAGGGGAAACTTGGAAAACATTTCATGTAATTTTCCTGGCCATGTGGAGATTTTAACTTACCTGCTATAGTCTGGGAGACTCAAGTGATTAGGATTGATGGTAGTGACAGAGAATCATCTGAAATTTCTCTAAGTACTTTACCCAAAAATTATAATGAACAGTTAATTGGAGAACCAACTCACGAAGATAAAATGTTATACCTGCTGGTGACAAAAAGATATCAACTTTTTGAATCAACGCAGAACAGGGAATCAGTGATCATAAGGCCATAACAGTTTCACTGAATATGGCTGTAAATAGTAATACAAAGAAAGGCAGGAAGATCTTTCTGTTTAACAAGGGTAACAATAGACAAATTCCCGATTGCCTGACAGGCAAACACAAAAATTTCATTTCCAGCACTGTTCTGCGTCAGTGGACAGATTTGAAGAGCATCATACAACATGCTTTAGACAAATATGTGCTGAGTAAAACTGTGAAGGCTAGAAAAGACTCACCATGCCTGGACAACCATGTTAGTAACCATAATGGCATTGAAACAGGGATTGCCACAGAAAAGGCTGAAATACTAAAAGTCTTTCTTCAAAACTACTTCACAGAGGAAGATCACAAGGTAGTTCCTCCTTTAAATCATTGCATGGATGGCAAATAACAGTTATCATAACAAGTGACCAAGGAATAGAAAAGCACTTGAAATCACTTACAAGAGGAAAGGGCACTGGACCTGGTTCAATACCAGATCATTTCTACACTCCTGTTGTTGTTGTTGTTGTTGTCTTCAGTCCTGAGACTGGTTTGATGCACCTCTCCATCCTACTCTATCCTGTGCAAGCTGCTTCATCTCCCAGTAACTACTGCAACCTACATCCTTCTGAATCTGCTTAGTGTACTCATCTCTCGGTCTCCCTCTACGATTTTTACCCTCCACGCTGCCCTCCAATGCTAAATTTGTGATCCCTTGATGCCTCAAAACATGTCCTACCAACCGATCCCTTCTTCTAGTCAAGTTGTGCCACAAACTTCTCTTCTCCCCAATCCTATTCAGTACCTCCTCATTAGTTACGTGATCTATCCACCTTATCTTCAGCATTCTTCTGTAGCACCACATTTCGAAAGCTCTATTCTCTTCTTGTCCAAACTAGTTATCGTCCATGTTTCACTTCCATACATGGCTACACTCCAAACAAATACTTTCAGAAACGACTTCTTGATACATAAATCTATATTCGATGTTAACAAATTTCTCTTCTTCAGAAACGCTTTCCTTGCCATTGCTAGTCTACATTTTATATCCTCTCTACTTCGACCATCATCAGTTATTTTACTTCCTAAATAGCAAAACTCCTTTACTACTTTAAGTGTCTCATTTCCTAATCTAATTCCCTCAGCATCACCCGATTTAATTTGACTACATTCCATTATCCTCGTTTTGCTTTTGTTAATGTTCATCTTATATCCTCCTTTCAAGACACTGTCCATTCCGTTCAACTGCTCTTCCAAGTCCTTTGCCGTCTCTGACAGAATTACAATGTCATCGGCGAACCTCAAAGTTTTTACTTCGTCTCCATGAATTTTAATACCTACTCCAAATTTTTCTTTTGTTTCCTTCACTGCTTGCTCAATATACAGATTGAATAACATCGGGGAGAGGCTACAACCCTGTCTCACTCCTTTCCCAACCACTGCTTCCCTTTCATGCCCCTCGACTCTTATTACTGCCATCTGGTTTCTGTACAAATTATAAATAGCCTTTCGCTCCCTGTATTTTACCCCTGCCACCTTTAGAATTTGAAAAAGAGTATTCCAGTCAACATTGTCAAAAGCTTTCTCTAAGTCTACAAATGCTAGAAACGTAGGTTTGCCTTTTCTTAATCTTTCTTCTAAGATAAGTCGTAAGGTCAGTATTGCCTCACGTGTTCCAACATTTCGACGGAATCCAAACTGATCCTCCCCGAGGTCTGCATCTACCAGTTTTTCCATTCGTCTGTAAAGAATTCGCGTTAGTATTTTGCAGCCGTGGCTTATTAAACTGATAGTTCGGTAATTTTCACATCTGTCAGCACCTGCTTTCTTTGGGATTGGAATTATTATATTCTTCTTGAAGTCTGAGGGTATTTCACCTGTCTCGTACATCTTGCTCACCAGCTGGTAAAGTTTTGTCATGACTGGCTCTCCCAAGGCCGTCAGTAGTTCTAATGGAATGTTGTCTACTTCGGGGGCCTTGTTTCGACTCAGGTCTTTCAGTGCTCTGTCAAACTCTTCACGCAGTATCTTATCTCCCATTTCGTCTTCATCTACATCCTCTTCTATTTCCATAATATTGTCCTCAAGTACATCGCCCTTGTATAAGCCTTCTATACACTCCTTCCACCTTTCTGCCTTCCCTTCTTTGCTTAGAACTGGGCTGCCATCTGAGCTCTTGATATTCATACACGTGGTTCTCTTCTCTCCAAAGGTCTCTTTAATTTTCCTGTAGGCAGTATCTATCTTATCCCTAGTGAGATAAGCTTGTACATCCTTACATTTGTCCTCTAGCCATCCCTGTTTAGCCATTTTGCACTTCCTGTCAATCTCATTTTTGAGACGTTTGTATTCCTTTTTGCCTGCTTCATTTACTGCATTTTTATATTTTCTCCTTTCATCAATTAAATTCAATATTTCTTCTGTTACGCAAGGATTTCTAGCAGCCCTCGTCTTTGTACCTACTTTATCCTCTGCTGCCTTCACTACTACATCCCTCAGAGCTACCCATTCTTCTTCTACTGTATTTCTTTCCCCTATTCCTGTCAATTGGTCCCTTATGCTCTCTCTGAAACTCTGTACAACCTCTGGTTCTTTCAGTTTATCCAGGTCCCATCTCCTTAATTTCTCACATTTTTGCAGTTTCTTCAGTTTTAATCTACAGGTCATAACCAATAGATTGTGGTCAGAGTCCACATCTGCCCCTGGAAATGTCTTACAACTTAAAACCTGGTTCCTAAATCTCTGTCTTACCATTATATAATCTATCTGATACCTTTTAGTATCTCCAGGGTTCTTCCACGTATACAACCTTCTTTCATGTTTTTCAAACCAAGTGTTAGCTATGATTAAGTTGTGCTCTGTGCAAAATTCTACTAGGCGGCTTCCTCTTTCATTTCTTAGCCCCAATCCATATTCACCTACTATGTTTCCTTATCTCCCTTTTCCTACACTCGAATTCCAGTCACCCATTACTATTAAATTTCCGTCTCCCTTCACTATCTGAATAATTTCTTTTATTTCATCGTACATTTCTTCAATTTCTTCATCTTCTGCAGAGCTAGTTGGCATATAAACTTGTACTACTGTAGTAGGTGTGGGCTTCGTATCTATCTTGGCCACAATAATGCGTTCACTATGCTGTTTGTAGTAGCTTACCCGCATCCCTATTTTCCTATTCATTATTAAACCTACTCCTGCATTACCCCTATTTGATTTTGTGTTTATAACCCTGTATTCACCTGACCAGAAGTCTAGTTCCTCCTGCCACCGAACCTCACTAATTCTTACTATATCTAACTTTAACCTATCCATTTCCCTTTTTAAATTTTCTAACCTACCTGCCCGATTAAGGGATCTGACATTCCACGCTCCGATCCGTAGAATGCCAGTTTTCTTCCTCCTGATAACGACATCCTCCTGAGTAGTCCCCGCCCGGAGATCCGAATGGGGGACTATTTTACCTCCGGAATATTTTACCCAAGAGGATGCCATCATCATTTAATCATACAGTAAAGCTGCATGTCCTCGGGAAAAATTACGGCTGTAGTTTCCCCTTGCTTTCAGCCGTTCGCAGTACCAGCACAGCTAGGCCGTTTTGGTTAATGTTGCAAGGCCAGATCAGTCAATCATCCAGACTGTTGCCCCTGCTACTACTGAAAAGGCTGCTGCCCCTCTTCAGGAACCACACGTTTGTCTGGCCTCTCAACAGATACCCCTCCGTTGTGGTTGCACCTACGGTACGGCCATCTCTATCGCTGAGGCACGCAAGCCTCCCCACCAACGGCAAGGTCCATGGTTCATTCTACACTCCTAGCAAAAGTAAACCAAAGGTCTCCAGAGGTGTGAAGCATTGCTAATGATTGGACAAAAGCTTAAGTCATTTCCAATTTACAATAAGGGTCGATGAGCAGTTGCATGAAATTATAGGCCTATATCTTTGACATTGATCTATTGTAGAACTTTGGAACATGTTTTATGCTCACATATTATCACATTTCTATAGATCAAACATCTCCTCTGTAGACATCGACATGGGTTCCAAAACCAACAATCATATAAAAGCCAGGTAGATGCTGTGTTGCTTGACATCTACATCTACATGATTACTCTGCAATTCACATTTAAGTGCTTGGCAGAGGGTTCATCGAACCACAATCATACTATCTCCCTACCATTACACCCCCGAACAGCGCGGGAAAACCGAACACCTAATCCTTTCTGTTCAAGCTCTGATTTCTCTTATTTTAGTTTGATGATCATTCCTACCTATGTAGGTTGGGCTCAACAAAATATTTTCGCACTCGGAAGAGGAAATTGGTGACTGAAAATTCGTAAATAGATCTCGCCGTGACGAAAAAGTCTTTGCTTTAATGACTTCCATTCCAAATCGCGTATCATATCTGCAACACTCTCTCCCCTATTACGTGATAATACAAAACGAGCTGCCCTTTTTTCCCCCTTACGACGTCCTCCGTCAATCCCACCTGGTAAGGATCCCACACCGCGCACCAATATTCTAACAAAGGACTAACGAGTGTAGTGTAAGCTGTCTCTTTAGTGGACTTGTTGCATCTTCTAAGTGTCCTGTCAATGAAACGCAACCTTTGGCTCGCCTTCCCCACAATATTATCTATGTGGTATCTCCAACTGAAGTTGTTCGTAATTTTCACACCCAGGTACTTAGTTGAATTGACAGCCTTGAGAATTGTACTATTTATCGAGTAATCGAATTACAACGGATTTCTTTTGGAACTCATGTGGATCACCTCACACTTTTCGTTATTTAGCGTCAACTGCCACCTGCCACACCATACAGCAATCTTTTCGAAATCGCTTTGCAACTGATACTGGTCTTCGGATGACCTTACTAGACAGTAAATTACAGCATCATCTGCGAACAACCTAAGAGAACTGCTCAGATTGTCACCCAGGTCATTTATGTAGATCAGGAACAGCAGAGGTCCCAGGACGCTTCCCTGGGGAGCACCTGATATCACTTCAGTTATACTCGATGATTTGCCGTCTATTACTACGAACTGCGACCTTCCTGACAGGAAATCACGAATCCAACCGCACAACTGAGACGATACCCCATGCGCCCGCAGCTTGATTAGAAGTCGCTTATGAGGAACGGTGTCAAAAGCTTTCCGGAAATCAAAAACTACAGAATCAACTTGAGATCCCCTGTCGACAGCGGCCATTACTTCGTGCGAATAAAGAGCTAGCTGCGTTGCACAAGAACGATGTTTTCTGAAACCATGCTGATTACGTATCAATAGATCGTTCCCATCGAGGTGATTCATAATGTTTGAATACATTATGTGCTCCAAAACCCTACTGCAAACCGACGTCAATGATATAGGTTTGTAGTCCGATGCATTACTCCTACTAACCTTCTTAAACACTGGTGCGACCTGGGCAATTTTCCAATCTGTAGGTACAGATGTATCGGTGAGCGACTGGTTGTATATGATTGCTAAGTAGGGAGCTATTATATCAGCGTAATCTGAAAGGAACCTAATCGGTATACAATCTGGATCTGAAGACTGGCCCGTATCAAGCGATTTGAGTTGCTTCGAAAATGCTAAGGTATCTACTTCTAAGAAACTCATGCTAGCAGCTGTTCGTGTTTCAAATTCTGGAATATTCCATTCGTCTTCCCTGGTGCAGGAATTTCGGAAAACTGCGTTCAATGACTCCGCTTTAGCAGCAAATTCGTCGGTAATAGTACCATCGGCACTGCGCAGCGAAGGTATTGACTGCGTCTTGCCGCTTGTGTACTTTACATACGACCAGAATTTCTTCGGATTTTCTACAAAATTTTGAGCCAATGTTCCGTTGTGGAACCTATAAACGGCATCTCGCATTGAAGTCTGTGCCAAATTTTGCGCGTCTGTAAATTGTAGCCAGTCTTTGGGATTTCGCGTTCTTCTGAACTTCACATTCTTTTCCCGTTGCCTGTTTCGTGTACCATGGGGGATCAGTTCCATGTCTTACCAGTTTATGAGGTATGAACCTCTCAATTGCTGTTACTACTATATCGTTGAATTTGAGCCACATCTCGTCTACATTTACATAGTCAGTTCGGAAGGAATGTCTGTTAGCAAGGCTTCTAGTGACACTTTATCCGCTTTTTTTTAAATAAAATTATTTTGCCTTTGTTTCTGGTGGGTTTGGAAGAAACGGTATTGAGCCTAGCTACAACGACCTTGAGATCACTAATCCTTGTAACAGTCATGATGCTCTCTATTGGCTCTGGATTGTTTGTAGCTAAGAGGTCAAGTGTGTTTTCGCAACCATTTACAATTTGCGTGGGCTCGTGGACTAACTACTCGAAATAATTTTCGGAGAAAGCATTTAGGACAATCTCGGAAGATGTTTTCTCCCTACCACCGGTTTTGAACAGGTATTTTTGCCAACATATCGAGGGAAGGTTGAAGTCTACTATAATCATATGAGTGGGGTATTTATTTGTTCTCTGAACTGTTCAGCAACTGTATCATCGGAGTCTGGGGGTCGGTAGAAGAAGCCAATTATTAACTTAGTTCGGCTGTTAAGTATAACCTCCACCCATACCAATTCGCACGGAGAATCTACTTCGACTTCATTACAAGATAAACCACTACTGACAGACACAAACAGTCCACTACCAATTCTGTCTAAACTATCTTTCCTCAACACCGTCTGAGACTTCTTAAAAATTTCTGCGGAACTTATTTCAGGCTTTAGCCAGCTATCTGTACCTATAACGATTTCTGCTTCTGTGCTTTCTATTAGCACTTGAAGGTCAGGGACTTTCCCAGCGCAACTACAACAATTTACAACCACAATTCCGACTGTTCGTTGATCCAAGCACGTTCTGTATTTGCATGCTCCCTTTGAGATTGCAACCCACCCGTATTTTCCCAAGGCCTGCTAACCTAAAAAACTGCCCAGTCCACGCCACACAGCCTCCGCTACCCGTGTAGCCGCCAGCTGAGTGTAGTGAACTCCTGACCTATTCAGCGGATCCCCACCACCCTATGGCGCAAGTCAAGGAATCTGCCACCAACACGGTCGAAAAACCGACTGAGCCTCTGATTCAGACTCTCCACCCGGCTCTGCACCAAAGGTTCGCAGTCGGTTCTGTCGACGATGCTGCAGATGGTGAGCTCTGCCTTCATCTCGTAAGCAAGACTGACAGCCTTCACCAAATCAGATAGTCGCTCCTCAGATCCAAAGCAACACACGTCATTAGTGCTGACATGGGCCAGCACCTGCAGCTGGCTGCACCCTGTGCTCTTCATGGCATCCGGAAGGACCCTTTCTTCCCCCCCCCCCCCCCCTTGCCGCCATATCCCTAAGGGGCCCCATTACACGCCTAACATTGGAGCTCCCAACTACCAATAAACCCACCCTCTGTGATTGCTCTGACCTTGGAGGCTGAGAATCATCCTCTGAAACAGGGCAGGCAGCTGCATTTGGCTCATCCGGAGACAGTACCTGAAACCGGTTTGTCAGCCGCATCGGGGAGGCTTTCTGATCAGCCTCCAGGGACGTCTTTCGCTGCCTGCCACGCCTTGGAACGACCTCCCAATCAACCACAGGCGAGGGCTCAGCCCCACTGCGGGCAGCAACCGGGGAAACCACAGCAGCAGACCGATCTGGGGACAGACGGGACGAGGTTGACATCCACGTGATACACAAGTCCATCTCCCCACAGTGCTACCCATTGGTAACAGACTCAAGCTGCACGACTGAAGTCAGCGCCACCTGCAGCCCTCATCTGAACACAGAAATCACAGTCCCTGTCCATTCTAATTGATGCTGGACAACAGTTACTGAAACATGAGTACATGCCTAGATAACACAAGGGAAACAGGCAAAGAATGTGTGAACTAACCTGTACAAATGCCTAACGACTTCGCTACAATGTGCCTGAATTTGCGATTACAGTAACTAAAAATTACACCTCCTATACGAAACTATGTAACAAATAAGTGAGCTAGGAGTATACGACTTGCTGCTGCCAGCTGCTTATGGTGGCAGGGAGCACACTGGCTGTGACCAACCGACAATGGCCGTTCAAAACAAAAACAGAAGACAAATGACTACGCAAATTTACACTATTCAGGTACTAAAAGGCGATGCTACAACTCTCAAATACTATAATACTTCCATAAGGTGTTCAATACAGTTCCACACTGCCGCCTAATGAACAAAATACAAGTGTATCACACACACACACACACACACACACACACACACACACACACACAAGTAGCTACTTCCATAAAATATAAGTGTACATACCAAAGGCTGGAATGTTTTTAGTTTTTAATTTTTGACCTGAGGATGTTTTCCCTAAACTTTGATTATCGCCTTCTCCCAAAGTAACTTCTTAGAAGTGTCAAAACATAGGTAAAGGTGTTAAAGAAATATTTGCCACCAGTTGGCACTGTTATTTCTCCATTGAAAGTTATTTATATTAATACAGAACACAATTTCAAAAACATTGACTCAAGTAATTTTGAGTCATCAGCACACAGAGGTGTGTGCCTGTGTATTAATACTGAAAAATAGATAACTTTTAATTGTAACTGTATATAGTTCCCCACTGGAAAATTTTGAACTGCTTATGAGGAGCCTCCATTCCTTGCTACACTGTCAGTTAGGCAGTAGCAAGCATTTATAGTCTATTGTGACTTCAGTGTAGATTTACTAAGCGATTGTGATAGGAAAAATGATGTGGAAACCTTATTTGGATTCTACAATTTGATCTCAGTAATTAACTTTCCAGTACAGATGAATAAAGACAGAAGAACCCTAACTGATAATATTTTCTTTGGTGACACTCAAAGTAAGAAAATAATTGTTAACCCAGTAACAAATGACCTCACTGATCACGAAGTAAAGTCAGTCAGGATAAATAAGGAAGTGCCTTACAGTCTAGATACCCCTCAATGGAAATCAGAATAATTAGTTACTCCAGGACAAATATTTTCAACCATAGTTTAAAGAGATAACCTGGAATAAAATTTATAATTAACTGAATTTCAACATAAAATTTAATCTAATCCATGATAAATTCGTATTATTATTTGAAAATAGCTTTCTGCATAAGCTAATCAGATAGGACATCAGACACTCATGTATAACACCATGGATCACTAGAGGGAGAAAAGTATCTAGTGAAAGGAAAAGAGAAGTATATCTATTGGTGAAAACAAGAAGAGATCCAGTAGTAGTTGCACACTACAAAAACATCTCAAAATTACTAAGAAAACTTATTAAAAATCAAGGAACATCTGTAAAATGTCAGAAATCGATGATTACAACAACAGATGCAAGGCTATATAGAATATAGTGAAATGAGAAACAGGGCAACCAGCAACAGAACAGGATAACATCACTATTGAGCTGAATGGAAAGGCTATAAATGATGAGACACGGGTACCAAATATATTTAATAATCATTTCTTAAATATAGCAGAAAGTATAGGGACAAACAGTACAGGAGAAAAATCAGAGCAGTATGTTGAAAAAACAACTTCCACAAAATTCAGTCATATGAATATAACACAAACTTCTCCTTCTGAAATTAAGAAAATCATATATCCACTAAAAATTAAAGCTAGTCTGGATTTGATGGTGTTCCCAGTAGAGGATTAAAAATTTGTTCCAATATAATAGGCCCTGTCTTATCTCAAATCTGTAATGCATCACTAACTCAAGGCATCTTTTCAGAGGGACTGAAATATGCCCTTGTCAAACCCCACTTTAAGAAAGGTGTTAGAACAGATGTCAGTAACTACAGAATTGTTTCACTACTGACATCATTTTCCAAATTTTTTGACAAGGTGATGAATTCTAGAATAGCATCTCACCTGAGCAGTTATGATATCATCTGCAAATCATAGTTTGGATTTCAGAAGAGTTGCTCTTCAGAGAATGACATTTACATGTTCAATCACCAAGTATTACAAGAATTAAATAACAAAATAGTGACAATTGGAATTTTCTGCTGCCTATCTAAGGCAATTGACTGTGTGAATCACAATATTCTCATATAATGTATTTGGACAGAAAAAAAATATACGCACCAAGTGGCAACAACACACGTAAATAAGGTACAAATGTGCAAAGCTTTTGGAGCCAGTGGTCCCTCCTTCTGACAGAAAGGCTGAAAGGTAAGGAGAAGGAGTGAAGGAAGAGGACTTGTGAGGTATAGGAAATGGGTAGAGTTTGGAAAAGTTACCCAGAACCCCAAGTCAGGTGCGACTTGCTGAATGGGATGAGAAGGAAAGACAGATTGTTGGGAACTATATTGCATGAGATCTGAAAATCTGAGAGCTGAAAGGTGGAAGATAAGGTAATATGCAAGACAGAGATTACTGCCAGAACATCATGTATTAGTTAATAGGATCAAAAAGCTAAGTGCATTGTTTATGATAGATGGGGGAGGATGAAGGCAAAAACTAGACAGATCAAGAGTGAAAGATGTAGAAAACTAAGTTTCCCAAGGCTCAGGCTTACATCCACTATTTTTCCTCATATATTTAAATTATTTTCCATTTATTGTACAAGAAGCAGAATTAGTTCTCTTTGCAGATGACTATAGTACTGTACTCAATCCAAACATACATGCAGCAACAGAAGAAATGGTAAACAAAGATCTTAAACATATCATTGACTGGTTTTCTGCAAATTGGTCTCACACTCCATTTTAAAAAGCACAACCTATTCAGTTCTGCATATCTAGGGGTACTGCACCAATAAGTGTAGCTCATGGTGCGAAAATAATAGTCGTGAGCGTGAAAAATTCAAAATTGTTAGGTGCCCACACTGATGTGAATTTAAACTGGAAAAAGCACTTTTGGACCTCCTGAAACAACATAATTCAGCCATATTTGCTCTCAGAATCATTGCAAAACTTGGGGAGAGACAAATCAGTAAGTTGACATATTTGTAGAAATCCGTTTAAGGTGTACAGTTTCCTGACTATTGCTTCACAGTATGTTTATTCCCTCATGAAGTTTGTTGTAAATAATCCACTGCAGTTCAAAAGGAATCATGATGTGCATAACTGCAATACCAAACGTAAAAATTACTTACATACTCAACATTAGTGTTGTCTGTAGCACAAAAGAGGTGCACGGTGCACAACTAAAATTTTTGACAAATTACCAAGTGATATAAAATGTCTGACAAAGAGCAAAGTAAAATATGAAAACAAATTGAAGAAGTTTCTCCTTGACAACTCCATTTAGGCTATAGAAGACATTCTGTTACTGTAATGTGTAAAAGAAGTTTGGTAAGAATTACTAACTCTCAATTGTATAAGCAATAAAATATAAATAATTAAAAATAAAATAGCTTTAAAATGTTTAGCATGTTTCCATATTTACAAAATTAATTTGCAGTGTAAATCTAAAATAACTCAGTCCATACAATTAAGATTTATTGTGCAAATGATTCATGGAACATGAAACTAAATTACTGAGTTCTTTGTAGCAAATTCACTAAGTTGTTATCAAGATATATTTTGAAAAGAGGGAAGGGATGTTTATATCTCCTGGCTGGAAATTTATATGATGGTCTTGGATAGCTTCAACATTTCTCTTACATCCAAAATCCTGGCCAGAACCATCCATGGGCCTTCTAGCAACTCTTAAACCTAAAAATGTTATTATTCACATGAAAGGTATAAATTTTAAAAAAAAATTCTTGTAAGAGATGATTTACGACTATGAGATGTGTGTGTGCACTGTGGTGCTGATAAAGACAATAGATGATTATTTCATTGTTCACTGAGATCTATTAATTATTAAAATGTGCATTCAAGTGACATGTCTAAATTCAGTGTATCAAATAACATAATAAACAAACAGATAACAGCAGTGTGCCATATGAGAACATTGAATTTTCCAATCAACTTTTTGTGATGTTATAAGAATCATGCTAAAATGCATCCAGTTCAAAAACTATTAGTACTTTGTTAGGAACACTATCCCTTAACAGTGATTTACATTATAAACATGTGGGCTATAGTTATTATATATCATATACTATTGTATTAATCATTGTTTGGTACTGAATATGCTCATAGCTATTTAACTAGTCTGGCTTGGTCTCTCTGAGTTTTAAATAGTGATTATTTTATTTGATAGGTCTCCTTTTGTGTGGTTCATATATCACATTCACAATCAGAACTAATATTATTCATTGTGTTTTAATTAATTAAGAGGAGATTTTTTACATGAACTTTTTACCCAATTAACCTCCTCATTGCGAGCTTTGTAAAATATTAATTCTTTATACTGTAACATGCATTGGTGTTATATTTTCATTGTCTCATACTTATTAAGTGCCTTTATATGCTTTACACACTGACTGTAACATGTTCAAATCAACAATAGTTTACAGAAACTCTGGGTGCACTTTGACATCACACCCATGGCCCAACACACATGACCACTTTTCCCAACAGCATACTTTGCTGAAAGTTCACCTTGCTTTTTTTTTAATTTCTAGTTACAAATAGTCAGCATAGTCTGATAGACAGGTATTGGCATTCGAGCCACAGCAGCAATGAACTCCAATTTTTTTTTTTTAATGTAAAATCTAGTTAATATGCTCTCTGGCAAAGTTCAAATGTTCTTTACTTGTTTAATTGCTTGATCTGCTACATTACAGGCTCAAGTTCATTGTTAAAATTTTCTTATCTTACAGGTGTGTCAAATGCTGAGATTTATGTAAGACCGGAAGTGCTACAACTGTTACGTCTTAGGAACAGACCCATAAAAAAACATTTCAATACTGTGGCAGCATGGGTGCTAGGAAGTGAACAAGAAAAACCATCAGTGGTAATTCTGCTGCCTGAAGGCTCAGCAGATAATGAACAGGTTTTCTGATGTGCAGATGGACAATAGAGTTTTATCTTCCAAACATTGTGTCAATAGGAAATAAATATCAAGAACAACAGAAATTTACAGTACCTTAAAGAAATAATATGTTGCCATTGAGCAACTATATGTAATAGGAATAATGCACAGAATAACAGAAATCAGACTGAAACTCAGTATAATACATCATAGACTTCTGTTATGAAACCTCATCACTGCTCTTCCAATCCACTTGTATGAGCTTTTGCTTCTGATAGCTTGAAAAGAATGAACTGGCAACACTGATAAATTACATATCTAGTCTGACTGTAACTATTTTTGCATGCAGTCATCACTGTTTTCCTTTTTAGTTATTTATGAATTTCATGTACAAAGCATGGAGTACAAGTGTGAATAACTTTTACACACATGAAAGGGAGTGAGTGAAAGATGCAGTCAAAATATATTGTACGTATGTTGAGTTGACTTCAATTCATTTTTAGCTGGGTTTCTCTGTCACTCTAATAGCCCCTCATTTTCTTCATTATTCAGCCAGTTTGAGCAGTTGTTCCACTTCTGCTGACCTTGTCATCAGTTTCATGTACATATTTCTAAGATACTACTCAAGTAAGAAGAGAAATTTTGGATGAATTATCATGTTATACCGGGCAATAATCTAAGGAAGTGAACTAAGATTCTCCCTCATGTACCTTATTGAAGTTCATATAGCACTTATCTTAAGTTAGATACCTTCATTGGGAATACCAGTTAATTCCCTTCTTTAAGCTGTATAATAATTATTGTAAACAGATGCCTCTTTGTTGTCATTAGTTATTAAACAAATAAGGTTTTGTACTTGCTTGTATATAAGAAAAAAAGATACTGTTACCAGTGTTTGCTGCATTACACCATTGAGGATTGGAAAAAAACTTATAAACATTGCTGTGCCTTACCACTCAGTTCTTAAATTATAATGCAACTAACTGTACTTTCCATTTTTATTTCTCAAAAAAGTTTTCCACATATTAAGTAAAGTTCCTCACTTTGCCATGACATCTTGCTCTCACCTTATTCAATGTTCTTATTAATGTGGCTTCCTTACTTTCTGCCTTATTAATTTATTACAGTTACCTGTATAATTTTAATTCCATTCACCTTGAGGAAAAATGTGTTTGCACATCCTTGATCCTACCTTATCTGATACGTTTACCAAAGCATGCCTTGCTGCAAAACTGAGCAAGTATGACTTTTGTGTGAGTGCAGTTTTTTCCTAGTTGTAGTGGACAATAAGGCAAATTTCCTGACATTCACAAGCAATTTTCATCATTTATAGTCTCAACATTATGAAACTGACTTTGTTCTGTTCTAATGGAAATATATATATTTTTTCTGTGACACTTGAAAGAAGCTTTTAAGAGAACTTCAATGACAGAGCATGTGCACGACTTGATAAAATATTAGCAAAATATCAGCACTGCAAACCACTGTCCCACCACCAGGAGAAGAGATTCCATCAACATCTGCCCTGTCATACTGAATGTAAGCAAACACAAAACTCAGGTATGGTTCTTGTTGAGTGCATGAAGACCAACAGTCTGTGTTCTGCCATTGTAGCAGTCAGACAACTTGCTTGTAAAACTATTGAGACACTCACATTGTGCATTGAGCATTGTTTATGGTGAATATAGTGAAACTGTTAGGGAAGTGGTTGCAGTTGTACATTGAAGAGTGTCCAGATTGTGCCAAGCAGTGTCACTCTGTCTTTGTAAACGTTATAAATAAAGTACTAGAAACTTGAAGTGTGGAGAATAAAATATGTGAAGGGAAAAGAAGAGGAACTGATGAGAGCTATTAAAATTAACATTTTAAAGGAGTAACACACAATGTAAATGTCACTTACTGGTAGTTCAAGAGGTATCAATCAAATGAGCGTTCTGCAAACGCTGCATTCCGTCATATTTCATCTTCTTCAAATTTCACTAGATCCACAGTTTCATGGCAGTGACTATCTAAATTTGATTAAAGTCTTCTGAATATTATCTACAAGAAGTGCAAAGTGAGGTGGCATACCTAAGCAAAATTTTGTTTAAGGAAGAAGCATCATTTACAAACCATAGGCTAGTCGGCCTTCACAACATACACTAAACATCAGTTGAAAATCCATGCTGACTCAATGAATGCTCTTGGTCTTTCAATATTTGATGCATGTTTTTAAGACCCACAACACTGGTCTCTGTGTTGTTGATGGAATTTTGAATTCATTCAGGAAATGTGAGTTCCTAAGATATACTGATGCTACAGTTATTGTAAGACACCCCACTGAACATAAGGCAGTCAGTGTGGTACCATCATGATGGATATCCCTCTCATTCCACACATATGTTGAGAGGCCCTCTTAAGAGCACATCTAGAGAGCATTGGAATAGTTGTTCAGGAAATGCAAAATGGTCTAGAGACTCACCTATCTTAACACTTTTACACCTTTATCTGTGGTGAGATTTAAGACAAGAAGTCTATTATGAAACACTGAATGACTCCGAAAAGGAATGAAATGCTTTATAACACATTGAGTCCAGATGAAATTCAATGCACAGTGCTGTTTCACCAGAGTAATTTATAGGGTGCAGCAATGCTCAATGTCAATATTTTGAGCACATGGTATGATAGCCATGATAATATACATTACAACCATAACCCGAGTCCTGTTCTTGGTGTAATAGCGCACACCTTCATGGTACCTCTTCCCCTAATGGTGAGACAGGTCCATGGTGCTGTTATCTTGATGGTTGGCTGTGATGACCGAGTCGTTCTAGGCACTTCAGTCCAGAACCATGCGACTGTTACAGTCGCAGGTTCGAAACTTGCCTTGGACATGGATTGTGTGATGTCCGTAGGTTAGTTGTGTTAAAGTAGTTCAAAGTTCTAGGGGACAGATGACCTCAGATGTTAAGTCTCATTGTGCTCAGATTCATTTGTTATCTTGATACTGTTTGATCATGTACCATGAATATTATGTCAATAAAAATTACGTGTGAATATTGGGGTATTCAATGTATTGTCTGGACATGTTTGTGATGGCCTGCCTTAGCTGCCTCGATCTATCTAGAGTAAGTTCTGTTGTAGGTGGTGTATAATTGCCTTACTTAAATCCATAGATAATGAATATCAGTTGTGTGGATGAATCATATGGTTTACTGTTATGCTGCTACTGCACAGTAATAGCAAGAAACATGTAAATCTGATACCTGTCTGTTATTTTTATGATATATAAAATTCACTAGCATATTTATGAGTGGCGCTCTATACCACTCATACATAATTTCCTTCTACAACATAATTCACACAGCTTATTTTTCTGTTTTTAACTTTCTACCAATTTTTCTTGGTAGAAATACTTGTATAAAGAACAAAAAATAAATATTCCTTTGTTATTTTTATTTTAAATAGCAACAACATAAGATTACTTTTTGGAATTTCAAAGATAACGTACACCTATAAGGAAATACTGTATTCTTGTCACTAATAATACTTTTTGTTTCCAACTACATCTGTATTTTATAATTAATAAACAAATAAATATGTTTTAATTATTTTTGCTTTTACTTCATAATTCAGTTAGTAGATAGTTGTTTATTTTCCATTTCTGGTTGATATTCACTCATTTACACACAGTGTTCCATAGATCCCATACCTTCAGGGATATGGTACAAGTCATGATAAATATTTACAAAAGAAACGATGTACTTCATTTAGTGTGTGGCCATTAATGTCTGCTTATGGCACAACAGATCATTATTGTTCATTATAAATTGCGTAACATAAGTCTTTGTAAGGCTGAGACTTTAACTGTTACCTGTGAACAACTTGTAGGCCTGCTCAGCTAGTATATGATCTGTGTATGCTGAGTTTGAGTTTGGATTCATGCTTGTGTTATCATCAAATATTATAACTTCTGCACTGCACTTCAGAGTCAGTGAAAGATCATTTCTGTAAGTTAAGAACAAGAGGGAGCCCAGTACTGATCCTTGCAGCATGTCATGTATTATGATATCACATTCTGACATTACTTTCAAGCCTATGTCACACAGTTGATAGGCTTACTAGAGACACTATGCATTACATTTATGCAAAGCTTCATTAAATCTTCACTGTTATCTGCATTATGTGATCGATCAGACCTTACTTTCTGAGTAGCCCCCATACAGGTGCAGAAAAAGAAATTAGCACACCTGGAAAGACAACATTTATTCTGGTCTGATTATGGCATATGCTACCTGGGCGATAGTAGACGTACTGATAATGATTTCAACATCATCGTCCCACAGATAGTGTAGTGACCTAGCTACCAGAGTGCCATCTACATCTACTATGAAATAGGGAACGCTCACAGCCAGAAGGCTCAGTGTGGTGCACATTAGTGAAGCAATCAGGTAAACATGTCATGGAGATGCACTCATGTTCCCTTCAGCCAATTGCACAAGTTTGAAAGGGGTCAAACTGTGACCTTCTGAGTGATAAGATGGTCCTTTCAAAGAATTGCCACACAATTCAGACATTCTGTGTTAGATGTGCAATGCTGCTGGTACCAGTGACACATGAAGGTTCTCACACTCATGGATGACAATCTGGATGCCTATGCAGCACAGTTGCCCACCAGGATCACTGTATCATAAGGGCAGCATTTTCAGATTGTACAGCTATCACAGCACAGAGAAGAGGTCTTGTGAACCACAGCCACAGTGAAATATTAACTCTTACCATATTTTGATATGGGCAGCACGATGAACCACTAACCAACATACAGAAACTTGTAAGTGTGAGAGAGCCTCAAGCTGAAAACATGCCGCCGCTCCACAAGTTCTTTAACGCCACTACAGCAACTTGCGAGTGAATGAGGATGATATGATGATGAAAGACATACAACACCCAGTCAACTCAAGGCGGAGAAAACTCCCTGACCCCACCAGGAATCGAACCCGGGGCCCTGTGTGCAGGAAGCAAGAACGTGACAACGAGATCACAAGCATCAGACTAATTGTAGCTAATCATGCAGCAGGTCAAACCAGAATCTAGGATTTATTGGACATTTGTTGAATCTGTATGCGTGACGTGACCAGTGTAATTTCTGCATCTCTTCATTATGGCTTCATTTTGGTTCCCACTCTTTCAGAATAAATGTTTACTAATAGACACTCTTTCTCATATTTCTTACAATTTCCATTGGGGGAAATTGTTCCCATATCATTTTTTATTCTGCATTCATACAACTCCATTTTACTCCCTGAGTATTCTTTGTACAGATAATGTGAATAGAAAAGTAGCATTTCTCCAACAAAGGAAAGTGCAGGATGTTCCCAACATTATAATCCTACCTTCTGACAAAGGCTCTACTACTGTTGTGGATTACTTGGCAGATGGACTCTGCCAGTTGTCAGGTTCATTCACCTACAAACCCTGGCACAGTGACCCCATTTCAGATATCCAGCATGATCTCCAATCTCAACTCAAATCCTTAGGCCCGTCCCAGAACCTCTCCCCAGAGTCCATCTCTCTCCTGACCCCTACTATTTCCCACACTTCTATCTTCTACACGCCTCCCCCCCCCCCCCCCCCTCCCCCAAAGACAATCTACAATCTCTGCTGTTGTAGACTAACACCTACAGCCTATTACCAGCAATCTACCCTCCTGCATGAAAGATACTAATCATTTCCTCTACCAACTCTCTATGGTTCCTGTCCCATTGCCACAGAAACCTCCTCGTCACTACTGATGCACCTCCCTTTATACTAACAGACCTAAAGCCCATGGTCTTACCACTGCTGAACACTAATTTCCTCAAAACCTGATGAATCCCTAACCAACCACCTCCTTCCTAGTTGTCATGATCAAGTATATCCACACCCGCAATTACTTCTCCTTTGAAGGCATTACCTACAAACAAATCTGAAGTATGTCTATGGGTACCCACGTGCCACCATCCTATGCTAACCTTTTCATGGGCCATCTAGAGGAATCCTTCTTAAATACCCACAATCCCAAACTCCTCATCTTCATCATCTGGATCGAGGCCAAGGGCACCCCATCCACATTCCTCCAGAACCTCGACAATTTCTCCCCCATTCACTTCCCATGGTCCTAGTCAACCCATCTAGTCACTTCCCTCAATATTGACGTTCACCTCAAAAATGGCTATATCAGTACCTCTGTCTATATCAAACCTACCAACCACCAGCAATACCTCCACTTTGACAGCTGCCACCCATTCAATACCAACAAGTTCCTTCCATACAGCCCAGCCACCAATGTCCGTTGCATCTGTAGAGATGAGCGGTCTCTCTTGAAATATACCGAGAGTCTCACTGAGGCCTTAACAGATCATAGTTACCCTCCCAACCTTGTACAAAAACAGGTCCTCTATGCCTTATCTTTCCAGACACCCAATTCCTCCCAAAGCTTCACCATCCAGTCACAGAGCAACATTACCCTCGTGAATAATTACCAATTCAATTACATTCTCCACCAAGGTATCGACTACCTCTCATCATGCACTGAAATGAGTAATGTCCTGCCCACTATCCTTCCATCTCCTCCCACAACGGTATTCTGCCACTCATCATATCTACACAATATCCTTGTTCATTCCTACACAACCTCTGCTCCCACCCCTTGCCTCAGGGCTCATATCCCTGTAATAGACTCAGATTCAAAACCTGTCCCACACATCCTCCCACCACCACCTACTTCAGTCCTATCACCTATCCCATCAAACGCAGGGCTATCTGTAAAACCAGTCATGTGATTACAAGCTAAGCTGCAAACACTGTGCTGCATTCTACATGGGCTTGCCAGCCAACAAGCTGTCTGTCTGCACAAATGGCCACCAACAATCACTGGCCAAGAAAAAACTGGACCACACTGTTGCTGAACACGCTGCCCAACATGACATCCTTCATTTCAATGACTGCTTTACAGCCTGTGCCATTTGGAGCCTTCCCACCAACACCAGCTTTTCTGAATTGCACAGGTAGATAAACTTCCTGCAATACATCCTAAATTCCCGAAACTCTCCTGGCCTCAACCTTCATTAGTCATTATCCTTACCCATCTAGCCCCTTCCCTGTTTCCATTCCAGCAGTACACAGCCCTCTGTTCCACCAACATACCCAGTCTTTACTTCTCTCCTTTTCCTCTAACCCTATCTCTATCCCCTCCCTCCATCTAACCGCCCGACTGCACTTAGCTGCTCCACTCTCCACCTTGTCACTGCAGCACTACCCTGCTATCCCTTCCCCTTCCTGTGCCAGCGTCCTCCACCTCCACCACCTGGTTGCTTCTCCCATAATTCACTGCTGCTCGCAGTCTGGCTCCAGCTGCCAGAGATTGTGCTCAAATGTGTGTGTGTGTGTGTGTGTGTGTGTGTGTGTGTGTGTGTGTGTGTGTGTGAGCGCGCACATGTGCACATGTTTTGTCTAATTCTAAAAAATGCCTCATTGGCCAAAAGCTAATTGTCTGACAGTCTTTTTCTTGTGATTTGCTGTGACTCGGCATCTCAGCTATATGGAAAGGAGTATTTCTGTTACATGGAAGAATAATTTTCTTAAGCCGGCAGATAGCCTTACATTCGCCAGAATAATATGAAAGCATCTGATCCTGTCTATCAATGTGACGCATATTTGCATTTTATTTGACAATTGGTGGAAGTTTTGAGGTCATTTGCTTGTGTTAATTCTCTGGAAATATAGTATCTCATCCCCCGTTTTTTATCATTACACTTTGCGAGTACAGAACAACTGTATTTCCATCTCTCAGTTTGGTAGATACTTCTTTAAGGATGCTCCTCCTATTTAAGCTTAGTGTTTTTTATGAGCAAAAGGGTTTTAGATAATGTATGTCTTTCCTAATAATTAGCCCTGTCCACGTAAATGTGTGTGATTACCAACATAAAGCTACTTAAAAAAATCTGAAATGAGCTTTCCAGCATGACTTTCCCAACTATACTGTCAAGCGTCCCATTGTACACAGATCACTTATTTGCAAAACTGTCCAGATTCTTCAACATGCACATTCTGATATCATATTTACACATTTTATTTGGTATATATCATATAAATGACAATCACCATCTCAATAGAATCATCAATTCATTTAACAGTATCTCTTCATGAGTAATACACTTGACATACTCTGCTGTTAAAATAATTTGGTATAGGCACTACTTAGTATTGCACCATCAGTTCTTTGGGTGTCTTGGCTGTGGATTTTTTAGCTATGTATAATGAGTGTAACATGATCATAGAGCCATATCTGCACACACTCATCACTACTGCTCTGTTTTGAAACTACAGATCTTCCTTGCAGTAGTCTTGCTATCTGATGGATATCACGTTACCTGTATGTAATGTAACTTTCAAAAACACAAGCATACTTACTAATCCAAGCCGTATCCTTCATATCTTCAGTCAAATATATATTCACAGCATTATCATTCTTTTAACCAACTACAAACCGAAGTATGACATCTGTAAGTATTAAACCTGAGTATCAAACCAAAGTAAATTCATTGGTATTTTACTAATAGGATGAACATTCTTGTTTTGTAAATGGATGAATGTTATGTGATTCTTTATCATCATTAGTTTTGTTACCCTCACTACCGTTATCTTTTGGTTCTTCAGCATCATGAAAAATATTTGAAAGTTCTGTTCCACACTATCATCACTATGGCAAATTTCTGTGTGGCTTAGATTCTAGCCATTCTCCTCCAATCAGTTATCTTTCAACTCATAATCAATACCTTCTAATATGTTCAGTAACTGATTATCAGCAAATTGTTCATTCTTCCTATTCTTTTTAGTGTTGATTAATTAGCTGCCACTTCCAAGAATGTATATCACAAACAATTTTGTACAAGAAAAAGTTGCAGCCACAAAAATCTGTTCTCCAACACTTTGTTGCCTGTGCACACTCCTATTCTACAGCTGCAAATCTAGACTAAATAATGCACCTTTGAATGTGAAGTATATACAGTTCCGTATAGTAAATGGCACAACTCCAGTAATAAATATAGACTTTGAACAGAAGTCTGTAGCTAAGGTAGAATTTTCAAAAGTTTTAGGTGTGTCCATTGATGAGAGGTTAAACTGGAAGCAGCACATTGAGGGTCTGCTGAAACATCTGAGTCCAGCTACATATACTATTAGGGTTATTGCTAATTTTGGTGATATGAATCTCAGTAAATTAGCTTACTATGCCTACTTTCATTCACTGCTTTCATATGGTATCATATTCTGGGGCAATTCATCATTGAGTAGAAAAGTATTCATTACTCAAAAACGTGTAATCAGAATAATTGCTGGAGCCCACCCACAGTCATCCTGCAGACATCTATTTAAGGATCTAGGGATCCTCACAGTAACCTCACAGTATATATATTTACTTATAAAATTTGTTGTTAATAATCCAGCCCAGTTCAAAAGTAATAACAGTGTGCATAGCTTTAACAACAGGAGAAAGGATGATCTTCACTATTCAGGGTTAAATCTGACTTTGGCACAGAAAGGCGTAAATTATGCTGCCACAAAAGTCTTTGGTCACCTACCAAACAGAATCAAAACCTGACATATAGCCAACTAACATTTAACAATAACCTAAAAGAATTTATAGATGACAACTCCTGCTACTCATTGGCTGAATTTTTAGATATAAATTAAGGGGGGGGGGGGGGGAGTGGGGGAGGGAACTTATACATTTGTATCATGCAATATTTTGTGTAATGTAATATCTTGTACAGACGTCTTTTATTAACCTGACACGTTCCACATCATTACGAAGTGTCGTATTCATGATCTATGGAACAAGTATTAATCTAATATAATCTAATCCAATCCATACTTATCTCAGCCACAATAATTGTTAATGTGTTTGGCATTGTCCTATCATATCATCATGAACACAGTCAGCAGAATTTCAGCTTTTTAACCACCTAATGAATTTTGTATTCTCATTAGTTGTCTTTTAGTTGCGCATGCAGTGTCTGAGGAAGCAAAACTAATGCAACCATATCTGGTTGTTTAGGTGTGAAATGTTTGCTGCCTTTGGTAGGAAGTAGATCCTTATCCTTGAATTATGTGGCCAATGATTTAAGTATCACTTTTCCCTAACTATCTTCTGAGGGCTCACATTCATTTGGCATAATGTTTTTAGTTTGTTTCTTGTTAATAATGCTTCAAATAGTTGTTGTCTTATTCTTGGAGCACTTTATGATATGGACATATGTGTTTCACTTTTCTTAATAATGAACTTGAGGGTTTTACAATGCTGTGGTAAGGAAGTTTCAACTTTTTACTACAGATTGACCTCCTGTTTTGCACTTAGGCATTGCTGAAAGTTAGAATTGGTTCACTGAATTAAATTAATTAACAACAAATCCTTCCATCAATATAATCAAAACATTGTATCGCATTGAAAGCATACAGTTCTGTTAGTCTGGATAGTTAGATTCCAATAACTGTTAGGTTATGTGGTGTGTCCTTCTCATCCTGGAATCTGAATGACTTCCTGCTACTTTCCAACCTTCAGTAGCTAAGCCTTCTTTCCTCCCTGAAGAACCGTCACGAAAGTCCAGAAAGCTAGAAATAGTCCTTTCTCCTCTCTCTGTATTGACAGTGCTTGGAATTATGTCTAAGGAAGTGAAGTATTGGAAAGCAACACAGCCTCTCTGTAATTTAACTTCGGTGTTACTTTCTCATCAGCCATATATGGGAGCCATTATGAAAGTTTCGAAGTATGATACTTTAGGTTCTAATATTTCACTTCTGACATACTGTCTGATAAAACAGTGGTGCACTGAGATTGGGAAGCAGGAGACTAAATGAGACTTGTGATGAAATCTTCTCGGGCTTCCATTCCGGTAACTGCACCAAAAATCTGTGACGTTTTGATGAGTGTCATTCTCATCATTATCTGGAGAAGTGTCGATGGGCTGTGGCCATCCTCTATATATGTAGCTGGTAGCTGGTCAGTGGCGCATGGGGGCTGTCCCACGCCACCACTCCTACTGGCACTGGGCCATTGGTGGGAAGAGGGGGGGGGGGGGGGGGGTGGAGGGTAGCCGCGCAGGAATGGGCGACACCAGCTAGCTTTGAATCGCAGAGCGTTAGCAGCTGAGCACAGTCCCAGTGTATAGCTGCTATTGCAGGGTTCCAGATCAAACTTAAAGAGTAGCCCTCATCCCTGTTGACGAGATTGTCATGTAATCTTAATTTGACTGATTCCTTGATGGTTCTCTCCCAGAAGTCACTGGCTCAGGAATGCATTTTTGTTTCTTCAAATTGGAAGCTGTGTCCCTCATCAAGGCTGTGTTCTGCCAAGGCCCATTTGTCCTTGTTCCTCAGCATTACGCATCTAACATGTTCCTGGCAGCATTGCGAAATGCAGCATTGTGTGTGAGCAATGTACTGGAGCCCAAGCTTGCATGATATACCATATACACCGGGAACCTGTAGCTTCAATTTGTCCTTCACTGAGCCCAGTAACTCTTTCATTTTTAGAGGTGGTCAAAAAATTGCTTTGATGTTGTTTACCTCCATTATTCTTGCAATTTTGACTGTTGGGGGCCCCAATGTAGGGGATAATGGTGACTTTCTTTTCCTCTTCCTCTTTTTTGTGGATGGCTGCGTCACTCTCTTTCTTCCTCAAAGCATGTCTAATGTGTGCTGTGCTGCAACCATTCTGATGAAACACATCCTTAAAGTGCTGCAGCTCAGCTGGAAGGCTGTCTTTGTCACAGATGGCTCTTGCTCTGTGAACCAGTGTCGTTAGAACAGTGTTTTGCGGTGCTGGGGGATGGCAGCTTCAAGCATGGAGATATAGGTCTTTGTGGGTCTTCTTACTGTATACCACATGTCCTAGTATGCTGTCTGCTTTTCTCCTTATAAGAATCTCCAAAAATGGAAGACATCCATCTTGTTCTAACTCCATTGTGAACTGTATGTTTTTGTGAATGCTGTAATGGCGTTCATGGAATTCATTCAGGGTTCACTTCCATGTTCCCACACAATGAATGTGTCATCAACATAATGAAATGTTTAAGTTGTGCTGTTTCCAGTGCCAACTCCATATAGAGATTGGCAATCCCTGGAGCAAGTATTGAACCCATGGCTACCCCATCTAACTGTTCATAATATTCTTGATAGTTTGAGATGGTATGTGATGTTATTTTTAGTGATTCCAGAATCAAGACATATTTACAAGGAACTTGGTAGTATGAGCCCATTTATCAGTATAACATTGCACTCCCTCTAGCCTGGATGCATGCATTGATTCCATTGGGAGGGGGTGTCATAAAGCTGTTGTTTTATCTGCTGAGGTAAGCTGACGTGCAGCTGTTCAACTGGTCTTGATATCCTAGATACTGGCACTGAGATGTAGTTGACATCCAAGGTGGCCCCACAAATTGTCTATTGGGTGGTGGTGGTTGTTAGTGTTTAACGTCCCGTCGACAACGAGGTCATTAGAGACGGAGCGCAAGCTCGGGTTAGGGAAGAATTGGGAAGGAAATCAGCCATGCCCTTTCAAAGGAACCATCCTGGTATTTGCCTGAAATGATTTAGGGAAATCACAGAAAACCTAAATCAGGATGGCCGGAGACGGGATTGAACCGTCGTCCTCCCGAATGCGAGTTTTCTATTGGGGATAGATCTGGGTATCATGCTGGCTACAGCAGTACCTCAACATCATGCAGACAGTGTATAAAGAGCCACATCATGTGGACAACTGTTATCCTGCTGAAAATTGGCACAACACCATTGTTGCTCAAGAGGTAACACACAAGGATGCAGGATGTTGGAGGAGAGGTAACTTAATCAGACCCACCCAAGTCAAACTTGATGAATCCACACACTATTATGCTAGGAGTAACACCAGAGTGGCTCTCCAGATCATTGGAAGAACTCCATCTCTCCCCAGATTGCTGCCAGATTCACTGACAGTGCCCATCCAGACTAGTGCAGAACCACAGTTCATTACTGAATGCAAAGTGACACCATTCAACAGCAGTCCATGCTTCCCAGTCATGACATCACTCAAAAAGCAGCTGTTTGTGTTTTGGTTGTAACCATGGCATACACATGGGATGGCAATTCTCTGATCCATCTGCTGCTAGTCTCTGATCATTCATGTGGGATGGCACAAAATCTTTCTGGAAGTCAGTCAGTCATTCTCGAATGGCAGGCACAGATATGAAGGAGTTAAAATTGCTGATCCTCCTTTGTCATGGTCTGATGTGGTTGAGTGGAACCTTGATGAGAACTACACCTGACTTCCCATTTCCACACAGTTCAACATCTGAATGCCTCCCAAATTGGGATACTGGACAATTTAACAAGCCACCTAAATTGAGTCCCACAATACTGCTCATTTCAAACTCCATCATGTACCAATCATGCTGTCTGACACAAGTATGCAGCAGCTCTAAGTCCTTCATAGGGAGCACCCACCTGACAGTATTCATTCCTCTTACATCCTCTACCAGGCTTAGTAACAACACTAAACATGAACAATATTAATACACTCAGATAGCCGTTCAAACTTTCACAGAGAATTCCAATTGTAATCATTAACATACCTGCTGATTACAATGACATTTGACCATCTCTTCTAAGTGCTTCACTTTCTTTGTCATGCTATGCATACATGGTATTTTTAGAAGTCTTTCATTACTAATCTGTGAAAGTTTTGAAATACCAAACTACTTATCACTGTATGGGCTGTGATATTCCAGTCCATGAGACACCAGGTTTTATTACCAACATCATGGAGCTGGGAAAGAAACACTTTCATATCATGACTTTAACTTCAGGAGTGGATTAAATAAGTGTGAAAGGGAATATGCAACAGGGGTTTAAAAAAATCCTTATGATGAAACAGACATTCAGTGGTTGTAAAAATTCTGAAGAGGCAGAACTTCTTCAGAAGCTAAGGACTGGACATCTGACAATTGCAGTTATGCAATTGTTTGTGAAAATTGCATTGTTATGGGAAAACTTGTGAGGGGTAAAAACCATGTAGTGATACTTAACCCTTGAGTGAGCACACCATTTTTCACAACACAAGCGGGCATCTGGTGCACTTCGTGCATATGTAGAGAATGGCTACCTTTATGTTATCTAGGTAAATATATGTATGAGCAAAATCACACTTTGATCTTAGTTTAATTAAACAATGATAAAATAAACTTATTTGATATGAGCTAAAGCAGTATTTAACTAAACATTTATGAGATAAACTTTCATTATATCATTCTGCTGCCACAGACAGTTATTACCAAAGAGTAATATACCACTCAAGGCATTAGAAAATGCATTTGCATGAGATGTTAGTCAGCCAATTATTCAATTACTAATTATCTCATGGCCTCATGATTGTGCTGCTAGCTCACAATCAGGTCATTTTCTTGCATGCATAGTAAATTTTTTCTCCCCTAGCTTGCTGTTTACTTTTTATTACTGCTGCTCACTTAGAAAAATGACAGCACAACTTATTACTGTGTTAGTTGAAGGAATAGTGGCTGACTAGGTATGGGCTCACAGTTGTGAAACAATAACAAAATGGTGCAACACCGTTTTGTTTGTGTTTGGTGCACTTTATACATAGTTGCAACCAGTCAGGGGATAACTTCATCGAAGTGGCACTATGATTGCTTAAGCAGCTTTATCAAATTCTGTCACTTACAAAAAAACGTACTTAAAACAATGATACTGATGATAAAACTTAGTTTTTTCATTTTGATACAGAAATTGAGCATTACTTAATGGTGTGCATCTTTTACCAAGAAACTCACCTGACAGGCACACAAAAAGAAATGAAAATTTTGATAGCTCTCAGTCGAAACCTCGGATGAGCTAGAATATACAAACACTGTAATGTTGCAGATGGGACTGTACATAGTAAACAGATCAACAGCAAATGTTTTGGAGATACCATTAATTGATGTTATGTATGCATATTCCATAAAATTTCTGTGTGGAATCTGGTTTATTTCAAAATATTGAGTATTTCAAATTTGTTACTCAGAAACATCAAAGCAAATTCTGTCATCAAAATCAAGTGAACTGATAAATTTCAGTAATACATTTAATTATGTTTTACTTTAACAATGTTGAAAGTAAATGTTGACTCTGTTGTAAAATATAAATACAAGTACGGTGGAGTCCATGAGGAATTAAAATTGCAATAATATAGGAAATTATGGGAAAGAGAGGAGGCGGAAATTAAGGAAATTATCATCTGGGAAGAGATGCTAGGAGAGAATCACAGTGGAATGATGGATGTAGGAACTAAGTAGAGAACATGAAAACAGGAACAGATCATGGAAATGAAATAACAGAAGATTTAACAACAGTAGGTATGAGACTGGGGCAATGGTCAGGTATATTAGGGGATTGTCCCTCTGGCAGCCTGTCAATTTGGGGCCAGAAAAAACAGACAGAAAAGATTATGAAAGGATGAGAAACTTTGGAGCATACGGGCAGCAAGACAGAGACTGATATGAACTGAATAGTCTATATTCTGATAGGAAATTTTGGAGTCCACAAACGTTGTTATGCATAGAAAATTGGGATAAGTTAATCACAGTGTGGAAGTAGAACTATATACAAAATCAATAACGAATCTTTGCAATGTATCAAGTAACAATGTTTTAGTGGGAGAAGAGATAACTGATAATTTTTTTTATAAATTTGGGTTACATAAGTTGCTGATTAAGGTTACAGATGTTGTAGTGGTTTTCGATCCAAAGACTGGTTTAATGCATCTTCTCTATGTTCCACTCTTCAGCTCCAAATAACTCCTGCAACCTACAATCCTTCTCAATCTGCTTACTGTATTCATCCCTTAGTCTCCCTCTATGATTTTATCCCCCGCACCCCACCCCCATACGGTAGTTATGTGGTCTACTGTGACGTCACTTGGGATTCGTGACATCACATACAAAAGAAACTTTACACACACAGATTATATATAAGGAAACATTCAACATGGGAAAAATATATCTAAAAACAAAGGTGATGTGACTTACCAAACAAAAACGCTGGCAGGTGGATAGACACACAAACAAACACAAACATACTCACAAAATTCAAGCTTTCACATCCAACGGTCGCTTCTTCAGCAAAGAGGGAAGGAGGGGGAAAGACGAAAGGATCTGGGATTTAAGAGAGCGATGATAAGGAGTCATTCCAAACCCGGGAGTGGAAAGACTTACCTTAGGGGGAAAAAAGACAGTAATACACTTGCACACACACACACACACACACACATATCCATCTGCACATACACAGACACAAGCAGACATTTTCAAGTATGTCTGCTTGTTTCTGTGTATGTGCAGATGGATATGTGTGTGTGTGCGTGTGTATACCTGACCTTTTTTCCCCCTAAGGTAAGTCTTTCCGCTCCCGGGATTGGGATGACGCCCTACCCTCTCCCTTAAAACCCACATCCTTTCATCTTCCCCTCTCCTTCCCTTTCCCTCTTTCCTGAAGAAGCCACCGTTGGTTGCGAAAGCTAGAATTTTGTGTGTATGTTTGTGTTTGTTTGTGTATCTATCGACCTGCCAGCAGTATATATATATATATATATATATATATATATATATATATATATATATATATATATATATCTGCTTGTGTCTGTGTATGTACGAATGGATATGTGTGTGTGTGTGTTTGCGAGTGTACACCTGTCCTTTTTTTCCCCTAAGGGAAGTCTTTCCGCTCCCGGGATTGGAATGACTCCTTACCCTCTCCCTTAAAACCCACATCCTTTCGTCTTTCCCTCTCCTTCCTGAAGAAGCAACCATCGGTTGCGAAAGCTAGTAATTCTGTGTGTGTGTTTGTGTGTTTTGTTCATGTGCCTGTCTGCCGGCGCTTTCCCACTTGGTAAGTCTTGCAGTCTTTGTTTTTAATATATATATATATATATATATATATATATATATATATATATATATATATATATATATATATATCTGCTTGTGTCTGTGTATGTGCGGATGGATGTGTGTGTGTGTGTGCGAGTGTACACCTGTCCTTTTTTTCCCTTAAGGGAAGTCTTTCCGCTCCCGGGATTGGAATGACTCCTTACCCTCTCCCTTAAAACCCACATCCTTTCGTCTTTCCCTCTCCTTTCTGAAGAAGCAACCATCGGTTGCGAAAGCTAGTAATTCTGTGTGTGTGTTTGTGTGTTTTGTTCATGTGCCTGTCTGCCGGCGCTTTCCCGCTTGGTAAGTCTTGGAATCTTTGTTTTTAATATATTTTTCCCATGTGGAAGTTTCTTTCTATTTTATTTACATCATCATTAATTTGAACCCAACAATTACGTCTGTTATTGTCTCTGTTGCATTTCGAAATCTTCTCTATCGTCTTACTTTCTCTTTTCGTTTGTACAGGCCTTTAAATATGTCTGCTTGTGTCTGTGTATGTGCGGATGGATATGTGTGTGTGTGTGCGAGTGTACACCTGTCCTTTTTTTCCCCTAAGGGAAGTCTTTCCACTCCCGGGATTGGAATGACTCCTTACCCTCTCCCTTAAAACCCACATCCTTGTGTCTTTTCCTCTCCTTCCTGAAGAAGCAACCATCGGTTGCGAAAGCTAGTAATTCTGTGTGTGTGTTTGTGTGTTTTGTTCATGTGCCTGTCTGCCGGCGCTTTCCCACTTGGTAAGTCTTGGAATCTTTGTTTTTAATATATATATATATATATATATATATATATATATATATATATATAAACGAAGATGATGTGACTTAATTAATGAAACACTTGCAGGTCAATAGATGTAATGGGTTGATGGGTTGAAGGTGTTGATCTACGTAGGCAGAGATACGTTCTGTGGGGGCTTGGTAACCATCTACAATTGGGAGGCCGGGATGATTGGGTTTGTGAATTTTAGGAAGAACGTAGGGGTGCGGGCTGTCAGTGGGGTCAGGAGGTTGATGGAGTCAGGTGAAAGGTTTTGTAGGGGGCCTAAGGTTCTGAGGATTCCTTGAAGCTCCTCCTGGACATCAGGAATGGGATTACCTTTGCAAACTTTGTATGTGGTGTTGTCTGAAAGCTGGCGCAGTCACTCAGCCACATACTCCCGATGATCAACTACCACGGTCGTGGAACCCTTGTCTGCCGGAAGAATGACGGTGGACTGGTAAGCCTTCAGATCACGGATAGCTTGGGCTTCAGCAGTGGTGATGTAGGGAGTAGGATTAAGGTTTTTTAAGAAGGATTGAGAGGCAAGGCTGGAAGTCAGAAATTCCTGGAAGGTTTGCAGAGGGTGATTTTGAGGAAGAGGAGGTGGGTCCCACTGTGATGGAGGACGGAACTGTTCCAAGAAGGGTTCAATTTGGATAGTGTCATGGGGAGTAGGATCATTAGGAGTAGGATTAGGAACATTTTTCTTTGTGGCAAAGTGATACTTCCAGCACAGAGTACGAGTGTAGGACAGTAAATCTTTGGCAAGGGCTGTTTGGTTGAATCTGGGAGAATTTCTGACTTCCAGCCTTGCCTTGCCTCTAATAGTTTGGTAATATTCACACCTTTCAGCACCTGCTTTCTTTGGAATTGGTATATATTCTTCTTGAAGTCTGAGGGTATTCCACCTGTCTCATACATCTTATTCACCAGATGGAAGTGGTTTGTCATGGCTGGTTCTCACACGGCACCTGTTGTTCTGATAGAATGTTGTCTACTGCTGGGGCCTTTTTCAACTTAACACTCCACTGTTCTGTCAAATTATTCTCACATATCATGCCTCCCATCATATCTTCATCAGCCTTCTTGTCCTGTTTCTATAATACTGCCTGCGAGTTCAACTCACTTTTATGCAATGTCTATGTACTCCTGATGTGCATATAGCTTCTTCTCCTTTCTCCAAAGGCCTCTTTAATTTTATTGTAGCTGGTGTATATCTTTCCCCCAAATCCTTATATTTTTTCTGTAGCCATTACTGCTTAGCCATTTTACACTTTCTGTTACTCCAATTTTTGAGTTTTTTGTATTACCTTTCACCTGCTTAATTAACTGCATTTTATATTTCTCCTTTCAATTGTAAAATTAAAAATCTCCTGTCTTACCAAAGGATTTCTCCTTAGCCTTGATTTTTTTACCTATTTGATTCCTCTATTTCCTTCATTATTTCATCTCTCAAAGCTACCCATTTCTCTTCTACTGTATCCCTTCTCCTGTTCTTGTCATTTGTTGCCTAAGCTCCTTCTGATGCTCTCAGCAATCTCTGGTTATTTCAACTTATCTGGATCCCATCTCCTTAATTTCCTATCTTTTTTTGCAATTTCTTCTGTTTTTAATTACAGTTCACAACAAATAAGTCATGTTCACAGTCCACACCTCCCCAAGAAATGACTGAAAGTTTAATATCTCGTTCAAAAATCTCTGTCCTACAATTACATTATCAATCTGAAACCTTCCGGTATCATCAGGTCTCTTCTACATGTACAAGCTTCATTCATGGTTCTTAAACCAGGTGTTAGTGATAATTAAACTGTACTCTGTTGAAAATTCTACCAGGTGGCTTCCTCTTCATTACTTTCCCCCCAGTCCACATTCACCAACAGTTTTTCCTGCTATTAATTTTCAGTCACAAATCACTATTAAATTTTCATATTCCTTGTTGTTGTTGTTGTGGTTTTCAGTCCTGAGACTGCTTTTATGCAGCTCTCCATGCTACTCCATCCTGTGCAAGCTTCTTCATCTCCCAGTACCTACTACAACCTACATCCTTCTGAATCTGCATAGTGTATTCATCTCTTGGTCTTCCTCTACATTTTTACCCTCCACGCTGCCCTCAAATACTAAATTTGTGATCCCTTCATGCCTCAGAACATGTCCTACCAACTGATCCATTCTTCTAGTCAAGTTGTGCCACAGACTTCTCTTCTCCCCAATCCTATTCAATACCTCCTCATTAGTTATATGATCTACCCATCTAATCTTCAGCATTCTTCTGTAGCACCACATTTCAAAAGCTTCTATTCAATTCTTGTCCAAACTAATTATTGTCCATGTTTCACTTCCATACATGGCTATGCTCCACACAATTTTTTTTTCAGAAACGACTTCCTGACACTTAAATCTATACTCAACGTTAACAAATTTCTCTTCTTGAGAAACGCTTTCCTTGCCATTCCCACTCTACATTTTATATACTCTCAACTTTGACCATCATCAGTTATTTTCCTACCCAAATAGCAAAACTCCTTTACTACTTTAAGTGTCTCATTTCCTAATCTAATTCCTTCAATATCACCCGACTTAATTCGACCACATTCCATTATCCGCATTTTGCTTTTGTTGATGTTCATTTTATATCCTCCTTTCAAGACGCTGTCCATTCCGTTCAACTGCTCTTCCATGTCCTTTGCTGTCTCTGACAGAATTACGATGTCATCAGCAAACCTTGTTCTCCATGGATTTTAATACCTTCTCTGATTATTTCTTTTGTTTCCTTCACTGCTTGCTCAATATACAAATTGAGTAACATCGGGGATAGGCTACAAACCTGTCTCACTCCCTTCCCAGCCACTGCTACCCTTTCATGCCCCTCGACTCTTATAGCTGCAATCTGGTTTCTGTACAAATTGTAAATAGCCTTTTGCTCCCTGTACTTGACCCCTGCCACCTTCAGAATTTGAAAGAGAGTATTCCAGACAACATTGTCAAAAGCTTTCTCTAAGTCCACAAACGCTAGAAAAGTAGGTTTGCCTTTCCTTAATCTAGTTTCTAAGATAAGTCGTAGGGTCAGTTTTGCCTCATTTGTTCCAATATTTCTACGGAATCCATACTGATCTTCCCCGACGTCGGCTTCCACCAGTTTTTCCATTCATCTGTAAAGAATTCACATTAGTATTTTGCATCCGTGACTTCTTAAACTGATTGTTCAGAAATTTTCACATCTGTCAGCACCTGCTATCTTTGTGATTGGTATTATTATATTCTTGAAGTCTGAGGGTACTTCGCCTGTCTCATACATCTTGCTCACCAGATGGTAGAGTTTTGTCAGGACTGGCTCTCCCAAGGCCATCAGTAGATCTAAAGAAATGTTGTCTACTCCCGGGGCTTTGTTTCGACTCAGGTCTTTCAGTGCTCTGTCAAGCTCTTCATGCAGTATCATATCCCCCATTTCATCTTCATCTATATCCTCTTCCATTTCCTTAATATCGTCCACAAGTACATCATCCTTGTACAGATGCTCTATACGCTTCTTCTACCTTTCTGCTTTCCCTTCTTTGCTTATAACTGGGATTCCATCTGAGCTCTTGATATTCATAAAAGTTGTTCTCTTTACTCCAAAGGTCTCTTTAATTTTCCTGTAGACAGTATCTATCTTACCCTAAGTGAGATAAGCCTCTACATCCTTACATTTGTTCACTAGCCATCAATGCTTAGCCATTTTGCTCCTCCTGTCGATCTCGTTTTTGAGACATTTGTATTCCTTTTTGCCTGCTTCACTTACTGCATTTTTATATTTTCTCCTTTCATCAATTAAATTCAATATTTCTTCTGTTACCCAAGGATTTCTACTAGCCCTCGTCTTTTTACCTACTTGATCCTCTGCTGCCTTCACTACTTCATCCCTCTGAGCTACCCATTCTTCTTCTACTGTATTTCTTTCCCCCATTCCTGTCAATTGTTTTGTTATTCTCTCCCTGAAACTCTGTACAACCTCTGGTTCTTTCAGTTTAACCCGGTCCGATTTCCTTAAATTCCCACCTTTTTGCAGTTTCTTCAGTTTTAATCTGCAGCTCATAACCAATAGAGTGTGGTCAGAGTCCACATCTGCCCCTGGAAATGACTTACAATTTAAAACCTGGTTCCTAAATCTCTGTCTTACCATTATATAATCTATCTGATATCTTTTAGTATCTCCGGGGTTCTTCCATGTATACAACCTTCTTTCATGATTCTTGAACCACGTGTTAGCTATGATTATGTTATGCTCTGTGCAAAATTCTATCAGGCGGCTTCCTCTTTCATTTCTTAGCCCCAGTCCATATTCACGTCGTATGTTTCCTTCTCTTCCTTTTCCTACTACTGAATTCCAGTCACCCATGACTATTAAATTTTCGTCTCCCTTCACTATCTGAATAATTTCTTTTATTTCATCATACATTTCTTTAATTTCTTCATATGCACAGCTAGTTGGCATATAAACTTGTACCACTGTTGTAGGTGTGGGCTTCATGACTATCTTGGCCACAACAATGTATTCACTATAGTGTTTGTAGTAGCTTACCCGCACTCCTATTTTTTTATTCATTATTAAACCTACTCCTGCATTACCCCTATTTGATTTTGTATTTATAACCCTGTATTTGCCTGACCACAAGTCTTGTTCATCCTGCCAGCAAACTTCACTAATTCCTTCTATATCTAACTCTAAACTATGCATTTTCCTTTTTAAATTCTCTAACCTACCTGCTCGATTAAGGGATCTGACATTACATGGTCCGATCCATGGACAGCCCGTTTTGTTTCTCCTGATAACGAAGTCCTCCTGAGTAGTCCCCGCCCAGAGAACCATATGGGGGACTATTTTACCTTCAGAATATTTTACCCAAGAGGACGTCATCATCATTTAACCATACAGTAAAGATGTAGTTTCCCCTTGCTTTCAGCTGTTTGCAGTACCAGCACAGCAAGGCTGTTTTGGTTAGTGTTACAAGGCCAGATCAGTCAATCATCCAGACTGTTACCCCTGCAACTATTGAAAAGGCTACTGCCCCTCTTCAGGAACCAAACATTTGTCTAACCTCTCAACAGATACCCCTCCATTGTGGTTGCACCTACGGTACGGCTATCTGTATCGCTGAGGCACACAAGACTCTCCACCAACGGCAAGGTCCATGGTTCTTCGGTGGAGGGTGTCATCTTCCTTAACTATCTGAATAATTTATTTTATCTCATCACACATTTCTTCAATCTATTAATCATCTTTAGAGATAGCTGGAATATAAATTGTATTACTGTGCTGGTTGAGAGCTTTCGGTCTGTCTTGACTACAATAATTTGTTCACAAAGTTGTACGTAGTACAAGGTTTGCCCAGAAAGTAAGGCACCACACATTTTTCTTCAACAATTCTTTATTGAACATAATGAGAATTACACACACAAAAGAATGGTGTTTTATCTACACACCCTATTTTTCCATCCTGTTCTATTGCCTTCCTCCAGTGTGAAACAAGGGCATGTATGCCATGTCGGAACCAATCCTTGTCCTGGCGATAGGGGCAGTGCTTCACTGTGTGAATCACCTCCAGGTTGTCGTCAAAATGTCTTCCATGAATGGCATCCTTCTATGGCTGAAAACAAGTGGACGTCTGAGTGTCTAGGTCACGGATGTCAGGTATGACTGCCGTGGATGGTCTCTCTGCCCACTGTAAATTGTGGAGCTCTGCCAAACTGCCTGCTGAAGACCTCACCCTCCATGCCCAGCAACTACCTGTACTTCTGTTGACAGCAGATGCTCCATAGATTTTCCACAAGTGTTTGTGAATATGCCACACAGTTTCTTTCTCTGCAGTGAGAAATTCAATGGCAGCACATTGCTTGTAATGTGCATCACCTACAGACACCATTTTGAAACTGTCCTGCAGCTAAGCTTTATGTCAAAAGTGAACAAAACATGGTGCACTTACTCAGGAGACTTCAGATAATACATATGTAACAATTTTGCATTTGTAGCATTATTTCCAGTGGAGGAAAAAAAGTGGTGCATTTCTTTCTGGGCAACCTGTATAACTCACCCGTTGAGCCATGCACAGATCGTGTTCATGCCATTTATTGTTTGTCATCTTCTATTACTGTACTGCTGCCTCGTTTTCTTATTCCATTCACTGGCATCACTGCCTTCCTGCGTTAACTGGCCGTGAACAGCAGCAGCAGCACGTATCAATAAGTGCACTATCGTACCACCTCTGGAGCGACCAATAGTACGTCTGGGTTATCGTTTGTCTGGTAGTCGGTTGGAGGCTGAATAGCAGTGCAGTCGGGACACAGCAGCAGTGAAGTCGGGGATGGAGCGCCAGTGAGGTGCCAACAGCCAGTGCTCGCCGACCAATGGCGACACACATTTACTGTCCGATGGAGGGAGAATGGACAGGACAACTGGTTGTTCAGTTGGTCGTCTCATTAGCTAATGTATATTTTGTCCTTTCACTGTTTCTAGGCCTGGGCAGTTCGTCAGTTGGTGTGGAGCAGTGAGTAAATCTACTCAGATCATTGTTTGTCTAGTACCGTGCTCTGTGGAATTTAAATCCCCTACAGACGTCATGTATATTAAAGACCCATAGAGGTCTCAGCACCATCGCTCCATAAGCTGTGGTGGCATGCACCTCCTGGCCCGCATTGAGAGTGAGGGCGCCACAATGAAACATGTGGTTGCAGCGGCCAATAGCGGCGTTTCCGATAGAGTACTTAAATGCCTGCCTGTCGATCAGCCTAGCACTCTAACCTTGCGTATGTCTCAGGACTTACCGCCTTGCATTAGAAAGCGTACGTGGATGTGGTTGTCTTGTTTGGGTTTCTAGACTCTGTTGTCTATTCTTGTTGTTGCTGTAAGATCCTTCGTTGGTCGTGTCTGTCTTCTCCCATTGTGTTGTTGTTCGCGGGCCGCACCGTGGGTCCCACCGTGTCGCCATTACAACATTTTGCGACGAGGTAAACGGTGGTCGTTGTTGGTATGGAGGCGAAGTTGGTCTGTCTGCCGAAGCAACAGCAGCAGCTCATACAACAGCAGCAGCTCCAGTTAGACATCTTACAAAAGTCGCTGTAGTTGCTAACAGATAAGGTCGATGCCTGGAACACTTTACCACGACCGCTTCAGAGTCCTTTGGTGTCCGATGCTTTCCCATGGCCGCCGTCGTTTCCACCCTTTAATGACGCTAACGAGGACTGGGAAACCTACTTACATTAGCTGAAACAACATTTCATGGCTTTTCAAGTCACGGACGACTCCTTGCAGCAGTCATTGTTTTTGTCTTGGGCCTCCCCGGACACGTTCTTCTTCTCCGCAAGTTGGCCCCGTTGTCCGATCCTGTGGCTCTTTCTTTCCAGGAGATCTGCCTTTTGCTGACAAACCATTATTCCCAACGCTACAATGTGGTCACCTCTCGGCTGGAGTTCCACCAGTACCATAAACAGCCTGGTCAATCGTATCATTCGTGGGTCAGGGTCTCAGCTGTCGATGCATTTTTACGTGCAACAATCAGCAGTGTAAGGCTTTGTATGCAAACTCCCAGATCTGGGATTTGATGGTTAAGCTGGCTCGCGATCCTGAGGTCAGTACTGCGGCGCTGAACTCGACAACTCCTCCTTGGGAGAGATTCTCTGCATTGCCCCCTCCTTGGAAATTGCTCAAGCGGCTATGGCGCGACCGCAAGTGGCGGCGATTGCGGCGTCACGGAGGGTTCCGCTCTCGCGACGTCGACGTGGCCCGGCTGACAGAGGCCAGCGCTGTCGGAACTCCTCGTTGTCCGACGTCTCTACGCCATCAGTATCTTCGGTCGCCCCTCGTCATCTGTCGCCCCTTGTCGTACACTTTCATCTTGCCCACAGTGCTTTACTGCACATTCGCGGGCTGATTGTCCCCACCGCTAGAAAACGTGCACGCTGTGTAACAAGGAGCGTCACATCCGATCAGTCTGTCATAGTTGCTCGACTAGCTCCAGTCCTGCCCCTCCTGGCCTCAAGATACAGTCCTCTCCAAAGGACGACCCATTGGTTCGGAAGCTTTTCCTCATGCTCTGCATTTTCACTGAGGATGTAAGTTTTCAGGTCGACACTGGGGTCACCGTCTCCTTGATTAATATGATGACATATACCCGGCTGGGCTCTTCTGCATTGTGCCCTCTCTCTCACTGTTTGGTCGCCTCCGGAGACGGTTCCATTCCCCTTCGTGGGCAGTTTGTCGTCCAGGCGACATACAGGTGTGTTCCCCGGCTCCATACCCTCTTTTTCGTCGACCACCCGTCGGCTTTCAATATATTTGGCCTGGATACGTTTCAACTGTTTGGCTTTTCAATTTCCGACGAAGTGAAGTCGTTTCCACGGCTCTTTGCTTTCAGGACTTGGACGATCTGTGCTCCACTTTCGCTGTTTTCACCGGATCTCGGATGTGCTTCCGGCTTTCAGGCGCACATCACCCTACGGTCAGATGCACAGCCTTGCTTTATCTGGGCCCGGCCCCTTCCGGCGGTCTTACAGCCAGCGGTCAAGCAGAAACTTGATCGGCTCCAGCCCGCTGGCGTGCTGGAGCCTGTCACTTACAGTGCATGGACGACAACACTGGTGGTCATACGAAAACCCAATGGGTCCCTTCGGCTGTGTGGGGACTTCAGCTCTACAGTCAATGTTCAGTCCCTTGTTGACACTTACCCCATTTCCCGACAGGAAGACGTTCTTGCCAAGCTTGGCGGGGGAGAGTATTTTTCTAAGATCAATCTGGCTGCGGCATATCACCAGTTGCCCTTGGATGCCGAATCTCCGAACATCATGGTTATCAACACGCCTTTCGGATTGTATGAGTACTAGAGCCTTCCCTTTGGTGTCTCTTCGTCGACGGCCATTTTCCTGCGATTCCTGGAGCAGCTTACACAGCCCATCCCTGCCTGTGTGAATTATCTGGATGACATCTTGGTCACCGGGCGTCCCCGCCAGGAAAATTTGCAATTCCTCAGCGCCTTATTTCACGCTCTGCAGTCTGCTGGTTTATGCTGTCGTGTAGACAAGTGTTGTTTTTTTTCTTTTTAATCGAAAGTGGAATACTTAGGCCACTGGCTTAGCAAAGATGGCATTCGTCCTTTAGGTCGTAATGTCGCGGACATTGAGGCCCTTCCTCGTCCCAAAGACTTATCTGAGCTCCAGGTGTTTTTGGGCAAGGTTACTTATTACTTAAAGTTCTTGCCCCAGGCCGCCTCCATCACTTGCGTCACAAAGGGGTACCTTTTGATTGGACTCCTGCCTGTGACCAGGCTTTTCTCCATTTGAAGGCGACGCTGAAGTCTGCCCCTTGTCTTACCCCCTTTTCTCCGGATGGCCCCTCGGTTGTGGCAGTTGATGCATCGGCGTATGTCATTGGGGCCATCCTTGTGCACCTGGATGCCGATGGCTCCGAACAGCCCATCGCCTATGCCTCTAAGACATTGCCCCAGCACAACGGAACTACTCCCAGATTGAAAAGGAGGCTCTGGCGATCGTGTTCACTGTCCATGAATTTCACACCTACCTCTTTGGGGCAAATTTCACCCTCCTGAAGGACCATAAACCCTTGGTAGCACTTTTCGGACCCCACTCTCACTTTCCAGAGCGGATGGCTCAACGTCTCCAGCGCTGGGCATTGCTTTTACATAATCATGCTTCCACCATCCGGTATAAGCCCTCTGTACACAATGCTACTGCGGACACTTTGTCGCGTCTCCCAGTGCGCCCCGATCCTGCCTTTGACCACAGGAGGTCCTCGCCTTCCACGTTTATTCCACCCACCAGCATGCACTGGACAGTCTTCCTCTTATGGTTGCTCACATTGCTGTTGCTACCTGCCGCGACCCTGTCTTGCAGCAGGTTCTCAACTGCATGGTCCATGGGTGGCCATCCTAAATCACTCGTCGGATGCAGTCCGATTTCAGCCCCTGGCGCCACCTGTCCCACAGGCTCTACATGATCAATGATGTCCTTCTGTTGGCCACGGAGTCATATGCCCATCAGGTGGTCATCCCTCCAGCATTGCAGCTTTAGGTGCTCAGTTTGTTACACCGCAGACACTGGGGTATGTCCTGTATGAAAGTTTTGGATTGCCAGCATGTGTATTGGCCTGGCATCAATGGCGATATTGAGAGCCTGGTCCGTGGGTGCACTGTCTGTGCATGTCACCAGGCAAGCCCCCTCAGTCATTTGCACCCGGCCTCTGCCTTGCCGGCCCTGGGATCGCATCCATGTCGACTTCGCGGGCCCGTTTTTAGGATCCATGTGGTTACTCATCATTGATGCCCACTCCAAATACCCACATCTTGTCCTAATGGCATCCACCACCACAGAGGCTACACTCGTGGCCCTGGCCCAGGTCTCACCATCGAGGGTCTGCCAGACACATTGGTCTCTGATAAATGTCCCCAATTCACAGCATCCTTTGTCAGGCCAACGGTATCAATCATATCCATAGCCCACCTTTCATCCAATGGCGCGACAGAAAGGCTTGTCTGCACTTTTAAACAACTGTTGACTAAGGCGGTTGAGACATCTCCAACAACATTGGCCCTCACCCTGTTTTTGGGCACCTATCGCACTAAGCCCATTGACGAACACAGTTTGTCAGAGCTCCTTCATGGGCGACAATTGCAGACCTGCTCCATTTACTGATGCCATACTCCTCCCACCCCCACTCCCAGCCCTCGCAGTGGTACACCCCTGGCACTGCTAGTCTAACCTTGTGTACATCTCAGGACTTATTGCCTCGAAATAGACAGCATATTCACTTGTGTGTTTTCTTTACGAGTGGACCTGGATGTCTTGTTTGGGTTTCTTGACTGTGTTGTCTTTTCTTGTTGCTGACATAAAGTCCTTCATTAGTGGTGTCCATCATCTCACATTGTGTTGTTGTTCACGGACTAGTCCATGGGTCCCACCACATTTCCGTCACTTCAACCTCGCGAATGTTCTAGTCGCCATTACAAAATTTTGGTCAGGGCTGCTGGCATATCTAAGTGTGGCTGGAGTGTGTGGTTCTGTTCCCATTGCTACAAGGTCAGTGGCTCACCAATCCAGGACCCGAAAATTGAGTTTTGACTTATTCTACCAGCAAGTCATGACTGCTCACATTGTGTAATTTGGATTTTGTTGTAGGCTATTGAGACATTACTGCAAGCAACAACGTGTGTTTTCAAGTTGGCAAATTTTAGCCACCCTCTGGTGGATTTTAACTGTACTTGGTTATTTTGAATTGTAGTGCACCAGCGGAATCTTCTGCCTTCTGTCCGTTACTGTTCTTGTTACCTGCCAGTGGTGTAAATTCAGGCAGTGTATTTTCTTCATCGTGTTGTTGCTGTCCAGCACACTGTCTAGTTTGACAGCTCAATATGTAATTGGTTGTGGGCACCAATGCTTTCTACGTTGTTCCATTGAACTCCCTGTAGTGTGCTGGTCAGGTGAAGTGGAATTATCTTGTTGGTAGGTCTGTTGACTGTCTGTCAGTTGGGTTGTTGTTGGATTGAGAATAGTTGGGCCAACTGCCTGTCTCACTTAAGCGAGGGTTAGGTTTGAATTCCAGGCCAACCCTCGGAAACTTCTGACTGCTGTTGGGTGTACTGCCTTTTCTTATTTGTTCTTGTTGTTTGTATTTGTATGGCTTTTAGACAGTTTCTAAATTTAGGCTGTTTTGCCCTTAAGGTGTAAGATTATTTGGGTCTCCAGCCTAATTAAAAAACTGTTTTAAGATAAGGCCTTTCAGCCTTTCAAAAATTTATTTTGGTATGAGTCTTAAGTGATGGGCCTTCAGACAATTTTTAAATTAAAGTTGTTTTGCTGTTAAGGTGTCAGATTGCATGGGCCTTCAGCGTAATTGAAGGAACTGATTTAAGGTAAGGCCTTCTGCCTTCTAAATTTCTGATTGTGGTTTGACTCTTAAGTTCATGGCTTTTAGCCGATTTTAAATTAAAGTGGTCTTGCCCTTAAGGCATGAGATTGTATAGCGCATTCAGCCAGTATTTAAGTTCCAAAAATTAATTATATGTCTTTTATTTTTTATTATAATTATTTTGCTTGGCTCTTGTAGTGTTTGGTCAAGTAAATAAAGTTGTATGTTTGAGTGTAACTGACAGCTGCTTATTTTGGCCTCCTTCCCCAACTGAAACTACCCGTCCTGTCCTGCAGGTTTAGTAGGGCGTCTCACCCGAATTCCTATTTTCTCATTCATTATTAAACCAACTCCTGCATTATCCCATATTTAATTCTGTGTTTATAGCCAAGCATTCACCTGACCAGAAGTCCTATACCAACTGCAATTGAACTTCACTAATTACTGCAACGTTTAACAGTAACCTATCAATTTACCTTGCCCCTTCTCAAATTTTATAACCTACCTGCCATCTAAGAGATCTAACATTCTACACTTCAATCCATAGAACACCAACCGAGACTGTTGCTCCTGCAACTACTGAAAAGGCTGCTGCCCTGCTTCAGGAACCATACATTTTTCTGACATCTAAACAGATATCCCTCCATCCCTCTGTTGTGACTGCACCTATGGTACAGCTATTGGTATTGCTGATGCACACAAACCTATCCACCAATGGCTAGGTCCATAATTCATGGGAGGAGCAATTTCAGATACAAAATGTTAATTTAGTGATTCTGATGTTGAAGCTGGTGAACTTGGCAATCATGTAACTATGGGGGAAGAACCTATGTTAGGTAATAATAGTGATAAGAGTGTAGGGTAGACAATTACAGTGGGATTAGTGAGGAAGATGTGACACTCAGTAGCAGTGAGAAAAAATAAAGATACTGAAGATAGGATAGGAAGTCAGAATTAGATGGTATGATTAATGTGGAGGTCGAAGGTGAAACGTTTGAGGAAGGTATTTATGGTGGCAGCTGTGAAGATATTCAGGAAGGTCAGAACTGTGATACAGAGGTGCATGTAAGTGAAATTTTACTGGGTGATATCTGTAAAACTGTAAGCTCTTGTGACGATGAAAGAAAGTATGCAAAATGTATAAGTAATGAAATTTTAATGGTAGCTTGGAGTCATTATGATAATGAGAGTTGTGATAGTGGAATATAAGATATGCTGAAAAAGGTATGTGAAAATTTGTACCCAGAATTGTGGAAAGAAGCAAGAAATGATGCAGGAACTTAGGAAAAACTGGTATGTCCATAAGTGTCGTGCAACCGAAAGTAGAAACACACACAAACAAAGATGGGGCGAAAGCTGTGGGATTTAAAGAAACTGATAAATATCTTTTGTAGAAAGCAGAAAACAAAGATGATTGTAATATGCAAGGAAGTCTATTTATATTCATATTGAAAGTGATAATTGGGACAGTAGCAGTCTGGCACAGGGAGTACAATATGTAGTGTCTGAAAAATTAAGAGATGGAACTAAACACAGTCAACATTTTTTTGAGTTACCTTTAATATGTCCAAAGATTAGAGGAACTACTGGATGACATAGTAAAATTATGAAGTGACAATATTACTGTCAATATAATATAATTGGGTAGTTAAAAAAATCTATTCACCAAACGGCAGCAGGAAACACAAATACAAAGATATAAACGTTTGCAAGCTTTTGGAGCCTATGGCTCCTTCTTCTGGCAGAAAATTTGAAGTGGAAGGGCAAGGGGTGAAGGAAAAGGACTGGTCAGGTTTAGTAAAAGGGGTAGAATTCAGAAAAGTCACCCAGAACCCCAGGTCAGGGGAGACTTACCAGACGGGATGAGAAGGGAAGGCTGATTGTCGGGGACTGCACCGAACGAGATTTGAAAACCTGAGAGCTTAAAGATGGGAAACAGGGGTAATATGCAAGACAAAGATTATTGTGAAAACATTGTGCATGACTTAATACAAGTGGAAAGCTAAGAGCATTGTACGTGATAAGAGATGGGTGGGGGGAGGCAGCACAAAAAAAGCATGGGTCAGAAAATGAGAGACAAAAAATAAAAAGGAAGTGAAGAAAGAGATAGTTACTGTGAAGAAATGTTGAGACCAAACAAATCAAAGTAAATTATTGCTGAGTGTATGGCAAGAACCATGGATATTGTGTAGTGCCTCTCCCCATCTGTGGTGTTCTGAGAAACTGGTGTCTGGAAAAGAATCCAGATGGCACGTGGTGAAACAGACACTGAGGTGATGACTGTCACATTGTACAGCATGCCTTGCAACAGGATATTGTGTGCTTTCAATATACACTCTCTACCTGTGGCCATTCATTTTAACTGATAACTTGGTGGTAGTCATGCTACTGTAGAAGGCTGAGCAGTGTTCATGTAATAGCTGGTATTGAAGTGTTGTTTGACAGCTGGCTCCACCTTTGATAGCGTAAGTGTCACCAGTTACAGGACTGGTATGGTTGGTTGTATGAGAGAGAATACAGCAGTTCTTACAATGGAGTTGGTCACAGGGGTAGAAGCCAAAGTCTACGGAGATGGGTGCAAAAGGATCATATGATCTGACAAGTATATTGCAGAGATTTGGAAGGTGTTGGACAGATACTTCGGGTGTGGTGGGCAAAATGTCAGTGCACAATTTTGGGAAGTTATAGACTTGTCTAAGTAGCTGGTAAACACATTCAAGACCAGGATACTACTGAGTAACACGTGGTTTACTCCTAAGATGTTTTTTGAGGGATCAGCAGTACTAGAATTAGATGTGATGATCTGGGAAATCTGTTTTTGAACTATGCTTTTGGGTTAATTACATCCAGCAAAGGCTGAGGTGAAATTGGTGTTGTATTCCTGTAAAGAGTCTGCATCTGAACAAATACATTTGCCTCGAATGCCAAGCCTATATGGGAGGGAACGTTTGAAATAGAAAGGATGGCAACTGTCAAAATTGAAGTACTCCTGTTTGTTAGAAGGTTTAATGTGAACAGAACTGTGTAGCTCACCTTCAGTGAGTATGAAATCAATGACTCCTATCCCTGCAACCATCACTGCTGTAAGACATGCCCTATGCACCCATCTACCACCACCTACGCCAGCCCTGTAACTTGCAGAACATATTCTGGGTGTCCCACATGAAACTGGTAAGCCTGACACCTGAGATCCAAGTAACAATGAAGTAATCAAAAAAGAATAAATAATAATAATAATAATAATAATAATAATAATAATAATAATAATAATAATAATAATGTTTAAAAATGTAGTTTCCTGTTTATAAGAAATGCCGGAAGTGGGGCCATGGGAATTTTAAAGGAATATCTGCATGCTGAGCTTTTATTAGCAGAAACCATAATTATAAGTAATGAAATAAAGAAATAATTTGAGCCATAGATACAGTCCATGGCTGTATAAATATTGCATGCAGCCACTGGAAACATTTGCATATTTTTTATCACTATCACATTGATCATTTGAAATCCAATTCACACTCTGACATACTGATTGCTTTGGATCAAGACAGTCAGGCATATGTAGTATTTATTGATCTCTGAAAAGCATTTGGCTCAGTTCCAGACTACACTTACTGCAAAAAATATGATCATATTGGGTATCAATTGAAATTTGTGACTGGATTGAGGACTTTTTGGTAGGGAGGACAGAACATATTATCTTGGACGGACAGTTATCGTCAGGTGTAGAAGTAACTTTGGGTGTGTCCCGGGGAAGTGTGTTGGAACCCTTGCTGTTTATGATGTATATTAATGACTGCGGACAATAGTGATACTAATATCACACTGTTTGCAGATGATGCAGTTATCTATAATAAAGTACTGTCTGAGAGAAGCTGAATAAATATTCAATCAGATCTTGATAACTTTTCAAGGTGATACAAAGACTCCCAACTTGCTTTAAAGGTTCAGCAATTGTAAACTGTACAATTCACAAAATAAGGAAACATTCTATCCCATGACTATAACATCAGTGTGTCACAGATGGAAATGGCCAACTCATACAGGTACCTGAGTGTAGCACTTTGTGGGTATATGAAATTGGTAAAAACAGCTGGTAGGCTTAGGTTTATTGGTAGAATATTGGGGAAGTGCAATTAGTCTACAAAGGAGAGTGCTTAGACATCACTCGTGTGATCAGTTATAGAATACTGCTCAAGTGTGTGGCGCACATACCAAAGAGGACTAACAGGGGATATTGAAAGTATACATAGAATGGCAGCAAGTATGGTGACAGGTTTGTCTGACCTGTAGGAGAGTGCAAGAGGGTTTCCAGAAAATCTAAACATCAGACCTTTAAAAACAGACGTGAGTAGTACGGCGTTGGGGTTACAGATGCAATTTTGATATCAAATTGATATGCAAAATAATTAAATTAATCAATTAATCACCCCCACCACGGCCACCCCCACCCTACCCTGATCGCCCCGCCGCCGATCACGCCCACCCCACCCCTAGATGATGTCACACACTTTTCTCAGCCTGCAGGTGTGCCCCAGCCGAGGTCTGTTAAGGAATTCGCTCGCAGCAGCCCATCGTTCTGTGCTGGACTACTTAACATCATATCGACTCCTATAATAAAGCAACTATTAAAAATGAAAAACACAATGGCGAGCATAAAAAAATGTCCTCTTTCCATGAAAATAAGCAAAGTCCATTCTCTGTCAGTTTTATAGGCAAAATCAATATAGTTTTTACGTTCGACTGCAGTCGCATCTCATTATTTTGTGATGTCCAACAATGTGGACCGCCACCAATCATAAATGATTAGCAGAGACATGTCCACCCTGCGTAAAATCAGGAAAAAAGAAACTTCAACCATTTTGCTGTGAAAACTACTGATCACCACAGAACGTCCTTGGTATTTTGAAACTGTCATCAGAGTAAAGAAGAAACGATAATTTAAACTACAAAGAAAAATTAATAATCTATATTAAGCAATTACTTTCAGTTTGTTGAGCAAATTACATGGCCTAAGAGCGTATCTTGCGTTTAGTGTCTGCAAATAAACTCTCATGCTCGTGCAATGACATTAGAGAATACAATCTTTCATGCCATTGGCTCACAAGTCGGAAGAAACACAGTCATTTTACATTCGACAACAACAAGCTCTAATTCAAGAGAATGTAGTTGTTTCTTACACTATAAAAGGTCCCCTATTACCAATGCGATGCTATATCATACTAGCGTTTTTATGAAACAAATCGTGACAGTCTGTCTCGACATGTGTTGGAGGGAGATTGAAATTTCGTTACAAGTTATCGCTGCAAAGAAAAAAAAAACTCTTGTCGAGAATCATAATGTGGCGCCCAAGCCACATCTTCCACCCGCCAGGCGGCATGTCATTGATATCAATTCGATAGGCTAATTAATTAAATTGATCACGAGAGTCGCTCTGGATGGAAAGTAATTTTTGTTTTCAGCAATCGGATTACACTCGCCAACTAGGAAAACTGGGAATCCATGGAGGGAACATGATGTTCTTTCCGAGAAACACTATTGAGAACCGTCATTTGAAGCTAACCGTACAGGGATTCTACAGCCCACACATACATTTTGCGTAAGAACTGCGCTATTAAAAACACAATCGTAGCGACTATATTACCGTTACCTTCCATAAAAAGCGGTCTTAAGTCTACAGTCGCACACACGAGTCGCTGATAGGGTTACGCTTTCGGGTGAAAATTTGGTCTGCAATTTGGAATCAAGTCTATCGATTCTACCACATATTTGAGTGGATTCTGTAGAGACGTCTTTTAATGATTGCAGCCACTGGTGAATCATACTCGTGCCACTCTTGTATCTCGAAACGTGTCACCTTTTTTGGAACCCATCTGTTAAGGATCCTATGCACCAAGAACTCCAATGCTGTTTTTAGACAGTCCCTCTGCATCTTGTAATTGCTCCTAAGTCTCTGCCCTCCTCTCCCTGCAGCTTACAAGGGGAAGGCCTCAGACACGGCCAACCGATTCGGCTGAAATTTGGCAGGTCGCTTGTGTACAACCTAAAACGAAGGAATCTAAGATATTTTGGGTCAACACCTCCCCGTTTTTGAGAAAATCACCCCCAAAGGTTATAACGAGCAATCAACTCAAGATTGGAGGGATCGATAGATAGTTGTAAATAGAGCATTTCTCCTCATCAGGTATGGGTTCCACAAACGCAAACTTTTCCAGAAATCTAGGTAAGAAACTTTTACAACTGCCGCTTCTGTACCCACATGGTAAACGCTTTTCGCCGACAGCGAAGATAGCTCAACGGCCAAGGTAACCGGCTGGGAATCTTGAAGAAGCCTAACCGATGCTATTCTTTTCGTTTGTATTTTTCCATATCTCAATTGACAGGGATAGGAGGGTTAATAAGGTAAGTAAATCAATAAGGAATGATCATAATAAGGTAGGCAAACTAATTTCCCAAACGCCGTGAGTTAATAAAGTATTAAACTTTTAAGGCTTGTCAGATGAAAACAACTCCGAGTAAGAGTGCTGCGAATTCCTCACGAGGTATCACAGATAGCCAAACGCGCGACGCTTGTTTACAGCGAGGCACGGGACAGAATGCATGAGTGGGAGTTATGTTGTCCCGGTTGCCTCTTCTTCGTGTCATACTTGTGAACCTGGAAGAGTGAAGGTGTCCAGCACGAGCCTTATAGAAGTCAATCGGAAAGAGTTGTTTTCCGTCATTAGGCTGCCGCGAACCTCGCCGATACATGTAGTGATTTTTCCATCGTTAATGAGCCGAATGAAATGCGTTTTCTGTATGAGTACAGTGTTCTTCCGTAAGTAACATATGACGAGTACTGTATGTATTTTGTAGTAATGACCTCGTCTGTTTATGCCTTAGTAACTGTCTATTGGTGGTTGTGTCATATCTTTCAGGTGCATAATCTGAATAATGGAGGATGTACACCCGTCGACTAGCGTGTAATATGTAGTTGGAAGCCTGTCACAGACGATGGCAAGCGGGAAGTTACGGCCGCTGTGTTTTGGTTTGTAAAAGTGTTGCAAGACAGATGCATTATCAATGCACTACCGGAAGCAGGCATTTCTGTTTCTTGGCGTTCCAGATTGATAGGAGCGGCTATCGTCGAGCGATTTTTGGAACTGACGAACGAAGTGGCATTAGTTGATAATGAAGTTCTATACCATGAAGACGAAGCAGAAGGTGATTCAATGGAAGACATCCCGACTAGTGAATCACAAAATGATCATAATACTTTGGAAATCTCCACGTCACTGGTAATATGAGCTTCATCTGTTCCCGAAAAGTATTACGAACCGGTTACTAAACGATTGATCTGCGGCGCTATACCCCTTGAAGTAAAAGTAAAGGCGGTAGCGCTCGCCAGGAATAATCCTAATTCGAATTTACAAGCACTGAAAACGAATGGAGCAACAACAGCGCTGAAAAGGAAGAAGAACTTGAAATTGTGGGAAAGTTATATCGTTAAAGGAGGGACAAGATACGACAAATACCAGGCAATAAATAAGTGGACATACGACCGATTTGTCGAATCTCGTTGACGTAACGAGAATGGAACAACGATAATATTTCAGAAGAGGGCTGCAGGTGCAGCGCTTCAATACACTGCCAACAAGGATTTTACGTTTGCTGTGTTAGGTGTCAGGCAAATCCAACACCTTCCATGAAAACCCTGACATGATCAGCAAATCCAGTAGTATGTCACATAGCTGCGAATAAATCGTGACATTAAATTAACCAAAGTAATACGAGCAACGAGTGAGCAAATGGAATACCACAGACTAACACAAGAATGCCCAAATGCATGTCGTACCTTCCCACCATGAGACCGACGCAGTTCCGAGGGGAGAAACGAGAACAGAAGCCGAGAGCAGAACCGTGTTAAACTAGAAGGCCCTACGATAAGGGACGGACTCGACACCCACGTCGCCAGCCTACCTCTAAGACTACCACCTGCACGTTTTAGTGTGAGACTCTTTCGCGTCTCTGTTACATCAAGGACCACCCCCCAGCCCATGTTAAAAGCTATAGCCCTCCAGAAAAACAGTACAGATCTTACGATAACACAAAAAAGGGCCACTATCACCCGCAACTTTTAGCGTGAGACTTTTTTGCGTGTCTGTAACATTAGGACCACCCGCCAGCCCATGTTAAAAGATAGAGCCCTCCAGAAGAACAGTATAGATCTTACGATAACGCTAAAAGGACCACACCAGCTACAGGTTTTAGTGTGAGAGTTTTTCGCGTCTCTGTTACGTTGCAAACTTTAAAAACATTGCCCCACAACGAAAAGTATAACGTTTCTCATTGGATAGACAGAATTTTTGTAGGTGGAGCTTAAGGTTAACATTGAGACCCTGATTGGTCAGATGAAAACACAGCCAGATAGTTTTTTTTTTAAACCAACTTTGGTACAATGTAGTAAGGGGAAGATAGGAGAGAGTTGCTTCCGAGATGGCGAGGTGAGCGGAGCTGTGCTGAGCGCCGCTGCCCTGACGCTGTCTAAACACCGACAAGGTAATGAACGCACGCGATGACGCATTTTTGAGCGCATAAGGCTTCACTCAGAACTGCAAAAGTCTCATCTGTTACACCCCCTTTTTGCGTAATACTAGTGTCGATCGTTAATTAAAACTCATGGTGTTCACATTCGCCACTTGAAGAACAGATCTGAAACGCGATGATTTTTCTTTAATATAGTTATTGAGAAGCCACATAAGCCACTGTAATTTACGACAAGTTAGATAAGTAATTAAAGGTAATTGAGGGTCACTGTAGACCATTTTGATAGTTTTCTCTTTTGTGAAACTTAAATTAATCCTAGATTATAGATGTGATATGGCATAGGTCATCCTTCGATCGATTGTAGAACTTGGAAACCCATTCAGGGAATATTCGTTCTCATTTTTGTTGAACGCAGTTGGTTTTTACCATCCTGTATTAAAACATTTCCTTTTATCAATAGTGAAATTTATAAACGATGCTTTGTGAGTAGAATAAAATTTCCAATTGTAAACTTAACTGCTTTTTCGACATTATTTTACCAGCTAACTAAAAATAGGAATGCCTTGAACGTCTTCCACTACATTTAGTCAGTATTAAAATTCTTTTACAGGGAGTGCAGTGGAGCTGACGCTGAAATCATTAAGTATTTGGTTATATCATCGCTAGTCTCACTGAACTCTTCTAAATTCTACATGTCAAGTGTGGTCTGGCGTCTCCTTACCAGCAACAGTTCCCAGGTTCAAACTAGTCAATTCCCTAAGAAACATGCTCAGAGCGTCGTTGTGTGAAAGTGGTAAGGAGACACATTATAGTACAAATAGACACTACCATGAATGTTTAGAAAATGGCGACCCTGCCAGGATGGCAAAATACCATGATTGAAGGTCGACCACATGCCTAACTAGGTCAGAAAAATATCTGCTGAAAAATTATCGTAGTAAATTTTTTTCCCTAAAGTTATACATAGTCGAAAACAGTAGCTGCAGCGATAGATAGTAAAAGTATTCAAGAAAAATTGCGAAGTCTAGCAGAAACAATAGCATAATTGAGTAATGAATTTTAATATTTTTAGAATTAAGTTCTCTCTCCAATGCAAGCGCACAGGTGGCAGATACATCGTTGACAAGTTGGTTCTGACCCAACAAGTAAGTGAATTGTTTGTCAAGTCGTGTGAACAAAAAGTTTATGAAACGCGTGAGATCGTATGAGCGCATGTTGACGCGAAGTAGGGCGCGTGAATTGCTTTTAAAACAGAAAATAAGGGATTCGGAAAGATTAGCAATGGCATATCGAGACCTTGACCGAATTGAGGTAGAGACCCAGCATGAAAATGGACAGAGAATAGAGGACAATACAATAAACGATGCAGTACCGCGAGAAATAGGACATATAACGCACCATGACGAGGATAATGTACTTCAAGGCACAGAAAATCTTGGTCAGCAGGCGACAGAGGAGCAAGAAAGTAGAGAGACAGTCGATGAGGATTCTAACTTGCGTCTTGAATACGTAGAACTCATAGTATAAGTAATCAGAGCTCCCTCACCACAGAGTACGAGGAATGCGAGCAGAAATGTGTCACAGCACAGTTCAATGCAAGCGGTTGCGAACCAACACTTGGGCGAAAACACAGAGCGTAGGACGTCGGAAGAAAACGCAATAGGACCCACCAATCTGGCAGAATTATTACAAGTAATGACGGAAACCATGACAAGACAAAATAAAGAAATTGCGAATCAAATTAAAATTCAGAATGCAGAAATGACGAAACAAAATACAGAAACCACGAGACAAATACGTGCGATTAAAGAACAAAACAAAAAAATTCAGTTACACCTAAGTCATATTGAAGACGAGGCAAAAGAATCTCGAGAAGTAATAGGAAACTTAATAACAGGTCACAATAAATTGAGAACAGACATTGACAAGGTACAAGCGGACGTACAGACGTTACGTAATGACATTCAGGACGAGATCAAAACATTACGTAACAACACTCAGAGAGAAGTCCAGAAATTAGAGAAACAGATTAGCGAAATTACTAGATAAGCAGCAGGTACAGCGCGTGAAATTGTTGAAAACAGTGTGTTACACAAACGTATCACAAAAGCAGCGCTGAAAAGATACGGTAACCGCATAGTCAAAATAGAAGCGCAAACGAAGCGGCAATTTCAGAAATTGCGAACAGAGCTGTTGCAAACCATTGAAGAGCGTAGTGAACAAGATCGAACAAGCACAGAGTCTGCAACCATATCCGTATCTGTAATAGCACCGGGAAAACAAGCAATTAACGAAGATATTACGCATTTGCGATTCCAATCACAGGCGGAAAGTAATACGCGTGACAATGGAAAGCCAGGTCGGGAAGAGTACAGTGCAATGCATTCAGCTACACGTTCACAACCGATGGAAGAAAATTATTGCGTACCACTCCAACGATACTACGAAAGGATAGGCGAAAGTTACAGTGGACAATATACAATGGATCTACCACAACCGAAAAGAACGACGGGAAAAATGACCAGAAACAAAAGTGGCGAAGAATCGCGAATTTCATATGGAACTATGACGAAGTACGACAACGATCATTTCCTCACAGTCAGAAAATTTCAACACTTTCGAGAAGAAAACTCATTACATCCACGAACTTTTATTGTCAATTCCGAGTAGGATTACCAGAACACTGGACGCTAGCACACAAATTAGACTTTATATATGTGCACACATGTCAGGAACAGTCGCAGAAACCATGCAGAATGTTGCAGCGACATGCCGATCGTGCGAAGATTTTAGAGAGAAGTTTCTCTCACGATATTGGTCCAGCAAAGCACAGAACAGAGTGAAATATGAATTATTACCCATACTTTGAAAATTCAGGGGAGAAGAGTCCCGTGAAATTTTTCGAATTAACGGCAAAGAAAAATCAATGCTTAGATGTACCATACAGTGACGGAGAGTAGATGAAATTATGCGCGATGAAGCTACCATTGAAATACCAGCAATCACTTGTAGGTCGCGGAGGCAATGACGTCGAAGCGTTTAAAGATTAAGGGGACTAGAGTTCATATTTTCAGAAGATGACGCAAGAAAAAGACGAAGCGCACGAGGAAACGAAAGCAAAAAGCAGTGGAATCCACAAGACACTGTACGAAGAAACAATAATTACGAACCACGTGATAACTTCGCACCAAGATACGACAATAGATTTCGACAAATAACCGGTTATGGATTTAGAAGAGAATATGGCAATAACTATAATTCTCCCAGGAACGGCAACAACTATTACAGAGGGAATAACGAGAACTGGAACGGGTACTGGAGAACCAATAGACCGACAAATTATCAACAGAGAAACCACTATCAACGAGCTGAACAAGAAAAGCGAATACAGATAGAAGACGTGGAGGTAAGACCACCAAACCCCAATAAAAGTTCGAGTTGACAGCTAAGCGCCCATGCCAAAGAGAATGGCGCACCGACCCAGGACAATTGCAGCACCTTGAACAGAGAAGTAAAAATCTTATCACGAGAAGAGAATAAGGAAGAAACAAATCCGCAGGAACCAGATGAAAACGAAGACAAGAAAACAACAATATCATGTTGGGACGAAATTAATTGGGAGAATACTGATGAGGAAGATGAATTACCAGCGGCATGCACAACGAATGTAGGAGGAAAGGACGAAGTAATGAGTATTGCAGAGCTATTTGAGATGGAAACCAGGGAAAGCGAATTCAATGAGGATAATGCATAGTCGACAGAAGTTGTAAATAAATTACGAGTGGGCACACAACCCAGCGTATATAATGAAGGAAGTTATGAAGTGATAATTAGTGCATTTAGATGCGATTATGTGGAAGTAGCGACGAAGAAGGAGAAGATAGACGAGGATGAGGAAATAGAAGAAAGCGTAAATGAAGGAAGAAATAGAGAAAAGGAAATAAAAGATAGAGAAGTAGCAGTCGAAGCTTATCCTACAGAAAGTTCGAATTCACAAGGGAAATTCCTAAAAAGACTCATGTATGATTCAGTGGAGGATTCGTTGATGCAAGAAGAAGAAGAACAGAACCAACCCTTTCAAATTCAACCAATTGTGAAGGCCATGGTAAAGTATATCCCAGTCAATATTGTAATTGATAGCGGAAGTGAACTGACTGCGATCTCAGAAAATTTATTCATGCAGTGTAATGCCAATGAGGAATTTCCAGTTCTGAAAACACGTAAGATTACACGTAAGATTAAAGTAAGAGGTCCTATTAGAAACAATGCTGCGGAAGTTACGAGACAAACAAGGTTAACTCTTTCGTGCCAAGGTCAAAAGATCGAAGCCAACTTCGTGATTATACCTAAACTAAATGTAGATTTGATTATAGGTGCAGATTTTGTAAATGATAGACGAGCGATAATAGTTATGGGGAAAGGTAGCGTAACATTCGGGAATGTCACACTTCTCTTTGAGCAAAAGCTAAAATTAGAAGAAATGCCAGTTATAAACAAACAATTAAGAATGACGCGAGATAAAGAGGATGAAGAATTAGAATGGTATGCACAAAAGAAAGAATCGCCTCAACTCATGTCAGAAGTCCATAAAGTAATCGACGAAAAACTGCAAGAAGTTCAAGGTATTTCGGAACACAGTAAAAGAGAATTAGAGGGTATTTTACGAGATAAAGCAGAGGTATTTTTACCTAAGACTGGCAGTATTAAACACTTTCAGTACAAGTTTGAAGTAAAACAGCACAAATAATTTAGAGTGCCACCCTATACAATCCCATTAAGCTACAGGAATAAAGTATTCCAGGAGCTATCTAAAATGTTAGATGACGATATTATTGAACCAGCTACCTCTCCATATAAGAGCCCGCTCCATATTGTACGAAAACGAGATGGGAGCATCAGGTTAGTGGTTGATTCCAGACAGATCAACACAATCATAATCACTGAGAAAGATCGCCCAGAAAAATTAGAGGAATTGATACAAAACTTCCACGGTGCTAAGATATTTTCATCAATTGATTTACGGAGTAGTTTCTGGCAAATAGAACTGGCCCCAGAATGTAGAAAATTTACAGCATTTATCATATTCGGTAGATGTTACCAGTTTAAACGATTACCATTTGGTTTAAACATATCATCAGCAGCGTTTATTGGGGGATTTAATACTATACTCAGTCCTGAAATTTTACAAAAAATTACTTGTTATGTTGATGATGTGATTATAGCAGAACCCTCTTGGGAACATCACAACGACACATTAAATCAGTTTTTACAGATCATGAAAGAGCATGATGTCACAGTAAATATAACAAAATCCAAATTTGGAAGGCGAGAGGTCAAATTTCTAGGACACATAATTTCCGAGAAAGGGGTAATGCCCGACCCAGAAAAACTAACGGCAATCAAAGAATTCTGTACTCCATATAATAAGAAAACTCTCAGAGGATTTCTAGGTCTCACCGGATTCTATAAAAAATTTATTTGGATCGACCCTCTCGCAACACCACACCTATGTGCATTGACTGGAAAAAACACACCATGGGTATGGAATCAACAAGCCAATGAAGAATTTTTAAAAGTGAAAAACACACTAACAACAGCACCGATTTCAGCACATCCTGATCTAACACAAAATTTTTGTATGGCCACAGATAGCGCGAAAACAGGCTTAGGAGTTGTGTTATTCCAAGAATACGAACAGGCAGGGCTAAGATCATATAGAACAATTGCCTTTGCCAGTCGGGTACTCACAAAAAGCGAGAAAAACTATTCAGTCACGGAGATGTAAGCATTGGCCGTTGTATGGGGCTTCCAACGTTTTTGATACTTCCTATTCGGAAGAAAAACAAAAGTATATACTGACCACAAAGCATTAGAATTTCTGTTATCCGCCAGACTAACTCATGGGAGGTTAGCCAGATGGATGTTAATACTACAAGAATGTGACTTCACTATTACACACATACCAGGACCAGCGAATGTATTAGCAGATGCTTTATCACAATGTCCACAGGGTGCATCGAATAACATAGGTTTGGAAGCAGCAGAAGACCAGTTTACTATGTACTATATGAAACAAGTACCTTTCGAAAACTACATTACGACAGCATTGAAAAACATAGACAAAGAACAGGACAAGGATCCCGAAATACTAGGAATCAAACACAAGTGGAGAAGTAAGGATTTTCCAGATATTCGACAGCACTATCTCGTAAAAAACAATGTTTTATTTTTTAGACGAAATGTTGCAACGAATGGATGGTTAATTTATATGCCAGATGAACTAGTTAATAAGTACATATGGTATACACATTTAAATAATGGCCACTTTGGACCAAAGAAATGCTTTTTAAAAATAAAACAAACAAGCCATTTTCCTAATATGGAAAGACGAATTAGAACAGTATTAGTCAAATGCAAAAAATGTATGAGGGCTAAACACGTCACTTTCCAAACCAAACCACCTATGTTTCCAATAATCCCTAAAAGATTAAAACAAATAGCTGCAACAAATTAGATGGGGCCCCTGCAACGCACAAAAATGGATATGTTTTCATATTTGTCGTTTTGGAACTTACTTCTAAATATGTTACCTTGACACCATTAAAACAGGCAACAGGTCTTGCTATAAGTAAAGCATTTAGACATGATTTTCTCAGACAAGTAGGTCGAGTGGAACGAATAATTTTTGATAATGGCCCACAATACAAATCAGTGTAGTGGCAGAACACATTAAAACAACAGAAAATAAAACTCGTCTACATACCTAAGTACAAACCTAGCGTAAATCCAGCAGAACGATCTATAAAGGCACTTTATGCCGATTATATGCAGGCAAAAGTCACAACACTTGGGATATATACCTTAAAGATTTTCAAGAAGTAATAAATGAAATGCCACATAGCACTACACTACTACCTCCAGTTACTGTACATAAAAATATTGAACCCCCAAACATAACCAGAGAAAATGTTAGATTTCCTATTGTACCACATAGACAGTACAAACAAATCATAGCAACAGCACTCTCCAACATCAGAAAGGCAGCCATTAAAAGAAAAGAAAGAGGAGAACAGCAATTAAAAGAACATTCTCAGTAGGCCAGAAAGTATTTGTAAAAACACACCATCTCTCCAGCAAACAGAAACACAAAATACATAAGTTTTACACTGCATACAAAGGACCTGTCATAATTAGCCGAATTGCTCATGATAATGCTGTGGAACTAATGAACCCAAAAACAGGCAAAACCTTAGGACTTCACCATGTGAGCCATAAAAAAAAGTTTGAAGATTAATTATATTACTGGTAAATAATCAGCACAATATTGCAAGATTATGTTGCAGATAAGATAGTCAGGAGAAAGAAGAATGAAGAGAGAGGAAGGTGGGAAAAAGAAAGTAGTTTCAATAATAGCACCAATAGTACCATAGATTAAGGTGAAGGGATAAAGCGTAGATAGTCTAACAGCATGAAATACTAAAATGCTACACACCACGACACTACACAAAAATAAAAAACGAATTTGAGGATTCTTGAGTAGCCGTGAAGAGTCCAAATATCTAACAGTTGTAACAAGGGAAGGGCGCCGAAATTTGTAAAGCATTTTAAGAAGGCGTAAAACAAGTAGGTACTAGATATATGTTAGATGATTATAAGTAAAACTTTTTGTAAGAACCATTGTAAAAACTCCAGCAAGGAAGAGATGCAACGATCCACAAGTTGCAATGCGAGAAGTATCAAGAAAGAAAAGGACGTAATTAGCAAGACACAAGGAGAGCGAGACCAACAGAAGGCCCTTGTAGCGAAAGTGGGCAATAAATTTGCCCGCTAGGTGGAACCCTGCTGGGATGGACAGTGACAGAGCCCTACAGAGACGCCCAACGATGGGACGCCGAACGTCAGAAGAGTGCAGGGAGAGACCAGCGAACAACGGACTTTCACCGCTCGTAAACCATGGGACGCCCCCCACTCAGCGGAGCGAGCAAAAAACGGCCCGACGAGAAGACCGCTTGGGCAAGCCACCGCTGGCAAAAAATATGTGTAAAAGTCACACTACTGCTATTAAACAGCACGCTGATGCACAAAACTGAAGAAGAACTTCCACAAAGTAAAAATGACACGCCCAAACAATTTATTAAATTGTTACTCGAAGGAGAACTTCAAAACGACTAGTTATCAATAAATAGATCCATATCCTGCCCAGAGAAGAACTAAGAAGCAAGTAAGAAGCAGAGAAAAAGCAGGAAGAACAGAAGTAGAAGACTCGCAAGATTGAGACCAAGAAAGAAGATGGGTGAAGAATAGACGACATACCTTTCCAAATCCCTATCCTATTGTAAACTAGTCGTCTGCGAAGTACTACAACGAAAAACGACCGCATCCAGCGGCACATAACGATGACTTTCACGCATACAAAGCCAGTAAACCACGAGATTCTGCACTCACAGCTCCATTCCATTATGGGACCTCCACAACAGCAACACACACTTGCAAAACCAACAAGGAACGACGAAAGAACCTGTACATCAAATGCTTGCCCACATCCATCTCACTCAATTCCATCACCTTTGTGCAAAAACATTCGCCAACCTCATACTTAAACATTCATAGCATTGTGTGAATGTGTGAAATCAAATTATGTGATGTAGGAATTGTGCAAAAGAAACGTGTGAAACTAAATAAGTTAAGCACACCAGACAGCTAATAAACTACAAGATAAGAGTCATTGACTATGGACTTATGTAAAAAATAGACTATTGATAAAAATAAGTCATTAGTTCTGAATGGACAGTATATAAAGAAACTATATACCACTTATTTTCTCCTCATAAAAATAAAAGAATAACTATATTTTACTTATTTTCTCCTTATAAAAACAAAGAATAAAAAATTATCTTGTTGGATGTTTTCCCTTTCTTTAACATTTGTACCATTTATTAGGATAATACCTCAATACGTGTGTATGTATATTTCTTTGTCAAAGAAATTTTTTTTAACATTTGTACCATTTGTTAGGATAATATCACAATACTTGTGTATGTATATCTCATTGTCAAACCAATTCTTGGAAATGATTCTTATTTGTTAGTGTAACGATGTTGAAATGAGTGTCTAGAAACAAAAGCATTTTACTTGCACATGATATTTAGAAAATGTCTTAGGAATAGATTTTACTTAATTACTACACTTATAAAAACAATATTTCTAAGAAAATCGATGTGAAAGACTCCTCACTTTCGATAACAAACTTCTTAAAAAACAAACTTCACACTTAAGAAAGAAAGAAAATAAATAAAAATTAATAATAGCATAAAAGTATTCTTCTCTTGTCATTTTTAATTATAATGTGAAAGAATATAAAAATATAAATTAGTAATACAAACTAGCATAGAACAGAATAACGTAGCTGAACAGTACGCAACAAAATTTAGATAAATTAGAAAATTTGTGACTGACTTAGACAACGATTCAATCATTGCCTAAATTCAGTGCAAAAATTAAGTTCAAAGGGTGGTGATATGTAAGGTGTCAGGCAAATCCAACACCTTCCATGAAAACCCTGACATGATAAGCAAATCCAGTAGTATGTCACATAGCTCCGAATAAATCGTGACATTAAATTAACCAAAGTAATACGAGTAACGAGTGAGCAAATGGAATACCACAGACTAACACAAGAATGCCCAAATGCATGTCGTACCTTCCCACCGTGAGACCAACGCAGTTCCGAGGGGAGAAACGAGAACAGAAGCCAAGAGCAGAACCGTGTCAAACTAGAAGGCCCTACGATAAGGGACGGACTCGACACCCACGTCGCCAGCCTACCTCTAAGACTACCACCCGCACGTTTTAGCGTGAGACTCTTTCGCGTCTCTGTTACATCAAGGACCACCACCCAGCCGATGTTAAAAGCTAGAGACCTCCAGAAAAACAGTATAGATCTTACGATAACACATAAAGTGCCACTACCACGCGCAAGTTTTAGCGTGAGACTTTTTCGCGTGTCTGTTACATTAGGACCACCCGCCAGCCCATGTTAAAAGATAGATCCCTCCAGAAGAACAGTATAGCTCATACGATAACGCTAAAAGGACCACACCAGCTGCAGGTTTTAGCGTGAGACTTTTTCGCGTCTCTGTTGCGTTGCAGCTGTATCATTATCTCGGGCAAGAAGTTTCAAATCGGAGCATAAAATTCGTCAACGGCACGTCACTAAATACTTGTCTCAAAAGGATGTACAAAATATAGAAGATATACAGAAAGTGGCGGCTCTTTTCAGCACGTAAACGGCGTCACTTATGACCGGTTTTAATCGTGATTACGTGATCAACACCAAACAAACTGGATGTGAGTATCGGGTGAACACTCGACGGACGTTATCGCATAAGGGAGAAAAACGAATCATTGTCGTAGCTGGTAGTAAAAACACACTAACGCATTCGTTCACGGCGCAATATGTCATCACAGCCTCTGGAAAAGTTTTGCCTAAGGTTTTCCTGTGTTTACAAGAAACGAATATTACATTTGGTTCTCGGGTTATAGAAGAGGTAAATCGTTTAACGGACTCGTTGAGAAATGTTTACCTTCTATGCTCCAAATCCGGGAAACTGACGAATGCTATTTACAGAACATTTCTTGAGAATGTTTTAAAACCATACGTTTCTGATAACATGTTTGGTCTAATATTGGGTTCTTGGAGTGGACAAATTAATACTACAACATATGAGCCAATGTTTATAGATGGCAAGGGTCAAACTACGTGCACAGTAAAATACCGCCAAAATGCACGCCTGTTTGCCAGCCGTGTGATGTTTATTTGTATGGCCAGGTTAAAAACTTTATTTCCAGGCTTCAGAATTGCAGTGTGCTTCTGGACTAGCGAGAATTGCACATTCGCTCGGATGCGATAACTATTCACAGCATAATTCATAACCAACTTTCAGCACCGGTTTTGCAGGCAATGATATCGTATGCGTGGTACGCATCAAAAAATATTACGGAGAAAGGCATATTTTTAAATGTAAACCAAGTTTGTTTTTCGCCTACTCTTCGGAAGGAGCAATGTAGCTGTCGAAAGATCGCATTCATTAGATGTTCTTGGTGCCGTGAGTTCATTTGTTTCGAATGTTTATATGAAAAGAAACATCCACATATTTGTTCGGAGAAAAGTGAGGGCACAAAGCAGTGACTGGAAGAGCCATTGTAAAGTGACCTGGAATAACATTTTAGTTGTTTACTATCCCAAGACGTTTGAGAAATTTATTTGCCCACCTTATTACTATCATTCCTTATTGATTTACTTACCTTATTAACCCTCCTATCCCTATCAATTGAGATATGAAAAAATACAAAAGACATGAAGAACATCCGCTAGGTTTCTTCGAGATTCGAACGGGGGTCTCCGATTCCCAGCCAGTTGCCTTAGGCGTTACGGTATCGGTGCTGTCGGCGAAAATCGTTTACCATGTGGACACAGAAGTGGCGGTTGTAAAAGTTTCTTACCTTGATTTCTGGAAAAGTATGTGTTTTCGGACCCCATACCTGTTGATGAAAAATGCTCTATTTACAATTATCTATCGATCCTTCCAATTTTGAGTCGATTGCTCGCCATAACCTGTAGGGATGACTTTCTCAAAAACGTGGGGGTGTTGAACAAAAATATCTTAGATTCCTTCGTCTTAGGTCGTACACAAGCGACCTGCCAAATTTGAGCCGAATCGGTTGGCCGTGTCTGAGGCCTTCCCCCTGTTAGTCTATGTGATCATCCCAATTAAGTCTGACCTGTACATCTAAGACCTTCTGCATCCTGTGGGGAAAGATGACGAGCTGAGTTAATGCGACAGCAGCGCGTTTTGACCACTCAGTGGATATGAGAAGATGGTGTCATAGCTCCACCATCCGTGTACAGTGTGTAAGGCCAGAGCGAAACGAAGCTTTCCCCTGCAAAGGGAGGTAGTAGAAGAGATAGTACAAGCAGCTACGATGGTATTTCTTACTGAGCAAATTAGGCAGACTACATATCATACATGGCATGGAGGTAGGACGAAGATTTTGCTACTTCTTTGCGACACATCTCCAAACTACATACAGGTGCTGCAGTCTGAAGAAGATCTGTGTCTCTCAGGGTGCATTCATGTCTACCACCCAAACCTAAGTGGCGAACCTATTAAGTATACAGGTATTGGTTCATTGGAGCAGGTGGTTCAAGATCGAAGTCTCTTCCACAGACTGGTATAAAGTTCCATCACCTGTACTGTAGGATGACCATATCCAACAGGCCATCAGTCACAGGAGAGGGTTCCTGTATTGTTCCTTCACAAGCAGTTTAATACATTTTTTTGGGTTGTAACACCCAATAAGTGTACACCGTCATACACTTTGTTTTTTTCTACCGTGACTTAGAGATCCGTGTCAGCTGCTAAACCTACATTGCCACGTTTCGACCCTCTGGCTCTCACAGAGAACTGAACATCACATGCCATAAACTATACAGCTACAACAACACAGGGTGGTAGAAATAAAAACACAGACACAATGTTTCTCATTGACGAAAATGCGGAAGACATTGCAGCAAATGGAAACTGGAAGAGTTTGCAGTATTGTAGAGCGTTCCCAACAGCTATTCATCTTCCCATCGACAGAGCAGAGGATGTCTCGGTGCTCCGTTTCGAAAAGCATTGTTCCTTCATTTCGCACTGATGTATATGTTTACTGTTCCACTGTTGACCATCGCGGGAAGGTGCTGTTCACACTTACTGGTGAAAAAAATAATAATAAAAAAAGAATAAAAACATGTGTAGGGCACCGTAGCATTTGCAAATAGGCCGAGTCTGTAGCAATGAGGAACGCTTCCAAATAATTGTATTAAGGTGATGACCTCTGTATTTAATCCCATCTTCCACAGCGACAAGTAACAGATATCCGGTGTTCCGTCAAACCTCCCTCCATCTCAACCGAGTGGTGTCTGTCAGTCTTTGTGCGGGAATCAACTGCGTACCCAGTGGACAGTCGGGATCGGAAAAATACCATTGATGTGGGGCGACGTACTGTAAAACTCACTGGAGTTGATAGCGAGATCAATTATACCCAGAAGTCGGAGAGAGCAATATCTGTCACATTTTGCAACCTGTGTACAAACAGAGTGAGCTGAGTTAATGCTATAGACCGTGTTTTGACCACTCAATAGAAATAGGAACATATTGTTGTAGCTCCGCCACTCGTGTATGATGTGTAAGGTCAGCTCCAAACAAAGCCTGCTCCTGCAACTCGACATAGCATAAAAGACAGTACGAACAGTTACGGTGGTGTTTCTTGTTGGGAGAAATAGGAAGACTCCGCATCATACAGGTACTGCAGTCTGAAGCAGATCCGCATGCCTCAGGGTCCATCCACGCCTGTCACCGAAAATTCTATCATCGTTTTTATGTACTATCCAACAGAGAAAAATTACGAACTATAAAAGCTCCACTAACTTCATCCGATAGATTTTTACCACATCTTTCTCTTCCGATATATCGAAAACGAATACCGTCTACGTGCTGGCACCGAACATACGCAGCTATCCTATTAAATATACAGGTGTTTATCCATTGGAGGAGGTGGCCAGTGACCGACGTCACTTGCACAGACCGGTATAAAGTTTCATCGCCTGTGCTGTACGAGAACCTTCTCCCACATGTTATCAGTCGCAGGAGAGGGACCCTGTTTCGTTGTTTGATACACAGTTTTTTCTGCTGTAACACGCTTTGTACACTGTCATACATTTTGTTATGTTTTTTTTTTCCCGCCACGAATTCGACGTCTGTGTCAGATCCTAAACTCACATTAACACGTTTGGTCCATTGACTCCCCCAGGTTATTGTCGACCATCATTCACAGTATTTGGGTAGCTAATGGCGCTGTGTTCCGTTTGCTTGTTTCCTCATATTGCTGCCATGCTCATGATCACTGTTTTGGTGTTAACCACTCCCGGAAGGTGTTGCCTCCTCCAATAAGACTCTTTATCTGTCTCAAATAAGTGATGTCAGTCAATCATTATGTGGTAATCAAGGGCATACCAGTGGACTGCTGGGATTGAAAAGACACCGGCGATTTACTGTAATAATAAGCATCAGAGTTGATAGTGCGATCAGTTTTAGCAACTTTATCGTAATTTCAACACCAGATAATGACGTGACAGCATGCTGACCTATTTGTAACATCGCTAAACAGCCCCTCCAATACTTTGCGAGTACCATCCGAATGTAAGTAGATGACTGTGCAGTGCGTGCATTCATTGTTAATTCTCGAACATACACACGAAAGTATACCAGACAGCTACCTACATATGTCTAGCACTTCGATCATAGTGCGTAAATTACGATCTTTCTCATTGTGGGTGGAGTCACAAGGCGTTCTCACATTCTAAGAATAAAGTTAGAGACAAACGTTCAAATTTGTGGGAAATCTTGTGGGACTTAACTGCTAAGGTCATCAGTCCCTAAGCTTACACACTACTTAACCTAAAATATCCTAAGGAGAAACACACACACCCATGCCCGAGGGAGGACTCGAACCTCTGCCGGGATCAGCAGCACAGTCCATGACTGCAGCGCCTCAAACCGCTCGGCTAAACCCGCGCCGAAGTTAGGGACATAAAGATCTCCTCACATTGTCTTTGACCATCACTCTCTGCAGCTGACCAGAAGTAGACCGCTGCATTCCACGTTCCGTGTAGGAACAGTGCGAACCGAGGCTGTAACTGCTGTCCCGCACCCATCCAAGAGCACAAGCTTTCTCCAGATGTCGAGGAGGTTAGCACCCCTTATCGAAGTACAGTAGATTTAAAACTGTTGTGATGATATAACAGGTGGTTAAGAACAAGATGGGGGCTCTCTGGAGGGACGGAGTTCCTTGCGTTTTACGTAAATCAATTGAGCTATCAATTCTAAAGTATCGTTCTAGTGTCTGGGGTCAGTACCAAGTAGGCACTGGTAAGAGAGAACATAACCACATGCACTCCTAGGGCTACAATGTTCTACACTTAAAACACGCTATAATGTTAGATCGTTGCAGTTTCTGACCTATTAGTCGTATGGAAAGCAATACTGTTACTATCCCAACGTAAAAAATATTTCCAACGCATTGTTGTAACCGCAGAAAAGCCAAGTCTAAATGCAGTTGTTCTCAGACGATACACCAGAAATCATACGGGGAGATAGAGTTAACAGGGGACGCCAGGCGTGTCAGAGGGGTCACAAAAGATAACGACGCAGCCAGATAGCTGAGGCGGCGGTCCAAGCGGCCAGGCAGCTGCGCGTGATAAGCAAGGAAGCAGACTCAGCTATTAAGATAAACAGGGCGCTCTGGGCAGGTCCCTTAATAAACAATAACTTGCAGTATCAACGCTCTTGGCTAGAGGGAGAAGTCTGGGAGCGGAGAGAGAAAGAAAGAGGGCCCTAGGTGGGGACCGCACTACGTCATGAGGAGCCAATGAAGGGCTCAGGACGCAGTGCGTGACCATATAGGGAGAGGCCCCTCTACCCCTCCACCCAGCTTCTGAAGAAAAGTACTGAAGTTAATACTAAAACAATCCCTAATAAGGAAAAGTTGCACTCGACGCTACGTCATGCCAAGCGCTGGCGGGGTCGAAGGGGAAGAGCTAACAAAACTCGGAGGCACGCCGCTCCGGGGATCTCTCTCTCTCTCTCGGGTTTAGGCAGCGACGGTAGTCAGCGTGAGTAGCAGCCGACTTGGGCTGAGGGCGGGCTGCAGGCAGACAGTTGGAGATAGTCGCCGATGAGCGTTTAGGCAGCGACCGCGGGACTCTGACGTAGGGTGCTAGTGTGGGCAGCAAAGTGCTGAAAAGTTCTATCAGGCAGCCAGAACGGTGGAAGTCAGTCACCGTCTCTGTAATGGGCTTGGCTATTCTGTAGGTACAATCACTACGCAGTTAGGGTGATCTGTATTCTTTATGAATAAATTAGAACTTTTATAACGTCCATACGAGTTTACTTCTACCAACATCCTAGCCTTGTACCTTCACACCAGGGAATTTAACATCTTAGCCAGATCAAAAGTCTCCCTCTCAATTAGGTCAACCGGCTAATTCCCGTTTACGAACCGTGTCGCTCAATCCCTCGCAAAACCCACGCTTGGGACGCGACAGCATGACCTACATTCTCCTTGCATGTTTTTCTACGATAAACTATGGTGATAAACTGTAATATGAAAAACTACTTGCTTAAAACATCGATTCGTTGTGATAAACGTAGAATAGAGATTTCCAGAGGTGTATAGCTCCCCACTAGTCACATACGACGATGGTTCAGAATTTATACTATGCTCGCATCATATAAAATTATCGTTAGTGACGTAGAATACCTTTTACAAAGAAAGGGACAAACGCATAGCACGAGTATTTCACATGTGAAATTACCCGTCAATTTACCACTAGCTCCGTAAACAGGACATCTGTCAAGCAAATGTATACACATTGATTATCGTGCCTCACAAGCACCTTAACTTAGAATCACCGCAGTTATGAAAATGAGGACTTGATTTTATGCCCAAGAAGAAGTTTTTTTTTCAGGAAAGCACCAAAGACAGCAGTCAACTCGCGCGTGTCACTATTACCTCAACAGACATACAGAAGAATGTTGCCTCGACGAAAAATAAAACACTGTTTCCCCGGTTCCTGGTGCCTCATCTCACTCATTTCCCGTATTCCTCTTGCTGTCGTATACTCGTTCCCATGTACAAAATTAGTTCTGCACTAATCAGAAGACATGTAAGTACTTCCTCAATTTCCCCGCATTTCGGCCTGTTTTCCCGCAATTTATACTTATTTTCCGTAATTTATCGATCATATGTCACTTCTGTCTATGTGAACACGACATCACTTATCTTTCCGTGTTCCAAAATTGCTTGTAAATGTAGTACAGCTGCCAATACCTAATGCAAATGCACTATTTTTCTTGTCGGGCGGTATAGTATAGCACTGTACTCGAATGCAGCAAGTCGCCTCCAACCGCATATTCTACAGCTGCAGCACGTTTCCGTATGTCTGTAACTGTGCATGGGCCGCGGAGGGCTCCCAGGTCTCACAGTTGACCCGAGTTAGCGTTCAAGTGTGGATACGCCAAGAGTTATTCCGGAGTGATGTTGGGATGTGGATTCGCAATATACCACACCCGGAACAGGATTTGAAGGTGGCTTCGCTGAGTATTATATCCGGAGCTATGTCGGGATGCGGATCCACAACACATGTGGGACTGGGCTCGACGGTGGATCAGTGAGGCGTTACGTCCGGAGGTGTGGTCTATGTTCGAAGTTGGATCCATGGTGGGAAGAGCACGTCATGGGAATACTGCATTTCCAAACGATTTTCGAAATGGAGTGTCCCACGAGCCTAGCTCCAACTAAGGTTCTGCGTTCATAGTCTGTTAATTCCTGTAGAGTACCCATAATCACACTGGAAACCTTTCCACATGAATCGCCTGAATACAAATGACAGCTCTGCATACGCACTTTGTACCTTGTCTACGCCAAACAACTACCATCTCTATGTGTGCGTATCGCTATCCCACGACTTTCATCACCTCAGCGTATATCCTTCTTGCTTCGTCTATCATGGTTTATTTTGACACCAAGGTAACAGCATTGCTTCACTTCACTTATATCGTCGCCCTAAAGTTCGATGTTAACCTTGTTACGAACCTCTCATATATTATTACTCACTATTTTCGTCTTTCTTTGGCTTGTATTGTGTTGTATTTTATGTTATCTGGGGAACCAGAAACGACGGAGAGGCTCCGTCCCCGCCGCAGCCGCATCTGTCCACAACCCCACGACGACTACAACAGTCCCCTTCACCCCTCCACCGCCCCACACGGACCTTTCTTTCAGGGTTATTGGACGGGTCAGCCCCGGTCCCCCCCCCCCCCCCCTCCCCACACACACACACAAGGAACGTATGGAACGTCTCACACCAAAAGTGTGTAACTCCTCTGTTTGCATGGTAGAGTAATGGTGGTGTACGTGCAAGTGGAGAACTTGTGTGTGCAGCAATCGCCAACATAGTGTTGCTGGAGAGGAATAAGGGGAACCAGGCAGATGGAAAACCGCCTAAAAACTACCCACAGACTGGCTGGCTCACCGGACCTCGACACAAGTCCGCCGGGCGTATCTGTGCCAGGGACCAGGCGCTCCTTCCCAATGCGGAAAGCCATGCGTTAGATCGCACGGCTAACCTGGTGGGCATCTTTCTTTGGCTTACTCTCAGGCCGTATTCCGTGTTAGTCAAAGTGTTTTGCAATAGTTCTTCAAGTTCACTGAAGATGACAAAGCTAGTGAGGCTTTCTGTTGCTATTACGATTAAATGAGACTTGTTCGATTTATCACGCAGGTTACTGAGATATGAGCATATTGCATGTGGCTGCGACCATCTGAACAGGGTGTATGAAGGTAGTGACATAGTCAAATACACGGATGTTTACAGACATAACGCACACAGGCGTTACTCAATGGCAGTTACTGCGCAATGTTAGTATTGAAGGAGATGCAGCAGATTTTTTTTCGTCCCACTGATCTTGCGATACACAATGAAGGAATTGAATATACACATATCAATAACAAAAAACGTCTTACTATACTCCCATACTGTGCATCAGATGATTATAACAAGAGCTGTAATCTCGTTTTGAAGGGCTACGCCACTGATTACTTCTCATAACCAAGGGCACTTTGAATTGGTGCTTGCAGTTTTTCAGAATCTGAGTCACTGGAAGACAGATCACTTACTTCATTGTCACCGTTGATAATATTATGAATAACCTTCAGTAAGCACTCCTCATCATCACCATGAACTGACCTCTTCGTCATGTTAGTTGTTTACTAAGTTAAGCTACTACATGATAAACATGGCCTATGCTTCGTTTTTGAATACATTTATGAGCCAACTGCAACAGAGGGGAGAAGAGGTTGTAACAGTTTCAGAGCAGAGGGTCCCATTGTTCTCGTTATGTAAACAAACTGGCCACTTGCCTAGTTACCCTTATGTAAGGATGCCACTTGCTTGGACTCTTGTTTTGCTTATTTAGGACATGATTAAAGGGTCGTACCTGTCATTATAATTACAATTCATGGCCTTTAACTACTATTATAATTAGTGTCATTTATAGGCAATATGTCAGTGTTCATGTTTACCCTGATGTCTGAATGCTTTTAGCGTCAAGTGATAACTGCCATCATGAAGACGGCAGTTTATGACCCTAGACTGTCGTCTGCTCTCTCCCACTGCTGCAGTGTCCTCCCACCACACCGTCACCTCCTTCAGGGGCTCCAACGTCCCGAGACTGTCATTCATAGTCTGTAGCTCGCTCCAGCAACACCACCACCTCAGCACACTAATTCACCTCAATGCCCTTTAGCGATTTTTTAAGGAATACAGTTGTAAATATGGAACTTGACGCCACAGGGCACCAAAATATTCTCTTTTTACTCTAATATTATAGTAAATAACGTTCCATCACAAAAATACAGAACCTAGTAACTAATGTGACATCGCAACAAAAAATACTATCTTTCTACTCTGACACTATAACATTATAGTAAATAACATTGGGATGGATTAGCTATGTACTTTGTTGACTGACACTGTGCTGGGCTAAGAAGAAGGGGGGAGGGGGCGGTAAGATAGGTCATGTCACAGCACCAGGTGGCTAATGGACTGACCAGCAGTGCCCATAGCAGGCAGGCAGATTGCTGGCTGTGGGTAGTCGCACCTTCCTCCACCTTCCTCTTACTCCCTCTCTGGAGTAAACACATGGACACATGGCCCACTGTCTCTCTTTGTTTCTCTGTCTACGTGATTTGCACCTTATTCAAAGTGCTTAAAGACATGCTGCTGGTTTAGCAGTCAGTATGGTACTTGTGAACAGACAAAGAGAGTGGCCATTATTAAAGCTGGTTGTGCTAAATCACGCTCACATTTTATATGAAAATAATAAGAAGACATATGTAAAAAAATTATTTTTATTCCATCTTTTTTTACAATGTTCTCAACAAAGTTTAAAAGAGGTTGGACCAAAAGCATCACAGTCTCTATTCAATAGAAAAAGCTTATCACAATAGCTATACTTGGAAGTAAATTCGCCAGTCTGGAACACTAGTGGTAGCTTGCGAAATTTATGAGTAATATTACACAAAACAGACGTCATTTCTCTAGGAAATATACAGTATTCTGTTGCATTCAAATTATAGTATTCATCCATAAGATGTTTATATACATTTCAGGAATCAATTTGAGGCTCTATATTCCGGATCGTGCTAGTGAGCTGTTTCGTTGGGGACTCCGGAGGAGCCAAGAGGGCAGTGCGAGAACACACTGGGACCACTGGCGGAATGCATGCAATGCCGGATGGAAGGAATGTGGTCGCGAGGGTACACGATCTAGTTGTCAACCGGATCCAGCAAACTTAAAGTGGAATGGATTTTAGTCCTAGCGGTGAAACCTCCACCATTGTAAGATCTCGCGATTCTCCAGTCACTTGGGTTCGTGTTGCTGCTCGCCGTGTAGCCAAGACGAAGAGCAGCGAGTGGGGTGCTTGGGGAAGGCGGATCTAATTAGCTTTCCTCGACTTCTTGTTACTAATTACTGAATTCTATGTGTGACTATTTGTTAAGTTCAATCCGCGGGATTTTTCCGGCCTGGTGGCCACCAACGCCCCAGTGACTTGCCCTGGAGGTTAGTGTATGTAACGGCAATGTACGTTTCCTCACCTCGCCGCTGCTGTCTGGTAAGGCGTGTAGTTTTGACAGTTTCCTTGAATTGTAGGTCGTTGATGTTTCTTCTATTCTGGTAGTAGTGGTTCCTTTCTCCTTCCGGACACTCTAAGCACAGCATTCTGAGTACGTAGAGCTGACCGCCGCTTCCGGCATTGGTGTCGTATTCCATCGTTGCATTGATTATCGGACGGTAGGTAGCTTCAGCAGATTGTCATCAGTCATTCGTTAGACTGACACTAGTCTGAGTTACCATCTTGTCAAGTGAATGAAACTCTTGGCTGCGTTTCTCATCGCTCGCGAAAGTGTGTTTGGCCTGACCTACTCAGAGGTCGATTCCTAGAGCACTGTCTGTGACTAGCCCTTGTGTTTTATTATTGTTTTATTATCTTATTATTGTATTACCATCATTTGTCTCATCTGTTTGGTGATCAGTTGCTTGTCCTCCTGAATTAACCTTGTTGTTATATTTGCTGTTTTATTGTATGTTTCTAATTTTTTTTAAAAATATAATTGCCATTCTTGGCGTTAAAGCAAGTTTAAACGGTTGTTAAATGAAGCAACAAGTTTACTGTTACCAGTCACCATTTTATTTATTTCCAAGACGCGTTTCAAAGGTTTAAACCTCCATCATCGGGTGGATTTACATTAGTTAGTATGACATTTGTGCGTGTTTTGTGTTACGATTTTTTGGAGGAACTTGTGGCACTGCCTAGTGGAGAAACAAGACACTATTTCAGACCATGGTTTTGGATTTCTTCTGACAAAAAATTAAACTGATATCTAATGGTAAACATAAAATAAGTAAAATAGAGTACCTCCAGTGGTCACAGGTTCCTTTCTCTGTCTCAACACATCACATGTATACTGTCACATCTGTAAAACAAATATGGCGTCTGGAATCTGCTGGGTGCAACGTTCGTATAGCAGAAGAGAAGACATAATCACAAAGTGCAAAGAATATATTTCGTAACAACATTATTACAGAATAATTATTTAAAGGATTTGGAGGTGTTTGTTCTGAGGCGTCGAATATATATGTGTGTGTACTTCAGGTGGCATATAAATTCGATTTCGACAAGTTAAAACAGCTTAAGATTCGTACTCGTTTACACAATCAGGTGAAAAATTAAAAGGCTTAAACTTCATACTTGTTAATAACAATCAGGTGAAATGTTACAGACTTGAAGTACAATAATCATATTGGCTACAGCAGTAAAATATTACATAGATGGCAATATTTGATTGGGATTAATAGACAGATGTGAGTGGCTGGAGGCAGAAGGAGAAGAAGAGAGAGAAAAAGTCAGACAGAGAGAGAGAGGGTGGAAAGAGTGATTGTATGAGTGGAAACGCTACATGGCAAGGGGTCTTAAGATTACATGTTACGTATATTAGCTGCCTAAAGGTTGGGGTAACACATTGGTTAATGCTATAAAATATCCACACAGATATACAGTTTGTGCCGGTAGTTGATGTAGGCCTACATACAGTTCAAAGCTGACAAGGGGTACAAGCTGTTGGTGTGATGAATTATCTGTAAATGAGGTCAATCTCTTGTACTCTTGGCGGCTGTCAATATTTAGGGTAAATATTAAAGTGTGTGTGTGTGTGTGTGTGTGTGTGTGTGTGTGTGTGTGTGTGTGTGTGTGTGTGTGTTTGTGTGTGTGTGTGTGTTTGGTGAAAACAGAAATGATACTATTGTAAATATTGTCATTTTTGTCATTTAAGATGGATTCTTGTTGTGTTAATTTGGTGTTTGTATATTTGCAGTGTTTCAAGGATGTCTAGTTTTCTGCCTTTCGGTTGGATGTGTAAGATGCTACACTTGTGTTGTTAACATGGTGTTTTGTTTCAGGTGTTTGGATATTGCTGATGTGCGTATTTTTTTGTTTTTTACTGCTGCCATGTGTTCCTTGAATCTACTCTCAAATGATCTGCCTGTCTGGCCTATGTAGAAGCAGTCGCAGTCCAAACATTCAATTTTGTACGCGACACTCCGGCACAAACGCCGCAGGTGGCACTATCAACAAGTCAATTACCATTTTATAGTTATGGACATTGTCATCACCTGATGGGACATTAGCTGCCAAAGTGGAGTCCGCAACGCCTAGAACGGGCGTTTCATCTTCCCGCTGCGTCCGAGTATGCTTTGTTGGGTCATCAGGGAGTGTCAGCTGCTGCCATGAAGCGGTAGCAGTCGTGAGGGAGGGCAACGTAAGTGGGGGAAGCAGTATCGGCTGCAACGGCAGCGCCATGTTCGCAGGCGTGTGGTGCGTGATCCGGAGACGGATGCATCCGGATAGGAAGTGGCCCTCCTTACTACATCAGGAACAGGTTCCTGGTTGTCCGTTGTAAATGACGATGATTCTGTAGTTTTTGATTTCCGGAAAGCTTTTGACACCGTTCCTCACAAGCGACTTCTAATCAAGCTGCGGAGCTATGGGGTATCGTCTCAGTTGTGCGACTGGATTCGTGATTTCCTGTCAGGAAGGTCGCAGTTCGTAGTAATAGACGGTAAATCATCGAGTAAAACTGAAGTGATATCAGGTGTTACCCAGGGAAGCGTCCTGGGACCTCTACTGTTCCTGATCTATATAAATGACCTGGGTGACAATCTGAGCAGTTCTCTTAGACTGTTCGCAGATGATGCTGTAATTTACCGTCTAGTAAGGTCATCTGAAGACCAGTATCAGTTGCAAAGCGATTTCGAAAAGATTGCTGTATGGTGTGGCAGGTGGCAGTTGACGCTAAATAAGGAAAAGTGTGAGATGATCCACATGAGTTCCAAAAGAAATCCGTTGGAATTCGATTACTATAAATAGTACAATTCTCAAGGCTGTCAATTCAACTAAGTACCTGGGTATTAAAATTACGAACAACTTCAGTTGGAAGGACCACATAGATAATATTGTCGGGATGGCGAGCCAAAGGTTGCGTTTCATTGGCAGGACACTTAGAAGATGCAACAAGTCCACTAAAGAGACAGCTTACACTACAGTCGTTCGTCCTCTGTTAGAATATTGCTGCGCGGTGTGGGATCCTTACCAGGTGGGATTGACGGAGGACATCGAAAGGGTGAAAAAAAAGGCAGCTCGTTTTGTATTATCACGTTATAGGGGAGAGAGTGTGGCAGATATGATACACGAGTTGGGATGGAAGTCATTACAGCATAGACGTTTTTCGTCGCGGCGAGACCTTTTTACAAAATTTCAGTCACCAACTTTCTCTTCCGAATGCGAAAATATTTTGTTGAGCCCAACCTACTTAGGTAGGAATGATCATCAAAATAAAATGAGAGAAATCAGAGCTCGAACAGAAAGGTTTAGGTGTTCGTTTTTCCCGCTCGCTGTTCGGGAGTGGAATAGTAGAGAGATAGTATGATTGTGGTTCGATGAACCCTCTGCCAAGCACTTAAATGTGAATTGCAGAGTAGTCATGTAGATGTAGATGTACATCATGGAATTACGAGTACAGGTCGTAGACACATGGTTGAGAAGTATGGAAATTTCGGTCTGGCCTTGAGTCATGCTCGTATGGACTAATGATAACGCGACAACTCCCAATACGTAGGAAATCCAAGTTCGAATGCCAGTCTGGCACAACTTCCCATTTCCGTCATTGCATTTTCGTCACTGCAATTTCATTATTGCATTATGCAGCTGATGGTTGTCCAAATTTACAATTTCGACTAATTTCATGTATCTACATCTACATCTACATCCATACTCCGCAAGCCACCTGACGGTGTGTGGCGGAGGGTACCCTGAGTACCTCTATCGGTTCTCCCTTCTATTCAAGTTTCATATTGTACGTGGAAAGCGGGATTGTCGGTATGCTTCTGTGTGGGCTCTAATCTCTCTGATTTTATCCTCATGGTTTCTTCGCGAGGTATACGTAGGAGGGAGATATATACTGCTTGACTCTTTGGTGAAGGTATGTTCTCGAAATTTTAACAAAAGCCCGTACCGAGCTACTGAGCGTCTCTCCTGCAGAGTCTTCCACTGGAGTTTATCTATCAAATCCGTAACGCTTTCGAGATTACTAAATGATCCTGTAACGAAGCACACTGCTCTCCGTTGGATCTTTTCGATCTCTTCTATCAGCCCTATCTGGTGTGGATCCCACACTGCTGAGCAGTATTCAAGCAGGGGGCGAACAAGCGTACTGTAACCTACTTCCTCTGTTGTTGGATTGCATTTCCTTAGGATTCTTCCAATGAATCTCAGTCTGGCATCTGCTTTACCAACGATCAACTTTATATGATCATTCCATTTTAAATCACATGTACATGTTTATGTCATAGAATTACTCAAGAGCCAACCATCACCCTGGAGGGTATACGTGCCAATCTACCAAGTTACATTTTAACCTTGAATGTACCACACACCCTTGTCCCAGAGGCGTTGGAGGGTATCAGTTACGCCGCGACCTCGGATCTTGGTCTCGTATGTATCCTGCTCCACTACTAACATCACTGCGTTTTGATAGCTCCACAGGACGCAAGCATCAGTTCGTGGCTTCATGCGCATATGGCATAACAGATGTACCGTATCGACACCATTCCTCAGTGAATTGACATCATCGAGGCTAGAGGTCGTGTTGCACAACATTAACGTGTTGTATCACGAAAGTGACTATTTTCTCTCCATTATGGCTACACAAATTACGAGTTTCGCTGTTTCCCAGAAATAACGGAGATTAAAGAATGGAAGGAAGCACTATTAGGGATAAACGTACCATCGACATTGAGGTCATTTAAGATGGAGCCCAGTCTCGGAAATTTCAAGGGTGGAGACGAAAATCTGTCACGCACTTTGAAAGGAACTATACCGGCATTGAGCTGGAGTGATTTCGGGAAACCACTAAAATCCTAAATCAGGAGTACCAGACGCGACACCTCGTTCAGTATAGCTTTGAAGAGACAAGGCAGTTTTCGTAATGCAACCATTTCGGACAAGCATGCCGTTGAGTGATCACATAAAAATAAAATATTAAGTTAAAAATCACCGAATTACGCAATAAACTCGAGAGAACCGTCGAAGTTGCAGTATTAATTTTCTTTATAACTTGATGACTCGTTAAAGAGTAATCTCATCATCAAATTAGGCTCAAAGGCAGTCTTACAGTAACAAAAAGTATTAACATCGCAATTTAGATAGTTCTGTGCAGTTTATTGGATAATTTGATAACGGCTGTTGACGTCATGCCTTACAGAATGCCAGATAATATTAAAAATTAAAAATCAACCCAGTTTTTTCTTTACTATTGTTGTTTCTCGACTTAGGCGAAATGGGAAGGGGGTGGAGGGAACACTTGTCCTCCCCGACCCCCTGGACTCTGGCTGCACAGTTCTATAAACGACTAGAAGCGAGTTCCCCTGATTTTGGTGCCCATCTCGTTTGGTCAAGGACATCATCATGTGCCTGATGGCAGTGATGAAATTACAGTCACGTTCAGAAAAAAAAGAACATCTTGAATGACTAGATATAGGACGCTCGTATTCGCAGGACATGTTCAGTAGTATGTTCTGCAGAAATGATTAGCATTTGAACCATGTTGGCCCGCTGGTTCAAAGTCAACATCGGTGTCGCGGCACAACACCACCTACCGGTAAAATGTGACTGCGCCTCTCATTGTCGCTGTAGACCGAAGGTAATGGATCAGTGTGACCTGAGCAGACGTGCAGGATATGTGGCAGATGTGAGAGTGGACCCTATCCTCAAATGAGTGAGTTTGAAAGAGGGCACATTATTGGCATGAGAGAATGTGATGCATTCGCCTGGGAAATTGCTGCTCGTGTCGGATGAAGAGTTTCAGCATTGCAACGGGCGTCTGTAAAATGGTTCACAAAAAGCCGTAGGACGCAACAAGATGGGCCACGTTGCGCCATCCAGACCACCCCCCGAGAAGACCAACACCTCCTCCGAATGGCATCGCCGGACCGATCTGCATCCTCCTCGGCTCTAGCGCAACAGTGTAACACATCGCACACTATCAGGTGTGACAGTCTGTTGCTGTATATTACGGCATGGGTTACGTGCGCATAGTCCACTTCTCTGCCTACCTTTGACGAATGTGCAGAAACTTGCTAGACGGGAATGGTGTATCGAACGATGTCACTGGGGACACAAATGGTGTCAGACAGTGTTTTCAGACAAATCCAGGGTCTGTTTGTTTAAAAATGGTGGCCGCATTTTGGTTTGCCACAGACAAGGGGAGTGGCACAATGACTGCATTCGCGCAAGACATACAGTGCGACTTAAGGCATTGTGCCTGAGTTGGCATCCTTTCGCTCCCAGCTTCAGGCAGTGTTGGCTTCGGTCACACAGCTTGAGGCTGTTGCCAATGGGCATCACTGTGGAGGTCCGGATGGGGCATTGTCAGGGATGGCCAGCTCGTCTGACGCCTCCCCCGATCGGACTATGGCTGTGGCTGCCCGGGATACTGCCCACATTGAGGTTGCCCTTCACCTGTGGCAGAGTGGGAGGTCGTCTCGAGGTGTGGCAGGGGACGTACGACATTCCGGAGGGCTGAACGGAAGGCCTCTCCACTTTGTCTGACGAACCAGTTTCAGGCTCTTTCTCACGTTGATACTGATCTCCGGCCAGAAATGGCTGCTTGTCATATTCCAGTGGTTGCCCCTCAATCTGCAAGATCCGGGCGGTCGCAGAGGGTGGGCTTACTGGTAGTGAGAGCTCCAACATCAGGCCCGTTAGGGATATGGCTGCAAGGGAGGGGAAGAAAACCAAAGTGTACTGCGTGTGCATACCGGGGGGAGTCATTCCAGATGTGGCAAGGGTCCTTCCGGATGCCATGAAGGGTACAGGGCGCACCCATCTGCAGGTGGTCGCTCATGTTGGCACCAATGACATGTGTTGCTATGGATCGGAGGAAATCCTCTCTGGCTTCCGGAGGCTATCTGATTTGGCGAAGAATGCCAGTCTCGCTAGCGGGATGAAAGCAGAGCTCACCATCTGCAGCATCGTCGACAGGACTGACTGCGGATCTTTGGTACATAGGCGAGTGGAGGGTCTGAATCAGAGGCTGAGATAGTTCTGCGACCGTGTGGGCTGCAGAATCCTCGAGTTGCGCCATATGGTGGTGTGGTTTCGGGTTCCGGTGGATAGATCCCGAGTCCACTACACACATCAGGCGGCTACACGGGTAGCAGGGGTTGTGTGGCGTGGACTGGGCGGTTTTTTAAGATAGATGGCCTCGGGCAAGTCCAGAAAGGGCAACAGCCTCAAAGGGTGCAGGGGAATATCAGAACATGCGGGGACCAAGCAGCAATCGGTATTGTAATTGTAAACTGTCGAAGCTGCGTTGGTAAAGTACCGAAACTTCAAGCGCTGATAGAAAGCACCAAAGCTGACATCGTTATAGGTACAGAAAGCTGGCTGTAGCCAGCGATAAATTCTGCCGATATTTTTAAAGGCACAGACGGTGGTTAGCAAGGTTATATTGCCTGCAACCGGTGGTGGCTTGTTTGTCGCTGTTAGTAGTAGTTTCCCCTGTAGTGAAATAGAAGTGGATAGTTCCTGTGAATTATTGTGGGTGGAGGTTATACTCAACAACCGAACTAGGTTAATAACTGGCTCCTTTTATCGACCTCCCTACTCAGCAGCATAAGTGGCAGAACAACTGAGAGAAAATGTGGAATACGTTTCGCACAAATTTCCTCAGCATGTTATAGTCGTAATACGAGATTTCAATTTACCAGATATAGACTGGGACACTCAGATGTTTAGGACGGTTGGTAGGGGCAGGGCATCGAGTGACATTATACTGAGTTCACTATCCGAAAATTACCTCCAGCAATTAAACAGAGAACCGACTCAGGGAGATAACATCTTGGACCTAATGATAACAAACAGATCCAAACTTTTCGACTCTGTAAGCGCATGACAGGGAATTAGTGATCATAAGGCCGTTGCAGCATCTCTGAGTATAGAAGTAAATAGGAATATAAAAAAAAGGGAGGAAGGTTTATCCGTTTAGCAAGAGTAATATGAGGCAGATTTCAGACTACCTAACAGATCAAAACGAAAATATCTGGTCCGACACTGACAACGGTGAGTGTTTATGGAAAAAGTTCAAGGCAATCGTAAAATGCGTTTTAGATAGGTACGTGCCGAGTAAAACTGTGAGGGACGGGAAAAAACCACTGTGGTTCAACGACAAAGTTAGGAAACTACTGCGATAGCAAAGAGATCTTCACTGCAAATATAAACGCAGCCAAAACCTCTCAGACAAAAAGAAGCTAAACGATGTCAAAGTTAGCGTAAGGAAGGCATGAAGCGTTTAGTGAATTCGAAAGTGAAATTCTACGTACCGACTTGACAGAAAATCCTAGGAAGTTCTGGTGTTACGTTAAATCAGTAAGTGGATCGAAACAGCATATCCACACTCTCTTGGATGATAATGACATTGAAACAGGGGATGACACGCGTAAAGCTGAAATACTAAACAGCTTTCGAAAAAGGGTCGTCGAGCAGATGCGCAAAACTATAGGCCTATATCTCTGACATCGATCTGTTCTAGAATTTTAGAACAGGTTTTTTACTTGCTTATCTTGTCATTTCTGGAAACCCAGAACCTACTCTGTAGGAATCAACATGGATTCCGGAAACAGCGATCGTGTGGGACCCAACTCGCTTTATTTGTTCATGAGATCCAGAAAATATTAGATAAAGGCTCCCAGGTAGATGCCATTTTCCTTGACTTCCGGAAGGCGTTCGATACAGTTCCGCACTGTCGTCTGATAAACAAAGTAAGAGCCTACGGAATATCAGACCAGTTCTGTAGCTGGATTGAAGAGTTTTTAGCAAACAGAACACAGCATGTTGTGCTCAATGGAGAGACGTCTACAGACGTTAAAGTAACCTCTGGCGTGCCGCAGGGGAGTGTTATGGGACCATTGATTTTCACAATATATATAAATGACCTAGTCGATAGTGTCGGAAGTTCCATGCGGGTTTTCGTGGATGATGCTGTAGCATACAGAGAAGTTGCAGCATTGGAAAATTGCAGCGAAATGCAGGAAGATCTGCAGCAGATAGACACTTGGTCCAGGGAGTGGCAACTGACCCTTAACACCGAGAAATGTAATGTATTGCGAATACCTAGAAAGAAGGATCGTTTAATGTATGATTATATTATAGCGTAACAAACACTGGTAGCAGTTACTTCTGTAAAATATCTGGGAGTATGCGTGCGGAATGATTTGAAGTAGAACGATTACATAAAATTAATTGTTGGTAATGGGGGCGCCAGGTTGATGTAGACCATCATCAAGGGAGGTGGCTTACAAACCACTCGTTCGACCTATACTTGAGTATTGCTCATCAGTGTGGGATCCGTACCAGGCCGATTGTCAGAGGAAACAGAGAGGATCCAAAGAAGAGCGGCGCATTTCGTCACAGGATTATTTGGTAAACGTGATAGCGTTACGAAGATGTTTAGCAAACTCAAGTGGCAAACTCTGCAAGAGAGGCGCTCTGCATTGCGGTGTATATTGCTATCCAGGTTTCGGGATGGTGCGTTTCTGGATGAGGTATCGAATCTGTTGCTTCCCCCTACTTATGCCTCCCGAGGAGATCACGGATGTAAAATTAAAGAGATTCGAGCGCGCCATCGGAGGCTTTCAGACAATCGTTCTTCCCGCGAACCATACGCGACTGGAACAGGAAAGGGAGGTAATGACAGTGGCACATAAAGTGCCCTCCGCCACACACCGTTGGGTGGCTTGCGGAGTATAAATGTAGATGTAGATGTAGATGTAGAACGTCGGCAGTTTGGACCCACAGGTACTTTGTTACAACGTTTTCACGTAACCAGACGTAATACTTCATATCGGAGAAAACGTGGTTTATGAACATTTATTTATGAGGATTATTTCGTCTACTCGCTCCTTTGATTTGTGCACTCAGCAGCAAAAGAATTGTGCCATTGTAGATAAAAAGATACAAGAATAGGAACATTTGGCAGTGGCAGCAACAAGTTGGGTCAGAGACTGCCATCAAACAGGGGAAGTGAGTAACTGGTCAGGATATGTGAGGTATCCGACCCTCACTCTGTATTCACCTGGTTTCACATGTGCTTCTTTACAACACTGATTATGGAGCACATCAAATGTTCAAAATTACAGCGACAGCGTCTGGTTAAATTGAGGCACAGAGGCTATTAAAATTTTAAGAATGTACTTGTAATGGTCCCCTACCTACTGTTCAGGCTTAACTAAGAAAGAAAGATCAATCTTACCAATTAATGTTTTAAAAAGTCACTCATTTTTGTCTTTTGCAAGTTGAAATGATAGATATGCTCGTTTTACAATAAAGACGAAAGTCACAACATTACCTTCGACTACTGTTTTCCAAGTGGCTGGTTAGGCATGATGTTGCATCGCGGACCATTATTAGATAGGTACAAATTTCGTCCGTCACGTGTGGGGAACTATTATTTCGCTTTATATTCCCATGACTCTAGTGTTCAAGGAGAGCGCTCTGACAACTGTCTCCAATGGCGTTGTGGTTAGAAGAGTGGAATAGTAATCTGAAGGTGCGGAGCTCAAAGCTACATGTTTGCATTTTTTTAAATTTCAAACACTTTTAGAAGGGGATTATGAACAACTGTCAAGTAATGTACCAAATACATATTTGTCCATAAGCTGCTTTTATTGTAAATCCAAATGGCAAGCTATTTTAGTCTTGGACCATCTTCACGGGTGAGAGCTAAAATATTTTGAGCCACCAGATTACATTAGTCATTACTTAAATAATGGGTAGTGCATGCCATGATTATCAGTATATGACAGAGGACTTTTAGAAGTAAAAGTAATTATTATTTGTATGTTTGGCATGACTGCACTTGTGCATACGCCGTATCAGAAAACCATTGGTTTCCGGAGCAGTTTTTATGAGGATTATTTGCTTGTCTCATTGTCCCATACTCAGCCCTTTCGTTTGTACCTATAATAATTGAAACAACATGTATATTCTATCATCATCCACTTCTTATACAGTAACAGTCCCTATTCGAAGATTGTTATTCTGTGTGTCAATAGAGGCACATTTGTTTTATATGCTACAGATTTCTAACCTTAGTCATAAATTTTGTTTCCCTCCATGTTTTGACTCTTTGAGACTCTTGGAGCCTTTCTCTATGTCTGTAAATGATGTGTGATACGTGATGAGTTTCTTTGCTACCTTTCACTACTCACGTGAAAAGTCTTAATTGGTTCCTGAGTGTTCGTACCTATTTCACATCTCCTCTTTTTTCCTGTACTTCAGCTCTGTTATTAAATTAAAACCGAAAACAGTTGTTACATTCTGCCATTTCTGTCGTATGTTGTGTTTAGGTGTCTTTGTATGTTACAAACCCAGTACGTCGATAACCTTGTGAACAGTGTTGATACATTACATCGTCTGCTGCTATCGCTTTTGCTGAAATTGCATGTCAGCTCGAGATTGTGGCAGGTTACCACAGAAAACATTTTAAGAAACTACGTTTGAAGTAATCAATTTAATTTCGGACGTGCAACCACTGAACCTTTAAAACGGCCTAAATGTGTACACGTGGTCTACTCGGTATTCAGTTTAAGAGAGTGAGTTGAAATTATTGATCTTGTTTACTTTACCATCAGGTATGCAGTGCTATTCTAAATTTCTTGTTATTCTGTGTCATTATGTCCTTTGGAGCTTTACTGTAATCGAAATTAATCATTTGTGTTACATCTCGCAGCCTTTTTCTTTCTATACATTTCTCTTCCTCCATTAGTTCCGCAACAGCTAAATTATTAGTCCTCTCCCATAAACCAATCCAAGTTCCAGGTAATGCTTGTTGAGAGACTTCTTTCACCCAGTTATTCTGTTAGCACGTTTCCGTTTCCTGTTTTGTTTCGCCATATAACTTTTAACACTCCTCGTACCATGATATTTTAAATGCTTTACAACGACAATCTGTTTTTTTGTGCATGTTTAGAAATTTCTTCGTTAATTCTAGCGTAACAGTCGACAGTAGTTTTTACTGAAGAAGCAATATTTTTACTTGTACTGTTATCACTAATGATGGGAAACTTTCATAGCTTCTCTAACTGTGTCTTGTTATTTTAGCGAGTGCTGACATAGGGAACAAGTGAAGGTAAATTAGTCGTCTCACGGGATGTACAGTAGCGACCAAATGCTAATTGCCTGGCGAATGAGGAGAAGCAAAATCGGACACGGTAAGAAATTTCAGATTCTCACCATCTGCCTCATCTGGCTTCTGCGTCTCAAGACTGAAAACAGTGACACCAAAATTTCCGCATCCGCTTAAGTAGGCGTAACTTGAGACAAATTTTAGCATGCAGACGGTTTATCGAAGACGGAGGTCGACAGGATTGTACGGAGATGTTACACTTCCGGGAATTACGTAACATTCTATGTTCCTGTTTCTCGGAGTCTGAGCAGTGTTTTTCCTTGTTCTTTTGCATCGAGTCGATGCGCCATGGATTTCTTCATACTGACATTTCGGCTGAATGTTTCTAATGCGAAAGAGAGAGAAGGAGAGAGAGAGAGAGAGAGAGAAGGCAAGTTGGCGGAAAAGATGTAGGTATAACAGTTCTGAGTACTGTTTGCGCATTTATGACAGCATGAGAAACATGATCTTCCGCAGTAATTTAGCCAGAAGGGGGGCGGGGGGGGGGGGGGGGGGAATTGTTTGTGGAAGGGAAAGATTCTAAAATTGCCAAACAGACATGTTATACAGCAACTGTTAAAGCCACATACACTAATGATCAGAAAAAAAACAGAACATATTGAACGACTAGAAACAGGACATTCATAGTCACAAGACATGTACATTAGTATGCTCTGCGCACGTAATTGGCATTTTAGTCACCTCCGCTCAGCATGTGCCCTGTTGCCTAGTAGGCACAGGGTGCGCCATTGGCCCTGATAACTTGTTCCATGCATGATGGATGTATAAGGCGCGAATGGCGCCCTTGCTGTACTCACCTGGTTCCAAAGTTCATCTGCAGTGGTTGACATGGGATCACAGCACTGGACCTGTCGTTTCACAATATTCCAGGGTCGCAGGATGTCATTCACTAGGTCACATTGGTCGCAGTGCCCTGGTCAGGCACCAACTGTGATTTGTACCCAATAGCAATCCCACGCCATGAGGCCTTAAGCTGGCGCTGTATGTTTTGCGCGAATGCAGTCTTTGTGCCGCTCCCCATGTCTGCGGCAAACCAAAATGCGGCCACCATTTTCAAACAAACACATACTTAATTTAATAACTTTTTCATAATGCGGGCCACAATCATAATATATTCTTTAAAGTCAGTGCCGCAATTAGACTGTTGTTTATTTACAGTGTTACATTTAGGCTTACACAATCATCATTTCGGCTTCAAAGTGCCATTAGCAAGCGTTTTAAGTGCTATGCATTGCCTAAGATGGCATACTGTACATTAAAAGATGGTATACTGAATGACGAAACAAAGCAGTACGCTCTGCCAGAAATATGGACTGTTAGACAATGTATCTAATAGTGTATTTTAATATGACAGTATGCCATCTTGGGCAATGTATAACTATTAAAACACTTGCTAATGTCACTTTGAAGCCGAAATCATGATTTGTAAGTGTAAATGTAACACTCTAAATAAACAACAGTCTAATGGTGGTACAGAATTTGAAGAAAGACCCTGGATTTGTCAGAAAACACTGTCTGATGCCATTTGTCTCCCGAGTGACGTCGTTCGATACGCCATTGCCGTCTAGCAAGTTTCTGCACATTCGTCAAAGGTAGGCGGAGAAGTGGACTACGCGCAAGTAACCCATGCCGTAATACACGGCAACGGACTGTCACACCTGATAGTGTACGATGTGTTCCACCGTTGCGCTACAGTCGAGGAGGATGCAGATCGGTCCTGCGATGCCATTCGGATGAGGTGTTGATCTTCCCGGGGGGTGGTCTGGTTTGTGCAATCTGACCCATCTCGTTGTGACCTACGGCCTTCCGTGAACCATTTTACACACGTCCGTTGCACTGCCGAAACTCTTCGTCCGGCACGAGCAGAAATTTCCCAGACGGATGCATCACATTCTCTCATGCCAATAAACATGCCCTCTTTCAAACTCACTCATTTGACGATACGGTTCGCTCTTACATCTGCGAGAGATCCTGCACGTCTGCTCAGGTCACACTGATCCATTACCTTCGGTCTACAGCGACAATGAGAGGCGCAGTCACATTTTACCGGTAGGTGGTGTTGTGCCGCGACACCGATGTCGAGCGATGCCGTTATGCTGAAGGAAGTCATTCACACGATGTGCTCGATGGGGTCGCGAATTGTCGTCAATGGAGACGAATACCTCGCCAATATGCTGCCGATATGCTTGCATTATCGGTCGAAGGATGGCATTCACGTATCGTACAGCCGTTACAGCGCCTTCCATGACCACCAACGGCGTTCGTCGGCCCCACATAATGCCATCACAAAACTGCAGAGGACTTCCGCCTTGCTACACTCGCTGGACGGTGTGTCTAAGCCAAGGCGTTCAGCCTGACTGGGTTGCCTCCAAAAGCCGTCTCCGACGATTGTCTGGCTGAAGGCAGATGCGACACTCATCGGTGAAGAGAACGTGATGCCAATGCTGAGCGGTCCTTTCGGCATGTTGTTTGGCCCGTCTGTACCTCGCTGCATGGTGACCTGGTTGCAAAGATAGACTTCGCCGTAGACGTGGGGAGTGTAGTTGCTCAGCATGCAGCTTTTTACGCACAGTTTGAGTCGTAACACGACGTCCTGTGGCTGCACGAAAATTATTATTCAACATGGTGGCGTTGCTGTCAGTTTTCCTCCGAGCCATAATCCATAGGTAGCGGTCATGCACTGCAGTAATACTTCTTGGGCGGCCTGAGCGACGCATGGCAGCGACAGTTCTTATTTCTCTGTATCTCCTCCATGTCCGAACAACATCGCTTTGGTTCACTACGAGACGCCTGGACCCATCAAGTTTTGAGAGCCCTTCCTGGCCCAAAGTAACAAAGTGGACGCGATCGACCCGCAGTATTGACCGTCTAGGCATGGTTGAACTACAGACAATGCGAGCCGTGTACCTCCTTCTTGGTGGAATGAGTGGAACTGATCGCCTGGCGGACCCCCTCCGTGTAACAGGCGCTGCTCATGCATGGTTGTTTACATCTTTGGGCCGATTTAGTTACATCTCTGAACAGTTAAAGGAACTGTGTCTGTGATGCAATATTCACAGCCTACGTCTATCCTCAGGAGTTCTGGGAACCGGGGTGATGCAAAACTACGAGGGCTATCCACAAAGCACATTACGTTTTGAAATTAAAAATAAACAAAGTATTGGATTTTTTTTTATTATATACAGATGAAAGCCATACTTAAATACTGCTTTCCTACATAGTTGCCATTTAAATTAAGGCACTTATCGTAGCGATGTACGAGCTTGGAAATTCCTTCGTCGTAAAATTCGGCCGCCTGCGCCTTCAACCACATGGTTATCTCTTCTTGAAACTGTGCGTCATCAAAACGCTGCATAGCCAACCACTTCTTCATTGCTGGGAATAAGTGGAAGTCGCTCGGTGCCAGGTCGGGACTGTACGGTGGATGAGGAAACAACTCCTACTTAAAAGTTTCGAGAACTTCACGAGTGGCATTTGCCGTGTGGGTCCGGGCGCTGTCGTGAATCAGCAAGATCTTTGAGCCCAACTTTCTCCTGCGCTTGTTTAGTATTGCTCTTCTGAGGTTGTGCAGAGTTTGGTAATACCTTTGAGAGTTTATTGTAGTGCCTCTTTCCAGGAAATCCACAAAAATCACACCTTTTCTGTCCCAAAAGAAGAGGTAACCACGTGGTTGAAAGGCAGGCGGCCGAATTTGACGAGGAAAGAATTTCCAAGCTCGTCCATCGCTACGATAAGTGCCTCAATTTAAATGGCAACTTTGTAGAAAAGTAGCATTTAAGTGTGGCTTTCTTCTGTACATAATAAAAAAATTCCAATACTTTATTTATTTTTAATCCCAAAACGTAATGTACTTTGCGGATTGTCCTCGAATTTTTGATGTGTGTAGAAAGCCATATGGGAATCATTCCAATAATCCTCGCATATAGTGAAGAAACTCATTGAATGACATTTTGGTTTTTAGTTTGGCTTGGTAAATATGCTTTAAATTCAGGCTGACGTGTTTGAAAGTATTATCGCCGATCAACAGCATTGGAATCCGTGAATATGTCTGACTCAAATAAAAGACATTAACTTTCATATGATGGCAAAAATAAAAATATTTCCGTATCTCATCCTGGTTCTCCATTGAAACGTTGTCATATGTGAATACGCTGTTTGGTTTTACTTTTTCAGCTGGTGGAATATCACTGCTTTCACTGGACGTCTGGTATGTTACTTCCTCGATGCTGTGCGGAATTACCTGCAGTAGCTGATACTTGGACTGAAATACTGTTTGAGAGAGTTACGGTCGCAGGTTCGAATCCTGCCTCGGGCATGGATGTGTGTGATGTTCTTAGATTAGTTAGGTTTGACTAGTTCTAAGTTCTAGGGGACTAATGATCTCAGAAGTTGAGTCCTATACTGCTCAGAGACATTTGACCCATTTTGAACCATTTTTCAATAATATAAATATACATATTGGAAGTGGTTCATCCCCATCCCCCCACCCCTGAGGATGGGTTAGCGGTGACAGTAGAAAATCAATCTCCCCACAGGCAGAAGGTCTGATAATTAAATCACATTTGTTATTGAGAAGGATTGACGCTCTTTTCCTCGCTATCAGCATCATTGTGGGACCAGCTGGTTACTGCGAAGTCCTTGTAATCGGTACGTTTCATCCACTCAGCCTTGGCGATGACTACAGGTTTACATTAGCATCCATCGGATTTTATAGAGAGAGAAGAAAAAACACATATTACTCTTACTCTTTTATTGATTTATAATTTGTTACTTATGTAAGGATAAATATAGATGCTTAGGTATGCCTGTAATACAGTGCTAACACCAGGCGTGGTTGGTTCACACATATTCGCATATATTGATGCACAGCATGCATCATACAGGTGAACAATGATTTCCTCCGACAGTTAGGGGTTTGACGCGCCAGCTCCATCAAATTGGTCCACATTTTCTCGTCGAATCTGTATGTGTATGGTTGTAAGCTTAGCCACCTGTCCAGAACATGTTGAATTGCGTAAGTAGCATACGTTAAGTTTATAAATGTCTGCTCCTATAGATGAGTGCTCTCCTTTTCGGTATATATTTTGATCATGCCAGTAAAGTCCCATAAGGGAACTCTATGGTTAGCTCATCTAAGGATATTATGTGGAGTCATTATATCAAGCAATAGTGGAAAACCAGCACTGGGTAGAACTCGCGATCGAAGATCACCCTCGCAGTAACACGTTTATTGTCACTGATATTTTAATTGTAGCTGATAAGTCTAACATCCGGTGGCTTCGCCTCACCTGTGGGAAGCTGAAGAAATGTGTTAGATACACACATGTGTCGTCACATGCTTTTAGTAAATCTCCACCGCCACTAATACTTACTTGCCAATTGTCTCAAGGAAGGGGTGAGCTGTGATCCATGGTTCGAAATCTTCACTCTAAGAATTCTTACTTGACTGATATAGTACTATTCTAAATCGCTGTTAATATATAGTATTTGCAGCATTGTATGAAACATTAAAAACGAAAAAAATTGTATGTAATCATCCTTCTTCTCAGGTGTGTAATAAGAAGCGTGCAGAGTGCTCCACAGTCAGTTTATCCCCTGACACAATGAATAAGATGATGGTAATGGATGCCAAATGAGATAAGAAGTGAGCAGTGGTATTAGTGATTAATTTAAATGTAAGCGATGAGTCTGGATTCGACAAGATGGAGAGTGTTACGCACATTATATACTGAAATAGCTTAAATCTACTAGAGGAGGGGGGGGGGGCGGGGGAGGTGATTCCTGAAATGTATAAAAACATCTTATGCATGAATACTGCAATTTGAATGCAGCAGATTACTATATATTTCCTACAGAACTGACGCCTGTTTTGTCTAATATTACTCATAAATTTCACAAGCTACCACTACTGTTTCAGACTGACGAGTTTATTTTCAAGTATGGCTATTGTTATAAGCTTTTCTGTTGAAAAGAGACTGCGATGCTTTTGGCCCAACTTCTATTAAACGTTGTTGAGAACATTGTAAAAAAGCGATCGAGTAAAAATAAATTCTTTTTTAATATGTCTTCTTATTATTTTCATATAAAATGTGAGCCTGATCCAGCACAACCAGCATTAATAATGGCCACTCTCTTTGTCTGTGCACAAGTACCATACTGACTGTGCTAAAGCAGCAGCATGTCTTTAAGCACTTTGAATAGGCTACAAGCCATGTAGAGAGAGAGACAAAGAGAGACAGTAGGCCATGTGTCCATGTGTTTCTCTAGAGAGGGAGGAAGAGGAAGGTGGAGGAATGTGCGACTACCCACAGCCAGCGGTCTGTGCCTGCCTGCCTGCATTGGGCACCGCTCGTCAGTTCGTTAGCCACCTGGCGCTGTGACTTAACCCATCATTCCTCCCCCCCCCCCCCCCCCCCCCTATCATCTTAGCCGAACACAGTGTCAGAAAACAAAGTAAATAGCTAATCCATCCCAATGTTATTTACTATGATGTTATAGTGTCACAGCAGGAAGATTGTATTTTTTGTTGCGATGTCACATTAGTTACTATGTTCTGTATTTTTGTGAAAGAACGTTATTTACTATAATATTAGAGTAAAAAGTGTGTATTTTGGTGCACTGCGGCGTTATGTTCCATATTTACAAATGTATTCCTTAAAAAATCGGTAAAAGGCATTGAGGTGAATTAGTGTGCTGAGGTGGTGGAGTCGCTGGAGCGAGGTACAGACTTTGAACGACAGTCCCAGGATGATGGAGCCACTAAAGGAGGTGACGTTGCCGTCTTCATGATGAGAGTTGTCACTTGACGCTAAAAGCATTCAGACATCAGGGTAAACATGAACACTGACATATTGCCTATAAATTACAGTAATTATAATGACAGTTAAAGGCCATGAATTTTAATTATAATGATTGTTGCTGTCCATTAGTCATGTCCTAAATAAGCAAAACAAGAATCCAAGCAAATGGTTCAAATGGCTCTGAGCACTATGGGACTTAACATCTACGGCCATCAGTCCCCTAGAACTTAGAACGACTTAAACCTAACTAACCTAAGGACATCACACAACACCCAGCCATCACGAGGCAAAGAAAATCCCTGACCCCGCCGGGAATCGAACCCAGACGCGAGAAGCTTGAAAGCTACCGCACGACCACGAGATGCAGGCAATTCAAGCAAGTCACTTGCTTACATAAGGGTAACTAGGCAAGTGCCCAGTTTGTTTACATAACAAGAACAATGGGACCCTCTGCTCTGAAACTGTTACAAACTCTTCTCCCGTCTATTGTGGTGTGCTCTTAAATGTATTCTAAAACGAAGCATAGGCCATGTGTATCATGTATTAGCTTAAGTTAGTAAACAACTAAAATGACGAAGAGGTTAGTTCATGGTGATGATGAGGAATGCTTACAGAAGGTTATGAATAATATTTTCAACAATGATAAGGAAGTAAGTGATTTGTCTTTCACTGATTGAGATTCTGAAGAACTGTTAGCAGTAGTTCAAAGTGTCCCAGGTTATGAAAAGTAATGGGTGGTGTAGACTTTCAAAACGAGACGACAGCTCTTATTATAATCATGGGACGCACAGTAACGGAGAATATGATGGTGAGGTCCCATACTACTAGGAGCGTAGGGAACGATGAGGGAGACGTACACCGCCGACTAGGCAAGGTCGTAGCAGAGGTGGTTTGCCATTGCCTTTCTCCGGCGGTAAGACGGTAATGGGGATGAACGTTGGAGATGAAGGGAACGCAACAACACCCAGTCATCTCGAAGCAGTGAAAATCCCTGGCACCGCCGGTAATCGAATCCAGGACCCCGTGCGCGGGAAGCTATAATTCTACTTCAAGACCACGAGTTGCGGACAATGCAGTATAATTAGATATTTTTTTCTTATTGATGTGTGTATATTCAATTCCTTCATTGTGTATCGAAAGATCAGTGGGCAGGAAAAAAAATCTGCTACATTTCCCTCAATACTAACGTTGCGCAGTAACTGCCAGAGGGTGCACAGCAACGTGAGTTCTTTGTTCACAGCCGACCATCAACGACCACTTTAAGACACCTAAGGCAAATATATGAGATCATTTCCCGACTCACGTACCCCCCAGATGAGAAGGTAAAAAGTCACTGAAAAGGCATGTATGTGTTACTTAGGAAGAAAAAGAAGCGAGTGAAAAAAAGCGCAATTTTGCGCTACGTTTAGGATACTGGTATGGATAGGACACTCACTGGTATGAATTAAATCTGACTATGGAGGAGCCAGTAGGGTAAATAAATATGATATCATTGAGTAAACGCCAGAATGCGTTATGTCTGCAAACATCCATCTATTTGACCATGTCACTACTTTCATACACGCAGTTCAGATGGTCGCAGCCAGATGCAGTATGCTCATATCTCAGTAACTTGCGTGATGAATCAAAGAAGTATCATTTAATCGTAATAGCAACAGAAAGCCTCACTAGTATAGTATCCTATCTTTGTCATCTTCAGTGAACTTGAGAAACTATTGCAAGACATTTTGAGCGAAATGAACACTTTAACGACCACAGAATATGGCCTGAGAGTAAGCCAAAGAAAGAAGCCCGCATGGTTAGCTCTACGGTTTAATCCGGATTGGGAAGGAGCATCTGGTCCCTGGCACGGATCCGCCGGTGGAACTTGCGTTGAGGTTTGGTGAACCGGCCAGTCTGTGAGTGGTTTTTAGGCGGTTTTCCATCTGCCTCGGCGAATGCGGGCTGATTCCCCTTTTTCCGCCTCAGCTACCCGTGAGCGCACACCACCATTACTCTACCACGCAAACACAGGAGTTACACTCTTCTGGTGTAAGACGTTCCTTAGGGGGGGGGGAGGGGGGGGCACCGGGACAGAACCGCACAATAGCCCTGAAAGAGTGGTTCGGTGTGGGGCAGTGGAGGGCTGAAGTGGACTGATGTAGTCGTCGTGGGGTTGTGGACCACTGCGGCTGCGGAGGGGACGGAGCCTCTCCTTCGTTTGTAGACCCCCGGTTAGAATACAATACAAGCCAAAGAAAGACGAAAATAGTGAGTAATATTAGATAAGAGGTTCAAAACAAGGTTAACATCGAACTTTAGGGCAACGATGTAAGTGAAGTGAAGCAATGCTGTTACCTTGGCGTCAAAATAAACGCAAGAAAGATGAAGCGAGAAAGATATAAGTTGAGGCGACGGAAGTCGTGGGCTAGCGATACGCACACATAGAGATGGCGGTTGTATCGTGTAGACAAGGTACAAAGTGCATATGCACAGCTGTCATTTGTATTCAGGTGATTCATGTGAAAAGTTTCCAGTGTGATTACTGGCACACTACAGAATTAACAGACTATGAACGCAGAACATTAGTTGGAGCAAGAAGAGAGGGACATTCCATTTGAAAATCGTTAAGAAATGCAGTATTCCCATGACGCGCTCTTCCCGCCAGTGGATCCAACTTAGAACACAGAACACATCTCCGGACGTAACGCGTGGTTGATCCACCTTCGAGCACTATCCCACATGTGATGTGGATCCGCATCCCAACATAGCTCCGGATATAATGCTCAGCGTATCCAACTTCAAATCCTGTCCCGGACGTAGTATATTGCAAATCCGCATCCCAACATCACTTCAGAGGTAGCTCTCGGCGGATCCACACTTGAAAGCTCGGGTCAAGTGTGAGACCTGGGAGTCATCGGCGCCCATGCACAGTTACAGACATACAGAAACCAGAGCAAACGTGCTGCAACTGTAGAATATGCGGTTGGAGGTGACTGGTTGCATTTGAGCACAGTGCTGTTCAAAAACCCCAGTTATGTTCTGAATCCCTAGAGTTATTTGAAACTATCGACAGGGCTTGAATAAAACCAAAGCTTTTATATGCCACCATATAAATATTAGTCAAACGGGTTCAAGTCGGGGAAGGACAGACAGACACTTGAACTCATATTTAAGTAAAAAACATACATTTACACACACCACACACACACAAACATACAAACCCATATTTATTATCAAAAAATTACATTTCTACACAGCAAATTACACACACACACACACACACACACACACACACACACATACACAGGCCCATACAACAAATGAAAAACAACAAACACAACAGAAACAAAAGACAAACACACCACTACGGCTGGTAACAATGCACACCGAAAATACACTTACGTTCGTCACCAAATGGAAGTGAAAGTGAAACATTTGATGTGACAAATGTGGATGAAACAACGCTAGAAATCGGCCAGGTGGAGTATGTTGTTGTTGTCTTCAGTCCTGAGACTGGTTTGATGCAGCTCTCCATGCTACTCTATCCTGTGCAAGCTGCTTCATCTCCCAGTACCTACTGCAACCTACATCCTTCTGAATCTGCTTAGTGTACTCATCTCTCGGTCTCCCTCTACGATTTTTACCCTCCACGCTGCCCTCCAATGCTAAATTTGTGATCCCTTGATGCCTCAAAACATGTCCTACCAACCGATCCCTTCTTCTAGTCAAGTTGTGCCACAAACTTCTCTTCTCCCCAATCCTATTCAATACCTCCTCATTAGTTACGTGATCTATCCACCTTATCTTCAGTATTCTTCTGTAGCACCACATTTCGAAAGCTTCTATTCTCTTCTTGTCCAAACTAGTTATCGTCCATGTTTCACTTCCATACATGGCTACACTCCAAACAAATACTTTCAGAAACGACTTCCTGATACATAAATCTATATTCGATGTTAACAAATTTCTCTTCTTGAGAAACGCTTTCCTTGCCATTGCCAGTCTACATTTTATATCCTCTCTACTTCGACCATCATCAGTTATTTTACTTCCTAAATAGCAAAACTACTTTACTACTTTAAGTGTCTCATTTCCTAATCTAATTCCCTCAGCATCACCCGATTTAATATGACTACATTCCATTATCCTCCTTTTCCTTTTGTTGATGTTCATCTTATATCCTCCTTTCAAGACACTGTCCATTCCATTCAACTGCTCTTCCAAGTCCTTTGCCGTCTCTGACAGAATTACAATGTCATCGGCGAACCTCAAAGTTTTTACTTCGTCTCCATGAATTTTAATACCTACTCCAAATTTTTCTTTTGTTTCCTTTACTGCTTGCTCAATATACAGGTGGAGTATGAAGACCAACAAATACATCTCCAGGACCACACACATGTTAACAGCGCTGGAAATCGTAAGAAACACCGAATGATACATTCACAATAAGTAAATTGTGCTACAAAAGTTGCTTCTAATCTAAAAAGCAAGAGAAAAACACGACAAAATGTAATATAGCAGCATATTATAGCCATCACATAATACGTTTATTGTATGTATAAAAAGAATCACGTGTTTCAGGCCACTGATGACGCTTCCCAAATGAAAGAAGCGAAACGAGTATGACAAGAAGCAAACTGTCTTCATTTAATTGCATGGACGGTACATACTCCCACGTATTCAGAGAAACTAAAGGAAAGACGGAAAACAACTAAATATGACAATTTTTCCTACGTTTGCTTCGAAAAGTCCTGCGTCATATATCGATATTCATGGCATGCAATACACATTATTCACGTAATGACTTATATAATGTGGTGGCTTAAACTATTTTAACCCATATTTGTGAAGAAGGTTCAAGAGTGAAACCAGTTGATATTTGCGTTTAAAATAAATGCAACTGATGGTTAAATAAGCATTTTAAACATTTTTTATTGTTTGTGCGAATGCACTAGAATGGAAAAAGATAGAGAAACTTCGGACAATGTTCACCAAAATTAAGAAACCGAGTATGAAACTAACGAAATTGCTGCCCTTACTGCATATAGGTTTTGCAACAATTCGAATATTTCTCTTCAAGTGGTTAAAGTCGTGATAGATTTGGTTCCTTATGTCAAAGAAAATATCCAACCACAAAAGCAATTTTTTCGAGAGCTGTTCGCAAAAGACAGAGCCTAACTTGAAATCATTATTAGTTCAGCGCAAGGAATGTCACAAATTCGTACAGCTACACCGAAGTGTTTAGAAGCACTGATTACATTTTGCCAATAAATTAATGACTAGTTCAGCACAAGGAGTGGGCTCCCTGCCACCGTTGGATAAGCAGCTGCAGCAGCAAGTCGTATAACCCTAGCTTACTTATTTGTTAGTTTAATTAATTTCCTTGCGTGTTTTTGGGTACTTGCATTGTTTAATTCATATATTTCGGGCGTATTATAGTATTTGATGGTTGTAGCATCGCGCCTTAGTACCTGAATAGTTTAAATTCGCGTAGTCTTCGGTCTTCTGTTTTTGTTTTGAATAGCCAGTGTCGGTTGGTCACAGCAAGTGTGCTCCCTGCCGCCGTTGGATAAGCAGCTGCCAGCAGCAATTCGTATACCCCTAGCTTACTTATTTGTTAGATAAATTAATTTCTTTGCGTGGTTTTGGATACTTGCATTGTTTAATTCATATTTCGGGCGTATTATAGTATTTGACAGTTGTAGCATCGCGCTTTAGTGTTTACTTGGTAGATTATTACTTAAATTGCGTGTGAGTTTCGTATAGGAGGTGCAATTTCGAGTTTTAGTTACTGTAATCGTAAATTCAGAAGATTGTAGCGCAGTCGTTAGGCATTTGTACAGGTTAGTTCATACATTCTTTCCGTGTTTCTCTTGCGTTATCTAGGCACGGACTTGTGTTTCAGTAACTGTTGTTCAACACCGATTATCATGGACAGGGTCTGCGATTGCTGTGTTCGGATGAGGGCTGACTTGGCTTCCCTTCGCTCACAGCTGCAAGCGGTGCTGACTTCGGTAGCGCAGCTTGAGGCTGTTGCCAATGGGCACCACTGTGGGGAGCCGGACTTGGGTATCACGGGGATGTCAACCTCGTCCCGTCTGTCCCCAGATCGGTCTTCCGCTGTGGTTGCCCCAGTTGCTGCCCGCAGTGGGGCTGAGCCCTCGCCTGTGGTTGATTAGGAGGTCGTTCCAAGGCGTGGCAGGCAGCGAAAGGCGTCCCCAGAGGCTGATCAGAAAGCCTCCCCTGTGCGTCTGACAAACCGGTTTCAGGCACTGTCTTTGGCTGAGCCAGATGCAGCTGCCTGCCCTGTTTCAGAGGATCATTCTCAGCCTTCAAGGTCCGGGCAATCGCAGAGGGTGGGCTTACTGGTAGTTGGGAGCTCCAATGTTAGGCGCGTAATGGGGCCCCTTAGGGATATGGCGGATAAGGAAGGGAAGAAATAAAGTGTGCACTCCGTGTGCATTCCGGGAGGAGTCATTACTGATGTGGAAAGGGTCCTTCCGGATGCCATGAAGAGCACAGGGAGCAGCCAGCTGCAGGTGGTGGCACATGTCGGCACTAATGACGTGTGTCGCTTTAGATCTGAGGAAATCCTCTCTGGATTCCAGCGGCTATCTGATTTGGTGAAGGCTGCCGGTCTTGCTTACGAGATGAAGGCAGAGCTCACCATCTGCAGCATCGTCGACAGAACCGACTGCGAACCTTTGGTGCAGAGCCGGGTGGAGGGTCTGAATCAGAGGCTCAGACGGTTTTGCGACCGTGTTGGCTGTAGATTCCTTGACTTGCGCCATAGTGTGGTGGGGTTTCGGGTTCCGCTGAATAGGTCAGGAGTTCACTACTACACTCAGCTGGCGGCTACACGGGTAGCGGAGGCTGTGTGGCGTGGACTGGGCAGTTTTTTAGGTTAGAAGGCCTCGGGAAAGTACGGGGTGGGCTGCAATGTCAAAGGGTGCATGGCAAATACAGAACGTGCTTGGATCAAGGAACAGTCGGAATTATAGTTGTAAATTGTTGTAGTTGTGCTGGAAAAGTCCCTGAGCTTCAAGCGCTGATAGAAAGCACAGAAGCTGATATCGTTATATTTACAGAAAGCTGGCTAAAGCCTGAAATAAGTTCTGCAGAAATTTTTACGAAGTCTCAGACGGTGTTGAGGAAAGATAGATTAGGCAGAATTGGTGGTGGAGTGTTTGTGTCTGTCAGTAGTGGTTTATCTTGTAGTGAAGTCGAAGTAGATACTCCGTGCGAATTGGTATGGGTGGAGGTTACACTTAACAGCCGAATTAAGTTAATAATTGGCTCCTTCTACCGACCCCCAGACTCCGATGATACAGTTGCGGAACAGTTCAGAGAAAGTTTGAGTCTCGTAACAAATAAATACCCCACTCATACGGTTATAGTTGGTGGGGACTTCAACCTACCCTCGGTATGTTGGCAAAAATACTTGTTCAAAACCGGTGGTAGGCAGAAAACATCTTCCGAGATTGTCCTAAATGCTTACTCCGAAAATTATTTCGAGCAGTTAGTCCACGAACCCACGCGAATTGTAAATGGTTGCGAAAACACACTTGACCTCTTAGCGACAAACAATCCAGAGCTGATAGAGAGCATCATGACTGATACAGGGATTAGTGATCACAAGGTCGTTGTAGCTAGGTTCAATACAGTTTCTTCCAAATCCATCAGAAACAAACACAAAATAATTTTATTTAAAAAAGCGGATAAAGTGTCACTAGAAGCCTTCCTAAAAGACAATCCCCATTCCTTCCGAACTGACTATGCAAATGTAGAGGAGATGTGGCTCAAATTGAAGGATATAGTAGCAACAGCAATTGAGAGGTTCATACCTCATAAATTGGTAAGAGATGAAACGGATCCCCCATGGTACACAAAAAAGGTCCGGACGCTGTTGCAGAGGCAACGGAAAAAGCATGCGAAGTTCAGAAGAACGCGAAATCCCGAAGACTGCCTAAAATTTACAGACGCGCGAAATTTGGCACGGACTTCGATGCGAGATGCCTTTAATAGGTTCCACAACGAAACATTGTCTTGAAATTTGGTAGAAAATCCGAAGAAATTCTGGTAGTATGTAAAGTACACAAGCGGCAAGACGCAGTCAATACCTTCGCTGCGCAGTGCTGATGGTACTGTTACCGACGACTGTGCCGCTAAAGCGGAGTTATTGAACGCAGTTTTCTGAAATTCTTTCAACAGGAAAGACGAATGGAATATTCCAGAATTTGAAACACGAACATCTGCTAGCATGAGTTTCTTAGAAGTAGATACCTTAGGGGTTTCGAAGCAACTCAAACCGCTTGATACGGGCAAGTTTGCCGATCCAGATTGTATACCGATTAGGTTCCTTTCAGATTACGCTGATAGAATTGCTCCCTACTTAGCAATCATATACAACCGCTCGCTCACCGATAGATCTGTACCTACAGATTGGAAAATTGCGCAGGTCGCACCAGTGTTTAAGAAGGGTACTAGGAGTAATCAATTTAACTACAGACCTATATCATTGACATCAGTTTGCAGTAGGGTTTTGGAGCATATACTGTATTCCAACATTATGAATCACCTCGAAGGGAACGATCTATTGACACGTAATCAGCATGGCTTCAGAAAACATCGCTCTTGTGCAACACAGCTAGCTCTTTATTCCCACGAAGTAATGGTCGCTATCGACAGGGGATCTCAAGTTGATTCCGTATTTCTAGATTTCCCGAAAGCTTTTGACACCGTTCCTCACAAGCGACTTCTAATCAAGCTGCGGACCTATGGGGTATCGTCTCAGTTGTGCGACTGGATTCGTGATTTCCTGTCAGAAATTTCGCAGTTCGTAGTAATAGACGGCAAATCATCGAGTAAAACTGAAGTGATATCAGGTGTTCCCCAGGGAAGCGTCCAGTGACCTCTGCTGTTCCTGATCTATATAAATGACCTGGGTGGCAATCTGAGCAGTTCTCTTAGATTGTTTGCAGATGATGCTGTAATTTACCGTGTAGTAAGGTCATCCGAAGACCAGTATCAGTTGCAAAGCGATTTAGAAAAGATTGCTGTATGGTGTGGCAGGTGGCAGTTGGCGCTAAATAACGAAAAGTGTGAGATGATCCACACGAGTTCCAAAAGAAATCCGTTGGAATTCGATTACTATAAATTCTCAAGGCTGTCAATTCAACTAAGTACCTGGGTGTTAAAATTTCGAACAACCTCAGTTGGAAAGACCACATAGATAATATTGTCGGGATGGCGAGCCAAAGGTTGCGTTTCATTGGCAGGACACTTAGAAGATGCAACAAGTCCACTAAAGAGACAGCTTACACTATACTCGTTCGTCCTCTGTTAGAATATTGCTGCGCGGTGTGGGATCCTTACCAGGTGGGATTGACGGAGGACATCGAAAGGGTACAAAAAAGGGCAGCTCGTTTTGTATTATCACGTAATAGGGGAGAGACTGTGGCAAATATCATACGTGAGCTGGGTTGAAGTCAGTACAGCAAAGACGTTTTTCGTCGCTGCGAGTTCTTTTTACGAAATTTCAGTCACCAACTTTCTCTTCCGAATGCGAAAATATTTTGTTGAGCCCAACCTACATAGGTAGGAATGATCATCAAAATAAAATAAGAGAAATCAGAGCTCGAACAGAAAGGTTTTTCCCGCGCGCTGTCCGGGAGTGGAAAAGTAGAGAGATAGTATGATTGTGGTTCGATGAACCCTCTGCCAAGCACTTAAATGTGAACTGCAGAGTAGTCATGTAGGTGTAGATGTAGATGTAGAAGGAATGTCACAAATTCGTACAACTACACCTACGTATTTAGAAGCACTGATTACATTTTCCCAATAAATTAACGATAGAACACCTTGAGCGACAGCGAACAAGTATCGATGTTACGAGTATCTGTGCGCCTACAAATAGCCGTTCAAGCTCTCTTCAAAGGATAGTTTTATTACATTAATAACCTAAAGTTTGTGGATTACCTGTAAATTTACAGTAGTACATGGAGTCTGTTATGAACATCTAGAAATCAATTATGTCCACTATTCAAAGCTTTACAAAGGGTCTTGAACTCAGCTGTTATTTCGAGTAATGAGTTAAGTGTAAATAATGGCTTTTGCATTGGTATAATTCGTTAAATACAAACGAGACATCATGGTAAATGAATGAAAACAGTGAAAAATCATTATTCGCTGTATCTTCCAGCCGGTAGTCTGCATGACAGTGCAGCTATCAATTGTTTGCTTAAATTTACTAATATTTACTCAGTGACGATCACAACGCCCATGGATGAGCGCCAACGCAAGACAAAATAGTCAATTTCACAGGAGTGATTCGTATCCGTGATCTCCGAAAAAGCGTCTTAGTATCTGGCCCAATCGGCTTTCACAAGACGTACCCACATAGACTTGAGGGCAGACCAAAGGAGCAAGAAGTTTTGAATAGGTTTTCGTCAGTTTATCACAACTACCGCTCCTTTGGACGAAGATATAAATGTTTACTTCCTCCCCAGGCATCAGTATAAGAACGGCAATCAGAAATAATATCACGGGCAGCTATCCGTAACTGCTCACCGAGAGAATACAGTTCGAGAGAGTCGTCGCTCTGACTTCAAGAAAGCGGTTTTGCAGCTAGAGATGTTAACAGCAGGTCTGGTAGGCCGACTATAACTACAAACAGATGTTGGAGGAACTATTTTGTAAAAGGGACTACAACATATTTCCTGCCTCATATAGGAAGAAACTGAAAACGCACCTAGAGGACAGAGAGCTTGTGCGAAAGTGCCGACAAGTTTTCTTACTAAAAGTGAAACAGTTGCGGCGAGAGATCAACTTCCTCGATTACCGTGACGCAGATCTCCGAAGGCAGAGGGAAACTGGAGAAGTAAGCGCACAAAGATTCGCTGTAAAACAGGAATTCTGAGACGGAAAAGCCAGTACTTCCATGTAGTGAGGAATCTGATGCTTCCTTCAGAGCGAACGCTATCATTAAAAGAAAAAGTTAGAAGTGGGTACGGCATTATAGGCGGAGAAATCACATGTGGGGTGTTCGATCGTCGTTTTACTTGGCGCCACTTCGGCGACTTGGAAGTCGATGATGAGGAAAAGACACACGCGCACTTACACAAACGCACGCACGCATACACAGTCCCGATCGGAAAAATTCTCAACGTTGTCAGAAATCGAACGTTCGGTCTCGTGATCCAGAGCTATGCTAACCACATGACCACGAACTGCTTACACAGGGAAGGTGAATTCACGTTACAGGAAGATCATTCTCCTGTGCATAATTCCACATTAGTTCACCAGCAGGTGTCCAAACAAGGGCATCAACGTTATGGATGGGCCGATACAGCCTTCTGATATGAATTTAAAAAAACCATAGGTGCAAGGAAAGAAACCGTGAAGACACCATGCATAACAGAAGAAATACCTCAGTTGATCGACAAATAAAGTAAGTACAAAACCGTTCATGGAAATTCAGAAATACAATCAACTTATAAATAAAATAAATACGAATTGCAGGGGAGCTAACGCGAAACAGCTGATGGAGACTGTGAAATCAAGGGCGGCAACGTTAAGAGTGCTATGAGAATTCGGGGGACTGATGACCTTAGCTGTATAGTCCCCCATAAACATCCCAACAACCACCACCACCTATGAGAATTCCACCGTTAAATGCAGAGGAGAGAACGGATAGGTGACAAGAGTGCGCTGAAGGCTTCTATGAGGAAGAAGACTTTTACGATGGCGTGATGGAACAAGAAACAGGAGTTGACAGACAAGAGATACGGGATCCAGTATTAGAATCACAATTTAAAAGAGCTTTGGATGACTTAAGACCAAATAGACAGAAGGGATAGAAACCATGCCATTGGAATTCCTAAAATCACTGGTGAGAGTGAAAACAAAACGACTATTCAGATTGGTGTGTACATACTATGAGACTGACGGTAGACCATCAGACTTTCGAAAAAACGTCATCCACACAATGCCGAAGATAATAAGAGCCGACAAGGGCAATAATTATCCCACAATCAGCTTAACAGCTCATGGATCCAAGCTGCTGACAAGAATAATATACAGAAGAAAGGAAAGCACAATTACAGATCTGTCAGATGACAATCAGCTCTGCTATGGGAAAGGTAGCAGTTTTGACGTGGATTGACAATGGAAGCAAGAGTCACGAAATATAAAGACACTTTCATAGGATTTGTCGAGTTGGTAAAAGCGTCAGAGAATGTAAAGTGGTACAAGACGTCCGAAATTCTGAGAAAAATACGAGTAAGCTATAGGGAAAGCCGGGTAATATACAATATGTACAAAAAGAGAGAGGGAGACCCAGAACAAAGTGGTCGCATTAAAAAGGGTGTAAGACAGGAATGCGTTCTTTCGTCCCTATTGTTCAGTCTATATGTCGAAGAAACAATGACGGAAATAAAAGAAACATTTAAGAGTGGGATTAAAATTAAGGCTGAAAGGATATCAATCGTAATATTTGCTGGTGACATTGCTATCCACAGTGAAAGTGAAGAGGAATTGCAGGATCTGTTTGATGGAATGTGCAGTCTAATGAGTACAGAATATGGATGGAAATTAAATAGAAGAAAGACGAAAGTAATGAGAAGTAGCAGAAATAAGAACAGCGAGCAACTTAACATCAGAACTGGGGATCACGAAGTAAACGAAGTTAAGGAATTCCGCTACATAGGCTGGAGGCCATAAAAACCAGACTATCACTGGGAAAGTGGATTCGTGGTCAAGAAAATTCTACTAGTATGAAACATAAGAATTAATTTGAGGGAGATCTTTCTGAGAATGCACGCAGTTGCGTTCTCGTTTCCCACGCCCGGATACCCGTGTTCGATTCCCGGCGGGGTCAGGGATTTTCTCTGCCTCGTGATGACTGGGTGTTGTGTGCTGTCCTTAGGTTAGTTAGGTTTAAGTAGTTCTAAGTTCTAGGGGACTGATAACCATTGATGTTAAGTCCCATAGTGCTCAGAGCCATTTGAAACATTTGAGAATACATGTTTGGAGCGCAGTATTGTATGGTAATGAAACATGGGCTGTAGAAAAACCAGAATATAAGACAATCGAAGCATTTGAGATGTGATGCTACAGAAGAATGTTGAAAATTAGGTGAACTGATATGATAATGAATCAGGAGGTACTCCGAGGAATCGCCGAGGAAATGAACATATGTACAACACTGGCCAGGAGAAGATACAGGATGATGGGATATCTGCTAAGACGTCAGAGAATAGCTTCCATGGTAGCTGTAGCTGTAGACGGTAAAAACTGTAGATGAAACAGAGATCGGAATACATCAATAAAATAATTGAGGACGTAATTTGCAAGTGCTACTCTGAGATCAAAAAGTTGGCACAGGAGAGAATTTCGTGGCGGCTGCATCAAATCAGACACAAGACTGATGACTTAAAAAAAAGAATCCATTGCAGAATATTTGAGCTGAGGAAGCACGAAAACTGTCCACGAAACCAGCTAGCTACATCTGACGCCCTCCGAGACTGTGCTCTTGAAACCTGATAGAAAGTTGTCTCATCTGGCAGTTACGTCCGACTCCTGACAGATTCCATGCCAAGACTCATGATTAAAGTTAGAAACAATGGAAGATTCTGGACAAGATATTATAGAACTGAATCAGAGGTAATAAAATATGAATTAGTTTCCTTTAAGTTCCCTTTTTAATTGACATAAATTTATTTTAAATATTATTCTTCAGTTTCTCCCGGCATATTTGTTGATCGAACAGTCCACGGTTGTAATGCCGGTTCGTAGTACTCAAGGGGCAAAATATTTTGGCGATCAATATCTTTTAAATATGTTTTTAAACACATTTCTCTCTCAGTTGCCCTCTGAGTACATACTTAAAAAGTAATAAACTATGAGGGACTTTTTAAGGCTATTTTTTGTTACTTTAAATTCATCTCTCCATTTCCCTCTATTTCTATCTCCTACATTCTCCCAAAACAAAGTAACAGATTTCTTGTAATATTTATTCATCTTTAATATCCCCTCTCATGTCTTTATTTCACACATAACGAGCTATTGGTAGGCAAGCTGGATTCCTCTGTTTGTATACAGCAATTAATCATGGCAACCCAATTTTGTCGGTTGTTCTGGAATCAATGTGACGGTTCCCCGTGAGGTCACGAGAACTTTTCTGATGTTTGCGGTGAGAGAGTTACCTGAAGTTTGTTCAGAAAGCAGCACGTTGTGCTTTTAGGGGCATAGGAGGCTAGACTAGGGTAGAGGCCCGTGTGTGCGGCAACATCTGAGCAGCTGGTCCCGGCGGAGGTTCGAGTCCTCCCTCGGGCATGGCTGTGTGTGTTTGTCCTTAGGATAATTTAGGTTAAGTAGTGTGTAAGCTTAGGGACTGATGACCATAGCAGTTAAGTCCCATAAGACTTCACACACATTTTGAACATTTTTGGGGGCAAAATGCCAAACAAATTTTAGCTACACGGCGATTAGGGAAAAATGTATGGATCTAAACATTTCAGGGACTGCTGGGACCTCGTGGAATTGACGAGTCGGTTATTGTCGCTCGTCAGGGATAGAAGGACGGTCTTAGTGGTCAAATGGACTCAGCTTTATTTCAGCAGTATATCAGTTTGTCAAAACTGACGTATGGGATCTACAGAGACTGGTCAAGCTCATTTCTGACATGAAAAGAGTGCAAGAATACGTCCTGTTTCTGTGTGTGCGCGTTAGTTTCGTCACCAGTATCTAACATCCGAGGGCGAGTGTTGTAATTTAGCGCAGAAGCGCTTGACTTGATGGTAAATAGCAGTTTTGTTCTTCAAAGCACAGTGTTTGGAAAGGAAGAAGATGATGTAACTTAGCGAGGGCAGCCTTGTAGAGCGAATAACTACCTACAGGTCTTATGACACTCGTTAAACTGGGAATTTTTTGTTTGACTCGATTTTTTTAAAAATTTTCTGAAATTTCTAATTATATTTTAGGATACTAGTTGGTGGTCAAGCTGTGTACATCGGTGTCCAACAAACAGGTATTTCCCCATGTTGTGTCTACTTCACGGTATAATCATACAAAATATCAACAGATGTCCGTACAATCGTGTTCTTCACGGAAGATGGCATTCTGGTCAATGGACAACCACGCCAACGATGACGTCATGGCTCTTGTCAAACGGAATAGTTTTTCCCGGTAGTCCCACATCCACAGTCGCTGTGTATACGCTCACAGACGGTGGATTATGGCACCAGACTCTCGGAGGGCCATAAGAAGAATGGAAGCAGGACAGTCACAAACTGATGTACTCGAAGGCTTAATCTCAATCGTTCTGTTGTTTCTCGAAGGTGGTGACAGTTTATAGAGACAGATACAATACCCCGAAGACCAGGGCACGGCCGACCACGTGTGATATCAAAAGGAGAGGCCGTAAGGACACGACGGTACCGCCTTATCACTGCACCGCAAATGGCACCACTAGATGAGTTGTATCGAGGCAAACGGTGTACGGAAGGCTTTGAATGAGTAGCCTTTATTGTCTGAGACCTTCTGTATGTGTACCTCTGATGCGTATTCACAGAAGGTAACATCTAGAGAGGAGTCGTCAGCATGCCACCTGGCGGTCGAATAGTGGGTCAATGTTCTTTTTGTAGATGAGTCCCGATTTGGTCTGGAGAGAGATTCTCAACGCATTCCCATCTGGAGAGTAAGTGGAACACGAACTCAGGGCACAAACACTGTGGAAAGAGACCGATATGGAGGAAGATCCTAAATGGTGTGGGCAGGGATTATCTCGACCATTCAAACACCTCTTCATGAAATTGTACTGGTGAACTGACAAGGTTTAACTGCTGTCAGGTATCACGACGAGATCTTGGGACCTCATGTGCGGTTGTTGCGAGGTGCTATAGGCCCGGACTTCGAACACCGTAGAGCATGTCTGGGATGCACTAGGGAGACAGGTTGCATCACGTCAGCATCCACCAACCACTCTCCAAGACATCCGAGCAGCTCTGCAGGAAGAATGGGAGTTATTGCCTCAAAATGAGGCTGATGACGTCACTCACAGCATGCCCCGTCGTTGCCAGGCCTGTATTGCGGCCAGACATGGTAACGCCCCATGCTGAGCACATTGACCAGTTGTCGCAATGTGTGTGCTAATCCGTTAAGCTGGAAAAAACGGAGAAAATGTTTGTCTATCGTTAGGAATGTTGAAGTTGCTTACGTTCTGTATTTTTCACACTGGTTCCACTTTAGTGTCACCTACCTTGCAAAATTTTCGTATGTTGTTTTAATTTTGGATACCGCTGTATATTTCTGTTTCATTTTACGATTCTCCAATGAGTTTTCCATGTTTATCCGTGCTGATGTCACTTGAGAGATCGCTAGTTTTCATTTCTAATGGTCATTCTGGATTTACACTAGTTCTCTACCCAAGCGCTTTAAGTTGAAAATCAGCTGATGAGCTGCTTCTGCAGACTAGTAAATGTGCTCAAAGCGTTATTAAATCCATTCAATAGTCTACATACTCTATGACTGTTTTTGGACATACTGAACGCTTCAAGGGTTGATATCAAACAGTGAGCATTACCATATTTCGTAAATTGCTACATAAAATAGCTTGTTCTAGCAACTGCTCCTCTATGATTCTCCTATGAAGGGCATCCAGAAATTCCCGTTACACACTTCTAGGATTTGTGGAGGGGAGTGAGTAGATAATATTCTGAGAAGGAACCCATCTCCGGAAACGTACTGTTTCGGTTCTACGACTGCTTCAATTCTGATGTGCAACGCGTAGATGTTTGCTGATGGAAAGAGAAAAAACTCAGAGTTGCTTGTACTGGTGTGCAATAGGGCAGAGAGAATGGCGTGCACTATGTCAGACCGCCAGCTGATGCCACTTAACGACTGCCCCATTGCGAGACCTACTCAATGCACGTGCGTCTCCTATACAGTAAATATGGTGCGGAATCAGTTTTCGGAATACAAAGACATCCTCCTTGTGTATGGCGAAATTCGTGGTAACGGAAGAGCTGCTACTCGGCTGTAATACGAACGTCTCCCGCGACGTAGCGCGTCATGGCACAAATTTTTTTTCCCCAGTCACGCAGCGGCTGTGAGAAGCAGGTATCACCATGAGGAGGTGCTGCACGCCCAAATTTGAAGATGTGCTGCATCGCGTTGAACAGAACTCGTTAACGAGAACTCGAACAATTACGCGTGCAGTGGGTGTTGGTTACAGTGCCGTCTGGGACGCTCTGTGTGAGCAAAATTACAACCACTTGCTGAGGGTACACGCTATCGGTCCAGCCGGTTTACCACAACGCGTTGCCTAGAAACTGAAGAGACGTGAGGTGAGATGGTTGGAGACTGTATACGTTCATTTTTCGTAGGTGCATTATCTGCAACAACGTTGGTGGTCATCACATCGAGCCCCGTTGTAATGCATCAGAATTGTTCTGTATGTACAATATGCTGGTTTCTTTCTTGCTTTCGTGTAATGTAAACACGTAATGTTTACGATTTAATACAAACAAATGTGCTTCAATGGTAAGTGGATGTTTCGTTATGTTTCCTTTCGAATTTTTATCTCCTAATTGTACTGTGTCACGCATAATTCAATTCCTCAAGCAAAAGTGGAAGAGTTAAACATCTGAATTGAAACCGCCATAGAACGGAAAAGGGAAGTTTCCGTACATGCGTTCCTATTCAAAATACACTATTGGCCATTAAAATTGCTACACCAAGAAGAAATGCAGATGATAAACGGGTATTCATTGGACACATATCTTATACTAGAACTGACGTGTGATTACATTTTCACGCAATTTGGGTGCATAGATCCTGAGAAATCATTACCCAGAACAACCACCTCTGGCCGTAATAACAGCCTTGATACGCCTGGGCATTGAGCCAAACAGAGCTTGATGGCGCGTACAGATACAGCTGCCCACTCAGCTTCAACACGATACCACAGTTCATCAAGAGTAGTTACTGGAGTATTGGGACGAGCCAGTTGCTCGGCCACCATTGAGCAGACGTTTTCAATTGGCGAGAGATCTGGAGAATGTGCTGGACAGGGCAGCAGTGGAACATTTTCTGTATCCGAAAAGCTCATATAGGACCTGCAACATGCGGTCGTGCATTATCCTACTGAAATGTAGGGTTTCGCAGGGATCGAATGAAGGGTAGAGCCACGGGTCGCAACTCATCTGAAATGTAACGTCCACTGTTCAAAGTGCTGTCAATGCGAAGAAGAGGTGACCGAGACGTGTAACCAATGGCACCCCATACCATCACCCATGTGATACGCCAGTATGGCGATGACGAATACACGCTTCCAATGTGCGTTCACCGCGATGTCGCCAAACACGGATGCGACCATAATGATGCTGTAAACAGAACCTGGATTCATCTGAAAAAATGACGTTTTGCCATTCGTGCACCCAGGTTCGTCGCTGAGTGCACCATCGCAGGCGCTCCTGTCTGTGATGCAGCGTCAAGGGTAACCGCAGCCGTAGTCTCCGAACTGATAGTCCATGCTGCTGCTAACGTCGTCGAACTGTTCGTGCAGATGGTTGTTGTCTCGCAGCTTCCAAATCTGTTGACTCAGGGATCGAGACGTGGCTGCACGATCCGTTACCGCCATGAGGATAAGATGCCTGTCATCTCGACTGCTAGTGATACGATGCCGTTGGGATCCAGCACGGCGTTCCGAATTACACTCATGAACCCACCGATTGCATATTCTGCTAACAGACATTGGATCTTGACCAACGCGACCATCAATGCAGCTATACGATAAACCGCATTCGCGATAGGCTACAATCCGACCTTTATCAAAGTCAGAAACGTGATGGTACGCATTTCACCTCCTTACACGAGGCATCACAACATCGTTTCACCAGGCAATGCCGGTCAACTGCTGTTTGTGTATGAGAAATCGGATGGGAACTTTCCTCATGTCAGCACGTTGTAGGTGTCGAAACCGGCGTCAACCTTGTGTGACTGCTTTGAAAAGCTAATCATTTGCATATCACAGCATATTCTTCCTGTCGGTAAAATTTCACGTCTGTAGCACGTCATCTTCGTGGTGTAGGAATTTTAATGGCCAGTAGTGTATTATATGCTCACTCCCACCTACAAGTACTATAGTCTGTAACGGAAATTTCCGAAAGCCCAGTGAATAATGTGAGGACCTAAAGAAGTTAACATCAAACCGTGAGGCAATAACTTAGAAGGAACTGCGCTGGCTGTGAGACATTACTTTGCAAATGTGCCCCACACTCAGTTACATAAACCTTTTATTGCTATTTCCGTCTCTCTCTGTAATAAGCGTAGTGCAGACCTAACAGTTTATTCATAAGAACATTTTCAATCTTCTAAACATAGCATCAGCGATGTTTGTTTTGTAGTCGTCGTGGGTAGAAGTTATTTTGCGTTCTTCTGATTTTTATAGATTGTATGACAATCTTACTTTAGAATACCGTATTAAAGACTTTTCTGTCATCATATTGTGTTCCTTTTTACACTTCCTGCTTTAATTTCTGTATTTCTTTGCAGTGCGCTTTTTCGGTAATCTTGATAATTACACATTGTTTCTTTACACATTTCACTTGTATGATTTGAGGCTTTACATCACTCGTAGCTTAAGGAATTTCTTTGTGAATGTTCGAGTTCTGCAAACAATGCTCTGTTTTTGTCTTCTAATTTGCATTCCTCTGTTTTGAGGGTAGTGCCAATGACAGTGTTCTCAAGAAATATCTTTCGTAAGTCTATAAAGATCAAAAAATGTGTTAAGTACGCATAATGTTTACACTACAAGCACGACCGAGCGAGGTGGCGCAGTGGTTAGACACTGGACTCACATTCGGGAGGACGACGGTTCAATCCCGCGTCCAGCCGTCCTGATTTAGGTTTTCCGTGATTTCCCTAAATCGCTCCAGCCAATGCCGGGATGGTTCCTTTCAAAGCGCACGGTCGAGTTCCTTCCCCGTCCTAACCTAATTCGATGAGACCGATGACTTCGCTGTCTGGTCTCCTTCCCCAAAACCAGCTAACCAACATTACAAGCACGGTAGACGCTTCAAGGATGTTAATCACATTTGGTGAATGAGATTTTCAGTTTGCAGTACGCCTAGAGAGAAAAACAACAATGGTTGTGACAGCCATTGATTTATGATTTCCAGCTTGCAGTCATTGCATCTGAATCTTATTAGTATCTATGCTTTAGCCCATAAGACTAGTTACAGAAATGAAAGTAAATGTCATTGGTGAATACTGTTGAGATTTCGGCCCTGGGTCAAATCGGCAATGTACCTTTGAGACGCGAGCTACATTCTGCACTTGCAAGCCTGCTCAGGGAAACCGTTCGCAGTGTAAACGTAATATTCCTGTGGCTAGCAAAATTGTCAACATCGCATAATATGTTTGGCAACTTTGTGATCAAGTTACTTCCTGGAAGGGCACAGATTTATTCTGGTAAATTCAATTGGCATTTTCTTGCAGCTGCAATAAACATTTTGAGTGATTTTCATGTAAGGTGTGGCATTGGTTTATCAGATTTATGGTTTTCAGTCGAAGTAGAAAGTTCCACGGAGAAAATTATCTATGTCAACTATAACTATGGCATTGACAGAGCCTGAAATATTATTCCGCTGTCCGCAATCGTGCGGCCAGGGCGTCTGTTTACGACCCTACCACAGAGCTTCACGCTCACGCGGTTGTTTACTTCGTGTTAGTCTTCGCCAGTGCTGGCACTTTCTATACAGAATGACACAGCCGTGCCGACAGTCTACCACCAACATCAGCTTTTGTCCGTAACTCGTGGTCTCGCGGTCACGTTCTCGGCTCCCGGCGGTTTCAAGGATTTTTCCCCTGCCTCGAGATGACTGGGGGTTTGTGTTGTCCTCATTATTTCATCATCATTCATGAAAGTGGTGAGTGTGGACTGAGCAAAGGTTGGGAATTTATACCGCGTTGTTGAGCACCCACAATCCCAACATCATCATGAACATAAGCTTTAATAATTAATTTGCAAGATGGAGGGCGTCTGAAGTGGAACAGTTTATACGAGAAGAAAGTAAAACTGAACCACCAGATATGATTGGAATCCACTTCTCCAATATAAGCAGTGTGGTCTACGTCAAAATGACCAACGACAAGGTGTGTGACAAAACCTTTTTCTTTTGGGGGGGGAGGGGGGGGGGGAGGGTTCATCAGTCTTCTGACTGGTTTGATGTGGCCCACCACGAATTCCTCTTTTCTGTCAACCTCTTCATCTAAGAGTAGCACTTGCAACCTACGTCCTCAGTTATTTGCTGCATGTATTCCAATCTCTGTCTTCATCTACAGTTTCTGCCTTCTACAGCTCCATCCACTACCATGGATGTCATTCCCTCATGTCTTAACAGATCTCCTATGATCCTGTCCCTTCTTCTTGTCAATGTTCTCCACATATTCCTTTCCTGTCCGATTCTGCGCAGAACCTCCTCAATCCTTATAGTATCAGTCCACCTAATTTTCAACATTCGTCTGCAGCACCACTTCTAAATTGCTTCAATTCTCTTCTATTCCGGTTTTCCCACAGTCCGTGTTTCACTACCATACAATGCTGTACTCCAGACGTACATTCTCCGAAATTTCTTCCTTAAATTATGGCCTATGTTTCATACTAGTAGATTTCTTTTCGCCAGGAATGCCCTTTTTACCAGTGCTAGTCTGCTTTTGATGTCCTCCTTGCCTAGGCAGCAGAATTCATTAACTTCATCTCCTTCGTGACCATCAGTCCTGATGTTAAGATTCTCGCTGTTCTTATTTCAGCTACTTCTCATTACTTTCATCTTTCTTCGATTTACTCTCAATTGCCGGCCGCGGTGGTCGTGCGGTTCTGGCGCTGCAGTCCGGAACCGCGGGACTGCTACGGTCGCAGGTTCGAATACTGCCTCGGGCATGGGTGTGTGTGATGTCCTTAGGTTAGTTAGGTTTTAAGTAGTTCTAAGTTCTAGGGGACTTATGACCTAAGATGTTGAGTCCCATAGTGCTCAGAGCCATTTGAACCATTTTTTTTACTCTAAAACCATGTTCTTTACTCATTAGATTATTCTTTCCATTATGTAATTCTCCTTCTCCTTCACTTTCACTCAGGGTACCAATGTCATCAGCGAATCTAACCATTGGAATCCTTTCACCTCGAATTTTAATTCCACTCCTGAGCCTTTCTTTTATTTCCATCACTGTTTCTTCGATATACAGATGGATCAGTAGGGGCGAAAGACTACATCCCTGTCTCACAACCTTTTTAATCCGGGTACTTCGTTCTTCCTCCTCAGGGAACACCTCCTTAAAGTAGCACCAAGGAAATCGGAAGTGGTGGGCCAATCACCCGCCCTTCGCAAAAAAACCTGAATATTGAAACCGAGACTTTGTTCTTGGTCGTCTACTCTTATTATTCTCTCTTGGCTCTTGTACATAATGTATATTACTCGTCCCCCCTGTAGCTTACCCCTCTTTTTCTCAGAATTTCGAATATCTTGTACCATTTTACATTGTCGAACGCTTTTTCCAGATCAACAAATCCTATGAACGTGTCTTGATTTTTTTTTAGTCTTGCTTCCATTATGAACCACAACATTAGAATTTCCTCTCTGGTGTCTTTACCTTTTCTAAAGAATAAATTTTCGTCATCTAGCACATCCCCAATTTTTTTCCCATTCTTCTGTATGTTATTCTTGTCAGCAACTTGTATGCATGAGCTGTTAAGCTGATTGTGCGATAATTTTCGCACTTGTCAACTCTTGCTGACTTCGGAATTGTGTGTATGATATTTTTCCGAAAGTCAGATGGAATGCCACCAGATTCATTCATTCTACACACTAACGGGCATAGTCGTTTTGTTGCCACTTCCCCCAACGATTTAGAAATTCTGATGGAATTTTATCCAGCCCTTCTGCCTTATTTGATCTTCAGTCCGCCAAAGCTCTCTTAAATTCTGATTCTAATACTCGATCCCCTACCTGCTATAAATCGGTTCCTGTTTCTTCTTCTATCACATCAGACCAGTCTTCCCCCTCATAGAGGCGTTCAATGTACTGTTTCCTGCTTACCGCTCTATCCTCTGCATTGAACAGTGGAATTGCCGTGACACTCCTTGTGTAACCAGTCTTGCCTTTAATGTCACCTAAGGTTGTTTTCACTTTCCTGTATACCGACTCAGTCCTTCCGACAATCATATCTTTTTCGATTTCTTCATATTTTTCAAGCAGCCATTTCGTCTTAGCTTCCCTGAACTTCCTGTTTATTTAATTTACCCATGGTTTCTTCACAGTTATCTTCTTTGTACCTATGTTTTTCTTTCCAATTTCTGTGATGACCCTTTTTAGATATGTCTATTCCTCTTCAACTTTACTGCCTAATGAACTCTTTCTTATTGTTGTATCTATAAAAATGTTGAAATGTGTGTGAAATTTTATGGGACTTAACTGCTAAGGTCATCAGTCCCTAAGCTTACACACTACTTAACCTAAATTATCCTCAGGACAAACACACACACCCATCCCCGAGTAGGACTCGACCCTCCGCCAGCACCAGTCGCACATTCCATGACTGCAGGGCCCCAGACCGCTCGGCTAATCCCGCGCAGCGTTGTATCTAAAGGGTGAGTCACCTAACATTACCGCTGGATATATTTCGTAAACCACATCAAATACTGACGAATCGATTCCACTGACCGAACGTGAGGAGAGGGACTAGTGAATTGGTTACTACAAACCATAAAAAAATGCATGGAAGTATATTTTTTAACACAAGCCTACGTTTTTTTAAAACGGAACCCCGTTAGTTTTTTTAGCACATCTGAACATATAAACAGATACGTAATCCGTGCCGTTTGTTGCATTGTAAAATGTTAATTACATCCGGAGATATTATAACCTACAGTTGACGCTTGAGTACCACTCCTCCGCTGTTCGATCGTGTGTATCGGAGAGCACCGAATTACATAGGGATCCAAAGGCAACGGTGATGGACCTTAGGTACAGAAGAGACTGGAACAACACATTAAGTCCACATGCTAACACCTTTTTATTGGTCTTTTTCACTGACGCACATGTACATTACCATGAGGGGTGAGGTACACGTACACATGTGGTTTCCGTTTTCAATGACGGAGTGGAATAGAGTGTGTCCGGACATGTCAGGGCAATAGATGTTCAATGTGGTGGCCATCATTTGCTGCACACAATTGCAATCTCTGGCGTAATGAATGTCGTACACGCCTCAGTACATCCGGTGTAATGTCGAAGTAGGCTGCCACAATACGTTGTTTCAAATCCTCTGGGGTTGTAGGCACATCACGGTACACATTCTCCTTTAACGTGCCCCACAGAAAGAAGTCCAGAGGTGTAAGATCAGGAGAACGCGCTGGCCAATTTATGCGTCCTCCACGTCCTATGAACCACCCGTCGAACATCCATTCAAGGGTCATCCTAGTGTTAATTGTGGAATGTGCAGGTTCACCATCATGCTGATACCACATACGTCGACTTGTTTCCAGTGGTACATTTTCGAGCAACGTTGGCAGATCATTCTGTAAAAACACGATGTATGTTGCAGCTGTTTGGGCCCCTGCAATGAAGTGAGGACCAATGAGGTGGTCGCCAATGATTCCGCACCATACTTTTGCAGTCCACGGTCGCTGTCGCTCTACCTGTCTGAGCCAGCGAGGATTGTCCACGGACCAGTGATGCATGTTCCGTAGATTCACTGCCCCGTGGTTTGTGAAACCCGCTTCATCGGTAAACAGGTAGAACTGCAACACATTCTCTGTTAATGCCCATTGACAGAATTGCACTCGATGATTAAAGTCATATATATGATATAGCGACACATGAAACGGGTGAAAGCGGTGACGATGCAGTATGCGCATGACACTACTTTGACTCAGTCCACCGGCTCTCGCAATGTCCCGTGTACTCATGTGTGGATTCATGGCAACAGCAGCTAACACACCAACTGCATCCGCTTCTCCTGTGACGGGCCTGTTACGGACCGGTTCTCGTACTACGACCATACCTGTTGCATACAGTTGGCGGTACATGTTCTGCAATGTGCGGCACGTTGGATGCTCTCTGTCCGGGTACCGTTCTGCATACACCCTGCAGGCTTCAGCTGCATTTCGTCGACACTCGCCATAGCTGAGTATCATCTTCGCCTTTTCAGAGTTCGAATACACCATGGTCACAGTTCCTACAACACTACACTACCACAGACGTCTGGTAACACGGTGACTACAGTTGGTCTGCGTGCGGAGACGAATGCAGAATAACAATAGCAGCAAGCGCTACATGCGGACACTGCGACAGCTAGACCAAACCACAACAGTGCACTACAGCCACACTTGTAAACATGGTCGTCATCGTAAACATGTCCCTGCAGATGCTGCTCGCCGACGGTGGCCCGTGTTTGTTACAACACGCAACTGAACGTCGGAGGTTTCAAGAGTCAACTTTAGGTCACAATACCTCCAGATGTAATTAACATTTTACAATGCAACAAACGGCACTGATTACGTATTTGTTTATATGTTCAGATGTGCAAACAAAACTAACGTGGTTCCATTTAAAAAAAACGTAGGTTTACGTTAAAAAACATACTTCCGTGCACTTTTGTATGGTTTATATTAAACAATTAAACTAGCCTCTCTCCTCACGTTCGGTCTGTGAAATCGGTTCGTCAGTATTTGATGTGGTTTACGAAACATATCTAGCGGTAACGTTAGGTGACTCACCCGTATAGCCTTAGAGAACTTCAAGCGTTTGTCGTCGTCCCTTAGTAATTCCGTTTCCCACTTCTTTGCAAATTGATTCTTCCTGACTAATGTCTTAAACTTCAGCCTACTCTTTTCTACTACCACATTGTGATCTGAGTCAATATCTTCTGGTTACGCCTTACAATCCAGTATCTGATTTCGGAATCTCTGTCTGACCGTGATGTACTCTGACTGAAATCTTCACCTGTCACTCGGCCTTTTCCAGGTATACGTCCGCCTCTTGTGCTATTACTAGCCGAAATTTATTATAGAACTCAATTAGTCTTTCTCCTCTTTCATTCCTTGTCACAGCCCCATATTCTCCTATAACAGTTTCTTCTGCTCGTTCGAATACAACTACATTGCAGTCCCGCACGAATATAAGATTTTCATCTCCCATTACAAACTGTATTACGCTTTCAATATCCTCATATACACTCCTGGAAATTGAAATAAGAACACCGTGAATTCATTGTTCCAGGAAGGGGAAACTTTATTGACACTTTCCTGGGGTCAGATACATCACATGATCACACTGACAGAACCACAGGCACATAGACACAGGCAACAGAGCATGCACAATGTCGGCACTAGTACAGTGTATATCCACCTTTCGCAGCAATGCAGGCTGCTATTCTCCCATGGAGACGATCGTAGAGATGCTGGATGTAGTCCTGTGGAACGGCTTGCCATGCCATTTCCACCTGGCGCCTCAGTTGGACCAGCGTTCGTGCTGGATGTGCAGACCGCGTGAGACGACGCTTCATCCAGTCCCAAACATGCTCAATGGGGGACAGATCCGGAGATCTTGCTGGCCAGGGTAGTTGACTTACACCTTGTAGAGCACGTTGAGTGGCACGGGATACATGCGGACGTTCATTGTCCTGTTGGAACAGCAAGTTCCCTTGCCGGTCTAGGAATGGTAGAACGATGGGTTCGATGACGGTTTGGATGTACCGTGCACTATTCAGTGTCCCCTCGACGATCACCAGAGGTGTACGGCCAGTGTAGGAGATCGCTCCCCACACCATGATGCCGGGTGTTGGCCCTGTGTGCCTCGGTCGTATGCAGTCCTGATTGTGGCGCTCACCTGCACGGCGCCAAACATGCATACCACCATCATTGGCACCAAGGCAGAAGCGACTCTCATCGCTGAAGACGACACGTCTCCATTCGTCCCTCCATTCACGCCTGTCGCGACACCACTGGAGGCGGGCAGAACGATGTTGGGGCGTGAGCGGAAGACGGCCTAACGGTGTGCGGGACCGTAGCCCAGCTTCATGGAGACGGTTGCGAATGGTCCTCGCCGTTACCCCAGGAGCAACAGTGTCCCTAATTTGCTGGGAAGTGGCGGTGTGGTCCCCTACGGCACTGCGTAGGATCCTACGGTCTTGGCGTGCATCCGTGCGTCGCTGCGGTCTGGACCCAGGTCGACGGGCACGTGCACTTTCCGCCGACCACTGGCGACAACATCGATGAACTGTGGAGACCTCACGCCCCACGTGTTGAGCAATTCGGCGGTACGTCCACCCGGCCTCCCGCATGCCCACTATACGCCCTCGCTCAAAGTCCGTCAACTGCACATACGGTTCAGGTCCACGCTGTCGCGGCATGCTACCAGTGTTAAAGACTGCGATGGAGCTCCGTATGCCACGGCAAACTGGCTGACACTGACGGCGGCGGTGCACAAATGCTGCGCTGATAGCGCCATTCGACGGCCAACACCGCGGTTCCTGGTGTGTCCGCTGTGCCGTGCGTGTGATCATTGCTTGTACAGCCCTCTCGCAGTGTCCGGAGCAAGTATGGTGGGTCTGACACACCGGTGTCAATGTGTTCTTTTTTCCATTTCCAGGAGTGTACTTTCTCTATCTCTTCATCTTCCGGTTGAGACGTCGGCATGTGTAGCTGTACTATCGTTGTCCGTGTTGGTTTGCTGTCGATTCTGATAAGAACAACCCTGTCACTAAACTGTCCACAGTAACTCACTCTCTGTCCAACTTCCTCTACATAATGAACCCTAATCTCGTTATACCATTCTCTGCTGTTGTTCATATTACCCTATACTCATCTGACCAAAAATCCTGGCAGTCCTCTCCGAGAGGTACGACTATTCCGCAACCTCTTGCCAATGGAGAGATCGCCACGACACCTTTTCAGTGGCAGGCCACATGTCCTGTGTGCACATTACGTATCTTTAATGCAGTGGTTTCCATTGCCTTCTGCGTCGTACGCCACTACAAAGATGGACTTAAATTTAAACATTCTGACGGCCATGTAGGAGCAGAAGTTATTGATCAGGCGAGGCTTGGATTAAGAACTGTTGAAGTATTCGAGCTACTATTTGAGATTCCGGCTGATTTCGTAGTTGCCGCGTTACAACTCTATGGTACCAGAAAAATCGACAACCTTTACTAAGTACTCGGAGCTTAATGGGGTGCTACAAATACGTATCCAACTATCAAAACATTTGTAATCTTATCCCACAATTGGAGGCTGCAGAGCGGTAGTCATTTATGATGGTCAGCCAAAAACTTGCTCGGGTTGTGGTCAGTAAGGCCACGTCCGTTAAGCACGTTTTCCACGAAAAATACTACAAGTATCGACAGGTGAAGATGTGGCAGCATCTTTGGCGACATCCCTCCCTCTCACATATACAAATGTTTTCCGGAAGGACGCCCCACTGAACAATCACCTCACCCAACAGCTGGACACTCCCATCGAAGAGCGGATGACGACACAAGCATGGTGGCGGCGGCGGTGCCAACCGCCGAGCAGCAGCAACCGATACCTGCAATACAGAGATCGGGAGAGAAAATGGTCATCGATAGTCGGGTAGTGTTGTCACATGCTTCCGTCTCAGACCCAGAGGCGACAAAGACACACGCCCACGTTCTGGTACAGAAACGCACATAAGGAAGCAACTATCTTCGAAACGGCACAAGAAACGACTTCTCATCCCGTCGGATGACTGCTTAACACGATGAAGAAAAGGCCGAAGAAGACGGCCACTTTATAGGCGTACCGAGACTCCACATCCAGAACACCACCGTCTCGACAGCAGCATACGCCAAGAGCGACCTGAAAAGCTTGACAACATAGAGCTAACAGCAGTCAGTTGCCAATCCGAGTTAGTAGAAGAAACGACACAGAAAGACGTGGTTTGGAAAGACCCAGCCGTCGGCAAAATTGTCCCAAGGAAACTGGGCTGATGATTGTGAAGTAGTCTCAGTGTCGGTGGCAACAGGCGACACGGCGAGGGCGGTGCCCTCTATAAAGTCAGAAATACAACCAACGCCGGTGGACAAGACGGAGCCACGTACCCTGTCAGTCAGGAGCAGGTGGCGTAAGCTCCCACGGCCGATACACACGCGAATCAACGAAGACCGGGACATCGGCTTGCCTCTATCAACATCGTCCTCCTGCAAGAATTTCTTGTCATGTACGGATACGAATGCTACGTATAAAAAAATAAAAAGTGGTTCAAATCGCTCTGAGCACTATGAGACGTAACATCTGAGGTCATCAGGTCATCAGTCCCCTAGAACTTAGAACTACTTAAACCTATCTAACCGAAGGACGACACACACATCACACACATCCATGCCCGAGGAGAATTCGAACCTGCGACCGTAGCGGTCGCGCGGTTTCAGACTGAAGAGCCTAGAACCGTTCGGTCACTGCTGCCGGCCCTACGTATCACACGCCTCTGAAACTGGCAGCGGCATAGCAATACTTCTCAGTGAAAGCATTACGGCAGAGGATGTACTGTACGTACCGTTGGCTGGGGGATTAGCAATGACGGTGCTTGATGTACGACATATCAACATCTTTGCACCGGCCGGTACCGACAGGAGACGGGAGTATTTCCGCATCTTCGCAAAGGATATTGCCCCACTCTTCCAAGGTCGACACAACCGTTTAATCCTACCAATGTTGGTGCACAGTATGCATTGGTTGCCACTTGCGAACATGTCCATGGCCTCCATCCTGAATACACCCATACGACGAGTCATTCCGCTAGCCGTCTCGCCCGAATACATGTTGCACGCAATCGTAACGCTGACCTCGTCGAAGCGTACCTGTGGCCTCCAGCCTATGGCGACCATAAGGCATTAAAATTTACCGTCTCCCTCCGGCGGCAGCAGGTATGGCGTAGCCGCGGTCTTTGGAAAATGAACGTCGCCCATCTGAGAGATGCCATTTAAGTTTTGAGATCCTGAGAACGATTGGTCCGGGCGTATCGTACAATCCTACGTTGGTGGATGGATTATACCAAACTGGAGCTACGCCGAGCAGTAATTACACACGTTTGTTAGCAGGCAGTGTGGCGACGTGAGACGATGGAATCCTATTTCACTGTGCAACGGGAATGCACCGACCTAGTGCCTTCTCCGGAGAGGCAAGCGGTAGTACGACGATCTAAGGCCAGAATTATAGCCATGATGCAGCGCCCACCTGAAGATGCTACGGTCAGGGCACGGACACTAGACCGGGTTACGGGAGAACGCCCAACCATGTGTAATATCATCAACGAAAGCAAAAGAAGACGAATAGCTCTGGTACAAGCTGTGAACACGGATGATGGCAGACGCATAACAGCACAACAAGAAGTAGGTAATGCCCTTGTGGAACATTACACTGAGGTTAACACTGCAGTGAATACAGATATGGCAGCAATTACCGATGTTACACTTACGATTTTCGGCATCATTGAACCAGAGGTGGGGGCACAACTGACGGAGGAGATTACAGAGGAGGAAGTGGTGGAGGCCATTGGTAGGGAAGCGGTGAATAAATCGCCGGGACCAGGCGGCCTCCCTTTGGTACGTTGTAGGACCTTTAGCTATGTCATGGCACCCCGATGGACTGCTATTTGCCGTGGATTATAATGTCGCCTGACATGCCCTTCCCGCCGGATTTTGTCGAGAGGCTAATTATCCCCGATACACAAACCCTTTGGTGGCACACAGATACGGGACTGCGACTTTAAAATATGCACCAGACTATTAGCAGCACTCCTCGAAGAGTATTACACCAAGTGATCTCAGTCGAGCAAACGTCGCCCGACGGAGCTGCCAACATGCAGAGGGCAGTTTGTGAATATCGCTATTTGATTGCTCTAGCAAACACATGGCGCCTCCACGGAGCACAAAAATCGATAGAGTTTGGTCAAGCCTTTGATAGAGTGAATCATACAATTTTTGTAGAAGAAGTACAGATGGACATACGGTTTCTACGACCATTTATGCGGCTACTCCAAAGTGCTCGTCAATGGACATACGATGAAATCCCTCATCGTAGCGAGATCAGTCAGACAAGAATAGCCCTTATCTACTATAGTATGTGCACTGGCCTTCGATGTGTTACTCTGCTGCCATCGTCACCTCTTGACAAGACTGAATTTGCGAGGATATACTTCCAAGTGTAAGGCGTGTGCGGATAACCTGGTGCTCTTAGTGCCAAATGGAAACGATAGCACGTGGGTCATTGGCAGCCCCATAAATGTAGACAAGTCTTTGACGATGGGTATTGGCACTTGACTAACGGAAGAATGTCCAGCACCTTTATGACTAATGGATACCTTGAAATGCCTTGAAATACGAACGACAGCCAGAACATTATGGCCACCTACCTAATGGCCGGTATGTCCACCTTGACACGGATAACAGCGGCAACGCATCATGGCATGGAAGCAATGAGGTCTTGGTAGGTCGTTGGAGGGAGCTGACACCACATCTGCAAACACAAGTCCCCTAATTCCAGTAAAGTCCGGGAAGGGGGCGATGAGATCTGACGCCACGTTCCGTCACATCCCAGATGTATTCGGTAGGGTTCAGATCTGGAGAGTTTGCGAGGGGAGGGGGGGGGGGGGGGAAGGGGCGGCAGTACATCAATTCGAACTCGCCACAGTGTTCCTCGCACCACTCAATCACACTCCTGGCCTTGTGACATGGTGCATTATCTTGTTGAAATATGTCACTGCCGTCGGGAAACATGATCGTCATGAAGGGGTGTACGTGGTCTGCAAACAGTGTACGATACTCCTCAGCCATCAAGGTGCCTTTCACGATCTCCACTGGAGATGAATGCCCACCTGAATGTTCCACAGAGCATAATGGAGCCGCCCTCAGCTTGTCTCCGTCTCGTAGTACAGGCGTCAAGGAGCTGTTCCGCTGGAAAATGACGGATTCGCGCCCTGCCATTGGCATAATGAAGTTATTGGGATTTATCAGACCATACAACACTCTCCCACTGCGCCAACGTCCAGTGCCGATGGTCACATGCCAGAAGCTGCCGATGTTGTGGCGTTAACCTTGGCACATGCATACGTCGTCGGCTTCGGAGGCCCATCTGGTGCTCTTCTTGTTCAGAAACACTTGTACTCTGCCCAGCATTAAAGTCTGGTAAAAGTTCCTCCACAGTTCGCCAGCTGTCCTGTTCTACCAGTCTGCCCAGTCTACTCATCAGATGACACTGCTATCGCCTGGACGGGTTTATATCGATAATGGATAGATGGTGATTATGTTCTACCTGATCAGTGTACGTCGCACAGCTGCGCATAACCATAAGAGACAATTAGTCTGGGCAGCGTCAGTGGGGACATCATAAGGGCGTTAGACGCTAACCAGCAGGTCACATATGTAAACACCCACCTAGCGTTACGAATACCGCACTCTGCCCAAGTACACACGATGATGGTGATGTCCTTCGTTAGTTCAGGGCTACTACTCACTGTAAGACACGACGCCCTTACCCTCCTTCATGGCAAGTGTGCAATTGATCTTCTGCATGTACACTATCAAACGAAGGAGCTATATATCAGCACAATGTTAAAAATGTGGAGACGACATCAGATATGCCTGACGGGAATCTAAAAAGAAGAAATTGAACGAGTTTCTCGGACAGTGGCAGTGGCGCTCTAGCATATTTTCCAGTCACTTCACCATATACGGGCTTTATTTATCGAGTACAGCTACGTTCAGATGGCTCTGCCGGAAACCAGACATGCAAAGGCGTCCACATTAATTGTCATGAAGTATGGTGACGGAAACATCATGCTTCCTTAGACACAGAAACACGTGCAATGTCATACCTAACAGTTAATTGTAAAAACGTCGCCCGGTCCATACTCCATGCGATTCATAGGGCGGGTTCGCCATTATGCCGTCGGAGGCAAACCCTGGACAACGATGACAACGCCTCATATGCGTCCCCTCGGCAGAAGTGTAGCGTCTGGTGACAAAAGTGATCGTTTATTTTCCTTCGAATGGGACAACTTAACTTTTGACCGGAGACTGTATTCTTCTCGGAGCGATGCACTATCCATGTATTAAAACGTATGCAGTAACGTGGCTTCGCGGACAGATGGTGCTCTATTTGTTCAGAGACGGCACAAAGAATGTGATAGACTTTTCAACTTTTTACAGGAATGACATCAGATCATGAGCAGTCTGAAATGCCGACAGTATTTGTCTGTCTTCCTATGGAGTACTTTCAAGAACCCCCGCATAGCTGGATCGTCCAGTTAAATTATCGATGCGATGAAACAATGAACGGAAGATAAGAGAGAGCGGGGAGATTGGAAATCAAATCCTACATTATGCTTCGTCTTTATTTCTTCATGTTGTGCGAGAACGGGGTTAAGTTTGTATAGCTTTCAAGCACTACAGAAATATTATTTTGTGGCATTACAATGAAGCCGTTGTTACTAATTCGACTACTTCACTTTACTCTTATATGTGTAACAGAATATGTTTTTATATATGAAAGATATTTATTAAAATGTTTAGCATAGTTGGAGAACTATTTTGTTACAAAATAATTTTATTGTGTTTTCCATTTTCTGATGATCGTTTAACTTTCCCAAGTGTATTGTTAGTTTTAGGTCACTCTGGTTACTTGTTATACTACAGTATTAAGCTATATATGGAAAAAAATTTTAATTTCATTCTATAAACTGAAATATAAAGGCACGTTTTTGTATTTTATTTTGTTCCTGTTAATACGTTGATGTAATTCTCTGAAGAAGGAAAATGAAACTTCCTGCAGATGAGTATTAATTTGGGCTCTAGTATAGGATTTGAAAGGTGCTTTTCCCTTGCAGTGGCATGTGACCATGTAAACATGTGAACATCTAAATAGAATGAGGCTTTCTATCAATAAAAAAGTAGACTGCTGGGACATCAAGCCCGTATACACTGAAAAAAATATAAAAAAGAAAGAGAAAGAAACAGCACTGGCTCTTAGCGTAGTGGTAATGTGATCGCTGTATTCGCTATAGGATGGAAGCTCGCCGGAGGACCACTATTTTGCATCCACATTTCTCATCTTCTTTAAATTGATAGACCGAAAATCGGCAAGAACATCTTGGAAAAACTCTGTAAACATACTTAATAACAAAGTTATGCATCAGCCTAGAACTTTTTATATACTCATGGGCTGTGGCACAAAGTTTTATCAAGGAGTTGTGATATCACCTAAAAGAGGTGAATAATTTAACTGGATTTACTCATTTAATAATATGTGTAGGGATATACACATATTACAACTCCTTGGTAAAACTTTGGGCCTCGGTCCATGAGTAGATAAAAGGATGTAGGCTGAAGCACATATTCATGTCAGTATCCCCACACCTATCATTAAGTGAGCAACCCAGTTCTGTTATTCACTTCTTTTAGATAATACCACAATTCCTTGACAAATTTTGGGCCTCAATCCATGAGTATATAAAAACGTCTGGGCTGGTGGATTACTTTATTCGTAGGTATGTTTAGTCATGTTGTGTAATTGCTCAATTGTGTAATTCCATATGTAAGTTGTAAAAAAATAGTCACTGAGTAAATATTACAATAAACTAAGGACCAATACATTAAGAAGTTGAGATGTTTGTCTTTGCCTTAACATCATGTTTGCCTTTGCTTTATCTTCTTTGGAAACAGTAATGTACTTCAAAACTGGCTTATACCCGAAACCTAGCTTGTGCATTAACCATAATGAAATTTTTTGAAGCAAGGCAAAAAACAGCGTTGTTTGCGTAATTTACAACGTTCCACCAATAACAAAAAAAGGTTCAAATGGCACTGAGCACCATGGGACTTAACAAGTCAACAGTCTCCTAGAACTTAGAACTACTTAAACCTAACTAACTTAAGGACATCACACACGTCCATGCGCGAGGCAGGACATTGCGACCGTAGCGGTCCCGCGGTTCCAGACTGTAGCGCCTAGAACCGCTCGGCCACAACGGCTGGCTCCAACATTTAGTCAGGTCCCTAATCTATGTCGTAAAGTAAGTAATCCTTAGCACACGGGGAATAGGTGAGTGCTGAGTGACCATCGTATATGTCGCTTATCCTGAACCAATGACCCACTTCCTCAGTCTGACGTCTCGTCCTAGTCCGGTTCTTATGCTTATGTTGCCAAATGCTCTGATTTTTCTCCCGTTTTATCAAACACTTTATAAATACTTTCTGTACTGTCGGTCTCTGTAAATTCTTTCTTGTATGTTTGGGACTCGGAGCATACACGATTTCGTGCACAGGAAGACTCTGCTTTTCTATAACTGCATATGTCGGTCATATAGTGGTTCTGGCGATGGAGGAAGTCATCGATAGGATGAGTTGTCGTTTAAACTTGACGTGGCAAGTAAAGCGTAAACTTCAGTTTTAGAAGCGCTTGTACTAGTCCGGAGCAAATGAAACAAATTTAGCTGTCCTAATTTCAGTAAGGAAAGAGCGGATATGATGATGATAATGATTGTGTTTGTGTAATGAGCATTCCATTTGCGTCCATTTTTTCCACTAGCCACAGATAATATTAAGAGAAAGTGCTGAGAACGGAGAGTAAGATTGCCAACGCCTTTGAAGAGGAATCTGTCACGATGCTCTGGTAATGTGGCCGTTCCCGGGAGTGAACCGACTAATTGGTCCAGGTACGACGTTCGCCGTATTACGCCGGGGAATGCTAGCGATCTGAGGGCGAAATGCGACTTCACAGAACCGCAAGGCCTCGTTCTTACAACCGGATGCCTCTGCAGCTCTGGAAGATGTTGCACGACAAAGTGTCCACAGCTGTTCTGAGGCAACATGCGGGTGACGCTGTTATTAGGGGACTGGCCAGCGTTGTAAAGAGCACGGTCTCCTGTTTTCAGAGAAGGAAACACAATTAAAGTCCGTTAGGCATTGTAGTCTTTATAATAATTGGAGGAAATTTGCAGTTCAGCGTCCTTCGACGTCATGGTTATTGGAGATCGTACACTTACTAGATAGGGAAATTCTACATTTATCAGGATAAGAATGCAGGGAGTGAAACGTTACCTACAACTTGTGTAAAAGTCAGACTGCAGTTTGTAGGGCTTCTGCTGCATTGCCTCCTTTCGTTGGTAATTACTCTGCTCCTTGTCGATGATGGGTAGTTTCATCACAAGAAATTCATTGCGCATAATGGACTCAGACGCTACTATTCGTTTATTCTATCATTTGTCAAAAAGTAGTATCAAGTTATAGTAATAAATCATGCCATAAATTTCAAATAAAATGTCGACTTTCAAGAATGCTTCAATCTAGGACTAACTTGCCAACATGAGAACTAGTGTTCAACCATTAATGCCCGATTCTTTAAAGACTCGAACTCATATACACAAAACAGCTTGAAACATCTAATGACAAATGAGTTACTGTGTTAAACATTTGCTTTTAAGCATGTAAGGCAGAAGAGGTTTAGTAAAGATTTGAAATTATGCTTGAGGTTTGTTAGAATTTCCTAAGTGCTCTCGTTATCGTACACTGGGTGAATACAAACTGGGTGATTTGCAAGCCACTTTAAACAAAATATAGGTTTTCACTCATCTTAATCTGTATGGCGTCATATCTGCAGTATTGTCTGTCGTAAAATAGAGTAGTTTTGCAGGTCGATTGAGTTATACCAGTGCATGTAGACACTGTATGCAAAACGTATTGCGAATAGAGTTAGTAGTAAAGAAGAAATAAATTAAAGCGTGATACCTGATGCTGAAGTCTGACTGCACGAAAGGTGAAAATGTAGTAAGCGATAAAGTGCTTTCCTTTCACCATTTTTCGGGGAGGTGACGGGAGCGGCTATCACGGAGAAAATAATTTCGTAAAGATTTGAAATTATGTGTAAATTTCGTTGGAAGTCGTTAACTCGTCTCTTTCTGAAATACTGGATGAATCAAGTCCGTTTACTTGTGCGTCGTTGGATACGTTGCCTCGAGACAAACACATACTTTGTAACTATAGTACCTGCCTCGAGACAAACGCACAGTTTGTAACTATAGTGCTTGTGCTATTGTGTTAAACCTTTAAAATAAGATTATACCCCCTAAAAACAGATAATGCGAGCATTTTAAATTTTAATCTACTCAATAATTACGCTAAATATTGAAAATATGATTTTTGTTGCCCCTATGCTACAACTGGTACTAAGTTCCGGGTTCCGGAATAGTGTTTTAGTTATCTTATATACTACTAAATAAAGGTAAGCTGATGTTTATAGTTGTTACCAACTCTCTAAAAGTAATTAACTGATTTACTCCAAAAATTTTCATGATACTCTAACAATACAAAATACAATAGTACACATTTACTGTAAAAAGGGGCAACATTCTAGCAAAAATATCGAGAAGTTCCTGACCATTTTACTTCAGACTTTTACGCAATACTCTAATAAACCATCGCTGGACATTCGCTATAAATTTTTCAGATACATCTATAAAGAGACATAGAATATATACGTGACTCACAATATATATAGTCTGAAGAGCTAATATCATGTAGGGCCCATGCGAGCACGCAGAAGTGCCGCAACACGACGTGGCAGGGACTCGACTAATGTCTGTAGTAATGCTGGAGGAAATTGACACCATGAATCCTGCAGGGCTGTCCATAAATCAGTAAGAGTACGACGGTGAGGAGATCTCTTCTGGACAGCACGTTTCAAGGCACTTCACATATGCCCAATAATGTTCATGTCTGTGGAGTTTGGTGGCCAGCGGAAGTGTTTAAATTCAGAAGAGTGTTCCTGAAGCCACTCTGTAACAATTCTCGACGTGTGTGGTCGCATTATCCTGCTACAATCGACCAACCCCGTCGGAATATACAATGGACACGAATAAATGCAGGTGATCAGACTGGATGGTTACATACATGTCACCTGTCAGAGCCGTGTCCAGATGTATCAGGGGTCTCAATCACTTCAGATGCACACGTTCCACACCACCATTACAGAGCCTTCACCAGCGTGAACAGTCCCGTGCTGACATTCAGGGCCCGCCGGTGTGGCCGTGCGGTTCTAGGCGCTTCAGTCTGGAATCGCGTGACCGCTACGGTCACAGGTTCGAATCCTGCCTCGGGCATTGATGTGTGTGATGCCCTTAAGTTAGTTAGTTTTAAGTAGTTCTAAGTTCTAGGGGAATGATGACCTCTGATGTTAAGTCCCATAGTGCTCAGAGCCATTTGACCCATTTGACATTCAGGGTCCATGGATTCATGAGGTTGTGTCCATACCCTTACACGTCAATCAGCTCGGTACAAATTTAAACGAGACTCCTTCGACCAGGCAGCATGTTTTCAGTCAACAACAGTCTAATGTTTGTGTTGACAGGCCCAAGCGAGGCGTAAAGCTTTGTGTAGTGCTGTCATCAAGGGTACACGAGTGGGCTTTCGGCTCCGAAAAACCATATTGATGATGTTTAGTTGAATGGTTTGCACGCTGACACTTGTTGATGGTCCAGCACTGAAATCTGCAACAATCTGCGGAAGGGTTGCACTTCGGTCACGTTGAATGATTCTCTTCAGTAGTCGTTGGTCCCATTCTTGCAGCACATTTTTCGGCCGCCGCGGTGTCGGAGATTTGATGTTTTACAGGATTCCTGGTATTCACGGAACACTTGTGAAATGGTCGTACTTCATCACTACCTTGGAGATGCTGTGTCCCACCGCTCGTGAGCCGACTATAGCACCACATTTAAAGTCACTTAAATCTTGATAAACTGCCATTGTAGTAGCAGTAACCGATCTAACAATTGTGCCAGACACTGGTTTCGTATATAGGCATTGCTGACCCAGCGCCGAATTCTGCCTGTTTACATATCTCTGTACTTGAATATGCATGCCTATACCAGTCTCTTTGTCACTTCAGAGCAATAATGAGTAACGCGAGACGATAACATACCTTCTATGTCGGTAACGGTTCTAGACATCGCAGCGAGGTTTTCGGCAAATGATAGTACACTAAGACGCGTTGGTACCCGATAAAGAGTCTTAACTCTTGTGTCGATCAAGGTATTAAAGCAGCAGGTTTTTTTTTTTTTTTTTAATAGAATGATATACATTTTAACGGCGTTCGAAGGAGTTTGAAAAGGCGACTACAATTATACAATGCTTGTTATTCTAGAGGTTAAAACGCTTCACAGAAGAACCCGAGAAATATTCTAACACCGGTAGTCGGCTGGACTCGGCTATTGTGTTGTAAATATGATCATACCAGACTACATTGTGTTTCTTCTCCTCCCGGCTTTCGGGACATGCCCATACAGCTATCCCAATACTGTAATGACAATTATGGCGATACGAACGTGAAGACAACACAACGCCAAGACACAGAGTAGAGAAAATTCTGAACTGGACAGGAATCGAACCAGGGACGCTTAAGGTAGCAATCCACCGTGTAGCCACCGAGGCGTCAGGCTATATCGTTGTATCAAACCTCTCGACTGTTTATTTGTCTGCAAGCAGAAGTAGCAGGAACTGTGAAGTCTATTTCTGTTTCATTAGTTTTGGCACATAGCCCTGTACACCAATTAGGAGAAGTTAGACATACTACTTTTAAATGTCGAATGGTGACAAGAGACGAGTTGCCACACAATTTGGAATCAGCCAAAGGAATGTCATTAGCATCCAGCACTGACATAATATCCACTTAGCAGCACAATCGGAGGGCGTGATTTCGAAAGTCGTATGGAATTTTGTTGGTTGCAATGCATCGCTTGGGAAACGACACTAGGTATTTCCAACCTGTGCTCTTTACCGATGAAGCAATGTTTACTGCGGTAATGTAAAGTTACGTACAACGTGCAGTATTGGTATACTGAAAATCAACGCTGGCTTCGTTAAGTACAACAATAATGACCGTGAAGCGTAAATCTATGATGCGGCATTATAGGAAACACCATTGTGGGGCCTTACTTCACCCCAAGAATGTGAAACGGAAATAGCTACGCACACTTTCTTCAGAACATTCTATATGTTCTTTTACAAGAGGTACCACTACATAATCAACAGTGTACGTGTTTCCGTCACGACGGCTTCCCTGCTCACTTTTCTCGTGTTGCAAAGCAAATACTGAATGAAACGTTTCCTGGCCGTTGGACAGAAATACTGCAGTGCAGTAGGTGGCCAGGTCTCTTGAACCGAATTGTCTTCTTGATTTCTTTCTGTGGGGAGCACTACAAAATACAATCTAGCACGAAGCCCCAACTACGCCAGACAATTTACGCCGTCGAACGGCCATAGCATGCAAAGTCTTATCATCCAAATCTGGAGCTTGCACTCGATGGTAGACGATTTGAGCACGTACTTAAGTGAAGTGTAAAATCATCTTTCATTAGTAGACTTTCATGTAACTTTCTATGTAACGGTTTCTTCCCTTGTGAATGTAAATCTAGGCGCTTCAGTCTGGAACCGCGTGACCGCTACGGTCGCAGGTTAGAATCCTGCCTCGGGCACGGATGTGTGTGATGTCCTTAGGTTAGTTAGGTTTTCCCTTTTGTACATGTACTACTGCTTTTAAAAACTGTTATTAGCTCCGGTCTCTTGTTTATTTTCAGTATGACACCTGATGATGGGCATTTAAGAGCCAGAAACCAGTCATGTTTTAACTACTGAAAAATAAAAAGAACCTTACAATTGAAACGGTACTTTCAACTCGTCTCTAAAGGTGAAGTTCTAGTGTTGCAATCTGGTGTACTGGATTAGGTCTTGATCGGTTCGATTATTTAATCTTCCATGTGAAATGGGATTCGAGTATATCCGGCCAGATCCTGTCACCGTTCGGCAACTTTATACAAATAATGGCCGATAAATGGCAAGGACACAAACATTTTAACGTTTAAAATGGAGTTGCAAATTTTAAAAATCGATTTAACGAAACACGTACCTTCTTTTCTCGTGATTCAAGGCTTCAAGGTCCTCGTGGTACACGACGGGCCACCGCAGACGTGCATCATCTGCAATTCCACAGGACACATAAAAAGCGGGTGTCTGCGTGCCAAACCGCAGCGTCAATGAAGCACGAAGAGTAACTAACATACACCCAGGTAGTAGATCTGCCTTCACCAGGCGCAGAGCCGCCAGGGCCGAGTCGAGTTCAATGGGACCACTCGCACTCAGCGCAGAGATAAACGACATAAGCAAGAAACTGCGCTCTGGCAGCCTCAGAAAATACAAAGTAGGCAGACGGACGAGTCCTACAAACAAAAATTTTAGAATGAAGACTCGGGCTTATAGCATACAGTACGCAGACCTCCAAGCGGAAGGACGTTGATCGCTTACGATGCGTGGCGGAGGGTACCCTGTACTGCTACTAGTCATTCCCTCTCCTATTCCACTCGCAAATAAAGCGAGGGAAAAACGACCGTCTATATGCTTCTGCACGATGCCTAATCTCTCTAATCTTATCCCATGGTCCTTACGCGAAATTTACGTTGTCAAACAGCCTCACATTGCAGCTCATCCTGTCCACCACATCCTTTATGTATACAGAAAATAACGGCGGTCCCGTCACACTCCCCTAGGACACTTATGAGGATACCCTCGACTCTGATGAACACTGGCTGTCGAGGACAACATACTGGATTCTATTAGTTATGAAGTCTTTGAGCCACTCGCATACCTGGGAACCTATTCCGCATGCTTGTGCCTTTGTTAACAGTCTGCATTGCGGCACTAGGAATATGGAATCCTCCTGTTGCCCTCTATCTATCGTTCGCAAGGATCTCATGTGAGGAAAGGGCAAGCTGATTTTCGCACGACCGATGCTTTCTAAAACCATACTAATTTCTGAACAAAAGCTTTTCCCAGTTAAGGAAATTTCTTATGCTCGAACTCAGAATATGTTCACGGATTCTGCAGCAAACTTATGTTAAAGATAACGGTCTGCAATTTTGCCTATATGCTCATTTACCCTTCTTATATGCAGGTCTCACCTGCACTTTTTCCAGTCGCTCGGGTCTTTGCGCTGGCCGACAGATTTGCGATAAATGCAACCTAAATAATGAGTCAATGCGGTACTCTGTAAAACCGTGGGAGATCTAAAAATTGTAGTTAACTAACGCATAACCCATACGTTATGTAGTCCTTTGTATAAAATGTGGAGTATTAAACTAACGATGATTTATTACAATATAACTTTAGTGTTCTAGGGTTTAGAAAGACAGCATAAGAGTTTTCGACTTAGGAAATTACCGGGGCCGAATTTGTTCAGATGAGCGTGGAAGATAAGACCGAGGACTTTATGGACACAGCAAACAACAACCTTCCTAATAGGATAACAGCGTCACCCAGTGATATCGCTCAAGAACAGACGCCTCACATTCACGAAACCATATAATATAGTTACTATTAGAAGAACTGAATGCTGGAATGTCTACAGTAATACTTATGTGTAGCAGATGCGAACGTAGCTATACTTCAAGAGGTGATCACAGATAAAGTCTCCGACGTTTTTGTAACAGCAATAATGTTTAAGGTGGGCATATCATGCCAAGGACAATCATCACTCGAAAGTGTCAGAGGCAGTGCGGCAAAAATACACGACCTCTTCTTGGAAAATATAGGGTTGTATCGATACCTAAACCGGGAAACTGCCGTATGGATAACCAGTTTTACAGGGATTATGTTCAGACTGTGCGCTGAAAGATTTACGTAGTTAGTAGTGTCAGTGTCACGACTTGCTGGTAGGTTCTGGTACTGGTACGGTGACGTAGGGGCAAACACAAGGATCAGTGTGCATTACAGCTGCAGACGGTCAACATGAGTGTGGACATGGCGAGCAGGACTTACTAGTCGTTTTACGTAAATAACAGCAATAGTTCTGCTGCTCTTCGCGGTTATTGACCCTTTCCTCGTGTGGTTACTTGGTCACTGTGACTTCTGGCTGTGGGGTTACAAGAAGGACAGAGTTTATCATCGGAACGCAATCACACATCGGAGGTTGATGCTCAGCATGGCGAGGAAGGTACGCAAAATCCTACGTGATATATTTCGGGCAGCAGTAAAGCCATCTCTAGTGCAGCCCCAGGTTGTCGTGGATGCTGGTGGTCGTCATATTGAGCAAAGTTTGTAAGGCTGAACGTAAACATGATATGCAGCTAGCAAATGTTACCTCTTGTGTGGAAGTCAAAATGCGTTTCTTTCAGTGTTTATCCATTATTTCTCTTCCGCACTTCTATACAAATGTTTCCACAAAGTTTCCTTCTCCTACGATCACTCGTTTCTCATGCGGGCCCTCTCAAACAGCAAAAGTTTAATTATAATTGGTATGTGTGCCCGTAAACGGTGCGACTCGCTCCACAGACAAACATGGCAGAAGCGATTTGTTTCGCGACAAAACAGTGAATCTATTATGGAAATGCGAGATAATGTAATTTTAAGAGGAAATTTTAATTGTGTTTTGCGTCGGTAAGATCTGTGCCCTAATTTTAATTTCTGTGAAGAAGGTATGACCTATTAATTTTCAGGACCATCGTGACTACCACATCACGGCTCACTACAACAAACAACAGCGCCTCCTGGGGCTAGAGGTCTAGCAACTGCACATGTCGCTCCTAGATGGCGAGGCATTGTACCTAGCAGTCGCTGAAACATTGACACGATGTCTCCAGAACCAGTCAAGTCAGTCAAGGCATATTATCGGGTGGATTCAAACTGCAAAACCCCAAAAAAGGCAGTGTATTGCCCAAACTATTGGATGCAATGCTGAAATACTGTTTCTTATGCCTACCCGACTTGTACAATGAACGAATTTGGTAGCAAATAGTTTTCGAATGACACACCAAACCAAAAATTTCTGTTTTGGTACGGCAGTCACTGGAAGGCAAAAAAGTGCGAGCACGTCTCACAACTGATATCAGTCAAGAAAATACTCCGGTATACCAAATTATAAGGGAACAGAAAATCATTCAGTACATTCCCCACGAACAAGGAAGTAGCTATGATCACCAAAGTGCAATTAAGCTACATACTGAACGGTAGTATATGAATCTTTATCCTGAATCAGAGACCCAACTATGGACGAAGCTTTCCTCTTTAATATACAACCCATAGTTAATGCGGAGGACAACGAAGGGTTTCTCGAAAACATCTCGGAAGAAGAAAGAGAAACAATAGTTACAGAATTCACGTAACAGATCAGTTGAGTGTCATTGAAGATTTTGGAACATTATTGGCCATGAACTAACAATAATTTATAACGAACTGTTGGCAGACGATGCATTGTATAACTTACACATGCAGCTCTTCTTGGGGTCGTGGTATCTACGTCTGCATCTACATCCATACTCCGCAAACAACCTGACAGTGTGTGATGGAGGGTACCTTGAATACCTCTACCGGTTCTCCCTTCTATTCCAGTCTTGTATTGTTCGTGGAAGAAGAGATTTTCGGTATGCCTCTGTGTGGGCTCTAATCTCTCTGATTTTATCCTTATGGTCTCATCCCGCGACATACGTAGGAGGGAGTAGTATACTGCTTGATTCCTCGGTGAACGTATGTTCTCGAAACTTCAACAAAAGCCCGTACCGAGCTACTGAGCGTCTCTCCTGCAGAGTCTTCCACTGGAGTTTATCTATCATCTCCGTAACGCTTTCGCGATTACTAAATGATCGCGCAAAGAAGCGCGCTGCTCTCCGTTGGATCTTCTCTATCTCTTCTAACAACCCTATCTGGTACTGATCCCACACAGGTGAGCAGTATTCAAGCAGTGGGCGAACAAGTGTACTATAACCCACTTAGTTTGTTTTCGGACATCATTTCCTCAGGATTTTTCCAATGAATCTCAGTCTGGCATCTGCTTTACCGAAGATTAATTTTATATGGTCATTCCATTTTAAATCACTCCTAATGCCTACTCCCAGATAATTTATGGAATTAACTGCTTCCAGTTGCTGACCTGCTATATTGTAGCTAAATGGTAAAGGATCTTTCTTTCTATGTATTCGCAGTACATTACACTTGTCTACGTTAAGATTCAATTGCCATTCCCTGCACCATGCGTCAAAACGTTGCAGATACTCCTGCATTTCAGTACAATTTACCAGTGTTACAACCTCTCGATATACTACAGCATCATCCGCAAAACGCGTCAGTGAATTTCCGATGTTATCCACAAGGTCATTTATATATATTGTGAATAGTAACGGTCCTACGACACTCTCCTGCGGCACACCTGAAATCACTCTTAATTCGGAAGACTTCTCTTCATTGAGAATGACATGCTGCGTTCTGTTATCTAGGAACTCTTCAATCCAATCACACAATTGGTCTGATAGTCCATATGCTCTTACTTTGTTCATTAAACGACTGTATCAAACGCCTTGCGGAAATCGAGAAACACGGCGTCTACCTGTGAACCCGTGTCTATGGCCCTCTTAGTCTCGTGGACGAATAGCGCGAGCTGTGTTTCACACGACAGTCTTTTTCGAAAACCAGGCTGATTCCTACAGAGTAGATTTCTAGTCTCCAGAAAAGTCATTATACTCGAACATAATACGTGTTCCAAAATTCTACAACTGATCGACATTAGAGATATAGGTCTACAGTTCTGCACATCTGTTCGACGTCCCTTCTTCAAAACGGGGATGACCTGTGCCCTTTACGAATCCTTTGGAACGCTACGCTCTTCTAGAGACCTACGGTACACCGCTGCAAGAAAGGGGGCAATTTCCTTCTCGTACTCTGTGTCATTCCGAACTGGTATCCCATCAGGTCCAGCGGCCTTTCTTCTTTTGAGCGGTTTTAATTGTTTTTCTATCCCTCTGTCATCTATTTCGATATCTACCATTTTGTCATCTGTGCAACAATCTAGAGAAGGAACTACAGTGCAGTCTTCCTCTGTGAAACAGCTTTGGAAAAATACATTTAGTACTTCGGCCTTCACTCTGAAATCCTCTATTTCAGTACCATTTTGGTCACAGAGTGTCTGGACATTCTGTTTTGATCCACCTACAGCTTTGACATAAGATCAAAATTTCTTAGGATTTTCTGCCAAGTTAGTACACAGAACTTTAGTTTTGAATTCCTTGAACGCCTCTAGCATAGCCCTCCTTACACTACATTTCGCTTCGTGTAATTTTTGTTTGTCTGCAAGGCTTTGGCTATGATTAAGTTTGATGTGAAGATTCCGTTTTTTCCGTAGCCGTTTTCTAACTCGGTTGTTGTACCACGGTGGCTCTTTTCCATCTCTTACGATCTTTCGTGGCACTCATCTAATGTATATTGTTCGAACGTTTTGAACTTTGTCCACTGATCCTCAACACTATCTGTACTTGAGACAAAACTTTTGTGTTGAGCCGTCAAGTACTCTGAAATCAGCATTTTGTCACTTTTGCTAAATAGAAAAATCTTCCTACCTTTTTTTATATTTCTATTTACGGTTGAAATCACCGATGCTTTAACCGCTTTATGATCTCTGATTCCCTGTTCTGCGTTAATTGTTTCAAATAGTTCGGTTCTGTTTTTCACTAGAAGGTCTAATATGCTATCGCCACGAGTCGGTTCTCTGTCTAACTGATCAATGTAGTTTTCAGATAAATCACTTAAAAACAAGTTCACTATATTCTTTGTCCCTGCCACCCGTTGTAAACGTATGCATCTCCCAGTCTATATCTGTTAAATTAAAATCTCCACCCAAAACTATAACATGGTCGGGAAATCCACTCGAAATATTTTTTAAATTTTCCTTCAGGTGTTCTGCCACAGCAGCTGCTGAACCAGGGGGCCTATAGAGACATCCAACTACCATGTATGAGCCTCCTTTAACCCTGACCTTAACCCAAATTATTTCACATTTCGGATCTCGGTCAACTCCCTTCAATACTATTGCACATTTTATCGCTATAAACACGCCTCCCCCTTCACAGTCCAGCCTGTCTCCGCGGTATACATTCCAAATTGAGTTTAGAGTTTCATTGCTGTTTCATTGTTTCAGCCAACATTCCGTCCCTAGTACTGTGTGGGCATTGTGACCGTCTATTAATGAGAGCAGTTCTGGGACCTTTCTATAGATGCTCCTGCAATTTACTATTACCACATTAATATTGTCATTCCCTGTTGCGTTTTGCCTACTGCTACCTTGTCGCTTCTCAGGAGGCGTCTTGTCGGGCCTAGGAAGGGAATTCTCTAAGCTAAAAAAAAACCATGTGCACTCCACACGTACTCCGCTACCCTTGTAGTCTGTAGCTGTCCTGCGTATAGTGCACGCCTGACCTATTCAGGGGGACCCTACATTTCTCCAGCCGATAGCGGAGCTCGCGAAATTTGCACCCCAGATCTCCGCAGAATCGTCTGAGCATCTGGTTTAAGTATTCCACTGGGCTCCAAACCAGAGGACCGCGATCGGTTCTGGAAACGATACTAGAAATAGTTAGCTCAGATTCCACCCCGCGAGTGAGGATTTCCGCCTTCAACAACTCAGCCAAACGCCTGTATTAACTGTGGATGACCTCTGAACCCAGACGCCAGGCGTCATCGGTGCCGACATGAGAAACAATTTGCAGTCGGGTGCACCCAGTGCCCTGTATGCCGCCACAGGGCCTCCTCCACATCTCGGATGATACCCACGGGCAAGCAGACAGAGTAAACACTGGCCTTCTTTCCCGACCTTTCACCTGTTTACCTAAGGAACTCCATCACCCACCTAACACTGGAGCTCCCAATCAATAATAAAACACTCCCCTCCCCCATGTGGCTGCTCGGATCTTTCTGAAGGAGCGGCCCGTTTATACAGGTGACGAAAAAATGGCAACACTACTAAGTAAGACAGAAGCAATAGGCGAGCATCAGTGGCAACAAAAAGTTCTTTACGAGCAGAAACTAGCCGAGGACTCAATAGAAATTACCTCCAATGTAGCTATACCTCCTCGCCATCCAAATGATACTTTACTCGAAGGCAAGGAAAACGACATGCCTCCAAGGTAAGCAGTGCTTTTAAAAATTGACATGTTGCCAAATGGAAGTTTGCGATCGTTGTAATGTTTGTACAATAATTTATTACGTCAACGATCGCTTATATATATTCACATTACCGGTTTCGGAAAAAAATGGCACCCTCAGATGTGCTTAACCCACTAAAAGCTTCACACATACAAACAAATATAGTTAGAACTTTCAACGTGATACAGTCATTTAACATTTCACTGAATGTACGTTTCGTCACATGACAAAAGACTTGGCACGGAAAAGCAGAGAACGTAGTTGCATGTCAAGTGTTTTGTGAGAACGACGTGTTCTGTAATTTCCACCTATGCTGGAATTTTAATGTGTTTGATATACAACTCGAACAAGGAGCTACGAGTAAAAATGAAGATCACTCAGACCAATGACCTTTTCTTAATTTGTTGCAATTAACATCACAAAACACATTAGGCAAATTTGTGCAGAATGCGATTAGGTATTGGAAATACTGAGTTGTGACTTGAGATCATCATGGACAAAGCTAAATATATTGTGAGTCCTTATATTCTTGGGCGGAAGAGGCATCAGTAGTGCTGAACATTATGTCAGACGTGACAGCACATTCAAATTCTGCTACCGAGACTTCGAAGAAAGAGCACAATGTATAACTGCATTTTCCTTCGTACGACTACAGTTGTAAATTTAAAACCCAGCAGACGGGTTGAAATGTCTGTTGTGTAGAAAGAAACTAGAGGACCAGGACTTGGCCTACCAACATAGACGATTTTTCTTTGAGTGCAAACATTTTTGTTTTATTTTGGAGGTAGCAGTAGCGTCCTCCCGTTGCTCAACAGCGGAAATTATGGTAATGATTGCTGCAATATCATATTTTATCCAACTGGATCACTGACATACTTTCACCGAACCAATCATCACATTATTGGGCGCTGATATGGTCGGCGTTTAGCGCCCGTAAGCTCCAAATACACAAACACATTGTCGGATTCAAAAACATCAACTACTTTACAAGAATATTTATACAGCGGAATAAGTAATTCTGCATGACATACAGCAACTGCTAACTTTGCCAGCCTCTGGTGTAAAAAGCATTTTATGGAGTTAACGGAACAAAACGATAGTTGAAACTTCCTGCAGGTTTAAACTGTGTGCCGGACCGAGACTCGAACTCGGGACCTTTGCCTTATGCGGGCACGTGCTCTACTATCCTTTTTTTTAATATCTCATTTTGTTCTATACAGTTTGTTGAATTTGTTCGTGGCGGACGTCCGATGACACCCGTTCAGGTTGCTCGTTGATCCGTTCATTCAGTTTTTTATTACAGAGGGTAGCTGAACCCTCTGACCGAACACGCTGAGATACCGCGCCAGCGATGAAGGATGATGATGAAGATGACACAAAAACACCCAGTCATGGCGGGGCAGGTGAAACGCCAGCTGAATTACCCAAGCACGACTCACGCCCCGTCCTCACAGATTTACTTCTGCCAGTATCTAGTCTCCTACCTTCCAAACTTCACAGAATTTCTTATGCGAACCTTGCAGAACTAGCACTCCTGGAAGAAAGGATATTGCGGAGACATGGCTTAGCCAAACAATCTGGAAACATACCACAGGCTGTGGCTAAGCCATGTCTCCGCAATGTCCTTCGTTCCTGGAGTGCTAGTTATGCAAGGATCGCAGAAGCGCTTCTGTGAAGATTGGAAGGTAGGAAACGAGATACTGGCAGAAGTAAAGCTGTGAGGAAGGGGCCTCAGTCGTGCTTGGGTAGCTCAGATGGGCCGGAACGGTAGCTCAGCGTGTTCGGTCAGAGGGTTTAGCGACCCTCTGTAATAAAAAAACTGAGTGAACGGATCAACGAACAACCTGAATTGGTGTCATCGGACGTCCGCCACAGACAAATTCAACGAACAAAGTAGAACAACATGAGATCATTAAAAAAAGATGGTAGAACACTTGCCCGCGAAAGGCAAAGGTCCCCGAGTTCGAGTCTCGGTCCGGCACACAGTTATAATGATGCCAGGAAGTTTCATATCAGCGTACACTCCGCTACAGAGTGAAAATATAATTCTGAAAACGATAGATGTTTTGCGTCAGGGAGGTACTGAAGAAATCCCAGATACAGATTTCGTTCGAAGGTTGCAGCTTCAGCCAAAAAAGTGAGGAGCATAGAATGAGAGCAGTCTTCCAGAAACAGGGCAATATCTTACGCTTAGAGTATAGCCTCCACTACATTGATGTTGCAGGATCGGAACCACCATCGCATACCTCATGGTCAGTCACGGCTGCTTCGAAAACGATCTGTTCAGTTTTGCACCACACACAATGTGTGCACGTGCTTCGTGAGAAAGACATGAATCATATCTTCCTCAGTTGTGTTAATCAATTTGATTCCACGAATACTCAATTGCAAGACCTTCTAAAACAGAACTATCCCCTGCCACTTTTCATAACTTCGTTGTTATTGAAGAAAAATGGAGAAAAATTTAACAGCACGAGACAGCTGTGACAAAATCATACATATCCTCATTAACCCAACACTCGCTCAGATACACCAAGGACCGCAGGATACGTGGAGAGGAAATATCCCTTGCTTGGCTAAAAATCACAGAAATCCTGGCTTAGTTCTTTCGGTCAATGCAACGTTTACCATCATGTCCTAGTTCCCATCGAATTCAGCTCTTGGAAGTCTACTGTTGCCATAGACTGATCCCAGAATGCCAAAGGGATAGAGTAGCATTTACAACGCATGGACGCAGTTATTTGTTGGATATATTCCAATCTCTGTCTCCCTCTACACTGTGTGTCCTCTGCGTATCCCTCTATTGCCATGGACGCTATTCTACGATATCGTAACACATATCCTGTCACAGTGTTCCTTCTTGTACTGTGTTCATAACATATTTCTATGCTCGTCTGATCAGTAGAGGTACCCTCACCATTTATCTATGTACACCTAATTTTCAATATACGCCTGTAGCACCACATCTATGACGATTCTGTTCTCTTCTTTTCTGGTTTTCCACAGTCAGTGGACGGCTTCTATGCAATGCTGTACTCCATACATACATTCCCAGTAACTTCTTCCTCAAGTTAAATTATATGCTTGTTACTAGAAGACTTCTTTTAGCGACGAATTCCCTCTTTACCTGCACTAGTCTGCTGCATACTACAAGTTGCTCACTCTTATAAACGTACCCCGCTATAAATACAACTGCAGATATTGTTCTGGCACAATGTTATGATTAGCGCCACATAAGTGTGGTGGACAGTGTCAATCGTTCAAGATAGCAGTAAGTCGTCAATGCATGTGCGTCTGAAGTGCGTAAGTAGCTAAGCAGATAGCATAGTGTGTAGATGTATAACGATGATTGAGAATCTATGAAAATACGTATGTGTTCAGTAGAGCTGAAGTCTAACTAGAGAGGCGATTAAGTTAGCCGTAATTATTAAAAATACGGAAATCCGTTGACAAAACGTCATACAGGAGTTGAAACGATTACCATTAGTATTGATAATGTATTCATATTCCGTGCTACCTTGTTAAAAAAAAAGCGGTGCTCAGGATTACACAGTTCAGTACCTGAGTATCTGATACAGAACTACACAGCAGCTCTACACTCTGTCACTCCCACGGTGAGTGAGTAGGACAAATGATATCATGGAAGTCGTCCTTTGCTGACACCACCATTGACCTCATCGAACATAACGCGTAATTCTTCTGGCTAGGAGGCTAGGCAACCCATTATGCCGCCACAATGACTATAATTTTCTATGAGCTGCCCCGGCGTTGCTGTATGTACTGACCTACAAAGCGGCCAGCGCTGAGACGTTCCTGCATTTTAATGACAAGCTAGCATTCAAGGGCCTTTCGTTTACTGGTCTGTCATCCATACCACGCGATTATTTAAGGCGAAAGCACTCGTCATTCTACAAGTCTCAGCTTTTTGCGATAATTCTGCAGACTACGTTGTCTGCTTACTGTGCGATCCGACGATTACCTGGCGTCCCAGTCTTATTATCAATTGTACCTTATCACATACCCTCTACGTGACAAAATATGACATTCCGATAGCAGAGCGCGGGATGTAAAAAGAAAAAAAAAAATGCGTACAAATGCGAGTAGTAGAACTCGCGCTCTGAGGGTCCCTTACAAACTTAATTGCATATATAGATAGCTGAGATGGTTTGTATTAATCATTAACATTAATGTCAGCAGTGGTCTCAACATGATCCACATTAGTTCTTCTACAGGTTTTGATGAGTCATTTTGCGAATATCAAAACACCTATCTTTCGATTGCATTAACTCAGAAGCTTAAATTTTTTACTCTAGTGTCTTTGTAATATTTTTAACGAATTATTAACTGGAATCCCATATCTCTAGAAATACACTCCTGGAAATGGAAAAAAGAACACATTGACACCGGTGTGTCAGACCCACCATACTTGCTCCGGACACTGCGAGAGAGCTGTACAAGCAATGATCACACGCACGGCACATCGGACACACCAGGAACCGCAGTGTTGGCCGTCGAATGGCGCTAGCTGCGCAGCATTTGTGCACCGCCGCCGTCAGTGTCAGCCAGTTTTCCGTTGCATACGGAGCTTCATCGTAGTCTTTAACACTGGTAGCATGCCGCGACAGCGTGGACGTGAACCGTATGTGCAGTTGACGGATTTTGAGCGAGGGCGTATAGTGGGCATGCGGGAGGCCGGGTGGACGTACCGCCGAATTGCTCAACACGTGGGGCGTGAGGTCTCCACAGTACATCGATGTTGTCGCCAGTGGTCGGCGGAAGGTGCACGTGCCCGTCGACCTGTGACCGGACCGCAGCGACGCACGAATGCACGCTAAGACCCCTACGCAGTGCCGTAGGGGACCGCACCGCCACTTCCCAGCAAATTAGGGACACTGTTGCTCCTGGGGTATCGGCGAGGACCATTCGCAACCGTCTCCATGAAGCTGGGCTACGGTCCCGCACACCGTTAGGCCGTCTTCCGCTCACGCCCCAACATCGTGCAGCCCGCCTCCAGTGGTGTCGCGAGCGACAGGCGTGAATGGAGGGACGAATGGAGACGTGTCGTCTTCAGCGATGAGAGTCGCTTCTGCCTTGGTGCCAATGATGATCGTATGCGTGTTTGGCGCAATGCAGGTGAGCGCCACAATCAGGATTGCATACGACCGAGACACACAGGTCAACACCCGGCATTATGGTGTGGGGAGCGATCTTCTACACTGGCCGTACACCTCTGGTGATCGTCGAGGGGACACTGAATAGTGCACGGTACATCCAAACCGTCATCGAACCTATCGTTCTACCATTCCTAGACCGGCAAGGGAACTTGCTGTTTCAACAGGACAATGCACGTCCGCATGTATCCCGTGCCACCCAACGTGCTCTAGAAGGTGTAAGTCAACTACCCTGGCCAGCAAGATCTTCCGATCTGTTCCCCATTGAGCATGTTTGGGACTGGATGAAGCGTCGTCTCACGCGGTCTGCACGTCCAGCACGAATGCTGGTCCAACTGAGGCGCCAGGTGGAAATGGCATGGCAAGCCGTTCCACAGGACTACATCCAGCATCTCTACGATCGTCTCCATGGGAGAATAGCAGCCTGCATTGCTGCGAAAGGTGGATATACACTGTACTAGTGCCGACATTGTGAATGCTCTGTTGCCTGTGTCTATGTGCCTGTGGTTCTGTCAGTGTGATCATGTGATGTATCTGACCCCAGGAATGTGTCAATAAAGTTTCCCCTTCCTGGGACAATGAATTCACGGTGTTCTTATTTCAATTTCCAGGAGTGTATATTAATCAGTTTAAAAAGTAATAAGATGTCTCGGGGATGGAAGCATTCTTAGTTGACTTAACTAAACTACAGACACTTTCAGAATGATTATAATCAATTCACGTGATCGTCTTTGTCACCTCAGATGTGTGTTCCTATTGTGGAAGGATAGCTCTCAGTACGGAGAAAGATAACGCTTCTCCATTTACCTGCTTAACTTTCGATATAGGACAAACGCCATTGCTCAGGAATGAACATTCCCTGCTTGGAAACATCATATTATATTGACGCAGAAGATGGTATACAGCGTTAAAAGTGGCTAAGTGGAACATTAACAAAGTGAAAAGAACAAAAAGCTCCTAATATCCGATTACAGGATTAGTACCCAGCCTGTGGAACACAGAACATATTTTAATATTTAATAGTGTTAAGAAGCGATGATATATACATAAAACCAGTATTAGTCGGATGGAAGTCTTATTGGAAGGGTTTGTGGAAAGTGCATACAACGCGCTACTGTGAGGAATTTTATAGCAGTGATCCACTGATGGGAGTCATTATCAGGTAGATATGACTGTAGACGTCGAACGAATTCCGGGACGTTCTCCTAGGATCCTAACATATCGGTATAACGCTTTCGAAAACGTCGCAGGCACCTTGGGGAAATAACATGTGGATCTTTGGAAGAAAACCGAATGATGTTGTTTCTTGGTAAGAAAGACGCCTCCTATTCTGCAGGACGGCTATCAAATCCCCCTACATCCAATTACATTAAGGTTTGTCATGATTTCATTAAACAGCTTTAGGCGAATGCTGTAATGGTGTCTTTGAAACAGTACGGCCGATTTCCAACTGCAGCCTCTTCCAGTAAACTGAACGTTAAACAGCAATATTCCATCTTTCCTTTAGAAGAAAGGAGACGTTATCTCGTGAAACCACCTTGGATAAATTTTCAGAACCTGTGTTCGAAGAAGGCTGTGCGACAATTCTGTCGCGTCATCATATATATCACGTCGAGATGATAAAAATAAGGTGAAAGAGATTAAGGCGCGTTGAGAGGCTGTAGGTATTTCTCCCTCTCCGAATACGCGAGTGAAATAGGACAAAAAATGGCTAATACTGGCACCAAGTATTCTCCGCCATGCACCTTACAGAGGTTTGCGTAATGTATGAGTAGATATAGATACTGCTACAGAACTTGAGCATGCACTTATGCGGAAACGTATTGCTAATCTTATAATAATGGACAAAAGCTATATGATGAAACAACAATGACATAGTCGCTTTCGTAGGAAACGACAGCTCAACAAAGCTGTAGAGGGTATATAAAGAAACACGCTGCGACCACATTCAGTACAGTTCGGCAGAGGGGAGGTCAGCATGGTCGCCTCCCCGTATCGCCGCCTCCACGTATCGCCGCCTCCTCGTCTCGCCGCCTCCCCGTCTCGCCGCCTCCCCGTCTCGCCGCCTCCACGTATCGCCGCCTCCACGTATCCGCCTCCCCGTCTCGCCGCCTCCCCGTCTCGCCGCCTCCCCGTCTCGCCGCCTCCACGTACCGCCGCCTCCACGTATCGCCGCCTCCCCGTCTCGCCGCCTCCACGTATCGCCGCCTCCCCGTCTCGCCGCCTCCCCGTATCGCCGCCTCCCCGTATCGCCGCCTCCCCGTCTCGCCGCCTCCCCGTCTCGCCGCCTCCCCGTCTCGCCGCCTCCACGTATCGCCGCCTCCACGTATCGCCGCCTCCCCGTCTCGCCGCCTCCTCGTCTCGCCGCCTCCCCGTCTCGCCACCTCCCCGTCTCGCCGCCTCCACGTATCGCCGCCTCCACATATCGCCGCCTCCACGTATCGCCACCTCCTCGTCTCGCCGCCTCCACGTATCGCCGCCTCCCCGTCTCGCCGCCTCCACGTATCGCCGCCTCCACGTATCGCCGCCTCCCCGTCTCGCCGCCTCCCCGTCTCGCCGCCTCCCCGTCTCGCCGCCTCCCTGTCTCGCCGCCTCCCCGTCTCGCCGCCTCCCCGTCTCGCCGCCTCCACGTATCGCCGCCTCCACGTATCGCCGCCTCCACGTATCGCCGCCTCCACGTATCGCCGCCTCCCCGTCTCGCCGCCTCCCCGTCTCGCCGCCTCCACGTATCGTCGCCTCCACGTATCGTCGCCTCCACGTATCGTCGCCTCCACGTATCGTCGCCTCCACGTATCGTCGCCTCCACGTATCGTCGCCTCCACGTATCGTCGCCTCCACGTATCGCCGCCTCCACGTATCGCCGCCTCCACGTATCGTCGCCTCCACGTATCGTCGCCTCCACGTATCGTCGCCTCCACGTATCGTCGCCTCCACGTATCGTCGCCTCCCCGTATCGTCGCTTCTCCGTCTCGTCGCACCAACTCCCCTGCAGTGCACCGAGCTACAGGGTCCTCAGTTCCGATCAAGGTTTTTGGGAGGTTTCCCTTGGTTGTAAGGCGAATGCCGGAACTGTTAACCTCCTCCCATCGATACAGAGATGTAATTCATGTAAATAATAAATTGAGAAATAAATGCTATAAGCGTACTTTGCCTTGTCTTTAATGAATTTTTATGTAATGGAACTGAATAATAAATCACAGGGTATAGCTGACTTTTGCTCTGAAACATAAAGTTTAATCTGTTCACATTGGTATGTGGCTAGTGAAATCTATGAACCTAATGGTTTTCAATGAGTAGGGGAAAAGATAGAAATATAACACAGAAATGAAGAGAGAACAAACATTTGCTCACAGAGCACAGAAAAATGTAGTCCTATGTGTTTTCTTTTACATGTAAATGAAAGAGAACTGATGTTTAACTTAGGTGCATGCAAACATTCAGTGTTAATACGTGAAATATACAACGCTAGTTGTATCTCTATCGTTTCACTGCGAAGTATTCCACGTACACCTCAGTTATTAAGTGGACACATCACTGTACACATTCTCCGTTATTCAGCTGTTAAGTATTCGTTAGTCGCAAGTAATATCTCTGGATTAAGAAATCTGTGGCAGGCTGGCTGTTAGCGTTAACGATTTATTGCACCTGAAAGATATATGCGTTGCTTGTAGCGTCCACTGTGGTTCTTTATATTTACCAAAAGGCTGTTAAAATTATTGGCTAAGCACAATAATCTATGCTGGAACGGTAAGTAGAAAATACCACCAAGATCTAACATCGCGGTTAACTGATTAATCGTAGTGATCTGTATTTCAATATATTGTTGATGAAAGACTGTGCAACTTGTATTCAAATGTAGCATATTTTTTAACCGTAGCAGTAAGAGGAGTCGAGAAATATTCTTCAATGTTGCCTCGTTTTAGCTTTTCTTTACCTTTGCTGAAGACCACGAGATATAATGAGGTATAGAAAGATGTGAAGGATGTTTATTGAGCAGATACTGTGTTCAGTGCGAAGGATATTTACTGAGCAGATATTATTTGCAGTGCGAAGATGGTAAACGTATGTTATACTGTAGTCGTAAACTGGTATTGTAGTAGTCCATGTTTCGATTAAGTAAGTTATCAACATTTCTGTCTGCTATTATGAAGCATTCAGAATGTTGTCTCCAAGTAATAGGGTATAACGTAGTTTTTCATTCAGCTCTCATTAACGAAATTGTGCTTATACTCCCATAGTTAGTAGGCTCTCCCACTATAGTAGGCCTGATAATAAGTTGAATCGCAGTACAACTCTGAAAGAGAAAATTAGATAAATTTAAGGGATCGTTATAGACAAAACACATGTAACAGAAATTGATATGAGACACTGGAATTGTTCTCAAACGCACAAGCCGATGCTATGATAAGACTGGTGTAACATAGTGACGCATATTTTAATTAAAAAAGTGAATACATTACGTTGAATTTTGTACAGATCGCTTGCTTATCTTTAGGATTTGCAAAAACAAATTATCGAATGTCTACTGTTGTATGTAATTAAGCATACTACCTAGTCAATAACAGTCAAAACGAAGAGCTTAATTTTTGTTATGGTTTGATTCTCGCACAGATAAAAAACTTTTTTCTACAAATGAAGAACAGATAGCGGGCTGAACTATGTTACAGAATGGGAAAAATCCTGGCTGTCAAAACGTTCGTGCCTGCTGACAAAATTCTCCAATACTGTAAGTACCAAAGAAATTGAGACGAACCCACTGCACGTTGCAGAATTCGTAATGTAGAGGAAGCATTTTTCAGATTCTGATAATGCGTAAACAAATGAGTGCAAATATTTTGTCATTATCATCAAATGTAGCTTAATTTGCAAGGACCTTAGAACATCCGCATTTGTTAATTGAGCTTTTGATTTGTTGCAACATGTTCATTGAGTCAGGAAACTAAAATATTTTATATTCGTGAAAACAACTTGAAGCTATGTTCAGGAGTTAACCTATAAAATCCGTCAACTGTATTTGGAAAATGTTATTTTATTATCGAATTAACATTTCGTCTCACAGCTTCATGGTTAACAAAGGATCACCATTGCGGCATCAACCTTTAATATTGTAGTGATTAAGCCGTTCCACTGAACTATGCGAATCAGTATCGGATCTATTACAATATTTGCTTCCACATAGAGAGATTCAGTGACAGTGATACCCTGCAAGCAAAGGTATAGTACATGGTGGAGATCACCTTAAACATATTTTAGCCCGCGGATAGAGTGAGGGAAAAATTACGGTAAACCTGCAAATGTACTCTGTTCTCCCTTTTTTTCTCATGATCCCTGACCGATACATATGCAGAAGACAGTGGAGTTACTTCCTAAGAATTCTCGAAAACTGGTTCTCTAGACATATTCAGTGGAGTTTCAAAACAGCAATGTCTCCTTGGCGCCAACAATCACCATTCAGTTTCACAAAATAGACCCCATCTCTGTGTGACCTACAACGCCTATTTACGATAGAGCTTTGAATTGCTTCGATTTTCTCAGTTAGAAAGCTTTATGAGGGCTTCACGCACTGATGTACAACTGTATAGTAACTTGCATTAAGGGGACACGTCCCTGAACGGCCTCCATTTTTAACATTATATTCACTCTCACATTGTAACTGATCTATAAATGAGAGTTAGCTCAAAATTCTGACACACAATTAGGATCATTAGTCAAAGTATTTACCAAAAAATCATTGAGATATTTACTATATTTTGGCACTGAGAACAATATTTATAAGAGAAAAAAAGGAACACTATTTCACTGCGGTACCATTTTCTTTGGTACCACTGACTGCACAGCTTGGAAAAAGAGTCAGAGTACAGACAACATGCACATAAATGTTTTATGCCTCCAATTTCCTTCCTTGATGCTGATCTGTGAAAAAGACAAGTAATATATTTCACTACAACAAAGATATTTAAAACTGTACCTCAAATATCACCGACATCATCATCACGTTATAAATTTTTCAGGAAATAGTGGGCACGGGAAATATCTTTACCAATTTTTGTGAGTTAAAGTTAAGTCATTTAGAAAAAAAAGTGTACCTGAATGCTGAAAATTCAAGTTTTCGGTAAATCGCAAAAGAAGATTTACAGATTTCTTAACTTACCACTATGCTCGTTTAGAACATTCCATCTGTATACTCCAGTTGTTCTCCTGTTTCCTTATCCTCCATACTCTTTCTCTTCATTCTTTTCTTTATCCTTGACTCCTTGGTAGCAGCTTCTGCAGCTGTCTCTATTTCGATTACCGGCCGCTTATCAATAGCAATTAGAGCTGATGTCATATTCCTTTCCGTCTGGATGTCCAATTTCTTCGTAACATTGATCCTTGAAATTGCACCATCATTGAATGTTATTATTGCATCCATTACACCAGTCTTGAGCACTGTCAGCCCAACAAATGCAGTTTTGGATATTCTCTCCCATATACAGCTGTTGAAGCTTTCATTTGCATTCTGAGAGAGACCATGCATACATTTCGTAAGTAGATTTTTATTTGCCAGATCCCTATATTAGACCTAACTAACTGCCTCCATTACAGCAAGTGGTATGGACTGCTTGTGGTTATCATTGCTCAACCAGTAATTACACCACGAATCTTCCCCTTTTGGACACATAGTATGCTGTGGGGTTTCATCTGTTGACACTCTGTGAAACCATGTTGCCCAGACAACTCGTCTCATGTTCTCCAAATCTCCTAAATTTCTCCTTATTGCTAGTAAATAATATTGAGTCAAAGAATCAGTTTCACTTTTGTAAGACGACCGGGACCACCTATGTGTTTTCCGTCTGACAGTTTTTTTCCACTGAAGTCTTTACATAATTTTCTCAGCCAAGCTCCCATTCTTTTTTGTACATGCCCAACACATTCAAGCTTTTCTATCAGTGTGTCCCCATATGGTCTGTCATTAACAACAGTAGTGTGTCCTTTACAGTCTCCATCCCCTAGGTAGTCTACATACCTCTCACCATGACTGACCTCTGATCTTCTAAAAATGTTTAGAACTCCTTTCGTTTCCATGTTTCCACATGGGTCGTCAATGTTCTTTACACAAACATAAGAGCCAATAAACGTACTTGAACAACCCTGACAGTGTTTTGTTCGACATTCATAATGTAGTATCTTACCAGTTTCAATTAATGTGGCAGTTACAACCCCATATCGAGCATATGGAGAAGTATGACCTCTCTTCTGCCAAGTTCCATCAAATGCTGCCATAATGTCTGTATTCTCAGACACGGTTCCTACTTCCTCTCTACACTTTTCATAGAATGTTTACTTACACCACGTAAAGCGTTATGTATTAATTTATTGTATCTGTCAAACCTCAGTGGAGGCAGAGGTAAATCCATCACTGCACAAAAAGTCTGGGCAGCTCTCCTTCCCCTTCCAATACATTGCATTGCATAAGCAAGCTGAACATTTACAATGTAATGTCGACTATCAGTTACTGGCGGTGTCATAGTATCACTGTGCATCTTCATACGAGTTACAGGCAATCACTAACCGTCTTTAAAGACCCTTCCTAGCTGAAATGCCCTTAGAAATACTATCTCCACAATTGCAGTACTTACATTTCACAGCACTCTTCAGAAGTCTTGACAGCATATTTAGGTTCACAATAACATTTCCGTCGTTATTTCTGCTCACAATAGTACTAGGCTTGTTCATATTACATTCAGAAAGCGAAAGTTTACGTCTAGAAGCACTGCCTCTAGAGACAGTTTCCGCATGCGGCTTTTGAAGCAACTGATGTGTATTATTCGGTTGTGTTTGTAATTGGGTGCCGCGGAACTTTCGTTTGGAACTAAGTTTCTTTACTCTCGGCATTTGTAGCAAGTAAACACACAGGCAGAAACAAAAGAACACACAATAACAAAACAACACACAATAACCACACGCGTATGAAAATCCGAAATCCTATATTCTCATATGTTTCTTTACATTCGAACCATAGTCTTCTAGACATGCCTGTACTTTGGTTCCGGGAGTCAGCGCCTTCTAAAATACACCTGTGTCAACGATCCGTAACTAACGATGGAAAACACGGAAGAACAAAGTAATGCATCTCGTATTCTGACGCACTTTAAACTGACTGTTAGGCGTGGTGGCCCTGTGCAACATTACGTTCAATCTCAATTTTAGAACGAACGGAAAATGATAATGCCCGTAAACCACAAATGTTTGAAATCAGCAGCCGGCCGCGGTGACCGAGCGGTTCTAGGAACTTCAGTCCGGAACCGTGTGACTGCTACGGTCCCAAGTTCGAATCCTGCCTCAGGCATGGATGTGTGTCATGTCCTTAGGTTAGTTAGGTTGAAGTAGTTGTAGGTTCTAGGGGACTGATGACCTCGGATTTTAAGTCCCAGAGTGCTCAGAGCCATTTGAAATGAGAAAGAAATATTCTTTTCTGTAGACCAAGAAATTTTATCAAATTTTTGGTATTTTCTCGAACATGTCCCCTTAAACGCTTTCGTGTGACTTTCGGACCATGTGAACAGCACTCCTACGACAATTGCAAGCCTGCCATTTTACCTTTCTGCTTCTGATTTCACCAGTTCGTTTACACAGTCGTGAAGACAGTGGTATTGCATTTGGGAGACGGCAACCTCTGGTCATCAAGATTAACATTTTCCGTGTTTTTCCTTAGGCCCACTTCCTTCACCGAAACGTGATTGTGTTCCGTCTGTAATTACCCGTCGCTGATAAGACATTCAATCCTGGACCCCTTCGTTACTTTTTTACACAATGGCTTGTGGTTAATTTGCGTAAGTATGGGTGTAGATGTTACGAAAACATTTCATCTATCTCCCGCGAGCCAGTTTACGGTGTGAGGAGGAGGGTACTTGGGTTATCCCTGTCTGATCATCCTTTCGTGTTCTGTTCGTGAACAGCACACAGGAAGGATGAGTATCGGTAAATCCCCTCGTTGGCTGTAATTTCTTCGATTTTTTCGGTATGCTTATTTCCCGAGTCTTATGTGGAAGGAAGCAGTACGTAGCCATACTCTTCCAGGAACGTACTCTCCCGAATTAATAGTCAGCCTCTCAATGATGAACAACGCCTCTCTTGTACCGTCTGACAGTGAAGTTCGTTAAGAGACGACGCAACATTTTAGGGTCAACTAAACGATCCCGTGACAAACGCGCAGTTGTTCTTTAGAACTTGTCTGTCTCTTCTATGAGCCCAGCCTGGTAACGGTCTAGACACTCGGTCGTCGAAAGCGGCCCGAATCAAGCATTCGTGCAGCCCGCTGTTCTCAGCCGTATTTTATGGCAATATGCTTCTAGCAACTAACAGCACCATCCAGAAACGTCAACTAACGTTAAGACCTTCTTAAGACAGTATTTTTCTCGCTCAGTAACAAACAAAAAACATATAGAAACAGTAAAATTTCAAAATGCGCTTAATTTAATTGACGTTCGTGAATTTGGCCGTGAGCTAAGTAAAGTCTGCCACTTACGTCAGGAGCAAAGTGTTATGTGCCGAGGCCACTGCAGAGTTAAAAGAAGTGAGAGGGGAAAGATTTTATTGTTTTTCATCCAGTGCTGACAACTTACGAACGCCCGCAACGGTCAGCTGCTGCGGTATACACTGAAGAACCAAAGAAACTGGTACACCAGCCTAATACCGTGTAGGACCCCCGCGGGCACGCAGAAGTGCCGGAAGATTACGTGGCATGGACTCGACTAATATTTGAGGTAGTGCTGGAGGGAATTGACACCAGGAATCCTGGAGGACTATCCACAAATCGGTAAGAGTACGAGGTGGTGGAGATCTCTTCTGAAGAGCACGTTGCAAGTCATCCCAGATATGCTCAATAATGTTCATGTATGGTGAGTCTGGTGGGCAGCGGAAGTTTTTAAACTCAGATGAGTGTTACTGGTACCACTCTGTGCACTTCTGGACGTGTGGGGTATCGCTTTATACAGCTGGAATTGCCCAAGTCCGTCGGAATGCACAATGGACATGAATGGATGCACGTGACCAGAAAGGAGGCTTACGTATGTGTCACCTGTCAGAGACGTATCTAGACGTATCAGTGCTCCCATATCACTCCAACTGCACACGCCCCACACCATTACAGAGCCTCCACCAACTTCAACAGTCCCCTGATGATATGCATGGGTCCATAGATTCATGAGGTCGTCTCCATACCCGTAACAAAATAGGAATGAGGGTAACCTACTACAAACAGCATAGTGAACACATTTTTGTGGCCAAGATAGGTACGAAGCCCACCCCTACCGCAGTAGTACAAGCTTATTTGCCAACTAGCTCCGCAGATGACGAAGAGGTTGATGAAATGTATGATGAGATAAAAGAAATTATTCAGATAGTGAAGGGAGACGAAAATTTAATAGTCACGGGTGACTGGAATTCTATAGTAGAAAAAAGAAGAGAAGGAAATGTAGTAGGTGAATATGGAATGGGGTATGGAATGAAAGAGGAAGCCGCCTGGTAGAATTTTGCACACAGCATAACTTAATCATTGCTAACACTTGATTCAAGATTCATAAAAGAAAGGTGTATACATTGAAGAAGCTTTGAGATACTGACAGGTATCCGATAGATTATATAATGGTAAACAGAGATTTAGGAAACACGATTTAAATTGCAAGACATTTACAGGGGCAGATGTGGACTCTGACCACAATCTATTGGTTATGAACTGTAGAGTAAAACTAAAGGAACTACAAAAAGGTGGAAATTTAAAGAGATGGGACCTGCATAATCTGACAGAACCAGAGGTGGTAGAGACTTTCAGGGAGAGCATTAGGTAACGACTGACAAGAATGGGGGAAAGAAATGCAGTAGAAGAAGAAGGGTAGCTCTGAAAGATGAAAAGTGAAGGCAGCAGAGGATCAAATAGGTAAAAAGACGAGGGCTAATAGGAATCCATGGATAACAGAAGAGATACTGCATTCAATTGGTGAAAGGAGAAAATAAAAAAAAAAATGTAGTAAATGAAGCAGGCAGAAAGGAATACAACCGTCTCAATAATGAGATCGACAGGAAGTGCAAAATGGCTAATTAGGGATGGCTAGAGGACAAATGTAAGGATGTACAGGTGTATATCACTGGGGGTAAGATAGATACTGCCTACAGGAAACTTAAAGATACCTTTGGAGAAAAGAGAACCAGTGGCATGAATATCAAGAGCTGTGATAGAAACCCATTTCGAAACAATGAAGGGAAAGCAGAAAGGTGGAAGGAGTATACAGAAGGTCTACACAAGGGCGATGTCATTGATGACAATATTATGGAAATGGACGAGGATGTAGATTAAGATTGAATGGGAGATATGATACTGCGTGAAGTGTTTGACAGAGCAATGAAAGACCTAAGTCGAAACAAGGCCCTGGCAGTAGACAACATTCCGTTAGAACTACTAGTAGCCTTGATAGAGCCAGCCCTGACAAAGCAGGGGTTCACAGATGTGAAAATTACTGAAGTATCAGTTGAATAAGCCACAGCTGCAAACTAATAACACGAATTCTTTACGGAAAAATGGAAAAAATGGTGAAAGCTGACCTTGTGGGAAGATCATTTTGGATTCCGTAGAAATATTGGAACACGTTAGGCAATACTGATGCTACGACTTATCTTAGAAAATAGATTAAGGAAAAGCAAACCCACGTTTCTAGCATTTGTAGACTTAGAGAAAGCTTTTGACAAGGTTGACTGAAATACTCTCTTTCTAATTGTGAAGGTAAAAGGGGTCAAATACAGGGAGCGAAAGGCTATTTACAATTTGTTCAAGAACCAGATGGCAGTTATAAGCATCGAGGGGGATGAAAGGGAAGCAGAGGTTGGGAAGGGAGAGAGACAGGGTTGTAGCCTCTCCGCGATGTTATTCAATCTGTATATTGAGCAAGCAGTAAAGGAAACAGAAGAAAAAATTGGAGTAGGGATTAAAATCTATGGAGATAGAAATTAAAACTTTGAGGTTCGCCGATGTCATTGTAATTCTGTCAGAGACAGCAAACGACCTGTAAGAGCAGCTGAACGGAATGGACAGTGTCCTGAAAGCAGGATATAAGATGAACATCAACAAAAGGAAAAGGAGGATAATGGAATGTAGTCGAATTAAATCGGGTGATGCTGAGGGTATTAGATTAGAAAATGAGACGCTTAAAGTAGTAAATGAGCTTTCCTATTTGGGGAGCAAAATAACTGATGATGGTCGAAGTGGAGAGGATATAAAATGTAGACTGGCAATGGCAAGGAAACCTTTTCTGAAGAAGAGAAATTTGTTAACATCGAGTCTAGATTTAGGTTTGAGGAAGTCTTTTCTGAATGTATTTTTATGGAGTGTAGCCATGTATGGAAGTGAAACGTGGACAGTACATAGTTTAGACAGGAAGAGAAGAGAAGCTTTCGAAATGTGGTACTACAGAATGATGCTGAAAATTAGATGGGTAGATAACATAACTAATGAGGAGGTATTGAATTAATTAGGGAGAAGAGATATTTGTAACATAACTTGACAAGAAGATGGCATCGGTTGGTAGGACATATTCTGAGGCATCAAGGGATCACAAATTTAGTACTGGAGGGCAGTGCAGAGGGTAAAAATAGTAGAGGGACACAAAGAGATGAATACACTAAACAGATTCTGAAGGATGTAGGTTGCAGTAGGTACTGGAAGATGAAGAAGCTTGCAGAGGATAGAGTAGCACGAAGATGTGCAGCAAACCAGTCTCTGGACTGAAGACCACAACAACATTTAACCTTTTTTCCCTTAAATGTCACAAAATGCATATACTAAATTTATAGATTTATTTATTCCTATTCAAGAATTCATCTGTGATATAGAAGGAGTTTTCAAAGAGATATGATTTCAATTTATTGTTGAAGATATTACTGCTCTCTGTCAGACATATTATTTCATCTGGTAATTTGTCGAAAATTTTTATAGCACCATGTTTTACCCCTTTCTGTGCCAAAGATAGGTTGAGTAAAGGATAGTGTAAGTCTCTCTTTTTTCTGATATTATAATCATGAATGTCACTGTTGTTTTTAAAGTGGCCCATGTTGTTGAGAACAAATTTCATTAGTGAGTAAATGTACTGTGAGGCTGTTGTAAGGATTCACAATCTTTTAAAAAGATGCCTACAAGATGTGCTACTATGAACCCTAAACATTTTCTTTTGAGCAGTGTATACTTTTTGTCTAAATGTTGAGTTACCCGAAAATATTATTCTGTATGACATCAGAGAGTGAAAGTATGCAAAGTATATTACCTCACCAATTTCTATATCCTCAAAATTGGCAATTATTCTTATTCCAAAAGTTGCTTAACCTAGTCGCCTTAGAAGATCCAAAATATAAATTTTCCAATTAAGATTCTTACCACGTGTACACCCAGAAATTTAGTATGCTCTACCCTGTCTACTGACTTCTGTTGATGTGTTATGTTTATTGAAGGAACTGCACTTTTTGCAGCAGAAAATGGGATGTACTGCGTTTTTTTCAAAGTTTAGAGCAAGCCCATTTGCAGAAAACCAATTAATGACTTTTCCAAACAACTTATTTGTATCATTTTCAATTGGAGTTTCTTTCACCGGATTAATAACGATGCTTGTATGATCAGCAAACAGTGTCATTTCTGCTTCCCGTTTAAGATAGGAAGGGATGTCGTTCACATATATCAAAAACAGAAGGGGACCCATGGTTGAACCCTGTGGAACACCTAATGTTATTTCACACCAGTTAGATGAAGTGGCAAACTTATTTAAATCGCTTGACCCATATAAGGAACCTTTTTGCTTCCTGTTCTGTAGGTAAGACATAAACCACTCATATGCTATTCCATTTATACCATAAAACTGTTATTTCTGTAACATCATGTAATTGTTTGCCCGATTAAATGCTTTGGACAAGTCACAGAAAATTCCTATTGGTGAAATTTTACTATTTGAAGACTCCATTATGTGGACAGTGAAATTGTATATTGCTGTCTCAGTGGAACAGCATTTTTGAAATCCGTACTGTGGTTTACCCAAGTATGGCATTACCGCTGAGATGGCTAACCACTCATGAGTATATTACTTTCTCTAAGATTTTTGAAAACGCTGTAATCAAGGCTAGTGGCCGATAATTACTGAAATCAGTGGTGTCCCTCTTTTTATAGATCGGCCTGGCAATGGCATACTTTAACCTGTGTGGGTAAATGCCTTGAGTTAATGATGCATTAGATATGTGATTCAAAACATCAGCTGTAATTGCTCCAAATTGTTTTAATATCTTATTAGTGATGTCATCTACTCCAACAGAACATTTATTTTTCAAAGAATTAGTAATTTTACTTATTTCACAAGAGCTTGTTAGGTGAAACTTAATTTGACTAAATTTTTCAAAACAGACTCTTCCATGTACTGCCTGGGTTTTTATTTTGAACTGTTCTCACCAATTTTTTCTCCTACACTTAAGAAATGGTTGTTAAATACATTAGCTACTTGTGGACTGTTGGTTTACGATAGTCTCGTTCTCCTTAATAGTAATACTACCTACCCCAGTGGTTACTATTCCTGTCTGTCTTCTAACGACATTCCGTATTGATTTGATTTTATTGCCAGAGTTGTTAATTTCTTCTCTAACATACATATTTCTTTATTTCCTTACAACTTTTCTCGGTATGTTACAATCATTTTTATAGTGTAAAACTACTTCTGCATCTTTACTAGTTCTTGCTGTCTCATAAAGTTTTCTTTCGCTTTCAGAAGAAACTTTAATACCTGTAGGAATCCAAGGTTACTTTTAAAAGTGTGTAGAGTTTCATACAGTAATTTTCTTTGGGAAACAATGTTCAAAGATGGATATAAATTTATCAAGAAATATGTTGCATTTATCGTTAGCATTTGGATCATTATATACATCTCCCCAATTAACAATTATTAAGCTTTCTTTGACGTGCTCGATGGATACCAGGTTGAGCGACGTTACAATTTTACTTAATGGTTTCCAAACTGTAAACCCTGTTAGGTTTTGTAAGTTAAACATTTGTGCATCATGGTCTGACAATCCATTTACAACAGGGAAAGCATGTGTTTGTTTTACATCCTCTTTCTGTACAAATACATTACCTAATAGCGTGCTATTGTTTTGAGCAATAAGTGTAGCGAAATAGATCACTGATTCTAAGTTATATGTTGTTAATAACACTTCTATTTCACTTCTCCTCTCAGAGTTATTTAGAAAGTTAACATTGAAATCACCACAGCTTAATAACTTCTTCTTTTTGTCTTACGGAGAGCATAATAGGGAGTCAAAGGTTTTTATGAATAGCTCCCAGTCTCCTAATGGGGACCTGTACACTGTTACTAATATCAAACTACATTATCTAGCTGAAGTTCACATGCACAAACCTCAAAGTGCTGATCAACACAAAATTTGCTCACCTCTACAGTTTTGCATTTACACCATTGTTTTATGCAAATGGCAACTCCTTCTTTATCCATCCTAGATCTACAAGTGTAAGATGCTAAATTAGACCCACTTATATTTACACAATCCACGCCCATAGGTACATGCTGTTCAGACAGACAGATTATATCAATCTCATTCTTATTTTCGAGATCATCTAATCACACTAATAGCTGATCTACTTTATTTTTAATCCCCTGATATTTTGATGAAGTAAGTTGATACTGCTCTTGGCTTTACCCTTATTTACTGTACATAAAGTTTCTTTTATTCTATTTATCTTGATTGTCATCTGTCTGGACTTTGGCATTAACCTAAAAAATCTGTATGCCTGGACCCATTAACCACAGGGATCACCCCTTGTGTGACTGTGGACCCCCTTACAGTTTCCACTAGTAGAGAAGCTAACTCATTTTTCCCCATCCTACTCAGGTGCAGGCCATGTGTAGTGTACCCCCACCTACCAACATCATTTACTGGAACAACACTTACGTGAGATTTTGCCGGTGTCTGGAGCATCCTGTTCAGCTCAGTGCTAACATGCCTTACAGCAGTATTTACCCAGGGCTGATCACGGCGCTGAAAGACCTCCACAAATCCCACATTTTTGTGCTCAGTTTCTGCTCCTATTTTATCCAGGTCACTCCTAATACTGTATCTTGAATTCATAGCCAGGCTGTTTCCTGCTCCCCCAACTACAATTATCTGATCTTCCTTCCCAAAGTCCCTGCATAGCTGACCTAACTTTTCTGTCACCTGGCCAAGGCTAGCACTTGGTTTCACAAAACTTGTGACCTGGTACACTGCACCTAATTTTTCCTCCCTTAACCTACATAATTCCAAGTTCACGTTTTCTAATTCAGCCTTAAGGGCACAAATTTTTGCCCCCAGTTCAGCGATTTTTCTGTCCTTTCTACATAACCTAAACTGCAATGGAATGGCTGAATATTATTTACAAGTTCATCGGGCCCTCCATCGGTAATGCTAGAATTCAATATGCTACTGACCCACCCTTACACTTGATGACAGATTCCAGTCTCGCAGGTATACGGTCAGTTAGGTTCTGGAAGGTTTCTAGGGGAATGGCAGCCCATTCTTTACTGTGTGTTGCACTGAGGAGAGGTTTCGATGTCGATCGGTGAGGCCTGACAAGAAATCGGCGTTCCAAAAGACCCCAAAGGTGTTCAATAGGATTCAAGACAGGACTCTGTGCAGGCCAGTCCATTACAGGGATGTTATTGTCGTCTAATTACTCCTCCACAAGCCGTGAAGTATGAACAGAAGCTCGATCGTGTTGAAAGATGTAATCGCCATCGCCTAATTTCTCCTCGGCAGTGGGAAGCAAGAAGGTGCTTAAAACATCAATGCAGTCCTGTGATACTGCGACGCAAAACAACTAGTGGTGCAAGCCCCCTCCATGGAAAACACGACCACACCATAACACCATCGCCTCCTAATTTTACTGTTGGCACTACACACGCTCGCAGATGACGTTGACCAAGCATTCGCCATACCCACATTCTGCCATCGGATCGCCATATTGTGTACCGTGATTCGTCACTCCACTCACCGTTTTCCACTGTTTAATCGCCCACTGTTTACCCTCCTCACACCAAGCATGGCGTCGTTTGGTCTGATGTCGGCGTGATGTGTGGCATATGAACAGCCGCTCGACCATGAAATCCAAATTTTCTCACCTCCCGCCTAACTTTCATAGTACTTGCAGTGGATCCTGATGCAGTTTGGAATTCCTGTGTGATGGTCTGAATAGATGCCAGCCTATTACATATTACGACCCTTTCAACTGTCGGCGGTCTCTGTCAGTCAACAGACGAAGTCGACCTGTACGCTTTTGTGCTGTATGAATCCCTTCACGTTTTCGCTTCACTATCACACTGGAAACAGTGGACCTATGGATGTTTAGGAGTGTGGAAAATCTTGGGTACAGACGTATGACACAAGTTACACCCAATCACTTGATCACCTTCGAAGTCTGTGAGTTCCGTGGAGCGCTCTATTCTGCTCTCTCACGAAGACTGACGACACTGAGGTCGCTGACATGGAGTATCTGGCAATAGGTGGCAGCACAACGCACCTAATATGAAAAACTTTTGTGTTTGGGACTGGCCGGATACTTTGGATCACATAGTGTAAGGGTACACGTATGGGCCTTTGGCTCCGAAATCGGTGATGTTTCTTTGAATGGTTCGCACGCTGACACTTCTTGATCGCGCAGCACTGAAATCTGCAGCAATTTGCAGAAGTGTTGCATCTCTGTCACCTTGAACGATTCTATCCATTCGTTGTTGGTCCCATTCATGCAGGATCTTCCTCCGGCCTCAGCGATGTCGGAGATTTGGTGTTTTACCGGATCCCTGACATTCACGGTACACTCGTGAAATTGTCGTACGGTGAAAACCCCACTTGATCACTACCTCGGAGATGCTATGTTCCATCGCTTGTGCGTTGACTATAAAACCAGGTTCAAACTCACTTAAATCTTTATAACCTGCCACTGTAGCAGCAGCAAACGACCTAAAAACTGCACTCGTTGGCGGCCGGTGTGGCCGAGCGGTTCTAGGCGCTACAGTCTGTACCACGCACGGCTACGGTCGCATGTTCGACTCTTGCCTCGGGCATAAATGGCTGTCATGACCTTAGGTTAGTTAGGTATAAGTAGCTCTAAGATCTAGGAGGCTGATGCCCTCAGAAGTTAAGTCCCATTAGTGCTCAGAGCTACTTGAATTTGAACTGCACTTGTTGTCTTACATAGGCGTTGCCGACCGCAGCACCATATTCTGCCTGTTATTTAGTGTCAACTGCCACCTGCCACACCATACAGCAATCTTTTCTAAAACGCTTTGCAACTGATACTGGTCTGCGGATGACCTTACTAGACGGTAAATTACAGCATCATCTGCGAACAACCTCGCATCGCCATTCTATCCATTTGTGTTAATTTTCAATTAATTAAGTTACAAAAATAGCCAGTGTTATGTTATATTTGGCCGCATACAAAAGTCCAATTGAAACGGTCTCCTGCAAGCGCTTGCCATTCTTTCAGGCACTAGGGAATCAAGATTCCTAAAAAATGTGCCTGCAAATCAAAAAAACAACATGGGATCCTATTGCGATGATCTTGTCCACAGCACCCACTTACGTACGGAAATTAGGTCGCTATCTAAACCTTCAGAAAAATTCATGTAATTTCAGTACATTACTTTCTTTCTCACTTAGGAATATTTGTTGTGATGGCTTACAACATGTAGATCCAGATGTGTAAGTGGTAGGCTTATGTCAATAACCATGGTTTAGTGAAATTTGAATTTCTCTTTGAGTGGTCACTTTACTCCCCTCCTTCCCATCTCCCTATGCTGCCCGAGGTGTTGCGTTACAATGTCAGTAATGTCTCCTGAGCAAAAAAAAATTGACGTCCACTAATCTAGCCTGACGAGCTATGCTCGAGAAACGGACGAAAAGGTGTTTTCTAAGCCACTTATTTCGTAGATAAATTACATTCTCTTAAGATTCTCCCGATGAGTCTGTCTGGCATCTGCTTTTCCTACTACTTCCTTTATGTGGTTATTCTATTTTAGATGTTCCTGGATGTTTACTTCTAGGTATTTTGCTGTAGTTAATATTCCCAGTGATTCGTTACCAAAAGTGTAGTTGTACAGAAGCAGATTACTTTGCCTTTTGTGCGCAATATGTTATATTTATTTTTCTTCAGGGTCAGCTGCAGCTTCTACATCAATCATTGATCGTCTACAGGTCTTCTTGCAATTAGTTAAGTCATCCAGCGATGCTGCCTTCTTACAGACAACTGCATCTGCTAACAGCCTAGTAGAGATTCTGACTGTATCCACTATATGATTTGTACATAGTTAAATAGTACGGTCCTACTACACTCACTTGGGCTGCTCCTGAAATTGCCTTCCCTTTTTTCGACTTTGTTCCGATAAGAGCGAAATGTTGACCTTTGTCTGCAAGGGAGTCCTGAATCTATTCACAGACCCGAACAGATACTCGGTAAGCTCACTAAACAACAGTGCAGAACTGTATAAATGCCTTCCTGAAGTCAAGGAGCACGGCATCAAATTGGGCACGTACGTGTACAGGACTCTGTATCTCGTGGACGAACAGAGTGAACAAGAAATACAGATGACCACGGCACAGCGCATGCCGCCGCTTGCTGTGGCTGGTGCTACAGACACTTGGCGGCTGCCAGGGTCAAGCAGATAAGTAGTTCTTATTGCGGCACTCCCTTGTCGCGACACAGCAGGTATGCTGTCGCCTAGACCACACCAAACAGCTCTCCATCATTACGTTCACTGGGAACTTAACACTAGGTCCGCTTATTATAAGATACAGATGCTTTTTTAAATCTGACTCTATGTGGAACCTGGAAAGGTTCAGCGATCGTAGTTGTTTGTAATGGTGAAAGAAGGTACTGCAGTCAGTCGTAACTTGTGTTTATTGTTGTTGTCTTCAGTCCTGAGACTGGTTTGATGCAGCTCTCCATGCTACTCTATCCTGTGCAAGCTGCTTCATCTCCCAGTACCTACTGCAACCTACATCCTTCTGAATCTGCTTAGTGTACTCATCTCTCGGTCTCCCTCTACGATTTTTACCCTCCACGCTGCCCTCCAATGCTAAATTTGTGATCCCTTGATGCCTCAAAACATGTCCTACCAACCGATCCCTTCTTCTAGTCAAGTTGTGCCACAAACTTCTCTTCTCCCCAATCCTATTCAATACCTCCTCATTAGTTACGTGATCTATCCACCTTATCTTCAGTATTCTTCTGTAGCACCACATTTCGAAAGCTTCTATTCTCTTCTTGTCCAAACTAGTTATCGTCCATGTTTCACTTCCATACATGGCTACACTCCAAACAAATACTTTCAGAAACGACTTCCTGATACATAAATCTATATTCGATGTTAACAAATTTCTCTTCTTCAGAAACGCTTTCCTTGCCATTGCCAGTCTACATTTTATATCCTCTCTACTTCGACCATCATCAGTTATTTTACTTCCTAAATAGCAAAACTCCTTTACTACTTTAAGTGTCTCATTTCCTAATCTAATTCCCTCAGCATCACCCGATTTAATTTGACTACATTCCATTATCCTCGTTTTGCTTTTGTTAATGTTCATCTTATATCCTCCTTTCAAGACACTGTCCATTCCGTTCAACTGCTCTTCCAAGTCCTTTGCCGTCTCTGACAGAATTACAATGTCATCGGCGAACCTCAAAGTTTTTACTTCGTCTCCATGAATTTTAATACCTACTCCAAATTTTTCTTTTGTTTCCTTTACTGCTTGCTCAATATACAGATTGAATAACATCGGGGAGAGGCTACAACCCTGTCTTACTCCCTTCCCAACCACTGCTTCCCTTTCATGTCCCTCAACTCTTATAACTGCCATCTGGTTTCTGTACAAATTGTAAATAGCCTTTCGCTCCCTGTATTTTACCCCTGCCACCTTTAGAATTTGAAAAAGAGTATTCCAGTCAACATTGTCAAAAGCTTATTGTATCAGATCTAAATTTCGATCACTGAGTGACCATCTTCATTGCTGAAGTTAATACAGGAAGCGATTAAAATACCACTGCATGCATATTAACTCCGAAGTACAATTGTATAAATTTCACATGCAAGTGTGTGGGTGAAATTAGATAACGTTAACACATTTCAGCCGTTATTTGGCATAATGTCTCTTGGACTAGACACGTGAAAAGTTCAAATTGCACTGAGGCTGCTGATAACAATTGCCTCATAACTGGACTCAGCGTACACCATACATGACTATGTCTCCCTTGATCCAAACGTCGGAATACAATAATGCATTGTCTATACGTAGTTGGTTATTTGTACATCGCAAAAGTAGCCATTTTAAGGAAATACTTTTTTATCGAGGTACAACAGAAGCGACTACAACAGAGTGAGTGATTTTAAAGCTGCAAAAATTCTTTACAGTCAAAGTGGTAGTAATGTGAACTATATTGTGTAGCTGGCTATTGGTATGTACTTAATTGCCATTCATATTGTGTCACAAAACTACATCATGTATAAATGTATCTAGAAACATTACACATCCATTGTTTCTATAAAATTTAACAATATTAAAACCACAATTTTAGATACACCATTATCAGCACATGGTGGTGCTTCTGTGTGCTAGTCACCTCCACAATTCTCATTTATTGTGGTTTCCATATTGTTGCATTGCAACCGGCACTAAAACAGACATAAAATCCAAATAGATATTACTTCAGATGGGAGGATACCTTATCCCACATACCCTCCTGACTTGCTCGGCAACTAGCGTTCACTATGCTCGCGCTAATCATCTTTAAATGAATTTTATTCCGAAACTTTATTTTTTTATTTAACTAGAAATAAGTTACTTTAAATCAAGATCTGTTTGTATCATATGTTTTATTACTGGTGCCGATGTGATTCTGGCTGCTAGACAGGAATTAACAGACTCTGAATGGAGAATGATAGTTGTGGCTAGACGCATAGGACATTCCATTTCGGAAATCGTTAGGGCATTCAGAATTCCGGGATCCACTGTGTCAAGAGGGTGCCTAGAATACCAAATTTCAGACAGTATCTCCCACCAAGGACAATGCAGTGACAGACGGCCTTCATTTAACGACCGAAGGTAGCGGCATTTGCGTGGAGTTGTCAGTGCTAACAGACAAGCAAAACAGCGTGAAATAACTGCAGAAAACAATGTTAAACGTATCTCGGACGTATCCGTTTGGACAGTGTGGAGAATGGGGTATGGCAGCAGACGACCGATGTGAGTGCCTTTACGGCCTGGCCAGATGAGTCCCGATTTCAGTTGGTAAGAGTTGGAGGTTTGGGTTCGAGTGTGGCGCAGACCTCACGAAGCCATCGACCCAAGCTGTCAATAAGGGACTGTGAACGCTGACAGTGGCTCCATAACAGTGTGGGTCGTGTTTACATGGAAAGAACCGATTCCTCTGGTAAAACTGAACCGATCATTGACTGAGAATGGTTATGTTTGGTTACTTGGTGACCATTTGTAGTCATTTATGGATTTCATGCTCCCAAAAACTGATGGAATTTTATAGAGACAATGCACCATGCCACCGGGCCACAATTTTTCGCGATTGGCTTGAAGAACGTTCTGGACAGTTCGAGTGAACGATCTGGTAACCCAGATTGCCCGACATGAATCCCATCCCACGTTTATGAGACAAAAGTGAGAGTTCACTTCATGCATAAAGTCCTTCACCGACAACACTTTCGCAGTTATGGACGGTTATACAGGGTGTCACAAAAAGGTACGGCCAAACTTTCAGGAAACAATCCTCACACACAAATAAAGAAAAGATGTTATGTGAACATGTGTCCAGAAACGCTAATTTCCAAGTTGGAGCTCATTTTAGTTTCGTCAGTATGTACTGTACTTCCTCGATTCACCGCCAGTTGGCCCAATTGAAGGAATGTAACGTTGACTTCGGTGCTTGTGTTGACATGTGTCTCATTGCTCTACAGTACTAGCATCAAGCACATCAGTACGTAGCATCAACAGGTTAGTGTTCATCACGAACGTGGTTTTGCAGTCAGTGCAATGTTTACAAATGCGGAGTTGGCAGACGTCCAAGACGTCCATTTGATGAATGAATTAGCACGGGGCAATAGCCGTGGCGCGGTACGTTTGTATCGAGACAGATTTCCAGATGAAGGTGACCCAACAGGAAGACATTCGAAGCAATTGCTTTGCGTCTTAGGGAGCACGGAACATTCCAGCCTATGACTCGTGACTGGGGAAGACCTAGAACGACGAGGACACCTGCAATGGACGAGGCAGTTCTTCGCGCAGTTGACGATAACCTTCATATCTGCGTCAGAGAAGTTGCTGTTGTACAAGGTAACGTTGACGACGTCACTGTATGGAGAGTGCTACGGGAGAACCAGTTGTTTCTTACCATGTACAGAGTGTGCAAGCACTATCAGCAGCTGATTGGCCTCCACAGGTACACTTCTGCGAGTGTTTCATCCAACAATGTGTCAACCTTCATTTCAGTGCAAATGTTCTCTTTACGGATGAGGCTTCATTCCAACGTGCACAAATTGTAAATTTTCAGAGTCAACATGTGAGGGCTGACGAGAATACGCACACAATTGTGCAATCAACTCATCAACACAGATTTTCAGTGAACGTTTGGGCAGGCATTGTTGGTGATGTCTTGATTGGGCCCCATGTTCTTCCACCTACGCTCAATGGAGCACGTTATCATGATTTTATACGGGATACTCTACCTGTGCAGCTAGAACATGTGCCTTTACAAGTACGACACAACATGTGGTTCACGCACGATGGAGCTCCTGCACATTTCAGTCGAAGTGTTCGTACGCTTCTCAGCAACAGATTTGGTGACCGATGGATTGGTAGAGGCGGACCAATTCCATGGACTCCACACTCTCCTGACCTCAACCCTCTTGACTTTCATTTATGGGGGCATTTGAAAGCTCTTGTTTACGCAACCCCGGTACCAAATGTAGAGACTCTGCGTGCTCGTATTTTGGACGGCTGTGATACAATACGCCATTCTCCAGGGCTGCATCAGCGCATCAGGGATTCCATGCGACGGAGGGTGGATGCATGTATCCTCGCTAACGGAGGACATTTTGAACATTTCCTGTAACAAAGTGTTTGACGTCACACTGGTACGTTCTGTTGGTGTGTGTTTCCATTCCATGATTAATGTGATTTGAAGAGAAGCAATAAAATGAGCTCTAACATGGAAAGTAAGCGTTTCCGGACACATGTCCACATAGCATATTTTCTTTCTTTGTGTGTGAGGAATGTTTCCTGAAAGTTTGGTCACACCTTTTTGTAACACCCTGTAGAGACAACACGGCTCAGTATTTCTGCAGGGGACTACCAACGAAATGTTGAGTCCATGATACGTCGTTTTGCTACACTACGCCGGGCAAAAAACCGGTCCGAAACGATACTGGGTGACTTTTGTCACCTCAATGTATACTTGTTTGATAGCAATGACGTACTTATCCGTAGCTACCTACATGAAGTAGTTCACATTATTACCAGTTAGATTCTAAAGAATTTTTACCGATTTAAAATCACCCACTGCTTTAGCGCTTCAGTTTTCCCCCGATAAAAGTGCATTTTGCCGAAGTGCATATAGGGTGAGTCGCGTAAGACGTAACACCCTCATTATTCCGATGGCGATTGCACGTATCGACAAACGGTGTTCGGCGAGTCATACCTGACTATGCGGCACATACTTTGGTAAATGCACAATAATCAGAACATTTATATTGACCGAGATAATGAGGCAAGTATATGTTTTTTAAGTTGGACGCTGTACTTTTTTTGCAATCATTCGTACGCTCTGGAAAAGACACGTAAGGTAATGTAACGCATGTTGCTGTTGTGATTCAAACTTCGCTTAAAGGACGCTGGGAAATATTGTACGATTGAAGGTTGAGTCGGTCGGAAGCAGCTGCAGACTGTAAACACGCCTCGCGCTACTCGCAGGCCAGTTGCCGTGCTATATGCAGCATGCACGGTCTTCGCTAGGTAGGTAAATCCTCATCCGCCCTCTTTTAAGCAAACTTTGAATCACATTAGCAACAAGCGTTACATCACTATACGTGTCTTTTCCAGATCGTTAGAATTATGATAAAAAAGTATAGCGTCCCATTTAAAAAATATGTACTTGCCTGATTGACGTCACTGAGGCCATCTGTGAGATATCAATAAACAGCAGCTCAAGTGCAGTTTAAACTCTTGACGTGTCTAGTCCAAGATGGACAACGCCAAATAACGGATGAACTGTGTTAATTTTGCCCGCTGATATGTACCATCCATTTATATGCGAAAATTGTATAATTGTACTTTGGTGTTAACATGTACACGATTCCAGTTTAGTTGGTTAGCGTATTGCCTGTAACACTGAAGATGGTCGTTGAGTGATCGAAATATACATCTGATACAATAAACAGAAGTTGTGACTGACTGCTGAATCTTCTTCGACCAGTTGAGATGTGAATGCAATAAAAATTTTCTCGATTCTCATGCCGTGTCATTTCGAAGCGGTATCGCAGCATTTCGGAACAGATTCATTGTCTTCTCATCCTCTGGCGGAGCGCCAGTGTGTCACAAACAGTCCTTCGGTTTAAGAACGTCGTACAAGAGCGACTTTCTGGTCAAAATCGAGTACTCATTATGGGTGCGTATCACGTGCTTGCGTGTAAATCAGCCGCCAGTCACTTCGCCAATGGATCAGTGATGTCAATTATCAGTTGAATGTGCCCAGCGTAGAATTCTAAAATCTTGAGTACGCTGCAGACGACATAGAGGACGATTCGAAAAAATAATGTCACCCCGTAGGGGAAGTTTGAAAGTTTTATGTTCGTGCTTATCCAAACACTTAATATGAGGTCCACGTTTTGCTCATTTCACACATGACTTGACAGGTTCCTGTTTACTGACTAGACAGCTTGAACAGTTTGACTTCTCAGCTTTTGAAGAGCAGTTATTTATGAATCCCTACAGAAAAAAAGTCGCAAGGTGTGAGCTCTGGTGACCTGCGAGGCCGAAAGCAATGAACAAGATCTTATCCTACACCTCTTCCAATCCATCGTGGTGGGATGTTGTTGTTAAGATCACGCCGCATCTCAAAGTGAAAAGGAAACGGGGAGCCGTATGCATGAAAATAAATAATTGAAATCATCGTGTGGTAGAGGAAATAACCAATATGGCAGCATGCCTAGGTATGACATTCCTGTCAGTTTCCTCCGCAAAAAAGAAAGGTCCGTAAACTCTGTGATCAGAAATGGAACAACATTCAGTTTCGGCGAGTCTCTTACATGTTCGATGATGACGCCAGGATTTTGTGTCACCCCCAAATTATTACATTATGGTGGTGTACGTTACCCGATAGATAAAACGTCGATTTGTCAGAAAAAAATGAGTTGTTCGGAAAAAGTGTTCTCTGTCATATGAGACGCAAAATTCGTGTCATCTGTTATGGTCTCCGGGACGCAGTTGCTGCAGTAACTGCACCTTGTAAGTTTTCTTACGCAGGTGTCCTTTCAGAACATGCCACACTGTTGTTTGAAGTAGCTGAAGTTCCTGACCTGCCCGCCTTGTGGACTTACGAGGTTCAAAATGGGTCAAATGTCTCTGAGCACTATGGAACTTGACTTCGTTGGTCATTAGTCCCCAAGAACTTAGAACTACGTAAACCTAACTAACCTAAGGACATCATACACATTCATGCCCGAGGCAGGATTTGAACCTGCGACCGTAGCGGCCGCGCGATTCCAGATTGTAGCGCCTAGAACCGCTCGGCCACTTCGGCCGGCGGACTTAAGGGGGCTCCGTGTGAACGCATCGCGGATACGCCCCACATGTTCAACGTATATGCTTGGCTGACTTGTGCTCTTCCCTCTACATTTGCAACCAACTTCTAAGACTTTCGTACGCCAGTAGTAAATCAGCTTGTACAGAGGCAGCTTATTACTGAATCGTTGGCGGAATGCACGTTGCAACTGAACAATGGCTTGACTTGACGCTCATTCCAATACACAGAATGATTTCTCTTGTGGTCTAGAAGCCATGTGAAAGAGTTTTATGTTTTACAGTTTGTCTGTAAGATCAGCTGAAGTCTGTTCTTTCTTTTTGAATCATCCGGTATATTAATGACCCAGTAGATAATGTCGGAAAACTTTTCACGGATGATGCTCTTGCACACACGGAAAACTGTACACACTGGAAACCTGTACCGAAATCCAGCAATAACTGCAGAAGGTCGACGCTTGGTGACGGGAATGGGAACTTCGACATAGATAAATGTAACTTACTGTGAGAACATAGAAACAGACCACCTGGCTAGCCACGCGGTGTAACGCGCTGCTTTCCGTGCGTGAAGGCGTGCCGGTCCCCATCACGAATCCGCCCGACGGATTGGTGGTGAGGTCCGGTGTGCAGGCCAGCCTGTGGATGGTTTTTAAGGCGGTTTTCCATGTGCCTCGGCGAATGTGGGCTGGTTCCCCTTATTCCGCCTCAGTTACACTATGTCAGCGATTACTGCTCATACACTTTCTCCACGTACGTGTATACCATATTTACTCGGACCCAACTACAGAGTAACCTTGGGGGACTGTAGCCTGTTGTACAGTGGGGTTGTCAACCACTGAGGGCTACGGGGGTAACGAAGCCTCTCCGTCGTTTCTAGGTCCTCTGTTCAATACACAGTATACATATGGAGGCCCCTTATTCTATGTTACACCATTGCAGAAGAATCAATGGAAGCAGCTTCTTGTATTAAATATCTAGACGCTTGCAAACGGGGCGATCTGAAGGGGAACGACTACATAAAATTAATCGCGGGAAAGTCAGAGGCCACACTGAGATGTTGTGGAAGAATCTTTAGGAAATATGGCCCATCAACAAAGAAAGTGGCTTACAAAGCAGTCGTTCGGCCAGTACTTGCATGCTGGTCGTGAGTTTGGGATCCGTACCAGTTTTAATTAATACAGTAAATAGAGGAAATCCAAAGAAGCGTAGCAAGTTTCGCTTCAGATTCATTTAGTAATCACTAAAGCGTCACGGATATAGACAGTCAGTTCCAATGGCAGAGGCGCTCTGCCTCACGGCAAGGTCTACCCTTCAAATTCGGAGAGCCTACGTTCCTAGAACAGTCAGACAATATATTGACTCCTGCAAAGTTTATCTCGTAAAAAATCATTACGATGAAATTAGAGAGATCCAAGTACATACAGTGGGTTACCAGCAATCGTCGTTGCCGCGAACCATATGCGACTGGAACAGGAAAAGGAGGCAGTGACACTGGTTCACAAGGTACCCTCCACCACACACCGTAATGTGGCTTCCAGATTATAGATGTAGGCTAAATCTAGAAGCGTTCTTCCACAAGAGAGACGAAATACTCGAAAGCGAGAGAGTATTTACGTTTTACAACATCTGAATAAAGAAAAGGCTACATTGTAGAAAAATAAGACGTGCATGGATACACGTTTCTCAAGAAAATTCTTTCAACAGTCAAAAATCGAGATCTATTTATCGAGAAAAATTATTTTCTACTTTATTTGAAAGTTGCAATTACAAAGAAAATAAGAGACAAAGAATAAATTAAAAATGCGTTGTTGCCTGCCTTGTGAAAATTGTTTGATATGCTGTAAATATATCAGTTTTGTCGAGTAAATAAATCTACATGTTTTGGAAACGTTTGGACGACATATCTGGTATTCATTTCTCAGTAGTGTAGAGAATTTGTCAAGAACATCCGCTATGAATTTTTCTTGGGTAATTAATATATTCGATTATAAAGTAAGCTTTCGTATACAGAGTGATTTTAATTGTTGCCCACAAGCTGAAGGAGCAGATAGAAGAGTCGGAATACAGCAACTTTGGTATAGGAACTCGTGGTCTTGGAAGATATCCTAAGCCAATGAAATGTCAAGTGATTCAAGCTAATAGAGGATCATTCTAACCTGTTTAGTGTGGAAAAGCTATGGGACGTTAGAATAAGACGGAGAAGCTACTTTTGTCACGAATTCTTCTAATCATACTGGACCCACTACTGCAGAACTATGTATTTTAGAGATCGATCAGTCCTCTAGGTCTCTGAAATGCTGTAGTACTTATTCAAGCTATTACAGTAGGTGAACCGCACCTTTATTGTTTCCTCGTTAAGTCTCCTAGTGTCTGTGTTTAGTGTTCTCACTTCCAGGAGTCGCTCTAGCACTTGTTCCCTAAGATATATGGCTAGGATAACGTTCGTTTTCCCAATGATTTGAAGCAGTCAGTCCCAATGGAAAACTGGCGGTTTCACAGAATACAACTGTTTTCCGCTAGAATATTACATTTCTTCCCGCATAAGAAAGACGTAAGCTACTTTGGTGTCCATACAAGTGTTTGTTTCCAGAGTACTTCCTGTATTACTTTTGGTTATTTCTTCCCCAGAGATTCAGTATTTTCCATGGACTGTTCAAATAATATCTATTTCCCATACTCATCTCGATGCCAAATACTATTTTAGTGGGGATATGGTATGATCGCATGGAACATCATAAGACCTTCAATTTACAAATTTTGTGAAGGTCGGGTGACACTAGTAGGGAGTCAATTGAAAGCGATTATAATTGTTATAAAGCCGACATTCAGAATAAGCAAATTTAGATCTCCAGTTACATTACAAAGACAACACGTTTCTGGGTCGTTTATAGCAATACTACAATTGCTGTAATGAGAATTAAAAGTCTCCATATATAGCGAACTGTCGATAGAGTTTAATGAACAGTTGATGCCAGATATTGCTACTGGTCATGATCTTAGGGGTTTATCGAGCGTGTTGGTTAGTACAATGGACTCACATTCAGGAGCACGAAGGTTCAAACCCGCGTCCGGCAATCCAGATTCTATTTTCCGCGATTTCCCTAAATCTGTCCAGGCGAATGCTGGGATGGTTCCTTTGAAAAAGACACTGCAGACTTCCTTCCCCATCCTTGATCCACTTCGCGCTTGTGCTCCGTCTCTAATGACCTCGATGTCGACAACACGTTAAACCCTAATGTCCCTTCCTTCTTCGGTAGAATATTTGAATATGGACATAATTCCGTAGTTTCTCTCTGGGGTTTCTATTTATGCAGCTACTTCACTTGAGTCATTTAAACACTAAATTTCATTTTCTTTATCCATAATTGATGGTGTTCTTTATTAATAGTGTCGCTCCTCTATTACCCTCTAGCTTACCTGACGTTACCAAATTGTATACTTAGAAATTAAGTGATGTTCAACGCTTCAACCACGTTTAGTTGAAAGCAGCAGTGGAAATATCCAAAATATGTAAGGAGGTTGATTGATTTGTTTACAAGATTCGCTTCTTCCAGTTCAAATTTTCATCAATATGTACGCTCAAACGTTAGGAGCATTGTACCCTACTTACTGACTGCTGTTAATGTGCTATATGACTTGTTAGTATGGTTCTGTTTGTTGTACAGGACTGAATAAAGTGTGATTGCTTTTTAAAAATTTCCGGTGACAGTGTTGCACTGCATAGTTCACTAAGATCATTACTTATGAAGTTGGAACAACTTTTCAGAATGGCATCAGCATCACATTATATTTCGTCTTTTAGAATTTTAAGAATTCTGTTAATTTCAGTGAGTGTCGATGGTGCTACTTGGAGTTGCTGTATTTAGAACCTCATTGTTGAAAGTACTTACAGCTTGTGAATTATCAGTCACAACATTGTCATTTAGTTTAACTGTTATGGTATCTTTTACACTGACTGGTTGTCCTGTCTCTCGTTTGACAATGCCTGATGTAGTTTTAATCTTTGCATCTCCATTGTTTATTTTTATTAGCACTTGCATATTTCTGGACCTTCCCATGACTTTCCTTAAAATGCTGCAGTGCTTTTTGTAGTATGAAAGTGGTGTCGTATGTTGACTTTCTTTGGCCTGTATATAAATTCCCCTCTTCCTCTTACTTGAGATTATTATATTCACGGAATTCACACATGTAACTACCGTGTTAATGTCCATTCTGTGGCTCACTTGTTTTATGGTTTGAAAATACGTTTGTTACCTGTCTGCCCTTCATTTCGGTGACTTTATCTACACTCTAGGACACCCAGTTCAATAGATCGTGACGGTGACATCACTTAACAAGCTCTAATTATAACCAACATTGTCGTACTTGATAATGGCTTAGGGCAGAAATAATTACAGTAAAAAAATTAAAAAGTTTGTACGGTTAAAAGGCGTATATATAATTCAGATATTAGGTGGTGTTTTCATGTTCGCTTACAGCTGAGATTGTACATAGTAAAATAAAAGTTATGGAGACTGAAGTTGTGTTTGTTTCGTCCTGCAAATAAGGGTTGGGTATTTGATGGATTTCGAGGAGCCACTGCTTACACCAGAAGATCAACAGATTGATTAGAATCTGGTTGGATCTCTGAGATTTCTGGCGAACAGAATAAATGGGCAGAAAAGCGGTGCCCTATGCGCACTTGTGCAGTGAGTTTGATCAATGGACATTGGTACTATTTCTTATTACATGACATCAGAGGTTAGACGGAAAAGATGCGGTAAGGGAGAGCTAGTTCATTAGAATTAAATATATTTGGAAAGGATATTGTAATTTTAAACACGTTCTTGTATTTTCCCGAGGCCAAGGAACAGGAAGCAAAGGAAACGGAAGAGAAGTAGGATGTTTGTTCCCCTGTGTGAAATTTTATTACTAGTAAAATCAACGAGAACCGAAACTAGAGAAGCTAGTGATGTTGGAAAGCCGGAATCTAGAGCGAAATTGACTTTCCAACTCATTCACAGTTCTTCCGTTCCGTTCAGGCCGGGATTCTGGGCAGATCAACCATTTCTGAAATGTTATTGTCCACAAACGACTGCCACACAGACGCTGCATTGTAACAGAGTGCATTGTTGTCCTGATACAATCATCGTCTCCGAACGCTTCCTCTTTTGTACGTAAAATGTGATGATATCATTCCCCATTTTGCGCTTCCTTCAGAGCAACAAGCGGATCACGCCCTAACCATGAAAAGCAGCCCCCGCCCCCCATGCAAACTTCACTGTTTGCTCTACACATGATGCCAGATAGTGTTCTCCAGGTATTGGCCAAACCCAAACCCTTCCATCGGATTGCCACACGGTATATCGTGATTCATTTCACAAAAACACTTGTTACCTGTCATTCACTGTCCAATGGCGTCGCCCTTTACACCACCTCAAGTGTCGCTTATCATCGACTACAGAAATGTGTGCCTTATGAGGAGTTGTTTGACCACTGTAGGCCATTTTATCAAAACAATAAGCACAGTCAGTGTGCTGACCAGACTGCTGGTAACTCTTTGGAACTCACGAGTGATTCCGTCTGCTGATTTCATGCGACCTTTAGCAATCGCCCTCCGCAATGCTGGGCAGTCCCTGTCTGTCAATACATGGGATCTGCCTGGTCTTTGTTTAGCTATGGTTTTTCCTTGACAATCAAATCACCAACACTTGCGTTGGTCACCTACAGCTGGGGTGAAATGTCCCTGATTGATATGTTACACGAATGGATTACCCTCACTAGAGTATCTTCGAAGTCACTGAGCTCTTCTGACCCACCTATTGTGCTTTGCTGATTCTCTATTAACAATACTCCCTGCCTCCTTTTGTAGTGACAGGTCCGCCTCTTGTTATAGCTAATGGTGAATTTTGTGTTACAAAGGGGTGTCTACATCTTCTGACGGGTAGTGTATTTACGACAGTAATAAAAATGGAATGGACGTGGCTAGACATTTGGTCTACAAGTTCTTTACCGGAGTCCTTTACATAAGAAAAGACCAAGAAGGTACGTAAATACTATCAGAAAAGATGAAAAGGCAACAGGAATGCGTATAGATGAGAACCGTAAAGCATGAGGAGACCTTTATCCGGCCTTGGATGTCAAAGGGATGGTGGTGGTCATGACGAAGCAGAAGAAAAAGATGATGATGATGAAGATTTGACCATATAACGATAATGATTTGCCATAAATGTAATACTAGTAACTGAGTTAATACATAAACGTATATTCCGAAATCGGAAAATGGATTAAAAGGAGTACTCACGAGCAGCTGTAGCTACAGATTACTATTTAATATCGTTGAAAAACAAACTGAAATATAAGAGAATTGTCCAAAAGTATCGATGTGGAGAGAAGTGGGATACTAAAGCACGGAACGAAGTTGGCTGTAGATAATGCTGTAACGAATACCAAAAAAATACAGTCGACGAGGAACAGACACCTCTAAAAACTGGTGTCACAGAAAATTGACAGAAAAAAGGGTACGAAGAAGGTAGTTGCGAAGAATCCTTGGGTAACAGAAGAAATAGTTCATCTGAGGCACTGAGAACCATAAGGGCCCAAAACAAGAACACAGAGTTTCGAGAAAAATAGATATTTGTGAAAATCAAATTTGAAGAAAAAGCGCCCGTCTCATAGGTTAGACTTTTTTTAAAACCAAGCCACAATTTCCTATATTTCATATAAAAAATAATATAGCCACTTTGATATAAAATATTAATTAGTATTTAGGATTATATGAAGCGCTGAGACACATAAGGGCCTAATGCACACCATTGTTGATTTTGAGATTGTGGCTTGCACACATACTCCTGACGTATTTTGATCTTATGGTGAGTTCGGTTTATCTGTGCTGTAGACCCACACTGCACACGCGAACATTCACTAACATCTGTGTAATAGCTTTCTCTGACATTCCTTCCATTTGGGCCCGACGATGGTGTGCTTTAGGCCCTTCTGGTTATCAGTACCTGTATTTATTATTAATGTTAATTCACAAAATTTCCATATGTCTCCCAGTGACAATAGTGTTTCTTTTTTCAGAATATAAGGAACACATACTAAGTGCACCACGCATATATTTGTGATGACTTGCTCCAGCGCTTCGTGGTCTTTGTTACCATCATTTTCATTAAGCACGTTCTGTGGTTTGAGTTTCAACTAAAACTACCAATATACCTCCGATTACGAAGTACTACTACTACTACTAATACTACTACTACATAAATGATGTAGACACTAAATTATGTTGGCAGCCCAGATAACAATTACGCAGAACAAAGAAACAAAATTATGCTCTGTGCTTTGGAACAATGTGAAAACTAGTACCAGAGAAATCGGTGAGACACTTTGCCTTGAATGTTCATATATACAATGTGGGCCTACAGCATAGATAACCATGAGATCGACAGATGTCAGGAGCATGCATACTTGTTAAAATCAAAATCAAGGACACCGGGCGTTACATCTTCACGGTGCTCAGCGCTTCGATTGTTCGACGAGAGAAGGGACTAAAAAGATGTTCCAAAAAAGTTGCGAATACTACATTGTAAGCTTGTTAGCAATGAAATAAGCAGGAAGTGCAGCAAAGCCAAGGCGAAATGGCTACGGAAAGGGGAAGGAACTATCTGATGACGTGATAGAAGAAGAAATGGGAGTTGATGTGGAAGATGTAGGAGATGAAATATTAGCGTGCGTGTTTAGCAGAGCTTTGGAACACTTGTGATCAAATATAGCGCAATGTTTCGATACCATTACTACAGAAATTCTAAAATCATTGAAGGATGGTGGCAACCATACGAGTAATCAGCCTATCGGAATAATATCATCCACACTATCCCGAAGATAGCAACGACAGAGAAGTGCGAGAACTATCATACAATCAGGTTAACAGCTCGCGCATCCAAGGTGCTAGCAAGAATAGTGTATAGAAGAATAGAAAATAAAATTGAAAATCTGTTAGATGACGGTTAGTTTGACCTTATAAAAGGTAAATCCTCTGGAGAGGTGGGTCTGACGTTACACTTGATAATGGAAGCAAGACTAGAAAAATCAAGGGACATTCAGAGGATATGTCGACTTGAAATATGCGTTAGAAAGTATAAAATGGTGAGATATTGCCAGGAAAATAGGAAAAGTCAGACAATATACGATATTTACAAGAACTAAGAGGTAATAATAAGGATGGAAGACCTAGAATGCAGTGCTCGCATTAAAAAGGGTGTAAAATAGGGCTGCAGTCTTTCCCCCCTGCTGCTCATATATACATGGAAGAAGCAATGATGGAAATGAAAGAAAGATCAATACTAAGATAAGTTCAAGGTGAAATATCAATCATGAGGTTCGCCGATGAATTACTGTCCAGATGAGCAAAAGAGAGGAAGAAGCGCAGGAACGAACAGTCCAACGAGCACACAATGTGGTTTGCTGATAAACCGAAGAAAGAAGTAATACGGAATGGCAGAAATGAGATTAGTGATAAATTTTGACATCGAACTTGGGAACCACCAAGTTGACATGGCAAAGAAAGTTTGCTATCGTAGAAAAAAATTCTACACAATGGATGAAGCGAGGAAGAAAGGAGGAGCAGACTAGCATAGGCAAAGTGGGCATTCCAAGCGAAAGAGGTCAATTAGTACTAAACATCCACTTTAATTTAAGAAATAAATTTCTGAGAATGTTCGTTTGAAACAGCTGTAAGGAAGTGAACTATGGCCTAAGGGAAAGCCGAAGAAGAAGAGAATAGAAGCGTTTGAGGTGTGGTGTTATAGAAGGATGTACATAATTTGGTGGACCGATAAGATGAGAAGTAAGGTCTCCACAGAATCGAAATTGAGATGAATTTGTGGAAAACGTCGACAAGAAGAAATGGCAGGATGATAGGACTTTTATTAAGACATCAAGTAATAATATCAATGGTTCTCGAGGAAGCCGTAGAGCGCAAAAATAGCAGGGGAAGACAGAGCTTGGAGTACGTCCAACAAATAACTGAGGACGTCGCCTGCAATTGCTGCCCTTTGATGCAAAGGTCGGCACAGGAGAGGAATTCCTGGCGGGCCTCACCAAACGAGTCAGACGACTGAGGACAAAAAAAAAGTTTCATCAGGAGACCTTTATCCAGCAATGGATGTCAAAGGGCTGATGGTGCTGGTGATGCTGGTGGTGGTCGTGATGTGGTGTTGACGTTGACGATTCGGACCAATACATAAACGTATGTTACTGTGCAATAACAATGTGGATGTTGTGTAAAAGTAATGCTTCTAAATACCAAAGGTGGTGATTATCATTATTCATGGACCGAGTCTAACAACTGTTCCGTTCAAAGTAGTCTGTTTTTCCCCCTTTGTTGCCACTGGGATTTGTTGTTCCGTAATTGCAACAGTATTATGTCTTTTTGCATAGTTGTATATAGAGTTCTGATATCTTCGTTTCCCATCATTCAACTATTATTACACCTGCAACTCTTCTTAGAAATCGCATTTCAAATGTTTGCATGTATGTGCCAAGTACGGGGTGTGAAAGAAAGTGTCGAATATTTCGAGGGATAATAGTAGTCATCGAAACAAGACATCCAAGCCGAATAAATATAGGTCCGGAACAGTTGTTTATAGGGGAGGATGAAAGATGTCGTGGATATGACTAAGACTACCACCAAGTAAGCTGTTCAGCCGTATTTTATAACGTCTTTGGCACACAGGTTCTCTCGCGTCCCTAAAGGTGAACAAGGGAAGACCCCGCTCATTCCTCTCGCCAGAGATGGAGGACCATATACTGAATGACTGTGCTGAATTTGAAAGTTAAAATTCTGGCCCAACCACTCAAAAGGTGCAATGCTAGTTTTTTGCGCTTTTCACCATTAGAATGTCAGAATGATTGTAAAAAGGAATCACCACTGCGTGTACCTACTGATTTTACATTGTTTGTGGTTAGCCTAACAGTTAATTTTCAAATGTCTTTATTATTTCACATGTTTCTAATTATTTTCTTTTATAACTGGCAGTGTATCAACGTAAACATTAAGCTGCGGGACATGTACTTTGAAGCACTAAAGAAACTGGTCTGGGCATGCGTATTCAAATACAAGGCTATATAAACAGGTAGAATACGGCGATGCTGTCGGCAACGCGTGTGACAACACAAGTGTCTGGCACAGTTGGTAGATCGGGTTCACCTGCTTCAATTGCAAGTTATCAAGATTTAAGTGAGTCTGAACGTGGTGCCATAGTCGGCGCCACGAGCGATGGGGTACAGCGTGTCCGAGTAGCGATAAAGAGATAACTTTCTCGCACGCGCATTTCACGAGTGTATCGTGAATATAAGGACTCCGGTAAAATATCAACTCTCCGGCATCACTGCGGCCGGGAAAAGATCCTGCAAGAACGAGACCAAAGGCGACTGAAGAGAATCGCTCAAAGTGGCAGAGGTGCAACCCTTACGCAGATTGCTGCATATTTCAAAACTCGGCCATCAACAAGTGTCAGCGTGCGAACCAATCAACTAAACGTCATCGATATTGGCTTTCGAAGCAGAAGGCGCACTCGTGCACCCTTGATGACTGCATGACACAAAGCATGTGCTTCGCCTAGGCCCGTCAACAGCAGCATTGGACTCTTCATGACTGGAAACATGTTTCCTGGTCGGATGAGTCTCGTTTCAAATTGTACTGACTGGATGGACGTGTACAGATACAGAGACAATCTCATTAATCCATGGGCCCTGCATCTCAACAGGGGACGGTTCAAGCAGGTGGAGGCTATGTAATGGTGTGTGGAGTGTGCCTCTGATATGGCTAGATACGACTCTGACAGATGACACGTACGTAAGCATCGTTTCTGACCACCAGCATCCATTCATGTCCATTGTGCGTTCCATCGGATTGGGAAATTCCAGAATTGCTGCAGAGTGACTCCAGAAACAGTCTTCTGGGTTTAAACACTTCCGCTGGCCACCAACTCCAAAGACATGAATATTATTGAGCATATATGGAATGTCTTGCAACGTGCTCTTCAGAACAGATCTTCACCATCTCATACTCTTACTGATTTATGGACAGCCCTACGGGAGTCATGGTGTCAGTTTCCTCCAGCAGTACTTCAGAGATAAGTCGAGTCCCTGCAACGTCGTGTTGCAGCACTTCTGCGTGCTCGCGGGGGCCCTACACAGCATTAGTCAGGTGTACCAGTTTCTTTGTCTCTTCAGCGTATTTGTTCCAGCCTTCTGGCTGACGATCACTGCCACTGTGTTAAATTAGTGAATGGCTTGTAATGTCGCTAAGTGCTTCAGATGAATGTTTGTATCCTAGTTCTTAAATCACACGCATATAAATACAGTATTTTCGGCACTTATGTGAAATGGATGTTTTTAAACTGTTCATAAATTACGGAATTACAATAACATCGTCACGAAGCCAGGGACTAGTTTCACTTGCTGCAAAAATTAATTCCTATAAATTCCCCCCATCTGATGAGGAATCCTCAGAGGCTCTAAAGGAGAGGAACAGGAAAATAATAGTTTCTAAAATTACGTTATGGCAGCAACTAGTCGCAGCCAGTATTAACCATTCGTTAGCAGATATTTAATATAACACACGTACAAATAATTTTTCAAAGAAGAGACTTTTCTCCTAGTATACGGTTCTTTGTTACATTAAATAGTGGTGGGGGGAGACACACAGTGAGGATGAACAGCGTAACACAAACGGCGCAAAGAGATTACTAAAGCAAACTTACTTAAAAACGCTGTTAAAAAGTGTCTCATAAGCAATATACTTTTCACAGGGAATGCTTATTTAGATATCACTCGGTAGGGGTTTAGTAAAAAGTAGCTTTTCACATAACTCTTTCACACTATTTTCTCCTTTTTATGGAAAACCTTACTGTCAAAGTTATGCAGTGAATAATAGTTACACATTTCACTCAATTCAAAGGGATGGTGACTCTATTTTTCAGGCTAGCCAATGAAACGTTGCGGTATACAAAATGAAAGTCAAACATTGTCGTTATGGCCCTCATGTCAGCTGGGAGTAAGTGTAGCTTTACATTATGCAATAATAAGAACGTTGTGTGTGTAGTGATCGGTAGTAAAAAATGAATGAACACTGTAACACTAGCTTTTTATATTATTAAATATCTTCTTTGCAAAACAGCATTCTGCACCAGGAATAAAGCGAATATTGTTGCACTGTTGTAAACAGAATTGGCCTTTTATTCGGGCATATGAAGACTCTAATGTCCATACAGCCATCCTGATTTACGTTTTCCGTAAATTAAGGCATATGATGGGATGATTCCTACTACAAAACCATGATCTACTGCCTTTCCCATCCTTGTCAAACCAGTCCGCTCGGTACATAAAGTCCTGTATATATGAATTATGCTATTTTTATTGTTCTTAAATTGTAATATCACGACATGTCGAATATCCTTGCAAAAAGGTGTCGAAATAAGGAGGACGAGAGTTCAATGCCTCATCGGAAACGAGGTCCATAGAGAAGCAGAGGATGCGATGGGGAGGAATTCGAAAAAAAAAAAATCAAAGGTGTGTGAAACCTTATGGGACTTAACTGCTTAGGTCATCAGTCCCTACGCTTACACACTATTTAACCTAAATTATCCTAAGGACAAACACACACTCCCATGCCCGAGGGAGGACTGGAACCTCCTCTGGGACCAGCCGCACAGTGGAAGGAATTCCATCGTGCCCTTTTCTGCATCCACATCTACAAGTACAAGGCGTATTTCTTAAGTAAGTACCGTTTAGAAATTAAAAAAAAGACGTGCGAAGGTATCTCAATAATTTTATTTTTACATGAAAGCCTGTACCCTAATCTACGCACTGACGCGGTTACAGTCTGATTCTTCCTTGTTTACGTTGCTTACTGAGTACGGAAAATGTACGTTGGCGCCAGTAGAATCGCTCTGTAGTTAGCCTTAGGTGCCGGTTATCTAGATTTGCGCAATAGTGTTCCTCGAAAACACGTAGCCTTTCCTCCGGTGATTCCCATTTGAGTTCCAGAAGCATCTCCGTAATACCTGCGTGTTGTTCGAACCTGCTGGTACAAATTTAGTGACGCGCTTCTGAATTGCTTCGATATCTTTCTTTAATTTGACCTAGTTCGCATCCAAAATACTAGAACAGTACTGAACAATGAGTCACACTAGTTGTCTTATACTCTGTTTCCTTTACAGACGAGCCACACTTTCCAAAAATTCTCCAAATAAACCGAAATCGACCATTCTCCTTCCCTACTACAGTGCTTGCTTGGTCATTCCATTCCATATTGCTTTGCAACGTTACGCTAGAAATTTAATCGACGTGATTGTGTGAAGCACCACTGTGGATTGATTTTTCCTATCTATATGCGTCAGCTTACATTTCTCTACATTTTTAGCTAGCTACCATCTCTCTCTCTCTCTCTCTCTCTCTCTCTCTATATATATATATATATATATATATATATATATATATATATATATATATATATATATATATATATATCAGCAGTATTATCACACGCCTCTGGGATATACTCTTGTCTCTGATGAACATTCACCGTCGAGGACAAAAAACTGGGTTCTGTTACTTAAAAAGTGTTCGAGCCACTCACATATGTGGGAACCTATTCCGTGGGCTTGTATCTTCGTTATCAGTCGGCGGTGTGACACCATATCAAATGCTTTACGGAAATCTAGGAAAGTGGATTCCGCCTCTTGTCCTTCATCCGTAGATCGCAGGATCTCATGTGAGCAAAGGGCAAGCTGAGTTTCGCACGAGCGATGATTCCTAAAAATGTGCTGATTCGTGGACAGAAGCTTTTCCCCCTCAAAGAAATTTATTATATTCGAATTGAGAATATGTTCAAGGAGTCTGCAGCAAATTCGATGTTAAAGATATGGGTATGTAGTATTGCAAGTCCGTTCTTTTACTCTTCTTATGTGCAGGAGTCATCTGCACTCTTTTCCAGTCGCTTGGGACTTTCCGCTTGGCGAGATATGCGCCAGAAATGCAAGCTAAATAAGGGGACAATGCTGTAGAGTATTCTCTGTAAACCCGAAACGGGATTTCTTCAAGACCTGGCGACTTACTTGCTTTCAATTCTTTCAATTGTTTCTCTACACCAGCGATGATCATTACCAAGTCCTCCATATGGGAGTCTGTGCGATTGTCAAACTGTGGTATGTCTGTACAATTCTCCTGCTTGAATGATTTCTTAAACACGAAATTCAAAACTTCCTCTTTACTTTTGCTATCTTCTACTGCCACACCAGACTGGTCAACTAGTGACTAGCTAGAAGCCTTAGACGCACATGGCGATTTTTTTGTCCTACGCTTTGTGCATCGATGTTACTACAGGCACACGAATTTCTATTTCAGAGGAACCATCTTGGCATTTGCCTGCAGCGGTTCAAAAAGTAGCACTTGCCTGAGGCAATTTAAAAATGTATTTCAGATATGAATAAAACTACAAGCGCTAATAACATCAGAGCTACTTAGAGGTTAAAAAGAAAAGAGAGAAAAGTGAGTGCCATATAGTGTCCTTGGTCTCCCTCTCTGCAGAATGCATTCACTATTCTCTTTCATCCGCAATCGCCGTCCTAATTTGCGTGGCCTTCGTTAGGGAGATGGACACCGTTAATACAGTATACAGCAAACTATTACCATTTGCCTAGAAAAATAACAACAGTGGCGAATTTTCCACAGAGCACCGATGCCGGGTAAAGCCCCTAAGAGACCGTACATTACATGGCATTTTAAAAGAAAAGAGAAGACTCAGACACGCTGAAATATATCTTAGTAGAAGGGAAAAAAACCCAAGCGATCGTGTGGGATGGCTACCGCGATATTTTATTCCACAAACGTGGCGCACATCGTAAGGTGCGAGTGTTACGGAATGACGGCCGTGGAACGACGCTCTGTGTGTGTGTGTGTGTGTGTGTGTGTGTGTGTGTGTGTAGAGGACGTGCGCGCTAAACGGAATGCGTGGGTGAGCTAGGCGGGAGGGGAAGCGTCAATATAGCGGCCCTCACCGAGGAGTCCAGAAGCCAGTCGCATCCATGCAGGTCGCCGCGCTGCTCATCTGTCTGCTGCTGACCGCGAAAACGTCACAGGTTCAGGCGCAGCCCGAGCGCTGGGTAAACTCCGTCACGTATTTGTGTTGACAAAGCTGCACCACAAGGTGGTTCCGAACTGTACTGCTTAACCACGATATTATTGCACTTGGCTGCTATCGAAAACACACAGCGACGTGACAGTAAACAATCACACTAGTGACTAAGGAAAACACATCGCATTCTCAATGGCTTCAGGTCAGTTGTCTTATACTATCAACGCCGATTACGCTCTGACACAATGAGGGGACCGATCACTCTCACTCAGAGGTGAAATAGTATTTTGGTCGAAACTTCCTGGCAGATTAAAACTGTATTCCGGACCGACACTGGTGCTCCAAATGTTTGACTTTCGTGGGGTAGCACTCTACCAACTGACATAGCCAAGGGATGTAGGGACGAGGTACTGGCGGAAGTACAGCCGAAAAGAGAGGGGTCGTGAGTCGTGTTTGAGTAGCTGAGTTGATAGAGCACTTGCCTGTGAAAGGCAAAGGTCTCGCGTTCTAATATCGATTCGGCACACAGTTTTAGTTTCCCACGAAGTTTCATATCAGCGCGGACTCCTCTGGAAAGCGAAAATTTCGTTCTGGAATTATACGGTCGACTAACGCGAGCCGCGTGGGGTAGCCACGCGGTCTGAGGCGCCTTGCCACATTTCACGCGGCTCCCTCCGTCGGAGGGTCGAGTCCTCCCTCGGGCATGGGTGTGTATGTGTTGTCCTTAGCGGAAGTTAGATTAAGCAGTATGTAACCCTAGGGACCGATGACCTCAGCAGTTTGGACCCATAGGAACTTACCACAAATTAATATAATATACGCCGGCCAGAGTGGCCGAGCTGTTCTAGGCGCTACAGTCTGGAACCGCGCGCCCGCTACGGTCGCAGGTTCGAATCCTGCCTCGGGCATGGATGTGTGTGATGTCCTTAGGTTAGTTAGGTTTAAGTAGTTCTAAGGTCTAGGTGACTGATGACCTCAGCAGTTAAGTCCCATAGTGCTCAGACCCATTTGAACCATACAACATACAGACGTCAGTCAGATACAGATGCAGTTCTGAGCAACTGTCCTGCGAGCTTTTTTCTACTGATTCTTTATCTGCATCTACATCAGGACTCGGTAAAGCGCCTTACGTTGTGTGGTACCATCATCTGCTACCCCTTTTCTTGTTCTATTCACCAAAACCCGGGCAGCGATTGTGTGTCGGTAAACCTCCGAATGCCATCTAATTTCTCTAAATTTCTCGTCCTCGTCATTTCGTGAGAAGTATATGAGAGAAAATAAGAAATCACCAGACTCTTCTAGAAACGTATTCTCTGTACAACGTCTCTCTTGTAGCGTCTGGGCTTTGTTGAGCATCTCCATAACGCTCTCTCACCTAGTAAACCATCGCGTGACGAAACGCGTCGCTCACCGTATGGATGGCTGTTACCACTGAAACAGCCGGTTTTCGGTTGTATCGGTAATATTTCAAGCCATTTTAACCTGACTGTTAAAACCGCTCAAAATGACCGACTGCTGAAATTATCAATTTCGGTTTTTTTTTGGTTCTTATTATTTTCCGTAATAAACGTGGAAATCGAAGACATATTGGGCAATTCTCTCTTGATTTCAAGATACAAACAGTCAGAATGTTACATTACATAGGCAATTTAAAAGCTCGTCCACAGTTCACTGCTCTTGCGGAAACGTGATAACTGGTTCAACACAACAAAAAATCACCAGTATTCTCCTAGTGATTCTAATTTTTTCAAACTCTGCTCAAAAATCATCTTGTAATCGGAGAATGTAACACTATTTGGGCATTATGAATACTCAGTGCTAAAGGGTAAAAAATGATAACTTTTTTGTTCACGTTAATTAGTCCGTTCACAAGGGCTACAAGCAAATAAAGGAATATTATGTTCACACAGGCAACAGATCAGCTATTTTCTATTTTTATTCAATACTACGAATGAGTTGTTTTAAAGTTTTTAATTTATTATTGTTGCCATAACTTCCTTCCTCTTTTATTATTTCATAGAAATGGCAGACAAACATTTCATCTTTTAAAGCAGATGAAGCGTTGCGCTTTATTGCTACGTAACTTGGTAAACATATTTCCAGACTAGTGTTGGTGTCATTCTGCAATACGACGGATGCCCGTCGACGACAGCGAGAAGCTACGGAATAGATCAGGTTGTGGCAAGTCTGCATGTACGTGCGTGCGTTAAGCCAGAACACACGACAACACGGACATTATTGTCTCAGCAGTGCTGTACCAGTTCTTACGCCCTGTGTTTCTTGCTCGTTTCCGTCGGCATTATTACTAAAGTAGCACTGCTTACTGTCCTCATTTTGTGTAACAACGCCATATTTAAAACCAATATAAATTTCACAAATAAAACATACTCCTCTTTTAAGAAAGGTTTATTTAAAAAAAAATTTGCACTTCTGATATGGCTGATTATATTTCGGATTTTTACTCGGTTACTAGTAAAAAATAAAATAAAAACATGTTATAGTCGAGACGGAAGAACTAAAATACCGCAATGTGTTTTAACCGGTCGGTTTCCCTCATGCCTAGCTCACCGATGGATCTTCTCTATCATATTAATGATAGCTAGTAAGTGCCCCAGACTGATGATCAGTCTCAAATGTGTTTTCCAAGGCACTTCTCTTGCGGATGAATGACTTTTCCTTAACATTCTACCAATTAATCTCAGCCTGGCATCCGCATTTCGTACTGTTTGTTTTATATGGACATCCACTTTAGGTCGCTCCGAAAGGTTACTCCTATTATTTTATTATAATGGCCAGAGTCGGCATAGTCTTAGGCTATCTTCAGACACCACCATCAGCTGCGTACAACACTCAGTTGTACTTAGTCGCTGAAATTGATGAGCAGCAATGGTTGAGTGCGGATTCCTTTTATTTGGCGAAAGATTTGGCACCAGTCTGTGCCCACTCTTTTTTTTCAGGTTGGTGATAGTGTGCCCAGGTTTCATGTAACAATTCTCTCCAGAAGCCCATTACTTTCGACGCAAAAGTGCCTCACAATTCAGCAGTCACCTGACGTGGCGCCACCGTTGTATTGAATCGAGCACCTCATAGACAAAATTATGTGCTAAGCAGCACTAACATCCAAAACAGTTACTGGTTAGTTTAAATTTGGTCTACAGTTTTCCTTCACAACAGCGGTAATGTTTTCATTCGTTACTGTGCTGCGTCCCTGAACCGGCCGCGGAACATCTTCCACAGAAATTTCTCCACTTTTACGATTTTTACAACACTCGTACACTTGATACAGGGACAATGATCAATCACCGTACTGTACTTCCATCCTGCGATGTATTTTCACATCTTTAACAGCTTCACTACTCCAGGACGTATCTCAGTTCCTGTTGCAAGTGGTGCAAGTCGATAAGGTGTTCGATACATTTGTACTGACATAGTTTTCTTTTCTATGATACAGTAACAGGCTACTAACTGCTCGTCATTTGTCGAAATGCAAGGATAACTTCTGCCAGATTCCAAACCAATGGTACAACTTTTAGGAATTTTATGCCACTTTTGATGATTTCATTTGGATCGCCCTTGCAAATTGGTTGTTTCTTCTGATATCAGAAGACAGCCTATGAAGATTTGGTTGGCATCGCCATTCAGCCACACTCACACGAAGCTGTTTCTCTCCACTGCAGTCGATGAGGATCCTATCTAAATTTTCCACGGCGGAAACGAAGGCTAAACACTATCGCTAGAAAATTCTGTTATACCCTCCAGAATCGTACGGCGATCGTAACGGTATGTTTGTGCCTATTTACAGATTGTGTTGTCCCTCATGTTGGTAAGAAATACGCAAGTTTTTGTTCCATTTTGCACAAAATTGCACTCACAGACGGTGGTGTAGGTCTGCAATCGCATCCGCCATAATTCTTTGTACTTCGCTTGGGTATCGACAACTTCATCTCCCCTTTCCGCCGACAACATAATAGTGTTTATGCGACGTTGAGACTGCGTCAGGTGCTCCATATGTGCAGGCCACTTAATTTCATCACAGGGTTGTGACTGTGACTTCTTTGATGTTGTCTGTACAATTAAGCACGGAAGCCGGACATAGTCTACGTAGAACGTAACGGAACTATAAGATGTGTGGTGGTAGTCAAACGTCCCGTATTCAGTCCCCCGTTTTTCATAAGATATTTTTCTGAAAAGTTTAATTGGTCCTCACCTCTTGAAGTGCTGTATATATTTACGGGTCATTTCAGGCATTTCATTATCGTATTCCAATCCCCCCCCCCCCTCTCCCGTACGCAGATTCCCTGAGATAAATAAATAGATAAACATATATACAAATGTGGCTCAGGATCAGAATTACAAGACGCTCTGATGCATCTTTATCACGATGCAGCAGCCCTTCCCCCCCCCCCCTCTCCCGCCACCCCTCTCCACCCCCGGACGCTTTGTATCGCCACAGGTCCGCAACGGTGGATTCTTCCGAAGAGAATAGCCTGTTACATGAACGTCAAAAATCAGCTGTGCTAACGTTTGAGAAACGACAGTTGGTACAATGTCTAGTACATTCCTTGACTTATAGCTAAAAAGTCTATGATCGCGCCGTGCTAGACTGATGAAAAAAAAAAAAACACAATAAATAACGCAATATTGGTTGTAAAATTATCGTGCGGCTTGTGTGGATGTTTAACGAAATAAACGATTAAGTACAAGATATTAAGTGATTTTTGAGGCAGTTAGGTGCCCTGATACGCGGTGACTTGAAATTTGTTACTCAACGATACATTCGAAATATCTTCTGATAAAACGCGATAATTTTCATACAGGTAAACATCACAAGACACCGCGCCACACAATATCGCACTAAGGAGACTGAAACAGTGGTGAACATCCAGAAATCGGTTATAAGTTAGATCCGTGTACGAAGCAATTTTACCACAACATGTTAGGAAGCAACATGCAAAGGTAAAAAAAAAAGCCGTCTTCGTGGTAAGCACTACCACTCACCGTCACCGCTTGAATCAAAGATAAGGTGAAGACCTCAGACAAGGCCAGCCGTTTCGGCGCTTGTTTAGTAGCTCGTTTGTGTAAATTTGTCGTATGATCCTATAGGACCAGACTGCTGAGGTCACCGGTCCCTAGGCTTACACACTTTTTAATGTAACTTTAAGGACAACACACACACACACACACCCATGCCCGAAGGAGGACTCGAACCTCCGACGGGAGAAGCTACGAGAATCGCGGCAAGGCGCCGAAGACAGCTTGGCTACCTCGTGCGGTAACCACCTAAAATGAAGAACTCTAAGATATACTGACGGAAAAAAATCACAACACCGAAAAATAATTAATGTAGAGTAATGAAATTTCAGGAACACATTTCTCTAGATAACATATTTAAGTGATTACCAGTGCAAAATCACAGTTTAATGTAAATGCGAGGTAAGGCGTTGCAAATGTGAAATGCTGGTACATTAATGACCGGCGTAAACGCCAGAATATTGAACACAAGAATTCAAACGTGCACGCATTGTGTAGTAAGGGTGCCAGGTGTCAGTGTGTGCGACGGAATTCGACGCCTGTTGCACTTGGTCAGTCAATACCCGAACGGTTGACGCTGTTTTTGGATGACGATGGAATTGTCATCCAATAATGTCCCAACTGTTCTCGATTGCAGACAGGCCTGGTAACCGAGCAGGCCGATGCAACAAATCGATATTCCTTGGAGCTTGTTGGATTACAACAACGTGCGTTATCCTGCTGGAAAACACCCCCTGGAATGCTGTTCGTCAGTGGCAGCACGACAGGTCGAATCGCCATCATTGGATCTGAGGCTGAAACAACTTTCATCAGAAAACACAACAGACCTTCACCCTGCCTTCCAATGGGCTCTCGCCTGACACCACTGACATCGCAAATGGCGGTGGTTTAGGGTCGGAGGAATGCACACTACAGGACGTCTGGCTTTGAGCTGTTCTTGGAGTAACCAATTTGTAACAATTCGTTGTGTCATTGTAGTGAGAACCGCTGCTCAAATTGCTGCTGCAGATGAAGTAGGACGAGCCAGAGCCATACGCCGAACACGAAGGTCTGCCCGCTCGGTAGTGGTGCGTTACCGTCTGGAGCCCGGTCTTCCTGTGACCGTACGTTCTCGTGACCACCGTTGTCAGCAGTCATGTACAATGGCTACAATCCTTCCAAGTTTTTCTGCAATATCACAAAAGGGACATCCACATTCTCGTAGCCCTATTACACGACCTCGTTCAGAGTCAGTGAGGTGTTGATAATAACGTCTTTGTCGCATTAAAGGCGTTCTCGGATAACGTTAACTCACTACGTCCAATCTTAAAGGTAACTAACGCTCGTGACCGTTGTAGTGTGTATTTAAAGCAAACCTGATTTGCATCCGCATAGAGGCACTACTAACGCCCCTCTTATCCAGCTGGCGTGAATTTTGGAAGAGGGGGGATTAGTGTTTAACATCCCGTCGACAACGAGGTCATTAGAGACGGAGAACATGCTCGGTTTGTGGAACAATAGGTAAGAAAAACGGCCGTGCTCTTTCGAAGGAAACATCCCAGCACTTGCCTGAAGTGATTTAAGGAAATCACCGAAAACGAAAATCAGAATGGTCGGACGCTTGTTTGAACCGTCGTCCTCCCGAATGCGAGTCCAATGCACTAACCCCTGAGCCACCTCGCTCAGTCGTGAAATTTGCATAGACATAATCTGTCAAATTTTTGTTTATGTCGTACAACTTCTTTTTGGTGTTGCGATTTTTTTCCGTCACTTTATATTGGCTCATCATTCCCGACCCCAATTTCTTGGGAAACTATCGTGAAGTTCATGCGCGCAGTCGATTCATAATTGACAGTAACAATGGCTAATTGAAATCTGAGCAGTTTTCAGTATCATCGTATATGGGACCTGCAGCGTCCGAGAAATAAATAAAAGAAACTTTCATGATTGCAACCGATGTATGGTAAGATGTCGTAAAACTGATAGTCAAAACTTGCCAAAAAGAAGATACCCCCTGTCTCTCCATAAGAAAACCACACCTATCACAAATGTTCGTGCTGTTAACTATATTGCCATTGTTTATAAATAATTTGTCGTCATTTCTTTCTCCATTAGAAACTTCACTTTTAAGACTTAAATAAATGTGCACACAGTTCTGGAACATTTGCCTCATTTATGCAAGTATTGACTACATACCAGTCAAATTTGTGTTAGATACACAGAAAATAGTGCTCTGTCTACTAATTTATTCATTATTGACACATTTGTTATTTGGGTATAATTATTAATCATTCAGTATATTCCTTAAATACGATACGCTCCATTCCTAAGTACTGTATGATTCCTTAAAGTGGTACACTGTCGCCTGTGACCCAACCAATAGCCGCACAGTAGTGTAGCGCGGGATGCCGCACTTACCATACGCCAGGGAAACAACCGCGGGAGACCACAATCCAGCAGTAACCTCATTGCTGAAAAAGAAAAGCTGTCAAACAAAAAATTCGTAGGCCAGAAAACCATGCCAGTGACCAAAGCTGTGGCAAGTACTCTAAAGGGAAAGGAAACTGAGGAGATTAATTCTGTTTCCGACATTTGTTTGGAGAGTGACTACAGCATGGATGAGGTCGCTCTGTTTGCAGAATTCACACCAGATCCTATTGTAATGATTTATCAGGCAAACGTAGGTGGAAGACATTATATCTTGGCTAAATTAAGATAGGAAAGAGGAATCCATACAACTACAGATGTCTGCGCCATACGAAAAAGGACTGTAAAATGACCTAGAAGTTATGGCTCCAGGGACTGTGGACAAGGACAACAGTTTTCATATTAAAGGAAAAAGACAATTCCTCATGTTGCTAATGCGGTGGAAAATATATCGGTCGTTCAATAAATTCCCAACATTTTATAAAAAAAGGCATTAATATACATAGACAAACATCCTTGTTGGTGCTTCACATTTGATGTTTGTTCTGTGCGCCGGTGAAGTTTCAGACCGTTCTGACAGATGGCAGAGCCGTAGTACAGCGTCAAAATGACGTCTACAAACGACTTGTGTTCCAAGCAGCTTGCCGTTATTGAATTCTTTTGTGCAGAAAAAGAAACCGTGGGAAGCATCTATAAACGTTCGTGTGCAGTGTATGGCGATGCTGCATTTGATAGGAGTACAGCTGGGCGATCGGTAAAGGACGTTACAGCCTCAGGAAATGGAGAAACAGAGCTCCACGATCAGCCACGCCCGGGACGTCCTGTCACAGCCACTGCTCCAGACATGCTGAATCGTGCGGATGCCTTTATCCGTGACGACCGGAGCAACACAACTCAGCAACTGGCTCTTCAGTTGTCGGTCAGCATTGTAAGTGCGTCTGCAATGATCGAGACTCTCGGATATTCAAAGAGGTGCTCACGATGGGTTCCACGAATGCTCAAAGCGGACCACAAGATTCAAAGAAAGGCCATTTCATCTGAATTGTTGGAGCGTTATGAGACTGATGGAGAGGCCTTTCTGTCACGGATCGTTACTGGAGACGAAAGCTGGGTGCACCGCTTTGCGCCGGAAACAAAAAGGCAGTCAATGGAGTGGCATCATCCTCATTCACCTCAAAAGAAGAAATTCAAAACAACCTCCTCTGCCGGAAAAGTCATGGTGACAGTCTTCTGGGATTGTGATGGCGTCATTCTCGTGGTTGTGGAGAGTGTCAATCATCAGTTCAGAAACATGCGTGAAGACTCTCAATAAACTCAAGAACTGTCTCCATCGTTTTCGATCGGACAAGAATCCAGAAGAAATTACTGTCCATTTGCTAGTTATCAACAAAAAAAATATTGGACACTACGAATTTTACTAGGCCGTTTAAGGTACAAAATGAATTTTCCAGCAGTATTTGCCTGTTAATAATAACTTTCTATTCATAGATATTAAGTGTTACATATTATATATTGGGTGTTCCATAAATAATGTAATATTTTTTAATTATAAAACACATACTTTATTTGAGAACACTAGTATTATTATGTCAACAGTCAATACGCAACACAAAGACTCAGATTAAACATGAAACAGGCAAATGTGTTCCACCCCTCTTCGTCAGCAGACATCCACAAAATTTTCAGCTATACGAGAGTAAAGTTTCGCTTACATTTTTACCAACGACGCGTCTAATTTCTGCCTTGGGTTGAGGGCTGGTTCGTGGATTGATCATATGAACACGAGATTTGACATGGAGTCAAATTCGGTGGCCAGTTCTAATCGCCATTGCGAGAGATGAGACGAGCAGGCAATCTTATTCTCAACAACCTTGATGTTCAAAGGTAGTGTGGCGTGCTTTCCCTCTCCTGGTGAAACTACATGCGTTACATTTTCAATTCTTGCAATTGTGGTCATAAAAACTGTGTTATCATATGGCGATAACGATCAAAAGTCACAACTGGAGGCAGATTGTGATACCCTCTACACATAGTATGTCAATTTTCGTTGCATTACGACGAGCGGTTTCCAATGTATCAGTAAATAGTATGAAGTCAGCGCTTTCTATGGCAACTAACACTCCCAGAAATCATTTGAGACCAGTAAGCTGTAAAGTTTCCCAATTTCATTTGTTCCCGGATATCCGCTCATTGCAAGGTAGCACCCTTACGTATTATAGAAATGTATGTACGTATGTATGTTCTACATCTCCTCCTTAATCACTGGAGCGAATTCAACCAAACTTGGTACACGTATTTCTTACTGTCATTCAACGATCTCTGTGGGGTTAAGAACGACCTGCCGACTATAGATCAGTAGATATGACAAAATAAACAATGAGATGCGTGAAAAACTGCAGCATCATCGTAAAGTTTTAATATATCTATTCTTTACTGCGAAGACATTCCCAGAGTCGAATCAACTTAAGGAAATCCCTGATACCTGGCTGCATTTTTGACAGATTTCAGGTGCGAAGCGCAAACAGCTGCAAGCGAAAACAAGTCATAGAGATGGGAAGCAGCTTCGCCCTTTGGGCGGAAACTGTCTAATTTGGATACTGTGCTTATGCATTTGTACGTTATGCATATTTCCTTCTGCGACTACTTCGTAATGTCAAAGATGTTTTCAGAAATACAAGGAAATGAATTTTTTTGATATTACACTAAAATTACTGTTCATTTTTTGTTTTCTTTGTTAATAGATAATTGGAAAATGAATACCCTGGCAATGCCTGTTTTTCAGCTACTGTAACAATAGAACACCATATATAATCATCCTCTTGGTTCAGATGGCACATCAAACTTTGTGTCCCCGTATAAGTGGCTGGACGTACCGGTTTTCAGGCCAGAGGAAGAGAGAACCATTTCCACCATGATCACGCCATTAAAACAACGATTATTAAAAAATTACTGTTATATGGATTACCGTATTAAACATAATTTGTGACAGGATTGAGGATTTCTTGGTGGGGAGGACGAAGCTTGTTATGTGATTTCTGGTTTTCTCGGCATAATTGGTTAAAGGTGTGGTTCTGGATACACGGCCGAGTTGTTGTTTCCATTTTACGCACAATATTTCGACGATCCACCTAGTAATCATCTTCAGGTGTCGCGAATTTTGTGTTATGTGCACTCGCTGGCTAGACTCCAGCCACTCTGGTGGGAGTCCAACCAGCGAATGCAGATAAGAGCAAAACTCACAGAAAATGTAAATAAGTACTGGGCTGGTCGCCGAAATAATGTGCATAAAATAGAAAAAACTCGGATGTGTACCTGCAAGATACCATGTTATCTTGGATGGAGAGTCATCGACGGAAGTGAAAGTATCTTCAGACGTTCCCCAGAGGTGTGTGCGAGCAGCCTTGTTAGTCAAAGTTATTGCAATTTTGACAACTTGTTTTAAATCTTCATAAACGTAAAAGCGTTAGTTTTGGAAACATTCGACTCCAACAAACAACTGGGTGTAACAATTAGTAGGAATGTAAAATGGATTTATCAAATAGGTTCGGTCGTGGGTAAGGTAGGTGGCAGACTGGTGCATTGGCGGAATACTAGGGAAATGTGGTCGGAATACAATGGACATTCATTATAAATAACTTGATTGCTAAGTTGTGTGGCATACATATCAAATAGGACTAAGAGGAGACAATGAACGCAAACATAGAAGGTTTGTTTGTACGTGAGAGTGACACAGATATGCTGAAATGGCACTCTTGAATACATATGTTAAGCATCCCGACAAAACCTACTTACAAAGTTCCAATAACTGGCTCTAAATGTTGACTCTAGGAATATGATACAACCCCCTATCTATCACTCGCATAGGGATCAAGAGGATAAGATTAGATTAATTACAGAGACATTTTAACAATCATTCTTCCCACGCTCCACACGTGAATGGAACGGGTAGAATCCCTAACATGTGGTACCATTCTAAGTACCCACTGTCATGAACTTCGCAGTGGTTTGCATTGCATATACGTAGATGCACATGCACTGTAATTCTGAAGTCAAATTTCGGATTAAGCACAGCAATACTTAACTCTGGGGTTAAGCACAGAGTACTACACTACGTTGCGAGCCAACCGCATTAAATGGGGATCTTGACTTTCCACTTTAAGGTATTTACTCTGGCTATCTGAGACCAAAAATGTAACGTTATCCGCCATTTTATGGTTACGAATGAAATGACGTAGTTTCAGACACTTTACTGGTCTCATACAGATATGATGTTATGTATATAGACTGAAGTGTCGAGTGAAATTTTGTACCAAGGCTCTAACCTGGATCTCTTGCTTACTAGGCACTTGTGTTAGCCACTAAACCACCCTGGCACAGAGGTTCACACAATTGCACGGTTTACCCTCGCATGTCTTGCTCCTCCACCAGTGCACGAAGGCGTATTAGTGGCTAACAAGCCTGCGTAGTAAGTGGAAGACCCAGGTTCGATTCCCAGCCCTGGTACAAATTTTCACTCACCCCCTCAGTCCGTACATAAAATCATATCCGTATGAGACCTGTAAAGTCCCTGAAACTGTGTCATTTCGTTTGTGTAAGTACCTGCTTCTGGGTTTCGTGCTGGATCCCCCATGTACGTTCGATGCTGAGATTTTATTCCAGAACATGGAGGGCCTCCGCAATTCTGTTCGTGTGTAAGGAGGAGTTTAAAGTAGACTGAGGCAGCAGTGGTAACCTGGATCGAGGAGAGAGGCATGCCAGGGTAATCCGTGCAGTTATGTGAATCGCCGTGCCAAGGCGGCTTAGTGCCTAACGCACCTACCTAGTAAGCAGGAGATCCGGGTTCGATTCGTGACCTGGGTAGAAATATTCGCAGCAGCTTCAGTCTGTACACATAAAATTTTATGATTGCTCGTTCACTATGCATGCAGGGTAGTACTGGATTCTGAAATTATTGTGAAACATTTATGCCCTATGATTATAATAGACTAAACCAAACAAAATAATCTATCCGGAATGACCACGTAGTAACGAAGTTACTTCAGCTAGCATTCTTAGCAAGACAATTTTTAAACATGTTTGGTATACACAGTGGTGACAAAAGTCACGGGATAGCGATATGCACGTACACAGAGGGCAGTAGTATGCGTACAGAAGGCAATAAACGGCAGTGCATTGGCGGAGACGTGATTTGTACTCAGGTGATTCAAGTGAAAAGGTTTCTGACGTGATTATGGCCGGGAGACAGGAGTTAACAGACTGTGAATGCGGAATGGTAGTTGGAGCCGGACGCATGGGACATTCCATTCCGCAAACCGTTAGGGATTTTAGTATTCTGAGACCCACAAAGGCAAGAGTGTGCCGAGAATACCAAATTTCGGGCATTACCACTCACCATGGAAAAACACTGTGGCCGACAGCCTTCAGTTAACGACCGAGAGCATTGGCCTTTGCGTAGAGTTTCAGTGCAAACGGACAGTCAATACTGCTTGAAATAAATGCACAAATCAATAGTGGCGGTATGACATACGCCTTTGATACTTTAGTCTTCAAAGGCAAAGAAGTATAGGTGAACTTAATGGCTGTTCGCGGTAGCGACCTGTTTAAAAGAAAATGTCCCCGAGCACTATGAGACTTAACTTCTGAGGTCATCAGTCCCCTACAATTTAGAACTACTTAAACCTAAATAACATAAGGACATCAAACACATCCATGCCCGAGGCAGGATTCGAACCTGCGACCGTAGCGGTCGCGCAGTTCCAGACTGTAGCACCTAGAACCGCTCGGCCACCCCGTATTAGGAGGTACCCTATGACTTTTATCACCTCAGTGTGTAAGGGAATGGAATTCTGAATAATCTTAATGGTCTAGAGATTTAGCATTCAAGAATCAAGTTATTTAGTGACACTCTTTAGCACTGAACAGGACATTATCAGCACTGTTCATTGTCAAGCTGTAATAGCTACAGTCCTATCGTTACACTCCTGGAAATTGAAATAAGAACACCGTGAATTCATTGTCCCAGGAAGGGGAAACTTTATTGACACATTCCTGGGGTCACATACATCACACGATCACACTGACAGAACCACAGGCACATAGACAAAGGCAACAGAGCATGCACAATGTCGGCACCAGTACAGTGTATATCCACCTTTTGCAGCAATGCAGGCTGCTATTCTCCCATAGAGACGATCGTAGAGATGCTGGATGTAGTCCTGTGGAACGGCTTGCCATGCGATTTCCACCTGGCGCCTCAGTTGGACCAGCGTTCATGCTGGACGTGCAGACCGCGTGAGACGACGCTTCATCCAGTCCCAAACATGCTCAATGGGGGACAGATCCGGAGATCTTGCTGGCCGGGGTAGTTGACTTACACCTTGTAGAGCACGTTGGGTGGCACGGGATACATGCGGACGTGCATTGTCCTGTTGGAACAGCAAGTTCCGTTGCCGGTCTAGCAATGGTAGAACGATGGGTTCGATGACGGTTTGGATGTACCGTGCACTATTCAGTGTCCCCTCGACAATCACCAGAGGTGTACGGCCAGTGTAGGAGATCGCTCCCCACACCATGATGCCGGGTGTTGGCCCTGTGTGCCTCGGTCGTATACAGTCCTGATTGTGGCGCTCACCTGCACGGCGCCAAACACGCATACGACCATCATTGGCACTAAGGCAGAAGCGACTCTCATCGCTGAAGACGACACGATTCCATTCGTCCATCCATTCACGCCTGTCGCGACACCACTGGAGGCGGGCTGCACGATGTTGGGCCGTGAGCAGAAGACGGCCTAACGGTGTGCGGGACCGTAGCCCAGCTTCATGGAGACGGTTGCGAATGGTCCTCGCCGATACCCTAGGAGCAACAGTGTCCATAATTTGCTGGGAAGTGGCGGTGCTGTCCCCTACGGCACTGCGTAGGATCCTACGGTCTTGGCGTGCATCCGAGCGTCACTGCAGTCCGGTCCCAGGTCGACGGGCACGTGCACCTTCCGCCGACCATTGGCGACAACATCCATGTACTGAGCAGATCTCACGCCCCACGTGTTGAACAATTCGGCGGTACGTCCACCCGGCCTCCCGCAAGCCCACTATAGGCCCTCGCTCAAAGTCCGTCAACTGCACATACGGTTCACGTCTACGCTGTCGCGGCATGCTACCAGTGTTAAAGACTGCGATGGAGCTCCGTATGCCACGGCAAACTGGCTGACACTGACGGCGGCGGTGCACAAATGCTGCGCAGCTAGCGCCATTCGACGGCCAACACCTCGGTTCCTGGTGTGTCTGCTGTGCCGTGCGTGTGATCATTGCTTGTACAGCCCTCTTGCAGTGTCCGGAGCAAGTATGGTGGGTCTGACACACCGGTGTCAATGTGTTCTTTTTTCCATTTCCAGGAGTATATATATATATATATATATATATATATATAAGACTTATCAAACGGGAATGTGCCGGTAGATAGGCAGTGGAAATCAGAATAATTAATTACTCCCGGACAAATATTTTCAACAATAGTTTAAAGAGATAACCTGGAATAACATTTATAATTAACCAAATTTCAACATAAAATTTAATCTACCCCATGGTAAATTCATATTATTATTTGAAAATAGCCTTCTGCATAAGCTAATCCGAGAGGACATTAAACACTCAAGTATGACACCATGGGTCACTAGAGGGAGTAAAGTATCTTGTGAAAGGAAACGAGATGTATATCTATTGGTGAAAACAAGAAGAGATCCTGTAGTAGTTGCACACTACAAAAACGTCTCAAAATTACTAAGAAAACTTATTAAAAATCAAGGAACTTCTTTAAAATGTCACAAGTCAATGATTCCCACAACCGATGCAAGACTATATAGAAATAGTGAAATGAGAAACAGGGCAACCAGCAAAGAACAGGATAACATCACTATTGAGCTGAATGAAAGGCTATGAATGATGAGTCACAGATACAAAATATTTTTAATAATCATTTCTTAAATATAGCCAAAAGTATAGGGACAAGCAGTACAAGAGAAAACTCACAGCAGTATGCTGAAAAAACGACTTTCTCAAAATTCAGTCATATTAATATAACACAAACTTCTCCTTCTGAAATTAAGAAAATCATGTATCCTCTAAAAATTAAAGCTCATCTGGATTTCATGGTGTTCCCAGTAGAGGACTCAAGATTTGTTCCCATGTCTCAAATCTGTAATGCATCACTAACTCAAGGCATTTTTCCAGAGAGACTGAAAAATGCCCTTGTTGAACCCCTCTTTAAGAAAGGTGTTAGAACAGATGTCAATAACTACTTAATTATTTTAATACTGACATCATTTTTCAAATTTTTTGGGAAGGTGATAAATTATAGAATAGCATCTCACTTGAGCAATTGTGATATCCTCTGCAAATCACAGTTTCGATTTCAGAATAGTTGCTCTCCTGATAATGCCATTTACAAGTTCAATCGGCAAATATTACAAGAATTAATCAACAAAATAGTGCCAATTTGAATTTCCTGTGGCCTATCTAAGGCATTCGACTGTGTGAATCACAATATTCTCATATAATTTAATTGGACAGTTAAAATAATGAACTCACCAAAAAGGCAGCAACACATGTGAATAAGGTATAGATATGCAAGCTTTGGCTTCTTCTTCTGACAGAAGGGCTGAAAGGTAAGGAGAAGGAGTGAAGGAAGAGGACTTGTGAGGTATAGAAAATGGGGTAGAATTTGGAAAAGTCACCCTGAACCCCAGGTCAGGAGAGACTTGCTGGATGGAATGAGAAGGAAAGACTGATTGTTGGTGACTGAAAACCTGAGAGCTGAAAGGTGGAAGATACGGTAAAATACAAGACAGAGATTACTGCCAGAACATCATACATGAGTTAATAAGAGCAAAAACCAAAGTGCATTGTTTATGATATATGTGGTAGTGTGAAGGCAAAAATAGACAGATCAAGAGTGAAAGATGTAGAAAACTAAGTTTCCCAAGTCTCAGTCTTATATCTACTACTATTCTTCATATATTTAAATTATTTTCCATCTGTTGCACAACAAGCAGAATTAGGTCCTTTTGCAGATGACTCTAGTATTGTACTCAATCCAAGCATACACGCAGAATCAGAAGAAATGGTAAACAAGCTTCTTAAACATATCATTGACTGGTTTCCTGCAATCGGTCTCATCCTCCATTTTAAAAAACAAAACCTATTCATTTCTGCATATCTAGGGGTACTGCACCAATAATTGTAACTCATGATAGTCAGGGAGGAAAGTAAAAATTGTTAGGTGCGCACATTGATGTGAATTTAAACTCGAAAAAGCACTTTTGGAACTCCTGAAACAACATAGTTCAGCCTTATTTGCACTCAGAATCATTGCAATTCTTTGAGAGAGACAAAACAGTAAGCTGATATACTTGTAGAAATCTGTTTAAGGTGTAGGGTGTTCTGTCTATTGCTTCACAGTCTGTTTATTCCCTCATGACGTTTGCTGTAAATAATCCACTGCAGTTAAAAAGGAATTATGATGTGCATAACTGCAATACCTGAAGAAAAAAAATTGCTTTCATTCTCCACATTAATGTTGTCTTTAGCACAAAAGGGGTGCACATTGCCATAAGTAAAATTTTTGGTAAATTACAAAGTGATATAAAATGTCTGACAAACAGCAAAGTAAAATTTGGAAACAAACTGAAGAAGTTTCTCCTTGGCAGTTCCTTTTATTCTATACAAGAATTGCTGTTACTGTAATGTGTAAAAGATGTTTGGTAAGAATTTATAAGCAATAAAAAATAAAAATAAATAAATAAAAATAAAACAACTTTAAAATGTTCAGCATGTTTCCATATTTACAAATTACTTTGCAGTGTAAATGTAAAATGACTCAGTCCATACTATTAATATTTACTGTGCAAATGACCCATGCAACATGAAAATAAATTACAAAGTTCTTTGTAGCAATTTCACTAAGTTGTTATCAAGATATATTTTGAAAAGAGGAAATTTATATCTCCTGGCTTGAAATTTATTCGGTGGTGTGGGGTAGTTTCAACATTTCCCTTACATCCAAAATCCTGGCCAGAACCATCCAGGGGGTTTGTTGCAACTCTTCTTGTGCATCTAAGACCACCTCCCTCTTAAACATTCCAATCTTATTATTCACATCACAGGTGAAAATTTTAAAAATTCTATTCAAAGATATTCTATTATTCTATTATAAGATATGAATTACGATCATGTGATGTGTGTGTGTGTACTGTGATGCTGATAAAGACAGTAAATGATTATTTCAGTGTTCACTGAAACCCATTAATTATTAAATTGTGCATTCAGATGACATGTATACATTCAGTGTATCAAATAACATAATAATCAAACAGATAACAACAGTTTGGCATATGAGACAACTGTACTTTCTAATCAGCTTTTTTTGATGTTATAAGAACCATACTAAAATGCATCCAATTCAAAACCTTTAGTACTTTGTCAGGAGCAGTATCCCACAATAGTGATTTACATTATAAACATTTGGGCAATAGTTATTATTTATCATATACTACCATATTAATCATTGTTTGGTACTGAATATGCTCATAGCTATTTAACTAGTGTGATTTGGTCTCTCTGAGTTTCAATTAGTAACTATGTGATTTCATAGGTCTCTTTTGTGTAGTTCATATATAACATTCACAATCAGAACTAATATTATTCATTGTGTTTTAATTAATAAGGGAAATTTTTTTACATGAACTTTTTACTCAATGAATCTCCTGATTGGGAGCTTTGTAGAACATTAATTGTTGACCCTGTAACATGCATTGGTGTTATATTTTCGTTGTCTGATACTTATCAATTATCTTCATATGCTTTACACATTGACTATAACATGTTCAAATCAACAATAGTTTACAGAAACTCTGGGTGCACTTTGACATCATGCCCATGGCCCAACAGACATGACCACTTTTCTCAACAGCATACTTTGCTAAAAGTTCAATTTTGCAATGTTTCAATATCTAGTTTCAAATAGTCATTATAGTCTGATATACAGGTATTGACTTTCAAGCCACAGCAGCAATAAACTTCAATTTCTTTTGTATAAAATCTAGTTAATATGCTCTCTGACAAATGTAAAATGTTCTCCACTTGTTTAATTGCTTATTCTGCTACATTACCAGCTCAAGTTCGTTATTAAAATTTACTTATCTTACAGGTGTGTCAAATGCTGAGATTTATGTATGACCGGAAGTGCTGCAACTGTTACATCTTAGGAACAGGCCCATAAAAAACACTTCAATACTATGCCAGAATGGGTGCTAGGAAGTGAACAAGAAAAATCATCAGTGGTAATTCTGCTGCCTGAAGTCTCAGCAGATAATGAACAGGTTTTCTGATGTTCAGATGGACAATGAAATTTATTCTTTCAAACATTGTGTCAGTAGGATATAGATATAAAAAAACAACAGAAATTTACAGTACCTTAAACAAATATGTTGCCATTGAGCAGCTATATGTAATAGGAATAATGCACAGAATAACAGAAATCGGATTGAAGCTCCATATAATACATCATAGACTTCTGTTGTCAAACCACATCACAGCTCTTCCAATCAACTTGATTGATCTTTTGTTTCTGATTGGTTGGAAAGAATGAACTGACAACACTGATAAATTATGTAACTAGTCTGACTGTAAATATTTTTGCATGTGATCATCACTGTTTTCCTTCTTAGTTATTTAGGAATTTCATGAACAAAGCATAGATTACAAGTGTGTATAACTTTTACACACATAAAAATGAATGAGTGAAAGATGCAGTCAAAATATTTTGTACATATGTAGAGTTGACTTCAATTCATTTTTAGCTGTGTTTCTCTGTCACTCTAATAACCCGTCATTTTCTTCGTTATCATCCAGTGTCAGCAGTTGCTCCATTTCTGCTTACCTTGTTATCAGTTTCATGTGCATTTTTCTAATATACCTCTCACGTAAGACGAGCAATTTTGAATGAATGATCATGTGATACTGGGCAATAATCTAAAGAAGTGAACTAAGAGTCGCCCTCATGTACCTTATTGAAGTTCTTATAGCACTTGTCCTAAATTAGAAATCTTCATTGGTAATACCAGTTAATTCTCTTCCTTTTTGCTGGATAATAATTTTTATAAACAGATGCATTTTCATTTTCATTATTTATTAAACAAGTAAGAGTTTGTACTATCAATGTCTGTAAATGTGAAAAAAAAAACAGATATTCTCACCAGTGTTTGCTGCAGTACACCATTATGGATTGGAAAAAGCTTATAAACATTGTTTTACCTTACCACTCAGTTCGTAAATTGTAATGCATCTAACTGTACCTTCTATTTTTATTTCTCTAAAAAGTTTTCCACATATTAAGTAAAGTTCCTCACTTTGCCATCACAACTTGCATCACCTAATTAAATGTTGTTATTAATAGGCTTTCTGACTTTCTGCCTTAATAATTTATTACAGATACCTCTATAATTTTAATTCCATTCACTTTGAGGAAAAATATCCTTGATCCTACCTTATCTGATACATTTACCAAACATGCTTTGCTGTAAAACTGAGCAAGTATGACTTTTGTGTGAGTGCAGGTTGTGCCTAGTTGTAGTGGACAATAAGACAAATTTCCTGACATTTACAAGCAGTTTTCATCATTTACAGTCTCCAAATTATGACACTGATGTTGTTCTGTTCTGATGGAAGCATATATAGGTTTTTTCTGTGACACTTGAAAGAAGCTTCTAAGAGAACTTCAATGACACCATGTATGGGACTTGATCAAATATTATCGAAATAACAGCACTGCAAACTACTGTATCACCACCAGGAAAAGAGGTTCCATCAACATCTGCCCTGTTATACTGACTGTGAGCAAACACAAAACTCAGGTATTGTTCTTGTGTTACCTAAGTGCATAAAGCCCACCAGTCTGTGTTCTGCTGTTGTAACAATCAGACAACTTGCTTGTAAATCTATTGAGACATTCACATTGTGCATTGAGCATTGTTTATGATGAATGTTGTGAAACTGCTTGAGAAGTGGTGCAGTTGTACACTGAAGAGTCTCCAGATTGTGCCAAGCAGTCAGACACTGTCTTTGTAAATGTTATAAATATAGTTACAGAAACTTGAAGTGTGGAGAGTAAAATATGACAATAGAAAAGAAGAGCAACTGATGAAAGATATTAAACTAACATTTTAAAGGATTAACACACAATGTAAATGTCACTAACTTGTAGTTCGTAAGTATGAGAGGTATCAATCAGATGAGAGTTCTGCAAACACTGCATTCCATCATATTTCATCTTCTTCAAATTTCACTACATCTACAGCTTCATGGCAGTGAGTATCTAAATTTGATTACAGCCCTCTGAATGTTATCTACAAAAAGTGCAAAGTGAGGTGGCATATCTAAACAAAATTTTGTTTAATGAAGATGCATCATTTACCAACCATACGCGAGTCTGTCTTCACAATATGCACTAATCATCTGTTGAAAATCCATGCTGACTCAATGAATGCTCTTGGTCTTTCAATATTTGGTGCATGTTTTTCAAAACCCACAACACTACTCTCTGTGTTGTTGATGGAATTCTAAATACATTCAAGTAATGTATGTTCCTAAGATATACTGCTGCTGCATTTATTGGGTGAAACCCCACTGAACATAAGACAGTCAGTGTGTTACCAACATGATGGATATCCCTCTCATTCCACTCATATGTTGACAGGCCCTCTTTAAGAGGACATTTGGAGACCATTGGAGCAGTTGTTCAGGAAATGCAAAGTGGCCTATGGACTCACCTAACTTAACACTTCTACACCTTTATCTCGTGGTGAGATTTAAGACAAGAAGTCTATTACGAAATGCTGATGACTCCCAAAGAAATGAAATGCCTTGTGATGTATTGAGTCTAGATGAAATTCGATGTGCAGTGCTGTTTCACCAGAATCACTTTATAGTGTGCAGCAATGCTCAAGGTCAAAATTTTGGGCACGTGGTATGATAGCCATGATAATACACATAAAAACCATACCCCGAGTTCTGTCCTTGCTTACATTTGGTGTAATAGGACAGAAATTCATGGAACCTCTTCCTCTGATGGTGAGACAGGTCCATGGCGCTGTTACCTTGATGCTGCTTCATCATGTCCATGGAACCTCTTCCCCTGATGGTGAGACAGGCCCATGTTGCTGTTACCTTGATGGCTGGCCACAGTGGTTGAGTGGTTCTAGGCACTTCAGTCTGGAACTGTACAACTGGTAGGGTCACAGGTTCTTATCCTGCCTTGGGCATGGATGTGTGTGATGTCCTTATGTTAGTTAGGTTAAAGTAGTTCAAAAGTTCTAGATGATTTTTGACCTCAGATGTTAAGTCCCATAGTATACAAAGTCATTTGTTATCTTGATACTGTTTGATCATGTCCCATGCATGTTACGTCAATAAAAATTACTTGTGAATATTGGGAAATACACTGTATTGTCTGCTATAACTTGAAAAAAAGTAGCATCTCAATATACTTATTCATTCTGGACATATTTGTGGTGGACTGCCTTAGCTGCCTCAATCTATCTAGAGTAAGTTCTGTTGTAGATGGTGTATAATTGCCTTAATCTAATCCATAGATAATGAATTTCAGTTGTGTGGATGAATCATATGTTACTTTTGTGCTGATAATGTAGTTGTGTGTTACACAGGAATAACAAGAAACATGTAAATCCGATACATGTATGTTATTTTTATGATAAACAAGATTCACTAACATATTTATTAGTGGTGCTCTATACCACTCATATATAGTTTCATTCTACAACACAAATCTCACAGCTTATTTGTCTGTTTTTAACTTTCTACCAATTTTTCTTGGTAGAAATACATGTATAAAGAACACAAAATATATATACCTTTGTTATTTTTATATTAAATAGCAGCAACATTAGATTACTTTTTGGAATTTGAAAGACAATATGTACCTCTAAGAAAGTCCTGTATTCTTGTCACTAATAATACTTTTTGTTTCCAACTACTTCTGTATTTTATGATTAATAAACAAATAAATTAGTATTTTTATTGTTTTTGCTTTTACTTCATAATTCAGTTAGTAGCTGGGATATGGAACAAGTCAGGATATATATTCCCAAACGATACAATGTGCTTCATTTAGTGTGTGGCCATTAATGTCTACTTATGGCACAAGCAGATCATTATCGTTCACTTTAAACTGTGCTTGTGAGACTGACACCTAAACCGTTAGCTGTGAACAACTTGTAGGCCTGTTCAGCTAGTATCTGATCTGTGTCTGCTGAGTTTGAGTTTGGATTCATGCTTGTGTTATCATCAAACATTGTAGCTTCTGCACTGCACTTCAGAGTCACTGAAAGATCATTTCTGTACGTTAGGAACAAGAGCGAGCCCAGTACTGATCCTTGCAGCGCCTCAAGCACTATGTTCTCACATTCTGACATTACTTTCAAGCCTATGTGGCACAATTGATAGGCATACAAGAGGCACTGTCCACTACATTTATGCAAGGCTTCATCAAATCTTCACTGTCATCTCCATTTTGTTACCAATCAGACCTTACTTTCTGAGTAGCCCCATACAGGAGCAGAAAAGGAAATTAGTACACCTGGAAAGACGACATTGAATCTTGTCTGATTATGGCATATGCTACCTGGGAGATAGTAGATGTACTGATAATGAATTCAACATCATCCACCCACAGATAGTGTAGTGGCATAGCTACCAGAGTGCCATCTGTGTCTACTCTTTAATAGGGAATGCTCACAGCCAGAAGGCTCAGCGTGGCCCATGTGTGAAGCAATCATGCAAACATGTCATGGAGATGAACTCATGATACTTTCAGCCAATTGCACAAGTTTGAAAGGGGTCAAACTGTGACCTTCCGAGTGATAAGATGGTCCTTTCAAAGAATTTCCACACAATTCGGACATGCTGTGTTTGATGTGCAATGATGCTGGTACCAGTGGCACATGAATGTTATCAAACCCAAGATAATAATCTGGATGCCTTTGCAGCACAGATGCCCAGCAGGATCGTTGTGTTGTGAGGGCAGCAATGGCACATTGTGCAGTTATCACAGCACAGATAAGAGGGCTTGTCAGCCCAGACATGTTGACACAAACTGTTGCGAACTGGTTATTGGCAGTGGAACTATGGGATCACACACCTCTAGCCCTTAATTGATTCATGACACAGCATCGACATGCACAGCTCAACTGGTACTACCAGAGGATCACTCGAATATGGCGTGACATGCTGTGGTATTCAGTGATGAAAGTAGAGAGGACTGTAATAGGAGCCACAGGGAAATGTTCCCCCCCCCCTCCCCATGAACCAAGGACCTTGCCATTGGTGGGGAGGCTTGCGTGCATCAGCAATACAGATAGCTGCACCATAAGTGCAACCACAATGGAGGGGTATCTGTTGAGAGGCCAGACTAGCATGTGGTTCCTGAAGAGGGGCAGCAGCCTTTTCAGTAGTTACAGGGGCAACAGTCTGGATGATTGACTGATCTGGCCTTGTAACATTAATCAAAACGGCCTTGCTGTGCTGGTACTGCGAACGGCTGAAAGCAAGGGGAAACTACAGCCATAATTTTTCTCAAGGGCATGCAGCTTTACTGTATGATTAAATGATGATGGCATCCTCTTGGGTAAATTATTCTGGAGGTAAAATAGTCCCCCATTCAGATCTCCGGGCGGGGACTACTCAAGAGGACGTCATTATCAGGAGAAAGAAAACTGGCGTTCTACGGATTGGAGTGTGGAATGTCAGATCCCTTAATCGGGCAGGTAGGTTAAAAAATTTAAAAAGGGAAATGGATAGGTTAAAATTAGATATAGTGGGAATTAGTGAAGTTCGGTGGCAGGAGGAACAAAACTTTTGGTCAGGTGAATACAGGGTTATAAATACCAAATGAAATAGGGGTAATGCAGAAGTAGGTTTAATATTGAATAAAAAAATACGAGTGCGGGTAAGCTACTACAAACAGCATAGTGAATGCATTATTGTGGCTAAGATAGACACAAAGCCCACGTCTACTACAGTATAAGTTTATATGCCAACTAGCTCTGCAGATGATGAAGAACTTGATGAAATGTATGATGAGATAAAAGGAATTATTCAGGTAGTGAAGGGAGACGAAAATTTAATAGTCATGGCTGACTGTTATTCGTCAGTAGGAAAAGGGAGAGAAGGAAACATAGTAAGTGAATATGGATTGGGGGAAGAAATAAAAGAGGAAGCCGTCTGGTAGAATTTTGTTCAGAGCATAACTTCATCATAGCTAATACTTGGTTCAAGAATCCTAAAAGAAGGTTGCATACATGGAAGATTCCTGGAGATACTAAAAGGTATCAGATAGATTATATAATAGTAATACAGAGATTTAGGAATCAGGTTTTAAATTGTAAGACATTTCCAGGGGCAGATGTGGACTCTGACCACAATCTATTGGTTATGAACTGTAGATTAAAACTGTAGAAACTACAAAAAGGTGCTGATTTATGGAGATGGGACCTGGATAAACTGAAAGAACCAGAGGTTGTAGAGAGTTTCAGGGAGAGCATTAGGGAACAACTGACAGGAATGGGGGAAAGAAATACAGTAGAAGAAGAATGGGTAGCTCTGAGGGATGAAGTTGTGAAGGCAGCAGACGATCAAGTAGGTAAAAAGACGAGGGCTAATAGAAATCCTTGGCTAACAGAAGAAATATTAAATTTAATTGATGAAAGGAGAAAATATAAAAATGCAGTAAATGAAGCAGGCAAAAAGGAATACAAATGTCTCAAAAATGAGATCGACAGGTAGTGCAAAATGGCTAAGCAGGGATGGCTAGAGGGCAAATGTAAGGATGTAGAGGCTTATATCACTAGGGGCAAGATATATACTGCCTACAGGAAAATTAAAGAGACCTTTGGAGAGAAGAGAACCACTTGTATGAATATCAAGAGCTCCGATGGAAAACCAGTTTAAGCAAACAAGGGAAGGCGCAAAGGTGGAAGGAGTATATAGAAGGTTTATACAAGGACGATGTACTTGAGGATAATATTATGGAAATGGAAGTGGCTGTAGATTAAGACGAAATGGGAGATAAGATACTGCGTGAAGAGTTTGACAGAGCACTGAAAGACCTGAGTTGAAACAAGGCCCCGGGAGTCGACAACATTCCATTAGAACTACTGACAGCTTTGGGAGAGCCAGTCATGACAAAACTCTACCATATGGTGAGCAAGATGTATGAGACAGGCGAAATACCCTCAGACTTCAAGAAGAATATAATAATTCCAATCCCAAAAAAGCAGGTGTTGACAGATGTGAAAATTACTGAACTATCAGTTTAATAATTCACAGCTGCAAAATACTAACGCAAATTCTTTACAGATGAATGGAAAAGCTGGTAGAAGTGGACCTCGGGGAAGATCAGTTTGGATTCCGTAGGAATGTTGGAATACGTGAGGCAATACTAACCTTACGACTTATCTTAGAAGAAAGATTAAGAAAAGGCAAACCTATGTTTGTAGCATTTGTAGACTTAGAGAAAACTTTTGGTAATGTTAACTGGAATATCCTCTTTCAAATTCTGAAGGTGGCAGGGGTAAAATACAGGGAGCATAAGGCTATTTACAATTTGTACAGAAACCAGATGGCAGATACAAGAGTCGAGGGGCATGAAAGGGAAGCAGTGGATGGGAAGCGAGTGGGACAGGGTTGTAGCCTCTCCCCAATGTTATTCAATCTGTATATTGAGCAAGCAGTAAAGGAAACAAAAGAGAATTCAGAGTAGGTATTAAAATTCATGGAGAAGAAATAAAAACTTTGAGGTTCGCTGATGACATTGTAATTCTGTCATAGCAAAGGACTTGGAAGATCATATAAGATGAACGTAAACAAAAGCAAAATGAGGATAATGGAATGTAGACAAATTAAATCAAGTGATGCTGAGGGAATTAGATTAGGAAATGAGACACTTAAAGTAGGGAAGGAGTTTTGCTATTTAGGGAGTAAAATAACTGATGGTGGTCGAAGTAGAGAGGATATAAAATTTAGACTGGCAATGGCAAGGAAATCGTTTCTGAAGATGAGAAATTTGTTAACATCGAGTATAGATTTAAGTGTAAGGGAGTCGTTTCTGAAAGTTTTTGTATGGAGTGTAGCCATGTATAGAAGTTAAACATGGGCGATAAATAGTTTGGACAAGAAGAGAATAGAAGCTTTCGAAATGTGGTGCTACAGAAGAATGCTGAAGATTAGTTGGGTAGATCACATAATTAATGAGGAGGTATTGAATAGAATTGGGGAGAAGAGGAGTTTGTGGCACAATTTGACAAAAAGAAGGTACCGGTTGGTAGGACATGTTTTGAGGCATCAAGGGATCACATATTTAGCATTGGAGGGCAGTGTGGAGGGTAAAAATTGTAGAGGGAGACCAAGAGATGAATACACTAAGAAGATTCAGAAGGATGTAGGTTGCAGTAAGTACTGGGAGATGAAGTAACTTGCACAGGATAGAGTAGCATGTAAGGCTGCATCAAACCAGTCTCAGGACTAAAGACACAACAACAACAGTGAAATGTTGACTCATACCATATTTTGACATGGACAGCACCATGAACCACTAACTAACATACAGAAGCTTGTAAGTTTGAGTGAGCTACAACTGAAAACATGCTCAAGTGAGACCTTGAAGTTTTTGTTCTATACTTACATAATATTGACAGCTAAGGAAATGTCTGCACATGATAGAGTGCTAGGGGAGAACCACATTACTGGCAGCTATAGTGGAATAGTCTGATATAGCCTTCATGTAATCAACACCTAAGTATTGTATGCATTATTTCAGACAAGCTTAATGGTACCTCTTTACCAAAGCAAACAAAATACTATTCAGAAAGTAAACAAATGTTTATATTTGGTGAAAAATAAACATTTTGTTTTGAACTAAAATTAAAAAACTGTAAGTAAATCATTCAAACATCATGCACAGGAAAAACAGCTCTTCTTTTCTAATATTAAGATTTCTCAATTTAAAACAAAATATTCTCTAATTATCTCTAATCATGCAGCAGTTCAAAACAGAATTTAGAATTTATTGGACATTCGTTGAATCCATATGCATGACCTGACCAGTGTAATTTCTGCAACTCTTCATTATGACTTTATTTTAGTTCCCACTTTTTCTGAATAAATAATTTCTAATGGAAACTGTCTCTCACATTTCTTAGAATTTCCACTGAGGGAAATAGTTCCCATATCATTTTTTATTCTACATTCATATAACACCATTTTACTCCCTGAGTATTCTTTGTACAGTTAATGTGAATTGAAAAGTAGCATTTCTCAAATAAAGGAAAATCCAGGTTGATCACAACCTTATAATCCTACCTGCTGACAAAGGCTCCACTACTGTTGTTTTGAACAGCAAGGATTACTTGGAAGATGGACTCCACCAGCTGTCAGATTTATCCACCTACAAATCCTGCCACAGTGACCCCATTTCAGATACCCAGCAAGAGCTCCAGCCTCTACTCAAATCCTTACGCCCATGCCAGAACTTCTCCACAGACTCCATCTTTCTCCTGACCCCTACCATTTCCCACACTTCTACCTTCTACAGGTCTTCCCCCTCCCCTCCCCAAAGACAATCTCTGGTGTTGTAGACCAACACCTACAGCCTATTACCAGCAGCCTATCCTCCTGCATAAAAGATATCAATCATTTCCTCCACCAACTCTGCATGGATCCTATCACATTACCACAGCACCTTGCTCGTCACTGCTGATGCACCTCCCTTTATAATAACAGCCCCAATGCCCAAGGCCTTACCGCTATTGAACACTACCTTTCTCAACACATGATGAATTGCAAACCATCCACTTCCTTCCTAGTTGTCATGACCAACTATATCCTCACCCACAATTACTTCTCCTTTGTAGGCGTTATGTACAAACAAATCTGGAGTATGTCTATGGGCAACTGCATGTCACCATCCTATGCTAACCTTTTCATGGGCCATCTAGAGGAATATTTCCTAAACACCCAGAATCCCAAACTCCCCATCTTCATCATCTGGATCCAGGGAAAGGGAAGCCCATCTACATTCCTCCAGAACCTTGACACTTTCTCCCCCATTCACTTCCCCTGGTCCTAGTCAATCCATCAAGCAACTTTCCTCAATGTTGATGTCCACCTCAAAGATGGCTATATCAGTGCCTCTATCTCTATCAAACCTACCACCCATTCAATACCAAGAAGTTCCTTCCATACAGCCTAGCCAGCAATGGCCATTGCATCTGTGGAGATGAGTGGTATCTCTTGAAATATGCCAAGAGTCTCAATGAGGCCTTAACAGATCATAACTACCCTCCCAACCTTCTACAAAAACTGGTCCTCTGTGCCTTATCTTTCCAGTCACTCAATACCTCCCAAAGCTCCACCATCCAGCTACAAAGCAACATTAGCCTTGTGACTAAGTACCAATTCAATTACATTCTCCACCAGGGTTTCAACTACCTCACATCGTGCACTTAAATGAGAAATGTCCTGCCCACTATCCTTCCATCTCCTCCCACAATGGTATTCTGCCACTCATCAAACCTACTCAATATCCTTGTTCATCCCTACACAACTCCTGCTCCCAACCCCTTGCCTCATGGCTCATATCCCTGTAATAGACAGAGATGCAAGACCTGTCCCACACATCCTCCCACCACCACCTACTCCAGTACTGTCACCTATCCCATAAAAGGCAGGGCTATCTGTAAAACCAGTCATGTGATTACAAGCTAGGTTGCAAACACTGTGCTGCATTCTACATGGACATGACAACCAAGAACCTGTCTGTCTGCACAAATGGCCACCAACAATCTGTGGCCAAGAAAAAACTAGACAACCCTATTGTTGAGCATGTTGCTGAACATGACATCCTTCATTTCAATGACTGCTTTACAGCCTGTGCCATTTGGAGCCTTCCCACCAACACCAGCTTTCCGAATTGCACACATAGAAACTCTCCCTGCAATACATCCAACATTCCTGTAACCCTCGTGGAATCAACCTTCATTAGTCATTGTCCTTACCCATCTAGCCCCCTCCCTGTTTCTATTCGAGCAGTACATAGCCCTCTATTCTACCAACACACCCAGTACCCAGTCTTTTTACTTCTCTCCTATTCCTCTAACCCTCACTCCACCCCTGCCCTCTATCTAACCTCCCGACTGCACCTAACTGCTCCACTCTCCACTTTGTCCCTGCACACTCCCAGCAGCACTACCATGCTATCCCTCCCCATTCCTGTTCCAGCCTCCTCCTTACCACCACCTGATTGCCTCTCCCATAATGCACTGCTGCTAGCAGTCTGGCTCCAGCTGCCAGAGATTGTGCTCATTTGTGTGTGTGTGTGTGTGTGTGTGTGTATGTTTGTGTGTGCGTGCGTGCATGTGTATGTGTGTGTGCACGCACCCGCCAGTGTGTGTGCTTTGTCTATTTCTGAAAAATGCCTTGTTGGCCACAATCTAATTGTCTGACAATCTTTTTCTTGTGCCTTTCTGTGACTTGGCATCTCAGCTATATGGAAAGGAGCATTTCTGTTACATGGAAGAATAGTTTTCTTAAGCCAGTAGATAGCCTTACATTCACATGAATAATAAGAAAGCATCTGATCTTGCCTATCAATGTGAGGCATATTTGCATTTTATTTGAAAATTGGTGGCAGTTTTGAGGTCTTTTGCTGGTGTTAGTTCTGTGGAAATATAGTATCTCATCCCCTATTTTTTATCATTATGCTTTGGGAGCACAGAACAATTGTATTTCCTTCTCTCAGTTTGGCAGATGCTTCTTTAAGGATGCTCCTCCTATTTAAGCTTAGTGTTTTTTTTATAAGGAAAAGGGTTTTAGATAATGTATGGCTTTCTTAATAAGTAGGACTGTCCATGTAAATGTGTGAGATTGCCAACATAAGGCTACTTAAAAATGTGTGATAAGCTTTCCAGCATGACTTTTCCAATTATACTGTCAAACGTCCCCTTATGCACACATCAATTATTTGCAAAAACGTCCAGATTCTTCAACATGTATATTCCAATACCATATTTACACATTTTATTTGATATGTATCATATAAATGATCATCTCCATCTCAACAAAATCATCGATTCATTTAACAGTATCTCTCCATGAGTAATACACTTGACATAATTTGCTGTTAAAATAATTTGGTATAGACCCTAATTAGTATTGCACTATCAGTTCTTTGGGTGTCTTGGCTCTGGAATTTTTTTAGCAAAGTATAATGAGTGTAACGTGATTATAAAGCCATATCTGCACACTTTCATCACTACTACTATCTTTTGAAACTAGAGCTCTTACTTGCAGTAGTCTTGTTATCAGATGGATATCACATTACCTGTATGTAGTGTAACTTTCAAAATTACAAGCCTACTTACTAATCCTAGGTCTATCCTTTGTATTTCCAGTCAAATATATATTCACAGCTTTATCATTCTTTTAACCAACTACAGATTGAAATATGAAATCTGGAAGTATTAAACCTGAGTATTAAACCTAAGTAAATCAATTGGTGTATTACTAGTAGGATGAACATCCTTGTTTTGTAAATGGATGATACTGAATTGCAAGTGATTCTTTATCAGAATTGGTTTTGTTACACTCACTACCCTTATCTTTCCATTCTTCAGCATCGCAAAAAATATTTGAAAGTTCTGTTACACACTATCAGCACTGTGGCAAGTTTCTGTGTGTTTTAGATTCTAGCCATTCTCTTCCAATTAGTTATCTTTCAACTTATAATCAATACTTTCTAATATGTTCAGTAATTGATCATCAGCAAATTTTTCATTCTTCCTATTCTTTTTAGTGTAAGAATGTCCCAGTGTTAATTAATTAGCTGCCACTTCCAAGAATGTACATCAGAAACAATTGTGTACAAGAAAATAACTGCAGCCAAGAAAATCTGTTCTCCAACATTTTGTTGCCTGTGCACACTCCTATTCTACAGCTGCAAAATTAAGACCCAATCATGCCTCTTTGAATGTGTACATTTATCTCAGCCACAATACCTGTTAATATATTAAAAACAAAGATTCCAAGACTTACAAAGCAGGAAAGCGCCGGTAGATAGGCACAATGAATAAAACACACAAACACACACACAGAATTTCGAGCTTTCACAACCAGCGGCTGCTTCATCAGGAAAGAGGGAAGGAAAAGGAAAGATGAAAGGATGTGGGTTTTAAGGGAGAGGGTAAGGAGTCATTCCAACCCCGGGAGCAGAAAGACTTACCTTAGGGGGAAAAAAGGATAGGTATATACTCGCGCACACACACACACACACACACACACACACACACACACACACACACACACACACACATATCCATCCGCACATACACAGACACAAGCAGACATATTTAAAGGCAAAGAGTAAGGGCAGAGATGTAAGTCAAGGCGGAGGAGTGGAGACAAAGATGATGTTGAATGACAGGTGAGGTATGAGTGGCGGCAACTTGAAATTAGCGGAGATTGAGGCCTGGTGGATAACGAGAAGAGAGGATATATTGAAGGGCAAGTTCCCATCTCCGGAGTTAAGATAGGTTGGTGTTGGTGGGAAGTATCCAGATAACTCGGACAGTGTAACACTGTGCCAAGATGTGCTGGCCGTGCACCAAGGCATGTTTAGCCACAGGGTGATCCTCATTACCAACAAACACTGTCTGCCCCGAAATGAGATCCATCCTTCATGAAATCCTCCCCACTCCACCAAGAGTGTCTTTCCGCCGTCCACCTAACCTTCGTAACCTCTTGGTTCATCCCTATGAAATCCCCAAACCACCTTCCTTACCCTCTGGCTCCTACCCTTGCAACGGCCCCGGTGTAAAACCCGTCCTATGCACCCTCCCACCACCACCTACTCCAGTCCTGTAACCTGGAAGGTGTACACGATCAAAGGCAGAGCCACGTGTGAAAGCACCCACGTGATTTACCAACTGACCTGCCTACACTGTGACGCTTTCTATGTGGGAATGACCAGCAACAAACTGTCCATTCACATGAATTGGCACAGGCAGACAGTGTTTGTTGGTAATGAGAATCACCCTGTGGCTAAACATGCCTTGGTGCACGGCCAGCACATCTTGGCACAGTGTTACACCGTCCGAGATATCTGGATACATCCCACCAACACCAACCTATCTGAACTCCAGAGATGGGAACTTGGCCTTTAATTTATCCTCTCTTCTCGTTATTCACCAGGCCTCAATCTCTGCTAATTTCAAGTTTCCGCCACTCATACCTCACCTGTCATTCAACATCGTCTTTGCCTCCACACTTCCGCCTTGACTTACATCTTTGCCCATACTCTTTGCCTTTAAATATGTCTGCTTGTGTCTGTGTATGTATGGATGGATATGTGTGTGTGTGTGTGTGTGTGTGTGTGTGTGTGTGTGTGTGTGTGTGTGAGTGTGTGTGTGTGTGCGCGAGTATATACCTATCCTTTTTTCCCCCTAAGGTAAGTCTTTCCGCTCCCGGGATTGGAATGACTCCTTACCCTCTCCCTTAAAACCCACATCCTATCATCTTTCCTTTTCCTTCCCTCTTTCCTGACGAAGCAGCGGCTCGTTGTGAAAGCTCGAAATTCTGTGTGTGTGTTTGTGTGTTTTATTCATTGTGCCTATGTACTGGTGCTTTCCCGCTTGGTAAGTCTAGGAATCTTTGTTTTTAATATATTTTTCCCATGTGGAAGTTTCTTTCTATTTTATTTACAATACCTGTTAATGTGTTTGAGGTTGTCCTATCATGCTTTTTAACCACCTGATGAATTTTACAATCTCATTAGTTGTCTTTTGGTGGTGCATGCAGTGTCTGAACAAGCAAGACTAACACAACCATATCTGATTGTTTTTTAGGGGTGAAATATTTTTTGCCATAAGTAGGAAGTAATCCTTGAATTATGTGGCCAATGATTTAAGTATCACTTTTGGTAGAGCTATTTTCTTAGGGCTCACTTTCATTTGGGACACAGTTTTTAGTTTGTTCCTTGTTAATGATGCTTCAAATAGTTTTGTCTTATTGTTGTAGCACTTTATGATTTGAGCGTAGAACATGTGTTTCACTTTTCTTAATAATGAACTTGAGGGTTTTACAATGCTGGAGTAAGGAAGTTTCAACATTTTACTACAGATTGGCCTCCTGTTTTGCACTCAGGCATTGCTGAAAGTTAAAACTGGTTCACTGAATTAAGTTAATAAACAACAAATCCTTCCATCAATATAATCAAAACATTGCATCACAAGGAAAGAATACAGTTCTGTTAGTCTAGATAATTAGATTGCAATAACTGTTTGGTTTTGTGGTGTGCCCTTCTCATCCTGGAATCTGAGCAACTTGCTACGCCTTTCCAACCTGCAGTGGCTAAGCCTACTTTCCTCCCTGAAGAATAGACATGAGAAGTTCAGAAAGCTAGAAATAGTCCTGTCTTCTCTCTCTGTATTGATAGTGCTTAGAATTTTGTCTAAAGAAGGGAAGTATTGGCCAGTGACACTGCCTCACTGTAATTTAACATTGGTATTACTTTCTCATCAACCATATATGGGAGTCATCTTGAAAGTTTCAAAGTATGGTTTGTTGGGTTCCAGTATTTCTCTTCTGACATACTGCCTGACAAAACGTGGAGCACCGAGATTGAGAAGCAGGAAACGAAATGAGACTTGTGAAAAAATCTTCTCGAACTTCCATGGGGGTAGCTGCATAAAAAATCCGTGACGTTTTGATGAGTGTCATTCTCATCATCTTCTGGGGAAGCATCGATGGGCTGTGGCCTTCCTCTATATATAGCTGGTTGGTGGCAAGCGGTGGCTGTGCCTCCCCACCACTCCTACCAGCGCTGGGTCAGTGGTGTTGGGGGGGGGAGAAGCATCGTGGGGCCGGGTGACACCAGCTGCTTGCTGCATTAGTCTAACTTCGAATCACGGAACGTTAGCAGCTGAGCACAGTCCCAGTGTATAGCTGCTATTGCAGGGTTCCATTCCAAACTTAAATGGTAGCCCTTATCCCTGTTGACGAGATTGTCATGTAATCTTATTTTGACCGATTCCTTGATGACGCTCTCCCAGAAGCCACTGGCTCAGCAATGCATTTTTGTTTCTTCTAATTGGAAGCTGTGTCCCTCATCAAGGCTGTGTTCTGCCAAGGCCGATTTGCCCTTGTACCCCCGCCTTAAGCATCTAATGTGTTCCTGACAGCACTGCGAGACGCAGCGTTGTGTTTGACCAATGTACTGGAGCCCACACTTGCATGGTATACTGGGAATCGTCTAATGTGTGCTGTGCTGTAACCATTCTGATGAAACACATCCTTAAAGTGCTGCAGCTCATCTGAAAGGCTATCTTTGTCACAGATGGCTCTTGCTCTGTGAACCAGCATTGTTAGAATGGTGTTTTGGTGTGCTGGGGGATGGCAGCTGGAAGCATCGAGATATAGGTCCATGTGGGTCTTCTTTGTGTATACTGCATGTCCTATCATGCCATCAGCTTTTCTCCTTATAAGAATACATAAAAATAAAAGACATCCATCTTGTTCCAACTCCATTGTGAACTGTATGTTTCTGTGAATGCTGTTCAGGTGTTCATGGAATTCATTCAGGGCTTCTCTTCCATATTCCCACACAATGAATGTGTCATCAACGTAATGGAAGAAGTGTTTAGGTTTGAGCTGTGCCGTTTCTAGTGCCAACTCCATATAGAGATTGGCAATCCCTGGAGCAAGTGGTGAACCCATGGCTACCTCATCAACCTGTTCATAAGATTCCTGGCATTTTGAGATGGTATGTGATGTTATTTTTGGTGATTCCAGAATCAAGTTGAATTTACAAGGAACTTGGCAGTATGAGCCTATTTTTATATAACATTGCACTCTCTCTAGCCTGGATGCATGCACTGATTCCATTGGGAGGGGTGTCATAAAGCCTTTGTATTGTGTGCTGAGTTAAGCTGCCCTACAGCTGTTCAACTGGTCTTGATATCCTAGATACTGGCACGGAGATGTAATTGACATCCAAGGTTGCCCCACAAATTTTCTATTGGGAATAGATCTGGGTGTCATGAGGGCTACATCAGTACCTAAGCATCATGCAGACAGTTTATAAAGAGACATGTCATGTGGACAACTGTTATCCTGCTGAAAATTGGCACAACACCACTGTTGCTGAAGAGGTAACACATTAGGACACAGGATGTTGGATGAGAGGTAACTTAATCAGTAGCACCTAAATCATACTTGATGAATCCACACACTATGATGCTAGGAGTAACACAAGAGTGGCTCTCCAAACCATTGGAAGAATTCCATCTCTCCCCAGATTGCTGCCAGATTCACTGACAGTGCCCATCCAGACTAGTGCAGAACCACAGTTCGTTAGTGAATGCAATGTGACAACATTCATCAGCAGTCCATGCTTCCAAGTCATGACATCACTCCAGAAGCAGCTGTTTATGTTTTGGTACTAACTATGGCTTACATATGGGATGGCAACTCCCTAATCCGCCTGCTGCTAGTCTCTGATCAATGGTGTGGGATGGCAAAAAATGTTTCTGGAAGTCAGTCAGTCATTCTCAAATGGCAGGCACAGACATGAAGGGTTACAATATCGTGGTCCTCCCTCGTCATGGTCAGATGTGGTTGAGCGGAACATTGATGACACCTACGCCTGACATCACATTCCCATGCAGTTCAACACTGGGCCTCACAAATTGGGATACTTGACAATTTAGCAAGCTACACAAATTGAGTCCCACAACACTGCTTCTTTCAAACTCCATCATGTAGCAATCGCTCTGTCTGACACAAGTATGCAGCAGCTCTGAGTCCTTCAAAGGGAGCACCCACTGACACTATTCATTCCTCTTACATCCTCTACCAGCCTTAGTAACAACACTAAACATGAACCACACTAATGCACTCAGGTAGCTATTCAACCTTTCACAGAGAATTGCAGTTGTAATCATTAACATACCTGCTGACTGTATGTATATATATAACTGAAGTTATGGATATGTGTGTGTGTGTTTGTGTGTGTGAGCGCGAGTATATACCTATCCTTTTCTCCCCCTGAGGTAAGTCTTTCCACTCCTGGGATTATAATAACTCCTCTCCCTTAAGACCCACATCCTTTCGTCTTTCCCTCTCCTTCCCTCTTTCCTGAAGAAACAACCGTTGGTTGCGAAAGCTAGAAATTTTGTGTGTGTGTTTTTGTGTTATTTTATTGTGCTTGTCTACAGGCGCTTTCCCGCTTGGTAAGTCTTGGAATCTTTGTTTTTAATTTTTTTTCCATGTGGAAGTTTCTTTCTATTTTATTTCTAAGTGAAGTTACATTGACATTTGATCATCTTTTTTGAGTGCTTCACTTTCTTTGTCAGGCAGTGCGTACATGGTATTTTTAGAAGTCTACTTAACACTAGAAACAATGATATTTGGACATACCTAGAACTGCGGCTGGGTCACTGATGACCCGCGATCTTTTCATTTATTTCCCCTATGTCAGTGGGTTATTGTTACTGCCAATGAATCTATTGTTAGAAGCACTAGGAAATTTACAAAAGAATTAACAAAAATAAACTAGGCTTACACAAATTATAATTTTACATTTTAAATCTTACATGTATTTGCCGAGTGTTTTTACTGGCTACCATTACATAATGAACACAAATAATAATATTTTGACGTACATTTGCTGCACACAGTTTTCTTGCACGTGTGACACTTTACAAATGATTTGTTTCCTTCACAGTTAGACTTTACAAGGCAACATGTTCGCTATTCTTGTCTGCCAGGAGTGATGCTAGTCTTTCTAGTCACTGTGTACTTCTCAGCAAGCTCCTCCCCCAGCTGCAGGATGATATCCCTGCATTTCAATTTTTTATCATTTAGAGAATTGAACAATACCCACGCATATATCCCACCCAAATCCAGCAAGTTGTAAAATGTGTGAAAAGGCCAATGTCTCAGTGGTGCTTTGACAGATTATTTGTGAGCCATATGCTCGAACATGCCCACTCCATATTGAGAGCAGTTATAAAACGTAACTGTATCTGGCTTCTTTTTTATACCATCCTCAATGGTTACATAAGAATGCATAGTGTTCACAATCAGGACATTCTTTTTGCTCTTACCCTGATAAACAGTCAGTGTGATATAATCATTTATCAACAATACTGTGCTGTATAACTGTTCTCTTGCCTTCTTGATACAGGCGTATTTCCCTGCAAAATCAATTTATTGTGCCCATAAGACTCATATAAATAGCTTTCAGTGTCTCAGAGAGCGCTAAGGAGATGGAAAAATTGTCACAGGTGACATTTATTCCTTTGTTGACGTAAGGTTGCATCAATTTCTTTTACAACAAAGTCACCAAAACACTCATCACTCCACCTAGTGTCATCCTTTCCTAGATAAGGTATAGCATTCACAATATATTTTGAGTCTTTATCTACTGCCATCCAATACTTTTGCCCATATTTTTCCAGCTTTGAGGCCATAAACTGTGTCAATCTGCAACGGCACTTTGAAGGAAAAAGCTATTCGTCGATTGTTATATATGGTCCCAGTATGCGGCTAGACTGTGCATTCGCAATGAACTCATTCAAGATTTCTGATACCAAAGCAAACTTGTCTTGTTTTAGTCGTTCTGATCTTGTGGATCCAACGTCAAATCTGAGATAACACATTATCTCTCTGAATCTGTCATGAGCCATTGTTGATTTCACGAAATTATTTGCCCACTTCACTGACCACAGTGTGTCTAGTTCTAAGCTCTTAGCTCCAATGTTGCAGATGGGACTGTACAAAGCAAACAGATCAACACTTAACATTTTGGAGATAGTGATACCATTAAGTGATGTTATGTATACATTTTCCACAAAATATCAGTGTAGAAACTGGTTTATTTCAAAACATTGATTACTTCAAATTTGTTACTGAGAAACATCAAAGCAAATTCTGTCATCGAAATCAAGCAAACTGATAAATTTCAGTAATAAATTTAATTATGTATTACTTTAACAATGTTGAAATTAACTGTTGAGACTGTTGTAAAATATAAATACAAGTATGGTGGAGTCCATGAGGAATCAAAATTCCAATAATATAGGAAATTATGGGAAAGAGAGAAGGAGGAAATTAAGGAAATTATCATCTGGGAAGAGATGCTAGAAGAGAATCACAGTGGAATGAGAGAAATAGGAACTGAAGTGGAGTACATGAAAAGAGGAACAAATCACAGAAATAAAATAACAGAACATTTAACAACAGTAGATATGAGAATAGGGGTAATGGTCAGGTAAATTAGGGGCTGTCCCTCTGGCAGCCTGTCAATTTGGGGCAAAAAAAAGTAGACAGAAAAGATTATGGAAGGATGAGAAACTTTTTGGAGCATACAGGCAGCAAGACAGAGACTGATATGAAGTGAATGGTCTATATTTTGAGAGGAAATTTTGGAGTGCATAAAGGTTGTTTCACATAGAAAATTGGAATAAGTTACTCACAGTGTGGAAGAAGAACTATATACAAAATCATTAACAAAACTTTTCAATTTATCAAGTAACAAACTTTAGTGGGAGAAGAGATAATTGATAATTTTTTTATGAACTTGGGTTGAATAGGTTGCTGATTGAGGAAGCTGCAGATTTTGCTGTGGTTTTGGATCAAAAACTAGTTTAATGCATCATCTCCATGCTACCCTGTTCAGCTCCTGCAACCTACAATCCTTCTCAGTCTGCTTACTGTATTCATCTCTTAGTCTCCCTCTGTTATTTTAACCCCACCCCATCCACATACATTAGATATGTGATCTACACATTTAACCTTCAGCATTCTTCTATGGCACCACATTCATAAGCTTCTATCCTTTTCTTGTCTAAATTGTTTATTGTCTATTTTTACTTCAATAAATGACTACACTCCATACAAATACTTTCAGAAAAGACTTCTTAACACTTAAATCTACACTCAAAGTTAACAACTTTCTCTTCTTCAGAAATGTTTTTCTTTCTCTTGCCGGTATACATTTTATATCCTTTCTACTTTGGCCATCATCAGTTATTTTGCTCCCCAAATAGCAAACTCAAGTACTCCTTTAAGTGTCTCATTCCCAAATCAAATTCCTTCAGCATAACCTGATTTGATTTGATTAAGTTCCATTATCCTTGATATGCTTTTGTTGATGTTCATCTTATATCCTCCTTTCAAGATGTTGTCCATTCTGTTCAGTGGTCTTCCAAGTCCTTTGCTACCTTTGACAGAATTACAATGTTATCAACTAATCTCAAAGTTTTTATTTATTCTCCCTGGACTTTTAATTCCTATTTCATGATTTTCTTTAGTTTTCTTTACTGGTTGCTCAGTGTACAGTTGAATAACATCAAGGCTGGACTATGACCATGTCACACTCCTTTCTCAACCATTGCTTCCCTTTCATGCCCGTTGACTCTTTATAACTGCCATCTGGTAACTGTACAAGTTGTAAATAGCTTTTTGCTCCCTATATTTTACCCCTGTTACTTTCAGAATTTCAAAGATTTCTCTAAGTCTACGAATGCTGTAAACATAGGTTTGCCTTTCCTTAATCTATCTTCTAAGAGCAGTCATTGGTCAGTATTGGCTCGCGAGTTCCTACATTTTGCCAGGATCAATACTAGTCTTCCCTGAGGTCAGCTTCTACCAGTTTTTCCATTTGTCTGTGTTAGTATTTTGCAACCATGAGTTATTAAACTAATAGTTTGGTAATATTCACATCTTTCAGCACCTGCTTTCTTTGGAATTAGGATATATTCTTCTTGAAGTCTGAGGGTATTTTGTCTGTCTCATACATCTTGTTCATCAGATGGAAGTGTTTTGTCACGGCTGGTTCTCCCAAAGCTGTCAGTAGTTCTAATGGAATGTTGTCTACTCCTGGGGCCTTGTTTCAGCTTAATCTTCCAATGTTCTGTCAAATTCTAAGCACATATCATGCCTCCAATCTCATCTTCATCTACCTTCTTCTCCTGTTTCTTTAATATTGCCGGCAGGTTTAGCTCACTTGTATACAATGTCTGTTTACTGCCACTTTTCAGTTTTCTCTTCTTTTCCTAGTCTGAGCACTTGATGTGCATGTAGCTTCTTCTCTTTCCTCCAAAGGCCTCTTTAATTTTCCTGCAAGTGGTATCTATCGATCCCCCAAATCCTTACATTTGTTCCATAGCCATTACTGCTTAGCCATTTTACACTTCCTGTCAATCTCATTTTTGAGACTCTTGTATTACCTTTCACCTGCTTAATTAACTGCATTTTATATTTCTCCTTTCAACAGTTAAATTAAAAATCTCCTGTCTTATCAAAGGATTTCTCCTTAGCCTTGCTTTTTTATCTATTTGATTCCTCTATTGCCTTCACTATTTCATCTCTCTCTTCTATAGTATTCCTTTCCCCTGTTCTTGTCAATTGTTGCCCAAGCTCCTTCTGATACTCTCAGCAACCTCTGGTTCTTTCAGCTTATCTGGGTCCCATCTCCTTAATTTCCTTTTTATTTTTTTGTAATTTCTTCAGTTTTCAACTACGGTTCACAACCAATAAATTGTGGTCATAGTCTTCACCTCCCCCAGGAAATGACTGAAGGTTTAACATCTCATTCCAAAATCTCTGTCCTACCATTATATAAGCAATCTGAAACCTTAGAGCATCACCAGGTTTCTTCTGCATTTACAACCTTCATTCATGGTTCTTAAACCAGGTGTTAGTGATAATTAAATTGTACTCTGTGCAAAATTCTACCGGTGGCTTCCTCTTTCATTCCTGCCTCCCTGTCCAATTTCACCAACAAATTTTCCTACTATTGAATTCCAGTCACAAATCACTATTAAATTTTCATCTCCCTTAACTACCTGACTAATTTCTTTTATGTCATCATACATTTCTTCAATCTCTTCACCATCTGAGGATCTAGCTGGAATATAAACTTGTACCACTGTGCTGGGTGGGAGCTTTCTGTCTGTCTTGGCTACAATAATGTGTTCACAAAGCAGTACGTAGTACAAGGGTTGCCCAGAAAGCAATTCACCATATTTTTTTCTTCAACAATGCTTTATTGAACATAATGAGAATTACACACACAAAAGAATGGTGTTTTATCTACACACCCTATTTTTCCATGTAATCTCCATCCTCTATTGCCTTCCTCCAGTGTGAAACAAGGTCATGTATGCACTGTCAGAACCAATCTTTGTCCTCGTGGCAGAGCCAGTGCTTCACTGTGTGAATCACCTCCACATTGTACTCAAAATGTCTTCCATGAATAGCATCCTTCAATGGCTGAAAAGAAGTGGAAGTTTGAGGAGCTAGGTCAAGGTTGTCTGGTATGACTGCCATGGATGGTCTCCCCGACCACCCTAAATTGTAGAGCTCTGCCAAACTGCCTGCTGATGACTCCACCCTCCATGCCCGGCAAGTAATTGTACATCTGTTAATAGCAGACCCTCCATAGATTTTGCACAAGTGTTTGTGAATATTCCGCACAGTTTCTTTCTCTGCAGTGAGAAATTCAATGGCAGCACATTGCTTGTAATGTGCTTCACGTACAGACACAATTTTGAAACTGTCCTGCAGCTAAGCTTTCTGTCAAAAGTGAAAGAAACTTTTTGCGCTCACTCAGGAGACTTCACATAATACATACATAATAATTTTGCATTTGTAGCATTATTTTCCGCTAAGGAAAAAAAATTGGTGCGTTAGTTTCTGGGCAACCTTCATAGCTTACCCGCTGAGCCATGCATGGCTCGTGTTCATGCCATTTATTGTTTGTCATCTTCTATTACTGTACTGCTGCCTCATTTTCTTATTCCATTTACTGGTGTTTCTACCTTCTTGCCTCACTTTGCTGTGAGCGGCAGCAGCAGCGCGTATCAATAAGTGTACTATCGCTGGAGTGACCGATCGCAGTTCTGGGTCATCGTTTGTCTGGCAGTCAGTTGCAGATGGACCAGCAGTGCAGTCGCGATGCAGCAGCAGTGAAGTCGGGACAGAGCACCGGTGAGGCACCAACAGCCAGTGCTCGCTGACCACTGGTGACACACATGAACTGTCTGATGGAGGGAGATTGGAGCAGGACAACCGTCAATTGGTTATTCCATTGGTTGTCTCATCAGCCAATGTATATTTCGTCCTTTCACCATTTCCAGGCCTGGGCAGTTGGTTGGTTGGCATGAAGCAGTAAGGAAATCTCCATAGCATAGTTTGGTTGGGGCTGCTGGCAGCGTCTAAGTGTGGTCGAAGTGTGTGGTGCTGTTCCCATTGCTATGAGGTCTCTGGCTCACCAATCCTGCACATGAAAGTTTAGTTTTGACTTAATCTACCAGCAAGTCATGACTGTTCACATTGTGTCATTTGGATTTCATTGTCAGCTGTTGAGACATTCCCGCGAGCAACAACTTGTGTTTTCAACTTGGCAAATTTTAGCTACCCTCCAGTGGAGTTTAACTGGACTTGGTTATTTTGAATTTAAGTGTACCAACAGAATCTTCTGCTTTGTGGCCGTTATTGTTTCAGTCACCTGTCCTGGCCAGTGGCATAAATTCAGGCATCATAGTTTCCTCATTGTGTTGTCGTTGTCCAGCACGGTCTCTAGTTTGACAGCTCAATGTTTAATTGGTTGTGGATGCCAATACTTCTTACATTCTTCCACTGAACTCCCTGTTGTGTGCTGGTCAGGTGAAGTGGAAGTTATCTTGTCAGTGGGTCCGTTGACTGTCTGTCGATTGGGTTGTCGTTGGATCAAGAATGTTTGGGCCGACTGCCTGTCTCACCTAAGCAAGGGTTAGTGTTTGAATTCCAGGCTGATCCTCAGAAACTTCTGAGTGCAGTTGGGTCTACTGCCTTTTCTTTATTTGTTCTTGTTGTTTGTATTTGTATGGCTTCTAGCAGATTTTTAAATTAAGGTTGTTTTGCCCTTAAGGCGTAAGATTCTTTGAGCCTTCAGCCTAATTAAAGAACTGTTTTAAGATAAGGCCTTTCAGCCTTTTAAAAATTTATTTTGGTTGAGTCTTAAGTGATGGGCCTTCAGCTGATTTTTAAATTAAAGTTGTTTTACTCTTAAGGTGTCAGATTGTTTGGGCCTTCAACCTAATTGAAAGAACTCATTTAAGATAAGGCCTCCTGCCTTTTACATTTTAAATTTTGGTTTGAGTCTTAAGTTATTGCCTTTTAGCCGATTTTAAATTAAAGTGGTCTTGCCCTTAAGACATGACATTGTATGGCACATTCAGTCAGTAATTAAGTTCCAAAATTAATGCTGTGTTGTTTTTTTATTTTTATTTTCTTGGCTCTTGTAATGTTTGGTAAAGTAAATAAAGTTGTATGTTTGAGTGTAACTGACAGCTGCTTATTTTGGCCCCTTTCCCCAATTTAAACCACCTGTCCTGTCCTGTAGGTTTAGCAGGGTGTCTCACCGAATTCCTATTTTCTTATTCATTATTAAACCTACCCCTGCACTACCCCCTACTTAATATTGTGTTTATAGCCCTGTATTCACCTGACCAGAAGTCCTATATAACCTGCAATTGAACTTCACTAATTCCTACAATATTTAACTGGAACCTACCCATTTCCCTTACCCCTTCTCAAATTTTATAACCTACCTGCCTGACCAAGAGATCTAACATTCTACATTTCAATCTGTAGAACACAAGTTTTGTTTCACCTGATGATGACATTCTTCTGTATAGTCACCTCCCAGAGATCTGAATGGGGGACTATTTTACCTCTGGAATATTTTACCCAAGAGGATGCTATCAATATTTAACCATACAGCAGAGTTGCATGTCCTTGGGAAAAATCGCAGCTGCAGTTTCCCCTCACTTTCAGCGGTTTGCACTAACAGTACAGCAAGGCCATTTTGGTTGATGTTACAAGGCCAGATCAGTAAATCATCCAGGCTGTTGCTAATGCAACTAATACAACTACTACAACTACTGAAAAGGCTGCTGCCCCACTTCAGGAACCATACATATTTCTGGCATCTCAACAGAAACCCTACATCCCTCTATTGTGACTGCACATATGGTACAGCTATCTGTATTGCTGAGGCAGAAAAACCTCTCCACCAATGGCAAGGTCCATAATTCATGGGAGGAGCAATTTCAGTACAAAATGTTAATTTACTGTTTCTGATGTTGAAGCTGGTGAACTTGGCAATATGTTACTATTGGGGAAGAAGCTATGTTAGGTAGTAATAGTGAGAGGAGTGAAGGGGGTGTCTTAGACAATTACAGTGAGATTAGAGAGGAAGATGTGACTCAATAGTACTGAGAAAAATAAAGATGGTGACGAAGATACTGAAGAGAGGATTGGAAGTCCTATTGACTTTTATTAAGAATTACATGGTATCGTTTATGTGGTGGTTGAAAGCGAAATGTTTGATGAAGATATTTATGGTGACCGCTGTGAACATATTCAGGAAGGTCATAAGTGTGATAGAGAGGTACATGAAAGTGAAATTTTACTGAGTGATATCAGTAAAACAGTAAGCTCTTGTGATGCAAAATGTATAAGTAATGAAATTTTAATAGTAGCTTGGAGTCATTATGATAATGAGAGTTGTGATAGTGAAATATGAGATATGCAGAAAAAGATATGTGAAAGTTTGTATCCAGAATGGTGGAAAGAGACAAGAAATGCTGCAGAGAACTTAGTAAAAACTGGTGTGTCCATGAGAGCCATGCATCTGAAAGTAGAAACACACATAAACAAAGATGAGGTAAAAGATATGGGATTTAAAGAAACTGACAAATATCTTTTGTATAAAGCAGAAAACAAAGATGATTGTGATATGCAAGGAAGTCTATATATATATATATATTCATATTGAAAGTGATAATTGTGACAGTAGCAGTCTGACAAAGGGAGTACAATATGTACCGTGTCTGAAAAATTAAGAAATGGAACTAAACACACTCAACATTTTGTTGAGTTATCTTTAATAGGTATCAAGATTAGAGGAGCTACTGGATGACATAGTAAAATTGTGAAGTGACAATATTACTGTCAATCTAATATAATTGGACAGTTAAAAAATCTATTCGTCAAACAGCAGCAGGAAAACACACATACAAAGATATAAAAGTTTGCAAGCTTTTGGAGCCTGTGGCTTCTTCTTCTGGCAGAAAGGTTGAAGTGGAAGGGCAAGGGGTGAAGGAAAAGGACTAGTCAGGTTTAGTAAAAGGGGCAGAGTTCAGAAAAGTCATCCAGAACCCCGGGTCAGGTGAGACCTACCAGATGGGATGAGAAGGAAGGACTGATTCTTGGGGACTCCACCAAATGAGATATGAAAACCTGAGAGCTTAAAGATGGAAAACAGGGTAATATGCAAGACAGAGATTATTTTGAAATCATTGTGCATGAGTTAATAAGAGTGGAAAGTGAAGAGCATTGTATATGATAAGAGATGGGTGGGAGGAGGTAGCACTAAAAAAGGATGGGTCAGAAAATGAAATATATAAAAATGAAGTGAAGAAAGGAAGAATTTCTGTGAAAAAATGTTGAGACCAAACTAATTAAAGTAAATTATTGCTGACTGGATGGCGAGAACCAAGGATATGTTGTAGTGCCTATCCCAATCTGTGGAGTTCTGAGCAACTGGTATCTCGGAAACAATCCAGATGGCACATGCAGTGAAACAGGCACCAAGGTCATGACTGTCACAATGTACAGCATGCTCTGCAAAGTGATATTGTGTGCTTCCAGTATACACCCTCTGCTATTCCCATTCATCTTAAGTGATAACTTGGTGGTAGTCATGCTACTGTAGAAGGCCGAGCAGTGTTAACATAATAGCTAGTATTGAAGTGTTGTTTCACATCTGACTCTCCCTCTGATAGCATAAGTGTCGTCATTTACAGGACTGGTATGGTTGGTTGTATGAGAGAGAACAGAGCAGTTCTTACAATTGACACGGTCACAGGGGTAGGAGCCATAGCCTAAGGAGATGGGTGGAAAAGGATCATGTGATCTGACAAGTATAGTGCAGAGAATTTGAGGGCGAAGGAAAGATACTCTGTGTGTGGTGGGCAAAATGTCAGGGCATAATTTTGGGAAGTCATAACCTTTTCAAAGTAGCAGGTAAACACATTCAAGAACAGAATACTACTGAGTGACACTTAGTATACTCAGAAGTTCTTTTTTGGAGGGATCAGAAGTACTAGAATTAGATGTGATGGCTCGGGAAATCTGTTTTTGAACTATGCTTTTGGGGTAATTATATCTAGCCGAGGTTGAGGTGAGAATGGTATTGTATTCCTGTAAAGAGTCTGCATCTGAGCAAATACATTTGCCTCAAATGCCAAGGCTGTATGGGAGGGAATATTTTAAATAGAAAGGATTGCAACTGTCAAAATGAAAGTACTCCTGTTTGTTAGAAGGTTTAATGTGAACAGAAGTGTGTAGCTCGCTTTCAGTGAGTATGAAATCAATAGCTCCTATCCCTGTAACCATCACTGCTGTAAGACTTGCCGTATGCCCCCACCTACCATCACCTACACCAGCCCTGTAACTTGCAGAACATATTCTGGGTGCCCCACATGGAAATGGTAAGCCTGACACCCGAGATCCAAGTAACAATGAACTTACCAAAAAAGAATAAATAATAATAATAATAATAATAATAATAATAATAACAGTGTTTAAAAATGTAGTTACCTGTTTATAAGATATGCTGAAAATGGGGCCATGGGCATTTTAAAGGCACAATTGGATGCTGAGCTTTCATTAGCAGGAACCATAATTATAAGTAATGAAATAAAGAAATAATTTGAGCCATAGATACAGTCCATGGCTGTATAAATATTGTATGCAGCCACTGGAAACATTTGAAGATTTGTGATCGTCAGGTTATTGGCAGAATAAGAAGCACCTTTTTGTTTTCTAATGGTTATCCTGATTGGACGTATTTTGTTATTCTACCATTAATACTACATTAGTTTATTAATACATTCACGAGTTGTGGAAGGCAATTCTCAATGTAAATGTCATAATTTGATTGTGTTTTATTTCAGAAATACTGTTATTACTAACCTATGTATGCTTTATTTTGTATCTTCAGTCATTGTAAGATTGCAGGGTGACTTGGCATGGCAAAAGATTCTATACTTGTAAGCAAAAAGTCATCCAGCTTGATCAACCAGTCTTCTGGTGCTGTGTTATTATGAGTCTGATTTTAGACAAAACACAGTGAGAAGAAACACGGTTAAAAATACATTAAGGAATCTTTAACAGAAAAAGCCAAGCTCAAGTGCCAAGAGTTTGTATGAAACATATTTTACCATTTCATGAACTTAATTGATCTCTATTTAATATTCATTATTATAATTCATTGTATTTTCTCGATCGAGATAAGAACAAGCTAAATTAAAGCATCCAGGCATTGCTGACTTTGTTCAATGATGTTACTAACAACACACTGTAATCTGCAGGCATGATGTAATTAATTTCTCTTGTAGTGGCCGATTAAGATAATCTACTGTGTGAGGGACATAGTCCACCACAGAAATAGCAGAGCTGACGAAAGAGCTTCCTGAGAACATCGAAGAAGCTCACCATTTCACCAGAGAAGGCAAGACTGGAGTCATGGAAGAAGTCAATGCCTCACCTGCATGGATGGATGCCAGAAGCTGAAGAACTACCACCTGGGCACAATGAAATTATGATCAGGAGCTGGACAATCTGAAGAGATGGGGCTTCATAACAGAGGATACGTCCCGTGATTGTGGACCAGGACAAACCGCAAGCCACATGCATCAGTGCCCTTTGTGCCCTACATCCTGCATGAAGAATGATCTCCTGCAAGCCACTACAAGCACCTTGGAGGTTGCGAAGTCCTAGGCATATGTAATGTAAATACAATTTGTATATGTATGTGTGTGTATATATTTATTTATTTATGTGTATGGCTACTATAAATTTGTATATTTCTGACTGGAGAATACATAGGGAACATGTTAGTGATGTGAGCCTTATTTTGGTTGCATGGGAGAGCAGCTGCTCCATCTTGTTTAAAAATTGCATACATTTTCTCTGCATCTGTTAACTGTGCATAAAAGGAGTCTAGATATCTAGCACTGTTTAAGGTGTAATTGATGACACACACAAAATGCCTGTCTTCTCAGAGTGGAGAACTTCTTTACATAGAATATGTGGGTCATCCTGTAACCAATATCTTCAATTCTGGGAGTTTATGTAACCTTGCAAATGAAACCAGATATGAAATAATGCAAGGAGTTCAAGTAATGGTTAACAATTGATGTTGACACTCAGTTACAGTAATAAACTGTTTTTTTTCTGATCCTCATATTTCAACTCTTCCACAACATTCACATGATTGGCTTTTAATTTCCTATATTTTAATACACAATGACATGATGTACAAGATACACCAGCCTACTGCAGAAACAATCTTACCAATTTGCGTGAATTACTCGTAATATCCATGCAAATTCTGTCTAGTTTCAGGGGTCCTCACTGTTGGTCGCCTATTTCTATGCACATTCTGATAGGATCCTACATCACTCCACTTCTTGTACAGATGTTAAATAGTGCTGGTTGTGGGAGTTTAGTACCAGAATATTTCACTTGAAATATTTCTTTACATTCCTTGATGGAGCCTGTCTTTATACAACACTCCACAATATCACTTCACTATTCTAATGCAAATTGTCCCGTCTCTATAATAATTCATTAGTGTGAACTTTTGACAGCAACTGAAGCACAAACACACAGCTGCACTCATCTTTCTGATAAATTGCACTGTAGCCAACTTTTGACACAGGGTTGTCACTTCACAAGCAATTTGACAAGAGATGATTCCTAAACCTCAGCAGTCCTTTTTATTCATCCCTTGTCCTACTCCTTCAACATTTCTGCCTGAAGAAGGAGCCACTAGCTCCAAAAGCTTGAAAACTTTAGTACCTTTGTATGTGTGTTCTCCTGTGACTGTTTGGTGGGTAGATTTTTTTATCTATCCAGTTGCATTATATTTTCATAAACTGATTATTTTAGTGAATATTACTGTCCAGTTGAGTTAACAACATACCATTTCTTCAGTGTTCCCCCTGTGATTCCAGAGAGAGGCAAGAAAATTATTTTGGACAAGGGCAGGGATACAATTGTAAAAGTTAAAGCAGGATTCTGTTGCACAAATATGGAATTGTTTTTCACTGAACCTAGATAAAAAATTTTACAACCAACAAAACTTATTACTGCAAATAGCATAAACAGTATTAATCGCATCAGGAGGTTTAGGTGACAGAGGATACTTTGAAGAAGGGGATGATTATCTTGAATAGAGGGGAGATCTAGAATATAATAACAGTTTAGTAGAAGCCAAAGTAGAGGGTGCTAAGAAACTTAATCAGATTCAAAACGATAATTTAAGTAAATTTTTATTGGTGTACTGTGATGTATATAATGAGAAACTGGAGAGAGTGAAGAATTACTAGTGCAAAGTTAAGCTAAGAAGTAGAGATTCTTCCACTCTCAGTTCAAAAAAGAATGTGCATATTTCAACAGATAAAAGTTAGTAGAAATTCATGTGCCAGTAAATACATCAATACATGAATCATTCAACTACTGTAACTGTCATAAATAAACAAAAGATCTTGTCGAGAACCCAACATGAGAAAATTCTAGTCCGACATAAAATCACCAAGCAGGTCAAATGTTTCTGTCCAGTCACATCAATCAGTGTGTTGTGGTAACAGAAGACAGCAAAGGGAAAGATGAAATTTTAAATTTTGCATTTAAAAAAATCATTCATGCAGGGCAATCATACAGACATTGTTGTTCTAACCTAGAATTTGTTTTCCTGAGTAGCTACATTACACTGAGGTGACGAAAATCACAGGATAACGATATGCACATATACAGATGGCGGCAGCATAATGTACACAATGATAAAAGAGCAGTGCATCGATGGAGCTTACATTTGTACACAGGTGATTCATGTGAAAAGGTTTCCGACATGATTATGCCATACAACAGGAATGAACATACTTTGAATGCAGAATGGCAGTTGGAGCCAGACACATGGGATATTCCATTTCTGAAATCGCGAGAGAATTCAATGTTCGGAGATCCACAGTGTTAAGAGTGTGCAGAGAATACCAAATTTCAGGCATTTCATTTCACCACGGACAACTCAGAGGCCGACGGACTTCATTTACGACCGAGAGCAGCAGCATCAGCTTAGTGATGTCAGTTCTAACAGACAGGCAACACTGCATCAAATAAACGCAGAAATCAATGTGGGGCTTACAATAAATCCATCCGTTAGGACAGTGTGGCGAGATGTGGCATAATGGGCTATGGCAGCAAGTAACAGGCGCGAGTGCCTTTGCTAGCGGCACGAATCGCCTGCAGCGCCGCTCCTGGGCTTGTGACCATGTCGGTTGGACTCTAGACGAATGGAAAACCGTGGCCTGGTCAGATGAGTCCCTACCTCAGTTGGTCACAGCTGACAGTAGGGTTCAAGTGTAGCGCACACTCACGAAGCCAAGGACCCAAGTTGCCAGCGAGCAGTTTGGAAGCTGGGGGTGGATCCGTAATGGTGTGGGCCGCGTTTATATGGAGTGGACCGTGTCCTATGGTACAGCTAAAACGATCATTGATTGAAAATGGTTGTGTTCTGTTACTTGGAGACATCTGTATGTTCCCAAACAATGATGTCATCTCACTGTGCCACAGTTGTTCGATAATGGTTTAAAGAACATTCTGAACAATTCAGACGAATGATTTTCTCTACCCAGATCGCCTGACATGAATACAAACTGAATATTTAGGGGACACATTCGAGAAGTCCGTTATGGACAACGTCCTTCAACGGTAACACTTTCGCAGTTATGCACTGCTATAGAGATAGGATGGCTCAGTATCTCTACAGGGAATTTCCAATACTTGTTTGGTCCATTCCACGTCTATCTGCTGCACCACTCCTGGCGAAAAGACGTCTGTCAGAATATTAGGAGGTATCCCAGGAATGTTTTCACCTCAGTGTAGTTTATGAAACTGCACCCGATTTCTTGTCATCTATAACAGTTCTAGACGAGCCTTTTCCTCCCTTGTACCCGGCTCTCGTCTAAACCCGAATTGTGAATCACGTATCTCTCTTTAGTCTTCGGTGTATTACGTTTAGTTTATGAGTGCTCAAATAAGGTTATAATCTCCGCCTTTGATACGTTAGTCTTCTAAGGCAAGGAAGTAAAAGTGAACTAAACGATTGTTCGGGGTAGCGACCTGTCTCATAAAAGACGTGAAATATTATATGTATGTATGTAACACCTTTTCTTTATACACACACACACACACACACACACACACACATACACACATACACAAAGTATTATCACAAGTTAAAGACACATTAAATTAGAGAAAATGATTTAACCGATAATAAGGAACTGAGTCTTAAACGAGCCACATCCTTTCCACGTACAGCTCTTTTAACTGTGATATATTACACTCAGTCTGTTCCCATGTATCCGCTACTCATACCACTGCGGGATCAGAGGTGTTCTTAACAGGTTGTAGGAGAAGGTCGGGTGATGTTGGACAGCGCACTGTATCGGACGAGGTCTGTTTCTCAACGATAGCACGAGTGGCAGCACCTGTCGCAACGCCACAATGTGACCCATGGAGGACCAAGACCGCTGACACGATTTTGAAACAAAACAACAGTGCCTTTCCAAATGGCAACTTACCTGTGCTAGCGAATTTTTCGGTGCACTAACGTAATTAGATTAGATTACATTAATACTTGTTCCATAGATCATGAATACGACACTTCGTAATGATGTGGAACATGTCAGGTTAATAAAAGATGTTACATCACACAAAATATTGCATGACACTAATGTTTAAGTTTTTTTTTATTTTTTCCCCTTAATTTATATCTAAAAATTCAGCCAATGACTAGAAGGAATTGTCATCTAGAAATTATTTTAATTTATTTTTAAATGTTAGTTGGCTAACTGTCAGGCTTTTGATGCTGTTTGGTTGGTGACCAAAGACTTTTGTGGCAGCGTAATTTACCCCTTCCTTTTCTCCTGGTGTTATAGCTATGCACACTGCTATTACTTTTGAACTGGGTTGGATTATTAACAACAAATTTCATAAGTGAATATATACACTGTGAGGTTACTGTGAGGATCCCTAGATCCTTAAATAGATGTCTGCAGGATGACTGTTGCTGGGCTCCAGCAATTATTCTGATTACACGTTTTTGAGCAATGAATTCTTTTCTACTCAACGATGAATTACCCCAGAATATGATGCCATACGAAAGCAGTGAATGAAAGTAGGCATAGTAAGCTAATTTACTGAGATTCTTATCACCGAAATTTGCAATAACCCTAATAGCATACGTAGCTGAACTCAGACGTTTCAGCAGACCATCAATGTGTTGCTTCCAGTTTAACCTCTCATCAATGGACACACCTAAAAATTTTGAAAATTCTACCTTAGCTACAGACTTCTGTTCAAAGTCTATATTTATTACTGGAATTGTGCCATTTACTGTACGGAACTGTATATACTGTGTTTTATCAAAATTTAAACAGAGTCCGTTTGCTGAGAACCACTTAATAATTTTGTGCCAAACATCTTTTACAATTACATCACTTAGTTCTTGGCTTTTGGATGTTATTACTATACTTGTATCATCAGCAAAAAGAACCATCTTTGCATCTTCATCATTGTGGAATGGTAAGTCATTAATGTACATCAAGAACAGTATAGGAGCTAAGACCAAACCCTACGGGACCCTGTACTTGATAGCCCCACAGTTTGAGGAATCAACTGTTGCTTTAACATTACATGAACCACTTATTTCAACTTTCTGCATTATTCCAGTTAAGTATGAATTAAACCATTTGTGCCCTGCCCCGCTGAAAACATAATGATTTAGCTCATCTAAAAGAATCCCATGATTTACACAACCAAAGCCCTTGAGAGATCACAAAACATACCAATGGGTGATATCCGGTTATTCAGAGCATTTAATATTTGATCAGTGAAAGCGTATATAGCATTTTCTGCTGAAAAGCGTTTCTGAAAACCAAAATTACATTTTGTTAGTACTTTATTTTTACAAATATGGGAGGCTACTCTTGAATACATTACTTTCTCAAAAAAAATTTATAGAGCTGTCAGAAGGGAGATTGGGCGATAGTTGTTGACATCTGATGTATCCCTTTTTTATGCAGTGGTGTTACAATGGCATATTTCAGTATTTTGGGGAAAACACCCTGCTAGAAAGGGCTATTACATACGTGGCTGAGAATCCTACTTATCTGTGGGGAACAAGCTTTAAGTACCTTGCTGGAAATGCCATCAATTCCGTAAGTGTTGTGTGTTGTTGCAAGTCTGTAATATTACTTTTTAATTCTGTCTTTAGATACAACTGTTATATTCCCTATATTGCGAGCTGTGACAGTGTCTATGCCAAATAAAAACATTGGGAATGTTAAGCTAAAACGGCAGTATCGGATAAAACAATTTCGGGTTGCATCAGACAAAACAGATTGCAAAAGAACTTAAATTTTTAATATTTGGCTTTAACTAGCAAAACTTTAAAAGTCAAATATAAATGGGGTGAAAACTATATAAAGGAAGGCGTAGAAAAAGACTTCCTGAAACGACATTCCAGGAGAAATATTCAGTTTCAAGAATAAGTTGGATGAAAGACTTAAAGCTGATATAATTACATTTTCCTTAGCACATCAAGCAAAGTATGAAAAAAATTTAAGAATCAAAGTATACGTATTTTAATAAGATCAAGTTTCATAATTCTGCTAGCTGAAAAACACCCGCTTCGCTTTAACTTTCTAAAGCATTTTAAAACATTATTGAACCTTCTGTAGGGTTGTATACTTTATGGAACATTCTGTAACATTCTAGGAGGAACATTTTGGCCTGTCAGCCACGTCGGCACTCTATTTCCAACGCGCTTCATCGACTTCCCATAAGAAATCGAAAGGTGTGATACGCTCTTTTGACACCCATATCCTTAAAACTAACCCCTGCAGTTCCGAAGTATAGTGGATGGAGTAAGGAGGGCTACCAGACCATATGATACCCATAGGGCTGCGGGGACGGCTTGCAGAGTTATAGTGGCGTGCACAGTCATGCCACACTTACATTTATTTTATACACTAAATAATCAAAAATATCCAGAGACCACTACGTAATGCTAAACTGACCGCTGGACGCCACAGAGGGCGGAGTGATTAGTGTGAGAAATGTTTCAGTACAACTTTAGGCAATACTCGTATCATAATTTCGGAAAAGCGTATTCAATACTTGGACCTTCCTCTAAGCCGAAAGATCTTCGTACCTCCACTCCTAGGCTCGTGTTACCCTCACCATATACTGCAGCAAGCAGCAGCAGGGCGACCACCAGACTCTTCACCTTTGTGGGCTGGAGGCGGTAACTTGGCACATACTGTTCTGCAGTCTCCTTTAAACGGTGCTGATACTTCCTGCTTCGGTGGAACAGGATCATCTCTAAAATCTTATGGCTCTGTGCACTATGGGACTCAACTGCTGTGGTCATTAGTCCCCTAGAACTTAGAACTACTTAACCCTAACGAACCTAAGGACATCACACACATCCATGCCCGAGGCGGGATTCGAAGCTGCGACGGTAGCAGTCGTGCGGTTCCGGACTGAGCGCCTAGAACCGCTAGACCAACGCGGCCGGCTTTTTGTTAGGGTCGTCATAGTGTATGTGCTCCAACGGTCGATTGTTATTGTGTTATGCAGGAGGTCGATACCTTTGCCAACACCATGTTCAATTTATAATTCACGTCTAATAATATTCACATTTTTCTTTCTTCTATCTGTTCGTCCATATCTTCCTCCTCCTCCTCTTCTTGTTCTTCTTCTTCTTCTTCTTCTGCCTCCATTCCTCGTGTCTGAGACCCATTTAAGAATTTCACTTACTGGCCTAAACGCCTCAAAGGGAATAATCTCGCTACAACTCCCCTAATTTTAGCATTCGTAACTTACGACAAATAGCCTTCCATGCCGATGACTTTTTCATTTTGCTAACAATACTGCTGCTTACTAAACCAGCTTCAAGATGATGCACAACTAATTTGCACATGTATGTTAATCTACAGGGTTTTCTTTTCGTATGTATAAAATTCTTTAAGTCTCATCAATATTTACCTTCACTCTACTGATTAACCATAGAATCGTTCTAGTGCTTTCTTCCTGTGCATTTCTTTCCCCAATATTCACAGAAGGAGTTCTTCATATCTTCTAATTTTCCTTCAGTTTCATTGTCCTTTACTGTTACCGTTTACCATCTCCTTCTCTCCCTTCCTCCTCCTCCTCCTTGTCCATGCTTGCATTTCAGTATGTTGTTTAAGAGTTTTGGTGATATTTTCAGTAGAGCTTTCAAGAGTTTCAATTTTTGTAACAACGTATAGATAGATGTTGGTCTGCGTATCACACCATCGAGATGAGTGCAAGACATTCTTCTGAACCTATCCATAGCAAACAGTACACTGATGCAATAATGTATTGCTACACCTACTTTTAAACAAAAACTCCTGTGAATTTCTTCTGTATCAGCCATATTTCAGTTTCGTAGTTTTATCAATAACTACACACATAAAAAAAATTGCATCATCTTGGTTCCGAGAGTTCCGGAACCGGTACAGATAACTGGAATAGAGATCAACGTAAACATCTTTTTCGCCATTCTCATTGCTCATGAATACCACAAACTGCATGTTGTACCACCATTCAGCGAGACCTTCAGAGGTGGTGGTCCAAATTTCTGTACACACCGGTACCTCTAATAACCAGTAATATATCCTTCAGCATAGATGCATGCCTGTGTTCATCGTGGCATACTATCCACAAGTTCATCAAGGCACTGTTGGTCCAGATTGTCCCACTCCTCAACGGCGATTCGGCGTAGATCCCTCAGAGTGGTTGGTGGCTCACGTCGTCCATAAACAGCCCTTTTCAGTCTATTCCAGGAACGTTCGAAAGGGTTCACGTCTTAGGAACATGCCGACCACTCTAGTGGAGCGTTGTTGTTATCCTGAAGGAAGTCATTCACAAGATGTGCTCTATGGGGGCGCAAATTGTCGTCCATGAAGACGAATGCTTCGCCAATATGCTGCCGATATGGTTGTACTATCAGTCGGAGGATGGAATTCACGTATCGTACAGCCGTTACGGCACCTTCCATGACCACCAGCGGCGTTCGTCGGCCCCAAATAACGCCATCGCGAAACAGCAGGTGACCTCCGCCTTGCTACACTCGCTGGACGGTGTGTCTAAGCCAAGGCGTTCAGCCTGACTGGGTTGCCTCCAAACGCCGTCTCCGACGATTGTCTGGCTGAAGGCAGATGCGACTCTCATCGGTGAAGAGAACGTTAAGCCAATGCTGAGCGGTACATTCGGCATGTTGTTTTGGCCCGTCTCTATCGCGCTGCATGGTGTCGTGGTTGCAAAGATGGACCTCACCGTAGACGTCGGGAGTGAAGTTGCTAATCAGGCGGCTTTTTACGCACAGTTCGAGTCGCAACACGACGTCCTGTGGCTGCACGAAAATTATTATTCAACATGGTGGTGTTGCTGTCTGGTTTCCTCCGAGCCATAATCCATAGGTAGCGGTCATCCACTGCAGTAATAGCGACGCATGGCAGCGACAGTTCCTGTCATTCTGTATCTCCTTCATGTCCGAACAAAATCGCTTTGGTTCACTCCGAGACACCTGGAACTTTCCCTTTTTGAGAGCCCTTCCTGGCACAAAGTAACAATGTGGACGCGATCGACCCGCGGTATTGACCGTCTAGGCTTCGTTGAACTACAGACAAGACGAGCCATGTACCTCCTTCCGGGTGGAATGACTGGAAGTGATCGGCTGTCGAGCCCTCTCCGTGTAATAGGCGCTACTCACGTGTGGTTGTTGACATTTCTGGGTCGATTTAGTGAGATCTCTGAACAGTCAAAGGGACTGTGTTTGTGATACAATATTCACAGTCAACGTCTATCCTCAGGTGTTCTGGGAACCGGGGTGATGCAAAACTTTTTTTTTTTATGTGTGTAGGAACCGTATGGGAGTCACTCCAACAATCCTCTCATATGGTGAAGAACTCATTGAATGACATTTTGGTTTGTAGTGTGGCTTGGTAAATATGCTTTAAATTCAGGCTGACTTATTTGAAAGCATTATCCCCCATCAACAGCATTGGAATCCTTCAGTATGTCTGACTCACATAAAAGACATTAACTTTCATATGATGGCAAAAGTAGAAATATTGCTAGATCTCATCCTGGTTCTCCATTGAAACGTTATCAGTTCTGAATACGCTGTTTGGTTTTACTTTTTCAAGTGGCGGAATATCACTGCTTTCACTGAACGTGTGGTATGTTACTCCCTCGATGCTGTGCGGAATTACCTGCAGTGTTGATATTTGGACTGAAATAACGTTTTTGAAGAATACATATACATGTTCGAAGTGGATCTTTCCCCCTCCCTCCCCCCCCCCCCTGCCCACCCAGGGTGTGTGAGCGGTGACAGTACAAGATTAGTCTTCCCACAGGCGGAAGGCCTGATAGTTAAATCGCATTTGTTATTGGGAAGGATTGACCTTCCTTCTCCTAGATGTCAACATCACAACTCCTCGACATTACCCACATGAAAGCAAGTATTATGGAATATTTGAATAGAGCCAATAAAAAACTGTAAATTTGACATGAAGTCACGGAGGAAGAATGCGATCATACTGCAAATTAATATGAGTGCTGCAAAATTGCTGAATTGGTAGCTAAATGAACTGCCACTGGATGAAAAACCAATGCCTTTACTTGATGCGTTTCGGGAGATAACTATCATCAGATAGTCTGGAAACCAAAATAAAACTCACAGGAAGTATGCATAAAGACACGTTGTAACTTCTACAGTTGTCATGGCAGACTAATTTCAATACTACATCATGTAGACAATTTACGCCACCAGAGGGCGGTGAAGCCTGCATAGGTGGTGCTGCACATCGGCGAAAACAGGATGATAAATTTTAATTTATTTACATAGAAATTGTTGAATATAATCCATAACTTTCAGAAAGGTATAGAAAGCAAGAAAGTTAAATAACATGCCACAAAACAGTTTTTACATTGACGTCAAATATCAATAATAAAGCATTAATTTAAAATAATATGCGTAAGGTATATAAACCAATTACACAAAATCAAAATTACGCAAAATGCTGTATTGACAAAAAGTGTGAACCATACTGTTTAGCGATATACAATAAAATATATGAAATTCCAAAGTTGTTCTTATTTTTAAGTAAAGAAAAAGGCAGTCATGGTATACGACACGAGTACAAGCACTCACAGGATCAGGTAATGGAACTACTACCATTGAAAGATACCAAAATAAATCAGGGGAGAGGAGCAACAGGCAAAATAATGTAACAAAGCTCCAGGAATACAAAGCACCAAGGAGGGCGTAACGATACTTTGTAAATGCTTAAAAGTAAACAGTACAAAATATAATGATAAGTAAACAAAAAAATATTACATTTAAAGGGTATCTGGAACTCAGATCTTCCAGAAAACACATCAAATGCGGTATGTACAGAAAGCCTACGTCCGTATAATGACACATAAAAATGTTACACACATTCTAAAAAGAGCATTAAATCCCACCCTCACATGTCAGGGTGAGGGAGATCGTACAAATAACAGGCGCTGTGACGAAGTACAGTCGTTATGAAATGCATGAAATACATTCACAGTTGTGAAGATGAACAACCATCCGTTGTACAGTGGAATGATAACAATGAAAATTTGTTCTCGACCGGGACTTGAACCCGGATTTCCCGCTTATTGCGGGCGGCCGGCTTACCTTTTCTCTTATTTTTGCTCCAGGACTTATTTTACGGACTGGTCACCTTTTTTTCTTTCGTTTTTGGGAAATGGAGTGTCTACTTCAGGCTGGTGGAGACGTTGTGGGCAGCGGTCGAACCCCGAGACCTGGCCACGATGCCTCCCCCTTCCTTTGGCTGAAAGCCCCTCTGGTTTTACTTTCATTCATTTTTTTATCTTTTTTCAGTTTATTTATTTTGTTCTTCTACTACAAAACTGAGGATACTATTTAATACAAATTGTTTCTGTTAGCACGAAAGCACTTTAAACAAATTAAGGAACATAAATCATCTTAACATGAAATAAATCTATTTTCACCCACATGTACTTTTTTTTCTTTGTCATCAGTCTACTGACTGGTTTGATGCGGCCCGCCACGAATTCCTTTCCTGTGCTAACCTCTTCATCTCAGAGTCGCACTTGCAACCTACGTCCTCAATTATTTGCTTGACGTATTCCAATCTCTGTCTTCCTCTACAGTTTTTGCCCTCTACAGCTCCCTCTAGTACCATGGAAGTCATTCCCTCATGTCCTAGCAGATGTCCTATCATCCTGTCCCTTCTCTTTATGAGTGTTTTCCACATATTCCTTTCCTCTCCGATTCTGAATAGAACCTCCTCATTCCTTACCTTATCAGTCCACCTAATTTTCAACATTCGTCTATAGCACAACATCTCAAATGCTTCGATTCTCTTCTGTTCCGGTTTTCCCACAGTCCATGTTTCACTACCATACAATGCTGTACTCCAGACGTACATCCTCAGACATTTCTTCCTCAAATTAAGGCCGGTATTTGATGTTAGTAGACTTCTCTTGGCCAGAAATGCCTTTTTTGCCATAGCGAGTCTGCTTTTGATGTCCTCCTTGCTCCGTCCGTCATTGGTTATTTTACTGCCTAGGTAGCAGAATTCCTTAACTTCATTGACTTCGTGACCATCAATTATGATGTTTAGTTTATTGCTGTTCTCATTTATACTACTTCTCATTACCTTCGTCTTTCTCCGATTTACTCTCAAACCATATTGTGCACTCATTAGACTGTTGATTCCGTTCAGTAGATCGTTTAATTCTTCTTCACTTTCACTCAGGATAGCAATGTCATCAGCGAATTGTATCATTGATATCCTATCACCTTGTATTTTAATTCCACTCCTGAACCTTTCTTTTATTTCCATCACTGCTTCCTCGATGTAGAGATTGAAGAGTAGGGGCGAAAGGCTACAGCCTTGTCTTACACCCTTCTTAATACAAGCACTTCGTTCTTGGTCGTCCACTTTTATTATTCCCTGTTGGTTGTTGTACATATTGTATATGACCCGTCTCTCCCTATAGCTTACCGCAACTTTTTTCAGAATCTCGAACAGCTTGCACCATTTTATATTGTCGAACGCTTTTTCCAGGTCGACAAATCCTATGAACGTGTCTTGAATTTTCTTTAGCCTTGATTCCATTATTAGCCGTAACGTCAGGATTGCCTCTCTTGTGTCTTTGCTTTTCCTAAAGCCAAACTGATCGTCACCTAGCGGATTCTCAATTTTCTTTTCCATTCTTCTGTATATTATTCTTGTAAGCAGCTTCGATGCATGAGCTGTTAAGCTGATTGTGCGATAATTCTCGCACTTGTCAGCTCTTGCCGTCTTCGGAATTGTGTGGATGATGCTTTTCCGAAAGACAGATGGTATGTCGCCAGACTCATATATTCTACACACCAACGTGAATAGTCGTTTTGTTGCCACTTCTTCTAATGATTTTAGAAATTCTGATGGAATGTTATCTATCCCTTCTGCCTTATTTGACCGTAAGTCCTCCAAAGCTCTTTTAAATTCCGATTCTAATGCTGGATCACCAATCTCTTCTAAATCGACTCATGTTTCTTCTTCTATCACATCAGACAAATCTTCACCCTCATAGAGCCTTTCAATGTATTCTTTCCACCTATCTGCTCTCTCCTCTGCATTTAACAGTGGAATTCCCGCTGCACTCATAATGTTACCACCGTTGCTTTTAATGTCACCAAAGGTTGTTTTGACTTTCCTGTATGCTGAGTCTGTCCTTCCGACAATCATATCTTTTTCGATGTCTTCACATTTTCCCTGCAGCAATTTCGTCTTAGCTTCCCTGCACTTCCTATTTGTTTCATTTCTCAGCGACTTGTATTTCTGTATTCCTGATTTTCCCGGAACATGTTTGTACTTCCTCCTTTCATCAATCAACTGAAGTATTTCTTCTGTTACCCATGGTTTATTCGCAACTACCTTCTTTGTACCTATGTTTTCCTTCCCAACGTCTGTGATGGCCCTTTTTAGAGGTGTCCATTCCTCTTCAACTGTGCTGCCTACTGCGCTATTAATTATTGCTGTATCTATAGCGTTAGAGAACTTCAAACGTATCTCGTCATTCCTTAGAACTTCCGTACCCCACTTCTTTGCGTATTGATTCTTCCTGATTAATGTCTTGAACTTCAGCCTACTCTTCATCACTACTATATTGTGATCTGAGTCTATATCTGCTCCTGGGTACGCCTTACAATCAGTATCTGATTTCGGAATCTCTGTCTGACCATGATGTAATCTAATTGAAATCTTCCCGTATCTCCCGGCATTTTCCAAGTATACCTCCTCCTCTTGTGATTCTTGAACAGGGTATTCGCTATTACTAGCTGAAACTTGTTAAGAACTCAATTAGTCTCTCTCCTCTTTCTTCCTTGTCCCAAGCCCATATTCTCCTGTAACGTTTTCTTCTACTTCTTCCCCTACAACTGCTTTCTAGTCGCCCATGACTATTAGATTTTCGTCCCTCTTTACATACTGCATTACCCTTTCAATATCCTCATACACTTTCTCTATCTGTCCATCTTCAGCTTGCGACGTCGGCATGTATACCTGAACTATCGTTGTCGGTGTTGGTCTGCTGTCGATTCTGTTTAGAACAACCCGGTCACTGAACTGTTCACAGTATCACACCCTCTGCCCTACCTTCCTATTCATAACGAATCCTACACCTGTTATACCATTTTCTGCTGCTGTTGATATTACCCGATACTCATCTGACCAGAAATCCTTGTCTTCCTTCCACTTCACTTCACTGACCCCTACTATATTTAGATTGAGCCTTTGCATTTCCCTTCTCAGATTTTCTAGCTTCCCTATCACGTTCAAGCTTCTGACATTCCACGCCCCGACTCGTAGAACATTATCCTTTCGTTGATTATTCAATCTTTTTCTCATGGTAACCTCCCCCTTGGCAGTCCCCTCCCGGAGATCCGAATGGGGGACTATTCCGGAATCTTTTGCCAATGGAGAGATCATCATGACACTTCTTCAACTACAGGCCACATGTCCTGTGGATACACGTTACGTGTCTTTAATACAGTGGTTTCCATTGCCTTCTGCATCCTCATGTCGTTGATCATTGCCGATTCTTCCGCCTTTAGGGGCAATCTCCCACCCCTAGGACAAGAGAGTGCCCAGAACTTCTATCCGCTCCTCCGCCCTCTTTGACAATGCCGTTGGCAGAATGAGGCTGACTTCTTATGCCGGAAGTCTTCGGCCGCCAAAACTGACTATTTATCAAAATTTAGGCAGTGGCGGGGATCGAACCCGGGATTAGGAGATTAGGAACGAAAGACGCTTCCCCGTAGACCACCTGTACTACGACCGTGTAACTTCCAACACACAGGTGACTCTTATTTTTACCCATATTTACTACGGTCGTCCAGCTTCCAACACACAGGTGAACGCTAAACATCCAACAACCACACGGTCAAAGGAAATCATAATAATGATGAAAAACAAAACAGCATGCTATTCCACGCCCGCTTGTCATCTGGGTATAAATTTCATTGGCAGTAAGTTGATAATTATTTCACCTCATGTCAAGGTGAATTACGGGGTGTCGCCTTTTACGCGGTACACCCCAACTGTAAGGGGGTTTATGAAGACACTGTGCAAATAGATTGAGAACAGTTGTTGATAGCGAGGAGTGTGCTCAAGTGTGCTTTGGTTATCTTGGAGATATTGTCCGTAGTCAAAAACCTTCTTCTCATCATCGCAGAATAAGTAATAAATGGACATGCCTTTAAATCATGTTATAGCATGAGTCCTCGCGATCGGGGCTCAGGAAGAGCTGTGGGTCAATACTGTGAGGTGGAGCATGCAGGTAACAAGTGAGTATCTTCTGTAGCAGCATCAATACGTCAAACTCTGTCCTGCATGTCAAATGTTAATCGTCAGTGTCCGGGAGGTGGCAGGGCGGACAGAGGGGTGAATCCATCAGCCCAATCGCGTGTAACTTGTGTCGCGTCAAGTATTTTTCAGTTGACCACATGGTACCACGTTGCTCGTATCCGTGTACGGAGGAAGCGTTTGGTTGTTGGACAGCTCTCCAGGCCACAGGCCGTAGTGTTCCTAGGCACCCCATATTTGACGAGTAGGCAGGATACAACAGTGAGGGTTTGTGTTTACTCTCAATTACATAGGAAGGGATGTATCTCAGCCTCTCGGCTACAGAGTTCTGGTGGTGGGTAGATCAGGATGCACATAGCTATAGTCAAGTATGAATGCCGAGATGTGGAAAAGAGAGGGAGCAATGGGCGCAATCGTAACAGTTGGTGGGATGAATGCTGGCATCAGTTCCTCGAACAGACTGTGTTAATGGGTCCACAGTTTCAACATTGCACACAAATATGAGGCTGCTTTCCTCGTCAGTACATTTATAATTACACAGCCGCCTTCTCACGGAGCGACGTTGTGAGTGTCGTAGCAGAATTTGAACAGGAATTCAGCAGTAAGGTAACATCCAAATGCAATTTGTAGTCTGTGTGCCATCCGTGTTGGTAATGGAGTACCATGTGTGTCAACTTACTTGATACATAATGGTTAAGATACTGCTGACACTGTAGGACGTCCATGTGTCGAAGTAGGTTCTGGTGGACTTCTGTGCGTATTGCCTACAGTAGTCGTCTATAGTTCATGATAGCTATGCGATTCACATCTAGTGTAAATGTTATGCCCAAAAATCTGATCGCATCCACCTTTCGGAGGGATGCCATGCAGCCTCCTGGAGGACCCTTCTGATATGCATCGCCGCTGACTTGGCTACATTCATGTGGCTTCTCGCCGCCAGTCTATATCGCTTAATCCATTCAGGCATGAATTGCACCTCATCGTTGATTTTACCAGCAGTAGAATGTCAGTTAGCATGTGCTCTGCAGTGAAAGGTGTGGCCCCTCAACGTAATTCCCTGAAGTCTGCTTTTCAGCCCTCCGATGAACGGTTTCAGTGCGATTGCGTAAAAAATCATGGAGACTGGGCATCCTTGTCGAATCGAAGGCCGGTATGGTAAGTGATCCACTGCATGTCCATTTACCAGTACATGGGACGATGCTCCGCGTACGAGGCGGAAAATTACGTAGAAGAAGTCAGATTGGAAGCCCACGTGGGCTAAAACTGACGTAAGAAACTTGTGGTGCACTTTGTCAAAAGCGTGCTTGAAGTTAATTAGGCCACAGCAACTCGAATGTGGCAGGGAGTGGAGAGAGCTACCAAATTCCTGCTTTCACCAGTGGCCATTTTCATGTTGGACTCTCCTTCTTGCGTCATCTGCTCCGTTGAAAGGGTTAGTGGCAGGACCTTCTTTATGCGCACAGGCAGTAACTGGGCAAAGATCGACCTCTGTAAGGATTGTGTATTGAAATGAGTAGTCCGAAAACAGGTTGCATGCAAAACCAAGGGAACATTAGCCCTTGGTATATAGTGATCCTACGTGTCATGGTCAGGGTTGCAGAAAGTGTGACAGATTCGGGCGGTAGACTATCCGGCATGGGAGACTTGTTAAGTGCACCCTTATCTAGCGCATCCTCAATGTCGTCCTTCGTAATCTCCGCCAAAAGCGACGATGTTGCTGAGTGGTCGAGGATGCACGACACCTGCTGCAAATGTCGTTATCCTTCCTCTCCTCTATACTCTCCTCCTAGTAAAAACGTCGATAATGGTCTGCAAAGGCTTCCACAATGGTTGCCTGGGTGGTTAATGTTCGACCAACCAGCGAAGTGAGGTCCGTAATTAGCCATTGTCGGCGTCGACGGCTATCAAGAACGATGTCGTGCACAGGTGTGATTTTGCTGTTTGCTCGGCCTTGACGCCGCGACCGCACGACAACCCATCCAATTTTCTCCATTCAACGGGAAACATGTTGGCTTTAATTAGGCGGTTTACCCTGTCCGTCTGGTGAGGGCAGTTGGGATCCGCGGTCGTGAAAAATCGTGCAATAAAAGCCCAAAGCATGACGATGCCATGCGGTGATGTACTTTCGATGTTGTATCAGCATCTGCTGGAACGCTGGTTTTGCATATTCTGACCACCATGTCAACATCGAAACGTATCGTGGAAGACTTATCTTTGCATTCCGCCAACGCTATGCCGATAATCTGACAGCATTCTGGGTCCTGCAGGTGTGCCACAGTTCCCTTCCACATACCACGGCTGCGCAAACACGCTATATGTGGATGGTGACCATTCATGAGAACGTACTATGGTCTGAGAAGGCAAGTGGACACCATTCGACGTCCAACCCTCCTGACACAAGATCACGCGAGACACAGATATGATCAAGACGACTGGCCGAGTGACTAGCAAGAAATTTGTGTCCGGAGTAGCCACCTTGCACTCTGTCCCAAGTATCGAGGGGATGCAGGTGTCGCACCAATATCTGAAATTCTCACAAATCGCAAAGTGCGAGACCTGGCCGTTGGAATGGAGCCTACAGTTAAAATAGCCGCAGAAGATATAGTGATCGTAGTAATCAAGAAAGAGAGGCGAGTGGGAGGGGGGGGGGGGGAGTTCCTCTGAGTAGAACTGCGACCTTTCGTGGCGTTTGTCGGTTCCCGATGGAGCATACACGTTAATAATACGTGTAACTAGTGCCGTGATCGCCAGCCCCAGGCTGTGGGAAGGAAAATCACATCAAGGGGAATACCGTTATGCACTAGTATCGCCGTCAGCTGCCGGCCTGATCACCCTGTATCATATATGTCGCATAACCATAGAAGCCGGGGAGGGACACGAAACGCACTCTTACTGACTGTAATTGTGGCGATACGGTAAGCTTTACGTCGAACTGCAGGTGCCAAGTAATTCATTAGATCGGAAATGTCTATTGAGTGTCGAGCTGCGTAATCGGCACTGGCCATTCCCAATACCTCAGCTGGAACCATTCCTCAAGTTCCGGTGCCATCGGTGTAACTTGTATGGCGTCATTGTCATCGTCCTCCGCCCACGCCGTTGAAAGCAGAGCAAGACCATCTACCATAGTTTTCCCAGGGCACGGGATGGGTGCCTGCACTCTAGGAGGAGTGGAGGTATTTGTACGGCAGCACAAATCTCGCCTATCCATGTCTGATCGTTCAGCTGTGCTCCCACGCTGAAGCCGGCGGCGGTTTCCTCTGTGGGAGCATCATCTTGGCAGGAGAAGTCCTCGTCCTCCAGCGGCTGGTCCTCAGTCTGTTCTGAAATTGCTCTGCACCTCTGCTTACGGCGATTTCTTCTGTGCCCTTCCGTTTCAAACGAAGGCAGCGAATCACGACGCTCCTGCACAAAGGCCGCAGGTGGCACCATCAACAAGTCAATTACCATTTTACTGTTGTGGACATTCTCATCAACTGTCAAACTGGAGTCCGCAACGCGTAGAACGGGCGTTTCATCTTCCCGCTGAGTCAGAGTATGCTTTGTTGGGTCATCAGGGAGTCTCAGATGCCGCCATGAAGCGGTAGCAGTCGTGAGGGAGGCAACGTAAGTGGGGGCAGCCACGGCGGCGCCATGTCGGCAGGCGGTGGGTGAGTGATCCGGCGATGGACGCACCCGGATCGGAAGTGGACCTCCTTCCTACATCCGGAACAGGTTCTTGGTTGTCCGTCGTAAATGACGATGGCACGGCAGCCGCCGATATAGAGATACTAACGGACATGTTTTTTAAGTTCAGTTTAGACCTGCATGTTCAAAGGAACAGACACTGCGCCGACTGCAGCCGTTTTTGAAATACATGAAATGTACTCGCAGTTGCGAAATGGACAACCATCAGCTGTATAATGGAAAGTCGCTTGCCCAGTCTCGCCGGATAAATACGATATTGTATATTCCAAAGGAACATTGCATCGTAATTCGGAATGGCACAGGCATTGTAATATTGTATTTATCTGCAGACATAGGGCAAGCGATTTTCAAATAAAATATTTCTCCTGTATGGGAATATACGTCATGGATGTACGAGTACAGGTTGTAGACACATGGTTGAGAAGTATGGAAATACTGGTCTGGCCTTGAGTCGTGCTCGGATGGCCTAATGGTAACGCGACCGCTGGCGATACGTAGGAAATCCGGGTTTGAATGCCAGTCTGGCACAACTTCTCATTTCCATCACTGCATTTTCGTCACTGCAATTTCGTCATTGCATAATACAGCTGATGGTTGACCAAATTTTCAGTTGCCAATAAATTTCAAGTACATGTTAATGTCATAGAATTACTCAAGAGCCAACGCTAGAGAGTATACGTGACAATCTACCAAGTTACATTTTAACCTTGAATGTTCCACACACACTTGTCCCAGAGGCGTTGGTGGAGTATCAGTTACGTCGCGACCTCGGATCTTGGTCTCGTGTGTATCCTGCTCCACTACTAACATCACTGCGGTTTGGTAGCCCTTGAATAATAAGAGATAGGACGCTCTTATTCACAGGGCATGTACATTAGTATGTTCTGCAGAAATGATTAGCATTTGAACCATGTCGGCCCGCAGGTTCAAGGTAAACATCGGTGTCGTGGCACAACACCACCTAGCAGTAAAATGTGCATGCGGCTCTTATTGTCGCTATAGACTGAAGGTAATGGATCAGTGTCACCTGAGCAGACGTGCAGGATATCTCGCATATGTGAGAGCGAACCGTATCCTCAGATGAGTGAGTTTGAAAGAAGGCAAGTTTTTGGCATGAGGGAATGTGATTCATCCATCTGGCAAACTGCTGCTTCTGCCGGACGAAGAGCTCTGGCAGTGCAACGGGCGTGAGTAAAATGGATCACGGAAGGCCGTAGGACACAATGCGATGGGTCAGGATGCACTAACCGGACCCCACCCCCCCTCACAGGAAGATCAACACCTCATCCGAATGGCATCGCAGGACCGATCTGCATCCTCCTGCTCTAGAGCAACAGTGGAACAGTGTAACTCACCGCACACTATCAGGTGTAACAGTCCGTTGCCGTATGTTACGGCATGGGTTACGTGCTCGTAGGCCACTTCTCCGCCTACCTTTGACGAATGTGCAGACACTTGCTAGACGGCAATGGTGTATCGAACGACGTCACTGGGGACACAAATGGCATCAGACAGAGTTTTTGGACAAATCCAGGGTCTGTTTGTTTGAAAATGGTGGCCGCATTTTGGTTTGCCGCAGACAAGGTGAGTTGCACAACGGCTGCATTCGCGCAAGACATACAGCGCCAACTTAAGGCCTCATGGCTTGGGGTTGCTTATTGGGTACACATCACAGTTGGTGCGTGACCAGGGCACTGTGACCAATGTGACCTACGTGAATGACATCCTGCGACCCTGGAATATGGTGACACGACGGGTCCAGTGCTGTGATCCAATATCAACCACTGCAGATGAACTTTAGAACAGGGTGAATACAGCAAGGGCGCCATTCGCGCCTTATATATCCATCACGCATGGAACAAGTTATCAGAGCCCATGGCACACCCTGTTCCTACGAGGCAACAGGGCACATGCTGAGCGGAAGTGACTAAAATGCTGATTACGTCCGTAGAACATATTAATGTACAGTCGTGAACAAAACGAGCGAGACCCCTCGCTTTTTCGTTATGCTGATCCGCACAGCTTTAAAGTCTGCTACATAGCATAACAGGCAAGTCGACGAAGTGCTAGCAACATAATATGCACAAGAGTGAAATTGAAAAACCATCCGAATTTTTTCAAACTGTTTTCAATCATGTGTACGACTATATTAATGCTGATTCACAACACGTAAATATAAGATATAAATGAGAGAAGAAACGCTAATCAGTATGAACTGTACTAACAAAAACGTATTTCAGCTTATCGATATAACATAGCTGTTTTAGTAAGACAAAGTACCCAGATCGATACAAATTAGCAAAATGTTATGCGCATTCCACCGTGAAACGGTCTGTGTCAATGTTCAGACCAGTCATACTGGATTACCGTTGCTGACATTCCATGAAAGTGTGCAAATTTAGCAATGCGTGAAAATTCATAACGAAATTCAGTTAAAAATCATTCAGTATCAACTGACTCATGTAGGAAGATACTGAAAACGCACCTAGAGGACAGAGAGCTTGTGCGTAAGCGCCTCCAAGTTTTCCTTACTAAATGTGAAACAGTTGCGGGGAGAGATCAACTTCTTCGATTACCGTGACGCAGTACTCCGAAGGCAGAGGGAAACTGGAGAACTACGCGCACAAAGATCCGCTGTGAAACAGAAACTGTGAGAGGGAAAAGCCAGTGCTTCCACGTAGTGAGGAATCTGATGCTTCCTTCAGAGAGAACGCTATTCATTAAAAGAAAAAATTACAAGTGTGTACGGCATTATTGGTGGAGGGAACCCATGTGGCGTGTTCGGTCGTCGTTTTACTTGGCGCCACTTCGGCGATTTGGGCGTCGACGATGAGCAAATGACACGGCGCACTTACACACACAAGAGCGCACACACACAAAGTCCCGAGCTGAAAAATCCTCAACCTTGTCAGAAATCGTACCCGGGGCCTCGTGATCCAGAGCTATGCTAACCACGTGATCACGAACTGCTTACACAGTGAAGGAGAATTCACGTTAAAGGAAGATCATTCTCTTGTGCATAATTCCACATTCGTTCACCAGCAGCTGTCCAAATAACGGCATCAACGCTATGGATTGGCCGCCACAGCCTGTTGATACGAATAAAGAAAAGCATAGGTGCAAGGAAGTCAAATGTGAAGACACTATGCGTAACAGAAGACATGCCTCAGTAGATCGACGAAAAAAGTAAGTACAAAAATGTTCAGAGAAATTCAGGAATACAGAATTACAAGTAACTGATGAATAAAATAAATTCAAATTGCACAGAAGCTAAGGCGAAACAGCTGATGGAAAACGTGAAGTCAAGGGCGGTAACATTAAAGAGTGCTATGGGAATTCCATTGTTCAATGCAGAGGAGAGAATCGATAAGCAGCAAGAGTGCATTGAAGGCTTCTATGAGGAACAAGACTTTTACGATGACGTGGTGGAACAAGAAACAGGAGTCGACAGGCAAAATATACGGGATCCAGTATTAGAATCACGATTTAAAAGAGCTTTCGATGACTTACGACCAAACAGACAGAAGCAATAGATACCAATCTATTAGAATTCCTGGAATCACTGGCGGGAGTGACAACAAAACGACTATTCAAATTGGCGTGTACATACTATGAGACTCACGATAGACCATCACACTTTCGGAAACGTCATCCACACATAGCAAGAGCCGACAAGGGCAATAATTATAGCAAAACCAGCTTAACAGCTCATGGATTCATGCTGCTGACAAGAACAATATACAGAAGAACAGAAAACACAATTACAGATCTGTCAGATGGCAATCAGATCTGCTTTAGGAAAGGTAGTCACCTGAGAGGCAGTTCTGACGTTGCGATTGATAATGGAAGCAAGACTCAAGAAATATCAAGATACGTTCATAGGATTTGTAGAGTTTGGAAAAGCGTCAGATAATGTAAAGTGGTACAAGAAAGACGAAAGTAATGAGAAGTAGCACAAATAAGAACATCGAGTAACTTAATAACAGAACTGGGGCTCATGAAGTAAACGACGGTAAGGAATTCTGCTACACAGGCTGGAGGACATAAAAATCAGACTATCACTGGTAAACAGGATTCCTGGCCAAGAAAATTCTACTAGTATCAAACATAAGAATTAATTTTAAGGAGATATTTCTGAGAATGTACGTTTGGAGAACAGCATTGTATGGTAGTGAAACATGGACCGTAGGAAAACCGGAATAGAAGACCATCGAAGCATTGGAGATGTGATACTACAGACGAATGTTGAAAATTAGGTGAACTGATATGGTAATGAATCAGGAGGTTCTCCGAGAAATCGACGAGGAAATTAACATACGTACAACACTGGCCAGGAGAAGAGACAGGATGACAGGACATCTGCTAAGACGTCAGGGAACAGCTTCCATGGTACTAGAGGGATCTGTAGACGGTAAAAACCGCAGATGAAACAGAGGTGGGAATACACCCAACAAATAATTGAGGACGTAGGTTGCGAGTGCTACTCTGTGATTAAAAGGTTGGCATAGGAGAGAAATTCGTTTCGGGCTGTATCAAACCAGTCACAAGACTGATGACTTAAAAAAAAGAATCCATTTTAGAATATTTGAGCTGAGGTAGCACGAAAGCTGTCAGATAACCGTTCACGAAACCAACCAGCTACATCTGACGCCCTCCGACACTGTGCTCTTGAAACCTGGTAGAAAGTTTCCTCTTCTGGCAATTACGTGCGATTCCTCACAGATTCCATGCCAAGAGGCATGATTAAATTTAGAAACAATGGGTGATTCTGGGCAAGATATTAGTGAACTAAACCAGAGGCAATAAAATATGAATTAGTTTCCTCTAAGCTCCCTTTTTAACTGACATGAATAATTTAAATATTATTCTTCAGTTTCTCCCGGAGCCCCGTGTGATTAGCCGAGAGGTTTGAGGCGCTGCAGTCATGCGCTGTGCGGCTGGTTCCGGCGGAGGTCCGAGTCCTCCCTCGGGCATGGGTGTGTGTGTTTGTCATTAGGATAATTTAGGTTAAGGTAGTGTGTAAGCTTAGGGACTGATGACCTTGGCAGTTAAGTCCCCATAAGATTTCACACACATTTGAATATTTTTTCTCCCGGCGTATTTGTTCATCGAACAGTCCACGGTTGTAACGCCGGTTCGTAGTGTACAAGGGGAAAAATATTCCGGTGATCAGTATCTTTTAAATATGTTTTTAAACACTACATTTCTCTCTGCGTACATACTTAAAAAGTAATAAATTGGGAGGGAATTTTTAAGGCTATTTTTTGTTGTTTCAAATTCATCTCTCTCTTACCTCTATTGTTCCCTCCTGCATTCTCCCAAAAAAAGTAACAGATTTCTTCTAATATTTATTCACCTTTAATATCCCCTCCCATGTCTCACACTTAACGAGCTATGGGCTGAGATTGGTGGGCAAGCTGGATGCCTCCGTTTGTATACAGCTGTTAATCATAGAAACCCACTTTCGTCGGCTCTTCTGGACTCGATGTGCTGGTTTCCCGTGAGGTCATGAGAACGTTTCTGATGTTTGCGGTGAGAGAGTTACTTGAGGTTTGTTCAGAAAGCTGCACGTTGCGGAGTAACACTTTTAGGGGCATAGCACGCTAGACTAGCGTATATGAGATCCACGGACAGTGCTCAATCGCATTTCTGATATGAAAAGACTAAAAGAATACGTTCTGTCTCTGTGTGTGCGTGTTAGTTTCATCACCAGTATCTGACATCCGAGGGCGAGTGTTGTAGTTTAGCGCAGAAGCGCTTGACTTGATTGTAACAGCTTCAGATAAGAAGAAGTTTTGTTCTCCAAAGTACTAGAAGTCTGTAACAGAAATTTCCGAACGTCCTGTAAAACATGTGACGACCGATAGAAGTTTATATCAAACTGTCAGGCAATAGCTTAGAAGGAACTTCACTGGCTGTGAGATATTACTTTACAAATGTGTCCCACGCTCAATTACATAAACCTTTTATTGCCATTTCCGTCTCTTTATGTCATAAGCGTAGTGCAAACCGAACAGTTTATTCATAAGAACTTTATCTCTCTTCTGAACTTAGCATCAGCGATCATTGTTTTGTATTCGTCGTGGGTAGAAGTTATTTTGCGTTCTTCTGAGTATTATAGACTGTATGACAATTTTACTTTGGAATACCGTATTTCTGTCATCGTATTGTGTTACTTTCTACACTTCCTGCTTCAATTTCTGTGTACCTTTGCATTGTGCTTTTTCGGTAATCTTGATAGTTACACTTTGTTTCTTTGCACATTTCGCTTGTATGATATGAAGCTTTACATTACTCGTAGCCTACGGAATTTCTTTTTGGATGTTCGCGTTCTGCAAGGAAAACTCTGTGTTTGTCTTCTAATTTGCATTCCTCTGTTTTGAGGGTAGTGCCAATGACAGTGTTCTCCAGAAATATCTTTCGTACGTCCATAAAGATCAAATGTTTAAGTACGCATAATGTTTACATTACAAGCATGGTAGACGCTCCAAGAACGTTAATCACGTTTGGTGAATGAGATTTTCAGTTTCCAGTGCGCTTAGAAAGAAAAACAATAGTGGCTGTGACAGCAATTCATTTATGATTTTCAGGTTGCAGTCAGTACATCTGAATGTTATTAGTATCTATGCTTTAGCCCATAAGACTAGTTACAGAAATGGAAGTAAGTGTCATTGCTTAATACTATTCATACTTCGGCTCTTAGTCAACTCGGCAATGTACCTTTGAGAAACGAGCTACAGTCCGCCCTTCCATGTGTGCTCAGAGAAACCGTTCGCAGTGTAAACGTATTATTCCTGTGGCTAGCAAACTGTCAACATCACATAATATGTTAGGCAACATTGTGATCAACTTACTTCCTGGAAAGGCACAGATTTATTCTGGTAAATTCACTTGAATTTTCATGCAGCTGTATTAAACATTCTGAGTGATTTTCATGTAAGATGAGGAATTGGTTCATCAGATTTATGGTTTTCAGTCGGGAAAGAAAGTTCCACAGAGAAATGAAACTACTCTCGTCTTTTGCGTCGCAGATCTCTATGTCAACTATAAGAATGGCATTGACAGAGCCTGAAACATTATTCTGCTTTCAGTAGTCGTGCGGCTAGGACGTGTGTTTACATCCCTTCCACAGAGCTTCACGGTCACAAGGTTGTTTACTTCGTGTTAGTCTTCGCCAGTGCTTGCACTTTCGACATAGAATGGCGCAGCAGTACCGACAGTCTACCACCAACCTTGGCATCAGTCCGCAGCTGTGGTCTCGCGATGGCGTTCTCGTTTCCCGAGCCCGGGGTCCCGGATTCGATTCCCTGAGTGTTCAGGGACTTTTCTCCTGCCCCGCGATGACTTGGTGTTTGTGTTGCCCACATCATTTCATCATCATTCATGAAAGTGACAAGAGTGGACTGAGCAAAAGTTGGAAAATTATACCGCGCAGTTGAGCGCCCCACAAACTAAACATCATTATCAAATGGTTCAAATGGCTCTGAGCACTATGGGGCTTAACACCTGAGCTCATCAGTCCCCTAGAACTTAGAACTACTTAAACCTAACTAACCTAAGGACATCACACACATCCATGCCCGAGGCAGGATTCGAACCTGCGACGCTAGCTGTCGCGCGGTTCCAGACTGTAGCGCCTAGAACCGCTCGGGCACTCCGGCCGGCGGACTTACGGGGGCTCCGTGTGAACGCATCTCGGATACGCCCCACATGTTCAACGTAAATGCTTGGCTGACTTGTACTCTTCCCTCTACATTTGCAACCAACTTCTAAGACTTTCGTACGCCAATAGTAAATAAGCTTGTACAGCTGTACGTTGCAACTGAACAATGGCTTGACTTGTCGCTCATTCCAATACACAGAATAATTTCTCGTGTGGTCTAGAAGCCATGTGAATGAGTTTTATGTATTACAGTTTGTCTGTAAGATCAGCCGAAGTCTGTTCTTTCTTTTTGAATCATCCGGTATATTAATGACCCAGTAGATAATGTCGGAAAACTTTTCACGGATGATGCTCTTGCACACACAGAAAACTGTACACACTGGAAAACTCTACCGAAATCCAAGAATAACTGCAGAAGGTCGACGCTTGGTGACGGGTATGGTAACTGGCTCTCGACATAGATAAAAGTAACTTACTGTGAGAACATAGAAACAGACCACGCGGTCTAACGCGCTGCTTTCCGAGGGGGAAGGCGTGCCGGTCCCCATCACGAATCCGCCCGACGGATTGGTGGTGAGGTCCGGTGTGCAGGCCAGCCCGTGGATGGTTTTTAAGGCGGTTTTCCATGTGCCTCGGCGAATGCGGGCTGGTTCCCCCTATTCCGCCTCAGTTACACTATGTCAGCGATTGCTGCGCATACACTTTCTCCACGTACGTGTATACCATAATTACTCGGACCCAACTACAGAGTAACCTTGGGGGACTGTAGCCTGTTGTACAGTGGCGTTGTGAACCACTGAGGGCTACGGGGGTAACGAAGCCTCTCCGTCGTTTCTAGGTCCTCTGTTCAATACACAGTACACATATGGAGGCCCCTTATTGTATGTGACACTATTGCAGAAAAATCACTGGAAGCAGCTGCTTGTATTAAATATGTAGACGCTTGCATACGGAGCGATCTGAAGGGGAACGACTACATAAAATTAATCGCGGGAAAGTCAGAGGCCACACTGAGATGTTGTGGAAGAATCTTTAGGAAATATGGCCCATCAACAAAGAAAGTGGCTTACAAAGCAGTCGTTCGGCCAGTACTTGCATGCTGGTCGTGAGTTTGGGATCCGTACCAGTTTTAATTAATACAGTAAATAGAGGAAATCCAAAGAAGCGCAGCAAGTTTCGCTTCAGATTCATTAAGTAATCACTAAAGCGTCACGGATATAGACAGTCAGTTCCAATGGCAGAGGCGCTCTGCCTCACGGCAAGGTCTACCGTTCAAATTCCGAGAGCCTACGTTCCTAGAACAGTCAGACAATATATTGACTCCTGCAAAGTTTATATCGTAAAAAATCATTACGATGAAATTAGAGAGATTCAAGTACATACAGAAGGTTACCAGCAATCGTCGTTCCCGCTAACCATATGCGACTGGAACAGGAAAAGGAGGCAGTGACACTGGTTCACAAGGTACCCTCGGCGACACACCGTAAAGTGGCTTCCAGATTATAGATGTAGGCTAAATCTAGAAGCGTTCTTCCACAAGAGAGACGAAATACTCGAAAGCGAGAGAGTATTTAAGTTTTACAACACCTGAATAAAGAAAAGGCCTACATTGTAGACAAATAAGACGTGCATAGATACACGTTTCTCAAGAAAATTCTTTCAACAGTGAAAAATTGAGATCTATTTATCGAGAAAAATTATTTTCTACTTTATTTGAAAGTTGCAATTACAAAGAAAATAAGAGACAAAGAATAAATTATAAATACGTTATTGTCTGCCTTGTGAAAATTGTTTGATATGCTGTAAATATATCAGTTCTGTCGAGTAAATACATCTACATGTTTTGGAAACGTTTGGACGACATATCTGGTATTCATTTCTCAGTAGTGTAGAGAATTTGTCAAGAACATCCGCTATGAATTTTTCTTGGGTAATTAATATATTCGATTATAAGGTAAGCTTTCGTATACAGAGTGATTTTAATTGTTGCCCACAAGCTGAAGGAGCAGATAGAAGACTCGGAATACAGCAACTTTGGTATGGGAACTCGTGTTCTTGGAAGATATCCTAAGCCAATGAAATGTCAAGTGATTGGAGCTAATAGAGGATCATTCTAACCTGTTTAGTGTGGAAAAGCTATGGGACGTTAGGATAAGACGGAGAAGCTACTTTTGTCACGAATTCTTCTAATCATACTGGATCCACTACTGCAGAACTATGTATTTTAGAGATCGATCAGTCCTCTAGGTCTCTGAAATGCTGTAGTACTTATTCAAGCTATTACAGTAGGTGAACCGCACCTTTATTGTTTCCTCGTTAAGTCTCCTAGTGTCTGTGTTTAGTGTTCTCACTTCCAGGAGTCGCTCTAGCACTTGTTCCCTAAGATATATGGTTAGGATAACGTTCGTTTACCCAATGATTTGAAGCAGTCAGTCCCAATGGAAAACTGGCGGTTCTACAGAATACTACTGTTTTCCTCTAGAATATTACATTTCTTCCCGCATAAGAAAGACGTAAGCTACTTTGGTGTCCATACAAGTGTTTGTTTCCAGAGTACTTCCTGTATTACTTTTGGTTATTTCTTCCCCAGAGATTCAGTATTTTCCATGGACTGTTCGAATAATATCTATTTCTCATACTCATCTCGATTCCAAATACTATTTTAGTGGGGATATGGTATGATCCCAAGGAACATCATAAGACCTTCAATTTACAAATTTTGTTAAGGTCGGGTGACACCAGTAGGGGGTCAATTGAAAGCGATTATAATTGTTAGAAAGACGACATTCAGAATAAGCAAATTTAGATCTCCAGTTACATTACAAAGACAACACGTTTCTGGGTCGTTTATAGCAACACTACAATTGCTGTAATGAGAATTAAAAGTCTCCATATATAGCGAACTGTCGATAGAGTTTAATGAACAGTTGATGCCAGATATTGCTACTGGTCATGATCTTAGGGGTTTATCGAGCGTGTTGGTTAGTACAATGGACTCACATTCAGGAGCACGAAGGTTCAAACCCGCGTCCGGCAATCCAGATTCTATTTTCCGCGATTTCCCTAAATCTGTCCAGGCGAATGCTGGGATGGTTCCTTTGAAAAAGACACTGCAGACTTCCTTCCCCATCCTTGATCCACTTCGCGCTTGTGCTCCGTCTCTAATGACCTCGATGTCGACAACACGTTAAACCCTAATGTCCCTTCCTTCTTCGGTAGAATATTTGAATATGGACATAATTCCGTAGTTTATCTTTGGGCTTTCTATTTATGCAGCTACTTCACTTGAGTCATTTAAACACTAAATTTCATTTTCTTTATCCATAATTGATGGTGTTCTTTATTAATAGTGTAGCTCCCCTATTACCCTCTAGCTTACCTGACGTTACCAAATTGTATACTTAGAAATTAAGTGATGTTCAACGCTTCAACCACGTTTAGTTGAAAGCAGCAGTGGAAATATCCAAAATATGTAAGGAGGTTGATTGATTTGTTTACAAGATTCGCTTCTTCCAGTTCAAATTTTCATCAATATGTACGCTCAAACGTTAGGAGCATTGTACCCTACGTACTGACTGCTGTTAATGTGCTATATCACTTGTTAGTATGGTTCTGTTTGTTGTACAGGATTGAATAAAGTGTGATTGCTTTTTAAAAATTTCCGGTGACAGTGTTGCACTGCATAGTTCACTAAGATAATTACTTATGAAGTTGGAATAACTTTTCAGAATGGCATCAGCATCATATTATATTTCGTCTTTTAGAATTTTAAGAGTTCTGTTAATTTCAGTGAAGGTCGATGGTGCTACTTGTAGTTGCTGTATTTAGAACCTCATTGTTGAAAGTACTTACAGCTTGTGAATTATCAGTCACAACATTGTCATTTAGTTTAACTGTTATGGTATCTTTTACACTGACTGGTTGTCCTGTCTCTCGTTTGACAATGCCTCATGTAGTTTTAATCTTTGTATCTGCATTGTTTATTTTTATTAGCACGTGCATATTTCTGGACCTTCCCATGACTTTCCTTAAAATGCTGCAGTACTTTTTGTAGTATGAAAGTAGTGTCGTATGTTGACTTTCTTTGGCCTGTATATAAATTTCCCTCTTCCTCTTACATGAGATTATTATATTCACGGAATTCACACATGTAACTACCGTGTTAATGTCCATTCTGTGGCTCACTTGTTTTATGGTTTGAAAATACGTTTGTTACCTCTCTGCCCTTCATTTCGGTGACTTTATCTACACTCTAGGACACCCAGTTCAATAGATCGTGACGGTGACATCACTTAACAAGCTCTAGTTATAACCAACGTTGTAGTACTTGAAAATGGCTTAGGGCATAAATAATTACAGTAAAAAAATTAAAAAGTTTGTACGGTTAAAAGGCGTATATATAATTCAGATATTAGGTGGTGTTTTCATGTTCGCTTACAGCTGAGATTGTACATAGTAAAATAAAAGTTATGGGGACTGAAGATGTGTTTGTTTCGTCCTGCAAATACTGGTTGGGTATTGGATGGATTTCGAGGAGCTACTGCCTACACCAGAAGATCAACATATTGAGTAGGATCTGGTTGGATCTCTGAGATTTCTGGCGAACAGAATAAATGGGCAGAAAAGCGGTGCCCTATGCGCACTTGTGCAGTGAGTTTGATCACATGGACATTGGTACTATTTCTTATTACATGACATCAGAGGTTGGACGGAAAAGATGCGATAAGGGAGAGCTAGTTCATTAGAATTAAATATATTTGGAAAGGATATTGTAATTTTAAACACGTTCTTGTATTTTCCCGAGGCCAAGGAACAGGAAGCAAAGGAAACGGAAGAGAAGTAGGATGTTTGTTCCCCTGTGTGAAATTTTATTACTAGTAAAATCAACGAGAACCGAAACTAGAGAAGCTAGTGATGTTGGAAAGCCGGAATCTAGAGCAAAATTGACGTTCCAACTCATTCACAGTTCTTCCGTTCCGTTCAGGCCGGGATTCTGGGCAGATCAACCATTTCTGAAATGTTATTGTCCACAAACGACTGCCACACAGACGCTGCATTGTAACAGAGTGCATTGTCATCGTGATACAATCATCGTCTCCGAACGTTTCCTCTTTTGTACGTAAAATGTGATGATATCCTTCCCCATTTTGCGCTTCCTTCAGAGCAACAAGCGGATCACGCCCTAACCATGAAAAGCAGCCCCCGCCCCCCATGCCGTAACACCACCTCCTCCATACTTCACTGTTTGCTCTACACATGATGCCAGATAGTGTTCTCCAGGTATTGGCCAAACCCAAACCCTTCCATCGGATTGCCACACGGTATATCGTGATTCATTTCACCAAAACACTTGTTGCCAGTCCACTGTCCAATGGCGTCGCTCTTTACACCACCTCAAGTGTCGCTTATCATCGACTACAGAAATGTGTGCCTTATGAGGAGTTGTTTGACCACTGTAGGCCATTTTATCAAAACGATAAGCACAGTCAGTGTGCTCACCAGACTGCTGGTAACTCTTTGGAACTCACGAGTGATTCCGTCTGCTGATTTCATGCGACCTTTAGCAATCGCCCTCCGCAATGCTGGGCAGTCCCTGTCAATACATGGGATCTGCCTGGTCTTTGTTTAGCTATGGTTTTTCCTTGACAATCAAATCACCAACACTTGCGTTGGTCACCTACAGCCGGGGTGAAATGTCCCTGATTGATATGTTACACGAATGGATTACCCTGATTAGAGTATCTTCGAAGTCACTGAGCTCTTATGACCCACCTATTGTGCTTTGCTGATTCTCTATTAACAATACCCCCTGCCTCCTTTTGTAGTGACAGGTCCGCCTCTTGTGATAGCTAATGGTGAATTTTGTGTTACAAAGGGGTGTCCACATCTTCTGACGGGTAGTGTATTTACGACAGTAATAAAAATGGAATGGACGTGGCTAGACATTTAGTCTACAAGTTCTTTACTGGAGTCCTTTACATAAGAAAAGACCAAGAAGGTACGTAAATACTATCTGAAAAGATGAAAAGGCAACAGGAATGCGTATAGTTGAGAACCGTAAAGCATGAGGAGACCTTTATCCGGCCTTGGATGTCAAAGGGATGGTGGTGGTCATGACGAAGCAGAACAAAAAGATGATGATGATGAAGATTTGACCATAAAACGATAATGATTTGCCATAAATGTAATACTAGTAACTGAGTTAATACATAAACGTATATTCCGAAATCGGAAAATGGATTAAAAGGAGTACCACGAGCAGCTGTAGCTACAGATTACTGTTTAATATCGCTGAACAACAAACTGAAATTTAAGAGAATTGTTCAAAAGAATCGATGTGGAGAGAAGTGGGATACTAAAGCACGGAACGAAGTTGGCTGTAGATAATGCAATAACGAATACCAAAAAAATACAGTCGACGAGGAACAGACACCTCTAAAAACTGGTGTCACAGAAAATTGACAGAAAAAAGGGTACGAAGAAGGTAGTTGCGAAGAATCCTTGGGTAACCGAAGAAATAGTTCATCTGAGGCACTGAGAACCATAAGGGCCCAAAACAAGAATACAGAGTTTCGAGAAAAATAGATATTTGTGAAAATCAAATTTGAAGAAAAAGCGCCAGTCTCATAGGTTAGACATTTTTAAAACCAAGCCTCAATTTCCTATATTTCATATAAAAAAATAATATACCCACTTTGATATAAAATATTAATTAATATTTAGGATTATATGAAGCGCTGAGACACATAAGGGCCTAATGCACACCATTGTTGATTTTGAGATTGTGGCTTGAACACATACTCTTGACGTATTTTGATCTTATGGTGAGTTCGGTGTATCTGTGCTGTAGACCCACATTGTACACGCGAACATTCACTAAAATCTGTGTAATAGCTTTCTCTGACATTCCTTCCATATGGGCCCGACGATGGTGTACTTTAGACCTTTCTGGTTATCAGTGCCTGTATTTATTATTAATGTTAATTCACTAAATTTCCATATATCTCCCAGTGACAATAGTGTTTCTTTTTTCAGAATATAAGGAACACATACTAAGTGCACCACGCATATATTTGTGATGACTTGCTCCAGCGCTTCGTGGTCTTTGTTACCATCATTTTCATTAAGCACGTTCTGTGGTTTGAGGCTCAACTAAAACTACCGATATACCTCCAATTACGAAGGACTACTACTACTACTACTAATACTACTACTAATACTACTACTACATGATTGATGTAGACACTAAATTATGTTGGCAGCCCAGATAACAATTACGCAGAACAAAGAAACAAAATTATGCTCTGTGCTTTGGGACCATGTGAAAACTAGTGCCAGAGAAATCGGTGAGACACTTTGCCTTGAAAGTTCATATATACAATGTGGGCCTACAGCATAGATAAAGCTAGTTAACCATGAGATCGACAGATGTCAGGAGCATGCATACTTGTTAAAATCAAAATCAAGGACGTCGGGCGTTACATCTTCACGGTGCTCAGCGCTTCGATTGTTCGACGAGAGAAGGGACTAAAAAGATGTTCCGAAAAAGTTGCGAATACGACATTGTAAGCTTCTTAGCAATGAAATAAGCAGGAAGTGCAGCAAAGCCAAGGCGAAATGGCTACGGAAAGGGGAAGGAACTGTCTGATGACGTGATAGAAGAATAAATGGGAGTTGATGTGGAAGATGTAGGAGATGAAATATTAGCGTGCGAGCTTAGCAGAGCTTTGGAACACTTCTGATCGAATATAGCGCAAGGTTTAGATACAATTACTACAGAAATTCTAAAATCATTGAAGGATGGTGGCAACCATACGACTAATCAGCCTATCGGAATAATATCATCCACACCATCCCGAAGATAGCAACGACAGAGAAGTGCGAGAACTATCATACAATCAGGTTAACAGCTCGCGCATCCAAGGTGCTAGCAAGAATAGTGTATAGAAGAATAGAAAAGAAAATTGAAAATCTGTTAGATGGCGGTTAGTTTGACCTTATAAAAGGTAAATCCTCTGGAGAGGTGGGTCTGACGTTACACTTAATAATGGAAGCAAGACTTTAGAAAAATCAAGGGACATTAAGAGGATATGTCGATTTGGAATATGCGTTAGAAAGTATAAAATGGTGAGAGATGGCCAGGAAAATAGGGAAAGTCAGACAATATACGATATTTACAAGAACTAAGAGGTAATAATAAGGGTGGAAGACCTAGAATGCAGTGCTCGCATTAAAAAGGGTGTAAAACAGGGCTGCAGTTTTTCACCCCTGCTGCTCATATATACATGGAAGAAGCAATGACGGAAACGAAAGAAAGATCGATACTAAGATAAGTTCAAGTTAAAATATCAATGATAGGGTTTGCAGATGAATCACTGCCCTGATGAGCAAAAGCAAGGAAGAAGCGCAGGAACGAATAGTCCAACGAGCACACAAAATGGTTTGATGGTAAATCGAAGAAAGACAGAAGTAATACGAAATGGCAGAAATGAGATTAGCGATAAATTTTGACATCGAACTTGGAAACCACCAAGTTGACAAAGTAAAGAAAGTTTTCTATCGTAGAAGAAAAATCTACACAACGGATGAAGCGTGGAAGAAAGCAGGAGCAGACAAGCATAGACAAAGTGGGCATTCCACGCCAAAGGGGTCTATTAGTATTAAACATCGACTTTAATTTGAGAAATAAATTTCTGAGAATGTTCGTTTGAAACACATCTGTAAGGAAGTGAACCATGGCCTAAGGGAAAGCCGAAGAAGAAGAGAATAGAAGCGTTTGAGGTGTGGTGTTATAGAAGTGTGTAGATAATTTGGTGGACCGATAAGATGAGAAATAAGGTCTCCACAGAATCGAAAAGGAGATGAATTTCTGGAAAACGTCGACAAGAAGAAATGGCAGGATAATAGGACTTTTATTAAAACATCAAGTAATAATATCCATGGTACTCGAGGAAGCTGTAGAGCGCAAAAATAGCAGGGGAAGACAGAGCTTGGAGTACGTCCAACAAATAACTGAGGACGTCGCCTGCAATTGCTGCCCTTTGATGCAAAGGTCGGCACAGGAGAGGAATTCCTGGCGGGCCTCACCAAACGAGTCAGACGACTGAGGACAAAAAAAAAAGTTGCATCAGGAGACCTTTATCCAGCAGTGGATGTCAAAGGGCTGATGGTGCTGGTGATGGTGGTGGTCGTGATGATGTTGTTGACGTTGACGATTCGGACCAATACATAAAAGTATATTACTGTGCAATAACATTGTGGATGTTGTGTAAAAGTAATGCTTGTAAATACCAAAGGTGGTGATTATCATTATTCATGGACCGAGTCTTACAACTGTTCCTTTCAAAGTAGTCTGTTTTTCCCCCTTTGTTGCCACTGGGATTTGTTGTTCCGTAATTGCAACAGTATTATGTCTTTTTGCATAGTTGTATATAGAGTTCTGATATCTTCGTTTCCCATCATTCAACTATTATTACACCTGCAACTCATCTTAGAAATCGCATTTCAAATGTTTGCATGTATGTGCCAAGTACGGGGTGTGAAAGAAAGTGTCGAATATTTCGAGGGATAATAGTAGTCATCGAAACAAGACATCCAAGCCGAATAAATATAGGTCCGGAACAGTTGTTTATAGGGGAGGATGAAAGATGTCGTGGATATGACTAAGACTACCACCAAGTAAGTTGTTCACCCGTATTTTATAACGTCTTTGGCACATAGGTTCTCTAGCATCCCTACAGGTGAACAAGGGAAGACCCCGCTCATTCCTCTCGCCAGAGATGGAGGACCATATACTGAATGACTGTGCTGAATTTGAAAGTTAAAATTCTGGCCCAACCACTCAAAAGGTGCAACGCTAGTTTTTTGCGCTTTTCACAATTAGGATGTCAGAATGATTGTAAAAAGGAATCACCGCTGCGTGTACCTACTGATTTTACATTGTTTGTGGTTAGCCTAACAGTTAATTTTCAAATGTCTTTATTATTTCACATGTTTCTAATTATTTTCTTTTATAACTGGCAGTGTATCAACGTAAATATTAAGCTGCGGGTCATGTACTTTGAAGCACTAAAGAAACTGGTCTAGGCGTGCGTATTCAAATACATGGATATATAAACACGTAGAATACGGCGATTCTGTCGGCAGCGCGTGTGACAACACAAGTGTCTGGCGCAGTTGGTAGATCGGGTACACCTGCTGCAATTGCAGGTTATCAAGATTTAAGTGAGTCTGAACGTGGTGTTATAGTCGGCGCAACGGGCGATGGGACACAGCGTGTCCGAGTAGCGATAAAGAGAGAACTTTCTCGCACGCGCATTTCACGAGTGTATCGTGAATATAAGGACTCCGGTAAAATATCAACTCTCCGGTATCACTGCGGCCGGGAAAAGATCCTGCAAGAACGAGACCAACGGCGACTGAAGAGAATCGTTCAACGTGGCAGAGGTGCAACCCTTACGCAGATTGCTGCATATTTCAAAACTCGGCCATCAACAAGTGTCAGCGTGCGAACCAATCAACTAAACGTCATCGATATTGGCTTTCGAAACAGAAGGCGCACTCGTGCACCCTTGATGACTGCATGACACAAAGCATGTGCTTCGCCTAGGCCCGTCAACACCAGCATTGGACTCTTCATGACTGTAAACATGTTGCCTGGTCGGATGAGTCTCGTTTCAAATTGTACTGACTGGATGGACGTGTACAGATTCAGAGACAATCTCATTAATCCATGGGCCCTGCATGTCAACAGGGGACGGTTCAAGCTGGTGGAGGCTATGTAATGGTGTGTGGAGTGTGCCTCTGATATGGCTAGATACGACTCTGACAGATGACACGTACGTAAGCATCGTTTCTGACCACCAGCATCCATTCATGTCCATTGTGCGTTCCATCGAATTGGGAAATTCCAGAATTGCTACAGAGTGGCTCCAGAAACAGTCTTCTTGGTTTAAACACTTCCGCTGGCCACCAACTCCAAAGACATGAATATTATTGAGCATATATGGAATGTCTTGCAGCGTGCTGTTCAGAAGAGATCTTCACCACCTCGTACTCTTACGGATTTATGGACAACCCTACAGGATTCATGGTGTCAGTTCCCTCCACCAGTACTTCAGAGATTAGTCGAGTCCCTGCAACGTCGTGTTGCAACACTTCTTCGTGCTCGCGGGGGCCCTACACAGCATTAGTCAGGTGTACCAGTTTCTTTGTCTCTTCAGCATATTTGTTCCAGCCTTCTGGCTGACGATCACTGCCACTGTGTTAAATTAGTGGATGGCTTGTAAGGTCGCTAAGTGCTTCAGATGAATGTTTGTATCCTAGTACTTAAATCACACGCATATAAGTGCCGTATTTTTGGCACTTATGTGAAATGAATGTTTTTAAACTGCTCATAAATTACGGAATTACAATAACATCGTCACGAAGCCAGGGACTAGTTGCACTTGCTCGTAAAATGAAGTTCCTATTAACTCCCACCATCTGATGATGAATCCTCAGAGGCTCTAAAGGAGAGGAACAGGAAAATAATAGTTTCTAAAATTACGAGATGGCAGCAACTGGTCGCAGTCAGTATTAACCATTCGTTAGCAGATATTTAATATAACACACGTACAAATAATGTTTGTTTTTCAAAGAAGAGATTTTTCTCCTAGTATACGGTTCTTTGTTACATTAAATAGTGTAGGGGGAGACACACAGTGAGGATGAACAGCGTATCACAAACGGCGCAAAGAGATTACTAAAGCAAACTTACTTAAAAACGCTGTTAAAAAGTGTCTCATAAGCAATATACATTTCACAGGGAATGCTTATTTAGATATCACTCGGTAGGGGTTTAGTAAAAAGTAGCTCAAGCAAATGATGATAATAAACTATCTTTTCACATAACTCTTTCACACTGTTTTCTCCTTTTTTCCTTACTGTCAAAGTTATGCAGTGAATAATAGTTACACATTTCACTCAATTCTAAGGGATCGTGACTCTGTTTTTCAGGCTAGCCAATGAAACGTTGCGGTATACAAAATGAAAGCCAAACATTGTCGCTATGGCCCTCATGTCAGCTGGGAGTAAATGTAGCTTTACGTTATGCAATAATAAGAACGTTGTGTGTTTAGTGGTCGGTAGTAAAAAATGAATGAACGCTGTAACACTAGCTTTTTATATTATTAAATATCTTCTTTGCAAAACAGCGTTCTGCACCAGGAATTAAGCGAATATTGTTGCACTGTTGTAAACAGAATTGGCCTTTTATTCGGGCGTATGAAGACTCTAATGTCCATACAGCTATCCTGATTTAGATTTTCGGTAAATTAAGGCAAATGATGGGATGATTCCTACTACAAAACCACGATCTACTGCCTTTCCCATCCTTGTCAAACCAGTCCGCTCGGTACATCAAGTCCTGTGTATATGAATTATGCTATTTTTATTGTTCTTAAATTGTAATATCACGACATGTCAAACATCCTTGCAAAAAGGTGTCGAAATAAGGAGGACGAGAGTTCAATGCGTCATCGGAAACGAGGTCCATAGAGAAGCAGAGGCTGCGATGGGAAGGAATTGGAAAAAAAAAAATCAAATGTGTGTGAAATCTTATGGGACTTAACTGCTTAGGTCATCAGTCCCTACGCTTACACACTATTTAACCTAAATTATCCTAAGGACAAACACACACTCCCATGCCCGAGGGAGGACTGGAACCTCCTCTGGGACCAGCCGCACAGTGGAAGGAATTCGATCGTGCCCTTTTCTACATCCACGTCTACAAGTACGAGGCGTATTTCTTAAGTAAGTACCGTTTTGAAATTAAAAAAAAAAAACGTGCTAAGGTATCTCAATAATTTTATTTTTACATGAAAGCCTGTACCCTAATCTACGCACTGACGCGGTTACAGTCTGATTCTTCCTTGTTTACGTTGCTTACTGAGTACGGAAAATGTACTTTGGCGCCAGTAGAATCGCTCTGTAGTTAGCCTTAGGTGCCGGTTATCTAGATTTGCGCAATAGTGTTCCTCGAAAAAACGTAGCCTTCCCTCCGGTGATTCCCATTTGAGTTCCAGAAGCATCTCCGTAATACCTGCGTGTTGTTCGAACCTGCTGGTACAAATTTAGTGACGCGCTTCTGAATTGCTTCGATATCTTCCTTTAATTTGACCTAGTTCGCATCCAAAATAATAGAACAGTACTGAACAATGCGTCACACTAGTTGTCCTAAACTCTGTTTCCTTTACAGACGAACCACACTTTCCAAAAATTCTCCAAATAAACCGAAATCGACCATTCTCCTTCCCTACTACAGTGCTTACTTGGTCATTCCATTCCATATTGCTTTGCAACGTTAGGCTAGAAATTTAATCGACGTTATTGTGTGAAGCAGCACTGTGGATTGCTCTATATGCGTTATCTTACATTTCTCTACATTTTTAGCTAGCTACCATTAACCACACCAACTAGAAATTATGTCTAAGTCATCTCGAATCCTTCTACACCCCTTAGCGACGACACCTTCCCATATATATCACATATGTGGGAACCTATTTCGTGCGCTTGTAGCTTAGTTAACAGTCGGCGGTATGGCACCATATCAAATGTTTTACGGAAATCTAGGAAAGTGGAATCCGCCTAGTTGTCCTTCATCCGTAGATCGCAGGATCTCATGTGAGCAAAGGTCAAGCTGAGTTTCGCACGAGCGATAATTCCTAAAAATGTGCTGATTCGTGGACAGAAGATTTTTCCCCCTCAAAGAAATTTCTTATATTCGAATTGAGAATATGTTCAAGGAGTCTGCAGCAAATTCGATGTTAAAGATATGGGTCTGTAATATTTCAAGCCTGTTCTTTTACTCTTCTTATGTGCAGGAATCATCTGCACTCTTTTAAAGTCGCTTGGGACTTTCCGCTTGGAGAGATATGCGCCAGAAATGCAAGCTAAATAAGGGGCCAATGCTGTAGAGTATTCTCTGTAAACCCGAAATGGGATTTCATCAGGACCTGGCGACTTATTTGTTTTCAATTCTTTCAATTGTTTCTCTACACCAGCGATGATCATTACCAAGTCCTCCATATGGGAGTCTGTGCGATGGTCAAACTATGGTATGTCTGTACGATTCTTCTGCTTGAATGATTTCTTAAACAAGAAATTCAAAACTTCCTCTTTACTTTTGCTATTTTCTGCTGCCACACCAGACTGGTCAACTAGTGACTAGCTAGAAGCCTTAGACGCACTTAGCGATTTTTTGTCCTACGCTTTGTGCATCGATGTTACTACAGGCACACGAATTTCTGTTTCAGACGAACCATCTTGGTATTTGCCTGCAGCGGTTCAAAAAGTAGCACTTGCCTGAGGCAATTAAAAAATGTATTTCAAATATGAATAAAACTAAAAGCGCTAATAACATCAGAGCTCCTTAGAGGTTAAAAAGAAAAGAGAGAAAAATGAGTGCCATATAGTGTCCTTGGTCTCCCTGTCTGCAGAATGCATTCACTATTCTTTTTCATCCGCACGCGCCGTTCTAATTTGCAAACTATTACCATTTGCCTATGAAAAATATCAACAGTGGCGAATTTTCCACAGAGCACCGATGCCGGGTAAACCCCCTAAGAGACCGTACCTTACATGGTAAGTGCAATGGCATTTTAAAAGAAAAGAGAAGACTCAGACACGCTGAAATACATCTGAGTAGAAGGGAAAAAAACCCAAGCTATCGTGAGGGATGGCTACCGCAATATTTTATTCCACAAACGCGGCGCACATCGGGAGGTGCGAGTGTTACGGAATGACGGCCGTGGAACGACGCTCTGTGTGTGTGTGTGTGTGTGTGTGTGTGTGTAGAGGACGTGCGCGCTAGACGGAATGCGTGGGTGAGCTCGGCGGGAAGGGAAGCACGCGGAAGCGTCAATATAGCGGCCCTCACCGCGGAGTCCGGCAGCCAGTCGCAGCCATGCAGGTCGCCGCGCTGCTCATCTGTCTGCTGCTGACCGCGAATACGTCACAGGTTCAGGCGCAGCCCGAGCGCTGGGTAAGCTCCGTCACGTATTTGTGTTGAGAGAGCTGCACCACAAGGAGGTTCCGTAACTGTACTACTTAACCACGATATTATTGTACTTGGCCACTATCGAAAATACACAGCGACGTGACAGTAAACAATCACACTAGTGACTAAGGAAAACGCATCGCATTCTCAATGGCTTCAGGTCAGTTGTCTTATACTATCAACGCCGGTTACGCTCTGACACAATGAGGGGACCGATCTCTCTCACTCAGAGGTGAAATAATATTTTGGTCGAAACTTCCTGAACATTAAAACTGTATTCCGGACCGACACTGGTTCTCCAAATGTTTGACTTTCGTGGGGCAGCACTCTACCAACTGACATAGCCAAGGGATGTAGGGACGAGGTACTGGCGGAAGTACAGACGAAAAGAGAGGGGTCGTGAGTCGTGTTTGAGTAGCTCAGTTGATAGAGCACTTGCCTGTGAAAGGCAAAGGTCTCGAGTTCTAATCTCGATTCGGCACACAGTTTTAGTTTCCCACGAAGTTTCATATCAACGCGGACTCCTCTGGAAAGCGAAAATTTCGTTCTGGAATTATGCGGTCGACTAACGCGAGCCGCGTGGGGTAGCCGTGCGGTCTGAGGCGCCTTGCCACATTTCGCGCGGCTCCCCCCGTCGGAGGGTCGAGTCCTCCCTCGGGCATGGGTGTGTATGTGTTGTCCTTAGCGGAAGTTAGATTAAGCAGTATGTAACCCTAGGGACCGATGACCTCAGCAGTTTGGACCCATAGGAACTTACCACAAATTAATACAATATACGCCGGCCAGAGTGGCCGAGCTGTTGTAGGCGCTACAGTCTGCAACCGCGCGCCCGCTACGGTCGCTGGTTCAAATCCTGCCTCGGACATGGATGTGTGTGATGTCCTTAGGTTAGTTAGGTTTAAGTAGTTCTAAGGTCTAGGGGACTGATGACCTCAGCAGTTAAGTCCCATAGTGCTCAGAGTCATTTGAACCATACCACATACAGACGTCTGTCAGATACAGATGCAGTTCTGAGCAACTGTCCTGCGAGCTTTTTTCTATTGATTGTTCAACTGCATCTACATCAGTACTCGGTAAAGCGCCTTACGTTGTATGGTACGATCATCTGCTACCCCCTTTCTTGTTCTATTCACCAAAACCCAGGCAGCGATTGTGTGTCGGTACACCTCCGAATGCCATCCAATTTCTCTAAATTTCTCGTCCTCGTCATGTCGTGAGAAGTACATGAGAGAAAATAAAAAATCGCCAGACTCTTCTAGAAACGTATTCTCTCCACAACGTCTCTCTTGTAGCGTCTGGGCTTTGTTGAGCATCTCCATAACGCTCTCTCACCTAGTAAATCATCGCGTGTGGAAACGCGTCGCTCACCTTATGGATGGCTGTTACCGCTGAAACAACCGGTTTTCGGTTGTATCGGTAATATTTCAAGCCATTTTAACCTGACTGTTAAAACCACTCAAAATAACCGTCTACTGAAATTATCAATTTCGTTTTTTTTTGTTCTTACTATTTTCCGTAATAAACGTGGAAATCGAAGATAGATTGAGTAATTCTCTCTTAATTTCAAGATACAAACAGTCAGAATGTTACATTACATAGGAAATTTAAAAGCTCGTCCACAGTTCACTGCTCTTGCGGAAACGTGATAACTGGTTCAACACAACAAAAAATCACCTGTATTCTCCTAGTGATTCTAATTTTTTCAAACTCTGCTCAAAAATCATCTTGTAATCGGAGAATATAACACTATTTGGGCATTATGAATGCTCAGTGCTAAAGGGTAAAAAATGATAAGGGTAAAAAATGATACCTGTTTTGTTCACGATAATTAGTCCGTTCACAAGGGGTACAAGCAAATAAAGGAATATTATGTTCACACAGGCAGCAGATAGTTATTTTCTATTTTTATTCAATACTACGAATGAGCTGTTTTAAAGTTTTTAATTTATTATTGTTGCCATAACTTTCTTCCTCTTTTATTATTTCATAGAAATGGCAGACAAATATTTCAACTTTTCAAGCAAATGAAGCGTTGCGCTTTATTGCTACGTAACTTGGTAAACATATTTCCAGACTAGTGTTGGTGTCATTCTGCAATACGACGGATGCCCGTCGACGACAGCGAGAAGCTACGAATAGATGAGGTGGTGGGAAGTCTTGCACACTGCATGTACGTGCGTACGTTAAGCCAGAATACACGACAACACGGACATTATTGTCTCAGCAGTGCTCTACCAGTTCTTACGCCCTGTGTTTCTTGCTCGTTTCCGTCGGAATTATTACTAAAATAGCACTGCTTACTGTCCTCATTTTGTGTAATAACGCCATATTTAAAACCAATATAAATTTCACAAATAAAACATACTCCTCTTTTAAGAAAGGTTTATTTTTTAAAAAAAAGTCGAGACGGAAGAACTAAAATACCGCAATGTGTTTTAACCGGTCGGTTTCCCTCATGCCTAGCTCACCGATGGATCTTCTCTATTATATTAATGATAACTAGTAAGTGCCCCAGACTGATGATCAGTCTCAAATGTGTTTTCCAAGGCACTTCTCTTGTGGATGAATGACTTTTCCTTAACATTCCACCAATTAATCTCAGCCTGGCATCCGCATTTCGTACTGGTTGTTTTATTTGGACATCCACTTTAGGTCGCTCCGAAAGGTTACTCCTACGTATTTTACGGTTGATACTGTTTCCATTGATTTGTCGCCGATATTGTAATTGCACATTAGTGGATTTATCTTACTATGTGTGCGCAGTGTGTTACATTTATTTACGTTCAGCCCCTGCCCCACTCATCAATCCTCTGCAGCTCTTCCTGCAGTTCGCAGCAGTCTTCTCATGTTGTTACCTTCTTACACATAACCACAATATCGAAAACAGCCCCATGCAGCTTCAGACGTTGTCGATTAATTCACTAACGTAAATACAGCGGCGTTATAACACTCCTTTCGGATACTCCAGAAATTACTTTCAGAATTCAAATTTTTTGGTATCATTTTTGAGAAACAGCGATATTGTAAGCCACATGAAATCAGTTAAAAAGCAGGCTAGATCGCGATGCTTATTTTATTATAATGGCCAGAGTCGGCATAGTCTTAGGCTACCTTCAGACAGCACCATCAGCTGCGTACAACACTCAGTTGTACTTAGTCGCTGAAATTGATGAGCAGCAATGGTTGAGTGCGGATTCCTTTTATTTGGCGAAGAGGTTTGGCGCCAGTCTGTGCCCACTCTTTTTTTTCAGGTTGGTGATAGTGTGCCCAGGTTTCATCTAACAATTCTCTCCAGAAGCCCATTACTTTCGACCTGAAAACGACGCAAAAATGCCTCACAATTCAGCAGTCACCTGACGTGGCGCCACCGTTGTATTGAATCGAGCACCTCATAGACAAAATTATATGCTAAGCAGCACTAACATCCAAAACAGTGACTGGTTAGTTTAAATTTGGTCTACAGTTTTCCTTCACAACAGCGGTAATGTTTTCATTCGTTACTGTGCTGCGTCCCTGAACCGGCTGCGGAACATCTTCCACAGAAATTTCTCCTCTTTTACGATTTTTACAACACTCGAACACTTGCTGCAGGGAGAAAGATCAATCACCGTACTGTAGTTCCATCCTGCGATGTATTTTCACATCTTTAACAGCTTCACTACTCCAGGACGTATCTCAGATTCCTGTTGCAAGTGGTGCAAGTCGATAAGGTGTTGGCCACATTTGTACTGACATTGTTTTCTTTTCTATGATACAGTAACAGACTACTAACTGCTCGTCATTTGTCGAAATGCAAGGATAACTTCTGCCAGATTCCAAACCAATGGTACAACTTTTAGGAATTTTATGCCACTTTTGAGGATTTCATTTGGATCGCCCTTGTAAATTGGTTGTTTCTTCTGATCTCAGAGGACAGCCTATGATGATTTGGTTGGCATCGCCCTTCAGCCACACTCACACGAAGCTATTTCTCTCCATTGCAGTCGATGAGTATCCTATCTAAATTTTCCACAGAGGAAACGAAGGCTAAACAGTATCGCTAGAAAATTCTGTTATACCCTCTAGAATCGTACCGCGATCGTAACGGTATGTTCGTGCCTATTTACAGATTGTGTTGTCCCTCAAGTTGGTAAGAAATACGCAAGTTTTTGTTCCATTTTGCACAAAATTGCACTCACAGACGGTGGTGTAGGTCTGCAATCGGATCCGCCATAGTTCTTTGTACTTCGCTTGGGTATCGACAACTTAATCTCCCCTTTCCGCCGACAACATAATAGTGTTTATGGGACGTTGAGACTACGTGAGGTGCTCCATATGTGCAGGCGACTTAATTTCATCACAGGGTTGTGACTGTGACTTCTTTGATGTTGTCTGTACAATTAAGCACGGAAGCCGGACATAGTCTACGTAGAACGTAACGGAACTATAAGATGTGTCGTGGTAGTCAAACGTCCCGTATTCAGTCCCCCGTTTTTCATAAGATTTTTTTCTGAAAAGTTTAATTGGTCCTCACCTCTTGAAGTGCTGTATATATTTACGGGGCATTTCAGGCATTTCATTATTGTATTCCAACCCCCCCCCCCTCTCCGCTCTCCCGTAAGCAGATTCCCTGAGATAAATAAATAGATAAACATATATACAAATGTGGCTCAGGATCAGAATTACAAGACGCTCTGATGCATCTTTATCATGATGCAGCAGCCCTTCCCCCCCCCCTCCCCTCCCGCCACCACTCTCCACCCCGGACGCTTTGCTATCGCCACAGTTCCGCAACGGTGGATTCTTCCGAAGAGAATAGCCTGTTACATAAACGTCAAAAATCAGTTGTGCTGACGTTTGAGAAACGACAGCTGGTACAATGTCTAGCACATTCCTTAACTTATAGCTAAAAAGTCTATGATCGCGCCGTGCTAGACACAGTAGACTGGTGAAAAAAAAAAAACACAATAAATAACGCAATATTGGTTGTAAAATTATCGTGCGGCTTGTGTGGATGTTTAACCAAAGAAATGATTAAGTACAAGATATAAAGTGATTTTTGAGGCAGTTAGGTGCCCTGATACGCGGTGACTTGAAATTTGTTACTCAACGATACATTCGAAATATCTTGTGATAAAACGCGATAATTTTCATACAGGTAAACATCACAAGACACCGCGCCACACAATATCGCACTATGGAGACTGAAACAGGGGTGAACATCCAGAAATCGGTTAGAAGTTAGATCCGTGTACGAAGCAATTTTACCACAACATGTTAGGAAGCAACATGCAAAGGTAAAAAAAAAGCCGTCTTCGTGGTAAGCACTACCACTCACCGTCACCGCTTGAATCAAAGATAAGGTGAAGACCTCAGACAAGGCCAGCCGTTTCGGCACTTGTTTAGTAGCTCGTTTGTGTAAATTTGTCGTATGTTCCTATAGGACCAGACTGCTGAGGTCATCGGTCCCTAGGCTTACGCACTTTTTAATGTAACTTTAAGGACAACACACACACACACACACACACACACACCCATGCCCCAAGGAGGACTCGAACCTCCGACGGGAGAAGCTACGAGAATCGCGGCAAGGCGCCGAAGACAGCTTGGCTACCTCGTGCGGTAACCACCTAAAATGAAGAACTCTAAGATATACTGACGGAAAAAAATCACAACACCGAAAAATAATTAATGTAGAGTAATGAAATTTCAGGAACACATTTCTCTAGATAACATATTTAAGTGATTACCAGTGCAAAATCACAGTTTAATGTAAATGCGAGGTAAGGCGTTGCAAATGTGAAATGCTGGTACATTAATGACCGGCGTAAACGCCAGAATGTTGAACACAAGAATGCAAACGTGCATGCATTGTGTAGTAAGGGTGCCAGGTGTCAGTGTGTGCAATGGAATTCGACGCCTGTTGCACTTGGTCAGTGAATACAAGAACAGTTGACGCTGGTTGTGGATGGAATTGTCGTCCAATAATTTTCCAACTGTTCTCGAATGCAGACAGACCTGGTAATCGAGCAGGCCGATGCAATATATCGATATTCCTTGGAGCTTGTTGGATTACAACAGCGGTATGTGGGCGTGCGTTATCCTGCTGGAAAACACCCCCTGGAATGCTTTTCGTCAGTGGCAGCACGACAGGTCGAATTGCCATCATTGGATCTGAGGCTGAAACAACTTTCATCAGAAAACACAACAGACCTCCACCCTGCCTTCCAATGGGCTCTCGCTTGACACCAATGACATCGCAAATGGCGGTGGTTTAGGGTCGGAGGAATGCACACTACAGGACGTCTGGCTTTGAGCTGTTCTTGAAGTAACCTATTTGTAACAATTCGTTGCTTCGTTGCGTTGAGAACCGCTGCTCAAATTGCTGCTTCAGATTAAGTACGACGCGCCAGAGCCATACGCCAAACACGAAGGTCTTCCCGCTCGGTAGTGGTGCGTTACCGTCTGGAGCCCGGTCTTCCTGTGACCGTACGTTCTCGTGACCACCGTTGCCAGCAGCCATGTACAATGGCTACATTCCTCCCAAGTCTTTCTGCAATATCACAAAAGGAAAATCCAGATTCTCGTAGCCCTATTACACGACCTCGTTCAGAGTCAGTGAGGTGTTGATAATGACGTCTTTGTCGCATTAAAGGCGTTCTCGGCTAACGTCAACTCACTACGTCCAATCTCAAAGGTAACTAACGCTCGCGACCGTTGTAGTGTGTATTTAAAGCAAACCTGATTTGCATCCGCATAGAGGCACTACTAACGCCCCTCTTATCCAGCTGGCGTGAATTTTGGAAGAGGGGGGATTAGTGTTTAACATCCCGTCGACAACGAGGTCATTAGAGACGGAGAACATGCTCGGTTTGTGGAACGATAGGTAAGAAAAACGGCCGTGCTCTTTCGAAGGAAACATCCCAGCACTTGCCTGAAGTGATTTAAGGAAATCACCGAAAACGAAAATCAGAATGGTCGGACGCTTGTTTGAACCGTCGTCCTCCCGAATGCGAGTCCAATGCACTAACCCCTGAGCCACCTCGCTCAGTCCTGAAATTTGCATAGACATAATCTGTCATATTTTTGTTGATGTCGTACAACTTCTTTTTGGTGTTGCGATTTTTTTCCGTCACTTTATATTGGCTCATCATTCCCGACCCCAATTTCTTGGGAAACTACCCTGAAGTTCATGCGCGCAGTCGATTCATAATTGACAGTAACAATGGCTAATTGAAATCTGAGCAGTTTTCAGTATCATCGTATATGGGACCTGCAGCGTCCGAGAAATAAATAAAAGAAACTTTCATGATTGCAACCGATGTAGGGTAAGATGTCGTAAAACTGATAGTCAAAACTTGCCAAAAAGAAGATACCCCCAGTCTCTCCATAAGAAAACCACACCTATCACAAATGTTCCTGCTGTTAACTATATTGCCATTGTTTATAAATAATTTGTCATCATTTCTTTCTCCATTAGAAACTTCACTTTTCAGACTTAAATAAATGTGCACACAGTTCTGTAACATTTGCCTCATTTATGCAAGTATTGACTACATACAAGTCAAATTTGTCTTAGATACACAGATATTGTTTATAAATAATTTGTCATCATTTCTTTCTCCATTAGAAACTTCACTTTTCAGACTTAAATAAATGTGCATACAGTTCTGGAACATTTGCCTCATTTATGCAAGTATTGACTACGAACCAGTCAAATTTGTGTTAGATACACAGAAAATAGTGCTCTGTCTACTAATTTATTCATTATTGACACATTTGTTATTTGGGTATAATTATTAATCAGTCAGTATATTCCTTAAATACGATACGCTCCATTCTTAAGTACTGTATGATTCCTTAAAGTGGTACACTGTCGCCTGTGACCCAACCAATAGCCACACAGTGGTGTAGCGCGGGATGCCGCACTTACCATACGCCAGGGAAACAACCGCGGGAGACCACAATCCAGCAGTAACCTCATTGCTGAAAAAGAAAAGCTGTCAAACAAAAAATTCGTAGGCTAGAAAACCATGCCAGTGACCAAAGATGTGGCAAGTACTCTAAATGGAAAGGAAACTGAGGAGATTAATTCTGTTTCCGACATTTGTTTGGAGAGTGACTACAGCATGGATGAGGTCGCTCTGTTTGCAGAATTCACACCAGATCCTATTGTAATGAATGGTTGTGCAAACGTAGGTGGAAGATATTATATCTTGGCTAAATTAAGATAGGAAAGAGGAATCCATACAACTACAGATGTCTGCGCCATACGAAAAAGGACTGTAAAATGACCTAGAAGTTATGACTCAAGGGACTGTGGACAAGGACAACAGTTTCCATATTAAAAGAAAAAGACAATTCCTCATGTTGCTAATCCGGTGGAAAATATATCGGTCGTTCAATAAATGCCCCACATTTTAAAAAAAAGGCATTAATATACATGGACAAACATCCTTGTTGGTGCTTCACATTTGATGTTTGTACTGTACGCCGGTGAAGTTTCGAACCGTTCTGACAGATGGCAGGGCCGTAGTACAGCGTCAAAATGACGTCTACAAACGACTTGTGTTCCAAGCAGCTTGCCGTTATGGAATTCTTTTGTGCAGAAAAAGAAACCGTGGTAAGCATCTATAAACGTTCGTGTGCAGTGTATGGCGATGCTGCAGTTGATAGGAGTACAGCTGGGCGATGGGTAAAGGACGTTACAGCCTCAGGAAATTGAGAAACAGAGCTCCAAGATCAGCCACGCCCGCGACGTCCTGTCACAACCACTGCTCCAGACATGCTGAATCGTGTGGATGCCTTTATTCTTGACGACCGGCGCATCACAACTCAGCAACTGGCTCTTCAGTTGTCGGTCAGCATTGTAAGTGCGTCTGCAATGGTCGAGACTCTCGGATATTCAAAGAGGTGCTCACGATCGGTTCCACGAATACTGAAAGCGGACCACAAGATTCAAAGAAAGGCCATTTCATCTGAATTGTTGGAGCGTTTTGAGACCGATGGAGAGTCCTTTCTGACACGGATCGTTACGGGGGACGAGAGCTGGGTGCACCGCTTTGCGCCGGAAACAAAAAGGCAGTCAATGGAGTGACATCATCCTCATTCACCACAAAAGAAGAAATTCAAAACAACCTCCTCTGCAAAAAAAGTCATGGCGACAGGCTTCTGGGATTGTGATGGCGTCATTCTCGTGGATGTGGAGAGTGTCAATCATCAGTTCAGAAGCATACGTGAAGACTCTCAATAAACTCAAGAACTGTTAACATCGTTTTCGATCGGACAAGAATCCAGCAGAAATTACTGCCCATTTGCTAGTTATCAACAAAAATATTGGACAGTACGAATTTTGCTAGGCCGTTTAAGGTACAAAATGGATTTTTCAGCAGTATTTGCCTGTTAATGATAACTTTTTATTCATAGATATTAAGTGTTACATATTATATATTGGGTGTTCCATAAATAATGTAATATTTTTTAATTATAAAACACATACTTTATTTGAAAACACTAGTATTATTATGTCAACAGTCAATACGGAACACAAAGACTGAGATTAAACATGAAACAGGCAAATGTGTTCCACCCCGCTTCTCTGTAGACATCCACAAAATTTTCAACTATACGAGAGCCAAGTTTCGCTTAAATTTTTATCAACGACGCGTCTAATTTCTGCCTTGGGTTGAGTGCTGGTTCGTGGATTGATCATATAAGCACGAGCTTTGACATGGTGTCAAATTCGGTGGCCAGTTCTGATCTCCATTGCGAGAGATGAGACGATCAGGGAATCTTATACTCAACAACCTTGATGTTCAACGGTAGTGTGGCGTGCTTTCCCTCTCCTGGCGGAACTACATGCGTTACATATTCAATTCTTGCAATTGTGGTCATAAAAACTGTGTTATCATATGGCGATAACGATCAAAAGTCACAACTGGAGGCAGATTGCGATACCCACTACACATTGTATGTCAATTTTCGTTGCATTACGACGAGCGGTTTCCAATGTATCAGTAAATTATATGAAGCTAGCACTTTTTATGGCAACTAACACTCCCAGAAATCACTTGAGATCAGTAAGTGTGTAAAGTTTCCCAATTTCATTTGTTCCCGGATATCCACTCATTGCAGGGTAGCACTCTTACGCATTATAGAAATGTATGTACGTATGTATGTTCTACATCTCCTCCTAAATCACTGGAGCGAATTCAACCAAACTTGGTACACGTATCTCTTACTGCCAGTCAGCGATCTCTGTGGGGTTAAGAACGACCTGCCGACTATAGATCAGTAGATATGACATAATAAACAATGAGATGCGTGAAAAACTGCAGCATCATCGGTAAAGTTTTAATATATCTATTCCTTACTACGAAGACATTCCCAGACTCGAATCAACTTAAGGAAATCCCTGACACCCGGCTGCATTTTTGACAGATTTCAGGTGCGAAGCGCAAACAGCTGCAGGCGAAAACAAGTCATAGAGATGGGAAGCAGCTTCGCCCTTTGGGCTGAAACTGTCTAATTTGGATACTGTGCTTATGCATTTGTACGTCATGCATATTTCCTTCTACGACTGCTTCATAATGTCAAAGATGTTTTCAGAAATACAAGGAAATGAAAATTTTTGATATTACACTAAAAATAATGTTCTTTTTTTGTTTTCTTTGCTAATAGATAATTGGAAAATGAATACCCTGGCAATGCCTGTTTTTCAGGTACTGTAACAATAGAACACCATATGTAATCAACCTCTTGGTTCAGATGGCACATCAAACTTTGTGTCCACAGTATAAGTGGCTGGACGTACCGGTTTTCAGGCCAGAGGAAGAGAGAACCATTTCCACCATGATCACGCCATTAAAAGAACGATTATTAAAAAATTAATGTTATATGGATTACCGTATTAAACATAATTTGTGACAGGACTGAGGATTTCTTGGTGGGGAGGACGAAGCTTGTTATGTGATTTCTGGTTTTCTCGGCGTAATTGGTTAAAGGTGTGGTTCTGGATACACAGCCGAGTTGTTGTTTCCATTTTACGCACAACATTTAGACGACCTACCTAGTCATCTTCTTCAGGTGTCGCGAATTTTCTGTTATGTGCACTCGCTGGCTAGACTCCAGCCACTCTGGTGGGAGTCCAAACAGCGGATGCAGATAAGAGCAAAACTCACAGAACATGAAAATAAGTACTGGGCTGGTCGCCGAAATAATGTGCATAAAATATAAAAAACTCGGATGTGTACCTGCAAGACACCATGTTATCTTGGATGGACAGTCATCGACGGAAGTGAAAGTAACTTCAGACGTTCCCCAGAGGTGTGTGCGAGCAGCCTTGCTAGTCAAAGTGATTACAATTTTGACAACTTGTTTTAAATCTTCATAAACGTAAAAGCGTTAGTTTTGGAAATATTCGACTCCAACAAACAACTGGGTGTATCAATCAGTAGGAATGTAAAATGGAGTTATCAAATAGGTTCGGTCGTGGGTAAGGTAGGTGACAGACTGGTGCATTGGCGGAATACTAGGGAAATGCGGTCAGTATACAATGGACATGCATTATAAATAACTTGATCCACGTTTTGGTCTACTGCTCGTGTGTGTGGCATACATACCAAATAGGACTAACAGGAGGCAATGAACGCATACATAGAAGGTTTGTTTGTACGTGAGAGTGACACAGATATGCTGAAATGGCACTCTTGAAGATACACTCCTGGAAATGGAAAAAAGAACACATTGACACCGGTGTGTCAGAACCACCATACTTGCTCCGGACACTGCGAGAGGGCTGTACAAGCAATGATCACACGCACGGCACAGCGGACGCACCAGGAACCACGGTGTTGGCCGTCGAATGGCGCTAGCTGCGCAGCATTTGTGCACCGCCGCCGTCGGTGTCAGCCAGTTTGCCGTGGCATACGGAGCTCCATCGCAGTCTTTAACACTGGCAGCATGCCGCGACAGCGTGGACGTGAACCGTATGTGCAGTTGACGGACTTTGAGCGAGGGCGTATAGTGGGCATGCGGGAGGCCGGGTGAACTTACCGCCGAATTGCTCGACACGTGGGGCGTGAGGTCTCCACAGTACATCGATGTTGTCGCCAGTGGTCGGCGGAAGGTGCACGTGCCCGTCGACCTGGGACCGGACCACAGCGACGCACGAATGCACGCCAAGACCGTAGGATCCAACGCAGTGCCGTAGGGGACCGCACCGCCACTTCCCAGCAAATTAGGGACACTGTTGCTCCTGGGGTATCCGCGAGGACCATTCGAAACCGTCTCCACGAAGCTGGGCTACGGTCCCGCACACCGTTAGGCCGTCTTCCGCTCACGCCCCAACATCGTGCAGCCCGCCTCCAGTGGTGTCGCGACAGGTGTGAATGGAGGGACGAATGGAGACTTGTCTTCTTCAGCGATGAGAGTCGCTTCTGCCTTGGTGCCAATGATGGTCGTATGCGTGTTTGGCGCAGTGCAGGTGAGCGCCACAATCAGGACTGCATACGACCGAGGCACACAGGGCCAACATCCGGCATCATGGTGTGGGGAGCGATCTCCTACACTGGCCGTACACCTCTGGTGATCGTCGAGGGGACACTGAATAGTGCACAGTACATCCAAACCGTCATCGAACCCATCGTTCTACCATTCCTAGACAGCCAAGGGAACTTGCTGTTCCAACAGGACAATGCACGTCCGCGTGTATCCCGTGCCACCCAACGTGCTCTAGAAGGTGTAAGTCAACTACCCTGGCCAGCAAGATCTCCTGATCTGTCCCCCATTGAGCATGTTTGGGACTGGATGAAGCGTCGTCTCACGCGGTCTGCACGTCCAACACGAACGCAGGTCCAACTGAGGCGCCAGGTGGAAATGGCATGGCAAGCCGTTCCACAGGACTACATCCAGCATCTCTACGATCGTCTCCATGGTAGAATAGCAGCCTGCATTGCTGCGAAAGGTGGATATACACTGTACTAGTGCCGACATTGTGCATGCTCTGTTGCCTGTGTCTATGTGCCTGTGGTTCTGTCAGTGTGATCAAGTGATATATCTGACCCCAGGAATATGTCAATAAAGTTTCCCCTTCCTGGGACAATGAATTCACGGTGTTCTTATTTCAATTTCCAGGAGTGTAGATGTAAAGCATCCCGACAAAACCTACTTACCAAGTTCCAAGAACTGGCTCTAAATGTTGACTCTAGGAATATGATACAACCCCCTATGTAAAACTCGCATAGGGATCATCAGGACAAAATTAGATTAATTACAGAGACATTTAAACAATCATTCTTCCCACGCTCCACACGTGAACTGAACGTGTAGAAACCCTAACATGTGGTACCATTCTAAGTACCCACTGTCATGAATTTCGCAGTGGTTTTCATTGCATATCCGTAGATGCGCATGCACTGTAATTCTGAAGTCAAATTTCGGATTAAGCACAGCAATACTTAACTCTGGGATTAAGCACAGGGTACTACACTACGTTGCGAGCCAACCGCATGAAATGAGGATCTTGACTTCCTACTTTAAGGTATTTACTCTGGCTATCTGGGACCAAAAATGTAACGTGATCCTCCATTTTATAGTTACGAATGAAATGACGTAGTTCAAGACACTTTACTGGTCTCATACAGATATGATTTTATGTATATAGAATGAAGTGGCGAGTGAAATTTTGTACCAAGGCTCTAACGTGGATCTCTTGCTTACTAGGCACTTGTGTTAGCCACTAAACCACCCTGGCACAGAGGTTCACACAGTTGCACGGTTTACCCTCGCATGTCTTGCTCCTCCACCAGTGCACGAAGGCGTCTTAGTGGATAACAAGCCTGCGTAGTAAGTGGAAGACCCAGGTTCGATTCCCAGCCCTGGTACAAATTTTCACTCACCACCTCAGTCCGTACATAAAATCATATCTGTATGAGACCTGTAAAGTCTCTGAAACTGTGTAATTTCGTTTGTGTAAGTACCTGTTTCTGGGTTTCGTGCTGGATGCCCCATTTAGTTCGATGCTGAGGTTTTATTCCAGAACATGGAGGGCCTCCGCAATTCTGTTCATGTGTAAGGGGGAGTTTAAAGTAGACTGGGGCAGCAGTGGTAACCTGGATCGAGGAGAGAGGCATGCCAGGGTAATCCGTACAGTTATGTGAATCGCCGTGCCAAGGCGTCTTAGTGCCTAACGAACCTACCTACTAAGCAGGAGCCCCGGGTTCGATTCGTGACCTGGGTACAAATATTCGCAGCAGCTTCAGTCTGTACACATAAAATTTTATGATTGCTCTTTCACTATGCATGCAGGGTAGTACTGGATTCTGAAATTATTGTGAAACATTTATGCCCTATGATTTTAATAGACTAAACCAAACAAAATAATCTATCCGGAATGACCACGTAGTAACGAAGTTACTTCAGCTAGCATTCTTAGCAAGACAATTTTTAAACATGTTTGGTATACACAGTGGTGACAAAAGTCACGGGATAGCGATATGCACGAACACAGAGGGCAGTAGTATGCGTACAGAAGGCAATAAACGGCAGTGAATTGACGGAGACGTGATTTGTACTCAGGTGATTCAAGTGAAAAGGTTTCCAACGTGTTTATGGCCGGGAGACAGGAGTTAACAGACTTTGAATGCGGAATGGTAGTTGGAGCAAGACGCATGGGACATTCCATTCCGCAAATCGTTAGGGATTTTAGTGTTCCGAGACCGACAAAGGCAAGAGTGTGCCGAGGATACCAAATTTCGGGCATTACCACTCACTATGGAAAATACTGTGGCCGACAGCCTTCAGTTAATGACCGAGAGCAGTGGCCTTTGCGTAGAGTTTCAGTGCTAAAGGACAGTCAGCACTGCTTGAAATAAATGCACAGCTCAATAGTGGACGTATGACATACGCTTTTGATACGTTAGTCTTCAAAGGCAAAGAAATATAGGTGAACTTAACGACTGTTTGCGGTAGCGACCTGTTTAAAAGAAAATGTCCCTGAGCACAATGAGACTTAACTTCTGAGGTCATTAGTCCCCTAGAATTTAGAACTACTTAAAACTAAATAACATAAGTACATCAAACACATCCATGCCCGAGGCAGGATTCGAACCTGCGACCGTAGCGGTCGCGCAATTCCAGACTGTAGCATCTAGAACTGCTCGGCCACCCTGTATTAGGAGGTACCCTATGACTTTAATCACCACAGTGTGTAAAGAAATGGAATTCTGAATAATCTTAATGGTCTAGAGATTTAGCATTCAAGAATCCAGTTATTTAGTGACAATGTTTAGCACTGAATAGGACATTATCAGCACTATTCATTGTCAAGCTGTAATACCTACAGTCCCATAGTTATATATGACATGGGGGAATTAAGTGAATTTGTATGATGATCAGCTATGGTAAGCCTCACTGAAACATAAGGTTTATGATCTATTTACAGATAGGTTTCTGTATCATACACTACCTTCGGGCTGCCAGATCAACAGTGAAGCATAAGAGTGGGAAACTGTGACTACCACAGACAGTAAAACTTTGCAAGGTTTCATTTCATGTCAAAATGGCTGCCAACTAAATAACATTGGCTGAAGACCGCATGCTACTCTGCACATGGTGAGAAATACTATACTTACTCACCATCATGATTAAGATAAAATGAATTAATGCTACACACACCAAATTAAATTTATTGATTTTAAATGGGAAAGATGGGTACACGGCTAATGATGACCACATGGAGCATCTACACAAACAGATACAAGGACCTCTAATAAATGGAATTTTTGACACTAAGCTTCACTCAATGTAACAAATTTCACGTGCAAAAAGTTATTGTAATATAAATATAATCATTCCCTTTGCCTGAAGGTGCCACAGATTTAAACAGATCGTAACTCATAAAATCCAAGTCAACCTAGAGCTACATCTCCACATTTCAGTGGAGCATCAATACTCACAAGCTCCTCTCAGCAGACTCTTCACTCACAATCTTTTTCTCCCTAAATCAGTCACAACCCTCAGCATCAGTACCCTATGAAGAGAGTGGCAAACTGACCAGTTGCCCACACCCACCATAAAGCATGAGATATTAATCCAATTAGGGTTGGAAAAAACATGAGTATCTATTGCCCTCTTCTTTCTGAACAGAGAAGACTTAGACGAGATTCTACCCAGCAGGCCACAGGACCAATCAAATGGCACAATTTTAAGAACAGTGTGAAAGTTCTGTTCTTCTGTTAAGATGTGATACTGCCAACTAAGTTTGAAAGGAAAACTAAAAGACATTCCCCTGGCCTCCCAAAGGAAGAGGAAAGGAAACCTCCACTGGCTAGCAGCTTTGCTGCCATGGAAATGAGAGTATGGCATTGTGACCTGGGAGTCCCCCATTCGGGGAAGTTTGGCCGCCAAGGGTAAGTATTTGTTTCCATTTCTTTTAGGATACTACCCCAGGATTTAGTAAAAAAGGAGGCACATGGCTACCAATCACAAAAGACTGTAGAGAGAAATAAAATAAAGTTCCACAGAAACATTCCTCCAGGCATTGGCAGGAAGATGAATCACATGATCATCATTAATAAATAATACAGATAAGTCAGTGAATGGCAACATTATGGAGGAGATACAAAAATAATGTATGGCTTTCATCATTCCAATGCCTGAAGTGAAGTTTCCATAGAGACTCAAGGTTTGATATGAAGGATGAGGTTAAAGGAAATTTTGTTAGGCCCTGGGTGGATGGGAATGTATACATGTATATAGGGGTTTTTGACAGAACTCTAGATACATAGTCAATGCTCTCATTTTTCTTTTGTGACACATCATAAACTAAGTTACAGTTAATTAGTAAACACATGTAATAAGCCTCAAAATGTTGCCAATGTTGCCCAGATGAAAGACACAAGTCCACTCTTAAAATTATGAGACTATGTATTCCAGGATTAACCAACAAATATATTATCCCCTTTTATGCACACATCACATAGAGAGACAGTTGGCTGTACATGGATAGATATTATTCTTATACACCATAGACAAACTAAATAGGTAGGACAGAAGTGTTATGCACCTCTGCTACACACTTATAATTTGTTCACAGTGTCCTGACTGAGATTTTGGGAAGGTGTGGGGAGAGGAGGACGAAGCAAGCTCCACCTGCTGGATCCCAACACATTGGCAGCTACAGGGACAGTGGTAGTGCAGGCAGGAACAAGTTGCACTTTCCTGACAAAGTTCTGGCACTTCACGTGTGTTTACTGGGTTGGCACAGTACAGCAAGGCAATCACTTCGTAAGGGCTACAGTAACATAGGTACTGTATTTTAGATCACTAATGTTGGCAGCAGCCAGACACAAAACGTTTATGGCCTCTTGTCTGTGGCCTTCTAGTGGCCTCAGTTAATCAGGAACTAGGAAGGACATTGTGAGACAACTATGCTGGTGCTTGTGCGGACAGATGTATACATAGGCTCTGTGACGCATGGGTACACATATGGACTGTGAGCATTTTTCTTGATTTTCAGTTCCTTTAATCCCATCTGCTAAGTAATGATCAATACCTATTTTAGAATAAATTATCAAAATTGAGTAAAATATCCTTACTTTTGTACTGATAATGTTAGCATCCATCTCACAATGTTTCCCAGCCCATTTGGTTAAGATTGCCTAATAGTTATTCTATGGATGTTATACGCTGCTCCTCCCTCATCTCTGGGGGAAAGTGTGAAGAACTTGATTGTTCCACTATTAACCTATCAATTGTGACCACCAAGAACCATGAAACAACACTGAGCTTTGCAGGACAAATGTAAAAGTATCCTCTTTCTAATCATCTCAGGTTTAACTAGAGCTAATCTTCCTAGTAAAATATTTTGAGTTGAACTCAAAATAAATGTGGTGAACTTTACACCATGAGTAATTTGTGTAAATAATATTATTTATATAATCCCATAAATTTTGAGTGCTATCAGTTTCACAAGTGTCAATGCATTTAGAATATACATTTGCTAACTGTTCATTTAAGTCACATGTATTTTACAGGAGTTAAACTGGAGGGAAAAGGATCCAGAGGACACTATTTCCATTTCATCAGGGAAAGGTATGTGATACGTATCATACTCTTCATTTTAGATCAACAACCTGAACAGTTAGTTCAAATGTCTTAAATTGTGTGTCTGAAGCAGTTACCAAATGTATTCCTAAGATGTTGATATAAATTTAGATATATGCTGTTTGTGATTGTTAAACTGTCTTTCACTAAGTCTAGTTAACACTTTATCTGTTCCTTCAACTCCATTTTTGTTCCTTTGTTTCCTTTTTTAGTTTCTTTCTTATCTTGAAAAAAACTGTGATGACACTGTGTGCAGCTGTAGTGATGATTTTGTATGGGTGTTATTTGCCAGTATTTGATCTTGCAAACTTCTGTTGTAGTACCCAACATGAGGTAAACAGTGCTGTACAATTAAATACACTACCAAGTTAAGTATAGTAGTACACGACACAAGAACTAAAATGTTATACACTTCATGGCATGCACACAGCAAAGACAGTTTGCTCTGCTCTGTGTGCTCTGCAGGGGCCCATGGGATGGGCAATGTTATAGCCAGAGCAGGTTGGAAAAGGCTAGTGTCCACTCTGTCTGCTTGCCAGGAGGTTCTAGTCTGAGATGTGGAGCAGGCTCTGCCGGCAGTGACTGAGCGCACTGGGTGCACTTGGCTGCAAATCATTGCTCATGTCAGCACAACTAATGTCTGCTGCCTGGGTTCACAGGCCATCCTTATTTCCTACAGGTAGCAGGCTGAGTTTGTGAAGACAGCAGGTCACGCTCACAGAGTGAAAACAGAGCTAACATTGTGCAGCGTCACTCCCACAAATGACCGTGGTCCTCTGGTTTGGAGGTAATAGGGTGGCTTAAAACAGAGGATCAGACAATTCCTTGATCATTGTGGATGTGGATTTCTTGAGCTCTGGGGTTGGGTGAAGAAGTGTATAGCCCCCTAGGTCAGGTGTGTGCACTACTTACAGGAAGCAGCTTCCAGGATATGCGTATGTGCAGCAGGCACATGTGGATTTCTTAGGATAGAGAAATCCCTCTACACACCTGATGAGACACATTCTGAGTGCGCACAGAATAGCATTCATCATAGAAGATTGGAGAGACAATATGTTAATACTCTATCAGCTAATAGCAAGAGCATCTATGGAAAGGTGCCATAACTAGTCTCATTTATAAATAGTAAAAAATACCCACACAATACGAAGAACAAATAGCTGGCTGAAACTGCATATCAACAGCAATGAAATCTAAAAGTGTGTTTATAGCAATAAAAAAAATACAATAATACCTAGTGAGATGAATCCTTATTGAGACTATGAAAAAATTTTGATGAAGGTAAGTGTTAAACATGGATCAAACTTGGCCCCTGGATGCTTTTATAGACTCCCTGTGTCAGCAGCAGTTGGCAGAATTGAAGGAACGTAATGTTGATTTCGGTGCTTGTGTTGACCTGTGACTCATTGCTCTACAGTACTAGTATCAAGCACATCAGTACGTAGCATCAACAGGTTAGTGTTCATCACGAACATGGTTTTGCAGTCAGTGCAATGATTAAAAATGCAGAGTTGGCAGATGCCCATTTGATGTATGGATTTGCACGGGGAAATAGTCGTGGCGTGGTACATTTGTATTGAGTCAGATTTCCAGAATGAAGGTGTCCCGACAGGAAGACATTTGAAGCAATTGATTGGCATCTTAGGGAGCACGGAACATTCCAGCCTATGACTCGCGACTCGGGAAGAACTAGAATGACGAGGACACCTGCAATGGACAAGGCATTTCTTTGTGCTGTTGACGATAACCCTAATGTCAGCGTCAGAGAAGTTGCTGCTGTACAAGGTAATGTTGACCACTTCACTGTATGGAGAGTGCTACGGGAGAACCAGTTGAATCCGTACCATGTACAGCGTGTGCAGGCACTATCAGCAGCTGATTGGCCTCCACGGGTACATTTCTGCGAATGGTTCATCCAACAATATGTCAATCCCCATTTCAGTGCAAATGTTCTCTTTAGGGATGAGGCTTCATTCCAACATGATCAAGTTGTAAATGTTTACAATCAACATGTGTGGGCTGATGACAATCCGCATGCAATTGTGCAATCACGTCATCAACACAGATTTTCTGTGAATGTTTGTACAGGCATTGTTGGTGATCTCTTGATTGGGCCTCATGTTCTTCCACCTACACTCAATGGAGCACGTTATCATGATTTTATATGTGATACTCTACCTGTGCTGCTAGAACATGTGCCTTCACAAGTACAAAACAGCATGTGGTTCATGCATGATGGAGCTCCTGGACATTTCAGTTGAAGTGTTTGTACGCTTCTCAGCAACAGATTTGGTGACCGATAGATTGGTAGAGGTGTACCAATTCCATGGACTCCACACTCTCCTGACCTCAACCCTCTTGACTTTCATTTATGGGGGCATTTGAAAGCTCTTGTCTACACAACGCCAGTACCAAATGTAGAGACTCTTCGTACTCGTATTTTGGACGAAAGTGACACAATACGCCATTCTCCAGGGCTGCATGAGAGCATCAGGGATTCCATGTGATGGAGGGTGGATACATGTATCCTCCCTAACGGAGGACATTTTGAACATTTCCTATAACAAAGTGTTTGAAGTCATGCTGGTACTTTCTGTTGCTGTGTGTTTCCATTCCATGATTAATGTGATTTGAAGAGAAGTAATAAAATGATCTCTAACATGGAAAGTAAGCGTTTCCGGACACATGTCCACATAACATATTTTCTTTCTTTGTGTGTGAGGAATCTTTCCTGAAAGTTCGGCCGTACCTTTTTGTAACACCCTGTATATATATACAGGGTGAGTCGTGTAAGATGTAACACCCCCTTTATTCTGGGGGCGATTGCACATATCGACAAGTGGTGATCAGCAAATCATAGCCAACCATGGGGCACATAGAATGGTATGTGCACAATAATCACAATGTATATGTTGACCGAGATAATGAGGCAAGTATATGTTTTTTAAATGAGATGCTATACTTTTTTTACCATTGTTCGGATGCTCTGGAAAAGACGTGTATAGTGATGTATCGTATGTTGCTATTGTGATTCAAACATTGCTTAAAACATGCTGGGAAATATTGTACGACTGAATGTCAAGGCAGTCACAAGCAGCTGCTGACTGTAAACACATCTTGCATGATCCGGAAAGCAGGCCACGTCATAAAACTAGTAGGTCGTGCGACGTTCAACCAGTATGACATGCATCTCGTATCCAGACATGGTTGCTGCTGGAACATTACGTCCATATATATACACAAAGCAGGAGAAGTTAGTCATGTTACTTCTGTATGGTGAATGTCATAGAAATGATGTCGAACCTGTACGGTAGTACAGAGATACGTATCCTGATCGTTGGTGTTCTACTCACCAGGCCATTGCAAGAATGATTACTACACAAGTGTGAACAGGCAGCTTTAACAGCAGACAAAGGAGGATGAAGAAGACTGCAACCAACAGAGACCACATAGAGGCTCTTCTGGCCATGACGTTTACCGATCCTAATTGTGGCATGAGACGTATTGCTATGGAGTGTGGGGTCAGTCAGATGAGTGTCATGCAGTGGCATGAGACGTATTGCTATGGAGTGTGGGGTCAGTCAGATGAGTGTCATGCACAATCTTCACCGGCATTAGTTCCACCCATATCACCTTTCACTCCATCAGACAATCGAAGGATGCGATTTCGAACATTGTATGGAATTTTATCGTTTATTTCTGCGACGCCTGCGAGATGATAATATATTCTTCAAACGTGTGCTCTTCACTGATGAAGCAACTATCGATAATCACGGGAATGGTTTAAATTTATGTAACATGCACTACTAGGCAGCTGAGAACCCACATTGGCTGTGTCAGGACAGGACCAAAGGCCATGGCGTGTCAACGTGTGGTGCAGCATTGTAGGATATTAAATTGTAGGACCTTATTTCATTAGAGGAGTATTAAATGGAAATAAGTATGGAGAATTTCTTAGAAACAGTCTATCCATTCTGCTAGGGGATATACAACTCAATGAGCATCTTTGTATGTGGTCCCAACACGACGTCTGCCCAGCTCACTCCTCACGTGTTGCAAGTCAAATATTGAACGAGACATTTCCTGACCCCTGGGTTGGATGGAATGCTGCAGTACAATGGCCTACCAAGTCCCCTGATTTGACTCCACTTGATTTCTTTTTGTTGGGAACACTGAAAAATGCAGTATACAGTGAAGCCCCAACAACACCAGATGACATGCGCCATCAAATCATCACAGGTTGCTCTGCCATTTCATCCACTGACCTTTCATCTGTTACCCAGTCTCTTCAACATCGATTACAGATGTGTCTTGCAGTCAAAGGTAAACCGTTTAAGTACATGCTTAAGTAAAGTACAATGCCATGTTTTGTTAAGAACACTATAAATTGTGAAGGTTATCAGTAGGTACCAATGCATTATAAAACAATATGTGTAAATGACCAGTAATATCTTAGAAGTATAAATGTAGCATGTGTGAACAATGTGTATACCATGTAGGTTGTCCTTCTGTCATATTGTTTGGTGGTAGGTGCTCAGCAAATGAATGTGAATAAGATGATTATCTTATCAAACGTGTATTCTCTCTAATTATAATGTCCAATACTATCTTGGAAACAGTAGTTTCACAGCAGACATACTCAGGCATCACCTGGTGAAGAGTTTCCCATTATGCATCCATCAATAACATTATCAATGGCTTACTGTGCGTCAGGTGTGACATGTAAGCAGGAAGGGGGCAAAGCTTAAATGACGAACTATGTGACAAAATGATTGCTGTGTTCACACAATAACTATTCATTTCAGCCTGGAAATGTTCATATTTTCGGCATTGTTCTCATAATCCCCTTTTGATAAGCAATTCACTAGCATGTGCCACAGTTAAATACAAAACATGAGTTGCCACCCTTGTGCCTATGGTGTATTGTTCATTCTGCATAGAGCACGGCAACTCGGCCTGCGGGTTGAGTGAGGCATGTTTACAGTCTGCAGCCGCTTCTGATCACCTCAACCTTCAATCGTACAATATTTCCCAGCGTCTTTTAAGCAAAGTTTGAATTACAAGAGCAATATGTGTTACACCACTTTATGAGTCTTTTCCTGAGTGTTCAAATGATGGTAAAAAAGTATAGCAACTCATTTAAAAAACATTTACTTCCCTCATTATCTCGGTCAATATAAAAGTTGTGATTAATGTGCATGTACCAAAGTATGTGTCCCATAGTTGGCTATGATTCGCCAATCACCGCTTGTCGATACGTGTGATGGCCCCCTGAATAATGGGGGTGTTATGTCTTATGTGACTCAGGTTATATATATGTTGTTGTTGTTGTTGTCTTCAGTCCTGAGATTGGTTTGATGCAGCTCTCCATGCTACTCTATCCTGTGCAAGCTGCTTCATCTCCCAGTACCTACTGCAACCTACATCCTTCTGAAACTGCTTAGTGTACTCATATCTCGGTCTCCCTCTATGATTTTTACCCTCCACACTGCCCTCCAATGCTAAATTTGTGATCCCTTGATGCCTCAAAACATGTCCTACCAACCGATCCCTTCTTCTAGTCAAGTTGTGCCACAAACTTCTCTTCTCCCCAATCCTATTCAATACCTCCTCATTAGTTACGTGATCTATCCACCTTATCTTCAGTATTCTTCTGTAGCACCACATTTCGAAAGCTTCTATTCTCTTCTTGTCCAAACTAGTTATCGTCCATGTTTCACTTCCATACATGGCTACACTCCAAACAAATACTTTCAGAAACGACTTCCTGATACCTAAATCTATATTCGATGTTAACAAATTTCTCTTCTTCAGAAACGCTTTCCTTGCCATTGCCAGTCTACATTTTATATCCTCTCTACTTCGACCATCATCAGTTATTTTACTTCCTAAATAGCAAAACTCCTTTACTACTTTAAGTGTCTCATTTCCTAATCTAATTCCCTCACCATCACCCAAATTAATTTGACTACATTCCATTATCCTCGTTTTGCTTTTGTTGATGTTCATCTTGTATCCTCCTTTCAAGACACTGTCCATTCCGTTCAACTGCTCTTCCAAGTCCTTTGCCGTCTCTGACAGAATTACAATGTCATCGGCGAACCTCAAAGTTTTTACTTCGTCTCCATGAATTTTAATACCTACTCCAAATTTTTCTTTTGTTTCCTTTACTGCTTGCTCAATATACAGATTGAATAACATCGGGGAGAGGCTACAATCCTGTCTCACTCCTTTCCCAACCACTGCTTCCCTTTCATGCCCCTCGACTTTTATGACGGCCATCTGGTTTCTGTACAAATTGTAAATAGCCTTTCGCTCCCCGTATTTTACCCCTGGAACCTTTACAATTTGAAAAAGAGTATTCCAGTCAATATTGTCAAAAGCTTTCTCTAAGTCTACAAATGCTAGAAACGTAGGTTTGCCTTTTCTTAATCTTTCTTCTAAGATAAGTCGTAAGGTCAGTATTGCCTCACGTGTTCCAACATTTCGACGGAATCCAAACTGATCCTCCCTGAGGTCCGCATCTACCAGTTTTTCCATTCGTCTGTAAAAAATTCACGTTAGTATTTTGCAGCTGTGACTTATTAAACTGATAGTTCAGTAATTTTCACATCTGTCAGCACCTGCTTTCTTTGGGATTGGAATTATTATATTCTTCTTGAAGTCTGAGGGTATTTCGCCTGTCTCATACATCTTGCTCACCATCTGGAAGAGTTTTGTCATGACTGGCTCTCCCAAGCCCGTCAGTAGTTCTAATGGAATGTTGTCTACTCCGGGGGCCTTGTTTTGACTCATGTCTTTCAGTGCTCTGTCAAACTCTTCACGCAGTATCTTATCTCCCATTTCGTCTTGATCTACATCCTCTTCCATTTCCATAATATTGTCCTCAAGTACATCACCCTTGTATAAACCTTCTATATACTCCTTCCACCTTTCTGCCTTCCCTTCTTTGCTTAGAACTGGGTTGCCATCTGAGCTCTTGATATTCATACACGTGGTTCTCTTCTCTCAAAAGGTCTCTTTAATTTTCCTGTAGGCAGTATCTATCTTGCCCCTAGTGAGATAAGCCTCTACATCCTTACATTTGCTCTCTAGCCATCCCTGCTTAGCCATTTTGCACTTCCTGTCGATCTCATTTTTGAGACGTTTGTATTCCTTTTTGCCTGCTTCATTTACTGCATTTTGATATTTTCTCCTTTCATCAATTAAATTCAATATTTCTTCTGTTACCCAATGATTTCTACTAGCCCTCGTCTTTTTACCTACTTGATCATCTGCTGCCTTCACTACTTCATCTCTCAGAGCTACCCATTCTTCTTCTAATGTATTTCTTTCCCCCATTGCCGTCAATTGTTCCCTTATGCTCTCCCTGAAACTCGCTCCAACCTCTAGTTCTTTCTGTTTATCCAGGTCCATCCTCTTAAATTAGCACCTTTTTGTAGTTTCTTCAGTTGTAATCTACAGTTCATAACCAGTAGATTGTGGTCAGAGTCCACATCTGCCCCTGGAAATGTCTTACAATTTAAAACCTGATTCCTAAATTTCTGTCTTACTATTATATAGTTGATCTGATACCTTTTAGTATCTCCAGGATTCTTCCATGTATACAACCTTCTTTTAGGGTTCTTGAACCAAGTATTAGCTATGATTAAGTTATGCTCTGAGCAAAATTCTACCAGACGGTTTCCTCTTTTATTTCTTCCCCCCAATCCATATTCACCTACTATGTTTCCTTCTCTCCCTTTTCCTATTGACGAATTCCAGTCACCCATGACTATTAAATTTTCGTCTCCCTTCACTATCTGAACAATTTCTTTTATTTCATCGTACATTTCTTCAATTTCTTCATCATCTGCAGAGCTAGTTGGCATATAAACTTGTACTACTGTAGTAGGTGTGGGCTTCGTATCTATCTTGACCACAATAATGCGTTCACTATGCTGTTTGTAGGAGCTTACCCGCATTCCTATTTTCCTATTCATTATTAAACCTACTCCTGCATTACCCCTATTTGATTTTGTGTTTATAACCCTGTAGTCACCTGACCAGAAGTCTTGTTCCTCCTGCCACCGAACTTCACTAATCCCCACTATACCTAACTTTAACCTATCCATTTCCTTTTTTAAATTTTCTAACCTACCTGCCCGATTAAGGGATCTGACATTCCACGCTCCGATCCGTAGAACGTCAGTTTTCGCAGTACCAGCACAGCAAGGCCATTTTGGTTAATGTTGCAAGGCCAGATCAGTCAATCATCCAGACTGTTGCCCCTGCAACTACTGAAAAGGCTCCTGCCCCTCTTCAGGAACCACATGTTTGTCTGGCCTCTCAACAGATACCCCTCCGTTGTGGTTGCACCTACGGTACAGCCATCTGTATCGCTGAGGCACGCAAGCCTCCCCACCAACGGCAAGGTCCATGATTCATTGGGGGCTTATATATATATATATATATATATATATATATATATATATATATATATATATATATATATATATATATATATATATATATAAAACAGAAAGAAACTTCCACATGGGAAAAATATATTAAAAACAAAGATTCCAAGACTTACCAAGCGGGAAAGCGCCGGCAGACAGGCACATGAACAAAACACACAAACACACACACAGAATTACGAGCTTTCGCAACTGGCAGTTGCTTCATCAGGAAAGAGGGAAGGAGAGGGAAAAATGAAAGGATGTGGGTTTTAAGGGAGAGGGTAAGGAGTCATTCCAATCCCGGGAGCGGAAAGACTTCCCTTAGGGGAAAAAAAGGACAGGTGTACACTCGCACACACACACACACATATCCATCCGCACATACACAGACACAAGCAGACATATTTAAAGGCAAAGAGTTAAGGGCAGAGATGTCAGTCGAGGCGGAAGTACAGAGGCAAAGAAGTTGTTGAAAGACAGGTGAGGTATGAGCGGCGGCAACTTGAAATTAGCGGAGGTTGAGGCCTGGCGGATATCGAGAAGAGAGGATATACTGAAGGGCGAGTTCCCATCTCCGGAGTTCGGATAGGTTGGTGTTGGTGGGAAGTATCCAGATAACTCGGATGGTGTAACACTGTGCCAAGATGTGCTGGCCGTGCATCAAGGCATGTTTAGCCACAGGGTGATCCTCATTACCAACAAACACTGTCTGCCTGTGTCCATTCATGCGAATGGACAGTTTGTTGCTGGTCATTCCCACATAGAAAGCATCACAGTGCAGGCAGGTCAGTTGGTAAATCACGTGGGTGCTTTCACATGTGGCTCTCCCTTTGATCGTGTACACCTTCCGGGTTACAGGACTGGAGTAGGTGGTGGTGGGAGGGTGCATAGGACAGGTTTTACACCGGGGGCGGTTGCAAGGGTAGGAGCCAGAGGGTAGGGGAGGTGGTTTGGGGATTTCATAGGGATGAACCAAGAGGTTACGAAGGTTAGGTGGACGGCGGAAAGACACTCTTGGTGGAGTGGGGAGGATTTCATGAAGGATGGATCTCATTTCGGGGCAGGATTTTAGGAAGTCGTATCCCTGCTGGAGAGCCACATTCAAGGTCTGATCCAGTCCCGGGAAGTATTCTGTTACAAGTGGGGCACTTTTGGGGTTCTTCTGTGAGAGGTTCTGGGTTTGAGGGGATGAGGAAGTGGCTCTGGTTATCTGCTTCTGTACCGGGTTGGGAGGGTAGTTGCGGGATGCGAAAGCTGTTTTCAGGTTGTTGGTGTAATGGTCGAGGGATTCAGAACTGGAGCAGATTCGTTTGCCACGAAGGCCTAGGCTGTAGGGAAGGGACCGTTTGATATGGAATGGGTGGCAGCTGTCATAATGGAGGTACTGTTGCTTGTTGGTGGGTTTGATGTGGACGGATGTGTGCAGCTGGCCATTGGACAGATGGAGGTCAACATCTAGGAAAGTGGCATGGGATTTGGAGTAGGACCAAGTGAATCTGATGGAACCAAAGGAGTTGAGGTTGGAGAGGAAATTCTAGAGTTGTTCTTCACTGTGAGTCCAGATCATGAAGATGTCATCAATAAATCTGTACCAAACTTTGGGTTGGCAGGCTTGGGTAACCAAGAAGGCTTCCTCTAAGCGACCCATAAATAGGTTGGCATACGAGGGGGCCATCCTGGTACCCATGGCTGTTCCCTTTAATTGTTGGTATGTCTGGCCTTCAAAAGTGAAGAAGTTGTGGGTCAGGATGAAGCTGGCTAAGGTGACGAGGAAAGAGGTTTTAGGTAGGGTGGCAGGTGATCGGCGTGAAAGGAAGTGCTCCATTGCAGCGAGGCCCTGGACGTGCGGGATATTTGTGTATAGGGAAGTGGCATCAATGGTTACCAGGATGGTTTCTGGGGGTAACAGACTGGGTACGGATTCCAAGCGTTCGAGAAAGTGGTTGGTGTCTTTGATGAAGGATGGGAGACTGCATGTAATGGGTTGAAGGTGTTGATCTACGTAGGCAGAGATACGTTCTGTGGGAGCTTGGTAACCAGCTACAATGGGGCGGCCAGGATGTTTGGGTTTGTGAATTTTAGGAAGTAGGTAGAAGGTAGGAGTGCGAGGTGACGGTGGGGTGAGGAGTTTGATGGAGTCAGGTGAAAGGTTTTGTAGGGGGCCTAAGGTTCTGAGGATTCCTTGAAGCTCCGCCTGGACATCAGGAATGGGATTACTTCGGCAAACTTTGAATGTAGAGTTGTCTGAAAGCTGACGCAGTCCCTCAGCCACATACTCCCGACGATCAAGTACCACAGTCGTGGAACCCTTGTCAGCCGGAAGAATGATGATGGATCGGTCAGCTTTCAGATCACGGATAGCCTGGGATTCGGCTGTGGTGATGTTGGGAGTAGGATTAAGGTTTTTCAAGAAAGATTGAGAGGCAAGGCTGGAAGTGAGAAATTCCTGGAAGGTTTGGAGAGGGTGATTTTGAGGAAGAGGAGGTGGGTCCCGCTGTGATGGAGGACGGAACTATTGCAGGCAGGGTTCAATTTGGATAGTGTCTTGGGGAGTTGGATCATTAGGAGTGGGATCAGGATTGTTTTTCTTTGTGGCAAAGTGATATTTCCAGCAGAGACTACGAGTGTAGGACAGTAAATCCTTGACAAGGGCAGTTTGGTTGAACCTGGGAGTGGGGCTGAAGGTGAGGCCTTTGGATAGGACAGAGGTTTCGGATTGGGAGAGGGGTTTGGAGGAAAGGTTAACTACTGAATTGGGGTGTTGTGGTTCCAGATTGTATTGACTAGAATTTTGAGGTGTTGGGGGGAGTGGAGCTGGAAGTGGGAGATTGAGTAGATGGGAGAGACTGGGTCTGTGTGCAATGAGAGGAGGTTGAGGTTTGTTGGAAAGGTTGTGGAGGGTGAGTGAGTTGCCTTTCCGGAGGTGGGAAACCAGGAGATTGGATAGTTTTTTGAGGTGGAGGGTGGCATGTTGTTCTAATTTGCGGTTGGCCTGTAGGAGGATGCTATGTACAGCCGGTGTGGATGTGGGAGAGGAAAGATTGAGGACTTTGATTTGGGATAGGAGTTGACGGGTGTGTTCATTGGCCGAGTCGATGTATAGGTGAAGGATTAGGTGGGTGAGGGCTATGGATTGTGCTGTTTGGAACAGGTATAAGGACTGATGGAAAGAAGGATTGCAGCCAGAGATGGGAACTTTAAGTGTGAGATAATGCCAAATGTCAGACAAGCCTGAGTAAATAAAATATGGGAGTGTAATCTGGCTAGGGTGAAGGCATGTTTGCGGAGGGAATGTAAATAAAATTTAATGGGGTCGTTGTAGGGATGTTGTGAGGTTGACATGGTATTGGTAGGTGGAAAGGGTAATATGAGGTTAAAGTGAAAGTAAAGAGAGATTTATATAGGGAGAGATAAAGGTGTGAAAAAAGTCGAAAAAGTGTTGGTTTGAGATGAGCTATGTTGATCATGTGCTGAACTTAGGTTGGTGAACAACAATGGGTGCAAAGGTTGGGTAGTTATGTTGTCTCCAGATCACGTTAAAGGGTGGGGAAATTCAAGAAAATTTCAAGAAATTCAAGAAAATTTCGACAAAAAAAATTTTTTCGAAAAAAGTTTCGAAAAAATAATTTGCGAAAAAATAAAATTCGAAATATATATATATATATATATATATATATATATATATATATATATATATATATATATATATATATATATATATATATATTAAAAACAAAGATTCCAAGACTTACCAAGCGGGAAAGCGCCGGCAGACAGGCACATGAACAAAACACACAAACACACACACAGAATTACGAGCTTTCGCAACTGGCAGTTGCTTCGTCAGGAAAGAGGGAAGGAGAGGGAAAAATGAAAGGATGTGGGTTTTAAGGGAGAGGGTAAGGAGTCATTCCAATCCCGGGAGCGGAAAGACTTCCCTTAGGGGAAAAAAAGGACAGGTGTACACTCGCACACACACACACACACATATCCATCCGCACATACACAGACACAAGCAGACATATTTAAAGGCAAAGAGTTAAGGGCAGAGATGTCAGTCGAGGCGGAAGTACAGAGGCAAAGAAGTTGTTGAAAGACAGGTGAGGTATGAGCGGCGGCAACTTGAAATTAGCGGAGGTTGAGGCCTGGCGGACATCGAGAAGAGAGGATATACTGAAGGGCGAGTTCCCATCTCCGGAGATCGGATAGGTTGGTGTTGGTGGGAAGTATCCAGATAACTCGGACGGTGTAACACTGTGCCAAGATGTGCTGGCTGTGCATCAAGGCATGTTTAGCCACAGGGTGATCCTCATTACCAACAAACACTGTCTGCCTGTGTCCATTCATGCGAATGGACAGTTTGTTGCTGGTCATCACAGTGCAGGCAGGTCAGTTGGTAAATCACGTGGGTGCTTTCACATGTGGCTCTCCCTTTGATCGTGTACACCTTCCGGGTTACAGGACTGGAGTAGGTGGTGGTGGGAGGGTGCATAGGACAGGTTTTACACCGGGGGCGGTTGCAAGGGTAGGAGCCAGAGGGTAGGGGAGGTGGTTTGGGGATTTCATAGGGATGAACCAAGAGGTTACGAAGGTTAGGTGGACGGCGGAAAGACACTCTTGGTGGAGTGGGGAGGATTTCATACTGCAGAAGCAGCTACTTCCATAAAATATAGGTGTACACATCAAAGGCTGTAATGTTTTTAATTTTTAATTTTTTACTTGAGAATGTCTGCCCCAAATTTTGATTATTGCCTTCTTGCAAAGTAACTTCACAGCTTTTAAATTTTCATTCTGATGCAGACATCCTTAGAAGTGTCAAAACCTAGCTAAATGTATTAAGCAAATGTTTGCCACCGGTTGGCATTGTTATTTGTCCATTGCAAGTTATTTATATTAATGCAGAAGACAACTTCAAAAACATTGACACAAGTAGATTTTGTGTCATCAGCAAGCAGAGGTGTGTGCTTGTGAATTAATACTGAAAATAGATCACTTTTAATTGCAACTGTATATAGATCCCCACTGGAAAATTTTGAACTGTTTATGAGGAGTCTCCATTCCTTGCTATACTGTCAGTTAGCAAGCATTAATAGTCTGTGGTGACACCAGTGTAGATTTACTAAGGGATTTTGATTTTTAAAAAATTGATGTGGATATCTTATTTGAATTCTACAATCTGATCTCAGTAATTAACTTTCCAATACAGGTGAATAAAGACAGAAGAACCCTAACTGATGATATTTTCTTTGGTGACACTCAAAGTAAGAAAATAATTGTTAACCCACTAAAAAATGATCTCGCTGATACCAAAGCAAAGTCAGTGAGGACAAATAAGACATTGCCTTACAATATAGATACTCCTCAGTGGAAATCAGAATAATTAATTACTCCAGGACAAATATTTTCAACCATTGTTTAAAGAGATAACCTGGAATAACATTTATAATTAACCAAATTTCAACATAAAATTTAATCTACCCCATGGCAAATTCATATTATTATTTGAAAATAGGTTTCTACATAAGCTAATCAGGGAGGACATTAAACACTCATGTATGACACCATGGGTCACTAGAGGGAGTAAAGTATCTTGTGAAAGAAATGAGATGTATATCTATTGGTGAAAACAAGAAGACATCCTGTAGTAGTTGCACACTGCAAAAATGTCTCAAAGTTACTAAGAAAACTTACTAAAAATCAAGGAACATCTTTAAAATGTCACAAATCAATGATTCCAACAACAGATGCAAGGCTATATAGAATATAGTGAAATGAGAAACAGGGCAACCAGCAACAGAACAGGATAACATCACTATTGAGCTGAATGGAAAGGCTATAAATGATGAGTCACAGATACAAAATACTTTTAATAATCATTTCTTATATATAGCAGAAAGTATAAGGACAAACGGTACAAGAGAAAAATCACAGCAGTATGCTGAAAAAACAACTAAGAAAATCATGTATCCTCTAAAAATTAAAGCTCATCTGGATTTGATGGTGTTCCCAGTAGAGGACTAAAGATTTGTTCCCATGTCTCAAATTTGTAATGCATCACTAACTCAAGGCATCTTTCCAAAGAGACTGAAATATGCCCTTATTGAACCCCTCTTTAAGAAAGGTGTTAGAACAGATGTCAATAACTACTTAATTATTTCACTACTGACATCATTTTTCAAATTTTTTGGGAGGGTGATAAATTATAGAATAGCATCTCACTTGATCAATTGTGATATCCTCTGCAAATCACAGTTTGGATTTCAGAATAGTTGCTCTCCTGAGAATGCCATTTACAAGTTCAATCGGCAAATATTACAAGAATTAATCAACAAAATAGTGCCAATTTGAATTTCCTGTAGCCTTTCTAAGGCATTCGACTGTGTGAATCACAATATTCTCATATAATGTAACTGGACAGTTAAAAAAATGAACTCACCAAATGGCAGAAACACATGTGAATAAGGTATAGATATGCAAGCTTTGGCTTCTTCTTCTGACAGAAGGGCTGAAAGGTAAGGAGAAGGAGTGAAGGAAGAGGACTTGTGAGGTATAGGAAATGGGTAGAATTTGGAAAAGTCACCCAGAACCCCAGGTCAGGAGAGACTTGCTGGATGGAATGAGAAGGTAAGACTGATTGTTGGGGACTATAATGCATGAGATCTGAAAACTTGAGAGCTGAAAGGTGGAAGATACGGTAATATACAAGACAGAGATTACTGCCAGAACATCATACATGAGTTAATAAGAGCAAAAACCTAAGTGCATTGTTTCTGATATATGTGGGAGTGTGAAGGCAAAAATAGACAGATCAAGAGTGAAAGATGTAGAAAACTAAGTTTCCCAAGCCTCAGTCTTATATCTACTACCATTCCTCATCTATTTAAATTATTTTCCATCTGTTTTACAACAAGCAGAATTAGTTCCTTTTGCAGATGTCTCTAGTATTGTACTCAATCCAAGCATACATGCAGAATCAGAAGAAATGGTAAACAAGCTTCTTAAACATACCATTGACTGGTTTCCTGCAATTGGTCTCATCCTCCATTTTAAAACAAAAACAGAACCTATTCATTTCTGCATATCTAGGGGTACTGCACCAATAAGTGTAACTCATGATAGTCAAGGAGGAAAGTAAAAATTGTTAGGTGCGCACACTGATGTGAATTTAAACTGGAAAAAGCACTTTTGGAAAACGCCTGAAACAACATAGTTCAGCCTTATTTGCACTCAGAATCGTTGCAAATCTTGGAGAGAGACAAAACAGTAAGCTGATACATTTGTAGATATCTGTTTAAGGTGTAGGGTGTCCTGACTATTGCGTCACAGTGTGTTTATTCCCTCATGACGTTTGTTGTAAATAATCCACTGCAGTTCAAAAGGAATTATGATGTGCATAACAGCAATACCTGAAGAAAAAAAATTACTTTCATTCTCCACATTAATGTTGTCTTTAGCACAAAAGGGGTGCACATTGCCACAAGTAAAATTTTTGATAAATTACAAAGTGATATAAAATGTCTGACAAACAGCAAAGTAAAATGTGAAAACAAACTGAAGAAGTTTCTCCTTGACAGTTCCTTTTATTCTATAGAAGAATTGCTGTTACTATAATGTGTAAAAGATGTTTGGTAAGAATTTATAAGCAATAAAAATTGAAAATAAATAAATAAAAATAAAACAACTTAAAAATGTTCAGCATGTTTACATATTTACAAAATTAATTTGCAGTGTAAATGTAAAATGACTCAGTCCATACTATTAATATTTATTGTGCAAATGATCCATGGAACATGAAAATAAATTACTAAGTTCTTTGTGGCAATTTCACTAAATTGTTATCAAGATATTATTTGAAAAGAGGGAATTTATATCTCCTGGCTGGAAATTTATTTCATGGTCTGGGGCAGCTTCAACATTTCTCTTACATCCAAAATCCTGGCCAGAACCATCCAGGGGGCTTCTAGCAACTCTTCTTGTGCACCTAAGACCAGCTCCCTCTTGAACATTCCAATCTTATTATTCAAATCACAGGTAAATATTTTAAAAATTGTATTCAAAGATATTCTATTATTCTATTGTAAGATATGATTTACAATCATGTGATGTGTGTGTGTGCACTGTGGTGCTGATAAAGACAGTGGATGATTATTTCAGTGTTCACTGAGATCCATTAATTATTAAAATGTGCTTTCAGATGAGATGTATACATTCAGTGTATCAAATAACTTAATAATCAGACAGATAACGACAGTGTGCCATATGAGACAACTGTACTTTCTAATCAGCTTTTTTTGATGTTATAAGAACCATACTAAAATGCATCCAATTCAAAAACCTTTAGTACTTCGTCAGGAACAGTATCCCATAATAGTGATTTACATTATAAACATGTGGGCTATAGTTATTATTTATCATATACTATCATATTAATCATTGTTTGGTACTCAGTATGCTCATAGCTGTTTAACTAGTGTGATTTGGTCTCTCTGAGTTTCAATTAGTAACTATGTGATTTGATAGGTCTCTTTAGTGTAGTTCATATATAACATTCACAACCAGAACTAATATTATTCATTGTGTTTTAATTAATAAGGGGAAGTTTTTTACATGAACTTTTTACTCATTTAATCTCCTGATTGGGAGCTTTGTAGAATATTAATTATTTACACTGTAACATGCATTGGTGTTATATTTTTGTTGTCTGATACTTATCAATTGTCTTCATATTTTTTACACATTGACTGTAACATGTTCAAATCAACAATAGTTTACAGAAACTCTTGGTGCTCTTCGACACCATGCCCATGGCCCAACAGACATGACCACTTTTCCCAACAGCATACTTTGCTAAAAGTTCAATTTTGCAATGTTTCAATATCTAGTTTCAAATAGTCATTATAGTCTGATATACAGGTATTGACTTTCAAGCCATAGCAGCAATAAACTTCAATTTTTTGTATAAAATCTAGTTAATGTGCTCTCTCACAAATTTAAAGTGTTCTCTAATTGTTTAATTGCTTGATCTGCTACATTACCAGCTCAAATTCATTATTAAAATTTACTTATCTTACAGGTGTCTCAAATGCTGAGATTTATGTATGACCGGAAGTGCTGCAACTGTTACATCTTAGGAACAGGCCCATAAAAAACACTTCAATACTATGCCAGCATGGGTGCTAGGAAGTGAACAAGAAAAATCATCAGTGGTAATTCTGCTGCCTGAAGGCTCAGCAGATAATGAACACATTTTCTGATGTTCAGATGGACAATGAAATTTATTCTTTCAAACATTGTGTCAGTAGGATATAAATATCAAGAACAACAGAAATTTACACTACCTTAAACAAATAATAAGTTGCCATTGAGCAGCTATATGTAATAGGAATAATGCACAGAATAACAGAAATCTAATTCAAACTCCATATAATACATCATAGACTTCTGTTGTCAAACCTCATCACAGCTCTTCCAATCCACTTGATTGAGCTTTTGTTTCTGATTGGTTGGAAAGAATGAACTGACAACACTGAGAAATTACGTATCTAGTCTGACTGTAACTATTTTTGCATGCGGTCATCACTGTTTTCCTTCCTAGTTATTTATGAATTTCATGTACAAGGCATAGATTACAAGTGTGAATAACTTTTACACACATAAAAGTGAATGAGTGAAAGATGCAGTCAAAATATTTTGTATGTATGTAAATTTGACTTCAATTCATTTTTAGCTGTGTTTCTCTGTCATTCTAATAACCCAGCATTTTCTTTGTTATTCATCCAGTGTTAGCAGTTGCTCCATTTCTGCTGACCTTGTTATCAGTTACATGTGCATATTTCTAATATACCTTTCATGTAAGATAAGCAATTTTGAATGAATGGGCAATAATCTAAGGAAGTGAACTAAGAGTCGCCCTCATGTACCTTATCGAAGTTCTTATAGCACTTGTCCTAAATTAGAAATCTTCATTGGTAATACCAGTTAATTCTCTTCTTTATGCTGGATAATAATTTTTATAAACAGATTCTTTTTCATTCTCATTATTTATTAAACAAGTAAGAGTTTGTACTATCAATGTCTATAAACATGAAAAAAACAGATATTCTTACCAGTGTTTGCTGCAGTGCACCATCGTGGATTGGAAAAAGCTTATAAATGTTGTTTTACCATACCACTCAGTTTGTAAATTGTAATGCATCTGGCTGTACCTTCTATTTTTATTTCTCTAAAAAGTTTTCTACATATTAAGTAAAGTTTCTCACTTTGCCATCACAACTTGCATCACCTAATTAGTGTTGTTATTAATGAGGATTTCTGACTTTCTGTCTTAATAATTTATTACAGGTACCTCTATAATTTTAATTCCATTCTCTTTGAGGAAAAATATGTTTGCACATCCTTGATCCTGCCTTATCTGATACATTTACTAAAGCATGCTTTGCTGTAAAACTGAGCAAGTATGACTTTTGTGTGAGTGCAGGTTGTGCCTAGTTGTAGTGGACAATAAGGCAAATTTCCTGATATTTACAAGTAGTATTCATCACTTATAGTCTCCAAATTATGACATTGATGTTGATCTGTTCTGATGGAAGCATATACTTTTTTTCTGTGACACTTAAAAGAAGCTTCTAAGAGAACTTCAATGACAGCATGTATGGGACTTGATCAAATATTATCAAAATAACAGCACTGCAAACCACTGTATCACCACCAGGAGAAGAGGTTCCATCAACATCTGCCCTGTTATACTGACTGTGAGCAAACACAAAACTCACATATGGTTCTTGTGTTTACCTGAGTAAATAAAGCCCACCAGTCTGTGTTCTGCTGTTGTAACAATCAGACAACTTGCTTGTAAATCTATTGAGACATTCACAGTGTGCATTGAGCATTGTTTATGATGAATGTTGTGAAACTGCTAGAGATGTGGTGCAGTTGTACACTGAAGAGTCTCTAGATTGTGCCAAGCAGTCAGACTATGTCTTTGTAAATGTTATAAATAAAGTTCCAGAAACTTGAAGTGTGGAGAATAAAATACGCCAATGGAAAAGAAGAGCAACTGATGAAAGATATTAAACTAACATTTTAAAGGATAACACACTATGTAAATGTCACTAACTTGTAGTTTGGAAGTATGAGAGGTATCAATCAAATGAGAGTTCTGCAAACACTGCATTCTGTCATATTTCATCTTCTTCAAATTTCACCACATCTACAGCTTCATGGCAGTCAGTATCTAAATTTGATTACAGACCTCTGAATGTCATATACAAAAAGTGCGAAGTGTGGTGGCATATCTAAGCAAAACTTTGTTTAATGAAGAAGCATCATTTACCAACCATACACAAGTCTGCCTTCACAATATGCACTAATCATCTGACTCAATGAATGCTCTGGTCTTTCAATATTTGGTGCATGTTTTCCAAAACCCTCAGCACTAGTCTCTGTGTTGTTGATGGAATTCTAAATACATTCAAGTAATGTGTGTTCCTAAGATATACTGCTGCTGCATTTATTGGGAGACACCCCACTGAACATAAGGCAGTCAGTGTGGTACCAACATGATGGATATCCCTCTCATTCCACACATTTGTTGACAGGCCCTCTTTAAGAGGACATTTGGAGACCATTGGAGCACTTGTTCAGGAAATGCAAAATGGCCTATGGACTCACCTAACTTAACACTTCTACACCTTTATCTGTGGTGAGATTTAAGACAAGAAGTCTCTTACGAAACGCTGATGACTCCCAAAGAAATGAAATGCCTTTCAACGTATTGAGTCTAGATGAAATTCGATGTGCAGTGCTGTTTTGCCAGAATCACTTTATAGTGTGCAGCAATGCTCAAGGTCAAAATTTTGAGCACATGGTATGGTAGCCATGATAATACACATAAAAACCATACACTGAGTTCTGTCCTTGCTTACATTTGGTGTAATAGGGCAGAAACTCATGGAACCTCTTCCCCTGATGGTGAGAAAGGTCCATGGTGCTGTTACCTTGATACTGCTTGATCATGTCCATGGAACCTCTTCCCCTGATGGTGAGACAGACCCATGGTTACCTTGATGGCCAGCCACTGTGGCTGAGTGATTCTAGGCACTTCAGTCTGGAACTGTGCAACTGGTAGGGTCACAGGTTCGAATCCTGCCTTGGGCATGGATGTGTGTGATGTCCTTAGGTTAGTTAGGTTAAAGTAGTTTAAAGTTCTAGATGATTGATGACCTCAGATGTTAAGTCCCATAGTATACAAAGTCATTTGTTATCTTGATACTGTTTGATCATGTCCCATGCATGTTATGTCAATAAAAATTGCTTGTGAATATTGGGAAATACACTGTATTGCCTGCTATAACTTGAAAAAAAAGTAGCATCTCAATATATTTATTCATTCTGGACATATTTGTGGTGGCCTGCCTTAGCTGCCTCAATCTATCTAGAGTAAGTTCTGTTGTAGATGGTGTATAATTGCCTTAATCCAATCCATAGATAATGAATCTCAGTTGTGTGGATGAATCATATATGTTACTGTTGTGCTGATAATGTAGTTGTGTGTTACACAGGAATAACAAGAAACATGTAAATCCAATACATGTATGTTATTTTTATGATAAACAAGATTCACTAACATATTTATTAGTGGTGCTCTATACCACTCATATATAGTTTCATTCTACAACACAAATCTCACAGCTTGTTTGTCTGTTTTTAACTTTCTACCAATTTTTCTTGGTAGAAATACATGTATAAAGAACACAAAATATATATACCTTTGTTATTTTTATGTTAAATAGCAGCAACATAAGATTACTTTTTGGAATTTGAAAGACAATATATACCTCTAAGAAAATCCTGTATTTTTGTCACTAATAATACTTTTTGTTTCCAGCTACTTATGTATTTTATGAATAATAAACAAATAAATAAGTATTTTTATTGTTTTTGCTTTTACTTCATAATTCAATTAGTAGTTGGGATATGGAACAAGTCAGGATATATATTCCCAAATGATACAATGTGCTTCATTTAGTGTGTGGCCATTAATGTCTACTTATGGCACAAGCAGATCATTATCGTTCATTTCAAATTATGTTTGTGAGACTGATACCTAAACCGTTAGCTGCGAACAACTTGTAGGCATGTTCAGCTAGTATCTGATCTGTGTCTGCTGAGTTTGAGTTTGGATTCATGCTTGTGTTATCATCAAACATTGTAGTTTCTGCATTGTACTTCAGAGTCACTGAAAGATCATTTCTGTACTTTAGGAACAAGAACATGTCATGGAGATGCACTCATGATACTTTCAGCCAATTGCACAAGTTTGAAAGGGGTCAAACTGTGACCTTCTGAGTGATAAGACGGTCCTTTCAAAGAATTGCCACACAATTCGGACATGCTGTGCTTGATGTGCAATGATGCTGGTACCAGCGGCACATGAATGTTATCACACCCAAGATGATAATCTGGATACCTTTGCAGCACAGATGCCCAGCAGGATCATTGTGTTGTGAGGGCAGCAATGGCAGATTGTGCAGTTATCACAGCACAGATAAGAGGGCTTGTGAGCCCAGACATGTTGATGCAAACTGTTGGCAGTGGAACTATGGGCACACACACCTCTATCCCTTATTCGATTCATGCCCCAGCATCGACATGCACAGCTCAACTGGTACTGCCAGAGGATCACTCTAAGATGGCGTGACATGCTGTGTTCTTCAGTGATGAAAGCAGAGAGGACTCTTAATAGGAGCCACAGTGAAATGTGTCCCCCCCCCCCCCCCACTCCATCACCATATCCTCATGAGCCATAGACCTTGCTGTTGGTGGGGAGGCTTGCGTGCCTCAGCGATACAGATGGCTGTACCGTAAGTGATACCACAACGGAGGGGTATCTGTTGAGAGGCCAGACAAACGTGTGGTTCCTGAAGAGGGGAAGTAGTCTTTTCAGTAGTTGCAGGGCAACAGTCTGGATGATTGACTGATCTGGCCTTGTAACAATAACCAAAACGGCCTTGCTGTGCTGGTACGGCGAACAGCTGAAAGCAAGGGGAAACTACAGCCATAATCTTTCCCGAGGGCATGCAGCTTTACTGTATGATTAAATGATGATGGCGTCCTCTTGGGTAAAATATTCCGGAGGTAAAATAGTCCCCCATTCAGATCTCCGGGCGGGGACTACTCAAGAGGACGTCTTTATCAGGAGAAAGAAAACTGGCGTTCTACGGATCGGAGTGTGGAATGTCACATCCCTTAATCGGGCAGGTAGGTTAAAAAATTTAAAAAGGAAAATGGATAGGTTAAAATTAGATATAGTGGGAATTAGTGAGGTTCGGTGGCAGGAGGAACAAGACTTTTGGTCAGGTGAATACAGGGTTATAAATACAAAATCAAATATGAGTAATGCAGGAGTAGGTTTAATAATGAATAAAAAGAATAGGAGTGACAGTAAGCCACTACAAACAGCATAGTGAATGCATTATTGTGGCCAAGATAGAAACAAAGCCCACATCTACTACAGTAGTACAAGTTTATATGCCAACTAGCTCTGCAGACGATGAAGAAATTGATGAAATGTATGATGAGATAAAAGACATTATTCAGGTAGTGAAGGGAGACGAAAATTTAATAGTCATGGGTGACTGGAATTCGTCAATAGGAAAAGGGAGAGAAGGAAACATAGTAGGTGAATATGGATTGGGGGGAAGAAATAAAAGAGGAAACCGTCTGGTAGAATTTTGCTCAGAGCATAACTTAATCATAGCTAATACTTGGTTCAAGAACCCTAAAAGAAGGTTGTATACATGGAAGAATCCTGGAGATACTAAAAGGTATCAGATCAACTATATAATAGTAAGACAGAAATTTAGGAATCAGGTTTTAAATTGTAAGACATTTCCAGGGGCAGATGTGGACTCTGACCACAATCTACTGGTTATGAACTGTAGATTACAACTGAAGAAACTACAAAAAGGTGCTAATTTAAGAGGATGGACCTGGATAAACAGAAAGAACTAGAGGTTGGAGCGAGTTTCAGGGAGAGCATAAGGGAACAATTGACGGCAATGGGGGAAAGAAATACATTAGAAGAAGAATGGGTAGCTCTGAGAGATGAAGTAGTGAAGGCAGCAGATGATCAAGTAGGTAAAAAGACGAGGGCTAGTAGAAATCATTGGGTAACAGAAGAAATATTGAATTTAATTGATGAAAGGAGAAAATATAAAAATGCAGTAAATGAAGCAGGCAAAAAGGAATACAAACGTCTCAAAAATGAGATCGACAGGAAGTGCAAAATGGCTAAGCAGGGATGGCTAGAGAGCAAATGTAAGGATGTAGAGGCTTATCTCACTAGGGGCAAGATAGATACTGCCTACAGGAAAATTAAAGAGACCTTTAGAGAGAAGAGAACCACTTGTATGAATATCAAGAGCTCCAATGGAAACCCAGTTCTAAGCAAAGAAGGGAAGGTGCAGAGGTGGATGAAGTATATAGAGGGTTTATACAATGATGATGTACTTGAGGACAATATTATGGAAATGGAAGCGGCTGTAGATGAAGATGAAATGGGAGATAAGATTCTGCGTGAAGAGTTCGACAGAGCACTGAAAGACCTGAGTCGAAACAAGGCCCCGGGAATAGACAACATTTGATTAGAACTACTGACAGCCTTGGGAGAGCCAGTCATGACAAAACTTTACCATCTGGTGAGCAAGATGTATGAGACAGGCGAAATACCCTCAGACTTCAAGAAGAATATAATAATTTCAACCCCAAAAAAGCAGGTGTTCACAGATGTGAAAATTACCGAACTATCAGTTTAATAAGTCACAGCTGCAAAATACTAACGCAAATTCTTTACAGGCGAATGGAAAAGCTGGTAGAAGCAGACTTTGGGGAAGATCGGTTTGGATTCTGTAGAAATGTTGGAACACGTGAGGCAATACTAACCTTATGACTTATCTTAGAAGAAAGATTAAGAAAAGGCAAACCTATGTTTCTAGCATTTGTAGACTTAGAGAAAACTTTTGACAATGTTAACTCAAATACTCTCTTTCAAATTGTGAAGGTGGCAGGGGTAAAATACAGGGAGCGTAAGGCTATTTACAATTTGTACAGAAACTAGATGGCGATTATAAGAGTCGAGGAGCATGAAAGGGAAGCAGTGGCTGGGAAGCGAGTGGGACAGGGTTGTAGCCTCTCCCCGATGTTATTCAATCTGTATATTGAGCAAGCAGTAAAGGAAACAAAAGAAAAATTCAGAGTAGGTATTAAAATTCATGGAGAAGAAATAAAAACTTTGAGGTTCGCTGATGACATTGTAATTCTGCCAGAGACAGCAAAGGACTTGGAAGAGCAGTTGAGCTGAATGGACAGTGTCTTGAAAGGAGGATGTAATATGAACATCAACAAAAGCAAAATGAGGATGATGAAATGTAGTCTAATTAAATCGAGTGATGTTGAGGGAATTAGACTAGGAAAGGAGACACTTAAAGTAGGGAAGGAGTTTTGCTATTTAGGGAGTAAAATAACTGATGATGGTCGAAGTAGAGAGGATATAAAATGTAGACTGGCAATGGCAAGGAAATCGTTTCTGAATCAGAGAAATTTGTTAACATCGAGTATAGATTTAAGTGTAAGGAAATCGTTTCTGAAAGTATTTGTATGGAGTGTAGCCATGTATGGAAGTGAAACATGGACGATAAATAGTTTGGACAAGAAGAGAATAGAAGCTTTCGAAATGTGGTGCTACAGAAGAATGTTGAAGATTAGGTGGGTAGATCACATAAGAAATGAGGAGGTATTGAATAGCATTGGGGGAAGAGGAGTTTCTGGCACAACCTGACAAAAAGAAGGTACCAGTTGGTAGGACATGTTTTGAGGCATCAAGGGATCACAAATTTAGCATTGGAGGGCAGCGTGGAGGGTAAAAATTGTAGAGGGAGACCAAGAGATGAATACACTAAGCAGATTCAGAAGGATGTAGGTTGCAGTAAGTACTGGGAAATGAAGAAGCTTGCACAGGATAGAGTAGCATGGAGAGCTGCATCAAACCAGTCTCAGGACTAAAGACCACAACAACAACAGTGAAATGTTGACTCTTACCATATTTTGACATGGACAGCAGCATGAACCACTAACTAACATACAGATGCTTATAAGTTTGAGTGAGCTACAACTGAAAACATGCTCAAGTGAGACCTTGAAGTTTTTGTTCTATACTTCCATAATATTGACAGCTAAAGAAACGTCTGCACATGATAGGGTGATATTGGAGAACCACATTACTGGCAGCTGCAGTGGAATAGTCTGATAAAGCCTTCATGTTATCAACACCTAAGTATTGTATGCATTATTTCAGACAAGCTTAATGGTACCTCTTTACCAAAGCAAACAAAATACTATTCAAAAACTAAACAAATGTTTATATTTGGTGAAAAATAAACATTTTGTTTTGAACTACAATTACAAAACAGTAAGTAAAACATTCAAACATCATGCACAGGAAACACAGCTCTTCTTTTCTAATATTAAGATCTCTCAGTTTAAAACAAAATATTCTCTAATTATCTCTAATCATGCAGCAGTTCAAAACAGAATGTAAAATTTATTGGACATTTGTTGAATCCATATGCATCTCTTCCTTATGGCTTCATTTTAGTTCCCACTCTTTCAGATTAAAGATTTTCCAATGGAAACTGTTTCTCACATTTCTTAGAATTTCCACTGAGGGAAATAGTTCCCATGTCATTTTCTATTCTACATTCATATAACACCATTTTACTGCCTAAGTATTCTTTGTACAGTTAATGTAAATTGAAAAGTAGCATTTCTCAAATAAAGGAAAATCCATGTTGATCGCAACCTTATAATCCTACCTGCTGACAAAGGCTCCACTATTGTTGTTTTGAACAGCAAGGATTACTTGGAAGATGGACTCCACCAGCTGTCAGATTTATCCACCTACAAATCCTGCAACAGTGACCCCATTTCAGATATCCAGCAAGAGCTCCAGTCTCTACTCAAATCTTTAGGCCCATCCCAGAACTTCTCCACAGACTCCATCTTTCTCCTGACCCCTACCATTTCCCACACTTCTACCTTCTACACATCTCCCCCCTCCCCTCCCCCAAAACAATCTATGGTGTTGTAGACCAACACCTACAGCCTATTACCAGGAACCTACCCTCCTGCATAAAAGATATCAATCATTTCCTCCACCAACTCTACATGGTTCATGTCGCATTACCACAGCACCCTGCTCGTCACTGCTGATACACCTCCCTTTATACTAACAGCCCTAATGCCCATGGCCTTACTGCTATTGAACACTACCTTTCTCAACACCTGATGAATTGCAAACCATCCACTTCCTTCCTAGTTGTCATGGCCAACTATATCCTCACCCACAATTACTTCTCCTTTGAAGGCATTACCTACAAACAAATCTGGAGTATGTCTATGGGCAACTGCATGGCACCACCCTATGATAACCTTTTCATGGGCCATCTAGAGGAATCTTTCCTAAACACCCAGAATCCCAAACTCCCCATCTTCATCATCTGGATCCAGGGCTAGGTCAGCCCATCCACATTCCTCCAGAACCTTGACACTTTCTCCCCCATTCGCTTCCCCTGGTCCTAGTCAACCCATCAAGCAACTTTCCTCAATGTTGATGTCCACCTCAAAGATGGCTATATCAGTACCTCTGTCTCTATCAAACCTACCACCCATTCAATACCAAGACATTTCTTCCATACAGCCTAGCCAGCAATGGCCATTGCATCTGTAGAGATGAGTGGTATCTCTTGAAATATGCCAAGAGTCTCAATGAGGCCTTAACAGATCATAACTACCCTCCCAACCTTGTACAAAACTGGTCCTCTGTGCCTTATCTTTCCAGTCATGCAATACCTCCCAAAGCTCCACCATCCAGCTACAAAGCAACATTAGCCTTGTGACTAAGTACCAATTCAATTACAGTCTCCACCAGGGTTTCAGCTACCTCTCATCATGCACTGAAATGAGAAATGTCCTGCCCACTATCCTTCCATCTCCTCCCACAATGGTATTCTGCCACTCATCAAACCTACTCCATATCCTTGTTCAGCCCTACACAACCCCTGCACCCAACCCCTTGCCTCATGGCTCATATCCCTGTAATAGACAGAGATGCAAGACCTGTCCCACACATCCTCCCACCACCACCTACTCCAGTCCTGTCACCTATCCCATCAAAGGCAGGGCTATCTGTAAAACCAGTCATGTGATTACAAGCTAAGCTGCAAACACTGTGTTGCGTTCTACATGGACATGACAACCAACAAGCTGTCTGTCTGCACAAATGACCACCAACAATCTGTGGCCAAGAAAAAACTAGACAACCCTGTTGCTGAGCACGTTGCCCAACATGACATCCTTCATTTCAATGACTGCTTTACAGCCTGTGCCATTTGGAGCCTTCCCACCATCACCAGCTTTCTGAATTGCACACATAGAAACTCTCCCTCCAATACATCCTACATTCCTGTAACCCTCGTGGAATCAACCTTCATTAGTCATTGTCCTTACCCATCTAGCCCCTTCCCTGTTTCCATTCCAGCAGTACACAGCCCTCTATTCTACCCACATACCCAGTACCCAGTCTTTTTACTTCTCTCCTTTTCCTCTAACCCTCACTCTACCCCTGACCTCCATCTATCCTCCCAAATGCGCCTAGCTGCTCCACTCTCCACTTTGTCCCTGCACACTCCCAGCAGCATTACCCTGCTATCCCTTCCCATTCCTGTGCCAGCCTCCTCCTTACCACCACCTAGTTGCCTCTCCCACTTAGCACTGCTGCTAGCAGCCTGGCTCCAGCGCCAGAGATTGTGCTCGTTTGTGTGTGTGTGTGTGTGTGTGTGTGTGTGTGTGTGTGGGTGTGTGTGTGTGTGTGTGTGTGCATGTGTGTGTGTGTGTGTGTGTGTGTGTGTGCACCCACCCGCCACTAAGTGTGTTTTGTATAATTCTTAAAAATGCCTTGTTGGCCACAATCCAATAGTCTGAAAATATTTTTCGTGTGTCTTTCTGTGACTTTGCCCTCAGCTATATGGAAAGGAGCATTTCTGTTACATGGTAGAATAGTTTTCTTAAGCCAGTAGATAGCCTCACATTCACATGAATAATATGAAAGCATCTGATCTTGCCTATCAATGTGAGGCATATTTGCACTTTATTTGACAATTAGTGGCAGTTTTGTGGTCTTTTGCTGGTGTTAGTTCTGTGGAAATATAGTATCTCATCCCCTATTTTTTATCATTACGCTTTGGGAGTACAGAACAATTGTATTTCCTACTCCCAGTTTGGCAGATGCTTCTTTAAGGATGCTCCTCCTATTTAAGCATAGTGTTTTTTTTATAAGCAAAAGAGTTTTAGATAATGTATGGCTTTCTTAATAAGTAGGACTATCTATGTAAATGTGTGAGATTGCCATCATAAGGCTACTTAAAAATGTGTGATAAGCTTTTCAGCATGACTTTTCCAATTATACTGTCAAGTGTCCCCTTATGCACAATCAATTATTTGCAAAAAGTCCAGATTCTTCAACATGTACATTCCAATAACATATTTACACATTTTATTTGGTATGTATCATATAAATGATAATCTCCATCTCAACAGAATCATCAATTCATTTAACAGTATCTCTCCATGAGTAATACACTTGACATAATTTGCTGTTAAAATAATTTGGTATAGACCCTACTTAGTATTGCACCATCAGTTCTTTGGGTGTGTTGGCTCTTGATTTTTTTAGCAAAGTGTAATGAGTGTAACGTGATTATAAAGCCATATCTGCACACATTCATCACTACTGCTATGTTTTGAAATTAGAGCTCTTACTTGCAGTAGTCTTGTTATCAGATGGTTATCACATTACCTGTATGTAAAGTAACTTTAAAAATTACGAGCATACTTACTAATCCTAGGTCTATCCTTTGTATTTCCAGTCAAATATATATTCACAGCTTTATCATTCTTTTAACCAACTACAGACTGAAGTATGAAATCTGGAAGTATTAAACCTCAGTATTAAACCTAAGTAAATCCATTGGTGTATTACTAGTAGGATGAACATCCTTGTTTTGTAAATGGATGATACTGAACTTCATGTGATTCTTTATCAGCACTGGTTTTGTTACCCTCACTACCCTTATCTTTTCATTCTTCAACATCACAAAAAATATTTGAAAGTTCTGTTACACACTATCAGCACTGTGGCAAGTTTCTGTGTGTTTTAGATTCTAGCCATTCTCTTCCAATTAGTTATCTTTCAACTTATAATCAATACTTTCTAATATGTTCAGTAACCGATCATCAGCAAATTTTTCATTCTTCCTATTCTTTTTAGTGTAAGAATGTCCCAGTGTTGATTAATTAGCTGCCACTTCCAAGAATGTACATCAGCTGCAAAATTAAGACTAAATCATCCACATTTGAATGTGTACATTTATCTCAGCCACAATAACCGTTAATGTGTTTGAGGTTGTCCTATCATGTCATCATGAACACAGCCAGCAGAATTACTGCTTTTTAACCACCTGATAAATTTTATATTCTCATTAGTTGTCTTTTGGTGGTGCATGCAGTGTCTGAATGAGCATGACTAATACCACCATATCTGATTGTTTATTAGGGGTGAAATGTTTTCTGCCATAGGTAGGAAGTAATCCTTGAATTATGTGGCCAATGATTTAAGTATCACTTTTGGCAGAGCTATTTTCTGAGGGCTCACTTTCATTTGGGACACAGTTTTTAGTTTGTTCCTTGTTAATGATGCTTCAAATAGTTGTTGTCTTATTCTTGGAGCACTTTATGATTTGAGCATAGAACATGTGTTTCACTTTTCTTAATAATGAACTTGAGGGTTTTACAATGCTGGGGTAAGGAAGTTTTACTACAGAATGACCTCCTGTTTTGCACTCAGGCATTGCTGAAAGTTAGAACTGGTTCACTGAATTAAGTTAATAAACAACAAATCCTTCCATCAATATAATCAAAACATTGTATTGCAAGGAAAGTATACAGTTCTGTTAGTCTAGATAATTAGATTGAAATAACTGTTTGGTTATGTGGTGTGCCCTTCTCATCCTGGAATCTGAACAACTTGCTACTCCTTTCCAACCTGCAGTGGCTAAGTCTACTTTCCTCCCTGAAGAATAGACATGAAAGTTCAGAAAGCTAGAAATAGTTCTGTCTTCTCTCTCTGTATTGACAGTGCTTAGAATTTTGTCTAAAGAAGGGAAGTATTGGCCAGCGACACTGCCTCACTGTAATTTAACATTGGTGTTACTTTCTCATCAGCCATATATGGGAGTCATCTTGAGAGTTTCAAAGCATGGTGTGTTGGGTTCCAGTATTTCTCTTCTGACATACTGCCTGACAAAAAGTGGAGCACCGAGATTGGGAAGCAAGAAACAAAATGAGATTTGTGATAAAATCTTCTGGAGCTTCCATCGGGGTAGCTGCGTCAAAAATCCGGGACGTTTTGATGAGTGTCATTGTCATCATCTTCTAGGGAAGTGTCGATGGGCTGTGGCCTTCCTCTATATATAGCTGGTTGGCGGCATGCGGCGGCTGTCCCTCCCCACCACTCCTACCGGCACTGGGCTAGTGGTGGGTGGGGGGGTGGGGGGGTGGGTGGAAGCTACGTGGGGCTGGGTGACACCAGCTGCTTGCTGCGTTAGTCTAGCTTAGAATCACGGAACGTTAGCAGCTAAGCACAGTCCCAGTGTATAGCTGCTATTGCAGGGTTCCATGCCAAACTTAAATGGTAGCCCTTATCCCTGTTGACGAGATTGTCATGTAATCTTATTTTGACTGATTCCTTGATGACACTCTCCCAGAAGGCACTGGCTCAGCAATGCATTTTTGTTTCTTCAAATTGGAAGCTGTCTCCCTCATCAAGGCTGTGTTCTGCCAAGGACGATTTGCCCTTGTACCCCCGCCTTATGCATCTAATGTGTTCCTGACAGCACTGTGAGATGCAGCGTTGTGTTTGACCAATGTTCTGGAGCCCACACTCGCATGGTATACTGCATATACTTTGAATCGTCTAATGTGTGCTGTGCTGTAACCATTCTGATGAAACACATCCTTAAAGTGCTGTAGCTCAGCTGGAAGGCTGATTTGTCACAAATGGCTCTTGCCCTGTGAACCAGCATTGCTAGAATGGTGTTTTGTTGTGCTGGGGGATGGCAGCTGGAAGCATGGAGATATAGGTCCATGTGGGTCTTCTTTCTGTATACTGCATGTCCTATCATGCCATCAGATTTTCTCCTTATAAGAATACATAAAAATAAAATACATCCATCTTGTTCCAACTCCATTGTGAACTGTATGTTTTTGTGAATGCTGTTCAGGTGTTCATGGAAATCATTCAGGGCTTCTCTTCCATGTTCCCACACAATGAATGTGTCATCAACGTAATGGAAGAAGTGTTTAGGTTTGAGCTGTGCCGTTTCTAGTGCCAACTCCATATAGAGATTGTCAATCCCTGGAGCAAGTGGTGAACCCATGGCTACCTCATCAACCTGTTCATAAGATTCCTGGCAGTTTGAGATGGTATGTGATGTTATTTTTGGTGATTCCAGAATCAAGTTGAATTTACAAGGAACTTGGAAGTATGAGCCCATTTATCAGTATAACATTGCACACCCTCTAGCCTGAATGCATGCACTGATTCCATTGGGAAGTGTGTCATAAAGCTGTTGTATTGTGTGCTGAGTTAAGCTGCCCTGCAACTGTTCAACTGGTCTTGATATCCTAGATACTGGCACTGAGATGTAGTTGATATCCAAGGTTGCCCCACAAATTTTCTATTGGGAATAAATCTGGGTGTCATGCTGGCTACAGCAGTACCTCAGCATCATGCAGACAGTTTATAAAGAGGCATGTCATGTGGACAACAGTTATCCTGCTGAAAATTGGCGCAACACCACTGTTGCTCAAGAGGTAACACATGAGGACACAGGATGTTGGATGAGAGGTAACTTAATCAGTAGCACTGAAATCATACTTGATGAATCAACACACTATGATGCTAGGAGTAACACTAGAGTGGTTTTCCAAACCATTGGAAGAATTCCATCTCTCCCCAGATTGCTGCCAGATTCACTGACAGTGCCCATCCAGACTAGTGCAGAACCACAGTTCATTACTGAATGCATTGTGACAACATTCGTCAGCAGTCCATGCTTCCCAGTCATGACATCACTCCACAAGCAGCTGTTTGTGTTTTGGTACTAACCATGGGTTACATATGGGATGGCAATTTCCTAATCCGCCTGCTGCTAGTCTCTGATCAATGGTGTGGGATGGCACAATATCTTTCAGGAAGTCAGTCAGTCATTCTCAAATGGCAGGCACAGACATGAAGTGTTACAATATGGCGATCCTCCCTTGTCATGGTCAGATGTGGTTGAGCAGAACATTGATAACACCTACGCCTGTCTTCACATTCCCATGCAGTTCAACATTGGGCCACTGTCACATCTTAATGCCTCACAAATTGGGACACTGGACAATGTAGCAAGCCACCCAAATTGAGTCCCACAACACTGCTCCTTTCAAACTCCATCATGTAGCAATCACCCTGTCTGACACAAGTATGCAGCAGCTCTGTGTCTTTCATAGGGAGCACCCACTGACACTATTCATTCTTCTTACATCCTCTACCAGCCTTAGTAACAACACGAAACATGAACCATACTAATGCACTCAGGTAGCCATTCAACCTTTCACAGAGAATTGCAATTTTAATCATTAACATACCTGGTGACTGTATGTATATATGTAACTGAAGTTAGATTGACATTTGACCATCTTTTTTGAGTACTTCACTTTCTTTGTCAGGCAGTGCTTACATGGTATTTTTAGAAGTCTTTCGTTCCTAATCTGTGTAAGTTTTCAGATACCAAACTACTTAACAATAGAAACGATGATATTTGGACATACCTACAACCACGGGTGGGTCACTGATGACCTGCGATCTTTTCCTTTATTTCCCCTATGTCAGTGGGTTATTGTTACTGCCAATGAATCTATTATTAGAAGCACTAGGAAATTTACAATGAAATTAACAAAAATAAACTATGTTTACACAAAGTATAATTTTACACTTTAAATCTTACATGTATTTGCCGAGTGTTTTTACTGGCTACCATTACATAATGAACACAAATAATAATCTTTTGATGTACATTTGCTGCACACAGTTTTCTTACAGATGTGACACTTTACAAATGATTTGCTTCCTTCACAGTTAGACTTTACAAGGCAACATGTTCGCTTTTCTTGTCTGTCAGGAGTGATGCTAGTCTTTCTAGTCACTGTGTACTTCTCAGCAAGCTCCTCCCCCAGCTGCAGGATAAAATACCTGCATTTCAATTTTTTATCATTTTGAGAATTGAACAATACCCATGCATACATCCCAGCCAAATCCAGCAAGTTGTAAAATGTGTGAACAGGCCAATGTCTCAGTGGTGCTTTGACAGATTATTTGCGAGACATTTGCTCGAACATGTCCACCCCATATTGAGAGCAGTTATAAAACGTAACTGTATCTGGCTTCTTTTTTATACCATCCTCAATGGTTACATAAGAATGCATAGTGTTCACATTCAGGACATTCTTTTTGCTCTTACCCTGATAAACAGTCAGTGTGGTATAATCGTTTTCAACAATACTGTGCTGTATAACTGTTCTCTTGCCTTCTTGATACAGGCGTATTTCAATTTATTGTGCCCACAAGACTTATAGAATTAGCTTTCAGTGTCTCAGAGAACACTAAGGAGGTGAAAAAATTGTCACATGTGACATTTATTCCTTTGTTGAGGTAAGGTTGTATCAATTTCTTTTACAACAAAGTCACCAAAGACCCTCATCACTTCACCTAGTGTCATCCTTTCCTAGATAAGGTATAGCATTCACAATATATTTTGAGTCTTTATCTACTGCCATCCAATACTTTTGCCCATATTTGTCCAGTTTTGAGGCCATAAACTGTGTCAATCTGCAACGGCACTTTGAAGTAAAAAGCTATTCGTCGATTGTTATATATGGTCCCAGTATGCGGCTCGACTGTGCATTCACAATGAACTCATTCCAGATTTCTGATACCAAAGCAAACTTGTCTTCTCTTAGTCATTCTGATCTTGTGGATCTAATGCAAAATCTGAGATAATGCATTATCTCTCTGAATCTGTCACGAGCCATTGTCGGTTTCACGAAATTATTTGCCCACTTCACTGACCACAATGTATCTAGTTCTAAGCTCTTAGCTCCAATAGCACCACAGATGTACAATATAGCTATAAAAGCTTCCAGTTCTTCAATTTTTATAGTCCACTCATCTGAGCTCAGTACACAACGTGCTTCAGTTTCTGTACATTTTACAATATGTTTCAAAATTTTGTCCATTATCATTAGATGCCATGCACTGTCACAGAAATTGAGCATTACTCAATGGTGTGCATCTTTCACAAAGAACACTCACCTGACAGGCACACAAAAAGAAATGAAAACTTTGATAGCTTTCAGATGAAACCTTGGATGGGCTGGAGCAAGTAAAAATGTAATGTTGCAGATGGGACTGTACAAAGCAAACAGATCTACACCAAACGTTTTGGAGATAGTGATACCATTAAGTGATGTTATGTATACATTTTCCATAAAATATCAGTGTAGAAACTGGTTTATTTCAAAATATTGATTACTTCAAATTTGTTACTCAGAAACATCAAAGCAAATTCTGTCATCGAAATCAAGCAAACTGATAAATTTCAGTAATAAATTTAATTATGTATTACTTTAACAATGTTGAAAGTAACTGTTGAGACTGTTGTAAAATATAAATACAAGTATGGTGGAGTCCATGAGGAATCAAAATTCCAATAATATAGGAAATTATGGGAAAGAGAGAAGGAGGAAATTAAGGAAATTATCATCTGGGAAGAGATGCTAGGAGAGAATCACAGTGGAATGAGAGAAATAGGAACTGAAGTGGAGTACATGAAAAGAGGAACAAATCACAGAAATAAAATAACAGAACATTTAACAACAGTAGATATGAGAATAGGGGTAATGGTCAGGTAAACTAGGGGCTGTCCCTCTGGCAGCCTGTCAATTTGGGGAAAGAAAAAGTAGACAGAAAAGATTATGGAAGGATGAGAAACTTTGGAGCATACAGGCAGCAAGACAGAGACTGATATGAAGTGAATGGTCTATATTTTGAGAGGAAATTTTGGAGTGCACAAAGGTTGTTTCACATAGAAAATTGGAATAAGTTACTCACAGTGTGGAAGAAGAACTATATACAAAATCATTAACAAAACTTTTCAATTTATCAAGTAACAAACTTTAGTGGGAGAAGAGATAATTGATAATTTTTTTATGAACTTGGGTTGAATAGGTTGCTGATTGAGGAAGCTGCAGATATTGCTGTGGTTTTGGATCAAAAACTGGTTTAATGCATCATCTCCATGCTACCCTCTTCAGCTCCAAATAACTCCCCAACCTACAATCCTTCTCAGTCTGATTACTGTATTCATCTCTTAGTCTCCCTCTGTGATTTTAACCCCCCCCCCTCCCCTACCCCATCCACATACATTAGTTATGTGATCTACCCATCTAATCTTCAGCATTCTTCTGTAGCACCACATTCATAAGCTTCTATCCTTTTCTTGTCTAAATTGATTATTGTCTATTTTTTCTTCAATAAATGACCACACTCCATCCAAATACTTTCAGAAAAGACTTCTTAACACTTAAATCTACACTCAAATTTAACAACTTTCTCTTCTTCAGAAATGTTTTTCTTCTCTTCCCGGTATACATTTTATATCCTTTCTACTTTGGCCATCATCAGTTATTTTGCTCCCCAAATAGCAAACTCAACTACTACTTTAAGTGTCTCATTCCCAAATCAAATTCCTTCAGCATAACCTGATTTAATTTGATTAAATTCCATTATCCTTGTTATGCTTTTGTTGACGTTCATCTTATGTTCCCCTTTCAAGATGTTGTCCATTCTGTTCAGTGGTCTTCCAAGTCCTTTGCTACCTTTGACAGAATTACAATGTTATCAACAAACCTCAAAGTTTTTATTTATTCTCCGTGGACTTTAATTCATATTTCATGATTTTCTTTAGTTTTATTTACTGGTTGCTCAATGTACAGTTGAATATCATCAAGGCTGGGCTATGACCATGTCACACCACTTTCTCAACCACTGCTTCCCTTTCATGCCCGTTGACTCTTTATAACTGCCATCTGGTATCTGTACAAGTTGTAAATAACTTTTTGCTCCCTATATTTTACCCCTGTTACTTTCAGAATTTCAAAGAGAGTTGACAATGTTCCTGTAGGTGGTATCACCCAAATCCTTACATTTGTTCCATAGCCATTACTGCTTAGCCATTTTACACTTCCTGTCAATCTCATTTTTGAGACTCTTGTATTACACTTCACCTGCTTCATTAACTGCATTTTATATTTCTCCTTTCAACAGTTAAATTAAGAATCACCTGTCTTATCAAATGATTTCTCCTTAGCCTTGCTTTTTTTATCTATTTGATTCCTCTATTGCCTTCACTATTTCATGTCTGAAAGCTACCCATTTCTCTTCTACAGGATTCCTTTCCCCTGTTCTTGTCAATTGTTGCCCAAGCTCCTTCTGATACTCTCAGCAACCTCTGGTTCTTTCAACTTATCTGGGTCCCATCTCCTTAATTTCCTATCCTTTTTTGCAAATTCTTCAGTTTTCAACTACAGTTCACAACCAATAAATCGTGGTCAGAGTGCACACCTCCCCCAGGAAATGACTGAAGGTTTAACATCTCATTCCAAAATCTCTGTCCTACCATTATATAAGCAATCTGAAAACTTCCAGTATCACCAGGACTCTTCTGCATTTACAACCTTCATTCATGGTTCTTAAACCAGGTGTTAGTGATAATTAAATTGTACTCTGTGCAAAATTCTACCAGGTGACTTCCTCTTTCATTCCTTTCCCCCTGTCCATATTCGCCAACAAATTTTCCTACTATTGAATTCCAGTCACAAATCACTACTAAATTTTCATCTCCCTTAACTATCTGACTAACTTCTTTTATGTCATCATACATTTCTTCAATCTCTTCATCATCTGCAGATCTAGCTGAAATATAAACTTGTACAACTGTGCTGGGTGAGAGCTTTCTGTCTGTCTTGGCAACAATAATGTGTTCACAAAGCTGTACATAGTACAAGGGTTGCCCAGAAAGCAAAGCACCAAATTTTTTTCTTCAACAATGCTTTATTGAACATAATGAGAATTACACACACAAAAGAATGGCGTTTTATCTACACACCTTATTTTTCCATGTAATCTCCATCCCGTTCTATTGCCTTCCTCCAGTGTGAAACAAGGGCATGTATGCGCTGTCAGAACCAATCCTTGTCCTGGTGCCAGAGCCAGTGCTTCACTGTATGAATCACCTCCACATTGTACTCAAAATGTCTTCCATGAATAGCATCCTTCAATGGCTGAAAAGAAGTGGAAGTTTGAGGAGCTAGGTCAAGGTTGTCTGGTATGACTGCCGTGGATGGTCTCCCCGACCACCGTAAATTGTGGAGCTCTGCCAAACTGCCTGTTGATGACCTCACCCTCCATACCCTGCAAGGAATTGTACATCTGTTGACAGCATATTCTCCATAGATTTTGCACAAGTGTTTGTGAATATTCCGCACAGTTTCTTTCTCTGCAGTGACAAATTCAATAGCAGCACATTGCTTGTAATGTGCTTCACCTACAGACACAATTTTGAAACTGTCCTGCAGCTAAGCTTTCTGTCAAAAGTGAAAGAAACTTTTTGCGCACACTCAGGAGACTTCAGATAATACATACATAACAATTTTGCATTTGTAGCATTATTTTCTTCTAAGGAAAAAAAATTGGTGCGTTAGTTTCTGGGCAACCTTCATAGCTTACCTGCTGAGCCATGCATGGCTCGTGTTCATGCCATTTATTGTTTATCATCTTCTATTACTGTACTGCTGCCTCGTTTTCTTGTTCCATTTACTGGTGTTACTACCTGATGGAGGGAGATTGGAGCGGGACAACCGTCAGTTGGTTATTCCACTGGTCGTCTCATCAGCCAATGTATATTTCATCCTTTCACCATTTCCGGGGCTGGGAAGTTGGTTGGTTGGCATGAAGCAGTGCGCCAATCTCCATGGAGCATAGTTTGGTTATGGCCGCTGGCAGCGTGTAAGTGTGGTCGTAGTGTGTGGTGATGTTCCCATTGCTATGAGGTCTCTGGCTCACCAATCCTGGACATGAAAGTTTAGTTTTGACTTAATCTACCAGCAAGTCTGACTGTTGACATTGTGTCATTTGGATTTCATTGTCAGCTGTTGAGACATTCCTGCGAGCAACAACTTGGCAAATTTTAGCTACCCTCCAGTGAAGTTTAACTGTACTTGGTTATTTTGAATTTAAGTGCACCAGCAGAATCTTTCCTTTGTGGCCGTTATTGTTCCAGTTACCTGCCCTGGCCAGTGGCGTAAATTCAGGCATCATAGTTTCCTCATCGTGTTGTCGTTGTCCAGCACAGTCTCCAGTTTGACAGCTCAATGTGTAATTGGTTGTGGGTGCCAATAGTTCTTACATTGTTCCATTGAACTCCCTGTTGTGTGCTGGTCACGTGAAGTGGAAGTTATCTTGTCAGTGGGTCTGTTGACTGTCTGTCGATTGGGTTGTCGTTGGATCAAGAATGGTTGGGCCGACTGCCTGTCTCACCTAAACAAGGGTTAGTGTTTGAATTCCAGGCTGATCCTTGGAAACTTCTGATTGCAGTTGGGTGTACTGCCTTTTCTTATTTGTTCTTGTTGTTTGTATTTGTATGTTTTCTAGCAGATTTTTAAATTAAGGTTGTTTTGCCCTTAAGGCGTAAGATTGTTTGAGCCTTCAGCCTAATTAAAGAACTGTTTTAAGATAAGGCCTTTCAGCCTTTTAAAAATTTATTTTGGTTGAGTCTTAAGTGATGGGCCTTCAGCTGATTTTTAAATTAAAGTTGTTTTACTCTTAAGGTGTCAGATTGTTTGGGCCTTCAGCCTAATTGAAAGAACTGATTTCAGATAAGGCCTCCTGCCTTTTACATTTTTGATTTTGGTTTAAGTCTTAAGTTATTGCCTTTTACCCAATTTTAAATTAAAGTGGTCTTGCCCTTAAAACATGACAGTGTATGTCACATTCAGCCAGTAATTAAGTTCCAAAATTAATGAAGTGTTCTTTTTAATTTCCTTGGCTCTTGTAATGTTTGGTAAAGTAAATAAAGTTGTATGTTTGAGTGTAACTGACAACAGCTTATTTTGGCCCCTTTCCCCAATTTAAACCACCTGTCCTTTCCTGTAGGTTTAGCAGGGTGTCTCACCCGAATTCCTATTTTCTTATTCTTTATTAAACCTACCCCTGCATTACCCCCTACTTAATATTGTGTTTATAACCCTGTATTCACCTGACCAGAAGTCCTATACCACCTGCAATTGAACTTCATTAATTCCTACAATATTTAACTGGAACCTACACATTTCCCTTACCCCTTCTCAAATTTTATAACCTACCTGCCTGACCAAGAGATCTAACATTCTACATTTCAATCTGTAGAACACAAGTTTTGTTTCACCTGATGATGACATTCTTCTGTATAGTCACCTCAAAGAGATCTGAATGGGGTACTATTTTACCTCTGGAATATTTTACCCAAGAGGATGCTATCAATATTTAACCATACAGCAGAGTTGCATGTCCTTGGGAAAAATCACAGCTGCAGTTTCGCCTCACTTTCAGCGGTTTGCACTAACAGTGCAGCAAGGCCATTTAGGTTGATGTTACAAGGCCAGATCAGTAAATGATCCAGACTGTTGGTAATGGAACTACTGAAAAGGCTGCTGCCTCGCTTCAGGAACCATACATATTTCTGGCATCTCAACAGACATCCCTCCATCCCTCTATTGTGACTGCACATATGGTACAGCTATCTGTATTGCTGAGGCACACAAACCTCTCCACCAATAGCAAGGTCCATAATTCATGGGAAGAGCAATTTCAGTACAAAATGTTAATTTACTGTTTCTAATGTTGAAGCTGGTGAACTTGACAATATGTTACTATGGGGGAAGAAGCTATGTTAGGTAGTAATAGTGAGAGGAGTGAAGGGGGTGTCTTAGACAATTACAGTGAGATTAGTGAGGAAGATGTGACTCAATAGTACTGAGAAAAATAAAGATGGTGACGAAGATGCTGAAGAGAGGATAGGAAGTCAAATTGACTTTTATTAAGAATTACATGGTATAATTTATGTGGAGGTTGAAAGCAAAATGTTTGAGGAAGGTATTTATGGTGACAGCTGTGAACATATTCAGGAAGGTCATAACTGTGATAGAGAGGTACATGAAACTGAAATTTTACTGGGTGATATCAGTAAAACAGTAAGCTCTTGTGAAGACTAAAGAAAGTATGCAAAATGTATAAGTAATGAAATTTTAAGGGTAGCTTGGAGTCATATGATAATGAGAGTTGTGATAGTGGAATATAAGATATGCAGAAAAATGTATGTAAAAGTTTGTATCCAGAATGGTGGAAAGAGACAAGAAACGCTGCAGAGAACTTAGTAAAAACTGGTGTGTCCATGAGAGCCATTCATCTGAAAGTAGAAACACACATAAACAAAGATGAGGTAAAAGATATGGGATTTAAAGAAACTGACAAATATCTTTTGTATAATGCAGAAAACAAAGATGATTGTGATATGCAAGGCAGTCTATATATATTCATATTGAAAGGGATAATTGTGACAGTAGCAGCCTGACACAGGGAGTACAATATGTACCGTGTCTGAAAAATTAAGAAATGGAACTAAACACACTCAACATTTTGTTGAGTTATCTTTAATAGGTACTAAGATTAGAGGAGCTACTGGATGACATAGTAAAATTGTGAAGTGACAATATTACTGTCAATCTAATATAACTGGACAGTTAAAAAATCTATTCGCCAAACAGCAGCAGGAAAACACACATACAAAGATATAAAAGTTTGCAAGCTTTTGGAGCCTGTGGCTCCTTCTTCTGGCAGAAAGGTTGAAGTGGAAGGGCAAGGGGTGAAGGAAAAGGACTAGTCAGGTTTAGTAAAAGGGGCAGAATGCAGAAAAGTCACCCAGAACCCCAGGTCAGGGGAGACTTACCAGACAGGATGAGAAGGGAAGACTGATTGTTGAGGACTGTACCAGATGAGATTTGGAAGCCAAAGAGCTTAAAGATGGAAAACAGGGTAATATGCAAGACAGAGATTATTGTGAAAACATTGTGCATGAGTTAATAAGAGTGGAAAGCTAAGAGCATTGTGTGTGATAAGAGATGGGTGGGGGGAGGTAGCACAAATAAAGGATAGATCAGAAAATGTAAGACATAAAAAACAAAAAGGAAGTGAAGAAAGGAATAGTTACCATGAATAAGTGTTGAGACCAAACAAATTAAAGTAAATTATTTCTAAGTGGACGGCGAGAACCAAGGATATGTTGTAGTGCCTCTCCCAGTCTGTGGAGTTCTGAGAAACTGGTATCTTGGGAAGAATACAGATGGCACATGCAGTCAAACAGGCACCGAGGTCATGACTGTCACAATGTACAGCATGCTCTGCAAAGTGATATTGTCTGCTTCTAGTATACACCCTCTGCTATTCCCATTCATCTTAACTGATAACTTGGTGGTAGTCATGCTACTGTAGAAGGTCGAGCAGTGTTAACATAATAGCTATTATTGAAGTGTTGTTTCACATCTGGCTCTCCCTCTGGTAGCATAAGTGTCATCAGTTACAGGACTGGTATGGTTGGTTGTATGAGAGAGAATAGAGCAGTTCTTACAATGGACACTTTCACAGGGGTAGGAGCCATAGCCTAAGGAGATGGGTGGAAAAGGATCATATGATCTGACAAGTATATTGCAGAGAATTTGAGGGCGAAGGAAAGATACTCTGTGTGTGGTGGGCAAAATGTCAAGGCATTATTTTGGGAAGTCATAACCTTTCCAAAGTAGCAGGTAAACACATTCAAGAACAGAATACTACTGAGTGACGTTTAGTATACTCAGAAGTTGTTTTTTGGAGGGATCAGAAGTACTAGAATAAGATGTGATGGCTCGGGAAATCTGTTTTTGAACTATGCCTTTTGGGGGAATTATATCTAGCCAAGGCTGAGGTGAGAATGGTATTGTATTCCTGTAAAGAGTCTGCATCTGAGCAAATACATTTGCCTCAATTGCCAAGGCTGTAGGGGGGGGGGGGGGGGAACGTTTGAAATAGAAAGAATTGCAACTGTCCAAATGAAAGTACTCCTGTTTGTTAGAAGGTTTAATGTGAACAGAAGTGTGTAGCTTGCTTTCAGTGAGTATGAAATCAATGGCTCCTCTCCCTGTAACCATCACTGCTGTAAGACTTGCCTATGCACCCACCTACCACCACCTACACCACCCCTGTAACTTGCAGAAGATATTCTGGGTGTCCCACATGAATCTGGTAAGCCTGACATCTGAGATCAAAGTAACAATGAACTAACCAAAAAAGAATAAATAAGAGTAATGATAATAATATTTAAAAGTGTAGTTCCCTGTTTATAAGAGATGCTGGAAATGGGGCCATGGGTATTTTAAAGGCATAATTGCATGCTGAGCTTTTATTAGCAGGAACCATAATTATAAGTAATGAAATAAAGAAATAATTTGAGCCATAGGTACAGTCCATGTCTGTATAAATATTGCATGCAGCCGCTGGAAACATTTGAAGATTTTTGATTATCAGGTTATTGGCGGAATAAGAAGCACCATTTTGTTTTCTAATGGTTGTCCAGATTGGACGAATTTTGTAACACCACCATTAATACTACATTAGTTTATTAATATGTTCACGAGTTGCAGAATGCAATTCTCATTGTAAGTGTCATAATTTAATTGTGTTTTGTTTCAGAAATACTGTTATTACTAACCTATGTATGTTTTATTTTGTATCTTCAGTCATTGTAAGATTGCAGGATGACTTGGCATGGCAAAAGATTCTATACTTGTAAGCAAAAAGTCATCCAGCTTGATCAACCACTCTTCTGGTGCTGTGTTATTATGAGTCTGATTTTAGACAAAACACAGAGAGAAGAAACACGGTTAAAAATACATGAAGGGATCTTTAACAGAAAAAGCCAAGCTCAAGTGCCAAGGGTTTGTATGAAACATATTTTACCATTTCATTAACTTAATTGATCTCTATTTAATATTCATTATTATAATTCATAGTATTGTCTCGACTGAGATAAGAACAAGCTAAATTAAAGCATCCAGGCATTGCTGACTTTGTTCAATGATGTTACTAACAACACACTGTAATATGAAGGCATGATGTAATTAATTTCTCTTGTAATGGCCCATTAACGGAATGGACAGTGTCTTGAAAGGAGGATATAAGATGAACATTAACAAAAGCAAAACGAGGATAATGGAATGTAGTCAAATTAAATCGGGTGATGCTGAGGGAATTAGATTAGGAAATGAGACACTTAAAGTAGTAAAGGAGTTTTGCTATTTAGGAAGTAAAATAATTGATGATGGTCGAAGTAGAGAGGATATAAAATGTAGACTGGCAATGGCAAGGAAAGCGTTTCTGAAGAAGAGAAATTTGTTAACATCGAATATAGATTTAGGTATCAGGAAGTCGTTTCTGAAAGTATTTGTTTGGAGTGTAGCCATGTATGGAAGTGAAACATGGACGATAACTAGTTTGGACAAGAAGAGAATAGAAGCTTTCGAAATGTGGTGCTACAGAAGAATACTGAAGATAAGGTGGATAGATCACGTAACTAATGAGGAGGTATTGAATAGGATTGGGGAGAAGAGAAGTTTGTGGCACAACTTGACTAGAAGAAGGGATCGGTTGGTAGGACATGTTTTGAGGCATCAAGGGATCACAAATTTAGCATTGGAGGGCAGCGTGGAGGGTAAAAATTGTAGAGGGAGACCAAGAGATGAATACACTAAGCAGATTCAGAAGGATGTAGGTTGCAGTAGGTACTGGGAGATGAAGCAGCTTGCACAGGATAGAGTAGCATGGAGAGCTGCATCAAACCAGTCTCAGGACTGAAGACAACAACAACAACATGGCCCATTAAGATGAACTACTGTGTGAGGGACATAATCCACCACAGAAATGGCAGAGCTCACGAAAGAGCTTCCTGAGAACATCGAAGAAGCTCACTATTACACCAGAGAAGGCAAGACTGGAGTCGTGGAAGAAGTCAATGCCTCACCTGTGTGGATGGATGCCAGAAGCTGAAGAACTACCACCTGAGCACAATGAAAGCTCACTGGTGTGCAAATCTTTAAACAGATTACAATCAGGAGCTGGACAATCTGAAGAGATAGGGCTTCATAACAGAAGATACGTCCTGTGATTGTGGACCAGGACAAACCACAAGCCACATGCATCGGTGCCCTTTGTGCCCTACATCCTGCATGAAGAATGATCTCCTGCAAGCCATTCCAAGCACCTTGGAGGTTTCGAAGTCCTGGGCATGTGTAATATAAATACAATTTGTATATGAATGTGAGTGTTTATATTTATTTATTTATGTGTATGGCTACTATAAATTTGTATATTTCTGACTGGAGAATATATAGGGAACATGTTAGTGATGTGAGCCATATTTTGGTTGCATGGGTGAGCAGCTGTTCCATCTTGTTTAAAAATTGCATACATTTTCTCTGCATCTCTTAACTGTGCATAAAAGGAGTCTAGATATCTGGCACTGTTTAAGGAGTAATTGATGACACATACCAAATGCCTGTCTTCTCAGATTGGAGAGCTTCTTTACATAGAATATGTGGGTCGTCCTATAACCAATATCTTCAATTCTGGGAGTTTATGTAACCTTGCAAATGAAACCAGACATGAAATAATGCAAGGAGTTCAAGTAATGGTTAACAATTGATGTTGACACTCAGTGACAGTAATGAACTGTTTTTTCTGATCCTCAGATTTCAATTCTATCACAACACTCACATGATTGGCTTTTAATTTCCTATATTTTAGTACACAATGACATGATGTACAAGAGACACCAGCCTACTGCAGAAACCATCTTACCAATTTGCATGAATTTCTCGTAATATCCATGCAAATTCTGTCTAGTTTCAGGGGTCCTCGCTGTTGGTCGCCTATTTCTATGCACATTCTGATAGGATCCTACATCACTCCACTTCTTGTACAGATGTTAAATAGTGCTGGTTGTGGGAGTTTAGTACCAGGATATTTCACTTGAAATATTTCTTTACATTTCTTGATGGAGTCTGTCTTTATACAAGACTCCACAATATCACTTCACTATTCTAATGCAAATTGTTCCGTCTCTATAACAATTCACTAACGTGAACTTTTGACAGAAACTGAAGCACAAACACACGGCTGCACTCTCTTTCTGATAAATTGCAGTGTAACCAACTTTCGAGACAGGGTTGTCACTTCACAAGAAATTTGACAAGAGATGATTCCTAAACCTCACCAGTCCTTTTCATTCATCCCTTGTCCTACTCCTTCAACATTTCTGTCTGAAGAAGGAGCCACTAGCTCCAAAAGCTTGAAAACTTTAGTACCTTTGTATGTGTGTTCTCCTGTGACTGCTTGGTGAGTAGATTTATTAATGTATCCAATTTCATTATATTTTCATAAACTGATTATTACAGTCCTGTTGAGTTAACAACATACAATTTTTTCGGTGTTGCCCTGTGATTCCCGAGAGAGGCAAGAAAATTATTTTGGACATGGGCATGGATAAAATTGTAAAAGTTAAAGTAGGATTCTGTTGCACAAATATGGAATTGTTTTTCACTGAACCTAGATGAAAAATTTCACAACCAACAAAACTTATTACTGCAAATAACATAAACAGTGTTAATCGCATCAGGACGTTGAGGTGACAGAGGATACTTTGAAGAAGGGGATGATTATCTTGAATAGAGGGGAGATCTAGAATATAATAACAGTTTAGTAGAAGCCAAAGTAGAGGGTGCTAAGAAACGTAATCACATTCAAAAGGAGGATTTAAGTAAATTTTTATGGGTGTACTGTGATGTGTATGATGAGAAACTGGAGAGAGTAAAGAATTACTAGTGCAAAGTTAAGCTAAGAAGCAGAGATTCTTCCACTCTCAGTTCAAAAAGAGAATGTACATATTTCAACAGATAAAAGTTAGTAGAAATTCATGTGCCAGTAAATACATCAATACATGAATCATACAACTACTGTAACTGTCATAAATAAACAAAAGATCTTGTCGAGAACCCAACATGAGAAAATTCTAGTCCGACATAAAACCACCAAGCATGTCAAATGTTTCTGTCCAGTCACTCATCAACCAGTGTGTTGTGGCAACAGAAGACAGCAAAGGGAAAGCTGAAATTTTAAATTTTGCATTTAAAAAAATCATTTATGCAGGGCGATCATACAAAAATTGTTGTTCTAACGTAGGATAAGTTTTCCTGAGTAGCTACATTACACTGAGGTGACGAAAATCACAGGCTAGCGATATAAACATCTACAGATGGCGGCAGCATAATGTACACAACGATAGAACAGCAGTGCATTGATGGAGCTTACATTTGTACACAGGTGATTCATGTGAAAAAGTTTCCGACATGATTATGCCATACAACAGGAATAAACATATTTTGAATGCGGAATGGCAGTTGGAGCTAGACGCATGGGATATTCCATTTCTGAAATCGCGTGAGAATTCAATGTTCCGAGATCCACAGTGTTAAGAGTGTGCCAAGAATACCAAATTTCAGGCATTGTTTTTCACCACGGAGAACTCAGCCGACGGCCTTCATTTAACGACCGAGAGCAGCAGCATCTGCTTACAGATGTCAGTTCTAACAGACAGGCAACACTGCATCAAATAAACGCAGAAATCAATGTGGGGCTTACAATAAATCCATCCGTTAGGACAGTGTGGCGAGATCTGGCATAATGGGCTATGGCAGCAAGTAACAGGCGCGAGTGCCTTTTCTAGCGGCACGAATCGCCTTCTGCGCCGCTCCTGGGCTTGTGACCATGTCGGTTGCACTCTAGACGAATGGAAAACCGTGGCCTGGTCAGATGAGACCCTATTTCAGTTGGTCACAGCTGATAGTAGGGTTCAAGTGTAGCGCATACTCACGAAGCCAAGGAGCCAAGTTGCCAACGAGCACTTTGGAAGCTGGGGGTGGCTCCATAATGGTGTGGGCTGCGTTTACATGGAGTGGACGGTGTCCTCTAGTACAGCTAAAACGATCATTGATTGAAAATGGTTATGTTCTGTTACTTGGAGACATTTGCATGTTCCCAAACATCGATGTCATCTCACTGCGCCACAGTTGTTCGATACTGGTTTAAAGAACATTCTGAACAATTCAAACGAATGATTTTCTCTACCCAGATCGCCTAACATGAATCCCACTGAATATTTATGGGACACAGTGGAGAGGTCAGCTATGGACAACGTCCTTCAGCGGCAACACTATCGCAGTTATGGACTGCTGTAGAGGCAGAATGGCCCAGTATCTCTACAGGGAATTTCCAATACTTGTTTGGTCCATTCCACGTCGATCTGCTGCACCACTCCTGGCGAAAAGACGTCTAACAGAATTTTAAGAGGTATCCCAGAAATGTTTTCACCTCAGCGTAGTTTATGATACTGCACCCGTTTTCTTGTCGTCTATAACAGTTGTAGACAAGCCTTTTCCTCCCTTGTACCCAGCTCTTGTCTAAACCCAAATTGTGAATCACGTATCTCTCTTTAGCCTTCGGTGTATTACATTTAGTTTATGAGTGCTCAAATAAGGTCATAATCTCTGCCTTTGATACGTTAGTCTTCAAAGGCAAGGAAGTAAAAGTGAACTTAACGACTGTTCGGGGTAGCGACCTGTCTCATAAAAGATGTGAATTTTATATGTATGTATGTAACACTTTTTCTTTATACAATGTGCACACACACACACACACACACACACACACACACACACAAAGTAGTATCACAAGTTAAAGACACATTAAATTCGAGAAAATGATTTCACCGATAATAAGGAACTGAGTCTTAAACGAGCCTCATCCTTTCCACGTACAGCTCTTTTAACTGTGATATATTACACTCAGTCTGTTCCCATGTATCCGCTACTCATACCACTGCGGGATCAGAAGTGTTCTTAACAGGTCGTAGGAGAAGGTCGGGTAGTGTTGGACAGCGCACTGTATCGGACGAGGTCTGTTTCTCAACGATAGCACGAGTGGCAGCAACTTACCTGTTCCTAGCGAGCTTTTCGGTGCACTAACGTAATTAGGTTAGATTAGGTTAATACTTGTTCCAGGGGTCATGAATACGACACTTCGTAATGATGTGGAACGTGTCAGGTTAATAAAATATTTCTGTACAAGATATTACATTACACAAAATATTGTATGACACTAATGTTTAAGGTTTTTTTCATTTTTTCCCCCTTAATTTATATCTAAACATCAGCCAATGAGTAGAAGGAGTTGTCACCTAGAAATTCTTTTAATTTATTTTTAAATGTTAGTTGGCTAACTGTCAGGCTTTTGATGTTGTTTGGTAGGTGACCAAAGACTTTTGTGGCAGCATAATTTACCCTTTTCTTTTCTCCTGGTGTTATAGCTATGCACACTGCTGTTACTTTTGAACTGGGTTGGATTATTAACAACAAATTTCATAAGTGAATATATATATATATATTGTGAGGTTACTGTGAGGATCCCTAGATCCATAAATGGGTGTCTGCAGGATGACTGTGGGTGGGCTCCAGCAATTATTCTGATTACATGGTTTTGAGCAATGAATACTTTTCTACTCAACGATGAATTACCCCAGAATATGATGCCATACGAAAGCAGTGACTGAAAGTAGACGTAGTAAGCTAATTTACTGAGATTCTTATCACCAAAATTTGCAATAACCCTAACAGCATACGTAGCTGAACTCAGAATTTTCAGCAGACCATCAATGTGTTGCTTCCAGTTTAACCTCTCATCAATGGACACACCTAAAAACTTTGAAAATTCTACCTTAGCTACAGACTTCTGTTCAAAGTCTATATTTATTACTGGAGTTGTGCCATTTACTGTACGGAACTGTATATATTGTGTTTTATCAAAATTTAAAGAGAGTCCGTTTGCTGAGAACCGCTTAATAATTTTATGAAAAACATCATTTACAATTACATCACTTAGTTCTTGGTTTTTGGATGTTATTACTATACTTGTATCATCAGCAACAGAACTATCTTTGCATCTTCATCAATGTGGAATGGTAAGTCATTAATGTACATCAAGAACAGTATAGGACCTAAGACCAAACCCTGTGGGACCCTGTACTTGATAGCCCCCCCCCCCCCCCCAGTTTGAGGAATCAGCTGTTGTTTTAACATTACATGAACCACTTATTTCAACTTTCTTCATTCTTCCAGTTAAGTATGAATTAAACCATTTGTGCACTGCCCCGCTGAAACCATAATGATTTAGCTTATCTAAAAGAATCACATGATTTACATAACCAAAGCCCTTGAGAGATCACAAAACATACTAATGGGTGATATCCGGTTATTCAGAGCATTTAATATTTGATCAGTGAAAGCGTATATAGCATTTTCTGCTGAAAAGCGTTTCTGAAAACCAAAATTACATTTTGTTAGTACTTTATTTTTACAAATATGGGAGGCTACTTTTGAATACATTACTTTCTCAAAATATTTTGATAGAGCTGTCAGAAGAGAGATTGGGTGGTAGTTGTTGACATCCGACGTATCCCTTCTTTATGCAAAGGTGTTGCAATGGCATATTTCAGTCTATTGGGAAAAACTCTCTGCTCCAAAGGGCTATTACATACGTGGCTGAGAATCCTACTTATCTGTGGGGAACAAGCTTTAAGTACTTTGCTGGAAATGCCATCAATTTCGTAAGTGTTGTGTGTTGTTGCAAATCTGTAATATTACTTTTTAATTCTATCTTTAGATACAACTGTTATATTCCCTATATTGCGAGCTGTGACAGTGTCTATGCCAAATAAAAACATTGGGAATGTTAAGCTAAAACGGCGGTATCGGATAAAACAATTTCGGGTTGCATCAGACAAAACAGATTGCAAAAGAACTTAGATTTTTAATATTTGCTTTTAACTAGCAAAAATTCAAATGTCAAATATAAATGGGGTGAAAACAATATAAAGGAAGCCGTAGAAAAAGACTTCGTGAAACGACATTCCAGGAGAAATATTCAGATTCAATAATATGTAGGATGAAAGACTTAAAGCTGATATAATTACATTTTCCGTGGCACATCAGAGTCTTAGCTTTATCTATGATAATGATAGAAGCAAAAGAAACGAATTAAAATATTTGGCACACCTGGGACTTAACACACCTCTCCTTGCTTACTAGGTACGTGGGCTAACCATGACACCGACGCAACGTAGCTAACACACATGCATGGACCATCTAAGTCTAATGCGCCCCTCTCCCGCCCCAAACGTGAAGACAGACGCGAACTGGAGTTTGTGTTGGGGAGGGCATCGGACTAGGGTGGTCCATCCAGCGGTGTTAACTATGCTACCGCAGTGGTGCAATGGCTAGCACACCTGCCTAGTAAGCCAGAAGCACCAGTTGAAGTCCCAGCTGTGGCACAAGCTTTAACTCATTTCTTCAGCTTCTGTCAGTACCGTAGACTTGAAGCTATATGTGAAAACAAAGAGACGCCCACAAACTCTGTTTTATGTACTAATATGCTTTTTTCGATAATGTCCAGTGATGTAGAAGCACCATTGAGTGGGCACGCGATTAGGTAGATTAAGTAGTGTATAAGTCTAGGGACCGATAACCTCACAAGTCTGGTGCCTTAGGAATTCACACACACAGAAAACAATGTTGTACGATCATGGTAAAAATTTTGGTAACCAACTTGTGCCTTAGAGTTCTTAAATTTAGTGCACAAATATGCAGAGCAACGGAAAATGAAGCACTGTCTATAAGACAAAAATGAATACAGGTAAAGACATTCACTAAGTTTGTATGAAAAGACATGGAAACTTAAGGCTGAGAGCAGCTGAATCCACGTGTCTGCAGCGAGCAGTAAATGGTTTCAGCTAGGAACAAGCCGACATATTCTTTGACAGACTCAAATTTAGACCTATTCACGATCCAAGTAGTTCCTTTTGCAAAATAAAAATGAGTTTTCTGTACATTCACCTCAGTGTACGATATAACCCTCAAAAATTTAAATGTCCGACAGGCAAAGTGTGAAAAAAATTTAAGAGTCAAAGTATACGTATTCTGAAACTTCCTGGCAGATTAAAACTGTGTGCCCGACCGAGACTCGAACTCGGGACCTTTGCCTTGCGCGGGCAAGTGCTCTACCAACTGAGCTACCGAAGCACGACTCACGCCCGGTACTCACAGCTTTACTTCTGCCAGTATCCGTCTCCTACCTACCAGTTGGTAGAGCACTTGCCCGCGAAAGGCAAAGGTCCCGAGTTCGAGTCTCGGTCGGGCACACAGTTTTAATCTGCCAGGAAGTTTCATATCAGCGCACACTCCGCTGCAGAGTGAAAATCTCATTCTGTATACGTATTCTAATAACATAAAGTTTCATAATTCTGCTAGCTGAAAAACACCCGCTTCGCTTCAACTTTCTAAAGCATTTTAAAACATTATTGAACCTTCCGGAAGGTTGTATACTTTATGGAACATTCTGTAACATTCTAGGAGGAACATTTTGGCTTGTCAGCCACTTCGGCACTCTATTACCAACGCGCTTCATCGACTTCCCATAAGAAATCGAAAGGTGTGATACGCTCTTTTGACACCCATATCATTAAAACTAACCCCTGCAGTTCCAAAGTATAGTGGATGGAGTAAGGAGGGCTACCAGACCATATGATCCCCACAGGGCTGCGGGGATGGCTTGCAGAGTTATAGTGGCGTGCACAGTCATGTCACACTTACGTTTATTTTATACACTAAATAATCAAAAATATCCAGAGACCACTACGTAATGCTAAACTGATTTCTCGACGTCACAGAGGGCGGAGTGATTAGTGTGAGAAATGTTTCAGTACAGCGTTCAGCAAATACTCGTATTATAATTTCGGAAAAGCGTATTCAATATTTCGACCTTCTTCTAAGCCGAAAGATGTTCGTAGCTCCATTGCTAGGCTCGTGTCTCTCTCACCGGATACTGCAGCAAACAGCAGCAGGGCGACCACCAGACTCTTCATCATTGTGGACTGGAGGCGGTAACTTGGCACATGCTGTTCCGCAGTCTCCTTTAAACGGTGCTGATACTTCCTGCTTCGGTGGAACAGCATCATCTCTAAAATCTTATCGACAAAATTGGTAGTGAATGTTGCGTACTATATTCGCCCCACCTTCGGATTAGATGTCACATACAGCATTTGCCTTCCTTAAACAAGGCGGAAACTGAAGCCCAGTGCTCGCACTACAATGTGAGGTAAATGACGTAACCACGTTTTCTGATACGCTGTGCAAACTCGGCGATAAGAACAATGGCGCTCTACTGTCACCTCCTTTCTAAGAAAAATCGGTAGCGTATCGAGATCGTGACATTTTCTAAAATTAAATGGAATTCACGCAAGTTTACTTTGGCGCTTTCAGAGCAGGACACTGAACGGTGCTGGCAGGAGGCAAGGGACAAGGTGACGCTCACCGGGGGAGTTGGGAGGGGCGGAGAGGGAAGGGTGCTAGGGGGGACTGTGTGGCAGATCTACGTTTCTGAGCAGCGGACGACCGAAAGTGACTTGCCAGAGTGGAAACCAGAAGACAGACGCAGGTTAAGGGAGGTTGGGGGGGGGGGGGGGGCGGAGAAGGATGTGGTAATAAACCCCCTTCCCCCTCCTCACCTCCCGCAAGCAACTTTTAATAAAAATGTTCATATTTTTACAGTTGTCACTTTCAGATTTTCCATCTAACTTTCGGAGAATACAGTTTTGTGAGAACAACGAGTCTCGTAAATGGCGAAAAATTTAAAAAAATGCAAGCTTCCGTTGAGAAAGGATACCTTTAATTTGTGTTCATGAGAGTTTAGTACGCATAGACTGGGTTTCGGCCTTACTTGCTGTAGTGCTCAACATAATGAGGTATCTCGAACGGATTCCAGAAACATCGATCATGTGAAATTAAATTCGCACTCTGACGTACTGATAGCTTTGGTTCAAGACAGTCAGGTATATGCAGTATTTATTGATTTCCAAAAAGCATTTGGCTCAGTACAAGACCTACGCTTACCGTAAAAAGCATGATCATATGGGGTATCAAGTGAAATTTGTGACTGGGTTGTCGAGTTTTTGGTAGCGAGGACGCAGCTTATTATCTTGGATGGACAGTTATCGTCAGATGTAGAGGTAACTTTAGGAGTGTCCCGGGGAAGTGTGTTGGGACCCTTGCTGTTTATGATGGACGCTAATGACTTTTCAGACAATAGTAATACTAATATCACACTTTTTGCAGATGATTCACTTATCTGTAATAGAGTACTGTCTGAAAGAAGCTGCATAAATATTCAATCAGATCTTGATAAGTTTTCAAGGTGGTAGAATGATTGCCAACTTGCTTTACATGTTCAGCAATTGGAAACTGTACAATTCACAAAGTGAAGAAACGTTCTATCCCATGACTATAACATCAGTGAGTCAGAGTTGGAATTGGCCAACTCACACAGGTACCTGATTGTAGCACTCTGTGGGTATATGAAATGGGTATAACAGCTGGTAGACTTAAGTTTATTGGTAGAATACTGGGGAAGTGCAATTAGTCTTAGACATCACTAGTGTGATCAGTTATAGAATATTGCTCAAGTGTGTGGGACACATACCATATAGGACTAACAGGGGTTATTGAAAGTACACAGAGAAGGGCAGCACGTTTGTGTGACCTGTGGGAGAGTTCAAGAGGGATGCTAGTAAAACTGAACCGCCGACCATTAAAAATAGACATGAGTAGTAGGGCGTTGGCATTACAGGTGCAATTTTGATATCAAATTGATATGCAAAATAGTTAAATTGATCAATTAATCATCTCACTCGGGCCACGCCCACCCTACCTACCACGCCCACATCACTTATAGATGACGTCACACATTTCTCTCAGCCTGCAGGTGTGCTCCAGCCCCTCCTCCTCCCCTACCCCACTCCTCCCCCTCCCCTCAACCTACCCTATTGGTAGAAAATTTGAACTGTGGTGGGAATTGAGAATCTGGTGGAATTTTCGAACTTTGGCGAGAATTTCTTTGTCCCAGGGTTGTGCTGACATCCCACCCTACACCCCACCCGGGAACTGACAGGAAATTAAAATTGGTGGTGCCCTTTCTTAGACTCAAGCCCTGATTCTAGTGGATGGAAAGCCCAAGTGCACCCCCTAACACATGGGAACTGTCCAGATGCGGGAGAGGAAGGTTAGGTTAGTATACTTTGTTTATTCTGGTTGGGAAACTGACGCAAATATCGATCCAAATTACGTAATTAATCACAAAGATTGAGCCTAATTACACAACTATATGCATAACACTACACAAGGACGGCATAAATGCACAATACAACTCAAAAACTGACGATACCATACAACTGGTGTTATCGTGCTGGGAAAATTTTTCGCAATATCACTCTAAACTAGTGACCGACACACTTAAACTCTACCCTACACCTACAAGCTGGCAGAAATAAGGCACGGGTGTAAGGCACTATCTTTATTCTTTTTAGCAGGAACAATGTTCACCTGACGAGATGCTGGTGTAGGTCAGAGAGAAGTTTAAGGAGTGCAATATCTGTAACTATACAGTATCTATCGGTGTTTGACATCAGAGTTCGCTACAGACGCCTGCTCAAAAATCACCTACAGCCAAGGTAACAGGTGACAACACACCATACCACAATGGAACGAAAAAAGAACGTGTTACAGTTGTAAATACACTTCGAAATTGTTGTGAACAAAACCAGCACTCGTAATGAATGGGTCATAATGCAGCACATGTTCAGGGGAAAATCGTCGTCCTGAAAGACTGCAACGGGACGGTAGTTGAACGTACGTTTTCCTCGATAGGCGTCCACAAACTGCCGGAAATCAAGGCCCTCTTCCTCCCTCCACCCCTCCCCCACCGCCCGTCCTCCATCCACCTATGGGGGGGACACATGCTTCTCGAAACAGCCAGATGCCCCGCCGAGCGTCTCGCGCCCCCGCTACCGCTTCTCTCAGGCTGCTGCCAGCACTAGGCTCTCCACCATCTAGCCGCCACCTGAAGGGAACACTCCTACGCCAACACAATAAACCGCAAGTTGTTCTCCTAAAACATAGCGGCAGAGCCCACAAACACCTCCCCCTAGACAGAGAGCGGCTGTGTAAAGCGACCGCTGACAGCAGACGCGACCCCTGCCACCCTCTTTGCGTCACTCACGATACGCAGCAGGCCTGGAGCCGGCAGACCTAGACAAAACCAAAGGGAAATTAAGTGGCGTAACCCCGCCCATCAGGAGAATGCTCCAGATGGCTGTTTCAAAAGTCGACAGCTTTTGAAACAGGAAGCCCCTGCCGCATGAAGCGAGCACATCCTCACGCCACCGAGCACATCTTCACGCTGGCATCCCTCAGGACCATGATAAATGACTGCTATCCCGAGCGAGAGAGACAGCCGTGGCCCATTAAGGAATTCGCTAGGAAAAGCCCATCGTTATTTGCTGGACTACTTAACATCATGCCGACTACTATAATAAAGAAACTACTAAAAATGAAATACACAATTTCGAGCATAATAAATGTCCTCATTCCATGAAAATAGGCAAAGTCCATTATCATTCAGTTTTATAGGCAAAATTAGTATAGTTTTTACGTTCGACTGCAGTCGCATCTCATTATTTTGTGATGTCCAACGAAGTGGACCGCCACCAATCACAAATGATCAGCAGAGACATGCCCACCCTGCGTAAAATCAGGAGAAAAGAAACTTCAACTATTTTGCTGTGAAAACTACTGATCACCACAAAACGTCCTTGGTATTTTGAAACTGTCATCATAGTAAAGAAAAAACGATAATTTAAACTACAAAGAAGAAATTAATAATCTATACTAAGCAATTTCTCTCAGTTTGTTGAACAAATTACATGGCCTGAGAGCGTATCTTGCGTTCAGTGTCTGCAAATAAACTCTCATGCTCGTGAAATGACATTAGAGAATACAATCTTTCATGCCATTGGCTCACAAGTCGGAAGAAACACAGTCATTTTACATTCGACAACAACAAGCTATAATTCAAGCGAATGTAGCTGTTTTGTACACTATGACTGGTCCCATTTTACCAATGAGATGCTATATCATACTAGCGTTTACGAAACAAATCGTGAGTGTCTGTCTCGTCCTATGTAGGTGGGAGATTGAAATTTCGTTACAAGATATCGCTGCAAAGAAAAAAAAAGAAAAAAAGAAACGCTTGTCGAGAATCATACTGTGACGCCCTAGTCGTTTCTCCCACCTTCCAGGCATGTCATTGATATCAATTTGATAGGCTGATTAAATTGATCATGGGAGTCACTTTGCATGGCAAGCAATTTTTGTTTTCAGCAATCGGATTACACTCGCCAATTAGGACAACTGGGAATCCATGTAGGGAACATAATGTTCTTTTCGAGGTACACTATTGATAACCGACATTTGAAGCTAACCGTACAGGTATTCTACAGCCCACACATACATTTTGCGTAAGAACTGCGCTATTAAAAACCCACTCGTAGCGGCTATATTACCATCACCCTGCATGAAAAACGGTCTTGAGTCTACAAGCACACACGTGAGTCGCTGATAGCGTTACGCTTTCGGGTGGAAATGCTGTCTGGAATTTGGAATCAAGTTTATTCATTCTACCACACATATGTGCTGGATTCTGTAGAGACGTCTTCTAATGATTACAGCCACTGGTGAATCATACTCGTGCAACTCTCGTATCTCGAAACGTGTCACCTTTTTTCGAACCCATCTGTTAAGAATCCTATACACCAAGAACTCCAATGCTGTTTTTAGACAGCCAATCTGCATCTTGTAATTGCTCCGAAGTCTCTGCGCTGCCCTCCCTGCAGCTTAGTCTATGTGATCGTCCGAACTGAAGTCTGACCTGTACATCTAAGACCTTCTGCAAACTGTGGGGAAACAGGACGAGCTGAGTTAATGCTACAGCAGCGCGTTTTGGACCCTCAGTGGATATGGGAACATGGTGTCATGGATCCACCATCCGTGTACAGTGTGTAAGGCCAGCGCGAAACGAAGCTTTCCCCTGCAACGCGAGGTAGTAGAAGAGATAGTACAAGCAGGTACAGAGGTGTTTCTTGTTGAGAAAATTAAGAAGACTACACATCATACATGGCATGGAGGAAGGACGAAGATTTTGCTACTGCTTTGCGACACATCTCCAAACTACATACTGGTACTGCAGTGTGAAGGAGATCTGTGTCTCTCAGGGTGCATTCATGTCTATCACCAAAACCTAAGTGGCGAACCTATTAAATATACAGGTATTGTTTCATTGAAACTGGTGGTTCATGATCGAAGTCACTTCCACAGACCGGTATAAAGTTTCATCACCTGTACTGTAGGATGACCTTATCCAACAGGCCATTAATCACACGAGAGGGTTCCTGTATTGTTCTTCATAAGCAGTTTAATTTTTTTTCGGTTGTAACACCAAGTAAGTGTACACCGCCATACACATTGTTTTTTCTACCGTGAGTTAGAGATCCGTGTCAGCTGTTAAACCTACATTGACACGTTTCGATCCTCTGGCTCTCACAGAAAAGTGAATCACATGGCATAAACTATACAGCTACAACAACACAGGCTGGTAGAAATAAAACACAGACACGATGTTTCTCATTGACAAAATGCGGAAGACATTGCAGCAGATGGAAACTGGAAGAGTTTGCAGTATTGCAGAGCGTTTCCAACAGCTATTCGAAGGTGATTACCTGTAAGGTTACTCTCATCTTCCCATCGACAGGATAGTGGATGTCTCAATGCTCCGTTTCGGAAAGCACTGTTCCTTCATTTTGCACGGATGTACATGATTACTGTTCCGCTGCTGACCATCGCCGGAAGGTGCTGTTCGCACTTACTAGTGAAAAAAAAACAAAAAAATAAAAATAAAAACCTGTGTAGGGTACCTCAGCATATGGAAATAGGACGAGTCTGTAGCAATGAGGAACGCTTCCAAATAATTGTATTAAGGTGATGACCTCTATATTTAATCCCATGTTCCACAGCGACAAGTAACAGATATCCGGTGTTCCGCCGAACCTTCCTGCATCTCAACCGAGTGGTGTCTGTCAGTCATTGTGCGGGAATCAACAGTGTACCCAGTGGACAGTCGGGATGGGAAAGATGCCATTGATATGGGGAGACGTGCTGTAATACTTACTGTAGTTGATAGCGAGATCTATTTTACCCAGAAGTCGGAGAGAGCAATATCTGCCACGTTTTGCAACCTGTGTAGAAACAGAGTGAGCTGAGTTAATGCTATAGACCGTGTTTTCACCACTCAATAGAAATGGGAACATATTGTTGTAGCTCCGCCACCCGTGTATGATGCGTAAGGTCAGCTGCAAACAAAGCCTGCTCCTGCAACACGACATAGCATAAAAGACAGTACGAACGGGTACGGTGGCGTCTCTTGTTGGGAGAAATAGGAAGACTCCACATCATACAGGTACTGCTGTCTGAAGCAGATACGCATCCCTCAGGGTCCATCAACGTCTGTCGCCCAAACATTCTATCATCTTTTTTCTGTATTATCCAACAGAGAAAAATTACGAACTATAAAAGCTCCAATAACTTCATCCGGTAGAATTTTACCACATCTTTCTCTTCCGATATATCGCAAACGAATACTGCCTACGTGCTGGCATCGAACATACGCAGCTATCCTATTAAATATACAGGTGTTTATCCATTGGAGCAGGTGGCCAGTGACCGACGTCACTTGCACAGACCGGTATAAAGTTTCATCGCCTGTGCTGTACGAGAAACATTCTCCCACATGTCATCAGTCGCAGGAGAGGGTCCCTGTTTCGTTGTTTGATACACAGCTTTATCTGCTGTAACACTCTTTGTACACTGCCATACATTTTTTTCCCGCCACGACTTCGACGTCTGTGTCAGATTCTAAACTGATATTAACACGTTTGGTCCACTGACTCCCCCAGGTGATTGTCGACCATCATTCACAGTAATTGGGCAGCTAATGTCGCTGTGTTCCGTTTGCTTGTTTCCTCATATTGCTGCCATGCTTATGATCACTGTTTTGGTGTTAACCATTCCAGGAAGGTGTTGCCTCCTCCAATAAGACTCTTTATCTACCTCAAATAAGTGATGTCAGTCAATCATTATGTGGTAATCAAGGGCATACCAGTGGACTGCTGGGATTGAAAAGAAACCGCCGATTTACTGTAATAATAAACATCATAGTTGGTAGTGCGATCAGTTTTAGCAACTTTATCGTAATTTCAACACCAACCAATGACGTGATAGCATGCTTACCAATTTGTATCATCGCTAAACAGCCCCTCCAGTAGTTTGCGAGTACCATCGCGAATGTAAGTAGATGACTGTGCAGTGCATTCATTGTTAATTCTCGAACATACACACGAAAGTATACCAGACAGCTACCTACTTATGTCGAGCACTTCGATCATAGTGCGTAAATTACGATCTTTCTCATTGTGGGTGGAGTCACAAGGCATTCTCGCATTCTAAGAATAAAGTTAGAGGCAAATGTTCAAATGTGTGCGAAATCTTATGGGACTTAACTGCTAAGGTCATCAGTCCCTAAGCTTACGCACTACTTAACCTAAATTATCCTAAGGAGAAACACACACACCCACGCCCGAGGGAGGACTCGAAACTCTGCCGGGATCAGCCGCACAATCCATGACTGCAGCGCCTCAGACCGTTCGGCTAAACCCGCGCGGCAGTTAGAGACATAAAGATCTCCTCACATTGTCTTTGACCATCACACCCTGCACCTGGCCAGAAGTAGACCGCTACATTCCACGTTCCGTGTAGAAACAGTGCGAACCGAGGATGTAACTGCTGTCCCGCACCCATCCAAGAGCACAAGCTTTCTCCAGATGTCGAGGAGGTTAGCACCCCTTATCGAAGTACGGTTGATATGAAACTGTTGTGATGATATAACAGATGGTTACGAGCAAGAAATGCATGAGGGAGCTCCAGAAGGACAGTGTTTGTTGCGTTTTACGTAAATCAACTACGCTATCAATTCTAAAGTATTGCTCTAGTGTCTCGGGTCAGTACCAAGAAGGCACTGGTAAGAGAGAACATAACCACACGCACTCCTAAGGCTATAATGTTCTACACTTAAAACACGCTATAATGTTAGATCGTTGATGTTTCTGACCTGTTAGTCGTATGGAAATCAATACTGTTACTATCCCAATGTAAGAAATATTTCCAGCCCATGACCTGCATTCTCCTTGCAGGTTTCTCTACGATAAACTATGGCGATTAACTGTAATATGAAAAACTACTTCCTTAAAATATCGATTCCTTGTGATACATGTACAATATAGCTTTGCAGAGGTATATAGCTCCCCACTATTCACATCCGAGGACGGTTCCGAAATTATACTGTGTTCGCATCAGCCCTATATAAAATGATCGTTTGTGACGGACAAACCCATAGCAGCGGTGTTTCATATGTGAAATTACCCGTCATCCCGCCATTGACTCCGTAAACAGGACATCTGTCTAGCAAATGTATACACAGGGATCCTAGTGCCTCACAAACACCTGTCGCTAACTGAGAATCGCCGCTGTTATGAAATTGAGGACTCGATTTTATGTCCAAGATGCGGCAGGGGTTGGAGTATGTCGTATAAATCTTCGTTAGTCTAGAGGAATGTGTCGAAATAGGATGGAAGTCCTCTGATGCCAGAGAGGTTAGATGTTAACGAACGCAAGTACACAGTGCTCTAAGCCACATACAGAACACACAGTTGTATGCGAGTCGAACGCACGTTATATCACAGAACTGATGCGTCCCGACAGAACAACGGAAAAAAATGGTCAAATGACCTACAGCGACTTGTCCCTCTCTCTCTAGAATGCATCGTCAGTGTACCATTAAATCCTACCTCATTACAAATCCACCTCAACTGATCACTCCAGCCACTCTCTTCATCCTTTAACGCATTTGCAAGTAACAAGTAACCTTAGAGGCAGATGATGTATTTTTTTTTTTTTTCAGGAAAGCATCAAAGACAGCAGTCAATTCGCGCGTGTCACTATTACCTCAACAGACATACAGTAGACCGTTGCTTCGACGAAAAATGAAAGACTGTTTCCCCGGTTCCTGGTGTTTCATCTCAATGACTTCCCGTATTCCTATTGCTGTCGTATACTCGTTCCCATGTTCAAAAATAGTTCTGCACCAATCAGAAGTCATGCAAGTACTTCCTAAATTTCCCCGCAACTCGGCCTATTTTCCCTTAATTTATACGTATTTTCCGTAATTTATCGACCTTATGTGACTTCTATCCATGTGAACACGACATCACTTACCGTTCTGTGTTACAAAATTGCTTTTAAATATAGTACAACTGCCAATACCTAACGCAATTGCACTATTTATCTTGTCGAGCGGCATAGTATAGCACTGTACTCGAATGCAACCAGTCGCCTCCAGCCGCATATTCTACAGTTGCAGCACGTTTCTGTATGTCTGTAACTGTGCATCTGCCGCGGATGGCTCCCAGGTCTCATAGTTGACCCGAGTTAGCGTTCAAGTGTGGATACGCCAAGAGTTATTCCGGAGTGATGTTGGGATGTGGATTCACAATATACCACATCCGGAACAGGATTTGAAGGTGGAATCGCTGAGCATTATATCTGGAGCTATGTTGGGATGCGCATCCACAACACATCACATGTGGGATTGGGCTCTATGGTGGATCAATCACGCGTTACGTCCGTAGATGTGTTATATGTTCGAAGTTGGATCCACTGGCGGGAAGAGCACGTCATGGGAATACTGCATTTCCTAACGATTTTCGAAATGGAGTGTCCCACGAGCCTAGCTCCAACTAAGGTTCTGCGTTCATAGTCTGTTAATTCCTGTAGAGTACCCATAATCACACTGGAAACCTTTTCACATGAAACATTTGCATACAAATGACAGATCTGTATACGCACTTTGTACCTTGTCTACGCGATACAACCGCCATCTCTATGTGTGCGTATCGCTATCTCATGACTTTCATCACCTCAGCGTATATCCTTCTTGCTTCGTCTATCATGGTTTATTTTGACACCAAGGTAACAGCATTGCTTCACTTCACTTACATCGTTGCCCCAAAGTTCGATGTTAACCTTGTTATGAACCTCTCATATATTATTACTCACTATTTTCGTCTTTCTTTGGCTTGTATTGTGTTGTATTTAATCTTAACTGGGGAAACGACGGAGAGGCTCCGTCCCGGCGGCAGCCGCAGTGGTCCACAACCACACGACAAGTACAGCATTCCCGTTCACCCCCCCCCCCCCCCCACCCCGCACGGAACCACTCTTTCAGGGTTATTGTGCGGTTCAGCCCCGGTGCCCCTCCCCCCATCACCTACAAGAAATGCAGGGAATGTCTCACACCAGACGAGTGTAGCTCCTATGTTTGCATGGTAGAGTAACGGTGGTGTACGTGCAAGTGGAGAACTTGTCTGTGCACCAAACGCCAACATAGTGTTGCTGGGGCGGAATAAGAGGAACCAGGCCAAATTCGCCGACGCAGATAGAAAACTGCCTAAAAACTATCCACAGACTGGCCGGCTCACCGAACCTCGAGACAAGTCCGCCAGGGACCAGGTGCTCCTTCCCAATCCGGAAGATCGCACGGCTAACTGGGCGGGCATCTTTCTTTGGCTTACTCTCAGGCCATATTTTGTGCTCGTCAAAGAGTTCATTTCATTCAAAAGGTCTTCCAATCGTTCCTCAAGTTCACTGAAGATGACAAAGCTAGAATACTATACAAGTGAGGCTTTCTGTTGCATTTACGCAGGTTACTGAGAGACGAACATACTGCATCTGGTTGCGACCTTCTGAACTAGGTGTATGAAGGTTGTGACATGGTCAAATAGATGGATGTTTGCAGACATAACGCACACAGACGTTACTCAATGAGATCATATTTAATTAGCCTACTGGATCTCCATAGTCAGATTTAATTCATACCAGTGAGTCTGAGTGCTGAGTATCCTAAACGTAGCGCAACACTGCGCATTTTTCACTCTCATGCACGTTCGCTTCTTTTTCCTCCTAAGTAACACATACACACCTTTTCAGTGACTTTTTACCTTCTCATCTGGAGGATATGTGAGTCGGGAAATCAGCTCATGTATTTGCCATAGGTGTCTTAAGGTGGTCGTTGACGGTCGCCTGTGAACAAAGAACTCACGTAGCTGTGCACCCTCTGGCAGTTACTGCGCAAAGTTAGTATTGAAGGAGATGTAGCAGATTTTTTTTCTTACCGATGATCTTGCGATACGCGATGAAGGAATTGAATATACACATATCAATAAGAAAAAAACATCTTACTATACTCCGTTACTGTGTGTCACATGATAATAACAAGAGCTGTCATCTCGTTTTGAAGGTCTACGCAACCCATTACTTCTTATAACCAAGGGCACTTTGAACTGCTGCTTGCAGTTCTTCAGAATCTGAGTCACTGAAAGACAAATAACTTACCTCATTGTCACCGTTGAAAATGTTATCCATAACCTTCAGTAAGCACTCCTCATCATCACCATGAACTAACCTCTTTGTCATGTTAGTTGTTTACTAAGTTAAGCTATCGCTTGGTAAACATGGCCTATGCTTCGTTTTAGAATACATTTATGAGCTAACTAAAATAGAGGGGGAGAAGGGGCTGTAACAGTTTTAGAGCAGAGGGTCCCATTGTTCTTGTTATGTAAACAAACTGGCCACTTTCTAATTACCCTTATGTAAGCAAGCCACTTGCTTGGACTCTTGTTTTACTTATTTAGGACATGATTAATGGGCAGTAACAGTCATTCTAATTAAAATTCATTGCCTTCAACTGCCGTTATAATTACTGCAATTTATAGGCAGTATGTCACTGCTCACGTTTACCCTTACGTCTGAATGCTTTTAGCGTCAAGTGACAACGGCCATCACGAAGAAGGCAACTTAGACCCTCAAATGTCGTCTTCCCTCCCCCGCTGTTCCAGCGTCCTCCCACCACACCACCACCTCCTTTAGTGGCTCCAGCATCTTGAGACTGTCATTCATAGTCTGCACCTCTCTCCAGCGACTCCACCACCTCAGCAGACTAATTCACCTCAAAGCCTTTTAGCGATTTTCAAGGAATACAGTTGTAAATACGGAACTTAACTCCACAGTGCACCAAAATACACTGTTTTTAATCTAATATTACAGTATCTAACGACCCTTCACAAAAATACAGAGCCTAGTAATTAACGTCACATTGCACCAAAATATACTATCTTCCTATTTTGACACTATAACATTATAATAAATAACATTGGGATGGGTTAGCTATTTACTTTGTTGGCTCACACTGTACTCGGCTAAGACGAAGGGGGAGAGGGCGGAAAGATGGGTCATGTCACAGCGCCAGGTGGCTAATGGACTGACCAGCAGTGCCCAATGCAGGCAGGCAGACTGCTGGCTGTGGGTAGTCGCACCTCACCCTCTGGAGTAAACATGGCCCACCGTCTCTCTCTTCATGATTTGCATCTTATTCAAAGTGCTTAAAGACATGCTGCTAGTTTAGCACAGTTAGTATGGTACCTGTGAACAGACAAAGAGAATGGCTATTATTAAAACTGGTTGTGCTGAATCAGGCTCACATTTTATCTGAAAAAAATAAGAAGACACATTAAAAAACCATTTATTTTTATTAGATCCCTTTTTTACAATGTTCTCAACAACGTTTCATAGTAGGTGGACCAAAAGCATCACAGTCTCCATTCAACTGAAAAATTTTGTCACATTATCCATAATTGGAAATAAACTCGTCAGTCTGCAACACTAGTGGTAGCTTGGGAAATATATGAGTAATTCTCTAGGAAATAGATAGTAATCTGTTGCGTTCAAATTATAGCATCCATCCATAAGAATCTTTTATACATTTCAGGAATCGCCTTGCCCCGTCTTATACATTTAAGCTATTTCAGTATGTAATATGCGTAACACTCTCCATCTTGTCGGATCCAGACACTTCTAGTGGCACCATCGTCACGTATTCCATTATAATTTGTTCAAATATGTTTATAACGGCTTTAGAATGGCTGTAGACTACACAGTGTTGAAAGATGCTTCTGTGCTGAGGAGTTCCAGTATACAATCCTAGCTTGCATTTAAATTAATGACTAATACCACTGCTCACTTCTTATCGCATTTGGCATCTATTGCCATGATCTTATTCATTGTATCAGGGAATAAACTGACTGTGGAGCTCTCTGCACAATTCTTTTTGCACACCTAAAACGAAAGATGATTACATACAGCTTTTTCCTTTTTAATGTTTAATACACTGCTGCATATACAATATATTAACGGCGGTTTAGAATAGATCTATATCAGTCGAGTAAGACCTCTGAGAGTGAAGATATCAAACAGTGAATCACAGTTTATCTCTTCATCTTGAGGCAAGTGGCAAGTAAGTATTAGTGGCGGTGGAGATTTACTAAAAGAGTGTCACCACACATATTTGTATCTAACATATTTCTTAATCTTCGCACAGGTGAGGCGAAGCCACCGGATATTAGAGTTACGTTATATAACACTACCTACAGCTAAAATATCAGGGAGAACAAACGTGTTAGCATTGGGGTGATCTTCGATCGCGAGTTCTACCCAGTGCTCGTTTTCAAAAATTCCTTGATATAGCGATTCCAAAGTCATAATATCCTTAAATGAAATAACCATAGAGTTTCCTCATGGGACTTCCCTGTCATGATCAAGATTTATACCGAAAATGAGAGCACTCGTCTATAGTAGCAGACATTTATAAACTTAATATATGCTACTTACGCAATTATGCATGTCCTGGACAGATGTCAAAGCTTACAATCATACATGTACAGATTCGACGAGAAACTGTGGTATAATTTGGTGGTGTTGGCGCTCCAAACTCTTAATCTGTCGGAGAAAATAACTGTTCACCTGTGTGATGAATGTTGTGCATTAATACACGGGCATATGTGTGAACCAGCCATGCATGCTGTGAGCACTCTATTACAAGCATACTTAAGCATGTACAGAAATTATAAATGAATAAAAGTGTAAGAGCAATATGTGTTTTTCTTTTCTCTCTATAAAATCCACTGCATGCTAATGTAAACCTGTAGTCTTCACCATGGCAGAGTGAATGAGACGTCCTCATTTCAAGGACTTCGCACTAACCAGCTAGTCCCACAGTGATGTTGACACCGAGGAGAAGGAGGGTCAATCCTTCCCAATAGCAAATGCGATTTAACTATCAGGCCTTCCACCTGTGGCAAAACTAATCTTGTACTGTCACCGCTAACACACCCTGTGGGGTGGGGGTGGGGGAAGGAGGGGGGAAAGATCCACTTCGAACAAGTATATGTATTTTTCAAAAATGTTATTTCAGTCCAAATATCAGCATCTGCAGGTAATTCCGCACAGCATCGAGGGAGTAACATACCAGACGTTCAGTGAAAGCAGTGATATTCCGCCACTTGAGAAAGTAAAACCAAACGGCGTATTCAGAACTGACAACGTTTCAATGGAGAACCAGAATGAGATCTAGAAATATATCTACTTTTGCCATCATATGAAAGTTAATGTCTTTTATGTGAGTCAGACATAATGAAGGATTCCAATGCTGTTGATGGAGGATAATGCTTTCAAATAATTCAGCCTGAATTTTAAGCATATTTACCAAGCCACACTACAAACCAAAATGTCATTCAATGAGTTCTTCACCATATGGGAGGATTGTTGGAGTGACTCCCATATGGCTTCCTATACACATAAAAAAAAGGTTTGCATTACCCCAGTTCCCAGAACACCTTAGGATAGACGTTGACTGTGAATATTGTATCACAAACACAGTCCCTTTGACTGTTCAGAGATGTAACTAAATCGACCCAAAGATGTAAACAACCACACATGAGTAGCGCCTATTACACGGAGAGGGTCCGACAGCCGATCAATTCCAGTCATTCCAGCCGGAAGGACATGGCTCGTCTTGTCTGTAGTTCAACGAAGCCTAGACGGTCAATACCGCAGGTCGATCGCGTCCACATTGTTACTTTGTGCCAGGAAGGGCTCTCAAAAAGGAAAAGGTCCAGGCGTCTCGGAGTGAACCAAAGCGATTTTGTTCGGACATGAAGGAGATACAGAATGACAGGAACTGTCGCTGCCATGCGTCGCTATTACTTCATTGGATGACCGCTACCTATGGATTATGGCTCGGAGGAAAACAGACAGCAACGCCACCATGTTGAATAATAATTTTCGTGCAGCCACAGGACGTCGTGTTGCGAGTCAAACTGTGCGTCAAAAGCCGCCTGATGAGCAACTTCACTCCCTACGTCTACGGTGAGGTCCATCTTTGCAACCACGACACCATGCAGCGCGATAGAGACGGGCCAAAACAACATGCCGAATGTACCGCTCAGCATTGGCATAACGTTCTCTTCACCGATGAGTGTCGCATATGCCTTCAGCCAGACAATCGTCGGAGACGGCGATTGCAGGCAACCCAGTCAGGCTGAACGCCTTGGCTTAGACACACCGTCCAGCGAGTGTAGCAAGGCGGAGGTCCCCTGCTGTTTCGCGGTGGCGACATTTGGGGCCGACGAATGCCGCTGGTTGACATGGAAGGTGCCGCAACGGCTGTCCGATACGTGAATGCCATCCTCCGACCGATAGTACAACCATATCGGCAGCATATTGGCGAAGCATTCGTCTTCATGGACGACAATTTGCGCCCCCATAGAGCACATCTTGTGAATGACTTCCTTCAGGATAACAACAACGCTCCACTAGAGTGGTCGGCATGTTCCTAAGACGTGAACCCTTTCGAACGTTCCTGGAATAGACTGAAAAGGGCTGTTTATGGACGACGTGAGCCACCAACCACTCTGAGGGATCTACGCCGAATCGCCGTTGAGGAGTGGGACAATCTGGACCAACAGTGCCTTGATGAACTTGTGGATAGTATGCCACGATGAACACAGGCATGTATCAATGCTGAAGGATATATTACTGGTTATTAGAGGTCCCGGGTGTACAGAAATTTGGACCACCTCCACTGAAGGTCTCGCTATATGGTGGTACAACATGCAGTGTGTGGTTTTCATGAGCAATTAGAATGGCGAAAAAGATGTTTACGTTGATCTCTATTCCAGTTATCTGTACCGGTTCCGGAACTCTCGGAACCAAGATGATGCAATTTTTTATGTGTTTAGTTATTGATAAAAATACGAAACTGAATTATGGCCGATACAGAAGAAGTTCACAAGAGTTTTTGTTTAAAAGTCGGTGTAGCAATACATTATTGCATCAGTGTATTGTTTGCTGTGGATAGGATCAGAAGCATGTCATGCACTCAACTCGATGGCGTGATACGCAGACCGACATCTATCTATACGTTGACACAAAAGTGAAACTCTACTGAAAATATCACCAAAACTCTGAAACAACATACTGAAATGCAAGCATTGACAAGGAGGAGGAGGAGGAAGGGTGGGAAGGAGATGGCGCCTGAACGGTAACTGTAAAGGACAATGAAACTGAAGGAAAATTAGAAGATATGAAAAACTCCTTCTGTGAATATTGGGGAAAGAAATGCACAGAAAGAAAGCACTAGAACGATTCTATGGTTAATCAGTAGAGTGAAGGTAAATGTTGATGAGAGTGGACGAATTTTATACATACGAAAAGGAAACCCTGTACATTAACATACATGTGCAAGTAAGTTGTGCACCATCTTGAAACCGGTTTAGTAAGCAGCAGTATTGTTAGCAAAATGAAAAAGTCATCGGCATGGAAGGCTATTCGTCGTAAGTTACGAATGCTAAAATTAGGGGAGTTGGTGCGAGATTATTCCTTTGAGGCGTTTAGGCCGTCGGGAATAGCGCTCACGAGAACGGCATCGTATCAGTCATTTCAGAGCTTCAAGAAAGATGCATTATTGAATCATTATGGACATGGTCATCAAAGAGCTCCATAAAGCAGCACAAAAAGAAAAAGAACATCAATATGCAAGCGTGCTATTACACGTGGTTTGGATGATTTGCGGCAGCCAGATGTGGATATGAGTCAATATTCGAGAGCAAACAAAGGTTACAAGTATATATTTATGGCTATACATACATATTACAAATTCGCATGCGTTGAACAATTGCTGAAGACAGGGACGAATAACCGTCAAACAAACTTCAAACCGACCATGAGTGTGAACTCTACAGTTGGTATTTTAGGGTAGTAATGGATTGGTAGACAATACACCACTCCTCGACATGGAATATTTGAATAGAACAAATAAAAATCTGTGAATGTGACATGAAGTCTCGCAGGAAGAATGCGATCATACTGCAAATTAATATGAGTGCTGCAAAATTGCTGAATTGGTAGCTAAATGAACTGCCACTGGATGGAAAACCAATGCCTTTACTTGATGCGTTTCGGGAGATACCCATCATCATATAGTCTGGAAACCAAAATACAACTCACAGGAAGTATGCATAAAGTAACTTATACAGTTGTCATGGCAGACTAATTTCAAAACTACATCATGTAGATAATTTACGCCACCAGAGGACGGTGAAGCCTACATAGGTGGTGCTGCACATCGGCGAAAACAGGGTGATAATTTTAATTTATTTACATAAAAATTGTTGAATATAATCCATAACTTTCAGGAACGCATAGAAAGCAAGAAAGTTAAATAACATGCCACAAAACAATTTTTACATTGACGTCAAATGTCCATAATAAAGCATTAATTTAAAATAATACGCGTAAGGTATATAAACCAATTACACAAAATCAAAATTATGCAAAATGATGTACTGACAAAAAATGTGAACCATACTATGTAGTGTTATACAATAAAATACATGAAACTGCAAGTTTAAAAAAAAAAAAAAAAAAAAAAGAAGAAGAAGAAGAAGGAAAAGCCAGTCATGGCATATGGCACGATTACAAGCACTCACAGGATCAGGTAATAGAACTAGTACCATTGAAAGATACCAAAATAAATCAGGGGAGAGGTGCAACACACAAAATAATGTAACAAAGCTCCAGGAATACAAAGCACCAAGGAGGGTGTAACGATACTGTGTAAATGCTTAAAAGTAAACAGTACAAAATATAAAGATAAGTAAATAAAAAATATCTGACATTTAAAGGGTATCTGGAACTCAGATCCTCCAGAAAACACATCAAATGCGGTATGTACAGAAAGCCTGCGTCCGTATAATGACACTAAAAATGTTGCACACATTCTAATAAGAGCATTAAATCCCACCCTCACAGGTCAAGGTGAGGGAGATCGTACAAATAATAGGCGCTGTGACGAAGTACAGTCGTTATGAAATGCATGAAATACATTCACAGTTTTGAAGATGAACAACTATCCGTTGTATAATGGATTTCCTGTTTATTGCGGGCGGCCGGCTTACCTTTTTTCTTATTTTTTGCTCCAGGACTTATTTTACGGACTGGTCACCTTTTTTTCTTTCGTTTTTGGGAAAAGGAGTGTCTACTTCAGGCTGGTGGAGACGTTGTGAACAGGGGTCGAACCCCGAGACCTGACCACGATGCCTCCCCCTTCCCATGGCTGAAGGCCCCTCTGGTCTTACTTTCATTCATTTTTTATCTTTTTTCAATTTATTTATTTTGTTCTTCTACTACAAAATAGCAGATACTATTTAATACAAATTGTTTCTGTTAGCACGAAAGCACTTTAAACAAATTAAAGAACATAAATCATCTTAACATGAAATAAATCTATTTTCAACCACATGTACTACGACCGTCCAACTTCCAACACACGGGTGACTCTTATTTTTACCCATATTTACTACGGTCCTCCAGCTTCCAACACACAGGCGAACGCTAAACATCCAACAACCACACGGTCAAAGGAAATCAAATTAATGATGAAAAACAATACAGCATGCTCTTCCACGCCCGCTTCTCATCTGGGTATAAAGTTCATTGGCAGTAAGTTGATAATTATTTCACCTCATGTCAAGGTGAATTACGGGGTGTCGCCTTTTACGCGGTACACGCCAACTGTAAGGGGGTTTATGAAGACACTGTGCAAATAGATTGCGAACAGTTGTTGATAGCGAGGAGTGTGCTCAAGTGTGCTTTGGTTATCTTGGAGATATTGTCCGTAGTCAAAAACCATCTTCTCATCATCGAAGAATAAGTAATAAATGGACATGCCTTTAAATCATGTTATAGAATGAGTCTTCACGATCGGAAAGTAACTATCCTCTGGGCTCAGGAAGAGCTGTGGGTCAATATTGTGAGGTGGAGCATGCAGGTAACAGGTGAGGATCTTCTGTACGAGCATCAATACGTCAAACGCTGTTCTGCACGTCAGATGGTGTTCGTCAGTGTCCAGGAGGTGGCAAGGCGGAGAGAGGGGTGAATTCATCAGCCCAATAGCGTGTAACCTGTCAAGTATATTTCAGTTGACCACATGGTACCACGTTGCTCGTATCCGTGTATGGAGTAAGCGTTTGGTTGTTGGACTGCTCTCCAGGCCACAGGCCGTAGTGTTCCTAGGCACCCCATATCTGACGAGTAGGCAGGATACAACAGTGTGGGTTGGTGTTTACTCTCAATTACATGGCAAGGGATGTATCTCAGCCTCTCGGCTACAGAGTTCTGGTGGTGGGTAGATCAGGATGCACATAGCTATAGTCAAGTATGAATGCCGAGATGTTCAAATGGCTCTGAGACCTGTGGGACTCAACTGCTGTGGTCATCAGTCCCCTAGAACTTAGAACTACTTAAACCTAACTAACCTAAGGACATCACACACATCCACGCCCGAGGCAGGATTCGAACCTGCGATCGTAGCAGTCGCACGGTTCCGGACTGCGCGCCTAGAACCGCGAGACCACCTCGGCCGGCTGCCGAGATGTGGAAAAGAGGGGGAGCAATGTGCGCAATCGTAACAGGTGGTGGGATGAATGCTGGCAGCAGTTCCTCGAACAGACTGTGTTAATGGGTCCACAGTTTAGACATTGCACACAAATATGAGGCTGCTTTCCTCGTCAGTCCATTTATAATTCTCAGCCGCCTTGTCACGGAGTGAGGGTGTGAGTGTCGCAGCAGACTTTGAATAGGAATTCAGCAGTAAGGTAACATCCAAATGCCATTTGTAGTCCGTGTGCCATCCGTGTTGGTAATGGAGAACCATGTGTGTCAACTTACTTGATACATAAAGGTTAAGATACTGCTGACACTTTAGGACGTCCATGTGTCGAAGTAGGTTCTGGTGGACTTCTGTGCATGTTGTCTACAGTAGTCGTTTATAGTTCATGATAGCTATGCGATGCACATCTAGTGTAAATGTTATGCCCCAAAATCTGATCGCATCCGCCTTTCGGAGGGATGCCATGCAGCCTCCTGGAGGACCCTTCTGATATGCATCGCCGCTGACTCGGCTACATTCATGTGGCTTCTCGCCTCCAGTCTATATCGCTTAATCCACTCAGGCATGAATTGCACCTCATCGTTTATTTTACCAGCAGTAGAATGTCAGTCAGCATGTGCTCTGCGGTGAAAGGTGTGGCCCCTCAACGTAATTCCCTGAAGTCTGCTTTTCAGCCCTCCCATGAACGGTTTCAGTGCGACTGCATAAAAAATCATGGAGATTGGGCATCCTTGTCGAATCGAATGCCGGTATCGCAAGTGATCCACTGTATGTCCATTTACCAGTACATGGGACGATGCTCTGCGTACGAGGCGGAAAATTACGTAGAAGAAGTCAGATTGAAAGCCCACGTGGGCTAGAACTGACGTAAGAAACTTGTGGTGCACTTTGTCAAAAGCGTGCTTGAAGTTAATTAGGTCACAGCAACTCGAATGTGGCAGGGAGTGGAGAGAGCTACCAAATTCCTACTTTCACCAGTGGCCTTTTGCATGTTGGACTCTCCTTCTTGCGTCGTCTACCCCATTGAAAGGGTTAGTGGCAGGACCTTCTTTATGCGCACAGGCAGTAACTGGGCAAAGATCGACCTCTGTAAGGATTGTGTATTGAAATGAGTAGTCCATCACCGAAAACAAGTGCACCCTTATCTAGCGCATCCTCAGTGTCGTCCTGCGTAATCGCCGCTAAAAGCGACGATGTTGCTGAGTGGTCGAGGATGCAGTACACCTGCTGCAAATGTCGTTATCCTTCCTCTCCTCTATACTCCCCTCCTAGTAAAAACGTCGATAATGGTCTGCAAAGGCTTCCACAATGGTTGCCTGGGTGGTTAATGTTCGACCAACCAGCGAAGTGAGGTCCGTAATTAGCCATTTTCGAAGTCGACGGCTATCGAGAACGATGTCGTGCACAGGTGGGATTTTGCTTCTTTCTCGGCCTTGACGCCGCGACCGCACGACGACCCCTTCCAATTTTCTACATTTAACGGGAAATATGTTGGCTTTAACTAGGCGGCTTACCATCGGTCCGTCTGGTGAGGGCAGTTGGGATGCGAGGTCGTGAAGAATCGTGCAATAAAAGCCCAAAGCATGACGATGCCATGCATTGATGTACTTTCGATGTTGTATCAGCATCTGCTGGAACGCTGGTTTTGCATATTCTGACCACCATGTCAACATCGAAACGTATCGTTGAAGACTTGTTTTTGCATTCCGCCAACGCGATGCCGATAATCTGACAGCATTCTGGGTCCTGCAGGTGTGCCACAGTTCTCTTCCACCTACCATGGCTGCGCCATACACGCTATTTGTGGATGGTGACCATGCATAAGAAGGTACTATGGTCTGAGAATGCGAGTGGCCACCATTCGACGTCCAACCCTCCTGACACAAGATCACGTGAGACACAGATATGATCAAGACGACTGGCCGAGTGACTAGCAAGAAATGTGTGTCCGGAGAAGCCATCTTACACTCTGTCCCAAGTATCGAGGGGATGCAGGTGTCGCACCAATATCAGAAATTCTCACAAATCGTTAAGTGCGAGACCTGGCCGTTGGAGTGGAGCCTACAGTTAAAATAGCCGCAGAAGATATAGTGATCGTAGTGACCAAGAAAGAGGGGGGAGTGGGAGGGGGGGGGGTGATTTCCTCTGAGTAGAACTGCGACCTTTCGTGGCGTTTGTCGGTTCCCGATGGAGCATACACGTTAATAACACGTGTAACTAGTGCCGTGATCGCCAGCCCCAGGCTGTGGGAAGGAAAATCACATCAAGGGGAATACCGTTATGCACTAGTATCGCCGTCAGCTGCCGGCCTGATCATCCTGTATCATATATGTCGCATAACCATAGAAGCCGGGGAGGGACACGAAATGCACTCTTACTGACTGTAATTGTGTCGATACGGTAAGCTTTACGTCGAACTGCAGGTGCCAAGTAATTCATTAGATCGGAAATGTCTATTGAGTGTCGAGCTGCGTAATCGGCACTGGCCATTCCCAATACCTAAGCCGGAACCATTCCTCAAGTTACGGTGCCATCGGGCCAGTCCCTGTCGGTGTAACTTGTATGGCGTCATCGTCATCGTCCTCCGCCCACGCCGTTGAAAGCAGAGCAAGATCATATACCATGGTCTCCCCAGGGTACGGGATGGGTGCCTGCACTCTAGGAGGAGTGAAGGTATTTGTACGGCAGCACAAATCTCGCCTATCCATGTCTGATCGTTCAGCTGTGGGTATGTAAGAAACTTCCTCAATCCCATTCTGTGCTCCCACGCTGAAGCCGGTGGCGGTTTCCTCTGTGGGAGCATCATCTTGGCAGGAGAAGTCCTCGTCCTCCAGCGGCTGGTCCTCAGTCTGTTCTGAAATTGCTTTGCACCTCTGCTTACGGCGCTTTCTTCTGTGCCCTTCCGTTTCAAACGAAGGCAGCGAATCACGACGCTCCTGCACAAAGGCCACAGGTGGCACCATCAACAAGTCAATTGCCATTTTACTGTTATGGACATTGTCATCAGCTGATGAGACAGTCGCTGTCAAACTGGAGTCCGCAACGCGTGGAACGGGCGTTTCATCTTCCCGCCGAGTCAGGGTATGCTTTGTTGGGTCATCAGGGAGTGTCAGATGCCGCCATGCAGCGGTAGCAGTCGTGAGGGAGGCAACGTAAGTGGGGGCAGCCACGACGGCGCCATGTCGGCAGGCGGTGGGTGCATGATCCGGCGATGGACGCACCTGGATCGGAAGTGGCCCTCCTCCCTACATCTGGAACAGGTTCTTGGTTGTCCGTCGTAAATGACGATGGCACGGCAGCCGCCGATATAGAGATACAAACGGACATGTTTTTTAAGTTCAGTTTAGACCTGCATGTTCAAAGGAACAGACACTGCGCCGACTGCAGCCGTTTTTGAAATACATGAAATGTACTCGCAGTTGCGAAATGGACAACCATCAGCTGTATAATGGAAAGTCGCTTGCCCAGTCTCACCGGATAAATACGATATTGTAGATTCCAGAGGAACATTGCATCGTAATTCGGAATGACAGAGGCATTGTAATACTGTATTTATCTGCAGACATAGGTAAAGCGATTCTCAAGTAAAATTTTTCTCCTGTATGGGAATGTACATCATGGATGTACGAGTACAGGTTGTAGACACATAGTTGAGAAGTATGGAAATACTGGTCTGGCCTTGAGTCGTGCTCGGATGGCCTAATGATAACGCGACCGCTGGCGATACGTAGGAAATCCTGGTTTGAATGCCAGTCTGGCACAACTTCTCATTTCCATCACTGCATTTTCGTCACTGCAGTTTCGTCATTGCATAATACAGCTGATGGTTGACCAAATTTTCAGTTGCTAATAAATTTCAAGTACATGTTAATGTCATAGAATTACTCAAGAGCCAACGCTAGAGAGTATACGTGACAATCTACCAAGTTACATTTTAACCTTGAATGTTCCACACACACTTGTCCCAGAGGCGTTGGTGGAGTATCAGTTACGTCGCGACCTCGGATCTTGGTCTCGTGTGTATCCTGCTCCACTACTAACATCACTGCGGTTTGGTAGCCCTTGAATGATTAGAGATAGGACGCTCTTATTCAGAGGGCATGTACATTATTATGTTCTGCAGAAATGATTAGTTTTTGAACCATGTTCAGGGTAAACATCGGTGTCGCGGCACAACACCACCTACCGGTAAAATGTAGATGCGGCTCTCATTGTCGCTATAGCCCGAAGGTAATGGATCAGTGTGACCTGAGCAGACGGGCAGGATATCTCGCAGATGTAAGAACGAAACGTATCCTCAGGTGAGTGAGTTTGAAACAGGGCACGTTTTTGGCATGAGGGAATGTGATTCATCCGTCTGGGAAACTGCTGCTCGTGCAAGACGAAGAGCTCTGGCAGTGCAACGGGGGTGAGTAAAATGGATCACGGAAGGCCGTAGGACACAATGAGATGGGTCAGGTTGCACTAACCGGACAGCCCCCCCTCCCAGGAAGATCAACACCTCATCCGAATGGCATCGCAGGACCGATCTGCATCCTCCGGCTCTAGAGCAACAGTGGAACAGTGTAACTCACCACACACTATCAGGTGTAACAGTCCGTTGCCGTATGTTACGGCATGGGTTACGTGCTCGTAGGCCACTTCTCCGCCTACCTTTGACGAATGTGCAGACACTTGCTAGACGGCAATGGTGTATCGAACGACGTCACTGGGGACACAAATGGCATCAGATAGAGTTTTTGGACAAATTCAGGGTCTGTTTGTTTGAAAATGGTGGCCGCATTTTGGTTTGCCGCAGATAAGGGGAGTTGCACAATGGCTGCATTCGCGCAAGACATACAGCGCCAACTTAAGGCCTCATGGCTTGGGGTTGCTTATTGGGTACACATCACAGTTGGTGCGTGACCAGGGCACTGTGACCAATGTGACCTACGTGAATGACATCCAGCGACCTTGGAATAGGGTGACACGACGGGTCCAGTGCTGTGATCCAATGTCAACCACTGCAGATGAACTTTGGAACAGGGTGAATACAGCAAGGGCGCCATTCGCGCCTTATATATCCATCACGCATGGAACAAGTTATCAGGGCCCATGGCATACCCTGTACCTAATTCCCAAAATTCCGGGGAAGGGGCATTGAACTCTGACGCCACGTTCGGTCACATCCCAGATGTATTCCGTAGGGTTCAGATCTGGCGAGTTTACGAGGGGGATGGCGGGGGGAGGGGCGGCAGTACATCAATTCCAACTCGCCACTGTGTTCCTCGCAGCACTCCATCACACTCCTGGCCTTATGGCATGGCGCATTATCTTGCTGAAAAATGTCACTGTCATCCGGAAACATGATCGTCATGAAGGGGTGAATGTGGTCTGCAAACAGTGTACGGTACTCCTCGGCAATCATAGTGCCTTTCACGATCTCCACTGAAGATGTATGCCCACCTGAATGTTCCACAGAGCATAATGGAACCGCCTTCAGCTTGTCTCCGTCTCGTAGTACAGGCGTCTAGGAGCTGTTCCGCTGGAAAATGACGGATTCGCGCCCTCCCATTGGCATGATGAAGTTATTGGGATTTATCAGACCATACAACACTCTCCCACTGCGCCAACGTCCTGTGCCGATGGTCACATGCCAGAAGCTGCCGATGTTGTGGCGTTAACCTTGGCACATGCATTCGTCGTCGGCTTTGGAGGCCCGTCTGGTGCTCTGCTTCTTCAGAAACACTTGTACTCTGCCCAGCATTAACGTCTGATAAAACTTCCGCCACAGTTCGCCAGCTGTCCTGTTCTACCAGTCTGCCCAGCCTACTCGTCAGATGACGCTGCTATCGCCTGGACGGGTTTATATCGATAGTGGATAGATGATGATTATGATCTACCTAATGAGTGTACGTCGCACAGCTGCGCATAACCATAACAGAGAATGAGTCCGGACAGCGTGAATGGGGACATCATAAGGGCGTTAGACGCTAACCAGCGGGTCACATATGTAAACACCCACCTAGCGTTACCCATACTGCACTCTGCCCAAGTAGATACGATGATGGTGATGACAGAACGACGCATACTGGCGGCCTACGGTTCCTTCGTTAGTGCAAGCCTACTACTTACAGCAAGACACGACGCCCTTACCCTCGTTCATCGTAGGTGTGCATTGGATCTGCTGCATGTACACGATCAAACAAAGGAGCTATATACCAGCACAATGTTAAAGCTGTGGAGACGACATCAGGTATGTCAGAATCTTAATAGAAGAAATTGAACGAGTTTCTCGGACTGTGTCGGTGGCGCTCTAGCTCATTTTCCAGTCATTTCAGCATATAGGCGCTTTATTTATCGAGTACAGCTACGTTCAGATGGCTCTGCCGGAAACCAGACATGCAAAGGCGTCCAAATTAATTGTCATGAAGTATGGCGACGGAAACATCATGCTTCCTTAGACATAGAAACACGTGCAATGTCATACCTAACAGTTAATTGTAAAAACGTCGCCCGGTCCATACTCCACGCGATTCATATGACTGATCGCCATTATGCCGTCGGTGCCAAACCCTGGACAACGATGACACCGCCTCATATGTGGCCTCTCGGCGGAAGTGTGGCGTCTGGTGACAAAAATGATCGTTTATTTTCCTTCCAATGGGACAACACAACTTTTGACCGGAGACTGTGTTCTTCTCTGAGCGATGCACTATCCATGTACTATAATGTATGCAGTAACGTGGCTTCGCGGACGACGGCACAAAGAATATGATAGACTTCTGAACTTTTTACAGAAATGACATTAGATCGTGAGTAGTCTGAAATGCCGACAGTATTTGTCTGTCTTCCTATGGACTACTTTCATGAACCCCCGCCTAGCTAGACCGTCCAGTTACATTATCAATGCGATGAAACAATGACCGGAATATAAGAGAGCGGCGGGGAGATTGGATATCAAATCCTACATTATGCTGCGTCTTTATTTCTTCATGTTGTGCGAGAACGGGGTTACGTTTGTATAGCTTTCAAGCAGTACAGATGTATTGTTTCTGGTATTACAATGAAGCCGTTGTTACTAATTCGGCTTCACTAAACCCTTATATGTGTAACAGGATTTGGTTTATATATGAAAGATATTCAGTAAAATGTTTATCATAGTTGGAGAACTATTTTGTTAGAAAATAATTTTATTGTGTTTTCCAATTTCTGATGATCGTTTAACTTTCCAAAGTGTACTAGTTAAGTACAATGTTAGTTTTAGGTCATTCTGGTTATTTGTTATACTATATATTATACTATATACATGGAAGAAATTGTTAATCTCATTCTACAAACTGAAATATAAAGGCAGGTTTTTGTATTTTATTTTGTTCCTGTTAATACGTTGATGTAATTCTCTGAAGAAGGAAAATGAAACTTCCTGCAGATGAGTAAAAATTTGGTCTCTAGTATAGGATTTGAAAGGTGCTCTTCCCTTGCAGTGGCGTGTGACCATGTAAACATGTGAACATCTAAATAGAATGAGGCTTTCTATTAATAAAAAAGTAGACTGCTGGGACATCAGTTAGTATACATTGAAAAAAATATTAAAAAAAGAAAGAGAAAGAAACAGCACTGGCTCTTAGCGTAGTGGCAATGTGATCGCTGTATTCGCTATAGGATGGAAGCTCGCCAGAGGACCATTATTTTGCATCCACATTTCTCATATTCTTTAAATTGACAGATCGGAAATCGGCAAGAACATCTTGGAAAAACTCTGTAAACATGCTTAGAAAAAAGTTATGCACAAGCCTGGAACTTTCTACGTACTTATGGGCTGAGGCCCAAAGTTTTATCAAGGAGTTGTGATATCACCTAAAAGAGGTGAATAATTTAACTGGGTTTGCTCACTAAATAATAGGTGTAGGTATATGCACATAGTACAACTGCTTGGTAAAACTTTGGGCCTCGGTCCATGAGTAGATAAAAGGGTCTAAGCTGAAGCACATATACATGACAGTATCCCCACACCTATTATGAAGTGAGCAACCCAGTTCAGTTATTCACTTCTTTTAGATAATATCACAATTCCTTGACAAATTTTGGGCCTCAATCCATGAGTATATAAAAACTTCTGGGCTGTTGGATTACCTCATTGGTAGGTATGTTTAGTCATGTTTTGTAATTGCTCAATTGTGTAATTGCATATGTAAGTTTAAAAAAAAATAGTCACTGAGTAAATTTTACAATATACTAAGGACCGATACATTAAGAAGTTGAGATGTTTGTCTTTGCCTTAACATCATGTTTGTCTTTGCTTTATCATCTTTGGAAACAGTAATGTACTTGAAAATTGGCTTATACCCGAAACCTAACTTGCGCATTAACCGCAATAAAATTTGTGAAGCAAGGCAAAAAACAGCGTTGTTTACGTAATTTACAACGTTCCACCAATAACCCACAGTAGAACCAGTTAAAATACATATTTGATTAAATAGTGAGCGGTATTCGACAGTTTACTAAGTAACTGGACAATTTCGTCTGTGGCAGACTGAGACCTTGCCATGGTAATGATAAAAAATAGTTTCAAACAACCCCCAACCTGTTAATGCAAATTAAATTATGTCCCTGGAAGTAATCCAATCATGGGTTACGAAAATATCGTTCTTTGTTTCCGCTAAACCCTCTGTCCAGAGGGGTGTATATAGAATGCTTAACGGCAGATAAAGGAAATCGTTTCCTTCAAACCCACGTATTGCGGTTTCTTAGAATCTCGGCTTCCAGAGAGGACCTGGGAACATCAACCTGTCTAGTCTTAATACTGCTCGTCAGCTCCTGCATAAATGAAAAATCAAAGGTCACAAAAATACAACAGAAGGGAATGACAAACAGATATGGTGGCTACCAATCACACAGTTGGAATCGCCATACAAGAAATTGATAAAGTCCTTAAAAATGCCAAAAATTCTAAACTATGAGTTTTAAATGATACGAGAATGGAACAAATGAAACATTCAGGAAATGAATGAAGTTCATATCAGTGTTTACTTGCTCCGAAAAGACGAAAGAAAAAAAATTGTTAAAATGGCTCTGAACACTGTGGGATTTAACATCTGAGATCATCAGTCCCTAGAACTTAGAACTACTTAAACCTAACTAACCTAAGGACATCACACAGATCCATGCCCGAGCAGGATTCGAACCTGCGACCGTAGCGGTCTCACGATTCCAGACTGCAGGGCGTAGAACCGCTCGGCCACTCCGGCCGGCAGAGGTTTAGGAAAATTTGGAAACTATACTTGAAGTTTGTTAGAAATTCCTAAGTGCTCTCTTTATCGAACACAGGGTGAATACAAACTGGATAATTTGCTCGCCATTTTAAGAAAAATATAGGTTTTTCACTCATTTTAATCTGTATGGCGTCATATCTCCTGTATTGTCGGTCGTACAATGGAGTAGTTTTGCAGGTAGATTTAGTTATACCCGTACATGTATGCAAAACGTATTGCGAATAGAGCTAGTAGTAAAGAAGTATTAAATTAAAGCGTGATGCCTGATACAGAAGTCTGACTGTACGGCCGGCGAAAATGTTGTAAGCGATAAAGTTCTTTCCTCTCATCATTTTCTGGCGAGGGGGCGGGAGCGGCTATCAGTGAGAAAAAAGTTTCGTAAAGATTTGAAATTATGTAGAAACTTCGTCGAAGTCGTTAACTGCTCTCTTTCTCAAAACCGCATGAATGAAGTCCGTGTACTTGTGCGTCGTTGGATACTTTGCCTCGAGACAAACACATAGTTTGTAACTACAGTGTCTGCCTCGAGACAAACACACAGTTTGTAATTATAGTACTTGTGTTATTGTGTGAAACCTTTACAATAAGATTATACCCACTAAAAACAGATAATGGCAGCATTTTAAATTTTTAAACTCTCTCAATAATAACGCGAAATATTGAAAATCGGATTTTTGTTGCCCCTATACTACAACTGGTACTTAGTTCCGGGTTCCAGGATGGTGTTTTAGTTATCTTCTATACGACTACATAAAGGCAAGTAGATGTTTATAGTTGTTACCAAAACTCTCGAAAAGTAAATAAATGATTTACTCTAACAATACATAATTCAATAGTAGACATATACTCTAAAAAGGGGACAACATTTGTAGCAAAAATATCGAGAAGTTCGTTACCATTTTACTTCAGATTTTACGCAATACTCTAATAAACCTTCGCTGGACATATGCTATAAATTTTTACAACTTTCTAGAATAGATTTTTACAAAAACGAACGAAAGAAAATTGGATTTAACGTCCCGTCGACTTCGAGAACATTAGAGACGGAGCACAAGCTCGGATTCCGTCAAGGATGGGGAAGGAAATCAGCCATAACCCTTGAAAGGAAGCAGACCGGAGATTTAGAGAAATCACGGACGGATGGACGCCGGTTCGAATCATTGTCCTCCAGTATTCCAGTCCAGGATGCTGGCCACTGCGTCACCTCACTGGGTCAGATTTTTACACAAGGACTAATAAACTTTTAGACAAACAGGAAAAAGTGGTTACCAAAAAATATCGAAAAGTTCTTGATAATTTTGCTTCAAATTTTTACTCGGTTATCTAATTAACATTCAGATGGACAAAGGCTATGTAATTTTTTAATATACACTCCTGGAAATCGAAATAAGAACACCGTGAATTCATTGTCCCAGGAAGGGGAAGCTTTATTGACACATTCCTGGGGTCAGATACATCACATGATCACACTGACAGAACCACAGGCACATAGACACAGGCAACAGAGCATGCACAATGTCGGCACTAGTACAGTGTATATCCACCTTTCGCAGCAATGCAGGCTGCTATTCTCCCATGGAGACGATCGTAGAGATGCTGGATGTAGTCCTGTGGAACGGCTTGCCATGCCATTTCCACCTGGCGCCTCAGTTGGACCAGCGTTCGTGCTGGACGTGCAGACCGCGTGAGACGACGCTTCATCCAGTCCCAAACATGCCCAATGGGGGACAGATCCGGAGATCTTGCTGGCCAGGGTAGTTGACTTACACCTTCTAGAGCACGTTGGGTGGCACGGGATACATGCGGACGTGCATTGTCCTGTTGGAACAGCAAGTTCCCTTGCCGGTCTAGGAATGGTAGAACGATGGGTTTGATGACGGTTTGGATGTACCGTGCACTATTCAGTGTCCCCTCGACGATCACCAGAGGTGTACGGCCACTGTAGGAGATCGCTCCCCATACCATGATGCCGTGTGTTGGCCCTGTGTGCCTCGGTCGTATGCAGTCCTGATTGTGGCGCTCACCTGCACGGCGCCAAACACGCATACGACCATCATTGGCACCAAGGCAGAAGCGACTCTCATCGCTGAAGACGACACGTCTCCATTCGTCCCTCCATTCACGCCTGTCGCGACACCACTGGAGGCAGGCTGCACGATGTTGGGGCGTGAGCGAAAGACGGCCTAACGGTGTGCGGGACCGTAGCCCAGCTTCATGGAGACGGTTGCGAATGGTCCTCGCCGATACCCCAGGAGCAACAGTGTCCCTAATTTGCTGGGAAGTGGCGGTGCGGTCCCCTACGGCACTGCATAGGATCCTACGGTCTTGGCGTGCATACGTGCGTCGCTGCGGTCCGGTCCCAGGTCGACGGACACGTGCACCTTCCACCGGCGACAACATCGGTGTACTGTGGAGACCTCACGCCCCACGTGTTGAGCAATTCGACGGTAGGTCCACCCGGCCTCCCGCATCCCACTATACGCCCTCGCTCAAAGTCCGTCAACTGCACATACGGTTCACGTCCACGCTGTCGCGGCATGCTACCAGTGTTAAAGACTGCGATGGAGCTCCGTATGCCACGGCAAACTGGCTGACACTGATGGCGGCGGTGCACAAATGCTGCGCAGCTAGCGCCATTCGACGGCCAACACCGCGGTTCCTGGTGTGTCCGCTGTGCCGTGCGTGTGATCATTGCTTGTACAGCCCTCTCGCAGTGTCCGGAGCAAGTATGGTGGGTCTGACACACCGGTGTCAATGTGTTCTTTTTTCCATTTCCAGGAGTGTATATATAACAGTCGAATGTTGGTGTTGACGGGCCCAGGCGAGGCGTAAAGCTTTTTATCGTGCAGTCATAAAGGATACACAGCGAGCTTTCGGCTCCGACAGCACATATCGATGATGTTTAGTTGAACGGTTCGGTTCACATGCTGACACTTGTGATGGTCCAGCATTGAAATCTGCAGCAATTTGCGGAAGGGTTGTACTTCTGTCACATTGAACGATTCACTTCAGTCGTGGTTGGTTCCGCTCTTGCAGCAGCTTTTTTGGCCGCAGCGGTTTCGGTGATTTGATGTTCTACCGGATTGCTGGTATTCACGGTACACTCGTTAAATGGTCGTATGGGAAAATCCCCACTTCATCGCTACCTCGAAGTTGCTGTGTCCCATCGCTCGTGGCGCCGACTATAACACACTTAAAGTCACTTAAATCTTGACTACCTGCCATTGTAGCAGCAATTACCGATCTAACAATTGCGGCAGACCCTGGTATCGTATATAGGCGTTTTCGACCGCAGCGCCGAGTTCTGCCTGTTTACATGTCTCTATATTTGAATGCCAATGCCTATACCAGTTTATTTGACGCTTCAGTGCAATAATGAGTCACGAGAGATGATAACATGCCTTCTATGTCGCTGACAGTTCTAGACATCGAAACCACGTTTTCGGCAAATGATAGTACGCTAAGACGCATGCATTTTGGTACGTTATAAAGAGTCTTAACTCTTGTATCGGTCGAGGTATTGAAGCAGTAGGATTTTTTAAAGAGAATGATATACCTTTTAACGGGTATCGAAGGCGTTTTAAAAGGCGACGACAATGATATAAAGCTTGTTACTGCAGAGGCTGAAACGCTTCACAGAAAAATCCGAGAAATATTCTAAAACTGGTAATCGGACGGTTTCGGCTATTGCGTTGCAAATATGCCTATTCCAGGCTACATTGTGTTTTTTTCCCTTCTGGCTTTAGCAACAATCCCATACAGCTATCTCAATAGTATAATGTCAACTATGACGATATGAACGTGTTGAAGACAACACAACGCCCAGACCCAGAGTAGAGAAAAGTATCAGAATTGGACAAGAACCGAACCCGAGACCCTTAGGTTAGCAATCCGCCACCCTGGCCATGCAGCTACCGATGTGTCAGGCTATATCGTTCTATCAAACCTTTCGACTGTGTTTTTGTCTGCATGCAAAAATAGTAGGAACTGTGTCATCTATTTCTGCTTCATCATTTTTTGCACACAGACGTGTACACCATTTAGGAGAAGTTAGACATGCTACTTTTAATTGGCGAATGGTGACAAGAGACGAGTTGCCACAGAATTTGGGATCAGCCAAAGGAATGTCATTAGCATCTAGCACTGACATTAATTCCACACTTAGCAGCTTTACTCGTATATTAGACACTCGGAGGGTGCGATTTCGAAAATCGTATGGAATTTTGTTGGTTGCTGTGCATCGCTTGGGAAACGACACTAAGTTTTTCCAACCTGTGCTCTTTAGCTAAGGAGCAATGTTTACCACGATAATGTAAAGTTACGTAGAACATGCAGCAGTGCTATACTGAAAATCCACGCTGGCTTCGTTAAGTAGAACAATAATGACCGTGAAGCGGAAATTTATGATGCGGCATTATAGAAAACACCATTGTGGGACCTTACTTCATCCCAAGAATGTGGAACGGAAACAGGTACACATACTTTGTTAAGAGCATTCTATATGTTCTTCTACTAAAGGTACCACTGGATAGTCGATAATGTATGTGTTTCCGTCACGCCGACTGCCCTGCTCACTCTTCCAGTGTTGCAGCGCAAATATTCAATGAAAAGTTTCCTGGCATTTGGACAGGACGGAATGCTGTAGTGCAGTAGGTGGCCAGATCTCTTGTTTTGAGTTCTCTTGAATCATTTCTGTGGGGAACACTGAAAAATACAACCTAGCACGAAGCCCCAAGTACTCTAGACGATTTCCGCCGTCGAACGGCCATAGCGTACAACGTCATATCATCCAAATCTGAAGACAATTTGAGCACGTACTTAAGTAATGTGTAAAACCATGTTTCGTGAAGAACTTTTCATGTAACTTTCTATGTAACGATTTCTTTCCTTTTGAATGTAGCTCACTAATTTAAAATGTGACATCCCCGGATAGTTGATTCTGCATTGTCCTTCCCGTCAACAGATGGCAGTCTTTTAGCACCCTGGTTTCTCAGTTTGCCGGCAGCTGTGGCCGAGCGGTTCTCGGCGCTTCAGTCCGGAACCGCGCTGGTGCTATAGTCGCAGGTTCGAATGCTGCCTCGGAGATGGATGTGTGTGATGTCCTTAGGCTAGTTAGGTTTAAGTGGTTCTAAGTCTAGGGGACTGATGACCTCTGATGTTAAGTCCCATAGTGTTTAGAGCCATTTGAAACATTTTGTTTGTCAGTTTGCCTCCCCCTTCGTGTACGCTACTCGGTGCTCTGCACTCGCTGGTGGTACACCGCGTCCTGTCCTCGTGCAGCGAGGCGCTCGGGGTCACAGCACAAAGTAATAAGTGTCCTGACGTTCACTGCATATTTCTTTACCCAGGCAGTGATCCGTAGTCTTGGCTAGTGTCGCTTTGCCATTGACTTAGGATTCACCGCACCTATCCCGACCGTTGTTTTTTGAAAATGGAAATATCGTATGGCATTGTTGGCCGGGAGGTCCCATTCGGAGGGGTTCGGCCACCGTATTGCAAGTCCTATTTAGCTGACGCCACTTTGGCGACTTACGAGTCAATGATGATGAAAAGGATGATGAAGGACACACAATACCCAGTCTCCTGCCGGGAATCTAACCCGGTCCCTGCGTGGTAGGCGGTAACGCTACCGCTATGCTGCGAAGCGGACGCTGTTTTTGGGAATTTGTGGTGGTAAGTTCCCATGGGACCAAACTTAACTAACGTAAACTAACTTACTCGAAGGACAACACACACACACCAACATCCGAGGGAGGACTCTAACCTCCAACAGGAGGAGTCGCGCGAACCGTTGCAAGGCGCCTGGGACCACGCGGCTACACCGTGCAGTGCTGTTCTCTAAAATGTTATGTGGAACTTCGTTTTCCCGTTTGTACATGTACTACTGCTTTTAAAAACTATTTTTAGCTCCTATCTCTTGTTTATTTTCAGTATGACACCTGATGATGGGCATGTAAGAACCCGAAACTAGTCGTGTTTTAACTACTGAAAAATAAAAAGAACCTTACAATTGAAACGGTACTTTCAGCCTTGCTCTAAAGGTGAAGTTGCTACTTTTGCAATCTGGTATAATGCATTAGCTCTTGATCAGTTCGATTATTTCATCTTCCATCTGAAATGGGATTTGAGTATATCCGGCAAGCAGTGCACCGTTCGGCAACTTTATACAAATAACGGCCGAGAAATGGCAACGACACAAACATTTTAACATTTAAAGTGGAGTTGCAAATTTTAAAAATCGATTTAACGAAACACGTACCTTCTTTTCTCGTGATTCGAGGCTTCAAGGTTCTCGTGGTACACGACGGGCCACCGCAGACGTGCGTCATCTGCAGTTCCACAGGACACATAAAAAGCGGGTGTCTGCGTGCCAAACCGCAGCGTCAATGAAGCACGAAGAGTAACTAACATACATCCAGGTAGGTAGTAGATCCGCCTTCACCAGGCGTACAGCCGCCAGGGCCGATTGGAGATCAATGGGGCCACTCGCTCTCAACGAGGAGGTAAACAACTTAGCAAGAAACTGCACTCTGGCTGCCTATAGCGAAAATACGAAGTAGGCAGACGGACTAGTCACACAAACAACAATTTTAGAATGAAGACTCAGGCCTATAGGATATCGTACACAGACCTTTGAGCGGAAGGACGTTGATTTCGTACGATGCGTGGCGAAGGGTATCCTAGTCATGCCCCCTCCTGTTCCACACGCAAGTAAGCGAGGGAAAAACGACCGTCTATATGCTTCTGCACAATGCCTAATCTCTCTGACCTTATCTTCGTGGTCCTTACGCGAAATGTACGTTGGGAAACATCCTCACATTGCTGCTCACCCTGTCCGCCACATGATTTATGTATGCAGAAAATAACGGCGGTCCCGTCACACTCCCCTAGAGCACTTCTGACGATAGCCTCGTCTCTGATGAACACTGGCTGTCGAGGACAACATACTGGGTTTTGTTACTTAAGAAGTCTTCGAGCCACTCACATGCCTGGAAACTTAATCCACAAGCTTGTGCCTTTGTCAACAGTCTGCATTGCGGCACTAGGAATATGAAATCCTCCTGTTGCCCTTTATCTATCGTTTGCAGGATCTCAAGTGAGGGAATGACAAGCTCATTTTCGCACGACCGATGCTTTGTAAAACCATGCTAATTTGTGAACAGAAGCTTTTCCCTTATAACTAAATTTGTTATACTCGAAGCCAGAATAAGTTCAAGGATTCTGCAGGAAACTGATGTTAAGGAAAACGGTCTGCAATTTTCCCTATATGCTATTTTACCCTTTTTATATACAGGTCTCACCTGCAATTTGACGGCTGTGTTGGCCGAGCGGTTCTAGGCGCAACAGTCTGGAACCGCGCGACCGCTACAGTCGCAGTTTCGAATCCATCCTCGGGCATGGATGTGTGTGATGTCCTTAGGTTAGTTGGGTTCAAGTAGTTTTAAGTTCTAGGGGAGTGATGACATCAGAAGTTAAGTCCCATAGTGCTCAGAGCCATTTTTCACCTGCACTTTTTTCCGTTGCCTTGGGTCTTTGCGCTGGACGAGAGATTTGCGATAAATGCAACCAAAATAATGAGTCAATGCTGTACTCTGTAAAACCGTGGGAGATCTAATAATTGTAGTTAAATAACGCATAACCCATAGATTATGAATTCCTTTCTATCAAATGTGGATTATTAAACATTACAATGATTTAGTACAATATAACTATTCCCCCAACTTTAGTGTTCTAGGATTAAGAAAGACAGCACAAGAGTTTCCGACTTAGGAAAACACCGGGGCCGAATTTGTTAAGATGAGCGTAGAAGATAAGACCGATGACTTTATGAACACAGCAAACAACAACCTTCCTAATAGTATAACAGCGTGACCCGATGAGATCGTTGAAGAATAGACGCCTCACATTTATGCAACCATATAATATAGTTACTATTGGCAGAACTGAATGGTGGAATGTCTACGGTAATACTTATGTGTAGCAGATGCGAACGTAGCAATACTTCAAGAGGTGATCACAGATAAAGTCTCCTACTTTTATGGGACAGTAATAACGTATGAGGTGGGCATATCATCACTCGCAAATGGGAGAGGCAGTGCGGCAAAAATACACGACCTCTTCTTGGTAAATATAGGGTTGTATCGATACCTAAACCGGAAAACTGCCGTATGGATACCCAGTTTTACAGGGATTATGTTCAGACTGAGCGCCGAAAGATTTACGTCGTCAATAGTGTCAGTGTCACGACTTGCAGCCAGCCGCGGTGGTCTCGCGGTTCTAGGCGCGCAGTCCGGAACCGTGCGACTGCTACGGTCGCAGGTTCGAATCCTGCCTCGGGCATGGATGTGTGTGATGTCCTTAGGTTAGTTAGGTTTAAGTAGTTCTAAGTTCTAGGGGACTGATGACCACAGCAGTTGAGTCCCATAGTGCTCAGAGCCATTTGAACCATTTGAACGACTTGCTGGTAGGTGCTGGTACTGGTACGGCCTTACAGCTGCAGACAGTCAACATGGGTCTGGACATGGCGAGCAGGACTTATTCGCAGTTTTATCAAAATAATAGCAATAGTTCTGCGGCTCTTCGTCGTTATTGACCCATTTCCTCGTGAGGTCACTTGGGCACTGCATGACAAGATCTGAACCCTTGTGACTTCTGACTGTGGGATTACCAGAAGGACACGGTTTATCATCGGAACACTATCACACATCGGAGGTTGAAGCTCAGCTTGGCGAGGAAGGTAGCCAAAATCCCATGTGATATATTTCGGGCAGCAGTAAAGCCATCTCTAGTGCAGTCCCAGACTATTGTGGATGCAGGTGGTCGTCATATTGAGCAACGTTTGTAAGCCTGATATGCAGCTAGCAAATGTTACCTCTCGTATGAAAGTCAAAATGTGTTTCTTTCATCGTTTACCCGTTATTTCTCTTCCGCACCTCTTTACAAATGTTTCCACAAAGTTTCCTTCTCCTACGATCACTCGTTTCTCATGTGGGCTCTCTCAAACAGCAAAAGTTTAACTATAATTGGTATGTATGCTGCTAAACGCTGCGACTCGCTCCACAGACAAACATGGCAGAAGCGTTTTGTTTCGCGACGAAATAGTGAATCTATTAACGGAAGTGCGAGATAATGTAATTTTAAAAGGAAATTTTAATTGTATTTTGCATCGGTAAGATCTGTGCCCTAATTTTAATTTCTGTGAAGAAATTTTCAGGGCTATCGTGACTACCACATCACGGCTCACTACAACAAACAACAGCGCGTCCTGGGACTAGAGATCTAGCAACTAAACATGTCGCTCCTAGATGACGAGGTATTGTACCAAGCAGTCGCTGAAACATCGACACGATGTCTCCAGAACCAGTCAAGCCAGTCAAGGCATATTATCGGGTGGATTCAAACTGCAAAACAGCAAAAAAAGTAGTGTATTGCCCAAACTGTTGGATGCAATGCTGAATACTGTTTCTTATGCCTACCCGACCCGTACAATGAACGAACGAATTTGGTAGCAAACAGTTTTCGAATGACACACCAAACCAAAAATTTCTGCTTTGTGACTGCAGTCATTGGAAGGCAAAAAAGTGCGAGCACGTCTCACAACTTGTATCAGTCAAGAAAATATTCCGGTATACAAAATTATAAGGGAACAGAAAATCATTCAGTACATTTCCCACGAACGATGAAATAGCTACGATCACCAAAGTGGAATTAAGCTTCATACTGAACGGTAGTATATGAATCTTTATCCTGAATGAGAGACCCAACTATGGACGAAGCTTTCCTCTTTAATATACAACCCATAGTTAATGCGGAGAATATCGAAGGGTTTGTCGAAACATCTCGGAAGAAGAAAGAGAATCAATAGTTACAGAATCTCCACGTAACAGATCAGTTGAGTGTCGTTCAAGATTTTGGAACATTATTGGCTATAAACTGACAATAATTTATAACGAACTGTTGGCAGACGATGCATTGTATAGTTTACATATGCAGTTCTTCTTGGGGTCGTGATATCTACATCTGCATCTACATCCATACTCCGCAAGCAACCTGACGGTGTGTGGTGGAGGGTACCGTGAATACCTCTACCGGTTCTCCCTTCTATTCCAGTGTCGTATTGTTCGTGGAATGAGAGATTTTCGGTATGCCTCTGTTTGGGCTCTAATCTCTCTGATTTTATCCTTACGGTCTCTTCGCGAGACATACGTAGGAGGGAGTAATATACTGCTTGATTCCTCGGTGAACGTATGTTCTCGAAACTTCAACAAAAGACCGTACCGAGCTACTGAGCGTCTCTCCTGCAGAGTCTTACACTGGAGTTTATCTATCATCTCCGTAACGCTTTCGCGATTACTAAATGATCCCGCAACGAAGCGCGCTGCTCTCCGTTGGATCTTCTCTATCTCTTCTATCAACCCTATCTGGTACTGATCCCCCACCGGTGAGCAGTGTTCAAGCAGTGGGCGAACAAGTGTACTGTAACCTACTTAGTTTGTTTTCCGACATCATTTCCTCAGGATTCTTCCAATGAATCTCAGTCTGGCATCTGCTTTACGAAGTTTAATTTTATATGGTCATTACATTTTAAATCACTCCTAATGCCTAATCCCAGATAATTTATGGAATTAACTGCTTCCAGTTGCTGACCAGCTATATTGTAGCTAAATTATACAGGATCTTTCTTTCTCTGTATTCGCAGCACATTACACTTGTCTACGTTAAGATTCAATTGCCATTCCCTGCACCATGCGTCAATTCGTTGCAGATACTCCTGCATTTCAGTACAATTTTCCACTTTTACAACCTCTCGATATACTACAGTATCATCCGCAAAACGCGTCAGTGAATGTCCGATGTTATCCACAAGGTCATTTATATATATTGTGAATAGCAACGGTCCTACGACAATCCCCTGCGCCACACCTGAAATCACTCTTAATTCGGAAGACTTCTCTCCATTGAGAATGACATGCTGCGTTCTGTTATCTAGGAACTCTTCAATCCAATCACACAATTGGTCTGATAGTCCATATGCTCTTACTTTGTACATTAAACGACTGTATCAAACGCCTTGCGGAGGTCAAGAAACACGGCATCTACCTGGGAACCCCCGTCTATGGCCCTCTGAGTCTCGTGGACGAACAGAGCGAACTGGGTTTCACACGATCGTATTTTTCGAAACTAATGCTGATTCCTACAGAGTAGATTTCTAGTCTCCAGAAAAGCTATTATACTCGAACATAATACGTGTTCCAGAATTCTACAACTGAGCGACGTTAGAGATATAGGTCTAGAGTCCTGCACATCTGTTCGACGTCCCTTCTTGAAAACGGGGAGGACCTGTGCCCTTTCCCAATCTTTTGGAACGCTTCGCTCTTCTAGAGACCTACGGAACACCACTGCAAGAAAGGGGGCAATTTCCTTCGCGTACTCTGTGTCAATCCGAACTTGTATCCCATCAGGTCCAGCGGCCTTTCCTCTTTTGAGAGATTTTAATTGTTTTTCTATCTCTCTGTCATCTATTTCGATATCTACAATTTTGTCATCTGTGCAACAATCTAGAGAAGGAACTACAGAGCAGTCTTCCTCTGTGAAACAGCTTTGGAAAAATACATTTAGTATTTCGGCCTCCAGTCTGTCATCCTCTGTTTCAGTGCCATTTTGGTCACAGAGTGTCTGGACATTCTATTTTGATCCACCTACCGCTTTGACATAGGATCAAAATTTCTTAGGAATTTCTGCCAAGTTAGTACATAGAACATTACTTTCGAATCCTTTGAACGCCTCTCTCATAGCCCTCCTCAAACTATATTTCGCTTCGTGTAATTTTTGTTTGTCTGCAAGGCTTTGGATATGATTAAGTTTGCTGTGAAGTTCCCTCTACTTCCGTAGTCGTTTTCTAACTCGGTTGTTGTACCACGGTGGCTCTTTTCCATCTCTTACGATCTTTCTTGGCACATACTCATCTAATGCGTATTGTTCGGAGGTTTTGAACTTTGTCCACTGATCCTCAACACTGTCAGTACTTTAGACAAAACTTTTGTGTTGAGCCGTCATGTACTCTGAAATCAGCATTTTGTCACTTTTGCTAAATAGAAAAATCTTCCAACTTTTTTAATATTTCTATTTACGGTTGAAATCACCGATGCTTTAACCGCTTTATGATCGCTGATTCCCTGTTCTGCGTTAATTATTTAAGGTCGTTCGGTTCTGTTTGTCACCAGAAGGCCTAATATGTTATCGCCTCGAGTCGGTTCTCTGTCTAACTGCTCAATGTAGTTTTCAGATAAATCACTTACAAACAAGTTCACTATATTCTTTGTCCCTGCCACCCGTTATAAACGTATGAATCTCCCAGTCTATATCTGTTAAATGAAAATCTCCACCCAAAACTATAACATGGTCGGGAAATCTACTCGAAATATTTTCCAAATTTTCCTTCAGGTGTTCTGCCACAACAGCTGCTGAGCCAGGGGGCCTATAGAGACATACAGTTACCATGTTTCAGCCTGCTTTAACCGTGACCTTCACCGAAATTATTTCATATTTCGGGTCTCCGTCAATTCCCTTCGATGCTATTGCACTTTTTATCGCTAGAAACACGCCTCCCCCTTCACTGTCCAGCCTGTCTCTGCGGTATACATTCCAATCTGAGTTTAGAATTTCATTGCTGTTTCATTGTTTTAGCCAACATTCCGTCCCTAGTACTGTGTGGTAATTGTGACCGTTTATTAATGAGAGCAGTTCTGGGACCTTTCTATAGATGCTCCAGCAGTTTAATATTACCACATTAATATTGTCATTCCCTGTTGCGTTTTGCCTACTGCTACCTTGTCACGTCTCAGGATGCGTCTTGTCGGGCCTAGGAAAGGGAATTCTCTAAGCCAAAAAACCCACTTGTGCACTCCATACGTACTCCGCTACCCTTGTAGCCTGTAGCTGTCCAGCGAATAGTGCACGCCTGACCTATTCAATGGCCACCTACATTTCTCCAGCCGATAGCGGACGTCGCGAAATTTGCACTCCAGATCTCCGCAGAATCGTCTGAGCCTCTGGTTTAAGTCTTCCACTGGGCTCCAAACCAGAGGACGGCGATCGGTTCTGGGAACGACACTGCAGATAGTTAGCTCAGATTCCACCCCGCGAGCGAGGCTTTCCACCTTCAACAACTCAGCCAACCGCCTGTATGAACTGAGGATGACCTCTGAACCTAGACGGCAGGAGTCATTGGTGCCGACATGAGCAACAATATGCAGTCGGGTGCACCCAGTGTCCTGTATGCCGCCACAGGGCCTCCTCCACATCTCGGATGATACCCACCGGCAAGCAGACAGAGTGAACACTGGCCTTCTTTCCCGACCTTTCAGCTGTTCCCCTAAGGGCCTCCATCACCCACCTAACACTGGAGCTCCCAATCACTAATAAACCACTCCCCCCCCCCCCCCCCCCCCCACCCATGTGGCTGCTCGGACGTTTCTGAAGGAGCGGCCCGTGGAAACCACAGGAAACAAAACGTTTCTACAGGTGACGCAAAAATGGCAACACTACTAAGTAAGATAGAAGCAACAGGCGAGCATCAGTGGCAACAAAAAGTTCTTTACGAGCAGAAACTAGCCGAGGACTCAATAGAAGTGAAATTACCTCCAAGGTAGCTATACCTCCTCACCATCCAAATGATATTTTACTCGAAGGCAAGGTAAGCAGTGCTTTTAAAAATTGACATGTTGCCAAACGGAAGTTTGCGACCTTTGTAATGTTTGTACAATAATTTATTACGTCAACGATCGCTTATATATATTCACATTACCGGTTTCGGAAAAAAATTGTCATCCTCAGATGTGCTTACCCCACTAAAAGCTTCACACATACTAACAAATATAGTTAGAACTTTCAACGTGATACAGTCGTTTAACATTCCACAGACTGTACCTATCGTCACATGACAAAAGACTTGCCATGAAAAAACAGAGAACGTAGTCGCATGTCAGGTGTGTTGTGAGAACGACGTGTTCTGTAATTTCGACCTATGATGGAATTTTAATGTGTTTGATATACAATTCGAACAAGGAGCTACGAGTAAAAATGAAGATCACTCAGACCAATGATCTTTTCTTAATTTGTTGCAATTAACATCTCAAAACTCATTACGCAAATTTGTGCAGGATGCGATTAGGTATTGGAAATACTGAGTTGTGACTTGAGATCATCACGGACAAAGCTAAATACACTCCTGGAAATGGAAAAAAGAACACATTGACACCGGTGTGTCAGACCCACCATACTTGCTCCGGACACTGCGAGAGGGCTGTACAAGCAATGATCACACGCACGGCACAGCGCACACCAGGAATCGCGGTGTTGGCCGTCGAATGGCGCTAGCTGCGCAGCATTTGTGCACCGCCGCCGTCAGTGTCAGCCAGTTTGCCGTGGCATACGGAGCTCCATCGCAGTCTTTAACACTGCTAGCATGCCGCGACAGAGTGGACGTGAACCGTATGTGCAGTTGACGGACTTTGAGCGAGGGCGTATAGTGGACATGCGGGAGGCCGGGTGGACGTACCGCCGAATTGCTCATCACGTGGGGCGTGAGGTCTCCACAGTACATCGATGTTGTCGCCAGTGGTCGGCGGAAGGTGCACGTGCCCGTCGACCTGGGACCGGACCGCAGCGACGCACGGATGCACGCCAAGACCGTAGGATCCTACGCAGTGCCGTAGGGGACCGCACCGCCACTTCCCAGCAAATTAGGGACACTGTTGCTCCTGGGGTATCGGCGAGGACCATTCGCAACCGTCTCCATGAAGCTGGGCTACGGTCCCGCACACCGTTAGGCCGTCTTCCGCTCACGCCCCAACATCGTGCAGCCCACCTCCAGTGGTGTCGCGACAGGCGTGAATGGAGGGACGAATGGAGACGTGTCGTCTTCAGCGATGAGAGTCGCTTTTGCCTTGGTGCCAATGATGGTCGTATGCGTGTTTGGCGCCGTGCAGGTGAGCGCCACAATCAGGACTGCATACGACCGAGGCACACAGGGCCAACACCCGGCACCATGGTGTGGGGAGCGATCTCCTACACTGGCCGTACCCCTCTGGTGATCGTCGAGGGGACACTGAATAGTGCACGGTACATCCAAATAGTCATGGAACCCATCGTTCTACCATTCCTAGACCGGCAAGGGAACTTGCTGTTCCAACAGGACAATGCACGTCCGCATGTATCCCGTGCCACCCAACGTGCTCTAGAAGGTGTAAGTCAACTACCCTGGCCAGCAAGATCTCCGGATCTGTCCCCCGTTGAGCATGTTTGGGACTGGATGGAGGGTCGTCTCACGCGGTCTGCACGTCTAGCACAAACGCTGGTCCAACTGAGGCGCCAGGTGGAAATGGTATGGCAAGCCGTTCCACAGGACTACATCCAGCATCTCTACGATCGTCTCCATGGGAGAATAGCAGCCTGCATTGCTGCGAAAGGTGGATATACACTGTACTAGTGCCGACATTGTGCATGCTCTGTTGCCTGTGTGTATGTGCCTGTGGTTCTGTCAGTGTGATCATGTGATGTATCTGACCCCAGGAATGTGTCAATAAAGTTTCCCCTTCCTGGGACAATGAATTCACGGTGTTCTTATTTCAATTTCCAGGAGTGTATATTGTGAGTCCTCATTTTCTTGGGCGAAAAAGGCATCAGTAGTGCTGAACGTAATGTCAGACGTGACAGCACATTCAAATTCTGCTACCGAGATTTCGAAGGAAGAGCACAATGTATAAGTGCATTTTCCTTCGTACGACTACAGTCGTAAATTTCAATCCCAGCAGACGGGTTGAAATGTCTGTTGTGTAGAAAGAAACTAGAGGACGATGCCTCGGCCTACAACATAGACGATTTTACCTTGCGGGCAAACATTTTTGTTTTATTTTGGTGGCAGCAGTAGCGGCCTCTCGTTGCCATGTTAACCATGCCACGCTCAACAGCGGAACCTATGGTAATGATTGCTGCAATATCATAGTTGATCCAACTGGATCCATGACATACTTTCACCGAACCAATCATCACATTATTGGGCGCTGATGTGCTCGGCGTTTAGCGCCCGTAAGCTCCAAATACACAAACACATTATCGGATTCAAAAACACCAACTGCTTTACTAGAATATTTATACAACGGAATAAGTAATTCTGTATGACATACAGCAACTGCTAACTTTGCCAGCCTCTGGTGTAAAAAAGCATTTTATGGCGTTAACGGAACAAATCGGTTGTTGAAACTTCCTGCAGGTTTAAACTGTGTGCCGCACCGAGACTCGAACTCGGGACCTTTGCCTTATGCGGGCAAGTGCTCTACTATCCTTTTTTTTAACATCTCATTTTGTTCTATACAGTTCGTTGAATTTGTTCCTGGCGGACGTCCGATGACACCCGTTCAGGTTGCTCGTTGATCCGTTCACTCAGTTTTTTTTATTGTAGAGGGTAGCTGAACCCTCTGACGGAACACACTGAGCTACCGCGCCGCCGATGAAGGATGATGATGAAGACGACACAAGAACACTCAGTCATGGCGGGGTAGGAGAAAAGCAAGCTGAGCTACAATAATCTGGAAACTTTCCACAGGCTGTGGCTAAGCCATGTGTCCGCAATGTCCTTCGTTTACGGAGTGCTAGTTATGCAAGGATCGCAGAAGCGCTTCTGTGAGGTTTGGAAGGTAGGAGACGAGATACTGGCAGAAGTAAAGCTGTGAGGACGGGGCCTCAGTCGTCCCTGGGTAGCTTAGATGGGCCGGAACGGTAGCTCAGCGTGTTTGGTCAGAGGGTTTAGCGACCCACTGTAATAAAAAAACTGAGCGAGCGGATCAACGAACAACCTGAATTGGTGTCATCGGACGTCCGCCACAACCAAAATCAACGAACAATGTAGAACAAAATGAGATCATTAAAAAAAAGATGGTACAACACTTGCCCGCGAAAGGCAAAGGTCCCCGAGTTCGAGTCTCGGTCCGGCACACAGTTTTAAACAGCCTGGAAGTTTCATATCAGCGTACACTCTGCTACAGAGTGAAAATCTAATTCTGGAAACGATAGATGTTTTGCGTCAGGGAGGTACTGAAGAAATCCCAGCTACCGATTCCCTTCGAAGGTCGCAGCTTGAGTCAAAAAAGTGAGGAGCACAGAATGAGAGCAGTTTTCCAGAAAGAGGGCGATATCTTACGCTTAAAGTATAGCCTCCACTACATTGATGTTGCAGGATCACATCCACCATCGCATACCTCATGGTCAGTCACGGCTGCTTCGAAAACCACCTGTTCCACATCAGTTTTACACCACACCCGATGTGTGCACGTGCTTCGTGAGAAAGAATTGAATCATATCTTCATCAGTTGTATTAATCAATATGATTCCGCGAATTGCAAGACCTTCTAAAACAGAACTGTCCCCTGCCAGTTTTCATAACTTCGTTGTTATTGGAGAAAAATTTAACAGTACGAGACAGCTGTGACAAAATCATACACATCCTCATTAACCCAAAACTCGCTCAGATACACCAAGGACCGCAGGATTCGTCGAGAGGAAATATCCCATGCTTGGCTAAAAATCACAGAAATCCAGGCTCAGTTCTTTCGGTCAAAGCAACGTTTGCCATCGTGTCCTAGTTTCCACCGAATTCAGCTCTTGGAAGTCTACTGTACCCATAGACTGATCCCAGAATACCAAAGGGATAGAGTAGCATTTACAATGCATGGACTCAGTCATTTGTTGGATATATTCCAATCTCTGTCTCCCTCTACATTGTGTGTCCTCTGCGTATCCCTTTAGTGCCATGGACGCTATTCTACGATATCGTAACACATATCCTGTCACAGTGTTCCTTCTTGTACTGTGTTTATAACATATTTCTATCCTCGTCTATTCTGTAGAGGTATCCTCACTTTTTATCTATGTACACCTAATTTTCTATATACGCCTGTAGCACCACATCTGTGACGATTCGCTTCTCTTCTTTTCTGGTTTTTCCACAGTCAGTGGACGGCTTCTATGCAATGCTGTACTCCAGACGTACATTCCCAGTAACTTCTTCCTCAAGTTAAGGTATATGTTTGTTACTAGCAGACTTCTTTTAGCGATGAATTCCCTCTTTACCTGCACTAGTCTGCTGCATACTACAAGTTGCTCACTCCTATAAACGTACCCCGCTATAAATACAACAACTGCAAATATTGTTCTGGTACAATTTTATGATTAGCGCCATAAAATTGTGGTGGACCGCGTCAATCGTGCAATGCAGTCGTCAAAGCATGTGTGCCTGAAGTGCGTAAGTAGTTAAGCAGATACCATAGTGTGAACATTTATAACACTGATTGAGAATCTATAAAAATACGTATGTGTTCAGTAGAGGTGAAGTCTAACTAGGGAGGCGATTAAATTAGCCGTAATTGTTAAAAATACGGCAATCCGTTGACAAAACGTCATACAGGAGTTTAAATGATTACCATTAGTATTGATAGTGTATGCATATTCCGTGCTACCCTGTTAAAAAAAATTTGTGCTCAGGATTACACAGTTCAGTACCTCAGTATCTGATACAGAACGACACAGCAGCTCTACACTCTGTCACTCCCACGGTGAGTGAGTAGGACAAATGATATCAACGAAGTCGTCCTTTGCTGATACCACCATTGACCTCATCGAACCTAACGCGTAATTTTTCAGGCTAGGAGGCTAGGCAACCCATTATGCAGCCCCAATGACTATAATTTTCTATGAGCTGTCCCGGCGTTGCTGTATGTACTGATCTACAAAGCGGCCAGCGCTGAGACGTTCCTGCATTTTAATGACAAGCTAGCATTCAAGGGCCTTTCGTTTACTGGTCTGTCGCCACACCACGTGATTCTTTAAGGTGAAAGCACTTGTCATTATACAAGTTCCAGCTTTTTGCGATAATTCTGCAGACTCCGTTGTCTGCTTACTGTACGATCCGACGATTACCTGGCGTCTCAGTCTTATTATCAATTGTACCTTATCACATGCCCTCTACGTGACAAAAGATGCCATTCCGACAGCAGAGCGCGGGATGTAAAAAAAAAAAAAGAAAAAAAAATTGCAGACAAATTCGAGTAGTAGAACTCGCTCTCTGAGGGTCCCTTACAAACTTAATTGCGTATATAGATAGCTGTGGTGGTTTCCATTAATAATTAACATTAATGTCAGCAGCGGGCTCAACATGATCCACATTAGTTCTTCTATAGGTTTTGATGAGTCAATTTGCGAATATCAAATAACGTATCTTTCGATTGCATTGACTCAGAAGCTTAAATTTTTTACTCTAGTGTCTTTGTAATATTTTAACGCATTATTAACTCGAATCTCATATCTCTAGAAATATATTATTCAGTTTAAAAAAGTAATAGGATGTTTCGGGGATGGAAGCATTCTTAGTTGACTTAACTAAACTACAGACATTTTCAGAATGATTATAATCTATTCACGTGATCGTCTTTGTCACCTCAGATGTATGTGACTATTGTGGAAAGATAGCTGTTAGTACCGAGAAAAATAACGCTTCTCCATTTACATGCCGTAAGTTTCGATAAAGGACAAACGCCATTGTTCAGGAATGAACATTCACTACTTGGAAACATCATATTATATTAACACAGATGACGGTATATAGCGTTAAAAGTGGCTAAATGGAACATTAACACAGTAAAAAGAACAGAAAGCTCCTAATGTCCGATTACAGGATTAGTACCCAGCCTGTGGAACACAGAACATATTTTAATATTTAATAGTGTTAAAGAGCGATGATATATACATAAAACCAGTATTAGTCGGATGGAAGTCTTCTTGGAAGGGTTTGTGGAAAGAGCATACAACGCGCTACTGTAACGAAATTTATAGCAGTGATCCACTGATGGGAGTCATTATCAGGTAGATATGACTGTAGACGTCGAACGAATTCCGGGACGTTCTCCTAGGATCCTAAAATATCGGTATAACGCTTTCGAAAACGTCGCAGCCACCTTGGGGAAATAACATGTGGATCTTTGGAAGAAAGCCGGATGATGTTGTTTCGTGGTAAGAAAGACTCCACCTATTCTGTAGGACGGTTATAAAATCCCCCTACATCCAACTAGATTTAGGTTTGTCATGATTTCATTAAACAGCTTTAGGCGAATGCTGTGATGGTGTCTTTAAAATAGTACGGCCAATTTCCAACTGCAGCCTCGTCCAGTAAACTGAACGTTAAACAGCAATATTCCTTCTTTCCTTTAGAAGAAAGGAGTCGTTGTCTCGTGAAACCGCGTTGGATAAATTTTGAGAACCTGTGTTCGAAGAAGGCTGTGTCGCCGTCATCATATATGTCACGTAGTGATAATAAAAATAAGGTGAAAGAGATTAAGGTGCGTTGAGAGGCTGTAGGAATTTCTCCCTCTCCCAATACGCGACTGAAATAGGACAAAAAAATGGCTAATATTGGCACCAAGTACCCTCCACCATGCACCTTACAGCGGTTTGCGTAATGTATGAGTAAATATAGATATTGCTAGAGTACTTGAACATGCACTTACGCGAAAAATTATTGCCAATCTTATAATAATGGACAGAAGCTATATGATGAAACAACAATGACATAGTCGCTTTCCTAGGAAACCACACCTCAACAAAGCTGCAGAGGGTATATAAAGAAACACGCTGCGACCACATTCAGTACAGTTCAGCAGAGCGGAGGTCAGCGTGGTCGCTTCCCCGTATCGCCGCCTCCCCGTATCGCCGCCTCCACGTATCGCCGCCTCCCCGTATCGCCGCCTCCACGTATCGCCGCCTCCACGTATCGCCGCCTCCACGTATTGCCGCCTCCCCGTCTCGCCACCTCCACGTGTCGCCGCCTCCCCGTCTCGCCGCCTCCACGTATCGCCGCCTCCACGTATCGCCGCCTCCACGTATCGCCGCCTCCCCGTCTCGTCGCCTCCACGTATCGCCGCCTCCTCGTATCGCCGCCTCCTCGTATCGTCGCCCCCACGTATCGTCGCCCCCACGTATCGTCGCCTCCACGTATCGTCGCCATCGTCGCCTTTACGTATCGTCGCCATCGCCGCCTCCACGTATCGCCGCCTCCACGTATCGCCGCCTCCACGTATCGCCGCCTCCACGTATCGCCGCCTCCCCGTCTCGCCGCCTCCCCGTCTCGCCGCCTCCCCGTCTCGCCGCCTCCCCGTCTCGCCGCCTCCACGTATCGCCGCCTCCACGTATCGCCGCCTCCTCGTATCGCCGCCCACACGTATCGTCGCCCCCACGTATCGTCGCCTCCACGTATCGTCGCCATCGCCGCCTCCACGTATCGCCGCCTCCACGTATCGCCGCCTCCACGTATCGCCGCCTCCACGTATCGCCGCCTCCACGTCTCGCCGCCTCCACGTATCGCCGCCTCCACGTATCGCCGCCTCCACGTATCGCCGCCTCCACGTCTCGTCGATTCCCCGTATCGTCGCTTCCCCGTATCGTCGCTTCCCCGTATCGTCGCTTCCCCGTATCGTCGCTTCCCCGTATCGTCGCTTCTCCGTCTCGTCGCATCAACTTCCCTGCAGTGCACCCATCTACAGAGTCCTCAGTTCCAATCAAGGTTTTTGGGAGGTTTTCCTTGATTGTAAGGCGAATGCCGGAACTGTTTACCTCCTCCCATCGATACAGAGATGTAATTCATGTAAATAATAAATTGAGAAATAAATGCTATAAGCGTACTTTGCCTTGTCTTTAATGAATTTTTATGTAAAGGAACTGAATAATAAATGACAGTGTATAGCTGACTGTTGCTCTGAAGCAGAAAGTTTAGTCTGTTCACGTGAACCTAATGGTTTTCAATGGGGTAGGGGAAAATATAAAAATATAACACAGAAAAGAAGAGAGAACAAACATATACTCACAGAGCACAGAAAAATATAGTCCTATGTGTTTTCTTTTACATGTAAATGAAAGAGAACTGATGTTTAACTTAGGTGCATGCAAACATTCAGTGTTAATACGTGAAATATACAACGCTAGTTGTATCTCTATCGTTTCACTACGAAGTGTTCCACGTACACCTCAGTTATTAGCTGGACACGTTACTGTACACATTATCAGTTATTCAGCTGTTCAGCATTCGTTAGTCGCAAGCAATATCTCTGGATTAGGGAATCTGTGGCAGGCTGGCTGATTACGTTCACGATTTATTGCACCTGAAAGATATATGCGTTGCTTTTAGCGTCCACTGTGGTTCTTTATATTTACCAAAAGGCTTAACAACTTATCGGCTAAGCACAATAATCTATGCTGGAACGGTAAGTAGAAAATACCACCAAGATATAACATCGCGGTTAACTGCTTAATCATAGTGATCTGGTAAACTACGTTCGATCCATATCAATATGCTGTTAATGAAAGTCTTTGTTACTTATATTCAAATGTAGCTTATTTTTTAACGGTAAGACGAGTCCAAAAATATTGTTAAATGTTGCTCGTTTTAGCTTTTCTTTACCTTTGTGAAGATCACGAGATATAATGAGGCACAGTTAGATGTGAAGGATGTTTATTGAGCAGATACTGTGTACAGTGCGAAGAAGGATATTTACTGAGCAGATATTATGTGCAGTGTGAAGACGGCAAACGTATGTTTCGATCAAATAAGTTATCAACATTTCAGTGTGCTGCTATGAAGCATTCGGAATGTTGTCTTGCAGTAATAGGTTATAACACAGTACTTCATTCAGCCCTCATTAAAGAAATTGTTCTTATACTCACATAGTTAGTAGGCTTTCCCACTATATTATGCCTGAGATTAAGTTGAATCGCAGTACAACTCTGAAAGAGAAAATTACCTAAATTTAAGGGATCGTTATTGACAGAACACATTTAACAGAAATTGATGTGAAACACTGGAATTGCTCTCAAATCCACAAACCGATGCTATGATAAGACTGGTGTAACATAGTGACGCATATTTTCATTAAAAAAGTCAATACATTACGTTGAATTTTGTACAGATCGCTTGCTTATCTTTAGGATTTGTGAAAGCAAATTATCGAATGTCTACTGTTTTATGTACTTAAGTATATGAGCTAGTCCATGACAGTAAAGACGAAGAGTTTAATTTTTGTTATGGTTTGATTCTCGCGCAGATAAAAAAGTGCTTTCTACAAAGGAATAACAGACAGTGGGCTGTGCTATGTTACAGGATAGGAAACAATCCTGGCTGTCAAAACTTTCGTGCCTGCTGACAAGATTTTTCAATACTGTAAGTACCAAAGAATTTGAGGCGAAACCACTGCACGTTACAGAATTCGTAATCCAGAGGAAGTATTTTTAAGATTCTGATAATGCGTAAACGAATGAGTGCAAATATTTTTTAGTTATCATCAAATATAACTTAATTTGCAAGGACCTTAGAACATCCGCATTTGTTAATTGAGCTTTTGATTTGTTGCATCATGTTCATTGGGTCAGGAAACTAAAATATTTTGTATTCGTAAAAACAACGTGAAGCTATGTTCAGGAGTTAACTTATGAAATCCGTCAACTATATTTAGAATACGTTATTTTATCATCGAATTAACATTTCGTGTCACAGCTTCATAGTTGACAAAGGATCATCATTGCTGCATCAACCTTTAATATAGTAGTGATTAAGCCGTTCCACTGAACTATGCGAATCAGTATAGGATCTATTACAATATTAGTTTCCACAAAGAGAGATTCAGTGACAGCGATACTCTGCAAGCAAAGATATATTTCATGGTGGAGACCACCTTCAACATATTTTCGCCCGCAGATACAGCGTGGGAGAAATTACTGCAAACCTCCAAATGTACTCTGTTCTCCCTCTTTTTTCTCTTGATCGTTGAGCGATACATATGCAGAAGACAGTAGAGTTACTTCCTACGAATTCTCGAAAATTGATTCTCTAGACATATTCTGTGAAGTTTCAAAATGTTTCCTTGGCGCCAACAATCACGATTCAGTTTCACAAAATAGGTCCCATCTCCGTGTGACCTACAATGCCCCATTTACGATAGAGCTTTGACTTTCTTCGATTTTCTCAGTTAGACAAGCTTCATGAGGGCTTCACACACTGATGTACGACTGCAGAATAACTTGCATTAAGGGGACACGCCCCTGAACTGGCTGCATTTTTAGCATTATCTTCACCCTCATAATGCAACTGATCTATAAATGAGAGATAGCTGAAAACTCTGAAGCACAATTAGGTCATTAGTCAAAGCATTTCCCAAAAAATCATTGAGATATTTATTATATTTTGGTACTGACAACAATATTTATAACAGTATAAAACACAGACCACTATTTCACTGCGGTACCATTTTCTTTCGAACCACTAACTGACTCGAAAAAGATTCGGAGTACAGACAACATTCACATAAATGTTTTATGCCTCCAGTTTCTTTCCCTAACGCTGACCTGCGGAAAAGACAAGTAATTCATTTTACTACAACAAAGATACTTAAAAATATACCTCAAATATCACAACAAAGATATTTAAAACTGTACCTCAAATATCACCGACATCACCATCATGTTATAAATTTTTCAGGAAATAGTAGGCAAGGGAGGTGGCGGGGTCATTCTAAATATCTGTACCAATTTTTGTGAGTTTAACTTAGGTCATTTAGGAGAAAAGTGTACCTGAATTCTGAAAATTCCAAGTTTTCGGTAAATCGCAAAAGAATATTTACCGATTTATTAACTTACCACTATGCCCGTTTAGAACATTCCATCTGTATACTCCAGTTGTCCTCCTGTTTCCTTATCCATCATACTCTTTCTCTTCATTCTTTTCTTTATCCTTGATTCCTTGGTAGCAGCTTCTGCACCTGTCTCTACTTCGATTACCGGCCGCTTATCAATAGCAATTAAAGCTGATGTCATATTCCTTTCCGTCTGAATGTTTAATTTCTTCGTAACATTGATCCTTGAAATTGAACCATTATTGAATGTTGTTATTTCATCCACGACACCAATCTTCAGCACTGTCAGCCCAACTAATACAGTTTTGGATATTCTCTCCCATATATGGCTGTTGAAGTTTTCATTTGCATTCTGAGATAGATCATGCATACATTTCGTAAGTAGATTTTTATTTGCCAGATCCCTATATTAGACCTAACTAACTGCCTCCATTACAGCAAGTGGTAAGGACTGCTTGTGGGTAGCATTGCCCAGCCAGTAATTACACCACGAATCTTCCCCTTTTGGACACATACTATGCTGTGGGGTTTCATCTGTTGACACTCTGTGAAACCATGTTGCCCAGACAACTCGTCTCATGTTCTCCAAATCTCCTACATTTCTCCTTATTGCTAGTATATAATATTGAGTCAAAGAATCAGTTTCACTTTTGTAAGACGTCCTACACCACCTATGTGTTTTCCGTCTGACAGTTTTCTTCCACTGAAGTCTTTACATAATTTTCCTAGCCGAACTCGCATTGTTTTTGTACATGCCCAACACATTCAAGCTTTTCTATCAGAGTGTCCCCATTTGGTCTGTCATTAACAACAGTAATGTGTCCTTTACAACCTCCATCTCCAAGGTAGCCTACATACCTCACACTACAACTGACCTCTGATCTTCTAAAAATGTTTAGAACTCCTTTCGTTTCCATGTTAGCACTTGGCCGTTAAATTTTTTTACCCAATTATAGGTTCCAATAAATTTACTTGAACAACCCTGACAGTGGTTTGTTAGACATTCATAATATAGTATCTTACCAGTTTCAATAAAAGTGGCCATTACAGCCCCATTCGGAGAAGCATGACCTCTCTTCTGCCAAGATCCATCAAATGCTGCCACAATGTCTGCATTCTTAGACAAGATTCCTGCTTCTTCTGCTGCTCTTTTCAGTGAATGTTCACTTACACCACAATAAGTATTATGTATTAATTTATTGTATCTGTCAAACCTCAGTGGAGGCAGAGGTAAATCCATCACTGCAAAAAAAGTCTGGGCAGCTCTGCTTCCCCTTCCAATACATCGCAATGCGTAAGCAAGCTGAACATTTACAATGTAATGTCGACTATCAGTTACTGGCGATGTCATAGAATCACTGCGCATCTTCACACGAGTTACAGGCACTCACTAAACGACTTTAAAGACCCTTCCTTGCTGAAATGTACTCGGAATCGTCAATACTATCTTCACAATCGCAGTACTTACATTTCACAGCACTCTTCAGAAGTGTTGACACCATATTTAGATTCAGAATAACATTTCCGTCGTTACTGCTGCTCACAATACTACTAGGCTTGTTCTCATTACGTTCAGAAAGTTAAAGTTTACCTCTAGAAGCACTGCCTGTAGACGCAGTTTCCACAGGTGACTTTTGAAGCAACTGATGTGTATTATTCGGTTGTGTTTTTAACTGGGTGACGCGAAGCTTTCGTCTGGGACTAAATTTCTTCACTCTCGGCGTTTGTAGCACAGAAAACACACACACAGAAAGAAAACAACACACAATAACTACAAAACCACACGCTTGTGAATTTCCGAAATCATATATTCTCAGTCTTCTAGACATGGCTATGCTTTGGTTCTGGGGGTCAGTACCTTCTAGCATACACCTGTGTTAACGATCCGTAACTAATGACCGAAAAATCGGAAGAACAAAATAATGCATTACGTATTCTGACGCACTTTAAACTGACAGATGGGCGTAGCCCTGTGCAACATTACGTTCAATCTCAATTTTAGAACGAACGGAAAATGATAATGCCCATAAACTATACATTTTTGAAATCAGCATGAAATATTCTTTTCTACAGAGCAAGAAATTTTTGTTATTTTCTCGAGCATATCCCCTTAAACGCTTTTGTGTGACTTTCTGACCATGTGAACAGCACTCCTGCGACAAATTCAAGTCTGCCGTTTTCCCTTTCTGCTACTTATTTCACCAGTTCGTTGATACAGTCGTTAAGACAGAGGTATTGCATTTGGGAGACGGCTACCTCTGGTCATCAAGATTAACATTTTCCTTGTTTTTCCTTAGGTCGCTTGAAATAAACGCCAGGCTCCTTCATCCAAGGAAGACATGGCCAATTTTCTTGCCCCGAAATGAGTTTGTGTTCCGTCAGTAGTTACCGCGTCGCTGACGGGACATTCAATCCTGGTCTCCCTTCATTACTTATTTACACAATGGCTTGTGGTTAACTTGTGTATGTCTGGGTGTAGATGTTTTGAAAGCATTTCATCTATCTCCCGCGAGCCAGTTTACGGTGTGAGGAGGAGGTTACTTGGGTTATCGCTGTCTTATCATCCTTTCGTGTTCCATTCGTGAACAGCACACAGGAAGGATGAGTGTCGGTAAATCTCCGCGTTAGCTGTAATTTCTTCGTTTTTTTTCTGTACGCTTATTTCCCGAGGCTTATGTGGAAGGAAGCAGTACGTAGCCAGACTCTTCCGGGAACGTCCTCTCCGGAATGTTAATAGTCAGCCTCTCAATAATGAACAACTCCTCTCTTGTACCGTCTGAAACTGAAGTTTGGTAAGCAACTACGTAACATGCTGGGGTCGACTAAACGATCCCGTAACAAATGCGCTGTTCCTCTTTAGAACTTGTCTGTCTCTTCTACGAATCCAGCCTAGTAACGGTCTAGAACGCGTACGTCGAAAGCGGCCCGAATCAAGTATTCGCGCAGCCCGCTGTTTTCGGCCGTATTTTATGGCAATATGCTTGTGGAAACTAATAGCACCATCCAGAAACGTCAACTAACGTTAAGACCTTCTTAAAACTGTATGTTTCTCGCTCAGTAACAAACAAAAAACATACAGAAGCAGTAAAATTTTAAGATGTGCTTAATTTGGCCGTGAGCTAAGTAAAGTCTGCCACTTGCGTCAGGAGCAAAGTGTTATGCACCGAGGTCACTGCAGAGTTAAAAGAAATGAGAGGGGAAAGATTTTATTGTTTTTCTTCCAATGCTGACAACATACAAACGTGCGCAAGTAGCAACGAACAGCTGCTGCGGTATACACCGAACTGTCAAAGAAACTGGTACACCAGTCTAATATCGTGTAGGAACCCGGAAGGCACGCAGATGTGCAGCAACACGACGTGACATGGACTCGACTAATTTTAAAAGAGACTCTCCACACAGACAACAAGTTTCCAGTCATCAACAGTCCAATATCGGTGTTGACGGGCCCAGGCGAGGCGTAAAGGTGTGTCGTGCAGTCATGACTATGTGATCCAAAGTATCCGGACACTTAGTTAGTTAGTTGCGTGTTCCATTGATCAATTGCACGGTACTGTAGCCGTTATGATGTGGAACCTGTCCAGTGCACAAGAAATGCACATGTGAAACAAGATTTCTTTATATATATATTACAATACAGAGCTAAGTAACAATATTTCTATTATTTACCCCATTCCCTTAAATAGCACTATATTTATAGATTTATTTATTCCTATTCAAAAATTCATCTTTGGTATACAAGGAGTTGTTAACAAGATATGATTTCAATTTATTTTTGAAGATATTACTACTGTCTGTCAGAGATTTTATTTCATCTGGTAATTTGTCAAAAAATTTTATAGCAGCATGTTTTACGCCATTCTGTGCCAAAGATAGATTGAGTAAAGGATAGTGTAAGTCTTTCTTTTTTCTGGTATTATAATCATGAAATTCACTGTTGTTTTAAACTGGTCCATGTTGCTGAGTACAAATTTCATTAGTGAGTGAATGTACTGTGAGGCTGTTTTAAGAATTCACAATCTTTTAAAAAGATGCCTACAAGATGTGCGACTATGAACCCCACACATTATTCTAACCACTTTCTTTTGAGCAGAGAATACTTTTTGTCTAAATGTTGAGTTAACCCAAAATATTATTCCCTATGACATCAGAGAGTGAAAGTATGCAAAGTATGTTAGCTTATTAATTTCTATATCCTTAAAATTGACAATATTCTAATATCAAAAGTTGCTGAACCTTGTCGCTTTAGAAGATCGAAAATACAAATTTTCCAATTAAGATTGTCATCTATATGTACACCCAAAAACTTAGTACGCACTACCCTGTCTACTGAATTCTGTTGATGTCTTATATTTATTGAAGGAACTGCACATTTTGCAGCAGATAGTTGGATGTACTATGTTTTTTCAAAGTTTAGAGGAAGCCCATTTGCAGAAAACCAATTAATGACTTATTCAGACACCTTATTTGTACCATCTTCAATTGGAGTTTCTTTTACCACATTAATAACGATGCTTCTATCATCAGCAAACAGTGTCGGTTTAGCTTCCTGTTTCAGATAGGAAGGTAGGCTGTTTTCATATATCAACAACAGAAGGGGACCCATGATTGAACTTTGTGGAACACCTAATGTAGTTTCATCACAGTTAGGTGAAGTGGCAAACTTATTTAAATCACTTGACCCATATAAGGAAACAGTTTGCTTCCTGTTCTGTATGTACAACTTAAACCACTCCTATGTTATTCCATTTATACCATATAACTGTAATTTCTGTAACATACTGTAATGGTTCCTAAGATCAAATGCTTTGAACAAGTCACAGAAAATTCCTATTGGTGAAATTTTACTATTTAAAGACTATTATGTGGACAGTGAAATTGTATATTGCTGTCTCAATGGAAAAGCATTTTTGAAATCCGAACTGTGATATACCATGTATCCCATTACAGTTGAGATGGGTAAACGCTCTTGAGTATATTATTTTCCCAAAGATTTTTGAAAATGCTGTAAATGAGGATACTGGCAGATAATTATTGAAATCTGTGGTGTCCCCATTTTTGTAGAGAAGCCTGACAATGTCATATTTTAACCTGTCTGGGAAAATGCCTTGAGTTCATGACACATTACATATGTGACTCAAAACATCAGCTGTAATTGCTCCACATTGTTTTAATATCTTATTAGAGATGTCATCTACTCCAACAGAACAATTATTTTTCAAAGATTTAATAATTTCACTTATTTCACAAGAGGTTGTTAGGTGAAACTTAATCTGACTAAATTTTTTCAAAACAGACTCTTCCATGTACTGTCTGGCTTCTTCTTTTGCACTGTTCTCACCGATTTCTTCTCCTACACTTAAGAAATGGTTGTTAAATATATTAGCTACTTTTGTACTGTTGGTTAGGATAGTCCCATTCTCCTTAATAGTAATACTACCTACCCCAGTGGTTACTTTTCCTGTCTCCCTTCTATCAACATTCCATAATTATTTGAATTTATTGCCAGAGTTGTTAATTTCTTCTGTTACATACGTATTTCTTGATTTCCTTACAACTTTTCTCAGTATGTTACAATAATTTTTATAGCGTAAAGCTACTGCTGGACTTTTACTAATTCTTGCTGTCTCATAAAGTTTTCTTTTTCTTTCTGAAGACACTATAATACCTGTAGTAATCCAAGGTTTCCTTGAAAAGTGTGTGGTGTTACATTTAGTAATTTTCTTAGGGAAACAATGTTGAAAAAGGGATATAAATTTATCAAGAAATATGTTGCATTTATCATTAGTGTTTGACTCATTATACACATCTCCCCTATTAACATTTCTTAAGCTTTCTTTGAAGTGCTTTATAGATACCGGGTTAAGCGACCATACACTTTTACTTAATGGTTTCCGAACTGTACATTCTGTTAGGTTTTGTTGGTTAAACATTTGTGCATCATGGTCTGATAATCCATTTACCACAGGGAGAGCATGTGTTTGTTTTACACTCTATCTGTGTACAAATACGTTACCTATTAGTGTGCTACTGTCTTGAGCTATACGTGTAGGGAAATTCATCACTGATTCTAAGTTATATGTTCTTAATAACACTTCTAGTTTACTTTTCCTCTCAGAATTATTTAGAAAGTTTACATTGAAATCACCACATATTAATAACTCCTTCTTTTTGTCTGAGAGACAGCATAAAAGGGTGTCAAACTTTTTTATGAATTGCTCCCAGTCTCCTAATGGGCACCTGTACACTGTTGCTAATATCAATACTATATTATCTAGCTGAAGTTCACATGCACAAAACTTAAAGTGCTGATCAACACAAAATTTGCTTACATCTACAGTTTTGCATTTATATCCTTGTTTCATGAAAATGGCAACTCCTTTGTTCATCGTAGATTTACAAGTGTAAGATACGAAATTATACCCACTTATACTGTCACTATCCATGCCCAAAGGTACATGCTGTTCAGACAGAGTATATCAATCTTATTCTTATTTTTGAGATCATCTAAACACATTAATAACTGATCTACTTTATTTTTTATTCCCCTGACATTTTGATCAGGTAAGTTGATACAAACCTCAGCTTTACCCCAATTTACTGTACATGAAGTTTCTTCTATTCTATTTATCTTGATTGTTGTCTGTCTGGACTTTGGCTTTAACCCAAATAATCTGTCTGCCTGGATCCATTAATTACAGGGATAACCCGTTGTGTGTCTTTGGACCCCCTTACAGTTTCTGCTAATAGAGAAGCTAACTTATTTTCCCCCACCCTGTTCAGGTGCAGACCATGTGTAGTGTATCCCCACCTACCAATAGCATTTACTGGAACATCACTTATGTGAGATTTTGTCGGTGACTGGAGCATCCGGTTCAGCTCAGTGTTAACATGCCTTACAGGAGTGTTTACCCAGTGCTGATCACGGCACTGAAAGACCTCCAGAAACCCCACATATGTGTGCTCAGTTTCTGCTCCTATTTTATCCAGGTCACTTCTAATACTGTATCTTGGATTCATAGCCAATTATAATTACCTGATATTCCTTCCCAAAATCCCTGCATAGTTGACTTACGTTTTCGGTCATCTGGCTAATGGTAGCACGTGGTTTCACAAAAGTTGTGACCTGGTACCCTGCACTTAATTTCTCCTGAAGCTGCTGGCCCACACCCCTCCCTTGACTGCTGCGTATATGCAGAATTCTTCTTTTCCTGTTCTGGTTTGACCCCGATCTGTCTTTTTTCTTTAAGCTAATATTCTGCTTCAACCTACTTTCAACTACATCTGGATGAGGCCCTTCCTCCACTTCAGATAGCAAGACAAACTGATTTACTAATTGAATTTCTGGAGTTTTTTCAAGTGTTTCCATGCTTCGCCCTTTGCCTTCTACCTTTTCCTAGTTCCCAGTCTCTTTCTCCTCCCCTAACCTACAAAATTCGAAGTTCGCGTTTTCAAATTCAGCCTTAAGCGCACTATTTTTTGCCTCCTTTTCATCTTTCTACATAACCTACACTGCCATGGAATGTATGAAAATTATTTACAAGTTCATATCGCCCTCCATCGGTAGTGCTGGAATTAAATATGTTACTGTCCCACCCTTACACTTGATGACAGATTTGACTCTCGCAGGCATACGTTCAGTCAGGTGCTGGAAGGTTTCTTGGGGAATGGCAGCCCATTCTTTACGGTGTGTTGCCTTAAGTAGAGGTATCGATGTCGGTCGGTGAGGCCTGACACGAAATCGGCGTTCCAAAACATCCCAAAGGTGTTCTGTAGGATTCAGGTCAGGACTCTGTGCAGGCCAGTCCATTACAGGGATGTTATTGTCGTGTAATCACTCCGCCACAGGCCGTTCATTATGAACAGGTGCTCGATCGTGTTGAAAGATGCAATCGCCATCCCGAAATGCTCCTCAGATATGTGAAGCAAGAAGGTGCTTAAAACATCAATGCAGGCCTGTGATACTGCGAGGCAAAACAACAAGGGGTGCAAGCCCCCCCCCATCCCCCCCCCCCCCCGCCCCAAGGAAAACACGGCCACTCCATAACACCAATGTCTCCGAATTTTACTGTTGGCACCACACACGCTTGCAGATGAAGTTGACCAGGCATTCTACATCCCCACATCCTGCCATCGAATCCCTACATTGTGTACCGTGATTCGTCACTCCACAAACCTTTTCCTACTGTCCAATCGACCACTGTTTACGCTCTTTACACCAAGCGAGGCGTCGTTTGGCATTTACCGCCGTGATGTGTGGCATATGAACACCCACTCGAACATGAAATCCAAGTATTCTCACCTCCCACCAAACTGTCGTAGTACTTGCGGTGGATCCTGATGCAGTTTGGTATTCCTGTGTGATAGTCTGGATAGATGTCAGCCTATTACATATTACGACCCTTTCAACTGTCTGCGGTCTCTGTCTGTCAACAGACGAAGTCGACCTGCACGCCTTTGTGCTGTACGTATCCCTTTACGTTTTAACTTCACTATTACCTAGGAAACAGTGGATCTAGGGATGTTTAGGAGTTTGGAAAATCTCGGGTACAGACGTATGACACAAGTTACACCCAGTCACCTGATCACGTTCGAAGTCCGTGACTTCCGTGAAGCTCCCTATTCTGCTCTCTCACGAAGTCTAATGATACTGAGGTCGCTGACATGGGGTAATTGGCAATAGGTGGCACCACAATGCACCTAATATGAAAAACTAATGTTTTTTGGAGTGTCCGTATACTTTTGATCACATAGTGTAAGCCGGCCGCGGTGGTCTCGCGTTTCTAGGCGCGCAGTCCGGAACCGTGAGCCTGCTACGGTCGCAGGTTCGAATCCTGCCTCGGGCATGGATGTGTGTGACGTCCTTGAGTTAGTTAGGTTTAAGTAGTTCTAAGTTCTAGGAGACTGATGACCTCAGAAGTTAGGTCCCATATTGCCTAGAGCCATTTATTTACAAAGCTGCCATTCGACATCCTAACCATTTGTGTTGATTTTCAATTAATTAAGTTACAAAAATAGCCACTGTTGTGTTATATTTGGCCGAAAACAAAAGTCCGATTGAAACGGTCCCCTGCAAGCGGTTGGCAATCTTTCAGATGCTAGGGAATCAAGATTCCTAAAAAATGTGCCCGAAAATCTAAAAAACAACATGGGATCCTATTGCGATGATCCTGTCCACAGTAGCCACTTACGTACGGAAATTTGGTCGCCAATGAAACATTCAGAAAATTCATGTAATTCCAGTATATTACTTTCTTTTACACTTAAGAATACTTGTTGTGATAGCTTACAATATGTAGATCCAAATGTGTAAGTGGTAGGCTTTTGTCAATAACCATGGCTTAGTGAAATTTGAATTTATCTTTGAGTGGTCACTTTACTCCCCTCCCTCCCACCTCCCTATGCAGCCCGATGTGTTGCGTTACAATGTCAGTATTGTCTCCTAAGCAAAAAAAAATTGACGTCCACTAATCTAGTCTGACGAGCAATGCTCGATAATCGGACCAACAGGTGTTTTCTAAGCCACTCATTTCGTGGATAAATTACATTCTCTTAAGATTCACCCAATGAGTCTGTCTGGCATCTGCTTTTCCCACTATTTCTTTTATGTGGTCATTCTGTTTTAGATCTTTCTGGATGTTTACTTCTAGGTAGTTAATATTCCCAGTGATTTGTTGCCAAAAGTGTAATTGTAAAGAAGCAGGTTACTTCGCCTTTTGTGCGCATTATGTTATATTTATTTTTCTTCAGCGTCAACTGCCACTTTCTACATCAATCATCGATCGTCTGCAGGTCTTCTTGCAATTTGTTAGTCATCTAGCGCTCCTTCCTTCTTACAGACAACTGCATCATCAGTCAACAGCCTCGTAGAGATTCCGACGTTACCCACTATATCCTTTGTACATTGTGTAAATAGTACGGTCCTACTACACTCACTTGGGTTATTCCTGAAATTGCCTTCGCATCTTTCGACTTTGTTCCGATAAGAGCGAAGTGTTGACTTCTAACTGCAAGGGAGCCCTGAATCTATTCACAAACCTGAACAGATACTGGGTAAGCTCACTGCAGAACTGTATAAATGCGTTCCTGATGTCATGGAGATCAGCATCAAATTGGGCGCCTACGTCTACAGGACTCTGTATCTCGTGGACGAACAGCGTGAGCAAGAAATAAAGATGAACACGGGACAGTGCATGCCGCCGCTTGCTCTGGCTGGTGCTACAGACACTTGGCGGCTTCCAGGGTCAAGCAGATAAGTTGTTCTTACTGCGGCACTCCCTTGTCGCGACACAGCAGGTATGCTGTCTCCTAGACCACACCAAACAGCTCGCCATCATTACGTTCGCTGGGAACTCAACATGAGGTCTGAGTTCATTTGTCGAAATCATTTCGGCTGTTTATAAGATGCAGATGCTTTTTTAATCTGACTCTATGTGGAACCTGGAAATGTTCAGTGACCGCAGTTGTTGGTGAAAGAAGGTACTGCATCAGCCGTAACTGGCGTTTATTGTGCCGGCCGGTGTGGCCGAGCGGTTGTAGGCACTTCAGTCTTGAACCGCACGACCGGTACGATCGCAGGTTCGAATCCTGCCTCGGGCATGGATGTGTTTCATGTCCTTAGGTTAGTTAGGTTTAAGTAGTTGCCCGACATGAACCCCATCGAACATTTAGGGGAGAAAATCGAGAGTTCACTTCATGCATAAAGCCTTGCACCGGCAACACTTTCGCAATTATGGACGATTATAGAGGTAACACGGCTCAGTATTTCTGTAGTAGACTTCCAACGAAATGTTGAGTCCATGCCACGTCGTTTTTCCACACTACGCCGGGCAAACGGCAGTCAGACATGATACTGGGGGACTTTAATCACCAGAATGGTTCAAATGGCTCTGAGCACTATGTGACTTAACTCCTGAGGAGGTCATCAGTCCCCTAGAACTTAGAACTACTTAAACCTAACTAACCTAAGGACATCACACACACCCATGCCCGAGGAAGGATTCGAACCTGCGACCGTAGCGGTCGCGCAGTTCCAGACTGTAGCGCCTAGAACCGCTCGGCCACCCCGGCCGGCTCACCTCAATGCATTCTTTTTTGATAACAATTACGTACTTACCTGTAGCCACCTACAGGAAGTAGTTCACATTACTACGTTCGATTCTAAAGAATTTTTCTGATTTAAAATCACTCATCGTTTTTAGCGCTTCAGGTTGCGCCGATAAAAATGCATTTCGCCGAAATGGCTACTTATGCCATGACGAATGCCAATGACGAATGTATAGAGGGTGTCATAGCTACGTATGACGTCACTGGGGCCAGCGGTGAGATAGCAGTAAACGGTAACCTCAGTGCAGTTTGAACTCTTGACGTGTGTAGTCCATCATGGAAAATGCCAAATAACGGATGAACTGTTATAATTTTGTCTGCTGATATATACCATCCATTTATATGTGAAAATTATATAATTGTACTTTGGTGTTAACATGTACAAGTTTCCATTTTAATTGGTTAGTGTATTGCCTGTAACACTGAAAATGGTTGCTCACTGACCGAAATATACATTTGCTACAATAAACGCAAGTAGGGATGACTGCTGAACCTTCTTTCGCCAGCTGAGACTTTAATGCAATAAACATTTTCTCGATTTTCAGGCCGCGTCATTTCGAACCGGTTTCTCAGCATTTCTGAACAGATTCATTTTCTTTTCATACTGTGGCTGAGGGCCAGTGTGTCATACTCAGTCCGTCAGTTCAAGTCCGTCTTACAAGTACTCGTTATGGGTGCGCGTCACATGCTTGCGTGTAAATCAGCCGCCAGTAGCCAGCCGCTGTGACCGATAGGTTATAGGCGCTTCAGTGCGGAGCCGCGCTGCTGCTACGGTCGCAGGTTCGAATCCTGCCTTGGACACGGATGTGTGTGATGACCTTAGGTTGGTTAGGTTTAAGTAGTTCTAAGTTCTAGGGGACTGATGACCTCAGGTGATAGGTCCCATACTGCTTAGAGCTATTTGAACCATTTTTTTCAGCCACCAGTCACTTCGCCAATGGATCAGCGACGTCAGTGATCAGTTGAATGTGCCGAGCGTAGAATTCTAAAATCTTGAGCACACTTCAGACGACATAGAGGATGATTCGAAAAGATCATGTCACCCCATAGAGGAAGTTTCAAAGTTTTATGTTCGCGCAGACTTACCCAAACACTTAATATGAGCTCCATGTTTTGCTCATTTCACTCGTGACTAGACAGGTTCCTGTTTACTGACACGACAGCTTGAACAGTTTGACTTCTTAGCTTTCAATAGCAGTATTTTAAGCACCTCTACAGAAAAAAATCTCAAGATGTGAGTACTGGTGACCTGCGAGGCCAAAAGCAATGAACAAGATCTTATCGTCCACCTCTTCCAGTCCAACGAGGTCGGATGAAAGAACACGCCAAATCCCAAGGTGAAAATGAAAGGGGGCGCCGTATGAATAAAAATAAATAATTGAAATCATCGGGTGGTTGAGTAAACAACCAATTTTACAGCATGTCTAGGTATGACATTCGTGTCGTTACACTATCGCAGAAGAATCACTGGAAGCAGTTTCTTGTATTAAACATCTAGAAGCTTGCATACGGAGCGATCTGAAGGGGAACGACTACATAAAATTAATCATGGGTAAGGCAGAGGCCACACTGAGATACATTGGAAGACTCCTCAGTAAACGTGACCCATCAACAAAGAAAGTGGCTTATAAAACACTCGCTCGGGCAGTACTTACATGCTGGTCTTCAGTTTGGGACCCGTACCAGTTTTGATTAATAAAGTAATATGAGGAGATCCAAAGAATCGTAGCACGTTTCGTTTCAGATTCATTTAGGAAGCACTAAAGCGTCATGGATATGGTCAGTCAGTTCTAATGGCAGAGGCGTCTGCATTACGGTATGGTCTACCGTTCAAATTACGAAGGCCTACAATCCTAGAATAGTCAGACAATATATTGCCTCCTGCAAAGTTTATCTCATTAGAAAATCATTAAGATGAAACTAAAGAGATTCAAGCCCATACAGAGGGTTACCAGCAATCGTCGTTCCCGTGAACCATATGCAGCTGGAACAGAAAAAGGAGGAATTGACACTGGAACACAAGGTACCCTCCGCTACACCCCATAATGTGGCTTTCACATTACATTTTTAGGCTAAATGTAGAAGTGTTCTTTCACAAGAGAGACGAAATACATGAAAGCGAGAGATTATTTACGTATTACAATATCTGAACAAAGAAAAGGCCTGCATTGTAGACAAACAAGACGTGCTTGGATACACGTTTTTCAAGAAAATTCTTTCAGCAGTGAAAATGCGAGATCTATTTACAGAGGAAAATAATTTTCTACTTTATTTGAAAGCTACGATTACAAGAAAATAACAGACAAAGAATTTTTTTAAAAATGCATTATTGTCTGCTTTGTGAAAATTGTTTAATCTGTTGTAAATACATCACTTTTGTCGAGTAAATAAATATGGAAGTTTCGGAAACGTTTGGACGACATATCTTATATTCTTTTCTCAGTAGAGAATTTGTCAAGAACATCCGCTATGAATTTTTGTTTGGTAATTCATAAATTGGACTTTAAGGTAAGCTTTCGTATACAGAGTGATTTTAAAGGCTGCGCGCAAACTGAAGGAGCAGATAGAGGAGTCGGAATACAGCAACTTTGGAATAGAAACTCGTGGCCTTGGAAGTTATTCTAAGCCAGTGAAATGTCAATTGAATGGAGCTAATAGAGGATTATTCTAATCTGTCTAATGTGGAAAAGCTATGCGAAATCAGGATAAGACGGAGGAACGACTTTTGTGATGATTTCTTATAATCATACTGGATACAATACTGGAGAACCAAACACATTAATATATTTCTGAGATCGATCTGTCCTCTAGGTCTCTGTAATGTTATTCAAGCTATTACAGTAGGTGAACCGCGCCTTTTTTGTTTCCTTAATAAGTCTCCTAGAGTCTGTGTCTAGTGTTCTCTATTATCGCTCTAGCGTTTGTTCCCTAAGATATAGTACTAGGCTAACCTTCGATAAGTCAAAGATTTGAAACAGTCAGTCCCAACGGAAAACTGGCGGTTTCAGAGAATACAACTGTTTTCCGCTAGACTATTAAATTTCTTCTTGCTAGACGTATGCCAAACATAAGAAAGTCGTAAGCTTACCTTGGTGTCCATACAAGAGTTTGTTTCCAGAGTACTTCATGCATTACTTTTGGGTATTTCTTCCACCAGGTATTCAGTATTTTCCATGGACAGTTCGAATAATATCTATTCCCCATACTTAGCTCGACGCTCAATACTATTTTAGTGGGGATGTGGTATGATCGCATGGAACATCATAAGACCTTCAATTTCCAAATTTTGTTAATGTCGAGCGACACCGGACTCAAGTCCCCAGTAGGCAGTCATTTGAGAGCGAGTACAATTGTTAGAGAGCCAACACTCACAATAAGCTACTCTAGATCTTCAGCTGCATTACAAAGGCAACACGTTTCTGGGTCGTTAATAGCAGTAATGAGAACTAAAAGTCTCCATAAATAGCGGACAGTCGATGGAGTTTAATGAACAGTTGATGCCAGATATTGCTACTGATCATGATCTTAGGGGGTTCATCGAGCGCAATTGTTAGTACACTTGACTCACATTCAGGTGAACGAAGGTCTAAATCCGCGTCCGGCAATCCAGATTATATTTTCTGTGATTTCGCTAAATCTCTCCACGCGAATTCCGGGACGGTTCCCTTGAAAAGGACACGGCAGGTTTCCTTTCCCATCCTGCATCCTTGACCCACTTCGAGCTTGTGCTCCGTCTCTAACGACATCAATGTCGATAACACGTTATACGCCAATGTCCCTTCCTTCTTTCATAGATTATCTGAATATGGACATAATACTGTAATTTCTCTCCGGGGTTTCTATTTATGCAGCTACCTCAGTTTAGTCATTTGAACATTTAAGTTTCGTTTTCTTTATTTGTAATTGATGGTGTTCTTCACTAATAGTGTCGCTCCTCCATTACCCTCTAGCTTACCCAACGTTGCCGGCCAGAGTGGCCGAGCGGTTCTAGGCGCTACAGTTTGGAACAGCGCGGCCGCTACGGTCGCAGGTTCGAATCCTGCCTTAGGTTAGTAATGTTTAAGTAGTTTTAAGTCCTAGGGGACTGATGACCTCAGAAGTCAAGTCCCGTAGTGCTCAGAGCCATTTGAACCATTTGGAACAACTTTTCACAATGCCATCAGCATCACATGATCTTTCATCTTTTAGAATTTTAAGAATTCTGTTAATTTCAATGAAGGTCGATGGTGCTACTTGTAGTTGCTATATTTAGAACGTCATTGTTGAAAGTACTTGCAATTTGTGAATTATCAGTCACAAAATTGTCATTTAGTTTAACTGTTACGGTATAATGTACACTGATTGGTTGTCCTGTCCCTCGTTTGTCAATATCGCATACAGTTTTAATCTTATTATCAACATTATTTATTTTTATTAGCACGTGCACACTTCTGGACCTTCTCATGACTTTCCTTAAAATGCTGCAGTACTTTTTGTAGTATGCAACTAGTGTTGTATCTTGACTTACTTTGGCCTGTATATAAATTTCCCTCTTCCTCTTACTTCAGATTCTTATATTCACGGAATTCACATATGTAACTACCGTGTTAATGTCCATTTGTGGCTCACTTGTTTTATAGTTTGAAAATACGTTTCTTACCTGTCTGCCATTCATTTCGCTGACTTTATATTTATCTACACACTGGGACACCCAGTTCAATAGATCTTGACGGTGACATCACTTTACAAACTCTAATTGAAACCAACATTATCGTACTTGATAATGGCTTAATGCAGAAATCGTGACAGTAAAAAAAAAATTATAAAGTTTGTACGGTTAAAAGGCGTACATATAATTCAGAAATTAGGTGGGTGTTTCACGTTCACTTACTGTTGAGATTGTACATAGTAAAATAAAAGTTATGGGGACTGAAGATGTATTTCTTTCCTCCTAGAAATACTGGTTGGGTATTGGATAGATTCGAGGAGCCATTGCTTACATCAGAGGATCAACAGGTTGAAATGGATCTGGAGGAATCTCTGAGATTTCTGGCCGACAGAATAAAGGGGCAGAAAAGCGGAGTCAAATGCGCAATGGTGCAGTCAGTTTGATCACATTGTATTGCCACCACCGTTTAAGATACGAAAGTTAGATTCAGTGCAATATTTCTGAGTGCACAAGTTACAGAAAAGTGCAGGCCTGTTGACAGTAAGTTACGCTGACGAGCAGTTGCGAAGTAGAATGGAGGCCACAGGGCCGTCGAACCGCTGAAAAGCGTAAACGCAGCAGTTTGCATGGCGCAAGCTACAGGCACAAGTGGCCCACTTGCCCAATCTAGGTGTTATAAGTACGTGACTCGAAGCGGTGCGTTAGCAAAACAGAGGTGCACAACTGTGTATAAATAGCTGCCGGTTTTCTAACGAGGGGCATTCAAGTGTGGCAGCTCTCCTGGATGGTGGGGCGTGTCACACGCACCAGCAGATGGTGCGCCAGCACTCCAGTCCACAGTGAGTAGCTGATTCGACCATCCGAGGCCAACGTGGGGTCTGTAGCCAGCCAGCGGCGGGCCACTCGACAGCTCGCTACCACGGACAGTCTTGTTGGCTCCCAACACACGCCGGAGACATCCAGAGGCGAGAGCCGCAGATTTGGCTGTCGAATTGCAGGCGCCTGTTGTCGCCCACGATCTTAACCACGACGGCGAAGAAGCACGCAGCAGGCCGCTCTGTACCTCCCAACGAGTAGTGCTGAGGCAATCGAGACAAAGGCCGCTGAGTCATCTACCGGCGCATCCTGATGACATCAAAACTCCGAGGCTGTACATGGCTGGGACACCGCAGTACTTTTCACGGGTCGCTGAGGTAGCCCTTCCGCACCAAGCTGTTTTCCAGATAGCGAAGTGGCGTCCTCGGCCACACGGGACCCTGCGACACAGACGGAGAGGAACGCGGCACTGTAACTGGGAATAATGAAACACTTGAAGATCATGACCGAGTTTTAATATGCCGCACCCTGACAGTTTCCATCCATGTCCAACATTCCTCTACCACACGCCAACATGTACATTTGGCAGTGACAGCTACAACATGGACATCGATACTTATTCTGATTACATGACATCAGAGGTTGGATGGAAAAGATGCGATAAAGGAGAGCTAGTTCATTAGAAGTAAATAGATTTCAAAAGGATATTGGAATTTCAAACACGTTCTTGTATTTTTCTGAGGGCAACGAACAGGAAGTAAAGGAAACGGAAGAGAAGTGCGATATTTGTTCCTTTGTGTGAACTGTTATTACTTGTAAAATTCTCAATAACTGAAACCAGAAAAGCTAGTGATGTTGGAAACCCGGAGTCTAGAGCGAATTTGACGTTCCAGCTCATTCAAAGTGCTTCCGTTCCGTTCAGGTCGGAACTCTGGCCAGGTCTACCACTTCTGGAATGTTAGTGTCCATAAACCATTGCCACACAGATGCTGCTTTGTAACAGAGTGAATTGTCATTCTGATACTATCATCGTCTCAGAACGTTTCCTCTTTTGTACATAAAACATGATGATATCCTTCCACATTTTGCGTTTTCTTCAGAGCAACAAGCGTATCACGCCCTAACCATGAATAACTGCCCCCACACTCCATGCCGTAACACCACTTCCTCCATACTTCACTGTTCGCTCTACACATCATGCCAGATAGTGTTCTCCAGGTATTCGCCAAACCCAAACCCTTCCATCGGGTTGTCACATGGTATATCGTGATTCATGACTCCAAATCACTCGTTTCCAATCATCCATTATCTAGTGGGGTCGCTCTGTACACCACCTCAAGTGTCGCTTATCATCGACTACAGAAATGTGTGCCTTATGAGTAGTTGATGACCACTTTACGCCATTCTTTTAAAACCATAAGCACGGTCAGTGTGCTGGCCAGACTTGGGAAATCATGAGTGATTCCTTCTACTGATTTCATGCGGCTTTTAACAACCGCCCTTCGCAAAGCTGGGCAGTCCCTGTCTGTCAATACATGGGGTCTGCCTGGTCTTGGTTTAGCTAAGGTTTTTTTCTTCCACTTGACAATCACGTCACCGCCACTTGCGTTGGTCAGCTATAGCTGGGGTGAAATGTCCCTGGTTGATTTGTTACTCGATTGATATCCCCTTATTAGTGCATCTTCGAAGTCACGAAGCTCTTCTGAGCCACCCATTTTGCTGTTGCTGCTTATCTATTAACAACACAATACCACCGCCTCCTTTTGTAGTGACAGGTCCCCCTCTCGTGACAGCTAGTGGTGAATTTTGTGTTACATAGGTGTGTCCAGACACTTCTGATGGGTAGCGTATTTACGACAGTAATGAAAACGGAATGAACTTGGGTAGAAATTTAGTATATAAGTTCTTTACTGGAGTCCTTTACATAAGAAAAGACTAAGAAAGTAGAATGTACGTAAATACTATCAGAAAAGATGAAAGGGCAACAGGAATGCGTATAGTTGAGCACCATAACACATGAGGAGACCTTTATCTGGCCTTAGATGTCAAAGGGATGGTGGTAGTGGTGATGAAGAAGAAGAAAAGAAAACGAAGATGATGAAGAAAAAGATGATGATGAAGATATAACTGTATGATGATAATGATTTTCCATAAATGTAATACTAGTGACTGAGCTAATATATATTCCGAATTCGGAAAATGGATTAAAAGGAGTACTCACGAGCAGCTATAGCTACAGATTACTGTTTATTAACGCTGAACAACAAACCTAAATTTAAGAGAATCGTCAAAAAGAATCGACGTGGAAAGAAGTGGGATACTGAAGTACGGAACCAAGTTTGCTGTAGATAATGCTATGATGAATACCAAAACAATTCAGTCGACGAGAAACAAATATCTCTAATAAGTGTTGTCATCCTTGGGTAACAGAAGAAATAATTCAGTTGAGGCACTGAGAACCATAAGAGCCCAAGACAAGTACACAGACTTTTGAGAAAAATAGATATTTGTGAAAATCAAATTTGTAGAAAAAGTGCCAGTCTCGTAGGTTTGACCTTTTTTTAACCAAGCCACAATTTCCTACATTTCATATGAAAAAATAATATACCCACTTTGATATAAAATAACAATTAATATTTAGGATTGTATGAATCGCTGAGACACATAATAGCCTGATGCACACCATCGTTGATTTTGAGGTTGTGGCTTGTACACATACTCCTGACATATTTTGATCCTGTGGTGAGTTAGGTTTGCCTGTGCTATAGACCCACACTGTACACGTGAACACTCACTAAAATCTGTCTAACTGATTTCTCTGACATTCCCTTCCATATGGGCCCGACGATGGTGTGCTTTAGGCCCTTCTGCTTCTCAGTGCATATATTTATTATTAATGTTAATTCACAAAATTTCCATATATCTCCTAGTGACAATAGTGTCTTTTTTCAGTTGTAAGGTTTGTCATTAATGTGAAACTAGAATCAGAATATAAGGAACACATCCTAATTGCACCACGCATATAGTTGTGCCTTACTACGATGCTTCATGGTCCTCGTTACCATCATTTTCATTAAGCACGTTCTGTGGTCTGAGGATCAACTAAAACTACCGATATACCTCCGATTACGAAGTACTACTACTACTACTACTACTACTACTACTACTACTACCACTACATAAATGATGTAGACACTAAATTATGTTGGCAATCCCAGATAACTATTGGACACAACAGAGAAACAAAATTATGTATTGCGCTTTGGGACCATGTGAAAACCAGTACCAGAGAAATCTGTAAGACAGTTTGTCTTGATTGTTCATGTATACAATGTGGGCCTACAGCATAGATAAAGCTGTTTCACTATAAGGTCGACAGATGTCAGGAGCACGCATACATGCTAAAATATCAAAATCATGGACGACGGGCGTTACATCTTCACTGTGCTCAGCGTCTCGATTGATCGACGAGAGAAGGGACTAAAAAGATGTTCCTGTAAAGTTGGGAATACAACAGTGTAAGTTGCATGTTAATGAAATAAACAGGAAGTGCAGCAAAGCCAAGGCTAAATGACTACGAAAAAACGAGAAAAAATCGAAAAAGAAATGGTCATCGTAAGGACTTGATTGAATATACAGAAAACCCAAAACAACATTGGTGAAATTATAAGTAAAGGTGTGAACATCAGAATGCAAAAGTAAACCTACTGTTACACGGAATAGGAGAGAGTGCATACGTGGAAGGTGTGCAATGAAGGGCTCTGCAAGGGGAAATAACTGTCTGATGATGACGTGATAGAAGAAGAATTGGTAGTTAATATGGAAGACGAAGGGGATGAAATATTGGCGTGAGAGTTTAGCAGAGATATGGTATACTTGCAACCTAATATGGTGCAATGTTTAGATAACATTGCTACAGAAATTCTTAAATCAATGACGGATGGTGGCAACCATACGACTAATCAGTTTGGTTTGTAGAATCTGAGTCCAGACACGTACCGTCAGCCTATCGGAATAATATCATCCACACTTTCCCGAAGATGGCAGCGACAGTGAAGTGCGAGGACTAAAATCAGCGTAACAGTTCGTACATCGAAATTGTTAGCAAGAGTAGTGTACAGAAGAATAGAAAAGAAAACTGAAAATCTGTTAGATGACGGTTAGTTTGACCTTAGAAAAGCAAAGCCTCCAGAGAGGTGATTCTGACGTTGCACTTAATAGTGGAAGCAAGACTTTAGAAAAAATCAAGGGACATTCGGGGGATATGTCGTTTTGGGAAATGCATTCGAAAGTATAAAACGGTGCGAGATTGCCAGGAAAATAGGGAACGACAGACAATATACGATATGTACAAGAACCAAGAGGTAATAATAAGGGTGGAAGACGTAGAATGATGTGCTCGCATTAAAAAGGGTGTAAAAGGGTTTTTAATTTATTATTGTGACCATAACTTCCTTCATATTTTATTATTTCATAGAAGTGTCAGACAAATATTTCATCTCTAAAAGCAAATGAAGCTACGTAACTTGGTAAAAGTATTTACAGACTAGTGTTGGTGCCATTCTGCAATACGACGGATGCCCGTCGCCGACAGCGAGAAGCTACCGAATAGATCAGGTTGTGGCAAGTCTTGCACACTGCATGTACGTGTGTACGTTAAGCCAGAACACATGACAACACGGACATTATTGTCTCAGCAATGCTGTACCAATTCTTACGCTCTGTGTTTCTGGCTCGCTTCTGTCGGCGTTATTACCGAAATAGCACTGGTTACTGTTCTCATTTTCTATACTAACGCAATATTTCAAACCAATACAAATTTCACGAATAAAAATTACTCCCCTTTTAAGAAAGGTTTATTTAAAAATAAAAAATTTTAGCACTGCTGATATGGCTAATTGATATTTCGGATTTTTACTCGGCTATTAACAAAAAATAAAAGTAGTAGTAGTAGCAGTAGTTTTATTCATCCGTAGATCTCTTTTTACAAGGATATAGGACATGTCAAAGTATTTACAAGCTTAGATCAATTTACAATAAGCTAATTCGTATACACATATATTTACAGACTTCTAGTTAGAGACAATCATTAGATTTTACTCCTGGTATACAATAATTTATTTACATATAACTCATTAAATAATGTAATGCCACACTATTCACTCATATTTCACTATCAGTCACTGCACACACTATACACACATTGTTTCATAACACTTCACTCACTACATACACACACACACACACACACATACACACACACACACACACAGGTGATCCTTGGGCCATTTTCTGTACTGCAAGTTCCCATTTGCTATCCTGAAAAACTGAGTCAGCAACCCTTCATAATGAGTGAGATGTTGAGCTCAGAAAGAGGAAGAGGTGTTAGTATTGTGCTATGCATAGCTTGAGGGGAGAGTGTCACTAGAAAGGAAAAAAGAAGAAAAATATTAAAGTGAAGGTGTTATGTGGAATATTGGATGTTTTATAATCATCATCATTATTATTATTTGTTTGTATAACATTTTTTTATCAAACCCCTACTCTGCTTTATCTAAGTAATCCTTCAATGTAAAAAATGTATCGCATAACAGGTACTTTTTAGCTGCCTTCTTAAATAAGTGTATTTTTGAAATTTCTTTAATCTCTTTTGGTAATTTACTTTACAGTTTTATTCCTTGGTAGAAAATGCTGTTTTGAGTTTTATGTTTATTTTTTCTTGGTAAATGTAAGTTGAGTCTATCTCTTGTTCCATGGTCATGGACAGAGCTGTTTGTGCAGTAATTGCCAATGTTACTTTTGATGTGTACAACTGACTGGTAAATGTGTTCACATGGAGCAGTTAAAATTCCCAGTGTTTTGAACAGATCTTTACAATGAGCTCGACTACTATTTCTGGTTATTATTCTTATGGCTCTTTTCTGGAGTTTGAAAATTGTGTTCATATTTTGTGGATTTGTTCCCCAAAAAAGAATGCCATAGCTAAGAATTGAGTGTACATATGAATAATATGTAACTAAAAGACACTGCATGTTACACACAGATGATAGAATTCTAAGGGCATAACATGCTGATGACATTCTGTTTGCAAGTACCTTTGTGTGTTCGCACCACTTCAGCTGAGAGTCAATATTCATTCCTAGAAATTTTGCATTTGTTACACAGTCTATAGAGGTGCCATCTACATTTAGTTTAACATTGTCATTTTTCCTCTTCAAACTGAAGTTCATGGCATTAGTTTTCTTTATGTTTAATGTCAATTTGTTGCTTATTGACCAATCGTAAACTTCCTTGAGAGTTTCATTTGCTTTCTCGGTAAGGAGTTCTCATGTTCTCTCAGTGACTATAATATTGCTGTCATCAGCGAAGAGAATTTTCTCACCATGAGTAACACTACTGGGAAAGTCATTGATGTGTATCAGGAATAGTATTGGTCCTAATATGCTACCTTGTGGAACCCCTATATTAATATGTTTTTGTTCTGATAAGTATTTTACTAAATGTTTAGATCTATTTGAAGTATGTGTTATCTCTACTCTTTGTACCCTATCTGTTAGGTATGATCGAAACCAGTCAATAGCTACCCCTCTTATTCCTAATGCTTCTAATTTATTTAATAGAATCTTGTGGTCGACTGTATCAAAAGCCTTAGAAAGATCCAAAAATATGCCTGTGACACACTCATCTTTATCAAGAGCATTAAGTACAACTTTTGTGAATTCTACTATGGCTGACTCCGTATTTTTGCCACTTCGAAAACCAAACTGTGATTTGCTTAAAAGATTGTATTTATTCAGATAATTCATTAATCTGTCTTTCATAATTGCTTCTATTATTTTTGAGAATGCTGACAGCAGGGAAATGGGCCGGTAATTTTCTATGTCTTCTGCATTACCTTTCTTAAGCAAAGGTACAACTCTTGCCTGTTTTAGCTGCTCTGGAAATGTCCCTGATGTGAAGGATTCATTTATTATATTTGTTAATGGGCGTTGTATAATCCCTATGCTTTGTTTCAGTACACACATTGGTACATCATCTGACTTTTTATTTTTTAGCTTTTGAACAGTTTTATTGACTTCATTCTCTGTGGTTAGAAGTAACGTCATTGTATCTAGTGCAACAATTTTTGCAGGTGTTATATTTTTTTTGGGGAATTTTTGCTGTAACTTCTCTGCAATACTTGAAAAATGCTCGTTTACATAGTTTGCTAAGTGTTGTGGATCATTTATTACCTTATCCCCCTCCCTTAGCAGTATGTTATTCTGCGTTTGTTTGCCTCTCCCCGTTTCCTTTTTTATAACATCCCAGACTGCTTTGCTTTTATTCTCTGCATTATATATTATTTTGTCATTAAATGACTTTTTTGCAGCAATCAGCACCTTCCTATAAATCTTTTTGTATCTATGATAGAAATTTATGAATTCTGGATCATTGTGAATCTTTTTCATGGAACTGAGGTGTTTAAGTGTTTGGGAGGACTTCTTAATACCTGCTGTTATCCATCTGTTTTTGTGAGATGTTGATACAGTCACGCATACTTTTGGAAATGCTGTTTCAAAGTTCAATTTAAACAATGTGGAGAATTTGGAGAATTTCATATTCACATTGGTTTCCTTATACACTTCATCCCAGCTTTGTTTTTCTAGTTCTTTTGAAAAATCTTTTATTTTGATTTCTGATAGATGTCGTTTATAGGCTTGTAGTTTAGGGAATGATTCGATGCCTGATTTTACTGTTGTTATTTGACAGAGATGGTCTGATAGTCCAAGATCTTTTACAGCTACATCACATTTTTCCCTGTCTATATTTGTGGCCACATGGTCAATTACTGATGCAGTCATTGTAGTAACCCTTGTTGCACTATTGACCAATAGGGACATGCCAAAACTTTGAAGGATATTTATGAAGGTGCTGCTGGATTCATTTATGATATTAGTGTTGATGTTTATGTCCCCACACAGAATTATGTTGACCTTTGTACTTGAGACTTTATCTAGAACTTCTGTTAATTTATTGAAAAAAGTGTCCACACTACCACTGGGAGATCTACACACACACAAAATGATTAATTTCTTGGTGATATCGAGCCCTGATAATTCAATAGCTGATATTTCAATGTGTTTGTCTTCACTTACTGTACTGAGGTCATGTTTAGATTTGAACTGTTCCTTTTCTGATATAAATGCATGATCCTCCACCCCTAAATAAACATTATAGCCGAAACGAAACAAATACCGGTTATTCAGAACTAAACTACCGGTATGTGTTTTAACCGATCGGTTTCCCTCATGCCTGGCTCCCCATTAGATCTTCTCTGTCATATTAATGCTATATGGTAAGTGCCCCAGAATGATAATCGGTCTCAAATGTCTTTTCCAAGGCACTTCTTTTGTGGATGAATGACGTTTCCTTAACATTCTACCAATTAATCTCAGACTGGCATCCGCTTTTCGTACTGTTTGTTTTTATATGGTTATCCACTTTAGGTCGCTCCGAATGGTTACCCCTACGTATTTTACGGTAGATACTGTTTCCATACATTTGTCGCCAATATTGTAATTGTACAGTAGTGGATTTCTTTTATTATGTGCTCGCTGTGTCTTACATTTATCTACGTTCAGCCCCTGCCCACTTATCAATCCTCTGCAGCTCTTCTCTTATTGTTACCTTCTTACACACAACTACACTATCGAAAACAGTCCCAGGCAGATTCAGACGTTGTCGATTAGTTCATTAATGTAAATAAAGCGGCATGATACACTCCTTTCCAATACTCCAGAAATTACTTTCAGAATTCAAAATTTTTGGTAACATTTTTGGGAAACAGCGATCTTACGAGCAATATAAAATCAATGAAAAAATAGGCTGGATCGCGAAGTTATTTTATTAAAATGGCCGGCTTCGGCCTAGTCTTAGGTCATCTTCAGACAGCATCATCAGCAGCGTACAACACTCAGTTGTACTCAGTCGCTGAAATTGATGAGCAGCAATGGTTAAGTGCGCATTCTTTTTATTTGGCGAAGAGGTACGACACCAATCCGTGCTCGGTATTTTCAGTTTGGTGATAGTGCGCCCAGGTTTCACGTAACAATTCTGTCCACGAGCCCATTACTTTCGACCTGGAAACGACGCAAAAGTTCCTCACAGGTACCGATGCAACGATCTTTCAGTTCAACAGTCAACTGACGTGGCGCCACCGTTGCGCACGCTGTATTGTTTGCAGCACTTCGTAGACAAATGATGTGCTAACCAGCACTAATATCCAAAACAGCGACTAATTAGTTTAAATTAGTTTACAGTTTTCCTTCACAACAGCGGTAATGTATTCGTTCGTTACTGTGCTGTGTCCCTGAACTGGCCGTGGAACATTTTCCACAAAAATTTTTCCTCTTTTACACTTTCTACACCACTCGTACACTTGCTGCAGGGACAAACATGAATGACCGTACTGTACTTCCATCCTGCGATATATTTCCACGTGTTTAACAGCTTCACCACTTAACGAGGTATCTCACATTGCTGTTGCAAGCGGTGCAAGTCGATAAGGTGTTGGCCACCTTTATACTGAAACAGTTTTCTTTTCTATGATACAGAAACAGGCTACTAACTGCTCATCATTTGTCGAGATGCAAGGATAACTTCTGACAGCTTCCAAACCAATGATACAACGTTTAGAAATTTTATGGCTCTCTTAAGGATTTCATTTGGATCGCCCTCGCAAATTGGTTGTTTCTTCTGATCTCAGAGGTTAGCCTATGATGATTTGGTTGGCGTCGCCCTTAAGCCACACTCACAAGAAGCTATTTCTACCCACTGCAATCGATGATGATCCTATCTAAATTTTGCACGACGGAAACGAAAGCTAAACAGTATCACTAGAAAATTCCGTTATACCCTCTAGAATCGTACCGCGATCGTAACGGTATGATCGTGCATATTTACAGATTGTGTCGTCCCTCATGTTGGTAAGAAGTACGCAAGTTTTTGTTCCATTCTGCACAAATTTGCAGCAGCAGATGGTGGTGTAGCTCTGCATGCGGATCAGCCGTATTTCTTTGTACTTCGCATTGGTATCGACAACTTAATTTCCCATTTCCTCCGATAACATAATAGTGTTTATGCGACGTTGCGATTGCACGAGGTACTCCTAGTCTGCAGGCCACGTAATTTTATCACAAGGTTGTGGCTGTGACTTCCTTGATGTTGTCTGGACAGTTAAGCACGGCAGCCGGACATAATCTACGTAGAACGCAACGGAACTGTAAGATGTGTCGTGGTAGTCAAATGTCCCCTATTCAGTCCCACGTTTATCATAAGATATTTTTCTGCGAGTTTAGTTGGCCCTCACCTCTTGAGATGCTGTATATATTTACGGGGCATGACAGGCTTACGTTATTGTATTCCAACACCCCCGTAAGCAGATTCCCTGAGATAAATAAATGATTAAACGTATATACAAATCTGGGTCAGGATTAGAATTACAAGACGCTCTGATGCATCTTTAGCATGATGCAGCAGCCCCCTCCCCCCCGTCCTTTCCGCCCTCTCCCGCCTCCCAAAATCTCAACTGGATGCATTCGCCACCGTTCAGCAACGGTGGATTCTTCTGAAGAGAATAGCCTGTTTCATAAACGTCAAAAATTAGTTGTACTGACATTTGAGAAACGACAACTGGTAAAATGCCTAGGACATTCCTTAACGTGTAGCTAAAAAGTCTATGATCGCGCCTTGCTAGACACAGTGAACCGATGGGAAAAACACAATAAATAACGTCATGTTGGTTGTAAGCTTAACGTAGTACTTGTGTGGTTGTTTAACGAAAGAAATGATTAAGTACAAGATATACAGTGATTTTTGCCCTGAAACCGCGCTGACCTGAAGTTTGTTACTCAATGATACATTCGAAACCTCTTGCGATAAAACGCGATAATTTTCATACAGGTAAAAGTCACTATACACCGTGCCACACAATATGGCACTAAGGAGACTGGAACAGGGGTGAATATCCAGAAATTGGTTAGAACTTAGAACCGTGGACGAAGCAATTTTACCACGACATGTTAGGAAGCAACATGCCTTCTTCGTGGTAAGCACTAACACTCAGCGTCACCGCTCGAATCAATGATAAGAGTAAGGCCTCAGACAAAGCCAGCCGTTTCGGCACTTGTTTAGTAGGTCATTTGTGTAAATTTGGGGTAAGTTCCTATGGGACCAGACTGCTGAAGTTACCGGTCCCTAGCCTTACACACTATTTAATGTAACTTCAAGGACAACACACACACCCATGCCCGAGGGAGGATTCGAACCTCCGACGGGAGGAGCGACGCGAACCGTGGCAAGGCGCCTGGGACCACACGGCTACCAACTAAAACGAAGGACTCTACGATCTACTGGCCAAAAAAGAAAAGAAAAAATCACAGTACCGAAAAATAATTAATGTAGAGTAATGAAATAAGGGAACACATTTCGCTAGATAACATATTTAAGTGATTACCATTGCAAGATCACAGTACAATGTAAATGCGAGATAAGGCATTGCAAATATGAAATTCTGGAACAGTAATAACAGGCTTAACCGCCACAATGTTGAAAGCAAGAATGCAAACTTGCAGTCATTGTGTAGTAAGGGTGCCAGATGTCAGTTTGTGCGATGGAATTCCACGCCTGTTGCACTTGGTCAGTCAATACCCGAGCGGTGGACACTGGTTGTGGATGATGCTCGAGTTGTCGTCCGATAATGTCCCATATGTTATTGATTGGAGACAGATCTGGTAATCGAGGAGGTCGAGACAACATATCGATACTCCTTAGAGCATGTTGGATTACAACAGCGGTATGTGGGCGTGCGTTATCCTGCTGGAAAACACCCCTTGGAATGCTGTTCGTCAGTGGCAGCACGACAGGTCGAAACACCATCATTGGCACTGAGGCTGAAACAACTTTCAGCAGAAAACACAACAGACCTCCACCCTGCCTTCCAATGGGCTCTCGCTTGACACAACTGACATCGCAAATGGCTGTGGTTTAGGGTCGGTGGAATGCACGCTACAGGACGTCTAGCTTTGAGCTGTTCTTGAGGTAACCAATTTGTAACAATTCGTTGTGTCATTGCGGTGAGAACCGCTGCTCTAATTGCTGCTGCAGATGGAGTGCGACGCGCCAGAGCCAAACGCCGAACACGACGGTCTTCCCGCTCGGTAGCGGTACGTTGCCGTCTGGAGCCCAGTCTTCTTGCGACCGTACTTTATCGTGACCACCGTTGTCAGCAGTCATGTACAATGGGTACAATCCTCCCAAGTCTTTCTGCAATATCATCAAAGGAACATCCTGATTCTTGTAGCCCTGTTACACGACCTCGTTCAAAGTCAGTGAGGTGTTCATAATGACGTCTTTGGCACCTTAAAGGCGTTCTCGGCTAACATCAACTCACTACGTCCAATCTCAAATCTAAACATCCCGTCATTTGCCTGAAGCGATTTAGAGAAATCACGGAAAACGTAAATCAAAATAGTCGGACGCTGGTTTGAACCGTCGTCGTCCGGAAAGCGGGTCCACTGAGCCACCTCTCTCGGTCGTGAAATTTGAATAGACATAATCTGTCAAACGTTTGTTTATGTCGCACAACTTCATCTACATCTACATCTACATATATACTTCGCAATCCACGATACGGTGCGTGGCGGAGGGTACTTCGTACCACAACTAGTATCTTCTTTCCCTGTTCCACTCCCAAACAGAACGAGGGAAAAATGACTGCCTATATGCCTCTGTACGAACCCTAATCTCTCTTATCTTATATTTGTGGTCTTTCCGCAAAATGTTAGTTGGCGGCAGTAAAATTGTACTGCAGTCAGCCTCAAATGCTCGTTCTCTAAATTTCCTCAGTAGCGATTCACGAAAAGAATGCTTCCTTTCCTCTAGAGACTCCCACCCGAAATCCTGAAGCATTTCCGTAACACTCGCGTGATGATCAAACCTACCAGTAACAAATCTACCCGCACGCCTCTGAATTGCTTATATGTCGTCCCTGATAGGGATCCCAAACGCTCAAACAGTACTCAAGAAATAGGTCGTATTCGTGTTTTATAAGCGGTCTCCTTTACAGATAAACCACATCTTCCAAAAATTCTACTAATGGACTGAAGACGACTATCCGCCTTCTCCACAACTGCCATTACATGCTTGTCCCGCTTCATATCGCTCTGCAGTGTTACGCTCAAATATTTAATCGACGTGACTGTGTCAAGCGCTACACTACTAATGGAGTATTCAACCATTACGGGATTCTCTTTCCTATTCATTTAAATTATTTTACATTTATCTATATTTAGGGTTAGCTACCATTCTTTACATCAATGACAAATCTTGTCCAAGCCATCTTCTATCCTCCTACAGTGACTCAATGACGATACCTTCCCGTACACCACAGCATCATCAGAAAACATCCGCACGTTGCTATCCACCCTATCCAAAAAATCATTTATGTGGATAGAAATCAACAGCGGACCTACAACAGTTCCCTGGGGAAGTGTTTTTGGTGTTGCGATTTTTTTCGGTCACTTCATGTTTCCCTACCAATCCCTAACCCAGTTTCTTGGAGTACCGCCCTCAAGTTCATAAGTGCAATCGATTCATAATTGGCAGCAACAATGGCTAATTGAAGTCTAAGCAGTTTTCAATATCATCGTATACAGGACCTGCAACGTCCGAGAAATAGAGAAAAGAAACTTTCATGATTGCAGCCAATGTAAGGAATGGTATCATAAAAGTGATATTCAAAACTTGCCAAAAAGATGATACCCCCAGTCTGTCCATAAGAAAACCACACCTATCACAAATGATTCTGCCGTTAGTTATACTGCCATTGTTTAGAAATAGTTAGTCATCATTTCTTTTTCCATTAGAAACTTCATTTTCCAGACTGAAACACATTTGTCTCATTTACGCAAGTATTGACTATATGCCAGTCAAATTTGTGTAAGATACATAGAAAATTGTGCTCTGTTTGCTAAGTTATTCATTATTGACACATTTGTTATCTGGGTATAATTATTAATCAGTCATTATTCCTTAAGTACGAAACGCTCCATTCCAAAATACTGTGTTATACAGATTCCTTAAAGTGATGCACTGTCGCCTACGACCAGACCAACAGGCACACAGCGGTGTAGCGCGGGATGCCGCACCTAACACACGCCAGGAAAACAATCTCGGGAGACCACAATCCAGCACTAAACTCACTGCTGAAAAGAAAAGGTGCCAAAAACATACATGTGAAAATAAGTTCTGAAAAGAAAAGGTGCCAAAAACATACATGTGAAAATAAGTTGTGCACCATCTTGAAGCTAGTTTAGTAAACAGTAGTATTGTTGTTGTTGTGGTCTCCAGTCCTGAGACTGGTTTGATGCGGCTCTCCATGCTACTACATCCTGTGCAAGTTTCTTCATCTCCCAGTACCTACTGCAGCATACAAACTTCTGAATCTGTTTAATGTATTCATCTCTTGATGTCCCTCTACGATTTTTATCCTCACGCTGCCCTCAAATAATAAATTTGTGATCCCTTCATGCCTCAGAACATGACCTACCAACCGATCCCTTCTTCTAGTCAAGTTATGCCACAAACTTCTTCTCATCTCCCTAATCCTATTCAACACCTCCTCATTAGTTATGTGATCTACCCATCTAATCTCCAGCATTCTTCTGTAGCACCACATTTCGAAAGCTTCTATTCTCTTCTTGTCCAAACTATTTATCGTCCATGTTTCACTTCCATACATGGCTACACTCCATACAAATACTTTCAGAAACGACTTCCCGAAAAATCTATACTCGATGTTAGCAAATTTCTTTTCGTCAGAAACGCTTTCCTTGCCATTCCAGTCTAGATTTTATATCCTCTCTACTTCGACCATCATCAGTTATTTTGCTCCCCAAATAGCAAAACTCCTTTACTACTTTAAGTGTCTCATTTCCTAATCTAATTCCCTCAGCGTCACCCGACTTAATTCGTCTACATTCCATTATCCTCGTTTTGCTTTTGTTGATGTTCATCTTATACCCACCTTTCAAGACACTGTCCATTCCGTTCAACAGCTCTTCCAAGTCCTTTGCTGTCTCTGACAGAATTACAATATCATCGGCAAACCTCAAAGTTTTTATTTCTTCTCCATGGATTTTAATACCTACTTCGAACTTTTCTTTTGTTTCCTTTACTGCTTGCTCAATATACAAATTTAATAGCACCGTGGAGAGGCTACAACCCTGCCTCACTCCCTTCCCAACCACTGCTTCCCTTTCATGTCCCTCGACTCTTATAACTGCCATCTGGTTTCTGTACAAATTGTAAATAGCCTTTCGCTCCCTGTACTTGACCCCTGCCACCTTCAGAATTTGAAAGAGAATATTCCAGTCAACATTGTCAAAAGCTTTCTCTAAGTCTACAAATGCTACAAACTTAGATTTGCCTTTCCTTAATCTAGCTTCGAAGATAAGTCGTAGGGTCAGTATTGCCTCACGTGTTAAAACATTTGTACGGAATCCAAACTGATCTTCCCCGAGGTCGGCTTCTACCAGTTTTTCCATTCGTCTGTAAGGAATTCGCATTAGTATTTTAAAGCTGTGACTTATTAAACTGATAGTTCGGTAATTTTCACATCTGTCAACAGCTGCTTTGTTTGGGATTGGAATTATTATATTCTTCTTGAAGTCTGAGGGAATTTCGCCTGTCTCATACATCTTGCTCACCAGATGGTAGAGTTTTGTTAGGCCTGGTTCTCCCAAGGCTGTCAGTAGTTCTAATGGAATGTTGTCAACTCCCGGGGCCTTGTTTCGACTCATGTCTTTCAGTGCTCTATCAAACTCTTCACGCAGTATCATATCTCCCTTTTCATCTTCATCTACATCCTCTTCCATTTACATAATATTGCCCTCAAGTACATCGCCCTTGTGTAGACCCTCTATATACTCCTTCCAAATTTCTGCTTTCCCTTCTTTGCTTAGAACTGGGTTTCCATCTGAGCTCTTGATATTCGTGCAAGTGGTTCTCTTTTCTCCAAAGGTGTCTCTAATTTTCCTGTAAGCAGTATCTATCTTACCCCTCGTGAGATAAGCCTCTACATCCTTGCATTTGTCCTCTAGCCATCCCTGCTTAGCAATTTTGAACTTCCTGTCGATCTCATTTTTGAGACGTTTGTATTCCTTTTTGCCTGCTTCACTTACTGCATTTTTGTAATTTCTCCTTTCATCAATTAAATTCATTATCTCTTCTGTTACCCAATGATCTCTACTAGCCCTAGTCTTTTTACCTAATTGATCCTCAGCTATTTTCACTATTTCATTCCTCAAAGTTACCCATTCTTCTTCTACTGTATTTCTTTCCCCCACTCCTGTCAATTCTTCCCTTATGCTCTCCCTGAAACTCTGAACAACCTCTGGTTCTTTCTTTTTATTCAGGTCCCATCACCTTAAATTCACACCTTTTTCCAGTTTCTTCAGTTATAATCTACCGTTCATTACCAGTAGATTGTGGTCAGAGTCCACATTTGCCCCTGGAAATGTCTTTCAATTTAAAATCTGGTTCCTAAATCTCTGTCTTACTATTATATAATCTATCTGATACCTTTTAGTATCTCCGGGGTTCTTCCATGTATACAACCTTCTTTCATGATTCTTGAACCAAGCTATGATTAAGTTATGCTCTGTGCAAAGTTCTACCAAGCGGCTTCCTCTTTCATTTCTTAGCCCCTATCCATATTCATGTACTATGTTTCCTTCTCTTCCTTTTCCTACTGTCGAATTCCAGTCACCCATGACTATTAAATTTTGGACTCCCTTCACTACCTGAATAATTTCTTTTATCTCATCACACATGTCATCAATTTCTTCCTCATCTGCAGAGGTAGTTGGCTTATAAACTTGTACTACTGTAGTAGGCGTGGGCTTCGTGTCTATCTTGGGCACAATAATGTGTTCACTATGCTATTTTTCACAGCTTACACGCACTCCTATTTTTTATTCATTATTAAACCTACTCCTGCATTACCCCTATTTGATTTTGTATTTATAACCCTGTATTCACCTGACCGAAAGTCTTGTTCCTCCTGCCACCGAACTTCACTAATTCCCACTATGTCTAACTTTAACCTATCCATTTCCCTTTTTAAATTTTCTAACCTACCTGCCTGATAAAGGGATCTGACATTCCACGCTCCGATCCATAGAACGCCAGTTTTCTTCTCTTGATAACAACGTCCTCTTGAGTAGTCCCCGCCCGGAGATCCGAATGGGGGACTATTTTACCTCCGGAATATTTTACCCAAGAGGACGCCATCATCATTTAATCATACAGTAAAGCTGCATGCCCTAGGGAAAAATTACGGCTGTAGTTTTCCCTTGCTTTCAGCCTTTCGCAGTACCACAACAGCAAGACCGTTTTGGTTAGTGTTACAGGGCCAGATCAGGCAATCATCCAGAGTTTTGCCCCTGTAACTACTGAAAAGGCTGCTGCCCGTCTCCAGGAACCACACGTTTGTCTGGCCTCTCAACAGATACCCCTCTGTAGTGGTTGCACCTACGGTACGGCTATCTGTATTGTTGAGACATGCAAGCCTCCCCACCAACGGCTAGGTCCATAGTTCATTGGGGGGTTTGGGGGGGGGGGGGGGGGTCAACCTCCTCTGCCGGAAAAGTCACGGTGGCAATCTCCTAGGATTGTGATGGTGTCATTCTCGTAGATGTGATGCCAAGAGTGTCAATCATCATATCAGAAGCATACGTGAAGGCTCTCAATAAACTCAAGAACTGTTTCCATCATTTTCGATCGGACAAGAATCCAGCAGAAATTACTGTCCATTTTCTAGTTATCAACAAAAATTTTTGGACACTACGAATTTTGCTAGGCCATTTAAGGTACAAAATGGATTTTGCAGCAGTATTTGCCTGTTTATGATAACCTTGTATTCATAGATGTTAAGTGTTACATATTATGTATTGGGTGTTCCATAAAGAATGCAATATTTAATTTAATAATAAAATACTTACTTTATTTGAAAACCACTAGTATTATTATGTCAATGATCAATACGGAACACAAAGACTGAGATTAAACATGAAACAGGCAAATGTGTTCCACCACGCTTCGTCTGCAGACTTCCACAAAATTCTCGACTATACGAGAGCAAAGTTTCGCTTAAATTTTTACCAATGGCGCCTTGGGTTGAGGGATGGTTCGTGGGTTGATCATATAAACACGAGATTTGACATGGTGTCAAATTCGGTGGTCAGTTCTGATCGCCATTGCGAGAGATGAGACGAGCAGGGAATCTTATTCTCAGCTACCTTGATGTTCAACGGTAGTGTGGCGTGCTTTCCCTCTCCTGGTGGAACTACATGCGTTCGATATTCAATTCTTGCAACTGTGGTCATAAAAACTGTGTTATCATATGGTGTTAACGATCAAAAGCCACAACTGGAGGCAGATTGTAATACCCAATACACACTGTATGTCATTTTCGTTGCATTATGACGAGCGGTTTCCAATGTATCAATAAATAATATGAAGTCAGCACTTTTTATGGCAACTAACACACCTAGAAATCATTTGAGACCAGTAAGTGTGCAAAGTTTCCCAATTTCATTTGTTCCCGGATATCCGCTCATTGCAGGGTTGCACCCTTACGTATTATAGAAATGTATGTACGTATATATGTTCTACATCTCCTCCTAAATCACTAGAGCGAATTCAACCAAACTTGGTACACGTATCTCTTACTGTCAGTCAACGATCTCTGTGGGGTTAAGAACGATCTGCCGACTATAGTTCCGTAGATATGACATCATAAACAATGAGATGCGTGAAAAACTGCAGCATCATCGGTAAAGTTTTAATATACGAGGGTCGGTCAAAAAGTAATGCCTCCCATTTTTTTTCTACTTAAAAAAATTAAGTTAAGTGAAAAATTTGAATTTGGCGCCATTCCTCAAACCTTCTTCTGCAATCCACTGCAGTAGTAACTTTCTGTGTCAACAGGTGGCAGCACAGCAGAAGTTTGTAAGATGGTCGACATCGATGTTCGTTTGAGACAGCGTTGTGTGATTGAATTCTTGAATGCAGAAGGTGAAACGCCCATACGCATTAATGAAAGACTGAAGAAGGTGTATGGTGTTGTGACAGTGGATGTCAACACTGTTAGACGATGGGTTCGTCGTTGTAAGGAAGCTGAAGGGCAAACACCGTTGACTGACGAAAAGCGGAGCGGCAGGCCGGTGAGTGCAGTGACTCCACACAACATTCAGCAAGTTGATGACATCATTCGTGGTGACCGTCGGGTGACTGCAGATGAAGTGTGTCGCATTATTTCTCTTAGTAAAGGCAGTGTGATCACGATTATTAAACAATTGGGGTACTCAAAAGTTTGTGCACGGTGGGTTCCAAGAATGTTAACCGATCAGAATAAAGAGGCAAGGAAAACAATAGCCTCCCAACACTTGCAGCGCTTCCGTTTGGAGGGAGATGAGTTTCTGAAAAAAATTGTGACCGGGGACGAAACATGGGTGCATTTTTTTGAACCCGAATCAAAGAGGCAGTCAATGGAGTGGCGTCACACAAGCTCGCCAAGGAAGAAAAAATTCAAAACAGTGCGATCGGCAGGGAAAGTTATAGCAACAGTTTTCTGGGATACAGAGGGTGTGATTCTGGTTGATTTTTTGGAGCAGGGATGCACAATAAATTCTGTTCAATACGTCACAACCCTCAAAAAACTTAAAGCACGTCTTCAGCGAGTTCGCCCAACAAAATCAATGGCAGATGTTCTTCTTTTGCATGACAGTGCAAGACCACACACCAGTCGTCACACCTCTGACGAGATTGACAAAATTGGATGGGAAGTTTTGCCTCATCCCCCATACAGCCCTGACCTGGCACCATCAGACTTCCATCTGTTCGGGCCACTAAAAGAAGCTCATCGTGGGATTCATTTTGAAGATGAGGAGGCCGTCAAAACATCCGTGCGTCAATGGCTTAGGAAGCAGAGCTGTGATTTTTACCGTGCTGGGATACATGCCCTTGTTCAAAGATGGACCAAAACTGTAGAGATGGGCGGAGATTACATTGAAAAATGACAAAATGATCCTCAATGTTGTGGTTTTCAACCTATGTAATTGCATTTAAATTTCCTGACAATTAAACGTAGAAAAAAAAATAGGAGGCATTACTTTTTCACTGACCCTCGTATCTATTCTTTACTACGAAGACATTCCCAGAGTCGAATCAACTTACGAAAATCCCTGACACCTGGCTGCATTTTTGACAGATTTCAGGTGTGAAGCACAAACAGCTTCAGGCGAAAACAAGTCACAGAGATGGAAAGCAACTTCGCCCTGTGGGCGGAAACTGTCTAATTTGGATACTGTGCTTATGCATATGTACGTTATGTATATTTCCTTCTACGAAATGAAATTTTTTGATATTACACTAAAAATACAGTTCATTTTTTGTTTTCTTTGGTAATAGATAATTGGAAATTGAATACCCTGGCAATGCCTCTTTTTCATGTACTGTAACAATAGAACCCCATATATAATCATCCTCTTGGTTCAGATGGCACATCAAACTTTGTGTCCCCGTATAAGTGGCTGGACGTATTGGTTTTCAGGTCAGAGAAAGAGAGAACCATTTCCACCATGATCACGCCATTAAAACAACGATTATTAAAAAATTACTATTATATGGATTACCGTATTAAACATAATTTGTGACAGGATTGAGGATTTCTTGGTGGGGAGGACGTAGCTTGTTATGTGATTTCTGGTTTTCTCGGCGTAATTTGTTAAAGGTGTGGTTCTGGATACACAGCCGAGTTGTTGTTTCCATTTTACGCACAATATTTCGACGACCTAACTAGTCATCATCTTCAGGTGTCGCGAATTTTCTTTTATGTGCACTCGCTGGCTACACTCCAGCCACTCTGGTGGGAGTCCAACCAGTAAATGCAGATAAGAGCAAAACTCACAGAAGATGAAAATAAGTACTGGGCTGGTCGCCGAAATAATGTGCATAAAATAGAAAAAACTCTTATGTGTACCTGCAAGACACCATGTTATCTTGAATGGACAGTCATCGACGGAAGTGAAAGTAACTTCAGACGTTCCCCAGAGGTGTGTGCGAGCAGCCTTGTTGGTCAAAGTGATTACAATTTTGACAACTTGTTTTAAATCTTCATATACGTAAAAGCGTTAGTTTTGGAAACATTCGACTCCAACAAACAACTACGTGTAACAATTAGTAGGAATGTAAAATGGAGTTATCAAATAGGTTCGGTCGTGGGTAAGGTAGGTGGCAGACTGGTGCATTGGCGGAATATTAGGGAAATGCGGTCAGTATACAATGGATATATGATTTTCTTAATTTCAGAAGGTGAAGTTTGTGCTATATTCATATGACTGAATTTTGTGAAAGTTGTTTTTTCAACATACTGCTGTGATTTTTCTCTTGTACTCTTTGTCCCTATACTTTCTGCTATATTTAAGAAATGATTATTAAATATATTTGGTACCTGTGACTCATCATTTATAGCCTTTCATTCAGCTAAATAGTGATGTTATCCTGTTCTATTGCTGGTTGCCCTGTTTCTCATTTCGCTATATTCTATATAGCCTTGCATCTGTTGGAATCATAGATTTCTGACATTTTACAAATGTTCCTTGATTTTTAATAACTTTCCTTAGTAATTTTGAGACGTTTTTGTAGTGTGCAGCTACTACAGGATCTCTTCTTCTTTTCACCAATAGATATACTTCTGTTTTCCTTTCACAAGATACTTTTCTCCCTCTAGTGATCCATGGCATTGTAAATGAGTGTTTAGTGTCCTATCTGATTAGCTTATGCAGAAAGCTATTTTCAAATAATAATATGAATTTATCATGGATTAGATCAAATTTTATGTTGAAATTCGGTTAATTATAAATTTTATTCCAGGTTATCTCTTTAAACTATGGTTGAAAATATGTGTCCTGGAGTAATTAATTGTTCTGATTTCCACTGAAGAGTATCTATACTGTAAGGCATTGTGAGGAAGATGAATCACATAATCATTATTAATAAATAATCCAGATAAGTCAGTGAATGGCAATATTATGGAGGAGGTACAAAAATAATATATGTCTTTCATCATTCCAATGCCAGAAGTGAAGTTTCCATGGAGATTCAAGGTTTGATATGAGAGATGAGAAACATAGTGCATGGGAATATATACATTTTTATAGGGGTTTTCACTCTAGGTTCAGAGTCAATGCTCTCATCTTATTTTTGTGATGAGTCATAAAATAAATTAAAGTTAATTTATAAACGTATGTAATAAGTTTCAAAATGTTGCCAAGGTTGCCCAGGTGAAGGACACAAGTCCACTCTTCAGATTATGAGAGTATGTATTCCAAGATTAACCAACAAGTATATTACCTCTTTTTATGCACACGTCACATAGAGAGATAGTTGGTTGTACACAGATAGTTATTATTCTTATACACCATATACAAATTAAATAGGTAGGAGAGGAGGGTTATGTACCTCTGCTACACACTTACAGTTTGTTCACTACGTTCTGACTGACATTTTAGGAAGGTGTGGGGAGGGGAGGAAGCGAGCTCCACCTACTGGAGCCCAACACATTGGCAGCTTCAAGGACAGTGGTAGTGCAGGAGGAACAAGTTGCACTTTCATGACAAAGTTCTGGCACTTCACATGTGTTTACTGGGTTGGCACAGTACAGCCAGGTAATCACTTCATAATGGCTACAGCACACATAGGTACTGTATTTTAGATCACTGGTGCTGGCAGCAGCCAGGCACAAAACGTTCATGGCCTCTAGTCTGCTGCCTTATACTGTCCTAAGTCAATCAGTTACTATGAAGGACATTGTGAGACAACTATACTGCAGCTTGTGGGGACAGATGTATATGTAGACACATAGGTACACATATGGACTGATTACCACTTTTCGTGATTTGCACTTCCTTTAACTCCCATCTGATAAGTAATGATTGATACCTATTTTAGTATAAATTATCAAAATTGAGCAAAGAATCCTTATTATGCACTGATAATGTTAGCATCCTTCTCACAATGTTTCCCAGCCCGTTTGGTTAAGATTGCCTAAGAGTTATTCTATGGATGGTATACACTGCTCCTCCCACATTCTGTATATCTCTGAAGGTAAGTGTGTAAAACTTGATTGTTCTGCTATTAACCAATCAATTGTGACCACCAAGCGCAATGAAACAACACTGAGCTTTGGAGGACAAATGTAAAAGTATCCTCTTTCTAATCATCTCAGTTTTAACTACTGCTAATCTCCCTAGTAAAATATTTTTGAGTTGAACTCAAAACTAATGTTGTGAACTTTGTGCCATGAGTAATTTGTGTAAATAATATGATTTATATAATCCCATAAATGTTGAGTGCTGTTAGTTTCACAAGTGTCAATGCATTTAGGTTATTCATTTCCTAACTGTTTGTTTAAGTCACATGTATTTTACAGGAGTTAAACTGGAGGGAAAAGAATCCAGAGGACACTATTTCCACTTCATCAGGGGAAGGTATGTGATAAGTATCATACTCCTCCTTTTAGATCAACAAACTGAACAGTTAAGTTCAAATCTTTCAACATTTTGTGTCTGAAGCAGTTGCCAAATGTCTCCCTAAGAACTTAATGTAAATTTAGATATATGCTATTTGTGATAGTTAAACTGTCTTTCACTAAGTATAGTTAACACTTGTATCTGTTCCAAAAACTACATTTTTGTTCCTTTGTTTCCTTTTTGAGTTTCTTTCTTATCTTGAAAAAAAACTGTGATGACTCTGTGTGCAGCTGTAGTGATGATTTTTTATGGGTGTTATTTGCCAGTATTTGATCTTGCAAACTTCTATTGTAGTACCCAAAATGAGGTAAACAGTGCTGTACTATTAAATACACTACCCAATTCAGTATAGCGGTATATGATACGTGGCCTAAAATGACATACACTTCATGGTACATGTACAGTGAAGACAGTTTTCTCTGATCTGTGTGCTCTGCAGGATCCCATGGCATGGGCAATGTTACGGCCAGAGCAGGTTGGAAAAGGGTAGTGTCCACTCTGTCTGCTTGCCAGAAGGGTCTAGTCTGAGATGTGGAGCAGGCTCTGCTGGCAGTGACTGAGCACATTGGGTGCACTCGGCTGCAAAACATTTTTCATGTCAGCATGACTGATGTCTGCTGCCTGGATTCACAGGCCATCCTTAGTTCCTATAGGCAGCAGGCTGATTGGGTGAAGACAGAGGGTCATGCTCACAGAGTGAAAACACAGCTAACATTATGCAGCATCACTCCCACAAATGACCATGGTCTTCTGATTTGGAGGTAATAGGGTGGCTTAAAACAGAGGCTCAGACAATTCATTGATCATTGTGGATGTGGATTACTTGACCTCTGCAATTGGGTTGAGCAATGTATAGCCCCCTAGGTCAAGTGTGTGCACTACAAGCAGGAAGCAGCTACTAGGGCAGCAGAGTATGTGCAGCAGGCACATGTGGATATCTTAGGATAGAAAAATCCCTCTACACACCTGATAAGACATATGCTGAGTGCACACAGAATAGCATTCAACATAGAAGATTGGAGAAACAAAATTTTAATAATGTATTACCCAATTGCAAGAGCATATATGGAAAGGTACCAGAACTAGTCTAATTTATAAATAATAAAAAATACCCACATAATATTAGGGATAAATAGCTGGCTGAAACTGCATGTCAACAGCAATGAAATCTAGACTCCAAGTGGAATGTATATCATAAAAATTATAGACTCCCTGACTCAGCAGCAATGGTGGAACACCTGAGGGAAAACTTGGAAAAATTTCATGTAATTTTCCTGATCATGTGGAGATTTTAACTTACCGGGGAGACTCAGTGATTAGGATTGGTAGTAGTGACAGAGAATTACTTGAAATTTCTCTAAGTACCTTACCCAAAAATTATAATGAACAGTTAATTGGAGAACCAACTCACAAAGATAAAATCTTATACCTGCTGGACACAAAAATACATCAACTTTTTGAATCAACACAGAACAGGGAATCAGTGATCATAAGTCCATTACAGTTTCACTGAATATGGCTGTAAATAGTAATACAAAGAAAGGCAGGAAGATCTTTCTGTTTAACAAGGGTGACAATAGACAAATTACCGATTGCCTGACAGGCAAACACAAAAATTTCATTTCCAGCACTGATAGTGTTCTGCATCAGTGGACAGATTTGAAGAGCATCATACAACATGCTTTAGACATATATGTGCTGAGTAAAATTGTGAGGGCCAGAAAAGACTGACCATGCTTGGTCAACCATGTTAGTAACCATAATGGCATTGAAACAGGAGATGCCACAGAAAAGGCTGAAATACTAAAAGTCTTTCTACAAAACTACTTCACAGAGGAAGATCACAAGGTAGTTCCTCCTTTAAATTATTCCGTAGATGGCAAATAACAGTTATCATAACAAGTGACCAAGGAATAGAAAATCACTTGAAATCCCTTAAAGGAGGAAAGGCCACTGGACCTGGTTGAATACCAGATCATTTCTACACTCCTAGCAAAAGTGAACCATAGGTCTCGAGAGGTGTGAAGCATTGCTAATGATTGGAAAAAAGCTCAAGTCATTTCAATTTTCAAGAAGGGTCGTTAAGCAGTTGCATGAATTTATAGGCCTATATCTTTGACATTGATCTATTGTAGAACTTTGGAGCATGTTTTATGCTCATATATTATCACATTTCTATAGATCAAACATCTCCCCTGTAGACATCGACATTGGTTCCAAAAACAACAATCCTATGAAAGCCAGGTAGATTCTGTGTTGCTTGATATCTACATCTACATGATTACTCTGAAATACACATTTAAGTGCTTGGCAGAGGGTTCAACGAATCACAATAATACTATCTCCCTACCATTCCACCCCCGAACAGCGAGCGGCAAAACCGAACACCTAAACCTTTCTGTTCAAGCTCTGATTTCTCTTATTTTAGTTTGATGATCACTCCTACCTATGTAGGTTGTGCTCAACAAAATATTTTCGCACTCGGAAGAGGAAATTGGTGACTGAAAGTTCGTAAACAGATCTCGCAGCGACGAAAAACGTCTTTGCTTTAATGACTTCCATCCCAAATCGTGTATCATATCTGCCACACTCTCTCCCCTATTACGTGATAATACAAAACGAGCTGCCCTTTGTTGCACCCTTTCGATGTCCTCCGTCAATCCCATCTGGTAAGGATCCCGCACCGCGCACCAATATTCTAACACAGGACGAACGAGTGTAGTGTAAGATGTCTCTTTAGTGGACTTGTTGCATCTTCTAAGTGTCCTGCCAATGAAACGCAACCTTTGGCTCGCCTTCCCCACAATATTATCTATGTGGTCTTTCCAACTGAAGTTGCTCGTAATTTTAACACCCAGGTACTTAGTTGAATTGACAGCCTTGAGAATTGTACTATTTATCCAGTAATCGAATTCCAAAGGATTTGTTTTGGAACTCATGTGGATCACCTCACACCTTTCGTTATTTAGCGCCAACTGCCACCTGCCACACCATGCAGCAATCTTTTCGAAATCTCTTTGTAACTGATACTGGTTTTCCGATGACCTTACTAGACGGTAAATTACAGCATCATCTGCGAACAACCTAAGAGAACTGCTCAGATTATCACCCAGGTCATTTATATAGATCAGGAACAGCAGAGGTCCCAGGACGCTTCCCTGGAGAGCACCTGATATCACTTCAGTTTTACTCGATGATTTGCCGTCTATTACTACGAACTGTGACCTTCCTGACAGGAAATCATGAATCCAGTCGCACAACTGAGACGATACTCCATGCGCCCGCAGCTTGATTGGAGGTCGCTTGTGAGGAACGGTGTCAAAACTTTCTGGAAATCAAAAACTACGGAATCAACTTGAGATCCCCTGTCGATAGCGGCCATTACTTCGTGCGAATAAAGAGCTAGCTGCGTTGCACAATAACGATGTTTTCTGAAACCATGCTGATTACGTATCAATAAATCGTTCCCATCGGGGTGATTCAAAATGTTTGAATACAGTACGTGCTCCAAAACCCTACAGCAAACTGACGTCAATGATATAGGTTTGTAGTTCGATGGGTTACTCCTACTAACCTTCTTAAGCACTGGTGCGACCTGGGCAATTTTCCAATCTGTAGGTACAGATGTATCGGTGAGCGAGCGGTTGTATATGATTGCTAAGTAGGGAGCTATTGTATCAGCGTAATCTGAAAGGAACCTAATCGGTATACAATCTCGATCTGAAGACTTGCCCGTATCACGCGATTTGAGTTGCTTCGAAACCCCTAAGGTATCTCCTTCTAAGAAACTCATGCTAGCAGCTGTTCGTGTTTCAAATTCTGGAATATTCCATTCTTATTTCCTGGTGAAGGAATTTCGGAAAACTGCTTTCAATAACTCCGCTTTAGCGGCACAGTCGTCGGTAACAATACCATCGGCACTGCGCAGCGAAGGTCTTGACTGCGTCTTACCGCTTGTGTACTTTACGTACGACCAGAATTTCTTCGGATTTTCTACCAAATTTCGAGACAATGTTCCGTTGTGGAACCTATAAAAAGCATCTCGCATTGAAGTCCGTGCCAAATTTTGCGCGTCTGTAAATTTTAGCCAATCTTCGGGGTTTCGCGTTCTTCTGAACTTCACATGCTTTTCCCGTTGCCTGTTTCGTGTACCATGGGGGATCAGTTCCATCTCTTACCAGTTTATGAGGTATGAATCTCTCAATTGCTGTTACTACTATATCCTTGAATTTGAGCCACATCTCCTCTACATTTGCATAGTCAGTTCGGAAGGAATGGAGATTGTCTTTTAGGAAGGCATCTAGTGACACTTTATCCGCTTTTTTAAATAAAATTTTTTGGCCTTTGTTTCTGGTGGATTTGGAAGAAACGGTATTGAGCCTAGCTACAACGACCTTGTGATCACTAATCCCTGTATTAGTCATGATGCTCTCTATTAGCTCTGGATTGTTTGCGGCTGAGAGGTCAAGTGTGTTTTCGCAACCATTTACAATTCGCGTGGGTTCGCGGACTAACGGCTCGAAATAATTTTCGGAGAAAGCATTTAGGACAATCTCGGAAGATGTTTTCTGCCTACCACCGGTTTTGAACAAGTATTTTTGCCAACATAGCGAGGGAACTATAACCATATGAGTGGGGTATTTATTTGTTACGAGACTCAAATTTTCTCTGAACTGTTCAACAACTATATCATCGGAGTCTGGGGGTCGGTAGAAGGAGCCAATTATTAACTTAGTTCGGCTGTTAAGTATAACCTCCATCCATACCAATTCGCACGGAGAATCTACTTCGACTTCATTACAAGATAAACTACTACTGACAGACACAAACAGTCCACTACCAATTCTGCCTAATTTATCTTTCCTGAACACCGCCTGAGACTTCTTAAAAATTTCTGCAGAACTTATTTCAGGCTTTAGCCAGCTTCCTGTACCTATAACGATTTCAACTTCTGTGCTTTCTATTAGCACTTGAAGCTCAGGGACTTTCCCAGCACAACTACAACAGTTTACAACTACAATTCCGACTATTCCTTGATCCAAGCACGTTCTGTATTTGCATGCTCCCTTTGAGATTGCAACCCACCCGTACTTTCCCCAGGCCTGCTAACCTAAAAAACTGCCCAGTCCACGCCACACAGCCTCCGCTACCCGTGTAGCAGCCAGCTGAGTGTAGTGAACTCCTGACCTATTCAGCGGAGCCCCACCACCCTATGGCGCAAGTCAAGGAATCTGCAGCCAACATGGTCGCAAAACCGTCTGAGCCTCTGATTCAGACCCTCCACCCGGCTCTGCACCAAAGGTCCGCAGTTGGTTCTGTCAACGATGCTGCAGATGGTGAGCTCTGCCTTCATCTCGTAAGCAAGACTGACAGCCTTCACCAAACCAGATAGTCGCTCGAATCCAGAGAGAATTTCCTCAGATCCAAAGCGACACACGTCATTAGTGCTGACATGAGCCACCACATGCAGCTGGCTGCACCCTGTGCTCTTCATGGCATCCGGAAGGTCCCTTTCTTCCCCCCCTTAGCAGCTATATCCCTAAAAGGCCCCATTACATGCCTAACATTGGAGCTCCCAACTACCAATAAGCCCACCCTCTGTGATTGCCCTGACCTTGGAGGCTGAGAACCATCCTCTGAAACAGGGCAGGCAGCTGCATTTGGCTCAGCCAGAGACAGTACCTGAAACCTGTTTGTCAGATTCATCGGGGAGGCTTTCTGATCAGCCTCCAGGGACGTCTTTCGCTGCCTGCCACGCCTTTGAACGACCTCCCAATCAACCACAGGCGAGGGCTCAGCCCCACTGCGGGCAGCAACCGGGGAAACCACAGCAGCAGACCGATCTGGGGACAGACGGGACGAGGTTGACATCCCCGTGATACCCAAGTCCATCTCCCCACAGTGGTGCCCATTGGTAACAGACTCAAGCTGCACGACCGAAGTCAACGCCACCTGCAGCCCTCATCCGAACACAGCAATCACAGCCCCTTTCCATTCTAATTGATGCTGGACAACAGTTACTGAAACATAACGCCTAGATAACGTAAGGGAAACACGCAAAGAATGTATGAACTAACCTGTACAAATGCCTAACGACTTCGCTACAATCTGCCTGAATTTGCGATTACAGTAACTAAAACTGGAAATTACACCTCCTATACGAAACTATGCAACAAGTAAGTGAGCTAGGAGTATACGACTTGCTGCTGGCAGCCGCTTATCCAACGGTGGTAGGGAGCACACTGGCTGTGACCAACCGACACTGGCCGTTCAGAACAAAAACAGAAGACAAATGACTTCGCGAATTTACACTATTCAGGTACTAAAACGCGATGCTACAACTCTCAAATACTATAATACTTCCAGAAGGTGTTCAATACAGTTCCGCACTGCTGCATAATGAACAAAATACAAGTGTATGACACACACACACACACACACACACACACACACACACACACACACACACACACACGAGTAGCTGCTTCCATAAAATATAAGTATACATAACAAAGCCTGGAATGTTTTTAGTTTTTAATTTTTGACTTGAGCATGTTTTCCCTAAACTTGCCTTCTCGCAAAGTAACTTCATGGCTTTTAAATTTTCATTCTGATGCAGACATTCTTAGAAGTGTCAAAACATAGGTAAATGTATTAAACAAATATTTCCCACCAGTTGGCACTGTTATTTCTCCATTGAAATTTATTTATATTAATACAGAACACAATTTCAAAAACATTGACACAAGTAGATTTTGAGTCATCAGCAGACAGACGTGTGTGCCTGTGTATTAATACTGAAAAACAGATAACTTTTAATTGTAACTATATATAGTTCCCCACTGGAAAATTTTGAACTGCTTATGAGGACTCTCCATTCCTTGCTACACTGTCAGTTAGGCAGTAGCAAGCATTAATAGTCTATGGTGACTTCAGTGTAGACTTCCTAAGGGATTTTGATAGGAAAAATGATGTGGAAACTTTATTTGGATTCTACAATTTGATCTCAGTAATTAACTTCCCAGTACAGATGATAAAGACAGAAGAACCCTAACTGATAATATTTTCTTTGGTGACACTCAAAGTAAGAAAATAATTGTTAACCCAGTAACAAATGACCTCACTGATCACGAAGTAAAGTCAGCCACGGTAAATAAGGAAGTGCCTTACAGTGTAGATACTCCTCAGTGGAAATCAGAATAATTAATTACTCCAGGACACATATTTTCAACCATAGTTTAAAGAGATAACCTGGAATAAAATTTATAATTAACCGAATTTCAACATAAAATTTGATCTAATCCATGATAAATTCATATTATTATTTGAAAATAGCTTTCTGCATAAGGTAATCAGATGGGACACTAAACACTCATATACATGCCATGGATCACTAGAGGGAGAAAAGTATCTTGTGAAAGGAAAGCAGAAGTATATCTATTGGTGAAAACAAGAAGAGATCCTGTAGTAGTTGCACACTACAAAAACGTCTCAAAATTACTAAGGAAACTTATTAAAAATCAAGGAACATCTGTAAAATGTCAAAAATCTATGATTCCAACAACAGATGCAAGGCTATATAGAATAAAGCGAAATGAGAAACAGGGCAACCAGCAATAGAACAGGATAACATCACTATTTAGCTGAATGAAAGGCTATAAATGATGAGTCACAGGTACCAAATATATTTAATAATCATTTCTTAAATATAGCAGAAAGTATAGGGACAAACAGTACAAGAGAAAAATCACAGCAGTATGTTGAAAAAACAACTTTCACAAAATTCAGTCATATGAATATAACACAAACTTCACCTTCTGAAATTAAGAAAATCATATATCCCCTAAAAATTAAAGCTCATCTGGATTTAATTGTGTTCCCAGCAGAGGATTAAAAATTTGTTCCAATATAATTAGCCCTGTCTTATCTCAAATCTGTAATGCATCACTAACTCAAGGCATCTTTTCAGAGAGACTGAAATATGCGCTTGTCAAACCCCGCTTTAAGAAAGGTGTTAGAACAGATGTCAGTAACTACAGATTTGTTTCACTACTGACATCATTTTCCAAATTTTTTGGGAGGGTGATGAATTCTAGAATAGCATCTCACCTGAGCAGTTATGATGTCCTCTGCAAATCACAGTTTGGATTACAGAAGACTTCCTCTTCAGAGAATGCCATTTACATGTTCAATCACCAAGTATTACAAGAATTAAATAACAAAATAGTGACAATTGGAATTTTCTGCTGCCTATCTAAGGCATTTGAATGTGTGAATCACAAAATTCTCATATAATGTAATCGGACAGGAAAAAAAATTGTACACACCAAGTGACAGCAACACACATAAATAAGGTATAGATATGCAAAGCTTTTGGAGCCAGTGGCCCTTCCTTCTGACAGAAGGGCTGAAAGGTAAGGAGAAGGAGTGAAGGAAGAGGACTTGTGTGGTATAGGAAATGGGTAGAGTTTGGAAAAGTTACCCAGAACTCCAGGTCAGGTGAGACTTTCTGGATGGGATGAGAAGGAAAGACAGATTGTTGAGGGCTATATTGCATGAGATCTGAAAACCTCAGAGCTGAAAGGTGGAAGATAAGGTAATATGCAAGACAGTTATTACTGCCAGAACATCATACATGAGTTAATAGGATCAAAAAGCTAAGTGCATTGTTTATGATAGATGGGGGAGGATGAAGGCAAAAACTAGACAGATCAAGAGTGAAAGATGTAGAAAACTAAGTTTCCCAAGGCACAGGCTTACATCGACTACTTTTCCTCATATATTTAAATTATTTTCCATCTATTGTACAAGAAGCAGAATTAGTTCTTTTTGCAAATGACTCTAGTACTGTACTCAATCCAAGCATACATGCAGCAACAGAAGAAATGGTAAACAAAAATCTTAAACATATCATTGACTGGTTTTCTGCAAATTCGTCTCACAGTCCATTTTAGAAAGCACAACCTATTCAGTTCTGCATATCTAGGTGTACTGCACCAATAAGTGTAACTCATGGTAAGAAAATAATAGTCGTGAGGGTGAAAAATTCAAAATTGTTAGGTGCTGACACTGATGTGAATTTAAACTGGAAAAAGCACTTTTGGAACTCCTGAAACAACATAGTTCAGCCATATTTGCACGAATCATTGCAAATCATGGGGAGAGATAAACCAGTAAGTTGACATATTTGTAGAAATCTGTTTAAGGTGTAGAGTTTGGTGACCATTGCTTCGCAGTATGTTTATTCCCTCATGAAGTTTGTTGTAAATAATCCACTGCAGTTCAAAAGGAATCATGATGTGCATAACTGCAAATACCAGACGTAAAAATTACTTTCATGCTCAACATTAATGTTGTCTGCAGCACAAAAGGGGTACACGGTGCACAACAAAAATTTTTGACAAATTATCAAGTGATATAAAATGTCTGACAAAGAGCAATGTAAAATTTGAAAACAAACTGAAGAAGTTTCTCCTTGACAACTCCTTTTATGCTATAGAAGAATTTCTGTTACTGTAATGTGTAAAAGAAGTTTGGTAAGAATTACTAACTCAAAACTGTATAAGCAATAAAAAATAATAATTAAAAATAAAACAACTTTAAAATGTTCAGCATGTTTCCATATTTACAAATTAATTTGCAGTGTAAATGTAAAATGACTCAGTCCATACAATTAAGATTTATTGTGCAAATGATTCATGGAACATGAAACTAAATTACTGAGTTCTTTGTAGCAATTTCACTAAGTTGTTATCAAGATATATTTTGCAAAGAAGGAAGGGATGTTTATATCTCCTGACTGGAAATTTATATGATGATCTGGAATAGCTTCAACATTTCTCTTACATCCAAAATCCTGGCCAGAACCATCCATGGGGCTTCTAGCAACTCTTAAACATAACAATGTTATTATTCACATGAAAGGTATAAATTTTTAAAAAAATATTGTAAGAGATGATTTACGAACATGTGATGTGTGTGTGCACTGTGGTGCTGATAAAGACAATAGATGATTATTTCATTGTAAACTGAAATCTATTAATTATTAAAATGTGCATTCAAATGACACGTGTAAATTCAGTGTATCAAATAACATAATAAACAAACAGATAACAACAGTGTGCCGTATGAGAACATTGTATTTTCTAATCATCTGTTTGTGATGTTATAAGAATCATGCTAAAATGCATCCAATTCAAAAACTATTAGTACTTTGTCAGGAACAGTATCCCATAACAGAGATTTACATTATAAACATGTGGGCTGTAGTTATTAAATATCATATGATATTGTTTTAATCATTGTTTGGTACTGAATATGCTCATAGCTAATTAACTAGTGTGGTTTGGTCTCTCTGAGTTTTAATTAGTGATTATTTTATTTGATAGGTCTCCTTTTGTGTGGTTCATATATCACATTCACAATCAGAACTAATATTATTCATTGTGTTTTAATTAATTGAGAGGAGATTTTTTACATAAACTTTTTACCCAATGAACCTCCTCATTGGGAGCTTTGTAAAATATTAATTCTTTACACTGTAACATGCATTGGTGTCATATTTTCATTGTATCCTACTTATTAATTGTCTTTATATGCTTTACACACTGACTGTAACATGTTCAAATCAACAACAGTTTACAGAAACTCTGGGTGCACTTTGACATCACACTCATGGCCCAACAGATATGACCACTTTTCCCAACAGCATTCTTTGCTAAAAGTTCAACCCTTTTTTTCAATATGTAGTTACAAATAGTCAGTATAGTCTGATAGACAGGTATTGGCATTCGAGCCACAGCAGCAATGAACTCCAATTTTTTTTGTATAAAATCTAGTTAATATGCTCTCTGACAAAGTTCAAATGTTCTTTACTTGTTTAATTGCTTGATCTGCTACATTACAGGCTCAAATTCATTATTAAAACTTACTTATCTTACAGGTGTGTCAAATGCTGATATTTATGTAAGACCGGAAGTGCTACAACTGCGACGTCTCAGGAAGAGACCCATAAAAAAACACTTCAATACTGTGCCAGCATGGGTGCTAGGAAGTGAACAAGAAAAACCATCAGTGGTAATTCTGCTGCCTGAAGGCTCAGCAGATAATGAACAGGTTTTCTGATGTGTAGATGGACAATAGAGTTTTATCTTCCAAACATTGTGTCAATAGGAAATAAATATCAAGAACAACAGAAATTTAAAGTACTTAAAGAAATAATATGTTGCCATTGAGCAGCTATATGTAATAGGAATAATGCACAGAATAACAGAAATCAGTCTGAAACTCAATACAATACATCATAGACCTCTGTTGTCAAACCTCATCACAGCTCTTCCAATCCACTTGTATGAGCTTTTGCTTCTGATAGTTTGAAAAGATTGAACTGGCAACACTGATAAATTACATGTCTAGTCTGACTGTAACTATTTTTGCATGCAGTCATCACTGTTTTCCTTCTTAGTTATTTATGAATTTCATGTACTAAGCATGGAGTACAAGTGTGAATAACTTTTACACACATGAAAGGGAGTGAGTGAAAGATGCAGTCAAAATATATTGTACATATGTTGAGTTGACTTCAATTCGTTTTAGCTGGGTTTCTCTGTCACTCTAATAACCCCTCATTTTCTTCATTATTCAGCCACTTTCAGCAGTTGCTCCATTTCTTCTGACCTTGTTATCAGTTTCATGTACATATTTCTAGGATACTACTCAAGTAAGAAGAGAAATTTTGAATGAATTATCATGTGATACTGGGCAATAATCTAAGGAAGTGAACTAAGAGCTCCCTCATGTACCTTATTGAAGTTTGTATAGCACTTGTCTTAAATTAGATATCTTCATTGGGAATGCCAGTTAATTCTCTTCTTTAAGCTGTATAATAATTATTGTAAACAGATGCCTCATTGTTGTCATTATTTATTAAACAAATAAGGTTTTGTACTATTAATGCTTATAAATATGAAAAAACAGATACTGTTACCAGTGTTTGCTGCATTACACCATTGTAGATTGGAAACAAACTTATAAATATTTTTGTACCTTAACACTCAGTTCTTAAATTGTAATGCAACTACCTGTACTTTCTATTTTTATTTCTCAAAAAAGTTTTCACATATTAAGTAAATTTCCTCACATTGCCATCACATCTTGCTCTCACCAATGTTCTTATTAATGTGGCTTTCTTACTTTCAGCCTTAATAATTTATTACAGTTACCTCTATAATTTTAATTCCATTAACCTTGAGGAAAAATGTGTTTGCACATCCTTGATCCTACTGTGGCGATACCTGTAAGACACCGCTAGCCCACGCCTCTCGCGGTATGCGTTTAACCCCATTTAAATGACGCGCCAAGCGCGCGCCCAGCGGCTGTACGATTAATTAAATAATCGGCGTGCTAATCTCTGGTCCAGAGGGACGTGAAGAGGCTGTAGTTCAGAGAGAGAATAGAGTCAGTCGAGTCTTGTTCAGTCTTAAGAGTCAGTCGAGCTAGAAAGTGTCTTGTGAAACGATCATTCTGTGGATAATATGTGTTCTTTATTATTCTTGTTCTATATTCTTTTATATGTGTCGTGTTGTCTTCTTCGATGAGTAAAAAAAAATATAGGTAAAATAAATTTTTGTGATGTCCATCAATAAGTTCATTCCAGTAAAAATAGAACCACTTCCCTTCACCTTTATTCACCTTTTTTTTTTTTTTTTTAATTCCGGACATCACACTGGCGACCGTTTACAGGACGCCAATCTTCGGATTTTACTGGAATGAACTTAACAAGGGCAAATTAAAGTAAAATCATACGTGTAGTAATATTTACTGTCTTGTACATTGGCTAAAAAAATGTAATTTTCTCTTTCATGCCCAATATGAAAACGAGAGCTAACGTTGTTTCAAGATTAACAAGATTTCTGCAAGCTTCAACGCAGCGCGGTGAGTAGTGCAAAAGCATTTGTTCTGCTATGCCATTGTCCAGCGTGCGCCTCCCGCCTATGCTAACTTTTATTCCCATTTCCCATACCTTTCCCTAAACAAGAATCATACCCTTTTTCAATGGAATTTCTATTATTGTAACATTGAAATTCAACAGTAAGATATGCAGAAGTCATTGTTATGAGTCAATCCTGTTTGTTACGTCATGTCACCACTTTCAGATTAGCTACGCGAATACGGTTACAACCACAATAATAATTCAGACATTTTTGGAAATTCTATCAAGTAATAGTTATTACCGTCTAAATATTTAAATTTTATTTATCTTTTGTACTTTGCAAGCCATCGCCATTCTGGGTGTACTATTTGTATATTTCACGTTTGTTAATTATTGGCAAAAATGGAACAACAGCAACAGCAAACTGATAACGGTGATGCTACTGTATCATCAGCATCCCCTTTCCTAGGCTTTTCCAGCCCAGAATCTATGGAATTTACTGCAGGTGTATCACATCAAATAATACTAAGTAACGAAAGTAAATCATCAGGTGACACACCCAATAATCCTGACCCTATGGAAAACGATAGTAGACGTGTCCAACTAGGGATTTCCCACTCCGATCCTAATTTGCACAACTCTAGTGAAAGGAACAATGATCCAAACATTGATCCGAATCAGTACGGAATTTTAATACAACTTCTTACGCGAAGTATGGATAGCATCCTTAATGAAAGGTTTGATAAACTAGACACTAGATTTGATAAACAGGAGCAGAGTACAAAAGAATTAAACAGCAAAATCGATCAATTGTCTTCTGAGGTAACATCTACTCTGGAAAAACAGGCTAACCAAATCTCAGAACTTAATTAAAAAACGACACAATTGACCGAAAGTTTCAACGAATTGTCATATCGTGTAAACACTCACGACAATTCCTTTGTTAAATATCAAACAGTGACAAATTCCGAAATGCAGTCATGTAAAACCAAGTTGGATCAGGTCACGAACGCTCAGGCTCAGGTCAATGATCTAGTTCAGAATTTCGTGCAAAATCAAACCACCTCACAAAATAAAATTTCGATGGATATCGAAGGTATTACTCAACAAGTTAGCGTAGTATGCTTACAACAATTAGAAATGAAAGAAAAAATTTCCCATTTGGAGGAAAAAGCAGAATCGCTTTCTTTAGAGTGTAACGCAAACATTGCAGAAAAATTAGTGCACGAATGTGGTATTTGCAACAAGCTCATTGAGCAAAGGGTAGAAACCGCTACAAAAGAGATTTTACACCAGGCCATGTCGCAGGTGCAAACCGAGACCAACACTTTAAAAAACCAAATTTCTCAGTTATTAACTCCCGATTCTAACGTAGTTACTGTTCCGCCTACAACCCCACTCACAACGAGTTCACCGCCTAATTTCACTGTGCAGTTGGTTCCACAGTCTAACAGCGAATCACTTGCGAGCGAAAAACATCAAACAGAGCCGCTCTCAATGATCGCACAAAACAGTAATTCTCAACCACCCTTGTGCCATGAAGTTTCACCAGGGAACAATAGTTCAGGCCCTATAATGCCTGCCGGTATTGTTGACGGTAACATGATTAAACATGCCCATTTTCCAACGTTCAGTTCCGATGATACCCAAGCGGTGCACCCGATTGTTTTTATTAGGTCTTTTGACGGAATGTTTCCGCACAACTGGTCAGATGCGGAAAAGATTTTTTTTGTAAATAATCTGTTGAGGGGGCGAGCATCCAGATGGGGAGCTGAAATAAAAAGGCAAAATTTAACTTTCAAGCAATTTGAAGAGGCTTTTCTGCAGGAATTCTGGTCAGAACATGAGCAAAAACAACTTCGACGTGAAGTTCACAATCCCGAACTATACAACCCTCGTAAAGAAACTTTGCGTCAATATTTTGAAAAATACATGTACAAAACACTTTATTGGTCAAAACCGGCCGATCTTGCCGATGTGATTAACACCTTAAAAAGTCATTTACCCCTGCATTACCGGACAAAATTAATTGGTGTTCCGGAAACTAACATTAAGAAATTTCTAGATTATTTGAATGAAGTAGACCTTCTGTTTAGAGGAGATTCAGGGAACACTCCACATATTTATAATGCTAATTCCAACTCTCGCCAAAACAATTGCCATAATCTCAATCAAAATAACAACAGCGGTAACATGTGGAATGCAAACCCGCTTCCTCAAAATCAGGGGCAAAAATCACAACAGCCCAACTTCACACAATATTCGCAGCAATCTTGCGATCCCCGATTCCAAAATTCCAACAATTACAACAGTTTTGGTAATGGTCAATTTTACCGAAAAAGTAATAGTAATGGCAACAGACGCAATGGTAGTTTCAACAACAAACAGTACTCCAGAGGCAACAACAACCGTAACCGAAACAACAACAATCAAAACAGACGTCAGGATGGAAGATACAACCCTGGTTATTTTGAGAGAAATTCGCCATATCAGCAGAATAATTCAAATTGTCAAAATTCTAGAGTCAGTTATCCACCCCCGCAGTGGGGAAACCCGAACTATACACCACACAACTACAATTATATGTTTCCGAATGCACGACACTTTGTACCAACAAACAATGCTAATAATCAGGACTGCGGTAATCAAACTCCACCGAATACCAAACATGTCCATGAACAAAGGATAAATATTATTGAGGTAAGTGATGACCAAAATGCGTCGCCTAATAACGCGGCGGAAAACATGAGCAGACCGGCGTAAGCGCCCAACCCCCGGTCGAGAACGTGAGCACGGGCGCAAATAATCTTGCAAATTGTTTTTTGAGATTCCAAGACGGACACACTATGGAACATGACCTTCTTGCCGGGAATAATAAGTCTAGTAATAACGACAAAGTAAAGGTAACGGTTCAGGCAACTGCTGTTTTATCGTTAGAGAAATCCATTATAGAAGTGTTATTCGACACTGGAGCGTCAGCAAGCGTGCTTTTTAGTTCCCTGTACTTGGATCTAGATAAAGGTTCTAAACTTCCGACGTTTCCAGTGCAGAACTGCCGAATCATCGGTGCCACTGGAAACAAATCAAAAAATGTCAAATTACAAGCTCTTCTAACTTTTGTTGTTTCCAACGTGCATGTTCGTTATCATTTCCTTGTTGTGGATAATTTAACAGTTCCATGTCTTTTCGGCATCGATTTCTTAAATCAGTATCGAGCAGTGATTGACTTAGGGAATGGTATCTGTCAATTGACGGTTGAAAAGCAAAGAATTTTGATACCTTTATCTAAAACAATTAATAACAACAATTTTTATCGGGACGTACGTCACTTGAAAGTACAATCTGTGCCCATCACTAATTTTTCTATGATAAACAATTGCAATTCTTCTTACAATGCTGATAGTAAAACTGTGGGAAAAGTGTGCCGAAGCCTACCATCTAACTGATTTGCAAAAACAGAATCTGTTTCACCTTCTTCAACAATTTTCAGTAGTCTTTCAAGATAAACCTGGTATCATACGTGGGTATGTGTACAAGATGGATGTCAAACCCCACCTAACATTTTGTCGTACACACTACAATATACCGTGGTCTAAAAAACCAGCGGTTATGCAGGAAATTAACAGAATGCTACGTTGGAAAATCATAGAAAATTCGCACTCGCCGTATTGCAACCCTTTGTTATCAGTTTCGAAACCCGATGGAAGCGTGCGTCTTGTTCTCGATGCACGCGAAATCAACAAAATTATTATACCGGTAAATACTCGCCCTGTAAATCTGGACGAACAACTCCTGAAATTTCACAACGCCAAATTTCTGACTAATATCGACCTACGATCGTCCTACTACCAGGTTCTTCTACATCCTGAATCACGTAAATATACCGCATTTTTGTGCGAAGGACGATCATACCAATTCCGTGTTTTGCCATTCGGGTTACGAATAAGTGCAGGAATCTTTATCGAGGCGCTTGACGACGTCCTCGGGCCAGATTTACTTTCACAAATCTCTCCCTATGTGGATGATTTAGTTGTGGCGACTGCCACCTGGGAAGAACATGTCGATCTTCTAAGACAAATTTTGATTAAATTGGCCGATGCAGGCGTGACAATCAATTTGGAAAAATCAAGGTTCGCCCGACAACAGATTAAGTTCCTTGGCCACATCATCACGCCGGAAGGCATCAGGCCGGACTCTAAAAAGACTGAAGCAATTCGCAACTTTCCTGCACCCCGAACCAAAAAACAACTTAAAGCATTTTTGGGTCTTTCGTCATTTTTCAGAAAGTTCGTGACACAGCAAGCTCTTAACAGCCCACATCTTCTAAATCTTCTAAAGAAAAATTCCCTTTGGCGATGGACTACAGAATGTCAAGCCGATTTTGAAAAAAATTAAACAATCATTAATCCACGCACCACTCCTCTGTCATCCGGACATGTCAAAAGACTTCTGCCTATCGACCGATGCGTCATCTTATGGACTTGGGGCCTTTTTGTTTCAACTGTCTGTTGAACATGATCGAACAATAGTAAAACCTATCAGTTTTGCCAGTCGCACCTTAACTGAATGCGAGAGATCGTATTCAGTTACGGAACGCGAGACCCTTGCAATTATTTGGTCTATGCGAAAATTTCAATATTTTCTCTGGGGAAAACATACACGCATCTATACAGACCACCAAGCTTTATCATTTTTACTGTCTTGCAAATTACTTCATTCCCGGCTCACTCGTTGGTGTTTGTCGTTACAAGAATACGATTTCGAAATTATTTACATCTCCGGCGAAACCAATATTGTTGCGGACGCTCTTTCTCGTCTTCCGCACGATGCGAAAAATCTTTCAGATTTGCATGAGCAAACTTCCGACTTTCAGGTCATGTTAATGTATGACGAATCCTACAACCGCTACTATCACCGAATCTGCAGGGATTTTGCACAGTTACAAGATGCCGATCCTAGGTGGTCTACAGTAAAAACAAAATTATGTCAGAATTCAAATTCTAATCTTCAAAATTACTACAAGATCAACAATGGTGTACTGTTTCATCGTTCCCATCTCGTGTCAGAGCGTTGGTTGGTATGTTTACCGGAAGCTTATGTTGACGACTTCATTTTGTTCACCTACAAAACCTGGGGACATTATGGCATTAATAAATGTGCCGCCAAGATCCTACGCTTCTGCTATTTTCCTAACATGCGACGTAGAGTCCTGCAGGTCATTCGCAAATGTATCATTTGCCAGAAGGCAAAATATTTGAACAAACATGCATCAATTGAATTGCATCCCATTCTTCCAAAGCAACCGCTTGATTTGATTTCCGTAGACATTGGCGGACCCTATCCACAATCCCGCGGTGGTGCTAAATACATTTTGGCTATATTGGACGTTTTTACTAAGTATGTGAAATTGTACGCCTTGCGCACAGCCACTGTTGCGGCTGTCATTCGACGCTTTTCGGCCGACTACCTAGCCCGCGTCGGAAAACCTGTCGCTGTCCTAACGGACAATGCATCGTACTTTACGAGTGCAAAGTGGAAATCATTTCTGCAAGATTCCGATATTAAACATGTTCTTACTTCCCGATTTCACCCACAGGGTAACCCCGTTGAGCGAATTTTTAAAGAATTTAATCAATTTATGCGCATCCATTCTTCTACAAAACATTCCAAATGGATAGAATACCTCGCTCCGTTCGAGTACATTGTGAACAATTTGCCACATAGTTCAACCGGATTCTCACCTGCCGAGTTATTATCAGACGAACCAGAAAAAAAACTCATGGTCAAGTCCCCTGCCTAAGTTGTCGTCGAACGATATTTCTTTGCAGGAAAAAGTAAGGCAAGCTGCCATTACCCTGGCACACACTGCGGAGCTCCGGAAGAAAAAATTTGATAAACGGGTCAGACCGACATGTGTGTTCGAAATTGATGATTTGGTATTGCTCACAACCCATCCCAAATCTACGAGGCTAAAACGTTTGCTTAAGAAATGGCAATTAGTTTACTCAGGTCCATACCGGATCGTCGATATTCCTCACCCTGGATGTTATTTATTAGCATACCCTACAACACAGAAAGTTAAAGGACTTTACGCCCACCACCACTTAAAGCAGTATGTAAAGTAAGAGAAAGAGAAAGGATGTGCTAGTTACAGCTAAAATGTTAGTGTCAATTGTTAGTCAATGCAAAGAATCATAACGCATTAAACTATAGCAAATCTACGTTAAACATTACATGCAATCCAAGAACTATTTAATCTACGTTATATTTAATATGCTACGAATAATTTGACTACTAGCCAAGGACAACGAAGTTAGCGACCAAACTTACTCCTTAAACAGGCATTTTCTAGAACAGGAAACTATGTACAAGAAAAAAGATTTTATTATGTTAATAACTGTGATGAATTTGAGAGCCACCAGAATGCTATACTATACGCCAGCATGAGTGAATGATTGTGCTGAAATGAGTGTGAAAGAATGAATGTGAATTTTAGTTTATAAGGTAGTTTTTATGATGATGATGAGGATTTCGTTGTGTGTGAGCCAATGATGCCACCACGTAGTATTATTTGATGATTTGCGATTTATATTGAAGCTGTTCTATGAGAAGAAAGGTGAATATTAATTATATGAAGCTGTATGAATGAAAACGATACGTGTGTATGAATACTGATAGATGTTAATGAGAAATGATTCGCCGTGTAGGCAATAAAAAAGGAGAAAGAAAAACTTATTTGGCATGTGCCCTATTTAAAAAACCATTATCTCACGCTTGGCATAAAGAGTTTGTGTGCTCTCCATCGTAACAAACGTAAATTTTGTACATAGGTCATTGTGGAGGAAAAATGTTTATCAGCCACAGCGAAATAAATAATCTGCTTACGTTGCGAATAAAAATTGCTGTCGTTATAGAATCTCATTCTTTACACAGGCTAATTGTGTAGTACCATGCATGCAGGCTACCTTCGTAAGATTCGTATTCTACATTTACGAAGGTCGTGTTTAATGGTTACGAACTTATGAACTCACTAACATTAACACTATTAAAAAAAAATGTTTTTATCCTGTGAAGTAATTTAGGTGAAATCTAGCACTCATTACTTGATACTGTGAGGACATGGACATATGTATTTGTGTAAGTGGGATAGTATATAAGTTATGCAATTTTATGTCGTTCTGTCTGGACCAGAGTTAAGAAAATGCGACTCTCATAAAACAATTGCTAGGATACGAAGTCTGCCGCTCTCTGCTCATGTTCTCGACCAGGAAACAAAAACTACACGACTACCGGTACGACGTACAATTCACGATTACCAGAAAACATACTTTAGTGTATGAGATTTTTCTTTCTCTTTCAGCAAAGTGGATACGTTTTTGAAGATTTGTGTGTGAAGCAGTACGACGCAGCTGTCTTCGTGGACACAGCGATTTTCTTGTCTTTATGGAAACTAAAGCGCATTCATTTTCCTTTACCTACAGGAAATTCATATATTTATTTTACTACGTGATACTCACTAAAGTACACCTCTTATGGAAGGACCCTATAGTCATTTATTAGTACGTTTACTGACCTAATTTTTTTTTCAGGAATATAAACTACCGTGTCATTAAGCGCGTATTTACCTAAACATGACTGATTCAACGAGTGAATTAAACAATATATGGTACTCACATTGATTCTTGCAAAAATCTTTGACTGATTTACAGGAAGTGATTGACAATGATCATTGAATTTCTTTTTGCTTAAACAGCAATTCGGATCAACTTTAAAGGATGAAACTGAATACAACATGAATGGGCTTAAAGTCAGTGACACTTGCGCAATGGCAAAGCTTATGATGCATACGTTACGCAAACAGATACACTATTCGTCGCACACAGGTGTGAAAACACTACTGTATTGATGAAGATTTTGTAAATATGAATATAACCCAATCCTTCTATCTTGATCCTACTCCCACCTCCTTTCCCACTGCTGGACGATGGATAGTGGGGTAGTGAGGTTTTTGCACTATTCTTTTGTATATTTTGTCCACTCATAATTTGCAGCACTTAGGGTCCCTCGTCGAGTTTTGCAGAATTCTTGATGGCAGATGCCATAGATTTCAATATTCTGTAAAGAAGGAGATAGTACTCCGTTAGTGCACATGCACAGCAAGAAATAGATGGCACAACCTGAATTTCGTGTACATAAATATGTCATGTCATGTCTAATTGTAAAATTTTGTAAATGTAAACAACTAGCAATCTCAACATAAATCTGAATTTTGTAAAGTTTCACAGGACACGACTAGCAAAACATGTCTAATTGTAAGTTTTTGAAGATGTAAACAACTAGTATTCTCTATATAAATATGAATTTTGGGAGAGTTTCACAGGTCACGACTAGCAAAGTATTTCAATGGCTATGTAGCAACTTAGCTACGAAGAAGTTCATTTGTATTATGTATATTGAATTCCATGTCTATAGTAGGTAATCATTTTATGTATATGTACATGTCCATTTTTTCTATGTAATTTTGAACTTGACTATTCAAAACTTAAATGTCCTCTTGTGAAGGCTACACACAAAACAGTCTTACTATGTGCACCTAATATAAAAGGAGAAAAGATGCGAAGTGTAATTTTGCTCAAAAGTGAAGTGTCTGTGAAAATGTGTTCTCAGAAGGAACAGGACGTCGAACCTCCCTTCTGAACAGTGTAAAAAAAATCAAATAGTGTTGATAAAGAGAAATCAACCAGTCAAGAGTAAAAATATGATAGTAAAGTGTTTTCCGTACAAAGTGATAAGTTTAATCTCAAATTCTACGATAAAGTGCAATGATGCGTATCACAGTGATCCCTACCTTGGAAAGTGCTTGGAAGTCTGCGTTGTACGGTCTTCGGATGCGGCTACCAGTACTGTCGCGTCCGTCGTAAGGGGTGGCGCCGCCAGACGTGTCACCGCCTATTATACCTCAACAGCGGACCCGAGCGCGAGGCTGTACGCAGTGCCGCGGTGCGTGGTGGATGGACCACTTTATCAAAATTACTGCACTCGTGCACGCACAGCCACTCTTAAACACCAACAATACTGACATGAACTTTGTTGTCATCGACAACTTAAAACCAAATTGTATGACCTTTTGTGTTCTTTTGTCGTAAGCAGATTCATTACCTATTGTCCTGATGTGCAAACTGTAAAGTAAACAAAGTTGTGGTGCTGTGACTTACTGTGCTTCGCACGACGCACCACACTGAACTGAGGCAAAGCATGGTGCTCACTGGTCGACACAATAAGAACTGTGAATACAGGGTAGCAGCTATTGTTTTAATAACAGGACTGCCAACGGTGCAGGCATGTCTCTAAAAAAAATGAATCATCCATTGATCAGTTTCAAAGTGGCTATTTTGTAATGTGCAACAATTTATGTATATTTACTTAAACTTTGTACTTTAGGCTATAATTCTTTATATATGTATGTACTTGTCATATGTTTGAAAATGTTGTATAATGCTGGTGCAAACACTGCACAACCTTGTTCGTCAACTCAAATCTGGTGCTGCCGCGAAGTTTGAAAAACTTACGCACCAGTAGAGGGGGCCGTGTGGCGATACCTGTAAGACACCGCTAGCCCACGCCTCTCGCGGTGTGCGTTTAACCCCATTTAAATGATGCGCCAAGCGCGCGCCCAGCGGCTGTACGATTAATTAAATAATCGGCGTGCTAATCTCTGGTCCAGAGGGACGTGAAGAGGCTGTGGTTCAGAGAGAGAGTAGAGTCAGTCGAGTCTTGTTCAGTCTTAAGAGTCAGTCGAGCTAGAAAGTGTCTTGTGAAACGATCATTCTGTGGATAATATGTGTTCTTTATTATTCTTGTTCTATATTCTTTTATATGTGTCGTGTTGTCTTCTTCGATGAGTAAAAAAAAAATATAGGTAAAATAAATTTTTGTGATGTCCATCAATAAGTTCATTCCAGTAAAAATAGAACCACTTCCCTTCACCTTTATTCACCTTTTTTTTTTTTTTTTTTTTTTTTTTTTAATTCCGGACATCACACTACCTTATCTGATACGTTTACCAAAGCATGCCTTGCTGTAAAACTGAGCAAGTATGACTTTTGTGTGAGTGCATTTTTTTCCTAGTTGTAGGGGACAATAAGGCAAATTTCCTGACATTCACAATCAATTTTCATCATTTATAGTCTCCAAATTATGACACTGACTTTGTTCTCTTCTAATGGAAATATATATATATATATATTTCTGTGGCACTTGAAAGAAGCTTTTAAGAGAACTTCAATGACAGAACATGTATAGCACTTGATCAAATATTATCAAAATAACAGCACTGCAAACCACTGTCCCACCACCAGGAGAAGAGATTCCATCAACATCTGCCCTGTCATACTGAATGTAAGCAAACACAAAACTCAGGTATGGTTCTTGTTGAGTGCATGAAGCCCAACAGTCTGTGTTCTGCCATTGTAGCAGGCAGACAACTTGCTTGTAAAACTATTGAGACAGTCACATTGTGCATTGAGCATCGTTTATGGTGAATGTAGTGAAACTGTTAGAGAAGTGGTGCACTTGTACACTGAAGAGTGTCCAAATTGTGCCAAGCAGTGTCACTCTGTCTTTGTAAACGTTATAAATAAAGTACTAGAAACTTGAAGTGTGGAGGATAAAATATGCGGAGGGAAAAGAAGAGGAACTGATGAAAGCTATTAAAACTAACATTTTAAAGGAGTAACACACAATGCAAATGTCACTTACTGGTAGTTTGAAACTACAAGAGGTATCAATCAAATGAGTGTTCTGCAAACACTGCATTCCATCAAATTTCATCTTCTTCAAATTTCACTAGATCCACAGCTTCATGGCAGTGACTATCTAAATTTGATTAAAGCCTTCTGAATAGTATCTACAAAAAGTGCAAAGTCAGGTGGCATACCTAAGCAAAATTTTGTTTAAGGAAGAAGCATCATTTACAAACCATGGGCAAATCAGTCTTCACAACAAGCACTAAACATCAGTTGAAAATCCATGCTGACTCAATTAATGCTCTTGGTCTTTCAATATTTGGTGCGTGTTTTTAACACCCACAACACTGGTCTCTGTGTTGTTGATGGAATTCTGAATACATTCAAGAAATGTGAGTTCCTAAGATATACTGCTGCTGCAGTTATTGGAAGACACCCCACTGAACATAAGGCAGTCAGTGTGGTACCAACATGATGGATATGCCTCTCATTCCACACACATGTTGACAGGCCCTGTTAAGAGCACATCTAGAGAGCATTGGAATAGTTGTTCAGGAAATGGAAAATGGTCTACAGGCTCTACACCTTTATCTGTGGTGAGATTTAAGACAAGAAGTCTATTATGAAACACTGAATGACTCCCAAAGGAATGAAATGCCTTGTAACACATTGAGTCCAGATGAAATTCAATATGCAGTGCTGTTTCACCAGAGTAAATTTATAGGGTGCAGCAATGCTAAAGATCAATATTTTGAGCACATGGTATGATAGCCATGATAATATACATAAAAACCATACCCCGGGTTCCGTCCTTGGTGTAATAGGGCACACGTTCATGGAACCTCTTCCCCTGATGTTACAGTCGCAGGTTCGAAACCTGCCTGAGACATGGATTGTGTGATGTCCTTAGGTTAGTTAGGTTAAAGCAGTTCAAAGTTCTAGGGGACTGATGACCTTAGATGGTAAGTCTCATTGTGATCAGATTCATTTGTTATCTTGATACTGTTTGATCATGTACCATGCATATTATGTCAATAAAAATTACGTGTGAATAATGGGAAATTCATTGCATTGTCTGGACATATTTGTGATGGCCTGCCTTAGCTGCCTCAATCTATCTAGAGTAAGTTCTGTTGTAGGTGGTGTATAATTGCCTTACTCCAATACATTTATAATGAATTTCAGTTGTGCGGATGAATCATATGGGTTACTGTTATGCTGCTAATGCAGTTGTGTGTTACACAGTAATAACAAGAAACATGTAAATCTGATACCTGTCTGTTATTTTGATGATACATAAAATTCACTAACATATTTATGAGTGGTCTCTATACCACTCATATATAGTTTCCTTCTACAACATAATTCTCGCAGCTTATTTTTCTGTTTTTAACTTTCTACCAATTTTTCTTGGTAGAAATACTTGTATAAAGAACAAAAAATAAATATTCCTTTGTTATTTTTATTTTAAAAAGCAGCAACATAAGATTACTTTTTGGAAAGTGAAAGATAATATATACCTCTAAGAACATCCTGCATTCTTGTAACTAATAACACTTTTTGTTTCCAACTATTTCTGTATTTTATAATTAATAAACAAATAAATATGTTTTTATTATTTTTGCTTTTACTTCATAATTCAGTTAGTAGCTGGTTGTTTACTTGCCATTTTTCGTTGATATTCAGTCATTTACACACAGTGTTCCATAGATCCCATACCTTCAGGGATATGGTACAAATCGTGATAAATATTTACAAAAGATACAATGTGCTTCATTTAGTGTGTGGCTATTAATGTCTACTTATGGCACAACAGATCATTATTGTTAATTTTAAATTGTGTAACATGTCTTTGTGAGGCTGAGACTTTAACTGTTAGCTGTGAACAACTTGTAGGCCTGTCCAGCTAGTATCTGGTTTGTGTCTGCTGAGCTTGAGTTTGGATTTATGCTTGTGTTATCATCAAACATTATAGCTTCTGCACTGCACTTCAGAGTCACTGAAAGATGATTTCTGTAAGTTAAGAACAAGAGGGAGCCCAGTACTGATCCTTGCAGCATGTCATCTATTATGTTCTCACATTCTGACATTACTTTCAAGCCTATGTCACACAGTTGATAGGCTTAGTAGAGACAATGTGCATTACATTTATCCAAAGCTTCATTAAATCTTCACTGTCATTTGCAGTATGTGATCGATCGGACCTTACTTTCTGAGTAGCCCCCATACAGGTGCAGAAAAAGAAATTAGTACACCTGGAAAAACAACATTTATTCTGGTCTGATTATGGCATATGCTACCTGGGTGATAGTAGACATACTGATAATGATTTCAACATCATCCTCCCACAGGTAGTGTAGTGACCTAGCTACCAGAGTGCCATCTACATCTACTATGAAATTGGGAATGCTCACAGCCAGAAGGCTCAGTGTGGTGCACATATGTGAAGCAATCAGGTAAACATGTCATGGAGATGCACTCATGTTCTCTTCAGCCAATTGCACAAGTTTGAAAGGGGTCAAACTGTGACCTTCTGAGTGATAAGATGGTCCTTTCAAAGAATTGCCACACAATTCAGACATGCTGTGTTAGATGTGCAATGCTGCTGGTACCAATGGCACATGAATGTTCTCACACTCATGGATGATAATCTGGATGCCTATGCAGCGCAGTTGCCCACCAGGATCGCTGTGTTGTAAGGGCAGCAGTTGCAGATTTTACAGCTATCACAGCACAGAGAAGAGGTCTTGTGAACCCAGACATGTTGACACAAACTGTTGGGAACTGGTTATTGGCAGTGGAACTATGGGCACACACACCTCTAGCCCTTCTTTGTCTCATGCCATAGCACCGACACCCACAGCTAAACTGGTGCTGTCAAAGGATCATTAAAAAATGGTGTGACATGCTGTGGTATTCAGTGATGAAAGCAGAGAGTACTCTAGTAGGAGCCACAGTGAAATATTAACTCTTACCATATTTTGATATGGGCAGCACGATGAACCACTAACCAACATACAGAAACTTGTAAGTGTGAGTGAGCCTCAAGCTGAAAACATACCGCAGCTCCACAAGTTCTTTAACGCCACTACGGCAACTTGCGAGAGAATGAGCATGATATGATGATGAAAGACATACAACACGTAGCACCCAGTCATCTCAAGGCAGAGAAAAATCCTTGATCCCACCAGCAATCGAACCCGGGGCCCTGTGTGCGGAAAGCAAGAACGCAACCACTAGATCACAAGCCGCAGACTAATTGTGGCTAATCATGCAGCAGTTCAAACCAGAATCTAGGATTTATTGGTCATTTGTTGAATCTGTATGCATGACCTGACCAGTGTAATTTCTGCATCTCTTCATTATGGCTTCATTTTGGTTCCCACTCTTTCGGAATAAATGTTTACTAATGGACACTCTTTCTCATATTTCTTAGAATTTCCATTGGGGGAAATTGTTCCCATATCATTTTTTATTCTGCATTCATACAACTCCATTTTACTCCCTCAGTATTCTTAGTACAGATAATGTGGACAGAAAAGTAGCATTTCTCCAACAAAGGAAAGTGCAGGATGCTCCCAACATTATAATCCTACCTTCTGACAAAGGCTCCACTACTGTTTTTTTGAACAGCAAGGATTACTTGGCAGATGGACTCTGCCAGTTGTCAGGTTCACTCGCCTACAAACCCTGGCACAATGAGCCCATTTCAGATATCCAGCATGATCTTCAATCTCAACTCAAATCCTTAGGCCCGTCCCAGAACCTCTCCCCAGAGTCCCTCTCTCTCCTGACCCCTACCATTTCCCACACTTCTATCTTCTACACGTCTCCTCCCCCCCCCCCCCCCAAGACAATCTACAATCTCTGCTGTTGTAGACCAACACCTACAGTCTATTACCAGCAATCTACCCTCCTGCATGAAAGATACTAATCATTTCCTCCACCAACTCTCTACGTTTCCTGTCCCATTGCTACAGCAACCTCCTCGTCACTACTGATGCACCTCCCTTTATACTAACAGACCTAATGCCCATGGTCTTACCAATACTGAACACTACCTTTCTCAACACCTGATGAATTCCTAACCAACCACCTCCATCCTAGTTGTCATGACCAACTATATCCTCACCCACAATTACTTCTCCTTTGAAGGCATTACCTACAAAAAAATCTGGAGTATGTCTATGGGCACCCATGTGCCACCATCCTATGCTAACCTTTTCATGGTCCATCTAGAGGAATCCTTCCTAAACACCCACAATCCCAAACTCCTCATCTTCATCATCTGGATCGAGGGCAAGGGCACCCCATCCACATTCCTCCAGAACCTCGACAATTTCTCCCCCATTCACTTCCCATGGTCCTAGTCAACCAATCAAGTCACTTTCCTCAATATTGACATCCACCTCAAAAATGTCTATATCAGTACCTCTGTCTATATCAAACCTACCAATCACCAGCAATACCTCCACTTTGACAGCTGCCACACATTCAATACCAACAAGTTCCTTCCATACATCCCAGCCACCAACGGCCATTGCATCTGTAGAGATGAGCGGTCTTTCTTGAAATATACCAAGAGTCTCACCGAGGCCTTAACAGATCATAATTACCCTCCCAAACTTGTACAAAAACAGGTCCTCTGTGCCTTATCTTTCCAGTCATCCAATACCTCCCAAAGCTTCACCATCCAGTCACAGAGCAACATTACCCTCGTGACTAATTACCAATTCAATTACATTCTCCACCAGGGTATCGACTACCTCTCATCATGCACTGAAATGAGAAATGTCCAGCCCACTATCCTTCCATCTCCTCCCCCAATGGTATTCTGCCACTCATCATATCTCCACAATATCCTTGTTCATTCCTACACAACCTCTGCTCCCACCCCTTGCCTCATGGCTCATATCCCTGTAATAGACTCAGATCCAAAACCTGTCCCACACATCCTCCCACCACCACCTACTTCAGTCTTATCACCTATCCCATCAAATGCAGGGCTATCTGTAAAACCAGTCATGTGATTACAAGGTAAGCTGCAAACACTGTGCTGCATTCTAGATGGGCTTGGCAACCAACAAGCTGTCTGTCTGCACAAATAGTCACCAACAGTCTCTGGCTGAGAAAAAACTGGACCACACTGTTGCTGAGCACACTGCCCAACATGACATCCTTCATTTCAATGACTGCTTTACAGCCTGTGCCATTTGTAGCCTTCCCACCACCACCAGCTTTTCTGAATTGCACAGGTAGAAACTCTTTCTGCAATACATCCTACATTCCTGAAACTCTCCTGGCCTCAACCTTCATTAGTCATTGTCCTTACCCATCTATCCCCTTCCCTGTTTCCATTCCAGCAGTACACAGCCCTCTGTTCCACCAACATACCCAGTACACAGTCTTTACTTCTCTCCTTTCCCTCTAACCCTCTCTCTACCCCCACCCTCCATCTAACCTCCCGACTGCACTTAGCTGCTCCACTCTTCCCCTTGTCCCTGCAGCACTACCCTGCTATCCCTCCCCCTTCCTGTGCCAGCCTCCTTCACCTCCACTACCTTGTTGCTTCTCCCATAATGCACTGCTGCTCGCAGTCTGGCTCCAGCTGCCAGAGATTGTGCTCAAATGTATGTGAGTTGTGTGTGTGTGTGTGTGTGTGTGTGTGTGTGTGTGTGTGTGTGCACGCGCGCATGTGCGCATGTTTTGTCTAATTCTGAAAAATGCCTCATTGGCCAAAAGCTAATTGTCTGACAGTCTTTTTCTTGTGCTTTGCTGTGACTCAGAATCTCAGTAATATGGAAAGGAGCATTTCTGTTACATGGAAGAATAATTTTCTTAAGCCAGCAGATAGCCTTACATTTGCATGAATAGTATGAAAGCATCTGATCCTGTCTATCAATGTGAGGCATATTTGCATTTTATTTGACAATTGGTGGAAGTTTTGAGGTCATTTGCTGGTGTTAATTCTCTGGAAATATAGTATCTCATCCCCCATTTTTTATCATTACACTTTGTGAGTACAGAACAATTGTATTTCCTTCTCTCAGTTTGGCAGATGGTGTTTTTTTTATGAGCAAAAGGGTTTTAGATAATGTATGTCTTTCCTAATAATCAGCCCTGTCCAGGTAAATGTGTGTGATCACCAACATAAAACTACTTTAAAAAATCTGAAATGAGCTTTCCAGCATGACTTTCCCAACTATATTGTCAAGCGTCCCCTTGTACACAGATCACTTATTTGCAAGACTGTCCAGCTTCTTCAACATGTACATTCTGATACCATATTTACACATCTTATTTGGTATGTATCATATAAATGACAATCTCCGTCTCAATAGAATCATCAATTCATTTAACAGTATCTCTTCATGAGTAATACACTTGACATACTTTGCTGTTAAAATAATTTGGTATAGGCACTACTTAGTATTGCACCATCAGTTCTTTGGGTGTCTTGGCTGTGGATTTTTTAGCAAAGTATAATGAGCGTAACATGATCATAGAGCCATATCTGCACACACTCATCACTACTGCTCTGTTTTGAAACTATAGATCTTCCTTGCAGTAGTCTTGATATCTGATGGTAATCACGTTACCAGTATGTTATGTAACTTTCAAAAACACAAGCATACATACTAATCCAAGGTGTATCCTTCATATTTTCAGTCAAATATATATTCACAGCATTATCATTCTTTTAATCAACTACAAACTGAAGTATGACATCTGTAAGTATTAAACTTGAGTATCAAACCTAAGTAAATTTATTGGTGTATTACTAGTAGGATGAACATTCTTGTTTTGTAAATGGATGAATGTTATGTGATTCTTTATCACCATTGGTTTTGTTACCCTCACTACTCTTATCTTTTGGTTCTTCAGCATCATAAAAAATATTTGAAAGTTCTGTTCCACACTATCATCACTATGGCAAGTTTCTGTCTGCTTTAGATTCTAGCCATTCTCCTCCAATCAGTTATCTTTCAACTCATAATCAATACCTTCTAATATGTTCAGGAACTGATTATCAGCAAAATTTTCATTCTTCCTATTCTTTTTAGTGTATAAGGGACCCTGTGTTGATTAATTAGCTGCCACTTCCAAGAATGTATATCACAAACAATTTTGTACAAGAAAAAGTTGCAGCCACAAAAATCTGTTCTCCGACACTTTGTTGCCTGTGCACACTCCTATTCTACAGCTGGAAATTTAGACTAAATAATGCACCTTTGAATGTGTAGTGTATACAGTTCTGTACAGTAAATGGCTCCAGTAATAAATATAGACTTGAACAGCAGTCTGTAGCTAAGGTAGAATTTTCAAAATTTTTAGGTGTGTCCATTGATGAGAGGTTAAACTGGAAGCAACACCTTGATGGTCTGCTGAAATGTCTGAGTTCAGCTACATATACTATTAGGGTTATTGCAAATTTTGGTGATGAGAATCTCAGTAAATTAGCTTACTGTACCTACTTTCATTCACTGCTTTCATAAGGCACCATATTCTGGGGTAATTCATCATTGAGTAGAAAAGTATTCATTGCTCAAAAACGTGTAATCTGAATAATTGCTGGAGCCCATCCAAAGTCATCCTGCATACATCTATTTAAGGATCTAGAGATCCTCACAGTAAGTTCACAGTATATATATTCACTTATAAAATTTGTTGTTAATAATCCAGCCCACTTCAAAAGTAATAACAGTGTGCATAGCTATAACACCAGGAGAAAGGATGATCTTCACTATGCAGGGTTAAATCTGACTTTGGCACAGAAAGGGGTAAATTATGCTGCCACAAAAGTCTTTGGTCACCTACCAAACAGCATCAAAACCTGACATATAGCCAACTAACATTTAACAATAACCTAAAGGAATTTATAGATGACAACTCCTTCTACTCATTGGCTGAATTTTTAGATATAAATTAAGGGTAAGGGGGGGGGGCAAAAAAAAACTTATACAAGTGTCATGCAATATTTTGTGTAATGTAATATCTTGTACAGACGTCTTTTATTAACCTGACATGTTCCACATCATTATGAAGTGTCATATTCATGATCTATGGAACAAGTATTAATCTAATCTAATCTAATCTAATCCATACTTATCTCAGCCACAATAATTGTTAATGTGTTTGGTGTTGTCCTATTATGTCATCATGAACACAGTCAGCAGAATTTCAGCTTTTTAACCACCTGATGAATTTTGTATTCTCATTGGTTGTCTTTTGGTTGTGCATGCAGTGTCTGAACAAGCAAAACTAATGCAACCATATCTGGTTGCTTATTAGGTGCGAAATGTTTGCTGGCATTGGTAGGAAGTAGAGCCTAATCCTTGAATTATGTGGCCGATGATTTAAGTATCACTTTTCCTGAGCTGTCTTCTGAGGGCACACATTCATTTGGCATAATGCTTTTAGTTTGGTTCTTGTTAATGATGCTTCAAATAGTTGTTGTCTTATTCTTGGAGCACTTTATGATATGGGCATTTGTGTTTCACTTTTCTTAATAATGAACTTGGGGTTTTACAATGCTGTGGTAAGGAAGTTTCAACTTTTTACTACAGACTGACCTGCTGTTTTGCAACTAGGCATTGCTGAAAGTTAGAATTGGTTCACTGAATTAAGTTAATTAACAACAAATCCTTCCATCAATATAATCAAAACACTGTATTGCATTGAAAGCATACAATTCTGTTAGTCTGGATAATTAGATTGCAATAACTGTTAGGTTATGTGGTGTGTCCTTCTCATTCTGGAATCTGAATGACTTCCTACTACTTTCCAACCTTCAGTAGCTAAGCCTTCTTTTCTCCCTGAAGAACAGTCATGAAAGTCCAGAAAGCTAGAAATAGTCTTTTCTCCTCTCTCTGTATTGACAGTGCTTGGAATTATGTCTAAAGAAGTGAAGTATTGGCCAGCGACACAGCCTCGCTGTAATTTAACATTGGTGTTACTTTCTCATCAGCCATATATGGGAGTCATTATGAAAGTTTCGAAGTATGATACATTAGGTTGTAATATTTCACTTCTGACGTACTGCACTGAGATTGGGAAGCAGGAGACAAAATGAGACTTGTGATGAAATCTTCTCAGGCTTCCATCCCGGTAGCTGCACCAAAAATCTGTGATGTTTTGATGAGTGTCATTCTCATCATTATCTGGGGAAGTGTCGATGGGTTGTGGCCATCCTTTATATATGTAGCTGGTAGCTGGTCAGTGGCGCATGGTCGCTGTAACTCGCCACCACTCCTACTGGTGCTGGGCCATAGGGGGGGGGGGGGGGGGGCAGCCGCGCAGGAACTGGCGACACCAGCTAGATTTGAATCGCGGAGCGTTAGCAGCTGAGCACAGTCCCAGTGTATAGCTGCTATTGCAGGGTTCCAGATCAAACTTAAATAGTAGCCCTCGTCCCTGTTGACAAGATTGTCATGTAATCTCAATTTGACTGATTCCTTGATGGTGCTTTCCCAGAAGTCACTGGCAAAGCAATGCATTTTTGTTTCTTCAAATTGGAAGCTGTGTCCCTCATCAAGGCTGTGTTCTGCCAAGGTCCATTTGCCCTTGTGCCCCAGTCTTATGCATCTAACGTGTTCCTGGCAGCATTGCGAGATGCAGCGTTGTGTTTGAGCAGTGTACTGGAGCCCACACTTGCATGGTATACCATATACACCGCGAACCTGTAGCTTCAATTTGTCCTTCACTGAGCCCAGTAACTCTTTCATTTTTGGAGTTGGTCAAAAAATTGCTTTGATGTTGTTTTCCTCCATTATTCTTGCAATTTTGACTGTTGTGGGCCCCAATGTAGGGGATAAAGGTTACTTTCTTTTCCTCTTCCTCTTTTTTGTTGATGGCTGTGTCACTCTCTTTCTTCCTCAAAGCACGTCTAATGTGTGCTGTGCTGCAACCATTCTGATGAAACACATCCTTAAAGTGCTGCAGCTCAGGTGGAAGGCTGTCTTTGTCACAGATGACTCTTGCTCTGTGAACCAGTGTTGTTAGAACAGTGTGTTGCTGTGCTGGGGGATGGTAGCTTCAAGCATGGAGATATAGGTCTGTGTGGGTCTTCTTACTGTATACTGCATGTCCTAGTATGCCATCTGCTTTTCTCCTTATAAGAATCTCCAAAAATGGAAGACATCCATCTTGTTCTAACTCCATTGTGAACTGTATGTTTTTGTGAATGATGTTCAGGCGTTCATGGAATTCATTCAGGGGTTCTCTTCCATGTTCTCACACAATGAATGTGCCATCAACATAATGAAAGGTTTAAGCGGTCCTGTTTCCAGCGCCAACTCCATATAGAGATTGGCAATCCCTGGAGAAAGTAGTGAACCCATTGCTACCCCATCTACCTGTCCATAAAATTCTTGATAGTTTGAGATGGTATGTGATGTTATTTTTGGTGATTCCAGAATCAAGACATATTTACAAGTAACTTTGTAGTATGAGCCCATTTATCAGTATAACATTGTGCTCCCTCTAGCCTGGATGCATGCACTGATTCCATTGGTAGGGGAGTCATAAAGCTGTTGTTTTATCTGCTAAGGTAAGCTGGTGTGCAGCTGTTCAACTGGTCTTGATCTCCTAGATACTGGCACTGAGATGTAGTTGACATCCAAGGTGGCCCCACAAATTTTCTATTGGGGATAGATCTGGGTATCATGCTGGCTACAGCAGTACCTCAAAATCATGCAGACAGTGTATAAAGAGCCACATCATGTGGACAACTGTTATCCTGCTGAAAATTGGCGCAACACCATTGTTGCTCAAGAGGTAACACACAAGGATGCAGGATGTTGGAGGAGAGGTAACTTAACCAGTAGCACCCAAGTCATACTTGATGAATCCACACACTATGATGCTAAGAGTAACACCAGAGAGGCTTTCCAAATCATTGGAAGAGCTCCATCTCTTCCCAGATTGCTGCCAGATTCACTGACAGTGCCCATCCAGACTAGCGCAGAACCACAGTTCATTGCTGAATGCAAAGTGACACCATTCATCAGCAGTCCATGCTTCCCAGTCGTGACATCACTCCAAAAGCAGCTGTTTGTGTTTTGGTTGTAACTGTGGCATACACATGGGATGACAATTCCGGAATGGCACAAAATCTTTCTGGAAGTCAGTCAGTCATTCTCGAATGGCAGGCACAGATATGTAGTTAAAATTGCTGATCCTCCCATGTCATGGTCTGATGTGGTTGAGTGGAACCTTGATGACAATTACACCTGACTTCCCATTTCCATGCAGTCCAACATCTGAATGCCTCACAAATTGGGATACTGGACAATTTAACAATCCACCTAAATTGAGTCCCACAACACTGCTCCTTTCAAACTCTATCATGTACCAATCATGCTGTCTGACACAAGTATGCAGCAGCTCTAAGTCCTTCATAGGGAGCATCCACCTGACAGTATTCATTTCTCTTACATCCTCTACCAGGCTTAGTAGCAACACTAAACATGAACAATATTAATACACTCAGATAGCCATTCAAACTTTCACAGAGAATTCCAATTGTAATCATTAACATACCTGCTGATTACAATGACATTTGACCATCTCTTCTAAGTGCTTCACTTTCTTTGTCAGGCTATGCATACATGGTATTTTTAGAAGTCTTTCATTACTAATCTGTCAAAGTTTTGTAATACCAAACTACTTATCACTGTATGGGCTGTGATGTTCCAGTCCATGAGACACCAGGTTTTTATTACCAGCATCATGGAGCTGGGAAAGGAACACTTTCATATCATGATTTTAACTTCAGGAGTGGATTAAATAAGTGTGAAAGGGAATATGCAACAGGGGTTTAAAAAAATACTTATGATGAAACAGACATTCAGTGGCTGAAAAATTCTGAAGAGGCAGAACTTCTTCAGAAGCTAAGGACTGGACATCTGACAATTGCAGTTATGCTGTTGTTTGTGAAAATTATATTGTTATGAGAAAACTTGTGAGGGGGAAAAACCATGTAGCGATACTTAACCCTTGAATGAGAACACCATTTTTGACAACACATGCGGGCATCTGGTGCACTTCGTGCACATGTAGAGAATGGCTACCTTTATGTTATCTACGTAAATATATGTATGAGCAAAATCACACTTTGATCTTAGTTTGATTAAACAATGATAAAATAAACTTATTTGATATGAGCTAAAGCAGTATTTAACTAAACATTTATAAGAAAAACTTTCATTATATCATTCTGCTGCTACAGACAGGTGTTACCAAAGAGTAATATACCACTCAAGGCATTAGAAAATGTATATGCATCAGATGTTAATCAGCCAATCATTCAATTACTAATTATCTCATGGCCTCATGATTGTGCTGCTAGCTCACAATCAGGTCATTTTCTTGCATGCATAGTAAATTTTTTCTCCCTTAGCTTGCTGTTTATTTTTTGTTACTGCTGCTCACTTAGAAATATGACAGCACAACTTATTACTGTGTTAGTTGAAGGAGTAGTGGATGACTAGGTATGGGCTCACAGTTGTGAAACAATAACAAAATGGTGCAAAACAGTTTTGTATGTGTTTGGTGCACTTTATACGTAGTTGCAACCAGTCAGGGATTAACATCATCGAAGTGGCACTATGAATGCTTAAGCAGCTTTGTCCAAATTCTGTCAGTTACAAAAAAATGTATTTATAACAATGATACTGATGATAAAACCTAGATTTTTTATGTTGATACAGAAATTGAGCATTACTCAGCGGTGTGCATCTTTTACCAAGAAACTCACCCAACAGGCACAGAAAAAGAAATGGAAACTTTGATAGCTCTTAGACGAAACCTTGGATGAGCTAGAGTATATAAACACTGTAATGTTGCAGATGGGACTGTATGTAGCAAACAGATCAACACCAAATGTTTTGGAGATAGTGATACCATTAATTGATGTTATGTATGCATATTCCATAAAATTTCAGTGTGGAAACTGGTTTATTTCAAAATATTGATTATTTCAAATTTGTTACTCAGAAACATCAAAGCAAATTCTGTCATCAAAATCAAGTGAACTGATAAATTTCAGTAATGCATTTAATTATGTTTTACTTTAACAATGTTGAAAGTAAATGTTGCCTCTGTTGTAAAATATACATACAAGTATGGTGGAGTCCATGAGGAATTAAAATTGCAATAATATAGGAAATTATGGGAAAGAGAGGAGGAGAAAATTAAGGAAATTATCATCTGGGAAGAGATGCTAGGAGGGAATCACAGTGGCATGATGGATGTAGGAACTGAAGTAGAGAACATGAAAACAGGAACAGATCATGGAAACGAAATAATAGAACATTTAACAACAGTAGATATGAGACTAGGGGCAATGGTCAGGTATATTAGGGGTCATCCCTCTGACAGCCTGTCAATCAGACAGAAAAGATTATGAAAGGATGAGAAACTTTGAAGCATACGTGCAGCAAGACAGAGACTGATATGAACTGAATAGTCTATATTCTGATAGGAAATTTTGGAGTGCACAAACATTGTTATGCATAGAAAATTGGGACAAGTTACTCACAGTGTGGAAGTAGAACTAGATACAAAATGATTAACGAATCTTTGCAATGTATCAAGTAGCAAAGTTTTAGTGGGAGAAGAGATAACATAATTTTTTTTTTATAAATTTGGGTTACATAAGTTGCTGATTAAGGTTGCAGATGTTGTAGTGGTTTTCAATCCAAAGACTGGTTTAATATATCTTCTCCATGCTCCACTCTTCAGCTCCAAATAACTCCTGCAACCTACAATCCTTCTCAATCTGCTTACTATATTCATCTCTTAGTCTCCCTCTATGATTTTATCCCCCCGCACCCCACCCCCATACGGTAGTTATGTAGTCTACTGTGACGTCACTTGGGATTTGTGACATCACATACAAAAGAAACTTTACACACACAGATTATATATATTAAAAACAAAGATTCCAAGACTTACCAAGCGGGAAAGCGCTGGTAGACAGGCACAATAAATAAAACACACAAACGCACACACAGAATTTCTAGCTTTCGCAACCAAGGGTTGCTTCTTCAGAAAAGAGGGAAGGAGAGGGAAAGACGAAAGGATGTGGGTTTTAAGGGAGAGGGTAAGGAGTCACTCCAATCCCGGGAGCGGAAAGACTTACCTTAGGGGATAAAAAGGACAGGTGTACACTCGCACACACACACACATATCCAGGTGTATGTGCAGATGGATATGTGTGTGTGGGCAAGTGTACACCTGTCCTTTTCCCCCCCTAAGGTAAGTCTTTCCGCTCCCAGGATTGGAATGACTCCTTACCCTCTCCCTTAAAACCCACATCCTTTCGTCTTTCCCTCTCCTTCCCTTTCCCTCTTTCCTGAAGAAGCAACCGTTGGTTGCGAAAGCTTGAATTTTGTGTGTATGTTTGTGTTTGTTTGTGTGTTTATCGACCTGCCAGCAGTACATATGTATAAAAACAAAGATGATGTGACTTAATAAACGAAACACTGGCAGGTCGATAGATGTAATGGGTTGGAGGTGTTGATCTACGTAGGCAGAGATACGTTCTGTGGGTGCTTGGTAACCAGCTACAATGATGCGGCCGGAATGATTGGGTTTGTGAATTTTAGGAAGAAGGTAGAAGGTAGGGGTGCAGGGTGTCAGTGGGGTCAGGAGGTTGATGGAGTCAGGTGAAAGGTTTTGTAGGGGACCTAAGGTTCTGAGGATCCCTTAAAGCTCTGCTGGACATCAGGAATGGGATTATCTTCACAAACTTTGTATGTGGTGTTGTCTGAAAGCTGCAACAGTCCCTCAGCCACATACTCCTGATGATCAACTACCACGGTCATGGAACCCTTGTCCGCCGGAAGAATGACAATGGACCGGTCAGCCTTCAGATCATGGTTAGCTTGGTCTTCAGCAGTGGTGATGTAGGGAGTAGGATTAAGGTTTTTTAAGAAGGATTTAGAGGCAAGGCTGGAAGTCAGAAATTCCTGGAAGGTTTGCAGAGGATGATTTTGAGGAAGAGGAGGTGGGTCCCGCTGTGACGGAGAACTGTTCAAGGCAGGGTTCAATTTGGATAGTGTCATGGGGAGTTGAATCATTAGGAGTAGGCTTAGGATCATTTCTCTTCATGGCAAAGTGATATTTCCAGCAGAGAGTATGAGTGTAGGACAGTAAATCTTTGGCGAGGGCTGTTTGGTTGAATCTGTCCCTGGAAATGTCTTACAGTTTAAAACCTGGTTCCTAAATCTGTGTCTTACCATTATATAATCTGTCTGAAACCTGTCAGTATCTCCAGGGTTCTTCCATGTATACAACCTTCTTTCATGATTCTTGAACCAAGTGTTAGCTATGATTATGTTATGCTCTGTGTAAAGTTCTACGAAGTGGCTTCCTCTTTCATTTCTTAGCCCCAGTCCATATTCACGTACTATGTTTCCTGCTCTTCCTTTACCTACTACTGAATTCCAGTCACCCATGACTATTAAATTTTCGTCTCCCTTCAGTATCTGAATAATTTCTTTTATTTCATCATACATTTCTTTAATTTCTTCATCTGCACAGCTAGTTGGCATATAAACTTGTGCTATTGTTGTAGGTGTGGGCTTCATGACTATCTTGGCCACAATAATGTATTCACTATAGTGTTTGTAGTAGCTTACCAGCACTCATATTTTTTTATTCAATATTAAACCTACTTCTGCATTACCCCTATTTTATTTTGTATTTATAACCCTGTATTTGCCTGACCAAAAGTCTTGTTCCTCCTGCCAGCAAACTTCACTAATTCCTGCTATATCTAACTTTAAACTATGCTTTTTCCTTTTTAAATTTTTTAACCTACCTGCTCGATTAAGGGATCTGACATTACATGCTCCGATCCATGGACAGCCAGTTTTCTTTCTCTTGATAACAAAGTCCTCCTGAGTATTCCCCGCCCAGAGATCCAAATGGGAGACTATTTTACCTTCAGAATATTTTACCCAAGAGGACGTCATCATCATTTAACCATACATTAAAGATGTAGTTTCCCCTTGCTTTCAGCCGTTTGCAGTACCAGCCCAGCAAGGCCATTTTGGTTAGTGTTACAAGGCCAGATCAGTCAATCACCCAGACTGTTACCCCTGCAACTATTGAAAACGCTACTGCACCTCTTCAGGAACCAAGCATTTGTCTAGCCTCTCAACAGATACCCCTCCATTGTGGTTGCACCTATGGTATAGCTATCTGTATCGCTGAGGCACGCAAGCCTCCCCACCAATGGCAAGGTCCATGTTTCTTGGGGGAGGGGTGGGGGTCATCTTCCTTAATTATCTGAATAATTTATTTTATCTCATCATGCATTTCTTCAATCTATTAATGATCTTTAGAGCTAGCTGGAATATAAATTGTATTACTGTGCTGGTTGAGAGCTTTCGGTCTGTCTTGACTACAATAATATGTTCACAAAGCTGTATGTAGTACAAGGGTTGCCCAGAAAGTAAGGCACCACACTTTTTTCTTCAACAGTTCTTTATTGAACATAATGAGAATTTCACACACAAAAGAATGGTGTTTTATCTACACACCCTATTTTTCCATGTAATGTCCATCCCATTCTATTGCCTTCCTGCAGTGTGAAACAAGGGCATGTATGCCCTGTTGGAACCAGTCCTTGTCCTGGTGGCAGAGACAGTGCTTCACTGTGTTAATCACCTCCAGGTTGTCGTCAAAATGTCTTCCGTGAAAGGCATCCTTCTATGGCTGAAAACAAGTGGACATCTGAGGGTCTAGGTCACGGATGTCAGGTATGACTGCCGTGGATGGTCTCCCTGCCCACTGTAAATTGTGGAGCTCTGCCAAACTGCCTGCTGACGACCTCACCCTCCATGACCAGCAACTACCTGTACTTCTGTTGACAGCAGATGCTCCATAGATTTTCCACAAGTGTTTGTGAATATGCCACACAGTTTCTTTCTCTGCAGTGAGAAAATCAATGGCAGCACATTGCTTGTAACGTGCATCACCTACAGACACCATTTTGAAACTGTCCTGCAGCTAAGCTTTCTGTCAAAAGTGAAAGAAACTTGATGCACTCACTCAGGAGACTTCAGATAATACATATGTAATAATTTTGCATTTGTAGCATTATTTACAGCGAAGGAAAAAAATGTGGTGCATTACTTTCTGGGCAACCTTCATAACTTACCCATTGAGCCATGCACAGCTCGTGTTCATGCCATTTATTGTTTGTCATCTTCTATTACTGTACTGCTGCCTCGTTTTCTTATTCTATTCACTGGCATCACTGCCTTCCTGCCTTACTTGGCCGTGAGCAGCAGCAGCAGCACGTATCGATAAGTGCACTATCGTACCACCTCTGGAGCGACCAATAGTACGTCTGGGTTATCGTTTGTCTGGCAGTCGGTTCGAGGTTGAATAGCAGTGCAGTCGGGACACAGCAGCAGTGAAGTCGGGGATGGAGCACCAGTGAGGTGCCAACCGCCAGTGCTCGCCGACCAATGGCGACACACATTTATTGTCCGATGGAGGGAGAATGGAGCAGGACAACTGGTTGTTCAGTTGGTCGTCTCATCACCCAATGTATAATTGGTCCTTTCACTGTTTCTAGGCCTGGGCAGTTTCGTCAGTAGGGTGTGGAGTAGTGAGTAAATCTACTCAGCGCATTGTTTGTCTAGTACCGTGCTTTGTGGAATTTAAATCCCCGACAGATGTCACGGATATTGAAGATCCATAGAGGTCTCTGCACCATCGCTCCATAAGCTGTGGTGGCACGCACCTCCTGGCCCGCATTTAGAGTGAGGGCGCCACAGTAGAACATGTGGTTGTAGCGGCCAATAGCAGCGTCTCCGATAGAGTACTTAAGTGCCTGCCTGTCGATCAACCTGCCAGTCTAACCTTGTGTATGTCTCAGGACTTACCGCCTTGCATTAGACAGCGTATTTACTTTCGTGTTTTCTTTACGAGTGGATGTGGTTGTCTTGTTCGGGTTTCTTGACACTGTTATCCGTTCTTGTTGTTGTTGTAAGGTCCTTCGTTGGTCGTGTCTGTCTTCTCCCGTTGTGTTGTTGTTAGCGGGCCGCTCCGTGGATCCCACCGTGTCGCCATTACAACATTTTGCGATGAGGCAAGCGGCGGCAAGTGGCGGCGATTGCGGCGTCACGGCGGGTTCCGCTCTCGCGACGACGACGTGGCCCGGCTGACGGAGGCCAGTGCTGTCGGAATTCCTCGTTGTCCGACGTCTCTACGCCATCAGCGTCTTCGGTTGCCCCTCGTCACCATGGCCATTGTTGGTATGGAGGCGAAGTTGGTCTGTCTGCCGGAGCAACAGCAGCAGCTCATACAACAGCAGCAGCTCCAGTTAGACATCTTACAAAAGTCGCTGTAGTTGCTAACAGACAAAGTCGATGCCTGGGACACTTTACCGCTACCGCTATTGAGTCCTTGGGTGTCCGATGCTTTCCCATGTCCGCCGTCGTTTCCACCCTTTAATGACGCTAACGGGGACTGGGAAACTTACTTACATAAGCTAAAACATTATTTCATGGCTTTTCAAGTGACGGACGACTCCTTGCCGCAGTCATTGTTTTTGTCTTGGGCCTCCCCTGACTCTTTCTTTCTTCTCCACAAGTTGGCCCCGTTGTCCGATCCTGTGGCTCTCTCTTTCCAGGAGATCTGCCTTTTGCTGACCAATTATTATTCCCAAGGCTACAATATGGTCACCTCTCGGCTGGAGTTCCACCAGTACTATAAACAGCTTGGTCAATCGTATCGTTCGTGGATCACGGTCTCAGCCGTCGATGCGATTTTACTTGCAACAATCAGCAGTGTAAGGCTTTGTATGCACACTCCCTGATCTGGGATGTGATGGTTAAGCTGGCTCGCGATCCTGAGGTCCGTAATGCGGCGTTGAACTTGACAACGCTCCTTGGGAGAGATTCTCTGCATTTCGCACTCCTTGGAAATTGCTCAAGCGGCTATGGCGCGAAAGCAAGTGGCGGCGATTGCGGCGTCACGGCGGGTTCCGCTCTCGCGACGACGACGTGGCCCGGCTGACGGAGGCCAGTGCTGTCGGAATTCCTCGTTGTCCGACGTCTCTACGCCATCAGCGTCTTCGGTTGCCCCTCGTCACCAGTCGCCCCTTGTCGTACACTTTCATCTTGCCCACAGTGCTTTACTGCACATTCGCGGGCTGATTGTCCCCACCGATGGAAAACGTGCACGCTGTGTAACAAGGAGCGCCACATCCGATCGGTCTGTCATAGTCGCTCGACTCGCTCCAGTCCTGCCCTCCTGGGCCTCAAGATACAGTCCATGCTCTGCTATCAGTCATCCAAAGGACGACCCATCGGTGCGGAAGCTTTTCCTCACGCTCCGCATTTTCACTGATGATGTCAATTTTCAGGTCGACACTGGGGCCACCGTCTCCTTGATTAATATGATGACATATACCCAGCTGGGCTCTCCTGCGTTGTGCCCTCTCTCTCACCGTTTGGTCGCCACTGGAGACGGTTCCATTCCCCTTCGTGGGCAGTTTGTCGTCCAGGCGACATACAGGTGTGTTCCCCGGCTCCATACCCTCTTTTTCGTCGACCATCCGTCGGCTTTGAATATATTTGGCCTGGATGCGTTTCAACTGTTTGGCTTTTCAATTTCCGACGAAGTTAAATCGTTTCCACAGCTCTTCGCTTTCAGGACTTGGACGATCTGTGCTCCACTTTTGCGTCGCTGTTTTCACCTGATCTCGGATGTGCTTCTGGCTTTCAGGCGCACATCACCCTATGGTCAGATGCACAGCATCGCTTTATCTGAGCCCGGCCCCTTCCGGCGGTCTTACAGCCAGCGGTCAAGCAGGAACTTGATCGGCTCCAGCCCACTGGCGTGCTGGAGCCTGTCATTTACAGTGCATGGACGACAACACTGGTGGTCATACGAAAACCCAATGGGTCCCTTCGGCTGTGTGGGGACTTCAGCTCTACAGTCAATGTTCAGTCCCTCGTTGACACTCGCCCCATTCCACGACAAGAAGACCTTCTTGCCAAGCTTGGCAGGGGAGAGTATTTTTCCAAGATCGAACTGCCTGCGGTATATCACCAGTTGCCCTTGGATGCTGAATCTCATAACATCATGGTTATCAACACGCCTTTCGGATTGTATTAGTACAAGAGCCTTCCCTTATCTGGATGACATCTTGGTCACTGGGCGTTCCCGCCAGGAACATTTGCAAAACCTGAGCGCCTTATTTCACGCTCTGCAGTCTGCTGGTTTATGCTGTCGGGTAGACAAGTGTTGCTTTTTTTAAAATCGAAAGTGGAATACTTAGGCCACTGGCTTAGCAAAGATGGCATTCGTCCTTAAGGTCGTAATTTCGCGGTCATTGAGGCCCTTCCTCGCCCCAAAGACTTATCTGAACTCCAGGTGTTTTTGGGCAAGGTTACTTATTGCTTAAAGTTCTTGCCCCAGGCTGCCTCCATTGCTCAACCCCTCCATCACTTGCAAAGGGGTACCTTTTGATTGGACTCCTGCCTGTGACCAGGCTTTTCTCCATTGAAGGCGATGCTGAAGTCTGCCCCTTGTCTTACACCCTTTTCTCTGGATGGCCCCTCCGTTGTGGCAGTTGATGCATCAGCATATGGTATTGGGACCATCCTTGTGCACCTGGATGCCGATGGCTCCAAACAGCCCATCGCTTATGCCTCTAAGACATTGCCCCAGCACAACGGAACTACTCCCAGATTGAAAAGGAGGCTCTGACGATCGTGTTCACTGTCCATGAATTTCACACCTACCTCTTTGAGGCAAATTTCACCCTCCTGAAGGACCATAGACCCTTGGTAGCACTTTTCGGACCCCACTCTCACTTTTCCGAGCGGATGGCTCAACGTCTCCAGCGCTGGGCATTGCTTTTACATAATCAGGCTTACACCATCTGGTATAAGCCCACTGCCCACCATGCTATTGCGGACACTTTGTCGTGTCTCCCATTGGGCCCTGATCCTGCCTTTGACCACAGGAGGTCCTCTCCTTTCACATTTATTCCACACGCTGGCATGCACTGGACAATCTGCCTCTTATGGTTGCTCACATTGCTGTGGCTACCTGCCCCGATCCTGTCTTGCAGCAGGTTCTCAATTGCGTGCTCCATGGATGGCCATCCTACGTCACTCATCGGATGCAGTCCGATTTCAGAACCTGGCTCCACTTATTCCACAGGCTCTACATGGTCAATGATGCCCTTCTGTTGGCCACGGAGTCATATGCCCATCAGGTGGTCATCCCTCCAACCTTGCAGCTTCAGGTGCTCAGTTTGTTACACCGTGGGCACTGGGGTATGTCCCGTATGAAAGTTTTGGCTTGCCAGCATGTGTATTGGCCTGGCATCAAAGGCGATATTGAGAGCCTGGTCCGTGGGTGCACTGTCTGTGCATGTCACCAGGCAAGCCCCCTCAGTCATTTGCACCCGGCCTCTGCCTTGCCGGCCCTGGGATCGCATCCATGTCAACTTTGCGGGCCCATTTTTAGGGTCCATGTGGTTACTCATCATTGATGCCTACTCCAAATATCCACATCTTGTCCGAATGGCATCCACCACCACAGAGGCTACAGTCATGGCCCTGGCCCAGGTTCTCACGATCGAGGGTCTGCCACACGCATTGGTATCCAATAATGGTCCCCAATTCACAGCATCCTCTGTCAGGCCAACGGTATCAAACATATCCGTAGCCCACCTTTCCACCTTTCATCCAATGGCGCGACAGAGAGGCTTGCCTGCACTTTTAAACAACGGTTGACTAAGGCAGTTGAGACATCTCCAACAACATCGGCCCTCACCCTGTTTTTGGGCACTTATCGTGCTACACCCATTGACGAACGCAGTTTGTCAGAGCTCCTTCATGGGCGACAACTGCAGACCCTGCTCCATTTACTGATGCCAAACTCCACCCACCCACACTCCAGCCTTCGCAGTGGTGCACCCTTGGCATGGCCGTGTGGACCCACGAGTATGGGTGCAGTCGCCACGGTCGTCGCAGCCCATGGGCAGCAAGTGATGTCAGTGCAGACATCAAAAGTCATGGAGCGCCGCCATCATAATCATCCCCACCCACAAGCCACGAGAGGACTCACGCCGTCATTTCTGTCCCTACCTCCTTCAGGTACGGACGTGGTCCTCAAGTCACCATCCCTGCCCATGGTTGCCTTCTCCCTGAGGGCCTGCCGCCGCCCTCTCCACCTACGGGTGGATCAGCGGCTCCCTCCTCCACCCTGGACTCTGGATCAGCTGTCATGGATACCCCAGGCATCCCTTCCTCCCCGCCAATAGCGGTTGATGAGCCCACTCCCTCTTCCCTCTGCCACCCACCTCGGCACAGTCTGGGGCGTTTCCGCCCCTGCGGGCAAGTTTCAGGGGGAAGGGATCTGGTACTGCTTGCCACGGAATTTTAATCTGCGACAGACATCATGGGCGTCAAAGACCCATAGAGGTCTTTGCGCTGTAAGCTGTGGTGGCACGTGCCTCCTGGCCCGCATTTACAGTGAGGATGCCACAGTGGAACACGTGCTTGCAGCGGCCAATAGCAGCGTCCCCGATAGAGTACTTAAGCGCGTGCCTGTTGCTCAGCCTGCCAGTCTAACCTTGGGTACATCTCAGGACTTATTGCCTCGAAATAGACAGCATATTTACTTGTGTGTTTTCTTTATGAGTGGACGTGGTTGTCTTGTTTGGGTTTCTTGACTCTGTTGCCTGTTCTTGTTGCTGACATAAGGTCCTTCGTTGGTTGTGTCCATCCTCTCCCATTGTGTTGTTGTACGCGGACCGGTCCGTGGGTCCCACCACATTTCCGACGAAAGTTTGGGCTGGCTGCTGGCAGAATCTAAGTATGGTTGGAGTGTATGGTGCTTTTCCCATTGCTACAAGGTCCGTGGCTCACGGATCCTGGACACGAAATTTGAGTTTTGACTTAATCTACTAGCAAGTCATGACTGTTCACATTGTGTAATTTGGATTTCGTTGTAGGCTGTTGAGACATTACTGCAAGCAACAATGTGTGTTTTCGAGTTGGCAAATTTTAGCCACCCTCTGGTGGAGTTTAACTGTACTTGGTTATTTTGAATTGTAGTACACCAGCGGAATCTTCTGCTTTCTGGCCGTTACTGTTCCTGGTACCTGCCGGTGGTGTAAATTCAGGCAGTGTATTTTCGTCATCGTGTTGTCGCTGTCCAGCACAGTGTCTAGTTTGACAGCTCAATATATAATTGGTTGTGGGCGCCAATGCTTGCTACGTTGTTCCATTGAACTCTCTGTTGTATGCTGGTGGAAATTATGTTGTCGGTGGGTCCGTTGACTGTCTGTCGGTTGGGTTGTCGTTGGATCGAGAATGGTTGGGCCGACTTAAGTTGGGGTTAGTGTTTGAATTCCAGGCCGACCCTCGGAAACTTCTGACTGCTGTTGGGTGCATTGCATTTTCTTATTTGTTCTTGTTGTTTGTATTTGTATGGCTTCTAGCCGGTTTTTAAATTAAGGTTGTTTTGCCCTTAAGGCGTAAGATTGTTTGGGCCGCCAGCCTAATTAAAGAACTGTTTCAAGATAAGGCTTTTCAGCCTTTCAAAATTTAGTTTGGTTTGAGTCTTAAGTGATGGGCCTTCAGACAATTTTTAAATTAAAGTTGTTTTGCTCTTAATGTGTCAGATTGTGTGGGCCTTCAGCCTAATTGAAAGAACTGATTTAAGGTAAGCCCTTCTGCCTTCTACATATTTGATTTTGATTTGATTCTTAAGTCAATAGCTTTTAGCCGATTTTAAATTAAACTGGTCTTGCCCTTAAGGCATGAGATTGTATACCGCATTCAGCCAGTAATTAAGTTCACAAAATTAATGCTATGTTTTTTTTTCTTCGCTCTTGTAGTGTTTGGTCATGTAAATAATGTTGTATGTTTGAGTGTAACTGACAGATGCTTATTTTGGCCCTTTCTACAATTTAAACTACCTGTCCTGTCCTGCAGGTTTAGCAGGGTCTCTCACCCGAATTCCTATTTTATTAATCATTGTTAAACCTACTCCTACATTACCCCCTATTTAATTTTGTGTTTATAGATCTGCATTCACCTGACCAGAAGTCCTATACCAACTGCAATTGAACTTCACTAATTACTTCAATGTTTAACAGTAAGCTATCCATTTTCCTTACCAATTCTCAAATTTTATATCTTACCTGCCCATCTAAGAGATCTAGCATTCTACACTTCAGTCCATAGAACACCAATCCAGGCTGTTGCTCCTCCAATGCTGAAAAGGCTGCTTCCCTGCTTCAGGAACCATACATTTTTCTGGCATCTCAACAGACATCCCACCATCCCTCTATTGTGACAGCACCTATGGTACAGCTATCTGTATTGCTGATGCACACAAACCTCTCCACCAATGGCAAGGTCCACAATTCATGGGAGGAGCAATTTCAGATACAAAATGTTAATTTACTGTTTCTAATGTTGAAGCTGGTGAACTTGGCAATCATGTAACTATGGGGGAAGAACCTATGTTAGGTAATAATAGTGGTAACAGTGATGGGGAGACAATTACAGTGGGATTGGTGAGGAAGATGTGGCACTCAGTAGCAGTGAGAAAAATAAAGATGTTGTTAAAGATACTGAAGAGAGGATAGGAAGTCAAATTGACTTTTATTAAGAATTAGATGGTATGGTTAATGTGGAGGTTGAAGGAGAAACATTTGAGGAAGGTATTTATGGTGGCAGCTGTGAAAATATTCAGGAAGGTCAGAACTGTGATAGAGAGGCACATGTAAGTGAAATTTTACTGGGTGATATCGGTAAAACAATAAGCTCTTGTGAAGATGAAAGAAAGTATGCAAAATTTATAAGTAATGAAATTTTAAGGGTAGCTTGGAGTCATTATGATAATGAGAGTTGTAATAGTGGAATATAAGATATGCTGAAAAAGGTATGTGAAAGTTTGCATCCAGGATTGTGGAAAGAGACAAGAAATGATGCAAAGAACTTAGGAAAAACTGGTATGTCCCTGAGTGTCGTGCAACCGAAAGTAGAAACATACACAAACGAAGATGAGGTAAAAGATGTGGGATTTAAAGAAACTGATAAATATCTTTTGTAGAAAGCAGAAAACAAAGATGATATTGATATGCAACGAAGTCTATATCTATTCATATTGAAAGTGTTAATTTGGACAGTAGCAGTCTGACACGGGGAGTACAATATGTACAGTGCCTGAAAAATTAAGAGATAGAACTAAACACAGTCAACATTTTTTTAGTTATCTTTAATAGGTAATAAGACTAGAGGAGCTACTGGATGACATAGTAAAATTGTGAAGTGACAATATTACTGTCAATATAATATAACTGGGCAGTTAAAAAAATCTATTCACCAAACGGCAACAGGAAAACACACATACAAAGATATAAAAGTTTGCAAGCTTTTGGAGCCTATGGCTTCTTCTTCTGGCAGAAAAGTTGTAGTGGAAGGGCAAGTGGTGAAGGAAAAGGACTGGTCAGGTTTAGTAAAAGGGGCAGAATTCAGAAAAGTCACTCAGAACCCCAGGTCAGGGGATACTTACCAGACAGGATGAGAAGGGTAGACTGATTGTTGGGGACTGCATCGAACAATATTTGAAAACCTGAGAGCTTAAAGATGGAAAAAGGGTAATATGCAAGACAGAGATTATTGGGAAAACAGTGTGCATGAGTTAATACGAGTGGAAAGCTAAGAGCAGTTGTAACGTTCCTTGGCAGCACACACACTATTAATAAAATGAAATTACATTTAACTGTACTATGTACGCTGCTATGAAGCAATTTGTATGTACTGTAATTGTTTAAAAAATGTTATTTAATTTTGTGTAAAGGACGTTGGTTATTATTGTAATATTTTCTGTAATAATATTCTCGATGTATTTACGATTGTAATGTTTCTATACTCATAATGTAATTACGAAGTATGTTAATATCTGCGATGAAAAATTGTGAAATATAGCCACAGAGGAAAATAATGTTGTAAAATTACAAAGAGACATTCACAATCAGCAATAATATAAATAGCGCAACGTAATATGCATTCTTTGTCGTCTTCCTCGAGAGCTGAGAGAGAGAGGAACCTGTGACGTAGCATTATATGATTGAGTAGACTTCGTTTGTCTGCATCTATCTTTAGCCGCCATCAGAGAAGAAATTATAAAGGTGTGTAATTTTAATTATTGTTATGGTCTAAAAACATTATAATCTATCAAAACTGTGTATTACTAATGTAAATTAGCTTGCCCATGTCATCTATAATATTTCTTTAAAGAATTTTCAGCACTTTTAGCGATTATCGTTAGTGTTGCTGGGCTGTGCGGTGACCGAACGATTTTCAGCGGCGGCACATTTAAAAAATTGTTCCGCTATAACATTAACCAAACCCGTAAATCGGGAGCAGGTAAAATTAGCAGTGAATTACGAAATATTTTTCTTTTACAGCGATCCTGAGGCTGACTGAATTTATTACTGGTATTACATTTGTGCATTCATAGGCGGATAATTAACGTTGAAGTTGTTAATCTGTTGGTTCTTTCCATTTCTAAAGCAAATAACTTAAACGTATAGTGAAGTGTGTTTTGTCAATGATAATTAAACGTTCTGCTCGTCTTGGCAATTTTTAACCATTTTATGCTAACAGAGACAGCCTTGTGTTCCATAGCTAACACCGGGAAAGAATTCAGTAAATATTTAAAAACTCACTGCATCTAGAAAATGTGTGCCAAGGCCGAAATACGTAAAAAAAAAATTAATTTAAATAAGTTTCAAATGAATGTTACTGATCAGTTAGTTTGAATTTATAAGCATGAGAGGGTTGCTAAGGTTCACGTAATTTTCAATGTGCTTAGTTCTGTCTAAATGAATTTTTATTACCACACGTAAATAAGGGGTTCTACAATAAAGTTAGTACTGAAACAGTAAATAACATAAATATTTAAAGCTATTTCTTGCCCATTTTCATCCATTCTCATTGTCACATAATAATTATTTTTTTCATTAAACATTGTACGTGATAAGAGATGGGTGGGGGGAGGCAGCACAAAAAAAAAGGATGGGTCAGAAAATGAGAGACAAAAAATAAAAAGGAAGTGAAGAAAGGAATAGTTACTGTGAAGAAATGTTGAGACCAAACAAATCAAAGTAAATTATTGCTGAGCGGATGGCGAGAACCAAGGATATGTTGTAGTGCCTCTCCCCATCTGTGGAGTTCTGAGAAACTGGTGTCTGGAGACGAATCCAGATGGCACGTGTGCTGTAACAGGCACTGAGGTCATGACTGTCACATTGTACAGCATGCTCTGCAACAGGATATTGTGTGCTTCCAATATACACCCTCTGCCTGTGCCCATTCATCTTAACTGATAACTTGGTGGTAGTCATGCTACTGTAGAAGGCTGAGCAGAGTTAATGTAGTAGCTGGTATTGAAGTGTTGTTTCACAGCTGCCTCTCCCTTTGATATCGTAAGTGTCACCAGTTACAGGACTGGTATGGTTGGTTGTATGAGGAAGAATAGAGCAGTTCTTACAATGGAGATGGTCACAGTGGTAGAAGCCATAGGGTAAGGAGATGGGTGCAAAAGGATCATATGGTCTGACAACGAGATTGAAGAGATTTGGAGGACGATGGAAAGATACTCTGGGTGTGGTGGGCAAAACGTCAGTGCACAATTTTGGGAAGTCATAGACTTGTCAAAGTAGCTGGTAAACACATTCAAGACCAGGTTACTACTGAGTGACACGTGGTTTACTCCTAAGACGTTTTTTGAGGGATCAGCAGTACTAGAATTAGATGTGATGGCCTGGGAAATCTGTTTTTGAACTATGCTTTTGGTTTAATTACATCCAGCAAAGGCTGAGGTAAAATTGGTGTTGTATTCCTGTAAAGATTCTGCATCTGAACAAATACATTTGCGTCGAATGCCAAGGCTGTATGGGAGGGAACGTTTGAAATAGAAAGGATGGCAACTGTCAAAATTGAAGTACTCCTGTTTGTTAGAAGGTTTAATGTAAACAGAACTGTGTAGCCCACCTTCAGAGAGTATTAAATCAATGGCTCCTATCCCTGTAACCATCACTTCTGTAAGACTTGCCCTATGCATCCATCTACCACCACCTACACCAGTCCTGTAACTTGCAGAACATATTCTGGGTGTCCTACATGAAACTGGTAACCCTGACACCTGAGATCCAAGTAACAATGAACTAACCAAAAAAGAATAAATAATAATAATAATCATAATAATAATAATGTTTAAAAATGTAGTTCCCTGTTCATAAGGAATGGTGGAATTGGGGCCATGGGAATTTTAAAGGAATATTTGCATGCTGAGCTTTTATTAGAAGAAACCATAATTATAAGTAATGAAATGAAGAAATAATTTGAGCCATATATACAGTTCATGGGTGTATAAATATTGTATGCAGCCACTGGAAACATTTGAAGAATTTTGATCATCAGGTTATTGGCGGAATAAGAAGCACCTTTTTGTTTTCTAATGGTTGTCCAGATTGGACGTATTTTGTTACTCCACCATTAATACTACATTAGTTTATTAATATGTTCACGAGTTGCAGAATGCAATTCTCAATGTAAGTGTCATAATTTGATTGTGTTTTATTTCAGAATATGCTGTTATTACTAACCTATGTATGTTTTACTTTGTATCTTCAGTCATTGTAAGATTGCTTGGTGACTTGGCATGCCAAAAGATTCTGTACTTCTAAGCAAAAAAGTCATCCAGCTCAATCAACCATTGTCTTTTGGTGCTGTGTTATTACGAGTCCGATTCAAAAAGCGGAGAGAAGAAACACGGTTAAAAATACATGAAGGGATCTTTAACAGAAAAAGCCGTGCTTAAGTGCCAAGAGTTTGTATGAAACATATTTTACTAATTCATAAACTTAATTGGTCTCTATTTAATATTCATTATTATAATTGCTTGTATTGTCTCGATTCAGATACGAACGAGCTAAATTAAATTATCCCGGCTTCACTGACTTTGTGCAATGATGTTACTAACAACACACTGTAATCTGCAAGCATGATGTAGTTAATTTCACTTGTAATGGTCTATTTAAGACAGTCTGTTGTGCGATGGACATAATCCACCACAGAAGTGGTGGAGCTCGCGAAAGAGCTTCTTGGGACATCGAAGAAGTTCACCATTCCACCAGAGAAGGCAAGACTGGAGTTATGGAAGAAGTTGATGCCTCATCTCCACGGATGGATGCCAGAAGCTGAAGAACTACCATCTGGACACAATGAAAGCTGGCTGGTGTGGAAATCTTTAAATAGATTACGATAAGGAGTTGGACAATCTGAATAGATGGGGCTTCATAACAGAAGATATGTCCTGTGATTGTGCACAAGGACAAACCACAAGCCAGGTGCATCAGTGCCCTTTGTGCACTACATCCTGCATGAAGAATGATCACCTGCAAGCCACTCCAAGCCCCTTGGGGTTTGCATGGTACTGGGCACATGTAATATAAATACAATTTGTATATGTATGTGTGTGTATATATTTATTTATTTATGTGTATGGCTACTATAAATTTGTATGTTACTGACTCGAGAATATATAGGGAACATGTTAGTGATGTGAGCCATATTTTGGTAGCATGGGTGAGCAGCTGCTCCATCTTGTTTAAAAATTGCATACATCTTCTCTGCATCTGTTAACTGTGCATAAAAAGAGTCTAGATATCTGGCACTGTTAAAGGTGTAATTGAGGACACACACCAAACATCTGTCTTCTCTGAGTGAAATGTGTCCTGTGACCAATATCTTCCATTCTGGCAGTAAGAACAATGCCACTCTACTGTCTCTTCCTTTCCAAGAAAAATTCGTAGCATGTCGAGGTCATGACATTTTCTACAATTAATTGATATTCACTTAAGTTTTCTTTGGCACTTTCAGTGCTGGACAGTGAACGGTGATGGCAGGGAGCAAGGGACAAGGTGACACTCACCAGGGGAGCTGGGTAGGGCGTGGGCACTGGAGAGCGCGGTAAGTTGTGGTGGTGGTGGGGGGGGGGGGGGGGGGGGGAACTTATGTTTCTCAGCAGCGAGCGACCGAAAGTGACTTGCCAGAGTGGAAACAAGAAGACAGACGCATTTTAAGGAAGGTTGGAGGAGGGGGCAGAACATGTGATCATGAACCCCCTTCCACTCCCCACCCCCACAACCAAGTTTTAATAAAAACATTCGTATTTTTTACAGTTGTCACTTTCAAATTTTCCATCTAACTTTCGGAGAATACAGTTCTGTGAGAACAAGTCTCGTAAATGGCGAAAAATTTAAAAAAAATACAAGCTTCCTTTAAGAAAGGATACCCTTCAGTTGGGTTCATGAGAGTTTAGTCCATATAGACTGGGTTTAGGCCTGACTTGCTGTAAACTCAACATAATGAGGTATCTCGAAGAGATTCCAACATAATGAGGTATCTCGAACAGATTCCAACAACATAATGAAGTATCTAGAATGGATTCCAAAAACATTGATCATGTGAAATCCAATTCGCACTCTGACATACTGATAGCACTGGATCAAGACAGTCAGGCATATGCAGTATTTATTGATCTCTGAAAAGCATTTGGCTCAGTTCCAGACCTACACTTACTGCAAAAAGTATGATCATATTGGGTATCAAGTGAAATTTGTGACTGGATTGAGGACTTTTTGGTAGGGAGGATGCAGCATATTATCTTGTATGGACAGTTATCATCAGGTGTAGAAGTAAATTTGGGTGTGTCCCGGGGAAGTGTGTTGGAACCCTTGCTGTTTATGATGTATATTAATGACTTTGCAGACAATAGTGATACTAATATCACACTTTTTGCAGATGATGCAGTTATCTATAATAAAGTACTGTCTGAAAGAAGCTGAATAAATATTCAATCAGATCTTGATAAGTTTTCAAGGTGGTACAAAGATTGTCAACTTGCTTTAAGCGTTCAGCAATTGGAAACTGTACAGTTCACAAAATGAGGAAAAATTCTATCCCATGACTATAACATCAGTTAGTCACAGATGGAATTGGCCAACTCATACAGGTACCTGAGTCTAGCACTGTGTGAGTATATGAAATGGGTAAAAACAGTTGGTAGACTTAGGTTTATTGGTAGAATACTGGGGATGTGCAATTAGTCTACAGAGGAGCATAATAAATGTCCTCTTTCAATGAAAATAGGCAAAGTCCATTCTCTTTCAGTTTTATAGGTAAAATCAGTATAGTTTATATTTTCGACTGCAGTCGCATCTCATTATTTTGTGATGTCCAACGAAGTGGACCGCCACCAATCACAAATGATCAGCAGAGACATGCCCACTCTGCGTAAAAACATGAAAAAAGAAACTTCAACTATTTTGCTGTGAAACTACTGATCACCACAGAACGTCCTTGGTATTTTGAAACTTTTATCAGAGTAAAGAAGAAACGATAATTTAAACTACAAAGAAAAAATTAATAATCTATATTAAGCAATTTTTTTCAGTTTGTTGAGCAAATTACATGGCCTGAGAGCGTATCTTGCGTTTAGAGTCTGCAAATAAACTCTCATGCCCGTGAAATGACATTAGAGAATACAGTCTTTCATGCCACTGGCTCACAAGTTGGAAGAAACACAGTCATCTTACATTCGACAACAACAAGCCATAATTCAAGAGAATGTAGCTGTTTTTTACACTATGAAAGGTTCCCTTTTACCAATGCGATGCTATATCATACTAGCGTTTACTAAACAAATCGTGACAGTCTGTCTCGACCTGTGTGGGAGGGAGATTGAAATTTCGTTATAAGATATCGCTGCAAAGAAAAAAAAGAAAAAGAAACGCTTGTCGAGAATCATAATGTGGCACCCTAGCCATCTCTTCCACCCGCCAGGCGGCATGTCATTGATATCAATTTGATAGGCTAATTCATTAAATTGGTCGTGAGAGTCACTCTGGATGGAAAGTAATTTTTGTTTTCAGCAATAGGATTACACTCGCCAACTAGGACAACTGGGAATTCATGGAGGGAACATGATGTTCTTTCCGAGGAACACTATTGAGAACCGACATTTGAAGCTAACCGTACTGGGATTCTACAGCCCACACATACATTTTGCGTAAGAACTGAGCTATTAAAAACAAAATCGTAGCGACTATATTACCGTTACCTTGCATAAAAAGCGGTCTTAAGTCTACAGTCGCACACACGAGTCGCTGATAGGGTTACGCTTTCGGGTGAAAATTTAGTCCGCAATTTGGAATCAAGTCTATTGAATCTACCACGTACTTGAGTTGGATTCTGTAGAGACGTCTTGTAATGATTACAGCCACTGGTGAATCATACTCGTGCCACTCTCATATCTCGAAACGTGTCACCTTTTTTTGAACCCATCTGTTAAGAATCCTATACACCAAGAACTCCAATGCTGTTTTTAGACAGCCAATCTGCATCTTGTAATTGCTCCCAAGTCTCTGCGCTGCCCTCCCTGCAGCTTAGTCTATGTGATCGTCCGAATTGAAGTCTGACCTGTACATCTAAGACCTTCTGCATCCTGTGGGGAAACAGGACGAGCTGAGTTAATGCTACAGCAGCGCGTTTTGGACACTCAGTGGATATGGGAACATGGTGTCATAGCTCCACCATCCGTGTACAGTGTGTAAGGCCAGCGCGAAACGAAGCTTTCCCCTGCAACGCGAGGTAGTAGAAGAGATAGTACAAGCAGGTACAGAGGTGTTTCTTGTTGAGAAAATTAGGCAGACTCTACATCACACATGGCATGGAGGAAGGACGAAGATTTTGCTACTTCTTTGCGACACATCTCCAAACTATATACAGATACTGCAGTCTGAAGGAGATCTGTGTCTCTCAGGGTGCATTCATGTCTATCACCCAAACCTAAGTGGCGAACCTATTAAGTATACAGGTATTGGTTCATTGGAGCAGGTGGTTCAAGATCGAAGTCCCTTCCACAGACTGGTATAAAGTTCCATCACCTGTACTGCAGGATGACCACATCCAACAGGCCATCAGTCACAGGAGAGGGTTCCTGTATTTTTCCTTCATAAGCAGTTTAATACTTTTTTTTTTGGGTTGTAACACTCAATAAGTGTACACCGCTATACACTTTGTTTTTTTCTACCGTGACTTAAAGATCCGTGTCAGCTGCTTAACCTACATTGCCACGTTTCGACCCTCTGGCTCTCACAGAGAACTGAACATCACATGGCATAAACTATACAGCTACAACAACACAGGCTGGTAGAAATAAAACACAGACACGATGTTTCTCATTGACAAAAATGCGGAAGACATTGCAGCAAATGGAAACTGAAAGAGTTTACAGTATTGTAGAGCGTTTCCAACAGCAATTCGAAGGTGATTACCTGTATGGTTACTCTCATCTTCCCATCGACAGGGCAGGGGATGTCTCGGTGCTCCGTTTCAAAAAGCATTGTTCCTTCATTTCGCACTGATGTATATGTTTACTGTTCCACTGTTGACCATCGCGGAAGGTGCTGTTCACACTTACTGGTGAAAAAACAAAAAAAATAAGAATGAAAACCTGTGTAGGGCACCGCAGCATATGCAAATAGGACGAGTCTGTAGCAATGAGGAACGCTTCCAAATAATTGTATTAAGGTGACGTACTCTACATTTAATCCCATGTTCCACAGCGACAAGTAGCGGATATCCGGTGTTCCGTCAAACCTCCCTCCATCTCAACCGAGTGGTGTCTGTCAGTCATTGTGCGGGAATCAACAGTGTACCCAGTGGACAGTCGGGATGGGAAAGATGCCATTGATATGGGGCGACGTACTGTAAAACTCACTGCAGTTGATAGCAAGATCAATTTTACCCAGAAGTCGGAGAGAGCAATATCTGCCACATTTTGCAACCTGTGTACAAACAGAGTGAGCTGAGTTAATGCTATAGACCCTGTTTTGACCACACAATAGAAATGGGAACATATTGTTGTAGCTCCGCCACCCGTGTATGATGTATAAGATCAGCTCCAAACAAAGCCTGCTCCACCAACACGACATAGTATACAAGACAGGACGAACAGTTACGGTGGTGTTTCTTGTTGGGAGAAATAGGAAGACTCCGCATCATACAGGTACTGTAGTCTGAAGCAGATCGGTATCCCTCAGGGTCCATCCACGCCTGTCACCCAAACATTCTATCATCGTTTTTCTGCACTATCCAACAGAGAAAAATTACGAACTATAAAAGCTCCACTAACTTCATTAGACAGATTTTTACCTCATCTTTCTCTTCCGATATATCGAAAACGAATACCGTCTACGTGCTGGCATCGAACATACGCCTGTATCCTATTAAATATACAAGTGTTTATCCATTGGAGCAGGTGGCCAGTGACCGACGTCACTTGCACAGACCGGTATAAAGTTTCATCGCCTGTGCTGTACGAGAACCTTCTCCCACATGTTATCAGTCGCAGGAGAGGGTCCCTGTTTCGTTGTTTGATTCACAGCTTTTTCTGCTGTAACACGCTTTGTACACTGTCGTACATTTTGTTATGTTTTTTTTCCCGCCACGACTTCGACGTCTGTGTCAGATTCTAAACTGACATTAACACGTTTGGTCCATTGACTCCCCCAGGAAACTAAACATCCCACGGTGTAAATCATGTTGGTGCTGCTTTTCCCACAGCACCCCCACACACTGGGTGACTGAAATAAAAGATAGTCAGAATATAAGGAAACTGGAAGAGTTTTGAGGCATTATAGAGCGTTTCCAAACTGCTTTCCGAAGGTGATTGTCGACCATCATTCACAGTGATGGGGAAGCTAATGGCGCTGTGTTCCGTTTGCTTGTTTCCTCATATTGCTGCCATGCTCATGATCACGGTTTTGGTGTTAACCACTCCCAGAAGGTGTTGCCTCCTCCAATAAGACTCTTTATCTGCCTCAAATAAGTGATGTCAGTCAATCATTATGTGGTAATCAAGGGCATACCAGTGGACTGCTGGGATTGAAACGACACCGCCGATTTACTGTAATAATAAGCGATCAGTTTTAACAACTTTATCGTAATTTCAACACCAGCCAATGACGTACCAGCATGCTTACCAATTTGTATGATCACTAAAGAGCCCCTCCAATACTTTGCGAGTACCATCGCGAATGTAAGTAGATGACTGTGCAGTATGCATTCATTGTTAATTCTCGAACATACACACGAAAGTATACCAGACAGCTACCTACATATGCCTAGCACTTCGATCACAGTGCGTAAACTACGATCTTTCTCATTGTGGGTGGAGTCACAAGGCATTCTCACATTCTAAGAATAAAGTTAGAGGCAAATGTTCAAATCTGTGTGAAATGTTATGGGACTTAACTGCTAAGGTCATCAGTCTCTAAGCTTACACACTACTTAACCCAAAATATCCTAAGGAGAAACACACCCACCCATGCCCGAGGGAGGACTCGAACCTCTGCCGGGATCAGCCGCACAGTCCATGACTGCAGCGCCTCAGACCGTTCGGCTAAACCCGCGCGGCAGTTAGAGACATAAAGATCTCCTCACATTGTCTTTGACCATCACTCCCTGCAGCTGACCAGAAGTAGACCGCTACATTCCACGTTCCGTGTAGGAACAGTGCGAACCGAGGCTGTAACTGCTGTCCCGCACCCATCCAAGAGCACAAGCTTACTCCAGATGTCGAGGAGGTTACCACCCCTTATCGAAGTACAGTAGATATGAAACTGTTGTGATGATATAACAGATGGTTACGAACAAGAAATGGGTAGTTTTCATGCATGAGGAAGCTACAGAAGGACAGTGTTTGTTGCGTTTTACGCAAGTCAACTGCGCTATCAATTCTAAAGTATTGCTCTAGTGTCTCGGGTCAGTACCAAGAAAGCACTGGTAAGAGAGAACATAACCACATGCACTCCTAAGGCTACAATGTTCTACACTTAAAACACGCTATAATGTTAGTTCGTTGCAGTTTCTGACCTGTTAGTTGTATGGAAATCGATACTGTTACTATCCCAATGTAAGAAATATTTCCAGCCCATGACCTACATTCCCCTTGCCGGTTTCTCTACGATAAACTATGGTGATAAACTGTAATATGAAAAACTACTTCCTTAAAATATCGATTCTTTGTGATACACGCACAATAAAGCTTTCCAGAGGTGTATAGCTCCCCACTATTCACATCCGACGACGGTTCCGAAATTATACTGTGTTCGCATCAGCCCTATGTAAAATGATCGTTACTGACGGACAAACCCATAGCAGTAGTGTTTCACATGTGAAATTAACCGTCATCCCGCCATTGACTCCGTAAACAGGACATCTGTCTAGCATATGTATACACAGGGATTCTAGTGCCTCACAAACACCTGTCGCTAACTGAGAATAAACGCAGTTATGAAATTGAGGACTCGATTTTATGGCCAAGATGCGGCAGGGGTTGGAGTACGTCGTATAAATCTCCGTTAGTCTAGAGGAATGTGTCGAAACAGGATGGAAGTCCTCTGATGACAGAGAGGTTAGCTGTTAACGATCGCAAGTACACAGTGCTCTAATCCACATACAGAACACACAGTTGTATGCGAGTCGAACAATATAGACTGAGAGTCATTGGAAGAATCCCAAGGAAATGCAATCCGAAAACAAAGGAAGTAGGTTACAGTACGCTTGTTCGCCCACTGCTTGAATACTGCGCAGCAGTGTGGGATCCGTACTAGATAGGGTTGATAGAAGAGATAGAGAAGATCAAACGGAGAGCAGCGCGCTTCGTTACAGGATCATTTAGTAATCGCGAAAGCGTCCAGTGGAAGACTCTGCAGGAGAGACGCTCAGTAGCTCGGTACGGGCTTTTGTTAAAGTTTTGAGAACATACTTTCACCGAAGAGTCAAGCAGTATATTGCTCCCTCCTGCGTATATCTCGCGAATGGACCATGAGGATAAAATCAGAGAGATTAGAGCCCACACAGAGGCATACCGACAATTCTTCTTTCCACGAACAATACGAGACTGGAATAGAAGGGAGAACCGATAGAGGTACTAAGGGTACCCTCCGCCACACACCGTCAGGTGACTTGCGGAGTATGGATGAAGGTGTAGATGTAGAAAGCAGGTTATATCACATAACTGATGCGCCCCGACAGAACAACGGGAAAAAATGGTCAAATTGCCTACAGCGACTTGCCCCTCTCTCTCTCTCTAGAATGCATCGTCAGTGTACCATTAAATACTACCTTATTACAAATCCACCTCAACTGATCACTCCATCCACTCTCTTCATCCTTTAACGCATATGCAAGCAACTTCAGTGGCAGATGGTTCTTTTTTTTTTTTTCTTTTCAGGAAAGCATCAAAGACAGCAGTCAACTCGCGCGTGTCACTATTACCTCAACAGACATACCGTAGAATGTTGCCTCGACGAAAAATAAAAGACTGTTTCCCCGGTTCCTGGTGTTTCATCCCAATGATTTCCCGTATTCCTCTTGCTGTCGTATACTCGTTCCCATGTACAAAAATAGTTCTGCATCAATCAGAAGACATCCAAGTACTTCCTCAATTTCCCCGCATTTCGGCCTATTTTCCCTCAATTTATACGTATTTTCCGTAATTTATCAATATTATGTCACTTATATCCATGTGGACACGACATCACTTACCGTTCCGTGTTACAAAAATGCTTGTAAATGTAGTACAGCTGCCAATACCTAACGCAATTACACTATTTTTCTTGTCGAGCGGCATAGTGTAGCACTGTACTCGAATGCAACCAGTCGCCTCCAACCGCATATTCTACAGTTGCAGCACGTTTCTGTGTGTCTGTAACTATGCATGGGCCGCGGATGGCTCCCAGATCTCATAGTTGACCCGAGTTAGCGTTCAAGTGTGGATACGCATAGAGTTATTCCGAAGTGATGTTGGGATGTGGATTCACAAAATACCACAGCCGGAACAGGATTTGAAGTTGGAATCGCTGAGCATTATATCCGGAGCTATGTTGGGATGCGCATCCACAACACATCACATGTGGGATTGGGCTCTATGGTGGATCAATCACATGTTACGTCCGTAGATGTGTTCTATGTTCAAAGTTGGATCCACTGGCGGGAAGAGCACGTCATGGGAATATGCATTTCCTAACGATTTTCGAAATGGAGTGTCCCACGAGCCTAGCTCCAACTAACGTTCTGCGTTCATAGTCTGTTAATTCCTGTAGAGTACCCATAATCACACTGGAGACCTTTTCACATGAAACACCTGCATACAAATGACAGCTCTGTATACGCATTTTGTACCTTGTCTACGAGATACAACCGCCATCTCTATGTGTGCGTATCGCTATCCCACGACATTCATCACCTCAGCGTATATCCTTCTTGCTTCGTCTATCATGTTTTATTTTGACACCAAGGTAACAGCATTGCTTCACTTTACTTACATTGTTGCCCTAAAGTTCGATGTTAACCTTGTTATGAACCTCTCATATATTATTACTCAGTATTTTCGTCTTTCTTTGGCTTGTATTTTATGTTGTATTTTATCTTAACTGGGGAAACAGAAACGATGGAGAGGCTCCGTCCCAGCCTCAGCCGCAGTGGTCCACAACCACACGACGACTACAGCAGTCCCCTTCACCCCTCCATCGCCCCACACGGACCACTCTTTCAGAGTTATTGGGCGGTTCAGCCCCGGTGCCCTCCCCCCCCCCCCCCCCCCCACACACACACAAATAACGTAGGGAACGTCTCACACCAAGTGTTTGCATGGTAGAGTAATGGTGGTGTATGTGCAAGTGGAGAACTTGTTTGTGCAGCAATCGCCAACATAGTGTTGCTGGAGCGGAATAAGGGGAACCAGCCCGCATTCGCAGAGGCAGATGGAAAACCGCCTAAAAACTATCCACAGACTGGCCGGCTCACCGGACCTCGACACAAGTCAGCTGGGCGTATCTGTGCCAGGGACCAGGCACTGCTTCCCAGTCCGGAAAGCCATGCGTTAGATCGCACGGCTAACCGGGTGGGCATCTTTCTTTGGCTTACTCTCAGGCCGGGTTCCGTGCATGTCAAAGTGTTCATTTCATTGAAAAGGTGTTGCAACAGTTCCTCAAGTTCACTGAAGATGACAATGCTAGTGAGGCTTTCTGTTGCTATTACGATTAAATGAGACTTGTTTGATTTATCAAATGGTTCTAATGGCTCTGAGCACTATGGGACTTAACATCTATGGTCATCACTCCCCTAGAACTTAGAACTACTTAAACCTAACTAACCTAAGGACATCACACACATCCATGCCCGAGGCAGGATTCGAACCTGCGACCATAGCAGTCACGCAGTTCCGGACTGAGCGCCTGAACCGCTAGACCACCGTAGCCGGCCTTGATTTATTACGCAGGTTACTGAGATATGAGCATACTGCATCTGGCTGTGACCATCTGAACTGGGTGTATGACGGTAGTGTCATGGTCAAATACATGTAGGTTTACAGACATAACGCACGCAGGCGTTTCTCAATGGCAGTTACTGCGCAAAGTTAGTATTGAAGGAGGTGTAGCAGATTTTTTTTTTCTTCTCACTAATCTTGCGATACACAATGAAGGAATGTACACATATCAATAAAAAAAGTCTTACTATACTCCTTTACACTGCGTCACATGATTATAACAAGAGCTGTAATCTCGTTTTGAAGGTCTACACCACCGATTAATTCTCATAACCAAGGGCACTTTGAACTGCTGCTTGCTGTTTTTCAGAATCTGAGCCACTGAAAGACAAATCACTTACTTCATTGTCACCGTTGATAATATTATGAATAACCTTCAGTAAGCACTCCTCATCATCACCGTGAACTAACCTCTTCATCATGTTAGTTGTTTACTAAGTTAAGCTACTGCATGATAAACATGGCCTATGCTTCGTTTTAGAATACATTTAAGAGCCAACAGCAAAGAGGGGAGAAGAGGTTGTAACAGTTACAGAGCATGGGGTCCCACTGTTCTTGTTATGTAAACAAACTGGTCACTTGCCTAGTTACCCTTATGGAAGGAAGCCACTTGCTTGGACTCTTATTTTGCTTATTTAGGACATGATTAATGGGTAGTGGCTGTCATTATAATTACAATTAATGGGCTTTAACTACTATTATAATTACTGTAATTTATAGGCAATATGTCAGTGCTCATATTTACCTTGATGTCTGAATGTTTTTAGCGTCAAGTGATAACTGCCATCATGAAGACGACAGTTTATGACCCTAGACTGTCGTCTGCCCTCCCCCACTGCTGCAGTGTCCTCCCACCACACCGTCACCTCCTTCAGGGGCTCCAGCATCCTGAGACTGTCGTTCACAGTCTGTACCTCGCTCCAGCGACACAACCACCTCAGCACACTAATTCACCTCAATGCTTTTAAGCGATTTTTAAGGGCTACAGTATTAAATATGGAACTTGACGCCACAGTGCACCAAAATATACTCTTTTTACTCAAATATTATAGTAAATAACTTTCCTTTGCAAAAATACAGAACCTAGTAAGTAATGTGACATCGCAACAAAAAATACTGTCTTTCTACTGTGACACTATAACATTATAGTAAATAACATTTGGATGGATTAGCTATGTACTTTGTTGACTGACACTGTGCTCGGCTAAGACGAAGGAGGGGGGGGGGAGGGGGCGGAAAGATGGGTCATGTCACAACGCCAGGTGGTTAATGGACTGACCAGCGGTGCCCATAGCAGGCAGGCAGATTCCTGGCTGTGGGTAGTCGCACCTTCCTCTTTCTCAGTCTCTGGAGTAAACACATGGACACATGGCCCACTGTCTCTCTCTCTCTCTCTCTCTTTCTCTCTCTCTCTCTCTCTCTCTCTCTCCCTCTACGTGATTTGAATCTTATTCAAAGTGCTTAAAGACATGCTGCTGGTTTAGCAGTCAGTATGGTACTTGTGAACAGACAAAGAGAGTGGCCATTATTAAAGCTAGTTGTGCTAAATCAGGCTCACATTTTATATGAAAATTATAAGAAGACCTATGTAAAAAAATTATCTTTATTCCATCCTTTATTACAATGTTCTCAACAAAGTTTAAAAGAGGTTGGACCAAAAGCATCACAGTCTCTATTCAACAGAAGAAGCTTATCACAATAGCTATATTTGGAAGTAAACTCGTCAGTCTGGAACACTAGTGGTAGCTTGCGAAATTTATGAGTAATATTACACAAAACAGACGTCAGTTCTGTAGGAAATAGATAGTACGCTGTTGCATTCAAATTATAGTATTCATCATTAAGATGTTTATATACATTTCAGGAATCAATTTGCCCCCTCTTCTAGATTTAAGTTATTTCATTATGTAATGTGTGTAACACTTGCCATCTTGTAGAATCCAGACTCTTCTAGTACTGGGTTATAATTTGTTCAAGTATATTTATAGCGGCTTAAGAACGGCTGTCGACTGCAGAGTGTCGAAAGATGCTTCTGCGCTGAAGAGTTGCAGTATGCACTCAACGCTTGCATTTAAATTAGTCACTAATGCCACTGTTCACTTCTTATCGCATTTGGCGTCTATTACCATGATCTTATTCATTGTGTCAGGGGATAAACTGACTGTGGAGCTCTCTGCACACTTCTTCTTACACACCTGAAACGAAGGAGGATTGCATACCGTTTTTTTCGTTTTTAAAGTTTCATACACTGCTGCAAATACTACGTATTAACGGCGGTTTACAATAGCCCTATATCAGGCGAGTAAAAATTCTTAGAGTTGAAACGTCCCCTTAGAAAAATTATACAAGGCTGTGCTTAAACTGACACACAATATTTTTAGCGCAACGCAATCTGACTTTCAATAATCCTTACAAAAGAATGGCCCTGACTAACATTAACCTATACCTTTCACAAAGCACTTACCTCATCAAAAATCTTCGTTACTCGAACTACTGCAATACAGCGAGCACCACTACTGCCAGCTAAATAAAAGATTCAAACTACGGAAGGCACTAACTACTGATAGGCACAGTTAGCAAATGAAAGATTTTAATAGAGAACAAACAATGTATTTAACTTAATAGTCATAATATATATATATCAGTTCATGACATCAATTCTTACAAATTTCAAAACTCCGCCACCTCTCTCCCCACGTCCATCACTGCTGGCGGCTCACCTCCAACTGCGCAACGCTACGCGCTGTTAGCATCCAGATGCCGCTTCCCAACACTACAATGGCAGACAACAATGCAAATCAGTCACAGACTGCACACGGCACAGCCAGTGATTTTCATACAGAGCGCTACGTGGCGGCGGCGTTACCAATAAAAAAACCTAAAAAGCCTACTTACATAGCCCCCATGTTCCCCACAAAAAATTTACAAATTGTTTTGGACAGTGCCAATACAGATTTGAAATTTTTTTCATAATTACAATAACAAAGAAATGAAATGCACACACTTATCGATACAATGTTGGTCAAAAGCTAAAATTTTCTCACAGTCCATAAAGACAGTCCTGATCATTCATCAAAGTAAAATTGCAGTGTTTTTCTCAAAGTCTGAGTAGTAAAAGAAAATGCACACAGAAGCAGTGGATTTCCATGTGTCTTGAAGAAGTAGTGTTGTCCTTCCAACGGAAAGACAGTGCTGACTCTTGACATGCAGACAGGTAATGGGCAACAACAGAGTAAACCCACAGCAGAGTCAGTCGAAGTTTTAAAGAATATTGGTAGGTAGGTCGTCACAGAGTAGACCCGTTGTAGTCCTGGTAGAGATTATGGTATTGGTGGGCCACCAGAGGTGCAGACCCACTGCAGTCCTTGTAGAAATAATGGTATTGGTGAGTCATCAAAGGTGTAGACCAACTGTAGTCCTTACAGAGATGGCCAGCAGCCATCTGTTTGACTGTGCAGGCGCACAATCACCATTGAAGAGTCTTGCGGATAATATAGCATCTCCATAACCACTACTTGTGCACTCACAAAAATTGTTTTTGAAATGTCCTTAGGATGAGCAAAGCTGTTAACCAGTCCCTTACTGAATTATCAACACATGTGCAAACACTAACAGTCCCTACATCTCACATATTGTCCATATACTATGACCAACAGAAACGTGTGCAGTGAAATGTAACTTACAAATTACTTAATTTGATCAACTGGTGTCAATTACAATTTTATAACATAAGAATACAATAACAAAGGTACAAAATATATCATTAAAAAACATAACAATACAGATAACATTTGTAGTAATAGGGGCTTTACAAAAGAATCGAAATAACAAATACATCAGTGTTACAAAAATTATGACATAAGTACATACATAAAAGATCAGAATAACTTTTGAAACATCAACTTCACACATGAGCATTAGAACAAAACAGAATAAATAATGTGTAAACATCTTTATGAAGTAAATAACATGTTATTAATGCAAATTATATTTGAGGATAACGGTATTCCTCATCATAGTGAATGTAGCTTAGTATTAGAAGAGAAAAAATTATATGAAACAGTACACAGAGATAGGAAGAAAACAAATACACAAGGGTGCACAAACACATAGTGGGATAACACAAGAGGGAAGGGCAGTGTTTGTTTTCAGTGTAACATTTGGTACTGCAGTCCAACCCAAACTTTATTCCATAGATCTTTCGTCTTATTTCAAAATTTGTTTCCACCAAAAAAATCCTATCCAAGCATGCTTTTTGTAGTTATATGTTCACATATTTCTTACCTCATCATTTATTTCCAAGAAAACCCTACCTAAACTTGTTGTCTCTAAACCCTACTGTTTTGTTCATATCCTATTTCGAAATACTTTTTTTTGGCCAAACCATTTTCTTACAGCTTCTCAATGCATTCCTTCCAATTTGTCGCAACTCATTCTCTTGTATAGTCTACCCCCTCTTAAGCTAACTTAAATCTACTGAACTCAGATGCTAAACTAAGGGATGAGGTAATGCAGCAGTAATAAAATTGGCTTAACCTAGTAATACAAAGTGACATTCAGTAGCACTATGCATGGCAAACAGCAGCAGCAAATGCTATAACTTATACCTAAACATGACAAAGCTCAAGCAGAAAAAATATTACGCTAAAGACAACAATGCAGATAAGGACACTGTCTATTCACATCTTAATGTCTATGTAATTAATGTGGTGCACCATAAAAGTAATTCTAAAAAAGACATTACCAAGTAGTTGAAAAGAAAATTAAGTATGCACTAACTGTTATTAATTCCTTGTTATTGTTCTTTCCTTTCCAAGTTCTCCTTTTTCGAAGAACGTGGATCATAAAATGATTATTTAATAGATCTGTTGACAGAATGTGTTCACATTAGCAAATGCATTTAATTTTATTTTATAAAACCAATGCTGTAACACAGCTGTAAACCAGATATCAAATGAAATAAGCAACTATGAAAGGAAAAGCATAGAAATATCATTCAATAGTCATGTGACATTTCATAAGTTAGTACAAATTCTCTCAACTCTCGTAGAAAGGAACTTGTCATAATCAGGTGTGCAGATGTAAGAATGTTTCCAAGAAATGAGCGTGTCATATTTGTTGTGCTTTCTACAAAGGAATGTCAATAGCGATGATAATGGCCTCCCTCTTTTTTTTTCACCTGTGCCTCTGAAAGGCACACACTAATGGCTTGTTTCCCGGTGGCTGTCGCCCAGCTGGGTGCCCACGACGCATTACGTGCCGGTGGTCACTTAACTTTCTTACCGAAATATTTACGACACCAGTTTCCGCTACAGTGGCAACCTCATAAAAAAAAATTCACATGTCAAGAATTTGCGTTACAAATCTGTAGAAACAAAATCCTTTAAATATAATAGTGTCCAAAAAATATTCGCCAGCATAGCGATACATTCATGCATATACACACATTTCATCACTCTTAAAGTACGATTCTCGGTTTCCAACATCCTTTTTCACAAACCAGAGTCCCTAACCACTACTCATTATTCCTTACCTTATTCGTCGACACTTCTTCAATATTTCATCATAACAGATACGTAGCATAACCAAATAACTCATATAGCATCAGCTTAAACATACCTCAGCAGCATAATTCACATCGTCGTCGTAATAATAACACCATAACACCTCAGTCAAATCTCAAAAACGTCATAGATTTCTGCAATAATTTCAAAGCCTAAAAAAAATTCTCTGCTCATGTCAAAAGTGTCATCTACCTCAAACGTACTTTAAAAATCATGATCTTATACCAAATACATCATTCAAAGCTCTCATAACATCACAATGGTTCCGAAAAAAATATGAAGGGTTCACACGGTACAGACAAAATACAATTTCGTAAGTGTGAAGTTATCCAACTGTGTAATTACGTAAACATCTGTCACTGATGTAGTAAAAAAAAGTTTGTCTCTCAGTTAAATTATCAGATAGCTGTGTAATTAATGTGTTAGAGAAATGTGGTACCGATGTGTAAAGTTGTATAAGCAAATACCATATTAGCTAGGGCTCCTTGTGCTTGCCATACACATGGTACACAAAGTAAGCGTGTATCCCCCTGAGTATTAATGTAATTATATCCTCCGGTGTTACAGATTACAGCAATGGAATGAAATGTATCACGGAAAACCTTTGTATCATTGTACTTCAAATATCTTTAAAAATAAATGTTTTAAGTACAAAATTAATCACTCAAACTGTGCGTCTTGTTGTAAGATAATCTCTGTGGAAGTGTCGTAGTCATCATCCTCCAAAAGCTAAGTCAATGTACTTACCTCATGATAAACAAAAGTGAAATGCTTTGCGTATAGATATCGTAGTTACTACGCTTATTGCCGTGATGAAGTAAGTACTGTACTGTAACGTATTGTTGTGCTACAGAAAAGGCTGTCTCATTGTAGCTATACCACAAAGTTACTACTAAAACATGTTTTCCTTTCCAGAAGAATTCAGAAAAACTATGCAGATATAAAACAGATACACCGCAAAAGCACAATGTAACTTGTGTCACACATTAGTAGCACCGTGATATAATCGTGTAGCTATCAAAGAAACCAAATGCTAAGTCATCTTTAATCTCACAGAAAGTACTTCAAATAAAGAATGTCTTTTCAACTAAACCAAAATGCTGCATTAAAATCTCATTAACAGTATATGTTCTAAGTATGTAAGCCTTATAGTCGTTACGAAATCGTGCAACTAACAAGCAAGAATGTACAAATAACAACACTGTGTCGTCTGTTTACTACAATAATGCATTCGTAATTTCTGTTTAAAAATGTTCCCTAGGTTCTAGACTGGATAGTTAACTTCAAAACATTGTTGCATGTTAACAGTTTCTCAGTGTGACAAAGCATACTAGAAATGTGAAGTGAAATGTTTTATGGCAAAGACAAAGTTAAAAAGCAGATTATATTTCAATAAACGGTTTTACATGCGAAATGTGGTGTAAACCTTTACTCTTCCTAGTAAGCAGAGTTTCAACTTCAACGCAATTATCATGTGGTATACGTCGTATTCTGTAAGGTCCATTGTAAACTAAAAAGAATTTGTGACTCAAGTGTTTCTTCTTAAGTGACAATTAATGAACTTTAATGAGAACTTTCTGACATATATATAATTTCTTTGAATTTGCTTTACCGTGTAATTTTCTCCTTTTGTCTGCACCAGAATTTATATTTTTAATGGCCAAATCAATTATGTCTTTATGTTGAAGTTTACGTGTATTCGGAAAAGGTACAAGCTCTCTGATTCTGTTCGGTGGTTCTTTTTTCTTCAGTACAAGAACAGGTGGTAAAGCAGTTGAGTCACGAGGCATTTCATTCAGCATGTTTTGAAATAAGTGTAAATATCTGTCCCAATGCTGGTGCTTTCTGTGACAATAAAGTCTGCAAAGCTTATTGATTTCTTTCAAAATCCGTTCAGACGGGTTACAAGGTGGTGAGTACAATGAAATAAAAACAGATTTGATTTTATGGTTACGAAGCATGCGTGACCAAACAGCAGATCTGAATTGCGATCCGTTATCTGAAATAACTTTACTAACGTGTCCAACTTCACGTAAGAAATTTTTAACAAAGGCGTTGGATACAGACCGTCCAGTGGCTTTACGTAATGGAGTGAAAGAAACAAATTTTGAAGTAAGTTCAACAGCGACTAGAACGTACGAAAATCCATTAGATGTTCTGACAAGCGGTCCCAAGAGATCAACAGCAGCAAATTCTTTTAATTTAGAAGGAATGATAGGAAACAATGGAGCACGATGCGAGACAGTAGATGGTTTCGCCTTTTGATAAAGTTTACAAATAGACAAGACTCTTCGAATTCTCTTTTCCATATTGTTAAAATAACAAGCCGTTCGAAGAATATGATAACATTTTCGTGGACCAAAATGTGCATAGCTGAAATGAATGTACCAAAGGAGCTTATTAACTAAATCGTCTGGAATGCAAAGTACCCATAGCTTGTCATCAACAGTGCAGCGTTTGAACAGTATGTTGTTTCTAACAAGATAATAATACCGAATCTGTGTGTGTGTCTTTTCATGCCATTTACTTTTGATGTCTTTCCAAATCGGATCTTTATCTTGTTCATGAGCAATGTCCTATAAAGATGTGGTGATGACGTTTTCAAAGGCGACTTTCTGAATGTAGAGAATACTGAAATTTTTATCGAGGTTGCTTTTTGTGTTACTCAGTCGGTGCGCGTGACAGTGCGTCCGCAATAATGTTCTCCCTGCCGGGAATGTAGACTATTGTGAAGTGGAATTCTTGCAGAAACAATGCCCAACGTTTTAACCTGTCATGATTTAATTTTGAAGACATAAGAAATTGTAATGCACGATGATCACTGTATACTTTTACGTACTTACCATAAAGAAAGAAACGGAATTTGTTAAATGCCCAAGCGATAGCTAAAGCTTCCAATTCAGTAACGGAATTTTTTTTTCAGATTTTGTTAGCAGTCGGCTAGCAAAAGCAATGGTTTTCTGAACGGTAGTGTCATTTTCTATGGCTTCTTGAAATAAATGAGTACCAATGCCGACTTTAGAAGAATCCGTGCTAAGGCAGAAATCTTGTGACAGATCTGGATAAGCTAGTATTGGCGCGTTAAGTAGCGATTCTTTCAAAGAATTGAATTCAAACTGTCCTTGTTCATTCCAGTTCCAAATAGTATTTTTTCCAGTGAGAGAACAAAGTTTTGGTGTAACTAGAATTTGCATATTCAGAAAACGACGGTAAAAACTTACGAGACCTAGAAAACTGCGGACTTTTTTGTGGATGGAATTGGAATGGCTCTGATTGCTTCTAACTTTTCAGGATCCGGCAGAATGCCTTCAGAAGAAATAATATGTCCCAAAACTTCACCTTTGTCCTACCGAATTCAGACTTTTCCAAGTTAACTGTAATTCCAGATTCTGCAAAAATATGTAACACGCTGTTGAGGATGCGATTATGTTGTTCCCATGAGGCTTCTGTTATCAGAATATCGTCCACATATAAGGTGATGTGACGTTTTAAGAATTCAGGTAATATGGAATTTAGCCCGCGAATGAATGCTGCCGAAGAAATGTTCAAACCAAAAGGTAGTTTCCGAAACTGATAACAAACGCCGAAACAAAGGAAAGCGGTGTATTTTCTACATTCTGGATGAAGTTCGATCTGATAAAAGCTGGATCTGAGATCAATGGAAGACAACACTTTTACACCATTACAATTTTGAAGAAGTTCTTCCAACATTTTCGGCCTGTCTGCTTCAGGAATAAATGTAGTATTGATTTGTCTCGAATCTAAGACAAGACTGATCGATCCATTTTTCTTTTCAACAACATGTAATGGATTATTGTACGAGCTTACTGCAGCCTCAATAATGGCCTCGTCAAGCATAGATTGTATTTCTGTTCTAACACAGTCCATATAATGTGCTGGAATTACGTATGGTCTAACACAAAATTTAGTATGCTCACGAACGCGAAATTGGTACTGAAATCCCTTGATTGTTCCTGTTTTGTGAGTAAAAATTGTGGAATGTGCTTGTAAAATCTCAAAAAGGTCCTGCCTATCAGTTTCATTACAATTCTCAATTGTTTGAATTTTATTCTGAATTAACTCATTAGTTTCAAATATGCTGTCGATATCATCCCTGTCAGTACTTGCAGAGTGATTGTTAGTGTCTAGTTCCGTAGAAACTTCCGAACTGTTGTCTAACAGAAGGTATAGCTGATTAATTTCCTCGTCATGGTTTGAGAGCCAATCTTCAAATTTCAAACGTATTGACTTACCTTCTTTCTCTAAACTTATTTCAGCATCGTAAAAGTTTAAGATTGCTTTGTATTCAAACAAAAAGTCTACTCCCAGTATAATTTCCGTCGACAATAATGGAACAATAAGAAAGTTCAAAGAGAAGCTGTGGCTTTGACAAGAGAATTCTAAGTTGGTTTGTTAGCGTACATCTACACTTTTCCCAAAGATTGCACCTTGTAATTTAATCTTACGTAACGGCAGTGTGGGGCAGTCGTTCGATTTGTTGCATTTGCTAAAGGCTGTTTCACTAATTACTGAAATGGGACTGCCAGAGTCAAGTACTGCCGTAAATTTTACGTCCTTTACTGTAATGTGAATCACCGGATATGCAATGATGTTATGTTTTACGTCGTGTTCCTGGAGTAAGATGTCTGTAATGTCTTCCATTTTTACGTAATTACTAGCTACGGCAGCTGCGTCGTCAGTTTCATACGTACGTTTTGTGGCTGCCAGCGGTATGAGTCATTGCCTATTGTCTCTTTGTTGGCGCGCGTCGTTATTGGGATTTGGAGACGTAACTTCTACAAATTCACCTTGTCGAGAGGCCCCCGCCCTGTTTGAATCCCGCCAGTTCTGATGCAATTCAGGTCTGTCGTTACGATCATATCGTCTGTCGTCATGAAGGTAGATTCCATAGTTTCTATCTTTTCGGTCACATGGTGGTGAATTTCTCCCTGAATCGTAACTGCGCGCTGGACCGTTGCGTCTAAAGTTATTGTGTCTCCCTTGATAATAATTATTTTGGTTCCCGTATTGTCTGTTTCTCTGATTGTCTCTGTGATAGTGCCTACCGCGGAGAGGTGATCTTTCCCTGTAATTATTACTACTCTGCCAACGGTTGCCATACGGGTGGTGTCTGTTTTGGTCACGATTTGTATTGTTAGAATAGCTTTGTCGTGTCCGGTTATTATTTCTTTCATCACAGAATTGTGATGGATGTAACCTGTAATTGTTGTGTTCCTGTTTACGCGTTCCGCGATTGTCAGTGTCAATTTCCAATTCTTGTAACAATCCCTGGAAAGCTTCAATGTCGTCTTTGCAACGTCCTGCCAAAATAATATGTCGTAAATGTTCAGGCAGTTTGATTAAGCAAATGCGGATGAGTTCTGAGGGGCTGTATGGGTTTGAAAGATACTGATTCTTATACAACATGTCTTCAAAATATTTCATAAGACTGCAAAATTCAGATTGTTCGAAACGTTTCATCATTATGATGCTGTGTTTTACTCGGTCTTCTGTAGCTTGAGGCCAATACGCTGAGAGGAAGGCATGATAAAATTCTCCTTCACTGTGACAATCGTGAATGAGCGATCGCATTCTTACAGCTGGTTCATTCTCCAAGTAGCCACACATAAATTCGAACCTGTGTTGCAATGACCAATTGGGAGGAAAACAATGAGAGAATTGATGAAGCCATGCTTGTGGATGAATGTCGTTGTCAGAATTCTTAAATGTTTTGAATTTACGTGTAGTAATGAACAGCTTATAGTCAAAATCATCATGTCGGCGAATCGCATGTCAGTCATTGTTACGTCGTTTCGGCGGTTCCATCTCAAAATTCGGTGTACTTTGCCAATTTCTTTCATGATTTCCGAAATGCCCTCTGTTATTATTTTGTGGCTTTTCCGTATTTCTAAGATCCTCTTCCCGTGTTGGAGGGCGATTGTCCTCTGAAATATGTAATTCTTGTATTAATTGAGCCAACTGATCTTGTACTTCCCGCATTTCTCTTTTGTACTGTGTGTTGATTTGATTTTGATTCTGTTTGTATTTTCTAATTTGTTCATACTCTTCAGTGTCAGTGAAGGCTACAGGTTTTGTGTCATTCAGATCATCATCTACCTTTGTAGATAAGTTATTGAACTGATCTGAAAGTTCGGTTACTTTATCCGATAGTGAAATTATTTCCTCTGTGTGTTTTTCTGAACCAAGTTTCAGAGTGTCCATTTGTGTTGAAATCGTATATACTGTGTCCTTTAATTTTTCCTGAGTTTTTGCAAGTTGCGTAACCGAATCGGTAGATGCAACTGAGTCAATTTTAGCTTGCAAGGTCTCATGATTTTCATGAAGAATAGTTTGCAGTTCTTTTATGGCTGCTTCGTGATTCTGTAATGCATTTTCATGCCGCGAAAAAATAGGTTGAAAATGCTCACAAATTTGTGTTTTTACGTCATTACAGTTTTTTTGACATTTCGATTCAATGTTATGTAACTCATTAGTTAAATCTTCAAGTGTTTGTTCAAGCGTGGTGACTAATTCCGAAGATTTTGTTCCATTGTGTCTAACTTTTGAAGATTTTGTCCCATTTGTTTCTGATTTTGTTCAAGCGTTGTGTCTTACTTTTGAAGCTTTTGTTGTGTTTGTCTCTGATTTTGTTTCATTTGTTGCTTTAATTGCAATAATAATGTATTAGTGTCTGGAATCTGTTCCTCTATGCTTTTCGGCAGTGCATTTGCAACGGCAACATTCACATTTTGACAAGCAGAAAATGTGTCTTGACTTATTTGAGAAAATGGTGAGAACGCAAAACCTGAATGTACAGTATTTGCAAGATTGTGTCCTGTCATTTCGGATTCCTGACGCGAGCTTTTGCCGACCGATCGATCGATAATGCTTCCCTGTTCACTAATTGTTTCACTGCCTACACCATTATTTGCAGCCCGCTCCATTTCCCTATGCACTATTACCAAATTACTACTTTGAACATTAGTTAATTCATTACATGATGGCTCTAACACACTGCTTTCGTCTTCAATGTCATTTCTCAGTTTACTTTGGAGCCTACTATTACGTTTTTCACACGCCATTATTGTCACAATATTTCACACGACAGCACAGAAAAACACAATTTGAAGAGCAAAAATAAGAGAACACATTAACATAGCAAATAATATCTAGTTAACAGCAAGCGCAGCTGCGAAATACTTGGTGCAAATCTACATGCATGCCACAACTGTTTTACTGTACAACTACAAAGGAGATTCTCTCTACAATTACGCGCTAGCAATAAACAAAATCTACACTAATTACACAAACTACAAGAAAAATCAGAAGATTCCAGTGAGGTATCCTCGGCTAAGAGTCGACATATGAAACGTCCCCTTAGAAAAATTATACACCTCCAACTGCGCAACGCTACCCGCTGTTAGCATCCAGCTGCCGCTGCCCAACACTACAATGGCAGACAAGAATGCAAACCAGCCACAGACTGCACACGGCACAGCCAGTGATTTTCATACAGAGCGCTACGTGGCGGCGACGTTACCAATAAAAAAAAAACCTAAACAGCCTACTTACAGAGTGAAGATATCAAACCACGAATCACAGCTCACCCCTTCCTTGAAACAAGTGGCATGTAAGTATTAGTGGCGGCGGAGATTTACTAAAAGCTTGTGACGACACATGTGTGTATCTGACACATTTCTTCATCTTCCCAGAAGTGAGGTAAAGGCACCGGATCTTAGACTTACCAGCTACAGGTAAAAATATCAGTGACAATAAACGTGTTAGTGTGATGGTGATCTTCGATCGCGATTTCTACCCAGCGCTGGTTTTCAATAAGTCCTAGATATAGTGATTCCAAAGCCATAATATCCTTAGATGAGCTAACCATAGAGTTCCCTTATGGGACTTCCCTGGCATCATCAAAATTTATACCGAAAAGGAGAGTGCTCATCTATAGGAGCAGGCATTTATAAACGTAATGTATGCTACTTACACAATTCAGCATGTTCTGGACAGGTGGCTAAGGTTACAACCATACACATACAGACTGGACGAGAAAATATGGACCAATTTGATGGAGCTGGCGCGTCAAACCCCTAACTGTAGGAGGAAATCATTGTTCACCTGTATGATGCATGCTGTGCATCAATACCTGGGAATATATGTAAGCCAACCACACCTGCTGTGAGCACTGTATTACAAGCATACTTAAGCATCTATATTCATCCTTACATAAGTAAGAAATTATAAATCAATAAAAGAGTAAGAGTAATATGTGTTTTTTTCTTTTCTCTCTGTAAAATCCCCTGCATGCTAATGTAAACCTGTAGTAATCGCCATGGCTGAATGGGTGAAACGTCCAGCTGGTCCCACAATGAAGATTATACCGCGGAGGAGGGTCAATCCCTCTTAATAACAAATGCGATTTAATTATCAGGCCTTCTGCCTGTGGGAAGACTAACCTAGTACTGTCATCGCAAACACATTTGGAGTGTGGGGATGGGGCAGGGAGGGGGGGGGGGGGGGGAAGGATCCACTTCGAACATGTATATATATTTTTGAAAAACGTTATTTCAGTCCAGGTATCAGCTACTGCAGGTAATTCTGCACAGCATCGAGGGAGTAACATACCAGACGTTCAGTGGAAGCAATGATATTCCATCACCTGTAAAAGTAAAACCAAACAGCGTATTCATATTTGACTTGTTTCAATGGAGAACCAGGATGAGATCCACAAATATTTCTATTTTTGCCATCATATGAAAGTTAATATCTTTTATTTGAGTCAGACATACTCATGGATTCCAATGCTGTTGATCGGCTATAATGCTTTCAAACACGTCAGTCTGAATTTAAAGGATATTTACCAAGCCAAACTACAAACCAAAATGTCATTCAATGAGTTCTTCACTATATGCGAGGATTATAGGAATGATTCCCATGTCTTTCTACACACATCAAAAACAGTTTTGCATCACCCCAATTCTCAGAACTCCTGAGGATAGACGTTGGCTGTCAATATTGCATCACAGACACAGTCCCTTTGACTATTCAGAGATGTAACTAAATCAGCCCAAAGATGTAAACAACCATGCCATGCATGAGCAGCGCCTGTTACACGGCAGGGTCCGACAGCCGATCAGTTCCAATCATTCCACCAGGAACAAGGTACACGGCTCGCATTGTCTGTAGTTCAACCATGCCTAGACTGTCAATACCGCTGGTCCATCGCGTCCTCATTGTTACTATGGGCCAGGAAGGGTTCTCAAAAAGGGATGGGTAAAGGCGTCTCGTAGTGAACGATAGCGATGTTGTTCGGACATGGGGGAGGTACAGAGAGACAAGAACTGTCGATGACATGTCTCGCTCAGGCCGCCCAAGAGCTATTATTGTAGTGAATGATCGCTACCTATGGATTATGGCACGGAGGAAAACTGACAGCAACGCCACCATGATGAATAATAATTTTCGTGCAGCTACAAGACGTCGTGTTACGACTCAAACTGTGCGTAAAAAGCTGCATGATGAGCAACTACACTCCCGACGTCTATGGCTAGGTCCATCTTTGCAACCACGACACCATGCAGTGCGGTACAGAGGGGCCAAACAATATGCCGAATGGACCGCTCAGCATTGGCAACACGTTCTCTTCACCGATGAGTGTAGCATATGCCTTCAGCCACATAATCGTCGGAGACGGCGTTTGGAGGCAACCCAGTCAGGCTGAACGCCTTGGCTTAGACACACTGTCCAGTGAATGTAGCAAGGCGGAGGTCCCCTGCTGTTTGTGTTGGCATTATGTAGGGCCGATGAACGCCGCTGGTGGTCATGGAAGACTCCGTAACGGCTGCTCGATACGTCAGTGCCATCCCCCGACCGATATTGCAAGTATATTGGCAGTATATTGGCGAGGCATTCGTCTTCATGGACGACAATTCGCGCCCCCATCGAGCACATCTTGTGAATGGCTGCCTTCAGGATAGCGACATCGCTCGACTAGAGTGGCTGGCATGTTCTCCAGACATGAACCCTTTCGAACGAGCCTGGAATAGACTGAAAGGGCTGTTTATGGACGACGTGAGCCACCGACCACTCTGAGGGATCTACGCCGAATCGCCGTTGAGGAGTGGGACAATCTGGACCATCAGTGCCTTGATGAACTTGTGGTAGTATGCCACGATGAACACAGGCATGCATCAATGCAGGAGGATATGTTACTGGTTATTAGAGGTACCGGTGTGTACAGAAACCTGGACCACCACCTCTGAAGTTCTCGCTGTATGGTGGTACAACATGCAGTGTGTGGTTTTCATGAGCAATTAGAAAGGCGAACATGATGTTTACGTTGATCTCTATTCCTATTATCTGTACCGGTTCCGGAACTCTCAAGATGATGCAATTTTTTTATGTGTGTAGTTATTGATAAAACTACGAAACTGAATTATGGTCGATGCAGAAGAAATTCCCAAGAGTTTTTGTTTAAAAGACGGTGTAGCAATACATTATGCATCAATGTATTGTTTGCTATGGATAGGTTCAGAAGAATGTCATGCACTCATCTCGATGGTGTGATAGGCAGACCAACATCTATACGTTGAAACAAAAACTGCAACTCTTGAAAGCTCTCTTGAAAATATCACCAAAACTCTTAAACAACATACTGAAATGCAAACATGGAGAAGGGTGAGGAGGAAGGGATAGAAGGAGATGGTGCCAAAACAGTAACTGCAAAGGACAATGAAACTGAAGGAAAATTAGAAGATATAAAAAAACTCCTTCTGTGAGTATTGAGGAAAGAAATGCACAGGACGAAAGCACTAGAACAATTCTATGGTTAATCAGTAGAGTGAAGGTAAATGTTGATGAAACTGAACGAATTTTATACATACGAAAAGAAAACCCTGTACAGTAACATACATGTGAAAATAAGTTGTGCACCATCTTGAAGATAGTGTAGTAAGCAGCAGTATTGTTAACAAAATGAAAAAGCTATCGGCATGGAAGGCTATTCGTCGTAAATTACGAATGCTAAAATTACGAATGCTAAAATTACGACAGTTGGAGCGAGATTATTCCTTCTGAGGTGTTTGGACCAGTAAGTGAAAGTCTAAAATGGGTCTCAGACACGAGGAATGGAGGCACAAGAAGGAGGAGAAGAAAAAGAAGAAGAAGACGAGGAGGAGGAGGAGGAGGAGGAGGAGATGGCGAACAGAAAGGAGAAAGAAAAATGTGAATATTATTCGACCTGGATTATAAATTGAAAATGGTGTGGACAAAGCTATTGACCTCCAGCATAACAGAATAACAACCTACTGTTGGAGCACATACACTATGACGACCCTAACAAAAACATAGAGCGGTTGCAGCTGCTCAGATTATTGTTTGCCGTGGAGAATACCGCTCACGAGAACGACATCGTATCAGTCATTTCAGAGCTTCAAGAAAGATGCATTATTGAATCACTATGGACATGGTCATCATAAACCAGAGCAAAAAAGAAGAAATAAACATCAATATAAAAGCGTGTTATTACACGTGGTTTGGATGATTTGCGGCAGGCAGATGTCGTGGATATGAGTCAATATTCAAGAGCAAATAAAGGTTTCAAGTATATATTAATGGCTATACATACATATTACAAATTTGGATGTGTTGAACAATTGCTAAAGACAGGGACGAAAAGCCGCCCAGACAAACTTCAAACCGACAATGGGAGTGAACTCTACAGTTGGTATTTTAGGGTAGTAATGGATTGGTAGACAATACACCACTCCTCGACATTACCCACATGAAAGCAAGTATTATGGAATATTTGAATAGAACAAATAAAAAACTGTAATTGTGACATAAAGTCACGCAGGAAGAATGCGATCATACCGCAAATTAATATGAGTGCAGCAAAATTGCTGAATTGGTAGCTAAATGAAATGCCACTGGGTGAAAAACCAATGCCTTTACTTGATGCATTTCTGGAGATACCCATCATCACATACTCTGGAAACCAAAATACAACTCACAGAAAGTATACAAATGTATATAGAGCAACATGACAAGAGTACAACCATTACAAAGTTTCGTCATATTGAGAGCTGACAAGCACACCATGATCATCATCGAAGCCTTCAAATGTAAAGACACGTTGTAACTCATACAGTTGTCATAGCAGACTAATTTCAAAACTACGTCATGAAGACCTTTTACGCCACCAGAGGGCAGTGAAGCATACGTGTTGCACAGCTGCTAAAACAGAATGATAAATTTTAATTTATTTACTTAAAAATTGTTGAATATAACCCATAACTTTCAGAAAGGTATACAAAGCAAGAAAGTTGAATAACATGCCACAAAAAAATTTTTACATTAGCATCAAATGTCATTAATAATGCATTAATTGAAAGTAATGTACGTAAGGGATCTAAACCAATTACAGAAAATCAAAATTATGCACAAATGCTGTATTGAGAAAAAGTGTGAACCATTTTGTTTAGTGATATACAATAAAATATATGAAATTCCAAAGTTGTTCTTTTTTTGAAGTAAAGAAAATGGCAGTCATGGCATACGACACGAGTACAACCACTCACAGGATCAGGTAATGGAACCACTACCATTGAAAGATACCAAAATAAATCAAGGGAAAGGCGCAACGCGCAAAATAATGTAACAAAGCTCCAGGAATACAAAGCAGTACGGAGGGCGTAATTATGCTTTGGAAGTGCTGAAAAGTAAACTGAACAAAATATAATGATAAGTAAGTAAAAAATTTCTTGCATTTAAAGGGTATCTGGAACTCAGATCCTCCAGAACACACATCAGATGCACTAAGTACAGAAATCCTACTTCCGTATAACGACACAAAAATGTTACACATTAAAAAACTATAAACCCGCCCGATTGCGAGAAAACACTTAGTGTTAACCCAGGTTTCGGCGCAGATAACTACACCTTCTTCAGAACAACAATAAAACCCACAAGTGCCTAAGAAGACCTTTTTCAATGATTAAAAGGACACCATAGCTATACATTTATAAACAAAAATAAAAGGAAAACACAAACAGTACATATGTACAAAGTCAAAACTACTACTTAATGGTGTACCCTCCACCGCACACCGGCCTATGTTCGATAGGCCATGACCCGCCATAAACTGCAGCTACAAACGGTCGTTCACTTACAAGCCCGACCCGCTACCTATGCACATGCGCAAGACGAGGGAAGTTACTTGAATGCGCATGCGCATACGAATACGAGAATGTTTATACATGGGTCGGGGCTAAATAGCCCATATGTTACCAACCGTGGATCTACGTATATCAAAAAATGGAACGGGTAGAATAAGTGACGAGCTAAATAGGAGATGAAACCTAAAAATAACCGCACACAGTTGCTAATGCTAGGAAAGAAACATAAATGAAACTATCTATGACAACAGGAGGAACTCTTAAAAACTATACCTGAAGCCAGTAGTTAACCTGGGGGGGGGGGGGGGGGGAGGGACTGAGTGGACGTAATCTAAAGACGTCGTGGTAATAAAGATATAGAGATAAAACGTGAGGTGTACAACGAGCTAAAATCACCTTCAGCGTAAAAGGAAAATGAGGATCTACATCTACATGACTATTCTGCAATTAACATTTAAGTGCTTAGCAGAGGGTTCATCGATCCACAAACATACTATCTCTCTACTATTCCACTCCCGAACAGCGAGCGGGAAAAACGAACACCTAAACCTTTCTGTTCGAGCTCTGATTTCTCTTATTTTATTTTGATGATCATTCCTACCTATGTAGGTTGGGATCAACAAAATATTTTCGCATTCAGAAGAGAAAGTTGGTGACTGGAAATTCGTAAAAAGGTCTCGCCGCAACGAAAAACGTCTATGCTGTAATGACTTCCATCCCAACTCGTGTATCATATCTGCCACACTCTCTCTCCTATAACGCGATAATACAAAACGAGCTGCCCTTTTTTGCACCCTTTCGATGTCCTCCGTCAATCCCACCTGGTAAGGATCCCACACCGCGCAGCAATATTCTAACAGAGGACGAACGAGTGTAGTTTAAGCTGTCTCTTTAGTGGACTTGTTGCATCTTCTAAGTGTCCTGCCAATGAAACGCAACCTTTGGCTCGCCTTCCCGACAATATTATCTATGTGGTCCTTCCAACTGAAGTTGTTCGTAATTTTAACACCCAGGTACTTAGTTGAATTGACAGCCTTGAGAATTGTACTATTTATCGAGTAATCGAATTCCAACGGATTTCTTTTGGAACTCATGTGGATCATCTCACACTTTTCGTTATTTAGCGTCAACTGCCACCTGACACACCATACAGCAATCTTTTCTAAATCGCTTTGCAGCTGATACTGGTCTTCAGATGACCTTACTAGATGGTAAATTACAGCACCATCTGCGAACAGTCTAAGAGAACTGCTCAGATTGTCACCCAGGTCATTTATATAGATCAGGAACAGTAGAGGTGCCAGGACGCTTCCCTGGGGAACACCTGATATCACTTCAGTTTTACTCGATGATTTGCCGTCTATTACTACGAACTGCGACCTTCCTGACAGGAAATCACGAATCCAGTCGCACAACTGAGACGATACCCCATAGCTCCGCAGCTTGATTAGAAGTCGCTTGTGAGGAACAGTGTCAAAAGCTTTCCGGAAATCTAGAAATACGGAATCAACTTGAGATCCCCTGTCGATAGCGGCAATTACTTCGTGCGAATAAAGAGCTAGCTGCGTTTTACAAGAGCGATGTTTTCTGAAGCCATGCTGATTACGTGTCAATAGATCGTTCCCTTCGAGGTGATTCATAATGTTTGAATACAGTATATGCTCCAAAACCCTACTGCAAACCGACGTCAATGATATAAGTCTGTAGTTAAATGGATTACTCCTACTACCCTACTACCACTGGTGCGACCTGCGCAATTTTCCAATCTGTAGGTACAGATCTATCGGTGAGCGAGCGGTTGTATATGAGTGCTAAGTAGGGAGCTATAGTATCAGCGTAATCTGAAAGGAACCTAATCGGTATACAATCTGGACCTGAAGACTTGCCCGTATCAAGCGATTTGAGTTGCTTCGCAACCCCTAATGTATCTACTTCTAAGAAACTCATGCTAGCAGATGTTCGTGTTTCAAATTCTGGAATATTCCATTCGTCTTCCCTGGTGAAGGAATTTCGGAAAACTGCGTTCTATAACTCCGCTTTAGCGGCACAGTCGTCGATAACAGTACCATCGGCACTGCGCAGCGAAGGTATTGACTGCGTCTTGCCGCTTGTGTACTTTACATACGACCAGAATTTCTTCGGATTTTCTACCAAATTTCAAGACAATGTTTCGTTGTGGAACCTATTAAAGGCATCTCGCATCGAAGTACGTGCCAAATTTCGCGCGTCTGTAAATTTTAGCCCATCTTCGGGATTTCGCGTTCTTCTGAAATTCGCATGCTTTTTACGTTGCCTGTTTCGTGTACCATGGGGGATCAGTTCCATCTCTTACCAATTTATGAGGTATGAATATCTCAATTGCTGTTGCTACTATATCTTTGAATTTGAGCCACATCTCGTCTACATTCGCAAAGTCAGTTCGGAAGGAATGGAAATTGTCTTTTAGGAAGGCTTCTAGTGGCACTTTATCCGCTTTTTTAAATAAAACTATTTTGCGTTTGTTTCTGATGGATTTGGAAGAAATGGTATTGAGCCTAGCTACAATGACCTTGTGATCACTAATCCCTGTATCAGTCATGATGCTCTCTATCAGCTCTGCATTGTTTGTGGCCAAGAGGTCAAGTGTGTTTTCGCAACCATTTACAATTCGCGTGGGTTCGTGGACTAACTGCTCGAATTTTCGGAGAATGCATTTAGGACAATCTCGGAAGACGTTTTCTGCCTACCACCGGTTTTGAACAAGTATTTTTGCCAACATACCGAGGGTAGGTTGAAGTCCCCACCAACTATAACCGTATGAGTGGGGTATTTATTTGTTACGAGACTCAAACTTTCTCTGAACTGTTCCGCAACTGTATCATCTGAGTCTGGGGGTCGGTAGAAGGAGCCAATTATTAACTTAATTCGGCTGTTAAGTATAACCTTCACCCATACCAATTCGCACTGAGTATCTACTTCGACTTCACTACAAGATAAACCACTACTGACAGACACAAACACTCCACCACCAATTCTGGCTAATCTATCTTTCCTGAACGCCGTCTGAGACTTAGTAAAAATTTCTGCAGAACTTATTTCAGGCTTTAGCCAGCTTTCTGTACCTATAACGATATCAGCTTCTGTGCTTTCTATTAGCGCTTGAAGCTCAGGGACTTTTCCAGTGCAACTACAACAATTTACAACTATAATTCCGACTGTTCCTTGATCCAAGCACGTCCTGTAATTGCCAAGCACCCTTTGACATTGCAGCCCATCCCGCACTTTCCCGAGGCCTTCTAACCTAAAAAACCGCCCAGTCCACGCCACACAGCCTCCGCTACCCGTGTAGCCGCCAGCTCAGTGTAGTGAACTCCTGACCTATTCAGCGGAACCCGAAACCCCACCACCCTATGGCGCAAGTCAAGGAATCTGCAGCCAATACGGTCGCAAAACCGTCTGAGCCTCTGATTCAGACCCTCCACCCGGCTCTGCACCAAAGGTCCGCAGTCGGTTCTGTCAACGATGCTGCAGATGGTGAGCTCTGCCTTCATCTCATAAGCAAGACCGGCAGCCTTCACCAAATCAGATAGCCGCTGGAATCCAGAGAGAATTTCCTCAGATCCAAAGCGACACACGTCATTAGTGCCGACATGTGCCACCACCTGCAGCTGGCTGCACCCTGTGCTCTTCATGGCATCCGGAAGAACACTTTTCACATCAGGAATGACTCCTCCCGGAATGCACACGGAGTGCACACTGGATTTCTTCCCCTCCTTAGCCGCCGTATCCCTAAGGGGCCCCATTACGCGCCTAACATTGGAGCTCCCAACTACCAGTAAGCCCACCCTCTGCGATTGCCCGGACCTTGAAGGCTGAGAATGATCCTCTGAAACAGGGCAGGCAGCTGCATCTGGCTCAGCCAGAGACAGTGCCTGAAACCGGTTTGTCAGACGCACCGGGGAGGCTTTCTGATCAGCCTCCGGGGACGCCTTTCGCTGCCTGCCACGCCTTGGAACGACCTCCCAATCAACCACAGGCGAGGGCTCAACCCCACTGCGGGCAGCAACCGGGGCAACCACAGCGGCAGACCGATCTGGGGACAGACGGGACGAGGTTGACATCCCGGTGATACCCGAGTCCGGCTCCCCACAGTGGTGCCCATTGGCAACAGCCTCAAGCTGCGCGACCGAAGTCAGCGCCGATTGCAGCTGTGAGCGAAGGGATGCCAAGTCAGCCCTCATCCGAACACAGCAATCGCAGTCCCTGTCCATTCTAATCGATGTTGAACAACAGTTACTGAAACACGAGTCCGTGCCTAGATAACGCAAGCGGAACACGCAAAGAATGTATCAACTAACCTGTACAAATGCCTAACGACTGCGCTACAATCTGCTGAATTTACGATTACAGTAACTAAAACTCGAAATTGCACATCCTATACGAAACTCACAGGCAATTTAAATAAGAATCTACGAAGTAAACACTAAAGCGCGATGCTACAACTGTCAAATACTATAATACGCCCAAAATTTATGAATTAAACAATGCAAGTACCCAAAAACACGCAAAGAAATTAATTAAACTATCTAACAAATAAGTAATCTAGGGTTATACGACTTGCTGCTGCAGCTGCTTATCCAACGGCGGCAGGGAGCACAATGACTGTGACCAACAGACACTGGTTGTTCAAAACAAAAACAGAATACAGACGACTACGCGAATTTACACTATTCAGGTACTAAGGCGCGATGCTACAACTCTCAAATACTATAATACGCCCGAAATATATTAATTAAACAATGCAAGTACCCAAAAACACGCAAAGAAATTAATTAAACTATCTAAAAATAAGTAAGCTAGGGTTATACGACTTGCTGCTGCAGCTGCTTATCCAACGGCGGCAGGGAGCACAATGACTGTGACCAACCGACACTGGCTGTTCAAAACAAAAACAGAAGACAGACGACTACGCGAATTTACACTATTCAGGTACTAAGGCGCGATGCTACAACCCTCAAATACTATAATACGCCCGAAATATATGAATTAAACAAAGAAAAGAAAGAAGATGAACAGCTTGAGCAACCGCACTCACCGATCAGCGCACGCGTGTCAAAATCCCCAGATCAGAGTTACCAGTATGAACAACAAATTAAAGGTGCGAAACATTCAAAATAAATTCTTAGTAGAATAGGTGACTCTTAAATTATGGGCTCTGAGTAAACGTCCAAATTTGTAACTTATATTGCCTATGTAAGGGATAGATATTGTTGCCACTTGTTTGTCATCTTGAAACGTCCCCTTAGAAAAATTATTACAAGACTGTGCTTAAACTGAAACACAATATTTTTTAGCGCAACGCAATCTGACTTTCAAAAATCCCTACGAAAGAATGGCCCTGACTAACATTAACCTATACGTTTCACAAATCACTTACCTCACAAAAATCTTCGTTACTCAAGCTACTGCAATACAGCGAGCACCACTACTGCCAGCTAAATAAAATATTCAAACTACTGAAGGCACTAACTACTAGGCATAGTTAGCGAATGAAAGATTTTAATAGAGTACAAACAATGTATTTACCTTAATAGTCATAATATATATATCAGTTCATGACACCAATTCTCACAAATTTCAAAACTCCGCCATCTCTCTCCCCATGTCCACCACTGCTGGCGGCTCACCTCCAACTGCGCAACGCTACGCGCTGTTAGCATCCAGCTGCCGCTGCCCAACACTACGATGGCAGACAACAATGCAAACCAGCCACAGACTGCACACGGCACAGCCAGTGATTTTCATACAGAGCGCTACGTGGCGGCGGCGTTACCAATAAAAGAACCTAAACAGCCTACTTACATAGCCCCCATGCTCCCCACAAAAAAATTTACAAATTGTTTTGGGCAGTGGCCAATAAGATTTGAAAATTTTTTTCATAATTGCAATAACAAAGAAATGAAATGCACACACTTATCGATACAATGTTGGTCAAAAGCTAAAATTTTCTCACAGTCCATAAAGACAGTCCTGATCATTCATCAAAGTAAAATTGCAGTGTTTTTCTCAAAGTCTGAGTAGTAAAAGAAAATACACACGGAAGTAGTGGATTTCCATGCAGTCTTGAAGAAGTAGTGTTGTCCTTCCAACGGAAAGACAGTGTCGACTCTTGACATGCAGACAGGTAATGGGCCACAACAGAGCAAACCCACAGTAGAGTCAGTTGAAGTTTTAAAGAATATTGGTAGGTAGGTCGTCACAGAGTAGACCCATTGTAGTCCTGGTAGAGATTATGGTACTGGTGGGCCACCAGAGGTGCAGACCCACTGCAGTCCTTGTAGAAATAATGGTATTGGTGGGTCATCAAAGGTGTAGACCCACTGTAGTCCTTGTAGAGATGGCCAGCAGCCTTCTGTTTGACTGTGCAGGTGCACAATCACCATTGAAGAGTCTTGCGGATAATATAGCAAGTCCATAACCACCACTTATGCACTCACAAAAATTGTTTTTGAAATGTCCTTAGAACCAGCAATGCTGTTATCCAGTCCCTTACTGAATTATTAACACACGTGCAAACGCTATCAGTCCCTACTTCTCACATATTGTCCATATACTATGACCAACAGAAACGTGTGCAGTGAAATGTAATTTACAAGTTACTTAATTTGATGAACTGGTGTCAGTTACAATTTTATAACATAAGAATGCAATAACAAAGGTACAAAATACATCTTCAAAGAACATAACAATACAGATAACATTTGCAGTAGTACAGGCTTTACAAAAGAATCGAAATAGCAAATACATCAGTGTTACAAAAATTACGACATAAGTACATACGTAAAAGATCAGAATAACTTTTGAAACATCAACTTCACACATGAGCATTAGAACAAAACAGAATAAATAATGCGTAAACATCTTTACGAAGTAAATAACATGTTATTAACGCAAATTATATTTGAGGATAACAGTATTCCTCATCACAGTGAATGTAGCTTAGTATTAGAAGAGAAAAAATTCTATGAAACAGCACACAGAGACAGGAAGAAAACAAATACACAAGGGTACACAAACACATAGCGGGATAACACAAAAGGAAAGGACAGGGTTTGTTTTACTGCAGTATTTTGCAAACAAAACTTTCTTTACTTCTCGGAGATCTCCCTTCATTCTTCATTATTTCCAAAAAGTCCTACCTATACCTGCTTTCTGTACTTTTCTCATATAACCTCTCAGTGCATTTCTTCAAATCCATCGCAACTCATTCTCTTATATAGGCTACCCCCTCTTAAGCTAACTTAAATCTACTGAGCTCAGATGCTGAACTAAGGGACGAGGCAATGCAGCAGCACAAAACAATTTACACAAACAGCAATGATAAAAAATGGAAATTGGTAAAAAAAAGGCAGGAATATTACAACTAATATAAGGCAATGCGCAGCAAACAAGAAAAATAAATCAGTAATAAAATTGGCTTAACCTAGTAATACAAAGTGACATTCAGTAGCACTATGAATGGCAAACAGCCGCAGCAAATGCTATAACTTACACCTAAACATGACAAACTCACAAGCAGAAAAAATAGCACACTAAAGACAACAATGCATATAAGGACAATGTCTATTCACATCTTAATGTCTATGCAATTAAAGTGGTGCACCACAAAAATTTATTGTAAAAAAATATTACCATGTACTTGAAAAGACAATTCTGTATGCAATTTCTGTGAAGGGAAATGTCTTTTTGTGCTACTTCGTTTTTTTTTTAAGTACATCATAAAGTTATTATTTACTGGATCTGTAGGCATAAAATATTTATATTAGTACATCCATAAAATTTATTTTAACAAATGCTTCAGTGCAGTTAGAAACTAGATATTAAACAAAATGAGTAAATAAATGCATAAAGCAAGCCACATGGCATTTCTCTCAACTAGCAGGACAATAGCCATGAAATGTTTCTCGTCGTTTCATTGGGCATTTTAGTAAATATCATAAATTAAGAGCTCCACAGTGTAATCATATGTTTTCAAGTTTGGGCGTGTAGTATTTGCGATGCTTTCTACAAAGGAATCTCAATAGCGAGGATAATGGCCTCTTTTTTTTTTCTCCACCTGTGCCTCTGACAGGCACACACTAATGGCTTTCTTTTGTCAGGTGGTTGTCGCGCAGCTGGGTGCCCACGACGCATTACATGCAGGTGGTCACTTAACTGTCTTATCGAAATATTTACGACACCAGTTTCCGCTACAGTGGCAGTCTCATATAAAAAAAATTCACAGATCAAGAATTTGCGTTACAAATCTGTAGAAATAAAATCATTTAAATATAATTGTGTCCAAAAAATTTTCGCCAGCATAGTGATACATTCACGCATATACACTCATTTCATAACTCTTAAAGTACGATTCTTGGTTTCTAACATCCTTTTCATAAATCAGAGTCCCTAACCACTACTCCTTATTTCTTACCTTATTAAACAAGTACATATTCGTCGACACGTCAGTCTTGTGGCGACACATCAATATTTCATCATAATAAATACATAGCATAATCAAATAACTCTTATACCATCAGCTTATTGATCACAAACATACCACAACAGCATAATACACATCGTCGTCGTAATAATATCATAACATTTCAGTCAATTCTCAAAAACGTTGTAGCTTCGTCCAATAATTTCAAAACCTAAAAAAAATTCTCTGCTCATGTCAAAAGTGTCATATACCTCAACCGTACTTTAAAAATCATGATCTCATACCCAATTATTTCATTCAAAGCTCTCATAGTATCACAATGGTTCCGAAAATGTATGAACAGTTCACAAAGTACAGACAAAATACAATTTCGTAAGTGTGAAGTTATCCAACTGCGTAATTACGTAAACATCTGTCACTGATGTAGTATAATAAATGTTTGTTTCTCTCTGTTAAATGATCAGATAGCCGTGTAATTTATGTGTTAGAGAAATATGGTACCGATGTGTAAAGTTGTATAAACAAATACCATATTAGCTAGGGCTCCTTGTGCTTGCCAAACACATGGTACACAAAGTAAGCGTGTACCGCCCTGAGGATTAATGTAATTATATCCTCAGGTGTTACAGATTACAGCAATGGAATGAAATGTATCACGGAAAACTTTCTTTGTAATTAAAATATGTTGAAAAATAAATAGTTTAATGCGTGTCCTGTAGCGCTAAATGTGCGTCTTGCTGTAAGACAATCTCTGTGGAAGTGTCGTAGTTATTGTCCTCCGAAAGCTAAGTTCTACCGAAGTCAATGTACTTACCTCATGATAAACAAAAGTGAAATGCTTTGCGTATAGATGTAGTAGTTACTATGCTTATTGCCGTGATGAAGTAAGTACTGTACTATAACGTATTGTTGTGCTACAGAAAAGGCTGTCTCATTGTAGCTATACCACAAACGTTACTACTAAAACATATTTTACTTTCCAGAAAAATTCAGAAAAACTGTGCAGATATAAAATAGATACACTGCAAAAGCAACATTGTAAATTGTCACTCATTAGTAGCGTCGTGATAAAATCGTGTAGCTGTCACATAAACTAACCACTGTGTCATCTGGTATCTCACAGAAAGTACTTTAAATCCAGAATGTATTTTCAAGTAAACCAAAATGTTGCATTAAAATCTCATTAGCAATACTGGTAAATGTTCTAACTATGTGAGCCTTATAGTCGTTACGTAATCGTGCAACTAACAAGCAAGAATGTACACACGCAATAACACAGTGACGTCTGTTCACTATAACAATGCACTCGTAAATACTGTCTAAATATGTTCCGTAGATTCTAGACTGGATAGTAAGCTTCAGACATTGCTGCATGTTAACAGTTTCTCAGTGTGACAAAGCATACTAGAAATGTGAAGTGAAACGTTTTATGGCAAAGACAAAGTTAAAAAGCAGATTATCTTTCAATAAACGGTTTTACATGTGAAATGTGGTGTAAACCTTTACTCTTCCTAGTACGCAGACTGTCAACTGAAAAGCAATTATCATGTGATTACGTCGGTAAGGCACACTGGAATTCTGCTCAAGGTTAACTTATGTTATTTTTCTCTGAGCCAGCGGGCGCACGCGGCTGCCTGCGGTGCGAGTCATTGTCTGTTTCTTTGTTGGCGCGCGTCGTTATTGGGATTAGGAGACCTAACTTCTACCAATTCACCTTGCCGAGAGGGCCCAGCTCTGTTTGAATCCCGCCAGTTCTGATGCAATTCGGGTCTGTCGTTACGATCATATCGTCTGTCGTCATGTCGGTAATTTCTGTAATTAATTTCTTGTCGGTCACGTGGTGGAGAATTTCTCCCTGAATCGTAACTGCGCGCTGGACCGTTGCGTCTGAAGTTATTCCGTCTCCCGTGATGATAATAGTTCTGGTTGCCATATTGTCTGTTTCTATGATTGTCTGTGTAATAGTCACTACCGCGGAGAGGTGACCGTTCCCTGTAATTATTACTACTCTGCCAACGGTTGTCATATGGGTGGTGTCTGTTTTGGTCACGATTTGTATTGTGAGAATAGCCTTGTCGTGTCCAGTTATTATTTCTTTCATCGCGGAATTGCGACGGATGTGAGCTGTAATTGTTGTGTTCCTGTTTTCGCGTTCCGCGATTGTCAGTGTCAATTTCTAATTCTTTTAAGAGTCCCTGAAAAGCTTAAATGTCGTCTTTGCAACGGCCTGCCAAAATAATATGCCGTAAATGTTCAGACAATTTGATTAAGCAAATGCGGATGAGTTCTGACGGGCTGTATGGGTTTGACAGGTACTGATTCTTGTGCAACATGTCTTCAAAATATTTCACAAGACTGGAAAATTCAGATTGTTCGAAATGTTTCATCATCACGATGCCATGTTTTACTCGGTCTTGTGTGGCTTGGGACCAATATGCTGAGAGGAAGGCATGGTAAAATTCTCCTTCACTGTGGCAATCGTGAATGACCGATCGCATTCTTACAGCTGGATCATTCTCTAAGTAACCACACATAAATTCTAATCTGTGCTCTAGTGACCAGTTGGGAGGAAAACAATGAGAGAATTGATGGAGCTACGCTTGTGGATGAATGTCGTTGCCAGAATTCTTAAATGTTTTGAATTTACGTGTAGTAATGAACAGCTTATAGTCAAAATCATCGTGTCGGCGGGTCGCATATCGGTCATTGTTACGTCGTTTTGGCGGTTCCATCTCAAAATTCGGTGTACTTTGCCAATTTCTTTCATAATCTCCAAAGTGCCCTGTGTTGTTATTTTTTGGCAGTTCCGTATTTTTATGTCCCTCTTCCCGCATTGGAGTGCGAGTGTCCTCTGAAATACGTAATTCTTGTATTAGCTGTGTCAACTGATCTTGTACTTCCAGGATTTCTCTTTGGTGTTGCGTATTAATTTGATTCTGATTTTGTTTGAATTTCCTAATTTTTTCGAACTCTTCTGTGTCATTAAAGACTACCGGTTTTGTGTCATTCAGATTATCATCTACCTTCGTAGATAAATTAGTGAACTGATCCGAAAGATCGGCTACTTTCTCTGATAATGACCTAATGTCCTCCATGTGTCTTTCTGAACCAATATTCAGAATATCTACTGTGTCCTTTAAGTTTTCTTGAGTTTTTGCAAGTTGCGTAACCGAATCGGTAGATGCAACTGAGTCAATTTTAGCTTGCAAGGTCTCATGATTTTCATGAACAATTGTTTGCAGTTCTTTTATGGCTGCTTCGTGATTCTGTAATGCATTTTCATGCCGCGAAAAAATAGATTGGAAATGCTCACAAATTTGTGTTTTTACGTCATTACAGACTTTTTGACATTTAGATTCGATCTTATGTAATTCAGTAGTTAAATCTTCACGTGTTTGTTCAAGCGTATGTTCCACTAAGTCTAACTTTTGAAGCTTTTGCTCCATTGCGTCTAACTTTTGCTGTGTTTGTCTCTGATTTTGTTCCATTGTGTCTAACTTTTGAAGATTTTGTTCCATTGTGTCTAACTTTTGAAGATTTTGTTCCATTGTGTCTAACTTTTGAAGCTTTTGCTGTGTTTATCTCTGATTTTGTTCCATTGTGTCTAACTTTTGAAGCTTTTGTCCCATTTGTTGCATTAATTGTAATAAAAATGCACTGGTGTCTGAAACATGTTCCTTAGTGCTATTCGGCAATGCATTTGAACCGGCAATATTCGCAGTTTGAAAAACAGAAAATGTGTCTTGACTTATTTGAGAAAGCGGTGAGGACGCAAAACCTGAATCTACAGTATTTGCAAAAATGTGTCCTGTCATTTCGGAATCCTGAGGCGAGCTGTTGCCGACTGATCGATCAATAATTGTTCCCTGTTCACTACTTATTTCACTGTCCACACCATTGTTTGCAGCCCGCTCCATTTCCCTATGTACAATTACCAAATTACTACTTTGAACATTAGTTAATTCATTACTTGGTGGCGCTAACACACTGCTTTCGTCTTCACTGTCATTTCTCAGTTTACTTTGGAGCCTAGTATTACGTTTTTCACACGCCATTATTGTCACAATATTTCACACGACAACACAGAAAAAAAAAAAACAATTTGAAGAGCGAAAATAAGAGAATACATTAACATAGAAAATAATATCTAGTTAATTGCAAGCGCAGCTGTGAAATACTTGGTGCAAACCTACATGCATGCTACAACTATTTTACTGTACAGCAATGAAAGACTGCAACTACAGAGGAAATTCTCTCTACAATTACGTGCTAGCAATAAACAAAAGCTACACTAATTACACAAACTACAAGGAAAAAATCAGAAGATTCCAGTGAGGTATCCTGGCAGGGTCGCCATATGAAACGTCCCCTTAGAAAAATTATTACAAGACTGTGCTTAAACTGAAACACAATATTTTTTAGCGCAACGCAATCTGACTTTCAAAAATCCCTACGAAAGAATGGCCCTGACTAACATTAACCTATACGTTTCACAAATCACTTACCTCACAAAATCTTCGTTACTCAAGCTACTGCAATACAGCGAGCACCACTACTGCCAGCTAAATAAAATATTCAAACTACTGAAGGCACTAACTACTGATAGGCATAGTTAGCGAATGAAAGATTTTAATAGAGTACAAACAATGTATTTACCTTAATAGTCATAATATATATATCAGTTCATGACACCAATTCTCACAAATTTCAAAACTCCGCCATCTCTCTCCCCACGTCCACCACTGCTGGCGGCTCACCTCCAACTGCGCAACGCTACGCGCTGTTAGCATCCAGCTGCGGCTGCCCAACACTACAATGGCAGACAACAATGCAAACCAGCCACAGACTGCACACGGCACAGCCAGTGATTTTCATACAGAGCGCTATGTGGCGGCGGCGTTACCAATAAAAAAACCTAAACAGCCTACTTACAATCTAACGTAATATTTTTATTTATTTTCTTGTTATACATCTGTCTTACCAACTGAGGCCTATAGCCATTATTTATAGCATATTCTCAAGTGTGACCAGTTAAATTTCTACCGCATCTGGTGCAAGAGGGATAGTTGTAACTTGATGAATATTAGAATGAAAAGAGGCCATATTATGGGGGTACAGATGGGCCGAGGCTGCAGGTATAATATTGTCGGAAAACGTATTTTTCCGAAAAATATTAAATTCTATGCGGTTCTCAACCACAGTTAAAGTGAAGTCCAAAAAACTTAATGACCTAGTATCGGATTCTCGCTCAATTGTAAAACTGATATTATGGTGAAGCTCATTAAAAATCGAAAAAATATGATCTGCATCATTTATCATTTTGGGAACCATCAGTGATTAATAGAATGTCGTCAACATATGTTTTGTAAAAATTTTTTCTCCTCCGAATCTCTCTGTCACTGGCAAAAAAATTTGACTCTAAATAGTTCATAAAAATTTCTGATAAAATCCTAGCTAGGGGACTCCACGTAGCCAAATCTGCTGGTTTGAAGTAAAATCTCCCATTAAATGTAAAGTAGTTGTGTTTTAACACGATCCGTAGCAGCATCATCAACTCATTGACCACTTTCTACAAAAGTTTTTTATTGTGAATTAAATTGCACTCTAGTATTTGCAGTGTGTGGTCGAGCGGTACATTAGTGTATAAACTTGTTACGTCAAACGATACTAGTTTAGAATCTTCAGAACAAGATACCTCGCGTTAACTGGTAGCTAAATGAATGGAGTTTTTAACGGAACAGTTTTTACTAAAAACGAAATTTTCTTTAATTTTAGCATGCAACTATTTCGCCAGCTTATGATAGGCACTTCCCGTACTGTCAACGATAGGGTGAATTGGGTGATTTAACTTATGAACTTTAAACTGACTTCTCAATTTAGGGGGCTTGGAATTCATGTTTATCAGCTCCTTCTTTCGGGACTCTCCTATCACATTTTTAGTATTTTGGATCCAAGTTCTAATTCCACGCGCGCTTCCCATCTGCGGACAATGTTGATTGGCAGTAAGTTGGTAATCATTTTGCCTCGTGTCAAGGTGAACTATGGGGGGTGGGGGGAGGGGGGTCGCTTTCTACACGGTACGCCCCAACTGTAAGGAGGTTTATGAAGACACTGTGCAAATAGTTTGCGAACAGTTGTTGATAGCGAGGCATGTACCCAAGTGTGCTTCGGTTATCTTGGAGATATCGTCCGTAGTCAAGAACCATCTTGTCATCATCGCAGAATAAGTAATAAATGGACATACCTTTAAAACATGTTATGGCATGAGTCTTCGCGATCGGAAAGTAACTATCCTCTGGGCTCAGGAAGAGCTGTGGGTCAATCCTGTGAGGTGGGCATGAAGGTAACAGGCGAGGATCCTGTGTAACATCATTAATACGTCAGACGCTGTTCTGCATGTCAAATGGTGTTCGTCAGTGTCTGGGAGGTGTTAGGGTGGGCAGAGGGGTGAATCCTAAATAGCATGTAACCTGTGTCATGTCGGGTATTTTTCAGTTGACCACATGGTACCACGTTGCTCGTGTTCGTGTAGGGAGAAAGGGTTTGGTTGTTGGACTGCTGTCCACGCCACAGGCCGTAGTGTTCCTAGGCACCCCATATCTGACGAGTAGGCAGGATACAACAGTGTGGCTGTGTTTTTACTCTCAGTTACAAAGCAAGGGATGTATCTCAGCAGCAAGCGATGCATCTCTCGGCTTCAAAGCTCTGGTGGTGGGCAGATCATGGTGCACATAGCTATATTCGAGTACGAATGAAGACTTGTGGAAAAGAGAGAGAGCGACGTGCGCAATCGTAAAAGGTGGCAGGTTGGATTTCGGCATCAGTTCCTCCAACAGACTGTGTTGATGGGTCCACAGTTTTGCCACTGCACACAAATATAAGGTTGCTGTCCTCGTTCATACATTTATCTCAACCCGCCTTCTCACGGAGGAAGGGTGTAATAGCAGACTTTAAATAGGAATTGAGCAGTAGGGTAACATCGAAATGCCATTTGCAGTCTGCGTGCCATCGATGCCGGTAGTGGGGGAACCTGAGCCATGTGTATCAACATGCGTGCACATGAAGGTTAAGATAAGCTCACACTTTAGGACGTATACAGTAGACGTATACAGTTCATGGTAGCTAATCGATGCACTTCTAGTGTAAATGTTATGCCCAAATATCTGATCGCATCCACCTTTGGGAGGGAAGCCATGCAGCCTCCTGGAGGACTCTTCTGATGTGCATCGCCGCTGACTTGGCTACATTCATGTGGTTTCTCGCCGCCAGTCCATATCGCTTAATCCATTCAGGCACGAAGTGCACCTCATCGTTGACTTTACCAGCAGTAGAACGTCATGAGCATGTGCTCTGCAGTGAAAGGTGTGGCCCCTCAACGTAATTCCCTGAAGTCTGCTTTTCAGCCCTCCTGTGAACGGTTTCAATGCGACTGCCAAAAAATCATGGAGAATGGGCATCCTTGTCGAATCGAACACCGGTCTGGCAAGTGATCCACTGTATGTCCATATACCAGTACATGGGACGCTGCTCCGCGTAAGAGGCGCAAAATTACGTCGAAGAAGTCAGATGGGAAGCCCATGTGGGCTAGAACTGACGTAAGAAACTTGTGGTGCACTTTGTTAAAAGCGTGGGCAAGTTAATTAGGTCACAGGAACTCGAAGGTGGCAGCTACCAAATTCCTACAGTAGCCAGTGGCTGTTTGCATGTTGGACTCTCCTCCTTATGTCGTTTGTTCCGTTGAAAGGGTTAGTGACAGGACCTTCTTTATGCACAGAGGCAGTAACTCAAATTGAGCGTTGTAATCGGGCAGTAGCGATCGACTGACCGACCTCTGTAAGGCTTGTGTATTGAAATGAGTAGTCCATCACCGAATGTAGGTAACACACAAAACCAAGGGGACCTTAGCTCTTAGTACATAATGATCCTGCATGTCATCGTCTGGGTGCAGAAAGTGCGACAGAATTCGGGCGGTAGGCTCTCCGGACAGGGCGACTTGTTAAGTGCACCATTATCTAGTGCATCTTCAGTGTCGTCGTGCGTAATCGTCGCTAAAAGTGACGATGCTGCTGAGTCGTCTAGGTGCTGCAAAATGTCGTTATCCTTCCTCTCCTCTGTACTCTCCTCCCAGTAAAGACGTCGATAATGGTCTGCAAAGGCTTCCACAATGGTTTCCTGGGTGGTTAACGTTCGACGAACGGGCGAAGTGAGGTCCGTAATTAACCATTGTCGGCGTCGACGGCTATCAAGAACGATGTCGTGCACAGATAGGATTTCGCCGTTTGCTCAGCCTTGTCACCGCGACTGCACGACGACCCCTTCCAATTTTCTCCATATAACAAGCAATACGTTGGCTTTAATTAGGCGGCTTACCATCTGTCCGTCTAGTGAGAGCAGTTGGGAAGCGAGTTCGTGTAGAATCGTGTAATAAAAGTCCAAAGCATGACGATGCCATGCGGCGATGTACTTTCGATATTGTGTTAGCAGCCGTTGGAACGCTGGTTTTGCATATTCTGTCCACCATACCAACATCGAAAGGTAGCGTGGAAGACTTGTTTTGCATTCCGCCAACGCGGTGCCGATAATCTGACAGCATACTGGGTCCTGCAGGTGTGCCACAATTCTCTTCCACATACCACGGCTGCGCCATACACGCTATTTGTGGATGGCGACCATTTATGAGTAGGTACTATGGTCTGAGAAGGCAAGTGACGTCCAACACTCCTGACACAAGGTCACGTGAGACACAGATTTGATCAAGACGACTGTCCAAGTGACTAGCAAGAAATGTGTGTCTGGAGTATCCACCTTGCACTCTGTCCCAAGTATTAAGGGCATGCAGATCTCACACTATTACCTGAAATTCTCACAAGTCGCGAAGTGTGAGACCTGGCCGTTGGAGTGGAGCACACAGTTAAAATCGCCTCAGAAGATTTAGTGATCGTAGTGACTGAGCCACTCTGCGGCTAAAGTAGGTGCTGTTGTAGGTTTCCATCCCCTGTTGGAGGCCAGACTGTATCGTTTACTGGACATCGTTAGCTTTCGCAAGTGTTGCCTGTCCGCTAGTGGCAGCAGTGGTGTTATCGATATGTAGTAACTGCGGCCCTATCTTTGGGGTGACATCGTCATTATTCCGGGTCGTGTGAGTGAGCTGTTTCGTTGGGGACTCCGGAGGAGCCAAGAGGGCAGTGCGAGAACACGCTGGGACCGCTGGCGGAATGCATGCACTGCCGGATGGAAGGGCTGTGGTCGCGAGGGTACACGAACTAGTTGTCAACCGGATCCAGCAAACTTAAAGTGGAATGGATTTTAGTCCTAGCAGTGAAACCACCACCATTGTAAGATCTCGCGATTCTCCAGTGACTTGGGTTCGTGTTGCTGCTCGCCGTGTCGCCAAGACGAAGAGCAGCGAGTGGAGTGCTTGCGGAAGGCGGATTTAATTAGCTTTCCTCGACTTCTTGTTACTAATTACTGCATTCTATGTGTGACTATTTGTTAAGTTCAATCAGTGGTATTTTTCCTGCCTGGTGGCCACCAACGCCCCATTGACTTGCCCTGGAGGTTAGCGTATGTAACGGCAGTGTACGTTTCCTCACCTCGCCGCTGCTGTCTGGTGAGGCGTGTAGTTTTGACAGTTTCCTTGATTTGTAGGTCGGTTGATGTTTCTTCTATTCTGGTAGTACTGGTTCCTTTCTCCTTCCGGACGCTTTAAGCACAGCATTCTGAATACGTAGAGCTGACCGCCGGTTCCGGCTTTGGTGTGGTATTCCATCGTTGCATTGATTATCGGACATTAGGTAGCTTCAGCAGATTATCATCAGTGATTCGTTAGACTGCCACTAGTCTGAGTTACCATCTTGTCAAATGAATGCAACTCTTGGCTGCCTTTCTCATCGCTCGCGAAAGTGTTTTTGGTCTGACCTACTCAGAGGTCGATTCCTAGAGCACTGCCTGTGACTAGCCTTTGTGTTTTATTATTGTTTTATTATCTTATTATTGTATTACCAAGTTACCATCATTTCTCTCATCTGTTTGGTGATCAGTTGCTTGTCCTTCTGAATTAACCTTCTTGTTATATTTGCTGTTTTATTGTATGTTTCTAATTATTTTAAATATAATTGCCATTCTTGACGTTAAAGCAAGTTAAAAAGGTTGTTAAATGAAGCAACAAGTTTACTGTTACCAGTCACCGTTTTATTTATTTCCAAGACGCGTTTCATAGGTTTAAACCTCCATCATCGGGTGGACTTACATTAGTTAGCATGACATTTGTGTGTGTTTTGTGTTACGATTTTTTGGAGGAACTTGTGGCACTGCCTAGTGGAGAAACAAGACACTATTTCAGAACTTGGTTTTGGATTTCTTCTGACAAAAAATTAAACTGATATCTAATGGTAAACATAAAGTAAGTAAAATAGAGTACCTCCAGTGGTCACAGGTTCCTTTCGCTGTCGTAACACATCACATGTGTACTGTCACATTTGTAAAACAAATATGGCGTCTGGAATCTGCTGGGTGCAAGGTTCGTATAGCAGAAGAGAAGACATAATCACAAAGTGCAAAGAATATATTTCGTAACAACATTATTACATAATAATTATTTAAAGGATTTGGAGGTGTTTGTTTTGAGGTATCGAATATATGTGTGTGTACTTCAGGTGGCATATAAATTCGATTTCGACAAGTTAAAACAGCTTAACAGCTTTACACAATCAGGTGAAATATTAAAAGGCTTAAACTTCAAACTTGTTAATAACAATCAGGTGAAATGTTACAGACTTGAAGTACAATAATCATATTGGCTACAGCGGTAAAATTTTATATAGGGGTACAAGCTGTTGGTGTGATGAATTATCAGTAAATGAGGTCAATCTCTTGTACTCTTGGCGGCTGTCAATATTTAGGGTAAATATTAAAATGTGTGTGTGTGCGTGCGTGTGTGTGTGTGTGTGTGTGTGTGTGTGTGTGTGTGTGTGTGTGTCTGTGTGTGTGTGCAAAGAATGTAGACAGTGGGTGAAAACAGAGATGATACTATTGTAAATATTGTCATTTAAGATGGATTCTGGTTATTTTCGTTTGGTGTTTGTATATTTGGAGTGTTTCAAGGATGTCTAGTTTTCTGCCTTTCGGTTGGATGTGTAAGATGCTAAACTTGTGTTGTTAACGTGGTGTTTTGTTTCACGCAGGTGTGTGGCTATTGCTGATGTGTGTATTTTTTTGTTTTTTACTGCTGCCATGTGTTCCTTGAATATAATCTCAAATGATCTGCCTGTCTGACCTATGTAGAAACAGTCGCAGTCCAAACATTCAATTTTGAACACGACGCCCCGGCACAAAGGCCGCAGGTGGCACGATCAGCAAGTCAATTACCATTTTATCGTTATGGACATTGTCATCATCTGATGGGACATTCGCTGTCAAAGTGGAGTCCGCAACGCCTAGAACGGGCGTTTCCTCTTCCCGCTGCGTCGGAGTATGCTTTGTTGGGTCATCAGGGAGTGTCAGCTGCTGCCATGAAGCGGTAGCAGTCGTGAGGGAGGGCAACGTAAGTGGGGGAAGCAGTATCGGCTGCAACGGCAGCGCTATGTTCGCAGGCGTGTGGTGCGTGATTCGGCGATGGATGCATCCGGATAGAAAGTGGCCCTCCTTCCTACATCAGGAACAGATTCTTGGTTGTTCGTTGTAAATGACGATGGCACGGCAGCCGCCGATATAGAGATACGAGGGGACATGTTTTTCTAAGTTCAATTTAGACCTGCATGTTGAAAGGAACAGACATTGCACCGACTGCAGCCGGAAATGAAATATACTCGCAATTGCGAAATGGACAACCATCAGCTGTATAATGGAATGGTGACAGTGAAAATTTGTGTCAGACCCGCACTCGAACTCAGATTTCCCGCATATCGCGAGTGGTCGCCTTACCATTAGATTATTTGAGCTCTACGCATGGCCAGACTCACTCTTCCACATGTCGACAACCATGTGTCCACGACCTGTACTCGTACATGTACTGTATACATTCCTGTACAGGGGAGAGATTATACTTGAAAGTCGTTTTTCTTGTGTCGGGACGGAGCGAGGTGGCCCAGTGGTTAGCACACTGGACAGCAACGGTTCAATCCTTCGTCCGGCCATCTTGATTTAGGTTTTCCGTGATTTCCCTAAATCGGTTTAGGTTTAATTCCGGGATGGTTCCTTTGAAAAGGGCGCGGCCGTCATCCTTCCCTATTCCGATGACACAGATGACCGCGCTGTTTGGTCTTCTCCTCCATTCAACCCAACCAATCCGATATCGGCGGATAAATATGATATTGCAAACTCCAAAGGACCATTGCATTGCAATTCGGAACAGTACAATATTGTATTTACCTGCAGACCTAGGGCAAACGACTTTCAAGTAAAATGTCTCGCCTGTATGGGAATATACATCATGGATGTACGAGTACAGGTCGTATACACATGGTTGAGAAGTATGGAAATTTCGGTCTGGCCTTGAGTTGTGCTCGTATGGCTTAATGATAACGCGACCACTCCCGATACGTAGGAAATCCAAGTTCGAATGCCAGTCTGGCACAACTTCCCATTTCCGTCATTGCATTTTCGACACTGCAATTTCGTTATTGCATTATGCAGCTGCTGGTTGTCCAAATTTGCAATTTCGAATAATTTCATGTACATGTTTATGTCATAGAATTACTCAAGAGCCAACCATCACACTGGAGGGTATACGTGACAATCTACCAAGTTACATTTTAACCTTGAATGTACCACACACACTTGTCGCAGAAGCGTTGGTGGGGTATCAGTTACGCCGCGACCTCGGATCTTGGTCTCGTATGTATCCTACTCCACTATTAACATCCCTGCGTTTTGATAGCTCCACAGGACCTAAGCATCAGTTAGTGGCTTCATACGCATATGGCATAACACAAGTACCGTATTGACACCATTCCTCAGTGAATTGACGTCATCAAGGCTAGAAGTAATGTTACACAACATTAACGTGTTGTACCACGAAAGTGACTATTTTATCTCCATTATGGTTAGACGAATTACGTGTTTCGCTGTTTCGCAGAAATAACTGAGATTAAAGAATGGAAGGAAGCTTTTTTCTTTACTATTGTTGTTTCTCGAAATAGGCGAAATGGGAAGGGGGGTGGAAGGAACACTTGTCCTCCCCCTCCCCCTGGACTCTGGCTACACAGCTCTATAAACGACTAGAAGCGAGTTTCCGTGATTTTGGTGCCCATCTCGGTTGTTCAAGGACATCATCATGTGCCTGATGGCAGTGATGCAATTACAGTCACTTTCAGAAAAAAAAAGAACATCTTGAATGACTAGATATAGGACGCTCGTATTCACAGAACATGTTCAGTAGTATGTTATGCAGACATTATTAGCATTTGAACCATGTCAGCCAGCGAGTTCAAGGTCAACATCGGTGTCGCGGCACAATACCACCTACCAGTAAAATGAGACTGCACCTCTCATTGTCGCTGTAGACCGAAGGTAATGGATCAGTGTGACCTGAGCAGACGTGCTGGATATCTGGCAGATGTGAGAGCGGACCGTATCCTCAAATGAGTGAGTTCGAAAGAGGGCACATTATTGGCATGAGAGAATGTGATGCATCTGCCTGGGAAATTGCTGCTCGTGCAGGACGAAGAGTTTCGGCAGTGCAACGGGCGTCTGTAAAATGGTTCACGAAAAGCCGTAGGACGCAACGAGATGGGTCACGTTGCGCCAACCAGAGCACCCACCGAGAAGACCAACACCTCATCTGAATGGCATCGCCGGACCGATCTGCAACAGACAGTTTTTTCGGACAAATCCAGGGTGTGTTTGTTTAAAAATGGTGGCTGCATTTTGGTTTGCCGCAGACAAGGGGAGTGGCACAATGACTGCATTCGCACAAGACATACAGTGCGACTTAAGGCATTATGTCTGAGTTGGCATCCCTTCGCTCCCAGCTTCAGGCAGTGTTGGCTTCGGTCACACAGCTTGAGGCTGTTGCTAATGGGCATCAATGTGGGGGTCCGGATGGGGCATTGTCAGGGATGGCCAGCTCGTCCCACGCATCCCCCTATCGGACTATGGCTGTGGCTGCCCGGGATACTGCCCACATTGAGGCTGCCCCTCACCTGTGGTAGAGTGGGAGGTCGTCTCGAGGTGTGGCAGGGGGCGAAAGACATTCCGGAGGGCTGAACGGAAGGCCTGTCCACTTTGTCTGACGAACCAGTTTCAGGCTCTGTCTCACGCTAATATTCATCTTCGGCCAGACATGGCTGCTTGTCCTATTCCAGTGATTGCCCCTCAGTCTGCAAGATCTGGGCGCTCGCAGATGGTGGGCTTACTGTTAGTGAGAGCTCCAAAGTCAGGCGCGTAATGGGGCCCTTAGGGATATGGCTGCAAGGGAGGGGAAGAAAACCAATGTGCACTGTGTGTGCACACCAAGTTAGTCATTCCAGATGTGGGAAGGGTCCTTCCGGATGCCATGAAGGGTACAGGGCGCACCCATCTGCAGGTGGTCGCTCATGTTGGCACCAATGATGTGTGTCGCTATGGATCGGAGGAAATCCTCTCTGGCTTCCAGCGGCTATCTGATTTGATGAAGACTGCCAGTCTCGCTAGCGGGATGAAAGCAGAGCTCACCATCTGCAGCATCGTCTACAGGACTGACTGCGGACCTTCGGTACATAGCCGAGTGGAGGGTCTGAATCAGAGGCTGAGAAGGTTCTGCGACCGTGTGGGCTGCAGATTCCTCGAGTTGCGCCATATGGTGGTGGGGTTTCGGGTTCCGCTGGATAGGTCAGGAGTCCACTACACACAGCAGGCGGCTACATGGGTAGCAGGGGTTGTGTGGCGTGGACTGGGCGGTTCTTTAGGTTAGATGGCCTCGAGCAAGTCCAGAAAGGGCAACAGCCTCAAAGGGTGCAGGGAAATGTCAGAACATGCGGGGATCAAGCAGCAATCGGTATTGTAATTGTAAACTGTCGAAGATGCGTTGGTAAAGTACCGAAACTTCAAGCGCTGATAGAAAGCACCGAAGCTGAAATCGTTATAGGTGTAGAAAGCTGGCTTAAGGCAGAGATAAATTCTGCCGAAATTTTTACAAAGGCACAGACGGTGTTTAGAAAGGATATATTGCCTGCAACCGGTGGTGGCTTGTTTGTCGCTGTTAGTAGTAGTTAACCCTGTAGTGAATTAGAAGTGGATGGTTCCTGTGAATTATTATGGGTGGAGGTTATACTCAACAACCGAGCTAGGTTAATAACTGGCTCCTTTTACCGACCTCCCTACTCAGCAGCATTAGTGGCAGAACAACTGAGAGAAAATGTGGAATAAATTTCACACAAATTTCCTCAGCATGTTATAGTCGTAGGACGAGATTTCAATTTACCAGATATAGACTGGGACACTCAGATGTTTAGGACAGGTGGTAGGGGCAGGGCATCGAGTGACATTATACTGAGTGCACTATCCGAAAATTACCTCGAGCAATTAAACAGAGAACCGACTCGAGGAGATAACATCTTGGACCTAATGATAACAAACAGACCCGAACTTTCCGACTCTGTAAGCGCATAACAGGGAATCAGTGATCAGCATCTCTGGGTATGGAAGTAAATAGGAATATAAAAAAAGGGAGAAAGATTTATCCGTTTAGCAAGAGTAATATGAAGCAGATTTCAGACTACCTAACAGATCAAAACGAAAATTTCTGGTCCGACACTGACAATGTTGAGTGTTTATGGAAAAAGTTCAAGGGAATTGTAAAATGCGTTTTAGACAGGTACGTGCCGAGTAAAACTGTGAGGGACGGGAAAAACCCACTGTGGTTCAACAACAAAGTTAGACAGGTACGTGCCGAGTAAAACTGTGAGGGACGGGAAAAACCCACTGTGGTTCAACAACAAAGTTAGGAAACTACTGAGACAGCAAAGAGATCTTCACTGCAAATATAAACGCAGCCAAAGCCTCTCAGACAAACAGAAGTTAAACGATGTCAAAGTTAGCGCAAGGAAGGCTATGCATGAAGCGTTTAGTGAATTCGAAAGTGAAATTCTATGTACCGACTTGAAAGAAAATCCTACGGAGTTCTGGTCTTACGTTAAATCAGTAAGTGGATCAAAACAGCATATCCACACACTCTGGGATGATAATGGCATTGAAACAGAGGATGACACGCGTAAAGCTGAAATACTAAACACCTTTTTCGAAAGCTGTTTCACAGAGGAAGACCGCACTGCATTTCCATCTCTAAATCCTCGTACAAACGAAAAAATGGCTGACATCGAAATAAGTGTCCAAGGAATAGAAAAGCAACTGAAATCACTCAACAGAGGAAAGCTCACTGGACCTGAGGGGATACCAATTCGATTCTACACAGAGAACGCGAAAGAACTTGCCCCCTTCTAACAGCCGTGTACCTCGAGTCTCTAGAGGAACGGAAGGTTCCAAATGATTGGAAAAGAGCACAGGTAGTCCCAATTTTCAAGAAGGGTCGTCGAGCAGATGTGCAAAACTATAGGCCTACATCTCTGACATCGATCTGTTGTAGAATTTTAGAACAGGTTTTTTACTTGCTTATTATGTCATTTCTTGAAACCCAGAACCTGCTCTGTAGGAATCAACATGGATTCCGGAAACAGCGATCGTGTGAGACCCAACTCGCTTTATTTGTTCATGAGACCCAGAAAATATTAGATACAGGCTCCCAGGTAGATGCCATTTTCCTTGACTTCCGGAAGGCGTTCGATACAGTTCCGCACTGTCGCCTGATAAACAAAGAGCCTACGGAACATCAGACCAGATGTGTAGCAGGATTGAAGAGTTTTTAGCAAACAGAACACAGCATGTTGTCCTCAATGGAGAGACGTCTACAGACGTTAAAGTAACCTCTGGCGTGCCACAGGGGAGTGTTATGGGACCATTGCTTTTCACAATATATATATATATATGACCTAGTAGATAGTGTCGGAAGTTCCATGCGGCTTTTCGCGGATGATGCTGTAGCATACAGAGAAGTTGCGGCATTAGAAAATTGCAGCGAAATGCAGGAAGATCTGCAGCGGATAGACACTTGGTCAAGGGAGTGGCAACTGACCCTTAACACAGACAAATGTAATGTATTGCGAATACATAGAAAGAAGTATCGTTTATTGTATGATTATATTATAGCGTAACAAACACTGGTAGCAGTTACTTCTGTAAAATATCTGGGAGTATGCGTGCGGAACGATTTGAAGTGGAACGATTACATAAAATTAACTGTTGGCAATGCGGGCGCCAGGTTGATATTCATTGGGAGAGTCCTTAGAAAATGTAGACCATCAACAAGGGAGGTGGCTTACAAACCACTCGTTCGACCTATACTTGCGTGTTGCTCATCAGTGTGGGATCCGTACCAGGTCGGGTTGTCAGAGGAAACAGAGAGGATCCAAGGAAGAGCGGCGCGTTTCGTCACAGGGTTATTTGGTAAACTTGATAGCGTTACGGAGCTGTTTAGCAAACTCAAGTGGCAAACTCTGTAAGAGAGGCGCTCTGCATCGCGGTGTATATTGCTGTCCAGGTTTCGGGATGGTGAGTTTCTGGATGAGGTATCGAATCTGTTGCTTCCCCCTACTTATGCCTCCCGAGGAGATCACGAATGTAAAATTAGAGAGACTCGAGCGCGCATGGAGGCTTTCTGACAGTCGTTCTTCCCGCGAACCATGCGCGACTGGAACAGGAAAGGGAGGTAATGACAGTGGCACATAAAGTGCCCTCCGCCACACACAGTTGGGTGGCTTGCGGAATATACATGTAGATGTAGATGTAGATGTAGATGTAGAACGTCGGCAGTTTCGACCCACAGCTACTCTGTTACAAGATTTTCACGTACCCACACGTAATACTTCATATCGGAAAAAAGTGGTTTATGAACCTTTATTTACGAAGATTATTTCGTCTACTCGCTCCTTTAATTTGTACACTCAGCAGCAAAAGAATTGGGCCATTGTAGATAAAAAGATACAATAGGAACATTTGGCAGTGGCAGCAAAAAGCTGGGTCAGAGACTGCATCAGACAGGGAAAGTGAGTAACTGATCAGGATATGTGAGGTATCCGACCCTCACTCTGTATTCACCTGGTTTCACATGTGCTTCTTTACAACACTGATTATGGAGCACATGAAATGTTCAGAATTGCAACGACAGCGTCTGGTTAAACTGAGGCACAGAGGCTATTGAAATTTTAGGAATGCGTTTGTAATGGTCCCCAAAAAATGCTTCAAATGGCTCTGAGCACTATGGGACTCAACTGCTGTGGTCATTAGTCCCCTAGAACTTAGAACTACTTAAACCTAACTAAGCTAAGGACATCACACACATCCATGCCCGAGGCAGGATTCGAACCTGCGACCGTAGCAGTCGCACGGTTCCGGACTGCGTGCCTAGAACCGCGAGAACACCACGGCCGGCTAATGGTCCCCTACCTACTGTTCAGGCTTAACTAAGAAAGAAAGATCAATCTTACCAATTAATGTTTTAAAAAAAAGTCACTCATATTTGTCTTTTGCAAGTTGAAATGATAGATATGCTCTTTTAGAATAAAGACGCAAGTCACAACATACCTTCGATTACTGATTTCCAAGTGGCTGGTTAAGCGTGATGTTGCATCGCGGACCATTATTAGATCGCTACAAATTTCGTCCGTCACGTATGGGGAACTATTATTTCACTTTCTATTCCCATGACTCTAGTGTTCAAGGAGAGCGCTCTGACAACTGTCTCCAATGGCGTTGTGGTTAGAAGAGTGGAACAGTAATCTGAAGGTGCGGAGCTCAAAGCTACATGTTTGCATTTTTTTTTATTTTAAACACTTTTGGAAGGTGACTATGAACAACTGTCAAGTAATGTATCAAATGCATATTTGTCCATCAGCTGCTTTTTTTTAAACCCAAATGTCAAGCTGTTTTAGTCTTGGACCATCTTCACGGGTAAGAGCTAAAATATTTTGAGCTAGCAGATTACGTTAGTCATTACTTAAATAATGGGTAATGCATGCCATGATTATCAGTATATGACAGAGGACTTTTACAAGGAAAAATAGGAATTATTCGTATGTTTGGCATGACTGCACTTGTGCATACGCTGTATCAGGAAACCATTGGTTTCTGGACCGGTTTTTATTAGGATTATTTGCTTGTCTCATTGTCCTGTACTCAGCCCTTTCGTTTGTACCTATAATAATTGAAACAACATGTATATTCTATCATCATCCACTTCTTATACAGTAACAGTCCCTATTCGAAGATGGTTATTCTGTATGTCATTAGAGGCACATTTGTTTTATATGCTACAGATTTCTAACCTTAGTCATAAATTTTGTTTCCTTCCATGTTTTGACTCTTTGAGACTCTTGGAGCCTTTCTCTATGTCTGTAAATGATGTGTGATACGTGATGAGTTTCTTTGCTAGCCTTCACTACTCAAGTGTAAAGTCATAATTGGTTCCTGAGTGTTCATACCTATTTCACATCTCCTCTTTTTTCCTGTACTTCAGCCCTGTTATTAACTTAAAATCGAAAACAGTTGTTACATTCTGCCATTTCTGTCGTATGTTGTGTTTAGTTGTCTTTGTATACTACAAACCCAGTACGTCGATAACCTTGTGAACAGTGTTGATACACTACATCGTCTGCTGCTATCGCTTTTGCTGAAATTGCATGTCAGCTCGAGATTCTGGCAGGTTATCACAGGAAACATTTTAAGAAACTACGTTTGAAATAATTAATTTCGGACGTGCAACCACTGAACCTTTATAACGGCCTAAATGTGTACACGTGGTCTACTCGGTGTTCAGTTTAAGAGAGTGATTTGAAATTATTGATCTTGTTTACTTTACCATTAGGTATGCAGTGCTATTCTAAATTTCTTGTTATTCTGTGTCAGTGTGTCCTTTGGAGCTTTACTAATCGAAATTAATCGTTTGTGTTACATCTCGCAGCCTTTTTCTTTCTATACATTTCTCTTCCTCCATTAGTTCCGCAACAGCTAAATTATTAGTCCTCTCCCATAAACCAATCCAAGTTCCAGGTAATGCTTGTTGAGAGACTTCTTTCACCCAGTTATTCTGATAGCACATTTCCGTTTCCTGTTCTGTTTCGCCATATAACTTTTAACACTCCTCGTACCATGATATTTCAAATGCTTTACAATGACAATCTGTTTTTTCATGCATGTTTAGAAATTTTTTCGTTAATTCTAGCGTAACAGTCGACAGTAGTTTTTACTGAAGAAGCAATATTTTTACTTGTACTGTTATCACTAATGATGGGCAACTTTCATAGCTTCTCTAACTGTGTCTTGTTATTTTAGCGAGTGCTGACATAGGGAACAAGTGAAGGTAAATTAGTCGTCTCACGGGATATACAGTAGCGACCAAATGCTAATTGCCTGGCGAATGAGGAGAAGCAAAATCGGACGCGGTAAATTATTTCAGATTCTCACCATCTGCCTCATCTGGCTTCTGCGTCTCAAGACTGAAAACAGTGACGCCAAAATTTCCGCATCCGCTTAAGTAGGCGTAACTTGAGACAAATTTTAGCATGCAGACGGTTTATCGAAGACGGAGGTCGACAGGATTGCACGGAGATGTTACACTTCCGGGAATTACGTAACATTCTATGTTCCTGTTTCTCGGAGTCTGAGCAGCGTTTTTCCTTGTTCTTTTACATCGAGTCGATGCGCCATGGATTTCTTCATACTGACATTTCGGCTCAAAGTGTCTAACGCGAAAGAGAGAGAAAGAGAGAGAGAGAGAGAGAGAGAGAGAGAGACGGCAAGTTGGTGGAAAAGATGTATGTATAACAGTTCTGAGTACCGTTTGTGGAAGGGAAGGATTCTAAAATGGCCAAACAAACATGTTATACAGCAATTGTTAAAGCCACATACACTCATGGTCAGAAAAAAAAAAAACAGAACATATTGAACGACTAGAAACAGGACATTCATAGTCACAAGAGATGTACATTAGTATGCTCTGCGCACGTAATTAGCATTTTAGTCACCTCCTTTCAGCATGTGTCCTGTTGCTTAGGAGGCACAGGGTGCGCCGTTGGCCCTGATAACTTGTTCCATGCGTGATGGATGTATAAGGCGCGAATGGCGTCCATGCTGTATTCACCTGGTTCCAAAGTTCATCTGCAGTGGTTGACATTGGATCACTGCACTGGACCCGTCGTGTCACCATATTCCAGGGTCGCAGGATGTCATTCACTAGGTCACATTGGTCACAGTGCCCTGGTCAGGCACCAACTGTGATTTGCACCCAATAGCTACCCCACGCCATGAGGCCTTAAGATGGCGCTGTACATCTTGCGCGAATGCAGTCTTTGTGCCGCTCCCCATGTCTGCGGCAAACCAAAATCCGGCCACCATTTTCAAACAAACACATCCTGAATTTAATAACTTTTTCATAATGCGGGCCACAATCATAATATATTCTTTAAAGTCAGTGCCGCAATTAGACTGTTGTTTATTTACAGTGTTACATTTAGGCTTACACAATCATCATTTCGGCTTCAAAGTGCCATTAGCAAGCGTTTTAAACGCTATACATTGCCTAAGATGGCTTACTGTTGCATTAAAAGATGGTATACTCAATGACGAAACAAAGCAGTAGGCTCTGCCAGAAATATCGACTCTTAGACAATGTATCTAATAGTGTATTTTAATATGACAGTATGCCATCTTGGGCAATGTATAACTATTATACACTTGCTAACGTCACTTTGAAGCCGAAATCATGATTTGTAAGTATAAATGTAACACTGTAAATAAACAACAGTCAAATGGTGGTACAGAATTTAAAGAAAGACCCTGGATTTGTCAGAAAACACTGTCTGATGCCATTTGTCTCCCGAGTGACTTCGTTCGATACACCATTGCCGTCTAGCAAGTTTCTGCACATTCGTCAAAGGTGGACTACGCGCAAGTAACCCATGCCGTAATATACGGCAACGGACTGTCACACCTGATAGTGTACGATGTGTTGCACTGTTGCACTACAGTCGAGGAGGATGCAGATCGGTCCAGCGATGCCATTCGGATGAGGCGTTGATCTTCCCGGGGGGTGGTCTGGTTTGTGCAATCTGACCCTTCTCGTTGTGTCCTACGGCCTTCCGTGAACCATTTTACACACGTCCGTTGCACTGGCGAAACTCTTCGTCCGGCACGAGCAGAAATTTCCCAGACGGATGCATCATATTCTCTCATACCAATAAACGTGCCCTCTTTCAAACTCACTCATTTGACGATACGGTTCGCTCTTACATCTGCGAGAGATCCTGCACGTCTGCTCAGGTCACACTGATCCATTACCTTCAGTCTACAGCGACAATGAGAGGCGCAGTCACATTTTACCGGTAGGTGGTGTTGTGCCGCGACACCGATGTTGGCCTTGAACCCGCGGGCCGACATAGTTCTAATGCTAATCATTTCTGCAGAACATACTACAGCACATGCCCTGTGAATACTAGCGTCATTCAAGATGTTCCTTTTTTTTCTTTTTTTTCTTTTTCCTAAATGTGACTGTAATTGCATCACTGCCATCAGGTACGTGATGATGTCCTTGTCCAAACGACATGTGCACTAAAATCACGGAAAATCGCTTCTAGACGTTTCTAGAACTGTGTAGCCCAGATTCCAAGGGGAGGACAAGTCTTCCTTCCACTTCCTCCCCATTTCCTTATGTCGAGAAACAACAATAGCGAAGAGAAAAACTTAGGTGGTTTTTAATTTTTACTAATATACGACATTCTGCAAAGCATGACGTCAACAGCAGTTACCAAATAATGCAATAACTGCACAAAACTGTCGAAGTTGCAATGTTAATACTATTTATTGCTATATGACTACCTTAGAGCCTAATTTGATGATGAGGTTACTCTCGAAATTAGTCATCAAGTTATAAAGAAAATTAATACTTCAACTTTTTGAAAGACAGCATCTTTACGTCACAGCATGCTTGTCCGAAAATGTTGCATTACGAGAACTGCCTTGTCTATTCTCGGCTATACTGAGCGAGTTTGCGCATATGATTTCCATACTGCTCAGCCTTGTGCCTACAACCTGTACTCGTACACTCATGATGTATATTCAGATTCAGGCGATACATTTTACTTAAAAGTCGCTTGCCCTAAGTCCGCAGATAAATAAAATATTGCAATGCCTGTACTATTCCGAATTACGATGCAATGTTCCTTTGGAGTCTGCAATATCATATTTATCCGCCGACATCGGGCAAGCGACTTTCAAGTAAAATGTCTCCCCTGTGTGGGAATATATACAACAGATGTACGAGTACAGCTCGTGGACACATGGTCGTCGACATGTGGAAGAGTGGGTCTGGTCATGACTCGAGCTCGAATAATCTAATGGTGAGGCGACCACTCGCGACATGCGGGAAATCTGGGTTCGAATGTGGGTCTGACACAAATTTTCACTGTCGCCATTCTGTTAAACAGCTGATGGTCGTCCATTTCGCAATTGCGAGTAAATTTCATGTGTTTCAAAAACGGCTGCAGTCGCAGCAGTGTTTGTTCCTCTGAACATGCAGGTCTAAACTCAACTTAAAAAACATGTCCCCTCATATCTCTCTACCGGCGGCAGCCGTGCCATTGTCATTTACGATGGACTACCAAGAACCTGTTCCGGATGTAGGAAGGAAGGCCACTTCCGTTCCGTAGACATCCATCGCCGGACCACGCACCCATCGCCTGCGGACATGGCGCCGCGTTGCAGCCGATACTGCCTCCCCCACTTACGTTGCCTCCCTCACGACTGCTTCCGCTTCATGGCGGCAGCTGACACTTCCTGATAACCCAACAAAGCATACCTTGACTCAGCGGGAAGATGAAACGACCGCTCTACGCGTTGCGGACTCCAGCTTGACAGCGACTGCCCATCAGCTGATGACAATGTCCATAACGATAAAATGGTAATTGACTTGCTGATAGCGCCCCCTGCGACCTTTGTGCAGGAGCGTCGTGATTCGCTGCATTCGTTTGAAACGGAAGGGCACAGAAGAAAGCGCCATTAGCAGGGGTGCAGAGCAATTTAAGAACATGCTGAGGACCAGCCGCTGGGGGACGAGGACTTCACCTGCCAAGATGATACTCCCACAGAGGTAACCGCTGCCGGCTGCAACGTGGGCACGAAGAATGGGACTGGGGAAGTTTTGTACATACCCACAGCTGAACGATCAGACATCGATAGGCGAGATTTGTGCTGCCCTCCACGTACCTCCAATCCTCTTGGAGTGCAGGCACCCATCCTGTGCCCCGGGGAGACGATGGTAGATGGTCTTGCTCTGCTTCCAACGGCGTGGGTGGAGGACGATGACGATGACGACATACAAGTTACACCGACAGGGACTGGCCCAGTGGCACCGGCACTTGAGGAATGGTTCCGGCTGAGGTGTTGGGAATGGCCAGTGGCGACGATGCAGCTCGACACTCAATAGACATTTCCGATCTAATAAATGACTTGGCACCTGCAATTCGATGACAACCTTATCGTATCGCCACAATTAAAGTGAGTACGATTCGAACAACGGTGATCATCCATCTGCTACGAGAGATGCTTCGTCTTATTGCGTTTCGTGTCCCTCCCCGACTTCTATAGTTATGCGACATATATGATACAGGGTGATCAAGGTGGCAGCTGTATGGCGATACTAGTGCATGACGGTATTCTCACTGATGTGATTTACCTTCGCTCAGCATGGGGCTGGCGATCACGCTGCTTGTTACACGTATTATTAACGTGCACGCTACATCTGTAATCGACAAACGCCACGAAAGATAGTAGTTCTACTCAGTAGAAAGCACCCCCCACTTTCTTGGTCACTATACCTTCTGCGGCGATTTTAACTGTGCATTCCACTCCAATGGCCAGGTCTCACACTTGACTTCTGAGAATTCCTGATATTGGTGCGAGACCTGCATCACCTCGATACTTGGGACAGAGTGCAAGGTGGCTACTCTGGACACAGGTTTCTTGCTAGTCACTCGGCCAGTCGCCTTTATCGTATCTATGTCTCACCTGATCTTGTGTCAGGAGTGTTGGATGTCGAATGGGGCCCCTTGCCTTCTCAGACCATAGTACTTTCTTATGAATGGTCACCATCCAGCAATAGCGTGTATGGCGCAGCCGTGGTGTGTGGAAGAGAAATGAGGCACAGCTCAGGACCCAGAATGCTGTCAGATTATCGGCACCACGTTGGCGGAATGCAAAACATGTCTTCCACGATACCTTTCGATGATGGCATGGTGGACAGAATATGCAAAACCAGCGTTCCAGCGGCTACTAATACAATATCGAAAGTACATCACCGAATGCCATCGTCATGCTTTGGACTTTTATTTCACGATTCTTCACGAACTCGCATCCCAACTGCACTCACCAGACGGACAGATGCTAAGCCGCCTAATTAAAGCCAACGTATTGCTTATTAAGTGGAGAAAATGGAAGGGGTCGTCGTGCGATTGTGGCGTCTAGGCCGAGCAAGAAGCGAAATCCCATCTGTGCACGACATCGTTCTTGATAGCCGTCGACGCCGACAATGGCTAATTACGGACCTCACTTCGCCCGTTGGTCTAACGTTAACAACCCAGGAAATCATTTTGGAAGCCTTTGCAGACCATTATCGACGTTTTTGCTGGGAGGAGAGTACAGAGGAGAGGAAGGATAACGACATTTTGTAGCACTTGTCGCGCATCCTCGACGACTCAGCAACATCGTCCCTTTTAGCGGCGATTACGCAGGACGAGATTGAGGATGCGCTAGATAATGGTGCACTTAACAAGTCGCTCAGGCCGGATAGTCTATCGTCCGAATTCTGTCGCACTTTCTGCACCCTGACGATGACACATAGCATCACTGTATACCAAGAGCTTAGGTCTCCTTGGTTTCGCATGCCACCTATTTTCGGTGATGGACTACTCATTTCAATATACAAGCCTTACAGAGGTCGGTCAGTCGAGCTCTACCGCCCCCATTACAATGCTGAATTTGAACCATAAGATCTTTGCCCAGTTACTGCCGGTCCGCATGAAGAAGGCCCTGTCACTAACCCTTTCAAAGGAGCAAACGACACAAGGAGGAGAGTCCAGCATGCAAACGGCCACTGGCCAATGTAGGAATTTGGTAGCTCTCACTACATCCTGCCACCTTCTACTCCTAGTTGCTGTGACCTAATTGACTTCGACCACGCTTTTCACAAAGTGCACCATAAGTTTCTTAAGTCAGTACTAGCCCTCATGGGCTTCCCATCTGACTTCTTTGACGTGATTTTGCGCCTCTTACGTGGAGCATCGTCCCATGTACTGGTAAATGGACATGCAGTGGACTACTTGCCAGACCGGCGCTCGATGCGACGTGGATGCCCATTCTCCATGATTTTTTGGCAGTCGCATTGAAACCGTTCACAGGAGGGCTGAAAAGCAGACTTCAGGGAATTACGTTGAGGGGCCATACCTTTCACTGCAGAGCACATTCTGACTGACATTCTACTGCTGGTAAAATCTACGATAAGGTGCACTTCATGCCTGAATGGATTAAGCGATATGGACTGGCAGCGAGAAACCACATGAATGTCGCCAAGTCAGCGGCGATGCATATCAGAAGGGTCCTCCAGGAGGCTGCATGGCATCCCTCCCAAAGGTGGATGCGATCAGCTATTTGGGCATAACATTTACACTATATGTGCATCGAATAGCTACCATAAACTATATACATCTACTGTAGGCAATACACACAGAAATCCACCAGAATCTACTTTGACACATGGACGTCCTACAGTGTCAGCAGTATCTTAACCTTCAAGTGTACAAATAAGTTGACAAACATGGCTCAGGTTCTCCCACGACCGACACCGATGGCACGCAGACTGCAAATGGCATTTGGATATTACCTTACTGCTGAATTCCTATTTAAAGAATGCTACGACATCCACACCCTCCCTCTGTGAGAAGGCGGACTGAGACTTATGAATGTATGAACGAGGACAGCAACCTTATATTTATGTGCAGTGGCAAAACTGTGGACCCGTCAACACAGTCTGTTGGAGGAACTGATGCCGAAATCCAACCTGCCACCTGTTACGATTGCGCATATCGCTCTCTCCCTTTTGCACATGTCTTCATTCATACTCGAATGTAGCTATGTGCACCCTGATCTGCCCACCACCAGAGCTTTGAAGCCGAGAGAGATGTATCGCTGGCTGCTGAGATACATCTCTTGCAATGTAATTGAGAGTAAAAACACATCCACACTGTTGTATTCTGCCTGCTCGTCAGATATGGGGTGCCTAGGAACACTACGGCCTGTGGCGTGGAGAGCAGTCCAACAACCAAACCCTTCCTCCCTACACGAACACTAGCAACGTGGTACCATGTGGTCAACTGAAAAATACTTGACATGACACAGGTTACATGCTATTTAGGATTCACCCTATGCCCACCCTAACACCTCCCAGACACTGACGAACACCATTTGACATGCAGAACAGCGTTTGACTACTGATGCTGCTACAGAAGATCCTCACCTGTTACCTTCATGCCCACCTCACACGACTGACCCACAGATCTTCCTGAGCCCAGTGTATAGTTACTTCCCGATTGCGAAGACTCATGTTATAACATGTTTTAAAGGCATGTCCATTTATTACTTATTCTGCGATGATGAGAAGATGGTTCTTGACTACGGACCATATCTCCAAGATAACCAAAGCACACTTGGGTACATGCCTCGCTATCAACAACTGTTCGCAAACTATTTGCACAGTGTCTTCATAAACCCCCTTACAGTTGGGGTGTACCGTGTAGAAGGCGACACCCCGTAGTGCACCTTGACATGAGGTGAAATAATTATCAACTTACTGCCAATGAACATTGCCCGCAGATGGGAACTGTGCGTGGAATAGCAAGCTGAAATTGTTTTTCATCATTATTTTGATTTCCTTTGTCTGTGTGGCTGTTGAATGTGTGTTGGAAGCTGGGCGACCTTAGTAAATATGGATATAAATAAGAGTTCACCTGTGTGTTGGAAGTTGGACAGTCGTAGTACATGCCGGTAAAAATAGATTTATTTCATGTTAAGATGATTTATGTTCGTTAATTTGTTTAAAGTGCTTTCACACTAACAGAAACAGCTTGTATGAAATGGTATCCGCAATTTTGTAGTAGAAAAACAAAATAAATAAACTGAAAAAGATAACAAATGAATGAAAGTAAAATCGGAGGGGCCTTTAGGCACGGGCATCGTGGTCAGGTCTCCGGTTTAGACCCCTGCCCACAACGTCTCCACCAGCCTGAAGTAGACGCTTCACTTCCCAAAAACAAAAGAAAAAAGGCACAGGCGGCCGAATTTTACGACGAAGGAATTTCCAAGCTCGTCCATCGCTACGATAAGTGCCTTAATTTAAATGGCAACTATGTAGAAAAGTAGTATTTAAGTATGACTTTCATCTGTATATAATAATAAAAATTCCAATGCTTTATTTATTTTTAACTCCAAAACGCAATGTACTTTGCGGATAGCCCTCGTATTTATGTTGTGTGTAGAAAGCCATATGGGAATCATTCCAATAATCCTCGCATGTAGTGAAGAAACTCATTGAATGACATTTTGGTTTGTAGTTTGGCTTGGTAAATATGCTTTAAATTCAGACTGACGTGTTTGAAAGCAATATCGCCGATCAACAGCATTGGAATCCATGAATATGTCTGACTCAAATAAAAGACATTAACTTTCATATGATGGCAAAAATAAAAATATTTCCGGATCTCATCCTGGTTCTCCATTGAAACGTTGTCAAATATGACTACGTTGTTTGGTTTTACTTTTTCAGCTGGTGGAATATCACTGCTTTCACTGGACGTCTGGTATGTTACTCCCTCGATGCTGTGCAGAATTACCTACAGTAGCTGATACTTGGACTGAAATACGGTTTGAGACAGCTACGGTCGCAGGTTCGAATCCTGCCTCGGGCATGGATGTGTGTGATGTCCTTAGATTAGTTAGGTTTAACTAGTTCTAAGTTCTAGGGGGCTAATGATCTCAGAAGTTGAGTCCCATAGTGCTCAGAGCCAATTCAACCATTTTTTGAAATACTGTTTTTCAAAAATATAAATATACATATTTGAAGTGGTTCTTCCCCATCCCCCCACCCCTCAGGGTGTGTTAGCGGTGACAGTAGATGGTCAATCTACCCACAGGCAGAAGATCTGATAATTAAATTGCATTTGTTATTGAGAAGGATTGACGCTCTTTCTCCTCGCTATCAGCATCATTGTGGGACCAGCTCGTTACTGCGAAGTCCTTGTAATCGGGACGTTTCATCCACTCAGCCTTGGCAATGACTACAGGTTTACATTAGCATCCATGGGATTTTATAGAGAGAAAAGAAAAAAAAACACATATTACTCTTACTCTTTTATTGATATATAATTTCTTACTTATGTAAGGATAAATATAGATGGTTAAGTATGCCTGTAATCCACTGCTAACATCAGGCGTGGTTGGTTCAGACATATTCGCATATACTGATGCACAGCATGCATCATACAGGTGAACAATGATTTCCTCCACAGTTAGGGGTTTGATGTGCCAACTCCATCAAATTGGTCCACATTTTCTCGTCGAATCTGTATGTGTATGGTTGTAAGCTTAGCCACCTGTCCAGAACATGCTGAATTGCGTAAGTAGTATACATTACGTTTATAAATGTCTGCTCCTATAGATGAATGCTCTCCTTTTAGGTATAAATTTTGATCATGCCAGGAAAGTCCCATAAGGGAACTCTATGGTTAGCTCATCTAAGGATATTATGTGGAATCATTATATCAAGGAATTTTTGAAAACCAGCACTGGGTAGAACTCGCGATCGAAGATCACCCTCGCAGTAACACGTTTATTGTCACTGATATTTTAACTGTAGCTGATAAGTCTAACATCCGGTGGCTGTGGGAAGATGAAGAAATGTGTTAGATACACACATGTGTCGGCACATGCTTTTAGTAAATCTCCACTTACTTGCCACTTGTCTCAATGAAGGTGTGAGCTGTGATTCATGTTTCGAAATCTTCACTCTAAGAATTCTAACTCGACTGATATAGTGTTATTCTAAATCGCCGTTAATATATAGTATTTGCACCAGTGTATGAAACATTAAAACGAAAAAAACTGTTTGTAATCATCCTTCGTTTCAGGTGTGTAATAAGAAGCGTGCAGAGAGCTCCACAGTCAGTTTATCCCCTGACGCAATGAATAAGATCATGGTAATAGATGCCAAATGAGATAAGAAGTGAGCAGTGGTATTAGTGATTAATTTAAATGCAAGCGATGAGTCTGGATTCGACAAGATGGAGAGTGTTACGCACACTACAAAATGAAATAGCTTAAATCTAGAGGAGGGGGGGAGGTGATACCTGAAATGTATAAAAACATCTTTTGCATGAATACTGTAATCTGAATGCAACAGATTACTATATATTTCCTAGAGAACTGACGTCTGATTTGTGTAATATTACTCATAAATTTCACAAGCTGCCAATAGTGTCTCAGACTGACGAGTTTATTTCCAAGTATGGCTATTGTGATAAGCTTTTTCTGTTGAATAGAGACTGCGATGCTTTTGGTCCAACTTCTATTAAACTTTGTTGAAAACATTGTAAAAAAGGGATCGAGTAAAAATAAATTCTTTTTTAATATGTCTCCTTCTTATTTTCATATAAAATGTGAGCCTGATTCAGCACAACCCGCATTAATAATGGCCACTCTCTTTGTCTGCCTACAAGTACCATAGTAATTTTGCTAAACCAGCAGCATGTCTTTAACCACTTTGAATAGGGTGCAAATCACGTAGAGAGAGAGACAAAGAGAGGCAGTGGGCGATGTGTCCATGTGTTTACTCTAGAGAGGGAGGAAGAGGAAGGTGGAGGAAGGTGCGACTACCCACAGCCAGCGGTCTGTGCCTGCCTGCCTGCATTGGGCACCGCTCGTCAGTTCGTTAGCCACCTCGCGCTGTGACTTAACCCATCATTCCTCCCCCCCCCTCCCCCCCCCCCCCCCCCCCCCAGTTCGTCTTAGCCGACCACAGTGTCAATAAACAAAGTACATAGCTAATCCATCCCAACGTTATTTACTATAATGTTATATTGTCAGAGTAGAAAGATAGTATTTTTTGTTGCGATGTCACATTAGTTACTAGGTTCTGTATTTTTGTGAAAGAACATTATTTACTATAACATTAGAGTAAAAAGAGTGTATTTTGGCGCACTGTGGCGTTATGTTCATATTTACAACTGTATTCCTTAAAAAATCGCTAAAAGGCATTGAGGTGAATTAGTGTGCTGAGGTGGTGGAGTCGCTGGAGCGAGGTACAGACTTTGAACGACAGTCCCAGGATGCTGGAGCCACTAAAGGAGGTGACGTTGCCGTCTTCATGATGAGAGTTGTCACTTGACGCTAAAAGCATTCAGACATCAGGGTAAACATGAACACTGACATATTGCCTATAAATTACAGTAATTATAATGACAGTTAAAGGCCATAAATTTTAATATAATGACTGTTAATCAAAATATCCACGGGTGTACTGCTGGTCTATAGTGTCCAACGGGCACAATATTTCGGCGATCAAACATGTCGCCATCATCAGGTGAACTGACGGACTGAGCTCCTGTGAACGTGCCGGCACGGAGATCCGTACGCTATGGCTGCTCAGGGGGAACTGGGTTCGGTCGCGGCGGCGGCCGATTTAAATACCCTCAGCCCGCGGTGCGCTCCCTCCGCCGTCCGCGCCCCGCGCCACGGTAGCGCGGTGGAACAGATTGCGACGGCGTCTGAGATGACGTCGGTGTGATGGCTCTGTCCGCCGTGGTCGTCACAACTATGCGTTTGCTCGATTTACTCTTGATTAACCCAATCGCTGGTTACCATGCTACTCAAATTGATGACAGTCATGCACGGAACCTGCAGAGATGGTTTGTCAAGGAGACGTGAGAACTTAGCTGTTTGACGTCCTGTAGCCTTCTTATGGGCGGAATCAGCTGACACCCAGGTGACACCATCAATCCAATCCCTGGGATTTTTAGGTATGTCTTGACTTCCACGTATTTTCTTTTTAATGGCGAATACTACGAACAAACGGAGGGAGTCGCCATGGGTAGCCCACTCTCACCGGTGGTAGCGAATTTGTACATGGAGAACTTCGAGGAGGAAGCCCTGTCGTCATCCGAATGGAAACCTACTTGCTTTTTCCGTTACGTGGACGACACGTTCGTCATCTGCCCACATGGTATGGATAAACTCCTTGACTTCCTTACACATCTAAACTCCATACACCCCAACACCAAATTCACTATGGAGACTGAAACGGAGGGTAAATTACCTTTCCTTGACGTCTTGGTCAGGAGAAGGGCTGACGGCACCCTAGGTCATGGGGTGTATCGAAAGACAACACACACTGATATGTATTTGCATGGAGACAGCTGCCACCACCCTTCGCAGAGGAATGGGGTACTTAAAACTCTAGTACATAGGGCGCGCACTATCTCTGACACAGCGAGTCTACCTCAGGAATTGGAACATCTGAGAACTGTGTTTCGAAAGAATGGGTACTCAGAGTGGCAGATCCAACGTGCTCTCCGCCCAACCACTGCAGCACAACCTGTTGAGATGGATGAAGTCACGAGGGAGGAGGTAGGCACTGCATTTATTCCATACACAGGCGCACTCTCGGGGAAAATCGCCCGCATTCTCAAGAAACACCGGATTGGAACTGTGTTTTGTCCTCCGAATAAAACTCGTGCACTGGTGGGGAGTGCCAAAGATGACCTCGGTTTGAGGAAGGCCGGCGTGTACCAGATTCCGTGTCAATGTGGCAAGTCGTATATTGGTCAGACGATGCTTAACGTCGAGGATCGATACCGTGAACACCAGAGGCACACTCGACTGATGTATCCGAGCAAGTCGGCGGTCGCTGAACATTGTTTGTCGGAAAATCACGCTATGGAGTATGACCGCACGAGGATTCTGGTACAGACGTCGAGATACTGGGACAGCGTTGTTAGAGAGGCTATCGAAATTCGCACCAATGACGACCTCATAAACCGTGACTGTGGCTATAATCTTAGCAAGGCTTGGTAACCAGCGATTGGGTTAATCAAGAGTAAATCGAGCAAACGCATAGTTGTGACGACCGCGGCGGACAGAGCCATCACACCGACGTCATCTCAGACGCCGTCGCAATCTGTTCCACCGCGCTACCGTGGCGCGGGGCGCGGATGGCGGAGGGAGCGCGCCGCGGGCGGAGGGTATTTAAATCGGCCGCCACCGCGACCGAACCCAGTTCCCCCTGAGCAGCCATAGCGTACGGATCTCCGTGCCGGCACGTTCACAGGAGCTCAGTCCGTCAGTTCACCTGATGATGGCGACATGTTTGATCGCCGAAATATTGTGCCCGTTGGACACTATAGACCGGCAGTACACCCGTGGATATTTTGATTATCAAATACGCCGGGAGAAACTCAAGAATCACATAATGACTGTTGCTGCCCATTAATCATGTCCTAAATAAGCAAAACAAGAATCCAAGCAAATGGTTCAAATGGCTATGAGCACTATGGGACTTGACATCTATGGCCATCAGTCCCCTAGAACTTAGAACGACTTAAACCTAACTAACGTAAGGACATCACACAACACCCAGCCATCACGAGGCAGAGAAAATCCCTGACCCCGCCGGGAATCGAACCCGGACGCGGGAAGCTTTAAAGCTACCGCACGACCACGAGATGCGGGCAATTCAAGCAAGTGACTTGATTACATAAGTGTGACTAGGCAAGTGGCCAGTTTGTTTACATAACAAGAACAATGGGACCCTCTGCTCTGAAATTATTACAAACTCTTCTCCCCTCTATTGTGGTGTCCTCTTAAATGTATTCTAAAACGAAGCACAGGCCATGTGTGTCATGTGGTAGCTTAACTTAGTAAACAACTAAAATGACGAAGAGGTTAGTTCATGGTGATGATGAGGAATGCTTACAGAAGGTTATGAATAATATTTTCAACAATGATAAGGAAGTAAGTGATTTGTCTTTCACTGATTGAGATTCCGAAGAACTGCTAGCAGTTATGAAAAGTAATGGGTGGTGTAGACCTTCAAAACGAGACGACAGCTCTTGTTATAATTATGGGACGCACAGTAACGGAGTATATGATGGTGAGGTCCCCATACTACTAGGAGCGTAGGGAACGATGAGGGACACGCACACCGCCGACTAGGCAAGGTCGTAGCAGAGGTGGTTTGCCATTGCCTTTCTCCGACGGTAAGACGGTAATGGGGATGAACGATGGAGATGAAGGGAACGCAACAACACCCAGTCATCTGGAAGCAGCGAAAATCCCTGGCACCGCCGGTAATCGAATCCAGGACCCCGTGCGCGGGAAGCTATAATGCTACTTCTAGATCACGAGCTGCGGACAACGGAGTATAATTAGCTATTTTTTTTCTTACTGATGTGTGTATATTCAATTCCTTCATTGTCTATCGAAAGATCAGTGGGCAGGAAAAAAAATCTGCTACATCTCCCTCAATACTAACTTTGCGCAGTAACTGCCAGAGGGTGCACAGCTACGCAAGTTCTTTGTTCACAGGCGGCCATCAACGACCACTTTAAGACACCTAAGGCAAATACATGAGATCATTTCCTGACTCACATACCCCCAGACGAGAAGTAAAAAGTTGCTGAAAAGGTATGTATGTGTTACTTAGGAGGAGAAAGAATCAAACGTGCATGCGAGTGAAAAAAGCGCAGTTTTGCGCTACGTTTAGGATACTGGTATAGATAGGATACTCACTGGTATGAATTAAAAGTGACTATGGAGGAGCCAGCAGGGTAAATAAATATGATCTCATTGAGTTAACGCCGGAATGCGTTATGTCTGCAAACATCCATCTATTTTACCATGTCACTACTTTCATACAAGCAGTTCAGATGGTCGCAGCCAGATGCAGTATGCTCATATGTCAGTAACTTGCGTGATAAATCAAATAAGTATCATTTAATCGTAATAGCAAACAGAAAGCCTCACTTGTATAGTATCCTAGCTTTGTCATCTTCAGTGAACTTGAGAAACTATTGCAAGACATTTTGAGCGAAATGACCACTTTAACGACCACAGAATATGGCCTGAGAGTAAGCCAAGGAAAGAAACCCGCCCAGTTAGCCGTACGGTCTAATCTTGATTGGCAAGGAGTGCCTGGTCCCTGGCACGGATTCGCCCGGCGGACTTCTGTTGAGGTCCGGTGAGCCGGCCAGTCTGAGTGGTTTTTAGGCGGTTTTCCATCTGCCTCGGCGAATGCGGGCTGGTTCCCCTTATTCCGCCTCCCCATCTTTACCCTCGTGGGGGGGGGGGGGGGGGGGCACCGGGGCTGAACGGCACAATAACCCTGAAAGAGTGGTCCGGTGTAGGGCAGTGGAGGGCTGAAGTGGACTGCTGTAGTCGTCGTGGGGTTGTGGACCACTGCGGCTGCGGCGGGGACGGAGCTTCTCCGTCGTTTCTAGACCCCCATTTAGAATACAATACAATACAAGCCAAAGAAAGACGAAAATAGTGAGTAATATTAGATAAGAGGTTCAAAAAAAGGTTAACATCGAACTTTAGGGCAACGATTTAAGTGATGTGAAGCAATGCTGTTACCTTGGAGTCAAAATAAACGCAAGAAAGATGAAGCGAGAAAGATATAAGTTGAGGCGACGGAAGTCGTGAGATAGCGATACGCACACATAGAGATGGCGGTTGTATCGTGTAGACAAGGTAGAAAGTGCGTATGCAGAGCTGTCATTTGTATTCAGGTGATTCATGTGAAAAGTTTCCAGTGTGATTATGGGCACACTACAGGAATTAACAGACTAAGAAAGCAGAACCTTAGTTGGAGCTAGGCTCGTGGGACACTCCATTTCGAAAATCGTTAAGAAATGCAGTATACCCATGACGCGCTCTTCCCGCCAGTGGATCCAACTTCGAACATAGAACACATCTCCGGACGTAACGCGTGGTTGATCCACCTTCGAGCACTATCCCACATGTGACGTGTTGTGGATCTGCATCCCAACATAGCTCTGGATATAATTCTCAGCGTCTCCAACTTCAAATCCTTTTCCGGACGTGGTATATTGTGAATCCGCATCCCAACATCACTTCAGAGGTAGCTCTCGGCGGAACCACATTTGAACGCTAACTGGGGTCAAGTGTGAGACCCGGGAGCCATCCGCACCCATGCACAGTTACAGACATACAGAAACCAGAGCAAACGTGCTGCAACTGTATAATATGCGGTTGGAGGTGACTGGTTGCATTTGAGCACAGTGCAGTTCAAAAACCCCAGGTATGTTCTGAATCCTTAGAGTTCATTGACACTATCAACAGGGCTCGAATAAAACCAAAGCTTTTTAATGCCACCATACAAATAGAAGTCAAACGGGTTCAAGTCGGGGAAGGACAGACAGACACTTGAACTCATATTTAAATAAAAAACATACATTTACACACACCACGCACACGCAAACATACAAACCCATATTTATTATCAAAAAATTACATTTCTACACAGCAAATTACACACACACACACACACACACACACACACACACACACACACACACATACACAGGCCCACACAACAAATGAAAAACAATAAACACAACAGAAACAAAAGACAGACAAACACACAACCACGGCTGGTAACAATGCACACCGAAAACGCATTTATTTTCATCACCAAATGGAAGTGAAAGTGAAACATTTGATGTGACAAATGTGGATGAAACAACGCCAGAAATCGGCCAGCTGGAGTATGAAGACTAACAAATACATCTCCAGGACCACACACGTGTTAACAGCGCTGGAAATCGTAAGTAACACCGAATGATACATTCACAATAAGTAAATTGTGCTACTAAAGTTGCCTCTATACTAAAAAGCAAGAGAAAAACACGACAAAATGTAATATAACAACATATTATATCCATCACATAATACGTTTATTGTATGTATAAAAAGAACCACGTGTTTCAGGCCACTGACGACGTTTCCCAAATGAAAGAAGCGAAACGTGTATGACAAGAAGCAAACTGTCTTCATTTAATTGCATAGACGGTACATACTCCCACGAATTTAGAGAAACTAAGGGAAAGACGGAAAACAGGTAAAAATGACAATTATTCCTAGGTTTGCTTCGAAAAGTCCTGCGTCATATATCGATATTCATGGCATGCATTACACATTATTCATGTAATGACCTATATAATGGGGTGGCTTAAACTATTTTAACCCATATTCGTGAAGAAAGTACATGACTGAAACCAGTTGATATTTGCGTTTAAAATAAATGCAGCTGATGGTCAAATAAGCATTTTAAACATTTTTTATTGTTTGTGCGAATGCACTACGATGGAAAAGATAGCGAAACTTCGGACAATGTTCACCAAAATTATGAAATCGAATATTAAACTAACGAAATTGCTGCCCTTACAGCATATAGGTTTTGCAACAATTCGAATATTTTTCTTCAAGTAGTTAAAATCTTGATAGATATGGTTCCTTATGTCAAAGAAAATATCCAACCACAAAAGCAATTTTTTCGAGAGCTGTTCGCAAAAGACAGAGCCGAACATGAAATCATTATTAGTTCAGCGCAAGGAATGTCACAAATTCGCACAGCTATACCGAAGTGTTTAGAAGCACTGATTACATTTTGCCAATAAATTAATGATTAGTTCAGCACAAGGAATGTCACAAATTCGTACAACTACACCTACGTATTTAGAAGCACTGATTACATTTTCCCAATAAATTAACGATAGAACACCTTGAGCGACAGCGAACAAGTATCGATGTTACGAGTATCTGTGCGATTACAAATAGCCGTTCAAGCTCTCTTCAAAGGGCAGTTTTATTACATTACTAACCTAAAGGTAGTGGATTACCTGTAAATTTACAGTAGTACATGGAGTCTGTTATGAACATCTAGAAATCAATTAGGTCCACAATTCAAAGCTTTACAAAGGATCTTGAACTCAGCTGTTATTTCGAGTAATGAGTTAAGTATAAATAATGGCTTTTGCTTTGGTATAATTCCTTAAATACAAACGAGACATCATGGTAAATGAATAAAAACAGTGAAAAATCATCATTCGCTGTATCTTCCAGCCGATAGTCTGCATCACAGTGCAGCTATCAATTGTTTGCTTAAATTTACTAATATTTACTCAGTGACGCACACAACGCCCTTGGATGAGCGCCAACGGGAGTGATTCGTATCCGTGATCTCCGAAAAAGCGTCTTAGTATCTGGCCCAATCGGCTTCCACAAGACGTTCCCACATAGACTTGAGGGCAGACCAAAGGAGCAAGAAGTTTTGAATAGGTTTTCGTCAGTTTGTCACAACTACCGCTCCTTTGGACGGAGATACAAATGTTTACTTCCTCCCCAGGCATCAGTATAAGAACGGCAATCAGAAATAATATCACGGGCAGCTATCCGTAACTGCTCACCGAGAGAATACAGTTCGAGAGAGTCGTCGCTCTGACTAAAAGAAAGCGGTTTTGCAGCTAGAGATGTTAACAGCAGGTCTGGTAGGCCGACTATAACTACAAACAGATGTTGGAGGAACTATTTTGTAAAAGGGACTACAACATATTTCCTGCCTCATACAGGAAGAAACTGAAAACGCACCTAGAGGACAGAGAGCTTGTGCGAAAGTGCCGACAAGTTTTTCTTACTAAAAGTGAAACAGTTGCAGCGAGAGATCAACTTCCTCGATTACCGTGACGCTGATCTCCGAAGGCAGAGGGAAACTGGAGAAGTAAGCTCACAAAGATTCGCTGTGAAACAGGAACTCTGAGAGGGAAAAGCCAGTACTTCCACGTAGTGAGGAGTCTGATGCTTCCATCAGAGCGAACGCTATTCATTAAAAGAAAAAGTTAGAAGTGTGGGGTGTTCGATCGTCGTTTTACTTGGCGCCACATCGGCGACTTGGAAGTCGATGATGAGGAAAAGACACACGCGCACTTACAAAAACGCGCGCACGCAAACACAGTCCCGATCGGAAAAATCTCAACGCTGTCAGAAATCGAACGCTCGGCCTCGTGATCCAGAGCTATGTTAATGACATGACCACCAACTGCTTACACAGGGAAGGTGAATTCACGTTACAGGAAGATCATTCTCCTGTGCATAATTCCACATTAGTTCACCAGCAGGTGTCCAAACAAGGGCATCAACGTTATGGATGGGCCGATACAGCCTGCTGATATGAATTTAAAAAAAACATAGGTGCAAGGAAAGAAACCGTGAAGACACCATGAATAACAGAAGAAATACCTCAGTAAGTACAAAACCGTTCACGGAAATTCAGGAATACAGGAATACAATCAACTTATAAATAAAATAAATACGAATTGCAGGGGAACTAACGCGAAACAGCCGATGGAGACTGTGAAGTCAAGGGCGGCAACGTTAAGAGTGCTATGAGAATTCCATCGTTAAATGCAGAGGAGAGAACGGATAGATGACAAGAGTGCGCTGAAGGCTTCTATGAGGAAGAAGACTTTTACGATGGCGTGATGGAACAAGAAACAGGAGTCGACAGACAAGAGATACGGGATCCAGTATTAGAATCACAATTTAAAAGAGCTTTGGATGACTTAAGACCAAATAGACAGAAGGGATAGAAACCATGCCATTGGAATTCCTAAAATCACTGGTGAGAGTGAAAACAAAACGACTATTCAGATTGGTGTGTACGTACTATGAGACTGACGATAGAGCATCAGACTTTCGAAAAAACGTCATCCACACAATGCCGAAGATAATAAGAGCCGACAAGGGCAATAATTATCGCACAATCAGCTTAACAGCTCATGGATCCAAGCTGCTGACAAGAATAATATACAGAAGAAAGGAAAACACAATTACAGATCTGTCAGATGACAATCAGCTCTGCTATGGGAAAGGTAGCAGTTTTGACGTGGATTGACAATGGAAGCAAGAGTCACGAAATATAAAGACACTTTCATAGGATTTGTCGAGTTGGTAAAAGCGTCAGAGAATGTAAAGTGGTACAAGACGTCCGAAATTCTGAGAAAAATACGAGTAAGCTATAGGGAAAGCCGGGTAATATACAATATGTACAAAAAGAGAGAGGGAGACCCAGAACAAAGTGGTCGCATTAAAAAGGGTGTAAGACAGGGATGCGTTCTTTCGTCCCTATTGTTCAGTCTATATGTCGAAGAAACAATGACGGAAATAAAAGAAACATTTAAGAGTGCGATTAAAATTAAGGCTGAAAGGATATCAGTCGTAATATTTGCTGGTGACATTGCTATCCTCAGTGAAAGTGAAGAGGAATTGCAGGATCTGTTTGATGGAATGTGCAGTCTAATGAGTACAGAATATGGATGGAAATTAAATAGAAGAAAGACGAAAGTAATGAGAAGTAACAGAAATAAAAACAGCGAGCAACTTAACATCAGAACTGGGGATCACGAATTAAACGAAGTTAAAGAATTCCGCTACACAGGCTGGAGGACATAAAAACCAGACTATCACTGGGAAAGTGGATTCGTGGCCAAGAAAATTCTACTAGTATGAAACATAAGAATTAATTTGAGGGAGATCTTTCTGAGAATGCACGCAGTTGCGTTCTCGTTTCCCACGCCCGGATACCCGGGTTCGATTCCCGGCGGGGTCAGGGATTTTCTCTGCCTCGTGATGACTGGGTGTTGTGTGCTGTCCTTAGGTTAGTTAGGTTTAAGTAGTTATAAGTTCTAGGGGACTGATGACCATTGATGTTAAGTCCCATAGTGCTCAGAGCCATTTGAAACATTTGAGAATGCACGTTTGGAGCGCAGTATTGTATGGTAATGAAACATGGGCTGTAGAAAAACCAGAATATAAGACAATCGAAGCTTTTGGGATGTGGTGCTACAGAAGAATGTTGAAAATTAGGTGAACTTATATGATAATGAATCAGGAGGTACTCCGAGGAATCGGCGAGGAAATGAACATATGCACAACACTGGCCAGGAGAAGATACAGGATGATGGGATATCTGCTAAGACGTCAGAGAATAGATTCCATGGTAGCTGTAGCTGTAGACGGTAAAAACTGTAGATGAAACAGAGATCGGAATACATCAAGAAAATAATTGAGGACGTAATTTGTAAGTGCTACTCTGAGATCAAAAAGTTGGCACAGGAGAGAATTTCGTGGCGGCTGCATCAAACTGGAGGCAAAGACTGATGACTTAAAAAAAAGAATCCATTGGAGAATATTTGAGCTGAGGAAGCACGAAAACTGTCCACGAAACCAGCTAGCTACATCTGACGCCCTCCGAGACTGTGCTCTTGAAACATGATAGAAAGTTGTCTCATCTGGCAGTTACGTCCGACTCCTCACAGATTCCATGCCAAGACGCATGATTAAAGTTAGAAACAATGGGCGATTCTGGACAAGATATGAGAGAACTGAATCAGAGGTAATAAAATATGAATTAGTTTCCTTTAAGTTCCCTTTTTAATTGACATAAATTTATTTTAAATATTATTCTTCAGTTTCTCCCGGCGTATTTGTTGATCGAACAGTCCACGGTTGTAATGCCGGTTCGTAGTACTCAAGGGGCAAAATATTTTGGCGTTCAATATCTTTTAAATATGTTTTTAAACACATTTCTCTTTCAGTTGCCCTCTGAGTACATACTTAAAAAGTAATAAACTATGAGGGACTTTTTAAGGCTATTTTTTGTTACTTCAAATTCATCTCTCCCTTTCCCTCTATTTCTACCTCCTACATTCTCCCAAAACAAAGTAACAGATTTCTTGTAATATTTATTCATCTTTAATATCCCTTCTCATGTCTTTATTTCACACTTAACGAGCTATGGGCTGAGACTGGTAGGCAAGCTGGATTCCTCTGTTTGTATACAGCCATTAATCATGGCAACCCAATTTTGTTTTTCTGGAATCAATGTGACGGTTCCCCGTGAGGTCATGAGAACTTTTCTGATGTTAGCGGTGGGACTGTTACCTGAAGTTTGTTCAAAAAGCAGCACGTTGTACTTTTAGGGGCATAGGAGGCTAAACTAGGGTAGAGGCCCGTGTGTGCGGCAACATATGTGTAGCTGGTCCCGGCGGAGGTTCGAGTCCTCCTCGGGCATGGCTGTGTGTGTTTGTCCTTAGGATAATTTAGGTTAAGTAGTGTGTAAGATTAGGGACTGATGACCTTAGCAGTGAAGTCCCATAAGATTTCGCACACATTCTGAACATTTTTTTGGGGCAAAATGCCAAACAAATTTTAGCTACACGGCGACTAGGGAAAAATGTATGGATCTAAACATTTCAGGGACTGCTGGGACCTCGTGGAATTGAGGAGTCGGTTATTGTCGCTCGTCAGGGATAGAAGGACGGTCTTAGTGGTCAAATGGACTCAGCTTTATTTCAGCAGTATAGCAGTTTGTCAAAACTGACGTATGGGATCTACAGAGACTGGTCAAGCTCATTTCTGCCTTGAAAAGAGTGCAAGAATACGTCCTGTTTCTGTGTGCGCGTTAGTTTCGTCACCAGTATCTGACATCCGAGAGCGAGTGTTGTAATTTAGCGCAGAAGTGCTTGACTTGATGGTAAATAGCAGTTTTGTTCTTCAAAGCACAGTATTTGGAAAGGAAGAAGATGATGTAACTTAGCGAGGGCAGCCTTGTAGAGCGAATAACTACCTACAGGTCTTATGACACTCGTTAAACTGGGAATTTTTTGTTTGATTTGATTTTTTTAAGATTTTGATGAAATTTCTAATTATATTTTAGGATACTAGTTGGTGGTCAAGCGATGTACATTGGTGTCCAGCAAACAGGTATTTCCCCATGTTGTGTCTACTTTACGGTATAATCATACAAAATATCAACAGATGTCCGTACAATCGTGTTCTTCACGGAAGATGGCATTCTGGTCAATGGACAACCACGCCAACGATGACGTCATGGCTCTTGTCAAACGGAGTAGTTTTTCCCGGTAGTCCCACATCCACAGTCGCTGTGTATACGCTCACAGACGGTGGATTATGGCACCAGACTCTCGGAGGGCGATAAGAAGAATGGAAGCAGGACAGTCACAAACTAATGTACTCGAAGGCTTAATCTGAATCGTTCTGTTGTTTCTCGAAGGTGGTGACAGTTTATAGAGACAGAAACAATACCCCGAAGGCCAGGGCACGGCCGACCACGTGTGATATCAAAAGGAGAGGCCGTAAGGACACGACGGTACCGCCTTATCACTGCACCGCAAATGGCACCACTAGATGAGTTGTATCGAGGCAAACGGTGTACGGAAGGCTTTGAATGAGTAGCCTTTATTGTCTGAGAACTTCTGTATGTGTACCCCTGATGCGTATTCACAGAAGGTAACATCTAGAGAGGAGTCGTCAGCATGCCACCTGGCGGTCGAATAGTGGGTCAGTGTTCTTTTTGTAGATGAGTCCCGATTTGGCCTGGAGAGAGATTCTCAACGCATTCACATCTGGAGAGAAAGTGGAACACGAACTCAGGGCACAAACACTGTGGAAAGAGACCGATATGGAGGAAGATCCTAAATGGTGTGGGCAGGGATTATCTCGACCATTCGAACACCTCTTCATGAAATTGTACTGGTGAATTGACAAGGTTTAACTGCTGTCAGGTATCACGACGAGATCTTGGGACCTCATGTGCGGTTGTTGCGAGGTGCTATAGGCCCAGACTTCGAACACCGTAGAGCATGTCTGGGATGTACTAGGGAGACAGGTTGCATCACGTCAGCATCCACCAACCACTCTCCAAGACTCCCGAGCAGCTCTGCTGGAAGAATGGGAGTTATTGCCTCAAAATGAGGCTGATGACGTCATTCACAGCAAGCCCCGTCGTTGCTAGGCCTGTATTGCGGCCAGACATGGTAACGCCCTATGCTGAGCACATTAACCAGTTGTCGCAATGTGTGTGCTAATCCGTTAAGCTGGAAAAAACGGAGAAAATGTTTGTCTATCGTTAGGAATGTTGAAGTTGCTTACGTTCTGTATTCTTCACACTGGTTCCACTTTAGTGTCACCTACCTTGCAAAATTTTCGTATGTTGTTTTAATTTTGGATACCGCCGTATATTTCTGTTTCATTTTACGATTTTCCCATGAGTTTTCCATGTTTATCCGTGCTGATGTCACTTGAGAGATCGCTAGTTTTCATTTCTAATGGTCATTCTGGATTTACACTAGTTCTCTACCCAAGCGCTTTAAGTTGAAAAACAGCTGATGAGCTGCTTCTGCAGACCAGTAAATGTGCTCAAAGCGTTATTAAATCCATTCAATAGTCTACATACTCTATGACTGTTTTTGGACATACTGAACGCTTCAAGGGTTGATATCAAACAGTGAGCATTACCATATTTCGTAAATTGCTACATAAAATAGCTTGTTCTAGCAACTGCTCCTCTATGATTCTCCTATGAAGGGCATCCAGAAATTCCCGTTACACACTTCTAGGATTTGTGGAGGGGAGTGAGTAGATAATATTCTGAGAAGGAACCCATCTGCAGAAACGTACTGTTTCGGTTCTACGACTGCTTCAATTCTGATGTGCAACGCGTAGATGTTTGCTGATGAAAAGAGAAAAAACTCAGAGTTGCTTGTACTGGTGTGCAATAGGGCAGAGAGAATGGCGTGCACTATGTCAGACCGCCAGATGATGCCACTTGACGTCTGCCCCATTGCGAGACCTACTCAATGCACGTGCGTCTCCTATACAGTAAATATGGTGCGGAATCAGTTTTCGGAATACAAAGACATCCTCCTTGTGTATGGCGAAATTCGTGGTAACGGAAGAGCTGCTTCTCGGCTGTAATACGAACGTCTCCCGCGACGTAGCGCGTCATCGCGCAAATTTTTTCCCCCAGTCACGCAGCGGCTGTGAGAAGCAGGTATCACCATGAGGAGGTGCTGCACGCCCAAATTTGAAGATGTGCTGCATCGCGTTGAACAGAGCTCGTTAAAGAGAACTCGAACAATTACGCGTGCAGTGGGTGTTACTTAAAGTGCCGTCTAGGACGCTCTGTGTGAGCAAAATTACAACCACTTGCTCAGCGTACACGCTATCGGTCCGGCCGATTTACAACAACGCGTTGCCAAGAAACTGAAGAGACGTGAGGTGAGATGGTTGGAGACTGTATACGTTCATTTTTCGTAGGTGCATTATCTGCAACAACGTTGGTGGTCATCACATCGAGCCCTGTTGTAATGCATCAGAATTGTTCTGTATGTACAATATGCTGGTTTCTTTCTTGCTTTCGTGTAATGTAAACACGTAATGTTTACGATTTCATACAAACAAATGTGCTTCAATGATAAGTGGATGTTTCGTTATGTTTCCTTTCGAATTTTTATCTCCTAATTGTACTGTGTTACGCATAATTCAATTCCTCAAGCAAAAGTGGAAGAGTTAAACATCTGAATTGAAACCGCCATAGAACGGAAAAGGGAAGTTTCCGTACATGCGTTCCTATTCAAAATTCACTATTGGCCATTAAAATTGCTACACCAAGAAGAAATGCAGATGATAAACGGGTATTCATTGGACACATATCTTATACTAGAACTGACGTGTGATTACATTTTCACGCAATTTGGGTGCATAGATCCTGAGAAATCATTACCCAGAACAACCACCTCTGGCCGTAATAACAGCCTTGATACGCCTGGGCATTGAGCCAAACAGAGCTTGGATGGCGCGTACAGATACAGCTGCCCACTCAGCTTCAACACGATACCACAGTTCATCAAGAGTAGTGACTGGAGTATTGGGACGAGCCAGTTGCTCGGCCACCATTGAGCAGACGTTTTCAATTGGCGAGAGATCTGGAGAATGTGCTGGCCAGGGCAGCAGTGGAACATTTTCTCTATCCGAAAAGCTCATATAGGACCTGCAACATGCGGTCGTGCATTATCCTACTGAAATGTAGGGTTTCGCAGGGATCGAATGAAGGGTAGAGCCACGGGTCGTAACTCATCTGAAATGTAACGTCCACTGTTCAAAGTGCTGTCAATGCGAAGAAGAGGTGACCGAGACGTGTAACCAATGGCACCCCATACCATCACCAGGGTGATACGCCAGTATGGCGATGACGAATACACGCTTCCAATGTGCGTTCACCGTGATGTCGCCAAACACGGATGCGACCATAATGATGCTGTAGACAGAACCTGGATTCATCTGAAAAAATGACGTTTTGCCATTCGTGCACCCAGGTTCGTCGCTGAGTGCACCATCGCAGGCGCTCCTGTCTGTGATGCAGCGTCAAGGGTAACCGCAGCCATAGTCTCCGAGCTGATAGTCCATGCTGCTGCAAACGTCGTCGAACTGTTCGTGCAGATGGTTGTTGTCTCGCAACGTCCAAATCTGTTGACTCAGGGATCGAGACGTGGCTGCACGATCCGTTACAGCCATGAGGATAAGATGCCTGTCATCTCGACTGCTAGTGATACGATGCCGTTGGGATCCAGCACGGCGTTCCGAATTACACTCATGAACCCACCGATTGCATATTCTGCTAACAGACATTGGATCTTGACCAACGCGACCATCAATGCAGCTATACGATAAACCGCATTCGCGATAGGCTACAATCCGACCTTTATCAAAGTCAGAAACGTGATGGTACGCATTTCTCCTCCTTACACGAGGCATCACAACAACGTTTCACCAGGCAATGCCGGTCAACTGCTGTTTGTGTATGAGAAATCGGATGGGAACTTTCCTCATGTCAGCACGTTGTAGGTGTCGAAACCGGCGTCAACCTTGTGTGACTGCTTTGAAAAGCTAATCATTTGCATATCACAGCATATTCTTCCTGTCGGTAAAATTTCACGTCTGTAGCACGTCATCTTCGTGGTGTAGGAATTTTAATGGCCAGTAGTGTATTATATGCTCACTCCCACCTACAAGTACTATAGTCTGTAACGGAAATTTCCGAAAGCCCAGTGAATAATGTGAGGACCTAAAGAAGTTAACATCAAACCGTGAGGCAATAACTTAGAAGGAACTGCGCTGGCTGTGAGACATTACTTTGCAAATGTGCCCCACACTCAGTTACATAAACCTTTTATTGCTATTTCCGTCTCTCTCTGTAATAAGCGTAGTGCAGACCTAACAGTTTATTCATAAGAACATTTTCAATCTTCTAAACATAGCATCAGCGATGTTTGTTTTGTAGTCGTCGTGGGTAGAAGTTATTTTGCGTTCTTCTGATTTTTATAGATTGTATGACAATCTTACTTTAGAATACCGTATTAAAGACTTTTCTGTCATCATATTGTGTTCCTTTTTACACTTCCTGCTTTAATTTCTGTATTTCTTTGCAGTGCGCTTTTTCGGTAATCTTGATAATTACACATTGTTTCTTTACACATTTCACTTGTATGATTTGAGGCTTTACATCACTCGTAGCTTAAGGAATTTCTTTGTGAATGTTCGAGTTCTGCAAACAATGCTCTGTTTTTGTCTTCTAATTTGCATTCCTCTGTTTTGAGGGTAGTGCCAATGACAGTGTTCTCAAGAAATATCTTTCGTAAGTCTATAAAGATCAAAAAATGTGTTAAGTACGCATAATGTTTACACTACAAGCACGACCGAGCGAGGTGCGCAGTGGTTAGACACTGGACTCGCATTCGGGAGGACGACGGTTCAATCCCGCGTCCAGCCGTCCTGATTTAGGTTTTCCGTGATTTCCCTAAATCGCTCCAGCCAATGCCGGGATGGTTCCTTTCAAAGCGCACGGTCGAGTTCCTTCCCCGTCCTAACCTAATTCGATGAGACCGATGACTTCGCTGTCTGGTCTCCTTCCCCAAAACCAGCCAACCAACATTACAAGCACGGTAGACGCTTCAAGGATGTTAATCACATTTGGTGAATGAGATTTTCAGTTTGCAGTACGCCTAGAGAGAAAAACAACAATGGTTGTGACAGCCATTGATTTATGATTTCCAGCTTGCAGTCATTGCATCTGAATCTTATTAGTATCTATGCTTTAGCCCATAAGACTAGTTACAGAAATGAAAGTAAATGTCATTGGTGAATACTGTTGAGATTTCGGCCCTGGGTCAAATCGGCAATGTACCTTTGAGACGCGAGCTACATTCTGCACTTGCAAGCCTGCTCAGGGAAACCGTTCGCAGTGTAAACGTAATATTCCTGTGGCTAGCAAAATTGTCAACATCGCATAATATGTTTGGCAACTTTGTGATCAAGTTACTTCCTGGAAGGGCACAGATTTATTCTGGTAAATTCAATTGGCATTTTCTTGCAGCTGCAATAAACATTTTGAGTGATTTTCATGTAAGGTGTGGCATTGGTTTATCAGATTTATGGTTTTCAGTCGAAGTAGAAAGTTCCACGGAGAAAATTATCTATGTCAACTATAATTATGGCATTGACAGAGCCTGAAATATTATTCCGCTGTCCGCAGTCGTGCGGCCAGGGCGTCTGTTTACGACCCTACCACAGAGCTTCACGCTCACGCGGTTGTTTACTTCGTGTTAGTCTACGCCAGTGCTGGCACTTTCTATACAGAATGGCACAGCCGTACCGACAGTCTACCACCAACATCAGCTTTTGTTCGCAACTCGTGGTCTCGCGGTCACGTTCTCGATTCCCGGCGGTTTCAAGGATTTTTCCCCTGCCTCAAGATGACTGGGGGTTTGTGTTGTCCTCATTATTTCATCATCATTCATGAAAGTGGTGAGTGTGGACTGAGCAAAGGTTGGGAATTTGTACCGCGTTATTGAGCACCCACAATCCCAACATCATCATGAACATAAGCTTTAATAATTAATTTGCACGATGGAGGGCATCTGAAGTGGAACAGTTTATACGAGAAGAAAGTAAAACTGAACCACCAGATATGATTGGAATCCACTTCTCCAATATAAGCAGTGTGGTCTACGTCAAAATGACCAACGACAAGGTGTGTGACAAAACCTTTTTCTTTTGGGGGGGAGGGGGGGGGAGGGTTCATCAGTCTTCTGACTGGTTTGATGTGGCCCACCACGAATTCCTCTTTTCTGTCAACCTCTTCATCTAAGAGTAGCACTTGCAACCTACGTCCTCAGTTATTTGCTGCATGTATTCCAATCTCTGTCTTCATCTACAGTTTCTGCCTTCTACAGCTCCATCCACTACCATGGATGTCATTCCCTCATGTCTTAACAGATCTCCTATGATCCTGTCCCTTCTTCTTGTCAATGTTCTCCACATATTCCTTTCCTGTCCGATTCTGCGCAGAACCTCCTCAATCCTTATAGTATCAGTCCACCTAATTTTCAACATTCGTCTGAAGCACCACATCTAGTTGCTTCAATTCTCTTCTACTCCGGTTTTCCCACAGTACGTGTTTCACTACTATACAATGCTGTACTCCAGACTTACACTCTCCGAAATTTCTTCCTTAAATTAAGGCCTATGTTTCATACTAGTAGATTTCTTTTCGCCAGGAATGCCCTTTTTGCCAGTGCTAGTCTGCTTTTGATGTCCTCCTTGCCTAGGTAGCAGAATTCATTAACTTCATCTCCTTCGTGACCATCAGTCCTGATGTTAAGATTCTCGCTGTTCTTATTTCAGCTACCTCTCATTACTTTCATCTTTCTTCGATTTACTCTCAATTGCCGGCCGCGGTGGTCGTGCGGTTCTGGCGCTGCAGTCCGGAACCGCGGGACTGCTACGGTCGCAGGTTCGAATACTGCCTCGGGCATGGGTGTGTGTGATGTCCTTAGGTTAGTTAGGTTTTAAGTAGTTCTAAGTTCTAGGGGACTTATGACATAAGATGTTGAGTCCCATAGTGCTCAGAGCCATTTGAACCATTTTTTTTACTCTCAAACCATGTTCTTTACTCATTAGATTATTCTTTCCATTATGTAATTCTCCTTCTCCTTCACTTTCACTCAGGGTAGCAATGTCATCAGCGAATCTAACCATTGGAATCCTTTCACCTCGAATTTTAATTCCACTCCTGAGCCTTTCTTTTATTTCCATCACTGTTTCTTCGATATACAGATGGATCAGTAGGGGCGAAAGACTACATCCCTGTCTCACAACCTTTTTAATCCGGGTACTTCGTTCTTCCTCCTCAGGGAACACCTCCTTAAAGTAGCACCAAGGAAATCGGAAGTGGTGGGCCAATCACCCGCCCTTCGCAAAAAAACCTGAATATTGAAACCGAGACTTTGTTCTTGGTCGTCCACTCTTATTATTCTCTCTTGGCTTTTGTACATAATGTATATTACTCGTCCCCCCTGTAGCTTACCCCTCTTTTTCTCAGAATTTCGAATATCTTGTACCATTTTACATTGTCGAACGCTTTTTCCAGATCAACAAATCCTATGAACGTGTCTTGATTTTTTTTTTAGTCTTGCTTCCATTATGAACCACAACGTTAGAATTTCCTCTCTGGTGTCTTTACCTTTTCTAAAGAATAAATTTTCGTCATCTAGCACATCCCTAATTTTCTTTTCCATTCTTCTGTATGTTATTCTTGTCAGTAACTTGTATGCATGAGCTGTTAAGCTGCTTGTGCGATAATTTTCGCACTTGTCAACTCTTGCTGACTTCGGAATTGTGTGTATGATATTTTTCCAAAAGTCAGATGGAATGCCACCAGATTCATTCATTCTACACACTAACGGGAATAGTCGTTTTGTTGCCACTTCCCCCAACGATTTAGAAATTCTGATGGAATTTTATCCAGCCCTTCTGCCTTATTTGATCTTAAGTCCGCCAAAGCTCTCTTAAATTCTGATTCTAATACTCGATCCCCTACCTGCTATGAATCGATTCCTGTTTCTTCTTCTATCTCATCAGACCAGTCTTCTCCCCCATAGAGGCCTTCAATGTACTGTTTCCTGCTTACCGCTCTATCCTCTGCATTTACCAGTGGAATTGCCGTGGCACTCCTAGTGTAACCAATCTTGCCTTTAATGTCACCTAAGGTTGTTTTCACTTTCCTGTATACCGACTCAGTCCTTCCGACAATCATATCTTTTTCGATTTCTTCACATTTTTCAAGCAGCCATTTCGTCTTAGCTTCCCTGAACTTCCTATTTATTTAAGTTACCCATGGTTTCTTCACAGTTATCTTCTTTGTACCTATGTTTTTCTTTCCAATTTCTGTGATGACCCTTTTTAGATATGTCTATTCCTCTTCAACTTTACTGCCTAATGAACTCTTTCTTATTGTCTATAAAAATGTTGAAATGTGTGTGAAATCTTATGGGACTTAACTTCTGAGGTCATCAGTCCCTAAGCTTACACACTACTTAACCTAAATTATCCTCAGGACAAACACACACAACCATCCAACAGTAGGACTCGACCCTCCGCCAGCACCAGTCGCACATTCCATGACTGCAGGGCCCCAGACAGCTCGGCTAATCCCGCGCAGCGTTGTATCTAAAGGGTGAGTCACCTAACATTACCGCTGGATATATTTCGTAAACCACATCAAATAATGACGAATCGATTCCACTGACCGAACGTGAGGAGAGGGACTAGTGAATTGGTTACTACAAACCATAAAAAAATGCATGGAAGTATATTTTTTAACACAAGCCTACGTTTTTTTAAAACGGAACCCCGTTAGTTTTTTTAGCCCATCAGAACATATAAACAGATACGTAATCAGTGCCGTTTGTTGCATTGTAAAATGTTAATTACATCCGGAGATATTATAACCTACAGTTGACGCTTGAGTACCACTCCTCCGCTGTTCGATCGTGTGTATCGGAGAGCACCGAATTACGTAGGGATCCAAAGGCAACGGTGATGGACCTTAGGTACAGAAGAGACTGGAACAACACATTAAGTCCACATGCTAACACCTTTATATTGGTCTTTTTCACTGACGCACATGTACATTACCATGAGGGGTGAGGTACACGTACACATGTGGTTTCCGTTTTCAATGACGGAGTGGAATAGAGTGTGTCCCGACATGTCAGGGCAATAGATGTTCAATGCGGTGGCCATCATTTGCTGCACACAGTTGCAATCTCTGGCGTAATGAATGTCGTACACGCCTCAGTACATCCGGTGTAATGTCGCAGCAGGCTGCCACAATACGTTGTTTCAAATCCTACATCTACATCTACATCTACATCCGTACTCCGCAAGCCACCTGACGGTGTGTGGCGGAGGGTACCCTGAGTACCTCTATCGGTTCTCCCTTCTATTCTCGTCTCGTATTGTACGTGGAAAGAAGGATTGTCGGTATGCTTCTGTGTGGGCTCTAATCTCTCTGATTTTATCCTCATGGTCTCTTCGCGAGATATACGTAGGAGGGGTTGTAGGCACATCACGGTACACATTCTCCTTTAACGTGCCCCACAGAAAGAAGTCCAGAGGTGTAAGATCAGGAGAACGCGCTGGCCAATTTATGCGTCCTCCACGTCCTATGAACCGCCCGTCGAACATCCATTCAAGGGTCATCCTAGTGTTAATTGTGGAATGTGCAGGTGCACCATCATGCTGATACCACATACGTCGACTTGTTTCCAGTGGTACATTTTCGAGCAACGTTGGCAGATCATTCTGTAAAAACGCGATGTATGCTGCAGCTGTTTGGGCCCCTGCAATGAAGTGAGGACCAATGAGGTGGTCGCCAATGATTCCGCACCATACATTTACAGTCCACGGTCCCTGTCGCTCTACCTGTCTGAGCCAGCGAGGATTGTCCACGGACCAGTGATGCACGTTCCGTAGATTCACTGCCACGTGGTTTGTGAAACCCGCTTCATCGGTAAACAGGTAGAACTGCAACGCATTCTCTGTTAATGCCCATTGACAGAATTGCACTCGATGATTAAAGTCATCACCATGCAATTGCTGATATAGCGACACATGAAACGGGTGAAAGCGGTGACGATGCAGTATGCGCATGACACTACTTTGACTCAGTCCACCGGCTCTCGCAATGTCCCGTGTACTCATGTGCGGGTTCATGGCAACAGCAGCTAACACACCAACTGCACCCGCTTCTCCTGTGACGGGCCTGTTACGGACCGGTTCTCGTGCTACGACCATACCTGTTGCATACAGTTGGCGGCAGATGTTTTGCAATGTGCGGCACGTTGGATGCTCTCTGTCCGGGTACCGTTCTGCATACACCCTGCAGGCTTCAGCTGCATTTCGTCGACACTCGCCATAGATTTGTATCATCTTCGCCTTTTCAGAGTTCGAATACACCATGGTCACAGTTCCTACAACACTACACTACATCAGACGTCTGGTAACACGGTGACTACAGTTGGTCTGCGTGCGGAGACGAATGCAGAATAACAATAGCAGCAAGCGCTACATGCGGACACTGCGACAGCTAGACCAAACCACAACAGTGCACTACAGCCACACTCGTAAACACGGTCGTCATCGTAAACATGTCCCTGCAGATGCTGCTCGCCGATGGTGGCCCGTGTTTGTTACAACACGCAACTGAACGTCGGAGGTTTCAAAAGTCAACTTTAGGTTACAATACCTCCGGATGCAATTAACATTTTACAATGCAACAAACGGCACTGATTACGTATTTGTTTATATGTTCAGATGTGCTAACAAATCTAACGTGGTTCCATTTTAAGAAAAACGTAGGTTTGCGCTAAAAAACATACTTCGGTGCACTTTTGTTTGGTTTGTGTTAAACAATTGCACTAGCCCCTCTCCTCACGTTCGGTCTGTGGAATCGGTTCGTCAGTATTTGATGTGGTTTACGAAACATATCTAGCGGTAACGTTAGGTGACTCACCCATACAGCCTTAGAGAACATCAAGCGTTTGTCGTCGTTCCTTAGTAGTTCCGTTTCCCACTTCTTTGCAAATTGATTCTTCCTGACTAATGTCTTAAACTTCATCCTACTCTTTACTACTACCACTTTGTGTTCTGAGTCAATATCTTCTGGTTACGCCTTACAGTCCAGTATCTGATTTCGGAATCTCTGTCTGACCGTGATGTACTCTGACTGAAATCTTCACCTGTCACCCGGCCTTTTCCAGGTATACGTCCGCCTCTAGTGCTATTACTAGCCGAAATTTATTATAGAACTCAATTAGTCTTTCTCCTCTCTCATTCCTTGTCACAGCCCCATATTCTCCTATAACAGTTTCTTCTGCTCCTTCGAATACAACTACATTGCAGTCCCCCACGAATATAAGATTTTCATCTCCCATTACGAACTGTATTACGCTTTCAATATACTCATATACACTCCTGGAAATTGAAATAAGAACACCGTGAATTCATTGTCCCAGGAAGGGGAAACTTTATTGACACATTCCTGGGGTCGGATACATCACATGATCACACTGACAGAACCACAGGCACATAGACACAGGCAACAGAGCATGCACAATGTCGGCACTAGTACAGTGTATATCCACATTTCGCAGCAATGCAGGCTGCTATTCTCCCATGGAGACGATCGTAGAGATGCTGGATGTAGTCCTGTGGAACGGCTTGCCATGCCATTTCCACCTGGCGCCTCAGTTGGACCAGCGTTCGTGCTGGACGTGCAGACCGCGTGAGACAACGCTTCATCCAGTCCCAAACATGCTCAACTGGGGACAGATCCGGAGATCTTGCTGGCTAGGGTAGTTGACTTACACCTTGTAGAGCACGTTGGGTGGCACGGGATACATGCGGACGTGCATTTTCCTGTTGGAACAGCAAGTTCCCTTGCCGGTCTAGGAATGGTAGAACGATGGGTTCGATGACGGTTTGGATGTAGAGTGCACTATTCAGTGTCCCCTCGACGATCACCAGAGGTGTACGGCCAGTGTAGGAGATCGCTCCCCACACCATGATGCCGGGTGTTGGCCCTGTGTGCCTCGGTCGTATGTAGTCCTGATTGTGGCGCTCACCTGCACGGCGCCAAGCATGCATACCACCATCATTGGCACCAAGGCAGAAGCGACTCTCATCGCTGAAGACGACACGTCTCCATTCGTCCTTCCATTCACGCCTGTCGCGACACCACTGGAGGCGGGCTGCACAATGTTGGGGCGTGAGCGGAAGACGGCCTAACGGTGTGCGGGACCGTAGCCCAGCTTCATGGAGACGGTTGCGAATGGTCCTCGCCGTTACCCCAGGAGCAACAGTGTTCCTAATTTGCTGGGAAGTGGCGGTGCGGTCCCCTACGGCACTGCGTAGGATCCTACGGTCTTGGCGTGCATCCGTGCGTCGCTGCGGTCCGGTCCCAGGTCGACGGGCACGTGCACTTTCGGCCGACCACTGGCGACAACATCGATGAACTGTGGAGACCTCACGCCCCACGTGTTGAGCAATTCGGCGGTACGTCCACCCGGCCTCCCGCATGCCCACTATACGCCCTCGCTCAAAGACCGTCAACTGCACGTACGGTTCAGATCCACGCTGTCGCGGCATGCTACCAGTGTTAAAGACTGCGATGGAGCTCCGTATGCCACGGCAAACTGGCTGATACTGACGGCGGCGGTGCACAAATGCTGCGCTGCTAGCGCCATTCGACGGCCAACACCGCGGTTCCTGGTGTGTCCGCTGTGCCGTGCGTGTGATCATTGCTTGTACAGCCCTCTCGCAGTGTCCGGAGCAAGTATGGTGGATCTGACACACCGGTGTCAATGTGTTCTTGTTTCCATTTCCAGGAGTGTACTTTCTCTACCTCTTCATCTTCAGGTTGAGACGTCGGCATGTATAGCTGTACTATCGTTGTCCGTGTTGGTTTGCTGTCGATTCTGATAAGAACAACCCTGTCACTAAACTGTCCACAGTAACTCACTCTCTGTCCAACTTCCTCTACATGATGAACCCTAATCTCGTTATACCATTCTCTGCTGTTGTTCATATTACCCTATACTCATCTGACCAAAAATCCTGGCAGGCCTCTCCGAGAGGTACGACTATTCGGCAACCTCTTGCCAATGGAGAGATCGCCACGACACCTTTTCAGTTGCAGGCCACATGTCCTTTGGGCACATTACGTATCTTTAATGCAGTGGTTTCCATTGCCTCCTGCGTAGTACGCCACTACAAAGATGGACTTAAATTTAAACATTCTGACGGCCATGTCGGAGCAGAAGTTATTGATCAAGCGAGGCTTGGATTAAGAACTGTTGAAGTATTCGAGCTACTATTTGAGATTCCGGCTGATTTCGTAGTTGCCGCGCTACAACTCTATGGGACCAGAAAAATCGACAACCTTTACTAAGTACTCGGAGCTTAGTGGGGTGCTACAAATACGTATCCAACTATCAAAACATTTGTAATCTTATCCCACAATTGGAGGCTGCAGAGCGCTAGTCATTTATGATGGTCAGCCAAAAACTTGCTCGGGTTATGGTCAGTAAGGCCACGTCCGTTAAGCACGTTTTCCACGAAAAATACTACAAGTATCGACAGGTGAAGATGTGGCAGCAACTTTGGCGACATCCCTCCCTCTCACATATACAAATGTTTTCTGGAAGGACGCCCCACTGAACAATCACCTCACCCAACAGCTGGACACTCCCATCGAAGAGCGAATGACGACACGAGCATGGTGGCGGCGGCGGTGCCAACCGCCGAGCAGCAGCGACCGATACCTGCAATACAGAGATCGGGAGAGAAAATGGTCATCGATTGTCGGGTAGTGTTGTCACCTGCTTCCGTCTCAGACCCAGAGGCGACAAAGACACACGCCCACGTTCTGGTACAGAAACGCACATAAGGAAGCAACTATCTTCGAAACGGCACAAGAAACGACGTCTCATCCCGTCGGACGACTGCTTAACACGATGAAGAAAAGGCCGAAGAAGACGGCCACTTTATAGGCGTACCGAGACTCCACATCCAGAACACCACCGTCTCGACAGCAGCATACGCCAAGAGCGACCTGAAAAGCTTGACAACATAGAGCTACCAGCAGTCAGTTGCCAATCCGAGTTAGTAGAAGAAACGACACAGAAAGACGTGGTTGGAAAGACCCAGCCGACGGCAAAATTGTCCCAAGGAAACTGGGCTGATGATTGTGAAGTAGTCCCAGTGTCGGTGTCAACAGGGACACGGCGAGGGCGGTGCCCTCTATAAAGTCAGAAATGCAACCAACGCCGGTGGACAAGACGGAGCCACGTACCCTGTCAGTCAGCAGCAGATAACGTAAGCTCCCACGGCCGATACATACGCGAATCAACGAAGACCGGGACATCGGCTTGCCTCTATCAACATCGTCCTCCTGCAAGAATTTCTTGTCATGTACGGATACGAATGCTACGTATAAAAAAATAAAAAGTGGTTCAACTCGCTCTGAGCACTATGAGACTTAACATCTGAGGTCATCAGGTCCTTCGTTAGTTCAGGGCTACTACTCACTGTAAGACACGACGCCCTTACCCGCCTTCATGGCAAGGGTGCAATTGATCTTCTGCATGTACACTATCAAACGAAGGAGCTATATATCAGCACAATGTTAAAACTGTGGAGACGACATCAGATATGCCTGACGGGAATCTAAAAAGAAGAAATTGAACGAGTTTCTCGGACAGTGGCAGTGGCGCTCTAGCATATTTTCCAGTCATTTCACCATATACGGGCTTTGTTTATCGAGTACAGCTACGTTCAGATGGCTCTGCCGGAAACCAGACATGCAAAGGCGTCCACATTAATTGTCATGAAGTATGGTGACGGAAACATCATGCTTCCTTAGACACAGAAACACGTGCAATGTCATACCTAACAGTTAATTGTAAAAACGTCGCCCGGTCCATACTCCATGCGATTCATAGGGCGGGTTCGCCATTATGCCGTCGGAGGCAAACCCTGGACAACGATGACAACGCCTCATATGCGGCCCCTCGGCAGAAGTGTAGCGTCTGGTGACAAAAATGATCGTATATTTTCCTTCCAATGGGACAACACAACTTTTGACCGGAGACTGTGTTCTTCTCTGAGCGATGCACTATCCATGTATTAAAACGTATGCAGTAACGTGGCTTCGCTGACGGATGGTGCTCTATTTGTTCAGAGACGGCACAAAGAATGTGATAGACTTTTCAACTCTTTACAGGAATGACATCAGATCATTAGCAGTCTGAAATGCCGACAGTATTTGTCTGTCTTCCTATGGAGTACTTTCAAGAACCCCCGCATAGCTGGATCGTGAAGTTAAATTATCGATGCGATGAAACAATGAACGGAAGATAAGAGAGCGGCGGGGAGATTGGAAATCAAATCCTACATTATGCTTCGTCTTTATTTCTTCATGTTGTGCGAGAACGGGGTTAAGTTTGTATAGCTTTCAAGCACTACTCAAATATTATTCTATAAACTGTAATATAAAGGCACGTTTTTGTATTTTATTTTGTTCCTGTTAATACGTTGATGTAATTCTCTGAAGAAGGAAAATGAAACTTCCTGCAGATGAGTAAAAATTTGGTCTCTAATATAGGATTTGAAATGTGCTCTTCCCTTGCAGTGGCATGTGACCATGTAAACATGTGAACATCTAAACAGAATGAGGCTTTCTATTAATAAAAAAGTAGACTGCTGGGACATCAGTTAGTATACATTGAAAAAAATGTTAAAAAAAGAAAGAGAAAGAAACAGCACTGGCTCTTAGCGTAGTGGTAATGTGATCGCTGTATTCGCTATAGGATGGAAACTCGCCGGGATACCATTGTTTTGCACCCACATTTCTCATCTTCTTTAAATTTACAGACCGAAAATCGGCAAGAACATCGTGGAAAAACTCTGTAAACATGCTTAGGAACAAAGTTATGCATCAGCCTAGAACTTTTTATATACTCATGGGCTGAGGCACAAAGGTTTATCAAGGAGTTGTGATATCACCTAAAAGAGGTGAATAATTTAATTGGATTTTCTCATTTAATAATAGGTGTAGGGATATACACATATTACAACTCCTTGGTAAAACTTTGGGCCTTGGTCCATGAGTAGATAAAAGGATGTAGGCTGAAGCACATATACATGTCAGTATCCCCATACCTATCATTAAGTGAGCAACCCAGTTCTATTATTCACTTCTTTTAGATAATACCATAATTCCTTGACGAATTTTGGGCCTCAATCCATGAGTATATAAAAACGTCTGGGCTGGTGGATTACTTTATTCGTAGGTATGTTTAGTCATGTTGTGTAATTGCTCAATTGTGTAATTCCAAATGTAAGTTGTAAAAAAATAGTCACTGAGTAAATTTTACAATAAACTAAGGACCGATACATTAAGAAGTTGAGATGTTTGTCTTTGCCTTAACATCATGTTTGCCTTTGCTTTATCATCTTTGGAAACAGTAATGAACTTCTAAATTGGCTTATACCCAAAACCTAGCTTGTGCATTAACCGTAATAAAATTTGTAAATCAAGGCAAAAAACAGCGTTGTTTGCGTAATTTACAACGTTCCACGCAAAAAAAAAAAAGGTTCAAATGGCACTGAGCTCCATGGCACTTAACATCTATGGTCAACAGTCCCCTATAACTTAGAACTACTTAAACCTAACTAACCTAAGGACATCACACACATCCATGCGCGAGGCAGGATTCGAACCTGCAACCGTAGCAGTCGCTCCGTTCTGGACTGAAGAGCCTAGAACCGCTCGACCACCGCTTCCGGCAATGGCGAAAGAAACCCTAATACACGTCGTAGACAGTTTTATAAATTCCGCGGTTCTTCGATACGCTGACGAGCATCAAAGCAGTAGCACTGCGATAGGATAAGCTGATTCACTGCACTAGGAAATTCTGCCAACGTGGTACAAATTTATCAGCAAATCCGGATCAACTCCCAACACTTTTTACCGAAACACTTTAGACAAGGATCACCACTCTCGCCTTGGCCTGCGAGACATGGACAAAAACGGTACACCAGCCTAATACCATGTAGGACCCCCGCGACCACGCAGAAGTGCCGGAACATTACATGGCATGGACTCGACTAATATTTGAGGTAGTGCTGGAGGGAATTGACACCAGGAATCCTGGAGAACTATCCACAAATCGGTAAGAGTACGAGGTGGTGGAGATCTCTTCTGAAGAGCACGTTGCAAGTCATCCCAGATATGCTCAATAATGTTCATGTATGGTGAGTCTGGTGGGCAGCGGAAGTTTTTAAACTCAGATGAGTGTTACTGGTACCACTCTGTGCACTTCTGGACGTGTGGGGTATCGCTTTATACAGCTGGAATTGCACAAGTCCGTCGGAATGCACAATGGACATGAATGGATGCACGTGACCAGAAAGGAGGCTTACGTATGTGTCACCTGTCAGAGACGTATCTAGACGTATCAGTGCTCCCATATCACTCCAACTGCACACGCCCCACACCATTACAGAGCCTCCACCAACTTCAACAGTCCCCTGATGATATGCATGGGTCCATAGATTCATGAGGTCGTCTCCATACCCGTAACAAAATAGGAATGAGGGTAACCTACTACAAACAGCATAGTGAACACATTTTTGTGGCCAAGATAGGTATGAAGCCCACCCCTACCGCAGTAGTACAAGCTTATTTGCCAACTAGCTCCGCAGATGACGAAGAGGTTGATGAAATGTATGATGAGATAAAAGAAATTATTCAGATAGTGAAGGGAGACGAAAATTTAATAGTCACGGGTGACTGGAATTCTATAGTAGAAAAAAGAAGAGAAGGAAATGTAGTAGGTGAATATGGAATGGGGTATGGAATGAAAGAGGAAGCCGCCTGGTAGAATTTTGCACACAGCATAACTTAATCATTGCTAACACTTGATTCAAGATTCATAAAAGAAAGGTGTATACATTGAAGAAGCTTTGAGATACTGACAGGTATCCGATAGATTATATAATGGTAAGCAGAGATTTAGGAACCACGATTTAAATTGCAAGACATTTACAGGGGCAGATGTGGACTCTGACCACAATCTATTGGTTATGAACTGTAGAGTAAAACTAACGGAACTACAAAAAGGTGGAAATTTAAAGAGATGGGACCTGCATAATCTGACAGAACCAGAGGTGGTAGAGACTTTCAGGGAGAGCATTAGGTAACGATTGACAAGAATGGGGGAAATAAATGCAGTAGAAGAAGAAGGGTAGCTCTGAAAGATGAAAAGTGAAGGCAGCAGAGGATCAAGTAGGTAAAAAGACGAGGGCTAATAGGAATCCATAGGTAACAGAAGAGATACTGCATTCAATTGATGAAAGGAGAAAATAAAAAAAAAATGTAGTAAATGAAGCAGGCAGAAAGGAATACGACCGTCTCAATAATGAGATCGACAGGAAATGCAAAATGGCTAATTACTGATGGCTAGAGGACAAATGTAAGGATGTACAGGTGTATATCACATGGGGTAAGATAGATACTGCCTACAGGAAATTTAAAGATACCTTTGGAGAATAGAGAACCATTGGCATGAATATCAAGAGCTGTGATAGAAACCCATTTCTGAACAATGAAGGGAAAGCAGAAAGGGGGAAGGAGTATATAGAAGTTCTACACAAGGGCGATGTCATTCATGACAATATTATGGAAATGGACGAGGATGTAGATTAGGATTGAATGGGAGATATGATACTGCGTGAAGTGTTTGACAGAGCATTGAAAGACCTAAGTCGAAACAAGGCCCCGGGAGTAGACAACATTCCGTTAGAACTACTAGTAGCCTTGATGGAGCCAGCCCTGACAAAGCAGGGGTTCACAGATGTGAAAATTACTGAAGTATCAGCTGAATAAGCCACAGCTGCAAACTACTAACACGAATTCTTTACGGACGAATGGAAAAACTGGTGGAAGCTGACCTCAGGGGAAGATCATTTTGGATTCCGTAGAAATATTGGAACACGTTAGGCAATACTGATGCTACGACTTATCTTAGAAAATAGATTAAGGGAAAGCAAACCCACGTTTCTAGCATTTGTAGACTTAGAGAAAGCTTTTGACAAGGTTGACTGAAATACTCTCTTTCTAATTGTGAAGGTAAAAGGGGTCAAATACAGGGAGCGAAAGGCTATTTACAATTTGTTCAAGAACCAGATGGCAGTTATAAGAATCGAGGGGGATGAAAGGGAAGCAGAGGTTGGGAAGGGAGTGAGACAGGGCTGTAGCCTCTCCCTGATGTTATTCAATCTGTATATTGAGCAAGCAGTAAAGGAAACAAAAGAAAAAAAAATTGGAGTAGGGATTAAAATCTATGGAGAAGAAATTAAAACTTTGAGGTTCTCCGATGACATTGTAATTCTGTCAGAGACAGCAAATGACCTGTAAGAGGAGCTGAACGGAATCAACAGTGTCCTTAAAGGAGGACATAAGATGAACATCAACAAAAGGAAAAGGAGGATAATGGAATGTAGTCGAATTAAATCGGGTGATGCTGAGGGTATTAGATTAGAAAATGAGACGCTTAAAGTAGTAAATGAGCTTTCCTATTTGGGGAGCAAAATAACTGATGATGGTCGAAGTAGAGAGGATATAAAATGTAGACTGGCAATGGCAAGGAAAGCTTTTCTGAAGAAGAGAAATTTGTTAACATCGAGTCTAGATTTAGGCTTGAGGAAGTCTTTTCTGAATGTATTTTTATGGAGTGTAGCCATGTATGGAAGTGAAACGTGGACAGTATATAGTTTAGACAGGAAGAGAAGAGAAGCTTTCCAAATGTGGTACTACAGAATGATGCTGAAAATTAGATGGGTAGATCACATAACTAATGAGGAGGTATTGAATTAATTAGGGAGAAGAGATATTTGTAACATAACTTGACAAGAAGAAGGCATCGGTTGGTAGGACATATTCTGAGGCATCAAAGGATCACAAATTTAGTATTGGAGGGCAGCGCAGAGGGTAAAAATCGTAGAGGGACACAAAGAGATTACACTAAACAGATTATGAAGGATGTAGGTTGCAGTAGGTACTGGAAGATGAAGAAGCTTGCAGAGGATAGAGTAGCATGAAGAGCTGCAGCAAACCAGTCTCTGGACTGAAGACCACAACAACATTTAACCCTTTCCCTTAAATGGCACAAAATGCATATACTAAATTTATAGATTTATTTATTCCTATTCAAGAATTCATCTGTGATATAGAAGGAGTTTTCAAAGAGATATGATTTCAATTTATTGTTGAAGATATTACTGCTCTCTGTCAGACTTATTATTTCATCTGGTAATTTGTCGAAAATTTTTATAGCACCATGTTTTACCCCTTTCTGTGCCAAAGATAGGTTGAGTAAAGGATAGTGTAAATCTCTCTTTTTTCTGATATTATAATCATGAATGTCACTGTTGTTTTTAAACTGGCCCATGTTGTTGAGAACAAATTTCATTAGTGAGTAAATGTACTGTGAGGCTGTTGTAAGGATTCACAATCTTTTAAAAAGATGCCTACAAGATGTGCTACTATGAACCCTAACCACTTTCTTTTGAGCAGTGAATACTTTTTGTCTAAATGTTGAGTTACCCTAAAATATTATTCTGTATGAGATCAGAGAGTGAAAGTATGCAAAGTATATTACCAACCGATTTCTATATCCTCAAAATTGGCAATTATTCTTATTCCAAAAGTTGCTTAACCTAGTCGCCTTAGAAGATCCAAAATATAAATTTTCCAATTAAGATTGTTATCACGTGTACATCCAGAAATTTAGTATGCTCTACCCTGTCTACTGACTTCTGTTGATATGTTATGTTTATTGAAGGAACTGCACTTTTTGCAGCAGAAAATGGTATGTACTGCGTTTTTTTTTTTTTTTTGTTCAAAGTTTAGAGCAAGCCCATTTGCAGAAAACCAATTAATGACTTTTCCAAACAACTTATTTGTATCATTTTCAATTGGAGTTTCTTTCACCGGATTAATAACGATGCTTGTATGATCAGCAAACAGTGTCATTTCTGCTTCCCGTTTCAGATAGGAAGGGATATCGTTCACATATATCAAAAACAGAAGGGGACCCATGGTTGAACTCTGTGGAACACCTAATGTTATTTCACACCAGTTAGATGAGGTGGCAAACTTATTTAAATAGCTTGATCCATATAAGGAACCTTTTTGCTTCCTGTTCTGTAGGTAAGACATAAACCACTCATATGCTATTCCATTTATACCATAGAACTGTAATTTATGTAACATCATGTAATTGTTTGCCCGATTAAATGCTTTGGACAAGTCACAGAAAATTTCTATTGGTGAAATTTTACTATTTGAAGACTCGATTATGTGGACAGTGAAATTGTATATTGCTGTCTCAGTGGAACAGCATTTTTGAAATCCGTACTGTGGTTTACCCAAGTATGGCATTACCGCTGAGATGGCTAACCACTCATGAGTATGTTACTCTCTCTAACATTTTTGAAAATGCTGTAATCAAGGCTAGGGGACGATAATTACTGAAATCAGTGGTGTCACCCTTTTTATAGATCGGCCTGGCAATGGCATACTTTAACCTGTGTGGGTAAATGCCTTGAGTTCATGATGCATTACATATGTGATTCAAAACATCAGCTGTAATTGCTCCAAATTGTTTTAATATCTTATTAGAGATGTCATCTACTCCAACAGAACATTTATTTTTCAAAGAATTAGTAATTTTACTTATTTCACAAGAGCTTGTTAGGTGAAACTTAATTTGACTAAATTTTTCAAAACAGACTCTTCCATGTACTGCATGGCTTTTTATTTTGAACTGTTCTCACCAATTTTTTCTCCTACACTTAAGGAATGGTTGTTAAATACATTAGCTACTTGTGGACTGTTGGTTTACGATAGTCTCGTTCTCCTTAATAGTAATACTACCTACCCCAGTGGTTACTATTCCTGTCTGCCTTCTAACGACATTCCGTATTGATTTGATTTTATTGCCAGAGTTGTTAATTTCTTCTCTAACATACATATTTCTTGATTTCCTTACAACTTTTCTCGGTATGTTACAATAATTTTTAAAGTGTAAAACTACTTCTGCATCGTTACTAGTTCTTGCTGTCTCATAAAGTTGTCTTTCGCTTTCCGAAGGAACTTTAATACCTGTAGGAATCCAAGGTTACTTTTAAAAGTGTGTGGAGTTTCATTTAGTAATTTTCTTTGGGAAACAATGTTCAAAGATGGATATAAATTTATCAAGAAATATGTTGCATTTATCGTTAGCATTTGGCTCATTATATACATCTCCCCAATTAACAGTTATTAAGCTTTCTTTGACGTGCTCTGCGGATACCAGGTTGAGCGATGTTACAATTTTACTTAATGGTTTCCAAACTGTAAACCCTGTTAGGTTTTGTAAGTTAAACATTTGTGCACCATGGTCTGACATTCCATTTACAACAGGGAAAGCAAGTGTTTGTTTTACATCCTCTTTCTGTAGAAATACATTACCTATTAGCGTGCTACTGTTTTGAGCAAAAAGTGTAGCGAAATGGATCACTGATTCTAAGTTATATGTTGTCAATAACACTTCTATTTCACTTCTCCTCTCAGATTTATTTAGAAAGTTTACATTGAAATCATCACAGCTTAATAACTTTTTCTTTTTGTCTGACGGAGAGCATAATAGGGAGTCAAACGTTTTTATGAATAGCTCCCAGTCTCCTAATGGGGACCTGTACACTGTTACTAATATCAAACTACATTATCTAGCTGAAGTTCACATTCACAAACCTCAAAGTGCTGGTCAACACAAAATTTGCTCACCTCTACAGTTTTGCATTTTCACCATTGTTTTATGAAAATGGCAACTCCTTCTTTATCCATCCTAGATCTACAAGTGTAAGATGGTAAATTATAACCACCCCACGCCCATAGTTACATGCTGTTCAGACAGACAGAGTATATCAATCTCATTCTTATTTTCGAGATCATCTAATCACACTAATAGCTGATCTACTTTATTTTTATTCCCCTGATATTTTCATGAAGTAAGTTGATACTGCTCTTGGCTTTACCCTTATTTACTGTACATAAAGTTTCTTTTATTCTATTTATCATGATTGTCATCTGTCTGGACTTTGGCATTAACCTAAAAAATCTGTATGCCTGGATCCATTAACCACAGGGATCACCCCTTGTCTGACTGTGGACCCCCTTACAGTTTCCACTAGTAGAGAAGCTGACTCATTTTTCCTCATCCTATTCTGGTGCACGCCATGTGTAGTGTACCCCCACCTACCAACATCATTTACTGGAACAACACTTACGTGAGATTTTGCCGGTGTCTGAAGCATCCTGTTCAGCTCAGTGCTAACATGCCTTACAGCACATTTTTGTGCTCAGTTTCTGCTCCTATTTTATCCAGGTCACTCCTAATACTGTATCTTGGATTCATAGCCATGCTGTTTCCTGCTCCCCCAACTATAATTATCTGATCTTCCTTCCCAAAGTCCCTGCATAGCTGACCTAAGTTTTCTGTCACCTGGCTAAGGCTAGCACTTGGTTTCACAAAACTTGTGACCTGGTACAGTGCACCTAATTTTTCCTCCCTTAACCTACATAATTCCAAGTTCGCGTTTTCTAATTCAGCCTTAGGGGCACAAATTTTTGCCTCCTGTTCAGCGATTTTTCTGTCCTTTCTACATAACCTAAACTGCAATGGAAAGGCTGAAAATTATTTACAAGTCCATCGGACCCTCCATCGCTAATTCTGGAATTCAATATGCCACTGGCCCACCCTTACACTTGATGACAGATTCCAGTCTCGCTAGCATACGGTCAGTCAGGTTCTGGAAGTTTTCTAGGGGAATGGCAGCCCATTCTTTACGGTGTGTTGCACTGAGGAGAGGTATCGATGTCGATCGGTGAGGCCTGACAAGAAATCGGCGTTCCAAAAGACCCCAAAGGTGTCCTATAGGATTCAAGACAGGACTCTGTGCAGGCTAGTCCATTACAGGGATGTTATTGTCGTCTAATTACTCCGCCACAGGCCGTGAATTAAGAACAGAAGCTCCATCGTGTTGAAAGATGTAATCGCCATCGCCTAATTTCTTCTCAGCAGTGGGAAGCAAGAAGGTTCTTAAAACATCAATGCAGACCTGTGATACTGCGACGCAAAACAACAAGGGGTGCAAGCCCCCTCCATGGAAAACACGACCACACCATAACACCATCGCCTCCTAATTTTACTGTTGGCACTACACACGCTCGCAGATGACGTTGACCAAGCATTCGCCATACCCACATTCTGCCATCGGATCGCCATATTGTGTACCGTGATTCGTCACTCCACTCACCGTTTTCCACTGTTTAATCGTCCACTGTTTACCCTCCTTACACCAAGCATGGCGTCGTTTGGCCTGATGTCGGCGTGATGTGTGGCATATGAACAGCCGCTCGGCCATGAAATCCAAATTTTCTCACTTCCCGCCTAACTGTCGTAGTACTTGCAGTGGATCCTGATGCAGTTTGGAATTCCTGTGTGATGGTCTGAATAGATGTCAGCCTATTACATATTACGACCCTTTCAACTGTCGGCGGTCTCTGTCAGTCAACAGACGAAGTCGACCTGTACGCTTTTGTGCTGTATGAATCCCTTCACGTTTTCGCTTCACTATCACAAGGGAAACAGTGGACCTATGGATGTTTAGGAGTGTGGAAAAGCTTGGGTACAGACGTATGACACAAGTTATACCCAATCACTTGATCACCTTCGAAGTCCGTGAGTTCCGTGGAGCGCTCTATTCTGCTCTCTCACGAAGACTGACGACACTGAGGTAGCTGACATGGAGTATCTGGCAGTAGGTGGTAGCACAACGCACCTAACATGAAACAGTTTTGTTTTTGCAACTGTCCGGATCACATAGTGTAAGGGTACACGTATGGGCCTTTGGCTCCGAAATCAGTGATGTTTCTTTGAATGGTTCGCACGCTGGCACTTCTTGATCGCGCAGCACTGAAATCTGCAGCAATTTGCAGAAGTGTTGCATCTCTGTCACCTTGAACGATTCTATACATTCGTTGTTGGTCCTATTCATGCAGGATCTTTCTCCGGCCTCAGCGATGTCGGAGATTTGGTGTTTTACCGGATTCCTGACATTCACGGTACACTCGTGAAATTGTCGTACGGTGAAAACCCCATTTGATCACTACCTCGGAGATGCTATGTTCCATCGCTTGTGCGTTGACTATAAAACCAGGTTCAAACTCACTTAAATCTTTATAGCCTGCCATTGTAGCAGCAGCAAACGACCTAACAACTGCACTCGTTGGCGGCCGGTGTGACCGAGCGGTTCTAGGCGCTACAGTCTGAACCGCGCACGGCTACGGTCGCATGTTCGACTCTTGCCTCGGGCATGGATGGGCGTGATGACCTTAGGTTAGTTAGGTATAAGTAGCTCTAAGATCTAGGGGGCTGATGACCTCAGAAGTTAAGTCCCATTAGTGCTCAGAGCTACTTGAATTTGAACTGCACTTGTTGTCTTATACAGGCGTCGCCGACCGCAGCACCGTATTCTGCCTGTTTACATATCTCTGTATTTCAATACGCATGCCCTTACCAGTTTCCTTGACCCTTCAGTGTAAATATGAAACGGAAGTAAAATTGTCTAGTGAATTAGCATTGTAGAGACGGTACATATGTTATGTACATGTATATGTACATATGTGGTTATGTATATGTACATATGTGGTTCAAATGTGGTACATATTTGCAGCAGGTATATTAAATCATATTAAGGTTGATGTACGAAAAAGTAATGAGTAAAAGAAAAATGACATTCCAAACATTTAGGAAACATTTTTGATTGTGTTTCGTATTGTAGTTACTGTTATTAACTAATACAACGTACTAATTTTATGTATTTTACTGATTGATAGTAAGGTCGGCCATGTTGGGAATAGTGGGCACTGGATACTTTTTGCCTTGAAAATCGCTGTGCCTGCCGGTAAGTGGTCAGACAGTTCTAATATACGTCACCATTGTTCACACAGAGGTTGACAGAGGAAGCTTGTTCAATTATTTTTAGTAATTTGTTTTGTTTTTGAGAAGCCAGATGTAGGATGGAGCCTTCATTTTCTTCAGAAGTATTAGGACAACTACGGAACTGTCACCTAGATGTTCCTCATGCTCGAGAAGAAAATAAATCATTTATGTTATTCTTACTATCTTACTTAAATGAAGAGTAATAATTTATTTCTGTATCAACGTTCAAACAAAGTCTTTCATCCGACAAAAGCAGTTCCTTATTACTTATTTCACTTTCATAGTTCTTCCTGTGAATCACTCAAGTGGACATGGCGTCCGATCGGATAAAGTGCCCGCACTACTCGCGAGAGAAGTGGCCAAGGTGTTCACTGCAGCGAGAATTAGTTGCATGTAAAAAACACGCCTGATACAACAGATAAAGCCGACTTACAAACCATTTCATATGAAAATTTATCTACATCTACATCTACACGACTACTCTGCAATTCACATTTAAGTGCTTGGCAGAGGGTTCATCGAACCACAATCATACTATCTCTCTACCATTCCACTCCCGAACAGCGCGCGGGAAAAACGAACACCTAAACCTTTCTGTTCGAGCTCTGATTTCTCTTATTTTATTTTGATGATCATTCCTACCTATGTAGGTTCGGCTCAACAAAATATTTTTGCATTCGAAAGAGAAAGTTGGTGACTGAAATTTCGTAAATAGATCTCGCCGCGACGATAAACGTCTTTGCTTTAATGACTTCCATCCCAATTCGCGTATCATATCTGCCACACTCTCTCCGCTATTACGTGATAATACAAAATGAGATGCCCTTTTTTGCACCCTTTCGATGTCCTCCGTCAATCCCACCTGGTAAGGATCCCACACCACGCAGCAATATTCTAACAAAGGACGAACGAGTGTAGTGTCAGCTGTCTCTTTAGTGGACCTGTTGCATCTTCTAAGTGTTCTGCCAATGAAACGCAACCTTTGGCTCCCTTCCCCACAATATTATCTATGTAGTCTTGCCAACTGAAGTTGTTCGTAATTTTTACACCCAGATACTTAGCTGAATTGACAGCCTTGAGAGTTGTACTATTTATCGAGTAATCGAATTCCAACGGATTTCTTTTGGAACTCATGTGGATCACCTCACACTTTTCGTTATTTAGCGTCAACTGCCACCTGCCACACCATACAGCAATCTTTTCTAAAACGCTTTGCAACTGATACTGGTCTTCGGATGACCTTACTAGACGGTAAATTACAGCATCATCTGCGAACAAACTCGCATCGCCATTCTATCCATTTGTGTTAATTTTCAATTAATTAAGTTACAAAAATAGCCAGTGTTATGTTATATTTGGCCGAATACAAAAGTTCGATTGAAACGGTCTCCTGCAAGCGCTTGCCATTCTTTCAGGCACTAGGAAATCAAGATTCCTAAAAAATGTGCCTGCAAATCTAAAAAACAACATGGGATCCTATTGCGATGATCTTGTCCACAGCACCCACTTACGTACGGAAATTAGGTCGCTATCTAAACCTTCAGAAAAATTCATGTAATTTCTGTACATTACTTTCTTTCTCACTTAGGAATATTTGTTGTGATGGCTTACAACATGTAGATCCAGATGTGTAAGTGGTAGGCATATGTCAATAACCATGGTTTAGTGAAATTTGAATTTCTCTTTGAGTGATCACTTTACTCCCCTCCTTCCCATCTCCCTATGCTGCCCGAGGTGTTACAATGTCAGTAATGTCTCCTGAGCAAAAAAATTTGACGTCCACTAATCTAGCCTGACGAGCTATGCTCGAGAATCGGACGAAAAGGTGTTTTCTAAGCCACTTATTTGTAGATAAATTACATTCTCCCGATGAGTCTGTCTGGCATCTGCTTTTCCTACTACTTCCTTTATGTGGTTATTCTATTTTAGATCTTCCTGGATGTTTACTTCTAGGTATTTTGCTGTAGTTGATATTCCCAGTGATTCGTTACCAAAAGTGTAGTTGTATAGAAGCAGATTACTTCGCCTTTTGTGCGCATTATGTTATATTTATTTTTCTTCAGGGTCAGCTGCAGCTTCTACATCAATCATTGATCGTCTACAGGTCTTTTTGCAATTAGTTAAGTCATCTAGCGATGCTGCCTTCTGACAGACAACTGCATCTGCCAACAGCCTAGTAGAGATTCTGACTGTATCCACTATATCATTTGTACATAGTTAAATAGTACGGTCCTACTACACTCACATGGGCTATTCCTGAAATTGCCTTCCCTTTTTTCGACTTTGTTCCGATAAGAGCGAAATGTTGACCTTTGTCTGCAAGGGAGTCCTGAATCTATTCACAAACCCGAACAGATACTCGGTAAGCTCACTAAACAACAGTGCAGAACTGTATAAATGCCTTCCTCAAGTCAAGGAGCACGGCATCAAATTGGGCACGTACGTGTACAGGACTCTGTATCTCGTGGACGAACAGAGTGAACAAGAAATACAGATGACCACGGCACAGCGCATGCCGTCGCTTGCTCTGGCTGGTGCTACAGACACCTGGCGGCTGCTAGGGTCAAGCAGATAAGTTGTTCTTATTGCGGCAAACCCTTGTCGCGACACAGCAGGTATGCTGTCGCCTAGACCACAACAAACAGCTCTCCATCATTATGTTCACTGGGAACTCAACACAAGGTCCACTTATTATAAGATACAGATGTTTTTTTAAATCTGACTCTATGTGGAACCTGGAAAGGTTCAGCGATCGTAGTTGTTTGTAATGGTGAAAGAAGGTACTGCAGTCAGTCGGAACTTGTGTTTATTGTATCAGATCTAAATTTCGATCACTGAGTGACCATCTTCATTGCTGAAGTTAGTACAGGAATCGATTAAAATACCACTGCATGCATATTAACTCCAAAGTACAATTTTATAAATTTCACATGCAAGTGTGTGGGTGAAATTAGATAACGTTAACACATTTCAGCCGTTATTTGGCATAATGTCTCTTGGACTAGACACGTGAAAAGTTCAAATTGCACTGAGGCTGCTGATAACAATTGCCTCATAACTGGACTCAGCGTACACCATACATGACTATGTCTCCCTTGATTCAAACGTCGGAATACAATAATGCATTGTCTATACGTAGTTGGTTATTTGTACATCGCAAAAGTAGCCATTTTAAGGAAATACATTTTTATCTTCGTACAACAGAAGCGACTACAACAGTGAGTGATTTTAAAGCTGCAAAAATTCTTTACAGTCAAAGTGGTAGTAATGTGAACTATATTTTGTAGCTGGCTATTGGTGTGTACTTAATTGCCATTCATATTGTGTCACAAAACTACATCATGTATAAATGTATCTAGAAACATTACACATCCATTGTTTCTATAAAATTTAACAATATTAAAACCACAATTTTAGATACACCATTATCAGCACATGGTGGTGCTTATGTGTGCTAGTCACCTCCACAATTCTCATTTATTGTGGTTTCCATATTGTTGCATCGCAACTGGCACTAAAACAGACATAAAATCCAAACAGATATTACTTCAGATGGGAGGATACCTTATCCCACATACGCTCCTGACTTGCTCGGCAACTAGCGTTCACTATGCTCACACTAATCAGCTTTAAATGAATTTTATTCCGAAACTTTATTTTTTTATTAAACTAGAAATAAGTTACTTTAAATCAAGATATGTTTGTATCATATGTTTTATTACTGGTGCCGAAGTGATTATGGCTGCTAGACAGGAATTAACAGACTCTGAACGGAGAATGATAGTTGTGGCTAAACGCTTAGGACATTCCATTTCGGAAATCGTTAGGGCATTCAGAATTCCGGGATCCACTGTGTCAAGAGGGTGCCTAGAATACCAAATTTCAGACAGTATCTCCCACCAAGGACAATGCAGTGACAGACGGCCTTCATTTAACGACCGAAGGTAGCGGCATTGGCGTGGAATTGTCAGTGCTAACAGACAAGCAAAACTGTGTGAAATAACTGCAGAAAACAATGTTTAACGTATCTCGGACGTATCCGTTTGGACAGTGTGGAGAATGGGGTATGGCAGCAGACGACCGATGTCAGTGCCTTTACGGCCTGGCCAGATGAGTCCCGATTTCAGTTGGTAAGAGTTGGAGGTTTGGGTTCGAGTGTGGCGCAGACCCCACGAAGCCGTAGACCCAAGCTGTCAATAAAGGACTGTGCACGCTGACAGTGGCTCCATAACAGTGTGGGTCGTGTTTACATGGAAAGAACCGGTTCCTCTGGTAAAACTTAACGGATCATTGACTGAGAATGGTTATGTTTGGTTACTTGGTGACCATTTGCAGGCATTTATGGATTTCACGTTCCCAAAAACTGACGGAATTTTTATAGATGACAATGCACCATGCCACCGGGCCACAATTTTTCGCGATTGGCTTGAAGAACGTTCTGGACAGTTCGAGTGAATGATCTGGTAACCCAGATTGCCCGACATGAATCCCATCCCACGTTTATGAGACAAAAGCGAGAGTTCACTTCATGCATAAAGTCCTTCACCGACAACACTTTCGCAGTTATGGACGGTTATACAGGGTGTTACAAAAAGGTACGGACAAACTTTCAGGAAACATTCCTCACACACAAATAAAGAAAAGATGTTATGTGGACATGTTTCCGGAAACGCTTAATTTCCATGTAGGAGCTCATTTTAGTTTCGTCAGTATGTACTGTACTTCCTCGATTCACCGCCAGTTGGCCCAATTGAAGGAAGGTAATGTTGACTTCGGTGCTTGTGTTGACATGCGACTCATTGCTCTACAGTACTAGCATCAAGCACATCAGTACGTAGCATCAACAGGTTAATGTTCATCACGAACGTGGTTTTGCAGGCCGTGCAATGTTTACAAATGCGGAGTTGGCAGATGCCCATTTGATGAATGAATTAGCACGGGGCAATAGCCGTGGCGCGGTACGTTTGTTTCGAGACAGATTTCCAGAATGAAGGTGTCCCAACAGGAAGACATTCGAAGCAATTGCTTTGCGTCTTAGGGAGCACGGAACATTCCAGCCTATGACTCTCGACTGGGGAAGACCTAGAACGACGAGGACACCTGCAATGGACGAGGCAATTCTTCGCGCAGTTGACGATAACTTTCATATCTGCGTCAGAGAAGTTGCTGTTGTACAAGGTAACGTTGACGTCGTCACTGTATGGAGAGTGCTACGGGAGAACCAGTTGTTTCTTACCATGTACAGCGTGTGCAGGCACTATCAGCAGCTGATTGGCCTCCACAGGTACACTTCTGCGAATGTTTCATCCAACAATGTGTCAACCTTCATTTCAGTGCAAATGTTCTCTTTACGGATGAGGCTTCATTCCAACATGAACAAATTGTAAATTTTCAGAGTCAACATGTGAGGGCTGACGAGAATACGCACACAATTGTGCAATCAACTCATCAACACAGATTTTCAGTGAACGTTTGGGCAGGCATTGTTGGTGATGTCTTGATTGGGCCCCATGTTCTTCCACCTACGCTCAATGGAGCACGTTATCATGATTTTATACGGGATACTCTACCTGTGATGCTAGAACATGTGACTTTACAAGTACGACACAACATGTGGTTCATGCACGATGGAGCTCCTGCACATTTCAGTCGAAGTGTTCGTACGCTTCTCAGCAACAGATTTGGTGACCGATGGATTGGTAGAGGCGGACCAATTCCATGGACGCCACACTCTCCTCACCTCAACCCTCTTGACTTTCATTTATGGGGGCATTTGAAAGCTCTTGTTTACGCAACCCCGGTACCAAATGTAGAGACTCTGCGTGCTCATATTGTGGACGGCTGTGATACAATACGCCATTCTCCAGGTCTGCATCAGCGCATCAGGGATTCCATGCGACGGAGGGTGGATGCATGTATCCTCGCTAACGGAGGACATTTTGAACATTTCCTGTAACAAAGTGTTTGACGTCACACTGGTACGTTCTGTTGCTGTGTGTTTCCATTCCATGATAATTGTGATTTGAAGAGAAGCAATAAAATGAGCTCTAACATGGAAAGTAAGCGTTTCCGGACACATGTCCACATAGCATATTTTCTTTCTTTGTGTGTGAGGAATGTTTCCTGAAAGTTTGGTCATACGTTTTTGTAACACCCTGTAGAGACAACACGGCTCAGTATTTCTGCAGGGGACTTCCAACGAAATGTTGAGTCCATGATACGTCGTTTTGCTACACTACGCCGGGAAAAAAACCGGTTCGAAACGATACTGGGTGACTTTTGTCACCTCAATGTATACTTGTTTGATAGCAATTACGTACTTATCCGTAGCTACCTACATGAAGTAGTTCACATTATTACCAGTTAGATTCTAAAGAATTTTACCGGATTTAAAATCACCCACTGTTTTAGCGCTTCAGTTTTCCCCCGATAAAAGTGCATTTTGCCGAAGTGCATATAGGGTGAGTCGCGTAAGACGTAACACCCCCATTATTCCGATGGCGATTGCACGTATCGACAAGCGGTGTTCGGCGAGTCATACCTGACTATGCGGCACATACTTTGGTACATGCACAATAATCAGAACGTTTATACTGACCGAGATAATGAGGCAAGTACATGTTTTTAAGTTGGACGCTGTACTTTTTTCGCAATCATTCGTACGCTCTGGAAAAGACACGTAAGGTAATGTAACGCATGTTGTTGTTGTGATTCAAACTTCGCTTAAAAGACGCTGGGACATATTGTACGATTGAAGGTCGAGGCGGTCGGAAGCAGCTGCAGACTGTAAACATGCCTCGCGCTACTCGCAGGCCAGTTGCCGTGCTCTGTGCAGCATGCACGGTCTTCGCTACGTAGTTAAATCCTCATCCGCCCTCTTTTAAGCAAACTTTGAATCACAATAGCAACATGCGTTACATCACTATACGCGTCTTTTGCAGACCGTTAGAATTATGATAAAAAAGTATAGCGTCCCAATTAAAAAATATGTACTTGCCTCATTTACGTCACTGAGGCCATCTGTGAGATAGCAATAAACAGCAGCTCAAGTGCAGTTTAAACTATTGACGTGTCTAATCCAAGATGGACAACGCCAAATGACGGATAAACTGTGTTAATTTTGTCCGCTGATATGTACCATCCATTTAAATGCGAAAATTGTATAATTGTACTTTGGTGTTAACATGTACACGATTCCAGTTTAGTTGGTTAGTGTATTGCCTGTAACACTGAAGATGGTCGTTGAGTGATCGAAATATACATCTGATACAATAAAGACAGGTTGTGACTGACTGCTGAATCTTCTTCGACCAGTTGAGATGTGAATGCCGTGTCATTTCGAAGCGGTATCGCAGCATTTCGGAAGAGATTCATTTTCTTCTCATCCTCTGGCGGAGCGCCAGTGTGTCGCAAACAGTCCGTCGGTTTAAGACCGTCATACAAGAGCGACTTTCTGGTCAAAATCGAGTACTCGTTATGGGTGCGTGTCACGTGCTTGCGTGTAAATCAGCCGCCAGTCACTTCGCCAATGGATCAGTGATGTCAATTATCAGTTGAATGTGCCCAGCATAGAATTCTAAAATCTTGAGTACGCTGCAGACGACATAGAGGACGATTCGAAAAAATAATGTCACCCCGTAGAGGAAGTTTGAAAGTTTTATGTTCGTGTTTATCCAAACACTTAATATGAGGTCCACGTTTTGCTCATTTCACACATGACTTGACAGGTTCCTGTTTACTGACTAGACAGCTTGAACAGTTTGACTTACCAGCTTTTGAAGAGCAGTTATTTACGAACCACTACAGAAAAAAAGTCGCAAGGTGTGAGCTCTGGTGACCTGCGAGGCCGAAAGCAATGAACAAGATCTTATCCTACACCTCTTCCAATCCATCGTGGTGGGATGTTGTTGTTAAGATCACGCCGCATCTCAAGGTGAAAATGAAACGGGGAGCCGTATGCATGAAAATTAATAACTGAAATCATCGTGTGGTAGAGGAAATAACCAATATGGCAGCATGCCGATGTATGACATTCCTGTCAGTTTCCTCCGCAAAAAAGAAAGGTCCGTAAACTCTGTGAACAGAAATGGAACAACATTCAGTTTCGGCGAGTCTTACATGTTCGATGATGACGCCAGGATTTTGTGTCACCCCTAAATTATTACATTATGGTGGTGTACGTTACCTGATAGATAAAACGTCGATTAGTCAGAAAAAAATGAGTTGTTCGGAAAAAGTGTTCTCTGTCATATGAGACGCAAAATTCGTGTCATCTGTTATGGTCTCCGGCACGCAGTTGCTGCAGTAACTGCACCTTGTAAGTTTTCTTACGCAGGTGCCCTTTCAGAACATGCCACACTGTTGTTTGAAGAAGCTGAAGTTCCTGACCTGCCCGCCTTGTGGACTTACGAGGTTCAAAATGGGTCAAATGTCTCTGAGCACTATGGAACTTGACTTCTTTGGTCACTAGTCCTCTAGAACTTAGAACTACTTAAACCTAACTAACCTAAGGACATCATACACATTCATGCCCGAGGCAGGATTTGAACCTGCGACCGTAGCGGCCGCGCGATTCCAGATTGTAGCGCCTAGAACCGCTCGGCCAGTCCGGCCGGCTTACTTACGGGGGCTCCGTGTGAACGCATCTCGGATACGCCCCACATGTTCAACGTATATGCTTGGCTGACTTGTGCTCTTCCCTCTACATTTGCAACCAACTTCTAAGACTTTAGTACGCCTATAGTAAATAAGCTTGTACAGAGGCGGCTTCTTACTGAATCGTTGGCGGAATGCACGTTGCAACTGAACAATGGCTTGACTTGGCGCTCATTCCAATACACAGAATGATTTCTCTTGTGGTCTAGAAGCCATGTGAATGAGTTTTATGTTTTACAGTTTGTCTGTAAGATCAGCTGAAGTCTGTTCTTTCTTTTTGAATCATCCGGTATATTAATGACCCAGTAGATAATGTCGGAAAACTTTTCACGGATGATGCTCTTGCACACACAGAAAACTGTACACACTGGAAAACTGTACCGAAATCCAGGAATAACTGCAGAAGGTCAACGCTTGGTAACGGGAGTGGTAACTGGCTCTCGACATAGATAAATGTAACTTACTGTGAGAACATGGAAACAGACCACCTGGCTAGCCACGCGGTGTAACGCGCTGCTTTCCGTGCGTGAAGGCGTGCCGGTCCCCATCACGAATCCGCCCGACGGATTGGTGGTGAGGTCCGGTGTGCAGGCCAGCCTGTGGATGGTTTTTAAGGCGGTTTTCCATGTGCCTCGGCGAATGCTGGCTGGTTCCCCTTATTCCGCCTCAGTTACACTATGTCAGCGATTGCTGCGCATACACTTTCTCCACGTACGTGTATACCATAATTACTCGGACCAACTACAGAGTAACCTTGGGGGACTGTAGCCTGTTGTACAGTGGGGTTGTGAACCACTGAGGCCTACGGGGGTAACAAAGCCTCTCCGTCGTTTATAGGTCCTCTGTTCAATACATAGTACACATATGGAGGCCCCTTATTGTATGTGACACTATTGCAGAAAAATCACTGGAAGCAGCTGCTTGTATTAAATATCTAGACGCTTGCATACGGAGCGATCTGAAGGGGAACGACTATATAAAATTAATCGCAGGAAAGTCAGAGGCCACACTGAGATGTTGTGGAAGAATCTTTAGGAAATATGGCCCATCAACAAAGAAAGTGGTTTACAAAACAGTCGTTCAGCCAGTACTTACATGCTGGTCGTCAGTTTGGGATCCGTACCAGTTTTAATTAATACAGTAAATAGAGGAAATCCAAAGAAGGGTAGCAAGTTTCGCTTCAGATTCATTTAGTAATCACTAAAGCGTCACGGATATAGACAGTCAGTTCCAGTGGCAGAGGCGCTCTGGCTCACGGTAAGGTCTACCGTTCAAATTCCGAGAGCCTACGTTCCTAGAACAGTCAGACAATATATTGACTCCTGCAAAGTTTATCTCGTAAAAAATCATTACGATGAAATTAGAGAGATCCAAGTACATACAGTGGGTTACCAGCAATCGTCGTTGCTGCGAACCGTATGCGACTGGAACAGGAAAAGGAGGCAGTGACACTGGTTCACAAGGTACCCTCCGCCACACACCGTAATGTGGCTTCCAGATTATAGATGTAGGCTAAATCTAGAAGCGTTCTTCCACAAGAGAGACGAAATACTCGAAAGCGAGAGACTATTTACGTTTTACAACATCTGAATAAAGAAAAGGCCTACATTGTAGACAAATAAGACGTGCATGGATACACGTTTCTCAAGTAAATTCTTTCAACAGTCAAAAATCGAGATCTATTTATCGAGAAAAATTATTTTCTACTTTATTTGAAAGTTGCAATTACAAAGAAAATAAGAGACAAAGAATAAATTAAAAATGCGTTATTGTCTGCCTTGTGAAAATTGTTTGATATGCTGTAAATATATCAGTTTTGTCGAGTAAATAAATCTACATGTTTTGGAAACGTTCGCACGACATATCTGGTATTCATTTCTCAGTAGTGTAGAGAATTTGTCAAGAACATCCGCTATGAATTTTTCTTGGGTAGTTAATATATTCGATTATAAGGTAAGCTTCCGTATACAGAGTGATTTTAATTATTGCCCACAAGCTGAAGGAGCAGATAGAAGAGTCGGAATACAGCAACTTTGGTATAGGAACTCGTGGTCTTGGAAGATATCCTAAGCCAATGAAATGTCAAGTGATTGGAGCTAATAGAGGATCATTCTAACCTGTTTGGTGTGGAAAAGCTATGGGACGTTAGGATAAGACGGAGAAGCTACTTTTGTCACGAATTCTTCTAATCATACTGGATCCACTACTGCAGAACTATGTATTTTAGAGATCGATCAGTCCTCTAGGTCTCTGAAATGCTGTAGTACTTATTCAAGCTATTACAGTAGGTGAACCGCACCTTTATTGTTTCCTCGTTAAGTCTCCTAGTGTCTGTGTTTAGTGTTCTCAATTCCAGGAGTCGCTCTAGCACTTGTTCCCTAAGATATACGGCTAGGATAACGTTCGTTTACCCAATGATTTGAAGCAGACAGTCCCAATAGAAAACTGGCGGTTTCACAGAATACAACTGTTTTCCGCTAGAATATTACATTTCTTCTCGCATAAGAAAGACGTAAGCTACTTTGGTGTCCATACAAGTGTTTGTTTCCAGAGAACTTCCTGTATTACTTTTGGTTATTTCTTCCCCAGAGATTCAGTATTTTCCATGGACTGTTCGAATAATATCTATTTCTCGTACTCATCTCGATTCCAAATACTATTTTAGTGGGGATATGGTATGATCCCAAGGAGCATCATAAGACCTTCAATTTACAAATTTTGTTAAGGTCGGGTGACACCAGTAGGGGGTCAATTGAAAGCGATTATAATTGTTAGAAAGACGACATTCAGAATAAGCAAATTTAGATCTGCAGTTACATTACAAAGACAACACGTTTCTGGATCGTTTATAGCAATACTACAATTGCTGTAATGAGAATTAAAAGTCTCCATATATAGCGAACTGTCGATAGAGTTTAATGAACAGTTGATGCCAGATATTGCTACTGGTCATGATCTTAGGGGTTTATCGAGCCTGCTGGTTAGTACAATGGACTCACATTCAGGAGCACGAAGGTTCAAACCCGCGTCCGGCAATCCAGATTCTATTTTCCGCGATTTCCCTAAATCTGTCCAGGCGAATGCCGGGATGGTTCCTTTGAAAAAGACACTGCAGACTTCCTTCCCCATCCTTGACCCAGTTCGAGCTTGTGCTCCGTCTCTAATGACCTCGATGTCGACAACACGTTAAACCCTAATGTCCCTTCCTTCTTCGGTAGAGTATTTGAATATGGACACAATTCCGTAGTTTCTCTTTGGGGTTTCTATTTATGCAGCTACTTCACTTGAGTCATTTAAACACTAAATTTCATTTTCTTTATCCATAATTGATGGTGTTCTTTATTAATAGTGTCGCTCCTCTATTACCCTCTAGCTTACCTGACGTTACCAAATTGTATACTTAGAAATTAAGTGATGTTCAACGCTTGAACCACGTTTAGTTGAAAGCAGCAGTGGAAATATCCAAAATATGTAAGGAGGTTGATTGATTTGTTTACAAGATTCGCTTCTTCCAGTTCAAATTTTCATCAATATGTACGCTCCAACGTTAGGAGCATTGTACCCTACGTACTGACTGCTGTTAATGTGCTATATCACTTGTTAGTATGGTTCTGTTTGTTGTACAGGACTGAATAAAGTGTGATTGCTTTTTAAAAATTTCCGGTGACAGTGTTGCACTGCATAGTTCACTAAGATCATTACTTATGAAGTTGGAACAACTTTTCAGAATGGCATCAGCATCACATTATATTTCGTCTTTTAGAATTTTAAGAATTCTGTTAATTTCAGTGAAGGTCGATGGTGCTACTTGTAGTTGCTGTATTTAGAACCTCATTGTTGAAAGTACTTACAGCTTGTGAATTATCAGTCACAACATTGTCATTTAGTTTAACTGTTATGGTATCTTTTACACTGACTGGTTGTCCTGTCTCTCGTTTGACAATGCCTCAAGTAGGTTTAATCTTTGTATCTGCATTGTTTATTTTTATTAGCACGTGCATATTTCTGGACCTTCCCATGACTTTCCTTAAAATGCTGCAGTACTTTTTGTAGTATGAAAGTAGTGTCGTATGTTGACTTTCTTTGGCCTGTATATAAATTCCCCTCTTCCTCTTACATGAGATTATTATATTCACGGAATTCACACATGTAACTACCGTGTTAATGTCCATTCTGTGGCTCACTTGTTTTATGGTTTGAAAATACGTTTGTTACCTGTCTGCCATTCATTTCGGTGACTTTACCTACACTCTAGGACACCCAGTTCAATAGATCGTGACGGTGACATCACTTAACAAGCTCTAATTATAACCAACATTGTCGTACTTGATAATGGCTTAGGGCAGAAATAATTACAATAAAAATATTAAAAAGTTTGTACGGTTAAAAGGCGTATATATAATTCAGATATTAGGTGGTGTTTTCATGTTCGCTTACAGCTGAGATTGTACATAGTAAAATAAAAGTTATGGGGACTGAAGATGTGTTTGTTTCTTCCTGCAAATACTGGTTGGGTATTGGACGGATTTCGAGGAGCTACTGCCTACACTAGAAGATCAACAGATTGAGTAGGATCTGGTTGGATCTCTGAGATTTCTGGCGAACAGAATAAAGGGGCAGAAAAGCGGTGCCCTATGCGCAGTTGTGCAGTGAGTTTGATCACATGGACATTGGTACTATTTCTTATTACATGACATCAGAGGTTGGACGGAAAAGATGCGATAAGGGAGAGCTAGTTCATTAGAATTCAATATATTTGGAAAGGATATTGTAATTTTAAACACGTTCTTGTATTTTCCCGAGGCCAAGGAACAGGAAGCAAAGGAAACGGAAGAGAAGTAGGATGTTTGTTCCCCTGTGTGAAATTTTATTGCTAGTAAAATCAACGAGAACCGAAACTAGAGAAGCTAGTGATGTTGGAAAGCCGGAATCTAGAGCGAAATTGACATTCCAACTCATTCACAGTTCTTCCGTTCCGTTCAGGCCGGGATTCTGGGCAGATCAACCATTTCTGAAATGTTATTGTCCACAAACGACTGCTACACAGACGCTGCATAGTAACAGAGTGCATTGTCATCCTGATACAATCATCGTCTCCGAACGCTTCCTCTTTTGTACGTAAAATGTGATGATATCCTTCCCCATTTTGCGCTTCCTTCAGAGCAACAAGCGGATCACGCCCTAACCATGAAAAGCAGCCCCCGCCCCCCATGCCGCAACACCACCTCCTCCATACTTCACTGTTTGCTCTACACATGATGCCAGATAGTGTTCTCCAGGTATACATCGAACCCAAACCCTTCCATTTGATTGCCACACGGTATATCGTGATTCATTTTACCAAAACACTTGTTACCAGTCATCCACTGTCCAATGGCGTCGCCCTTTACACCACCTCAAGTGTCGCTTATCATCGACTACAGAAATGTGTGCCTTATGAGGAGTTGTTTGACCACTGTAGGCCATTTTATCAAAACGATAAGCACAGTCAGTGTGCTCACCAGACTGCTGGTAACTCTTTGGAACTCACGAGTGATTCCGTCTGCTGATTTCATGCGACCTTTAGCAATCGCCCTCCGCAATGCTGGGCAGTCCCTGTCTGTCAATACATGGGATCTGCCTAGTCTGTGTTTAGCTTTGGTTTTTCCTGACAATCAAATCACCAACACTTGCGTTGGTCACCTACAGCTGGGGTGAAATGTCCCTGATTGATATGTTACACGAGTGGATTACCCTGACTAGAGTATCTTCGAAGTCACTGAGCTCTTCTGACCCACCTATTGTGCTTTGCTGATTCTCTATTAACAATACTCCCTGCCTCCTTTTGTAGTGACAGGACCGCCTCTTGTGACAGCTAATGGTGAATTTTCTGTTACAAAGGGGTGTCCACATCTTCTGACGGGTAGTGTATTTACGACAGTAATAAAAATGGAATGGACGTGGCTAGACATTTAGTCTACAAGTTCTTTACTGGAGTCCTTTACATAAGAAAAGACCAAGGAGGTACGTAAATACTATCAGAAAAGATGAAAAGGCAACAGGAATGCGTATAGTTGAGAACCGTAAAGCATGAGGAGACATTTATCCGGCCTTGGATATCAAAGGGATGGTGGTGGTCATGACGAAGCAGAAGAAAAAGATGATGATGATGAAGATTTGACCATATAACGATAATGATTTGCCATAAATGTAATACTAGTAACTGAGTTAATACATAAACGTATATTCCGAAATCGGAAAATGGATTATAAGGAGTACTCGCGAACAGGTGTAGCTACAGATTACTGTTTAACATCGCTGAACAACAAACTGAAATTTAAGAGAATTGTCGAAAAGAATCGATGTGGAGAGAAGTGGGATACTAAACCACGGAACGAAGTTGGCTGTAGATAATGCTATAACGAATACCAATAAATTACAGTCGACGAGGAACAGACACCTCTAAAAACTGGTGTCACAGAAAATTGACAGAAAAAAGGGTACGAAAAAGGTAGTTGCGAAGAATCCTTGGGTAACAGAAGAAATAGTTCATCTGAGGCACTGAGAACCATAAGGGCCCAAAACAAGAACACAGAGTTTCGAGAAAAACAGATATTTGTGAAAATCAAATTTGAAGAAAAAGTGCCAGTCTCATAGGTTAGAATTTTTTTTAAAACCAAGCCTCAATTTCCTATATTTCATATAAAAAAATAATATACCCACTTTGATATAAAATATTAATTAATATTTAGGATTATATGAAGCGCTGAGACACATAAGGGCCTAATGCACATCATTGTTGATTTTGAGATTGTGGCGTATACACTTACTCCTGACATATTTTGATCCTGTGGTGAGTTAGGTCTGCCTGTGCTATAGACCCACACTGTACACGCGAACATTCACTAAAATCTGTGTAATAGCTTTCTCTGACATTCCTTCCATATGGGCCCGACGATGGTGTGCTTTAGGCCCTTCTGGTTATCAGTACCTGTATTTATTATTAATGTTAATTCACAAAATTTCCATATGTCTCCCAGTGAGAATAGTGTTTCTTTTTTCAGAATATAAGGAACACATACTAAGTGCACCACGCATATATTTGTGATGACTTGCTCCAGCGCTTCGTGGTCTTTGTTACCATCATTTTCATTAAGCACGTTCTGTGGTTTGAGTTTCAACTAAAACTACCGATATACCTCCGATTACGAAGTACTACTATTACTACTAATACTACTACTACGTAAATGATGTAGACACTAAATTATGTTGGCAGCCCAGATAACAATTACGCAGAACAAAGAAACAAAATTACGCTCTTTGCTTTGGGACCATGTGAAAAGTAGTACCAGAGAAATCGGTGAGACACTTTGCTTTGAATGTTCATATATACAATGTGGGCCTACAGCATCGACAGATGTCAGGAGCATGCATACTTGTTAAAATCAAAATAAAGGACGCCGGGCGTTACATCTTCACGGTGCTCAGCGCTTCGATTGTTCGACGAGAGAAGGGACTAAAAAGATGTTCCTAAAAAGTTGCGAATACTACATTGTAAGCTTCTTAGCAATGAAATAAGCAGAAAGTGCAGCAAAGCCAAGGCGAAATGGCTACGGAAAGGGGAAGGAACTATCTGATGACGTGATAGAAGAAGAAATGGGAGTTGATGTGGAAGATGTAGGAGATGAAATATTAGCGTGCGAGTTTAGCAGAGCTTTGGAACACTTGTGATCAAATATAGGGCAATGTTTCGATACCATTACTACAGAAATTCTAAAATCATTGAAGGATGGTGGCAACCATACGACTAATCAGCCTATCGGAATAATATCATCCACACTATCCCGAAGATAGCAACCACAGAGAAGTGCGAGAACTATCATACAATCAGGTTAACAGCTCGCGCATCCAAGGTGCTAGCAAGAATAGTGTATAGAAGAATAGAAAAGAAAATTGAAAATCTGTTAGATGACGGTTAGTTTGACCTTATAAAAGGTAAATCCTCTGGAGAGGTGGGTCTGACTTTACACTTGATAATGGAAGCAAGACTTTAGAAAAATCAAGGGACATTCAGAGGATATGTCGATTTGAAATATGCGTTCGAAAGTATAAAATGGTGAGATATTGCCAGGAAAATAGGAAAAGTCAGACAATATACGATATTTACAAGAACTAAGAGGTAATAATAAGGGTGGAAGACCTAGAACGCAGTGCTCGCATTAAAAGGGGTGTAAAACAGGGCTGCAGTCTTTCGCCCCTGCTGCTCATATATACATGGAAGAAGCAATGACGGAAACGAAAGAAAGATCAATACTAAGATAAGTTCAAGGTGAAATATCAATCATAAGGTTCGCCGATGAATTACTGCCCTGATGAACAAAAGAGAGGAAGAAGCGCAGGAACGAACAGTCCAACGAGCCCACAATGTGGTTTGCTGGTAAACCGAAGAAAGACAGAAGTAATACGGAATGGCAGAAATGAGATTAGTGATAAATTTTGACATCGAACTTGGGAACCACCAAGTTGACATGGTAAAGAAAGTTTGCTATCGTAGAAAAAAATTCTACACAACGGATGAAGCGAGGAAGAAAGGAGGAGCAGACTAGCATAGGCAAAGTGGGCATTCCACGCGAAAGAGGTCAATTATTACTAAACATCCACTTTAATTTAAGAAATAAATTTCTGAGAATGTTCGTTTGAAACAGCTGTAAGGAAGTGAACCATGGCCTAAGGGAAAGCCGAAGAAGAAGAGAATAGAAGCGTTTGAGGTGTGGTGTTATAGAAGGATGTACATAATTTGGTGGACCGATAAGATGAGAAGTAAGGTCTCCACAGAATCGAAAAGGAGATGAATTTGTGGAAAACGTCGACAAGAAGAAATGGCAGGATGATAGGACTTTTATCAAGACATCAAGTAATAATATCAATGGTTCTCGAGGAAGCTGTAGAGCGCAAAAATAGCGGGGGAAGACAGAGCTTGGAATACGTCCAACAAATAACTGAGGACGTCGCCTGCAATTGCTGCCCTTTGATGCAAAGGTCGGCACAGGAGAGGAATTCCTGGCGGGCTTCACCAAACCAGTCAGACGACTGACGACAAAAAAAAAGTTGCATCAGGAGACCTTTATCCAGCAATGGATGTCAAAGGGCTGATGGTGCTGGTGATGGTGGTGGTCGTGATGATGTTGTTGACGTTGACGATTTGAACCAATACATAAACGTATATTACTATGCAATAACATTGCGAACATTGTGTAAAAGTAATGCTTGTAAATACCGAAGGTGGTGATTATTATTATTCATGGACTGAGTCTTACAACTGTTCCGTTCAAAATAGTCTGTTTTTCCCGCTTTGTTGCCACTTGTCTTCTTGGTAAGCACTACCACTCACCGTCACCGCTTGAATAAAAGATAAGATGAAGACCTCAGATAAGGCCAGCCGTTTCGGCACTTGCTTAGTAGCTCGTTTGTGTAAATTTGGGGTAAGACCCTATGGGACAAGACTCCTGAGGTCATCGGTCCCTAGGCTTATACACTATTTAATGTAACTTTAAGGACAACACACACACCAATGTCCGAGCCAGGACTCGAACCTCCGACGGGAGAAGCTACGAGAACCGTGGCAAGGCGCCGAAGACAGCGTGGCTGCCTCGTGCGGCAAACACCTAAAATGAAGAACTCTAAGATATACTGACGGAAAAAAATCACAACACCTAAAAATAATTAATGTAGAGTAATGAAATTTCAAGAACACATTTCTCTAGATAACATATTTAAGTGATTACCAGAGCAAATTCACAGTTTAATGTAAATGCGAGGTAAGGCGTTGCTAATGTGAAATGCTGGTACATTAATGACCGGCGTAAACGCCAGAATATTGAACACAAGAATGCAAACGTGCATGCATTGTGTAGTAAGGGTGCCAGGTGTCAGTGTGTGCGACGGAGTTCGACGCCTGTTGCACTTTGTCAGTCAATACACGAACGGTTGACGCTGGTTGTGGATGACGATGGAATTGTCGTCCAATAATGTCCCAACTGTTCTCGATTGCAGACAGGCCTGGTAACCGAGCAGGCCGGTGCAACATATCGATATTCCTTGGAGCTTGTTGGATTACAACATCGTGCGTTATCCTGCTGGAAAACACCCCCAGGAATGCTGTTAGTCAGTGGCAGCACGACAGGTCGAATTGCCATCATTGGATCTGCGACTGAAACAACTTTCATCAGAAAACACAACAGACCTCCACCCTGCCTTCCAATGGGCTCTCGCTTGACACCACTGAAATCGCAAATGTCGTTGGTTTTTGGGTCGGAGGAATGCACACTACGGGACGTCTGGCTTTGAGCTGTTCTTGAAGTAACCAATTTGTAACAATTCTTTGTGTCATTGTGGTGAGAACCGCTGCTCAAATTGCTGCTGCAGATGAAGTAGGACGAGCCAGAGCCATACGCCGAACACGAAGGTCTTCCCGCTCGGTAGTGGTGCGTTACCGTCTGGAGCCCGGTCTTCCTGTGACCGTACGTTCTCGTGACCACCGTTGTCAGCAGTCATGTACAATGGCTACAATCCTTCCAAGTTTTTCTGCAATATCACAAAAGGAACATCCAGATTCTCGTAGGCCTATTACACGACCTCGTTCAGAGTCAGTGAGGTGTTGATAATGACGTCTTTGTCGCATTAAAGGCGTTCTCGGCTAACGTTAACTCACTAAGTCCAATCTCAAAGGTAACTAACGCTCGTGACCGTTGTAGTGTGTATTTAAAGCAAACCTGATTTGCATCCGCATAGAGGCACTACTAACGCCCCTCTTATCCAGTTGGCGTGAATTTTGGAGGAGGGGGGATTAGTGTTTAACATCCCGTCGACAACGAGGTCATTAGAGGCGGAGAACATGCTCGGTTTGTGGAACGATGGGTAAGAAAAACGGCCGTGCTCTTTCGAAGGAAACATCCCAGCACTTGCCTGAAGTGATTTAAGGATATCACCGAAAACGTAAATCAGAATGGTCGGACGCTTGTTTGAACCGTCGTCCTCCCGAATGCGAGTCCAATGCACTAACCCCTGAGCCACCTCGCTCAGTCGTGAAATTTGCATAGACATAATCTGTCAAATTTTTGTTTATGTCGTACAACTTCTTTTTGGTGTTGCAATTTTTTTCCGTCACTTTATATTGGCTCATCATTCCCGACCCCAATTTCTTGGGAAACTACCCTGAAGTTCATGCGCGCAGTCGATTCATAATTGACAGTTGTTGTTGTTGTTGTTGTTGTTGTTGTCTTCAGTCCTGAGACTGGTTTGATGCAGCTCTCCATGCTACTCTATCCTGTGCAAGCTGCTTCATCTCCCAGTACCTACTGCAACCCACATCCTTCTGAATCTGCTTAGTGTACTCATCTCTCGGTCTCCCTCTACGATTTTTACCCTCCACGCTGCCCTCCAATGCTAAATTTGTGATCCCTTGATGCCTCAAAACATGTCCTACCAACCGATGCCTTCTTCTAGTCAAGTTGTGCCACAAACTTCTCTTCTCTCCAATCCTATTCAATACCTCCTCATTAGTTATGTGATCTACCCATTTAATCTTCAGCATTCTTCTGTAGCACCACATTTCAAAAGCTTCTATTCTCTTCTTGTCCAAACTAGTTATCGTCCATGTTTCACTTCCATACATGGCTACACTCCAGACAAATACTTTCAGAAACGACTTCCTGATACATAAATCTATATTCGATGTTAACAAATTTCTCTTCTTCAGAAACGCTTTCCTTGCCATTGCCAGTCTACATTTTATATCCTCCCTACTTCGACCATCATCAGTTATTTTACTTCCTAAATAGCAAAACTCCTTCACTACTTTAAGTGTCTCATTTCTTAATCTAATTCCCTCAGCATCACCCGATTTAATTTGACTACATTCCATTATCCTAGTTTTGCTTTTGTTGATGTTCATCTTATATCCTCTTTTCAAGACACTGTCCATTCCGTTCAACTGCTCTTCCAAATCCTTTGCCGTCTCTGACAGAATTACAATGTCATCGGCAAACCTCAAAGTTTTTACTTCTTCTCCATGAATTTTAATACCTCCTCCAAATTTTTCTTTTGTTTCCTTTACTGCTTGCTCAATATACAGATTGAATAACATCGGGGAGAGGCTACAACCCTGTCTCACTCCTTTCCCAACCACTGCTTCCCTTTCATGCCCCTCGACCTTAATAACTGCCATCTGGTTTCTGTACAAATTGTAAAATGCCTTTCGCTCCCTGTATTTCACCCCTGCCACCTTCAGAATTTAAGAGAGTATTCCAGTCAACATTGTCAAAAGCTTTCTCTAAGTCTACAAATGCTAGAACCGTTGGTTTGCCTGTCCTTAATCTAGATTCTAAGATAAGTCGTAGGGTCAGTATTGCCTCACGTGTTCCAACATTTCTACGGAATCCAAACTGATCTTCCCCGAGGTCGGCTTCTACTAGCTTTTCCATTCGTCTGTAAAGAATTCGCGTTAGTATTTCGCAGCTGTGACTTATTAAACTGGTAGTTCGGTAATTTTCACATCTGTGAACACCTGCTTTCTTTGGGATTGGAATTATTATATTCTTCTTGAAGTCTGAGGGTATTTCGCCTGTCTCATACATCTTGCTCACTAGCTGGTAGAGTTTTGTCAGGACTGGTTCTCCCAAGGCCGTCAGTAGTTCTAATGGAATGTTGTCTACTCCGGGGGCCTTGTTTCGACTAAGGTCTTTCAGTGCTCTGTCAAACTCTTCACGCAGTATCGTATCTCCCATTTCGTCTTCATCTACATCTCCTTCCACTTCCATAATATTGTCCTCAAGTACATCGCCCTTGTATAAAACTTCTATATACTCCTTCCACCTTTCTGCCTCCCCTTCTTTGCTTAGAACTGGGCTGCCATCTGAGCTCTTGATATTGATACACATGGTTCTCTTCTCTCCAAAGGTCTCTTTAATTTTCCTGTAGGCAGTATCTATCTTACCCCTAGTGAGATAAGCTTCTACATCCTTACATTGGTCCTCTAGCCATCCCTGTTTAGCCATTTTGCACTTCCTGTTGATCTCATTTCTGAGACGTTTGTATTCCTTTTCGCCTGCTTCATTTACTGCATTTTTATATTTTCTCCTTTCATCAATTAAATTCAATATTTCTTCTGCTACCCAAGGATTTCTAGAAGCCCTCGTCTTTGTACCTACCTATCCTCTGCTGCCTTCACTACTTCATCCCTCAGAGCTACCCATTCTTCTTCTACTGTATTTCTTTCCCCTATTCCTGTCATTTGTTCCCTTATGCTCTCCCTGAAACTCTGTACAACCTCTGGTTCTTTCAGTTTATCCAGGTCCCATCTCCTTAATTTCCCACATTTTTGCAGTTTCTTCAGTTTTAATCTACAGGTCATACACAATATATTGTAGTCAGAGTCCACATCTGCCCCTGGAAATGTCTTACAACTTAAAACCTGGTTCCTAAATCTCTGTCTTACCATTATATAATCTATCTGATACCTCTTAGTACCTCCAGGGTTCTTCCACGTAACAACCTTCTTTCATGATTCTTAAACCAAGTGTTAGCTATGATTAAGTTGTGCTCTGTGCAAAATTCTACTAGGCGGCTTCCTCTTTCATTTCTTAGCCCCAATCCATACTCACCTACTATGTTTCCTTCTCTCCCTTTTCCTACACTCGAATTCCAGTCACCCATTACTATTAAATTTTCGTCTCCCTTCACTATCTGAATAATTTCTTTTATTTCATCGTACATGTCTTCAATTTCTTCATCATCTGCAGAGCTAGTTGGCATATAAACTTGTACTACTGTAGTAGGTGTGGGCTTCGTATCTATCTTGGCCACAACAATGCGTTCACTATGCTGTTTGTAGTAGCTTACCCGCATTCCTATTTTCCTATTCATTATTAAACCTACTCCTGCATTACCCCTATTTGATCTTGTGTTTATGACCCTGCAGTCACCTGACCAGAAGTCCTGTTCCTCCTGCCACCGAACTTCACTAATTCCCACTATATCTAACTTCAACCTATCCATTTCCCTTTTCAAATTTTCTAACCTACCTGCCCGATTAAGGGATTTGACATTCCACGCTCCGATCCGTAGAACGCCAGTTTTCTTTCTCCTGATAACGACATCCTCCTGAGTAGTCCCCGCCCGGAGATCCGAATGGGGGACTATTTTACCTCCGGAATATTTTACCCAAGAGGATGCCATCATCATTTAATCATACAGTAAAGCTGCATGTCCTCGGGAAAAATTACGGCTGTAGTTTCCCCTTGCTTTCAGCCGTTCGCAGTACCAGCACAGCAAGGCCGTTTTGGTTAATGTTGCAAGGCCAGATCAGTCAATCATCCAGACTGTTGCCCCTGCAACTACTGAAAAGGCTGCTGCCCCTCTTCAGGAACCACACGTTTGTCTGGCCTCTCAACAGATACACCTCCGTTGTGGTTGCACCTACGGTACGGCCATCTGTATCGCTGAGGCACGCAAGCCTCCCCACCAACGGCAAGGTCCATGGTTCATGGGGGGAGGAATTGACAGTAACAATGGCTAATTGAAATCTGAGCAGGTTTCAGTATCATCGTATATGGGACCTGCAGCGTCCGACAAATAAATAAAAGATACTTTCATGATTGCAACCGATGTAGGGTAAGATGTCATAAAACTGGTAGTCAAAACTTGCCAAAAAGAAGATACCCCCAGTCCTATCACAAATGTTCCTGCTGTTAACTATATTGCCATTGTTTATAAATAAGTTGTCATCATTTCTTTCTCCATTAGAAACTTCACTTTTCAGACTTAAATAAATGTGTACACAGTTCTGGAACATTTGCCTCATTTATGCAAGTATTGACTACATACCAGTCAAATTTGTGTTAGATACACAGAAAATAGTGCTCTGTCTACTAATTTATTCATTATTGACACATTTGTTATTTGGGTATAATTATTAATCAGTCAGTATATTCCTTAAATACGATACGCTCCATTCCTAAGTACTGTATGATTCCTTAAAGTGGTACACTGTCGCCTGTGACCCAACCAATAGCCACCCAGTGGTGTAGCGCGGGATGCCGCACCTACCATACGCCAGGGAAACAACCGCGGGAGACCACAATCCAGCAGTAACCTCATTGCTGCAAAAGAAAAGCTGTCAAACAAAAAATTCGTAGGCCAGAAAACCATGCCAGTGACCAAAGCTGTGGCAAGTACTCTAAATGGAAAGGAAACTGAGGAGATTAATTCTGTTTCCGACATTTGTTTGGAGAGTGACTACAGCATGGATGAGGTCGCTCTGTTTGCAGAATTCACACCAGATGCTATTGTAATGATTTATCAGGCAAACGTAGGTGGAAGACATTATATCTTGGCTAAATTAAGATAGGAAAGAGGAATCCATACAACTACAGATGTCTGCGCCATACGAAAAAGGACTGTAAAATGACCTAGAAGTTATGGATCTAGGGACTGTGGACAAGGACAACAGTCTTCATATTAAAAGAAAAAGACATTTCCTCATGTTGCTAATGCGGCGGAAAATATATCGGTCGTTCAATAAATTCCCCACATTTTATAAAAAAAAAGGCATTAATATACATTGGCAAACATCCTTGTTGGTGCTTCACATTTGATGTTTGTTCTGTGCGCCGGTGAAGTTTCAGACCGTTCTGACAGATGGCAGAGCCGTAGTACAGCGTCAAAATGACGTCTACAAACGACTTGTGTTCCAAGCAGCTTGCCGTTATGGAATTCTTTTGTGCAGAAAAAGAAACCGTGGGAAGCATCTATAAACGCTCGTGTGCAGTGTATGGCGATGCTGCAGTTGATAGGAGTACAAACAGAGCTCCACGATCAGCCACGCCCGGGACGTCCTGTCACAGCCACTGCTCCAGACATGCTGAATCGTGTGGATGCCTTTATTCTTGACGACCGGCGCATCACAACTCAGCAACTGGCTCTTCAGTTGTCGGTCAGCATTGTAAGTGTGTCTGCAATGATCGAGACTCTCGGATATTCAAAGAGGTGCTCACGATGGGTTCCACGAATACTGAAAGCGGACCACAAGATTCAAAGAAAGGCAATTTCATCTGAATTGTTGGAGCGTTATGAGATTGATGGAGAGGCCTTTCTGTCACGGATCGTTACTGGAGACGAAAGCTGGGTGCACCGCTTTGCGCCGGAAACAAAAAGGCAGTCAATGGAGTGGCATCATCCTCATTCACCTCAAAAGAAGAAATGCAAAACAACCTCCTCTGCCGGAAAAGTCATGGTGACAGTCTTCTGGGATTGTGATGGCGTCATTCTCGTGGATGTGGAGGGTGTCAATCATCAGTTCAGAAGCATGCGTGAAGACTCTCAATAAACTCAAGAACTGTTTCCATCGTTTTCGATCGGACAAGAATCCAGCAGAAATTACTGTCCATTTGCTAGTTATCAACAAAAAATATTGGACACTACGAATTTAACTAGGCCGTTTAAGGTACAAAATGTATTTTGCAGCAGTATTTGCCTGTTAATGATAACTTTTTATTCATAGATATTGAGTGTTACATATTATATATTGGGTTTTCCATAAATAATGTAATATTTTTTAATTATAAAACACGTACTTTATTTGAAAACACTAGTATTATTACGTCAACAGTCAATACGGAACACAAAGACTGAGATTAAACATGAAACAGGCAAATGTGTTCCACCACGCTTCGTCTGCAGACTTCCACAAAATTTTCCACTGTACGAGAGCAAAGTTTCGCTTAAATTTTTACCAACGACGCGTCTAATTTCTGCCTTGGGTGGAGGGCTGGTTCGTGGATTGATCATATAAACACGAGATTTGACATGGAGTCAAATTCGGTGGCCAGTTCTGATCGCCATTGCGAGAGATGAGACGAGCAGGGAATCTTATTCTCAACAACCTTGATGTTCAACGGTAGTGTGGCGTGCTTTCCCTCTCCTGGTGAAACTACATGCGTTACATATTCAATTCTTGCAATTGTGGTCATAAAAACTGTGTTAACATATGGCGATAACGATCAAAAGTCACAACTGGAGGCAGATTGTGATACCCACTACACATTGTATGTCAATTTTCGTTGCATTACGACGAGCGGTTTCCAATGTATCAGTAAATAATATGAAGTCAGAACTTTCTATGGCAACTAACACTCCCAGAAATCACTTGAGACCAGTAAGTGTGTAAAGTTTCCCAATTTCATTTGTTCCCGGATATCCGCTCATTGCAGGGTAGCACCCTTGCGTATTATAGAAATGCATGTACGTATGTATGTTCTACATCTCCTCCTTAATCACTGGAGCGAATTCAACCAAACTTGGTACACGTATTTCTTACTGTCATTCAACGATCTCTGTGGGGTTAAGAACGACCTGCCGACTATAGATCAGTAGATATGACATAGTAAACAATGAGATGCGTGAAAAACTGCAGCATCATCGGTAAGGTTGCTTCGTCAGGAAAGCAGCCGCCGGTTGCGAAAGCTAAAAATTCTGTGTGTGTGTTTGTGTTTTTTTCATTGTGCCTATCTACGGTCGCTTTCCCGCTTGGTAAGTCTTGGAATCTTTGTTTTTAATATATTTTCCCATGTGGAAGTTTCTTTCTATTTTATTTACATCATCATTAATTTGAACCCAACAATTACGTTTGTTATTGTCTCTGTTGCATTTCGAAATCTTCTCTATCATCTTACTTTCTCTTTTTGTTTGTACAAGTAGTTTCACTTTGCCCTCTTTCCTGACGAAGCAGCCGCCGGTTGCGAAAGCTCAAATTCTGTGTGTGTGTTTGTGTTTTATTCATTGTTCCTATCTACCGGCACTTTCCTGCTTGGTAAGTCTTATATACCAAACAAAAGCGCTGGCAGGTCAATAGACACACAAACATACACACAAAATTCAAGCGTTCGCAACCAGTGGTTGCTTCTTCATTAAAGAGGGAAGGAGAGGGAAAGACGAAAGGATTTGGGTTTTAAGGGAGAGGGTAAGGAGTCATTCCAATCCCGGGAGCGGAAAGACGTACCTTAGGTGGAAAGAAGGACAAGTATACACGAGCGCACACACACACACACACATATCCAGCCGCACGTACACATACACAAGCAGACATTTGTGAAGGCAGAGAGTTTGGGCAGAGATGTCATTCAAGGCGGAAGTACAGAGGCAAAGATGTTGTTGAAAGACAGGTGAGGTATGAGTGGCAGCAACTTGAAATTAGCAGAGGTTGAGGCCTGGCAGATAACGAGATGAGAGGATATACTGAAGGGCAAGTTCCCATATCCGGAGTTCTGACAGGTTGGTGTTAGTGGGAAGTAACCAGATAACCCGGATGGTGTAACACTGCAGAAGTAGCTACTTCTATAAAATATAGGTGTACACATCAAAGGCTGTAATATTTTTAGTTTTTAATTTTTTACTTGAGCATGTCTGCCGCAAATTTTGATTATTGCCTTCTCGCAAAGTAACTTCACAGCTTTTAAATTTTCATTCTGATGCAGACATCCTTCGAAGTGTCAAAACCTAGCTAAATGTATTAAAGAAATGTTTGCCACCGGTTGGCACTGTTATTTGTCCATTGCAAGTTATTTATATCAATATAGAACACAACTTCAAAAACATTGACACAAGTAGATTTTGTGTCATCAGCAAGCAGAGGTGTGTGCTTGTGAATTAATACTGAAAAATAGATCTCTTTTAATTGCAACTGTATATAGTCCCCACTGGAAAATTTTGAACTGTTTATGAGGAGTCTCCAGTCCTTGCTACACTGTCAGTTAGTAAGCATTAAATAGTCTGTGGTGACGCCTGTGTAGATTTACTAAGGGATTTTGATAGAAAAAATGATGTGGATATCTTATTTGAATTCCACAATCTGATCTCAGTAATTAACTTTCCAATACAGGTGAATAAAGGCAGAAGAACCCTAACTAATGATATTTTCTTTGGTGACACTCAAAGTAAGAAAATAATTGTTAACCCAGTAAAAAATGATCTCACTGATCACAAAGCAAAGTCAGTGAGGATAAATAAGACATTGCCTTACAGTATAGATACTCCTCATTGGAAATCAGAATAATTAATTACTCCCGGACAAATATTTTCAACCATAGTTTAAAGAGATAACCTGGAATAACATTTATAATTAACCAAATTTCAACATAAAATTTAATCTACACCATGGTAAATTCATATTATTATTCGAAAATAGGTTTCTGCATAAGCTAATCAGAGAGGACATTAAACACTCATGTATGACCCCATGGATCACTAGAGGGAGTAAAGTATCTTGTGAAAGGAAACGAGATGTATATCTATTGGTGAAAACAAGAAGAGATCCTGCAGTAGTTGCACACTACAAAAACGTCTCAAAATTACTAATAAAACTTATTAAAAATCAAAGAACATCTTTAAAATGTCACAAATCAATGATTCCAACAACAGATGCAAGACTATATAGAAATAGTGAAATGAGAAACAGGGCAACCAGCAACAGAACAGGATAACATCACTATTGAGCTTAATGGAAAGGCTATAAATGATGAGTCACAGATAAAAATATTTTTAATAATCATCAGAAAGTATAGGGACAAGCGGTACAAGAGAAAACTCACAGCAGTATGCTGAAAAAACGACTTTCTCAAAATTCAGTCATATGAATATAACACAAACTTCTCCTTCTGAAATTAAGAAAATCATGTATCCTCTAAAAATTAAAGCTCATCTGGATTTGATGGTGTTCCCAGTAGAGGACTCAAGATTTGTTCCCATGTCTCAAATCTGTAATGCATCACTAACTCAAGGCATCTTTCCAGAGAGACTGAAATATGCCCTTGTTGAACCCCTCTTTAAGAAAGGTGTTAGAACAGATGTCAATAACTACTTAATTATTTCACTACTGACATCATTTTTCAAATTTTTTGGGAAGGTGATAAATTATAGAATAGCATCTCACTTGAGCAATTGTGATATCCTCTGCAAATCACAGTTTCGATTTCAGAATAGTTGCTCTCCTGAGAATGCCATTTACAAGTTCAATCGGCAAATATTACATGAATTAATCAACAAAATAGTGCCAATTTGAATTTCCTGTGGCCTATCTAAGGCATTCGACTGTGTGAATCACAATATTCTCATATAATTTAATTGGACAGTTAAAAAAATGAACTCTCCAAATGGCAGCAACACACTTGAATAAGGTATAGATATGCAAGCTTTGGCTTCTTCTTCTGACAGAAGGGCTGAAAGGTAAGGAGAAGGAGTGAAGGAAGAGGACTTGTGAGGTATAGAAAAGGGGTAGAACTTGGAAAAGTCACCCTGAACCCCAGGTCAGGAGAGACTTGCTGGATGGAATGAGACGGAAAGACTGATTGTTGGTGACTATAATGCACGAGATCTGAAAACCTGAGAGCGGAAAGGTGGAAGATACGGTAATATACAAGACAGAGATTACTGCCAGAACATCATACATGAGTTAATAAGAGCAAACACCTAAGTGCATTCTTTATGATATATGTGGGAGTGTGAAGGCAAAAATAGACAGATCAAGAGTGAAAGATGTAGAAAACTGAGTTTCCCAAGTCTCAGTCTTATATCTACTACTATTCCTCATATATTTAAATTATTTTCCATCTGTTGCACAACAAGCAGAATGAGTTCCTTTTGCAGATGTCTCTAGTATTGTACTCAATCCAAGCATACATGCAGAATCAGAAGAAATGGTAAACAAGCTTCTTAAACATACCATTGACTGGTTTTTTGCAATTGGTCTCATCCTCCATTTAAAAAAAAAACAGAACCTATTCATTTCTGCATATCTAGGGGTACTGCACCAATAAGTGTAACTCATGATAGTCAGGGAGGAAAGTAAAAATTGTTAGGTGCGCACACTGATGTGAATTTAAACTGGAAAAAGCACTTTTGGAAAACGCCTGAAACAACATAGTTCAGCCTTATTTGCACTCAGAATCGTTGCAAATCTTGGAGAGAGACAAAACAGTAAGCTGATACATTTGTAGATATCTGTTTAAGGTGTAGGGTGTCCTGACTATTGCGTCACAGTGTGTTTATTCCCTAATGACGTTTGTTGTAAATAATCCACTGCAGTTCAAAAGGAATTATGATGTGCATAACTGCAATACCTGAAGAAAAAAATTGCTTTCATTCTCCACATTAATGTTGTCTTTATCACAAAAAGGGTGCACATTGCCATAAGTAAAATTTTTGATAAATTACAAAGTGATATAAAATGTCTGACAAACAGCAAAGTAAAATTTGGAAACAAACTGAAGAAGTTTCTCCTTGACAGTTCCTTTTATGCTATAGAAGAATTGCTGTTACTGTAATGTGTAAAAGATGTTTGGTAAGAATTTATAAGCAATAAAAAATAAAAATAAATAAATAAAAATAAAACAACTTTAAAATGTTCAGCATGTTTCCATATTTACAAATTAATTTGCAGTGTAAATGTAAAATAACTCAGTCCATACTATTAATATTTATTGTGCAAATGATCCATGCAACATGAAAATAAATTACTAAGTTCTTTGTAGCAATTTCACTAAGTCGTTATCAAGATATATTTTGAAAAGAGGTAATTTATATCTCCTGGCTGGAAATTTATTTGGTGGTCTGGGGTAGCTTCAACATTTCCCTTACATCCAAAATCCTGCCCAGAACCATCCAGGGGGCTTGTAGCAACTCTTCTTGTGCACCTAAGACCACCTCCCTCTTAAACATTCCAATCTTATTATTCACATCACAGGTGAAAATTTTAAAAATTCTACTCAAAGATATTCTATTATTCTATTATAAGATATGAATTATGATCATGTGATGTGTGTGTGTGTGCACTGTGATGCTGATAAAGACAGTAAATGATTATTTCAGTGTTTGGTGTTTGGTGTTATAAGAACCATACTAAAATGCATCCAATTCAGAAACCTTTAGTACTTTGTCAGGAGCAGTATCTCACAGTAGTGATTTACATTATAAACATTTGGGCAATAGTTATTATTTATCATATACTACCATATTAATCATTGTTTGGTACTGAATATGCTCATAGCTATTTAACTAGTGTGATTTGGTCTCTCTGAGTTTCAATTAGTAACTATGTGATTTCATAGGTCTCTTTTGTGTAGTTCATATATAACATTCACAATCTCACAGTAGTGATTTACATTATAAACATTTGGGCAATAGTTATTATTTATCATATACTACCATATTAATCATTGTTTGGTACTGAATATGCTCATAGCTATTTAACTAGTGTGATTTGGTCTCTCTGAGTTTCAATTAGTAACTATGTGATTTCATAGGTCTCTTTTGTGTAGTTCATATATAACATTCACAATAAGAACTAATATTATTCATTGTGTTTTAATTAATAAGGGGAATTTTTTTACATGAACTTTTTACTCAATTAATCTCCTGATTGGGAGCTTTGTAGAACATTAATTGTTTACCCTGTAACATGCATTGGTGCTATATTTTCGTTGTCTGATACTTATCAATTGTCTTCATATGCTTTAAACATTGACTATAACATGTTCAAATCAACAATAGTTTACAGAAACTCTGGGTGCACTTTGACATCATGCCCATGGCCCAACAGACATGACCACTTTTCCCAACAGTATACTTTGCTAAAAGTTCAATTTTGCAATGTTTCAATATCTAGTTTCAAATAGTCATTATAGTCTGATATACAGGTATTGACTTTCAAGCCACAGCAGCAATAAACTTCAATTTTTTGTATAAAATCTAGTTAATATGCTCTCTGACAAATTTAAACTGTTCTCCACTTGTTTAATTGCTTATTCTGATACATTACCAGCTCAAGTTCATTATTAAAATTTACTTATCTTACAGGTGTGTCAAATGCTGAGATTTAAGTATGACTGGAAGTGCTGCAACTGTTACATCTTAGGAACAGGCCCATAAAAAACACTTCAATACTATGCCAGCATGGGTGCTAGGAAGTGAACAAGAAAAATCATCAGTGGTAATTCTGCTGCCTGAAGTCTCAGCAGATAATGAACAGGTTTTCTGATGTTCAGATGGACAATGAAATTTATTCTTTCAAACATTGTGTCTGTAGGATATAAATATCAAGAACAACAGAAATTTACAGTACCTTAAACAAATATGTTGCCATTGAGCAGCTATATGTAATAGGAATAATGCACAGAATAACAGAAATTGGATTGAAGCTCCATATAATACATCATAGACTTCTGTTGTCAAACCTCATCACAGCTCTTCCAATCCACTTGATTGAGCTTTTGTTTCTGATTGGTTGGAAAGAATGAACTGACAACACTGATAAATTACGTATCTAGTCTGACTGCAAATATTTTTGCATGTGGTCATCACTGTTTTCCTTCTTAGTTATTTATGAATTTCATGAACAAAGCATAGATTACAAGTGTGAATAACTTTTACACACATAAAAGTGAATGAGTGAAAGATGCAGTCAAAATATTTTGTACGTATGTAGAGATGACTTCAATTCATTTTTAGCTGTGTTTCTCTGTCACTCTAATAACCCATCATTTTCTTCGTTATTCATCCAGTGTCAGCAGTTGCTCCATTTCTGCTGACCTTGTTATCAGTTTCATGTGCATATTTCTAATATACCTCTCATGTAAGATGAGCAATTTTGAATGAATGATCATGTGATACTGGGCAATAATCTAAGGAAGTGAACTAAGAGTCGCCCTCATGTACCTTATCAAAGTTCTTATAGCACTTGTCCTAAATTAGAAATCTCCATTGGTAATACCAGTTAATTCTCTTCCTTTTTGCTGGATAATAATTTTTATAAACAGATGCATTTTCATTTTCATTATTTATTAAACAAGTAAGAGTTTGTACTATCAATGTCTGTAAATGTGAAAAAAAACAGATATTCTTACCAGTGTTTGCTGCAGTACACCATTATGGATTGGAAAAAGCTTATAAACATTGTTTTACCTTACCATTCAGTTCGTAAATTGTAATGCATCTAACTGTACCTTCTATTTTTATTTCTCTAAAAAGTTTTCCACATACTAAGTAAAGTTTCTCACTTTGCCATCACAACTTGCATCACCTAATTAAATGTTGTTATTAACAGGCTTTCTGACTTTCTACCTTAATAATTTATTACAGATACCTCTATAATTTTAATTCCATTCACTTTGAGGAAAAATATCCTTGATCCTACCTTATCTGATACATTTACCAAACATGCTTTGCTGTAAAACTGAGCAAGTATGACTTTTGTGTGAGTGCAGGTTGTGCCTAGTTGTACTGGACAATAAGGCAAATTTCCTGACATTTACAAGTAGTTTTCATCATTTACAGTCTCCAAATTATGACACTGATGTTGTTCTGTTCTGATGGAAGCATATATAGGTTTTTTCTGTGACACTTGAAAGAAGCTTCTAAGAGAACTTCAATGACACCATGTATGGGACTTGATCAAATATTATCGAAATAACAACACTGCAAACCACTGTATCACCACCAGGAAAAGAGGTTCCATCAACATCTGCCCTGTTATACTGACTGTGAGCAAACACAAAACTCAGGTATGGTTCTTGTGTTTACCTGAGTGCATAAAGCCCACCAGTCTGTGTTCTGCTGTTGTAACAATCAGTCAACTTGCTTGTAAATCTATTGAGACATTCACATTGTGCATTGAACATTGTTTATGATGAATGTCGTGAAACTGCTAGAGAAGTGGTGCAGTTGTACACTGAAGAGTCTCCAGATTGTGCCAAGCAGTGTCACTCTGTCTTTGTAAATGTTATAAATAAAGTTCCAGAAACTTGAAGTGTGGAGAATAAAATACGCCAATAGAAAAGAAGAGCAACTGATGAAAGATATTAAACTAACATTTTAAAGGATTAACACACAATGTAAATGTCACTAACTTGTAGTTCGGAAGTACGAGAGGTATCAATCAAATGAGAGTTCTGCAAACACTACATTCCATCATATTTCATCTTCTTCAAATTTCACCACATCTACAGCTTCATGGCAGTCAGTATCTAAATTTGATTACAGCCCTCTGAATGTTATCTACAAAAAGTGCAAAGTGAGGTGGCATATCTAAGCAAAATTTTGTTTAATGAAGATGCATCATTTACCAACCATACACAAGTCTGTCTTCACAAAATGCACTAATCATCTGTTGAAAATCCATGCTGACTCAATGAATGCTCTTGGTCTTTCAATATTTGGTGCATGTTTTTCAAAACCCACAACACTACTCTCTGTGTTGTTGAAGGAATTCTAAATACATTCAAGTAATGTATGTTCCTAAGATATACTGCTGCTGCATTTATTGGGAGACACCCCACTGAACATAAGGCAGTCAGTGTGGTACCAACATTCCACTCATATGTTGACAGGCCCTCTTTAAGAGGACATTTGGAGACCATTGGAGCAGTTGTTCAGGAAATGCAAAATGGCCTATGGACTCACCTAACTTAACACTTCTACACCTTTATCTGTGGTGAGATTTAAGACAAGAAGTCTATTACGAAACGCTGATGACTCCCAAAGAAATGAAATGCCTTGTAATGTATTGAGTCTAGATGAAATTCGATGTGCAGTGCTGTTTCACCAGAATCACTTTATAGTGTGCAGCAATGCTCAATGTCAAAATTTTGAGCACATGGTATGATAGCCATGATAATACACATAAAAACCATACCCCTAGTACTGTCCTTGCTTACGTTTGGTGTAATAGGGCAGAAATTCATGGAACCTCTTCCCCTGATGGTGAGACAGATCCATGGTGCTGTTACCTTGATACTGCTTGATCATGTCCACAGAACTTCTTCCCCTGATGGTGAGACAGGCCCATGTTGCTGTTACCTTGATGGCCGGCCACAGTGGTTGAGTGGTTCTAGGCACTTCAGTCTGGAACTGTACAACTGGTAGGGTCACAGGTTCTTATCCTGCCTTGGGCATGGATGTGTGTGATGTCCTTAGGTTAGTTAGGTTAAAGTAGTTCAAAGTTCTAGATGATTGATGACCTCAGATGTTAAGTCCCATAGTATACAAAGTCATTTGTTATATTGATACTGTTTGATCATGTCCCATGCATGTTATGTCAATAAAAATTACTTGTGAATATTGGTAAATACACTGTATTGTCTGCTATAACTTGAAAAAAAGTAGCATCTCAATATATTTATTCACTCTGGACATATTTGTGGTGGCCTGCCTTAGCTGCCTCAATCTATCTAGAGTTAGTTCTGTTGTAGATGGTGTATAATTGCCTTAATCCAATCCATAGATAATGAATCTTAGTTGTATGGATGAATCATATATGTTACTGTTGTGCTGATAATGTAGTTGAGTGTTACACAGGAATAACAAGAAACATGTAAATCCGATACATGTATGTTATTTTTATAATAAACAAGATTTACTAACATATTTATTAGTGGTGCTCTATACCACTCATATATAGTTTCATTCTACAACACAAATCTCACAGCTTATTTGTCTGTTTTTAACTTTCTACCAATTTTTCTTGGTAGAAATACATGTACAAAGAACACAAAATATATATACCTTTGTTATTTTTATATTAAATAGCAGCAACATAAGATTACTTTTTGGAATTTGGAAGACAATATGTACCTCTAAGAAAGTCCTGTATTCTTGTCACTAATAACACTTTTTGTTTCCAACTACTTCTGTATTTTATGATTAATAAACAAATAAATAAGTATTTTTATTGTTTTTGCTTTTACTTCATAATTCAGTTAGTAGCTGGGATATGGAACAAGTCAGGATATATATTCCCAAGTGATACAATGTGCTTCATTTAGTGTGTGGCCATTAATGTCTACTTATGGCACAAGCAGATCATTATTGTTCATTTTAAACTGTGCTTGTGAGACTGACACCTAAACCGTTAGCTGTGAACAACTTGTAGGCCTGTTCAGCTAGTATCTGATCTGTGTCTGCTGGGTTTGAGTTTGAACTCATGCTTGTGTTATCATCAAACATTGTAGCTTCTGCATTGCACTTCAGAGTCACTGAAAGATAATTTCTGTACGTTAGGAACAAGAGCGAGCCCAGTACTGATCCTTGAAGCATCTCATGCACTATGTTCTCACATTCTGACATTACTTTCAAGCCTATGTGGCACAATTGATAGGCATACAAGAGGCACTGTCCACTACATTTATGCAAGGCTTCATCAAATCTTCACTATCATCTCCATTTTGTTACCGATCAGACCTACTTTCTGAGTAGCCCCATACAGGGGCAGAAAAAGAAATTAGTACACCTGAAAAGACAACATTGAATCTTGTCTGATTATGGCATATGCTACCTGGGAGATAGTAGATGTACTGATAATGAATTCAACATCATCCACCCACAGATAGTGTAATGGCATAGCTACCAGGTTGCCATCTGTGTCTACTCTTTAATAGGGAATGCTCACAGCCAGAAGGCTCAGCGTGGCCCATGCGTGAAGCAATCAGGCAAACATGTCATGGAGATGCACTCATGATACTTTCAGCCAATTGCACAAGTTTGAAAGGGGTCAAACTGTGACCTTCCGAGTGATAAGACGGTCCTTTCAAAGAATTTCCACACAATTCAGACATGATGTGTTTGATGTGCAATGATGCTATTACCAGCGGCACATGAATGTTATCACACCCAAGATAATAATCTGGATGTCTTTGCAGCACAGATGACCAGCAGGATCATTGTGTTGTGAGTGCAGCAATGGCAGATTGTGCAGTTATCACAGCACAGATAAGAGGGCTTGTCAGCCCAGACATGTTGACACAAACTGTTGCAAACTGGTTATTGGCAGTGGAACTATGGGCACACACACCTCTAGCCCTTAATCGAATGATGCCACAGCATCGACATGCACAGCTCAACTGGTACTACCAGAGGATCACTCGAATATGGCGTGACATGCTGTGGTATTCAGTGATGAAAGTAGAGAGGACTGTAATAGGAGCCACAGGGAAATGTCCCCCCCCCCCCCCCCATGAACCAAGGACCTTGCCATTGGTGGGGAGGCTTGCGTGCCTCAGCAATACAGATAGCTGCACCATAAGTGCAACCACAATGCAACATTAACCAAAACGGCCTTGCTGTGCTGGTACTGCGAACGGCTGAAAGCAAGGGGAAACTACAGCCATAATTTTTCTCAAGGGCATGCAGCATTACTGTATGATTAAATGATGATGGCATCCTCTTGGGTAAAATATTCCGGAGGTAAAATAGTCCCCCATTCAGAACTCCAGGCGGGGACTACTCAAGAGGACGTCATTATCAGGAGAAAAAAAACTGGCATTCTACGGACTGGAGTGTTGAATGTCAGATCCCTTAATCGGGCAGGTAGGTTAAAAAATTTAAAAAGGGAAATGGATAGGTTAAAATTAGATATAGTGGGAATTAGTGAAGTTCGGTGGCAGGAGGAACAAAACTTTTGGTCAGGTGAATACAGGGTTATAAATACCAAATCAAATAGGGGTAACGCAGAAGTAGGTTTAATTTTCTTTAAAAAAATATGAGTGTGGGTTAGCTACTACAAACAGCATAGTGAATGCATTATTGTGGCCAAGATAGACACAAAGCCCATGTCTACTATAGTAGTATAAGTTTATATGCCAACTAGCTCTGCAGATGATGAAGAAATTGATGAAATGTATGATGAGATAAAAGAAATTCTTCAGGTAGTGAAGGGAGACGAAAATTTAATAGTCATGGCTGACTGGAATTTGTCAGTAGGAAAGGGAGAGAAGGAAACATAGTAAGTGAATATGGATTGGGGGAAGAAATAAAAGAGGAAGCCGTCTGGTAGAATTTTGCTCAGAGCATAACTTAATCATAGCTAATACTTGGTTCAAGAATCCTAAAAGAAGGCTGCATACATGGAAGAATCCTGGAGATACTAAAAGGTATCAGATACATTATATAATAGTAAGACAGAGATTTAGGAATCAGGTTTTAAATTGTAAGACATTTCCAGGGGCAGATCTGGACTCTGACCACAATGTATTGGTTATTAACTGTAGATTAAAACTGAAGAAACTACAAAAAGGTGCTGATTTATGGAGATGGGACCTGGATAAACTGAAAGAACCAGAGGTTGTAGAGAGTTTCAGGGAGAGCATAAGGGAACAACTGACAGGAATGGGGGAAAGAAATACAGTAGAAGAAGAATGGGTAGCTCTGAGGGATGAAGTAGTGAAGGCAGCAGACGATCAAGTAGGTAAAAAGACGAGGGCTAATAGAAGTCCTTGGCTAACAGAAGAAATATTGAATTTAATTGATGAAAGGAGAAAATATAAAAATGCAGTAAATGAAGCAGGCAAAAAGTAATACAAAAGTCTCAAAAATGAGATCGACAGGTAGTACAAAATGGCTAAGCAGGGATGGCTAGAGGGCAAATGTAAGGATGTAGAGGCTTATCTCACTAGGGGCAAGATTGATACTGCCTACGGGAAAATTAAAGAGACCTTTGGAGAGAAGAGAACCACTTGTATAAATATCAAGAGCTCCGATGGAAAACCAGTTTAAGCAAAGAAGGGAAGGCGCAAAGGTGGAAGGAGTATATAGAGGGTTTATACAAGGACGATGTACTTGAGGATAATATTATGGAAATGGAAGTGGCTGTAGGTGAAGACGAAATGGAAGATAAGATACTGCGTGAAGAGTTTGATAGAGCACTGAAAGACCTGAGTTGAAACAAGGCCCCGGGACTCGACAACATTCCATTAGAACTACTGACAGCTTTGGGAGAGCCCGTCATGACAAAACTCTACCATCTGGTGAGCAAGATGTATGAGACAGGCAAAATACCCTCAGACTTCAAGAAGAATATAATAATTTCAATCCCAAAAAAGCAGGTGTTGACAGATGTGAAAATTACTGAACTATCAGTTTAATAATTCACAGCTGCAAAATACTAACGCAAATTCTTTACAGATGAATGGAAAAGCTGGTAGAAGTGGACCTTGGGGAAGATCAGTTTGGATTCCATAGGAATGTTGGAATACGTGAGGCAATACTAACCTTACGACTTATCTTAGAAGAAAGTTGGCAATCTTAACTGGAATACTCTCTTTCAAATTCTGAAGGTGGCAGGGGTAAAATACAGGGAGCATAAGGCTATTTACAATTTGTACAGAAACCAGATGGCAGATACAATAGTCGAGGGGCATGAAAGGGAAGCAGTGGCTGGGAAGCGAGTGGGACAGGGTTATAGCCTCAGCCGGTGTTATTCAATCTGTATATTGAGCAAGCAGTAAAGGAAACAAAAGAAAATTCAGAGAAGTATTAAAATTCATGGAGAAGAAATAAAAACTTTGAGGTTCGCTGATGACATTGTAATTCTGTCAGAGACAGCAAAGTACTTGGAAGAGCAGTTGAGCGGGATGGACAGTGTCTTGAAAGGAGGATGTAAGATGAACATAAACAAAAGCAAAATGAGGATAACGGAATGTAGACAAATTAAATCGAGTGATTCTGAGGGAATTAGATTAGGAAATGAGACACTTAAAGTAGGGAAGGAGTTTTGCTATTTAGGGAGTAAAATAACTGATGATGGTCGAAGTAGAGAGGATATAAAATTTAGACTGGCAATGGCAAGGAAATCGTTTCTGAAGATAAGAAATTTGTTAACATTGAGTATAGATTTAAGTGTAAGGGAGTCGTTTCTGAAAGTTGTTGTATGGAGTGTAGCCATGTATAGAAGTTAAACATGGGCAATAAATAGTTTGGACAAGAAGAGAATAGAAGCTTTCGAAATGTGGTGCTACAGAAGAATGCTGAAGATTAGGTGGGTAGGTCACATAACTAATGAGGAGGTATTGAATAGAATTGGGGAGAAGAGGAGTTTGTGGCACAATTTGACAAAAAGTAGGTACCGGTTGGTAGGACATCTTTTGAGGCATCAAGGGATCACATATTTAGCATTGGAGGGCAGTGTGGAGGGTAAAAATTGTAGAGGGAGACCAAGAGATGAATACACTAAGAAGATTGAGAAGGATGTAGGTTGCAGTAAGTACTGGGAGATGAAGAAACTTGCACAGGATAGAGTAGCATGGAGAGCTGCATCAAACCAGTCTCAGGACTAAAGACCACAACAACAACTGTGAAATGTTGACTCTTACCATATTTTGACATGGACAGCAGCATGAACCACTAACTAACATACAGAAGCTTGTACGTTTGAGTGAGCTACAACTGAAAACATGCTCAAGTGAGACCTTGAAGTTTTTGTTCTATACTTACATAATATTGACAGCTAAAGAAATGTCTGCACATGATAGAGTGCTAGGGGAGAACCACATTACTGGCAGCTGTAGTGGAATTGTCTGATATAGCCTTCATGTAATCAACACCTAAGTATTGTATGCACTATTTCAGACAAGCTTAATGGTACCTCTTTACAAAAGCAAACAAAATACTATTCAGAAACTAAACAAATGTTTATTTTTGGTGAAAAATAAACATTTTGTTTTGAACTACAATTACAAAACTGTAAGTAAAACATTCAAACATCATGCACAGGAAAAACAGCTCTTCTTTTCTAATATTAAGGTTTCTCAGTTTAAAACAAAATATTCTCTAATTATCTCTAATCAAGCAGCAGTTCAAAACAGAATGTAGAATTTATTGGACATTCGTTGAATCCATATGCATGACCTGACCAGTGTAATTTCTGCATCTCTTCATTATGACTTTATTTTAGTTCCCACTTTTTCTGAATAAATAATTTCTAATGGAAACTGTTTCTCACATTTCTTAGAATTTCCACTGAGGGAAATAGTTCCCATATATTTTTTTATTCTACATTCATAGAACACCATTTTACTGCCTGAGTATTCTTTGTACAGTTAATGTGAATTGAAAAGTAGCATTTCTCAAATAAAGGAAAATCCAGGTTGATCACAACCTTATAATCCTACCTGCTGACAAAGGCTCCACTACTGTTGTTTTGAACAGCAAGGATTACTTGGAAGATGGACTCCACCAGCTGTCAGATTTATCCACCTACAAATCCTGCCACAGTGACCCCATTTCAGATATCCAGCAAGAGCTCCAGTCTCTATTCAAATCCTTAGGCCCATCCCAGAACTTCTCCACAGACTCCATCTTTCTCCTGACCCCTACCATTCCCCACACTTCTACCTTCTACACGTCTTCCCCCTCCCCTCCCCGAAGACAATCTCTGGTGTTGTAGACCAACACCTACAGCCTATTACCAGCAGCCTACCCTCCTGCATAAAAGATATCAATCATTTCCTCCACCAACTCTACATGGATCCTGTCACATTACCACAGCACCTTGCTCGTCACTGCTGATGCACTTCCCTTTATACTAACAGCCCTAATGCCCAAGGCCTTACCGCTATTGAACACTCCCTTTCTCAACACCTGATGAATTGCAAACCATCCACTTCCTTCCTAGTTGTCATGACCAACTATATCCTCACCCACAATTACTTCTCCTTTGAATGCATTACGTACAAACAAATCTGGAGTATGTCTATGGGCAACCGCATGTCACCATCCTATGCTAACCATTTCATGGGCCATCTAGAGGAATCTTTCCTAAACACCCAGAATCCCAAAGTCCCCATCTTCATCATCTGGATCCAGGGAAAGGGCAGCCCATCCACATTCCTCCAGAACCTTGACACTTTCTCCCCCATTCACTTCCCCTGGTCCTAGTCAACCCATCAAGCAACTTTCCTCAATGTTGATGTCCACCTCAAAGATGGCTATATCAGTACCTCTATCTGTATCAAACCTACCACCCATTCAATACCAAGAAGTTCCTTCCATACAGCCTAGCCAGCAATGGCCATTGCATCTGTAGAGATGAGTGGTATCTCTTGAAGTATGCCAAGAGTCTCAATGAGGCCTTAACAGATCATAACTACCCTTCCAACCTTCTACAAAAACTGGTCCCCTGTGCCTTATCTTTCCAGTCACTCAATACCTCCCAAAGCTCCACCATCCAGCTACAAAGCAACATTACCCTTGTGACTAAGTACCAATTCAATTACATTCTCCACCAGGGTTTCAACTACCTCTCATCATGCACTTAAATGAGAAATGTCATGCCCACTATCCTTCCATCTCCTCCCACAATGGTATTCTGCCACTCATCAAACCTACTCAATATCCTTGTTTATCCCTACACAACCCCTGCTCCCAACCCCTTGCCTCATGGCTCATATCCCTGTAATAGACAGAGATGCAAGACCTGTCCCACACATCCTCCCACCACCACCTACTCCAGTACTGTCACCTATCCCATCAAAGGCAGGGCTATCTGTAAAACCAGTCATGTGATTATAAGCTAGGTTGCAAACACTGTGCTGCATTCTACATGGAAATGACAGCCAAGAAGCTGTCTGTCTGCACAAATGGCCACCAACAATCTGTGGCCAAGAAAAAACTAGACAACCCTGTTGCTGAGCATGTTGCCCAACATGACATCCTTCATTTCAATGACTGCTTTACAGCCTGTGCCATTTGGAGCCTTCCCACCAACACCAGCTTTCCGAATTGCTCACATAGAAACTCTCCCTGCAATACATCCTACATTCCTGTAACCCTCGTGGAATCAACCTTCATTAGTCATTGTCCTTACCCATCTAGCACCCTCCCTGTTTCTATTCGAGCAGTACATAGCCCTCTATTCTACCAACACGCCCAGTACCCAGTCTTTTTACTTCTCTCCTTTTCCTCTAACTCTCACTCTACCGCTGCCCTCTACCTAACCTCCCGACTGCACCTAACTGCTCCACTCACCACTTTGTCCCTGCACACTCCCAGCAGCACTACCATGCTATCCCTCCCCATTCCTGTTCCAGCCTCCTCCTTACCACCACCTGGTTGCCTCTCCCATAATGCACTGATGCTAGCAGTCTGGCTCCAGCTGCCAGAGATTGTGCTCATTCGTGTGTGTGTGTGTGTGTGTGTGTGTGTGTGTGTGTGTGTGTGTGTGTGTGTGTTTGTGTGTTTGTGTGTGCGTGCGTGCATGCGTGTGTGTGTGTGCATGCACCCGCCAGTGTGAGTACTTTGTCTATTTCTGAAAAATGCCTTGTTGGCCACAATCTAATTGTCTGACAATCTTTTTCTTGTGCCTTTCTGTGACTCGGCATCTCAGCTATATGGAAAGGAGCATTTCTGTTACATGGAAGAATAGTTTTCTTAAGCCAGTAGATAGCCTTACATTCACATGAACAATATGAAAGCATCTGATCTTGCCCATCAATGTGAGGCATATTTGCTTTTTATTTGACAATTGGTGGCAGTTTTGAGGTCTTTTGCTGGTGTTAGTTCTGTGGAAATATAGTATCTCATCCCCTATTTTTTATCATTACACTTTGGGAGTACAGAACAATTGTATTTCCTTCTCTCAGTTTGGCAGATGCTTCTTTAAGGATGCTCCTCCTATTTAAGCTTAGTTTTTTTTTTTTTTTTTTTTTTTTAATAAGCATAAGGGTTTTAGATAATGTATGGCTTTCTTAATAAGTAGGACTGTCCATGTAAATGTGTGAGATTGCCAACATAAGGCTACTTAAAAATGTGTGATAAGCTTTTCAGCATGACTTTTCCAATTATACTGTCAAGCGTCTCCTTATGCACACATCAATTATTTGCGAAAAGGTCCAGATTCTTCAACATGTATATTCCAATACCATATTTGCACATTTTATTTGATATGTATCACATAAATGATCATCTCCATCTCAACAAAATCATCAATTCATTTAACACTATCTCTCCATGAGTAATACACTTGACATAATTTGCTGTTAAAATAATTTGGTATAGACCCTACTTACTATTGCACCATCAGTTCTTTGGGTGTCTTGGCTCTGGATTTTTTTAGCAAAGTATAATGAGTGTAACGTGATTATAAAGCCATATCTGCACACTTTCATCACTACTACTATGTTTTGAAACTAGAGCTCTTACTTGCAGTAGTCTTGTTATCAGATGGATATCACATTACCTGTATGTAGTGGAACTTTCAAAATTACAATCCTAGGTCTATCCTTTGTATTTCCAGTCAAATATATATTCACAGCTTTATCATTCTTTTAACCAACTACAGATTGAAGTATGAAATCTGGAAGTATTAAACCTGAGTATTAAACCTAAGTAAATCAATTGGTGTATTACTAGTAGGATGAACATCCTTGTTTTGTAAATGGATGATACTGAATTTCAAGTGATTCTTTATCAGCATTGGTTTTGTTACCCTCACTACCCTTATCTTTCCATTCTTCAGCATTGCAAAAAAAATTTGAAAGTTTTGTTACACACTATCAGCACTGTGGCAAGTTTCTGTGTGTTTTAGATTCTAGCCATTTTCTTCCAATTAGTTATCTTTCAACTTATAATCAATACTTTCTAATATGTTCAGTAATTGATCATCAGCAAATTTTTCATTCTTCCTATTCTTTTTAGTGTAAGAATGTCCCAGTGTTAATTAATTAGCTACCACTTCCAAGAATGTACATCAGAAACAATTGTGTACAAGAAAATAACTGCAGCCAAGAAAATCTGTTCTCCAACATTTTGTTGCCTGTGCACACTCCTATTCTACAGCTGCAAAATTAAGACTCAATCATGCCTCTTTGAATGTGTACATTTATCTCAGCCACAATATCTATTAATATATTAAAAACAAAGATTCCAAGACTTACCAAGCAGGAAAGCACCAGTAGATAGGCACAATGAATAAAACACACAAACACAAACACAGAATTTTGAGCTTTCGCAACCAGCAGCTGCTTCGTCAGGCAAGAGGGAAGGAAAAGGAAAGATGAAAGGATGTGGGTTTTAAGGGAGAGGGTAAGGAGTCATTCCAATTCCAGGAGTGGAAAGACTTACCTTAGGGGGAAAAAGGATAGGTATATACTCGCGCACACACACACACACACACACACACACACACACACACACACACACACACACACACACACACACACACACACGCATATCCATCCATGCATACACAGACACAAGCAGACATATTTAAAGGCAAAGAGTATGGGCGGAGATGTAAGTCAAGGCGGAAGTGTGCAGGCCAAGATGATGTTGAATGGCAGGTGAGGTATGAGTGGCGGAAACTTGAAATTAGCGGAGATTGAGGCCTGATGGATAATGACAAGAGAGGATATATTGAAGGGCAAGTTCCCATCTCCGGAGTTCGGATAGGTTGGTGTTGGTGGGGAGTATCCAGATAACTCGGACAGTGTAACACTGTGCCAAGATGTGCTGGCCGTGCACCAAGGCATGTTTAGCCACAGGGTGATCCTCTTTACCAACAAACACTGTCTGCCCCGAAATGAGATCTGTACTTCATGAAATCCTCCCCACTCCACCAAGAGTGTCTTTCCGCCGTCCACCTAACCTTCGTAACCTCTTGGTTCATCCCTATGAAATCCCCAAACCACCTTCCCTACCCTCTGGCTCCTACCCTTGCAACCGCCCCCGGTGTAAAACATGTCCTATGCACCCTCCGACCACCTCCTACTCCAGTCCTGTAACCTGGAAGGTGTACACAATCAAGGGCAGAGCCACGTGTGGAAGCACCCACGTGATTTACCAACTGACCTGCCTACACTGTGATGCTTTCTATGTGGGAATGACCAGCAACAAACTGTCCATTCACATGAATTGACACAGGCAGACAGTGTTTGTTGGTAATGAGGATCACCCTGTGGCTAAACATGCCTTGGTGCAATGCCAGCACATCTTGGTACAGTGTTACACCGTCCGAGATATCTGGATACTTCCCACCAACACCAACCTATCTGAACTCCGGAGATGGGAACTTGCCCTTTAATTTATCCTCTCTTCTTGTTATCCACCAGGCCTCAATCTCCGCTAATTTCAAGCTTCCGCCACTCATACCTCACCTGTAATTCAACATCATCTTTGCCTCCACACTTCTGCCTTGACTTACATCTCTGCCCATACTCTTTGCCTTTAAATATGTCTGCTTGTGTCTGTGTATGTATGGATGGATATGCGTGTGTGTGTGTGTGTGTGTATGTGTGTGTGTGTGTGTGTGTGTGTGTGTGTGCAAGTATATACCTATCCTTTTTCCCCCTAAGGTAAGTCTTTCCGCTCCCGGGATTGGAATGACTCCTTACCCTCTCCCTTAAAACCCACATCCTATAATCTTTCCTTTTCCTTCCCTCTTTCCTGACAAAGCAGCCGCTGGTTGTGAAAGCTCGAAATTCTGTGTGTGTGTTTGTGTGTTTTATTCACTGTGCCTATGTACCGGCGCTTTCCCGCTTGGTAAGTCTTGGAATCTTTGTTTTTAATATATTTTTCCCATGTGGAAGTTTCTTTCTATTTTATTTACAATACCTGTTAATGTGTTTGAGGTTGTGCTATCATGCTTTTTAACCACCTGATGAATTTTACACTCTCATTAATTGTCTTTTGGTGGTGCATGCAGTGTCTGAACAATCAAGACTAATGCAACCATATCTGATTGTTTTTTAGGGGTGAAATATTTTTTGCCATAGGTAGGAAGTAATCCTTGAATTATGTGGCCAATGATTTAAGTATCACTTTTGGTAGAGCTATTTTCTGAGGGCTCACTTTCATTTGGGACACAGTTTTTAGTTTGTTCCTTGTTAATGATGCTTCAAATAGTTGTTGTCTTATTCTTGTAGCACTTTATGATTTGAGCGTAGAACATGTGTTTCACTTTTCTTAATGATGAACTTGAGTGTTTTACAACGCTCGGGTAAGAAGTTTCAACGTTTTACTACAGATTGACCTCCTGTTTTGCACTCAGGTATTGCTGAAAGTTAGAACTGGTTCACTGAATTAAGTTAATAAACTACAAATCCTTCCATCAATATAATCAAAACATTGTATCACAAGGAAAGCATACAGTTCTATTAGTCTAGATAATTAGATTGCAATAACTGTTTGGTTTTGTGGTGTGCCCTTCTCATCCTGGAATCTGAGCAACTTGCTACGCCTTTCCAACCTGCAGTGGCGAAGCCTACTTTCATCCCTGAAGAATAGACATGAGAAGTTCAGAAAGCTAGAAATAGTCCTGTCTTCTCTCTCTGTATTGACAGTGCTTAGAATTTTGTCTAAAGAAGGGAAGTATTGGCCAGTAACACTGCCTCACTGTAATTTAACATTGGTGTTACTTTCTCATCAGCCATATATGGGAGTCATCTTGAAAGTTTCAAAGTATGGTATGTTGGGTTCCAGTATTTCTCTTCTGACATACTGCCTGACAAAACGTGGAGCACCGAGATTGGGAAGCAGGAAACAAAATGATACTTGTGAAAAAATCTTCTCGAGCTTCCATCGGGGTAGCTGCATAAAAAATCCGTGACGTTTTGATGAGTGTCATTCTCATCATCTTCTGGGGAAGCATCGACGGTCTGTGGCCTTCCTCTATATATAGCTGGTTGGTGGCAAGTGGCGGCTGTCCCTCCCCACCACTCCTACCGGCGCTGGACCTGTGGCGGGAGGGGATGGGGGGAACCTACTTGGGGCCGGGTTACACCAGCTGCTTGCTGTGTTAGTCTAGCTTCGAATCACGGAACGTTAGCAGCTGAGCACAGTCCCAGTGTATGGCTGCTATTGCAGGGTTCCATGCCAAACATAAATGGTAGCCCTTATCCCTGTTGATGAGATTGTCATGTAATCTTATTTTGACCGATTCCTTGATGACGCTCTCCCAGAAGCCACTGGCTCAGCAATGCATTTTTGTTTCTTCAAATTGGAAGCTGTGTCCCTCATCAAGGCTGTGTTCTGCCAAGGCCGATTTGCCCTTGTACCCCTGCCTTAAGCATCTAATGTGTTCCTGACAGCACTGCGAGACGCAGCGTTGTGTTTGACCAATGTACTGGAGCCCACACTAGCATGGTATACTGTATATACTGGGAATCGTCTAATGTCTGCTGTGCTGTAACCATTCTGATGAAACACATCCTTAAAGTGCTGCAGCTCATCTGGAAGGCTATCTTTGTCACAGATGGCTCTTGCTCTGTGAACCAGCATTGTTAGAATGGTGTTTTGGTGTGCTGGGGGATGGCAGCTGGAAGCATGGAGATATAGGTCCATGTGGGTCTTCTTTCTGTATACTGCGTGTCCTATCATGCCATCAGCTTTTCTCCTTATAAGAATACATAAAAATAAAAGACATCCATCTTGTTCCAACTCCATTGTGAACTGTATGTTTTTGTGAATGCTGTTCAGGTGTTCATGGAATTCATTCAGGGCTTCTCTTCCATATTCCCACACAATGAATGTGTCATCAACGTAATGGAAGAAGTGTTTAGGTTTGAGCTGTGCTGTTTCTAGTGCCAACTCCATATAGAGATTGGCAATCCCTGGCGCAAGTGGTGAACCCATGGCTACCTCATCAACCTGTTCACAAGATTCCTGGCAATTTGAGATGATATGTGATGTTATTTTTGGTGATTCCAGAATCAAGTTGAATTTACAAGGAACACTTCACTCTCTCTAGCCTGGATGCATGCACTGATTCCGTTGGGAGGGGTGTCATAAAGCCTTTGTATTGTGTGCTGAGTTAAGTTGCCCTACAGCTGTTCAACTGGTCTTGATATCGTAGATACTGGCACTGAGATGTAGTTGACATCCAAGGTTGCCCCACAAATTTTCTATTGGGAATAGATCTGGGTGTCATGCTGGCTAGATCAGTACCTAAGCATCATGCAGACAGTTTATAAAGAGACATGTCATGTGGACAACTGTTATCCTGCTGAAAATTGGCACAACACCACTGTTGCTGAAGAGGTAACACATTAGGACACAGGATGTTGGACGAGAGGTAACTTAATCAGCAGCACCGAAGTCATACTTGATGAATCCACACACTATGATGCTAGGAGTAACACAAGAGTGGCTCTCCAAACCATTGGAAGAATTCCATCTCTCCCCAGATTGTTGCCAGTTTCACTGACAGTGCCCATCCAGACTAGTGCAGAACCACAGTTCATTACTGAATGCAATGTGACAACATTCATCAGCAGTCCATGCTTCCAAGTCATGACATCACTCCAGAAGCAGCTGTTTATGTTTTGGTACTAACCATGGCTTACATATGGGATGGCAACTCCTTAATCCGCCTGCTGCTAGTCTCTGATCAATGGTGTGGGATGGCACAAAACCTTTCTGGAAGTCAGTCAGTCATTCTCAAATGGCAGGCACAGACATGAAGAGTTACAATATGGTGATCCTCCCTCGTCATGGTCAGATGTGGTTGAGCGGAACATTGATGACACCTGCGCCTGACTTCACATTCCCATGCAGTTCAACATTGGGCCACTGTCACATCTGAATGCCTCTCAAATTGGGATACTGGACATTCTCAAATGGCAGGCACAGACATGAAGAGTTACAATATGGTGATCCTCCCTCGTCATGGTCAGATGTGGTTGAGCGGAACATTGATGACACCTGCGCCTGACTTCACATTCCCATGCAGTTCAACATTGGGCCACTGTCACATCTGAATGCCTCTCAAATTGGGATACTGGACAATTTAGCAAGCTACACAAATTGAGTCCCACAACACTGCTTCTTTCAAACTCCATCATGTAGCAATCACCCTGTCTGACACAAGTATGCAGCAGCTCTGAGTCCTTCATAGGGAGCTCCCACTGACACAATTCATTCCTCTTACACCCTCTACCAGCCTTAGTAACAACACTAAACATGAACCACACTAATGCACTCAGGTAGCTATTCAACCTTTCACAGAGAATTGCAATTGTAATCATTAACATACCTGCTGACTGTATGTATATAGATAACTGAAGTTATGGATATGTGTGTGTGTGTGTGTGTGTGTGTGTGTGTGTGTGTGTGTGTGTGTGTGTGTGTGTGTGTGTGTGCACAAGTATATACCTATCCTTTTCTCCCCCTGAGGTAGGTCTTTCCACTCCTGGGTTTATAATGACTCCTTACCCTCTCCCTTAAGACCCACATCCTTTCGTCTTTCCCTCTCCTTCCCTCTTTCCTGAAGAAACAACCGTTGGTTACGAAAGCTAGAAATTTTGTGTGTGTGTGTTTGTGTTATTTATTGTGCCTGTCTACCTGCACTTTCCCGCTTGGTAAGTCTTGGAATCTTTGTTTTTAATATTTTTTTTCCATGTGGAAGTTTCTTTCTATTTTATTTCTAAGTGAAGTTACATTGACATTTGATCATCTTTTTTGAGTGCTTCACATTCTTTGTCAGGCAGTGCTTACATGGTATTTTTAGAAGTCTTTCGTTACTAATCTGTGTAAGTTTTCAAATACCAAACTACTTAACACTAGAAACAATGATATTTGGACATACCTAGAACTGCGGCTGGGTCGCTGATGACCCGCGATCTTTTCCTTTATTTCTCCTATGTCAGTGGGTTATTGTTACTGCCAATGAATCTATTGTTAGAAGCACTAGGAAATTTACAAAAAAAATTAACAAAAATAAACTAGGCTTACACAAATTATAATTTTACATTTTAAATCTTACATGTATTTGCCGAGTGTTTTTACTGGCTACCATTACATAATGAACACAAATAATAATCTTTTAACGTACATTTGCTGCACACAGTTTTCTTGCAGATGTGACACTTTACAAATGATTTGTTTCCTTCACAGTTAGACTTTACAAGGCAACATGTTCGCTTTTCTTGTCTGTCAGGAGTGATGCTAGTGTTTCTAGTCACTGTGTACTTCTCAGCAAGCTCCTCCCCCAGCTGCAGGATGATATCCCTGCATTTCAATTTTTTATCATTTAGAGAATTGAACAATACCCACGCATATATCCCAGCCAAATCAAGCAAGTTGTAAAATGTGTGAAAAGGCCAATGTCTCAGTGGTGCTTTGACAGATTATTTGCGAGCCATTTGCTCGAACATGTCCACTCCATACTGAGAGCAGTTATAAAACGTAACTGTATCTGGCTTCTTTTTTATACCATCCTCAGTGGTTACATAAGAATGCTTAGTGTTCACAATCAGGACATTCTTTTTTCTCTTACCCTGATAAACAGTCAGTGTGATATAATCGTTTATCAACAATACTGTGCTGTATAACTGTTCTCTTGCCTTCTTGATACAGGCATATTTCCCTGCAGAATCAATTTATTGTGCCCAAAAGACTCATAGAAATAGCTTTCAGTGTCTCAGAGAGCGCTAAGGAGGTGAAAAAATTGTAACATGTGACATTTATTCCTTTGTTGAGGTAAGGTTGCATCAATGTCTTTTACAACAAAGTCACCAAAACACTCATCACTCCACCTACTGTCATCCTTTCCTAGATAAGGTATAGCATTCACAATATATTTGAGTCTTTATCTACTGCCATCCAATACTTTTGCCCATATTTTTCCAGCTTTGAGCCCATAAACTGTGTCAATCTGCAACGCCACTTTGAAGGAAAAAGCTATTCATCGATTGTTATATATGGTCCCAGTATGTGGCTAGACTGTGCATTCACAATGAACTCATTCAAGATTTCTGATACCAAAGCAAACTTGTCTTCTTTTAGTCATTCTGATCTTGTGGATCCAATGTCAAATCTGAGATAATGCATTATCTCTCTGAATCTGTCATGAGCCATTGTTGATTTCACGAAATTATTTGCCCACTTCACTGACCACAGTGTGTCTAGTTCTAAGCTCTTAGCTCCAATGTTGCAGATGGGACTGTACAAAGCAAACAGATCAACACTTAACATTTTGGAGATAGTGATACCATTAAGTGATGTTATGTATACATCTTCCACAAAATATCAGTGTAGAAACTGGTTTATTTCAAAATATTGATTATTTCAAATTTGTTACTCAGAAACATCAAAGTAAATTCTGTCATCGAAATCAAGCAAACTGATAAATTTCAGTAATAAATTTAATTATGTATTACTTTAACAATGTTGAAAGTAACAGTTGACACTGTTGTAAAATATAAATACAAGTATGGTGGAGTCCATGAGGAATCAAAATTCCAATAATATAGGAAATTATGGGAAAGAGAGAAGGAGGAAATTAAGGAAATTATCATCTGGGAAGAGATGCTAGGAGAGAATCACAGTGGAATGAGAGAAATAGGAACTGAAGTAGAGTACATGAAAAGAGGAACAGATCACAGAAATAAAATAACAGAACATTTAACAACAATATATATGAGAATAGGGGCAATGGTCAGGTAAATTAGGGGTTGTCCCTCTGGCAGCCTGTCAATTTGGGGCAAGAAAAAGTAGACAGAAAAGAAGGATGAGAAACTTTGGAGCATACAGGCAGAAAGACAGAGACTGATATAAAGTGAATGGTCTATATTTTGACAGGAAATTTTGGAGTGCACAAAGATTGTTTCACATAGAAAATTGGAATAAGTTACTCACAGTGTGGAAGAAGAACTAGATACAAAATCATTTACAAATCTTTGCAATGTATCAAGTAACAAAGTTTTAGTGGTAGAAGAGATAATTGATAATTTTTTTATGAATTTGGGTTAAATAAGTTGCTCACTGAGGAAGTTGCAGATCTTATTATGGTTTTGGATCCAAAGACTGGTTTAATGCATCATCTCCATGCTACCCTCTTCAGCTCCTGCAACCTACAATCCTTCTTCGTCTGCTTACTGTATTCCTCTCTTAGTCTCCCTCTGTTATTTTAACCCCCCCCCCCCCCCTGCCCCATCCACATACATTAGATATGTGATCTACACATTTAACCTTCAGCATTCTTCTGTGGCACCACATTCATAAGCTTCTATCCTTTTCTTGTCTAAATTGTTTATTGTCTATTTTTACTTCAATAAATGACTACACTCCATACAAATACTTTCAGAAAAGACTTCTTAACACTTAAATCTACACTCAAAGTTAACAACTTTCTCTTCTTCAGAAATGTTTTTCTTTCTCTTGCCGGTATACATTTTATATCCTTTCTACTTTGGCCATCATCAGTTATTTTGCTCCCCAAATAGCAAACTCAACTACTACTTTAAGTGTCTCATTCCCAAGTCAAATTCCCTCAGTATAACCTGATTTAATTTGATTAAATTCCGTTATCCTTGGTATGCTTTTGTTGATGTTCATCTTATATCCTCCTTTCAAGATGTTGTCCATTCTGTTCAGTGGTCTTCCAAGTCCTTTGCTACTTTTGACAGAATTACGATGTTATCAACAAATCTCAAAGTTTTTATTTATTCTCCCTGGACTTTTAATTCCTATTTCATGATTTTCTTTAGTTTTCTTTACTGGTTGCTCAATGTACAGTTGAATAACATCAAGGCTGCGCTATGACCATGTCACACTCCTTTCTCAACCATTGCTTCCCTTTCATGCCCCTTGACTCTTTATAACTGCCATCTGGTATCTGTACAAGTTGTAAATAGCTTTTTGCTCCCTATATTTTACCCCTGTTACTTTCAGAATTTCAAAGATTTCTCTAAGTCTACGAATGCTGTAAACATAGGTTTGCCTTTCCTTAATCTATCTTCTAAGAGCAGTCGTTGGTCAGTATTGGCTCGCGAGTTCCTACATTTTGCCAGGATCAATACTAGTCTTCCCTGAGGTCAGATTCTACCAGTTTTTCCATTTGTCTATGTTAGTATTTTGCAACCATGAGTTATTAAACTAATAGTTTGGTAATATTCACATCTTTCAGCACCTGCTTTCTTTGGAATTAGGATATATTCTTCTTGAAGTCTGAGGGTATTTTGTCTGTCTCATACATCTTGTTCAGCAGATGGAAGTGTTTTGTCATGTCTGGTTCTCCCACGGCTATCAGTAGTTCTGACAGAATGTCATCTATTCCTGGTGCCTTCTTTCAACTTAATCTTCCAATGTTCTGTCAAAATCTTCGCACATATAATGCCTCCAATCTTATCTTCATCTACCTTCTTGTCCTGTTTCTTTAATATTGCTGGCAGGTTTAGCTCACTTGTATACAATGTCTGTGTACTCCCACTTTTCAGTTTTCTCTTCTTTTGCTAGTCTGAGCACTTGATGTGCATATACCCTCCTGGAAATTGAAATAAGAACACCGTGAATTCATTGTCCCAGGAAGAGGAAACTTTATTGGCACATTCCTGGGGTCAGATACATCACATGATCACACTGACAGAACCACAGGCACATAGACACAGGCAACAGAGCATGCACAATGTCAGCACTAGTACAGTGTATATCCACCTTTTGCAGCAATGCAGGCTGCTATTCTCCCATGGAGACGATCATAGAGATGTTGGATGTAGTCCTATGGAACGGCTTGCCATGCCATTTCCACCTGGCGCCTCAGTTGGACCAGCGTTCGTGCTGGACGTGCTGACCGCGTGAGACGACGCTTCATCCAGTCACAAACATGCTCAATGGGGGACAGATCTGGAGATCTTGCAGGCCAGGGTAGTTGACTTACACCTTCTAGAGCACGTTGGGTGGCACGGGATACATGCAGACGTGCATTGTCCTGTTGGAACATCAAGTTCCCTTGCCGGTCTAGGAATGGTAGAACGATGGGTTCGATGACGGTTTGGATGTACCGTGCACTATTCAGTGTCCCCTCGACGATCACCAGAGGTGTACGTCCAGTGTAGGAGATCGCTCCAAACACCATTATGAAGGGTGTTGGCCCTGTGTGCCTCGGTCGTATGCAGTCCTGATTGTGGCGCTCACCTGCACGGCGCCAAACACGCATACGACCATCATTGGCACCAAGACAGAAGCGACTCTCATCGCTGAAGACGACACGTCTCCATTCGTCCCTCCATTCACGCCTGTCGCGACACCACTGGAGGCGGGCTGCACGATGTTGGGGCGTGAGTGGAATATGGCCTAACGGTGTGCGGGACCGTAGCCCAGCTTCATGGAGACGGTTGCGAATGGTCCTCACCGATACCCCAGGAGCAACAGTGTCCCTAATTTGCTGGGAAGTGGCGGTGCGGTCCCCTTCGGCACTGCGTAGGATACTATGGTCTTGGCGTGCATCCGTGCGTCACTGCGGTCGGGCACATGCACCTTCCGCCGACCACTGTCGACAACATCGATGTACTGTGGAGACCTCACACCCCACGTGTTGAGCAATTCGGCGGTACATCCACCCGGCCTCCTGCATGCCCACTATACCCCCTCACTCAAAGTTCGTCAACTGCACATACGGTTCACATCCACGCTGTCACGGCATGCTACCGGTGTTAAATACTGTGATGGATCTCTGTATGCTACGGCAAACTGGCTGACACTGACGGCGGTGTTTCACAAATGCTGCACAGCCAGCGCCATTCGACGGCCAACACTGCGGTTCCTGGTGTGTCCGCTGTGCCGTGCGTGTGATGATTGCTTGTACAGCCCTCTCGCAGTGTCCGGAGCAAGTATGGTGGGTCTGACACACCGGTGTCAATGAGTTCTTTTTTCCATTTCCAGGAGTGTAGCTTCTACTTTTTCCTCCAAAGGCCTCTTTAATTTTCCTGCAAGTGGTATCTATCTATCCCCCAAATCCTCAAATCCTTACATTTGTTCCATAGCCATTACTGCTTAGCCATCTTACACTTCCTGTCAATCTCATTTTTGAGACTCTTGTATTACCTTTCACCTGCTTAATTAACTGCATTTTATATTTCTCCTTTCAACAGTTAAATTAAAAATCTTCTGTCTTATCAAAGGATTTCTCCTTAGCCTTGCTTTTTTATCTATTTGATTCCTCTATTGCCTTCACTATTTCATCTCTGAAAGCTACCCATTTCTCTTCTATAGTATTCGTTTCCCCTGTTCTTGTCAATTGTTGCCCAAGCTCCTTCTGATACTCTCAGCAACCTCTGGTTCTTTCAGCTTATCTGGATCCCATCTCCTTAATTTCCTTTTTTTTTTGTAATTTCTTCAGTTTTCAACTACAGTTCACAACCAATAAATCATGGTCATAGTCTTCACCCCCCCCCCCCCCCTCCCCCCAGGAAATGACTGAAGGTTTAACATCTCGTTCCAAAATCTCTGTCCTACCATTATATAAGCAATCTGAAACCTTCCAGTATCACCAGGTTTCTTCTGCATTTACAACCTTCATTCATGGTTCTTAAACCAGGTGTTAGTGATAATTAAATTGTACTCTGTGCAAAATTCTACCAGGTGGCTTCCTCTTTCATTCCTTTCTCCCTGTCCACATTCACCAACAAATTTTCCTACTATTGAATTCCAGTCACAAATCACTGTTAAATTTTCATCTCCCTTAACTATCTGACTAATTTCTTTTATGTCATCATACATTTCTTCAATCTCTTCATCATCTGTGGATCTAGCTGGAATATAAACTTGTACCACTGTGCTGGGTGGTGTAACATTACAGGACATATTGGGACATATTGAAGTATTCGATACTGTAGACTTTTAGGGGATGTCGATACAGATATGCAAAATGTAAAGGGAAACTTTGGTGATGTTTAAATATTGTACTGTGTCAATATTAGGACATTTTGCACAGAAAGAACAAAAATAGAATTAATATAAATATATATTAGTGTTAGTAACCTATTTTCATTCAGTTTTGTAATTATATTTCATTTTGTAAAAGAAAGTCTCACTGTTTGTTGTAGCTCTGATTAATTGTATAAATTATCAGTTTTGAGCTAAATTATTTCTTATAATATGGACAAGATACTTTTAAAAAATCACCAGCTAAAGAGAAAGTCTGTAAATGAACGTTTAATGCACACTTCTGGAACTTTCTATGAAGAAATTCTATATTATGATCGCAAAAATACGAAAACTTGTGAAAACTGTTTCATAACCTAATTTTGAAAGACGATTTGTATCAAGAAATATTGCTAAAAAGATTTATTTACGTTTTGAAACAAGTTTTAATCATTTTACATATAAATAGTTGTTCTAAATCACTCAAGAAATATCCAGAATCAAATGTCAATGTATTTCTGGAAACATCGGTACAAATCTGGTGAAGGTTATCCAGAAGCTGGTAGAAAAATGTTATAAAATCTATTTGGAAATTATGCTTGTAAGAATTTATATGTACTGATCCTTTTACTTACTTTAATCTGTACTAAAATTCTGTAATGTCTAATTTAGATTTGGGTCGTGAATTGCCATCATATTGTAAACAAAACATTGTTAAAGACTCTCATTGTTTGGAAAGATATTAATACACCTAGGAGTTGTCAGTTGCCAGTTCGGATAGGCAGTGCGGTTAGCTAGGAGAGTCAGTTGTTGAGTCTGTGAAGTCTGTCAGCTCTGTTTGTAAATAAACGTCTGTAATGAAGAATTACTTGTTGTCACCAATATGAACTCAAGACCTTCTGCACGAAGCAGACACCTCCTAATACAACGTTTTAATTTGGTGTTGAGGAGCTGAAATGTTATAATATGGTGAAGGAGCTGGGATGTTATAGTGGAAGCTTTCTGTCTGTCTTGGCTGCAATAATGTGTTCACAAAGCTGTACGTAGTACAAGGGTTGCCCAGAAAGCAATTCACCATATTTTTTTCTCCAACAATGCTTTATTGAACATAATGAGAATTACACACACAAAAGAATGGTGTTTTATCTACACACCCTATTTTTCCATGTAATCTCCATCCCGTTCTATTGCCTTCCTCCAGTGTGAAACAAGGTCATGTATGCACTGTCAGAACCAATCCTTGTCCTCGTGGCAGAGCCAGTGCTTCACTGTGTGAATCCCCTCCACATTGTACTCAAAATGTCTTCCATGAATAGCATCCTTCAATGGCTAAAAAGAAGTGGAAGTTTGAGGAGCTAGGTCAAGGTTGTCTGGTATGACTGCCATGGATGGTCTCCCCGACCACCGTAAATTGTAGAGCTCTGCCAAACTGCCTGCTGATGACCTCACCCTCCATGCCCGGCAAGTAATTGTACATCTGTTAACAGCAGACCCTCCATAGATTTTGCACAAGTGTTTGTGAATGTTCCGCACAGTTTCTTTCTCTGCAGTGAGAAATTCAATGGCAGCACATTGCTTGTAATGTGCTTCACATACAGACACAATTTTGAAACTGTCCTGCAGCTAAGCTTTCTGTCAAAAGTGAAAGAAACTTTTTGCGCTCACTCAGGAGACTTCACATAATACATACATAATAATTTTGCATTTGTAGCATTATTTTCCGCTAAGGAAAAAAAATTGGTGTGTTAGTGTCTGGGCAACCTTCATAGCTTACCCGCTGAGACATGCATGGCTCATGTTCATGCCATTTATTGTTTGTCATCTTCTATTACTGTACTGCTGCCTCATTTTCTTATTCCCTTTACTGGTGTTTCTACCTTCTTGCCTCACTTTGCTGTGAGCGGCAGCAGCAGCGCGTATCAATAAGTGTACTATCGCTGGAGTGACCGATCGTAGTTCTGGGTCATCGTTTGTCTGGCAGTCAGTTGCAGATGGACCAGCAGTGCAGTCGCGATGCAGCAGCAGTGAAGTTGGGGACAGAGCACCGGTGAGGCACCAACAGCCAGTGCTCGCCGACCACTGGCGACACACATGAACTGTCTGATGGAGGGAGATTGGAGCAGGACAACCATCAATTGGTTATCCTATTGGTCGTCTCATCAGCCAATGTATGTTTCGTCCTATCACCATTTCCGGGCCTGGGCAGTTGGTTGGTTGGCATGAAGCAGTGAGGAAATCTCCATAGCATAGTTTGGTTGGGGCCGCTGGCAGCGTCTAAGTGTGGTCGAAGTGTATGGTGCTGTTCCCATTGCTATGAGGTCTCTGGCTCACCAATCCTGCACATGAAAGTTTAGTTTTGACTTAATCTACCAGCAAGTCATGACTGTTCACATTGTGTCATTTGGATTTCATTGTCAGCTGTTGAGACATTCCTGTGAGCAACAACTTGTGTTTCCAACTTGGCAAATTTTAGCTACCCTCCAGTGGAGTTTAACTGGACTTGGTTATTTTGAATTTCAGTGTACCAGCAGAATCTTCTGCTTTGTGGCCGTTATTGTTTCAGTCACCTATACTGGCCAGTGGCATAAATTCAGGCATCATACTTTCCTCATCATGTTGTTGTTGTCCAGCACGGTCTCTAGTTTGACAGCTCAATGTTTAATTGGTTGTGGATGCCAATACTTCTTATGTTCTTCCATTGAACTCCCTGTTGTGTGCTGGTCAGGTGAAGTGGAAGTTATCTTGTCAGTGGGTCCATTGACTGTCTGTCGATTGGGTTGTCATTGGATCAAGAATGGTTGGGCCGACTGCCTGTCTCACCTAAGCAAGGGTTAGTGTTTGAATTCCAGGCTGATCCTCAGAAACTTCTGAGTGTAGTTGGGTGTACTGCGTTTTCTTTATTTGTTCTTGTTGTTTGTATTTGTATGGCTTCTGGCTGATTTTTAAATTAAGGTTGTTTTGCCCTTAAGGCGTAAGATTGTTTGAGCCTTCAGCCTAATTAAAGAACTGTTTTAAGATAAGGCCTTTCAGCCTTTTAAAAATTTATTTTGGTTTCAGTCTTAAGTGATGGGCCTTCAGCTGATTTTTAAATTAAAGTTGTTTTACTCTTAAGGTGTCAGATTGTTTGGGCCTTCAGCCTAATTGAAAGAACTGATTTAAGATAAGGCCTCCTGCCTTTTACATTTTTGATTTTGGTTTGAGTCTTAAGTTATTGCCTTTTAGCCTATTTTAAATTAAAGTGGTCTTGCCCTTAAGACATGACTTTGTGTGGCACATTCAGTCAGTAATTAAGTTCCAAAATTAATGCTGTGTTGTTTTTTTTTTATTTTCTTGGCTCTTGTAATGTTTGGTAAAGTAAATAAAGTTGTAAGTTTGAGTGTAAGTGACAGCTGCTTATTTTGGCCCCTTTCCCCAATTTAAACCACCTGTCCTGTCCTATAGGTTTAGCAGGGTGTCTCACCCGAATTCCTATTTTCTTATTCATTATTAAACCTACCGCTGCAGAACCCCCTACTTAATATTGTGTTTATAACCCTGTATTCACCTGACCAGATGTCCTATACCACCTGCAATTGAACTTCACTAATTCCTACAATATTTAACTGGAACCTACCCATTTCCCTTACCCCTTCTCAAATTTTATAACCTACCTGCCTGACCAAGAGATCTAACATTCTACATTTCAGTCCGTAGAACACCAGTTTTGTTTCACCTGATGATGACATTTTCCTGTGCAGTCACCTCCCAGAGATCTGAATGGGGGACTATTTTACCTCTGGAATATTTTACCCAAGAGGATGCTATCAATATTTAACCATACAGCAGAGTTGCATGTCCTTGGGAAAAATTGCAGCTGCAGTTTCCCCTCACTTTCAGCGGTTTGCACTAACAGTACAGCAAGGCCATTTTGGTTGATGTTACAAGGTCACATCAGTAAATCATTCAGACTGTTGCTAATGCAACTAATGCAACTACTGCAACTACTGAAAAGGCTTCTGCCCCACTTCAGGAACCATACATATTTCTGGCATCTCAAACAGACACCCCTCCATCCCTCTATTGTGACTGCACATATGGTACAGCTATCTGTATTGCTGAGGCACACAAACCTCTCCACCAATGGCAAGGTCCATAATTCATGGGAGGAGCAATTTCAGTACAAAATGTTAATTTACTGTTTCTGATGTAGAAGCTGGTGAACTTGGCAATATGTTACTATTGGGGAAGAAGCTATGTTAGGTAGTAATAGTGAGAGGAGTGAAGGGGGTGTCTTAGACAATTACAGTGAGATTAGTGAGGAAGATGTGACTCAATAGTACTGAGAAAAATAAAGATGGTGTTGAAGATACTGAAGAAAGAATAGGTAGTCAGATAGACTTTTATTAAGAATTAGATGGTATTATTTATGTGGTGGTTGAAAGCGAAATGTTTGAGGAAGGTACTTATGGTGACAGCTGTAAACAAATTCAGGAAGGTCATAACTGTGATAGAGAGGTACATGTAAGTGAAATTTTACTGGGTAATATCAGTAAAACAGTAAGCTCTTGTGAAGACTAAAGAAAGTATGCAAAATGTATAAGTAATGAAATTTTAAGGGTAGCTTGGAGTCATTATGATAATGAGAGTTGCGATAGTGAAATATAAGATATGCAGAAAAAGACATGTGAAAGTTTGTATCCAGAATGGTGGAAAGAGACAAGAAACGCTGCAGAGAACTTAGTAAAAACTGGTGTGTCCATGAGAGCCATGCATCTGAAAGCAGAAACACACATAAACAAAGATGAGGTAAAAGATATGGGATTTAAAGAAACTGACAAATATCTTTTGTATAAAGCAGAAAACAAAGATGATTGTGATATGCAAGGAAGTCTATATACATATTCATATTGAAAGTGATAATTGTGACAGTAGCAGTCTGACACAGGGAGTACAATATGTACCGTGTCTGAAAAATTAAGAAATGGAACTAAACACACTCAACATTTTGTTGAGTTATCTTTAATAGGTACTAAGATTAGAGGAGCTACTGGATGACATAGTAAAATTGTGAAGTGTCAATATTACTGTCAATCTAATATAATTGGACAGTTAAAAAATCTATTCCCCAAACAGCAGCAGGAAAACACACATACAAAGGTATAAAAGTTTGCAAGCTTTTGGAGTCTGTGGCTCCTTCTTCTGGCAGAAAGGTTGAAGTGGAAGGGCAAGGGGTGAAGGAAAAGGACTAGTCAGGTTTAGTAAAAGGGGCTGAGTTCAGAAAAGTCATCCAGAACCCCGGGTCAGGTGAGACCTACCAGATGGGATGAGAAGGAAGGACTGATTGTTGGTGACTCCACCAAACGAGATATGAAAACCTGAGAGCTTAAAGATGGAAAACAGGGTAATATGCAAGATAGAGATTATTTTGAAATCATTGTGCATGAGTTAATAAGAGTGGAAAGTGATGAGCATTGTATATGATAAGAGATGGGTGGGAGGAGGTAGCACTAAAAAAAGGATGGGTCAGAAAATGAAAGACATAAAAAGGAAGTGAAGAAAGGAACAATTTCTGTGAAAAAATGTTGAGACCAAACTAATTAAAGTAAATTATTGCTGACTGGATGGCGAGAACCAAGGATATGTTGTAGTGCCTGTCTCCATCTGTGGAGTTCTGAGCAACTGGTATCTCGGGAAGAATCCAGATGGCACCAAGGTCATGACTGTCACAATGTACAGCATGCTCTGCAAAGTGATATTGTGTGCGTCCAGTATACACCCTCTGCTATTCCCATTCATCTTAACTGATAACTTGGTGGTAGTCATGCTACTGTAGAAGGCCGAGCAGTGTTAACATAATAGCTAGTATTGAAGTGTTGTTTCACATCTGACTCTCCCTCTGATAGCATAAGTGTCATCATTTACAGGACTGGTATGGTTGGTTGTATGAGAGAGAATAGAGCAGTTCTTACAATTGACACGGTCACAGGGGTAGGAGCCATAGCCTAAGGAGATGGGTGGGAATGCACACGGTCACAGGGGTAGGAGCCATAGCCTAAGGAGATGGGTGGAAAAGGATCATATGATCTGACAAGTATAGTGCAGAGAATTTGAGGGCGAAGGAAAGATACTCTGTGTGTGGTGGGCAAAATGTCAGGGCATAATTTAGGGAAGTCATAACCTTTTCAAAGTAGCAGATAAACACATTCAAGAACAGAATACTACTGAGTGACACTTAGTATACTCAGAAGTTCTTTTTTAGAGGAATCCGAAGTACTAGAATTAGACGTGATGGCTCGGGAAATCTGTTTTTGAACTATGCTTTTGGGGTAATTATATCTAGCCAAGGCTGAGGTGAGAATGGTATTGTATTCCTGTAAAGAGTCTGCATCTGAGCAAATACATTTGCCTCAAATGCCAAGGCTGTATGGGAGGGAACATTTTAAATAGAAAGGATTGCAACTGTCAAAATGAAAGTACTCCTGTTTGTTAGAAGGTTTAATGTGAGCAGAAGTGTGTAGCTCACTTTCAGTGAGTATGAAATCAATAGCTCCTATCCCTGTAACCATCATTGCTGTAAGACTTGCCCTATACCCCCACCTACCATCACCTACACCAGCCCTGTAACTTGCAGAACATTTTCTGGGTGCCCCACATGGAACTGGTAAGCCTGACACCCGAGATCCAAGTAACAATGAACTTACCAAAAAAGAATAAATAATAATAATAATAATAATAATAATAATAATAATAATAATAATAATAACAGTGTTTAAAAATGTAGTTACCTCTTTATAAGATATGCTGGAAATGGGGCCATGGGAATTTTAAAGGCACAATTGGATGCTGAGCTTTTATTAGCAGGAACTATAATTATAAGTAATGAAATAAAGAAATAATTTGAGCCATAGATACAGTCCATGGCTGTATAAATATTGTATGCAGCCACTGGAAAGATTTGAAGATTTTTGATCGTCAGGTTATTGGCAGAATAAGAAGCACCTTTTTGTTTTCTAATGGTTGTCCTGATTGGACATATTTTAATTATTCCACCATTAATACTACATTAGTTTATTAATACATTCACGAGTTGTAGAAGGCAATTCTCAATGTAAATGTCATAATTTGATTGTGTTTTATTTCAGAAATACTGTTATTACTAACCTATGTATGCTTTATTTTGTATCTTCAGTCATTGTAAGATTGCAGGGTGACTTGGCATGGCAAAAGATTCTATACTTGTAAGCAAAAAGTCATCCAGCTTGATCAACCAGTCTTCTGGTGCTGTGTTATTATGAGTCTGATTTTAGACAAAACACAGTGAGAAGAAACACGGTTAAAAATACATGAAGGGATCTTTAACAGAAAAGGCCAAGCTCAAGTGCCAAGAGTTTGTATGAAACATATTTTACCATTTCATGAACTTAATTGATCTCTATTTAATATTCATTATTATAATTCATTGTATTGTCTAGCTCGAGATAAGAACGAGCTAAATTAAAGCATCCAGGCATTGCTGACTTTGGTCAATGATGTTACTAACAACACACTGTAATCTGCAAGCATGATGTAATTAATTTCTCTTGTAGTGGCCAATTAAGATAATCTACTGTGTGAGGGACATAGTCCACCACAGAAATAGCAGAGCTGATGAAAGAGCTTCCTGAGAACATTGAAGAAGCTCACCATTTCACCAGAGAAGGCAAGACTGGAGTCATGGAAGAAGTCAATGCCTCACCTGCATGGATGGATGCCAGAAGCTGAAGAACTACCACCTGGGCACAATGAAAGCATGCTGGTGTGCAAATCTTTAAACAGATTACGATCAGGAGCTGGACAATCTGAAGAGATGGGGCTTCATAACAGAGGATACGTCCGGTGATTGTGGACCAGGACAAACCACAAGCCACATGCATCAGTGCCCTTTGTGCCCTACATCCTGCATGAAGAATGATCTCCTGCAAGCCACTACAAGCACCTTGGAGGTTGCGAAGTCCTAGGCACGTGTAATATAAATACAATTTGTATATGTATGTGTGTGTATATAATTATTTATTTATGTGTATGGCTACTATAAATTTGTATATTTCTGACTGGAGAATACATAGGGAACATGTTAGTGATGTGAGCCTTATTTTGGTTGCATGGGTGAGCAGCTGCTCCATCTTGTTTAAAAATTGCATACATTTCCTCTGCATCTGTTAACTGTGCATAAAAGGAGTCTAGATATCTGGCACTGTTTAAGGTGTAATTGATGACACACACAAAATGCCTGTCTTCTCAGAGTGGTGAGCTTCTTTACATAGAATATGTGGGTCATCCTGTAACCAATATCTTCAATTCTGGGAGTTTACGTAACCTTGCAAATGAAACCAGATATGAAATAATGCAAGGAGTTCAAGTAATGGTTAACAATTGATGTTGACACTCAGTTACAGTAATGAACTGTTTTTTTCTGATCCTCATATTTCAACTCTTCCACAACACTCACATGATTGTCTTTTAATTTCCTATATTTTAGTACACAATGACATGATGTACAAGATACACCAGCCTACTGCAGAAACCATCTTACCTATTTGCGTGAATTTCTCGTAATATCCATGCAAATTCTGTCTAGTTTCAGGGGTCCTCACTGTTGGTCGCCTATTTCTATGCACATTCTGATAGGATCCTACATCACTCCACTTCTTGTACAGATGTTAAATAGTGCTGATTGTGGGAGTTTAGTACCAGAATATTTCACTTGAAATATTTCTTTACATTCCTTGATGGAGCCTGTCTTTATACAACACTCCACAATATCACTTCACTATTCTAATGCAAATTGTCCAGTCTCTATCATAATTCATTAATGTGAACTTTTGACAGCAACTGAAGCACAAACACACAGCTGCACTCATCTTTCTGATAAATTGCACTGTAGCCAACTTTCGACACAGGGTTGTCACTTCACAAGCAATTTGACAAGAGATGATTCCTAAACCTCAGCAGTCCTTTTTATTCATCCCTTGTCCTACTCCTTCAACATTTCTGCCTGAAGAAGGAGCCACTAGCTCCAAAAGCTTGAAAACTTTAGTACCTTTGTATGTGTGTTCTCCTGTGACTGTTTGGTGAGTAGATTTTTTTATCTATCCAATTGCATTATATTTTCATAAACTGATTATTTTAGTGAATATTACTGTCGTGTTGAGTTAACAACATACCATTTCTTCAGTGTTGCCCTGTGATTCCAGAGAGAGGCAAGAAAATTATTTTGGACAAGGGCATGGATACAATTGTAAAAGTTAAAGCAGGATTCTGTTGCACAAATATGGAATTGTTTTTCACTGAACCTAGATAAAAAAATTTACAACGAACAAAACTTATTACTGCAAATAGCATAAACAGTATTAATCGCATCAGGAGGTTTAGGTGACAGAGGATACTTTGAAGAAGGGGATGATTATCTTGAATAGAGGGGAGATCTAGAATATAATAACAGTTTAGTAGAAGCCAAAGTAGAGGGTGCTAAGAAACTTAATCAGATTCAAAAGGAGAATTTAAGTAAAATTTTATGGGTGTACTGTGATGTGTATAATGAGAAACTGGAGAGAGTGAAGAATTACTAGTGCAAAGTTAAGCTAAGAAGCAGAGATTCTTCCACTCTCAGTTCAAAAAAGAATGTGCATATTTCAACAGATAAAAGTTAGTAGAAATTCATGTGCCAGTAAATACATCAATACATGAATCATTCAACTACTGTAACTGTCATAAATAAACAAAAGATCTAGTCGAGAACCCAACATGAGAACATTCTAGTCCGACATAAAATCACCAAGCAGGTCAAATGTTTCTGTCCAGTCACATCAACCAGTGTGTTGTGGCAACAGAAGACAGCAAAGGGAAAGCTGAAATTTTAAATTTTGCATTTAAAAAAATCATTCATGCAGGGCGATCATGTGGGCTGCGTTTACATGGAGTGGACCGTGTCCTCTAGTACAGCTAAAACGATCATTGATTGAAAATGGTTATGTTCTGTTACTTGGAGACATTTGCATGTTCCCAAACATCGATGTCATCTCACTGCGCCACAGTTGTTCGATACTGGTTTAAAGAACATTCTGAACAATTCAGACGAATGATTTTCTCTACCCAGATCGCCTAACATGAATCCCACTGAATATTTATGGGACACAGTGGAGAGGTCAGCTATGGACAACGTCCTTCAGTGGCAACACTATCGCAGTTATGGACTGCTGTAGAGGCAGAATGGCCCAGTATCTCTAAAGGGAATTTCCAATACTTGTTTGGTCCATTCCACGTCGATCTGCTGCACCACTCCTGGCGAAAAGACGTCTAACAGAATTTTAAGAGGTATCCCAGAAATGTTTTCACCTCAGCGTAGTTTATGATGTTGTTGTTGTTGTTGTCTTCAGTCCTGAGACTGGTTTGATGCAGCTCTCCATGCTACTCTATCCTGTGCAAGCTGCTTCATCTCCCAGTACCTACTGCAACCTACATCCTTCTGAATCTGCTTAGTGTACTCATCTCTCGGTCTCCCTCTACGATTTTTACCCTCCACGCTGCCCTCCAATGCTAAATTTGTGATCCCTTGGTGCCTCAAAACATGTCCTACCAACCGATCCCTTCTTCTAGTCAAGTTGTGCCACAAACTTCTCTTCTCCCCAATCCTATTCAATACCTCCTCATTAGTTACGTGATCTATCCACCTTATCTTCAGTATTCTTCTGTAGCACCACATTTCGAAAGCTTCTATTCTCTTCTTGACCAAACTAGTTATCGTCCATGTTCCACTTCCATACATGGCTACACTCCAAACAAATACTTTCAGAAACGACTTCCTGATACATAAATCTATATTCGATGTTAACAAATTTCTCTTCTTCAGAAACGCTTTCCTTGCCATTGCCAGTCTACATTTTATATCCTCTCTACTTCGACCATCATCAGTTATTTTACTTCCTAAATAGCAAAACTCCTTTACTACTTTAAGTGTCTCATTTCCTAATCTAATTCCCTCAGCATCACCCGATTTAATTTGACTACATTCCATTATCCTCGTTTTGCTTTTGTTAATGTTCATCTTATATCCTCCTTTCAAGACACTGTCCATTCCGTTCAACTGCTCTTCCAAGTCCTTTGCCGTCTCTGACAGAATTACAATGTCATCGGCGAACCTCAAAGTTTTTACTTCGTCTCCATGAATTTTAATACCTACTCCAAATTTTTCTTTTGTTTCCTTTACTGCTTGCTCAATATACAGATTGAATAACATCGGGCAGAGGCTACAACCCTGTCTCACTCCTTTCCCAACCACTGCTTCCCTTTCATGCCCCTCGACTCTTATTACTGCCATCTGGTTTCTGTACAAATTATAAATAGCCTTTCGCTCCCTGTATTTTACCCCTGCGACCTTTAGAATTTGAAAAAGAGTATTCCAGTCAACATTGTCAAAAGCTTTCTCTAAGTCTACAAATGCTAGAAACGTAGGTTTGCCTTTTCTTAATCTTTCTTCTAAGATAAGCCGTAAGGTCAGTATTGCCTCACGTGTTCCAACATTTCGACGGAATCCAAACTGATCCTCCCCGAGGTCTGCATCTACCAGTTTTTCCATTCGTCTGTAAAGAATTCGCGTTAGTATTTTGCAGCCGTGGCTTATTAAACTGATAGTTCGGTAATTTTCACATCTGTCAGCACCTGCTTTCTTTGGGATTGGGATTATTATATTCTTCTTGAAGTCTGAGGGTATTTCGCCTGTCTCATACATCTTGCTCACCAGCTGGTAGAGTTTTGTCATGACTGGCTCTCCCAAGGCCGTCAATAGTTCTAATGGAATGTTGTCTACTCCGGGGGCCTTGTTTCGACTCAGGTCTTTCAGTGCTCTGTCAAACTCTTCACGCAGTATCGTATCTCCCATTTCGTCTTCATCTACATCCTCTTCTATTTCCATAATATTGTCCTCAAGTACATCGCCCTTGTATAAACCTTCTATATACTCCTTCCACCTTTCTGCCTTCCCTTCTTTGCTTAGAACTGGGCTGCCATCTGAGCTCTTGATATTCATACACGTGGTTCTCTTCTCTCCAAAGATCTCTTTAATTTTCCTATAGGCAGTATCTATCTTACCCCTAGTGAGATAAGCTTCTACATCCTTACATTTGTCGTCTAGCCATCCCTGTTTAGCCATTTTGCACTTCCTGTCGATCTCATTTTTGAGACGTTTGTATTCCTTTTTGCCTGCTTCATTTACTGCATTTTTATATTTTCTCCTTTCATCAATTAAATTCAATATTTCTTCTGTTACCCAAGGATTTCTAGCAGCCCTCGTCTTTGTACCTACTTTATCCTCTGCTGCCTTCACTACTACATCCCTCAGAGCTACCCATTCTTCTTCTACTGTATTTCTTTCCCCTATTCCTGTCAATTGTTCCCTTATGCTCTCTCTGAAACTCTGTACAACCTCTGGTTCTTTCAGTTTATCCAGGTCCCATCTCCTTAATTTCCCACATTTTTGCAGTTTCTTCAGTTTTACTCTACAGGTCATAACCAATAGATTGTGGTCAGAGTCCACATCTGCCCCTGGAAATGTCTTACAACTTAAAACCTGGTTCCTAAATCTCTGTCTTACCATTATATAATCTATCTGATACCTTTTAGTATCTCCAGGGTTCTTCCACGTATACAACCTTCTTTCATGATTCTTAAACCAAGTGTTAGCTATGATTAAGTTGTGCTCTGTGCAAAATTCTACTAGGCGGCTTCCTCTTTCATTTCTTAGCCCCAATCCATATTCACCTACTATGTTTCCTTCTCTCCCTTTTCCTACACTCGAATTCCAGTCACCCATTACTATTAAATTTTCGTCTCCCTTCACTATCTGAATGATTTCTTTTATTTCATCGTACATTTCTTCAATTTCTTCATCCTCTGCAGAGCTAGTTGGCATATAAACTTGTACTACTGTAGTAGGTGTGGGCTTCGTATCTATCTTGGCCACAATAATGCGTTCACTATGCTGTTTGTAGTAGCTTACCCGCATTCCTAATTTCCTATTCATTATTAAACCTACTCCTGCATTACCCCTATTTGATTTTGTGTTTATAACCCTGTAGTCACCTGACCAGAAGTCTTGTTCCTCCTGCCACCGAACTTCACTAATTCCCACTATATCTAACTTTAACCTATCCATTTCCCTTTTTAAATTTTCTAACCTACCTGCCCTATTAAGGGATCTGACATTCCACGCTCCGATCCGTAGAACGCCAGTTTCCTTTCTCCTGATAACGACATCCTCCTGAGTAGTCCCCGCCCGGAGATCCGAATGGGGGACTATTTTACCTCCGGAATATTTTACCCAAGAGGATGCCATCATCATTTAATCATACAGTAAAGCTGCATGTCCTCGGGAAAAATTACGGCTGTAGTTTCCCCTTGCTTTCAGCCGTTCGCAGTACCAGCACAGCAAGGCCGTTTTGGTCAATGTTGCAAGGCCAGATCAGTCAATCATCCAGGCTGTTGCCCTGCAACTACTGAAAAGGCTGCTGCCCCTCTTCAGGAACCACACGTTTGTCTGGCCTCTCAACAGATACCCCTCCGTTGTGGTTGCACCTACGGTACGGCCATCTGTATCGCTGAGGCACGCAAGCCTCCCCACCAACGGCAAGGTCCATGGTTCATGGGGGGAGGTAGTTTATGATACTGCACCCGTTTTCTTGTCATCTATAACAGTTGTAGACAAGCCTTTTCCTCCCTTGTACCCAGCTCTTGTCTAAACCCAAATTGTGAATCACGTATCTCTCTTTAGCCTTCGGTGTATTACATTTAGTTTATGAGTGCTCAAATAAGGTCATAATCTCTGCCTTTGATACGTTTGTCTTCAAAGGCAAGGAAGTAAAAGTGAACTTAACGACTGTTCGGGGTAGCGACCTGTCTCATAAAAGATGTGAAATATTATATGTATGTATGTAACACATTTTCTTTATACAATACACACACACACACACACACACACACACACACACAAAGTATTATCACAAGTTAAAGACACATTAAATTCGAGAAAATGATTTCACCGATAATAAGGAACTGAGTCTTAAACGAGCCTCATCCTTTCCACGTACAGCTCTTTTAACTGTGATATATTACACTCAGTCTGTTCCCATGTATCCGCTACTCATACCGCTGCGGGATCAGAGGTGTTCTTAACAGGTCGTAGGAGAAGGTCGGGTAGTGTTGGACAGCGCACTGTATCGGACGAGGTCTGTTTCTCAACGATAGCACGAGTGGCAGCACCTGTCGCAACGCCACAATGTGACCCATGGTCGGACCAAGACTGCTGACACGATTTTGAATCAAAACAACAGTGCCTTTCCAAGTGGCAACTTACCTGTTCCTAGCGAGCTTTTCGGTGCACTAACGTAATTAGGTTAGATTAGATTAATACTTGTTCCATAGGTCATGAATACGACACTACGTAATGATGTGGAACGTGTCAGGTTAATAAAAGATGTTACATTACACAAAATATTGCATAACACTAATGTTTAAGTTTTTTTATTTTTTCCCCTTAATTTATATCTAAAAATTCAGCCAATGACTAGAAGGAGTTGTCATCTAGAAATTCTTTTAATTTATTTTTAAATGTTAGTTGACTAACTGTCAGGCTTTTGATACTGTTTGGTAGGTGACCAAAGACTTTTGTGGTAGCGTAATTTACCCCTTCCTTTTCTCCTGGTGTTATAGCTATGCACACTGCTATTACTTTCGAACTGGGTTGGATTATTAACAACAAATTTCATAAGGGAATATATATACTGTGAGGTTACTGTGAGGATCCCTAGATCCTTAAATAGATGTCTGCAGGATGACCGTGGGTGGGTTCCAGCAATTATTCTGATTACACGTTTTTGAGCAATGAATTCTTTTCTACTCAACGATGAATTACCCCAGAATATGATGCCATACGAAAGCAGTGAATGAAAGTAGGCATAGTAAGCTAATTTACTGAGATTCTTATCACCAAAATTTGCAATAACCCTAATAGCATACGTAGCTGAACTCAGACGTTTCAGCAGACCTTTAATGTGTTGCTTCCAGTTTAACCTCTCATCAATGGACACACCTAAAAATTTTGAAAATTCTACCTTAGCTACAGACCTCTGTTCAAAGTCTATATTTATTACTAGAGTTGTGCCATTTACTGTACGGGACTGTATATACTGTGTTTTATCAAAATTTAAAGAGAGTCCGTTTGCTGAGAACCACTTAATAATTTTGTGAAAAACATCTTTTACAATTACATCACTTAGTTCTTGGTTTTTGGATGTTATTACTATACTTCTATCATCAGCAAAAAGAACCATCTTTGCATCTTCATCATTGTGGAATGGTAAGTCATTAATGTACATCAAGAACAGTATAGGAGCTAAGACCAAACCCTACGGGACCCTGTACTTGATAGCCCCCCTGTTTGAGGAATCAGCTGTTGCTTTAACATTACATGAACCACTTATTTCAACTTTCTGCATTCTTCCAGTTAAGTATGAATTAAACCATTTGTGCCCTGCCCCGCTGAAACCATAATGAGTTAGCTCATCTAAAAGAATCCCATGATTTACACAACCAAAGCCCTTGAGAGATCACAAAACATACCAATGTGTGATATCCGGTTATTCAGAGCATTTAATATTTGATCAGTGAAAGCGTATATAGCATTTTCTGCTGAAAAGCGTTTCTGAAAACCAAAATTACATTTTGTTAGTACCTTATTTTTACAAATATGGGAGGCTACTCTTGAATACATTACTTTCACAAAAAAATTTTATAGAGCTGTCAGAAGAGAGATTGGGCGATAGTTGTTGACATCCGATGTATCCCTTTTTTATGCAGTGGTGTTACAATGGCATATTTCAGTATTTTGGGTAAAACACCCTGCTAGAAAGGGCTATTACATACGTGACTGAGAATCCTACTTATCTGTGGGGAACAAGCTTTAAGTACCTTGCTGGAAATGCCATCAATTCCGTAAGTGTTGTGTGTTGTTGCAAGTCTGTAATATTACTTTTTAATTCTGTCTTTAGATACAACTGTTATATTCCCTATATTGCGAGCTGTGACAGTGTCTAGGCCAAATAAAAACATTGGGAATGTTAAGCTAAAACGGCGGTATCGGACAAAACAATTTCGGGTTGCATCAGACAAAACAGATTGCAAAAGAACTTAAATTTTTAATATTTGCCTTTAACTAGCAAAACTTTAAAAGTCAAATATAAATGGGGTGAAAACAATATAAAGGAAGGCGTAGAAAAAGACTTCCTGAAACGACATTCCAGGAGAAATATTCAGTTTCAAGAATAAGTTGGATGAAAGACTTAAAGCTGATATAATTACATTTTCCTTAGCACATCAGAGTCTTAGCTTTATCTATGATAGTGATGGAAGCTAAAGAAATGAATTAAAATATTTGGCACAGTTGGGACTTCACACACCTCTCCTTGCTAACTAGGTAGGTGGGCTAACCATGACACCGACGCAACGTAGCTAACACACCTGCATGGACTACCTAAGTCTAATGCGCCCCCCTCCCTCCCCAACGTGAAGACAGACGCGAACTGGAGTTTGTGTTGGGGAGGGCATCGGACTAGGGTAGTCCATCCAGCGGTGTTAACTATGCTTCCGCGGTGGTGCAATGGCTAGCACACTTGCATAGTAAGCCAGAAGCACCAGTTGAAGTCCCAGCTGTGGCACAAGCTTTAACTCATTTCTTCAGCTTCTGTCAGTACCGTAGACTTGAAGCTATATGTGAAAACAAAGAGACGCCCACAAACTCTGTTTTATGTACTAATATGCTTTTTTCGATAATGTCCAGTGATGCAGAAGCACCATGGAGTGGCCACGCGATTAGGTAGATTAAGTAGTGTATAAGTCTAGGGACCGATAACCTCACAAGTTTGGTGCCTTAGGAATTCACACACACAGAAAACAATGTTGTGCGATCATGGTAAAAATTTTGGTAACCAACTTGTGCCTTAGAGTAAACACGAGTTCTTAAATTTAGTGCACAAATATGCAGAGCAACGGAAAATGAAGCACTGTCTATAAGACAAAAATGAATACAGGTAAGGACATTCACTAAGTTTGTATGAAAAGACATGGAAACTTAAGGCTGAGAACAGCTGAATCCACGTGCCTGCAGCGAGCAGTAAATGGTTTCAGCTAGGAACAAGCCGACATATTATTTGTCAGACTCAAATTTAGACCCATTCACGATACAAGTAGGTCCTTTTGCAAAATAAAAATGAGTTTTCTGTACATTCACCTCAATGTTCGATATAACCCTCAAAAATTTAAATGTCCGACAGGCAAAGTATGAAAAAAATTTAAGAATCAAAGTATACGTATTCCAATAACATCAAGTTTCATAATTCTGCTAGCTGAAAAACACCCGCTTCGCTTTAACTTTCTAAAGCATTTTAAAACATTATTGAACATTCTGTAAGATTGTATACTTTATGGAACATTCTGTAACATTTTAGGAGGAACATTTTGGCCTGTCAGCCACGTCGGCACTCTATTTCCAACGCGCTTCATCGACTTCCCGTAAGAAATCGAAAGGTGTGATACGCACTTTTGACAGCCATATCCTTAAAACTAACCCCTGCAGTTCCGAAGTATAGTGGATGGAGTAAGGAGGGCTACCAGACCATATGATCCCTATAGGGCTGCGGGGGCGGCTTGCAGAGTTATAGTGGCGTGCAGTCATGTCACACTTACATTTATTTTATACACTAAATAATCAAAAATATCCAGAGACCACTACGTAATGCTAAACTGACCGCTGGACGTCACAGAGGGCGGAGTGATTAGTGTGAGAAATGTTTCAGTACAACTTCAGGCAACACTCGTATCATAATTTCGGAAAAGCGTATTCAATACTTGGACCTTCCTCTAAGCCGAAAGATCTTCGTAGCTCCACTGCTAGGCTCGTGTCACCCTTACCTTATACTGCAGCAAACAGCAGCAGGGCTACCACCAGACTCTTCACCTTTGTGGGCTGGAGGCGGTAACTTGTCACATACTGTTCCGCCGTCTCCTTTAAACGGTGCTGATACTTCCTGCTTCGGTGGAACAGGATCATCTCTAAAATCTTATGGCTCTGAGCACTATGGGAGTCAACTGCTGTGGTCATTAGCCCCCTAGAACTTAGAACTACTTAAACCTAACTAACCTAAGGACATCACACACATCCATGCCCGAGGCAGGATTCGAACCTGCGACCGTAGCAGTCGCACGGTTCCGTACTGCGCGCCTAGAACCGCGAGACCACCGCGGCCGGCTAAAATCTTATCGACAAAATTGGTAGTGAATGTTGCGTACTATATTCGCCCCACCTTCGGATTAGATGTCACATACAGCATTTGCCTTCCTTAAACAAGGCGGAAACTGAAGCCCAGTGCTCCCACTACAATGTGAGGTAAATGACGTAACCGCATTTTCTGATTCGCTGTGCAAACTCGGCGATAAGAACAATGCCGCTCTACTGTCTCCTCCTTTCTAAGAAATATCGGTAGCGTATCGAGATCGTGACATTTTCTAAAATTAAATGGAATTCGCGCAAGTTTTCTTTGGCGCTTTCAGAGCAGGACACTGAACGGCGATGGCAGGAGGCAAGGGACAGGGTGACACTCACCGGGGGAGTTGGGAGGGGCGGAGAGGGAAGGGTGCTAGGGGGGACTGTGGGGCAGATCTACGTTTCTGAGCAGCGAACGACCGAAAGTGACTTGCCAGAGTGGAAACCAGAAGACAGACGCAGGTTAAGGGAGGTTGGGGGGGGGGGGGGGGGGGCGGAGCGTGTGGTCACAAACCCCCTTCCCCCTCCTCACCTCCCGCAAGCAACTTTTAATAAAAATGTTCATATTTTTACAGTTGTCACTTTCAGATTTTCCATCTAACTTTCGGAGAATACAGTTTTGTGAGAACAACGAGTCCCGTAAATGGCGAAAAATTTAAAAAAATGCAAGCTTCCTTTGAGAAAGGATACCTTTAATTTGTGTTTATGAGAGTTTAGTACGCATAGACTGGGTTTCGGCCTTACTTGCTGTAGAGCTTAACATTATGAGGTATCTCGAATGGATTCCAAAAACACAATGAGATATCTCGAACGGAATCCAAAAACATCGCTCATGTGAAATCAAATTAGCACTCTGACGTACTGATAGCTTTGGTTCAAGACAGTCAGGTATATGCAGTATTTATTGATTTCCGAAAGGCGTTTGGCTCAGTACAAGACCTACTATTACCGTAAAAAGTATGATCATATGGGGTATCAAGTGAAATTTGTGGCTGGGTTGACGACTTTTTGGTAGGGAGGACGCAGCATATTATCTTGCATGGACAGTTATCGTCAGGTGTAGAAGTAACTTTGGGAGTGTTCCGGGGAACTGTGTTGGGACCCTTGCTGTTTATGATGGATGCTAATGACTTTTCAGACAATAGTAATACTAATATCACACTTTTTGCAGATGATTCAGTTATCTGTAATAGAGTACTGTCTGAAAGAAGCTCCATAAATATTCAATCAGATCTTGATAAGTTTTCAAGGTAGTACAATGATTGGCAACTTGCTTTACATGTTCAGCAATTGGAAACTGTACAATTCACAAAATGAAGAAACGTTCTATCCCATGACTATAACATCAGTGAGTCGCAGATGGAATTGGCCAACTCACACAGGTACGTGATTGTAGCACCCTGTGGGTGTATGAAATGGGTAAAACAGCTGGTAGACTTAGGTTTATTGGTAGAATACTGGGGAAGTGCAATTAGTCTACAAAGGAGAGTGCTTAGACATCACTCGTGTGATCAGTTATAGAATATTGCTCAAGTGTGTGGGACACATACCAAATAGCACTAACAGGGGATATTGAAAGTATACAGAGGAGGGCAGCACGTTTGTGTGACCTGTGGGAGAGTGCAAGAGGGATGCCAGAAAAACTGAACCGCCAACCTATAAAAACAGATGTGAGTAGTAGGGCGTTGGCGTTACAGGTGCAATTTTGTTATCAAATTGGTATGCAAAATAGTTAAATTGATCACTTAATCATCCCACCCCCGCCACGCTCAACCTAACCCGATGACCTCCGCGCCCGATCACGCCCACCCCACCCCTAGATGACGTCACATATTTCTCTCAGCCTGCAGGTGTGCCCCAGCCCCTCCCCTCCCCTCACCCACTCCTCCCCCTCCCCCAACCTACCCTATTGGCAGAAAATTTGAACTGTGGTGGGAATTGAGAATGTGGTGGAATTTTCGAACTTTGGCGAGAATTTCTTTGTCCCAGGGTTGTGCTGACATCCCACCCTACACTCCACCCGGGAATTGACAGAAAATTAAAATTGGTGGTGCCCTTTCTTGGACTCCAGCCCTGATTCTAGTGGATGGAAAGCCCAAGTGCACCCACTAACACATGGGAACTCTCCAGATGCGGGAGAGGAAGGTTAGCTTAGTATGCTTTGTTTATTTTTGTTGGGAAACTAACGCAAATATCGATCCAAATTACGTAAATAATCACGAAGATTGGGCCTAATTACACAACTATATGCATAGCACTACACAAGGACGGCATAAAAGCACAATACAGCTCAAAAACTGACAATACCATACAACTGGTGTTATCGTGCTGGGAAAAATTTTCGCAATATCACTCTAAACTAGTGACCGACACTCTCAAACTCTACCCTACACCTACAAGCCGGCAGAAAAAAGGCACGGGTGTAAGGCAGTATCTTTATTCTTTTTAGCAGGAACAATGTTCAACTGACGAGACGCTGGTGTTGGTCAGAGAGAAGTTTAAGGAGTGCAATATCTGTAACTATACAGTATCTATCGTTGTTTGACATCAGAGTTCGCTACAGACGCCTGCTCAAAAATCACCTACAGCCAAGGTAACCGGTGACAACACACCATACCACAATGGAAAGAAAAAAGAACGTGTTACAGTTGTAAATACACTTCGAAATTGTTGTGAACAAAACCAGCACTCGTAATGAATGGGTCATAATGCAGCACATGTTCAGGGGAAAATCGTCGTCCTGAAAGACTGCAAGGGGACGGTAGTTGAACGTACATTTTCCTCGATAGGCGTCCACAAACTGCCGGAAATCAAGGCCCTCTTCCTCCCTCCACCCCTCCCCCACCCCCCGTCCTCCATCCACCTATGGGGGGGACACAAGATTCCCGAAACAGCCAGATGCCCTGCCGAGCGTCTCGCGCCCCCGCTACCGCTTCTCTCAGGCTGCTGCCAGCACTAGGCTTTCCGCCATGTAGCCGCCACCTGAAGGGAACGCTCCTACGCCAACACAATAAACCGCAACTTGGTCTCCTGAAACATAGCGGCAGAGCCCCCACACACCTCCCCCTAGACAGAGAGTGGCTGTGTAAAGCGACCGCTGACAGCAGAAGCGACCCCTGCCACCCCCTTTGCGTCACTCACGATACGCAGCAGGCCTGGAGCCGGCAGACCTAGACAAAACGAAAGGGAAATTAAGTGGCGTAACCCCGCCCATCAGGAGAATGCTCCAGATGGCTGTTTCAAAAGTCGACTGCATGTGCAACAGGAAGCCCCTGCCGCATAAAGCGAGCACATCCTCACGCCGACGAGGACATCCTCACGCTGGCATCCCTCAGGACCATGATAAATGACTGCTATCCCGAGAGAGAGAGAGAGAGCCGTGGCCCGTTAAGGAATTCACCCGCAGAAGCCCATCGTTCTGTGCTAGACTACTTAACATCATGTCGACTACTATAATAAAGCAACTATTAAAAATGAAAAACATAATTGCGAGCATAATAAATGTCCTCATTCCATAAAAATAGGCAAAGTCCAAACTCTTTCAGTTTTATAGGCAAAATCAATATAGTTTTTACGTTCGACTGCAGTCGCATCTCATTATTTTATGATGTCCAACGAAATGGACCTCCACCAATCACAAATGATCAGCAGAGACATGCCCACCCTGCGTGAAATCAGGAGAAAAGAAACTTCAACTATTTTGCTGTGAAAACTACTGATCACCACAGAACGTCCTTTGTATTTTGAAACTGTCATCATAGTAAGAAAAAATGATAATTTACACTACAAAGAAAAAATTAATAATCTATATTAAGCAATTTCTTTCAGTTTGTTGAGCAAATTACATAGCCTGAGAAGGTATCTTGCGTTCAGTGTCTGCAAATAAACTCTCATGCTCGTGAAATGACATTAGAGAATACAATCTTTCGTGCCATTGGCTCACAAGTCGGAAGAAACACAGTCATTTTACATTCGACACCAACAAGCTATAATTCAAGAGAATGTAGCTGTTTTGTACACTATGACTGGTCCCATTTTACCAATGCGACGCTATATCATACTAGCGTTTACGAAACAAATCGTGAGGGTCTGTCTCGTACTGTGTAGGTGGGAGATTGAAATTTCGTTACAAGATATCGCTGCAAAGAAAAAAAAAGAAAAAAGAATCGCTTGTCGAGAATCATACTGTGGCGCCCTAGCCATTTCTACCACCTTCCAGGTGTCATGTCATTGATATCAATTTGATAGGCTGATTAAATTGATCATGGGAGTCACTTTATTGGCAAGCAATTTTTGTTTTCAGCAATCGGATTACACTCGCCAATTAGGACAACTGGGAATCCATGGAGGGAACATGATGTTCTTTTCGAGGGACACCATTGATAACCGACATTTGAAGCTAACCGTACAGGTATTCTACATCCCACACATACATTTTGCGTAAGAACTGCACTAATAAAAACACAGTCGTAGCGGCTATATTACCATTACCCTGCATAATAAACGGTCTTGAGTCTACAGGCACACACGTGAGTCGCTGATAGCGTTACGCTTTCGGGTGGAAATGCTTTCTGCAATTTGGAATCAAGTTTATCCATTCTACCACACGTATGTGCTGGATTCTGTAGAGACGTATTTTAATGATTACAACCACTGGTGAATCATACTCGTGCAACTCTCGTATCCCGAAACGTGTCACCTTTTTTCGAACCCATCTGTTAAGAATCCTATACACCAAGAACTCCAATGCTGTTTTTAGACAGCCCCTCTGCATCTTATAATTGCTCCCAAGTCTCTGCGCTGCCCTCCCTACAGCTTAGTCTATGTGATCGTCCCAATTGAAGTCTGACCTGTACATCTAAGACCTTCTGCAAACTGTGGGGAACCAGGACGAGCTGAGTTAATGCTACAGCAGCGCGTTTTGGACACTCAGTGGATATGGGAACATGGTGTCATAGCTCCACCATCCGTGTACAGTGTGTAAGGCCAGCGCGAAAAGAAGCTTTCCCCTGCAACGCGAGGTAGTAGAAGAGATAGTACAAGCAGGTACGGAGGTGTTTCTTGTTGGGAAAATTAGGAAGACTACACATCATACTTGGCATGGAGGAAGGACGAAGATTTTGCTACTGCTTTGCGACACATCTCCAAACTACATACAGGTACTGCAGTATGAAGGAGATCTGTGTCTCTCATGGTGCATTCATGTCTATCACCCAAACCTAAGTGGCGAACCTATTAAGTATACAGGTATTGGTTCATTGAAGCAGGTGGTTCATGATCGAAGTCGCATCCACAGACCGGTATAAAGTTTCATCACCTGTACTGTAGCATGACCATATCCAACAAGCCATTAATCACACGAGAGAGTTCCTGTATTGTTCCTTCATAAGCAGTTTAATTTTTTTTCGGTTGTAACACCCAGTAAGTGTACACCGCCATACACATTGTTTATTCTATCGTGACGTAGAGATCCGTGTCAGCTGCTAAACCTACATTGACACGTTTCGATCCTCTGGCTCTCACAGAAAACTGAACATCACATGGCATAAACTATACAGCTACAACAACACAGTCTGGCAGAAATAAAACACAGAACGATGTTTCTCATTGACAAAATGCGGAAGACATTGCAGCAGATGGAAACTGGAAGAGTTTGCAGTATTGCAGAGCGTTTCCAACATCTATTCGAAGGTGATTACCTGTAAGGTTACTCTCATCTTCCCATCGACAGGGTAGTGGATGTCTCAATGCTCCGTTTCGGAAAGCACTGTTCCTTCATTTTGCACGGATGTACATGATTACTGTTTCGCTGCTGACCATCGCCGGAAGGTGCTGTTCGCACTTACAGGTGAAAAAAATAAAATAATAAAAATAAAAACCTGTGTAGGGCACCGCAGCATATGGAAATAGGACGAGTCTGTAGCAATGAGGAAAGCTTCCAAATAATTGTATTAAGGTGATGACCTCTATATTCAAACCCATGTTCCACAGCGACTAGTAACAGATATCCGGTGTTCCGCCGAACCTTCCCGCATCTCAACCGAGTGGTGTCTGTCAGTCATTGTGCGGGAATCAACAGTGTACCCAGTGGACAGTCGGGATGGGAAAGATGCCATTGATATGGGGAGACGTGGTGTAATACTTACTGTAGTTGATAGCGAGATCTATTTTACCCAGAAGTCGGAGAGAGCAATATCTGCATTTTGCAACCTGTGTAGAAACAGAGTGAGCTGAGTCAATGCTATAGACCGTGTTTTGACCACTCAATAGAAAAGGGAACATATTGTTGTAGCTCCGCCACCCGTGTATGAAGTGTAAGGTCAGCTCCAAACAAAGCCTGCTCCTGCAACACGACTTATTATACAAGACAGGACGAAGGGTTACGGTGGTGTTTCTTGTTGGGAGAAATAGGAAGACTCCGCATCATACAGGTACTGCAGTCTGAAGCAGATCCGCATCCCTCAGGGTCCATCCACGCCTGTCACCCAAACATTCTATCATCGTTTTTCTGTACTATCCAACAGAGAAAAATTACGAACTATAAAAGTTCCACTAACTTCATCCGATAGATTTTGACCACATCTTTCTCTTCCGATATATCGAAAACGAATACCGTCTACGTGCTGGCATCGAACATACACAGCCATCCTATTAAATATACAGGTGTTTATCCATTGGAGCAGGTGGCCAGTGACCGACGTCACTTGCACAGACCGGTATAAAGTTTCATCGCCTGTGCTGTACGACAACCCTTTCCCACATGTTATCAGTCGCAGGAGAGGGTCCCTGTTTCGTTGTTTGATACACAGCTTTTTCTGCTGTAACACGCTTTGTACACTGCCATACATTTTGTTTGTTGTTTTTTCCCGCCATGGTTTCAACGTCTGTGTCAGATTCTAAACTGACATTGACACGTTTGGTCCATTGACTCCCCCAGGTGATTGTCGACCATCATTCACAGTGATTAGGTAGGTAATGTCGCTGTGTTCCGTTTGCTTGTTTCCTCATATGGCTGCCATGCTCATGATCACTGTTTTGGTGTTAACCATTCCCGGAAGGTGTTGCCTACTCCAATAAGACTCTTTATCTGTTTCAAATAAGTGATGTCAGTCAATCATTATGTGGTAATCAAGGGCATACCAGTGGACTGCTGGGATTGAAAAGACACCGTCGATTTACTGTTATAATAAGCATTAGAGTTGATAGTGCGATCAGTTTAGTAACTTTATCGTAATTTCAACACCAGACAATGACGTGACAGCATGCTTACCAATTTGTAACATCGCTAAACAGCCCCTCCAATACTTTGCGAGTACCATCGCGAATGTAAGTAGATGACTGTGCAGTGCGTGTATTCATTGTTAATTCTCGAACATACACACGAAAGTATACCAGACAGCTACCTACATATGTCTAGCACTTCGATCATAGTGCGTATATTACGATCTTTCTCATTGTGGGTGGAGTCACAAGGCATTCTCACATTCTAAGAATAAAGTTAGAGACAAATGTTCAAATGTGTGCAAAATCTTATGGGACTTAACTGCTAAGGTCATCAGTCCCTAAGCTTACGCACTACTTAACCTAAATTATCCTAAGGAGAAACACACACACCCATGCCCGAGGGAGGACGCGAACCTCCGCCGGGATCAGCCGCACAGTCAATGAGTGCAGCGCCTGAGACCGCTCGGCTGATTCCGCGCGGCAGTTAGAGACATAAAGATCTCCTCACATTGTCTTTGACCATCACTCCCTGCAGCTGACCAGAAGTAGACCGCTACATTCCACGTTCCGCTTAGGAACAGTGCGAACCGAGGCTGTAACTGCTGTCCTGCACCCATCCAAGAGCACAAGCTTTCTCCAGATGTCGAGGATGTTAACACCACTTATCGAAGTACGGTAGATATGAAACTGTTGTGATGAGATAACAGATGGTTAAGAACAAGAAATGGGTAGTTTTCATGCATGAGGGAGCTCCAAAAGGACAGTGTTTTTTGCGCTTTACGTAAATCAACTACTCTATCAATTCTAAAGTATTGCTCTAGTGTCTCGGGTCAGTACCAAGAAGGCACTGGTAAGGGAGAACATAACCACATGCACTCCTAAGGCTACAATGTTCTACACTTAAAACACGCTATAATGTTAGATCGTTTCAGTTTCTGATCTGTTAGTCGTATGGAAATCAATACTGTTACTATCCCAATGTAAGAAATATTTCCAGCCCATGACCTACAAACTTCTTGCAGGTTTCTCTACGATAAACTATGGTGATAATCTGTAATATGAAAAACTACTTCCTTAAAACATCGATTCATTCTGATAAACGTAGAATAGAGATTTCCAGAGGTGTATAGCTCCCCACTATTCACGACGGTTCCGAAATTATACTGTGTTCGCATCAGCCCTATATAAAGTGATCGTTAGTGACGGACAAACCCATAGCAGCGGTGTTTCACATGTGAAATTACCCGTCATCCCGCCATTGACTCCGTAAACAGGACATCTGTCTAGCAAATGTATACACAGGGATTCTAGTGCCTCACAAACACCTGTCGCTAACTGAGAATCACCGCAGTTATTAAATTGAGGACTCGATTTTACCTCCAAGATGCGGCAAGGGTTGGAGTACGTCGTATAAATCTTCGTTAGTCTAGAGGAATGTGTCGGAACAGGATGGAAGTCCTCTGATGACAGAGAGGTTAGCTGTTAACGATCGCAAGTACACAGTGTTCTAAGCCACATACAGAACACACAGTTGTATGCGAGTCGAACGTAGGTTATATCACACAACTGATGCTTCCCGACAGAAGAACGGAAAAAAATGGTCAAATGACCTACAGCGACTTGCCCCTCTCTCTCTAGAATGCATCGTCAGTGTACCACTAAATCCTACCTCATTACAAATCCACCTCAACTGATCAGTCCATCCACTCTCTTCATCCTTTAACGAATATGCAAGTAACTTTAGAGGCAGATGGTTATTTTTTTTTTTTCAGAAAAGCATCAAAGACAGCAGTCAACTCGCGCGTGTCACTATTACCTCAACAGACATACAGTAGAACGTTGCCTCGACGAAAAATAAAAGACTGTTTCCCCGGTTCCTGGTGTTTCATCTCAATGATTTCCCGTATTCATCTTGCTGTCGTATACTCGTTCCCATGTACAAAAATAGTTCTGCTCCAATCGGAAGACATGCAACTACTTCCTCAATTACCCCGCATTTCGGCCTATTTTCCCTCAACTTATACGTATTTTCCGTAATTTATCGATCTTATGTCACTTCTATCCATGTGAATACGACATCACTTACCGTTCCGTGTTACAAAATTGGTTGTAAATGTAGTACAGCTGCCAATACCTAACGCAATTGCACTATTTTTCTTGTCGAGCGGCATAGTATATCACTGTACTCGAATGCAACCAGTCGCCTCCAACCGCATATTCTACAGTTGCAGCACGTTTCTGTATGTGTGTAACTGTGCATGGGACGCGGATGGCTCCCAGGTCTCATAGTTGACCCGAGTTAGCGTTCAAGTGTGGATCCGCCAAGAGTTATTCCGGAGTGATGTTGGGATGTGGATTCACAATATACCACGGCCGGAACAGGATTTGAAGGTGGCTTCGCTGAGAATTATATCCGGAGCTATGTCGGGATGCGGATCCACAACACATGTGGGATTGGGCTCGACGGTGGATCAGTCAGGCGCTACGTCCGGAGGTGTGGTCTATGTTCGAAGATGGATCCACTGGCGGGAAGAGCACGTCATGCGAATACTGCATTTCCTAACGATTTTCGAAATGGAGTGGCCCACGAGCCTAGCTCCAACTAAGGTTCTGCGTTCATAGTCTGTTAATTCCTGTAGAGTACCCATAATCACACTGGAAACCTTTTCACATGAAACACCTGCATAAAAATGACTTCTGTGTATACGCACTTTGTACCTTGTCTACGCGATACAACCGCCACCTCTGTGTGTTCGTATCGCTATTCCACGACTTTCATCACCTCAGCGTATATCCTTCTTTGCTTCGTCTATCATGGTTTATTTCGACACCAAGGTAACAGCATTGCTTCACTTCACTTACATCGTTGACCTAAAGTTCGATGTTAACTTTGTTAGGAACCTCACTATTTTCGCCTTTCTTTGGCTTGTACTGCGTTGTATTTTATGTTATCTGGGGAAACAGAAACGATGGAGAGGCTCCGTCCCGGCCGCAGCCGCAGTGGTCCACAACCACACGACGACTACAGCAGTCCCCTTCACCCCCCCCCCCCCCCCAATCACCCACACGGAACTACTCTTTCAGGGTTATTGTGCGGTTCAGCCCCGGTGCCCCCCCCCCCCCCCCCCCCTGTCCACAAGAAATGCAGGGACGAGTGTAGCTCCTATGTTTGCATGGTAGAGTAATGGTGGTGTACGTGCAAGTGGAGAACTTGTCTGTGCAGCAAACTCCAAACGCCAACATAGTGTTGCTGGGACGGAATAAGGTGAACCAGCCCAAATTCGTAGACGCAGATGGAAAACCGCCTAAAACTATCCACAGATTGGCCGGATCACCGGACCTCGACACAAGTCCGCCGGGCGTATCTGTGCCAGGGACCAGGCGCTCCTTCCCAATCCCGAAAGCCGTGCGTTAGATCGCACGGCTAACCGGGCGGGCATCTTTCTTTGGCTTACTCTCAGGCCATATTTTGTGCTCGTCAAAGTGTTCATTTCATTCAAAAGGTCTTCCAATCGTTCCTCAAGTTCACTGAAGATGACAAAGCTAGAATACTATACAAGTGAGGCTTTCTGTTGCATTTACGTTTAAATGATACTCATTTGATTTATCACGCAGGTTACTGAGAGATGAACATACTGCATCTGGCTGCGACCTTCTGAACTAGGTGTATGAAGGTTGTGACATGGTCAAATAGATGGATGTTTGCAGATATAACGCACACAGGCGTTACTCAATGAGATCATATTTAATTAGCCTACTGGCTCTCCATAGTCAGATTTAATTCATACCAGTAAGTCTGAGTGCTGAGTATCCTAAACGTAGCGCAACACTGCGCATTTTGCACTCTCATGCACGTTCGCTTCTTTTTCCTCCAAAGTAACACATACACACCTTTTCAGTGACTTTTTACCTTCTCATCTGGGGGATATGTGAGTCGGGAAATCAGCTCATGTATTTGCCATAGGTGTCTTAAGGTGGTCGTTGACGGTCGCCTGTGAACAAGGAACTCACGTAGCTGTGCACCCTCTGGCAGTTACTGCGCAAAGTTAGTATTGAAGGAGATGTAGCAGATTTTTTTTCTTACCGATGATCCTGCGATACGCGATGAAGGAATTGAATATACACATATCAATAAGAAAAAAACATCTTACTATACTCCGTTACTGTGCGTCACATGATAATAACAAGAGCTGTCATCTCGTTTTGAAGGTCTACGCAACCCATTACTTCTTATAACCAAGGGCACTTTGAACTGCTGCTTGCAGTTCTTCAGAATGTGAGTCACTGAAAGACAAATAACTTACCTCATTGTCACCGTTGAAAATATTATCCATAACCTTCTTAAGCACTCCTCATCATCACCATGAACTAACCTCTTTGTCATGTTAGTTGCTTACTAAGTTAAGCTACCGCATGGTAAACATGGCCTATGCTTCGTTTTAGAATACATTTAAGAGCTAACTAAAATAGAGGGGGAGAAGGGGCTGTAACAGTTTTAGAGCAGAGGGTGCCATTGTTCTTGTTATGTAAACAAACTGGCCACTTTCTAATTACCCTTATGTAAGCAAGCCACTTGCTTGGACTCTTGTTTTACTTATTTAGGACATGATTAATGGGCAGTAACAGTCATTATAATTAAAATTCATGGCCTTTAACTGTCGTTATAATTACTGCAATTTATAGGCAGTATGTCACTGTTCACGTTTACCCTTACGTCTGAATGCTTTTAGCGTCAAGTAACAACTGCCATCACGAAGAAGGCAACTTAGACCCTCAAATGTCGTCTTCCCTCCCCCGCTGTTCCAGCGTCCTCCCACCACACCACCACCTCCTTTAGTGACTCCAGCATCCTGAGACTGTCATTCATAGTCTGCACCTCGCTCCAGCGACTCCACCACCTCAGCACACTAATTCACCTCAAAGCCTTTTAGCGATTTTTCAAGGAGTATAGTTGTAAATACGGAACTTGACTCCACAATGCACCAAAATACACTGTTTTACTCTAATATTACATTAGATAACGGTCCTTCACAAAAATACAGAACCTAGAAATTAACGTCATGTTGCACCAAAAATACTATGTTCCTACTTTGACACTATAACATTATAATAAATAACATTGGGATGCGTTAGCTATTTACTTTGTTGGCTCACACTGAGCTCGGCTAAGACGGAGGGGGGAGGGGGCGGAAAGATGGGTCATGTCACAGCACCAGGTGGGTAACGGACTGACCAGCAGTGCCCAATGCAGGCAGGCAGACTGCTGGCTGTGGATAGTCGCACCTCACCCTCTGGAGTAAACATGGCCGACCGTCTCTCTCTACATGATTTGCATCTTATTCACAGTGCTTAAAGACACGCTGCTGGTTTAGCACAGTTAGTATGGTACCTGTGAACAGACAAAGAGAATGGCTATTATTAAAACTGGTTGTGCTGAATCAGGCTCACATTTTATATGAAAAAAATAAGAAGACATATTAAAAAACCATTTATTTTTATTAGATCCCTTTTTTACAATGTTCTCAACAAAGTTTCATAGGAGGTGGACTAAAAGCATCACAGTCTCCATTCAACTGAAAAAGTTTATCACAATAGTCATAATTGGAAATAAACTCGTCAGTCTGAAACACTAGTGGTAGCTTGGGAAATTTATGAGTAATTCTCTAGGAAATAGATAGTCATCTGTTGCACTCAAATTATAGCATCCATCCATAAGATTTTTTTATACATTTCAGGAATCACCTTGCCCCCTCTTATAGATTTAAGCTATTTCAGTATGTAATATGCGTAACACTCTCCATCTTGTCAGATCCAGACTCTTCTAGTTGCACCGTCGTCAAGTATTCTATTATAATTTGTTAAAAAATATGTTTATAACGGCTGTAGAATGGCTGTAGACTGCACAGTGTTGAAAGATGCTTCTGTGCTGAGGAGTTGCAGTATGCAATCGTCGCTTGCATTTAAATTAATGACTAATACCACTACTCACTTCTTATCGTATTTGGCGTCTATTGCCATGATCTTATTCATTGTATCAGGGGATAAGCTGACTGTGGAGCTCTCTGCACACTTCTTCTTGCACACCTGAAACGAAAGATGATTACATACAGCTTTTTCCTTTTTAATGTTTAATACACAGCTGCATATACAATATATTAACGGCGGTTTAGAATAGCACTACATCAGTCGAGTAAGACGTCTTAGAGTGAAGATATCAAACCGTGAGTCACAGTTCATCTCTTCATCTTGAAGCAAATGGCAAGTAAGTTTTAGTGGCGGTGGAGATTTACTAAAAGAGTGTGACCACACATATGTGTATCTAACATATTTCTTCATCTTCCCACAGGTGAGGCGAAGCCACCGGATGTTAGAGTTATGTTATATAACACCACCTACAGCTAAAATATCAGGGACAACAAACGTGTTAGTATTGGGGTGATCTTCGATCGCGAGTTCTACCCAGTGCTGGTTTTCAAAAATTCCTTGATATAGCGTATCCAAAGTCATAATATCCTTAGATGAAATAACCATAGAGTTTCCTTATGGGACTTCCCTGGCATGATCAAGATTTCTACCGAAAAGGAGAGCACTCATCTATAGTAGCAGACATTTATAAACTTAATGTATGCTACTTACGCAATTCTGCATGTTCTGGACTGGTGGCTAAGCTTACAATCATACATGTATAGATTAGACGAGAAACTGTGGAATAATTTGATGGAGTTGGCGCACCAAACTCTTAATCTGTCGGAGAAAATAACTGTTCACCTGTATGATTAACGTTGTGCATTAATACATGGGCATATGTGTGAACCAGCCATGCATGCTGTGAGCACTGTATTACAAGCATACTTAAGCATGTATAGGAATTATAAATGAATAAAAGTGTAAGAGCAATATGTGTTTTTCTTTTCTCTCTATAAAATCCACTGCATGCTAATGTAAACCTGTAGTCTTAGCCATGGCAGAGTGAATGAGACGTTCTCATACAAGGACTTCGCAGTAACCAGCTGGTTCCACAGTGATGTTGACACCGAGGAGAAGGAAGGTCAAATCTTCCCAATAACAAATGCGATTTAACTATCAGGCCTTCCGCCTGTGGGAAGACTAATCTTGTACTGTCACCGCTCACACACCCTGGGGGGGGGGGGGCGGAGGGGGGGGGGGGGGGGGGGAGGATCCACTTCGAACATGTATATGTATTCTTCAAAAACGTTATTTCAGTCCAAATATCAGCATCTGCAGGTAATTCCGCACAGCATCGAGGGAGGAACATACCAGACGTTCAGTGAAAGCAGTGATATTCCGCCACTTGAAAAAGTAAAACCAAACAGCGTATTCAGAACTGATAACGTTTCAATGGAGAACCAGGATGAGATCTAGCAATATTTCTACTTTTGCCATCATATGAAAGTTAATGTCTTTTATGTGAGTCACACATACTGAAGGATTTCAATGCTGTTGGTGGGGGATAATGCTTTCAAATAAGTCAGCCTGAATTTAAAGCATATTTACCAAGCCACACTACAAACCAAAATGTCATTCAATGAGTTTTTCACCATATGGGAGGATTGTTGGAGTGACTCCTATACGGCTTCCTACACACATCAAAAAACAAAAAAAAATTTTGCATCACCCTGGTTCCCAGAACACCTGAGGATAGACGTTGACTGTGAATATTGTATCACAAACACAGTCCCTTTGACTGTTCAGAGATGTCACTAAATCGACCCAGAAATGTAAACAACCACACATGAGTAGCGCCTATTACACGGAGAGGGCTCGACAGCCGATCACTTCCAATCATTCCACCCGGAAGGAGGTACATGGCTCGTCTTGTCTGTAGTTCAACGAAGCCTAGACGGTCAATACCGCGGGTCGATCGCGTCCACATTGTTACTTTGTGCCAGGAAGGGCTCTCAAAAAGGGAAAGGTCCAGGCGTCTCGGAGTGAACCAAAGCGATTTTGTTCGGACATGAAGGAGATACAGAATGACAGGAACTGTCGCTGCCGTGCGTCGCTATTACTGCAGTGGATGACCGCTACCTATGGATTATGGCTCAGAGGAAACAGACAGCAACGCCACCATGTTGAATAATCATTTTCGTGCAGCCACAGGACGTCGTGTTGCGACTCGAACTGTGCGTAAAAAGCCGCCTGAGTAGCAACTTCACTCCCGACGTCTACGGTGAGGTCCAGCTTTGCAACCACGACACCATGCAGCGCGATAGAGACGGGCCAGAACAACATGCTGAATGGACCGCTCAGCATTGGCATCACTTTCTCTTCACCGGTGAGTGTCGCATCTGCCTTCAGCCAGACAATCGTCGGAGACGGCGTTTGGAGGCAACCCAGTCAGGCTGAACGCCTTGGCTTAGACACACCGTCCAGCGAGTGTAGCAAGGCGGAGGTCCGCTGCTGTTTCGCGGTAGCGTCATTTGGGGCCGACGAACGCCGCTGGTGGTCATGGAAGGTGCCGTAACGGCTGTACGATACGTGAAAGCCATCCTCCGACCGATAGTACAACCATATCGGCAGCATATTGGCGAAGCATTCGTCTTCATGGACGACAATTTGCGCCCCCATAGAGCACATCTTGTGAATGACTTCCTTCAGGATAACAATAACGCTCCACTAGAGTGGTCGGCATGTTCCTAAGACGTGAACCCTTTCTAACGTGCCTGGAATAGACTGAAAAGGGCTGTTTATGGACGACGTGAGCCAACGACCACTCTGAGGGATCTACGCCGAATCGCCCTTGAGGAGTGGGACAATCTGGACCAACAGTGCCTTGATGAACTTGTGGATAGTATGCCACGATGAACACAGGCATACATCTATGCTGAAGTATATATTACTGGTTATTAGAGGTACCGGTGTGTACAGAAATTTGGACCACCACCTCTGAAGGTCTCGCTGTATGGTGGTACAACATGCAGTTTGTGGTATTCGTGAGCAATGAGAATGGCGAAAAAGATGTTTACGTTGATCTCTATTCCAGTTATCTGTACCGGTTCCGGAACTCTCGGAACCAAGATGATGCAATTTTTTTTATGTGTGTTGTTATTGATAAAACTACGAAACTCAAATATGGCTGATACAGAAGAAATTCACAGGAGTTTTTGTTTAAAAGTAGGTGTAGCAATACATTATTGCATCAGTGTACTGTTTGCTATGGATAGGTTCAGAAGAATGTCTTGCACTCACCTCGATGGTGTGATACGCAGACCAACATCTATCTATACGTTGTTACAAAAATTGAAACTCTTGAAAGCTCTACTGAAAATATCACCAAAACTCTTAAACAACATACTGAAATGCAAGAATGGACAAGGAGGAGGAGGAGGAAGGGAGAGAAGGAGATGGCAAACGGTAACAGTAAAGGACAATGAAACTGAAGGAAAATTAGAAGATATGAAAAACTCCTTCTGTGAATATTGGGGAAAGAAATTCACAGGAAGAAAGCACTAGAACGATTCTATGGTTAATCAGTAGAGTGAAGGTAAATATGGATGAGACTGAACGAATTTTATACATACGAAAAGAAAACCCTGTAGATTAACATACATGTGCAAATTAGTTGTGCACCATCTTGAAGCTGGTTTAGTAAGTAGCAGTATTGTTAGCAAAATGAAAAAGTCATCGGCATGGAAGGCTACTCGTCGTAAGTTACGAATGCTAAAATTAGGGGAGATGGAGCGAGATTTTCCCTTTGAGGCGTTTAGGCCAGTAAGTGAAATTCTTAAATGGGTCTCAGACACGAGGAATGGAGGCAGAAGAAGAAGAAGAAGAAGAAGAAGAAGAAGAAGAGGAGGAGGAGGAGGAAGATATGGACGAACAGATAGAAGAAAGAAAAATGTGAATATTATTAGACGTGAATTATAAATTGAACATGGTGTGGGCAAAGGTATCGACCTCCAGCGTAACAGAATAACAATCGACCGTTGGAGCACATACACTATGACGACCCTAACAAAAAGCCGGCCGCGTTGGTCTAGCGGTTCTAGGCGCTCAGTCCGGAACCGCGCGACTTCTACCGTCGCAGGTTCGAATCCCGCCTCGGGCATGGATGTGTGTGATGTCCTTAGGTTCGTTAGGGTTAAGTAGTTCTGCGTTCTAGGGGACTGATAACCACAGATGTTAAGTCCCATAGTGCTCAGAGCCATTTGAAGCATTGAACCTAACAAAAACATAGAACGGTTACAGCTGCTCAGATTATTGTTTGCCGTTCACGAGAAGGACATCGTATCAGTCATTTCAGAGCTTCAAGAAAGATGCATTATTGAATCATTATGGACATGGTCATCAAAGAGCTCCATAAACCAGCACAAAAAGAAAAAGAACATCAATATGCAAGCGTGTTATTACACGTGGTTTGGATGATTTGCGGCAGGCAGATGTGGATATGAGTCAATATGCAAGAGCAAACAAAGGTTTCAGGTATATATTTATGGCTATACATACATATTACAAATTCTCGTGCGTTGAACAATTGCTGAAGACAGGGACGAATAGCCGCCCAGACAAACTTCCAACCGACCATGGGAGTGAGCTCTACAGTTGGTATTTTAGGGTAGTAATGGATTGGTAGACAATACACCACTCCTCGACATTACCCACATGAAAGCAAGTATTATGGAATATTTGAATAGAGCAAATAAAAAACTGTAAATGTGACATGAAGTCACGCAGGAAGAATGCGATCATACTGCAAATTAATATGAGTGCTGCAAAATTGCTGAATTGGTAGCTAAATGAACTGCCACTGGATGAAAAACCAATGCCTTTACTTGATGCGTTTCGGGAGATACCTATCATCAGATAGTCTGGAAACCAAAATAAAACTCACAGGAAGTATGCATAAAGACACGTTGTAACTTATACAGTTGTCATGGCAGACTAATTTTAAAACTACATCATGTAGACAATTTACGCCACCAGAGGGCGGTGAAGCCTGCATAGGTGGTGCTGCACATCGGCGAAAACAGGATGATAAATTTTAATTTATTTACATAGAAATTGTTGAATATTATCCATAACTTTCAGAAAGGTATAGAAAGCAAGAAAGTTAAATAACATGCCACAAAACAATTTTTACATTGACGTCAAATATCAATAATAAAGCATTAATTTAAAATAATATGCGTAAGGTATATAAACCAATTAGACAAAATCAAAATTATGCAAAATGCTGTATTGACAAAAAGTGTGAACCATACTGTTTAGCGATATACAATAAAATATATAAAATTCCAAAGTTGTTCTTTTTTTTAAGTAAAGAAAAAGGCAGTCATGGTATAAGACACGAGTACAAGCACTCACAGGATCAGGTAATGGAACTACTACCATTGAAAGATACCAAAATAAATCAGGGGAGAGGTGCAACACGCAAAATAATGTAACAAAGCTCCAGGAATACAAAGCACCAAGGAGGGCGTAACGATACTTTGTAAATGCTTAAAAGTAAACAGTACAAAATATAATGATAAGTAAACAAAATAATATGACATTTAAAGGGTATCTGGAACTCAGATCTTCCAGAAAACACATCAAATGCGGTATGTACAGAAAGCCTACGTCCGTATACACACATTCTAAAAAGAGCATTAAATCCCACCCTCACATTTCAGGGTGAGGGAGACCGTACAAATAACAGGCGCTGTGACGAAGTACAGTCGTTATGAAATGCATGAAACACATTCACAGTTGTGAAGATGAACAACCATCCGTTGTACAATGGAATGATAACAATGAAAATTTGTTCTCGACCGGGATTTGAACCCGGATTTCCCGCTTATTGCGGGCGGCCGGCTTACCTTTTCTCTTATTTTTGCTCCAGGACTTATTTGACGGACTGGTCACCTTTTTTTCTTTCGTTTTTGGGAAATGGAGTGTCTACTTCAGGCTGGTGGAGACGTTGTGGGCAGCGGTCGAACCCCGAGACCTGGCCACGATGCCTCCCCCTTCCTTTGGCTGAAAGCCCCTCTGGTTTTACTTTCATTCATTTTTTTATCTTTTTTCAGTTTATTTATTTTGTTCTTCTACTACAAAACTGCGGATACTATTTAATACAAATTGTTTCTGTTAGCACGAAAGCACTTTAAACAAATTAAGGAACATAAATCATCTTAACATGAAATAAATCTATTTTCACTTTTTTTTCTTTGTCATCAGTCTATGGACTGGTTAGATGCGGCCCGCCACGAATTCCTTTCCTGTGCTAACCTCTTCATCTCAGAGTAGCACTTGAAACCTATCTCGTCAATTATTTGCTTGACGTATTCCAATCTCTGTCTTTCTCTACAGTTTTTGCCCTCTACAGCTCCCTCTAGTACCATGGAAGTCATTCCCTCATGTCCTAGCAGATGTCCTATCATCCTGTCCCTTCTCTTTATCAGTGTTTTCCACATATTCCTTTCCTCTCCGATTCTGCGTAGAACCTCCTCATTCCTTACCTTATCAGTCCACCTAATTTTCAACATTCGTCTATAGCACAACATCTCAAATGCTCCGATTCTCTTCTGTTCCGGTTTTCCCACAGTCCATGTTTCACTACCATACAATGCTGTACTCCAGACGTACATCCTCAGAAATTTCTTCCTCAAATTAAGACCGGTATTTGATGTTAGTAGACTTCTCTTGGCCAGAAATGCCTTTTTTGCCATAGCGAGTCTGCTTTTGATGTCCTCCTTGCTCCGTCCGTCATTGGTTATTTTACTGCCTAGGTAGCAGAATTCCTTAACTTCATTGAATTCGTGACCATCAATTATGATGTTTAGTTTCTTGCTGTTCTCATTTATACTACTTCTCATTACCTTCGTCTTTCTCCGATTTACTCTCAAACCATACTGTGCACTCATTAGACTGTTGATTCCGTTCAGCAGATCGTTTAATTCTTCTTCACTTTCACTGAGGATAGCAATGTCATCAGCGAATCGTATCATTGATATCCTTTCACCTTGTATTTTAATTCCACTCCTGAACCTTTCTTTTATTTCCATCACTGCTTCCTCGATGTAGAGATTGAAGAGTAGGGGCGAAAGGCTACAGCCTTGTCTTACACCCTTCTTAATACAAGCACTTCGTTCTTGGTCGTCCACTCTTATTATTCCCTCTTGGTTGTTGTACATATTGTATATGACCCGTCTCTCCCTATAGCTTACCCCAACTTTTCTCAGAATCTCGAACAGCTTGCGCCATTTTATATTGTCGAACGCTTTTTCCAGGTCGACAAATCCTATGAACGTGTCTTGATTTTTCTTTAGCCTTGCTTCCATTATTAGCCGTAACGTCAGGATTGCCTCTCTCGTGTCTTTGCTTTTCCTAAAGCCAAACTGATCGTCATCTAGCGCATTCTCAATTTTCTTTTCCATTCTTATGTCTATTATTCTTGTAAGCAGCTTCGATGCATGAGCTGTTAAGCTGATTGTGCGATAATTCTCGCACTTGTCAGCTCTTGCCGTCTTCGGAATTGTGTGGACGATGCTTTTCCGAAAGTCAGATGGTATGTCGCCAGACTCATATATTCTACACACCAACGTGAATAGTCGTTTTGTTGCCACTTCTTCTAATGATTTTAGAAATTCTGATGGAATGTTATCTATCCCTTCTGCCTTATTTGACCGTAAGTCCTCCAAAGCTCTTTTAAATTCCGATTCTAATATTGGATCCCCAATCTCTTCTAAATCGACTCATGTTTCTTCTTCTATCACATCAGACAAATCTTCACCCTCATAGAGCCTTCAACGTATTCTTTCCACCTATCTGCTCTCTCCTCTGCATTTAACAGTGGAATTCCCGTTGCACTTTTAATGTTACCACCGTTGCTTTTACTGTCACCAAAGGTTGTTTTGACTTTCCTGTATGCTGAGTCTGTCCTTCCGACAATCATATCTTTTTCGATGTCTTCACATTTTTCCTGCAGCAATTTCGTCTTAGCTTCCCTGCACTTCCTATTTGTTTCATTTCTCAGCGACTTGTATTTCTGTATTCCTGATTTTCCCGGAACATGTTTGTACTTCCTCCTTTCATCAATCAACTGAAGTATTTCTTCTGTTACCCATGGTTTCTTCGCAGCTACCTTCTTTGTACCTATGTTTTCCTTCCCAACGTCTGTGATGGCCCTTTTTAGAGATGTCCATTCCTCTTCAACTGTGCTGCCTACTTCGCTATTCTTTATTGCTGTATCTATAGCGTTAGAGAACTTCAAACGTATCTCGTCATTCCTTAGAACTTCCGTACCCCACTTCTTTGCGTATTGATTCTTCCTGATTAATGTCTTGAACTTCAGCCTACTCTTCATCACTACTACATTGTGATATGAGTCTATATCTGCTCCTGGGTACGCCTTGCAATCCAGTATCTGATTTCGGAATCTCTGTCTGACTATGATGTAATCTAATTGAAATCTTCCCGTATCTCCCGGCATTTTCCAAGTATACCTCCTCCTCTTGTGATTCTTGAACAAGGTATTCGCTATTACTAGCTGAAACTTGTTACAGAACTCAATTAGTCTTTCTCCTCTTTCATTCCTTGTCCTAAGCCCATATTCTCCTGTAACGTTTTCTTCTACTTCTTCCCCTACAACTGCTTTCTATTCGCCCATGACTATTAGATTTTCGTCCCTCTTTACATACTGCATTACCCTTTCAATATCCTCATACACTTTCTCTATCTGTTCATCTTCAGCTTGCGACGTCGGCATGTATACCTGAACTATCGTTGTCGGTGTTGGTCTGCTGTCGATTCAGATTCGAACAACCCGGTCACTGAACTGTTCACAGTATCACACCCTCTGCACTACCTTCCTATTCATAACGAATCCTACACCTGTTATACCATTTTCTGCTGCTGTTGATATTACCCGATACTCATCTGACCAGAAATCCTTGTCTTCTTCCACTTCACTTCACTGACCCCTACTATATTCAGATTGAGCCTTTGCATTTCCCTTCTCAGATTTCCTAGCTTCCCTATCACGTTCAAGCTTCTGACATTCCACGCCCCGGCTCGTAGAACATTATCCTTTCGTTGATTATTCAATCTTTTTCTCATGGTAACCTCCCCCTTGGCAGTCTCCTCCCGGAGATCCGAATGGGGGACTATTCCGGAATCTTTTGCCAATGGAGAGATCATCATGACACTTCTTCAACTACAGGCCACATGTCCTGTGGATACACATTACGTGTCTTTAATACAGTGGTTTCCATTGCCTTCTGCGTCCTCATGTCGTTGATCATTGCCGATTCTTCCGCCTTTAGGGGCAATCTCCCACCCCTAGGACAAGAGAGTGCCCAGAACCTCTATCCGCTCCTCCGCCCTCTTTGACAAGGCCGTTGGCAGAATGAGGCTGATTTCTTATGCCGGAAGTCTTCGGCCGCCAAAACTGACTATTTATCAAAATTTAGGCAGTGGCGGGGATGGAACTCGGGACTGAAGACGTTTAGATTATGAATGAAAGACGCTTCCCCGTAGACCACGTGTACTACGACCGCCTAACTTCCAGCTGACAGGTGACTCTTATTTTTACCCATATTTACTACGGTCGTCCAGCTTCCAACACACAGGTGAACGCTAAACATCCAACAACCACACGGTCAAAGGAAATCATAATAATAATGAAAAACAAAACAGCATGCTATTCCACGCCCGCTTCTCATCTGGGTATAAATTTCATTGGCAGTAAGTTGATAATTATTTCACCTCATGTCAAGGTGAATTACGGGGTGTCGCCTTTTACGCGGTACACCCCAACTGTAAGGTGGTTTATGAAGACACTGTGCAAATAGATTGAGAACAGTTGTTGATAGCGAGGAGTGTGCTCAAGTGTGCTTTGGTTATCTTGGAGATATTGTCCGTAGTCAAAAACCTTCTTCTCATCATCGCAGAATAAGTAATAAATGGACATGCCTTTAAATCATGTTATAGCATGAGTCCTCGCGATCGGGAAGTAAATATCCTCTGGGCTCAGGAAGAGCTGTGGGTCAATACTGTGAGGTGGAGCATGCAGGTAACAGGTGAGTATCTTCTGTAGCAGCATCAATACGTCAAACTCTGTTCTGCATGTCAAATGTTATTCGTCAGTGTCCGGGAGGTGGCAGGGCGGACAGAGGGGTGAATCCATCAGCCCAATCGCGTGTAACCTGTGTCGCGTCAAGTATTTTTCAGTTAACCACATGGTACCACGTTGCTCGTATCCGTGTATGGAGGAAGCGTTTGGTTGTTGGACTGCTCTCCACGCCACAGGCCGTAGTGTTCCTAGGCACCCCATATTTGACGAGTAGGCAGGATACAACAGTGAGGGTTTGTGTTTACTCTCAGTTACATAGGAAGGGATGTATCTCAGCCTCTCGGCTATAGAGTTCTGGTGGTGGGTAGATCAGGATGCACATAGCTATAGTCAAGTATGAATGCCGAGATGTGGAAAAGAGAGGGAGCAATGGGCGCAATCGTAACAGGTGGTGGGATGAATGCTGGCATCAGTTCCTCGAACAGACTGTGTTAATGGGTCCACAGTTTCAACATTGCACACAAATATGAGGCTGCTTTCCTCGTCAGTACATTTATAATTCTCAGCCGCCTTCTCACGGAGTGAGGTTGTGAGTGTCGTAGCAGACTTTGAATAGGAATTCAGCAGTAAGTTAGCATCCAAATGCCATTTGTAGTCTGTGTGCCATCCGTGTTGGTAATGGAGAACCATGTGTGTCAACTTACTTGATACATAAAGGTTAAGATACTTCTGACACTGTAGGACGTCCATGTGTCGAAGTAGGTTCTGGTGGACTTCTGTGCGTATTGCCTACAGTAGTCGTCTATAGTTCATGATAGCTGTGCGATGCACATCTAGTGTAAATGTTATGCCCAAAAATCTGATCGCATCCGCCTTTCGGAGGGATGCCATGCAGCCTCCTGGAGGACCCTTCTGATATGCATCGCCGCTGACTTGGCTACATTCATGTGGCTTCTCGCCGCCAGTCTATATCGCTTAATCCATTCAGGCATGAACTGCACCTCATCGTTGATTTTACCAGCAGTAGAATGTCAGTTAGCATGTGCTCTGCAGTGAAAGGTGTGGTCCCTCAACGTAATTCCCTGAAGTCTGCTTTTCAGCCCTCCCATGAACGGTTTCAGCGCGATTGCGTAAAAAATCATGAGACTGGGCATGCTTGTCGAATCGAACGCCGGTCTGGCAAGTGATCCACTGTATGTCCATTTACCAGTACATGGGACGATGCTCCGCATAAGAGGCGCAAAATCACGTCGAAGAAGTCAGATTGGAAGCCCACGTGGCTAGAACTGACGTAAGAAACTTGTGGTGCACTTTGTCAAAAGCGTGCTTGAAGTTAATTAGGCCACAGCAACTCGAATGTGGCAGGGAGTGGAGAGAGCTACCAAATTCCTACTTTCACCAGTGGCCTTTTGCATGTTGGACTCTCCTTCTTGCGTCGTCTGCTCCGTTGAAAGGGTTAGTGGCAGGACCTTCTTTATGCGCACAGGCAGTAAATGGGCAAAGATCGACCTCTGTAAGGATTGTTTATTGAAATGAGTAGTCCATCGCCGAAAATAGGTGGCATGCAAAACCAAGGGAACGTTAGCCCTTGGTATATAGTGATCCTACGTGTCATCGTCAGGGTGCAGAAAGAGTGACAGATTCGGGCGGTAGACTATCCGGCCTGGGCGACTTGTTATGAGCACCCTTATCTAGCGCATCCTCAATGTCGTCCTGCGTAATCGCCGCTAAAAGCGACGATGTTGCTGAGTGGTCGAGGATGCACGACACCTGCTGCAAATGTCATTATCCTTCCTCTCCTCTATACCCTCCTCCTAGTAAAAACGTCGATAATGGTCTGCAAAGGCTTCCACAATGGTTGCCTGGGTGGTTAATGTTCGACCAACCAGCGAAGTGAGGTCCGTAATTAACCATTGTCTGCGTCGACAGCTATCAAGAACGATGTCGTGCACAGATGTGATTTTGCTGTTTGCTCTGCCTTGACGCCGCGACCGCACGACAACCCATCCAATTTTCTCCATTTAACGGGAAACATGTTGGCTTTAATTAGGCGGCTTACCCTGTCCGTCTGGTGAGGGCAGCTGGGATCCGAGGTCGTGAAAAATCGTGCAATAAAAGCCCAAAGCATGACGATGCCATGCGGTGATGTACTTTCGATGTTGTATCAGCATCTGCTGGAACGCTGGTTTTGCATATTCTGACCACCATGTCAACATCGAAACGTATCGTGGAAGACTTGTTTTTGCATTCCGCCGACGCGATGCCGATAATCTAACAGCATTCTGGGTCCTGCAGGTGTGCCACAGTTCTCTTCCACATACCACGGCTGCGCCATACACGCTATTTGTGGATGGTGACCATTCATGAGAACGTACTGTGGTCTGAGAATGCAAGTGGACACCATTCGACGTCCAACCCTCCTGACACAAGATCACGCAAGACACAGATATGATCAAGACGACTGGCCGAGTGACTAGCAAGAAATGTGTGTCCGGAGTAGCCACCTTGCACGCTGTCCCAAGTATCGAGGGGATGCAGGTGTAGCACCAATATCTGAAATTCTCACAAATCGTAAAGTGCGAGACCTGGCCGTTGGAATGGAGCCTACAGTTAAAATAGCCGCAGAAGATATAGTGATCGTATTGACCAAGAAAGAGAGGCGAGTGGGAGGGTGGGGGGGGATTTCCTCTGAGTAGAACTGCGACGTTTCGTGGCGTTTGTCGGTTCCCGATGGAGCATACACGTTAATAATACGTGTAACTAGTGCTGTGATCGCCAGCCCCAGGCTGTGGGAAGGAAAATCACATCAATGGGAATACCGTTATGCACTAGTATCACCGTCAGCTGCCGGCCTGATCACCCTGTATCATATATGTCGCATAACCATAGAAGCCGGGGAGGGACACGAAACGCACTCTTACTGACTGTAATTGTGGCGATACGGTAAGCTTGCCGTTGAACTGCAGGTGCCAAGTAATTCATTAGATCGGAAATGTCTATTGAGTGTCTAGCTGCGTAGTCGGCACTGGCCATTCCCAATACCTAAGCCGGAACCATTCCTCAAGTGCCGGTGCCACTTGGCCAGTCCCTGTCGGTGTAACTTGTATGGCGTCATCGTCATCGTCCTCCGCCCACGCCGTTGAAAGCAGAGCAAGATCATATACCATGGTCTCCCCGGGGTACGGGATGGGTGCCTGCACTCTAGGAGGAGTGGAGGTATTTGTACGGCAGCACAAATCTCGCCTATCCATGTCTGATCGTTCAGCTGTGGGTATGTACGAAACTTCCTCAATCCCATTCTGTGCTCCCACGCTGAAGCCGGCGGCGGTTTCCTCTGTGGGAGCATCATCTTGGCAGGAGAAGTCCTCGTCCTCCAGCGGCTGGTCCTCAGTCTGTTCTGAAATTGCTCTGCACCTCTGCTTACGGCGATTTCTTCTGTGCCCTTCCGTTTCAAACGAAGGCAGCGAATCACGACGCTCCTGCACAAAGGCCGCAGGTGGCACCATCAACAAGTCAATTACCATTTTACTGTTGTGGACATTGTCATCAGCTGATGGGACAGTCGCTGTCAAACTGGAGTCCGCAACGCGTAGAACGGGCGTTTCATCTTCCCGCTGAGTCAGAGTATGCTTTGTTGGGTCATCAGTGAGTGTCAGATGCCGCCATGAAGCGGTAGCAGTCGTGAGAGAGGCAATGTAAGTGGGGGCAGCCACGGCGGCGCCATGTCGGCAGGCGGTGGGTGCGTGATCCGGCGATGGACGCACCCGGATCGGAAGTGGCCCTCCTCCCTACATCCGGAACAGGTTCTTGGTTGTCCGTCGTAAATGACGATGGCACGGCAGCCGCCGATATAGAGATACGAGCGGACATGTTTTTTAAGTTCAGTTTAGACCTGCATGTTCAAAGGAACAGACACTGCGCCGACTGCAGCCGTTTTTGAAATACATGAAATGTACTCGCAGTTGCGAAATGGACAACCATCAGCTGTATAATGGAAAGTCGCTTGCCCAGTCTCGCCGGATAAATACGATATTGTAGATTCCAAAGGAACATTGCATCGTAATTCGGAATGACAGAGGCATTGTAATATTGTATTTATCTGCAGACATAGGGCAAGCGATTTTCAAATAAAATATTTCTCCTGTATGGGAATGTACATCATGGATGTACGAGTACAGGTTGTAGACACATGGTTGTGAAGTATGGAAATATTGGTCTGGCCTTGAGTCGTGCTCTGATGGCCTAATGATAACGCGACCGCTGGCGATACGTAGGAAATTCGGGTTTGAATGCCAGTCTGGCACAACTTCTCATTTCCATCACTGCATTTTCGTGTCTGCAATTTCGTCATTGCATTATACAGCTGATGGTTGACCAAATTTGCAGTTGCCAATAAATTTCAAGTACATGTTAATGTCGTAGAATTACTCAAGAGCCAACGATGACGCAAGAGAGGATACGTGACAATCTACCAAGTTACATTTTAACCTTGAATGTTCCACGCACACTTGTCCCAGAGGCGTTGGTGGAGTATCAGTTACGTCGCGACCTCGGATCTTGGTCTCGTGTGTATCCTGCTCCACAACTAATGTCACTGCGGTTTGGTAGCTCTTGAATGATAAGAGATAGGACGCTCTTATTCACAGGGCATGTACATTAGTATGTTCTGCAGAAATCATTAGCATTTGAACCATGTCGGCCGCAGGTTCAAGGTAAACATCGGTGTCGCGGCACAACATCACCTAGCAGTAAAATGTGCATGCGGCTCTTATTGTCGCTATAGACCGAAGGTAATGGATCAGTGTCACCTGAGCAGACGTGCAGGATATCTCGCAGATGTAAGAGCGAACCGTATCCTCAGATGAGTGAGTTTGAAAGAAGGCAAGTTTTTGGCATGAGGGAATGTGATTCATCCATCTGGGAAACAGCTGCTCGTGCCGGACGAAGAGCTCTGGCAGTGCAACGGGTGTGAGTAAAATGGATCAAGGAAGGCCGTAGGACACAATGAGATGGGTCAGGTTGCACTAACCGGACCGCCCCCCCCCCCCCCCCCCCCCCCCCAGGAAGATCAACACCTCATCCGAATGGCATCGCAGGACCGATCTGCATCCTCCGGCTCTAGAGCAACAGTGGAACAGTGTAACTCACCGCACACTATCAGGTGTAACAGTCCGTTGCCGTATGTTACGGCATGGGTTACGTGCTCGTAGGCCACTTCTCCGCCTACCTTTGACGAATGTGCAGAAACTTGCTAGACGGCAATGGTGTATCGAACGACGTCACTGGGGACACAAATGGCATCAGACAGAGTTTTTGGACAAATCCAGGGTCTGTTTGTTTGAAAATGGTGGCCGCATTTTGGTTTGCCGCAGACAAGGTGAGTTGCACAATGGCTGCATTCGCGCAAGACATACAGCGCCAACTTAAGGCCTCATGGCTTGGGGTTGCTTATTGGGTACACATCACAGTTGGTGCGTGACCAGGGCACTGTGACCAATGTGACCTACGTGAATGACATCCTGCGACCCTGGAATATGGTGACACGACGGGTCCAGTGCTGTGATCCAATATCAACCACTGCAGATGAACTTTGGAACAGGGTGAATACAGCAAGGGCGCCATTCGCGCCTTATATATCCATCACGCATGGAACAAGTTATCAGAGCCCATGGCACACCCTGTTCCTACGAGGCAACAGGGCACATGCTGAGCGGAAGTGACTAAAATGCTGATTACGTCCGTAGAACATATTAATGTACAGTCGTGAACAAAACGAGCGAGACCCCTCGCTTTTTCGTTATGCTGATCCGCACAGCTTTAAAGTCTGCTACATAGCACAACAGGCAAGGCGACGAAGTGCTAGCAACATACTATGCACAAGAGTGAAATTGAAAAACCATCCGAATTTTTTCAAACTGTTTTCAATCATGTGTAGGACTAAATTAATGCTGATTAGTGAGTTAAACACAACACGTAAATATAAGATATAAATGAAAGAAGAAACGCTAATCAGTATGAACTGTACTAACAAAAACGAATTTCAGCTTACCGATATAACATAGCTGTTTTAGTAAGACAAAGTACCCAGATCGATACAAATTAGCAAAATGTTATGCGCATTCCACCGTGAAACGGTCTGTGTCAATGTTCAGACCAGTCATACTGGATTACCGTTGCTGACATTCCATGTAAGTGTGCAAATTTAGCAATGCGTGAAAATTCATAACGAAATTCAGTTAAAAATCATTCAGTATCAACTGACTCATGTAGGAAGATACTGAAAACGCACCTAGAGGACAGAGAGCTTGTGCGTAAGCGCCTCCAAGTTTTCCTTACTAAATGTGAAACATTTGCGGCGAGAGATCAACTTCTTCGATTACCGTGACGCAGTACTCCGAAGGCAGAGGGAAACTGGAGAACTACGCGCACAAAGATCCGCTGTGAAACAGGAACTCTGAGAGGGAAAAGCCAGTGCTTCCATGTAGTGAGGAATCTGATGCTTCCTTCAGAGAGAACGCTATTCATTAAAAGAAAAAATTAAAAGTGTGTACGGCATTATTGGTGTAGGGAACCAATGTGGCGTGTTCGGTCGTCGTTTTACTTGGCGCCACTTCGGCGATTTGGGCGTCGACGATGAGCAAAGGACACGGCGCACTTACACACACAAGCGCACACACACACAAAGTCCCGAGCCGAAAAATCCTCAACCTTGTCAGATATCGTACCCGGGGCCTCGTGATCCAGAGCTATGCTAACCACATGATCACGAACTGATTACACAGTGAAGGAGAATTCACGTTACAGGGAGATCATTCTCCTGTGCATAACTCCACATTCGTTCACCAGCAGCTGTCCAAACAACGGCATCAACGCTATGGACTGCCCGCCACAGCCTGTTGATACGAATAAAGAAAAACATAGGTGCAAGGAAGTCAAATGTGAAGACACTATGCGTAACAGAAGAAATGCCTCAGTAGATCGACGAAAAAAAGGAAGTACAAAAATGTTAAGATAAATTCAGGAATACAGAAATACAAGCAACTGATGAATAAAATAAATTCAAATTGCACAGAAGCTAAGGCGAAACAGCTGACGGAAAACGTGAAGTCAAGGGCGGTAACATTAAAGAGTGCTATGGGAATTCCATTGTTCAATGCAGAGGAGAGAATCGATAAGCAGCAAGAGTGCATTGAAGGCTTCTATGAGGAACAAGACTTTTACGATGACGTGGTGGAACAAGAAACAGGAGTCGACAGGCAAAATATACGGGATCCAGTAATAGAATCACGATTTAAAAGAGCTTTCGATGACTTACGACCAAACAGACAGAAGCAATAGATACCAATCTATTAGAATTCCTGGAATCACTGGCTGGAGTGACAACAAAACGACTATTCAAATTGGCGTGTAGATACTATGAGACTCACGATAGACCATCACACTTTCGGAAACGTCATCCACACATAGCAAGAGCCGACAAGGGCAATAATTATAGCAAAATCAGCTTAACAGCTCATGGATTCAAGCTGCTGACAAGAACAATATACAGAAGAACGGAAAACACAATTACAGATCTGTCAGATGGCAATCAGGTCTGCTTTAGGAAAGGTAGTCACCTGAGAGGCAGTTCTGAAGTTGCGATTGATAATGGAAGCAAGACTCAAGAAATATCAAGATACGTTCATAGGATTTGTAGAGTTTGGAAAAGCGTCAGAGAATGTAAAGTGGTACAAAAAAGACGAAAGTAATGAGAAGTAGCACAAATAAGAACAGCGAGTAACTTAATAACAGAACTGGGGCTCATGAAGTAAACGAAGTTAAGGAATTCTGCTACACAGGCTGGAGGACATAAAAATCAGACTATCACTGGTAAACAGGATTCCTGGCCAAGAAAATTCTACTAGTATCAAACATAAGAATTAATTTTAAGGAGATATTTCTGAGAATGTACGTTTGGAGAACAGCATTGTATGTTAGTGAAACATGGACCGTAGGAAAACCGGAATAGAAGACCATCGAAGCATTGGAGATGTGATACTACGGACGAATGTTGAAAATTAGTTGAACTGATATGGTAATGAATCAGGAGGTTCTCCGAGAAATCGACGAGGAAATTAACATACGTACAACACTGGCCAGGAGAAGAAACAGGATGACAGGACATCTGCTAAGACGTCAGGGAACAGCTTCCATGCTACTAGAGGGAGCTGTAGACGGTAAAAACCGTAGATGAAACAGAGGTGGGAATACACCCAACAAATAATTGAGGACGTAGGTTGCAAGTGCTACTCTGTGATTAAAAGGTTGGCATAGGAGAGAAATTCGTTTCGGGCTGTATCAAACCAGTCACAAGACTGATGACTTAAAAAAGAGAATCCATTTTAGAATATTTGAGCTGAGGTAGCACGAAAGCTGTCAGATAACCGTTCACGAAACCAACCAGCTAAATCTGACGCCCTCCGAGACTGTGCTCTTGAAACCTGGTAGAAAGTTTCCTCTTCTGGCAATTACGTGCGATTCCTCACAGATTCCATGCCAAGACGCATGATTAAATTTAGAAACAATGGGTGATTCTGGACAAGATATTAGTGAACTAAATCAGAGGCAATAAAATATGAATTAGTTTTCTCTAAGCTCCCTTTTTAACTGGCATGAATAATTTAAATATTATTCTTCAGTTTCTCCCGGAGCCACGTGTGATTAGCCGAGAGGTTTGAGGTGCTGCAGTCATGGGCTGAGCGGCTGGTTCCGGCGGAGGTCCGAGTCCTCCCTCGGGCATGGGTGTGTGTGTTTGTCATTAGGATAATTTAGGTTAAGGTAGTGTGTAAGCTTAGGGACTGATGACCTTGGCAGTTAAGTCCCCATAAGATTTCACACACATTTGAATATTTTTTCTCCCGGCGTATTTGTTCATCGAACAGTCCGCGGTTGTAACGCCGGTTCGTAGCGTACAAGGGGAAAAATATTCCGGTGATCAGTATCTTTTAAATATGTTTTTAAACACTACATTTCTCTCTACGTACATACTTAAAAAGTAATAAATTAGGAGGGACTTTTTAAGGCTATTTTTTGTTGTTTCTAATTCATCTCTCTCTTGCCTCTATTGTTCCCTCCTGCATTCTCCCCCAAAAAAGTAACAGATTTCTTCTAATATTTATTCACCTTTAATATCCCCTCCCATGTCTCACACTTAACGAGCTATGGGCTGAGATTGGTAGGCAAGCTGGATGCCTCCGTTTGTATACAGCTGTTAATCATAGAAACCCACTTTCGTCGGCTCTTCTGGACTCGATGTGCTGGTTTCCCGTGAGGTCATGAGAACGTTTCTGATGTTTGCGGTGAGAGAGTTACTTGAGGTTTGTTCAGAAAGCTGCACGTTGCGGAGTAACACTTTTAGGGGCATAGCACGCTAGACTAGCGTATATGAGATCCACGGAGAGTGCTCAATCGCATTTCTGATATGAAAAGACTAAAAGAATACGTTCTGTCTCTGTGTGTGCGTGTTAGTTTCATCACCAGTATCTGACATCCGAGGGTGAGTATTGTAGTTTAGCGCAGAAGCGCTTGACTTGATGGTAAGAGCTTCAGATAAGAAGAAGTTTTGTTCTCCAAAGTACTAGAAGTCTGTAACGGAAATTTCCGAACGTCCTGTAAAACATGTGAGGACCGATAGAAGTTTACATCAAACTGTTAGGCAATAACTTAGAAGGAACTTCACTGGCTGTGAGATATTACTTTACAAATGTTCCCCACGCTCAATTACATAAACCTTTTATTGCCATTTGACTCTCTTTGTGTCATAAGCGTAGTGCAAACCGAACAGTTTATTCATAAGAACTTTTTCTCTCTTCTGAACTTAGCATCAGCGATCATTGTTTTGTATTCGTCGTGGGTAGAAGTTATTTTGCGTTCTTCTAAGTATTATAGACTGTATGACAATTTTACTTTGGAATACCGTATTTCTGTCATCGTATTGTGCTACTTTCTACACTTCCTGCTTCAATTTCTGTGTTCCTTTGCATTGTGCTTTTTCGGTAATCTTGATAGTTACACTTTGTTTCATTGCATATTTCGCTTGTATGATATGAAGCTTTACATTACTCGTAGCCTACGGAATTTCTTTGTGAATGTTCGCGTTCTGCAAGAAAAACTCTGTGTTTGTCTTCTAATTTGCATTCCTCTGTTTTGAGGGTAGTGCCAATGACAGTCTTCTCCAGAAATATCTTTCGTACGTCCATAAATGTCAAATGTTTAAGTACGCATAATGTTTACATTACAAGCATGGTAGACGCTCCAAGAATGTTAATCACATTTGGTGAATGAGATTTTCAGTTTCCAGTGCGCTTAGAAAGAAAAACAATAGTGGCTGTAACAGCAATTCATTTATGATATTCAGGTTGCAGTCAGTACATCTGAATGTTATTAGTATCTATGCTTTAGCCCATAAGACTAGTTACACAAATGAAAGTAAGTGTCATTGTTTAATACTGTTCATATTTCGGCTCTGAGTCAACTCGGCAATGTACCTTTGAGAAACGAGCTACAGTCTGCACTTCCATGTGTGCTCAGAGAAACCGTTCGCAGTGTAAACGTATTATTCGTGTGGCTAGCAAACTGTCAACATCACATAATATGTTAGGCAACTTTGTGATCAACTTACTTCCTGGAAAGGCATAGATTTATTCTGGTAAATTCACTTGAATTTTCATGCAGCTGTATTAAATATTCTGAGTGATTTTCATGTAAGATGAGGAATTGGTTCATCAGATTTATGGTTTTCAGTCGAGAAAGAAAGTTCCACAGAGAAATGAAACTGCTCTCGTCTTTTGCGTCGCAGATCTCTATGTCAACTATAAGTATGGCATTGACAGAGCCTGGAGCCTGAAACATTATTCTGCTTTCAGTAGTCTTGCGGCTAGGACGTCTGTTTACATCCCTACCACAGAGCTTCACGCTCACGAGGTTGTTTACTTCGTGTTAGTCTTCGCCAGTGCTCGCACTTTCGACATAGAATGGCGCAGCCGTACCGACAGTCTACCACCAACATCGGCTTCTGTCCGCAGCTGTGGTCTCGCGATTGCGTTCTCGTTTCCCGAGCCCGGGGTCCCGGGTTCGATTCCCTGAGTGTTCAGGGACTTTTCTCCTGCCCCGAGATGACTTGGTGTTTGTGTTGCCCACATCATTTCATCATCATTCATGAAAGTGACAAGAGAGGACTGAGCAAAAGTTGGAAAATTATACCGCGCAGCTGAGCGCCCCACAAACCAAACATCATTATCAAATGGTTCAAATGGCTCTGAGCACTATGGGGCTTAACATCTGAGCTCATCAGTCCCCTAGAACTTAGAACTACTTAAACCTAACTAACCTAAGGACATCACACACATCCATGCTTGAGGCAGGAATCGAACCTGAGACAGCAACGGTTGCGCGGTTCCAAGCTGTAGCACCCTGAACCGCTTAGCCAACTCGGTCGGCATCATTATCAACATCGGCTTTAATAATGAATTTGCATGACGGAGGGCGTCTGAAGTGAAACAATTTATACGAGAAGAAAATAGAACTGAACCACCAGATATGATTGAAATCCACTTCTCCAATATAAGCAGAGTGGTCTACGGTCTACGTCAAAAACACCAACGATAAGGTGTGTGACAATTTTTTTTCTTTTTTTTTTTTGGGTCATCAGTCTTCTGACTGGTTTGATGTGGCCCACCACGAATTCCTCTCCTGTGACAACCTCTTCCTCTCATAGTATCACTTTCAACCAGTATCCTCACTATTTGCTGGATTTATTCCAATCTCTGTCCTCCTCTACAGTTCTTGCCATCTACAGCTCCCTCTAGTACTATGGAAGTTATTCCGTCTGTCTTAACAGATCTCCTATCATCCTGTCCATTCTTCTTGTCAGTATTCTCCACATATTCCTGTCCTCTCCGATTCTGCGCAGAACCTCAGTTCTTACAGTATCAGTCCACCTAATTTTCAACATTCGTCTGTAGCACCACATCTCAAATCCTTCGATTCTCTTCTGTGTGCGGCTGGTCCCGGCGGAGGTTCGAGTCCTCCCTCGGGCATGGGTGTGTGTGTTTTGGTTAAGTAGTGTGTAAGCTTAGGGACTGATGACGTTAGCGGTTAAGTCCCATAAGATTTCACACACATCTGAACATTTGTTTCTCTTCTGTTCCGATTTTTCCACAGTACGTGTTTCACTACTATACAATGCTGTACTCCAGACTTACACTCTCCGAAATTTCTTCCTTAAATTAAGGCCTATGTTTCATACTAGCAGACTTCTTTTGGTCAGGAATGCCCTTTTTGCCAGTGCTAGTCTGCTTTTGATGTCCTCCTTGCCTAGGTAGCAGAATTCATTAACTTCATCTCCTTCGTGACCATCAGTCCTGATGTTAAGATTCTCGCTGTTCTTATGTCTGCTACTTCTCATTACTTTCGTCTTTCTTTGATTTACTCTCAATCCATATTCTGTACTCTTTAGATTGTTCATTCTATTATGTAATTCTGCTTCACTTTCACTCAGGGAAGCAATGTCATTAGCGAATCGTACCATTGATATCCTTTCACCTCTAATTTTAATTCCACTCCTGAACGTTTCTACTATTTCCATCACTGCTGCTTCGAAGTACAGACTGAACAGTAGGGGCGAAAGACTACATCCCTGTCTTACAACCTTTTTAATCCGAGTACTTCGTTCTTTCTCATCAGGGGACACCGCTTTAACGTAGCGCTTTCAGTGTGCGCGAGGAGGTTTGGTTGCTCTGGATCTGGAGGGCTTTGCCAGCGACAGCGTAGCTACCAGCAGGGTCACCCATGCCGGACAGGCCGAAGGGGAGGAACCAGACCCCTGTGTCCCACAACGACATATCGATAACCTCACTTCTATCCTTTTCCTAACCCTAGCCCATCCTTGTTCTTTTCCTTCCATTTCCCCTCCCCCCCCCCCCTCCCTTAACCGATGCTGGCGGTTAAACCACGCATAGGGCTGCGGAAGTAATGCCAATCCCATATGCCGAGCATCTGGGCGATAAAGTGGCAGCCCTACCAAAGAAATCGGAAGCGTTGAGCCAATCACCCGTCCTTCTTAAAAAAACCTGAATACTGAAACCGAGACTTTTTTCTTAGTCGTCCACTCTTATTATTCCGTCTTGTCTCTTGTACATAATGTATATCACTCATCCCTCGCTTTAGTTTACCCCTATTTTTCTCAGAATTTCGAACGTTTTGTACCATTTTACATCGTCGAACGCTTTTTCCAGGTCGACAAATCCTATGAACGTGTCTTGATTTTTCTTTAGTCTTGCTTCCATCTTCAACCGCAACGTCAGAATTTCCTCTCTGGTCCCTTTACCTTTTCTAAAGCCAAACTGATGGTCATCTAGCGTATCCTCAATTTTCTTTTCCATTATTCTTGTCAGCAGCTTGAATGCATGAGCTGTTAAGCTGATTGTGCGATAATTTTCGCACTTGTCAACTCTTGCAGTCTTGGGAATTGTGTGGATGATATTTTTCCGAAAGTCAGACGGTATGTCACCAGACTCATACACTCTACACACCAACGTGAATAGTCATTTTGTTGCCATTTCTCCCAACGATTTTAGAAATTCTGATGGAATTTTATCCAGCCCTACTGTCTTATTTGATCTTAAGTCCACCAAAGCTCTCTTAAATTCTGATTCTAATACTGTATTCCCTACCTCTTTTAAATCGACTCCTGTTTCTTCTTCATCATATCGGACAAATCTTCCCCCTCATTGATGCTTTCCACCTATCCACTCTCTCCTCAGCATTTAACAGTGGAATTCCAGTTACACTTCTTCACAGTTATCTTATTTGTTCCTACGTTTTTTATTTCAACTTCTGTGATGGCCCTTTTTAGATATGTCCATTCCTCTTCAAGTGTACTGTGTAATGCAGTACCAGTTGCCTTAGAGAACTTCAAGCGTATGTCGTCGTTCCTTAGTACTTCCGTATCCCAATTCTTTGCATATTGATTCTTCCTGACTAATTTCTTAAACTTCATCCTACTCTTTACTTTTACAACATTGTGATCTGAGTCTATACCTTCACGTGGTTACGCCTTACAATGCAGTATCTGATTTCGTAATCTCTGTCTGACCGTGATGTAATCTAATTTAAATCTTCCTGTATCATTCGGCCTTTTCCAAGCATACGTCCTCCTCTTGTGAATCTTGAACAGAGTATTCACTACTACTAGCTGAAATTTATTACGGAACTCAATTATTCTATCTCCTTTCTCATTCCTTTCGCAAGCCCATATTCTCCTGTAATATTTTCTTCTGCTCCTTCCCCTACAACTACATTGCAGTGCGCCATGAATATTAGATTTTCATCTGCCATTACGTACTGTATTACCCTTTCAATATCCTCATATACTTTCAGGTTGCAAAGTCGGGCATGTATAGCTGTACTATCGTTATCGGTGCTGGTTTACTGTCGATTCTGATAGGAACAACCCTGTCACTGAACTGTTCACGGTAACTCACTCTCTGTGCAACCTTCCTCTTCATAATGAACAATAATCTCATTATACCATTCTCTGCTGTTGTTCATATTACCCTATACTCATCTGACGAGAATCCTTGTCTCCTTTCCATTTCACTTCACTGACCCCTACTATATGTAGTGAGCCGTGCTATGGTTCGCCTTGATGCTGTTTGTAAGTTTCCGCCCTCTGCTGGAGGCCAGACGGTTTTGTTTAGTTGTTCTTCTTCTTCTCGTGTTGACTGGCGCCAGTCGGTTTCGCAAGCGTTGCCTGTCCGCTAGTGGCAGCAACGGTGGACATCGATATGTAGTACCAGTTGCCCTACCTTTGGGGCGACGTCATTGTTTTCCGGGTCGTGTGATTGGGCCAGTTCGGTTGGGGACTCAGAAGGAGCCACGTCCGCGCAGTGCCAGAACACTCCGGAACTGCTGGCAGCAGGCATGGACTGCCGGATGGAAGGGCTGTGGTCATAAGGGTGCACGACCTCGTCGTAAACCGGATGCAGCAAGCTTTAAGATGACTGCATTTCAAACCAAGTAGAGAAACCTTCACCATTGTAACATCTCGCGATTCTTCAGTAACTTGGGTTCGTGTTGATGCTCGTAGTGTCGCCGAGGCGAAAAGAAGCGGATCTGATTAGCTTTCCTCGACTTCTTAAACTGTTTACTGCATCCAACTCGTTACAATTGGTTAAGTTCAACCAACGGTAATTTTTCTTGCCTGGTGGCCACTAACTTCCCAGTTACCTGCCTTGCGGTTAGTGAATGTAACGGCAGTGTACGTTTCCTCGCCTTGCCGCAGCTGTCCGGTAAGATGTGTAGTTTTGACAGCTTTCTTGACTGTAGGCCGGTTGATGATTCTTCTACTCCGGTGGTAGTGATTCCTTTCTCGTTCCGGCGCTCTAAACACAGTATTCTGGGGACATACAGCAGACCGCCGGTTCCGGCTTTGGCGTATTGTTCCATCGTTGCATTTGGTATATTGGACGTCAGGTATCTTCACCAAGATTATCATTAGTCATTCGCTAGACTGCCACTAGTCTGAGTTACCATCTTGTGAAGTGAATGCTATTCTTGGCTGCCTATCTCATCGCTCGCGGAAAGTGTTTGTTGCCGTACCTTCTCAGAGGTCGATTCCTGGAGCGCCGTCAGTAGCCCCTTGGTTCTTGTAAGACATGTGTGTTCTAAAAGGAGGTCTGATGGCTACTAATTCTGTGTAACACTCCTTCAGCCCACGCCTTCTGTGGGTATAATCTGACTCAGTACACTTCAAGGAACTTATATACTGGTCCTAGTGATTTATTATTGCATTATTGATTACAATACCTTGTAATGCCTACATTAAAGGCTACATATGTCTAGTTATTAGTTCTGGTCGCCTTCTGTAATAAATCTGGAATGTAGTGTTCAGAGGATGTTAAGGGTTGTGTTACAAAATTTACCATCATCTTATTTCACCCATTTGGTGATCAGTTGCTGGTTTTTTAATTAACCTTAATTTTTTATATTATTGCCATTCCTGTCGTGTAAGTCCTTCAGCCCAGATCACAGTGGCTTGCTTTTAAAACATTATCTGCTGTATCTGTATTTAATGGTGATTTGCTAAAATGTAACTTACCGAAAACACTATTATTTACACAGTTGTATAATACTTCATTAATAACGTGAGGTATTTTTATTTATTTTCGAATCTGGAATTACTGCTTTAGAGTAAATTGTGTGTAACTGTAATAGGCAACCAATAATTATTGTTTACGGCCCCGTCGGCAATCATAACTGAATGATGCCTTCCCTTGACTACCAGGTATCATCTAGATTGAGCCTTTGCATTTCCCTTTTCAGATTTTCCAGTTTTCCTACCACGTTCAAGCTTCTGACACTCCACACCACAGTCTTTTTCTCATGGTCACCTCCCCCTTTGCAGTCCTCTCCAAGAGGTTCGAATGGGGGACTCTTCTTGAATCTTTTGTCGATGGAGAGATCGTCACGACAGTTTTTCAGTTCCAGGCCACGTGTCCTGTGGGCACATTACGTATCTTTAATGCAGTGGTTTCCATTGCCTTCTGCATCGTACGCCACTACAAAGAAGGACTTAAATTTAAACATTCTGTCGGCCATGTCGAAGCAGTGGCTATTGATCAGGCGTGGCTTGGATTAAGAACTGTTGGAGTATTCGACCTACAGTTTGAGATTCAGGCTGATATCGCGCTTGCAGCGCTACAACTCTATGGTAACAGAAAAATGGACAACCTACACTAAGTACTCGGAGCTTAATGGGGTGCTACAAATACGGATCCAACTATCAAAACATCTGTATTCTTATCCCACAGTTGGAGGCTGCAGAACGGTAGTCATTTATGACGGTCAGCAAGGCCACGAACGATCAGCATGTCTTCAACGGAAAATACTACAAGTACCGACAGGTGAAGATGTAGCAACATCTTTGGTGACATCCCTCCCTCTCACATATACAAACGTGTTCCGGAAGGACGCCCCGTTGAACAGTGACCTCACGCAACAGCTGGACAGTCCCGTCCAAGAGCGGATGACGACACGAGCATGGTGGCGGCGACGCCAACCGCCGAGCAGCAGCGACCGATACCTGTAATACAGAGATCAGGACAGAAAATGGTCATCGATAGTTAGGTAGTGTTATCAGCTGTTTCCCTCTCAGACCCAGTGGCAACAAAGGCACGCGCCCACGTTCTGGTATAGAAACGCACATGCGTATGTAACGATTTTCTAAAGGGCACAAGAACGACGCCTCACCCCGTCAGACGACTGCTTAACATGATGAAGAAAGGGCCGAAGAAGACTGCCACCGTATGGGGGTACCGACATTCACATCCAGAACACCACAGTCTCGACAGCAGCATACGCCAAGAGCGACCTGAAGAGCTCGAGCGCGACAACGTAGAGCTACCAGCAGTCAGCTGCCAATCCGAGTTGGTAGAAGAAACGACACAGAAAGACGTGGTTGGAAAGACCCAGCCGACGGCAAACCTGTCCCAAGGAAACTGGGCTGATGATTGTGAAGTAGTCCCACTTTCGGTCGCAACAGGCGACATGGCGGGGGCGGTGTTCTGTATAAAGTTAGCCACGCACCCTGTCAGTCAACAGCAGGTGGCCTAAGCTCCCATGGCCGATACACACGCGATGCAACGTAGACCGGGATATCGGCTTGCCTCCATCAACATCAATACAATACGATCTTCAATTAAGATGCCTTTACCCAATGATACGCTACAAGCGGTGAAGATCGACATCGTCCTCCTGTAAGAAGTATGCGCTGACGAATTTCCTGTCATGTACGGGTTCGAATCCAAAGTATAAAAAAAAAAAAAAAAAAAACATTTAAAACTGCTCTGAGCACTATGTGACTTAACTTCTGAGGTCATCAGTCCCCTAGAACTTAGAACAACTTAAACCTAACCAACCGAAGGACGACACAGACATCCATGCCAGAGGCAGAATTCGAACCTGCGACCGTAGCGGTCGCGCGGTTTCAGACTGAAGCGCCTAGAGCCGCTCTGAAACTGCGGCCGGCCCTACGTATCACACGCCTCTTAAACTGGCAGCGGCATACTAATACTTCTCAGTCAGAGTATCGCGGCAAAGGATGTACTGTACGTACCGTTGGTGCGGGGATTAGCAATGATGGTGCTTGATGTATTACACATCAACATCTGTGCACCCTCCGGTACAGACAGGAGATGCGAGTGTTTCCGCTTCTTCGCAGAGGAAATTGCCCCGCTCTTCCAAGGTCGACACGACCGCTAATCCTACGAATGTTGGTGCACAATATGCATTGGTTGCCACCTGCGAACATGTCCATGACCTCCATCCTGAATACACCCAAACGACGAGTCATTCCGCTAGCCGTCTCGCCCGAATATATGTTGCACGCAGTCTTAACGCTGACCTCATTGAAGCCTGTGGCCTGTAGCCTACGCTGACTATAAGGCATTAATCTGTACGATCTCCGTCCAGCGGTAGCAGGTATGGCGCAGGCGCGGTCCTTCGAAAATGACCGGCGCCCATTTGAGAGATGCCATTTAAGTTTGGAGATCTTGCGAACGATTGCAGCAGCCGTATCCTACAATCCTACGTTGGTGGACGGATTGACCAAACTGGCGCTACGCTACTCAATAGTAACATACGTTCGTTAGCTTTCAGTGTGGCGACGTGAGACAACGGAATTTTATTTCACGGTGCTGCGGGATGCACCGACCACGTGCCTTCTCCGGAGCGGCAAGCGGTAGTACGACGGGCGAAGGCCAGAATTATATCCATGAAGCAACGCCAACCCGAAGGTGCAACGGTCAGGGCACGCACACTAGACCGGGTTACGGGAGAACGCCCAACGATGTGTCATATCATCAATGAAAGCAAAAGAAGAAGAAGAGCTCTGGGACAAGCTGTGAACACGGATGATGGCAGACGCCTAACAGCATAACAAGAAGTAGGTAATACCCTTGTAGAACATTGCACTCCGTTTTACACCGCAGTGGATACAGATATGGTGGCAATTACCGATATTACACATACGATATTCGGCACCACTGGACCAGAGGCGCAGGCACAACTAATGGAGGAGAACACAGAGGAAGAAGTGGTGGAGGCCATTGGTAGGGAAGCGGTGAATAAATAGCCATGACCAGACGGCCTCCGTTTGGTACGTTGTAGGACCTTTAGCTTTGTCATGGCACCCTGATGGACTGCTATCTGCCGTGGATTATAATGTCGCCTGACATGCCCTTCCCGCCGGTTTTGTCGAGAGGCTAACTATCCCCGATACACAAACCCTTTGGTGGCACACAGATACGGGACTACGACTTTAAAATATTCACCAGACTATTAGCAGCAGTCCTCGAAGAGTATTGCACCAAGTGATCTCACTCGACCAAACGTCGCCCGACGGAGCTGCCAACATGCAGAGGGCACTTTGTGAATATCGTGATTTGATTTCTCTAGCAAACACATGGCTCCTCCATGGAGCACAAAAATCGATAGATTTTGATCAAGCCTTTGATAGAGTGAGTCATACAATTTTTGTAGAAAAAGTACAGATGCACATACGGTTTCCACGACCATTTGATGCGGCTACTCCAAAGTGCTCGTCAATGGACATACGTGAAGTCCCAGATCGTAGCGAGATCGGTCAGACAAGAATAGCCCTTGTCTACTATAGTATGTGCACAGGCCTTCGATGTGTTACTCTGCGGCCATCCTCACCGCTTGACAAGACTGACCTTGCGAGATATACTTTCAAGTGTAAGGCGTGTGCGGATAACCTGGTGCTCGTAGCGCCAAATGGAAATTATACGCACGTGGGTCACATATATGGAGCGGCCACTCGCAGCCACATAAATGTAGACAAGTCTTCGACGATGGGTATTGGTACTGGACTCACGGAAGAATGTCCACCAGCTTTATGACTAACGGATACCTTCAAATGCCTTGAAATACCAACGACAGCCAGAACATTACGGCCACCTACCCAATGGCCGCTGGAGGAAGCTGACACCGCATCTGCACACACAAGTCACCTAATTCCCAAAATTCCGGGGAAGGGGCATTGAAATCTGGCGCCACGTTCGGTCACATCCCAGATGTATTCCGTAGGGTTCAGATCTGGCGAGTTTACGAGGGGGATGGCGGGGGGAGGGGCCGCAGTACATCAATTCCAACTCGCCACTGTGTTCCTCGCAGCACTCCATCACACTCCTGGCCTTATGGCATGGCGCATTATCTTGCTGGAAAATGTCACTGTCATCCGGAAACATGATCGTCATGAAGGGGTGTACGTGGTCTGCAAACAGTGTACGGTACTCCTCGGCAATCATAGTGCCTTTCACGATCTCCACTGAAGATGTATGCCCACCTGAATGTTCCACAGAGCATAATGGAACCGCCCTCAGCTTGTCTCCGTCTCGTAGTACAGGCGTCTAGGAGCTGTTCCGCTGGAAAATGACGGATTCGCGCCCTCCCATTGGCATAATGTAGTTATTGGGATTTATCAGACCATACAACACTCTCCCACTGCGCCAACGTCCATTGCCGATGGTCACATGCCAGAAGCTGCCGATGTTGTGGCGTTAACCTTGGCACATGCATACGTCGTCGGCTTTGGAGGCCTATCTGGTGCTCTGCTTGTTCAGAAACACTTGTACTCTGCCCAGCATTAACGTCTGATAAAACTTCCGCCACAGTTCGCCAGCTGTCCTGTTCTACCAGTCTGCCCAGCCTACTCGTCAGATGACGCTGCTATCGCCTGGACGGGTTTATATCGATAGTGGATAGATGATGATTATGATCTACCTAATCAGTGTACGTCGCACAGCAGCGCATAACCATAACAGACAATGAGTCCGGACAGCGTGAATGGGGACATCATAAGGGCGTTAGACGCTAACCAGCGGGTCACATATGTAAACACCCACCTAGCGTTACCAATACTGCACTCTGCCCAAGTACATACGATGATGGTGATGACAGAACGACGCATACTGGCGGCCTACGGTTCCTTCGTTAGTGCAGGCCTACTACTTACCGTAAGACACGACGCCCTCACCCTCCCTCTTGGTAGGTGTGCATTGGTTCTTCTGCATGTACACAATCAAACGAAGGAGCTATATATCAGCACAATGTTAAAACTTTGGAGACGACAGCAGATATGTCAGAATCTTAATAGAAGAAATTGAACGAGTTTCTCGGACAGTGTCAGTGGCGCTCTAGCTCATTTTCCAGTCATTTCAGCATATAGGCGCTTTATTTATCGAGTACAGCTACGTTCAGATGGCTCTGCCGGAAACCAGACACGCAAAGGCGTCCAAATTAATTGTCATGAAGTATGGCGACGGAAACATCATGCTTCCTTAGACATAGAAACACGCGCAATGTCATACCTAACAGTTAATTGTAAAAACGTCGCCCGGTACATACTCCACACGATTCATATGACTGATCGCCATTATGCCGTCGGTGCCAAACCCTGGACAACGATGACACCGCCTCATATGTGGCCCCTCGGCGGAAGTGTGGCGTCTGGTGACAAAGATGATCGTTTATTTTCCTTCGAATGGGACAACACAACTTTTCACCGGAGACTGTGTTCTTCTCTGAGCGATGCACTATCCATGTACTAAAACGTATGCAGTAACGTGGCTTCGCGGACGACGGCACAAAGAATATGATAGACTTTTGAACTTTTTACAGAAATGACATTATATCGTGTGTAGTCTGAAATGCCGACAGTATTTGTCTGTCTTCCTATGGACTACTTTCATGAACCACTGCCTAGCTAGATCGTCCAGTTAAATTATCAATGCGATGAAACAATGAACGGAAGATAAGAGAGCGGCGGGGAGATTGGAAATCAAATCCTACATTATGCTGCGTCTTCATTACTTCATGTTGTGCGAGAACGGGGTTACGTTTGTATAGCTTTCAAGCAGTACAGACGTATTATTTCTAGTATTACAATGAAGCCGTTGTTACTAATTCGACTTCACTAAACCCTTATATGTGTAACAGGATTTGGTTTATATATGAAAGATATTTAGTAAAATGTTTAGCATAGTTGGAGAACTATTTTGTTAGAAAATAATTTTATTGTGTTTTCCAATTTCTGATGAACGTTTAACTTTCCAAAGTGTACTAGTTAAGTACAATGTTAGTTTTAGGTCATTCTGGTTATTTGTTATACTATATATTATACTATGTACATGGAAGAAATTGTTAATCTCATTCTACAAACTGAAATATAAAGGCAGGTTTTTGTATTTTATTTTGTTCCTGTTAATACGTTGATGTAATTCTCTGAAGAAGGTAAATGAAACTTCCTGCAGATGAGTAAAAATTTGGTCTCTAGTATAGGATTTGAAAGGTGCTCTTCCCTTGCAGTGGCGTGTGACCATGTAAACATGTGAACATCTAAATAGAATGAGGCTTTCTATTAATAAAAAAGTAGACTGCTGGGACATCAGTTAGTATACATTGAAAAAAAATATTAAAAAAAGAAAGAGAAAGAAACAGCACTGGCTCTTAGCGTAGTGGTAATGTGATCGCTGTATTCGCCATAGGATGGAAGCTCGCCAGAGGACCATTATTTTGCATCCACATTTCTCATCTTCTTTAAATTGACAGACCGAAAATCGGCAAGAACATCTTGGAAAAACTCTGTAAACATGCTTAGAAGAAAGTTATGCACAAGCCTGGAACTTTCTACGTACTTATGGGCTGAGGTCCCAAGTTTTATCAAGGAGTTGTGATATCACCTAAAAGAGGTGAATAATTTAACTGGGTTTGCTCACTAAATAATAGGTACAACTGCTTGGTAAAACTTTGGGCCTCGGTCCATGAGTAGATAAAAGGACGTAGTTGAAGCACATTTACATGTCAGTATCCCCACACCTGTTATTAAGTGAGCAACCCAGTTCAGTTATTCACTTCTTTTAGATAATATCACAATTCCTTGACAAATTTTGGGCCGCAGTCCATAAGTATATAAAAACTTCTGGGCTGGTGGATTACTTCATTGGTAGGTATGTTTAGTCATGTTGTGTAATTGCTCTATTGTGTAATTACATATGTAAGTTTTAAAAAAATAGTCAGTGAGTAAATTTTACAATATACTAAGGACCGATACATTAAGAAGTTGAGATGTTTGTCTTTGCCTTAACATCATGTTTGTCTTTGCTTTATCATCTTTGGAAACAGCAATGTACTTGACAATTGGCTTATACCCGAAACGTAGCTTGTGCATCAACCGCAATAAAATTTGTGAAGCAAGGCAAAAAACAGCGTTGTTTACGTAATTTACAACGTTCCACCAATAACCCACAGTAGAACCAGTTAAAATACATATTTGATTAAATAGTGAGCGTTATTCGACAGTTTACTAAGTAAATGGACAATTTCGTCTGTGGCAGACTGAGACCTTGCCATGGTAAAGATAAAAAATAGTTTCAAACAACCCCCAGCCTGTTAATGGAACTTAAATTATGTCCCTGGAAGTAATCCAATCATGGGTTACGAAAATATCGTTCTTTGTTTCAGCTAAACCCTCTGTCCAGAGGGGTTAATCTAGAATGCTTAACGGCAGATAAACGAAATCGTTTCCTTCAAAACCAGGTATTGCGGTTTCTCTTCAACTACTCGAAACGCTTGGTCGGTATTGTAAAGGTAGAATCTCGATTTCGAGAGAGGTCCTGGGAACATCTACCTGGCTAGTCTTAATACTGCTCATCAGCTCCTGCATAAATGAAAAATCGAAGGTCACAAAAATACAACAGAAGGGAATGAAAAACAGATATGGTGGCTACCAATCACACAGTTGGAATCGCCATACAAGAAACTGATAAAGTCCTTAAGAATGCCAAAAATCCTAAACTATGAGTTTTAGATGATACGAGAATGGAACAAATGAAACATTCAGGAAACGAATGAAGTTCATTTCAGTGTTTACTTGCTCCGAAAAGACGAAAGAAAAAAATGGTTAAAATGGCTCTGAGCACTGTGGGATTTAACATCTGAGATCATCAGTCCCTAGAACTTAGAACTACTTAAACCTAACTAACCTAAGGACATCACACACATCCATGGCCGAGGCAGGATTCGAAAATGCGACCGTGGCGGTCTCACGATTCCAGACTGCAGGGCGTAGAACCGCTCGGCCACTTCGGCCGGCGGGGGTTTAGGAAAATTTGGAAATTATACTTGAAGTTTGTTAGAAATTCCTAAGTGCTCTCTTTATCGAACACAGGGTGAATACAAACTGGATAATTTGCTCGCCATTTTAAGAAAAATATAGGTTTTTCACACATTTTAATCTGTATGGCGTCATATCTCCTGTATTGTCGGTCGTACAATGGAGTAGTTTTGCAGGTAGATTTAGTTATACCCGTACATGTATGCAAAACGTATTGCGAATAGAGCTAGTAGTAAAGAAGTAATAAATTAAAGCGTGATGCCTGATACAGAAGTCTGACTGTACGACCGGCGAAAATGTAAGCGATAAAGTTCTTTCCTCTCATCATTTTCTGGGGAGGGGGCGGGAGCGGCTATCAGTGAGAAAAAAGTTTCGTAAAGATTTGAAATTATGTTGAAACTTCGTTGAAGTCGTTAACTGCTCTCTTTCTCAAAACCGCATGAATGAAGTCCGTGTACTTGTGCGTCGTTGGATACTTTGCCTCGAGACAAACACATAGTTTGTAACTATAGTGTCTGCCTCGAGACAAACACACAGTTTGTAATTATAGTACTTGTGTTATTGTGTGGAACCTTTAAAATAGGATTATACCCACTAAAAACAGATAATGGCAGCATTTTAAATTTTTAAACTCTCTCAATAATTACGCGAAATACTGAAAATCGGATTTTTGTTGCCCCTATACTACAACTGGTACTAAGTTCCGGGTTCCAGGATGGTGTTTTAGTTATCTTATATACGACTACATAAAGGCAAGTAGATGTTTATAGTTGTTACCAAAACTCTCGAAAAGTAAATAACTGATTTACTCTAACAATACATAATTCAATAGTAGACATATACTCTAAAAAGGAGGCTACATTTTTTGCAAAAATATCGAGAAGTTCGTTACCATTTTACTTCAGATTTTACGCAATACTCTAATAAACCTTCGCTGGACATATGCTATAAATTTTTACAACTTTCTGGAATAGATTTTTACAAAACGAACGAAAGAAAATTGGATTTAACGTCCCGTCGACTTCGAGAACATTAGAGACGGAGCACAAGCTCGGATTCCGTCAAGGATGGGGAAGGAAATCAGCCATGACCCTTGAAAGGAAGCATACCGGAGATTTAGAGAAATCACGGACGGATGGACGCCGGTTCGAATCATTGTCCTCCAGAATGCCAGTCCAGGATGCTGGCCACTGGGTCAGATTTTTACACAAAGTCTAATAAACTTTTAGACAAACAGGGGAAAAGTGGTTACCAAAAAATATCGAAAAGTTCTTGATAATTTTGCTTCAAATTTTTACTCAGTTATCTAATTAACATTCAGATGGACAAAGGCTATGTAATTTTTTAATATATATAATACATAAAAACACATGTGATGTGTAAATGGGAAGACTGTTACCAAACGTCTCGGAAAAATCCAATTCTTATGCGATACTCTTCGGACGCACATTTGTTACACACACGCACACACACACACACACACACACACACACACATATATATATATATATATATATATATATATATATATATATATATATATATATATATATATATATATATATATATAAAACAGTCGAATGTTGGTGTTGACGGGCCCAGGCGAAGCGTAAAGCTTTTTATCGTGCAGTCATAAAGGATACACAGCGAGCTTTCTGCTCCGATAGCACACATCGATGATGTTTAGTTAAACGGTTCGGTTCACATGCTGACACTTGTGATGGTCCAGCATTGAAATCTGCAGCAATTTGCGGAAGGGTTGTACTTCTGTCACATTGAACGATTCACTTCAGTCGTGGTTGGTTCCGCTCTTGCAGCAGCTTTTTTGGCAGCAGCGGTTTCGGTGATTTGATGTTCTACCGGATTGCAGGTATTCACGGTAGACTCGTTAAATGGTCGTATGGGAAAATCCCCACTTCATCGCTACCTCGAAGTTGCTGTGTCCCATCGCACGTGGCGCTGACTATAACACCACATTGAAAGTCACTTAAATCTTGACGACCTGCCATTGTAGCAGCAATTACCTATCTAACAATTGCGGCAGACCCTGGTTGTCGTATATAGGCGTTTTCGACCGCAGCGCCGAGTTCTGCCTGTTTACATGTCTCTATATTTGAATGCCAATGCCTATATCAGTTTATTTGGCGCTTCAGTGCAATAATGAGTCACGAGAGAAGATAACATGCCTTCTATGTCGCTGACAGTTCAAGACATCGAAACCACGTTTTCGGCAAATGATAGTACGCTAAGACGCATGCATTTTGGTACGTTATAAAGAGTCTTAACTCTTGTATCGGTCGAGGTATTAAAGCAGTAGGATTTTTTAAAGAGAATGATATACCTTTTAACGGGGATCGAAGGCGTTTTAAAAGGCGACGACAATGATATAAAGCTTGTTATTGTAGAGGCTGAAACGCTTCACAGAAGAATCCGAGAAATATTCTAAAACTGGTAATCGGTCGGTTTCGGCTACTGCGTTGCAAATATGCCTATTCCAGGCTACGTTGTGTTTTTTTCCCTCCTGGCTTTCGCAACACGCCCATACAGCTATCTCAATAGTATAATGTCAACTATGACGATATAAACGTGTTGAAGACAACACAACGCCCAGACCCAGGGTAGAGAAAAGTATCAGAATTGGACAAGAACCGAACCCGAGACCCTTAGGTTAGCAATCCGCCACCCTGGCCATGCAGCTACCGATGTGTCAGGCTATATCGTTCTATCAAACCTTTTGACTGTGTTTTTGTCTGCATGCAAAAATAGTAGGAACTGTGTCATCTATTTCTGCTTCATCATTTTTTGCACACAGACGTGTACACCATTTAGGAGAAGTTAGACATGCTACTTTTAATTGGCGAATGGTGACAAGAGACGAGTTGCCACAGAATGTGGGATCAGCCAAAGGAATGTCATTAGCATCTAGCACTGACATTGATTCCACACTTAGCAGCTTTACTATATTAGACACTCGGAGGGTGCGATTTCGAAAATCGTATGGAATTTTGTTGGTTGCTGTGCATCGCTTGGGAAACGACACTAGGTTTTTCCAACCTGTGCTCTTTAGCTAAGAAGCAATGTTTACCACGATAATGTAAAGTTACGTACAACATGCTGCAGTGCTATACTGAAAATCCATGCTGGCTTCGTTAAGTAGAACAATAATGACCGTGAAGCGTAAATCTATGATGCGGCATTATAGGAAACACCATTGTGGGACCTTACTTCATCCCAAGAATGTGGAACGGAAATAGGTACGCATACTTTGTTAAGAGCATTCTATATGTTCTTCTACTAGAGGTACCACTGGATAGTCGATAATGTATGTGTTTCCGTCACGCCGACTGCCCTGCTCACTCTTCCAGTGATGCAGCGCAAATATTGAATGAAAAGTTTCCTGGCATTTGGACAGGACGGAATGCTGTAGTGCAGTAGGTGGCCAGATCTCTTGTTTTGAGTTCTCTTGAATCATTTCTGTGGGGAACACTGAAAAATACAATCTAGCACGAAGCCCTAAGTACTCTAGACGATTTCCGCCGTCGAACGGCCATAGCGTACAACGTCATATCATCCAAATCTGTAGACGATTTGAGCACGTACTTAAGTAATGTGTAAAACCATGTTTCGTGAAGAACTTTTCATGTAACTTTCTAGGTAACGATTGCTTTCCTTTTGAATGTAGCTCACTAATTTAAAATGTGAACTCCCGGGATAGTTGATCCTGCATTGTCCTTCCCGTCAACAGATGGCAGTCTTTTAGCACCCTGGTTTCTCACTTTGCCGGCAGCTGTGGCCGAGCGGTTCTCGGCGCTTCAGTCCGGAACCGCGCTGCTGCTATAGTCGCAGGTTCGAATGCTGCCTCGAAGATGGATGTGTGTGATGTCCTTAGGCTAGTTAGGTTTAAGTGGTTCTAAGTCTAGGGGACTGATGACCTCTGATGTTAAGTCCCATAGTGTTTAGAGCCATTTGAACCATTTTGTTTGTCAGTTTGCCTCCCCCTTCGTGTACGCTACTCGGTGCTCTGCACTCGCTGGTGGTAAACCGCGTCCTGTCCTCGTGCAGCGAGGCGCTCTGGGTCACAGCACAAAGTAATAAGTGTCCTGGCGTTCACTGCATATTTCTTTACCCAGGCAGTGGTCCGTAGTATTGGCTGGTGTCGCTTTGCCACTGACTTAGGATTCACCGTACCTACCCCGACCGTTGTTTTTTGAAAATGGAAATATCGTATGGCATTGTTGGCCGGGAGGTCCCATTCGGAGGGGTTCGGCCACCGTATTGCAAGTCCTATTTAGCTGACGCCACTTTGGCGACTTACGAGTCAATGATGATGAAAAGGATGATGAAGGACACACAATACCCAGTCTCCTGCCGGGAATCTAACCCGGTCCCTGCGTGGTAGGCGGTAACGCTACCGCTATGCTGCGAAGCGGACGCTGTTTTTGGGAATTTGTGGTGGTAAGTTCCCATGGGACCAAACTTAACTAACGTAAACTAACTTACTCAAAGGACAACACACACACACCAACATCCGAGGGAGGACTCTAACCTCCAACGGGAGGAGTCGCGCGAACCGTTGCAAGGCGCCTGGGACCACGCGGCTACACCGTGCAGTGCTGTTTTCTAAAATGTTATGTGGAACTTCGTTTTCCCGTTTGTACATGTACTACTGCTTTTAAAAACTATTTTTAGCTCCTATCTCTTGTTTATTTTCAGTATGACACCTGATGATGGGCATGTAAGAACCCGAAACTAGTCGTGTTTTAACTACTGAAAAATAAAAAGAACCTTACAATTGAAACGGTACTTTCAACCTTGCTCTAAAGGTGAAGTTGCTACTGTTGTAATCTGGTATAATGCATTAGCTCTTCATCAGTTCGATTATTTCATCTTCCATCTGAAATGGGATTCGAGTATATCCGGCAAGCAGTGCACCGTTCGGCAACTTTATACAAATAACGGCCGAGAAATGGCAAGGACACAAACATTTTAACATTTAAAATGGAGTTGCAAATTTTAAAAATCGATTTAACGAAACACGTACCTTCTTTTCTCGTGATTCGAGGCTTCAAGGTCCTCGTGGTACACGACGGGCCACCGCAGACGTGCGTCATCTGCAGTTCCACAGGACACATAAAAAGCGGGTGTCTGCGTGCCAAACCGCAGCGTCAATGAAGCACGAAGAGTAACTAACATACATCCAGGTAGGTAGTAGATCCGCCTTCACCAGGCGCACAGCTGCCAGGGCCGATTGGAAATCAATGGGGCCACTCGCTCTCAACGAGGAGGTAAACAACTTAGCAAGAAACTGCACTCTGGCTGCCTATAGCGAAAATACGAAGTAGGCAGACGGACTAGTCACACAAAGAACAATTTTAGAATGAAGACTCAGGCCTATAGGATATCGTACACAGACCTTTGAGCGGAAGGACGTTGATCGCGTACGATGCGTGGCGAAGGGTACCCTAGTCATGCCCCCTCCTGTTCCACACGCCAATAAAGCGAGGGAAAAACGACCGTCTATATGCTTCTGCACGATGCCTAATCTCTCTGATCTTATCTTCATGGTCCTTACGCGAAATGTACGTTGGCAAACATCCTCACATTGCTGCTCACCCTGTCCGCCACATCATTTATGTATGCAGAAAATAACGGCGGTCCCGTCACACTCCCCTAGAGCACTTCTGACGATAGCCTCGTCTCTGATGAAGACTGGCTGTACAGGACAACATACTGGGTTTTGTTACTTAAGAAGTCATCGAGCCACTCACATGCCTGGAAACTTTTTCCACAAGCTTGTGCCTTTGCTAACAGTCTGCATTGCGGCACTAGCAATATGAAATCCTCCGGTTGCCCTTTATCTATCGTTTGCAGGATCTCATGTGAGGGAATGACAAGCTCATTTTCGCACGACCGGTGCTTTGTAAAACCATGCTAATTTGTGAACAGAAGCTTTTCCCTTATAACTAAATTTGTTATACTCGAACACAGAATAAGTTCAAGGATTCTGCAGGAAACTGATGTTAAGGATAACGGTCTGCAATTTTCCCTATATGCTATTTTACCCTTTTTATATACAGGTCTCACCTGCACTTTGACGGCTGGGGTGTTACAGGCAATACACTAACCAATTAAAATGGAATCGTGTATATGTTAACACCAAAGTACAATTATATAATTTTCACATATAAATGGATGTTATATATCAGCAGACAAAATTATAACAGTTCATCGGTTATTTGGCATTGTCCATGTTGGACTACACACGTCAAGAGTTCAAACTGCACTGAAGTTGCCGTTTACTGCTATCTCACCGCTGGCCCCAGTGACGTCATACGTGACTATGACACCCTCTATACATTCGTCATTGGCATTCGTCATGGCATAAGTAGCCATTTTGGCGAAATGCATTTTTATCGGGGCAACCTGAAGCCCTAAAAACGGTGAGCGATTTTAAATCAGAAAAATTCTTTAGAATCGAACGTAGTAATGTGAACTACCTCCTGTAGGTGGCTACAGATAAGTACGTAATTGTTATCAAACAAGAATGCTTTGAGGTGAGCCGGCCGGGGTGGCCGAGCGGTTCTAGGCGCTACAGTCTGGAACCGCGCGACCGCTACAGTCGCAGATTCGAATCCATCCTCGGGCATGGATGTGTGTGATGTCCTTAGGTTAGTTGGGTTCAAGTAGTTTTAAGTTCTAGGGGAGTGATGACATCAGTAGTTAAGTCCCATAGTGCTCTTAGCCATTTTTCACCTGCACTTTTTTCCGTTGCCTTGGGTCTTTGCGCTGGGCGAGAGATTTGCGATAAATGCAACCAAAATAATGAGTCAATGCTGTACTCTTTAAAACCGTGGGAGATCTAATAATTGTAGTTAAATAACGCATAACCCATAGATTATGAATTCCTTTCTATCAAATGTGCATTATTAAACATTACAATGATTTAGTACAATATAACTATTCCCCCAAGTTTAGTGTTCTAGGATTAAGAAAGGCAGCACAAGAGTTGCCGACTTACGAAAACACCAGGTCCGAATTTGTTAAGATGAGCGTGGAAGATAAGACCGATGACTTTATGAACACAGCAAACAACAACCTTCCTAATAGTATAACAGCGTGACCCGATGAGATCGTTGAAGAATAGACGCCTCACATTTATGCAACCATATAATATAGTTACTATTGGCAGAAATGAATGGTGGAATGTCTACGGTAATAATTATGTGTAGCAGATGCGAACGTAGCAATACTTCAAGAGGTGATCACAGATAAAGTCTCCGACTTTTATGGGACAGTAATAATGTATAAGGTGGGCATATCATCACTCGAAAGTGGGAGAGGCAGTGCGGCAAAAATACACGACCTCTTCTTGGTAAATATAGGGTTGTATCGATACCTAAACCGGAAAACTGCCGTATGGATACCTAGTTTTACAGGGATTATGTTCAGACTGAGCGCCGAAAGATTTACGTCGTCAATAGTGTCAGTGTCACGACTTGCTGGTAGGTGCTGGAACTGGTACGGCCTTACAGCTGCAGACAGTCAACATGGGTCTGGACATGGCGAGCAGGACTTATTCGCAGTTTTATCAAAATAACAGCAATAGTTCTGCGGCTCTTCGCCGTTATTGACCCATTTCCTCGTGAGGTCATTTGGTCACTGCATGACAAGATCTGAACCCTTGTGTCTTCTGACTCTGGGATTACCAGAAGGACACGGTTTATCATCGGAACACTATCACACATCGGAGGTTGAAGCTCAGCTTGGCGAGGAAGGTAGCCAAAATCCCATGTGATATATTTCGGGCAGCAGTAAAGCCATCTCTAGTGCAGTCCCAGACTATCGTGGATGCAGGTGGTCGTCATATTGAGCAACGTTTGTAAGCCTGATATGCAGCTAGCAAATGTTACCTCACGTATGAAAGTCAAAATGTGTTTCTTTCATCGTTTACCCGTTATTTCTCTTCCGCACATCTTTACAAATGTTTCCACAAAGTTTCCTTCTCCTACGATCACTCGTTTCTCATTTGGGCTCTCTCAAACAGCAAAAGTTTAACTATAATTGGTATGTATGCTGGTAAACACTGCGACTCGCTCCACAGACAAACGTGGCAGAAGCGTTTTGTTTCGCGACGAAATAGTGAATCTATTAACGGAAGTGCGAGATAATGTAATTTTAAAAGGAAATTTTAATTGTATTTTGCATCGGTAAGATCTGTGCCCTAATTTTAATTTCTGTGAAGAAATTTTCAGGGCTATCGTGACTACCACATCACGGCTCACTACAACAAACAACAGTGCGTCCTGGGACTAGAGATCTAGCAACTAAACATGTCGCTCCTAGATGACGAGGTATTGTACCAAACAGTCGCTGAAACATGGACACGATGTCTCCAGAACCAGTCAAGCCAGTCAAGGCATATTATCGGGTGGATTCAAACTGCAAAACCGCAAAAAAGGTAGTGTATTGCCCAAACTGTTGGATGCAATGCTGAAATACTGTTTCTTATGCCTACCTGACCTGTACAATGAACGAATTTGGTAGCAAATAGTTTTCGAATGACACACCAAGCCAAAAATTTCTGTTTGGTACGGCAGTCACTGGAAGGCAAAAAAGTGCAAGCACGTCTCGCAACTTGTATCAGTCAAGAAAATATTCCGGTATACCAAATTATAAGGGAACAGAAAATCATTCAGTACATTTCCCACGAACAATGAAATAGCTACGATCACCAAAGTGGAATTAAGCTTCGTACTGAACGGTAGTATATGAATCTTTATCCTGAATCAGAGACCCAACTATGGACGAAGCTTTCTTCTTTAATATACAACCCATAGTTAATGCGGAGGATATCGAAGGGTTTGTCGAAACATCTCGGAAGAAGAAAGAGAATCAATAGTTACAGAATCTCCACGTAACAGATCAGTTGAGTGTCGTTCAATATTTTGGAACATTATTGGCTATAATCTGATAATAATTTATAACGAACTGTTGGCAGACGATGCATTGTATAGCTTACATATGCAGTTCTTCTTGGGGTCGTGATATCTACATCTGCATCTATATCCATACTCCGCAAGCAACCTGACGGTGTGTGGTGGAGGGTACTTTGAATACCTCTACCGTTTCTCCCTTCTATTCCAGTGTCGTATTGTTCGTGGAATGAGAGATTTTCGGTATGCCTCTGTTTGGGCTCTAATCTCTCAGATTTTATCCTTACGGTCTCTTCGCGAGACATACGTAGGAGGGAGTAATATACTGCTTGATTCCTCGGTGAACGTATGTTCTCGAAACATCAACAAAAGACCATACCGAGCTACTGAGCGTCTCTCCTGCAGAGTCTTCCACTGGAGTTTATCTATCATCTCCGTAACGCTTTCGCGATTACTAAATGATCCCGCAAAGAAGCGCGCTGCTCTCCGTTGGATCTTCTCTGTCTCTTGTATCAACCCTATCTGGTACTGATCCCCCACCGGTGAGCAGTGTTCAAGCAGTGGGCGAACAAGTGTACTGTAACCTACTTAGTTTGTTTTCCGACATCATTTCCTCAGGATTCTTCCAATGAATCTCAGTCTGGCATCTGCTTTACGAAGATTAATTTTATAGGGTCATTCCATTTTAAATCACTACTAATGCCTACTCCCAGATAATTTATGGAATTAACTGCTTCCAGTTGCTGACCTGCTATATTGTAGCTAAATGATAAAGGATCTTTCTTTCTCTGTATTCGCAGTACATTACACTTGTCTACGTTAAGATTCAATTGCCATTCCCTGCACCATGCGTCAATTCGTTGCAGATACTCCGGCATTTCAGTACAATTTTCCACTGTTACGACCTCTCGATATACTACAATATCATCCGCAAAACGCGTCAGTGAATGTCCGATGTTATCCACAAGGTCATTTATATATATTGTGAATAGCAACGGTCCTACGACAATCCCCTGCGCCACACCTGAAATTACTCTTAATTCGGAAGACTTCTCTCCATTGAGAATGACATGCTGCGTTCTGTTATCTAGGAACTCTTCAGTCCAATCACACAATTGGTCTGATAGTCCATATGCTCTTACTTTGTTCATTAAACGACTGTATCAAACGCCTTGCGGAAGTCAAGAAACACAGCATCTACCTGGGAACCCGCGTCTATGGCCCTCTGAGTCTCTTGGACGTACAGAGCGAGCTGGGTTTCACACGATCGTATTTTTCGAAACTCATGCTGATTCCTACAGAGTAGATTTCTAGTCTCCAGAAAAGCTATTATACTCGAACATATTACGTGTTCCAGAATTCTACAACTGATCGACGTTAGAGATATAGGTCTATAGTCCTGCACATCTGTTCGACGTCCCTTCTTCAAAACGGGGAGGACCTGTGCCCTTTTCCAATCTTTTGGAATGCTTCGCTCTTCTAGAGACCTACGGAACACCACTGCAAGAAAGGGGGCAATTTCCTTCGCGTACTCTGTGTCAAACCGAACTGGTATCCCATCAGGTCCAGCGGCCTTTCCTCTTTTGAGCGATTTTAATTGTTTTTCTATCTCTCTGTCATCTATTTCGATATCTACCATTTTGTCATCTGTGCAACAATCTAGAGAAGGAACTACAGTGCAGTCTTCCTCTGTGAAACAACTTTGGAAAAATGCATTTAGTACTTCGGCCTTCAGTCTGTCATCCTCTGTTTCAGTGCCATTTTGGTCACAGAGTGTCTGGACATTCTGTTTTGATCCACCTACCGCTTTGACATAGGATCAAAATTTCTTAGGATTTTCTGCCAAGTTAGTACATAGAACTTTACTTTCGAATTCTTTGAACGCCTCTCGCATAGCCCTCCTCAAACTACATTTCGCTTCGTATAATTTTTGTTTGTCTGCAAGGCTTTGGCTATGATTAAGTTTGCTGTGAAGTTCCCTCTACTTCCGTAGTCGTTTTCTAACTCGGTTGTTGTACCACGGTGGCTCTTTTCCATCTCTTACGATCTTTCTTGGCACATACTCATCTAATGCGTATTGTTCGGAGGTTTTGAACTTTGTCCACTGATCCTCAACACTGTCAGTACTTTAGACAAAACTTTTGTGTTGAGCCGTCAAGTACTCTGAATCAGCATTTTGTCACTTTTGCTAAATAGAAAAATCTTCCAACTTTTTTAATATTTCTATTTACGGTTGAAATCACCGATGCTTTAACCGCTTTGTGATCGCTGATTCCCTGTTCTGCGTTAATTGTTTCAAGTAGTTCGGTTCTGTTTGTCACCAGGAGGCCTAACATGTTATCGCCACCATTCGGTTCTCTGTCTAACTGCTCAATGTAGTTTTCAGATAAATCACTTAAAAACAAGTTCACTATATTCTGTGTCCCTGTCACCCGTTATAAACGTATGAATCTCCCAGTCTATATCTGTTAAATGAAAATCTCCACCCAAAAATATAACATGGTCGGGAAATCAACTCGAAATATTTTCCAAATTTTCCTTGAAGTGTTTTGCCACAACAGCTGCTGAGCCAGGGGGCCTATAGAGACATACAGTTGCCATGTTTCAGCCTGCTTTAACCGTGACCTTCACCGAAATTATTTCATATTTCGGGTCTCCGTCAATTACCTTCGATACTATTGCACTTTTTATCGCTATAAACACGCCTCCCCCTTCACTGTCCAGCCTGTCTCTGCGGTATACATTCCAATCTGAGTTTAGAATTTCATTGCTGTTTCATTGTTTTAGCCAACATTCCGTCCCTAGTACTGTGTGGGCATTGTGACCGTTTATTAATGAGAGCAGTTCTGGGACCTTTCTATAGATGCTCCAGCAGTTTAATATTACCACATTAATATTGTCAATCCCTGTTGCGTTTTGCCTACTGCTACCTTGTCGCGTCTCAGGATGCGTCTTGTCGGGCCTAGGAAAGGGAATTCTCTAAGCCAAAAAACCCACTTGTGCAATCCATACGTACTCCGCTGCCCTTGTAGCCTGTAGCTGTCCTGCGTATAGTGCACGCCTGACCTATTCAATGGCCACCTACATTTCTCCAGCCGAAAGCGGAGGTCGCGAAATTTGCACCCCAGATCTCCGCAAAATCGTCTGAGCCTCTGGTTTAAGTCTTCCACTGGGCTCCAAACCAGAGGACGGCGATCGGTTCTGGGAACGACACTGCAGATAGTTAGCTCAGATTCCTTTCCGCGAGCGAGGCTTTCCACCTTCAACAACTCAGCCAGCCGCCTGTATGAACTGAGGATGACCTCTGAACCCAGACGCCAGGCGTCATTGGTGCCGACATGAGCAACAATATGCAGTCTGGTGCACCCAGTGCCTTCTATGCCGCCGCAGGGCTTCCTCCACATCTCAGATGATACCCACCGGCAAGGAGACAGAGTGAACACTGGCCTTCTTTCCCGACCTTTCAGCTGTTCCCCTAAGGGCCTCCATCACCCACCTTACACTGGAGCTCCCAATCACTAATAAACCACTTCCCCCCACCCATGTGGCTGCTCGGACCTTTCTGAAGGAGCGGCCCGTCGAAACCACAGTAAACAAAACGTTTCTACAGGTGACGCAAAAATGGCAACACTACTAAGTAAGATAGAAGCAACAGGAGAGCATCAGTGGCAACAAAAAGTTCTTTACGAGCAGAAACTAGCCGAGGACTCAATAGAAGTGAAATTACCTCCAAGGTAGCTATACCTCCTCACCACCCAAATGATATTTTACTCGAAGGCAAGGTAAGCAGTGCTTTTAAAAATTGACATGTTGCCAAACGGAAGTTTGCGACCTTTGTAATGTTTGTACAATAATTTATTACGTCACCGATCGCTTATATATATTCACATTACTGGTTTCGGAAAAAATTGTCATCCTCAGATGGGCTTACCTCACTAAAAGCTTCACACATACAAACAAATATAGTTAGAACTTTCAACGTGATACAGTCATTTAACATTCCACAGACTGTACCTATCGTCTCATGACAAAAGACTTGCCATGAAAAAACAGAGAACGTAGTCGCATGTCAGGTGTGTTGTGAGAACGATGTGTTCTGTAATTTCCACCTATGATGGAATTTTCATGTGTTTGATACACAATTCGAACAAGGAGCTATGAGTAAAAATGAAGATCACTCAGACCAATGATCTTTTCTTAATTTGTTGCAATTAACATCTCAAAACTCATTACGCAAATTTGTGCAGGATGCGATTAGGTATTGGAAATACTGAGTTGTGACTTGAGATCAACACGGACAAAGCTAAATATATGGTGAGTCCTCATTTTCTTGGGCGAAAAAGGCATCAGTAGTGCTGAACGTAATGTCAGACGTGAGAGCACATTCAAATTCTGCTACCGAGATTTCGAAGGAAGAGCACAATGTATAAGTGCATTTTCCTTCGTACGACTACAGTCGTACATTTCAATCCCAGCAGACGGGTTGAAATGTCTGTTGTGTAGAAAGAAACTAGAGGACGATGCCTCGGCCTAACAACATAGACGATTTTTCTTTGCGGGCAAACATTTTTGTTTTATTTTGGTGGTAGCAGTAGCGACCTCTCGTTGTCATGTTAACCATGCCACGCTCAACAGCGGGAACTATGGTAATGATTGCTGCAATATCATAGTTGATCCAACTCGATCCATGACATACTTTCACCGAACCAATCATCACATTATTGGGCGCTGATGTGCTCGGCGTTTAGCGCCCGTAAGCTCCAAATACACAAACACATTATCGGATTCAAAAACACCAACTACTTTACTAGAATATTTATACAACGGAATAAGTAATTCTGTATGACATACAGCAACTGCTAACTTTGCCAGCCTCTAGTGTAAAAAAAGCATTTTATGGCGTTAACGGAACAAAACGGTAGTTGAAACTTCCAGCAGGTTTAAACTGTGTGCCGCACCGAGACTCGAACTCGGGACCTTTGCCTTATGCGGGCAAGTGCTCTACTATTCTTTTTTTTTTAACATCTCATTTTGTTCTATACAGTTCGTTGAATTTGTTTCTGGCGGACGTCCGATGACACCCGTTCAGGTTGCTCGTTGATCCGTTCACTCAGTTTTTTTTATTGTAGAGGGTAGCTGAACCCTCTGACGGAACACACTGAGCTACCGCGCCGGCGATGAAGGATGATGATGAAGACGACACAAGAACACTCAGTCATGGCGGGGTAGGAGAAAAGCAAGCTGAGCTACAACAATCTGGAAACTTTCCACAGGCTGTGGCTAAGCCATGTGTCCGCAATATCCTTCGTTCCAGGAGTGCTAGTTATGCAAGGATCGCAGAAGCGCTTCTGTGAGGTTTGGAAGGTAGGAGACGAGATACTGGCAGAAGTAAAGCTGTGAGGACGGGGCCTCAGTCGTGCTTGGGTAACTCAGATGGGCCGGAACGGTAGCTCAGCGTGTTCGGTCAGAGGGTTTAGCGACCCACTGTAATAAAAAAAACTGAGCGAGCGGATCAACGAACAACCTGAATTGGTGTCATCGGACGTCCGCCACAACCAAAATCAACGAACAATGTAGAACAAAATGAGATCATTAAAAAAAAGATAGTAGAACACTTGCCCGCGAAAGGCAAAGGTCCCCGAGTTCGAGTCTCGGTCCGGCACACAGTTATAATGATGCCAGGAAGTTTCATATCAGCGTACACTCCGCTATAGAGTGAAAATCTCATTCTGAAAACGATAGATGTTTTGCGTCAGGGAGGTACTGAAGAAATTCCAGCTACCGATTTCCTTCGAAGGTCGCAGCTTGAGTCAAATAGTGAGGAGCATAGAATGAGAGCAGCCTTCCAGAAAGAGGGCGATATCTTACGCTTAAAGTATAGCCTCCACTACATTGATGTTGCAGGATCACATCCACAATCGCATAGGTCATGGTCAGTCACGGCTGCTTCGAAAACCACCTGTTCCACATCAGTTTTACACCACACCCGATGTGTGCACGTGCTTCGTGAGAAAGAATTGAATCATATCTTCATCAGTTGTATTAATCAATATGATTCCACGAATTGCAAGACCTTCTAAAACAGAACTGTCCCCTGCCAGTTTTCATAACTTCGTTGTTATTGGAGAAAAATTTAACAGTACGAGACAGCTGTGACAAAATCATACACATCCTCATTAACCCAACACTCGCTCAGATACACCAAGGACGTCAGGATTCGTCGAGAGGAAATATCCCATGCTTGGCTAAAAATCACAGAAATCCAGGCTTAGTTCTTTCGGTCAAAGCAACGTTTGCCATCGTGTCCTAGTTTCAAACTAATTCAGCTCTTGGAAGTCTACTGTACCCATAGACTGATCCCAGAATACCAAAGGGATAGAGTAGCATTTACAATGCATGGACTCAGTCATTTGTTGGATATATTCCAATCTCTGTCTCCCTCTACATTGTGTGTCCTCTGCGTATCCCTCTAGTACCATGGACGCTATTCTACGATATCGTAACACATATCCTGTCACAGTGTTCCTTCTTGTACTGTGTTTATAACATATTTCTATCCTCGTCTATTCTGTAGAGGTATCCTCACTTTTTATCTATGTACACCTAATTTTCAATATACACCTGTAGCACCACATCTGTGACGATTCGCTTCCCTTCTTTTCTGGTTTTTCCACAGTCAGTGGACGGCTTCTATGCAATGCTGTACTCCAGACGTACATTCCCAGTAACTTCTTCCTCAAGTTAAGGTATATGTTTGTTACTAGCAGACTTCTTTTAGCGACGAATTCCCTCTTTACCTGCACTAGTTTGCTGCATACTACAAGTTGCTCACTCTTATAAACGTACCCCGCTATAAATACAACAACTGCAAATATTGTTCTGGTACAATTTTATCATTAGCGCCATAAAGTTGTGGTGAACCGCGTCAATCGTGCAATGCAGTCGTCAAAGCATGTGTGGCTGAAGTGCGTAAGTAGTTAAGCAGATACCATAGAGTGAACATTTATAACGCTGATTGAGAATCTATAAAAATACGTATGTGTTCAGTAGAGCTGAAGTCTAACTAGGGAGGCGATTAAATTAGCCGTAATTGTTAAAAATACGGCAATCCGTTGGCAAAACGTCATACATGAGTTGAAATGATTACCAGCAGTATTGATAGTGTATGCATATTCCGTGATACCCTGTTAAAAAAAAAAAATGTGCTCAGGATTACACAGTTCAGTACCTCAGTATCTGATACAGAACTACACAGCAGCTCTACACTCTGTCACTCCCACGGTGAGTGAGTAGGACAAATGATATCATGGAAGTCGTCCTTTGCTGATACCACCATTGACCTCATCGAACCTAACGCGTAATTTTTCTGGCTAGGAGGCTAGGCAACCCATTATTTCGTTTACTGGTCTGTCATCCACACCACGCGATTCTTTAATGTGAAAGCACTCGTAATTCTACAAGTCTCAGCTTTTTGCGATAATTCTGCAGACTCCGTTGTCTGCTTACTGTGCGATGCGATGATTACCTAGCGTCCCAGTCTTATTATCAATTGTACCTTATCACATGCCCTCTACGTGACAAAAGATGCCATTCCGACAGCAGAGCGCGGAATGTAAAAAAAAAGAAAAAATTGCAGACAAATTCGAGTAGTAGAACTCGCTCTCTGAGGGTCCCTTACAAACTTAATTGCGTATATAGATAGCTGTGGTGGTTTCCATTAATAATTAACATTAATGTCAGCAGTGGGCTCAATATGATCCACATTAGTTCTTCTATAGGTTTTGATGAGTTAATTTGCGAATATCAAATAACGTATCTTTCGATTGCATTGACTCAGAAGCTTAAATTTTTTACTCTAGTGTCTTTGTAATATTTTTAACGCATTATTAACTCGAATCTCATATCTCTAGAAATATATTATTCAGTTTAAAAAGTAAAAGGATGTTTCGGGGATGGAAGCATTCTTAGTTGACTTAACTAAACTACAGACATTTTGAGAATGATTATAATCTATTCATGTGATCGTCTTTGTCACCTCAGATGTGTGTGACTATTGTGGAAAGATAGCTGTTAGTACCGAGAAAGATAAAGCTTCTCCATTTACATGCCTTAAGTTTCGATAAAGGACAAACGCCATTGTTCAGGAATGAACATTCACTGCTTGGTAACATCATATATTAACACAGATGACGGTATATAGCGTTAAAAGTGGCTAAATGGAACATTAACACAGTAAAAAGTACAGAAAGCTCCTAATATCCGATTACAGGATTAGTACCCAGCCTGTGGAACTCAGAACATATTTTAATATTTAATAGTGTTAAAGAGCGATGATATATACATAAAACCAGTATTAGTCGGATGGAAGTCTTCTTGGAAGGGTTTGTGGAAAGAGCATACAACGCGCTATTGTAACGAATTTTATAGCAGTGATCCACTGAGGGGAGTCATTATCAGGTAGATATGACTGTAGAAGTCTAACGAATTCCGGGACGTTCTCCTAGGATCCTAACATATCGGTATAACGGTTTCGAAAACATCGCAGCCACTTTGGGGAAATAACATGTGGATCTTTGGAAAAAAAAAAACGGATGATGTTGTTTCTTGGTAAGAAAGACTCCTCCTATTCTGTAGGACGGTTATAAAACCCCCCCACAGCCAACTAGATTTAGGTTTGTCATGATTTCATTAAACAGCTTTAGGCGAATTCTGTGATGGTGTGTTTGAAATAGTACGGCCTATTTCCAACGGCAGCCTCGTCCAGTAAACTGAACGTTAAACAGCAATATTCCTTCTTTCCTTTAGAAGAGAAGAGTCGTTGTCTCGTGAAACCGCGTTGGATAAATTTTGAGAACCTGTGTTCGAAGAAGGCTGTGCGACAATTCTGTCGCCGTCATCATATATGTCACGTAGTGATAGTAAAAATAAGGTGAAAGAGATTAAGGTGCGTTAAGAGGCTGTAGGAATTTCTCCCTCTCCCAATACGCGACTGAAATAGCACAAAAAAATGGCTAATATTGGCACCAAGTACCCTCCGCCATGAACCTTACAGCGGTTTGCGTAATGTATGAGTAAATATAGATACTGCTACAGAACTTGAGCATGCACTTATGCGGAAACGTATTGCTAATCTTATAATAATGGACAGAAGCATTATGACGAAACAACAATGAGATAGTCGCTTTCCTAGGAAACCACAGCTCAACAAAGCTGCAGAGGGTATATAAAGAAACACGCTGCGACCACATTCAGTACAGTTCAGCCGAGGGGAGGTCAGCGTGGTCACTTCCCAGTATCGTCGCCTCCCCGTATCGCCGCCTCCACGTCTCGCCGCCTCCACGTCTCGCCGCCTCCACGTATCGCCGCATCCACGTATCGCCGCCTCCACGTATCGCCGCTTCCACGTATCGCCGCCTCCACGTCTCACCGCCTCCACGTATCGCCGCCTCGCCGTCACGCCGCCTCCCCGTCACGCCGCCTCCACGTCTCGCCGCCTCCCCGTCACGCCGCCTCCACGTATCGCCGCCTCCACGTATCACCGCCTCCACGTATCGCCGCCTCCACGTATCACCGCCTCCACGTATCGCTGCCTCCACGTATCGCCGCCTCCACGTATCGCCGCTTCCACGTATCGCCGCCTCCACGTCTCACCGCCTCGCCGTCACGCCGCCTCCCCGTCACGCCGCCTCCACGTATCGCCGCCTCCACGTATCGCCGCCTCCACATATCGCCGCCTCCACGTCTCGCCGCCTCCCCGTCTCTCCGCCTCCACGTATCGCCGCCCCAACGTATCGCCGCCCCCACGTATCGTCGTCTCCACGTCTCGCCGCCATCCCGTCTCGCCGCCATCCCGTCTCGCCGCCATCCCGTCTCGCCGCCTCCCCGTATCGCCGCCTCCACGTCTCGCCGCCTCCCCTTCTCGCCGCCTCCCCTTCTCACCGCCTCCACGAATCGTCGCTTCCCCGTATCGTCGCTTCCCCGTATCGTCGCTTCCCCGTATCGTCGCTTCCCCGTATCGTCGCTTCCCCGTATGGTCGCTTCCCCGTCTCGTCGCTTCCCCGTCTCGTCGCTTCCCCGTCTCGTCGCTTCCCCGTCTCGTCGCTTCCCCGTATCGTCGCTTCCCCGTATCGTCGCTTCCCCGTATCGTCGCTTCCCCGTCTCGTCGCTTCCCCGTCTCGTCGCTTCTCCGTCTCGTCGCTTCTCCGTCTCGTCACTTCTCCGTCTCGTCGCATCAACTTCCCTGCAGTGCACCGAGCTACAGAGTCCTCAGTTCCAATCAAGGTTTTTGGGAGGTTTTCCTTGATTGTAAGGCGAATGCCGGAACTGTTTACCTCCTCCCATCGATACAGAGATGTAATTCATGTAAATAATAAATTGAGAAATAAATGCTATAAGCGTACTTTGCCTTGTCTTTAATGAATTTTTATGTAAAGGAACTGAATAATAAATGACAGTGTATAGCTGACTGTTGCTCTGAAGCAGAAAGTTTAGTCTGTTCACATGAACCTAATGGTTTTCAATGGGGTAGGGGAAAAGATAGAAATATAACACAGAAACGAAGAGAGAACAAACATTTGCTCACAGAGCACAGAAAAATGTAGTCCTGTGTGTTTTCTTTTACATGTAAATGAAAGAGAACTGATGTTTAACTTAGGAGCATGCAAACATTCAGTGTTAATACGTGAAATATACAACGCTAGTTGTATCTCTATCGTTTCACTTCGAAGTGTTCCACGTACATATTAGTTATTAGGTGGACACATTACTGTACACATTATCAGTTATTCAGTTGTTCAGCATTCGTTAGTCGCAAGCAATATCTCTGGATTAGGGAATCTGTGGCAGGCTGGCTGATTGCGTTCACGATTTATTGCACCTGAAAGATATGTGCGTTGCTTTTAGCGTCTACTGTGGTTCTTTATATTTACCAAAAGGCTTAACAACTTATCAGCTAAGCACTATAATCTATGCTGGAAAAGTAAGTAGAAAATACCACCAAGATATAAGATCGCGGTTAACTGATTAATCATAGTGATCTGGTAAACTACGTTCGATCTATATCAGTATGCTGTTGATGAAAGTCTGTGCAACTTATATTCAAATGTAGCTTATTTTTTAACGGTAGCAGTAAGAGGAGTCCAAAAATATTGTTAAATGTTGCTCGTTTTAGCTTCTCTTTACCTTTGTGAAGATCATCGAGATATAATGAGGTACAGGAAGATGTGAAGGATGTTTATTGAGCAGATACTGTGTACAGTGCGAAGAAGGATATTTACTGAGCAGATATTATGTGCAGTGTGAAGACGGCAAACGTAAGTTGTACTGTAGTCGTAAACAGGCATTGTAGTAGTCCATGTTTCGATCAAATAAGTTATGCTGTGTTAAATAAGTGTGCTGCTATGAAGCATTCAGAATGTTGTCTTGCAGTAATAGGGTGTAACACAGTATTTCATTCAGCCCTCATTAAACAAATTGTTCTTATACTCACATAGTTAGTAGGCTTTCCCACTATATTAAGCCTGAGATTAAGTTGAATCGCAGTACAACTCTGAAAGAGAAAATTACCTAAATTTAAGGGATCGTTATGGACAGAACAAATGTAACAGAAATTGATGTGAAACACTGGAATTGTTCTCAAACGCACAAACCGATGCTATGATAAGACTGGTGTAACATAGTGACGCATATTTTCATTAAAAAAGTCAATACATTACGTTGAATTTTGTACAGATCGCTTGCTTAACTTTAGGATTTGCGAAAGCAAATTATCGAGTGTCTACTGTTTTATGTACTTAAGCATATGAGCTAGTCCATGACAGTAAAGACGAAGAGTTTAATTTTTGTTATGGTTTGATTCTCGGGCAGATAAAAAAGTAGTTTCTACAAAGGAAGACCAGACAGCGGGCTGTGCTATGTTACAGGATAGGAAACAATCCTGGCTGTCAAAACTTTCGTGCCTGCTGACAAGATTTTTCAATACTGTAAGTACCAAAGAATTTGAGGCGAACCCACTGCACGTTACAGAATTCGTAATCCAGAGGAAGTATTTTTAAGATTCTGATAATCCGTAAACGAACGAGTGCAAATATTTTGTAGTTATCATAAATATAACTTAATTTGCAAGGACCTTAGAACATCCGCATTTGTTAATTGAGCTTTTGATTTGTTGCATCATGTTCATTGGGTCAGGAAACTAAAATATTTTGTATTCTTAAAAACAACGTGAAGCTATGTTCAGGAGTTAACTTATGAAATCCGTCAACTATATTTAGAATACGTTATTTTATTATCGAATTAACATTTCGTGTCACTGCTTCATAGTTCACAAACGATCATCATTGCGGCATCAACCTTTAATATTGTAGTGATTAAGCCGTTCCACTGAAATATGCGAATCAGTATCGGATCTATTACAACATTAGTTTCCACAAAGAGAGATTCAGTGACAGCGATACTCTGCAAGCAAAGGTATAGTACATGGTGGAGATCACCTTAAACATATTTTCGCGAGCAGATAGAGCGTGGGAAAAATTACTGTAAACCTCCAAATGTACTCTGTTCTCCCTCTTTTTTCTCTTGATCCTTGAGCGATACATATGCAGAAGACGTAGAGTTACTTCCTAAAAATTCTCGAAAACTGATTCTCTAGACATATTCAGTGAAGTTTCAAAACAACAATGTCTCCTTGGAGCCAGCAATCACGATTCAGTTTCACAAAATAGGTCCCATCTCCGTGTGACCTACAATGCCCCATTTACGATAGAGCTTTGACTTTCTTCGATTTTCTCAGTTAGACAAGCTTTATGAGGGCTTCATACACTGATGTACGACTGCAGAATAACTTGCATTAAGGGGACACGCCCCTGAACTGGCTGCATTTTTAGCATTATCTTCACCCTCATAATGCAGCTGATCTATAAATGAGAGATAGCTGAAAACTCTGAAGTACAATTAGGTCTTTAGTCAAAGCATTTCCCAAAAAAATCATTGAGATATTTATTATACTTTGGTACTGACAACAATATTTATAATAGTATAAAACACAGACCACTATTTCAATGCGGTATCATTTTCTTTGGAACCACTGACTGACTGGAAAAAGAGTCGGAGTACAGACAACATTCACATATATGTTTTATGCCTCCAGTTTCCTTCCCTAACGCTGACCTGTGAAAAAGACAAGTCATTCATTTTACTACAACAAAGATACTTAAAAATATACCTCAAATATCACCGACATCATCATCATGTTATAAATTTTTCAGGAAATAGTTGGCAAGGGAGGTAGCAGGGGTCATTCTAAATATCTGTACCAATTTTTGTGAGTTTAACTTAGGTCATTTAGGAGAAAAGTGTACCTGAATGCTGAAAATTCAAGTTTTCGGTAAATCGCAAAAGAAGATTTACAGATTTATTAACTTACCACTATGCTCGTTTAGAACATTCCATCTGTATACTCCAGTTGTCCTCCTGTTTCCTTATCCTCTATACTCTTTCTCTTCATTCTTTTCTTTTTCCTTGATTCCTTGGTAGCAGCTTCTGCACCTGTCTCTACTTCGATTACCGGCCGCTTATCAATAGCAATTATAGCTGATGTCATATTCCTTTCCGTCTGGATGTTTAATTTCTTCGGAACATTGATCCTTGAAATTGAACCATTATTGAATGTTGTTATTTCATCCACGACACCAATCTTCAGCACTGTCAGCCCAACTAATACAGTTTTGGATATTCTCTCCCATATATGGCTGTTGAAGCTTTCATTTGCATTCTGAGAGAGATCATGCATACATTTCGTAAGTAGATTTTATTTGCCAGATCCCTATATTAGACCTAACTAACTGCCTCCATTACAGCAAGTGGTAAGGACTGCTTGTGGGTAGCATTGCTCTGCCAGTAATTACACCACGAATCTTCCCCTTTTGGACACATAGCATGCTGTGGGGTTTCATCTGTTGACACTCTGTGAAACCATGTTGCCCAGACAACTCGTCTCATGTTCTCCAAATCTCCTACATTTCTCTTCTTGCTAGTATATAATATTGAGTCAAAGAATCAGTTTCACTTTTGTAAGACGACCTGGACCACCTATGTGTTTTCCGTCTGATAGTTTTCTTCCACTGAAGTCTTTACATAATTTTCCTAGCCGAACTCGCATTGTTTTTGTGCATGCCCAACACATTCAAGCTTTTCTATCAGAGTGTCCCCATTTGGTCTGTCATTAACAACAGTAATGTGTCCTTTACAACCTCCATCTCCAAGGTATCCTACATACCTCACACTACAACTGACCTATGATCTTCTAAAAATGTTTAGAACTCCTTTCGTTTCCATGTTTCCACTTGGCCGTTAAATTTTTTTACCCAAATATAGGTTCCAATAAATTTACTTAAACAACCCTGACAGTGGTTTGTTAGACATTCATAATATAGTATCTTACCAGTTTGAATAAAAGTGGCAGTTACAGCCCCATTCGGAGAAGTATGACCTCTCTTCTGCCAAGTTCCATCAAATGCTGCCACAATGTCTGTATTCTCAGACAAGATTCCTGTTTCTTCTGCTGCTCTTTTCATTGAATGTTCACTTACACCACAATCATGTACTAATTTATAGTATCTGTCAAACCTCAGTGGAGGCAGAGGTAAATCCGTCACAGCACAAAAAGTCTGGGCAGCTCTCCTTCCCCTTCCAATACATCGCATTGCATAAGCAAGCTGAACATTTACAATGTAATGTCGACTATCAGTTACTGGCGGTGTCATAGTATCACTGTGTATCTTCACACGAGTTACATGCACTCACTAACCGACTTTAAAGACCCATCCTTGCTTAAATGTACTCAGAATCGTCAATACTATCTTCACAATCGCAGTTCTTACATTTCACAGCACTCTTCAGAAGTGTTGACACCATATTTAGATTCAGAATAACATTTCCGTCGTTATTTCTGCTCACAATACTACTAGGCTTGATCTCATTACGTTCAGAAAGTGAAAGTTTACCTCTAGAAGCACTGCCTGTAGACTCAGTTTCCACAGGCGACTTTTGAAGCAACTGATGTGTATTATTCGGTTGTGTTTGGAACTGGGTGACGCGAAGCTATCGTCTGTGACTAAATTTCTTTACTCTCGGCGTTTGTAGCACAGGAAATACACACACAGAAAGAAAACAACACACAATAACTACAAAACCACACGCTTGTGAATTTCCGAAATCATTTATTCACAGTTTTCTAGACATGGCTGTGCTTTGGTTCTGGGAGTCAGTACCTTCTAGCATATACCTGTGTTAACGATCCGTAACTAATGACCGAAAAATCGGAAAAATAAAATAATGCATTACGTATTCTGACGCACTTTAAACTGACAGATGGGCGTAGCCCTGTGCAACATTACGTTCAATCTCAATTTTAAAACGAACGGAAAATGATAATGCCCATAAACTATACATTTTTGAAATCAGCATTAAATATTCTTTTCTGCAGAGCAAGAAATTTTTGTTTTTTTCTCGAGCATGTCCCCTTAAACGCTTTTGTGTGACTTTCTGACCATGTGAACAGCACTATTGCGACAAATGCAAGTCTGCCGTTTTCCCTTTCTGCTACTTATTTCACCAGTTCGTTGATACAGTCGTTAAGACAGAGGTATTGCATTTGGGAGACGGCTACCTCTGGTCATCAAGATTAAAATCTTCCTTGTTTTTCCTTAGGTCGCTTGAAATAAACGCCAGGCTCCTTCATCCAAGGAAGACATGGCCAATTTTCTTGCCCCGAAATGAGTTTGTGTTCCGTCTGTAGTTACCGCGTTGCTGACGGGACATTCAATCCTGGTCTCCCTTCATTACTTATTTACACAATGGCTTGTGGTTAACTTGTGTAAGTCTGGGTGTAGATGTTTTGAAAACATTTCATCTATCTCCCGTGAGCCAGTTTACTGTGTGAGGAGGAGGTTACTTGGGTTATCGCTGTCTGATCATCCTTTCGTGTTCCATTCGTGAACAGCACACAGGAAAGATGAGTGTCGGTAAATCTCCGCGTTACCTGTAATTTCTTCGTTTTTTTCTGTACGCTTATTTCCCGAGGCTTATATGGAAGGAAGCAGTACGTAGTCAGACTCTTCCGGGAACGTCCTCTCCCGAATTTTAATAGTCAGCCTCTCAATAATGAACAACTCCTCTCTTGTACCGTCTGCCACTGAAGTTTGGTAAGCAACTACGTAACATTCTGGGGTCGACTAAATGATCCCGTAACAAACGCGCAGTTCCTCTTTAGAACTTGTCTGTCTCTTCTATGAACCCAGCCTAGTAATGGTCTAGAACGCGGTCGTCGAAAGCGGCCCGAATCAAGTATTCGTGCAGCCCGCTGTTTTCGGCCGTATTTTATGGCAATATGCTTGTGGAAACTAATAGTACCATCCAGAAACGTCAACTTACGTTAAGACCTTCTTAAAACTGTATGTTTTTCGCTCAGTAACAAACAAAAAACATACAGAAACAGTAAAATTTTAAGAAGTGCTTAATTTGGCCGTGAGCTAAGTAAAGTCTGCCACTTACGTCAGGAGCAAAGTGTTATGTACCGAGGTCACGGCAGAGTTAAAAGAAATGAGAGGGGAAAGATTTTATTGTTTTTCTTCCAATGCTGACAACATACAAACGTGCGCAAGTAGCAACGACCAGCTGCTCCGGTATACACTGAACAGTCAAAGAAACTGGTACTCCATTCTAATATCGTGTAGGACCCCGGCAGGCATGCAGATGTGCCGCAACACGACGTGACATGGACTCGACTAATTTTAAAAGAGACTCTCCACACAGACAACAAGTTTCCAGTCATCAACAGTCCAATATCGGTGTTGACGGGCCCAGGCGAGGCGTAAAGGTGTGTCGTGCAGTCATGACTATGTGATCCAAAGTATCCGGACACTTAGTTAGTTAGTTGCGTGTTCCATTGATCATTTGCACGTTACTGTAGCCGTTATGATGTGGAAACTGTCAAGTGCACAAGAAATGCACATGTGAAACAAGATTTCTTTATATATATATATATATATATATATATATATATATATATATATATATATTTCAATACAGAGCTAAGTAGTAATCTTTCTATTATTTACCCCATTCCCTTAAATAGCACTATATTTATAGATTTATTTATTCCTATTCAAGAATTCATCTTTGGTATACAAGGAGTTGTCAACAAGATATGATTTCAATTTATTTTTGAAGATATTACTACTGTCTGTCAGAGATTTTATTTCATCTGGTAATTTGTCAAAAAATTTTATAGCAGCATGTTTTACGCCATTCTGTGCCAAAGATAGATTGAGTAAAGGATAGTGTAAGTCTTTCTTTTTTCTGGTATTATAATCATGAAATTCACTGTTGTTTTAAACTGGTCCATGTTGTTGAGTACAAATTTCATTAATGAGTGAATGAACTGTGAGGCTGTTTTAAGAATTCACAATCTTTTAAAAAGATGCCTACAAGATGTGCGACTATGAACCCCACACATTATTCTAACCACTTTCTTTTGAGCAGTGAATACTTTTTGTCTAAATGTTGAGTTGCCCCAAAATATTATTCCCTATGACATCGGAGAGTGAAAGTATGCAAAGTATGTTAGCTTACTAATTTCTATATCCTTAAAATTGACAATATTCTAATTTCAAAAGTTGCTGAACCTTGTCGCTTTAGAAGATCCAAAATACAAATTTTCCAGTTAAGATTGTCATCTATATGTATATCCAAAAACTTAGTATGCACTACCCTGTCTACTGAATTCTGTTGATGTCTTATATTTATTGAAGGAACTGCACTTTTTGCAGCAGATAGTTGGATGTACTATGTTTTTTCAAAGTTTAGAGGAAGCCCAATTGCAGAAAACCAATTAATGACTTATCCAGACACCTTATTTGTACCATCTTCAATTGGAGTTTCTTTTACCAGATTAATAACGATGCTTGTATCATCAGCAAACAGTGTCGGTTTAGCTTCCTCTTTCAGATAGGAAGGTAGGTCGTTTTCATATATCAACAACAGAAGGGGACCCATGATTGAACCTTGTGGAACACCTAATGTAGTTTCACTCCAGTTAGGTAAAGTGGCAAACTTATTTAAATCACTTGAGCCATATAAGGAAACATTTTGCTTCCTGTTCTGTATGTACGACTTAAACCACTCCTATGTTATTCCATTTATACCATAGAACTGTAATTTCTGTAACATACTGTAATGGTGCCTAAGATCAAATGCTTTGAACAAGTCACAGAAAATTCCTATTGGTGAAATTTTACTATTTAAAGACTATTATGTGGACAGTGAAATTGTATATTGCTGTCTCAATGGAACAGCATTTATGAAATCCGAACTGTGATATACCAAGTATCCCGTTACTGTTGAGATGGCTAAACGCTCTTGAGTACATTATTTTCTCGAAGATTTTTGAAAATGCTGTAAATGAGGATACTGTCAGATAATTATTGAAATCTGTGGTGTCCCCATTTTTGTAGAGTAGCCTGACAATGTCATATTTTGACCTGTCTGAGAAAATGCCTTGAGTTCATGACGCATTACATATGTGACTCAAAACATCAGCTGTAATTGCTCCACATTGTTTTAATATCTTATTAGAGATTTCATCTACTCCAACAGAACAATTACTTTTCAAAGATTTAATAATTTCACTTATTTCACTAGAGGTTGTTAGGTGAAACTTAATCTGACTAAATGTTTTCAAAACAGACTCTTCCATGTACTGTCTGGCTTCTTCTTTTGCACTGTTCTCACCGATTTCTTCTCCTACACTTAAGAAATGGTTGTTAAATATATTAGCTACTTTTGTACTGTTGGTTAGGATAGTCCCATTCTCCTTAATAGTAATACTACCTACCCCAGTGGTTACTTTTCCTGTCTCCCTTCTATCAACATTCCATAATGATTTGAATTTATTGCCAGAGTTGTTAATTTCTTCTGTTACATACGTATTTCTTGATTTCCTTACAACTTTTCTCAGTATGTTACAATAATTTTTATAGTGTAAAACTACTTCTGGACTGTTACTAGTTCTTGCTGTCTCATAAAGTTTTGTTTTTCTTTCTGAAGACACTATAATACCTGTAGTAATCCAAGGTTTCCTTGAAAAGTGTGTGGTGTTACATTTAGTAATTTCCTTTAGGAAACAATGTTGAAAAAGGGATATAAATTTATCAAGAAATATGTTGCATTTATCATTAGTATTTGACTCATTTTACACATCTCCCCTATTAACATTTCTTAAGCTTTCTTTGAAGTGCTTTATAGATACCGGGTTGAGCGACCATACACTTTTACTTCATGGTTTCCGAACTGTACATTCTGTTAGGTTTTGTAAGTTAAACATTTGTGCATCATGGTCTGACAATCCATTTACCTCAGGGAGAGCATGTGTTTGTTTTACACTCTATCTCTGTACAAATACATTACCTATTAGTGTGCTACTGTCTTGAACTATACGTGTAGGGAAATTCATCACTGATTCTAAGTAATATGTTGTTAATAACACTTCTAGTTTACTTTTCCTCTCAGAATTATTTAGAAAGTTTACATTGAAATCACCACAGATTAATAACTTCTTCTTTTTGTCTGAGAGACAGCATAAAAGAGGGTCAAACTTTTTTGTGAATAGCTCCCAGCCTCCTAATGGCCACCTGTACACTGTTGCTAATATTAATACTATATTATCTAGCTGAAGTTCACATGCACAAACCTTAAAGTGCTGATCAACACAAAATTTGCTTACATCTACAGTTTTGCATTTATATCCTTGTTTCATGAAAATGGCAACTCCTTTGTTCATCGTAGATTTACAAGTGTAAGATACTAAATTATACCCATTTATACTGTCACTATCCATGCCCAAAGGTACATGCTGTTCAGACAGAGTATATCAATCTTATTCTTATTTTTGAGATCATCTAAACACATTAATAGCTGATCTACTTTATTTTTTATTCCCCTGATATTTTGATGAGGTAAGTTGATACTAACCTCAGCTTTACCCCAATTTCCTGTACATAAAGTTTCTTCTATTCTATTTATCTTTATTGTTGCCTGTCTGGACTTTGGCTTTAACCCAAAAAATCCGTCTGCCTGTATCCATTAATTACAGGGATCACGCGTTGTGTGACTTTGGACCCCCTTACAGTTTCTGCTAATAGAGAAGCTAACTTATTTTCCCCCACCCTGTTCAGGTGCAGACCATGTGTAGTGTATCCCCACCTACCAATAGCATTTACTGGAACATCACTTATGTGAGATTTTGTCGGTACCTGGAGCATCCGGATCAGCTCAGTGTTAACATGCCTTACAGCAGTGTTTACCCAGTGCTGATCACGGCACTGAAAGACCTCCAGAAACCCCACATATGTGTGCTCAGTTTCTGCTCCTATTTTATCCAGGTCACTTCTAATACTGTATCTTGGATTCATAGCCAATTATAATTACCTGATCTTCCTTCCCAAAATCCCTGCATAGTTGACTTACGTTTTCTGTCATCTGGCTAATGCTAGCACGTGGTTTCACATAACTTGTGACCTGGTACCCTGCACCTAATTTCTCCTGAAGCTGCTGGCCCACACCCCTCCCATGACTGCTGCGTATATGCAGAATTCTTCTTTTCCTGTTCTGGTTTGACCCCGATCTGTCTTTTTTCTTTAAGCTAATATTCTGCTTCAACCTACTTTCAACTACATCTGAATGAGGCCCTTCCTCCACTTCAGATAGGAAGACAAACTGATTTACTAATGGAATTTCTGGAGTTTTTTCAAGTGTTTCCCTGCTTCGCCCTTTGCCTTCTACCTTTTCCTAGTTCCAAGTCTCTTTCTCCTCCCCTAACCTACATAATTCGAAGTTCGCGTTTCCAAATTCAGCCTTAAGCGCACAATTTTTTGCCTCCTGTTCATCGATTTTTCTGTCCTTTCTACATAACCTACACTGCCATGGAATGTATGAAAATTATTTACAAGTTCATATCGCCCTCCATCGGTAGTGCTGGAATTAAATATGCTACTGTCCCACCCTTACACTTGACGACAGATTTGACTCTCGCAGGGATACGTTCAGTAAGGTGCTGGAAGGTTTCTTGGGGAATGGCAGCCCATTCTTTACGGTGTGTTGCCTTGAGGAGAGGTATCGATGTCGGTCGTTGAGGCCTGACACGAAATCGGCGTTCCAAAACATCCCAAAGGTGTTCTGTAGGATTCAGGTCAGGACTCTGTGCAGGCCAGTCCATTACAGGGATGTTATTGTCGTGTAATCACTCCGCCACAGGCCGTTCATTATGAACAAGTGCTCGATCGTGTTGAAAGATGCAATCGCCATCCCGAAATGCTCCTCAGCCATGTAAAGCAAGAAGGTGCTTAAAAGACGCTCTTTACACCAAGCGAGGCGTCGTTTGGCATTTACCGCCGTGATGTGTGGCATATGAACACCCGCTCGAACATGAAATCCAAGTATTCTCACCTCCCACCAAACTGTCGTAGTACTTGCGGTGGATCTTGATGCAGTTTGGTATTCCTGTGTGATGGTCTGGACAGATGTCAGCCTATTACATATTACGACCCTTTCAACTGTCTGCGGTCTCTGTCTGTCAACAGACGAAGTCGACCTGCACGCCTTTGTGCTGTACGTATCCCTTCACGTTTTAACTTCACTATTACCTAGGAAACAGTGAACCTAGGGATGTTTAGGAGTTTGGAAAATCTCGGGTACAGACGTATGACACAAGTTACACCCAGTCACCTGATCACGTTTGAAGTCCGTGACTTCCGTGAAGCTCCCTATTCTGCTCTCTCACGAAGTCTAATGATACTGAGGTCGCTCACATGGGGTATTTGGCAATAGGTGGCAGCACAATGCACCTAATATGAAAAACTAATGTTTTTTGGAGTGTCCGTATATTTTTGATCACGTAGTGTAAGGGTACACGAGTGGGCCTTTGCCTCCGAAAGCCCATACCGCTGATGTTTCTTTGAATAGTTCTCACACTGACACTTCTTGATCGCCGAGCACTGAAATCTGCAGCAATTTGCAGAAGTGTTGCACCTGTGTCACGTTGAACGATTCTATTCACTCGTTGTTGGTCCCATTCATGCAGGATATTTTTCCGGCCTCAGCGATTTCGGATATTTAGTGTTTACCGGATTCCTGATATTCACGGTACATTCGTGAAATGGCCGTACGGGAAAATCCCCGCTTGATCGCTACCTCGGAGATTGTGTGTCCCTTCGCTTGTACGTCGACTGTAAAATAACGTTCAAACTCACTTAAATCTTAATAACCTGCCATTGTAGCAGCAGTAAACGATCTAAGAACTGCACTCGTTGCCGGCTGATGTGGCCGAGCGGTTCTAGGGGCTGCAGTCTGGTACCGAGCGACGGCTACGGTCGCAGGTTCGACACCTGCCTCGGCCATGAATGTGTGTGATGTCCTTAGGTTTAAGTAGTTCTAAGTTCTAGTTGACTGATGACCTGAGAAGTTAAGTCCCATAGTCCTCAGAGCCACTTGAATTTGAACTGCACTTGTCTTATATAGTCGTTGCCGACCGCAGCGTTGTATTCTGCCTGTTTACATATCTCTGTATATGAATATGCATGTCCTTACCAGTTTCCGTGGCCCTTCAGTGTTAGTACCAAACGGAAGTAAAATGGATTATTGAATGCGCATTGAAGAGACGGTTATCTTCAAATGTGGTACATACTGACAGCAGGTATATTAAATCATATTAAGGTTGTTGTCCGAAAAAGTAATGAGTAAAAGAAAAATGACATTCAAAACATTTAGGAAACATTTTTGATCATGTTTCGTAACGCAGTTAGTGTTAGTAACTACACTCCTGGAAATTGAAATAAGAACACCGTGAATTCATTGTCCCAGGAAGGGGAAACTTTATTGACACATTCCTGGGGTCAGATACATCACATGATCACACTGACAGAACCACAGGCACATAGACACAGGCAACAGAGCATGCACAATGTCGGCACTAGTACAGTGTATATCCACCTTTCGCAGCAATGCAGGCTGCTATTCTCCCATGGAGACGATCGTAGAGATGCTGGATGTAGTCCTGTGGAATGGCTTGCCATGCCATTTCCACCTGGCGCCTCAGTTGGACCAGCGTTCGTGCTGGACGTGCAGACCGTGTGAGACGACGCATCATCCAGTCCCAAACATGTTCAATGGGGGACAGATCCGGAGATTTTGCTGGCCAGGGTAGTTGACTTACACCTTCTAGAGCACGTTGGGTGGCACGGGATACATGCGGACGTGCATTTTCCTGTTGGAACAGCAAGTTCCCTTGCCAGTCTAGGAATGGTAGAACGATGGATTCGATGACGGTTTGGATGTACCATGCACTATTCAGTGTCCCCTCGACGATCACCAGAGGTGTACGGCCAGTGTAGAGATCGCTCCCCACACCATGATGCCGGGTGTTGGCCCTGTGTGCCTCGGTCATATGCAGTCCTGATTGTGGCGCTCACCTGCACGGCGCCAAGCACGCATACGACCATCATTGGCACCAAGGCAGAAGCGACTCCCATCGCTGAAGATGACACGTCTCCATTCGTCCCTCCATTCACGCCTGTCGCGACACCACTGGAGGCGGGCTGCACGATGTTGGGGTGTGAGCGGAAGACGGCCTAACGGTGTGCGGGACCGTAGCCCAGCTTCATGGAGACGGTTGCGAATGGTCCTCGCCGATACCCCAGGAGCAACAGTGTCCCTAATTTGCTGGGAAGTGGCGGTGCGGTCCCCTACGGTACTGCGTAGGATCCTACGGTCTTGGCGTGCATCCGTGCGTCGCTGCGGTCCGGTCCCAGGTCGACGGGCACGTGCAGCTTCGGCCGACCACTGGCGACAACATCGATGTACTGTGGAGACCTCACGCTCCACGTGTTGAGCAATTCGGCAGTACGTCCACCCGGCCTCCCGCATGCCCACTATACGCCCTCGCTCAAAGTCCGTCAACTGCACATACAGTTCACGTCCACGCTGTCGCGGCATGCTACCAGTGTTAAAGACTGCGATGGAGCTCCGTATGCCACGGCAAACTGGCTGACACTGACGGCAGCGGTGCACAAATGCTGTGCAGCTAGCGCCATTTGACGGCCAACACCACGGTTCCTGGTGTGTCCACTGTGTCGTGCGTGTGATCATTGCTAGTACAGCCCTCTCGCAGTGTCCGGAGCAAGTATGGTGGGTCTGACACACGGGTGTCAATGTGTTCTTTTTTCCATTTCCAGGAGTGTAATACAACTTACTAATTTATGTAGTTTACTGATTAATACTAAAGTCGGCCAGGTTGGGAATATTGGGCACTGGACACTTTTTGTCTTGAATGTCGTTGTGCCTGCCGGTTAGTGGTCAGACAGTTCTAATATACATCACCACTGTTGACTGTGAAGTTGACAGAGGAAGATTGTTCATCTATTTTTTAGTAAATTCTTTCTTGTTTTTGAGTGGCCAAATGTAAGACGGTGCCTTCATTTTCTTCAGAACCCTTAGAACAGCCACGGAACTGTCACCTAGATGTTCCTCATGCTCGACAAGAAGATAAATCATTTATCTTACTCTTGTTACCTTACTTAAATGTAGAGTAATAATTTATTGCTATATCAATGTTCAAACAACGTATTTCATCCGACAAAAGCAGTTTCTTATTACTTATTTCACTTTCATAGTTCTTCCTGTGAATCATTCAAGTCGACATGGCATCCGTTTGGGTAAAGTGCCCGCACTACTCGTGAGAGAAGTGGCCAAGGTGTTCACCGCAACGAGAATTAGTTGCATGTAAAAAACACGCCTGATACAACAGATAAAGCCGACTTACAAACCATTTCATATACAAAGCTATGCCGGCCGGAGTGGCTGAGCGGTTCTAGGCGCTACAGTCTGGAACCGCGTGATAGCTACGGTCGCAGGTTCGAATCGTGCCACGGGCATGGATGTGTGTGATGTCCTTAGGTTAGTTAGGCTTAAGTAGTTCTAAGTTCTAGGGGACTGATGACCTCAGAAGTTAGGTCCCATAGTGCCCAGAGCCATTTATTTACAAAGCTGCCATTCGACATCCTAACCATTTTTGTTGATTTTCAATTAATTAAGTTACAAAAATAGCCAATGTTGTGTTATATTTGGCCGAATACAAAAGTCCGATTGAAACGGTCTCCTAAAAGCGCTTGGCAATCTATCAGATGCTAGGGAATCAAGATTCCTAAAAATGTGCCCGAAAATCTAAAAAACATGGGATCCTATTGCGATGATCCTGTCCACAGTAGCCACTTACGTACGGAAATTTGGTCGCCAATTAAACCTTCAGAAAATTCATGTAATTCCAGTATATTACTTTCTTTTAGACTTACGAACACTTGTTGTGATAGCTTACAATATGTAGATCCAAATGTGTAAGTGGTAGGCTTTTGTCAGTAACCATGGTTTAGTGAAATTTTAATTTCTCTTTGAGTGCTCACTTTACTCCCCTCCCTCCCACCTCCCCATGCAGCCCGATGTGTTGCGTTACAATGTCAGTATTGTCTCCTAAGCAAAAAAACTTGACGTCCACTAATCTAGCCTGACGAGCAATACTCGACAATCGGACCAACAGGTGTTTTCTAAGCCACTCATTTCGTGGATAAATTACATTCTCTTAAGATTCACCCAATGAGTCTGTCTGGCATCTGCTTTTCCCACTATTTCTTTTATGTGGTCATTCTGTTTTAGATCTTTCTGGATGTTTACTTCTAGGTAGTTAATATTCCCAGTGATTTGTTGCCAAAAGTGTAATTGTAAAGAAGCAGATTACTTCGCCTTTTGTGCGCATTATGTTATATTTATTTTCCTTCAGCGTCAACTGCCACTTTCTACATCAATCATCGATCGTCTGCAGGTCTTCTTGCAATTTGTTAGTCATCTAGCGATCCTTCCTTCTTACAGACAACTGCATCATCAGTCAACAGCCTCGTAAAGATTCCGAAGTTACCCACTATATCCTTTGTACATTGTGTAAATAGTACGGCCCTACTAGACTAACTTGCATTATTCCTGAAATTGCCTTCGCATCTTTCGACTTTGTTCCGATAAGAGCGAAGTGTTGACTTCTAACTGCAAGGGAGCCCTGAATCTATTCACAAACCTGAACAGATACTGGGTAAGCTCACTGCAGAACTGTATAAATTCGTTCCTGATGTCAAGGAGATCAGCATCAAATTGGGCGCCTACGTCTACAGGACTCTGTATCTCGTGGACGAACAGAGTGAGCAAGAAATAAAGATGACCACGGCACAGTGCATGCCGCCGTTTGCTCTGGCTGGTGCTACAGACACTTGGCTGCTGCCAGGGTCAAGCAGATAAGTTGTTCTTATTGCGGCACTCCCTTGTCGCGACACAGCAGGTATGCTGTCGCCTAGACCACACCAAACAGCTCGCCATCATTACGTTCGCTGGGAACTCAACATGAGGTCTGAGTTCATTTGTCGAAATCATTTCGGCTGTTTATAAGATGCAGATGCTTTTTTAATCTGACTCTATGTGGAACCTGGAAATGTTCAGCGACCGCAGTTGTTGGTGAAAGAAGGTACTGCATCAGCCGTAACTGGCGTTTATTGTGCCGGCCGGTGTGGCCGAGCGGTTGTAGGCACTTCAGTCTTGAACCGCACGACCGGTACGATCGCAGGTTCGAATCCTGCCTCGGGCATGGATGTGTTTCATGTCCATAGGTTAGTTAGGTTTAAGTAGTTGGCCGACATGAACCCCATCGAACATTTAGGGGAGAAAAGCGAGAGTTCACTTCATGCATAAAGTCTTGCACCGGCAACACTTTCTCAATTATGGACGATTATAGAGGTAACACGGCTCAGTATTTCTGCAGTGGACTTCCAACGAAATGTTGAGTCCATGCCACGTCGTTTTTCCACACTACGCCGGGCAAACGGCAGTCAGACATGATACTGGGGGACTTTAATCACCAGAATGGTTCAAATAGCTCTGAGCACTATGGGACTTAACTCCTGAGGTCATCAGTCCCCTAGAACTTAGAACTACTTAAACCTAACTAACCTAAGGACATCACACACACCCATGCCCGAGGAAGGATTCGAACCTGCGACCGTAGCGATCGCGCGGTTCCAGACTGTAGCGCCTAGAACCGCTCGGCCACCCCGGCCGGCTCACCTCAAAGCATTCTTGTTTGATAACAATTACGTACTTATCTGTAGCCACCTACAGGTGGTAGTTCACATTACTACGTTCGACTCTAAAGAATTTTTCTGATTTAAAATCGCTCACCGTTTTTAGCGCTTCAGGTTGCCCCGATAAAAATGCATTTCGCCAAAATGGCTACTTATGCCATGACGAATGCCAATGACGAATGTATAGAGGGTGTCATAGTCACGTATGACGTCACTGGGGCCAGCGGTGAGATAGCAGTAAACGGCAACCTCAGTGCAATTTGAACTCTTGACGTGTGTAGTCCAACATGGACAATGCCAAATAACCGATGAACTGTTATAATTTTGTCTGCTGATATATAACATCCATTTATATGTGAAAATTATATAATTGTACTTTGGTGTTAACATATACACGATTCCATTTTAATTGGTTAGTGTATTGCCTGTAACACTGAAAATGGTTGCTCACTGACCGAAATATACATTTGCTACAACAAAGACAAGTAGGGATGACTGCTGAACCTTCTTTCACCAGCTGAGATTTTAATGCAATAAAAATTTTCTCGATTTTCAGGCGGCGTCATTTCGAACCGGTTTCTCAGCATTTCTCAACAGATTCAATTTTTTCTCATACTGTGGCTGAGGGCCAGTGTGTCATACACAGTCCGTCGGTTCAAGTCCGTCTTACAAGTACTCGTTATGGGTGCGCGTCACATGCTTGCGTGTAAATCAGCCGCCAGTAGCCAGCCGCTGTGACCGATAGGTTATAGGCGCTTCAGTGCGGAGCCGCGCTGCTGCTACGGTCGCAGTTTCGAATCCTGCCTCGGACACGGATGTGTGTGATGACCTTAGGTTGGTTAGGTTTAAGTAGTTCTAGGTTCTAGGGGACTGATGACCTCAGATGATTAAGTCCCATAGTGCTTAGAGCTATTTGAACCATTTTTTTCAGCCACCAGTCACTTCGCCAATGGATCAGCGACGTCAGTGATCAGTTGAATGTGCCGAGCGTAGAATTCTAAAATCTTGAGCACACTTCAGACGACATAGAGGATGATTCGAAAAGATCATGTCACCCCATAGAGGAAGTTTCCAAGTTTTATGTTCGCACAGACTTATTCAAACACTTAATATGAGCTCCATGTTTTGCTCATTTCACTCGTGACTTGACAGGTTCCTGTTTACTGACACGACAGCTTGAACAGTTTGACGTCTTAGCTTTCAATAGCAGTATTTTAAGCACCTCTACAGAAAAACATCTCAAGATGTGAGTACTGGTGACCTGCGAGGCCAAAAGCAACGAACAAGATCTTATCATCCACCTCTTCCAGTCCAACGAGGTCGGATGAAAGAACACGCCAAATCCCAAGGTGAAAGTGAAAGGGGGCGCCGTATGAATAAAAATAAATAATTGAAATCATCGTGTGGTTGAGTAAACAACCAATTTTGCAGCATGTCTAGGTATGACATTCGTGTCGTTACACTATTGCAGAAGAATCACTGGAAGCAGTTGCTTGTATTAAACATCTAGAAGATTGCATACGGAGCGATCTGAAGGGGGACGACTACATAAAATTAATCGTGGTAAGGCAGATGCCACACTGAGATACATTGGAAGACTCCTCAGTAAACGTGGCCCATCAATAAAGAAAGTGGCTTACTAAACACTCGCTCGGCCAGTACTTACATGCTGGTCGTCAGTTTGGGACCCGTACCAGTTTTGATTAATAGAGTAATATGAGGAGATCCAAAGAATCGTAGCACGTTTCGTTTCAGATTCATTTAGGAAGCACTAAAGCGTCATGGATATGGTCAGTCAGTTCTAATGGCAGAGGCGTCTGCATTACGGTATGGTCTACCGTTCAAATTACGAAGGCCTACGTTCCTAGAACAGTCAGACAATATATTGACTCCTGCGACGTTTATCTCATTAGAAAATCACTAAGATGAAACTATAGAGATTCAAGCCCATACAGAGGGTTACCAGCAATCGGCGTTCCCGTGAACCATATGCAGCTGGAACTGAAAAAGGAGGAATTGACACTGGAACACAAGGTACCCTCCGCGACACCCCGTAAAGTGGCTTTCACATTACATTTTTAGGCTAAATGTAGAAGTGTTCTTTCACAAGAGAGACGAAATACCTGAAAGCGGGAGATTATTTACGTTTTACAATATCTGAATAAAGAAAAGGCCTGCATTGTAGATAAACAAGACCTGCTTGGATACACGTTTTTCAAGAAAATTCTTTCAACAGTGAAAATGCGAGATCTATTTATAGAGGAAAATAATTTTCTACGTTATTTGAAAGCTACGATTACAAGAAAATAACAGAAAAATAATTTTAAAAAAATGCATTATTGTCTGCCCTGTGAAAATTGTTTAATCTGTTGTAAATACATCACTTTTGTCGAGTAAATAAATATGGATGTTTTGGAAACGTTTGGACGACATATCTTATATTCTTTTCTCAGTAGAGAATTTGTCAAGAACATCCGCTATGAATTTTTCTTTGGTAATTAATAAATTGGACTTCAAGATAAGCTTTCGTATACAGAGTGATTTTAAAGGCTGCGCGCAAACTGAAGGAGCAGATAGAAGAGTCGGAATACAGCAACTTTGGAATAGAAACTCGTGGCCTTGGAAGTTATTCTAAGCCAGTGAAATGTCAATTGAATGGAGCTAATAAAGGATTATTCTAATCTGTCTAATGTGGAAAAGCTATGCGTCGTCAGGATAAGACGGAGGAACGACTTTTGTGACCATTTCTTATAATCATACTGGATACAATACTGGAGAACCAAACACATTAATATATTTCTGAGATCGATCTGTCCTCTAGGTCTCTGTAATATTATTCAAGCTATTACAGTAGGTGAACCGCGCCTTTTTTGTTTCCTTAATAAGTCTCCTAGTGTCTGTGTCTAGTGTTCTCTATTATCGCTCTAGCGTTTGTTCCCTAAGATATAGTGCTAGGCTAACCTTCGATAAGTCAAAGATTTGAAACAGTCAGTCCCAACGGAAAACTGGCGGTTTCAGAGAATACAACTGTTTTCCGCTAGACTATTAAATTTCTTCTCGCTAGACGTATGCCAAACATAAGAAAGTCGTAAGCTTACCTTGGTGTCCATACAAGAGTTTGTTTCCAGAGTACTTCATGCATTACTTTTGGGTATTTCTTTCACCAGGTATTCAGTATTTTCCATGGACAGTTCGAATAATTTCTATTCCCCATACTTAGCTCGACGCTCCATACTATTTTAGTGGGGATGTGGTATGATCGCATGGAACATCGTAAGACCTTCAATTTCCAAATTTTGTTAATGTCGAACGACACCGGACTCAAGTCCCCAGTAGGCAGTCATTTGAGAGCGAGTACAATTGTTAGAGAGCCAACACTCACAATAAGCTAATCTAGACTTCAGCTGCATTACAAAGGCAACACGTTTCTGGGTCGTTAACAGCAGGAGTGAGAACTAAAAGTCTCCATAAATAGCGGACAGTTGATGGAGTTTAATGAACAGTTGATGCCAGATATTGCTACTGATCATGGTCTTAGGGGGTTCATCGAGCGCAATTGTTAGTACACTGGACTCACATTCAGGTGAACGAAGATTTAAATCCGCGTCCGGCAATCCAGATTATATTTTCTGTGATTTCGCTAAATCTCTCCACGCGAATTCCGGGACGGTTCCCTTGAAAAGGACACGGCAGGTTTACTTTCCCATCCTGCATGCTTGACCCACTTCGAGCTTGTGCTCCGTCTCTAACGACATCAATGTCGATAACACGTTATACGCCAATGTCCCTTCCTTCTTTCATAGATTATCTGAATATGGATATAATACTGTAATTTCTCTCCGGGGTTTCTATTTATGCAGCTACCTCAGTTTTGTCATTTGAACATTTAAGTTTCGTTTTCTTTATTTGTAATTGATGGTGTTCTTTACTAATAGTGTCGCCCCTCCATTACCCTCTAGCTTACCCAATGTTGCCGGCCAGAGTGGCCGAGCGGTTCTAGGCGCTACAGTTTGGAACAGCGCGACCGCTACGGTCGCAGGTTCGAATCCTGCCTTAGGTTAGTTAGGTTTAAGTAGTTTTAAGTCCTAGGGGACTGATGACCTCAGAAGTCAAGTCCCGTAGTGCTCAGAGCCATTTGAACCATTTGGAACAACTTTTCACAATGCCATCAGCATCACATGATCTTTCATCTTTTAGAATTTTAAGAATTCTGTTAATTTCAATGAAGGTCGATGTGCTACTTGTAGTTGCTATATTTAGAACGTCATTGTTCAAAGTACTTGCAATTTGTGAATTATCAGTCACAAAATTGTCATTTAATTTAATTGTTACGGTATAATGTACACTGATTGGTTGTCCTGTCCCTCGTTTGTCAATATCCCATATAGTTTTAATCTTATTATCAACATTATTTATATTTATTAGCACGTGCACACTTCTGGACCTTCTCATGACTTTTCTTAAAATGCTGCAGTACTTTTTGTAGTATGCAACTAGTGTTGTATCTTGACTTACTTTGGCCTGTATATAAATTTCCCTCTTCCTCTTTCTTCAGATTCTTATATTCACGGAATTCACATACGTAACTACCGTGTTAATGTCCATTTGTGGCTCACTTGTTTCCAACATTATTTATTTTTATTAGCACGTGCACACTTCTGGACCTTCTCATGACTTTCCTTAAAATGCTGCAGTACTTTTTATAGTATGCAACTAGTGTTGTATCTTGACTTACTTTGGCCTGTATATAAATTTCCCTCTTCCTCTTGCTTCAGATTCTTATATTCACGGAATTCACATATGTAACTACCGTGTTAATGTCCATTTGTGGCTCACTTGTTTTATAGTTTGAAAATACGTTTCTTACCTGTCTGCCATTCATTTCGGTGACTTTATATTTATCTACACACTGGGACACCCAGTTCAGTAGATCTTGACGGTGACATCACTTTACAAACTCTAATTGAAACCAACATTATCGTACATGATAATGGCTTAAGGTAGAAATCGTGACAGAAAAAAAAATTATAAAGTTTGTACGGTTAAAAGGCGTATATATAATTCAGAAATTAGGTGGGTGTTTCACGTTCACTTACAGTTGAGATTGTGTATAATAAAATAAAATTTATGGGGACTGAAGATGTACCTGTATGTCTTTCCTCTTAGAAATACTGGTTGGGTATTGGATAGATTCGGGGAGCCATTGCTTACATCAGAGCATCAACAGGTTGAAATGGATCTGGAGGAATCTCTGAGATTTCTGGCGGACAGAATAAAGGGGCAGAAAAGCGGAGTCAAATGCGCAATGGTGCAGTCAGTTTGATGACATTGTACTGGCACCACCGTTTAAGATACGAAAGTTAGATTCAGTGCAGTATTTCTGAGTGCACAAGTTACAGCCAAGCGCAGGCCTGTTGACAGTAAGTTACGCTGACGAGCAGTTGCGAAGTAGAATGGAGGCCACAGGGCCGTCGAACCGCTGAAAAGCGTAAACGCAGCAGTTTGCATGGCTCAAGCTACAGGCACAAGGGGTCCACTTGCCCAATCTAGGTGTTATGAGTACGTGAAGCGAAGCGGCGCGTTAGCGAAACAGAGGTGCACAGCTGTGTATAAATAGTTGCCGGTTTTCTAACGAGGTGCATTCAAGTGTGGCAGCTCTCCTGGATGGTGGGGTATGTCACACGCAGCAGCAGACGGTGCGCCAGCACTCCAGTCCACAGCGAGTAGCTGATTCGACCATCCGAGGCCAACGTGGGGTCTGCAGCCAGCCAGCGGCGGGCCACTCGGCAGCTCGCTACCACGGACAGTCTTGTTGGCTCCCAACACACGCCGGAGACATCCAGAGGCGAGAGCCGCAGATCTGGCTGTCGAATTGCAGGCGCCTGTTGTCGCCCACGATCTTAACCACGACGGCGAAGAAGCACGCAGCAGGCCGCTCTGTGGCTCCCAACGAGTAGTGCTGAGGCAATCGAGACAAGGGCCGCTGAGTCATCTACCGGCGCATCCTGATGACATCAAAACTCCGCGGCTGTACATGGCTGGGACACCGCAGTACTTTGCAAGGGTCGCTGAGGTAGCCCTTCCGCACCAAGCTGTTTTCCAGATAGCGAAGTGGCGTCCTCGGCCACACGGGACCCTGCGACACAGACGGAGAGGAACGCGGCACTGTAACTGGGAATAATGAAACACTTGAAGATCATGACCGAGTTTTAATATGGCGCACCCTGACAGTTTCCATCCACGTCCAACATTCCTCTACCACACGCCAACATGTACATTTGGCAGTGACAGCTACAACATGGACATCGATACTTATTCTGATTATATGACATCAGAGGTTGGAAGCAAAAGATGCGATAAAGGAGAGCTAGTTCATTAGAAGTAAATAGATTTCAAAAGGATATTGGAATTTCAAACACGTTCTTGTATTTTTCTGAGGGCAACGAACAGGAAGTAAAGGAAACGGAAGAGAAGTGCGATATTTGTTCCTTTGTGTGAACTGTTATTACTTGTAAAATTCTCAATAACCGAAACCAGAGAAGCTAGTGATGTTGGAAAGACGGAGTCTAGAGCGAATTTGACGTTCCAGCTCATTCAAAGTTCTTCCGTTCCGTTCAGGTCGGAACTCTGGCCAGGTCTACCATTTCTGGAATGTTTGTGTCCATAAACCATTGTCACACAGATGCTGCTTTGTAACAGAGTGCATTGTCATTCTGATACTATCATCGTCTCCGAACGTTTCCTCTTTTGTACATAAAACATGATGATATCCTTCCACATTTTGCGTTCTCTTCAGAGCAACAAGCGTATCACGCCCTAACCATGAATAACAGCCCCCACACTCCATGCCGTAACACCACTTCCTCCATACTTCACTGTTCGCACTACACATGATGCCAGATAGTGTTCTCCAGGTATTCGCCAAACCCAAACCGTTCCATCGGGTTGTCACATGGTATATCGTGATTCATGACTCCAAATCACTCGTTTCCAGTCATCCATTATCTAGTGGGATCGCTCTGTACACCACCTCAAGTGTCGCTTATCATCGACTACAGAAATGTGTGCCTTATGAGGAGTTGATGACCACTTTACGCCATTCTTTTAAAACCATAAGCACAGTCAGTGTGCTGGCCAGACTTGGGAATTCATGAGTGATTCCTTCTACTGATTTCATGCGGCTTTTAACAACCGCCCTTCGCAATGCTGGGCAGTCCCTGTCTGTCAATGCATGGGGTCTGCCTGGTCTTGGTTTAGCTAAGGTTTTTTTTCTTGGCGCTTCCACTTGACAATCACATCACCGACTTGCGTTGGTCAGCTATAGCTGGGGTGAAATGTCCCTGGTTGATTTGTTACTCGAGTGATATCCCCTTATTAGTGCATCTTCGAAGTCACGAAGCTCTTCTGAGCCACCCATTTTGCTGTTGCTGCTTATCTATTAACAACACAATACCACCGCCTCCTTTTGTAGTGACAGGTCCGCCTCTCGTGACAGCTAGCTTGTGTTACATAGGGGTGTCCAGACACTTCTGATGGGTAACGTATTTACGACAGTAATGAAAACGGAATGAACTTGGCTAGACATTTAGTATACAAGTTCTTTACTGGAGTCCTTTACATAAGAAAAGACTAAGAAAGTACAATGTACGTAAATACTATCAGAAAAGATGAAAGGGCAACAGGAATGCGTATAGTTGAGCACCATAACACATGAGGAGACCTTTATCTGGCCTTAGATGTCAAAGGGATGGTGGTGGTGGTGATGATGAAGAAGAAAAGAAAAAGAAGATGACGAAGAAAAAGATGATGATGAAGATATAACTGTATGATGATAATGATTTGCCATCAATGTAATACTAGTGACTGAGCTAATATATATTCCGAATTCGGAAAATGGATTAAAAGGAGTACTCACGAGCAGCTATAGCTACAGATTAGTGTTTAATAACGCTGAACAACAAACCTAAATTTAAGAGAATCGTCAAGAAGAATCGACGTGGAGAGAAGTGGGATACTGAAGTACGGAACCAAGTATGCTGTAGATAATGCTATGATGAATACCAAAACAATTCAGTCGACGAGAAACAGATATCTCTAATAAGTGGTGTCATCCTTGGGTAACAGAAGAAATAATTCAGTTGAGGCACTGAGAACCAAAAGAGCCCAAAACAAGTACACAGACTTTTGAGAAAAATAGATATTTGTGAAAATCAAATTTGTAGAAAAAGTGTCAGTCTCGTAGGTTTGACCTTTTTTTTTAACTAAGCCACAATTTCCTACATTTCATATGAAAAAATAATATACCCACTTTGATATAAAATAACAATATTTAGGATTGTATGAAGCGCTGAGACACATAAGAGCCTAATGCACACCATCGTTGATTTAGAGGTTGTGGCTTGTACACATACTCCTGACATATTTTGATCCTGTGGTGAGTTACGTTTGCCTGTGCTATAGACCCACACTGTACACGTGAACATTCACTAAAATCTGTCTAACTGATTTCTCTGACATTCCCTTCCATATGGGCCCGACGATGGTGTGCTTTAGGCCCTTCTGCTTCTCAGTGCATACATTTATTATTAATGTTAATTCACAAAATTTCCATATATCTCCTAGTGACAATAGTGTCTTTTTTCAGTTGTAAAGTTTGTCATTAATGTGAAACTAGAATCAGAATATAAGTAACACATACTAATTGCACCACGCATACAGTTGTGTCTTACTACGATGCTTCATGGTCCTCGTTACCATCATTTTCATTAAGCACGTTCTGTGGTTTGAGGTTCAACTAAAACTACCGATATACCTCCGATTACGAAGTACTACTACTACTACTACTACCACTACATAAATGATGTAGACATTAAATTATGTTGGCAATCCCAGATAACTATTGGGCACAACAGAGAAACAAAATTATGCTTTACGCTTTGGGTCATGTGAAAACCAGTACCAGAGAAATCGGTAAGACAGTTTGTCTTGATTGTTCATGTATACAATGTGGGCCTACAGCATAGATAAAGCTGTTTCACTATAAGGTCGACAGATGTCAGGAGCACGCATACATGCTAAAATCTCAAAACCATGGACGTCGGGCGTCACATCTTCACTGTGCTCAGCGTCTCGATTGATCGACGAGAGAAGGGACTAAACAGATGTACCTATAAGTTGGGAATACGACAGTGTAAGTTGCTTGTTAATGAAATAAACAGGAAGTGCAGCAAAGCCAAGGCTAAATGACTACGGAAAAATGAGAAAAAATCGAAAAAGAAATGGTCATCGTAAGGACTTGATTGAATATCCAGAAAACCCGAACAACATTGGTGAAATTAAAAGTAAAGGGGTGAACATCAGAATGCAAGAGTAAACCTACTGTTAAACGGAATAGGAGAGAGTGCATACGTGGAAGGTGTACGATGAAGGGCTCTGCAAGGGGAAATAACTGTCTGATGAGGTGACAGAAGAAGAATTGGTAGTTAATATGGAAGACGAAGGGGATGAAATATTAGCGTGAGAGTTTAGCAAAGATATGGTATACTTGCAACCTAATATGGTGCAATGTTTAGATAACATTGGTACAGAAATTCTAAAATCAATGACGGATAGTGGCAACCATACGACAAATCAGTTTGGTTTGTAGAATCTGAGTCCAGAGGCATACCGTCAGCCTATCGGAATAGTATCATCCACACTTTCCCGAAGATGGCAGCGACAGTGAAGTGCGAGGACTACAATCAGCGTGACAGTTCGTACATCCAAATTGTTAGCAAGAGTAGTGTACAGAAGAATAGAAAAGAAAACTGAAAATCTGTTAGATGAAGGTTAGTTTGACCTTAGAAAAGCAAAGCCTCCAGAGAGGTGGTTCTGACGTTGCACTTCATAGTGGAAGCAAGACTTTAGAAAAATCAAGGGACATTCGGGGGATATTTAGATTTGGGAAATGCATTCGAAAGTATAAAATGGTGCGATACTGCCAGGAAAATAGAGAACGACAGACAATATACGATATGTACAAGAACCAAGAGGTAATAATAAGGGTGGAAGACGTAGAATGATGTGCTCACATTAAAAAGGGTGTAAAAGGGTTTTTAATTTATTATTGTGACCATAACTTCCTTCATATTTTATTATTTCCTAGAAATGTCAGACAAATATTTCACCTTTAAAAGCAAATGAAGCTTTGTACTCCATTGCTACGTAACTTGGTAAAAGTATTTACAGACTAGTGTTGGTGCCATTCTGCAATACGACGGATGCCCGTCGCCGACAGCGAGAAGCTACCGAATAGATCAGGTTGTGGCAAGTCTTGCACGCTGCATGTACGTGCGTACGTTAAGCCAGAACACACGACCACACGGACTTTATTGTCTCAGCAATGCTGTACCAATTCTTACGTTCTGTGTTCCTTGCTCGCTTCTGTCGGCATTATTACCGAAATAGCACTGGTTACTGTTCTCATTTTCTATACTAACGCAATATTTCAAACCAATATAAATTTCAAGAATAAAAATTACTCCCCTTTTAAGAAAGGTTTACTTAAAAATAAAAAATTTTAGCACTGCTGATATGGCTAATTGATATTTCGGGTTTTTACTCGGCTATTAGTAAAAAATAAAAATACACGTTATAGCCGAGACGAAACAAATACCGGTTATTCAGAACTAAACTACCGGTTTGTGTTTTAACCGGTCGGTTTCCCTCATGACTGGCTCCACATTAGATCTTTTCTGTAATATTAATGCTAAATGGTAAGTGCCCTAGACTGATAATCGGTCTCAAATGTCTTCTTCAAGGCACTTCTTTTGTGGATGAATGACGTTTCCTTAACATTCTACCAATTAATCACAGACTGACATCCGGTTTTCGTACTGTTTGTTTTTATATGGTCACCCATTTTAGGTCGCTCCGAACGGTTACCCGTACGTATTTTACGGTAGATACTGTTTCTATTCATTTGTCGCCAATATTGTAATTGTACAGCAGTGGATTTCTTTTATTATGTGCTCGCAGTATCTTACGTTTATTTACGTTCAGACCCTGCCCCACTCATCAATCCTCTGCAGCTCTTCTCTTATGTTACCTTCTTACACACAACTACACTATCGAAAACAGTCCCAGGCAGATTCAGACGTTGTCGATTAGTTCATTAATGTAAATAAAGCGGCATGATACACTCCTTTCGAATACTCCAGAAATTACTTTCAGAATTCAAAATTTTTGGTAACATTTTTGGGAAACAGCGATCTTATGAACAATATAAAATCAGTGAAAAAATAGGCTGGATCGCGATGGTTATTTTATTAAAATAGCCTGTTTCGGCCTAGTCTTAGGTCATCTTCAGACAGCACCATCAGCTGCGTACAACACTCAGTTGTACTCAGTCGTTGAAATTGATGAGCAGCAATGGTTAAGTGCGCATTCTTTTTATTTGGCGAAGAGGTACGACACCAGTTCGTGCTCGGTATTTTCTTTTCAGTTTGGTGATAGTGTGCCCAGGTTTCACGTAACAATTCTGTCCACGAGCCCATTACTTTCGACCTGGAAACGACGCAAAAGTTCCTCACAGGTACCGATGCAACGATATTTCAGTTCAAAAGTCAACTGACTTGGCGCCACCGTTGCGCACGCTGTATTGTTTGCAGCACTTCGTAGACAAATTATGTGCTAACCAGCACTAATATCCAAAACAGCGACTAATTAATTTAAATTAGTTTACATTTTTCCTACACAACAGCGGTAATGTATTCGTTCGTTATTGTGCTGTGTCCCTGAACTGGCCGTGGAACATCTTCCACAAAAATTTCCCCTCTTTTACACTTTCTACACCACTCGTACACTTGCTGCAGGGACAAACATGAATAACCGTACTGTACTTCCATCCTGCGATATATTTCCACGTGTTTAACAGCTTCACCACTCAACGAGGTATCTCAGATTGCTGTTGCAAGCGGTGCACGTCGATAAGGTGTTGGCCACCTTTATACTGACACAGTTTTCTTTTCTATGATACAGAAACAGGCTACTAACTGCTCATCATTTGTCGAGATGCAAGGATAACTTCTGACAGCTTCCAAACCAATGGTACAACGTTTAGGAATTTTATGGCTCTCTTAAGGATTTCATTTGGATCGCCCTCGCAATTTGGTTGTTTCTTCTGATCTCAGAGGTTAGCCTATGATGATTTGGTTGGCGTCGCCCTTCAGCCACACTCACACGAAGCTATTTCTACCCACTGCAATCGATGATGATCCTATCTAAATTTTCCACGACGGAAACGAAGGCTAAACAGTATCACTAGAAAATTCCGTTATACCCTCTAGAATCGTACCGCGATCATAACGGTATGTTCGTGCATATTTACAGATTGTGTCGTCCCTCATGTTGGTAAGAAATACGCAAGTTTTTGCTCCATTTTGCACAAATTTGCACCCGTAGATGGTGGTGTAGCTCTGCATACGGATCAGCCATATTTCTTTGTACTTCGCATTGGTATCGACAACTTAATTTCCCATTTCCTCAGACAACATAATAGTCTTTATGCGACGTTGCGATTGCACGAGGAGCTCCATGTCTGCAGGCCACGTAATTTTATCACAAGGTTGTGACTGTGACTTCTTTGATGTCTGGACAATTAAGCACGGCAGCCGGACATAATCTACGTAGAACGCAACGGAACTATAAGATGTGTCGTGGTAGTCAAATGTCCCCTATTCAATCCCACGTTTCTCATAAGATATTTTTCTGCGAGTTTAGTTGAACCTCACCTCTTGAGATGCTGTATATATTTACGGGGCATGACAGGCTTACGTTATCGTATTCCAACACACCCGTAAGCAGATTCCCTGAGATAAATAAATAATTAAACGTATATACAAATCTGGGTCAGGATTAGAATTACAAGACGCTCTGATGCGTCTTTAGCATGATGCAGCAGCCCCCTCCCCCCCCCCCCCCCCCCTCGTCCTTTCCGCCCTCTCCCGCCTCTCAAAATCTCAACTGGATCCTTTCGCCACCGTTCAGCAACGGTGGATTCTTATGAAGAGAATAGCCTGTTACATAAACGTCAAAAATTAGTTGTACTGACATTTGAGAAACGACAACTGGTAAAATGCCTAGGACATTCCTTAACTTGTAGCTAAAAAATCTATGATCGCGCCTTGCTAGACACAGTGAACTGATGGAAAAACACAATAAATAACGTCATGTTGGTTGTAAGCTTAACGTAGTCCATGTGTGGATGTTTAACGAAAGAAATGATTAAGTACAAGATATAAAGTGATTTTTGCCCTGAAACCGCGCTGACATGAAATTTGTTACTCAATGATAAATTCGAAACCTCTTGTGATAAAACGCGATAATTTTCATAGAGGTAAAAGTCACTATACACCGTGCCACACAATATGGCACTAAGGAGACTGGAACAGGGGTGAACATCCAGAAATTGGTTAAAACTTAGAACCGTGGACGAAGCAATTTAACCACGACATGTTAGGAAGCAACATGCATAAAAAAGGCGTCTTCGTGGTAAGCACTAACACTCAGCGTCACCGCTCGAATCAATGATAAGAGTAAGGCCTCAGACAAGGCCAGCCGTTTCGGCACTTGTTTAGTAGGTCATTTGTGTAAATTTGGGGTAAGTTCCTATGGAACCAGACTGCTGAGCTTATCGGTCCCTAGGCTTACACACTATTTAATGTAACTTTAAAGACAACACACACACCCATGCCCGAGGGAGGATTCGAACCTCCGACGGGAGGAGCGACGCGAACCGTGGCAAGGCGCCTGAGACCACACGGCTACCAGCTAAAACGAAGGACTCTACGATCTACTGGCCAAAAAAGAAAAGAAAAAATCACAGTACCGAGAAATAATTAATGTAGAGTAATGAAATTCGGGAACACATTTCTCTATATAACATATTTAAGTGATTACCATTGCAAGATCATAGTACAATGTAAATGCGAGATAAGGCATTGCAAATGTGAAATTCTGGAACAGTAATAACAGACTTAACCGCCACAATGTTGAACGCAAGAATGCAAACTTGCAGGCATTGTGTAGTAAGGGTGCCAGATGTCAGTTTGTGCAATGGAATTCCACGCCTGTTGCACTTGGTCAGTCAATACCGGAACGGTGGACACTGGTTGTGGATGATGCTCGAGTTGTCGTCCGATAATGTCCCATATGTTATTGATTGGAGACAGATCTGGTAATCGAGCAGGCCGAGACAACATATCGATACTCCTTAGAGCATGTTGGATTACAACAGCGGTATGTGGGCGTGCGTTATCCTGCTGGAAAACACCCCCTGGAATGCTGTTCGTCAGTGGCAGCACAACAGGTCGAATCACCATCATTGGCACTGAGGCTGAAACAACTTTCACCAGAAAACACAACAGACCTCCACCCTGCCTTCCAATGGGCTCTCGCTTTACACAACTGACATCGCAAATGGCGGTGGTTTAGGGTCGGTGCAATGCACGCTACAGGACGTCTAGCTTTGAGCTGTTCTTGAGGTAACCAATTTGTAACAGTTCGTTGTGTCATTGCGGTGAGAACCGCTGCTCTAATTGCTGCTGCAGATGGAGTGCGAAGCGCCAGAGCCAAACGCCGAACACGACGGTCTTCCCGCTCGGTAGTGGTACGTTGCCGTCTGGAGCCCAGTCTTGTTGCGAGCGTACTTTATCGTGACCACCGTTGCAAGCAGTCATGTACAATGGCTACATTCCTCCCAAGTCTTTCTGCAATATCATCAAACGAACATCCTGATTCTCGTAGCCCTGTTACACGACCTCGTTCAGGGTCAGTGAGGTGTTGATAATGACGTCTTTGGCACCTTAAAGGCGTTCTCGGCTAACATCAACTCACTACGTCCAATCTCAAACCTAAACATCCCGGCATTTGCCTGAAGCGATTTAGAGAAATCACGGAAAACGTAAATCAAAATAGTCGGACGCTGGTTTGAACCGTCGTCGTCCAGAAAGCGGGTCCACTGAGCCACCTCTCTCGGTCGTGAAATTTGAATAGACATAATCTGTCAAACGTTTGTTTATGTCGCACAACTTCATCTACATCTTCATCTACATACATACTCCGCAATTTACGATACGGTGCGTGGCGGAGGGTACCTCGTACCACAACTAGCATCTTCTCTCCCTGTTCCAAACCCAAACAGAACGAGGGAAAAATGACTGCCTATAAGCCTCTGTACGAGCCCTAATCTCTCTTATCTTATATTTGTGGTCTTTCCGCAAAATGTAAGTTGGCGGCAGTAAAATTGTACTGCAGTCAGCCTCAAATGCTGGTTCTCTAAATTTCCTCAGTAGCGATTCACGAAAAGAATGCTTCCTTTCCTCTAGAGACTCCCACCCGAATTCCTGAACCATTTCCGTAACAATCGCGTGATGATCAAACCCACCAGTAACAAATCTAGCCGCCCGCCTCTGAATTGCTTATATGTCCTCCCTCAATCCGACCTGATAGGGATCCCAAACGCTCGAGCAGTACTCAAGAATAGGTCGTATTCGTGTTTTATAAGCGGTCTCCTTTACAGATGAACCACATCTTCCCAAAATTCTACCAATGAACTGAAGACGACTATCCGCCTTCTCCACAACTGCCATTACATGCTTGTCCCGCTTCATATCGCTCTGCAGTGTTACGCTCAAATATTTAATCGACGTGACTGTGTCATGCGGTACACTACTAATAGAGTATTCAAACATTACGGGATTCTCTTTCCTATTCATTTAAATTAATTTACATTTATCTATATTTAGAGTTAGCTGCCATTCTTTACATCAGTCACAAATCTTGTCCAAGCCATCTTCCATCCTCCTACAGTAACTCAACGACGATACCTTCCCGTACACCACAGCATCAGCAGCAAACAGCCGCACATTGCTATCCACCCTATCCAAAAGATCATTTATGTAGATAGAAATCAACAGTGGACCTACAACACTTCGCTGGGGAAGTGTTTTTGGTGTTGCGATTTTTTTCCGTCACTTCATTCTTCCCTATCACTCCCTAACCCAGTTTCTTGGAATACCGCCCTCAAGTTCATAAGTGCAATCGAATCATAATTGGCAGCAACAAAGGCTAATTGAAATCAGAGCAGTTTTCAATATCATCGTATACTGGACCTGCAACGTCCGAGAAATAGAGAAAAGAAACTTTCATGGTTGCAGCCAATGTAGTGAATGGTATCATAAAAGTGATAGTCAAAACTTGCCAAAAAGATGATACCCCCAGTCTGTCCATAAGAAAACCACACCTATCACAAATGTTCCTGCCGTTAGTTATACTGCCATTGTTTAGAAATAGTTAGTCACCATTTCTTTTTCCATTAGAAACTTCATTTTCCAGACTGAAACTCAGTTCTGGAACATTTGTCTCTTTTACGCAAGTATTGACTATATGCCAGTCAAATTTGTGTAAGATACATAGAAAATAGTGCTCTGTTTGCAAAGTTATTCATTATTGACATTTTTTTGAGTATAATCATTAATCAGTCATTATTCCTTAATACAAAACGCTCCATTCCAAAATACTGTGTTATGCAGATTCCTTAAAGCGATGCACTGTCGCCTACGACCAAACCAACAGCCACACAGCGGTGTAGCGCGGGATGCCCAACCTACCACACGCGAGGAAAACAATCTCTGGAGACCACAATCCAGCACTAAACTCATTGCTGAAAAGAAAAGGTGCTAAAAACATACATGTGAAAATAAGTTGTGCACCATCTTGAAGCTAGTTTAGTAAACAGTAGTATTTTTGTTGTTGTTGATGTGGTCTTCAATCCTGAGACTGGTTTGATGCAGCTCTCCATGCTAGTCTAACCTGTGCAAGCTTCTTCATCTCCCAGTACCCACTGCAACCTACATCCTTCTGAATCTGCGTAGTGTAGTCATCTCTTGGTCGCCCTCTACGATTTTTACCCTCCACGCTGCCCTCAAATAATAAATTGGTGATCCCTTCATGCCTCAGAACATGACCTACCAACCGATCCCTTCTTCTAGTCAAGTTGCGCCACAAACTTCTTCTCATCTCCCTAATCCTATTTAACACCTCCGCATTAGTTATGTGATCTACCCATCTAATCTCCAGCATTCTTCTGTAGCACCACATTTCGAAAGCTTCTATTCTCTTCTTGTCCAAACTATTTATCGTCCATGTTTCACTTCCATACATGGCTACACTCCATACGAATACTTTCAGAAACGACTTCCTGACAAATCTATACTCGATGTTAGCAAATTTCTTTTCTTCAGAAACGCTTTCCTTGCCATTGCCAGTCTACATTTTATATCCTCTCTACTTCGACCATCATCAGTTATTGTGCTCCCCAAATAGCCAAACTCCTTTACTACTTTAAGTGTCTCATTTCCTAATCTAATTCCCTCATCATCACCCGACTTAATTCGTCTACATTCCATTATCCTCGTTTTGTTTTTGTTGATGTTCATCTTATACCCTCCTTTCAAGACACTGTCCATTCCGTTCAACAGCTCTTGCAAGTCCTTTGCTGTCTTTGACAGAATTACAATGTCATCGGCAAACCTCAAAGTTTTCATTTCTTCTCCATGGATTTTAATACCTACTTCGAACTTTTCTTTTGTTTCCTTTACTGCGTGCACAATATACAAATTGAATAGCATCGTGGAGAGGCTACAAACCTGCCTCACTCCCTTCCCAACCACTGCTTACCTTTCATGATGTCCCTCGACTCTTATGACTGCCATCTGGTTTCTGTACAAATTGTAAATAGCCTTTCGCTCCCTGTACTTGACCCCTCTCACCTTCAGAATTTGAAAGAGAGCATTCCAGTCAACATTGTCAAAAGCTTCCTCTATGTCTACAAATGCTAGAAACGTAGGTTTGCCTTTCCTTAATCTAGCTTCGAAGATAAGTCGTAGGGTCAGTATTGCCTCACGTGTTAAAACATTTCTACGGAATCCAAACTGATCTTCCCCGAGGTCGGCTTCTACCAGTTTTTCCATTCGTGTGTGAGGAATATGCATTAGTATTTTGCAACTGTGACTTATTAAACTGATAGTTCGGTAATTTTCACATCTGTCAACACCTGCTTTCTTTGGGATTGGAATTATTATATTCTTCTTGAAGTCTGAGGCAATTTCGCGTGTCTCATACATCTTACTCACCAGATGGTAGAGTTTTGTTAGGCCTGGTTCTCCCAAGGCTGTCAGTAGTTCTAATGGAATGTTGTCTACTCCCGGGGCCTTGTTTCGACTCAGGTCTTTGAGTGCTCTATCAAGCTCTTCACGCGGTATCATATCTCCAATTTCATCTTCATCTACATCCTCTTCCATTTCTATAATATTGCCCTCAAGTACATCGCCCTTGTATAGACCCTCTATATACTCCTTATACCTTTCTGCTTTCCCTTTTTTGGTTAGAACTGGGTTTCCATCTGAGCTCTTGATATTCATGCAAGTGGTTCTCTTTTCTCCAAAGGTCTTTCTAATTTTCCCGTAAGAAGTATCTATCTTACCCCTCGTGAGATTAGCCTCTACATCCTTATATTTGTCCTCTAGCCATCCCTGCTTAGCCATTTTGCACTTCCTGTCGATTTCATTTCTGAGACGTTTGTATTCCTTTTTGCCTGCTTCACTTACTGCATTTTTGTAATTTCTCCTTTCATCAATTAAATTCAGTATCTCTTCTGTTACGCAATGATTTCTACTAGCCCTCGCTTTTTTACCGACTTGATCCTTAGCTGCTTTCACTATTTCATTCCTCAAAGCTGCCCATTCTTCTTCTACTATACTTCTTTCCCCCATTCCTGTCAATTCTTCCCTTATGCTCTCCCTGAAACTCTGAACAACTTCTGGTTCTTTCAGATTATTCAGGTATCACCTTAAATTCACACCTTTTTGTGGTTTCTTCAGTTATAATCTACAGTTCATAACCAGTAGATTGTGGTCAGAGTCCACATCTGCCCCTGGAAATATCTTACAATTCAAAATCTGGTTCCTAAATCTCTGTCTTACCATTATATAATCTATCTGAAACCTTTTAGTATCTCCGGGGTTATTCCATGTATGCAACCTTCTTTCATGATTATTGAACCAAGTGTTAGCTATGATTAAGTTATGCTCTATGCAAAGTTCTACCAAGCGGCTTCCTCTTTCATTTCTTACCCCCAATCCATAGTCACCTACTACGTTTCCTTCTCTTCCTTTTCCTACTGTCTAATTCCAGTCACCCATGACTATTAAATTTTCGACTCCCTTCACTACCTGAATAATTTCTTTTATCTCATCACACATTTCATCAATATCTTCATCAGCTGCAGAGGTAGTTGGCATATAAACTTGTACTACTGTAGTAGGCGTGGGCTTCGTGTCTATCTTGGGCACAATAATGTGTTCACTATGCTGTTCGTCGTAGCTTACCCGCACTCCTATTTTTTTTTATTCATTATTAAACCTACTCCTGCATTACTCCTATTTGATTTTGTACTTATAACCCTGTATTCACCTGACCAAAAGTCTTGTTCCTCCTGCCACCGAACTTCACTAATTCCCACTATATCTAACTTTAACCTATCCATTTCCCTTTTTAAATTTTCTAACCTACCTGCCTGATAAAGGGATCTGACATTCCACGCTCCGATCCATAGAACGCCAGTTTTCTTCCCTTGATAACAACGTCCTCTTGAGTAGTCCCTGCCCGGAGATCCGAATGGAGGATTATTTTACTTCCGGTATATTTTACCCAAGAGGACGCCATCATCATTTAATCATACAGTAAAGCTGAATGCCCTCGGGAAAAATTATGGCTGTAATTTCCCCTTGCTTTCAGCCGTTCGCAGTACCACAACAGCAAGGCCGTTTTGGTTAGTGTTACAGGGCCACATCAGTCAATCATCCAGACTGTTGCCCCTGTAACTACTGAAAAGGCTGCTGCCCGTCTCCAGGAACCACACGTTTGTCTGGCCTCTCAACAGATACCCTTCCGTTGTGGTTGCACCTACGGTACGGCTATCTGTATCGTTGAGGCACGCAAGCCTACCCACCAACGGCAAGTCCATGGTTCATTGGGGGGGGGGGGGGCGGTTGGGGGGGGTTGGGGGGGGGGGACAACCTCCTCTGCCAGAAAAGTCACGGTGACAATCTCCTGGGATTGTGATGGCGTCTTCTCGTGGACGTGATGCCAAAAGAACTGTTTCCCTCGTTTTCGATCGGACAAGAATCCAGCAGAAATTACTGTCCATTTTCTAGTTATCAACAAAAAATTTTGGACACAACGAATTTTGCTAGGCCGTTTAAGGTACAAAATGGAGTTTGCAGCAGTATTTGCCTGTTAATGATAACTTTTTATTCATAGATGTTAAGTGTTACATATTATATATTGGGTGTTCCATAAAGAATGCAATATTTAATTTAATAATAAAACACCTACTTTATTTGAAAACTACTAGTATTATTATGTCAACAGTCAATACGGAACACAAAGACTGAAATTAAACATGAAACAGGCAAATGTGTTCCACCACGCTTCGTCTGCAGACTTCCACAATATTCTCGACTATACGAGAGCAAAGTTTCGCTTAAATTTTTAACAATGGCGCCTTGGGTTGAGGGATGGTTCGTGGATTGATCATATAAACACGAGATTTGACATGGTGTCAAATTCGGTGGCCAGTTCTGATCGCCATTGCGAGAGATGAGACGAGCAGGGAATCTTATTCTCAACAACCTTGATGTTCAACGGTAGTGTGGCGTGCTTTCCCTCTCCTGGTGGAACTACATGCGTTCCATATTCAATTCTTGCAACTGTTTTCATAAAAACTGTGTTATCATATGGCTATAACGATCAAAAGCCACTTCTGGAGGCAGATTGTAATACTCACTTCACTCTGTATGTCATTTTAGTTGCATTATGACGAGCGGTTTCCAATGTATCAATAAATAATATGAAGTCAGCACTTTCTATGGCAACTAACACTCCCAGAAATCATTTGAGACCAGTAAGTGTGTAAAGTTTCCCAATTTCATTTGTTCCCGGATATCCGCTCATTGCAAGGTAGCACCCTTACGTATTATAGAAATGTATGTACGTATGTATGTTCTACATCTCCTCCTAAATCACTGGAGCGAATTCAACCAAACTTGGTACACGTATCTCTTACTGTCAGTCAGCGATCTCTGTGGGGTTAAGAACGACCTGCCGACTATAGTTCTGTAGATATGACATAATAAACAATGAGATGCGTGAAAAACTGCAGCATCATCGGTAAAGTTTTAATATATCTATTCTTTACTGCGAAGACATTCCCAGAGTCGAATCAACTTAAGGAAATCCCTGATACCTGGCTGCATTTTTGACAGATTTCAGGTGCGAAGCGCAAACAGCTGCACGTGAAAACAAGTCATAGAGATGGGAAGCAGCTTCGCCCTTTGGGCGGAAACTGTCTAATTTGGATACTGTGCTTATGCATTTGTACGTTATGCATATTTCCTTCTACGACTGCTTCGTAATGTCAAAGATGTTTTCAGAAATACAAGGAAATGAAATTTTTTGATATTACACTAAAAATACAGTTCAATTTTTGTTTTCGTTGCTAATAGATAATTGCAAACTGAACACCCTGGAAATGCCTGTTTTTCAGCTATTGTAACAATAGAACACCATGTATAAACATCCTCTTGATTGAGATGGCACATCAAACTCTGTGTCCCCGTATAAGTGGCTGGAAGCACCGGTATTCAGGCCAGAGGGAGAGCGAGCCGTTTCCACCTTGATCATGCCATTAAAACAACGATTATTAAAAAGGTACTATTATGTGGAGTACCTACTAAACAAAATTTGTAACAGGATTGAGGATATTTTGGTGGGGAGGACGCAGTTTGTTATGTGATTTCTGGTTTTCTCGTCGTGATTGATTAAAGGTGTGGTTCTGGACACACAGTCGAGTTGTTTCTATTTTACGCACAATATTTCGACGACCTACCTAGTCGTCATCTTCAGGTATCACGAATTTTGCTGTTATATGCACTCGCTGCCTAGACTCCAGCCACTCTGGTGGGAGTCCAAACAGCGAGTGCACATAACAGCATAACTCACAACACATGAAAATAAGTACTGGGCTGGTCGACAAAATAATGTGCATACAATAGAAAAAACTCGTATGTGTACCTGCAAGCACACCATGTTATCTTGGATGGAAAGCCATCGACAGAATTAAAAGTAACTTCAGACTTGCCCCAGAGGTGTGTGCTAGGAGCCTTGTTAGTCAAGGTGATTACAATTTTGACTACTTGTTTTAAATCTTCATAAAAGTAAAAGCGTTAGTTTTGGAAACATTCGACTCGTACAAACAACAGGGTGTAACAATTAGTAGGGATGTAAAATGGAATGATCAAATAGGTTCGGTCGTAGGTAAGGTAGGTGGCAGACTTTGGTGCATTGACGGAATACAAAGGAAATGCAGTCAGCATACAATGGAGATTCATTATAAATCGCTTGATCCCCATTTTAGATTATTGCTCGATTGTGTGGCATGCATACCAAATAGGACTAACAGATGACAATGAACGCAAACATAGAAAGGTGACACGAATGGCCCTAGGTCTGTTTGTACGTGAGGGTGACACAGATATGCTGAAATGGCACTCTTGAAGATAGATGTAAAGCATCCCGCCAAAACCTACTTACAAAGTTCCAAGAACAACATTTAGAGGCCCCTATGTAAAACTCGCATAGGGATCATCAGGACAAAATTAGATTAATTACAGAGACATTTAAACAATAATTCTTCCCACGCTCCACACGTGAGTGGAACGGGAAGAAACCCTAACATGTGGTACCATTCTAAGTAGCCACTGTCATGTACTGCGCAGTGGTTTGAATGCATATACGTGGATGTAGATGCACTGTAATTCTGAAGTCAAATTTCTTAACTCTGAGATGAAGCACAGGGTGTTACACTATGTTGCGAGCCAACCGCATGAAGTGGGGATCTTAACTTTCTACTTCAAGGAATTTACTCTGGCCTTCTTGGACCAAAAATGTTGACTTGATCCGCCATTTTATACTTACAAATGAAATGACGTAGTTTCAGAGACTTTACTGGTCTCATACAGATATGATATTATGTATATACACTGAAATGGCAAGTGAAAATTTGTAGCAAGGCCGGAACTGGAACCTGGATCTTTGCTTACTAGGCAGTTGTGTTAGCCACTAAACCACCTTGGCACAGTGCTTCACACAACTGCACGGATTTCCCTCGCGTGTCTTGCTCCTCCACACTGCACTAAGGCGTCTTAGTGGCTAACATGTCTGCCTAGCAAGTGGAAGACCCATATTCGATTCCTAGACTTGGTACAAATTTTCACTCACCACTTCAGTCGGTATACATAAAATTATATCTCTATGAAACCTGTAAAGTCTCTGAAACTGTGTCATTTCGTTTGTATAAGTACCTGTCCCGCGGTTTCGGGCTAGATACCCCATTTACGTTCTATGCTGAGGTGCTATTCCAGAACATAGAGGGCCTCCGCAATTTTGTTCGTGTGTAAGGGGGAGTTGAAAGTAGACTGGGGCAGCAGTGAGAATTTGCGTTGAAGAGAGTAGCATGCCAGGGTAATCCTTGCAGTTGCGTGAATCGCTGTGCCAAGGCGACTTAGTGCCTGACGCACCTACCTAGCAAGCAGGAGACCCAGGTTCGATTCCTGACTTGGGAACAAATTTTCGCAGCCGCTTCAGTCTGTAAACATAACATTTTATGAATGCTCGTTCACTAAGCGTGCAGGGTAGTACTGAATTCTGACATGATTGTGAAACATTTAAGCCCTATGATTTTAACAGTCAGAACCAAACAAAATAAACTATCCGGAATAATGGCGTAGTAACGAAGTTACTTCAGCGTGCACTCTTAGCAAGACAATTCTTAAATATGTTTGGTATACATTGTGGTGACAAAAGTCACGAGATAGCGATATGCACGAACACAGAGGGCGGTAGTATCGCGTGCAGAAGGCATAAAACGTCGTTGCAATGGCGGGGATGTCATTTATACTCAGGTGATTCAAGTGAAATGGTTTCAGACGTGATTATGGCCGGAAGACAAGAGTTAACAGACTATGAACGCGGAATGGTAGTTGGAGATAGACACACGGGACATTCCATTTCAGTATTCCAAGACCCACAAAGGCAAGACTGTGCCGAGAATACCAAATTTCGGGCATTACCACTCACCATGGAAAACACAGTAGGCGACAGCCTTCAGTTAACGACCGATAGCAGTGGCGTTTGCATAGTGTTTCAGTGCTAACAGTCAGTCAACACTGCTTGAAATAAATGCACAAATCAATAGTATACGTACGACGAACGTGTATGTCATGACAAAGCAGCGAAATTTGGCATTAATAGGCCTCGGCAGCAGACGACGGATGCGAGTGTCTTTGCATACAGCATGACATCTCCTGCAGCGCTCGTGACCACATCGGTTGGAACCCAGATGACAGAAAAAACGTGGCCTTGATTTCAGATGGTAAGAGCTAATGTTAGGGATTGAGAGTGGTGCATATCCGATGAAGGCATGGACCAAAGTTGTCAACAAGGCGCTGTGCAAGCTAATTGTACTTCCATGTTGATGGGGGGCTGTGTTTACGTGGAATGGACCGAGTCTTCTGGTCCAACTGAACCGACCGCTGACTGGAAATGGTTATGTTCGGCTGCTTGGAGACCATTTGCAGTCATTCATGGACTTCATGTTCTTAAACAATAACGGAATTTTTATGGATGAAAATGCGACATGTCACTGGCCCAAAGTTGTTCGCGATTGGTTTGGAGTACAAAAAATGGCTCTGAGCACTATGGGATTTAACTGCTGAGGTCATCAGTCCCCTAGAACTAAGAACTACTTAAACCTAACTAACCTAAGGACATCACACACATCCATGCCCGATGCAGGATTCGAACCTGCAACTGTAGCAGTCGCGCAGTTCCAGACTGAAGCTCCTAGAACCGCTCGGCCACACTGGCCGGCTTTTGAAGAACATTCTGAACAATTCGAGCCAATTACTAGGCCACCCAGATAGCCCGACATGAATTCCACTAACATTTATTGGATATAATCGAGAGGTCAGTTTGTGCACGAATTGTGCACCAGCAACACTTTTGCAATTAGGGATGGCTATAGAGGCAGCGTGGATAAGTATTTCTACAGGGAACTTCCAGCAACTTGTTAAGTCCCTGCCATGTCGAGGTGCTGTACTACACTGGGCAAAATGAAGTCTGACACGATATTAGGAGGTATCCTATGACTCGTATCACCTCATTGTATAAAGGAATGGGATTCTGAATAATCTTAATGGTCTAGAGATTTAGCATTCAAGAATCCAGTTATTTAGTGGCATTATTTACAACTGAACACGACATTATCAGCACGACTCATTGTCGAGTTGTAATAGCTGTAGTCCCATACTTATATATGTGGTGGGGGAATTAAGTGAAATTGTATGACCATCAGCACTGGTAAGCCTCACTGAAACATATGGTTTGTAATCTATTTAAGGATAGGTTTCTGTATCATACACTACCTTCGGGCTGTCAGATCAACAGTGAAGCATAAGAGTGGGGAAGTTGCGACTACCATTGACAGTAAAACATTGCTAGGATCAGTTAAAGGGCAAAATGGCTGCCAACTAAATAATACTGGTTGAAGACCACATGCTACTCTGCACATGGTGAGAAATACAATACTCACTCACCATCATGACTATGATACAATGAATTAATGCTACATAATCAAATTGAATTTAGTGATTTTAAATGGGGAGCATGGGTACAAGCGTAATGGTGACTACATGGAGCATGTACACAAACAAAGCCCCTCTAATAAATTGAATTTCTGACACCGAGCTTCGCTCATTGTAACAAATTTCATATGCAAGAAGTTATTTTAATATAAACATAGCTATTCCCTTTGCCTGAAGGTGCCACAGGTTTAAACAGATCCTAACTCATAAAATCCAAGTTAACCTTGAATTACATCTCCACATTTCAATAGAGCATCGATGCTCACAAGCTCCTCTGAGCAGACTCTCCACTCACAATTTTTTTCTCCCTAAACTTGTCACAAGCCTCAGCATCAGTCCTCTATGGAGAGAGTGGCAAACTGACCAGTTGCCCACACCACCATAAAGCATGAGATGTGAACCCAGTTAGGGTTGGAAAAAACACAAGTATATGTTGCTCTCTTCTTTCTGAACAGAGAAGACTTAGAGAAGATTCCACCCAGCAGGCCACAGGGCCAATCAAATGACACAATTTTAAGCACATTGTGAAAGTTCTGTTCTTCTTCTAAGATGTGATACTGCCAACTAAGTTTGAAAGGGAAACTAAATGACATACCCCTGGCCTCCCATAGGAGGAGGAAAGGAAACCGCCACTGGCTAGCAACTCTGCTGCCTGGAAATGAACGTACAGCTTTGTGAGCCGGGAGTCCCCCATTCGGGAAGTTAGGCCGCCAAGGGCAAGTACTTGTTTCCATTTCATGGAGGTTACTACCCCAGGATTTAGTAAAAGAGGAGCCACATGGCTACCAATCACAAATGAATGTAAAGAGAAATAAAACAAAGTTCCAATGAAATTTCAGAATTAGAAGTTTGTGTTACATTCATGAGATTGCATTTTGTGAAAGTTGCTTTTTCAGCGTAATGCTGTGATTTTTCTCTTGTACTGTTTGTCCCTGTATTTCTGCTATATTTAAGAAATGATTATTAAATATATTTGGTACCTGTGACTCATCATTTATAGCCTTTCCAATTAGCTCAATAGTGATGTTATCCTGTTCTGTTGCTAGTTGCCCTGTTTCTCATTTCACTATCTTCTATATAGCCTTGCATCTGTTGTTGGAATCATCGATTTCTGACATTTTACAGATGTTCCTTGATTTTTAATAAGTTTTCTTAGTAATTGTGAAACGTTTTTGTAGTGTGCAACTACTACAGGATCTCTTCTTGTTTTCACCAATAGATATACTTCTCTTTTCCTTTCACAAGATACTTCACTCCCTCTAGTGATGCATGGTATTGTATATGACTGTTTAATGTCCTCTCATATTACTTTATGCAGAAATCTATTTTCAAACAATAATATGAATTTATCATGGAGTACTTTAAATTTTATATTGAAATTCGGTTAATTATAAATTTTATTCCAGGTTATCTCTTTTAACTATGGTTGAAAATATTTGTCCTAGAGTAATTAATTATTCCGATTTCCACTGAGGAGTATCTATACTGTAAGGTATTGTCAGGAAGATGAATCACATAATCATTATCAATAAATAATACAGATAAGTCAGTGAATGGCAATATTTTGGAGGAGGTACAAAAATAATATATGTCTTTTATCATTCCAATGCCTGAAGTGAAGTTTCCATAGAGACACAAGGTTTGACATGAGAGATGAGAAATTTAGTGCATGGGAATATATAGATGTTTATAGGGGTTTTCGCAGAACTCTAGGTCCAAAGTCAATGCTCTCATGTTTCTTTTGTGCTGAGTTATAAAATAAATTAAAGTTAATTTATAAATGTATGTAATAAGTTTCAAAATGTTGCCAAGGTTCCCCAGGTGAAGGACACAAGTCCACTCTTCAGGTTATGAGAGTATGTATTCCAAGATTAACCAACAAATATATTACCTCCTTTTATGCACACATCACATATAGAGATAGTTGGCTGTACACAGATAGTAATTATTCTTATAAACCATATACAAATTAAATAGGTAGGAGAGGAGGGTTATGTACCTCTGCTACATACTTACAGTTTGTTCATTACGTTCTGACTGACATTTCAGGAAGGTGTGGGGAGGGGAGGAAGCAAGCTCCACCTACTGCAGCCCAACACATTGGCAGCTACAGGGACAGTGGTAGTGCAGGAGGAACAAGTTGCACTTTCCGGACAAAGTTCTGGCACTTCACATGTGTTTACTGGGTTGGCACAGTATGGCCAGGCAATCACTTCATAATGGCTACAGCACACATAGGTACTGTATTTTAGATCACTGGTATTGGCAGCAGCCAGGCACAAATCGTTCATGGCCTCTAGTCTGCCGCCTTTACTGTGCTAAGTCAGTCAGTTACTATGAAGGACATTGTGAGACAACTATACTGGTGCTTGTGGGGACAGATGTATATGTAGACTCCGTGACACATAGGTACACATATGGACTGATTACCACTTTTCGTGATTTGCAGTTCCTTTAACTCCCATCTGATAAGTAATGATTGATACCTATTTTAGTATAAATTATCAAAATTGAGCAAAGAATCCTTATTTTGTTGTGATAATGTTAGCATCCTTCTCACAATGTTTCCCAGCCCGTTCGGTTAAGATTGCCTAAGAGTTATTCTATAGATAGTATACACTGCTCCTCCCACATTCTGTATGTCTCTGAAGGTAAGTGTGTAAAACTTGTTTGTTCCGCTATTAACCAATCAATTGTGACCACCAAGCGCAATGAAACAACACTGAGCTTTTCAGGACAAATGTAAAAGTATCATCTTTCTAATCATCTCAATTTTAACTTCAGCTAATCTCCCTAGTAAAATATTTTTTGAGTTGAACTCAACTTTATGCCATGAGTAATTTATGTAAATAATATTATTTATATAATCCCATAAATGTTGAGTGCTGTTAGTTTCACAAGTGTCAATGCATTTAGGATATTCATTTCCTAACTGTTTGTTTAAGTCACATGTATTTTACAGGAATTAAACTGGAGGGAAAAGAATCCAGAGGACACTATTTCCACTTCATCAGGGGAAGGTATGTGATATGTATCGTACTCCTCTTTTTAGATCAACAAACTGAACAGTTAAGTTCAAATGTTTAAACATTTTGTGTCTGAATCAGTTGCCAAATGTCTTCCTAAGAAGTTAATGTAAATTTAGATATATGCTATTTGTGATAGTTAAACTGTCTTTCACTAAGTATAGTTAACACTTGTATCTGTTCCAGAAACTCCATTTTTGTTCCTTTGTTTCCTTTTTGAGTTTCTTTCTTATCTTGAAAAAAAAACTGTGATGACACTGTGTGCAGCTGTAGTGATGATTTTTTATGGGTGTTATTTGCCAGTATTTGATCTTGCAAACTTCTATTGTAGTACCCAAAATGAGGTAAACAGTGCTGTACTATTAAATACACTACCCAATTCAATATAGTGGTATATGGTACGTGGCCTAAAATGACATACACTTCATGGTACACACACAGTGAAGACAGTTTGCTCTGATCTGTGTGCTCTGCAGGGGCCCATGGCATGGGCAATGTTATGGCCACAGCAGGTTGGAAAAGGCTAGTGTCCACTCTGTCTGCTTGCCAGGAGGGTCTAGTCTGAGATGTGGAGCAGGCTCTGCCGGCAATGACTGAGCACATTGGGTGCACTCGGCTCTAAATCATTTTTCATGTCAGCATGACTGATGTCTGCTGCCTGGATTCACAGGCCATCCTTAGTTCCTAAACCCAGCAGGCTGATTTGGTGAAGACAGAGGATCATGCTCACAGAGTGAAAACACAGCTAACATTATGCAGCATCACTCCCACAAATGACCATGGTCTTCTGATTTAGAGGTAATAGGGTGGCTTAAAACAGAGGCTCAGACAATTCCTTGATCATTGTGGATGTGGATTTCTTGACCTCTGCTATTGGGTTGAGAAATGTATAGCCCCCTAGGTGAGATGTGTGCACTACATCTACATCTACATCTACATGACTACTCTGCAATTCACATTTAAGTGCTTGGCAGAGGGTTCATCGAACCACAATCATACTATCTCTCTACTATTCCACTCCCGAACAGCTAGCGGGAAAAACGAACACCTAAACCTTTCTGTTCGAGCTCTGATTTCTCTTATTTTATTTTGATGATCATTCCTACCTATGTAGGTTGGGCTCAACAAAATATTTTCGCATTCGGAAGAGAAAGTTGGTGACTGAAATTTCGTAAAAAGGTCTCGCCGCGACGAAAACCGTCTTTGCTTTAATGACTTCCATCCCAAATCGCGTATCATATCTGCCACACTCTCTCCCCTATAACGCGATAATACAAAACGAGCTGCCCTTCTTTGCACCCTCTCGATGTCCTCCGTCAATCCCACCTGGTAAGGATCCCACACCGCGCAGCAATATTCTAACAGAGGACGAACGAGTGTAGTGTAAGCTGTCTCTTTAGTGGACTTGTTGCATCTTCTAAGTGTCCTACCAATGAAACGCAACCTTTGGCTCGCCTTCCCGACAATATTATCTACGTGGTCCTTCCAACTGAAGTTGTTCGTAATTTTAACACCCAGGTACTTAGTTGAATTGACAGCCTTGAGAATTGTACTATTTATCGAGTAATCGAATTCCAACGGATTTCTTTTGGAACTCCTGTGGATCATCTCACACTTTTCGTTATTTAGCGTCAACTGCCACCTCACACACCATACAGCAATCTTTTCTAAATCGCTTTGCAGCTGATACTGGTCTTCGGATGACCTTACTAGACGGTAAATTACAGCATCATCTGCGAACAGTCTAAGAGAACTGCTCAGATTGTCACCCAGGTCATTTATATAGATCAGGAACAGTAGAGGTCCCAGGACGCTTCCCTGGGGAACACCTGATATCACTTCAGTTTTACTCGATGATTTGCCGTCTATTACTACGAACTGCGACCTTCCTGACAGGAAATCACGAATCCAGTCACACAACGGAGACGATACCCCATAGCTCTGCAGCTTGATTAGAAGTCGCTTGTGAGGAACGGTGTCAAAAGCTTTCCGGAAATCTAGAAATACGGAATCAACTTGAGATCCCCTGTCGATAGCGGCCATTACTTCGTGCGAATATAGAGCTAGCTGCGTTGCACAAGAGCGATGTTTTCTGAAGCCATGCTGATTACGTGTCAATAGATCGTTCCCTTCGAGGTGATTCATAATGTTTGAATACAGTATATGCTCCAAAACCCTACTGCAAACCGACGTCAATGATATAGGTCTGTAGTTAAATGGATTACTCCTACTACCCTTCTTGAACACTGGTGCGACCTGCGCAATTTTCCAATCTGTAGGTACAGATGTATCGGTGAGCGAGCGGTTGTATATGAGTGCTAAGTAGGGAGCTATAGTATCAGCGTAATCTGAAAGGAACCTAATCGGTATACAATCTGGACCTGAAGACTTGCCCGTATCAAGTGATTTGAGTTGCTTCGCAACCCCTAAGGTATCTACTTCTAAGAAACTCATGCTAGCAGATGTTCGTGTTTCAAATTATGGAATATTCCATTCGTCTTCCCTGGTGAAGGAATTTCGGAAAACTGCGTTCAATAACTCTGCTTTAGCGGCACAGTCGTCGGTAACAGTACCATCGGCACTGCGCAGCGAAGGTATTGCCTGCGTCTTGCAGCTTGTGTAATTTACATACGACCAGAATTTCTTCGGATTTTCTACCAAATTTCGAGACAATGTTTCGTTGTTCTACATGCAGGAAGCAGCTACTAGGGCAGCAGAGTATGTGCAGCAGGCACATGTGGATTTCTTAGGATAGAAAAATCCCTCTACACACCAGATAAGACATATTCTGAGTGCACACAGAATAGCATTCACCATAGAAGATTGGAGAAACAAAATTTTAATAATGTATTACCGAATAGCAAGAGCATATATGGAAAGGTACCAGAACTAGTCTAATTTATAAATAATAAAAAATACCTACATGATATTAGGGACAAATAGCTGGCTGAAGCTGCATGTCAACAGCAATGAAATCTAGACTCCAAGTTGAATGTATATCATAAAAATGTATTGAACACTGTTGGTAAAAGTGTGTTTATAGCAAAAAAAATACAATAATATCTAGTGAGATAAATACTGATTCAGAAAGTGAAAATTTTTTAGTGAAGATAAGTGTTATACGCAGATCAAACATGTACCCTGGATGCTTTTATAGGCTTCCTGACTCAGCAGCAGCAGCAGTATTGGTGGAACACCTGAGGGGAAACTTGGAAAACATTTCATGTAATTTTCCTGTTCATGTGGAGATTTTAACTTACCTGCTATAGTCTGGGAGACTCAAGTGATTAGGATTAGTAGTAGTGACAGAGAATCATTTGAAATTTCTCTAAGTACCTCACCCAAAAATTATAATGAACAGTTAATTGGAGAACCAACTCACGAAGATAAAATCTTAGTAAAACTGTGAGGGCCATAAAAGACTCACCATGCCTGGACAACCATGTTAGTAACCGTAATGGCATTGAAACAGGGAATGCCACAGAAAAGGCTGAAATACTAAAAGTCTTTCTACAAAACTACTTCACAGAGGAAGATCACAAGGTAGTCCCTCCTTTAAATCGTTGCATGGATGGCAAATAACAGTTATCATAAAAAGTGACCAAGGAATAGAAAAGCAATTGAAATCACTTAGAAGAGGAAAGGGCACTGGACCTGGTTAAATACCAGATCATCTATACACTCCTAGCAAAAGTGAACCATGGGTCTACAGATGTGTGAAGCATTGCTAATGATTGGAAAAAAGCTCAAGTCATTTCCTTTTTCAAGAAGGGTCGTTGAGCAGTTGAATGAAATTATACGCCTATATCTTTGATACTGATCTATTGTAGAACTTTGGAACATGTTTTATGCTCACATATTATCACATTTCTATAGATCAAACATCTCCTCTGTAGACATCGACATCGGTTCCAAAAACAACAATCATATGAAAGCCAGGTAGATGCTGTGTTGCTTGACATCTACATCTACACGATTACTCTGCAATTCACATTTATGTGCTTGTGAGAGGGTTCAGCGAACCACAATCATACTATCTCCCTACCTTTCCACCCCCGAACAGCGAGCGGCAAAACCGAACACCTAAACCTTTCTGTTCGAGCTCTGATTTCTCTTATTTTAGTTTGATGATCATTCCTACCTATGTAGGTTGGGCTCAACAAAATATTTTCGCACTCGGAAGATGAAATTAGTGACTGGAAATTCGTAAATAGATCTCGCCGCGACGAAAACCGTCTTTGCTTTAATGACTTCCATCCCAAATCGCGTATCATATCTGCCACACTCTCTCCCCTATTACGTGATAATACAAAACGAGCTGCCCTTTTTTGCACCCTTTCGACGTCCTCCGTCAATCCCACCTGGTAAGGATCCCACACCGCGCAACAATATTCTAACAGAGGACCAACGAGTGTAGTGTAAGCTGTCTCTTTAGTGGACTTGTTGCATCTTCTAAGTGTCCTGCCGATAAACGCAACCTTTGGCTCGCCTTCCCCACAATAATATCTAAGTGGTCTTTCCAACTGATGTTGTTCGTAATTTTAACGCCCAGGTACTTAGTTGAATTGACAGCCTCGAGAATTGTACTATTTATCCAGTAATCGAATTCCAACGGATTTGTTTTGGAACTCATGTGGATCACCTCACACCTTTCGTTATTTAGTGTCAACTGCCACCTGACACACCATACAGCAATCTTTTCTAAATTGCTTTGTAACTGATACTGACCTTACTAGACGGTAAATTACAGCATCATCTGCGAACAACCTAAGAGAACTGCTCAGATTATCACCCAGGTTATTTATATAGATCAGGAACAGCAGAGGTCCCAGGACGCTTTCCTGGAGAGCACCTGATATCACTTCAGTTTTACTCAACGATTTGCCTTCTATTACTACGAACTGTGACCTCCCTGACAGGAAATCACGAATCCAGTCGCACAACTGAGACGACACTCCATGCGCCTGCAGCTTGATAAGAAGTCGCTTGTGAGGAACGGTGTCAAAAGCTTTCCGGAAATCAAAAACTACAGAATCAACTTGAGATCCCCTGTCGATAGCGGCCATTACTTCGTGCGAATAAAGAGCTAGCTGCGTTGCACAAGAACGATGTTTTCTGAAACCATGCTGATTACGTATCAATAGATCGTTCCCATCGACGTGATTCATAATGTTTGAATACAGTATGTGCTCCAAAACCCTACTGCAAACCGACGTCAATGATACAGGTCTGTAGTTCGATGGATTACTCCTACTAACCTTCTTAAACACTGGTTCGACCTGGGCAATTTTCCAATCTGTAGGTACAGATGTGTCGGTGAGCGACCGGTTGTATATGGTTGCTAAGTAGGGAGCTATTGTATCAGCGTAATCTGAAAGGAACCTAATCGTTATACAATCTGGATCTGAAGACTTCCCCGTATCAAGCGATTTGAGTTGCTTCGAAACCCCTAAGGTATCTACTTCTAAGAAACTCATGCTAGCAGCTGTTCGTGTTTCAAATCCTGGAATATTCCATTCGTCTTCCCTGGTGAAGGAATTTCGGAAAATTGCGTTCAATAACTCCGCTTTAGCGGCACAGTCGTCGGTAACAGTACCATCGGCACTGCGCAGCGAAGGTCTTGACTGCGTCTTGCCGCTTGTGTACTTTACATACGACCAGAATTTCTTCGGATTTTCTACCAAATTTCGAGACAATGTTCCGTTGTGGAACCTATAAAAGGCATCTCGCATTGAAGTCCGTGCCAAATTTTGCGCGTCTGTAAATTTTAGCCAATCTTCGGGATTTTGCGTTCTTCTGAACTTCACATTCTTTTCCCGTTGCCTGTTTCGTGTACCATGGGGGCTCAGTTCCATGTCTTAGCAGTTTATGAGTTATGAATCTCTCAATTGCTGTTACTACTATATCCTTGAATTTGAGCCACATCTCGTCTACATTTGCATAGTCAGTTCGGAAGGAATGGAGATTGTCTCTTAGGAAGGCTTCTAGTGACACTTTATCCGCTTTTTTTAAATAAAATTATTTTGCCTTTGTTTCTGGTGGATATGGAAGAAACGGTATTGAGCCTAGCTACAACGACCTTGTGATCACTAATCCCTGTATCAGTCATGATGCTCTCTATTGGCTCTAGATTGTTTGTGGCTAAGACGTCAAGTGTGTTTTCGCAACCATTTACAATTCGCATGGGTTCGTGGACTAACTGCTCGAAATAATTTTCGGAGAAAGCATTTAGGACAATCTCGGAAGATGTTTTCTGCCTACCACCGGTTTTGAACAAGTATTTTTGCCAACATATCGAGGGAAGGTTGAAGTCTACTATAATCATATCAGTGGGGTATTTATTTGTTACGAGACTCAAATTTTCTCTGAACTGTTCAGCAACTATATCATCCGAGTCTGGGGGTCGGTAGAAGGAGTCAATTATTAACTTAGTTCGGCTGTTAAGTATAACCTCCACCCATACCATTTCTCATGGAGAATCTACTTCGACTTCATTACAAGATAAACCACTACTGACAGACACAAAGAGTCCACTACGAATTCTGCCTAATCTGTCTTTCCTGAACACCATCTGAGACTTCTTAAAAATTTCTGCGGAACTTATTTCAAGCTTTAGCCAGCTTTCTGTACCTATAACGATTTCACCTTTTGTGCTTTCTATTAGCACTTGAAACTCAGGGACTTTCCCAGCACAACTACAACAATTTACAACTACAATTCCGACTGTTCCTTGATCCAAGCACGTTCTGTATTTGCATGCTCCCTTTGAGACTGCAACTTACTAGTACTTTCCAGAGGCCTGCTAACCTAAAAAAACTGCCCAGTCCACGCCACACAGCCTCCGCTACCCATGTAGCCGCCAGCTGAGTGTAGTGAACTCCTGACCTATTCAGCGAAACCCCACCACCCTACGGCGCAAGTCAAGGAATCTGCAGCCAACACGGTCGCAAAACCGTCTGAGCCTCTGATTCAGACCCTCCACCCGGCTCTGCACCAAAGGTCCACAGTCGGTTCTGTCAACGATGCTGCAGATGGTGAGCTCTGCCTTCATCTCGTAAGCAAGACTGACAGCCTTCACCAAATCAAATAGTCGCTCGAATCCAGAGAGAATTTCCTCAGATCCAAAGCAGCTCACGTCATTAGTGCTGACATGAGACACCACCTGCAGCTGGCTGCACCCTGTGCTCTTCATGGTATCCGGAAGGACCCTTTCTTCCCCCCCCCCCCCCCCTTAGTCATCATATCCCTAAGGGGCCCCATTACACGCCTAACATTGGAGCTCCCAACTACCAATAAGCCCACCCTCTGTGATTGCTGATTGCTCTGACCTTGGAGGCTGAGAATCATCCTCTGAAACAGGGCAGGCAGCTGCATTTGGCTCAGCCAGAGACAGTACCTGAAACCTGTTTGTCAGACTCATCGGGGAGGATTTCTGATCAGCCTCCAGGGACGTCTTTCGCTGCCTGCCACGCCTTGGAACGACCTCGCAACCAACCACAGGCGAGGGCTCAGCCCCACTGCGGGCAGCAACCGGGGAAATCACAGCAGCATACTGATCTGGGGACAGACGGGACGAGGTTGACATCCCCGTGATACCCAAGTCCATCTCCCCACAGTGGTGCCCATTGGTAACAGACTCAAGATGCAGACCGAAGTCAGCGCCTCCTGCAGCCCTTATCCGAACACAGCAATCACAGTCCCTGTCCATTCTAATTGATGCTGGACAACAGTTACTGAAACATGAGTACATGCCTAGATAACGCAAGGGAAACATGCAAAGAATGTATGAACTAACCTGTACAAATGCCTAACGACTTTGATACAATCTGCCTGAATTTGTTATTACAGTAAGTAAAACTCGAAATTACACCTCCTATATGAAACTATGTAACAAATAAGTGAGCTAGGAGTATATGACTTGCTGCTAGCAGCTGCTTATCCAATGATGGCAGGGAGCACACTGGCTGTGACCAACCGACACTGGCAGTTCAAAACAAAAACAGAAGACAAATGACTACGCGAATTTACACTATTCAGGTAATAAAACGCGATGCTACAACTCTCAAATACTATAATACTTCCATAAGGTGTTCAATACAGTTCCACACTGCTGCCTAATAAACAAACTACAAGTGTATCACACACACACACACACACACACACACACACACACACACACACACACACACACACACAAGTAGCTGCTTCCATAAAATATAAGTATACATAACAAAGCCTGGAATGTTTTTCGTTTTTAATTTTTGACTTGCGCATGTTTTCCCTAAACTTTGATTATTGCCTTCTCGCAAAGTAACTTCATGGCTTTTAAATTTTCATTCTGATGCAGACATTCTTAGAAGTGTCAAAACATGGGTAAATGTATTATTGTAAATAATGTATTGTTGTAATAATCCACTGCAGTTCAAAAGGAATCATGATGTGCATAACTGCAATACCACATGTAAAAATTACTTTCATACTCAACATTAGTGTTGTCTGTAGCACAAAAGGGGTGCACGGTGCACAATAAAATTTTTGACAAATTACCAAGTGATATAAAATGTCTGACAAACAGCAAAGTAATATTTGAAAACAAACTGAAGAAGTTTCTCCTTGACAACTCCTTTTATTCTATAGAAGACTTTCTGTTACTGTAATGTGTAAAAGAAGTTTGGTAAGAATTACTAACTCACAACTGTATAAGCAATAACAAATAAATAATTAAAAATAAAACAGCTTTAAAATGTTCAACATGTTTCCATATTTACAAAATTAATTTGCTGTGTAAATGTAAAATGACTCAGTCCATACAATTAAGATTTATTGTGCAAATGATTCATGGAACATGAAACTAAATTACTGAGTTCTTTGTAGCAATTTCATTAAGTTGTTATCAAGATATATTTTGAAAAGAGGGACAGGATGTTTGTATCTCCTGGCTGGAAATTTATATGATGGTCTGGGATAGCTTCAACACTTCTCTTCCATCGAAAATCCTAGCCAGAACCATCCATGGGGCTTCTAGCAACTCTTAAACATAACAATGTTATTAACCACATGAAAGGTATGAATTTAAAAAAAAAATATTGTAAGAGATGATTTACGACCATGTGATGTGTGTGTGCACTGTGGTGCTGATAAAGACAATAGATGATTATTTCATTGTTCACTGAGATCTATTAATTATTAAAATGTGTATTCAAATCACATGTGTAAATTCAGTGTATCACATAACATAATAAACAAACAGATAACAACAGTTTACCATTTGAGAACACTGTATTTTCTAATCAACTTTTTGTGATGTTATAAGAATCATGCTAAAATGCATCCAATTCAAAAACTATTAGTACTTTGTCAGGAACACTATCGCATAACAGTGATTTACATTATAAACATGTGGGCTATAGTTATTATATATCATATACTATTGTATTAATCATTGTTTGGTACTGAATATGCTCATAGCTATTTAACTAGTCTGGCTTTAATTAGTGATTATTTTATTTGATAGGTCTCCTTTTGTGTGGTTCATATATCACATTCACAATCAGAACTAATATTATTCATTGTGTTTTAATTAATTAAGAGGAGATTTTTCACATGGACTTCTTACCCAATTAACCTCCTCATTGGGAGCTTTGTAAAATATTAATTCTTTACACTGTAACATGCATTGGTGTTATATTTTCATTGTCTCATACTTAATTGTCTTTATATGCTTTATACATTGACTGTAACATGTTCAAATCAACAATAGTTTACAGAAACTCTGGGTGCACTTTGACACCACACCCATGGCCCAACCGACATGTCCACTTTTCCCAACAGCATACTTTGCTAAAAGTTCAACCTTGCTATGTTTCAATATCTAGTTACAAATAGTCAGCATAGTCTGATAGACAGGTATTAGCATTCGAGTCACAGCAGCAATGAACTCCATTTTTTGAATAAAATCTAGTTAATATGCTCTCTGACAAAGTTCAAATGTTCTGTACTTGTTTAATTGCTTGATCTGCTACATTACAGGCTCAAGTTCATTATTAAAATTTACTTCTCTTACAGGTGTGTCAAATGCTGAGATTTATGCAAGACCGGAAGTGCTACAATTGTGACATCTTAGGAATCGACCCATAAAAAAACACTTCAATACTGTACCAGCATGGGTGCTAGGAAGTGAACAAGAAAAACCATCAGTGGTAATTCTGCTGCCTGAAGGCTCAGCAGATAATGAACAGGTTTGCGGATGTGCAGATGGACAATAGAGTTCTATCTTCCAAGCATTGTGTCAATAGGAAATAAATATCAAGAACAACAGAAATTTACAGTACCTTAAAGAAGTAATATGTTGCCCTTGAGCAGCTATATGGAATAGGAATAATGCACAGAATAACAGAAATCAGACTGAAACTCAATATAATAGATCGTAGACTTCTGTTATAAAACCTCATCCCAGCTCTTCCAATCCACTTGTATGAGCTTTTGCTTCTGATAGTTTGAAAAGAATGAACTGGCAACACTGATAATTACATATCTAGTCTGACTGTAACTATTTTTGCATGCAGTCATCACTGTTTTCCTTCTTAGTTATTTATGAATTTCATGTGCAAAGCATAGAGTACAAGTGTGAATAACTTTTACACACATGAAAGGGAGTGAGTGAAAGATGCGGTCAAAATATATTGTACATATGTTGAGTTGACTTCAATACATTTTTAGCTGGGTTTCTCTGTCACTCTAATAACCCCTTATTTTCTTCATTATTCAGCCAGTTTCAGCAGTTGCTCCATTTCTGATGACCTTGTTATCAGTTTCATGTACATATTTCTAAGATACTGCTCAAGTAAGAAGAGAAATTTTGAATGAATTATCATGTGATACTGGGCAATAATCTAAGGAAGTGAACTAAGATTCTCCCTCATGTACCTTATTGAAGTTCGTATAGCACTTGTCTTAAATTAGATATCTTCATTGGTAATACCAGTTAATTCTCTTCTTTAAGCTGTATAATAGTTATTCTAAACAGATGCCTCTTTGTTGTCATTATTTATTAAACAAATAAGGTTTTGTACTTGCTTATAAATATGAAAAAACAGTACTGTTACCAGTGTTTGCTGCATTACATCATTGTGAATTGGAAAAAACTTATAAATATTGTTGTACCTTACCACTCAGTTCTTAAATTGTAATGAAACTACCTGCACTTTCTATTTTTATTTCTCAAAAAAGTTTTCCACATATTAAGTAAAGTTCCTCACATTGCCATCACATCTTGCTCTCACCTTATTCAATGTTATTAATGTGGCTTTCTTACTTTCTTCCTAAATAATTTATTACAGTTACCTCTATAATTTTAATTCCATTCACCTTGAGGAAAAATGTGTTTGCACATCCTTGATCCTACCTTATCTGATACGTTTACCAAATTATGCCTTGCTGTAAAACTGAGCAAGTATGACTTTTGTGTGAGTGCAGTTTTTCCCTAGTTTTAGTAGACAATAAGGCAAATTTCATGACATTCACAAGCAATTTTCATCATTTATAGTCTCAAAATTATGACACTGACTTTGCTCTGTTCTAATGGAAATACATGTATTTTTTCTGTGACACTTGAAAGAAGCTTTTAAGAGAACTTCAATGACAGTGCATGTACAGGACTTGATCAAATATTATCAAAATAACAGCACTGCAAACCACTGTCCTGCCACCAGGAGAAGAGATTCCATCAACATCTGCCCTGTCATACTGAATGTAAGCAAACACAAAACTCAGGTATGGTTCTAGTTGAGTGCATGAAGCCCAACAGTCTGTGTTCTGCCATTGTAGCAGTCAGACAACTTGCTTGTAAAACTGTTGAGACACTCACATTGTGCATTAAGCATTGTTTATGGTGAATGTAGTAAAACTGTTAGAGAAGTGGTGCAGTTGTACATTGAAGAGTGTCCAGATTGTGCCAAGCAGTATCACTCTGTCTTTGTAAACATTATAAATAAAGTACTAGAAACTTGAAGTGTGGAGAAAAAAATATGTGAAGGGAAAAGAAGAGGAACTGATGAAATCTATTAAAATTAACATTTTAAAGGAGTAACACACAATGCAAATTTCACTTAGTGGTAGTTCGGAAGTACAAGAGGTATGAATCAAATGAGCATGCTGCAAACACTGCATTCTGTCATATTTCATCTTCTTCAAATTTCACTAGATCCACAGCTTCATGGCAGTGACTATCTAAATGAAATTAAAGTCTTCTGAATATTATATACAAAAAGTACAAAGTTAGGTGGCATACCTAAGCAAAATTTTGTTTAAGGAAGAAGCATCATTTACAAATCATAGGCAAGTCAGTCTTCACAACATACACTAAACATCAGGTGAAAATCCATGCTGACTCAATGAATACCCTTGGTCTTTCAATATTTGGTGCATGTTTTTAAGACCCACAACACTGGTCTCTGTGTTGTTGATGGAATTCTGAATACAACAGCTTTGAGGGATTTTTTAAACGTAAATATGATGAAAAACACTGTTGTTGTGACGATACCTCATAGACACGACTTCGTGTATAATGCGTGTGTGAATAAAGAAATTCGTAAAACCAATGCTAGAATAAAACAATTATGCTCTACTTACACAAAATGCAATGTAGTAGATATTAACAGACTGGTGAAAAATCTGCACACTGAACACGGTGAGCATCTGAATTACCAGGGTAAAAAATTACTCTGTCACAAAATAAGCAAAATTATAAACGAAATTCACGAACGCAACTGTCTAGTTTTAAAAGACACTATTTGTATGGACACTTATGGACCTCCTTTTATAGGCAATACAACGTTACAGGGGAAGGAAGGGTAGAAACCACGATAAGGGAAAAATGCAGAAAAGTAATTAATTCAGATAACTGTGTTGTTTTAGATCAATCAGTGAAAATAAATGAACATACAAGACCTTGTGGCATCAAAATACCTTTCTGTGCAGATAACAATGTTCTCCTTTTACATATAAATGTACAATCACTTCGTGGTAAAATCAATGAACTGCAGTACTGGCTTGATAAAATTAACTGCAGTATATTGTGTATCAATGAACACTGGATGAAAGAGTCTGAAATAGGCTTGTGTGTTCCTCCAGGATATTTGCTAGTTACTAGCTATTGCGGAAGAAACATTTCACGTGGTGGAGTGTCAATCTATGTTAAAAGCAAACTAGATTTAGATTATTCAGTAGTAGACCTTAGCAAAATGTGCCTTGAAGGCACATTTGAAGTAGCTGGTATGGTAATGCACACACAAAAAATTGTAATTGTGTCAGTGTATTGAACTCCAAGATCTGATGAAATAATACTTATAGAAAAAATTAACACTCTAATTTTGCAGTTGTCCAAATATAAACAACATAAAATTATAATTGTAGGGGATATTAACATAGATATAAGGGCAAAGAAGAAAAATGTTATCTATATGGTTAATTCTCTGAAATCACTGAACTATTATTGTCTTAATGAAAAGCCCACCAGACAGTATGCATGTCTTGATAACATAATTAGTAATGTATATAAAGATACTCTTGAATGTGATGTAATAGAATTAGGAATATCAGATCATGCAGGACTATGGCTTCAAATAAAAAATACATAACTCAACCCTAAAGAAAGACAATTAACATATAAACTTCTAGGAGAATCCAATGTAAATAACATGATTAATGAATTACAGGAAATTGATTGGTCTCATAAAACTAATAATAATAAAACAACTGACAAATGCTTTACTATTTTCCTCACAGAAATTAAACACATTGTAGAAAAGACGTGCCCCCCCCCCCCCCCCCCCACTGTAACAAAAAGACAACATCCTAATAATACACATAAGCAGTGGCCTACTAACAAGTGGTACACTCCAAAACTTAACAAACTTAGGATACTACTCCTAATTCTGAAGGATAAGTCTGGAAAAAGTGATCAAGACAAGGCAAATTACATAAATATGAGAAAACTCTACAAATCAGAAATAAAAGGGGCTAAGTGCAATGAAAATGATGAATAGATTTTGAATTCCAAAAATAAATGTAAAGCAGCTTGGAAAGTCATAAAACAGGAAATTAATAACAACAATAAAGAAAACAACATCCCTATAGATTGCGATACACTCAATGATTATTTTGTAAATAGTGCCACTACCACTCCACTCAATAATTCTACCACAGATGCAGAAACACTACTCATTCATACAAAACAGACTAGTGAGAAATTTACTTGGACCCCTATCACCCTAAATGACATTTGCAAATCGATAAACAAACTAAGCAATTCCAAAACAGAACACTATTATGGACTCAGTAATTTCATCATAAAGCGTATAGCAAAGGAAATCAAAATGCCACTTCTCTCACTGTCAAACAGAGTACTAGATGAAGGAATTTTTCCAGAATGTCTTTAGCTCACAGTTAAACTACCTATGTATAAAAAAGGTGATAAAAACCTCCCAAACAACTACAGACCCATATCAATAGTACCAATCATATCCAAAATAATAGAAAATTGTATGCATATGCAGCTATACAGCTATTTTGAAAGCAACAAACTACCAAATGAACAGCAATTCGGATTCAGGTCTCACCTATCAACTGTAAAAGCAATTGAAGCTTTGGTGAACAATGTATATGAAGCATATGAAAAGAGGCTGCATATATCTGGAACACTTATTGATTTAAGCAAAGCATTTGATTCAGTGTCTCATGACATAATCATTAAAAAATTAGAATACTATGGTGTTGAAGATATACCAGTCACCTTATTCAAATATTATTTAAGCAATAGGTTATAGCTTGTATATGAAAATAAACAGAGATCAGCAATACTCCCTATAAAAAGAGGAATACCCCAAGGCTCAGTTCTTGGGCCTTTCCTGTTCATTGTCTATATTAACGATTTCTCAAATTATATTCCATGTAAGAATATACTGTATGCTGACGATATAACACTAATAACCTCAGGTGACAATTTACAATCTGTGCTGGATAACAACAGAGAAATAATGCAAATGACTAGTCACTGGTGTCAGGCCAATCAACTGTGCATAAACAATACAAAAACAGAATAAATAATTTTTAACCTAAAAGCTACAAAAAGTAAAAATAAATCAGTGAAACTACGTGGATTGCACATAGACCAAAAACTCCCCTGGGAAGAACACACCAATCACCTGTGCAGCAAACTAGCCCATGTACTTTTTTTACTGTACAAATTGAGAAACAGTGTGAGCAAACAGCTGTTACTCCAGTCATATTTTGCTTTCTTCCATTCCCATCTGGAGTATGGAATATTGCTCTGGGGTAATTCCTCGGGGGCTAAATGTATTTTCAGATGGCAAAAGAAGGCCATCAAATGTATACTAGGATTAGCACCCAGAGATTCCTGCAGAAACCACTTTAAATATCTAAATGTAATGACAGTACCCAGTATGTACATATATAACTGTTTAATGCATGTTAAAGAAAATCTGGACAAATTTAGCACGAGATGTGATGTACACACACACAATACTAGAAATAGTCGCTTGTTGGATTTTTCTTTCTCGAGGCTAGCTGCTGTACATAATAACTATAAACATTTGGGCATAAAATTTTTCAATAAGTTACTATACTCAGCTCGTACAGCCCCATTTAATAAATTCAAGAGTGTATTGCAAAATTGGTTAAAATGCAGTGACTTCTATACAATTGAAGAATTCCTAGGAAATACTCATTATAATATAAGCTTTTGATAAGTGATAAATGTTTTCAATTCTTAAATAAGCTAAATATAAGTGTTTATTGACCTAGCTGTACTCCATTGTAAACTTTGATGAAGCCAATTGTATGAAAAATACTGAAAGGCGAATTAAAAAAAAAAATTCTATTCTATTCTACATTCAGGAAATGTGAGTTCCTAAGATATACTGCTGCTGCAGTTATTGGAAGACACCGCACTGAACATAAGGCAGTCAGTGTGGTACCAACATGATGGATATCCCTCTCATTCCACACATATGTTGACAGGCCCTCTTAAGGGCACATCTAGAGAGCATTGGAATAGTTGTTCAGGAAATACAAAATGGTCTACAGACTCACCTAACTTAACACTTCTACACCTTTATCTGTGGTGAGATTTAAGACAAGACGTCTATTATGAAACACTGAATGACTCCCAAAGGAATGAAATGCCTTGTAACATATTGAGTCCAGATGAAATTCAATGTGCAGTGCTCTTTCACCAGACTAAATTTATAGGGTGCAGCAATGCTCAATGTCAATATTTTGAGCACATGGTATGACAGCCATTAATGTCTACTTATGGCACAACAGATCATTATTGTTCATTCTAAATTGCGTAACATAAGTCTTTGTGAGGCTGAGACTAACTGTTAGCTGTCAACAACTTGTAGGCCTGTTCAGCTAGTATCTGGTCTGTGTCTGCTGAGTTTGAGTTTGGATTTATGCTTGTGTTATCATCAAATATTCTAGCTTCTGCACTGCACTTCAGAGTCACTGAAAGATCATTTCTGTAAGTTAAGAACAAGGGGGAGCCCAGTACTGATCCTTGCAGCATGTCATGTATTATGTTCTCACATTCTGACATTACTTTCAAGCCTATGTCACACAGTTGATAGGTTTACTAGAGACACTGTGCATTACATTTATGCAAAGCTTCATTAAATTTTCACTGTCATCTGCATTATGTGATTGATCGGACCTTACTTTCTGAGTAGCCCCCATACAGGTGCAGAAAAAGAAATTAGTACACCTGGAAAGACAACATTTATTCTGGTCTGATTATGGCATATGCTACCTGGGCGATAGTAGACGTACTGATAATGATTTCAACATCATCCTCCCACAGATAGTGTAGTGACCTAGCTACCAGAGTGCCATCTACGTCTACTATGAAATAGCGAATGCTCACAGCCAGAAGGCTCAGTGTGGTGCACATGTGTGAAGCAATCAGGTAAACATGTCATGGAGATGCACTCATGTTCCCTTCAGCCAATTGCACAAGTTTGAAAGGGGTCAAACTGTGACCTTCCGAGTGATAAGATGGTCCTTTCAAAGAATTGCCACACAATTCAGACATGCTGTGTTAGATGTGGAATGCTGCTGGTACCAGTGGCACATGAATGTTCTCACACTCATGGATGATAATCTGGATGACTATGCAGCACAGCTGCCCACCAGGATCGCTGTGTTGTAAGGGCAGCATTTGCAGATTGTACAGCTATCACAGCACAGAGAAGAGGTCTTGTGAACCCAGACATGTTATCACAAACTGTAGGGAACTGGTTATTGGCAGTGGAACTATGGGCACACACACCTCTAGCCCTTCTTTAACTCATGCCACAGCACCGACATGCACAGCTAAACTGGTGCTGTCAAAGGATCACTCAAAGATGGTGTGACATGCTGTGGTCTTCAGTGATGAAAGCAGAGAGTACTCTAGTAAGAGCCACAGTGAAATATTATCTCTTATCATATTTTGATTTGGGCAGCACGATGAACCACTAACCAATATACAGAAACTTGTAAGTGTGTGAGGGCCTCAAGCTGAAAACATACCGCCGCTCCACAAGTTCCTTAACGCCACTACAGCAACTTGCGAGTGAATGAGGATGATATGATGATGAAAGACATACAACACCAGTCATCTCAAGGCAGAGAAAAATCCCTGACCCCACCAGGAATCGAACCCGGAGCCCTGTGTGCGGGAAGCAAGAACGTGACCACGAGATCCCAAGCCGCAGTCTAATTGTGGCTAATCATGCAGCAGTTCAAACCCGAATCTAGGATTTATTGGACATTTGTTGAATCTGTATGCATGACCTGACCAGTGTAATTTCTGCATCTCTTCATTATGGCTTCATTTTGTTTCCCACTCTTTCAGAATAAATGTTTTCTAATGGACACTTTTCTCATATTTCTTAGAATTTCCATTGGGGGAAATTGTTCCCATATCATTTTTTATTCTACATTCATACAACTCCATTTTACTCCCTGAGTATTCTTTGTACAGATAATGTAAATGGAAAAGTAGCATTTCTCCAACAAAGGAAAGTGCAAGATGTTCCCAACATTATAATCCTACCCTCTGACAAAGGCTCCACTACTGTTGTTTTGAACAGCAAGGATTACTTGGCAGATGGACTCTGCCAGTTGTCAGGTTCATTCGCTTACAAACCCTGGCACAGTGACCCCATTTTAGATATCCAGCATGATCTCCAATCTCAACTCAAATCCTTAGGCCTGTCCCAGAACCTCTCAATAGAGTTCATCTCTCCTAACCCCTACCATTTCCCACACTTCTATCTTCTACACGTCTCCTCCCCTCCCCCCCCCCCCCCCCCAAGACAATCTACAATCTCTGCTGTTGTAGACCAACACCTACAGCCTATTACCAGCAATCTACCCTCCTGCATGAAATATACTAATCATTTCCTCCACCAACTCTCTATGGTTCCTGTCTCATTGCCACAGCAACCTCCTCGTCACTACTGATGCACCTCCCTTTATACTAACAGACCTAATGCCCATGGTCTTACCACTACTGAACACTAACTTTCTCAACACCTGATGAATTCCTAACCAACCACCTCCTTCCTAGCTGTCATGACCAACCATATCCTCACCCACAATTACTTCTCCTTTGAAGGCATTACCTACAAACAAATCTTGAGTATGTCTATGGATACCCACGTGCCACCATCCTATGCTAACCTTTTCATAGGCCATCTCGAGGAATCCTTCCTAAACACCCACAATCCCAAACTCCTCATCTTCATCATCTGGATCAAGGGCAAAGGCACCCCATCCACATTCCTCCAGAACCTCAACAATTTCTCCCCTATTCACTTCCCATGGTCCTAGTCAACCCATCAAGTCACTTTCCTCAATATTGACGTCCACCTCAAAAATGGCTATATCAGTACCTCTATCTATATCAAACTGACCAACCACCAGCAATACCTCCACTTTGACAGCTGCCACCCATTCAATACCAACAAGTTCCTTCCATACAGCCCAGCCACCAATGGCCGTTGCATATGTAGAGATGAGCGGTCTCTCTTGAAATATACCGAGAGTCTCACTGAGGCCTTAGCAGATCATAATTACCCTCCCAACCTTGTACAAACACAGGTCCTCTGTGCCTTATCTTTCCAGACATCCAATACCTCCCAAAGCTTCACCATCCAGTCACAGAGCAACATTACCCTCGTGACTAATTACCAATTCAATTACGTTCTTCACCAGGGTATCGACAACCTCTCATAATGCACTGAAACGATAAATGTCCTGCCCAATATCCTTCCATCTCCTCCCACAATGGTATTCTGCCACTCATCATATCTACACAATATCCTTGTTCCTACACAACCTCTGCTTCCACCCCTTGCCTCTTGGCTCATATCCCTGTAATAGACTCAGATCCAAAACCTGTCCCACACATCTTCCCACCACCACCTACTTCAGTCCTATCACCTATCCCATCAAACGCAGGGCTATCTGTACAACCAGTCATGTGATTACAAGCTAAGCTGCAAACACTGTGCTGCATTCTACATGGGCTTGCCAACCAACAAGCTGTCTGTCTGCACAAATGGCCACCAACAATCTCTGGCCAAGAATAAACTGGACCACACTGTTGCTGAGCACGCTGCCCAACAAGACATCCTTCATTTCAATGACTGCTTTACACCCTGTGCCATTTGGAGCCTTCCCACCAACACCAGCTTTTCTGGATTACACAAGTAGAAACTCTTCCTGCAATACATCCTACATTCCCGAAACTCTCCTGGCCTCAACCTTCATTGGTCATTGTCCTTACCCATCTAGCCCCTTCCCTGTTTCCATTCCAGCAGTACACAGCCCTCTGTTCCACCAACATACCCAGTACCCAGTCTTTGCTTCTCTCCTTTTCCTCTAACCCTCTCTCTACCCCCACCCTCCATCTAAACTCCCGACTGCACTTAGCTGCTCCACTCTCCACCTTGTCCCAGCAGCACTACCCTTCTATCCCTCCCCCTTCCTGTGCCAGCTTCCTCCACCCCCACCACCTGGTTGTTTCTCCCATAATGCACTGCTGCTCGCAGTCTGGCTCCAGCAGCCAGCGACTGTGCTCAAATGTGTGTGTGTGTGTGTGTGTGTGTGTGTGTGTGTGTGTGTGTGTGTGTGTGTGTGCGTGTGCGCGTGTGCACATGTTTTGTCTAATTCTGAAAAATGCCTCATTGGCCAAAAGCTCATTGTCTGACAGTCTTTTTCTTGTGCTTTGCTGTGACTCGGCATCTCATCTATATGGAAAGGAGCATTTCTGTTACATGGAAGAATAATTTTCTTAAGCCAGCAGATAGCCTTACATTTGCATGAATAATATGAAAGCATCTGATCCTGTCTATCAATGTGAGGCATATTTGCATTTTATTTGACAATTGGTGGAAGTTTTGAGGTCATTTGCTGGTATTAATTCTCTGGAAATATAGTATCTCATCCCCCATTTTTTATCATTACACTTTGTGAGTACAGAACAATTGTATTTCCTTCTTTCAGTTTGGCAGATACTTCTTTAAGGATGCTCCTCCTATTTAAGCTTAGTGTTTTTTTATGAGCAAAAGGGTTTTAGATAATGTATGTCTTTCCTAATAATTAGCCCTGTCCACATAAATGTGTGTGATTACCAACATAAAACTACTTTAAAAAATCTGAAATGAGCTTTCCAGCATGACTTTCCCAACTATATTGTCAAGCGTCCCCTTGTACACAGATCACTTATTTGCAAAACTGTCCAGATTCTTCAACATGCACATTCTGATACCATATTTACACATTTTATTTGATATATATCTTACAAATGACAATCTCTGCCTCAATAGAATAATCAATTCATTTAACAGTATCTCTTCATGAGTAATACACTTGACATACTTTGCTGTTAAAATAATTTGGTATAGGCACTACTTAGTATTGCACCATCAGTTCTTTGGGTGTCTTGGCTGTGGATTTTTTAGCAAAGTATAATGAACGTAACATGATCATAGAGCCATAATGCACACACTCATCACTACTGCTCTGTTTTGAAACTATAGATCTTCCTTGCAGTAGTCTTGCTATCTGATGGATATTACGTTACCTGTATGTAATGTAACTTTCAAAAACACAAGCATACTTACTAATCCAAGGTGTATCCTTCATATTTTCAGTCAAATATATATTCACAGCATTATCATTCTTTTCACCAACTACAAACTGAAGTATGAGATCTGTAAGTATTAAACCTGAGTATCAAACCTAAGTAAATTCATTGGTGTATTGCTAGTAGGATGAACATTCTTGTTTTGTAAATGGATGAATGTTATGCGATTCTTTATCACCATTGGTTTTGTTACCCTCACTACCCTTATCTTTTGGTTCTTCAGCATCATAAAAAAATATTTGAAAGTTCTGTTCCAGACTATCATCACTATGGCAAATTTCTGTCCGCTTTAGATTCTAGCCATTCTCCTCCAATCTGTTACTTTCAACTCATAATTAATACCTTCTAATATGTTTAGTAACTGATTATCAGCAAATTTTTCATTCTTCCTATTCTTTTTAGTGTAAGAGGGGCCCAGTGTTGATTAATTAGCTGCCACTTCCAAGAATGTATATCACAAACAATTTTGTACAAGAAAAAGTTGCAGCCACAAAAATCTGTTCTCCGACACTTTGTTGCCTGTGCACACTCCTATTCTACGGCTGCAAATTTAGACTAAATAATGCACCTTTGAATGTGTAGTGTATACAGTTCCATACAGTAAATGGCTCCAGTAATAAATATAGACTTTGAACAGAAGTCTGTAGCTAAGGTATAATTTTCAAAATTTTTAGGTGTGTCCATTGATGAGAGGTTAAACTGGAAGCAACACATTGATGGTCTGCTGAAACGTCTGAGTTCAGCTACGTATACTATTAGGGTTATTGCAAATTTTGGTGATAAGAATCTCAGTAAATTAGCTTACTATACCTACTTTCATTCACTGCTTTCATATGGCATCATATTCTGGGGTAATTCATTGTTGAGTAAAAAAGTATTCATTGCTCAAAAATGTGTAATCAGAATAATTGCTGGAACCCACTCACGGTCATCCTGCAGTCATCTATTTAAGGATCTAGGGATCCTCACAATAACATCACAGTATATATATTCACTTATAAAATTTGTTGTTAATAATCCAGCCCAGTTCAAAAGTAATAACAATGTGCATAGCTACAACAACAGGAGAAAGGATGACCTTCACTATGCAGGGTTAAATCTGACTTTGGCACAGAAAGGAGTAAATTATGCTGCCACAACAGTCTTTGGTCACCTACCAAACAGCATCAAACGCCTGACAGTTGGCCAACTAACATTTAAAAATAAATTAAAAGAATTTCTAGATGACAACTCCTTCTACTCATTGGCTGAATTTTTAGATATAAATTAAGAGGAAAAAAATAAAAAACTTAAACATTAGTGTCATGCTATATTTTGTGTAATGTAATATCTTGTACAGACGTCTTATTAACCTGACACGTTCCACATCATTATGAAGTGTCGTATTCACGATCTATGGAACAAGTGTTAATCTGATCTAATCCATACTTATCTCAGCCACAAAAATTGTTAATGTGATTGGCATTGTCCTGTTATGTCACCATAAACACATTCAGCAGAATTTCAGCTTTTTAACCACCTGATGAGTTTTGTATTCTCATTAGTTGTCTTTTGGTAGTGAATGCAAAACTAATGCAACCATATCTAGTTGTTTATTAGGTGTGAAATGTTTGCTGATATTGGTAGGAAATAGAGCCTAATCCTTGAATTATGTGGCCAATGATTTAAGTATAACTTTTCCCAAGCTATCTTCTGAGGGCTCACATTCATTTGGCATAATGTTTTTGGTTTGGTTCTTGTTAATGATGCTTCAAATAGTTGTTGTCTTTTTTTGGAGCACTTTATGATATGGGCATATGTGTTTCAGTTTTCTTAATAATGAACTTGAGGGTTTTACAATGCTGTGGTAAGGAAGTTTCAACTTTTTACTACAGATTGACCACCTGTTTTGCACTTAGGCATTGCTGAAAGTTAGAATTGGTTCACTGAATTCAGTTAATTAACAACAAATCCTTCCATCAATATAATCAAAACATTGTATCGCAATGAAAGCATACAGTTCTGTTAGTCTGGATAATTAGTTTGCAATAACTCTTAGGTTATGTGGTGTGTCCTTCTCACCTTGGAATCTGAATGACTTCCTACTACTTTCCAACCTTCAGTAGCTAAGCCTTCTTTCCTCGCTGAAGAACAGTCATGAAAGTCCAGAAAGCTAGAAATAGTCCTTTGTCCTCTCTCTGTATTGACAGTGCTTAGATTATGTCTAAAGAAGTGAAGCATTGGCCAGCGATGCAGCCTCACTGTAATTTAACATTGGTGTTACTTTCTCATCAGCCATATATGGGAGTCATTATGAAAGTTTCGAAGTATGATACATTAGGTTCTAATATTTCACTTCTGACATACTGCCTGATAAAACAGTGGTGCACTGAGATTGGGAAGTAGGAGACAAAATGAGACTTGTGGTGAAATCTTCTCGGGCTTCCATCCCAGGAGCTGCATCAAAAATCTGTGACATTTTGATGAGTGTCATTCTCATCATTATCTGGGGAAGTGTCGATGGGCTGTGGCCATCCTCTATATATGTAGCTGGTAGCTGGTCAGTGGCGCATGGTGGCTGTCCCTCGCCACCACTCCTACTGGCACTGGGCCATTGGCATGAGGTGGGGGGTGGGGGGTGGGGGTGGGGGGAGCCGCACAGGGACGGGTGACACCAGCTAGCTTTGAATCGCGGAGCGTTAGCAGCTGAGCACAGTCCCAGTGTATTGCTGCTATTGCAGGGTTCCAGATCAAACTTAAACAGTAGTCCTCATCCCTGTTGACAAGATTGTCATGTAATCTTAATTTGACTGATTCCTTGATGGTGCTCTCCCAGAAGTCACAGGCTCAGCAATGCATTTTTGTTTCTTCAAATTGGAAGCTGTGTCCCTCATCAAGGCTGTGTCCTACCAAGGTCCATTTGCCTTTGTACCCCAGCCTTACGCATCTAATGCATTCCTGGCAGCATTGTGAGATGCAGTGTTGTGTTTGAGCAATGTACTGGAGCCCACACTTGCATGGTATACCATCTACACTGGGAACCTGTAGCTGCAGTTTGTCCTTCACTGAGCCCAGTAACTCTTTCACTTTTACAGGTGGTAAAAAAATTGCTTTGATGTTGTTTTCCTCCATTATTCTTGTAATTTTGACTGTTGGGGGCCCCAGTGTAGGGGATAAAGGTGACTTTCTTTTCCTCTTCCTCTTTTTTGTGGATGGCTGCGTCATTCTCTTCCTTCCTCAAAGCACGTCTAATGTGTGCTGTGCTGTGCTGCAACCATTCTGATGAAACACATCCTTAAAGTGCTGCAGCTCAGCTGGAAGGCTGCCTTTGTCACAGATGGTTCTTGCTCTGTGAGCCAGTGTCGTTAGAACAATGTTATGCTGTGCTGGGGGATGGCAGCTGGAAGCATGGAGATATAGGTCTGTGTGGGTCTTCTTACTGTATACTGCATGTCCTAGTATGCTGTCTGCTTTTCTCCTTATAAGAATCTCCAAAAATGGAAGACATTCATCTTGTTCTAACTCCATTGTGAACTGTATGTTTTTGTGAATGCTGTTGAGGCGTTCATGGAATTCATTCAGGGCTTCTCTTCCATGTTCCCACACAATGAATGTGTCATCAACATAATGAAAGCTTTAAGCTGGGCTGTTTCCAGTGCCAACTCCATATAGAGATTGGCAATCCCTGGAGCAAGTAGTGAACCCATGGCTGCCCCATCTACCTGATCATAAAATTCTTGATAGTTTGAAATGATATGTGATGTTATTTTTGGTGATTCCAGAATCAAGACATATTTACAAGGAACTTGGTAGTATGAGCCCATTTATCAGTATAACAATTCGCTCCCTCTAGCCTGGATGATTTCATTGGGAGGGGTGTCATAAAGCTGTTGTTTTATCTGCTGAGGTAAGCTGGCGTGCAGCTGTTCAACTGGTCTTGATATCCTAGATACTGGCACTGAGATGTAGTTGACATCCAAGGTGGCCCCACAAATTTTCCATTGGAGATAGATCTGGGTATCATGCTGGCTACAGCAGTACCTCAACATCATGCGGACAGTGTATAAAGAGCCACATCATGTGGACAACTGTTATCCTGCTGAAAATTGGCACACCACCATTGTTGCTCAAGAGGTAACACACACGGACGCAGGATGTTGGAGGAGAGGGAACTTAATCAGTACCACCCAAGTCATACTTGATGAATCCACACACTATAATGCTAGGAGTAACACCAGAGTGGCTCTCCAAATCATTGGAAGAACTCCATCTCTCCCCAGGTTGCTGCCAGATTCACTGACAGTACCCATGCAGACTAGTGCAGAACCACAGTTCATTACTGAATGCAAAGTGACACCATTCATCAGCAATCCATGCTTCCCAGTCATGACATCACTCCACAAGCAGCTGTTTGTGTTTTGGTTGTAACCATGGCATACACATGGGATGGCAATTCCCTAATCCGTCTGCTGCTAGTCTCCGATCAATAGTGTGGGATAGCACAAAATCTTTTGGGAAGTCAGTCATTCTCGAATGGCAGGCACAGATATGAAGGAGTTAAAATTGCTGATCCCCCTTGTCATGGTCTGATGTGGTTGAGTGGAACCTTGATGACAACTATACCTGACTTCCCATTTCCACACAGTCCAACATCTGAATGCCTCACAAATTAGAATACTGGACCATTTAACAAGCCACCTAAATTGAGTCCCACAACACTGCTCCTTTCAAACTCCATCATGTACCAATCACACTGTCTGACACAAGTATGCAGCAGCTCTTAGTCCTTCACAGGGAGCACCCACCTGAAAGTATTCATTCCTCTTACATCCTCTATCAGGCTTAGTAACAACACTAAACATGAACAATATTAATACACTCAGATAGCCATTCAAACTTCCACAGAGAATTCCAATTGTAATCATTAACATACCTGCTGATTGTATATATAAAAATGCAGTTACAATGACAATTGACCATCTCTTGTAAGTGCTTCACTTTCTTTGTCAGGCTATGCATACATGGTATTTTTAGAAGTCTTTCATTACTAATCTGTGAAAGTTTTGAAGTACCAAACTACTTATCACTGTATGGGCTGTGATGTTCCAGTCCATGAGACACCAGGTTTTAATTACCAGCATCATGGAGCTGTGAAAGGAGCACTTTCATATAATGACTATAATTTCAGGAGTGGATTAAATAAGTGTGAAAGGGAATATGCAACAGGGGTTTTAAAAAATCCTTATGATGAAACAGACATTCAGTGGTTGCAAAAATTCTGAATAGGCAGAACTTCTTCAGAAGCTAAGGACTGGACATCTGACAATTGCAGTTATGCAGTTGTTTGTGAAAATTGCATTGCTATGGGAAAACTTGTGAGGGGGAAAAACCATTTAGTGATATTTAACCCTTGAGTGAGCACACCATTTTTCACAACACAAGGGGGCATCAGGTGCACTTTGTGCTCATGTAGAGAATGGCTGTCTTTGTGTTATCTAGGTAAATATATGTATGAGCAAAATCACACTTTCATCTTAGTTTAATTAAACAATCATAAAATAAACTTATTTGATATGAGCTAAAGCAGTATTTAACTAAACAATTATGAGATAAACTTTCATTATATCATTCTTTTGCCACAGACAGGGGTTACCAAAGAGTAATATCCCACTCAAGGCATTAGACAATGCTTTTGCATCAGATGTTAGTCAGCCAATTATTCGATTACTAATTATCTCATGGCCTCATGATTGTGCTGCTAGCTCACAATCAGGTCATTTTCTTGCATGCACAGTAAATTGTTTCTCCCCTAGCTTGCTGTTTATTTTTTATTACTGCTGCTCACTTAGAAATATGACAGCACAACTTATTACTGTGTTAGTTGAAGGAATAGTGGATGACTAGGTATGGGCTCACAGTTGTGAAACAATAACAAAATGGTGCAAAACAGTTTTGTTTGTGTTTGGTGCTCTTTATACGTAGTTGCAACTGGTCAGAGGATAACTTCATCGAAGTGGCACTATGATTGCTTAAGCAGCTTTATCCAAATTCTGTCACTTACAAAAAAATGTACTTATAACAATGATACTGATGATAAAACCTAGGTTTTTTATTTTGATACAGAAATTGAGCATTACTCAATGGTTTGCATCTTTTACCAAGAAACTCACCTGACAGGCACACAGAAAGAAATGAAAACTTTGATAGCTCTCAGACAAAACCTTGGATCAGCTAGAGTAAATAAACACTGTAATGTTGCAGATGGGACTGTACATAGCAAATAGATCAACACAAAATATTTGAAGATAGTGATACCATTAATTGATGTTATGTATGCATATTCCATAAAATTTCAGTGTGGCAACTGATTTATTTCAAAATATTGATTATTTCAAATTTGTTACTCAGAAACATCAAAGCAAATTCTGTCATCAAAATCAAGTGAACTGATAAATTTCAGTAATACATTTAATTATGTTTTACTTTAACAATGTTGAAAGTTTTCAAAGGCGACTTTCTGAACGTAAAGAATACTGAAATTTTTATCGAGATTGCTTTCTGTGTTACTTTTCTCGAACCCAGCCGGTGCGCGTGACAGTGCGTCCGCAACAATGTTCTCCTTGCCGGGAATGTAGACTATTGTGAAGTGGAATTTTTGCAGAAACAATGCCTAACGTTTTAACCTGTCATGATTTAATTTTGAATGCATAAGAAATTGTAATGCATTATGATCACTGTATATTTTTACGTACTTACCATAAAGAAAGAAACGGAATTTGTTAAATGCCCAAACGATAGCTAAAGCTTCTAATTCAGTAACGGAATAATTTTTTTTCAGATTTTGTTAGCAGCCGGCTAGCAAAAGCAATGGTTTTCTGAACGGTAGTGTCATTTTCTATGGCTTCTTGAAATAAATGGGCACCAAGACCGACTTTAGAAGAATCCGTGCCAAGGCATAAATCTTGTGACAGATCTGGATCAGCTAGTATTGGCGTCCCAGTTCCAAATAGTATTTTTTCCAGTGAGAGAACAAAGTTTTGGTGTAACTAGAATTTGCATATTCAGAAAACGACAGTAAAAATTTACGAGACCTAGAAAACTGCGGACTTGTTTTTTTGTGGATGGAACTGGAATGGCTCTGATTGCTTCTAACTTTTGAGGATCCGGCTGAATGCCTTCAGAAGAAATAATATGTCCCAAAAACTTCACCTTTGTTCTACCGAAATCAGACTTTTCCAAGTTAACTGTAATTCCAGATTCTGTAAAAATATGTAACACGCTGTTGAGGATGCGATTATATTGTTCCCATGAGGCTTCCGCTATCAGAATATCGTCCACATATAAGGTGATGTGACGTTTTAAGAACTCAGATAATATTGAATTTAGCCCGCGAATGAATGCTGCCGAAGAAATGATCAAACCAAAAGGTAGTTTCCGAAACTGAGAACAAACGCCGAAACAAAGGAAAGCTGTGTATTTTCTACATTCTGAATGAAGTTCGATCTGATAAAAGCTGGATATGAGATCAATGGAAGACAACACTTTTACACCATTAAAATTTTGAAGAAGTTCTTCCAACCTTTGCGGCCTGTCTGTTTCAGGAATAATTATAGTATTGATTTGTCTCGAATCTTAGACAGGCCTGATCGATCCATTTTTCTTCTCAACAACATGTAATGGATTGTTGTATGAGCTTACTGCAGGCTCAATAATGCCCTCGTCAAGCATAGATTGTATTTCTGTTCTAACACAGTCCCTATAATGTGCTGGAATTACGTATGGTCTAATACAAAATTTAGTATGCCCACGAACACGAAATTGGTACTGAAATCCCTTGATTGTTCCTGTTTTGTGAGTAAAAACTGTGGAATGTGCTTGTAAAATCTCAAAAAGGTCCTGCCTATCAGTGTCATTACAATTCTCAATTGCTTGAATTTTATTCTGAATTAACTCATTAGTTTCAAATATGCCGTCGATATCATCCCTGACAGTACTTGCAGAGTGATTGTTAGTGTCTAGTTCCGTAGAAACTTCCGAACTGTTGTCTAACAGAAGGTAAAGCCGATTAATTTCCTCATCATGGTTAGAGAGCCAATCTTCAGATTTCAAAGCTATTGACTTACCTTCTTTCTCTAAACTTATTTCAGCATCGTGAAAATTTAAGATTGCTTGGTATTCTTTCAAAATTGTCTACTCCCAATTTTTATTTCCGTCGACAATAATGGAACAATAAGAAAGTTCATAGAGAAGCTGTGGCTTTGACAAGAGAATTCTAAGTTGGTTTGTTGACGTGCATCTACACTTTTCCCAAAGATTGCACCTTGTAATTTAATCTTACGTAACGGCAGTGTGGGGCAGTCGTTCGATTTGTTGTATTTGCTAAAGGCTGTTTCACTAATTACTGATATGGGACTGCCTGAGTCAAGTACTGCCGTAAATTTTACGTCCTTTACTCTAATGTGAATTACCGGATATGCAATGTTGTTATGTTTTACGTCGTGTTCCTGGAGTAAGATGTCTCTAATGTCTTCCATATTTACGTAATTACTAGCTACGGCAGCTGCGTCGTCAGTTTCACACGTACGTTTTGTGGCTGCCAGCGGTATGAGTCATTGCCTATTGTCTCTTTGTTGGCGCGCGTCGTTATTGGGATTTGGAGACCTAACTTCTACAAATTCACCTTGTCGAGAGGGCCCTCCCCTGTTTGAATCCCGCCAGTTCTGATGCAATTCAGGTCTGTCGTTACGATCATATCGTCTGTCGTCATGTCGGTAGATTCCATAGTTTCTTTCTTGTCGGACACGTGGTGGTCAATTTTTCCCTGAATCGGAACTGCGCGCTGGACCGTTGCGTCTAAAGTTATTCTGTCTCCCTTGATAATAATTATTTTGGTTCCCATATTGTCTGTTTCTCTGATTGTCTCTGTGACAGTCCCTACCGCGGAGAGGTGATCTTTCCCTGTAATTATTACTACTCTGCCAACGGTTGTCATACGGTGATGTCTGTTTTGGTTACGATTTGTATTGTGAGAATAGCCTTGTCGTGTCCAGTTATTATTTCTTTCATCGCAGAATTGTGACGGATGTAACCTGTAATTGTTGTGTTCCTGTTTTCGCGTTCCGCAATTGTGTCAATTTCCAATTCTTGTAACAGTCCCTGAAAAGCTTCAACGTCCTCTTTGCAACGTCCTGCCAAAATAATATGTCGTAAATGTTCAGGCAATTTGATTTAGCAAATGCGGATGAGTTCTGAGGGGCTGTTTGGGTTTGAATGATACTGATTCTTATGTAACATGTCTTCGAAATATTTGACAAGACTGGAAAATTCAGATTGGTCGAAATGTGTCATCATTATGATGCTATGTTTTACTCGGTCTTGTATAGCTTGAGACCAATATGCTGAGAGGAAGGCATGATAAAATTCTCCTTCACTGTGACAATCGTGAATGACCGATCGCATTTTTACAGCTGGGTCATCCTCCAAGTAGCCACACATAAATTCAAACCTGTGTTCCAGTGACCAGTTCGGAGGAAAACAATGAGAGAATTGATGAAGCCATGCTTGTGGATGAATGTCGTTGTCAGAATTCTTAAATGTTTTGAATTTACGTGTAGTAATGAACAGCTTATAGTCAAAATCATCATGTCGGCGAGTCGCATGTCGGTCATTGTTACGTCGTTTTCATTGTTACGTCGTTTCGGCGGTTCCATCTCAAAATTCGGTGTACCTTGCCAATTTCTTTCGTGATTTCCGAAATGCCCTGTGTTATTATTTTGTGGCTTTTCCGTTGGAGCGCGAGTGTCCTCTGAAATATGTAATTCTTGTATTACTTGAGCTAACTGATGTTGTACTTCCCGCATTTCTCTTTTGTACTGTGTGTTGATTTGATTTTGTTTCTGTTTGAATTTTCTAATTTGTTCATACTCTTCAGTGTCAGTGAAGGCTACAGGTTTTGTGTCATTCAGATCATCATCTACCTTTGTAGATAAGTTATTGAACTGATCTGAAAGTTCGGCTACTTTATCCGATAGTGAAATTATTTCCTCTGTATGTTTTTCTGAACCAAGTTTCAGAGTGTCCATTTGTGTTGCAATCGTATCTACTGTGTCCTTTAAGTTTTCCTGAGTTTTTGCAAGTTGCGTAACCGAATCGGTAGATGCAACTGAGTCAACTTTAGCTTGCAAGGTCTCATGATTTTCATGAACAATTGTTTGCAGTTCTTTTATGGCTGCTTCGTGATTCTGTAATGCATTTTCATGCCGCGAAAAAATAGGTTGAAAATGGCCACAAATTTGTGTTTTTACGTCATTACAGACTTTTTGACATTTCGATTAAATGTTATGTAACTCATTAGTTAAATCTTCACGTGTTTGTTCAAGTGTGGTGCCTAACTTCCGAAGATTTTGTTCCATTATGTCTAACTTTTGAAGATTTTGTTGTGTTTGTCTCTGATTTTGTTTCATTTGTGGCATTAATTGCAATAATAATGTATTAGTGTCTGGAATCTGTTCCTCTATGCTTTTCGGCAGTGCATTTGCACCGGCAACATTCACATTTTGACAAGCAGATAATGTGTCTTGACTTATTTGAGAAAACGGAGGGACCCGAAACCTGAATGTGCAGTATTTGCAAGATTGTGTCCTGTCATTTCGGATTCCTGACACGAGCTGTTGCCGACCGATCGATCGATAATGCTTCCCTGTTCACTAATTGTTTCACTGCCTACACCATTATTTGCAGCCCGCTCCATTTCCCTATGCACAATTACCAAATTACTACTTTGAACATTAGTTAATTCATTACATGATGGGGCTAACACACTGCTTTCTTCTTCAATGTCATTTCTCAGTTTACTTTGGAGCCTAGTATTAAGTTCTTCACACGCCATTATTGTCACAATATTTCACACAACAATACAAAAAAACACAATTTGAAGAGCAAAAATAAAAGAACACATCAACATAGCAAATAATATCTAGTTAATTGCAAGCGCAGCTGCGAAATACTTGGTGCAAATCTACATGCATGCCACAACTGTTTTACTGTACAACAATGAAATACTACAACTACAAAGGAGATTCTCTCTACAATTACGCGCTAGCAATAAACAAAATCTACACTAATTACACAAACTACAAGAAAAAATCAGAAGATTCAAGTGAGTATCCTCCGCTAAGGTTCGACATATGAAACGTCCCCTTAGAAAAATTATACAAGTGTTTGCTTAAACTGACACACAATATTTTTAGCGCAACGCAATCTGACTTTCAATAATCCCTACTAAAGGATGGCCCTGACTAACATTAACCTGTACCTTTCACAAATCACTTACCTCACAAAAATCTTCGTTACTCGAACTACTGCAATACAGAGAGCACCACTACTGCCAGCTAAATAAAAGATTCAAACTACGGGAGGCACTAACTACTGATAGGCACAGTTAGCAAATGAAAGATTTTAATAGAGAATAAACAATGTATTTACCTTAATAGTCATAATATATATATCAGTTCATGACATCAATTCCTACAAATTTCAAAACTCCGCCATCTCTCTCCCCACGTCCACCACTGCTGGCGGCTCATCTCCAACTGCGCAACGCTACGCGCTGTTAGCATCCAGCTGCCGCTGCCCAACACTACAATGGCAGACAACAATGCAAACCAGCCACAGACTGCACACGGCACTGCCAGTGATTTTCATACAGAGCGCTACGTGGCGGCGGCGTTACCAATAAAAAAACTAAACAGCCTACTTACAGAGTGAAGATGTCAAACCATGAATCGCAGTTCACCCCTTCCTTGAAACAAGTGGCACGTAAGTATTAGTGGCGGCGGAGATTTACTAAAAGCTTGTGACGACACATGTGTGTATCTGACACATTTCTTCATCTTCCCAGAAGTGAGGTAAAGGCACCGGATCTTAGACTTACCAGCTACAGGTAAAAATATCAGTGACAATAAACGTGTTAGTGTGATGGTGATCTTCGATCGCGATTTCTACCCAGCGCTGGTTTTCAATAAGTCCTAGATATAGTGATTCCAAAGCCATAATATCCTTAGATGAGCTAACCATAGAGTTCCCTTATGGGACTTCCCTGGCATCATCAAAATTTATACCGAAAAGGAGAGTGCTCATCTATAGGAGCAGGTATTTATAAACGTAATGTATGCTACTTACGCAATTCTGCATGTTCTGGACTGGTGGCTAAGGTTACAACCATACACGTACAGACTGGACGAGAAAATATGGACCAATTTGATGGAGCTGGCGCGTCAAACCCCTAACTGTAGGAGGAAATCATTGTTCACCTGTATGATGCATGCTGTGCATCAATACCTGGGAATATATGTAAATCAACCACGCCTGCTGTGAGCACTGTATTACAAGCATACTTAAGCATCTATATTCATCCTTACATAGATAAGAAATTATAAATCAATAAAAGAGTAAGAGTAATATGTGTTTTTTCTCTCTATAAAATCCCCTGCATGCTAATGTAAACCTGTAGTAATCGCCATGGCTGAGTGGATGAAACGTACAGCTGGTCCCACAATGAAGATTATACCGCGGAGGAGGGTCAATCCCTCTTAATAACAAATGCGATTTAATTATCAGGCCTTCTGCCTGTGGGAAGACTAACTGTGGGGCGGCGAAGAAGTTGTCGAATGAGTTGTTTGAATGTTCATTTCACGTAACAGACTATTGCCGATGCAACATATGTGGGACGGCGAAGAAGTCGTTGTTTAATGTTGAATGAAAGTTGAACATTGCCACCTTAAATCACGCGAGCCTGGCAACTAATTTGGTGGCCAGTCAGAAAGCGAAGGGAAACTTACTGACCTTAGTTCCCAGTCTGCACGGCCACATTCCTGTACAGCCCAGCTAAACGAAAAATATCCATAGTTCTTCACGGGATTAGGGCTGCTTCAATAAAATTTAAAGTTCCAAACAAGATTTTATTATCTTAAAGGCTCACACAAATTACTCGAAACTTCTGAAAATGCTAAAGACATTAAATATTGTTAATTCAGCCAATCGTTTAATAGTTCAGAGGCGACTTCTATAGCAAGTTCCTCCCGAATAGTTCATTACTCTAACTAACGGTGCTCTATTAATAGTTCGCAATAATGTTAAAAAAAAGATTAATGCTCGCCTTAAAAGTGGAGTTAGTCACCACTTGCCACGCGGAATTATACTTCACACGGACGGCACAATAACAGTTTGTTACCGAAGTCTAAACGATCCAGGACGGTGTACAGTCCTCGCGATTTTCAATGTCCGTTTACATTGCTAAGTACGCGCATGTCACAGCCCGCTATGACGTCACCCGAGGCGAGGCGCGATCGGACGTTAAGCTCGCGTGGACTAGGCGTTGGTCTAATGCGGAGTGAGCTTACTACTGCCTCTGCCGCTCTTTTTATATAGCTCCGGCGCGTACCGCCAAGAGAGCATCTGTTCTTTCCGTTCCTATGCAGATGCCTGCAGCCTCCAAATGATCGCTATCTCAGGCACATAATCTTAAATATCACATTTAATAATAGCTTTACAAACTTCTCAATTTTTGTATACATACATCTGAGCAGTACAGAAGCACGTAGAAAATCTCAGCCCGCTAAAATTAAAACTTTACTCTCTAGAATTTTTACAATGGAACTAACGGTAGATTGTTACCTCTGAACCATAGCTTTATCAAGACTTGTATCAGCTGTTAATTATGCTACAAGACTAAAACTTGGTGTAGCTTTGTTAATTGTCCTATCTGATCATTGGTCTTAAAGAATTTGTTTTATCATTAAAATTTAAAGTACTTAATCTATAATGCTTATGTACATTTTACTCACAAAAGTAGTTTTTACTAAATTACTAAAAAACTAGAAGAGGTAACTGATTGTGGTATTTCCATTATTATTATTAGGGTGAACTGAAGCATCCTACCAATTTTCAATATTGTAGCTCTATTATTTCGCGCCTCTGATTTTTCCGAAAAACACGGATTCTGGAGTCAATTTTAGTTTTATGGTTTTGGAAACCAGCACCACTCATTAATGACTTCTTACTGCACCTTCTCACCAAATTTTGGCTTCCTAGCGTCATTATTTAGCGCCTCCTATTTTTCTTTCAAAACGTGAATTTTACGTAAACTACTAATTTTATAACATTAAGATTTGTTACCTGAAACATTATTACATAGAACTATACTTTAACAAAGTTTTACACACAAATCTTAATTTTTACTTTTATGTTAAATGTGGTGCAATACTATATGCAGGCGCATTACGATGACGTGACGCTACTAGCAGTGAACTAGGGTAATTCCCATGCACTCGCTCGCCTCTGTATCTTATACATGATACAGCGCTTGCTTTGCTTCATCACCCCCTTTTTAATTTTCGTGAAAATCTATTTTGAACAAAATTAAATTTCTAAAAGAACAAACAAGCGATGGATTACTTTAGTATACCTCTTTCAACTTAAGTTGCTTCTTCTTAGGAAATTCCCTATTTACTACATACACAAAATAACCATACTCATATACACATAGAAAACCTAGTACAGAAGACATTCACAAATTATTTACATACATTTACATGGAAATATAAATTTTTCAATGGTTACAAAATAGTTATTTTTTTTTTTTTTTTTAAATCAGTCTCTTCCTGAAAAAGAAAATACACACGACTTTTATCACTGCAACGTACTCACATTTTTCTTTTACTATAATACTCGGCACTGTGGTGGGTGTCCTATTGTAACACTCATTTAATTTCACTGATTGACAAAATTGTGGGAGGAAATTGTATTCACTGTGGTTTGCGTCTCTACTTCCAATCTCCCTACCGCTTGTTGTCAGTCATTCATGCAGCCTGCATGTCCCTGAGAAACAGACAATACAGTCTAAGTTTCTGTTTTCAACTTATATCTAAGGTAGGACAAAGTACATTTTATAGTTTATATTCTGGCACTATTTTACTAATTGTGAAGTTGTCAGAAAGACATTTAGCACTAAGTCGTATCTGATACAATAGCTCCTACTTTCTTCTTTCATAAATAATCTTTTAGGTTCCTAAATAGTGAAAATTCTTTTAGCAAATTAATATATTAAGATCATGCTTCAACTTAGAAAATTGAGTAACCTTTTAGTTTTAATGTACTCTGGCTTAATTATCGTATGGATTAGTTCATCAAAGAAGTCATTTGCTGACCAGCACTTTGCTTTATTGTATGAATTACTAAAGAAATTAGTTATTTTCAGTATACCGATTCCAAATTTCTGCATTTTCCAATATTTGTGTGTTTCTGTTGTCTGTTTAACTATTTATTTGCCTCAAGCAAGATTTAGCGTTTTTCACCATTTCACGAGACGTGAGGGAATTATTCTTTAATCCTACATCATTTACTTCAATTTACTTACTTCACTTCTTCACCTTATTCATTTTCTCCCTTTTCTTCCAGATTCAAAATACTTCATTTCTCCACTTCTTTCTCCCTTTTCCTTTTGTCAGCCTATTGACGTCCTGTTTCTATATATTTGGTGCGATCCTCACACCACTTCCACACATCTCCATTTATTTAATTCTAAAACGCCATTGCTTGCCTCTATGAGCATTACCTTCTTACGCTGTTTTTCTTCAGACAACCTTATTTCTAGCAACATACTACCTTCTGCATAATCTCATGGATTATTCATATTCATACCGTACTTCGTATACTGCAAAGTGTCTCTCTTAGTTGTAGTTTCTAACCCTTTACAATTACATGAAATATTTTAATTTATTTATTTTAGCCATGTTTGCCTCTTATTGGTACTCAGACTTTTGTTTTGCCATTCACTAGGTAGATCCTTACTAAGAATACTTAAAACCTAATAGCATATATACAACATGAAGACATATGTGATTCTTACCTGTTATGATAGACCAGAAGAAGGGAATGAAACTTGAAAAGGAAATAAAGTTTCACCCAGCTGGGACTGCACGGTACGCCAAACCGTGTATCCGCCAAAGAGTGGCAGACTCCCTACAGTAATTAATTACTGTTAATTTTAAATTCCTTTAGATCCACAATATTTCTTAGACCTAGTTCTCTCTTACTCTTTGGATATTCCAAACGATAGGCATCTGCATGAGGTTTACTTACTATTCTAAATGGTCCATGATATACATGCATAAACTTTTTAGTTTCTGCAGAAATTTTCTTTGATTTTTCTTTTGTTTTGACCAGCACTAGCTCACCAATTTTAAAACTAGTGGGGGAAGCCCTTGCATCATGCCTCTTTTTCCTATCTAAAGCTCTTTTGCGTATATTTGCCCTGGCCTGTGCTTTCTTCTCATCCAATGTACTCTGACTTAGAACTGGAAAGTCAATCATACTCGGAATGATATTATGTGGTTCCTGATTGAACATCAGCTCACATGGAGCAAAACCTGTGGCATCATGTTTCAGATTATTAATTATCTCTTCAAAATACTTAATATGATTAGCCCATGTTGAATGCTTCCTAGCACAGTAGGTTCTACATAGTCTATTCAGTTCTCGCATAATCCTTTCACTCATATTTCCTTTAGGATGTGTCTCTCTTCAACCTTAGCACTTTCCTCATTCTCACTGAAAACCAAATTTTCCTGCAAGTATCCTTTATTCTTTATTACTCTAATAGGCAGTTCCCAAGTTTCATTACTACCGCCTATATGACTTCCTATAAAAGACTCTCTTATCACTTTAGAGTCAGGTAAAGTTAAAATTAAGTTGTTCTGATCAAAATTGATCTTTCCCTGGTACTTTGATAAGAAATCAGTACCAATCAACATATCAACACTTAAGCCTAGCACAATCAAACAAGGATGATCTATTACTACGTCATTTATACCAATGGGTATCAAAGCTTCGTGTTGAACTGGTCTAGAGACTTTTCCAGTAGCACCTATAATCTTTAAGCCACTTACTTTCATAACTGTTAACTTCTCTTTATTGGGTATGGTGTCAAAAAATGTTTGTGATAAAGCACTTGCTTCACTGCCACTGTCAAGCAGACAACGCACAGTGACTCCTGATATGTTTACTTTGATAACAGGGTGAGTTATTTTACATTGAACAGGTTGCTCACACACCTCGTCTAATAAATCTCGTTCTATGTTCTTCCAGCTAAAGTAATTCTGATCAGTTGCAATTACATTTACATTTACATCCTGGGGCTCATCATGCTCTATAATCTTAGCTGCTTTCTCTAATCTGTCCACTAACTTTAAATCGAAGCATCTGACGACTTTTTCTACTTTTGTTTGCAGCACATCAGCCAAACTATCCTCTACCTCTGAGCAACTGCGTCCCTGCGCAATATTGCTGTTCATAAGAATGTCGTCACCTTCAACCATTTGTGGCACGTTTACACAGCTACTAGATTCTTTCACCTCGTTACTATTTCTACCCCCTTCATTCATCATTTCCTCCTCTCTAAAGTTTTGCAGTACTGATTCTACTTCTGCTACTTCTACTTCAGCTTTTAGATTGCCATTTTCATCGAAGATGTAAGCTTTTACTTCATCATTATTCCCATCAAACTCAAACCCATTATCTATTTCTTCCCCATTATCTACCTTGAGTTCCTGTTCTTCCTTGACCCATTTTTCTAGTGTATCCAAAATACTATCCACTATTTTGTGAGAGTGGCTTAACACATCACTGGTATTATCTGTATTTATTTCGTCATCCATGTTGTCTGTCTGTGTATGTTGGCTGATTGTCTGTGTTTCCATTACTGGCTGTGTTACTGTTACCGCCCGGTGAGCGCCAGTTTCCTCATAGACGGGATTTAGTTTCCCACACGCGGCCTGTTGTGTTCATCTGTGACACCACTAGATATGGTAGCATCATGACTCCCTTCTTGTCTTAATGGCATAGTATTTACTTCTCCACCTTCGTCATAGTAATTGTTACGAAAGCGTGGTGAGTATCTACCCCCTCTTCCTCTGCCACGGCTTTGGTTTCGATAGTTTGTTTTGGTGTGCCTAACTTCCATATTTCTAACGTTCACGTTTCCATTATTTTGTACGTGATTGTTAGAAGATTTGTTATTCTGCTGCACCTGCTCCTCAGCAGCAGCTACTCTTTCCACTCTTTCCAGATATTCAATAAATTTGTCTATATTATCTCTAGGGGCGGAAATGATCCTCTTCTGCCAGTACCACGGCAGCTTACCTTCTAAACCCATAATGATCATATCTGGCTTCATCTTTTCTGTCAAATGTGACAGTCTTGAAACCCACTTCCTAGCGAAATCCTTTACTGATTCACGCCCTGGGAAAAACTTCTTACCACTCCAGAATTCCCTTAACACATCATTTTGTTTGTTATGTGACCAGTAGTCGTTGAGAAATGCAGACTTAAATTCAGATAAAGTTTTACATTTGATCATTACATCCGCTGACCATCGCAAAGCATCACCTGACAAATGACTTCTTATAAATGAAATTTTTTCTCTTTCTGACCAAGTGTTGGGGAGAACATCCTCAAAGTCATTCCAAAATTCAAGAGGGTGAATGTACTTATCAGGATCAAAGCGCAAAAACTGTCGACACCCTATAAAAGCGGCGTCAACTGAAGTCACATGCTGTACAGTAGAATGACTAGAATTAACAGAGGTTACTCTATTTTCTTGGTTAGCAATGTTAGTATTTAATTCCTCTACTTGTGACTCTACTGCTTCTATCCTGGCAGAACATCTTTGTTCCACTGCACCACGAATTTCGGTACAGGTTTCTTTTACTTTCTCAATGTTTTTCTGACAAGTATCTACTTTAATTTGTACCTCTTTAACTTTGTCAGAGCAAAGTTTGGACTCGTTGCTCAATCTTTCGGACAACCTCACTTCCAAAAGTTCATCTGCCTCTTGATAATTTTTTTTGAATTTGATCTATTTCACATTTGAAAGTACTATGCATTTTAGTTAACTGTTGCCCTACTTTTACTTGAATGTCATGATGAATAGCATCTATCTTATAATTCAAACTATTCCATTTTGATTGCAGTTCTTCTTTTAGTTCTTTATTACTATCCTCAATTTTAGCCTCAATTTTATTTTCCAACCCTTTATTACTAACCTCAATTTTATTCTCCAACTCTTTATTACTATTTTCAATTTTAGCCTCAATTTTATTTTGGTTTGATTCGAGTTTGGCAAACAGTATTTGCATCCAATCCGGAGCTTCTACCTTGATACTTTGTATCTCTTGACTTGACTGAGCTGGAGATATATTGAGCTCAGTTTCACTACCTGACAAAGTTAGCAACTCTACTGGCTCCCTTTTGACTTCTATTTCACTTATTGATTGCATCCCTGCACTCTCATTTAAATTAAAGTCATAATTTACTGGTGACAAATTACGTTCTAGTTCAATATTTTGAGGGATTAATGGAACCATCCTCATTAAACTCAATTCCTGATCCTGAGGATTCTTGGTCAGAGACCGGTTCCCTTCTGAAATGTACACTACTTTCCATATCTTTTAGTTTGTTAGCAGCAGTTAATAAATATTTTAAAAGTCTTTGACTTAACTTAAATGCTTGATTTCGACGAATGATGTCGTCGCGGTGTACCAGCAATCGTGATGCGACGCGTCGCGACGTATTGAAGGCAGCAGCAGCAGCTGTAGCGTCGAGTACCGCCACAGGAATCGCCTACTGCAATAGCTCCAGGGGGGGGGGGGGGGGGGCAGCAAGGCACCGTTGACCGCTCGGCGCAGCCGGCAGCTGTCTCGCAGATCAGCGCAGCTCCGCGATGACGCACCGTCTTCCTTAGTCTCAGCGCCGTCGGCAGCCGCGATCCAGCATCGTCGCCTTCCTCACCATCGTCACTAACCAACGTACAGCGGTAGACACTTATTGTTTATACACTACACCCGCCTTTACTGGTAACACTGTTCCCACACTAGTTCAATTCAGTGTCCTGTTATTGCCTACCGAGTTCGTTAATTTATACCAATCGCTTTCACACATCGAGCACTTTTATTTGCTTTTAATTCAGTTTTCCCGGCCGATAAGCACCATATGTGGGGCGGCGAAGAAGTTGTCGAATGAGTTGTTTGAATGTTCATTTCACGTAACAGACTATTGCCGATGCAACATATGTGGGACGGCGAAGAAGTCGTTGTTTAATGTTGAATGAAAGTTGAACATTGCCACCTTAAATCACGCGAGCCTGGCAACTAATTTGGTGGCCAGTCAGAAAGCGAAGGGAAACTTACTGACCTTAGTTCCCAGTCTGCACGGCCACATTCCTGTACAGCCCAGCTAAACGAAAAATATCCATAGTTCTTCACGGGATTAGGGCTGCTTCAATAAAATTTAAAGTTCCAAACAAGATTTTATTATCTTAAAGGCTCACACAAATTACTCGAAACTTCTGAAAATGCTAAAGACATTAAATATTGTTAATTCAGCCAATCGTTTAATAGTTCAGAGGCGACTTCTACAGCAAGTTCCTCCCGAATAGTTCATTACTCTAACTAACGGTGCTCTATTAATAGTTCGCAATAATGTTAAAAAAAAAAGATTAATGCTCGCCTTAAAAGTGGAGTTAGTCACCACTTGCCACGCGGAATTATACTTCACACGGACGGCACAATAACAGTTTGTTACCGAAGTCTAAACGATCCAGGACGGTGTACAGTCCTCGCGATTTTCAATGTCCGTTTACATTGCTAAGTACGCGCATGTCACAGCCCGCTATGACGTCACCCGAGGCGAGGCGCGATCGGACGTTAAGCTCGCGTGGACTAGGCGTTGGTCTAATGCGGAGTGAGCTTACTACTGCCTCTGCCGCTCTTTTTATATAGCTCCGGCGCGTACCGCCAAGAGAGCATCTGTTCTTTCCGTTCCTATGCAGATGCCTGCAGCCTCCAAATGATCGCTATCTCAGGCACATAATCTTAAATATCACATTTAATAATAGCTTTACAAACTTCTCAATTTTTGTATACATACATCTGAGCAGTACAGAAGCACGTAGAAAATCTCAGCCCGCTAAAATTAAAACTTTACTCTCTAGAATTTTTACAATGGAACTAACGGTAGATTGTTACCTCTGAACCATAGCTTTATCAAGACTTGTATCAGCTGTTAATTATGCTACAAGACTAAAACTTGGTGTAGCTTTGTTAATTGTCCTATCTGATCATTGGTCTTAAAGAATTTGTTTTATCATTAAAATTTAAAGTACTTAATCTATAATGCTTATGTACATTTTACTCACAAAAGTAGTTTTTACTAAATTACTAAAAAACTAGAAGAGGTAACTGATTGTGGTATTTCCATTATTATTATTAGGGTGAACTGAAGCATCCTACCAATTTTCAATATTGTAGCTCTATTATTTCGCGCCTCTGATTTTTCCGAAAAACACGGATTCTGGAGTCAATTTTAGTTTTATGGTTTTGGAAACCAGCACCACTCATTAATGACTTCTTACTGCACCTTCTCACCAAATTTTGGCTTCCTAGCGTCATTATTTAGCGCCTCCTATTTTTCTTTCAAAACGTGAATTTTACGTAAACTACTAATTTTATAACATTAAGATTTGTTACCTGAAACATTATTACATAGAACTATACTTTAACAAAGTTTTACACACAAATCTTAATTTTTACTTTTATGTTAAATGTGGTGCAATACTATATGCAGGCGCGTTACGATGACGTGACGCTACTAGCAGTGAACTAGGGTAAGTCCCATGCACTCGCTCGCCTCTGTATCTTATACATGATACAGCGCTTGCTTTGCTTCATAACCTAGTACTGTCATCGCGAACACATTTGGAGGGTGGGGATGGGGGAGGGAGGGGGGGGGGAAGGATCCACTTCGAACATGTATATATATTTTTGAAAAACGTTATTTCAGTCCAGGTATCAGCTACTGCAGGTAATTCCGCACAGCATCGAGGGAGTAACATACCAGACGTTCAGTGGAAGCAATGATATTCCATCACCTGTAAAAGTAAAACCAAACAGCGTATTCATATTTGACTTGTTTCAATGGAGAACCAGGATGAGATCCACAAATATTTCTATTTTTGCCATCATACGAAAGTTAAAGTCTTTTATTTGAGTCAGACATACTCATGGATTCCAATGCTGTTTATCGGCTATAATGCTTTCAAACACGTCAGTCTGAATTTAAAGGATATTTACCAAGCCAAACTACAAACCAAAATGTCATTCAATGAGTTCTTCACTATATGCGAGGATTATAGGAATGATTCCCATATGCCTTTCTACACACATCAAAAACAGTTTTGCATCACCCCAATTCTCAGAACTTCTGAGGATACACGTTGGCTTTCAATATTGCATCACAGACACAGTCCCTTTGACTATTCAGAGATGTATCTAAATCAGCCCAAAGATGTAAACAACCATGCCATGCATCAGCAGCGCCTGTTACATGGCAGGGTCCGACGACACCATGCAGCGCGGTACAGACGGGCCAAACAATATGCCGAATGGACCACTCAGCATTGGCATCACGTTCTCGTCACCGATGAGTGTAGCATATGCCTTCAGCCACATAATCGTCGGAGACGGCGTTTAGAGGCAACCCAGTCAGGCTGAACGCCTTGGCTTAGACACACTGTCCAGTGAATGTAGCAAGGCGGAGGTCCCCTGCTGTTTTTGTTGGCATTATGTAGGGCCGATGAACGCCGCTGGTAGTCATGGAAGACTCCGTAACGGCTGCTCGATACGTGAGTGCCATCCTCCGACCGATATTGCAAGTATATTGGCAGTATATTGGCGAGACATCCGTCTTCATGGACGACAATTCGCGCCCCCATCGAGCACATCTTGTGAATGGCTGCCTTCAGGATAGCGACATCGCTCGACTAGAGTGGCTGGCATGTTCTCCAGACATGAACCCTTTCGAACGAGCCTGGAATAGATTGAAAAGGGCTGTTTATGGACGACGTGAGCCACCGACCATTCTGAGGGATCTACGCCGAATCGCCGTTGAGGAGTGGGACAATCTGGACCATCAGTGCCTTGATGAACTTGTGGTAGTATACCACATGAACACAGGCATGCATCAATGCAGGAGGATATGTTACTGGTTATTAGAGGTACCGGTGTGTACAGAAACCTGGACCACCACCTCTGAAGGTCTCGCTGTATGGTGGTACAACATGCAGTGTGTGGTTTTCATGAGCAATTAGAAAGGCGAACATGATGTTTACGTTGATCTCTATTCCTATTATCTGTACCGGTTCCGGAACTCTCAAGATGATGCAATTTTTTTATGTGTGTAGTTATTGATAAAACTACTAAACTGAATTATGGTCGATGCAGAAGAAATTCCCAAGAGTTTTTGTTTAAAAGACGGTGTAGCAATACATTATGCATCAATGTATTGTTTGCTATGGATAGGTTCAGAAGAATGTCATGCACTCATCTCAATGGTGTGATAGGCAGACCAACATCTATACGTTGACACAAAAACTGAAACTCTTGAAAGCTCTATTGAAAATATCACCAAAACTCTTAAACAACATACTGAAATGCAAACATGGAGAAGGGTGAGAAGGAAGGGATAGAAGGATATGGTGCCAAAACAGTAACTGCAAAGGACAATGAAACTGAAGGAAAACTAGAAGATATAATAAAACTACTTCTGTGAGTATTGAGGAAAGAAATGCACAGTACGAAAGCACTAGAACAATTCTATGGTTAATCAGTAGAGTGAAGGTAAATGTTGATGAGACTGAACGAATTTTATACATACGAAAAGAAAACCCTGTACATTAACATACATGTGAAAATAAGGTGTGCACCATCTTGAAGATAGTGTAGTAAGCAGCAGTATTGTTAACAAAATGAAAAAGCCATCGGCATGGAAGGCTATTCGTCGTAAATTACGAATACTAAAATTACGAATGCTAAAATTACGACAGTTGGAGCGAGATTATTCCTTCTGAGGTGTTTGGGCCAGTAAGTGAAAGTCTAAAATGGGTCTCAGACACGAGGAATGGAGACAGAAGAAGGAGGAGAAGAAGAAGAAGAAGAAGAAGAAGAAGAGGAGGAGGAGGAGGAGGAGGAGATGGCGAACAGAAAGGAGAAAGAAAAATGTGAATATTATTCGACCTGGATTATAAATTGAAAATGGTGTGGACAAAGCTATTGACCTCCAGCATAACAGAATAACAACCGACCGTTGGAGCACATACACTATGACGACCCTAACAAAAACATAGAGCGGTTACAGCTGCTCAGATTATTGTTTGCCGTGGAGAATACCGCTCACGAGAACGACATCGTATCAATCATTTCAGAGCTTCAAGAAAGATGCATTATTGAATCACTATGGACATGGTCATCATAAACCAGAGCAAAAAAGAAGAAATAAACATCAATATAAAAGCGTGTTATTACACGTGGTTTGGATGATTTGCGGCAGGCAGATGTGGATATGAGTCAATATTCAAGAGCAAATAAAGGTTTCAAGTATATATTAATGGCTATACACACATATTACAAATTTGGATGCGTTGAAGAATTGCTGAAGACAGGGACGAAAAGCCGCCCAGACAAACTTCAAACCGACAATGGGAGTGAACTCTACAGTTGGTATTTTAGGGTAGTAATGGATTGGTAGACAATACACCACTCCTCGACATTACCCACATGAAAGCATGTATTATGGAATATTTGAATAGAACAAATAAAAAACTGTAATTGTGACATAAAGTCACGCAGGAGGAATGCGATCATACCGCAAATTAATATGAGTGCTGCAAAATTGCTGAATTGGTAGCTAAATGAAATGCCTCTGGGTGAAAAACCAATGCCTTCACTTGATGCATTTCTGGAGATACCCATCATCACATACTCTGGAAACCAAAATACAACTCACAGAAAGTATACAAAGGTATATAGAGCAACATGACAAGAGTACAACCATTACAAAGTTTCGTCATATTGAGAGCTGACAAGCACACCATGATCATCATCGAAGCGTTCAAATGCATAAAGACACGTTGTAACTCATACAGTTGTCATAGCAGACTAATTTCAAAACTACGTCATGAAGACCTTTTACGCCACCAGAGGGCAGTGAAGCATACGTGCTGCACAGCCGCTAAAACAGAATGATCAATTTTAATTTATTTACTTAAAAATTGTTGAATATAACCCATAACTTTCAGAAAGGTATACAAAGCAAGAAAGTTGAATAACATGCCACAAAACAATTTTTACATTGGCATCAAATGTCATTAATAAAGCATTAATTGAAAGTAATGTACGTAAGGGATATAAACCAATTACAGAAAATCAAAATTATGCACAAATGCTGTATTGAAAAAAAGTGTGAACCATTCTGTTAAGCGATATACAATAAAATATATGAAATTCCAAAGTTGTTCTTTTTTTTTAAGTGCCATGACTATGGCATACGACACGAGTACAAGCACTCACAGGATCAGGTAATGGAACTATTACCATTGAAAGATACCAAAATAAATCAAGGGAAAGGCGCAACGCGCAAAATAATGTAACAAAGCTCCAGGAATACAAAGCAGTACGGAGGGCGTAATTATGCTTTGGAAGTGCTGAAAAGTAAACAGAACAAAATATAATGATAAGTAAGTAAAAAAATTTCTTGCATTTAAAGGGTATCTGGAACTCAGATCCTCCAGAAAACACATCAGATGCAGTATGTACAGAAATCCTACTTCCGTATAATGACACATAAATGTTACACATTAAAAAACTAAAAACCCGCCTCGATTGCGAAAAAAGCAGCTACTGTTAACCCAGGTTTCGACGTAGATAACTACACCTTCTTCAGAACAACAATAAAACCCACAAGTGCCTAAGAAGACCTTTGTCAATGATTAAAAGAACACCATAGCTATACATGTATAAACAAAAAGAAAAGGAAAACACAAACAGTACATATGTACAAAGTCAAAACTACTACTTAATGGTGTACGCTCCACCTCGCACCGGCCTATGTTCGGTGGGCCATGACCCGCCATAAACTGCAGCTACAAACGGTCGCTCTCTTACAAGCCCGACCCGCTACCTGTGCACATGCGCAAGACAAGGAAAGTTACTTGAATGCCCATGCACATACGAGTACGAGAAAGTTTATACATGGGTCGGGGCTAAATAGACATATATTACCATCCGTGGATCAACGTATATAAAAAAATGGAGTGGATAGAATAAGTGACGAGCTAAATAGGAGATGAAACCTAAAAATAACCGCACACGGTTGCTAATGTTAGGAAAGAAACATAAATGAAGCTACCTATGACAACAGGAGGAACTCTTAAAAACTATACCTGAAGCCAGTAGTTAGCCTGGGGGGAGGGGGACTGAGGGTACGTAATCTAAAGACGTCGTGGTAATAAAGATATAGAGATAAAACGTGAGGTGTACAACGAGCTAAAATCGCCTTCAGCGTAAAAGGAAAATGAGGATAAAAGAAAGAAAATGAACACCTTGACCAATCGCGCTCGCCGATCAGCGCACGCGTGTCAAAATCCCCAGATCAGAGTTACAAGTATGAAGAACAAATTGAAGGTGCGAAACATTCAAAAAATTTTCTGTTTTTTAGTAGGAGTTGGTAGTTAAGGATTTTGTCTTTAGCATGTTGCAGATGCTTAAAGATCTGCATTTCTTCCAAAACATCCAGGTTTAAGCCCTTAATCTCGGCATGAAGTAACTCGATATTAACTGGAGGGCTTGGTGCATGATCCGTTTGCAGAAGATGTTCAGCATAAGTAGAGCCCTTAGTACCGTCACCGCTTCTAGTAGGAATATGCTCTTTATACCTGAGACCCAGAGCTCGTCCCGTTTGCCCGATGTAAAATCTTGGACAGTCTCCGCATGTAATTTTATGTACTCCTGATTGGGAAAGTTTATCGCTCTTATTCTGCAAGGAGTGGATTAAATTCCTATGCAAACTATTATTAGTAGAATAGGTGACTCTGAAATTATGGGCTCTGAGTAAACGCCCAAATTTGTAACTTATATTGCATATGTAAGGGATAGATATCGTTGCCACTTGTTTGTCATCTAACGCATCCCGTAGGGTGAAAGACGTAATATTTTTATTTATTTTCTGGTGATACATCTGTCTTACCAACTGAGGCCTGTAGCCATTATTTATAGCAATATTCTCAAGTGTGACCAGTTTAGTTTCTACTGCATCTGGTGCAAGAGGGATAGCTGTAACTCGATGAATATTAGAATGAAAAAAGGCCATATTATGGGTGTACGGATGGGCCGAGTCTGCAGGTATAATACTGTCGGAAAACGTATTTTTCCGAAAAATATTAAATTCTATGCGGTTGTCAACCACAGATAAAGTGAGGTCCAAAAAATTTAATGCCTAGTATCGGATTCTCGCTCAATTGTAAAACAGATATTATGGTGAAGCTCATTAAAAATCGAAAAAATATGATCTACATCATTTATAATTTTGAGAACCATCAATGATTAATAGAATGTCGTCAACATATATTTTGTAAAATTTTATTCTCCTCCAAATCTCTCTGTCACTGGCAAAAAAATTTGACTCTAAATAGTTCATAAAAATTTATGATAAAATCCCAGCTAGTGGGCTCCCCATAGCCAAATCTGCTGGCTTGAAGTAAAATCTCCCATTAAATGTAAAGTAGTTGTGTTTTAACACGATCCGTAGCAGCATCATCAACTCATTGACCACTTTCTACAAAAGTTTTTTATTGTAACGTAAATTGCACTCTAGTATTTGCAGTCTGTGGTCGAGCGGTACATTAGTGTATAAACTTGTTACATCAAACGATACTAGTTTAGAATCTTCAGAACAAAGTACCTCGCGTAAACTGGTAGCTAAATGAATGGAATTTTTAACGGAATAATTTTTACTAAAAACTAAATTTTCTTTAATCTTAGCATGCAAGTACTTCGCCAGCTTATGATAGGCACTTCACGTACTGTCAACGATAGGGTGTATTGGGTGATTTAACTTATGAACTTAAAACTGACTTCTCAATTTAGGGGGCTCGGGATTCATGTTTATCAGCCCCTTCTGTCGGAACTCTCCTATGAAATTTTTAGTTTTTTGGATCCCATTTCTAATTCCGTGCGCGCTTCCCATCTGCGGACAATGTTGATTGGCAGTGAGTTGGTAATCATTTTGCCTCATGTCAAGGTGATCTACGGGGGATCGCTTTCTACATGGTACGCCTCAACTGTAAGGGGGTTTATGAAGACACTGTGCAAATAGTTTGCGGACAGCTGTTGATGGCGAGGCATGTACCCAAGTGTGCTTCGGTTATGTTGGAGATGTCGTAGTCCGTAGTCAAGAACCACCTTCTCATCATCGCAGAATAAGTAATAAATGGACATGCCTTTAAATCATGTTATGGCATGAGTCTTCGCGATCGGGAAGTAACTATCCTCTGGGCTCAGGAAGAGCTGTGGGTAAATCCTGTGAGGTGGGAATGAAGGTAACAGGCGAGAATCTTGTGTACCATCATCAATACGTGAGACGCTGTTCTGCATGTCAAATGATGTTCGTCGGTGTCCGGGAGGTGTTACGGTGGGCAGAGGGGTGAAACCCAAATAGCATGTAACCTGTGTCATGTCAGGTATTTATCAGTTGACCACATGGTACCACGTTGCTCGTGTTCGTGTAGGCAGAAATGGTTTTGGTTGTTGGACTGCTCTCCACGCCACAGGCCGTAGTGTTCCTAGGTACCCCATATCTGACGAGTGGGCAGGATACAACAGTGTGGGTGTGTTTTTACTCTCAGTTACAAAGCAAGGGATGTATCTCAGCAGCAAGCAATACATCTCTCGGCTTCAAAGCTCTGGTGGTGGGCAGATCAGGGTGCACATAGCTATATTCGAATATGAATGAAGACTTGTGGAAAAGAGAGAGAGCGATATGCGCAATCGTAACAGGTGGCAGGCTGGATGTCGGCATCAGTTCCTCCAAGAGACTGTGATGACCGGTCCACAGTTTTGCCATTACACACAAATATAAGGTTGCTGTCCTCGTTCACACATTTATAAGTCTCAAACCACCTTCTCACGGAGGAAGGGTGTGGTAGCAGACTTTAAATAGGAATTGAGAGTAAGGTAACATCCAAATGCCATTTGCAGTCTGCGTGCCATCGATGGCGGTAGTGGGGGAACCTGAGCCATGTGTATCAACATGCTTGCACATGAAGGTTAAGATACCGCTGACACTGTAGGACGTCCATGTGTCGAAGTAGGTTCTGGTGGACTTCTGTGGGTATTGCCTACAGTAGACGTATATAGTTCATGGTAGATATTCGATGCATATCTAGTGTAAATGTTATGCCCAAATAGATGATCACATCCACCTTTGGGAGGGATGCCATGTAGCCTCCTGGAGGACTCTTCTGATATGCATCGCCGCTGACTTGGCTACATTCATGTAGTTTCTCGCCGCCAGTCCATATTGCTTAATGCATTCAGGCATGAAGTGCACCTCATCGTTGAATTTACCAGCAGTATAACGTCATGAGCATGTGCTCTGCAGTGAAAGGTGTGGCCCCTCAACGTAATTCCCTGAAGTCTGCTTTTCAGCCCTCCTATGAAAGGTTTCAGTGCAACTGCGCAAAAAATCATAGCTATTGGGCATCCTTGTCGAATCAACACCGGTCTGGCAAGTGATCCACTGTATGTCCATTTACCAGTACATGGGACGCTGCTCCGCGTAAGAGGCGCAAAATTACGTCCAAGAAGTGAGATGGGAAGCCCATGTGGGCTACAACTGACGTAAGAAACTTGTGGTGCACTTTGTCAAAAGCGTGGTCAAAGTCAATTAGGTCATGGGAACTCGAAGGTGGCAGGATGTGGTGAGAGCTACCAAATTCCTACATTCGCCAGTGGCTGTTTGCATGTTGGACTCCCCTCCTTATGTCGTTTGTTCCGTTGAAAGAGTTAGTGACAGGACCTTCTTTATGCACAGAGGCAGTAACAAAAAATTGAGCGTTGTAATCGGGCAGTAGCGATCGACTGACAGACCTCTGTAAGGCTTGTGTATTGAATAAGTAGCCCATCACCGAAAGTAGGTGGCACACAAAACCAAGCGGACCTTAGCTCTTAGTACATAGTGATCCTGCATGTCATCGTCAGGGTGCAGAAAGTGCGACAGAATTCGGGCTGTAGGCTCCCCGGCCAGGGCGACTTGTTAAGTGCACCATTATCTAGAGCATCTTCAATGTCGTCCTGCGTAATCGTCGCTAAAAGTGACGATGCTGCTGAGTCGTCGAGGTGCTGCAAAATGTCGTTATCCTTCCTCTCCTCTGTACTCTCCTCCCAGTAAAAACGTCGATAATGGTCTGGAAAGGCTTCCAGAATGGTTGCCTGTGTGGTTAACGTTCGACCAACGGGCGAAGTGAGGTCCGTAATTAACCATTGTCGGCGTCGACGGCTATCAAGAACGGTGTCGTGCACAAATGGGATTTAACCGTTTGCTCAGCATTGTCACCGCGACTGCACGACGACCCTTCCAATTTTCTCCATGTAACAAGCAATATGTTGGCTTTAATTAGGGGGCTTACCATCTGTCCGTCTGGTGAGGGCAGCTGGGATACGAGTTCGTGAAGAATCGTGTAATAAAAGTCCAAAGCATGACGATGCCATGCGGTGATGTACTTTCGATGTTGTATTAGCAGCTGTTGGAACGCTGGTTTTGCATATTCTGTTCACCATACCAACATCGAAAGGTAGCGTGGAAGACTTGTTTTGCATTCCGACAATGCGGTGCCGATAATCTGACAGCTTTTGGGTCCTGCAGGTGTGCCGCATTTCTCTTCCACATACCACGGCTGCGCCATACACGTTATTGGTAGATGGTGACCATTCATAAGAAGGTACTATGATCTGAGAAGGCAAGTGGCCACCATTTGACGTCCAACACTCCTGAAACAAAGTCACGTGAGACATAGATATGATCAAGATGACTGTCCAAGTGACTGGCAAGAAATGTGGGTCCAGAGTATCCACCTTGCACTCTGTCCCAAATATCAAGGGTATGCAGGTCTCACACCAGTACCTGAAATTCGCACAAGTCGCAAAGTGTGAGACCTGGCCGTTGGAGTGGAGCACACAGTTAAAATCGCCTCTGAAGATATAGTAATCGTAGTGACTGAGCCATTCTGCGGCTCGGGTTGGTGCTGTTGTAGGTTTCCATACCCTGTTGGAGGCCAGACTGTATCGTTTACTGGACATCGTTAGCTTTCTCAAGTGTTGCCTGTCCGCTAGTGGCAGCAGTGGCGTTATCGATATTTAGTAACTGTGGCCCTATCTTTGGGGTGACATCGTCATTATTCCGGGTCGTGTGAGTGAGCTGTTTCGTTGGGAACTCCGGAGGAGCCAAGAGGGCAGTGCGAGAACACGCTGGGACCACTGGCGGAATGCATGCACTGCCGGATGGAAGGGCTGTGGTCGCGAGGGTACATGATCTAGTTGTCACCCGGATCCAGCAAACTTAAAGTGGAATGGATTTTAGTCTTAGAAGTGAAACCTCCACCATTGTAAGATCTCGCGATTCTCCAGTGACTTGGGCTCTTGTTGCTGCTCGCCGTGTCGCCAAGACGAAGAGCAGCGAGTGGAGTGCTTGGGGAAGGCGGATCTAATTAGCTTTCCTCGACTTCTTGTTACTAATTAGTGCATTCTATTTGTGACTATTTGTTAAGTTCAATCAGCGGTATTTTTCCTGCCTGGTGGCCACCAACGCCCCAGTGACTTGCCCTGGAGGTTAGTGTATGTAACGGCAGTGTACGTTTGCTCACCTCGCCACTGTTGTCTGGTAAGGCGTGTAGTTTTGACAGTTTCCTTGCTTTGTAGGTCGGTTGATGTTTCTTCTATTCTGGTAGTAGTGGTTCCTTTCTCCTTCCGGACGCTCTAAGCACAGCATTCTGAGTACGTAGAGCTGACCGTCGATTCCGGCTTTGGTGTGGTATTCCATCGTTGCATTGATTATCGGATGTTAGGTAGCTTCAGCAGATTATCATCAGTCATTCGTTAGACTGCCACTAGTCTGAGTTACCATCTTGTCAAGTGAATGCAACTCTTGGCTGCCTTTCTCATCGCTCGCGAAAGTGTTTTTGCCCTGACCTACTCAGAGGTCGATTCCTAGAGCACTGTCTGTGATTAGCCCTTGTGTTTTATTATTGTTTTATTATCTTATTATTGTATTACCAAGTTACCATCATTCGTCTCATCTGTTTGGTGATCAGTTGCTTGTCCTTCTGAATTAACCTTGTTGTTATATTTGCTGTTTTATTGTATGTTTCTAATTTTTTTTAAATATAATTGCCATTCTTGGCGTTAAAGCAAGTTTAAACGGTTATTAAATGAAGCAACAAGTTTACTGTTACCAGTCACCGTTTTATTTATTTCCAAGACGCGTTTCATAGGTTTAAACCTCCATCATCAGGTGGATTTACATTAGTTAGTACGACATTTATATGTGTTTTGTGTTACGATTTTTTGGAGGAACTTGTGGCACTGCCTAGTGGAGAAACAAAACACTATTTCAGAACATGGTTTTGGATTTCTTCTGACGAAAAATTAAACTGATATCTAATGGTAAACATAAAATAAGTAAAATAGAGTACTTCCAGTGGTCACAGGTTCCTTTCGCTGTCGTAACACATCACATTTATAATGTCACATTTGTAAAACAAATATGGCGTCTGGAATGTGCTGGGTGCAAGGTTCGTATAGTAGAAGAGAAGACATAATCACAAAGTGCAAAGAATATATTTCGTAACAACATTATTACAGAATAATTATTTAAAGGATTTGGAGGTGTTTGTTTTGAGGTGTCGAACATATGTGTGTGTACTTCAGGTGGCATATAAATTCGATTTCGACAGGTTAAAACAGCTTAACATTCGTACTCGTTTACACAATCAGTGAAATATTAAAAGGCTTAAACTTCATACTTGTTAATAACAATGAGGTGAAATGTTGCAGACTTGAAGTACAATAATCATATTGGCTACAGCGGTAAAATTTTACATAGATGACAATATTTGATTGGGATTAATAGACAGATGTGAGACGCTGGAGGCATAAGGAGAAGAAGAGAGAGAGAAAGTCAGACAGAGAGAGAGGGTGGAAAGAGTGATTGTATGAGAGGAAACGCTTACATGGCAAGGGGTCTTAAGATTACATGTTACATATATTAGCTGCCTAAAAGTTGGGGTAACACATTGGTTAATGCTATAAAATATGCACATAGATAAACAATTTGTGCCGGTAGTTGATGTAGGCCTACATACAGTTCCAAGCTGACAAGGGGTACAAGCTGTTGGTGTGATGAATTATCTGTATATGAGGTCAATCTCTTGTACTCTTGGCGGCTGTCAATATTTAGGGTAAATATTAAAGAGTGTGTGTGTGTGTGTGTGTGTGTGTGTGTGTGTGTGTGTGTGTGTGTGTGTGCATTTTTAAGAATGTAGACGGTTGGTGAAAACAGAGATGATACTATTGTAAATATTGTTATTTTTGTCATTTAAGATGGATTCTGGTTGTTTTCGTTTGGTGTCTGTATATTTGGAGTGTTTCAAGGATGTCTAGTTTTCTGCCTTTCGGTTGGATGAGTAAGATGCTAAACTTGTCTTGTTAACATGGTGTTTTGTTTCATGCAGGTTTGTGGCTATTGCTGATGTGTGTATTTTTTTGTTTTTTACTGCTGCCATGTGTTCCTTGAATCTAATCTCAAATGATATGCCTGTCTGGCCTATGTAGAAACAGTCGCAGTCCAAACATTGGATTTTGTACACGACGCTCCGGCACAAAGGCCCCAGGTGGCACGATCAACAAGTCAATTACCATTTTATCGTTATGGACATTGTCATCATCTGATGGGACATTCGCTGTCAAAGTGGAGTCCGCAACGCCTAGAACGGGCGTTTCCTCTTCCCGCTGCGTCGGAGTATGCTTTGTTGGGTCATCAGGGAGTGTCAGCTGGTGCCATGAAGCGGTAGCAGTCGTGAGGGAGGCAACGTAAGTGGGGGAAGCAGTATCGGCTGCAACGGCAGCGCCATGTTCGCAGGCGTGTGGTGCGTGATCCGGGGATGGATGCATCCGGATAGGAAGTGGCCCTCCTTCCTACATCAGGAACAGGTTCCTGGTTGTCCGTTGTAAATGACGATGGCACGGCAGCCGCCGATATAGAGATACGAGGGGACATGTTTTTCTAAGTTCAGTTTAGACCTGCATATTCAAAGGAACAGACATTGCAGCGACTGCAGCCGGAAATGAAATATACTCGCAATTGCGAAATGGACAACCGTCAGCTGTATAATGGAATGATGACAGTGAAAATTTGTGTCAGACCCGCACTCGAACTCAGATTTCCCGCATAACGCGAGTGGTCGCCTTACCATTAGATTATTTGAGCTCTACGCATGGCCAGACTCATTCTTCCACATGTCGACAACCATGTGTCCACGACCTGTACTCGTACATGCACTGTATACATTCCTGTACAGGGGAGACATTATACTTGAAAGTCGCTTTTCTTGTGTCGGGACGGAGCGAGGTGGCCCAGTGGTTAGCACACTGGACTCGCATTTGGGACAGCAACGGTTCAATACTTCGTTCGGCCATCCTGATTTGGGTTTTCCGTGATTTCCCTAAATCGGTTTAGGCAAATTCCGGGATGGTTCCTTTGAAAAGGGCACGGCCGACATCCTTCCCTATTCCGATGACACAGATGACCGTGCTATTTGGTCTTCTCCTCCATTCAACTCAACCAATCTGGTGTCGGCGGATAAATATGATATTGCAGACTCCAAAGGACCATTGCATTGCAATTCGGAACAGTACAATATTGTATTTATCTGCAGAGATAGGGCAAACGACTTTCAAGTAAAATGTCTCGCCTGTATGGGAATATACATCATGGATGTACGAGTACAGGTCGTAGACACATGGTTGAGAAGTATAGAAATTTCGGTCTGGCCTTGAGTTATGCTCGTATTGCCTAATGATAGCGTGACCACTCCCGATAAGTAGGAAATCCAAGTTCGAATGCCAGTCTGGCACAACTTCCCATTTATGTCATTGCATTTTCGACACAGAAATTTCATTATTGCATTATGCAGCTGATGGTTGTCCAAATTTGCAGTTTCGAACAATTTCATGTACATTTTTATGTCATAGAATTACTCAAGAGCCAACCATCACCCTGGAGGATATACGTGACAATCTACCAAGTTACATTTTAACCTTGAATGTACCACACACACTTGTCGCAGAAGCGTTGGTGGGGTATCAGTTACGCCGTGACCTCGGATCTTGGTCTCGTATGTATCCTACTCCACTACTAACATCCCTGCGTTTTCATAGTGCCACAGGACCTAAGCATCACTTAGTAGCTTCATACGCATATGGCATAACAGAAGTACCGTATCGACCCCATCCCTCAGTGAATTGACGTCATCAAGGCGAGAGGTCGTGCTACACAATATTAACGTGTTGTATCACGAAAGTTACTATTTTCTCTCCATTGTGGTTAGACAAATTAAGTGTTTCGCTATTTCCCAGAAATAACTGAGATTAAAGAATGGAAGGAAGCACTATTAGGGATAAACGTCTCATCGACATTGAGGTCATTTAAGATGGAGCCCAGTCTCTGAAATTTCAAGGGTGGAGACGAAAATCTGTCGCGCACTTTGAAAGGAACCATACCGGCATTGAGCTGGAGTGATTTCGGGAAACCACTAAAATCCTAAATCTGGATTACCAGACGCGACGCCTCGTTCAGTATAGCTTTGAATAGACAAGGCAGTTTTCGTAATGCAACCATTTCGGTCAAGCATGCCATTGAGTGATCACATAAAAATAAAAGATTAAGTTAAAAATCACCTAATTTCGCAATAAACTCCAGAGAACCGTCGAAGTTGCAGTATTAATTTTCTTTAGAACTTGATGACTCGTTAAAGAGTAATCTCATCATCAATTTAGGCTCAAAGGCAGTCTTACAGTAACAAAAAGTATTAACATCATAATTTAGATGGTTCTGTGCAGTTTATTTGGTAACGGCTGTTGACGTCATGCCTTCCAGAATGCCAGATAAAAGTAAAACTTAAAAATCACACCAGTTCTTTTCTTTACTATTGTTGTTTCTCGACATAGGCGAAATGGGAAGGGGGTGGAAGGACGACTTGTCGTCCCCGACCCCCTGGACTCTGGCTACACAGTTCTATAAACGATTAGAAGCGAGTTCCCCTGATTTTGGTGGCCATCTCGTTTGGTCAAGGACATCATCATGTGCCTGATGGCAGTGATGCAATTACAGTCACGTTCAGAAAAAAAAGAACATCTTGAATGACTAGATATAGGACGCTCGTATTCAGAGGGCATGTACATTATTATGTTCTGCAGAAATGATTAGCAGTTGAACCATGTCGGCCCGCGGGTTCAAGATCAACATCGGTGTCATGGCACAACACCACCTACCGGTAAAATGTGACTGCTCCTCTCATTGTCGCTGTAGACCGAAGGTAATGGATCAGTGTTACCTCAGCAGACGTGCAGGATATCTGGCAGATGTGAGAGCGGACCGTATCCTCAAATGAGAGTTTGAAAGAGGGCACATTATTGGCATCAGAGAATGTGATGCATACGCCTGGGAAATTGCTGCTCGTGCCGGACGAAGAGTTTCGGCAGTGCAATGGGCGTCTGTAAAATGGTTCACGAAAAGCCATAGGACGCAACGAGGTGGGTCACGTTGCGCCAACCAGACCCCCCCCCCCTCCCCCAGAAGACCAACACCTCATCCGAATGCTTTCGCCGGACTGATCTGCATCCTCTTCGGCTCTAGCGCAACAGTGTAACACGTCGCACACTATCAGATGTGATAGTCCATTGCCGTATATTACAGCATGGGTTACGTGGGCGTAGTGCACTTCTCTGCCTACCTTTGACGAATGTGCAGAAACTTACTAGACAGCAATGGTGTACCGAACGATGTCACTGGGGAGACAAATGGAATCAGACAGAGTTTTCGGACAAATCCAGGGCCTGTTTGTTTAAAAATGGTGGCCGGATTTTGGTTTGCCGCAAGACATACAGTGCGACTTAAGGCATTATGTCTGAGTTGGTATCCCTTCGCTCCCAGCTTCAGGCAGTGTTGGCTTCGGTCACATAGCTTGAGGCTGTTGCCAATGGGCATCAATGTGGGGGTCCGGATGGGGCATTGTCAGGAATGGCCAGCTCGTCTCACGCATCCTCCGATCGGACTATGGCTGTGGCTGCCCGGGATACTGCCCACATTGAGGCTGCGCCTCACCTGTGGTAGAGTGGGAGGTCGTCTCGAGGTGTGGCAGGGGGCGAAAGACATTCTGAAGGGCTGAACGGAAGGCCTCTCCACTTTGTCTGACGAACCAGTTTCAGGCTCTGTCTCACGCTGATACTGATCTTCAGCCAGACATGGCTGCTTGTCCTGTTCCAGTGGTTGCCCCTCAGTCTGCAAGATCCGGGCGGTCGCAGAGGGTGAGCTTACTGGTAGTGAGAGTTCCAACGTCAGGCACGTAATAGGGCCCCTTAGGGATACGGCTGCAAGGAAGGGGAAGAAAACCAATGTGCACTGCGTGTGCATACCGAGGGAGTCATTCCAGATGTGGAAAGGCTCCATCCGGATGCCATGAAGGGTACAGGTTGCACCCATCTGCAGGTGGTCGCTCATGTTGGCACCAATGATGTGTGTCGCTATGGATCGGAGGAAATCCTCTCTGGCTTTCGACGGATATCTGATTTGGTGAAGACTGACAGTCTCGCTAGCGGGATGAATGCAGAGCTCACCATCTGCAGCATCATTGACAGGACTGACTGCGGACCTTTGGTACAGAACCGAGTGGAGGGTCTGAATCAGAGGCTGAGACGGTTCTGCGACCGTGTGGGCCGCAGATTTCTCGAGTTGCGCCATATGGTGGTGGGATTTCGGGTTCCGCTGGATAGGTCAGAAGTCCACTACACACAGCAGGCGTCTACACGGGTAGCAGGGGTTGTGTGGCGTGGACTGGGCGGTTTTTTAGGTTAGATGGCCTCGGGCAAGTCCAGAAAGGGCAACAGCCTCAAAGGGTTCAGGGAAATGTCAGAACATGCGGGGACCAAGCAGCAATCGGTATTGTAATTGTAAACTGTCGAAGCTGCGTTGGTAAAGTACCGAAACTTCAAGCGCTGATAGAAAGCACTGAAGCTGAAATCGTTATAGGTATAGAAAGCTGGCAGAAGCTAGAGATAAATTTTGCCGAAATTTTTACAAAGGCACAGACGGTGTTTAGAAAGGATATATTGCCTGCAACCGGTGGTGGCTTGTTTGTCGCTGTTAGTGGTAGTTTACCGTGTAGTGAAATAGAAGTGGCTAGTTCCTGTGAATTATTATGGGTGGAGGTTATACTCAACAACCGAGCTAGGTTAATAACTGGCTCCTTTTACCGACCTCCCTACTCAGCAGCATTAGTGGCAGAACAACTGAGAGAAAATGTGGAATACATTTCACACAAATTTCCTCAGCATGTTATAGTCTTAGGACGAGATTTCAATTTACCAGATATAGACTGGGACATTCATATGTTTAGGATGGGTGGTAGGGGCAGGGCATGGTGTGACATAATACTGAGTGCACTATCCAAAAATTACCTCGAGCAATTAAACAGAGAACCGACTCGTGGAGATAACATCTTGGACCTAATGATAACAAACAGACCCGAACTTTTCGACTCTGTAAGCGCATAACAGGGAATCAGTGATCATAAGGCCGTTGTAGCATCTCTGATTATGGACGTAAATAGGAATATAAAAAAAGGGAGGAAGTTTTATCCGTTTAGCAAGAGTAATATGAGGCAGATTTCAGATTACCTAACAGATCAAAACGAAAGTTTCTGGTCCGACACTGACAATGTTGAGTATTTATGGAAAAAGTTCAAGGCAATCGTAACTTGCGTTTTAGACAGGTACGTGCCGAGTAAAACTGTGAGGGACGGGAAAAACCCACTGTGGTTCAACAACAAAGTTAGGAAACTACTGCGACAGCAAAGAGATCTTCACTGCAAATATAAACGCAGCCAAAACCTCTCAGACAAACAGAATCTAAACGATGTCAAAGTTAGCGCAAGGAAGGCTATGCACGAAGCGTTTAGTGAATTCGAAAGTGAAATTCTATGTACCGACTTGACAGAAAATCCTATAGAGTTCTGGTCTTACGTTAAATCAATAAGTGGATCAAAACAGCATATCCACACACTCTGGGATGATAATGGCATTGAAACAGAGGATGACACGCGTAAAGCTGAAATACTAAACACCTTTTTCGAAAGCTGTTTCACAGAGGAAGACCGCACTGCATTTCCATCTCTAAATCCTCGCACGAACGAAAAAATGGCTGTCATCGAAATAAGTGTCCAAGGAATAGAAAAGCAACTGAAATCACTCAACAGAGGAAAGTTCACTGGACCTGAGGGGATACCAATTCGATTCCACACCGAGTACGCGAAAGAACTTGCCCCCTTCTAACAGCCGTATACAGCAAGTCTCTAGAGGAACTGAAGGTTCCAAATGATTGGAAAAGAGCACAGATAGTCCCAATTTTCAAGTAGGGTCGTCGAGCAGATGCGCAAAACTATAGGCCTATAACTCTGACATCGATCTGTTGTAGAATTTTAGAACAGGTTTTTTACTTGCTTATCATGTCATTTCTGGAAACCCAGAGCCTACTCTGTAGGAATCAACATGGATTCCGGAAACAGCGATCGTGTGAGACCCAACTCGCTTTATTTGTTCATGAGACTCAGAAAATATTAGATACAGGCTCCCAGGTAGATGCCATTTTCCTTCACTTCCGGAAGGCGTTCGATACAGTTCCGCACTGTCGCCTAATAAACAAAGTAAGAGCCTACGGAACATCAGACCAACTGTGTAGCAGGATTCAAGAGTTTTTAGCAAACAGAACACAGCATGTTGTCCTCAATCGAGAGACGTCTACAGACGTTAAAGTAACCTCTGGCGTGCTACAGGGGAGTGTTATGGGACCATTGCTTTTCACAATATATATAAATGACATAGTAGATAGTGTCGGAAGTTCCATGCGGCTTTTCGCGGATGATGCTGTAGCATACAGAGAAGTTGGAGCATTAGAAAAATGCAGCGAAATGCAAGAAGATCTGCAGCAATAGACACTTGGTCCAGGGAGTGGCAACTGACCCTTAACACAGACAAATGTAATGTATTGCGAATACATAGAAAGAAAGATCGTTTATTGTATGATTATACGATAGCGTAACAAACACTGGTAGCAAAATGGTTCAAATGGCTCTGAGCACTATGGGACTCAACTGCTGTGGTCATTAGTCCCCTAGAACTTAAAACTACTTAAACCTAACTAACCTAAGGACATCACACACATCCATGCCCGAGGCAGGTTTCTAACCTGCGACCGTAGCAGTCGCACGGTTCCGGACTGCGCGCCTAGAACCGCGAGACCACCGCTACCGGCCACTGGTAGCAGTTACTTCTGTAAAATATCTGGGAGTATGCGTGCGGAACGATCTGAAGTGGAACGATTACATAAAATTAATTGTTGGTAATGCGGGCGCCAGGTTGATATTCACTGGGAGAGTCCTTAGAAAATGTAGACCATCAACAAGGGAGGTGGCTTACAAAACACTCGTTCGACCTATACTTGGGTATTGCTCATCAGTGTGGGATCCGTACCAGGTCGGGTTGTCAGAGGAAACAGAGAGGATCCAAAGAAGAGCGGCGCGTTTCGTCACAGGTTTATTTGGTAAACGTGATAGCGTTACGGAGATGTTTAGCAAACTCAAGTGGCAGACTCTGCAATAGAGGCGCTCTGCATCGCGGCGTCTATTTCTGTCCAGGTTTCGGGATGGTGCGTTTCTGGATGAGGTATCGAATCTGTTGCTTCCCCCTACTTATGCCTCCCGAGGAGATCACGAATGTAAAATTAGAAAGATTCGAGCGAGCACGGAGGCTTTCTGGCAGTCGTTCTTCCCGCGAACCATACGCGACTGGAACAGAAAAGGAAGGTAATGACAGTGGCACATAAAGTGTCCTCCGCCACACACCGTTGGATGGCTTGCGGAGTATAAATGTAGATGTATATGTAGATGCAGAACGTCGGCAGTTTGGACCCAAAGGTACTCTGTTACAAGATTTTCACGTACCCACACGTAATACTTCATATCGGAGAAGACGTGGTTTATGAACCTTTATTCATGAGGATAATTTCCTCTACTCGCTCCTTTAATTTGTACACTCAGCAGCAAAAGAATTGGTCTATTGTAGATAAAAAGATACAACAACAGGAACATTTGGCAGTGGCAGCAAAAAGCTGGGTCAGAGACTGACATCAGACAGTGGAAGTGAGTAACTGATCAGGATATGTGAGGTATCTGACCCCTACTCTGTATTCACCTGGTTTCACATGTGCTTCTTTACAACACTGATTATGGAGTACATCAAATGTTCAAAATTACAACAACAGCGTCTGGTTAAATTGAGGCACAGAGGCTATTGAAATTTTAAGATTGTACTTGTAATGGTCCCCTACCTACTGTTCAGGCTTAACTAAGAAGGAGAGATCAATCTTACCAATTAATGTTTTTAAAAAAGTCACTCATATTTGTCTTTTCCAAGTTGAAATGATAGATATGCTCGTTTTAGAATATAGACAAAAGTCACAACATTACCTTCGATTACTGTTTTCCAAGTGGCTGGTTAAGCATGATGTTGCATCGCGGACGTTTATTAGATCGCTACAAATTTCGTCCGTCACGTGTGGGGAACTATTATTTCGCTTTCTATTCCCATGACTCTAGTGTTCAAGGAGAGCGCTCTGACAACTGTCTCCAATGGCGTTGTGGTTAGAAGAGTGGAATAGCAATCTGAAGGTGCGGAGCTCAAAGCTACATGTTTGCATTTTTTTTTATTTTAAACATTTTTGGAAGGCGACTATGAACAACTGTCAAGTAATGTATCTAATGCATATTTTTCCATCAACTGCTTTTATTTTAAACCCGAATGTCAAGCTGTTTTGGTCTTGGACCATCTTCACGGGTAAGAGCTAATATATTTTGAGCCATCAGATTACATTAGCCATTACTTAAATAATGGGTAGTGCGTGCCATGATTATCAGTATATGACAGGACTTTTAGAAGTAAAAATAGGAATTATTCGTATGTTTGGCATGACTGCACTTGTGCATACGCCGTATCAGGAAACCATTGGTTTCTGGACCGGTTTTTATTAGGATTGTTTGCTTGTCTCATTGTCCTGTACTCAGCCCTTTCGTTTGTACCTATAATAATTGAAACAACATGTATTTTCTATCATCATCCACATCTTATACAGTAACAGTCCCTATTCGAAGATGGTTATTCTGTATGTCATTAGAGGCACATTTGTTTTATGTGCTACAGATTTCTAACCTTAGTCATAAATTTTGTTTGCCTCCATGTTTTGACTCTTTGAGACTCTTGGAGCCTTTCTCTATGTCTGTAGATGTTGTGTGATACGTGATGAGCTTCTTTGCTACCTTTCACTACTCAAGTGTAAAGTCATAATTGGTTCCTGAGTGTTCATACCTATTTCACAACTCATCTTTTTTCCTGTACTTGAGCTCTGTTATTAACTTGAAACTGAAAACAGTTGTTACATTCTGCCATTTCTGTCGTATGTTGTGTTTAGTTGTCTTTGTATATTATAAACCCAGTACGTCGATAACCTTGTGAACAGTGTTGATGCACTACATCGTCTGCTGCTATCGCTTTTGCTGAAATTGCATGTCAGCTCGAGATTCTGGCAGGTTATCACAGGAAACATTTTAAGAAACTATGTTTGAAATAATCCATTTAATTTCGGACGTGCAACCACTGAACCTTTATAAAGGCCTAAATGTGTACACGTGATCTACTCGGTGTTCAGTTTAAGAGAGTGAGTTGAAATTATTGATCTTGTTTACTTTACCATCAGGTATGCAGTGCTATTCTAAATTTCATGTTATTCTGTGTCAGTATGTCCTTTGGAGCTTTATTATAATCCAAATTAATCGTTTGTGTTACATCTCGCAGCCTTTTTCTTTCTATACATTTCTCTTCCTCCATTAGTTCCGCAACAGCAAAATTATTTGTTCTCTCCCATAAACCAATCCAAGTTCCAGGTAATGCTTGTTGAGAGACTTATTTCACCCAGTTATTCTGTTAGCACATTTCCGTTTCCTGTTCTGTTTCGCCATATAACTTTTAACACTCCTCGTACCATGATATTTCAAATGCTTTACAACGACAATCTGTTTTTTCGTACATGTTTAGAAATTTCTTCGTTAATTCTAGCGTAACAGTCGACAGTAGTTTTTACTGAAGAAGCAATAATTTTACTTGTACTGTTATCACTAATGATGGGCAACTTTCATAGCTTCTGTAACTGTGTCTTGTTATTTTAGCGAGTGCTGACATAGGGAACAAGTGAAGGTAAATTAGTCGTCTCACGGGATGTACAGTAGCGACCAAATGCTAATTGCCTGGCGAATGAGGAGAAGCAAAATCGGACACGGTAAGAAATTTCAGATTCTCACCATCTGCCTCATCTGGCTTCTGCGTCTCAAGACTGAAAACAGTGACACCAAAATTTCCGCATCCGCTTAAGTAGGCGTAACTTGAGACAAATTTTAGCATGCAGACGGTTTATCGAAGACGGAGGTCGACAGGATTGTACGGAGATGTTACACTTCCGGGAATTACGTAACATTCTATGTTCCTGTTTCTCGGAGTCTGAGCAGCGTTTTCCCTTGTTCTTTTGCATCGAGTCGATGCGCCATGGATTTCTTCATACTGACATTTCGGCTGAATGTTTCTAATGCGAAAGAGAGACAAGGAGAGAGAGAGAGAGAGAGAGAGAAGGCAAGTTGGCGGAAAAGATGTAGGTATAACAGTTCTGAGTACTGTTTGCGCATTTATGACAGCATGAGAAACATGATCTTCCGCAGTAATTTAGCCAGAAAGGGGGGGGGGGAATTGTTTGTGGAAGGGAAAGATTCTAAAATTGCCAAACAGACATGTTATACAGCAACTGTTAAAGCCACATACACTAATGATCAGAAAAAAAACAGAACATATTGAACGACTAGAAACAGGACATTCATAGTCACAAGACATGTACATTAGTATGCTCTGCGCACGTAATTAGCATTTTAGTCACCTCCTTTCAGCATGTGCCCTGTTGCCTAGTAGGCACAGGGTGCGCCATTGGCCCTGATAACTTGTTCCATGCATGATGGATGTATAAGGCGCGAATGGCGCCCATGCTGTACTCACCTGGTTCCAAAGTTCATCTGCAGTGGTTGACATGGGATCACAGCACTGGACCTGTCGTTTCACAATATTCCAGGGTCGCAGGATGTCATTCACTAGGTCACATTGGTCACAGTGCCCTGGTCAGGCACCAACTGTGATTTGTACCCAACAGCAATCCCACGCCATGAGGCCTTAAGCTGGCGCTGTATGTTTTGCGCGAATGCAGTCTTTGTGCCGCTCCCCATGTCTGCGGCAAACCAAAATGCGGCCACCATTTTCAAACAAACACATACTTAATTTAATAACTTTTTCATAATGCGGGCCACAATCATAATATATTCTTTAAAGTCAGTGCCGCAATTAGACTGTTGTTTATTTACAGTGTTACATTTAGGCTTACACGATCATCATTTCGGCTTCAAAGTGCCATTAGCAAGCGTTTTAAGTGCTATGCACTGCCTAAGATGGCATACTGTACATTAAAAGATGGTATACTGAATGACGAAACAAAGCAGTACGCTCTGCCAGAAATATGGACTGTTAGACAATGTATCTAATAGTGTATTTTAATATGACAGTATGCCATCTTGGGCAATGTATAACTATTAAAACACTTGCTAATGTCACTTTGAAGCCAAAATCATGATTTGTAAGTGTAAATGTAACACTCTAAATAAACAACAGTCTAATGGTGGTACAGAATTTGAAGAAAGACCCTGGATTTGTCAGAAAACACTGTCTGATGCCATTTGTCTCCCGAGTGACGTCGTTCGATACACCATTGCCGTCTAGCAAGTTTCTGCACATTCGTCAAAGGTAGGCGGAGAAGTGGACTACGCGCAAGTAACCAATGCCGTAATATACGGCAACGGACTGTCACACCTGATAGTGTACGATGTGTTCCACCGTTGCGCTACAGTCGAGGAGGATGCAGATCGGTCCTGCGATGCCATTCGGATGAGGTGTTGATCTTCCCGGGGGGTGGTCTGGTTTGTGCAATCTGACCCATCTCGTTGTGACCTACGGCCTTCCGTGAACCATTTTACACACGTCCGTTGCACTGCCGAAACTCTTCGTCCGGCACGAGCAGAAATTTCCCAGACGGATGCATCACATTCTCTCATGCCAATAAACGTGCCCTCTTTCAAACTCACTCATTTGACGATACGGTTCGCTCTTACATCTGCGAGAGATCCTGCACGTCTGCTCAGGTCACACTGATCCATTACCTTCGGTCTACAGCGACAATGAGAGGCGCAGTCACATTTTACCGGTAGGTGGTGTTGGGCCGCGACACCGATGTCGAGCGATGCCGTTATGCTGAAGGAAGTCATTCACACGATGTGCTCGATGAGGTCGCGAATTGTCGTCAATGGAGACGAATACCTCGCCAATATGCTGCCGATATGCTTGCATTATCGGTCGAAGGATGGCATTCACGTATCGTACAGCCGTTACGGCGGCGCCTTCCATGACCACCAACGGCGTTCGTCGGCCCCACATAATGCCATCACAAAACTGCAGAGGACTTCCGCCTTGCTACACTCGCTGGACGGTGTGCCTAAGCCAAGGCGTTCAGCCTGACTGGGTTGCCTCCAAAAGCCGTCTCCGACGATTGTCTGGCTGAAGGCAGATGCGACACTCATCGGTGAAGAGAACGTGATGCCAATGCTGAGCGGTCCTTTCGGCATGTTGTTTGGCCCGTCTGTACCTCGCTGCATGGTGACCTGGTTGCAAAGATAGACTTCGCCGTAGACGTGGGGAGTGTAGTTGCTCAGCATGCAGCTTTTTACGCACAGTTTGAGTCGTAACACGACGTCCTGTGGCTGCACGAAAATTATTATTCAACATGGTGGCGTTGCTGTCAGTTTTCCTCCGAGCCATAATCCATAGGTAGCGGTCATGCACTGCAGTAATACTTCTTGGGCGGCCTGAGCGACGCATGGCAGCGACAGTTCTTATTTCTCTGTATCTCCTCCATGTCCGAACAACATCGCTTTGGTTCACTGCGAGACGCCTGGACCCATCAATTTTTGAGAGCCCTTCCTGGCCCAAAGTAACAAAGTGGACGCGATCGACCCGCAGTATTGACCGTCTAGGCATGGTTGAACTACAGACAATGCGAGCCGTGTACCTCCTTCCTGGTGGAATGACTGGAACTGATCGCCTGGCGGACCCCCTCCGTGTAACAGGCGCTGCTCATGCATGGTTGTTTACATCTTTGGGCCGATTTAGTTACATCTCTGAACAGTTAAAGGGACTGTGTCTGTGATGCAATATTCACAGCCAACGTCTATCCTCAGGAGTTCTGGGAACCGGGGTGATGCAAAACTACGAGGGCTATCCACAAAGCACATTACGTTTTGAAATTAAAAATAAACAAAGTATTGGAATTTTTTTTATTATATGCAGATGAAAGCCACACTTAAATACTGCTTTCCTACATAGTTGCCATTTAAATTAAGGCACTTATCGTAGCGATGTACGAGCTTGGAAATTCCTTCGTCGTAAAATTCGGCCGCCTGCGCCTTCAACCACATGGTTATCTCTTCTTGAAACTGTGCGTCATCAAAACGCTGCATAGCCAACCACTTCTTCATTGCTGGGAATAAGTGGAAGTCGCTCGGTGCCAGGTCGGGACTGTACGGTGGATGAGGAAACAACTCCTACTTAAAAGTTTCGAGAACTTCACGAGTGGCATTTGCCGTGTGGGCCCGGGCGCTGTCGTGAATCAGCAAGATCTTTGAGCCCAACTTTCTCCTGCGCTTGTTTAGTATTGCTCTTCTGAGGTTGTGCAGAGTTTGGTAATACCTTTGAGAGTTTATTGTAGTGCCTCTTTCCAGGAAATCCACAAAAATCACACCTTTTCTGTCCCAAAAGAAGAGGTAACCACGTGGTTGAAAGGCAGGCTGTCGAATTTGACGAGGAAAGAATTTCCAAGCACGTCCATCGCTACGATAAGTGCCTCAATTTAAATGGCAACTTTGTAGAAAAGTAGTATTTAAGTGTGGCTTTCTTCTGTACATAATAAAAAAAATTCCAATACTTTATTTATTTTTAATCCCAAAACATAATGTACTTTGCGGATAGTCCTCGAATTTTTGATGTGTGTAGAAAGCCATATGGGAATCATTCCAATAATCCTCGCATATAGTGAAGAAACTCATTGAATGACATTTTGGTTTTTAGTTTGGCTTGGTAAATATGCTTTAAATTCAGGCTGACGTGTTTGAAAGTATTATCGCCGATCAACAGCATTGGAATCCATGAATATGTCTGACTCAAATAAAAGACATTAACTTTCATATGATGGCAAAAATAAAAATATTTCCGTATCTCATCCTGGTTCTCCATTGAAACGTTGTCATATGTGAATACGCTGTTTGGTTTTACTTTTTCAGCTGGTGGAATATCACTGCTTTCACTGGACGTCTGGTATGTTACTTCCTCGATGCTGTGCGGAATTACCTGCAGTAGCTGATACTTGGACTGAAATACTGTTTGAGAGAGTTACGGTCGCAGGTTCGAATCCTGCCTCGGGCATGGATGTGTGTGATGTTCTTAGATTAGTTAGGTTTGACTAGTTCTAAGTTCTAGGGGACTAATGATCTCAGAAGTTGAGTCCTATAGTGCTCAGAGCCATTTGAACCATTTTTTGAAATACCGTTTTTCAATAATATAAATATACATATTGGAAGTGGTTCATCCCCATCCCCCACCCCTGAGGATGGGTTAGCGGTGACAGTAGAAAATCAATCTCCCCACAGGCAGAAGGTTTGATAATTAAATCACATTTGTTATTGAGAAGGATTGACGCTCTTTCTCCTCGCTAACAGCATCATTGTGGGACCAGCTGGTTACTGCGAAGTCCTTGTAATCGGTAAGTTTCATCCACTCAGCCTTGGCGATGACTACAGGTTTACATTAGCATCCATCGGATTTTATAGAGAGAGAAGAAAAAACACATATTACTCTTACTCTTTTATTGATTTATAATTTGTTACTTATGTAAGGATAAATATAGATGCTTAGGTATGCCTGTAATACAGTGCTAACACCAGGCGTGGTTGGTTCACACATATTCGCATATATTGATGCACAGCATGCATCATACAGGTGAACAATGATTTCCTCCGACAGTTAGGGGTTTGACGCGCCAGCTCCATCAAAATTGGTCCACATTTTCTCGTCGAATCTGTATGTGTATGGTTGTAAGCTTAGCCACCTGTCCAGAACATGTTGAATTGCGTAAGTAGCATACGTTAAGTTTATAAATGTCTGCTCCTATAGATGAGTGCTCTCCTTTTCGGTATATATTTTGATCATGCCAGTAAAGTCCCATAAGGGAACTCTATGGTTAGCTCATCTAAGGATATTATGTGGAATCATTATATCAAGGAATAGTGGAAAACCAGCACTGGGTAGAACTCGCGATCGAAGATCACCCTCGCAGTAACACGTTTATTGTCACTGATATTTTAATTGTAGCTGATAAGGCTAACATCCGGTGGCTTCGCCTCACCCGTGGGAAGCTGAAGAAATGTGTTAGATACACACATGTGTCGTCACATGCTTTTAGTAAATCTCCACCGCCACTAATACTTACTTGCCAATTGTCTCAAGGAAGGGGTGAGCTGTGATCCATGGTTCGAAATCTTCACTCTAAGAATTCTTACTCGACTGATATAGTACTATTCTAAATCGCTGTTAATATATAGTATTTGCAGCATTGTATGAAACATTAAAAACGAAAAAAATTGTATGTAATCATCATTCTTCTCGGGTGTGTAATAAGAAGCGTGCAGAGTGCTCCACAGTCAGTTTGTCCCCTGACACAATGAATAAGATGATGGTAATGGATGCCAAATGAGATAAGAAGTGAGCAGTGGTATTAGTGATTAATTTAAATGTAAGCGATGAGTCTGGATTCGACAAGATGGAGAGTGTTACGCACATTATATACTGAAATAGCTTAAATCTACTAGAGGAGGGGGGGGGGCGGGGGAGGTGATTCCTGAAATGTATAAAAACATCTTATGCATGAATACTGCAATTTGAATGCAGCAGATTACTATATATTTCCTACAGAACTGACGCCTGTTTTGTCTAATATTACTCATAAATTTCACAAGCTACCACTACTGTTTCAGACTGACGAGTTTATTTTCAAGTATGGCTATTGTTATAAGCTTTTTCTGTTGAAAAGAGACTGCGATGCTTTTGGCCCAACTTCTATTAAACGTTGTTGAGAACATTGTAAAAAAGCGATCGAGTAAAAATAAATTCTTTTTTAATATGTCTTCTTATTATTTTCATATAAAATGTGAGCCTGATCCAGCACAACCAGCATTAATAATGGCCACTCTCTTTGTCTGTGCACAAGTACCATACTGACTGTGCTAAAGCAGCAGCATGTCTTTAAGCACTTTGAATAGGCTGCAAGCCATGTAGAGAGAGAGACAAAGAGAGACAGTAGGCCATGTGTCCATGTGTTTCTCTAGAGAGGGAGGAAGAGGAAGGTGGAGGAATGTGCGACTACCCACAGCCAGCGGTCTGTGCCTGCCTGCCTGCATTGGGCACCGCTCGTCAGTTCGTTAGCCACCTGGCGCTGTGACTTAACCCATCATTCCTCCCCCCCCCCCCCCCCTATCATCCTAGCCGAACACAGTGTCAGAAAACAAAGTATATAGCTAATCCATCCCAATGTTATTTACTATAATGTTATAGTGTCACAGTAGAAAGATTGTATTTTTTGTTGCGATGTCACATTAGTTACTAGGTTCTGTATTTTTGTGAAGGAACGTTATTTACTATAATATTAGAATAAAAAGAGTGTATTTTGGTGCACTGTGGCGTTATGTTCCATAATGATAACTGTATTCCTTAAAAAATCGCTAAAAGGCATTGAGGTGAATTAGTGTGCTGAGGTGGTGGAGTCGCTGGAACTAGGTACAGACTGTGAACGACAGTCCCAGGGTGCTGGAGCCACTAAAGGAAGTGACGTTGCCATCTTCATGATGAGAGTTGTCACTTGACGCTAAAAGCATTCAGACATCAGGGTAAACATGAACACTGACATATTGCCTATAAATTATAGTAATTATAATGACAGTTAAAGGCCATGAGTTTTATTTATAATGACTGTTGCTGCCCAGTAATGATGTCCTAAATAAGCAAAACAAGAATCCAAGCAAATAGTTCAAATGGCTCTGAGTACTACGGGACTTAACATCTATGGCCATCAGTCCCCTAGAACTTAGAACGACTTAAACCTAACTAACCTAAGGACATAACACAACACCCGGCCATCACGAGGCAGAGAAAGTCCCTGACCACGCTGGGAATCGAACCCGGGAACCTGGGCGTGGGAAACTTGAACGCTACCTAACGACCATGAGATGCGGGCAATCCAAGCAAGTGAATTGCTTACATAAGGGTAACTAGGCAAGTGGCCAGTTTGTTTACATAACAAGAACAATGGGACCCTCTGCTCTGAAACTGTTACAAACTCTACTTCCCTCTATTGTGGTGTGCTCTTAAATGTATTCTAAAACGAAGCAGAGGCCATGTGTTTCATGTGGTAGCTTAACTTAGTAACCAACTAAAATGACGAAGAGGTTAGTTCATGGTGATGATGAGGAATGCTTACAGAACGTTATGAATAATATTTTCAACAATGATAAGGAAGTAAGTGATTTGTCTTTCACTGATTAAGATTCTGAAGGCCTGCTAGCAGTAGTTCAAAGTGTCCCAGGTTATGAAAAGTAAAGGGTGGCGTAGACCTTCAAAACGAGACGACAGCTCTTGTTATAATCATGGGACGCACAGTAACGGAGTATATGATGGTGAGGTCCCATACTACTAGGAGTGTAGGGAACGATGAGGGAGACGCACACCGCCGACTAGGCAAGGTCGTAGCAGAGGTGGTTTGCCATTGCCTTTCTCCGACGGTAAGACGGTAATGTGGATGAACGATGGAGATGAAGGGAACACAACAACACCCAGTCATCTGGAAGCAGTGAAAATCCCTGGCACCGCCGGTAATCGAATCCAGGACCCCGTGCGCAAGAAGCTACAATGCTACTTCAAGACCACGAGCTGCGGACAACGGAGTATAATTAGATATTTTTTTCTTATTGATGTGTGTATATTCAATTCCTTCATTGTGTATCGAAAGATCAGTGGGCAGGAAAAAAAATCTGCCACATCTCCTTCAATACTAACTTTGCGCAGTAACTGCCAGAGGGTGCACAGCTACGTGAGTTCTTTGTTCACAGGCGGTCATCAACGACCACTTTAAGACACCTAAGGCAAATACATGAGACCATTTCCCGACTCACATACCCCCCAGGAGAGAAGTAAAAAGTTACTGAAAAGGTATGTACGTGTTACTTAGGAGGAAAAAGAAGCAAACGCGCATGCGAGTGAAAAAAGCGCAGTTTTGCGCTACGTTTAGGATACTGGTATGGATAGGATACTCACTGGTATGAATTAAATCTGAGTATGGAGGAGCCAGTAGGGTAAATAAATATGATCTCATTGAGTTAACGCCGGAGTGCGTTATGTCTGCAATTATCCATCTATTTGACCATGTCACTACTTTCATACATGCAGTTCAGATGGTCGCAGCCAGATGCAGTATGCTCATATCTCAGTAACTTGCGTGATAAATCAAATAGGTATCATTTAATCGTAATAGTAACAGAAAGCCTCACTTGTATAGTATCCTAGATTTGTCATCTTCAGTGAAGTTGAGAAACTATTGCAAGACATTTTGAGCGAAATAACCACTTTAACGACCACAGAATATGGCATGAGAGAAAACCAAAGAAAGAAACCCGCCCAGTTAGCCGTACGGTCTAATCCGGAATGGGAAGGAGCGCCTGGTCCCTGGCACGGATTCGCCCGGCGGACTTGTGTTGAGGTCCGGTGAGCCGGCCAGTCTAAGTGGTTTTTAGGCGGTTTTCCATCTGCCTCGGCGAATGCGGGCTGGTTCCCCTTATTCCGCCTCAGCTACACTATGTTGACGATTGCTGCACAAACAAGTTCTCCACGTGCACGTACATCGGGACAGAACCGCACAATAGCCCTGAAAGAGTGGTTCGGTGTGGGGCAGTGGAGGGCTGAAGTGGACTGCTGTAGTCGTCGTGGGGTTGTGGACCACTGCGGCTGCGGCGGGGACGGAGCCTCTCCGTCGTTTCTAGGACCCCAGTTAGAATACAATACAATACAAGCCAAAGAAAGACGAAAATAGTGACTAATATCAGATAAGAGGTTCAAAAAAAGGTTAACATCGAACTTTAGGGCAACGATTTAAGTGAAGTGAAGCAATGCTGTTACCTTGGAGTCAAAATAAACGCAAGAAAGATGAAGCGAGAATGATATAAGTTGAGGCGACGGAAGTCGTGGGATAGCGATACGCACACATAGAGATGGCGGTTGTATCGTGTAGACGAGGTACAAAGTGCATATGCAGAGCTGTCATTTGTATTCAGGTGATTCATGTGAAAAGTTTCCACTGTGATTACGGGCACACTACAGGAATTAACAGACTATGAACGCAGAACCTTAGTTGGAGCTAGACGAGTGGGACATTCCATTTCGCAAATCGTTAAGAAATGCAGTATACCCATGACGCGCTCTTCCCGCCAATGGATCCAACTTCGAACATAGAACACATCTCCGGACGTAACATGTGGTTGATCCACCTTCGAGCACTATCCCACATGTGACGTGTTGTGGATCTGCATCCCAACATAGCTCCGGATATAATGCTCAGCGTATCCAACTTCAAATCCTGTTCCGGACGTGGTATATTGTGAATCCGTATCACAACATCACTTCAGAGGTAGCTCTCGGCGGATCCACACTTGAACGCTAACTCGGGTCAAGTTTGATGCCTGGGAGCCATCCGCGCACATGCACAGTTACAGACATACAGAAACCAGAGCAAATGTGCTACAACTGTATAATATGAGGTTGGAGGTGAGTGGTTACATTTGAGCACAGTGCAGTTCAAAAACCCCAGGTATATTCTGGATCCCTAGATTTTATTGACACTATCAACAGGGCTTGAATAAAACCAAAGCTTTTAATGCCACCGTACAAATAGAAGTCAAACAGGTTCAAGTCGGGTAAGGACAGACAGACACTTGAACTCATATTTAAATAAAAAAAACATACATTTACACACACCACACACACACAAACATACAAACCCATATTTATTATAAAAAAAATTACATTTCTACACAGCAAATTACACACACACACACATACACAGGCCCACACAACAAATTAAAAAACAACAAATACAACAGAAACAAAAGACAGACAAACACACAACCACGGCTGGTAACAATGCACACCGAAAACACACTTATTTTCGTCACCAAATGGAAGTGAAAGTGAAACATTTAATACGACAAATGTGGATTAAACAACGCCAGAAATCGGCCAGCTGAAGTATGAAGACTAACAAATACATCTCCAGGATCACACACATGTTAACAACGCTCGAAATCGTAAGTAACACCGAATGATACATTCACAATAAGTAAATTGTGCTACAAAAGTTGCTTCTAATATAAAAAGCAAGAGAAAACACGACAAAATGTAATATAGCAGCATATTATATCCATCACATAATACGTTTATTGTATGTATAAAAAGAATCACGTGTTTCAGGCCACTGATGACGTTTCCCAAATGGAAGAAGCGAAACGTGTATGACAAGAAGCAAACTGTCTTCATTTAATTGCATAGACGGTACATACTCCCACGAATTTAGAGAAACTAAGGGAAAGTTGGAAAACAACTAAATATGACAATTATTTCTACGTTTGCTTCGAAAAGTCCTGCGTCATATATTGATATTCATGGCATGCATTTCACATTATTCATGTAATGACTTATATAATGTAGTGGCTTAAACTATTTTAACTCATATTCGTGAAGAAGGTCCAAGACTGAAACCAGTTGATATTTGCGTTTAAAATAAATGTAGCTGATGGTCAAAAAAGCATTTTAAACATTTTTTATTGTTTGTGCGAATGCACTAGAGTGGAAAAGATATCGGAACTTCGGACAATGTGCACCAAAATTATGAAATCGAGTATTAAACTAACGAAATTGCTGCCCTTACTGCACATAGGTTTGCAACAATTCGATTTTTTTTCTTCAAGTAGTTAAGATCGTGATAGATATGGTTCCTTATGTCAAAGAAAATATCCAACCACAAAAGCAATTTTTTCGAGAGCTGTTCGCAAAAGACAGAACCGAATATGAAATCATTAATAGTTCAGCGCAAGGAATGTCACAAATTCACACAGCTACACCCAAGTGTTTAGAAGCACTGATTACATTTTGCCAATAAATTAATGATTAGTTCAGCACAAGGAATGTCACAAATTCGTACAACTACAACTACGTTTTTAGAAGCACTGATTACATTTTCCCAATAAATTAACGATAGAGCACCTTGATCGACAGCGAACAAGTAACGATGTTACGAGTAGCTGTGCGCCTGTAAATAGCCGTTGAAGCTCTCTTCAAAGGGCAGTTTTATTATATTACTAACCTAAAGTTAGTGGATTACCTGTAAATTTACAGTAGTACATGGAGTCTGTTATGAACATCTAGAAATCAATTATGTCCACAATTCAAAGCTTTTCAAAGCATCTTGAACTCGGCTGTTTTCATTTCGAGTAATGAGTTAAGAGTAAATAATGGCTTTTGCTTTGGTATAATTCGTTAAATACAAACGAGACATCATGGTAAATGAATAAAAACAGTGAAAAATCATTATTCACTGTATCTTCCAGCCGGTAGTCTGCATCACAATGCAGCTATCAATTGTTTGCGAAAATTTACAAATGTTTACTCAGTGACGCACACAACGCCCATGGATGAGCACCAACGCAAGACAAAATAGTCAATTTCACGGGAGTGATTCGTATCCGTGATCTCCGAAAAAGCGTCTTAGTATCTGGTCCAATCGGATTCCACAAGACGTACCCACATAGGCTTGAGGGCAGACCAAAGGAGCAAGAAGTTTTGAATAGGTTTTCGTCAGTTTGTCACAACTACCGCTCCTTTGCACAGAGATATAAATGTTTACTTCCTCTCCAGGCATCAGTATAAGAACGGCAATCAGAAATAATATCACGGGCAGCTATCCGTAACTGCTCACCGAGAGAATACAGTTCGAGAGAGTCGTCGCTCTGACTTAAAGAAAGCGGTTTTGAAGCTAGAGATGTTATCAGCAGGTCTGGTATGCCGACTATAACTACAAACAGATGTTGGAGGAACTATTTTGTAAAAGGGACTACAACATATTTCCTGCCACATACAGGAAGAAACTGAAAACGCACCTAGAGGACAGAGAGCTTGTGCGAAAGTGCCCACAAGTTTTTCTTACTAAACGTGAAACGTTGCGGCGAGAGATCAACTTCTTCGATTACCGTGACGCTGATCGCCGAAGGCAGAGGGAAACTGGAGAACTACGAGCACAAAGGTCCACTGTGAAACAGGAACTGTGAGACGGAAAAGCCAGTACTTCACGTAGTGAGGAATCTGATGCTTCCTTCAGAGCGAACGCTATTTATTAAAAGAAAAAGTTAGAAGTGGGTACGGCATTATTGGCGGATAAATCACATGTGGGGTGTTCGATCGTCGTTTTACTTGGCGCCACTACGGCGACTTGGAAGTCGATGATGAGGAAAAGACACACGCGCACTTACAAAAACGCACTCACGCATACACAGTACCGATCGGAAAAATTCTCAACGCTGTCAGAAATCGAACGTTCGGTCTCGTGATCCAGAGCTATGCTAACCACATGACCACGAACTGCTTACACAGGGAAGGTGAATTCACGTTACAGGAAGAGCATTCTCCTGTGCATAATTCCACATTAGTTCACCAGCAGGTGTCCAAACAAGGGCATCAACGTTATGGATGGGCCGATACAGCCTGCTGATATGAATTTTAAAAAAAACATAGGTGCAAGGAAAGCAACCGTGAAGACACCATGCATAACAGAAGAAATACCTCAGTTGATCGACAAAAAACTAAGTACAAAACCGTTCATGGAAATTCAGGAATACAGGAATACAATCAACTTATAAATGAAATAAACAGCTGATGGAGACTGTGAAGTCAAGGGCGGCAACGTTAAGAGTGCTATGGGAATTCCATCGTTAAATGAAGAGGAGAGAACGTATTGGTGACAAGAGTGCGCAGAAGGCTTCTATGAGGAAGAAGACTTTTACGATGGCGTGATGGAACAACAAACAGGAAACGACAGACAAGAGATACGGGATCCAGTATTAGAATCACAATTTAAAAGAGCTTTGGATCACTTAAGACCAAATAGACAGAAGGGATAGAAAATGCCATTGGAATTCCTAAAATCAGTGGTGAGAGTGAAAACAAAACGACTATTCAGATTGGTGTGTACGTACTATGAGACTGACGATAGACCATCAGACTTTCGAAAAAACGTCATCCACACAATGCCGAAGATAATAAGTGCCGACAAGGGCAATAATTATCGCACAATCAGCTAGACAGCTCATGGATCCAAGCTGCTGACAAGAATAATATACAGAAGAAAGGAAAACACAATTACAGATCTGTCAGATGACAATCAGCTCTGCTATAGGAAAGGTAGCAGTTCTGACATGGATTGATACTGGAAGCAAAAGTCAAGAAATATAAAGACATTTTCATAGGATTTGTCGAGTTGATAAAAGCGTCAGAGAATGTAAAGTGGTACAAGACGTCCGAAATTCTGAGAAAAATACGAGTAAGCTATAGGGAAAGCCGGGTAATATGCAATATGTACAAAAAGAGAGCGAGAGACCCAGAACAAAGTGGTCGGATTAAAAAGGGTGTAAGACAGGGATATGTTCTTTCGTCCCTATTGTTCAGTCTATACGTCGAAGAAACAATGACGGAAATAAAAGAAACATTTAAGAGTGAGATTAAAATTAAGGCTGAAAGGATATCAATCGTAATATTTGCTGGTGACGTTGCTATCCTCAGTGAAAGTGAAGAGGAATTGCAGGATCTGTTTGATGGAATGTGCAGTCTAATGAGTACAGAAAATGGATGGAAATTAAATAGAAGAAAGACGAAAGTAATGAGAAGTAGCATAAATAAGAACAGCGAGCAACTTAACATCAGAACTGGGGATCACGAAGTAAACGAAGTTAAGGAATTCCGCTACACAGGCTGGAGGCCATAAAAACCAGACTATCACTGGAAAAGTGGATTCGTGGCCAAGAAAATTCTACTAGTATCAAACATAAGAATTAATTTGAGGGAGATATTTCTGAGAATGCACGCAGTAGCATTCTCCTTTCCCACGTCCGGGTACCCGGGTTCGATTCCCGGGGTGGTCAGGGTTTTTCTCTGCCTCGTGATGACTGGGTATTGTGTGCTGTCCTTAGGCTAGTTAGATTTAAGTAGTTCTAAGTTCTAGGGGACTGATGACCATCGATGTTAAGTCCCATAGTGCTCAGCCATTTGAAACATTTGAGAATGCACGTTTGGAGCGCAGTATTGTACGGTAATGAAACATGGGCTGTAGAAAAACCAGAATATAAGACAATCGAAGCATTTGAGATGTGATGCTACAGAAGAATGTTGAAAACTAGGTGAACGGATATGATAATGAATCAGGAGGTACTTCGAGGAATCGGCGAGGAAATGAACATATGTACAACACTGGCCAGGAGAAGATACAGGATGATGGGATATCTGCTAAGACGTCAGAGAATAGCTTCCATGGTAGCTGTAGCTGTAGAGGGTAAAAACTGTAGATGAAACAGAGATCGGAATACATCAAGAAAATAATTGAGGACGTAGTTTGCAAGTGCTACTCTGAGATCAAAAAGTTCGCACAGGAGAGAATTTCGTGGCGGCTGCATCAAACCAGACACAAGACTGATGACTTAAAAAAAAGAATCCATTGGAGAATATTTGAGCTGAGGTAGCACGAAAACTGTCCATGAAACCAGCTAGCTACATCTGACGCCTTCCGACACTGTATTCTTGAAACCTGATAGAAAGTTGTCTCATCTGGCAGTTACGTCCGACTCCTCACAGATTGCATGCCAAGACGCATGATTAAAGTTAGAAACAATGGGAGATTCTGAACAAGATATTAGAGAACTGAATCAGAGGTAATAAAATATGAATTAGTTCCCTTTTTAGTTGACATAAATTTATTTTAAATATTATTCTTCAGTTTCTCCCGGCGTATTTGTTGATCAAACAGTCCACGGTTGTAATGCCGGTTCGTAGTACTCAAGGGGCAAAATATTTTGGCTATCAATATCTTTTAAATATGTTTTTAAACACATTTCTCTTTCAGTTGCCCTCTGAGTACATACTTAAAAAGTAATAAACTATGAGGGACCTTTTAAGGCTATTTTTTGTTACTTCAAATTCATCTCTCCCTTTCCCTCTATTTCTACCTCCTACATTCTCCCAAAACAAAGTAACAGATTTCTTGTAATATTTATTCATCTTTAATATCCCCTCTCATGTGTTTATTTCACACTTAACGAGCTATGGGCTGAGCTTGGTAGGCAAGCTGGATTCCTCTGTTTGTATACAGCCATTAATCATGGCAAGCCACTTTTGTCGGTTGTTCTGGAATCAATGTGACGGTTCCCCGTGAGGTCATGAGAACTTTTCTGATGTTTGCGGTGAGAGAGTTACCTGAAGTTTGTTCAGAAAGCAGCACGTTGTACTTTTAGGGGCATAGGAGGCTAGAGTAGCGTAGAGGGCCCGTGTGTGCGACAACATATGTGTAGCTGGTCCCGGCGGAGGTTCGAGTCCTCCCTCCGGCATGGGTGTGTGTGTTTCTCCTTAGGATAATTTAGGTTGAGTAGTGTGTAAGCTTAGGGACTGATGACCTTAGCAGTGAAGTATCATAAGATTTCGCACACATTTTGAACATTTTTTGGGGCAAAATGCCAAACAAATTTTAGCTACGCGGCGATTAGGGAGAAATGTATGGATCTAAACATTTCAGGGACTGCTGGGACCTCGTGGAATTGAGGAGTCGGTTATTGTCGCTCGTCAGGGATAGAAGGACGGTCTTAGTGGTCAAATGGACTCAGCTTTATTTCAGCAGTATAGCAGTTTGTCAAAACTGACTATGGGATCCACAGAGACTGGTCAAGCTCATTACTGATATGAAAAGAGTACAAGAATACGTCCTGTTTCTGTGTGTGCGCGTTAGTTTCGCCACCAGTATCTGACATCCGAGGGCGAGTGTTGTAATTTAGCGCAGAAGCGCTTGACTTGATGGTAAATAGCAGTTTTGTTCTTCAAAGCACAGTGTATGGAAAAGAAGAAGATGATGTAACTTGCCGAGGGCAGCCTTGTAGAGCGAATAACTACCTACAGGTCTTATGACACTCGTTAAACTGGGAATTTTTTGTTTGACTTGATTTTTTTAAAATTTTGCTGAAATTTATAATTATATTTTAGGATACTAGTTGGTGGTCAAGCGATGTACATTGGTGTCCAACAAACAGGTATTTCCCCATGTTGTGTCTACTTCTCGGTATAATCATACAAAATATCAACAGATGTCCGTACAATCATGTTCTTCACGGAAGATGGCATTCTGGTCAAAGGACAACCACGCCAACGATGACGCCATGGCTCTTGTCAAACGGAATAGTTTTTCTCGGTAGTCTCACATCCACAGTCGCTGTGTATACGCTCACAGACGGTGGATTATGGCACCAGACTCTCGGAGGGCCATAAGAAGAATGGAAGCAGGACAGTCACAAACTGATGTACTCGAAGGCTTAATCTGAATCGATCTGTTGTTTCTCGAAGGTGGTGATAGTTTATAGAGACAGAAACAATACCCCGAAGACCAGGGAACGGCCGACCACGTGTGATATCAAAAGGAGAGGCCGTAAGAACACGACGGTACCGCCTTATCACTGCACCGCAAATGGCACCACTAGATGAGTTGTATCGAGGCAAACGGTGTACGGAAGGCTTTGGATGAATAGCCTTTATTGTCTGAGACCTTCTGTATGTGTACCTCTGATGCGTATTCACAGAAGGTAACATCTAGGGAGGAGTCGTCAGCATGCCACCTGGTGGTCGAATAGTGGGTCAATGTTCTTCTTGTACATGAGTCCCGATTTCGTCTGGAGAGAGATTCTCAACGCATTTGCATCTGGAGGGAAAGTGGAACACGAACTCAGGGCCCAAACACTGTGGAAAGAGACCGATATCGAGGAGGATCCTAAATAGTGTGGGCAGGGATTGTCTCGACCATTCGAACACCTCTTCATGAAATTGTACTGGTGAATTGACAAGGTTTAACTGCTGGCAGGTATCACGACGAGATCTTGGGACCTCATGTGCGGTTGTTGCGAGGTGCTATAGGCCCAGACTTCGAACACCATAGAGCATGTCTGGGATGCACTAGGGAGACAGGTTGCATCACGTCAGTATCCACCAACCACTCTCCAAGACATCCGAGCAGCTCTGCAGGAAGAATGGGCGTTATTGCATCAAAATGAGACTGATGACGTCACTCATAGCATGCCACGTCGTTAACAGGCCTGTATTGCGGCCAGACATGGTAACGCCCCATGCTGAGCACATTAACCAGTTGTCGCAATGTGTGTGCTAATCCGTTAAGCTGAAAAAAACGGAGAAAATATTTGTTTATCGTTAGGAATGTTGAAGTTGCTTACGTTCTGTACTCTTCACACTAGTTCCACTTTAGTGTCACCTACCTTGCAAAATTTTCGTATGTTGTTTTAATTTTGGATACCGCTATATACTTCTGTTTCATTTTATGATTTTCCAATGAGTTTTTCATGTTTATCCGTGCTGATATCACTTGAGAGATCGCTAGTTTTCATTTCTAATGGTCGTTCTGGTTTTACACTAGTTGTCTATGCAAGTGCTTTAAGTTAAAAAAAAGAGCTGATGAGCAGCTTCTGCAGACTAGTAAATGTGCTCAAAGCGTTATTAAGTCTATTCAATAGTCTACATACTTTATGACTGTATTTGGACATACTAAACTCTTCAAGGGTTGATATCAACGATGAGCATTACCTTATTTCGTAAATTGCTACATAAAATAGCTTGTTCTAACAACTGCTCCTCAATGATGCTCGTATGAAGGGCATCCAGAAATTCCCGTTACATACTTCTATGATTTGTGGAGGGGAGTGAGTAGATAATTTTCTGAGAAGGAACCCATCTCCGGAAACGTACTGTTTCAGTTCTACGACTGCTTCAATTCTGATGTGCAACGCGTCGATGTTTGCTGATGGAAAGAGAAAAAACTCAGAGGTGCTTGTACTGGTGTGGCAGAGAGAATGGCGTGCACCATGTCAGACCGCCAGCTGATGCCACTTAACGTCTGTCAGTTTTTGGAATACAAAGACATCCTCCTTGTGTATGGCGAAACTCGTGGTAACGGAAGAGCTGCTACTCGGCTGTAATTCACGCAGCGGCTGTGAGAAGCAGGTATCACCATGAGGAGGTGCTGCACGCCAAAATTTGAAGATGTGCTGCATCGCTTTGAACAGAACTCGTTAACGAGAACTCGAACAATTAGGCGTGCAGTGGGTGTTAGTAACAGTGCCGGCTGGGACGCTCTGTGTGAGCAAAATTACAACCACTTGCTGAGGGTACACGCTATTGGTCCGACCGATTTACCACAACGCGTTGCCTAGAAACTGAAGAGACGTGAGGTGAGATGGTTGGAGACGGTATACGTTCATTTTTCGTAGGTGTATTATCTGTAACAACGTTGGTGGTCATCACATCGAGCCGCCGGTGTAATGCATCAGAATTGCTCTGTATGTACAATACGCTGGTTTCTTTTTTGTTTTAGTGTAATGTAAACACGTAATGTTTACGTTTTAATACAAACAAAATGTGGTTCAATGATAAATGTATGTTTCGAATTTTTACCTGCTAATTGTACTGTGTCACCCATAATTCAATTCCTCAAGCAAAAGTTGAAGAGTTAAACATCTGAATTGAAATCGCCATAGAACGGAAAAGGGAAGTTTCCGTACATGCGTTCCTATTCAAAATACACTACTGGCTATTAAAATTGCTAGACAAAGAAGAAATGCAGATGATAAACGGGTATTCATTGGACACATATATTATACTACAACTGACGTGTGATTACGTTTTCACGCAATTTGGGTGCATGCATCCTGAGAAATCAGTACCCAGAACAACCACCTCTGCGACGTGTGATTACATTTTCACGAAATTTGTGTTCATGGATCCTGAGAAATCAGTACCCAGAACAACCACCTCTGGCCGTAGTAACAGCCTTGATACGCCTGGGCATTGAGCCAAAAAGAGCTTGGATGGCGCGTACAGGTACAGCTGCCCATGCAGCTTCCACACGATACCACAGTTCATCAAGAGTAGTGACTGGAGTATTGGGACGAGCCAGTTGCTCGGCCACCATTGACCACACGTTTTCAATTGGCGAGAGATCTGGAGAATGTGCTGGCCAGGGCAGCATTCGAACATTTTCTGTATCCGAAAAGCTCATATAGGACCTGCACAATGCGGTCGTGCATTATCATGCTGAAATGTAGGGTTTTGCAGGGATCGAATGAAGGGTAGAGCCACGGGTCGTAACTCATCTGAAATGTAACGTCCAGTGTTCAAAGTGCTGTCAATGCGAAGAAGAGGTGACCGAGACGTGTAACCAATGGCACCCCATACCATCACGCCGGGTGATACGCCAGTATGGCGATGACGAATACACGCTTCCAATGTGCGTTCACCGCGATATCGCCAAACACGGATGCGACCATCATGATGCTGTAAACAAAGCTGGATTCATCTGAAAAAATGCTGTTTTGCCATTCGTGCACCCAGTTTCGTCGCTGAGTACACTATCGCAGGCGCTCCTGTCTGTGATGCAGCGTCAAGGGTAACCGCAGCCATAGTCTCCGAGCTGATAGTCCATGCTGCTGCAAACGTCGTCGAACTGTTCGTGCAGATGGTTGTTGTCTCGCAACGTCCAAATCTGTTGACTCAGGGATCGAGACGTGGCTGCACGATCCGTTACAGCCATGAGGATAAGATGCCTGTCATCTCGACTGCTAGTGATACGATGCCGTTGGGATCCAGCACGGCGTTCCGAATTACACTCATGAACCCACCGATTGCATATTCTGCTAACAGACATTGGATCTTGACCAACGCGACCATCAGTGCCGCTATACGATAAACCGCATTCGCGATAGGCTACAATCCGACCTTTATCAAAGTCGGAAACGTGATGGTACGCATTTCTCCTCCTTACACGAGGCATCACAACAACGTTTCACAGGCAATGCCGGTCAACTGCTGTTTGTGTATTAGAAATCGAATGGGAACTTTCCTCATGTGAGCACGTTGTAGGTATCGAAACCGGCGCCAACCTTGTGTGACTGCTTAGAAAAGCTAATCATTTGCATGCCACAGCATAGTCTTCCTGTCGGTTAAATATCACGTCTGTAGCACGTCATCTTCGTGGTGTAGCAATTTTAATGGCCAGTAGTGTATTATATGCTCACTCCCACCTACAAGTACTAAAGTCTGTGACGGTAATTTCCGAACGCCCAGTGAATAATGTGAGGACCTAAAGAAGTTAACATCAAACCGTGAGGCAATAACTTAGAAGGAACTGCGCTGGCTGTGAGACATTACTTTGCAAATGTGCCCCACACTCAGTTACATAAACCTTTTATTGCTATTTCCGTCTCTCTCTGTAATAAGCGTAGTGCAGACCTAACAGTTTATTCATAAGAACATTTTCAATCTTCTAAACATAGCATCAGCGATGTTTGTTTTGTAGTCGTCGTGGGTAGAAGTTATTTTGCGTTCTTCTGATTTTTATAGATTGTATGACAATCTTACTTTAGAATACCGTATTAAAGACTTTTCTGTCATCATATTGTGTTCCTTTTTACACTTCCTGCTTTAATTTCTGTATTTCTTTGCAGTGCGCTTTTTCGGTAATCTTGATAATTACACATTGTTTCTTTACACATTTCACTTGTATGATTTGAGGCTTTACATCACTCGTAGCTTAAGGAATTTCTTTGTGAATGTTCGAGTTCTGCAAGCAATGCTCTGTTTTTGTCTTCTAATTTGCGTTCCTCTGTTTTGAGGGTAGTGCCAATGACAGTGTTCTCAAGAAATATCTTTCGTAAGTCTATAAAGATCAAAAAATGTGGCATAATGTTTACACTACAAGCACGACGGAGCGAGGTGGCGCAGTGGTTAGACACTGGACTCGCATTCGGGAGGACGACGGTTCAATCCCGCGTCCGGCCGTCCTGATTTAGGTTTTCCGTGATTTCCCTAAATCACTCCAGCCAATGCCGGGCACGGCCGACTCCCTTCCCCGTCCTAACCTAATTCGATGAGACCGATGACCTCGCTGTCTGGTCTCCTTCCCCAAAAACAGCCAACCAACATTACAAGGACGGTAGACGCTTCAAGGATGTTAATCACATTTGGTGAATGAGATTTTCAGTTTGCAGTACGCCTAGAGAGAGAAAAAAAACAGTGGTTATGACAGCCATTGATTTATGATTTTCACCTTGCAGTCATTGCATCTGAATCTTATTAGTATCTATGCTTTAGCTCATAAGACTAGTTACAGAAATGAAAGTAAATGTCATTGGTTAATACCGTTGAGGTTTCGGCCCCGGGTCAACGCGGCAATATACCTTTGAGACGCGAGTTACATTCTGCACTTCAATGCCTGCTCCGGGAAACCGTTCGCAGTGTAAACATTATATTCTTGTGGCTAGCAAAATTGTCAACATCGCATAATATGTTTGGCAACTTTGTGATCAAGTTATTTCCTGGAAAGGCACAGATTTATTCTCATAAATTCACATGGCATTTTCTTGCAGCTGCAATAAACATTTTGAGTGATTTTCATGTAAGGTGTGGCATTGGTTTATCAGATTTATGGTTTTCAGTCGAGGTAGAAAGTTCCAATTCCACTCCTGAGCCTTTCTTTTATTTCCATCACTGTTTCTTCGATATACAGATGGATCAGTAGGGGCGAAAGACTACATCCATGTCGAACGCTTTTTCAAGATCAACAAATCCTATGAACGTGTCTTGATTTTTTTTTTTAGTCTTGCTTCCATTATGAACCAAAACGTTAGAATTTCCTCTCTTGTGTCTTTACCTTTTCTAAAGAATAAATTATCGTCATCTAGCACATCCGCAATTTTCTTTTCCATTCTTCTATATGTTATTCTTGTCAGCAACTTGTATGCATGAGCTGTTAAGGTGATTGTGCGATAATTTTCACACTTGTAAACTCTTTCTGTCTTCGGAATTGTGTGTATGATATTTTTCCGAAAGTCAGATGGAATGCCGCCAGATCCATTCATTCTACACACCAACGGGAATAGTCGTTTTGTTGCCACTTCCCCCAACGATTTAGAAATTCTGATGGAATTTTATCCAGCCCTTCTGCCTTATTTGATCTTAAGTCCGCCAAAGCTCTCTTAAATTCTGATTCTAATACTCGATCCCCTACCTGCTATAAATCGATTCCTGTTTCTTCTTCTATCACATCAGACCAGTCTTCTCCCCCATAGAGGCCTTCAATGTACTGTTTCCTGCTTACCGCTGTATCCTCTGCATTTAACAGTGGAATTGCCGTGGCACTCCTAGTGTAACCAATCTTGCTTTTAATGTCACCTAAGGTTCTTTTCACTTTCCTGTATACCGACTCAGTCCTTCCGACAATCATATCTTTTTCGATTTCTTCACATTTTTCCAGCAGCCATTTCGTCTTAGCTTCCCTGCACTTCCTATTTATACAAGTTACCCATGGTTTCTTCACAGTTACCTTCTTTGTACCTATGTTTTTGTTTCCAATTTCTGTGATGGTCCTTTTTAGATATGTCTATTCCTCTTCAACTTTGCCAGCCGCGGTGGCCGTGCGGCTCTGGCGCTGCAGTCCGGAACCGCGGGGCTGCTACGGTCACAGGTTCGAATCCTGCCTCGGGCATGGGTGTGTGTGATGTCCTTAGGTTAGTTAGGTTTAAGTAGTTCTAAGTTCTAGGGGACTTATGACCTAAGATTTTGAGTCCCATAGTGCTCGGAGCCATTTGAACCTCTGCAACTTTACTGCCTAATGAACTCTTTCTTATTGTTGAATCTATAAAAATGTTGAAATGTGTGTGAAATCTTATGGGACTGAACTGCTAAGGTCATCAGTCCCTAAGCTTACACACTACTTAACCTAAATTATCCTAAGGACAAACACATCCCCGAGTAGGACTCGACCCTCCGCCAGCACCAGTCGCACATTCCATGACTGCAGGGCCCCAGACCGCTCGGCTAATCCCGCGCAGCGTTGTATCTAAAGGGTGAGTCACCTAACATTACCGCTGGATATATTTCGTAAACCACATCAAATACTGACGAATCGATTCCACTGACCGAACGTGAGGAGAGGGGCTAGTGAATTGGTTACTACAAACCATAAAAAAATGCATGGAAGTACATTTTTTAACACAAACCTACGTTTTTTTTAAAAAAAATGGAACCCCTTTAGTTTCTGTTAGCACATCTGAACATATAAACAAACACGTAATCAGTTCCGTTTCTTGCATTGTAAAATGTTAATTACATCCGGAGATATTGTAACCTATTGACGCTTGAGTACCACTCCTCCGCTGTTCTATCGTGTGTATCGGAGAGCACCGAATTACGCAGGGGTCCAAAGGCAACGGTGATGGACCTTAGGTACAGAAGAGACTGGAACAACACATTACGTCCACATGCTACCACCTTTTTATTGGTCTTTTTCACTGACGCACATGTACATTACCGTGAGGGGTGAGGTACACGTACACACCTGGTTTCTGTTTTCAATTACGGAGTGGAATAGTGTGTGTCCCGACATGTCATGCCAATAGATGTTCAATGTGGTGGCCATCATTTGCTGCACACAATTGCAATCTCTGGCATAATGAATGTCGTACACGCCTCAGTACATCCGGTGTAATGTCGCCGCAGGCTGCCACAATACGTTGTTTCAAATCCTCTGGGGTTGTAGGCACATCACGGTACACATTCTCCTTTAACGTACCCCACAGAAAGAAGTCCAGAGGTGTAAGATCAGGAGAACAGGCTGGCCAATTTATGCGTCCTCCACGTCCTATGAAACGCCCGTCGAACATCCTGTCAAGGGTCAGGCTAGTATTAATTGCGGAATGTGCAGGTGCAGCATCATGCTGATACCACATACGTCGACGCGTTTCCACTGGTACATTTTCGAGCAACGTTGGCAGATCATTCTGTAAAAACGCGATGTATGTTGCAGCTGTTTGGGCCCCTGCAATGAAGTGAGGACCAATGAGGTGGTCGCCAATGATTCCGCACCATACATTTACAGTCCACGGTCGCTGTCGCTCTACCTGCTGAGCCAGCGAGGATTGTCCACGGACCAGTAATGCATGTTCCGTAGATTCATTGCCCCGTGGTTTGTGAAACCCGCTTCATCGGTAAACAGGTAGAACTGCAACGCAATCTCTGTTAATGCCCATTGACAGAATTGCACTCGATGATTAAAGTCATCACCATGCAATTGCTGATATAGCGTTACATGAAACGGGTGAAAGCGGTGACGATTCAGTATACGCATGACACTACTTTGACTCAGTCCACCGGCTCTCGCAATGTCCCGTGTACTCATGTGTGGGTTCATGGCAACAGCAGCTAACACACCAACTGCACCCGCTTCTCCTGTGACGGGCCTGTTACGGACCCGTTTGCGTGCTACGACCATACCTGTTGCATACAGTTGGCGGTAGATGTTTTGCAATGTGCGGCACGTTGGATGCTCTCTGTCCGGGTAACGTTCTGCATACACCCTGCAGGCTTCAGCTGCATTTCGTCGACACTCACCATAGATGAGTATCATTTCCGCCTTTTCAGAGTTCGAATACACCATGGTCACAGTTCCTACAACACTACACTATCACAGACGTCTGGTAACACGGTGACTACAGTTGGTCTGCGTGCGGAGACGAATGCAGAATAACAATAGCAGCAAGCGCTACATGCGGAAACTGCGACAGCTAGACCAAACCACAACAGTGCACTACAGCCACACTCGTAAACACGGTCGTCATCGTAAACATATCCCTGCAGATGCTGCTCGCCGACGGTGGCCCGTGTTTGTTACAACACGCAACTGAACGTCGGAGGTTTCAAGAGTCAACTTTAGGATACAATACCTCCGGATGTAATTAACATTTTACAACGCAACAAACGGCACTGATTACGTATTTGTTTATATGTTCAGGTGTGCTAACAAAACTAACGTGGTTCCAGTTTTTAAAAAAACGTAGGTTTGCGTTAAAAAACATACTTCCGTGCACTTTTGTATGGTTTGTATTAAACAATTGCACTAGCCCCTCTCCTCACGTTCGGTCTGTGGAATCGGTTCGTCAGTATTAGATGTGGTTTACGAAACATATCTAGCGGTAACGTTAGGTGACTCACCCGTATAGCCTTAGAGAACTTCAAGCGTTTGTCGTCGTTCCTTAGTAATTCCGTTTCCCACTTCTTTGCGTATTGATTCTTTCTGACTAATGTCTTAAACTTGAGCCTACTCTTTACTACTACCACTTTGTGTTCTGAGTCAATATCTTCTGGTTACGCCTTACAATCCAGTATCTGATTTCGGAATCTCTGTCTGACCGTGATGTACTCTGACTGAAATCTTCACCTGTCACCCGGCCTTTTCCAGGTATACGTCCGCCTCTTGTGCTATTACTACCTGAAATTTATTATAGAACTCAAATAGTCTTTCTCCTCTCTCATTCCTTGTCACAGCCCCATATTCTCCTATAATAGTTTCTCCTGTTCCTTCGAATACAACTACATTGCAATCCCCCACGAATATTAGATTTTCATCTCCCATTACGTACTGTATTACGCTTTCAATATCCTCATATACTTTCTCTATCTCTTCATCTTCAGGTTGAGACGTCGGCATGTATAGCTGTACTATCGTTGTCCGTGTTGGTTTGCTGTCGATTCTGATAAGAGCAAACCTGTCACTGAACTGTCCACAGTAACTCACTCTCTGTCCAGCCTTCCTGTTCATAATGAACAATAATCTTGTTATACCATTCTCTGCTGCTGTTGATATTACCCTATACTCATCTGACCAAAAATCCTGGCAGTCCTCTCCAAGAGGTACGACTATTCCGCAACCTCTTGCCAATGGAGAGATCGCCACGACACCTTTTCAGTTGCAGGACACATGTCCTGTGGGCACATTACGTATCTTTAATGCAGTGGTTTCCATTGCCGCGCTACAACTCTATGGTACCAGAAAAATGGACACCCTTTACTAAGTACTCGGAGCTTAATGGGGTGCTACAAATACGGATCCAACTATCAAAACATTTGTAGTCTTATCCCACAATTGGAGGCTGCAGAGCGGGATGTCATTTATGATAGTCAGCCAAAAACTTGCTCGGGTTGTGGTCAGCAAGGCCACGTCCGTTAAGCATGTTTTCCAAGGAAAATACTACATGTACCGACAGGTGAAGATGTGGCAGCATCTTTGGCGACATCCCTCCCACTCACATATACAAATGTGTTCCGGAAGGACGCCCCACTGAACAATCACCTCACCCAACAGCTGGACACTCCCATCGAAGAGCGGATGACGACACGAGCATGGTGGCGGCGGCGGTGCCAACCGCCGAGCAGCAGCGACCGATACCTGCAATACAGAGATCGGGAGAGAAAATGGTCATCGATAGTCGCGTAGTGTTGTCACCTGCTTCGTCTCAGACCCAGAGGCGACAAAGACACACGCCCACGTTCTGGTACAGAAACGCACATGAGGAAGCAACTATCTTCGAAGCGGCACAAGAAACGACGCCTCATCCCGTCGGACGACTGCTTAACACGATGGAGAAAAGGCCGAAGAAGACCGTCTCGACAGCAGCATACGCCAAGAGCGACCTGAAAAGCTCGACAACATATAGCTACCAGCAGTCAGCTGCCAATCCGAATTAGTAGAAGAAACGACACAGAAAGACGTGGTTGGGAAGACCCAGCCGACGGCAAAATTGTCCCAAGGAAACTGGGCTGATGATTGTGAAGAAGTCCCAGTGTCGGTGGCAACAGGCGACACGGCGAGGGCGGTGCCCTCTATAAAGTCAGAAATACAACCAACGCCGGTGGACAAGACGGAGCCACGTACCCTGTCAGTCAGCAGTAGGCGTAAGCTCCCACGGCCGATACACACGCGACGCAACGAAGACCGGGATATCGGCTTGCCTCTATCAACATCGTCCTCCTGCAAGAATTTCTTGTCATGTATGGACACGAATCCTACGTATAAAAAAATAAAAAAAATAAAAAGTGGTTCAAATCGCTCTGAGCATTACGAGAATTAACATCTGAGGTCATCAGGTCATCAGTCCCCTAGAACTTAGAACTACTTAAACCTATCTAACCGAAGGACGACACACACATCACACACATCCATGCCCGAGGCAGAATTCGAACCTGCGACCGTAGCGGTCGCGCGGTTTCAGACCGAAGCGCCTAGAACAGCTCGGTCACTGCTGCCGGCCGAACGTATCACACGCCTCTGAAACTGGCAGCGACATAGCAATACTTCTCAGTGAAAGCATTACGGCAGAGGATGTACTGTACGTACCGTTGGCGGGGGGATTAGCATTGACGGTGCTTGATGTACAACATCTCAGTATCTATGCACCGTCCGGTACAGACAGGAGACGGGAGTATTTCCGCATCTTCGCAAAGGATATTGCCCCGCTCTTCCAAGGTCGACACGACCGTTTTATCCTACGAATGTTGGTGCACAGTATGCATTGATTGCCACCTGCGAACATGTCCATGGCCTCCATCCTGAATACACCCATACGACGAGTCATTCCGCTAGCCGTCTCGCCCGAATACATGTTGCACGCAATCGTAACGCTGACCTCGTCTAAGCGTACCTGTGGCCTGCAGCCTAGGCCGACCATAAGCCATTAAAATGTACCGTCTCCCTCCGGCGGCAGCAGGTATGGCGTAGCCGCGGTCTTTGGATAAGGAACGTCGCCCATCTGAGAGATGCCATTTAAGTTTTGAGATCTTGTGAACGATTGCTCCGGGCGTATCCTACAATCCTACGTTGGTGGATGGATATACCAAACTGGAGCTACGCCGAGCAGTAATTACATAAATTTGTTAGCAGGCAATGTGGCGACGTGAGACGATGAAATCCTATTTCACTGTGCAACGAGTATGCACCGACCTAGTGCCTTCTCCGGAGCGGCAAGTTGTAGTACGACGATCTAAGGCCAGAATCATATCCATGATGCAACCCCAACCTGAAGATGCTACGGTCATGGCACGGACACTAGACCGGGTTACAGGAGAACGCCCAACGATGTGTCATATCATCAACGAAAGCAAAAGAAGACGAATAGCTCTGGTACAAGCTATGAACACGGATGATGGCAGACGCCTAACAGCACAACAAGAAGTAGGTAATACCCTTGTGGAACATTACACTGAGGATTACACTGCAGTGAATACAGATATGGCAGCAATTACCGATGTTACACTTACGATTTTCGGCACCATTGATCCAGAGGAGGCACAACTGACGGAGGAGATTACAGAGGAGGAAGTGGTGGAGGCCATTGGTAGGGAAGCGGTGAATAAATCGCCATGACCAGACGGCCTCCCTTTGGTATGTTGTAGGACCTTTAGCTATGTCATGGCAACCCCTATGGACTGCTATTTGCCGTGGATTATAATGTCGCCTGACATGCCCTTCCCGCCGACTTTGTCGAGAGGCTAATTATCCCCGATACACAAACCCTTTGGTGGCACACAGATACGGGACTGCGACTTTAAAATATTCACCATACTATTAGCAGCACTCCTCGAAGAGTATTGCACCAAGTGATCTCACTCGACCAAACGTCGCCCGACGGAGCTGCCAACATGTAGAGGGCAGTTTATGAATATCGCTATTTGCTCTAGCAAACACATGGCGCCTCCATGGAGCACAAAAATCGATAGATTTTAGTCAAGCCTTTGATAGAGTGAGTCATTCAATTTTTGTAGAAGAAGTACAGATGCACATACGGTTTCCAAGACCATTTGATGCGGCTACTCCAAAGTGCTTGTCAGTGGACATACGATGAAATCCCTCCTCGTAGGGAGATGAGTCAGACAAGAATAGCCATTATCTACTATAGTATGTGCACTGGCCTTCGATGTGATACTCTGCGGCCATCGTCGACGCTTGACAAGACTGACCTTGCAAAGATTTACTTTCAAGTGTAAGGCGTGTGCGGATAACCTGGTGCTCGTAGTGCCAAATGGAAACAAATACGCAGGTGGGTCACAAATATGGAGCGGCCACTGGCAGCCGCATACATGTAGACAAGTCTTTGACGATGGGTGTTGGTACTGGACTAACGGAAGAAAGTCCCGAACCTTTATGACTAATTCATACCTTGAAGTGCCTTGAAATACCAACGACAGGCAGAACATTATGGCCACCTACCTAATGGCCGGTAGGTCCACCTTGCCACGTTTGCACACACAAGTCACCTAATTCCCGTAAAGTCCGGGAAGGGGGCGATGAGATCTGACGCCACGTTCCGTCACATCCCAGATGCATTCGGTAGGGTTCAGATCTGGAGAGTTTGCGAGGGGGGGGGGGGGTGGGGAAGGGGCGATAGTACATCAATTCGAACTCGCTACCGCTACAGTGTTCCTCGCACCACTCCATCACACTCCTGGCCTTATGACATGGTGCATTATCTTGTTGAAATATGTCACTGCCGTCGGGAAACATGATCGTCATGAAGGGGTGTACGTGGTCTGCAAACAGTGTACGATTCTCCTCGGCCATAAAGGTGCCTTTCACGATCTCCGCTGGAGATGAATGCCCACCTGAATGTTCCCCAGAGCATAATGGACCCGCCCTCAGCTTGTCTCCGTCTCGTAGTACAGGCGTCAAGGAGCTGTTCCGCTGGAAAATGACGGATTCGCGCCCTCCCATTACCATGGTGAAGTTATTGGGATTCATCAGACCATACAACACTGTCCCACTGCGCCAACGTCTAGTGCCGATGGTCACATGCCAGAAGCTGCCGATGTTGTGGCGTTAACCTTGCCACATGCATAGGTCGTCGGCTTCGGAGGCCCATCTGGTGCTCTTCTTGTTCAGAAACGCTTGTACTCTGCCCAGCATTAAAGTCTGATAAAAGTTCCGCCACAGTTCGCCAGCTGTCCTGTTCTACCAGTCTGCCCAGTCTACTCGTCAGATGACGCTGCTATCGCCTGGACGGTTTTATATCGATAATGGATAGATGGTGATTATGTTCTACCTGATCAGTGTACTTCGCACAGCTGCGCATAACCATAAGAGACAATTAGTCTGGGCAGCGTCAGTGGGGACATCATAAGGGCGTTAGACGCTAACCAGCAGGTCACATATGTAAACACCCACCTAGCGTTACGAATACCGCATTCTGCCCAAGTACACACGATGATGGTGATGTCCTTCGTTAGTTCAGGGCTACTACTCACTGTAAGACACGACGCCCTTACCCTCCTTCATGGTAAGTGTGCAATGGATCTTCTGCATGTACACTATCAAACGAAGGAGCTATATATCAGCACAATGTTAAAACTGTGGAGACGACATCAGATATGCCTGACGGGAATCTAAAAAGAAGAAATTGAACGAGTTTCTCGGACAGTGGCAGTGGCGCTCTAGCATATTTTCCAGTCATTTCACCATATACGGGCTTTATTTATCGAGTACAGCTACGTTCAGATGGCTCTGCCGGAAACGAGACATGCAAAGGCGTCCACATTAATTGTCATGAAGTATGGTGACGGAAACATCATGCTGCCTTAGACACAGAAACACGTGCAATGTCATACCTAACAGTTAATTGTAAAAACGTCGCCCGGTCCATACTCCATGCGATTCATAGGACGGGTTCGCCATTATGCCGTCGGAGGCAAACCCTGGACAACGATGACAACGCCTCATATGCGGCCCCTCGGAAGAAGTGTGGCGTCTGGTGACAAAATGATCGTTTATTTTCCTTCGAATGGGACAACTCAAGTTTCGACCGGAGACAGTATTCTTCTCGGAGCGATGCACTATCCATGTACTAAAACGTATGCAGTAACGTGGCTTCGCGGACAGATGGTGCTCTATTTGTTCAGAGACGGCACAAAGAATATGACTTTTGAACTTTTTACAGGAATGACATCAGATCGTGAGCAGTCTGAAATGCCGACAGTATTTGTCTGTCTTCCTATGGAGTACTTTCAAGAACCCCCGCATAGCTGGATCGTCCAGTTAAATTATCGATGCGATGAAACAATGAACGGAAGATAAGAGAGAGCGGGGAGATTGGAAATCAAATCCTACATTATGCTTCGTCTTTATTTCTTCATGTTGTGCGAGAACGGGGTTAAGTTTGTATAGCTTTCAAGCACTACAGAAATATTATTTTGTGGCATTACAATGAAGCCGTTGTTACTAATTCGACTACTTCACTTTACTCTTATATGTGTAACAGAATATGTTTTTATATATGAAAGATATTTATTAAAATGTTTAGCATAGTTGGAGAACTATTTTGTTACAAAATAATTTTATTGTGTTTTCCATTTTCTGATGATCGTTTAACTTTCCCAAGTGTATTGTTAGTTTTAGGTCACTCTGGTTACTTGTTATACTACAGTATTAAGCTATATATGGAAAAAATTGTTAATTTCATTCTATAAACTGAAATATAAAGGCACGTTTTTGTATTTTATTTTGTTCCTGCTAATACGTTGATGTAATTCTCTGAAGAAGGAAAATGAAACTTCCTGCAGATGAGTATTAATTTGGGCTCTAGTATAGGATTTGAAAGGTGCTTTTCCCTTGCAGTGGCATGTGACCATGTAAACATGTGAACATCTAAATAGAATGAGGCTTTCTATCAATAAAAAAGTAGGCTGCTGGGACATCAAGCCCGTATACACTGAAAAAAATATAAAAAAGAAAGAGAAAGAAACAGCACTGGCTCTTAGCGTAGTGGTAATGTGATCGCTGTATTCGCTATAGGATGGAAGCTCGCCGGAGGACCACTATTTTGCATCCACATTTCTCATCTTCTTTAAATTGACAGACCGAAAATCGGCAAGAACATCTTGGAAAAACTCTGTAAACATGCTTAGGAACAAAGTTATGCATCAGCCTAGAACTTTTTATATACTCATGGGCTGTGGCACAAAGTTTTATCAAGGAGTTGTGATATCACCTAAAAGAGGTGAATAATTTAACTGGATTTACTCATTTAATAATATGTGTAGGGATATACACATATTACAACTCCTTGGTAAAACTTTGGGCCTCGGTCCATGAGTAGATAAAAGGATGTAGGCTGAAGCACATATTCATGTCAGTATCCCCATACCTATCATTAAGTGAGCAACCCAGTTCTGTTATTCACTTCTTTTAGATAATACCACAATTCCTTGACAAATTTTGGGCCTCAATCCATGAGTATATAAAAACGTCTAGGCTGGTGGATTACTTTATTCGTAGGTATGTTTAGTCATGTTGTGTAATTGCTCAATTGTGTAATTCCATATGTAAGTTGTAAAAAAATAGTCACTGAGTAAATATTACAATAAACTAAGGACCAATACATTAAGAAGTTGAGATGTTTGTCTTTGCCTTAACATCATGTTTGCCTTTGCTTTATCTTCTTTGGAAACAGTAATGTACTTCAAAACTGGCTTATACCCGAAACCTAGCTTGTGCATTAACCATAATGAAATTTTTTGAAGCAAGGCAAAAAACAGCGTTGTTTGCGTAATTTACAACGTTCCACCAATAACAAAAAAAGGTTCAAATGGCACTGAGCACCATGGGACTTAACAAGTCAACAGTCTCCTAGAACTTAGAACTACTTAAACCTAACTAACCTAAGGACATCACACACGTCCATGCGCGAGGCAGGATTCGAACCTGCAACTGTAGCAGTCGCTCAGTTCCGGACTGAAGAGCCTAGAACCGCTCGACCACCGCGGCAGGCAATGGCGAAAGAAACCCCAGTACGTAGACAGTTTTATAAATTCCGCGGTTCTTCGATACTCTGACGAGTATCAAAGCAGTCGCACTGCGATAGGATAAGCTGATTCACAGTACTAGGAAATTCTGCCAACGTGGTACAAAATTATTAGTAAATCCGGATCAACTCCCAACACTTTTTTTTGAAACAATTTAGACAAGGATCACCACTCTCGCCTTGGCCTGCGAGACATGGACAAAAACGGTACCTCACGCATACCACTTGAGGCGAAACAAGCGCTGCATCATAGTAAGATGAGCAGAGGCGAGCGAGTGTGCCATGGCTTGGCCCAGTTCACCACTACCCGCTGTGCTTAACATACTAAGGGCTGCATCATAATTTGAGAGAGAAATTAAAAATTGAAGTAACTGTTCGCGTCCGTCAAACGCATGCGTCCGTTGTACCTCGGATGACGTCACAGCTGGGCGGACATGAACGCGTTCTCGGTTAAAGTAGGAAGTGGACTCGCGAGGGCTGTACACCGTCCTGTATCGCTTAGATTTAACGGAAGTAAGAGTAACTTTTTGTATGCCGCCCGTAATGTTGACAAAACCAGTTGCAAATGAAGATAGGCAATTTTTTGGAAAAAAAGTTGGCAAAATTGGTCTTTCTTTCTTAGTTAAACCTGAAAGGTAAATAGCGATTCCTTATATGCGCATTCTTAAAACTTTTATAGCCTCTGTACTTCACATTTGTTGGTATCCAGAAGCTCTCGCTTCGGTTCCAACATTTAAATGGTTCAAATAGCTCTCAGTACTATGGGACTTAACTTCTTAGGTCATCAGTCCCCGAGAACTTAGAACTACTTAAACCTAACTAACCTAAGGACATCATACACTTCCACGCCCGAGGCAGGACACTGCGACCGTAGCGGTCCCACGGTTCCAGACTGTAGCGCCTAGAACCGCTCGGCCACAACGGCCGGCTCCAACATTTAGTCAGGTCCCTAATCTATGTCGTAAAGTAAGTAATCCTTAGCACACGGGGAATAGGTGAGTGCTGAGTGACCATCGTATATGTCGCTTATCCTGAACCAATGACCCACTTCCTCAGTCTGACGTCTCGCCCTAGTCCGGTTCTTATGCTTATGTTGCCAAATGCTCTGATTTTTCTCCTGTTTTGTCAAACACTTTATAAATACTTTCTGTATTGTCGGTCTCTGTAAATTCTTTCTTGTATGTTTGGGACTCGGAGCATACACGATTTCCTGCACAGGAAGACTCTGCTTTTCTATAACTGCATATGTCGGTCATATAGTGGTTCTGGCGATGGAGGAAGTCATCGATAGGATGAGTTGTCGTTTAAACTTGACGTGGCAAGTAAAGCGTAAACTTCAGTTTTAGAAGCGCTTGTACGAGTCTGGAGCAAATGAAACAAATTTAGCTGTCCTAATTTCAGTAAGGAAAGAGCGGATATGATGATGATAATGATTGTGTCTGTGTAATGAGCATTCCATTTGCGTCCATTTTTTCCACTAGCCACAGATAATATTAAGAGAGAGTGCTGAGAACGGAGAGTAAGATTGCCAACGCCTTTGAAGAGGAATCTGTCACGATGCTCTGGTAATGTGGCCGTTCCCGGGAGTGTACCGACTAATTGGTCCAGGTACGACGTTCGCCGTATTACGCCGGAGAATGCTAGCGATCTCAGGGCGAAATGCGACTTCACAGAACCGCAAGGCCTCGTTCTTACAACCGGATGCCTCTGCAGCTCTGGAAGATGTTGCACGACAAAGTGTCCACAGCTGTTCTGAGGCAACATGCGGGTGACGCTGTGATTAGGGGACTGGCCAGCGTTGTAAAGAGCACGGTCTCCTGTTTTCAGAGAAGGAAACACAATTAAAGTCCGTTAGGCATTGTAGTCTTTATAATAATTGGAGGAAATTTGCAGTTCAGCGTCCTTCGACGTCATGGTTATTGGAGATCGTACACTTACTAGATAGGGAAATTCTACATTTATCAGGATAAGAATGCAGGGAGTAAAACGTTACCTACAACTTGTGTAAAAGTCAGACTGCAGTTTGTAGGGCTTCTGCTGCATTGCCTCCTTTCGTTGGTAATTACTCTGCTCCTTGTCGATGATGGGTAGTTTCATCACAAGAAATTCATTGCGCATAATGGACTCAGACGCTACTATTCGTATATTCTATCATTTGTCAAAAAGTAGTATTGAATTATAGTAATAAATCATGCCATAAATTTCAAATAAAATGTCGACTTTCAAGAATGCTTCAATCTAGGACTAACTTGCCAACATGAGAACTAGTGTTCAACCATTAATGCCCGATTCTTTAAAGACTCGAACTCATATACACAAAACAGCTTGAAACATCTAATGACAAATGAGTTACTGTGTTAAACATTTGCTTTTAAGCATGTAAGGCAGAAGAGGTTTAGTAAAGATTTGAAATTATGCTTGAGGTTTGTTAGAATTTCCTAAGTGCTCTCGTTATCGTACACTGGGTGAATACAAACTGGGTGATTTGCAAGCCACTTTAAACAAAATATAGGTTTTCACTCATCTTAATCTGTATGGCGTCATATCTGCAGTATTGTCTGTCGTAAAATAGAGTAGTTTTGCAGGTCGATTGAGTTATACCAGTGCATGTAGACACTGTATGCAAAACGTATTGCGAATAGAGTTAGTAGTAAAGAAGAAATAAATTAAAGCGTGATACCTGATGCTGAAGTCTGACTGCACGAAAGGTGAAAATGTAGTAAGCGATAAAGTGCTTTCCTTTCACCATTTTTCGGGGAGGTGACGGGAGCGGCTATCACGGAGAAAATAATTTCGTAAAGATTTGAAATTATGTGTAAATTTCGTTGGAAGTCGTTAACTGGTCTCTTTCTGAAATACTGGATGAATCAAGTCCGTTTACTTGTGCGTCGTTGGATACGTTGCCTCGAGACAAACACATACTTTGTAACTATAGTACCTGCCTCGAGACAAACGCACAGTTTGTAACTATAGTACTTGTGCTATTGTGTTAAACCTTTAAAATAAGATTATACCCCCTAAAAACAGATAATGCGAGCATTTTAAATTTTAATCTCACTCAATAATTACGCTAAATATTGAAAATATGATTTTTGTTGCCCCTATGCTACAACTGGTACTAAGTTCCGGGTTCCGGAATAGTGTTTTAGTTATCTTCTATACTACTAAATAAAGGAAAGCTGATGTTTATAGTTGTTACCAACTCTATAAAAGTAATTAACTGATTTACTCCAAAATTTTTCATGATACTCTAACAATACAAAATACAATAGTACACATTTACTGTAAAAAGGGGCAACATTCTAGCAAAAATATCGAGAAGTTCCTGACCATTTTACTTCAGACTTTTACGCAATACTCTAATAAACCATCGCTGGACATTCGCTATAAATTTTTCAGATACATCTATAAAGAGACATAGAATATATACGTGACTCACAATATATATAGTCTGAAGAGCTAATATCATGTAGGGCCCCTGCGAGCACGCAGAAGTGCCGCAACACGACGTGGCAGGGACTCGACTAATGTCTGTAGTAATGCTGGAGGAAATTGACACCATGAATCCTGCAGGGCTGTCCATAAATCAGTAAGAGTACGACGGTGAGGAGATCTCTTCTGGACAGCACGTTTCAAGGCACTTCACATATGCCCAATAATGTTCATGTCTGTGGAGTTTGGTGGCCAGCGGAAGTGTTTAAATTCAGAAGAGTGTTCCTGAAGCCACTCTGTAACAATTCTCGACGTGTGTGGTCGCATTATCCTGCTAGAATCGACCAACCCCGTCGGAATATACAATGGACACGAATAAATGCAGGTGATCAGACTGGATGGTTACATACATGTCACCTGTCAGAGCCGTGTCCAGATGTATCAGGGGTCTCAATCACTTCAGATGCACACGTTCCACACCACCATTACAGAGCCTTCACCAGCGTGAACAGTCCCGTGCTGACATTCAAGGCCCGCCGGTGTGGCCGTGCGGTTCTAGGCGCTTCAGTCTGGAATCGCGTGACCGCTACGGTCACAGGTTCGAATCCTGACTCGGGCATGGATGTGTGTGATGCCCTTAAGTTAGTTAGTTTTAAGTAGTTCTAAGTTCTAGGGGACTGATGACCTCAGATGTTAAGTCCCATAGTGCTCAGAGCCATTTGACCCATTTGACATTCAGGGTCCATGGATTCATGAGGTTGTGTCCATACCCTTACACGTCAATCAGCTCGGTACAAATTTAAACGAGACTCCTTCGACCAGGCAGCATGTTTTCAGTCAACAACAGTCTAATGTTTGTGTTGACAGGCCCAAGCGAGGCGTAAAGCTTTGTGTAGTGCTGTCATCAAGGGTACACGAGTGGGCTTTCGGCTCCGAAAACCCATATTGATGATGTTTAGTTGAATGGTTTGCACGCTGACACTTGTTGATGGTCCAGCACTGAAATCTGCAACAATCTGCGGAAGGGTTGCACTTCGGTCACGTTGAATGATTCTCTTCAGTCGTCGTTGGTCCCATTCTTGTAGCACATTTTTCGGCCGCCGCGGTGTCGGAGATTTGATGTTTTACAGGATACCTGGTATTCACGGTACACTTGTGAAATGGTCGTACTTCATCACTACCTCGGAGATGCTGTGTCCCACCACTCGTGAGCCGACTATAGCACCACATTTAAAGTCACTTAAATCTTGATAACCTGCCATTGTAGTAGCAGTAACCGATCTAACAATTGTGCCAGACACTGGTTTCGTATATAGGCATTGCTGACCCAGCGCCGAATTCTGCCTGTTTACATATCTCTGTACTTGAATATGCATGCCTATACCAGTCTCTTTGTCACTTCAGTGCAATAATGAGTAACGCGAGACGATAACATACCTTCTATGTCGGTAACGGTTCTAGACATCGAAGCGAGGTTTTCGGCAAATGATAGTACACTAAGACGCGTTGGTACCCGACAAAGAGTCTTAACTCTTGTGTCGATCAAGGTATTAAAGCAGCAGGTTTTTTTTTTTTTTTTTTTTTTTTTTAATAGAATAATATACATTTTAACGGCGTTCGAAGGAGTTTGAAAAGGCGACTACAATGATACAATGCTTGTTATTCTAGAGGTTAAAACGCTTCACAGAAGAACCCGAGAAATATTCTAAAACCGGTAGTCGGCTGGACTCGGCTATTGTGTTGTAAATATGATCATACCAGACTACATTGTGTTTTTTCCCCTCCCGGCTTTCGGGACATGCCCATACAGCTATCCCAATACTGTAATGTCAACTATGACAATACGAACGTGAAGACAACACAACGCCAAGACACAGAGTAGAGAAAATTCTGAACTGGACAGGAATCGAACCAGGGACGCTTAAGGTAGCAATCCACCGTGTAGCCACCGAGGCGTCAGGCTATATTGTTGTATCAAACCTCTCGACTGTTTATTTGTCTGCAAGCAGAAGTAGCAGGAACTGTGAAGTCTATTTCTTTTTCATCAGTTTTTGCACACAGCCTTGTACACCAATTAGGAGAAGTTAGACATACTACTTTTAAATGTCGAATGGTGACAAGAGACGAGTTGCCACACAATTTGGAATCAGCCAAAGGAATGTCATTAGTATCCAGCACTGACATAATTTCCACTTAGCAGCACAATCGGAGGGCGTGATTTCGAAAGTCGTATGGAATTTTGTTGGTTGCAATGCATCGCTTGGGAAACGACACTTGGTATTTCCAACCTGTGCTCTTTACCGATGAAGCAATGTTTACTGCGGTAATGTAAAGTTACGTACAACGTGCAGTATTGGTATACTGAAAATCAACGCTGGCTTCGTTAAGTACAACAATAATGACCGTGAAGCGTAAATCTATGATGCGGCATTATAGGAAACACCATTGTGGGGCCTTACTTCACCCCAAGAATGTGAAACGGAAATAGCTACGCACACTTTCTTCAGAACATTCTATATGTTCTTTTACAAGAGGTACCACTGCATAATCAACAGTGTACGTGTTTCCGTCACGACGGCTTCCTTGCTCACTTTTCTCGTGTTGCAAAGCAAATACTGAATGAAACGTTTCCTGGCCGTTGGACAGAAATACTGCAGTGCAGTAGGTGGCCAGGTCTCTTGAACCGAATTGTCTTCTTGATTTCTTTCTGTGGGGAGCACTGAAAAATACAATCTAGTACGAAGCCCCAACTACGCCAGACAATTTACGCCGTCGAACGGCGATAGCATGCAAAGTCTTATCATCCAAATCTGGAGCTTGCACTCGATGGTAGACGATTGGAGCACGTACTTAAGTAAAGTGTAAAATCATCTTTCGTTAGTAGATTTTCATGTAACTTTCTATGTAACGGTTTCTTCCCTTTTGAATGTAAATCTAGGCGCTTCAGTCTGGAACCGCGTGACCGCTACGGTCGCAGGTTAGAATCCTGCCTCGGGCCGGATGTGTGTGATGTCCTTAGGTTAATTAGGTTTTCCCTTTTGTACATGTACTACTGCTTTTAAAAACTGTTATTAGCTCCCGTCTCTTGTTTATTTTCAGTCTGACACCTGATGATGGGCATTTAAGAGCCAGAAACCAGTCATGTTTTAACTACTGAAAAATAAAAAGAACCTTACAATTGAAACGGTACTTTCAACTCTTCTCTAAAGGTGAAGTTCTAGTGTTGCAATCTGGTGTACTGGATCAGGTCTTGATCGGTTCGATTATTTAATCTTCCATGTGAAATGGGATTCGAGTATATCCGGCCAGATCCTGTCACCGTTCGGCAACTTTATACAAATAATGGCCGATAAATGGCAAGGACACAAACATTTTAACGTTTAAAATGGAGTTGCAAATTTTAAAAATCGATTTAACGAAACACGTGCCTTCTTTTCTCGTGATTCAAGGCTTCAAGGTCCTCGTGGTACACGACGGGCCACCGCAGACGTGCATCATCTGCAATTCCACAGGACACATAAAAAGCGGGTGTCTGCGTGCCAAACCGCAGCGTCAATGAAGCACGAAGAGTAACTAACATACACCCAGGTAGTAGATCCGCCTTCAGCAGGCGCAGAACCGCCAGGGCCGAGTCGAGTTCAATGGGACCACTCGCACTCAGCGCAGAGGTAAACAACATAAGCAAGAAACTGCGCTCTGGCAGCCTCAGAAAATACAAAGTAGGCAGACGGCCGAGTCCTACAAACAAAAATTTTAGAATGAAGACTCGGGCTTATAGCATACAGTACGCAGACCTCCAAGCGGAAGGACGTTGATCGCTTACGATGCGTGGCGGAGGGTACCCTGTACTGCTACTAGTCATTCCCTCTCCTGTTCCACTCGCAAATAAAGCGAGGGAAAAACGCCCGTCTATATGCTTCTGCACGATGCCTAATCTCTCTAATCTTATCCCATGGTCCTTACGCGAAATTTACGTTGGCAAACAGCCTCACATTGCAGCTCATCCTGTCCACCACATCCTTTATGTATACAGAAAATAACGGCGGTCCCGTCACGCTCCCCTAGGGGACTTATGAGGATACCCTCGACTCTGATGAACACTGGCTGTCGAGGACAACATACTGGATTCTATTACTTATGAAGTCTTTGAGCCACTCGCATACCTTGGAACCTATTCCGCATGCTTGTGCCTTTGTTAACAGTCTGCATTGCGGCACTAGGAATATGGAATCCTCCTGTTGCCCTCTATCTATCGTTCGCAAGGATCTCATGTGAGGAAAGGCAAGCTGATTTTCGCACGACCGATGCTTTCTAAAACCATGCTAATTTCTGAACAAAAGCTTTTCCCTTATAAGGAAATTTGTTATGCTCGAACTCCGAATATGTTCACGGATTCTGCAGCAAACTTATGTTAAAGATAACGGTCTGCAATTTTGCCTATATGCTCATTTACCCTTCTTATATGCAGGTCTCACCTGCACTTTTTCCAGTCGCTTGGGTCTTTGCGCTGGCCGACAGATTTGCGATAAATGCAACCTAAATAATGAGTCAATGCGGTACTCTGTAAAACCGTGGGAGATCTAAAAATTGTAGTTAACTAACGCATAACCCATAAGTTATGTAGTCCTTTGTATAAAATGTGGAGTATTAAACTTAACAATGATTTATTACAATATAACTTTAGTGTTCTAGGGTTTAGAAAGACAGCATAAGAGTTTTCGACTTAGGAAAACACCGGGGCCGAATTTGTTCAGATGAGCGTGGAAGATAAGACCGAGGACTTTATGGTCACAGCAAACAACAACCTTCCTAATAGGATAACAGCGTCACCCAGTGATATCGCTCAAGAACAGACGCCTCAAATTCACGAAACCATATAATATAGTTACTATTAGAAGAACTGAATGCTGGAATGTCTACAGTAATACTTATGTGTAGCAGATGCGAACGTAGCTATACTTCAAGAGGTGATCACAGATAAAGTCTCCGACGTTTTTGTAACAGCAATAATGTTTAAGGTGGGCATATCATGCCAAGGACAATCATCACTCGAAAGTGTCAGAGGCAGTGCGGCAAAAATACACGACCTCTTCTTGGAATATATAGGGTTGTATCGATACCTAAACCGGGAAACTGCCGTATGGATAACCAGTTTTACAGGGATTATGTTCAGACTGTGCGCTGAAAGATTTACGTAGTTAGTAGTGTCAGTGTCACGACTTGCTGGTAGGTTCTGGTACTGGTACGGTGACGTAGGGGCAAACACAAGGATCAGTGTGCATTACAGCTGCAGACGGTCAACATGGGTGTGGACATGGCGAGCAGGACTTACTAGTAGTTTTACGTAAATAACAGCAATAGTTCTGCTGCTCTTCGCGGTTATTGACCCTTTCCTCGTGTGGTTACTTGGTCACTGTGTCTTCTGGCTGTGGGGTTACAAGAAGGACAGAGTTTATCATCGGAACGCAATCACACATCGGAGGTTGATGCTCAGCATGGCGAGGAAGGTACGCAAAATCCTACGTGATATATTTCGGGCAGCAGTAAAGCCATCTCTAGTGCAGCTCCAGGTTATCGTGGATGCAGGTGGTCGTCATATTGAGCAAAGTTTGTAAGGCTGAACGTAAACATGATATGCAGCTAGCAAATGTTACCTCTTGTGTGGAAGTCAAAATGCGTTTCTTTCAGTGTTTATCCATTATTTCTCTTCCGCACTTCTATACAAATGTTTCCACAAAGTTTCCTTCTCCTACGATCACTCGTTTCTCATGCGGGCCCTCTCAAACAGCAAAAGTTTAATTATAATTGGTATGTGTGCCCCTAAACGGTGCGACTCGCTCCACAGACAAACATGGCAGAAGCGATTTGTTTCGCGACAAAACAGTGAATCTATTATGGAAATGCGAGATAATGTAATTTTAAGAGGAAATTTTAATTGTGTTTTGCGTCGGTAAGATCTGTGCCCTAATTTTAATTTCTGTGAAGAAGGTATGACCTATTAATTTTCAGGACCATCGTGACTACCACATCACGGCTCACTACAACAAACAACAGCGCCTCCTGGAGCTAGAGGTCTAGCAACTGCACATGTCGCTCCTAGATGGCGAGGCATTGTACCAAGCAGTCGCTGAAACATTGACACGATGTCTCCAGAACCAGTCAAGTCAGTCAAGGCATATTATCGGGTGGATTCAAACTGCAAAACCACAAAAAAGGCAGTGTATTGCCCAAACTATTGGATGCAATGCTGAAATACTGTTTCTTATGCCTACCCGACTTGTACAATGAACGAATTTGGTAGCAAATAGTTTTCGAATGACACACCAAACCAAAAATTTCTGTTTTGGTACGGCAGTCACTGGAAGGCAAAAAAGTGCGAGCACGTCTCACAACTGATATCAGTCAAGAAAATATTCCGGTATACCAAATTATAAGGGAACAGAAAATCATTCAGTACATTCCCCACAAACAAGGAAGTAGCTATGATCACCAAAGTGCAATTAAGCTACATACTGAACGGTAGTATATGAATCTTTATCCTGAATCAGAGACCCAACTATGGACGAAGCTTTCCTCTTTAATATACAACCCATAGTTAATGCGGAGGACAACGAAGGGTTTCTCGAAAACATCTTGGAAGAAGAAAGAGAAACAATAGTTACAGAATTCACGTAACAGATCAGTTGAGTGTCATTGAAGATTTTGGAACATTATTGGCCATGAACTAACAATAATTTATAACGAACTGTTGGCAGACGATGCATTGTATAATTACACATGCAGCTCTTCTTGGGGTCGTGGTATCTACGTCTGCATCTACATCCACACTCCGCAAACAACCTGACAGTGTGTGATGGAGGGTACCTTGAATACCTCTACCGGTTCTCCCTTCTATTCCAGTCTTGTATTGTTCGTGGAAGAAGAGATTTTCGGTATGCCTCTGTGTGGGCTCTAATCTCTCTGATTTTATCCTTATGGTCTCATCCCGCGACATACGTAGGAGGAAGTAGTATACTGCTTGATTCCTCGGTGAACGTATGTTCTCGAAACTTCAACAAAAGCCCGTATCGAGCTACTGAGCGTCTCTCCTGCAGAGTCTTCCACTGGAGTTTATCTATCATCTCCGTAATGCTTTCGCGATTACTAAATGATCGCGCAAAGAAGCGCGCTGCTCTCCGTTGGATCTTCTCTATCTCTTCTAACAACCCTATCTGGTACTGATCCCACACAGGTGAGCAGTATTCAAGCAGTGGGCGAACAAGTGTACTATAACCCACTTAGTTTGTTTTAGGACATCATTTCCTCAGGATTTTTCCAGTGAATCTCAGTCTGGCATCTGCTTTACCGAAGATTAATTTTATATGGTCATTCCATTTTAAATCACTCCTAATGCCTACTCCCAGATAATTTATGGAATTAACTGCTTCCAGTTGGTGACCTGCTATATTGTAGCTAAATGGTAAAGGATCTTTGTTTTTATGTATTCGCAGTACATTACACTTGTCTACATTAAGATTCACTTGCCATTCCCTGCACCATGCGTCAATACGTTGCAGATACTCCTGCATTTCAGTACAATTTACCAGTGTTACAACCTCTCGATATACTACAGCATCATCCGCAAAACGCGTCAGTGAATTTCCGATGTTATCCACAAGGTCATTTATATATATTGTCAATAGTAACGGTCCTACGACACTCTCCTGCGGCACACCTGAAATCACTCTTAATTCGGAAGACTTCTCTTCATTGAGAATGACATGCTGCGTTCTGTTCTCTAGGAACTCTTCAATCCAATCACACAATTGGTCTGATAATCCATATGCTCTTACTTTGTTCATTAAACGACTGTATCAAACGCCTTGCGGAAATCGAGAAACACGGCGTCTACCTGTGAACCCGTGTCTATGGCCCTCTTAGTCTCGTGGACGAATAGCGCGAGCTGTGTTTCACACGACCGTCGTTTTCAAAAACCATGCTGATTCCTACAGAGTAGATTTCTAGTCTCCAGAAAAGTCATTATACTCGAACATAATACGTGTTCCAAAATTCTACAACTGATCGACATTAGAGATATAGGTCTACAGTTCTGCACATCTGTTCGAAGTCCCTTCTTCAAAACGGGGATGACCTGTGCCCTTTACGAATCCTTTGGAACGCTACGCTCTTCTAGAGACCTACGGTACACCGCTGCAAGAAAGGGGGCAATTTCCTTCTCGTACTCTGTGTCATTCCGAACTGGTATCCCATCAGGTCCAGCGGCCTTTCTTCTTTTGAGCGGTTTTAATTGTTTTTCTATCCCTCTGTCATCTATTTCGATATCTACCATTTTGTCATCTGTGCAACAATCTAGAGAAGGAACTACAGTGCAGTCTTCCTCTGTGAAACAGCTTTGGAAAAATACATTTAGTACTTCGGCCTTCACTCTGAAATCCTCTATTTCAGTACCATTTTGGTCACAGAGTGTCTGGACATTCTGTTTTGATCCACCTACAGCTTTGACATAAGATCAAAATTTCTTAGGATTTTCTGCCAAGTTAGTACACAGAACTTTAGTTTTGAATTCTTTGAACGCCTCTAGCATAGCCCTCCTCAAACTACATTTCGCTTCGTGTAATTTTTGTTTGTCTGCAAGGCTTTTGCTATGATTAAGTTTGATGTGAAGTTCCCGTTTCTTCCGTAGCCGTTTTCTAACTCGGTTGTTGTACCACGGTGGCTCTTTTCCATCTCTTACGATCTTTCGTGGCACTCATCTAATGCATATTGTTCGAACGTTTTGAACTTTGTCCACTGATCCTCAACACTATCTGTACTTGAGACAAAACTTTTGTGTTGAGCCGTCAAGTACTCTGAAATCAGCATTTTGTCACTTTTGCTAAATAGAAAAATCTTCCTACCTTTTTTAATATTTCTATTTACGGTTGAAATCACCGATGCTTTAACCGCTTTATGATCTCTGATTCCCTGTTCTGCGTTAATTGTTTCAAATAGTTCGGTTCTGTTTTTCATTAGAAGGTCTAATATGCTATCGCCACGAGTCGGTTCTCTGTCTAACTGATCAATGTAGTTTTCAGATAAATCACTTAAAAACAAGTTCACTATATTCTTTGTCCCTGCCACCCTTGTAAACGTATGCATCTCCCAGTCTATATCTGTTAAATTAAAATCTCCACCCAAAACTATAACATGGTCGGGAAATCTACTCGAAATATTTTTTAAATTTTCCTTCAGGTGTTCTGCCACAGCAGCTGCTGAACCAGGGGGCCTATAGAGACATCCAACTACCATGTATGAGCCTCCTTTAACCCTGACCTTAACCCAAATTATTTCACATTTCGGATCTCGGTCAATTCCCTTCAATACTATTGCACTTTTTATCGCAACAGTCTGTCTCTGCGGTATACATTCCAATCTGAGTTTAGAGTTTCATTGCTGTTTCATTGTTTCAGCCAACATTCCGTCCCTAGTACTGTGTGGGCATTGTGACCGTTTATTAATGAGAGCAGTTCTGGGACCTTTCTATAGATGCTCCTGCAGTTTACTATTACCACATTAATATTGTCATTCCTTGTTGCGTTTTGCCTACTGCTACCTTGTCGCGTCTCAGGAGGCGTCTTGTCGGGCCTAGGAAGGGAATTCTCTAAGCTAAAAAAAAAACCATGTGCACTCCACACGTACTCCGCTACCCTTGTAGTCTGTAGCTGTCCTGCGTATAGTGCACGCCTGACCTATTCAGGGGGACCCTACATTTCTCCAGCCGATAGCGGAGCTCGCGAAATTTGCACCCCAGATCTCCGCAGAATTGTCTGAGCATCTGATTTAAGTATTCCACTGGGCTCCAAACCAAAGGACCGCGATCGGTTCTGGAAACGACACTTGAAGTAGTTAGCTCAGATTCCACCCCGCGAGTGAGGATTTCCGCCTTCAACAACTCAGCCAAACGCCTGTATTAACTGTGGATGACCTCTGAACCCAGACGCCAGGCGTCATTGGTGCCGACATGAGAAACAATTTGCAGTCGGGTGCACCCAGTGCCCTGTATGCCGCCACAGGGCCTCCTCCACATCTCGGATGATACCCACGGGCAAGCAAACAGAGTGAAGACTGGCCTTCTTTCCCGACCTTTCACCTGTTTACCTAAGGAACTCCATCACCCACCTAACACTGGAGCTCCCAATCAATAATAAAACACTCCCCTCCCCCATGTGGCTGCTCGGATCTTTCTGAAGGAGCGGCCCGTTTATACAGGTGACGAAAAAATGGCAACACTACTAAGTAAGACAGAAGCAATAGGCGAGCATCAGTGGCAACAAAAAGTTCTTTACGAGCAGAAACTAGCCGAGGACTCAATAGAAATTACCTCCAATGTAGCTATACCTCCTCGCCATCCAAATGATACTTTACTCGAAGGCAAGGAAAACGACATGCCTCCAAGGTAAGCAGTGCTTTTAAAAATTGACATGTTGCCAAATGGAAGTTTGCGATCGTTGTAATGTTTGTACAATAATTTATTACGTCAACGATCGCTTATATATATTCACATTACCGGTTTCGGAAAAAATGGCATCCTCAGATGTGCTTAACCCACTAAAAGCTTCACACATACAAACAAATATAGTTAGAACTTTCAACGTGATACAGTCATTTAACATTTCACTGAATGTACGTTTCGTCACATGACAAAAGACTTGGCACGGAAAAGCAGAGAACGTAGTTGCATGTCAAGTGTTTTGTGAGAACGACGTGTTCTGCAATTTCCACCTATGCTGGAATTTTAATGTGTTTGATATACAACTCGAACAAGGAGCTACGAGTAAAAATGAAGATCACTCAGACCAATGACCTTTTCTTAATTTGTTGCAATTAACATCACAAAACTCATTAGGCAAATTTGTGCAGAATGCGATTAGGTATTGGAAATACTGAGTTGTGACTTGAGATCATCATGGACAAAGCTAAATATATTGTGAGTCCTTATATTCTTGGGCGGAAGAGGCATCAGTAGTGCTGAACGTTATGTCAGACGTGACAGCACATTCAAATTCTGCTACCGAGACTTCGAAGAAAGAGCACAATGTATAAGTGCATTTTCCTTCGTACGACTACAGTTGTAAATTTAAAACCCAGCAGACGGGTTGAAATGTCTGTTGTGTAGAAAGAAACTAGAGGACCAGGACTTGGCCTACCAACATAGACGATTTTTCTTTGAGTGCAAACATTTTTGTTTTATTTTGGAGGTAGCAGTAGCGTCCTCCCGTTGCTCAACAGCGGAAATTATGGTAATGATTGCTGCAATATCATATTTTATCCAACTGGATCACTGACATACTTTCACCGAACCAATCATCACATTATTGGGCGCTGATATGGTCGGCGTTTAGCGCCCGTAAGCTCCAAATACACAAACACATTGTCGGATTCAAAAACATCAACTACTTTACTAGAATATTTATACAGCGGAATAAGTAATTCTGCATGACATACAGCAACTGCTAACTTTGCCAGCCTCTGGTGTAAAAAAGCATTTTATGGAGTTAACGGAACAAAACGATAGTTGAAACTTCCTGCAGGTTTAAACTGTGTGCCGGACCGAGACTCGAACTCGGGACCTTTGCCTTATGCGGGCACGTGCTCTACTGTCCTTTTTTTTAATATCTCATTTTGTTCTATACAGTTTGTTGAATTTGTTCGTGGTGGACGTCCGATGACACCCGTTTAGGTTGCTCGTTGATCCGTTCATTCAGTTTTTTATTACAGATGGTAGCTGAACCCTCTGACCGAACACGCTGAGATACCGCGCCAGCGATGAAGGATGATGATGAAGATGACACAAAAACACCCAGTCATGGCGGGGCAGGTGAAACGCCAGCTGAATTACCCAAGCACGACTCACGCCCCGTCCTCACAGATTTACTTCTGCAGTATCTAGTTTCCTACCTTCCAAACTTCACAGAATCTCTTATGCGAACCTTGCAGAACTAGCACTCCTGGAAGAAAGGATATTGCGGAGACATGGCTTAGCCAAACAATCTGGAAACATACCTCAGGCTGTGGCTAAGCCATGTCTCCGCAATATCCTTCGTTCCTGGAGTGCTAGTTATGGAGGGATGGCAGAAGCGCTTCTATGAAGTTTGGAAGGTAGGAGACGAGATACTGGCAGAAGTAAAGCTGTGAGAAAGGAGCCTCAGTCGTGCTTGGGTATCTCAGATGGGCCGGAACGGTAGCTCAGCGCGTTTGGTCAGAGGGTTTAGCGACCCTCTGTAATAAAATAACTGAGTGAACAGATCAACGAACAACCTGAATTGGTGTCATCGGACGTCCGCCACAAACAAATTCAACGAACAATGTAGAACAAAATTAGATCATTTAAAAAGAGATGGTAGAACACTTGCCCGCGAAAGGCAAAGGTCCCCGAGTTCGAGTCTCGGTCCGGCACACAGTTTTAAACAGCCAGGAAGTTTCATATCAGCGTACACTCCGCTAAAGAGTGAAAATCTAATTCTGAAAACGATAGATGTTTTGCGTCAGGGAGGTACTGAAGAAATCCCAGCTACCGATTTCCTTCGAAGGTCGCAGCTTCAGCCAAAAAAGTGAGGAGCATACAATGAGAGCAGTCTCCCAGAAGCAGGGCAATATCTTACGCTTAGAGTATAGCCTCCACTACACTGATATTGCAGGATCAGAACCACCATCGCATACCTCATGGTCAGTCACGGCTGCTTCGAAAACCATCTGTTCCACATCAGTTTTACTCCACACACGATGTGTGCACGTGCTTCGTGACAAAGAATTCAATAATATCTTCATCAGTTGTATTAATCAATATGATTCCGCGAATTGCAAGACCTTCTAAAACAGAACTGTCCCCTGCCAGTTTTCATAACTTCGTTGTTATTGGAGAAAAATTAAACAGTACGAGACAGCTGTGACAAAATCATACACATCCTCATTAACCCAACACTCGCTCAGATACACCGAGGACCGCAGGATACGTGGAGAGGAAATATCCCTTGCTTGGCTAAAAATCACAGAAATCCTGGCTTAGTTCTTTCGGTCAATGCAACGATTACCATCATGTCCTAGTTCCCATCGAATTCAGCTCTTGGAAGTCTACTGTTGCCATAGACTGATCCCAGAATGCCAAAGGGATAGAGTAGCATTTACAACGCATGGACGCAGTTATTTGATGGATATATTCCAATCTCTGTCTCCCTCTACACTGTGTGTCCTCTGCGTATCCCTCTATTGCCATGGACGCTATTCTACGATATCGTAACACATATCCTGTCACAGTGTTCCTTCTTGTACTGTGTTCATAACATATTTCTATGCTCGTCTGATCAGTAGAGGTATCCTCACCTTTTATCTATGTACACCTAATTTTCAATATCCGCCTGTAGCACCACATCTGTGACGATTCTGTTCTCTTCTTTTCCGGTTTTCCACAGTCAGTGGACGGCTTCTATGCAATGCTGTACTCCAGACGTACATTCCCAGTAACTTCTTCCTCAAGTTAAATTATATGCTTGTTACTAGCAGACTTCTTTTAGCGACGAATTCCCTCTTTACCTGCACTAGTTTGCTGCATACTACAAGTTGCTCACTCTTATACACGTACCCCGCTATAAATACAACTGCAGATATTGTTCTGGCACAATGTTATGATTAGCGCCAAATAAGTGTGGTGGACCGCGTCCATCGTGCAAGATAGCAGTAAGTCGTCAATGCATGTGCGTCTGAAGTGCGTAAGTAGCTAAGCAGATAGCATAGTGTGTAGATGTATAACGATGATTGAGAATCTATGAAAATACGTATGTGTTCAGTAGAGCTGAAGTCTAACTAGGGAGGCGATTAAGTTAGCCGTAATTGTTAAAAATACGGTAATCCGTTTACAAAACGTCATACAGGAGTTGAAACGATTACCATTAGTATTGATAATGTATTCATATTCCGTGCTACCTTGTTAAAAAAAAGCGGGGCTCAGGATTACACAGTTCAGTACCTCAATATCTGATACAGAACTACACAGCAGCTCTACACTCTGTCACTCCCACGGTGAGTGAGTAGGACAAATGATATCATGGAAGTCGTCCTTTGCTGACACCACCATTGACCTCATCGAACCTAACGCGTAATTTTTCTGGCTAGGAGGCTAGGCAACCCATTATGCCCCCCCAATGACTATAATTTTCTATGAGCTGTCCCGGCGTTGCTGTATGTACTGATCTACAAAGCGGCCAGCGCTGAGACGGTCCTGCATTTTAATGACAAGCTAGCATTCAAGGGCCTTTCGTTTACTGGTCTGTCATCCACACCACGCGATTATGTAATGCGAAAGCACTCGTCATTCTACAAGTCTCAGCTTTTTGCGATAATTCTGCAGACTACGTTGTCTGCTTACTGTGCGATCCGACGATTACCTGGCGTCCCAGTCTTATTATCAATTGTACCTTATCACATGCCCTCTACGTGACAAAATATGACATTCCGATAGCAGAGCGCGGGATGTAAAAAAAAAAAAAAAAAAAAAAAAAAGCGTACAAATGCGAGTAGTAGAACTCGCGCTCTGAGGGTCCCTTACAAACTTAATTGCATATATAGATAGCTGAGATGGTTTCCATTAATCATTAACATTAATGTCAGCAGTGGTCTCAACATGATCCACATTAGTTCTTCTACAGGTTTTGATGAGTCATTTTGCGAATATCAAAACACCTATCTTTCGATTGCATTAACTCAGAAGCTTAAATTTTTTACTCTAGTGTCTTTGTAATATTTTTAACGAATTATTAACTGGAATCCCATATCTCTAGAAATACCCTCCTGGAAATGGAAAAAAGAACACATTGACACCGGTGTGTCAGACCCACCATACTTGCTCCAGACACTGCGAGAGGGCTGTACAAGCAATGATCACACGCACGGCACAGCGGACACACCAGGAACCGCAGTGTTGGCCGTCGAATGGCGCTAGCTGCGCAGCATTTGTGCACCGCCGCCGTCAGTGTCAGTCAGTTTTCCGTTGCATACGGAGCTTCATTGTAGTCTTTAACACTGGTAGCATGCCGCGACAGCGTGGACGTGAACCGTATGTGCAGTTGACGGACTTCGAGCGAGGGCGTATAGTGGGCATGCGGGAGGCCGGGTGGACGTACCGCCGAATTGCTCAACACGTGGGGCGTGAGGTCTCCACAGTACATCGATGTTGTCGCCAGTGGTCGGCGGAAGGTGCACGTGCCCGTCGACCTGGGACCGGACCGCAGCGACGCACGGATGCACGCTAAGACCCCTACGCAGTGCCGTAGGGGTCCGCACCGCCACTTCCCAGCAAATTAGGGACACTGTTGCTCCTGGGGTAACGGCGAGGACCATTCGCAACCGTCTCCATGAAGCTGGGCTACGGTCCCGCACACCGTTAGGCCGTCTTCCGCTCACGCCCCCGAACATCGTGCAGCCCGCCTCCTGTGGTGTCGCGACCGACAGGCGTGAATGGAGGGACGAATGGAGACGTGTCGTCTTCAGCGATGAGAGTCGCTTCTGCCTAGGTGCCAATGATGATCGTATGCGTGTTTGGCGCCGTGCAGGTGAGCGCCACAATCAGGATTGCATACGACCGAGACACACAGGTCAACACCCGGCATCATGGTGTGGGGAGCGATCTTCTACACTGGCCGTACACCTCTGGTGATCGTCGAGGGGACACTGAATAGTGCACGGTACATCCAAACCGTCATCGAACCTATCGTTCTACCATTCCTAGACCGGCAATGGAACTTGCTGTTCCAACAGGACAATGCACGTCCGCATGTATCCCGTGCCACCCAACGTGCTCTACAAGGTGTAAGTCAACTACCCTGGCCAGCAAGATCTCCGGATCTGTCCCCCATTGAGCATGTTTGGGACTGGATGAAGCGTCGTCTCACGCGGTCTGCACATCCAGCACGAACGCTGGTCCAACTGAGGCGCCAGGTGGAAATGGCATGGCAAGCCGTTCCATAGGACTACATCCAGCATCTCTACGATCGTGTCCATGGGAGAATAGCAGCCTGCATTGCTGCGAAAGGTGGATATACACTGTACTAGTGCCGACATTGTGCATGCTCTGTTGCCTGTGTCTATGTGCCTGTGGTTCTGTCAGTGTGATCATGTGATGTATCTGACCCCAGGAATGTGTCAATAAAGTTTCCCCTTCCTGGGACAATGAATTCACGGTGTTCTTATTTCAATTTCCAGGAGTGTATATTAATCAGTTTAAAAAGTAATAAGATGTCTCGGGGATGGAAGCATTCGTAGTTGACTTAACTAAACTACAGACACTTTCAGAATGATTATAATCAATTCACGTGATCGTCTTTGTCACCTCAGATGTGTGTTACTATTGTGGAAGGATAGCTGTCAGTACGGAGAAAGATAGCGCTTCTCCATTTACCTGCTTAACTTTCGATATAGGACAAACGCCATTGCTCAGGAATGAACATTCACTGCTTGGAAACATCATATTATATTGACACAGAAGATGGTATACAGCGTTAAAAGTGGCTAAATGGAACATTAACAAAGTGAAAAGAACAAAAATCTCCTAATATCCGATTACAGGATTAGTACCCAGCCTGTGGAACACAGAACATATTTTAATATTTAATAGTGTTAAGAAGCGATGATATATACATAAAACCAGTATTAGTCGGATGGAAGTCTTCTTGGAAGGGTTTGTGGAAAGTGCATACAACGCGCTACTGTGAGGAATTTTATAGCAGTGATCCACTGATGGGAGTCATTATCAGGTAGATATGACTGTAGACGTCGAACGAATTCCGGGACGTTCTCCTAGGATCCTAACATATCGGTATAACGCTTTCGAAAACGTCGCAGGCACCTTGGGGAAATAACATGTGGATCTTTGGAAGAAAACCGAATGATGTTGTTTCTTGGTAAGAAAGACGCCTCCTATTCTGCAGGACGGCTATCAAATCCCCCTACATCCAATTAGATTTAGGTTTGTCATGATTTCATTAAACAGCTTTAGGCGAATGCTGTGATGGTGTCTTTGAAACAGTACGGCCGATTTCCAACTGCAGCCTCTTCCAGTAAACTGAACGTTAAACAGCAATATTCCATCTTTCCTTTAGAAGAAAGGAGACGTTATCTCGTGAAACCACCTTGGATAAATTTTCAGAACCTGTGTTCGAAGAAGGCTGTACGTTGAGAGGCTGTAGGTATTTCTCCCTCTCCGAATACGCGAGTGAAATAGGACAAAAAATGGCTAATACTGGCACCAAGTATTCTCCGCCATCCACCTTACAGAGGTTTGCGTAATGTATGAGTAGATATAGATACTGCTACAGAACTTGAGCATGCACTTATGCGGAAACGTATTGCTAATCTTATAATAATGGACAGAAGCATTATGACGAAACAACAATGAGATAGTCGCTTTCCTAGGAAACGACAGCTCAACAAAGCTGCAGAGGGTATATAAAGAAACACGCTGCGACCACATTCAGTACAGTTCGGCAGAGGGGACGTCAGTGTGGTCGCTTCCCCGTATCGTCGCCTCCCCGTCTCGCCGCCTCCCCGTCTCGTCGCCTCCCCGTCTCGCCGCCTCCACGTATCGTCGCTTCCCCGTATCGTCGCTTCCCCGTATCGTCGCTTCCCCGTATCGTCGCTTCTCCGTCTCGTCGCACCAACTCCCCTGCAGTGCACCGAGCTACAGGGTCCTCAGTTCCGATCAAGGTTTTTGGGAGGTTTCCCTTGGTTGTAAGGCGAATGCCGGAACTGTTTACCTCCTCCCATCGATACAGAGATGTAATTCATGTAAATAATAAATTGAGAAATAAATGCTATAAGCGTACTTTGCCTTGTCTTTAATGAATTTTTATGTAATGGAACTGAATAATAAATCACAGGGTATAGCTGACTTTTGCTCTGAAACATAAAGTTTAATCTGTTCACATTGGTATATGACTAGTGAAATCTATGAACCTAATGGTTTTCAATGAGTAGGGGAAAAGATAGAAATATAACACAGAAATGAAGAGAGAACAAACATTTGCTCACAGAGCAAAGAAAAATGTAGTCCTGTGTGTTTTCTTTTACATGGAAGTGATAGAGAACTGATTTTTAACTTAGATGCATGCAAACTTCCAGTGTAACTACATGAAATATACAACGCTTGTTGTATCCCTATTGCTTCACTGCGAAGTATTCCACGTACACCTCAGTTATTAAGTGGACACATCACTGTACACATTCTCCGTTATTCAGCTGTTAAGCATTCGTTAGTCGCAAGTAATATCTCTGTATTAAGAAATCTGTGGCAGGCTGGCTGTTAGCGTTAACGATTTATTGCACCTGAAAGATATATGCGTTGCTTGTAGCGTCCACTGTGGTTCTTTATATTTACCAAAAGGCTGTTAAAATTATTGGCTAAGCACAATAATCTATGCTGGAACGGTAAGTAGAAAATACCACCAAGATCTAACATCGCGGTTAACTGATTAATCGTAGTGATCTGTATTTCAATATATTGTTGATGAAAGACTGTGCAACTTGTATTCAAATGTAGCATATTTTTTAACCGTAGCAGTAAGAGGAGTCGAGAAATATTCTTCAATGTTGCCTCGTTTTAGCTTTTCTTTACCTTTGCTGAAGACCACGAGATATAATGAGGTATAGAAAGATGTGAAGGATGTTTATTGAGCAGATACTGTGTTCAGTGCGAAGGATATTTACTGAGCAGATATTATTTGCAGTGCGAAGATGGTAAACGTATGTTATACTGTAGTCGTAAACTGGTATTGTAGTAGTCCATGTTTCGATTAAGTAAGTTATCAACATTTCTGTCTGCTATTATGAAGCATTCAGAATGTTGTCTCCAAGTAATAGGGTATAACGTAGTTTTTCATTCAGCTCTCATTAACCAAATTGTGCTTATACTCCCATAGTTAGTAGGCTTTCCCACTATAGTAGGCCTGATAATAAGTTGAATCGCAGTACAACTCTGAAAGAGAAAATTAGATAAATTTAAGGCATCGTTATAGACAAAACACATGTAACAGAAATTGATATGAGACACTGGAATTGTTCTCAAACGCACAAGCCGATGCTATGATAAGACTGGTGTAACATAGTGACGCATATTTTCATTAAAAAAGTGAATACATTACGTTGAATTTTGTACAGATCGCTTGCTTATCTTTAGGATTTGCAAAAACAAATTATGGAATGTCTACTGTTGTATGTAATTAAGCATACTACCTAGTCAATAACAGTCAAAACGAAGAGCTTAATTTTTGTTATGGTTTGATTCTCGCACAGATAAAAAACTTTTTTCTACAAATGAAGAACAGATAGCGGGCTGAACTATGTTACAGAATGGGAAAAATCCTGGCTGTCAAAACGTTCGTGCCTGCTGACAAAATTCTCCAATACTGTAAGTACCAAAGAAATTGAGACGAACCCACTGCACGTTGCAGAATTCGTAATGTAGAGGAAGCATTTTTCAGATTCTGATAATGCGTAAACAAATGAGTGCAAATATTTTGTCATTATCATCAAATGTAGCTTAATTTGCAAGGACCTTAGAACATCCGCATTTTTTAATTGAGCTTTTGATTTGTTGCAACATGTTCATTGAGTCAGGAAACTAAAATATTTTATATTCGTGAAAACAACTTGAAGCTATGTTCAGGAGTTAACCTATAAAATCCGTCTACTGTATTTGGAAAATGTTATTTTATTATCGAATTAACATTTCGTCTCACAGCTTCATGGTTAACAAAGGATCACCATTGCGGCATCAACCTTTAATATTGTAGTGATTAAGCCGTTCCACTGAACTATGAGAATCAGTATCGGATCTATTACAATATTTGCTTCCACATAGAGAGATTCGGTGACAGTGATACCCTGCAAGCAAAGGTATAGTACATGGTGGAGATCACCTTAAACATATTTTAGCCCGCGGATAGAGTGAGGGAAAAATTACGGTAAACCTGCAAATGTACTCTGTTCTCCCTTTTTTTCTCATGATCCCTGAGCGATACATATGCAGAAGACAGTGGAGTTACTTCCTAAGAATTCTCGAAAACTGGTTCTCTAGACATATTCAGTGGAGTTTCAAAACAGCAATGTCTCCTTGGCGCCAACAATCACCATTCAGTTTCACAAAATAGACCCCATCTCTGTGTGACCTACAACGCCTATTTACGATAGAGCTTTGAATTGCTTCGATTTTCTCAGTTAGAAAGCTTTATGAGGGCTTCACGCACTGATGTACAACTGTATAGTAACTTGCATTAAGGGGACACGTCCCTGAACGGCCTCCATTTTTAACATTATATTCACTCTCACATTGTAACTGATCTATAAATGAGAGTTAGCTCAAAATTCTGACACACAATTAGGATCATTAGTCAAAGTATTTACCAAAAAATCATTGAGATATTTACTATATTTTGGCACTGAGAACAATATTTATAAGAGAAAAAAAGGAACACTATTTCACTGCGGTACCATTTTCTTTGGTACCACTGACTGCACAGCTTGGAAAAAGAGTCAGAGTACAGACAACATGCACATAAATGTTTTATGCCTCCAATTTCCTTCCTTGATGCTGATCTGTGAAAAAGACAAGTAATATATTTCACTACAACAAAGATATTTAAAACTGTACCTCAAATGTCACCGACATCATCATCACGTTATAAATTTTTCAGGAAATGGGCACGGGAAATATCTTTACCAATTTTTGTGAGTTAAAGTTAAGTCATTTAGAAAAAAAAGTGTACCTGAATGCTGAAAATTCAAGTTTTCGGTAAATCGCAAAAGAAGATTTACAGATTTCTTAACTTACCACTATGCACGTTTAGAACATTCCATCTGTATACTCCAGTTGTTCTCCTGTTTCCTTATCCTCCATACTCTTTCTCTTCATTCTTTTCTTTATCCTTGACTCCTTGGTAGCAGATTCTGCAGCTGTCTCTATTTCGATTACCGGCCGCTTATCAATAGCAATTAGAGCTGATGTCATATTCCTTTCCGTCTGGATGTCCAATTTCTTCGTAACATTGATCCTTGAAATTGCACCATCATTGAATGTTATTATTGCATCCATTACACCAGTCTTGAGCACTGTCAGCCCAACAAATGCAGTTTTGGATATTCTCTCCCATATACAGCTGTTGAAGCTTTCATTTGCATTCTGAGAGAGACCATGCATACATTTCGTAAGTAGATTTTTATTTGCCAGATCCCTATATTAGACCTAACTAACTGCCTCCATTACAGCAAGTGGTATGGACTGCTTGTGGTTATCATTGCTCAACCAGTAATTACACCACGAATCTTCCCCTTTTGGACACATAGTATGCTGTGGGGTTTCATCTGTTGACACTCTGTGAAACCATGTTGCCCAGACAACTCGTCTCATGTTCTCCAAATCTCCTACATTTCTCCTTATTGCTAGTATATAATATTGAGTCAAAGAATCAGTTTCACTTTTGTAAGACGACCGGGACCACCTATGTGTTTTCCGTCTGACAGTTTTTTTCCACTGAAGTCTTTACATAATTTTCTCAGCCAAGCTCCCATTCCTTTTTGTACATGCCCAACACATTCAAGCTTTTCTATCAGTGTGTCCCCATATGGCCTGTCATTAACAACAGTAGTGTGTCCTTTACAGTCTCCATCCCCTAGGTAGTCTACATACCTCTCACCATGACTGACCTCTGATCTTCTAAAAATGTTTAGAACTCCTTTCGTTTCCATGTTTCCACATGGGTCGTCAATGTTCTTTACACAAACATAAGAGCCAATAAACGTACTTGAACAACCCTGACAGTGCTTTGTTCGACATTCATAATGTAGTATCTTACCAGTTTCAATTAATGTGGCAGTTACAACCCCATATCGAGCATATGGAGAAGTATGACCTCTCTTCTGCCAAGTTCCATCAAATGCTGCCATAATGTCTGTATTCTCAGACACGGTTCCTACTTCCTCTCTACACTTTTCATAGAATGTTTACTTACACCACGTAAAGCGTTATGTATTAATTTATTGTATCTGTCAAACCTCAGTGGAGGCAGAGGTAAATCCATCACTGCACAAAAAGTCTGGGCAGCTCTCCTTCCCCTTCCAATACATTGCATTGCATAAGCAAGCTGAACATTTACAATGTAATGTCGACTATCAGTTACTGGCGGTGTCATAGTATCACTGTGCATCTTCACACGAGTTACAGGCAATCACTAACCGTCTTTAAAGACCCTTCCTAGCTGAAATGCCCTTAGAAATACTATCTCCACAATTGCAGTACTTACATTTCACAGCACTCTTCAGAAGTCTTGACAGCATATTTAGGTTCACAATAACATTTCCGTCGTTATTTCTGCTCACAATAGTACTAGGCTTGTTCATATTACATTCAGAAAGCGAAAGTTTACGTCTAGAAGCACTGCCTCTAGAGACAGTTTCCGCATGCGGCTTTTGAAGCAACTGATGTGTATTATTCGGTTGTGTTTGTAATTGGGTGCCGCGGAACTTTCGTTTGGAACTAAGTTTCTTTACTCTCGGCATTTGTAGCAAGTAAACACACAGGCAGAAACAAAAGAACACACAATAACAAAACAACACACAATAACCACACGCGTATGAAAATCCGAAATCCTATATTCTCATATGTTTCTTTACATTCGAACCATAGTCTTCTAGACATGCCTGTACTTTGGTTCCGGGAGTCAGCGCCTTCTAAAATACACCTGTGTCAACGATCCGTAACTAACGATGGAAAACACGGAAGAACAAAGTAATGCATCTCGTATTCTGACGCACTTTAAACTGACTGTTAGGCGTGGTGGCCCTGTGCAACATTACGTTCAATCTCAATTTTAGAACGAACGGAAAATGATAATGCCCGTAAACCACAAATGTTTGAAATCAGCAGCCGGCCGCGGTGACCGAGCGGTTCTAGGAACTTCAGTCCGGAACCGTGTGACTGCTACGGTCCCAAGTTCGAATCCTGCCTCAGGCATGGATGTGTGTCATGTCCTTAGGTTAGTTAGGTTGAAGTAGTTGTAGGTTCTAGGGGACTGATGACCTCGGATTTTAAGTCCCAGAGTGCTCAGAGCCATTTGAAATGAGAAAGAAATATTCTTTTCTGTAGACCAAGAAATTTTATCAAATTTTTGGTATTTTCTCGAACATGTCCCCTTAAACGCTTTCGTGTGACTTTCGGACCATGTGAACAGCACTCCTACGACAATTGCAAGCCTGCCATTTTACCTTTCTGCTTCTGATTTCACCAGTTCGTTTACACAGTCGTGAAGACAGTGGTATTGCATTTGGGAGACGGCAACCTCTGGTCATCAAGATTAACATTTTCCGTGTTTTTCCTTAGGCCCACTTCCTTCCCCGAAACGTGATTGTGTTCCGTCTGTAATTACCGCGGCGCTGATAAGACATTCAATCCTGGACCCCTTCGTTACTTTTTTACACAATGGCTTGTGGTTAAATTGTGTAAGTATGGTTGTAGATGTTTCGAAAACATTTCATCTATCTCCCGCGAGTCAGTTTACGGTGTGAGGAGGAGGGTACTTGGGTTATCCCTGTCTGATCATCCTTTCGTGTTCTATTCGTGAACAGCACACAAGAAGGATGAGTATCGGTAAATCCCCGCTTTGGCTGTAATTTCTTCGATTTTTTTGGTATGCCTATTTCCCGAGGCTTATGTGGAAGGAAGCAGTACGTAGCCAGACTCTTCCGGGATCGTCCTCTCCCGAATTTTACTAGTCAGCCTCTCAATGATGACCAACGCCTCTCTTTTACCGTCTGACAGTGAAAAGTTCGTTAAGAAACGCCGTAACATTCTTGGTTCAACTAAACGATCCCGTGACAAACGCGCAGTTCTTCTTTAGAACTTGTCTGTCTCTTTTAAGAGCCAAGCCTGGTAACGGTCTAGACACGCGGTCGTCGAAAGCGGCCCGAATCAAGCATTCGTGCAGCCCGCTGTTCTCAGCCGTATTTTATGGCAATATGCTTCTAGCAACTAAGAGCACCATCCAGAAACGTCAACTAACGTTAAGACCTTCTTAAGACTGTATTTTTCTCGCTCAGTAACAAACAAAAAAGAAATAGAAACACTAAAATTTCAAAATGTGCTTAATTTAATTGACGTTCGTGAAATCGGCCGTGAGCTAAGTAAAGTCTGCCACTTACGTCAGGAGCAAAGTGTTATGTGCCGAGGCCACTGCTGAGTTAAAAGAAGTGAGAGGGGAAAGATTTTATTGTTTTTCATCCAGTGCTGACAACTTACGAACGCCCGCAACGGTCAGCTGCTGCGGTATACACTGAAGAACCAAAGAAACTGGTACACCAGCCTAATACCGTGTAGGACCCCCGCGGGCACGCAGAAGTGCCGGAAGATTACGTGGCATGGACTCCACTAATATTTGAGGTAGTGCTGGAGGGAATTGACACCAGGAATCCTGGAGGACTATCCACAAATCGGTAAGAGTACGAGGTGGTGGAGATCTCTTCTGAAGAGCACGTTGCAAGTCATCCCAGATATGCTCAATAATGTTCATGTATGGTGAGTCTGGTGGGCAGCGGAAGTTTTTAAACTCAGATGAGTGTTACTGGTACCACTCTGTGCACTTCTGGACGTGTGGGGTATCGCTTTATACAGCTGGAATTGCCCAAGTCCGTCGGAATGCACAATGGACATGAATGGATGCACGTGACCAGAAAGGAGGCTTACGTATGTGTCACCTGTCAGAGACGTATCTAGACGTATCAGTGCTCCCATATCACTCCAACTGCACACGCCCCACACCATTACAGAGCCTCCACCAACTTCAACAGTCCCCTGATGATATGCATGGGTCCATAGATTCATGAGGTCGTCTCCATACCCGTAACAAAATAGGAATGAGGGTAACCTACTACAAACAGCATAGTGAACACATTTTTGTAGCCAAGTTAGGTATGAAGCCCACCCCTACCGCAGTAGTACAAGCTTATTTGCCAACTAGCTCCTCAGATGACGAAGAGGTTGATGAAATGTATGATGAGATAAAAGAAATTATTCAGATAGTGAAGGGAGACGAAAATTTAATAGTCACGGGTGACTGGAATTCTATAGTAGAAAAAAGAAGAGAAGGAAATGTAGTAGGTGAATATGGAATGGGGTATGGAATGAAAGAGGAAGCCGCCTGGTAGAATTTTGCACACAGCATAACTTAATCATTGCTAACACTTGATTCAAGATTCATAAAAGAAAGGTGTATACATTGAAGAAGCTTTGAGATACTGACAGGTATCCGATAGAATATATAATGGTAAGCAGAGATTTAGGAAACACGATTTAAATTTCAAGACATTTACAGGGGCAGATGTGGACTCTGACCACAATCTATTGCTTATGAACTGTAGAGTAAAAATAAAGGAACTACAAAAAGGTGGAAATTTAAAGAGATGGGACCTGCATAATCTGACAGAACCAGAGGTGGTAGAGACTTTCAGGGAGAGCATTAGGTAACGATTGACAAGAATGGGGGAAAGAAATGCAGTAGAAGAAGAAGGGTAGCTCTGAAAGATGAAAAGTGAAGGCAGCAGAGGATCAAATAGGTAAAAAGACGAGGGCTAATAGGAATCCATGGGTAACAGAAGAGATACTGCATTCAATTGATGAAAGGAGAAAATAAAAAAAATGTAGTAAATGAAGCAGGCAGAAAGGAATACAACCGTATCAATAATGAGATCGACAGGAAGTGCAAAATGGCTAATTAGGGATGGCTAGAGGACAAATGTAAGGATGTACAGGTGTATATCACTGGGGGTAAGATAGATACTGCCTACAGGAAACTTAAAGATACCTTTGGAGAAAAGAGAACCAGTGGCATGAATATCAAGAGCTGTGATAGAAACCCATTTCGAAACAATGAAGGGAAAGCAGAAAGGTGGAAGGAGTATACAGAAGGTCTACACAAGGGCGATGTCATTGATGACAATATTATGGAAATGGACGAGGATGTAGATTAAGATTGAATGGGAGATATGATACTGCGTGAAGTGTTTGACAGAGCAATGAAAGACCTAAGTCGAAACAAGGCCCCGGGAGTAGACAACATTCCGTTAGAACTACTAGTAGCCTTGATGGAGCCAGCCCTGACAAAGCAGGGGTTCACAAATGTGAAAATTGCTGACGTATCAGTTGAATAAGCCACAGCTGCAAACTACTAACACGAATTCTTTACGGACGAATGGAAAAACTGCTGGAAGCTGACCTCAGGGGAAGATCATTTTGGATTCCGTAGAAATATTGGAACACGTTAGGCAATACTGATGCCACGACTTATCTTAGAAAATAGATTAAGGAAAAGCAAACCCACATTTCTAGCATTTGTAGACTTAGGGAAAGCATTTCACAAGGTTGACTGAAATACTCTCTTTCTAATTGTGAAGGTAAAAGGGGTCAAACACAGGGAGCGAAAGGCTATTTACAATTTGTTCAAGAACCAGATGGCAGTTATAAGAATCGAGGGGGATGAAAGGGAAGCAGAGGTTGGGAAGGGAGAGAGACAGGGTTGTAGCCTCTCCGCGATGTTATTCAATCTGTATGTTGAGCAAGCAGTAAAGGAAACAGAAGAAAAAATTGGAGTAGGGATTAAAATCTATGGAGAAGAAATTAAAACTTTGAGGTTCGCCGATGACATTGTAATTCTGTCAGAGACAGCAAACGACCTGTAAGAGCAGCTGAACGGAATGGACAGTGTCCTGAAAGGAGGATATAAGATGAACATCAACAAAAGGAAAAGGAGGATAATGGAATGTAGTCGTATTAAATCGGGTGATGCTGAGGGTATTAGATTAGAAAATGAGACGCTTAAAGTAGTAAATGAGCTTTCCTATTTGGGGAGCAAAATAACTGATGATGGTCGAAGTAGAGAGGATATAAAATGTAGACTGGCAATGGCAAGGAAACCTTTTCTGAAGAAGAGAAATTTGTTAACATCGAGTCTAGATTTAGGTTTGAGGAAGTCTTTTCTGAATGTATTTTTATGGAGTGTAGCCATGTATGGAAGTGAAACGTGGACAGTACATAGTTTAGACAGGAAGCGAAGAGAAGCTTTCGAAATGTGGTACTACAGAATGATGCTGGAAATTAGATGGGTAGATCACATAACTAGTGAGGAGGTATTGAATTAATTAGGGAGAAGAAATATTTGTAACATAACTTGACAAGAAGAAGGCATCGGTTAGTAGGACATATTCTGAGGCATCAAGGGATCACAAATTTAGTACTGGAGGGCAGTGCAGAGGGTAAAAATAGTAGAGGGACACAAAGAGATGAATACACTAAACAGATTCTGAAGGATGTAGGTTGCAGTAGGTACTGGAAGATGAAGAAGCTTGCAGAGGATAGAGTAGCACGAAGATCTGCAGCAAACCAGTCTCTGGACTGAAGACCACAACAACATTTAACCCTTTTCCCTTAAATGTCACAAAATGCATATACTAAATTTATAGATTTATTTATTCCTATTCAAGAATTCATCTGTGATATAGAAGGAGTTTTCAAAGAGATATGATTTCAATTTATTGTTGAAGATATTACTGCTCTCTGTCAGACATATTATTTCATCTGGTAATTTGTCGAAAATTTTTATAGCACCATGTTTTACCCCTTTCTGTGCCAAAGATAGGTTGAGTAAAGGATAGTGTAAGTCTCTCTTTTTTCTGACATTATAATCATGAATGTCACTGTTGTTTTTAAAGTGGCCCATGTTGTTGAGAACAAATTTCATTAGTGAGTAAATGTACTGTGAGGCTGTTGTAAGGATTCACAATCTTTTAAAAAGATGCCTACAAGATGTGCTACTATGAACCCTAACCATTTTCTTTTGAGCAGTGTATACGTTTTGTCTAAATGTTGAGTTACCCGAAAATATTATTCTGTATGACATCAGAGAGTGAAAGTATGCAAAGTATATTACCTCACCGATTTCTATATCCTCAAAATTGGCACTTATTCTTATTCCAAAAGTTGCTTAACCTAGTCGCCTTAGAAGATCCAAAATATAAATTTTCCAATGAAGATTCTTACCACGTGTACACCCAGAAATTTAGTATGCTCTACCCTGTCTACTGACTTCTGTTGATGTGTTATGTTTATTGAAGGAACTGCACTTTTTGCAGCAGAAAATGGGATGTACTGCGTTTTTTCAAAGTTTAGAGCAAGCCCATTTGCAGAAAACCAATTAATGACTTTTCCAAACAACTTATTTGTATCATTTCCAATTGGAGTTTCTTTCACCGGATTAATAACGATGCTTGTATGATCAGCAAACAGTGTCATTTCTGCTTCCCGTTTAAGATAGGAAGGGATGTCGTTCACATATATCAAAAACAGAAGGGGACCCATGGTTGAACTCTGTGGAACACCTAATGTTATTTCACACCAGTTAGATGAAGTGGCAAACTTATTTAAATCGCTTGACCCATATAAGGAACCTTTTTGCTTCCTGTTCTGCAGGTAAGACATAAACCACTCATATGCTATTCCATTTATACCATAGAAGTGTAATTTCTGTAACATCATGTAATTGTTTGCCCGATTAAATGCTTTGGACAAGTCACAGAAAATTCCTATTGGTGAAATTTTACTATTTGAAGACTCCATTATGTGGACAGTGAAATTGTATATTGCTGTCTCAGTGGAACAGCATTTTTGATATCCGTACTGTGGTTTACCCAAGTATGGCATTACCGCTGAGATGGCTAACCACTCATGAGTATGATACTCTCTCTAACATTTTTGAAAATGCTGTAATCAAGGCTAGTGGACGATAATTACTGAAATCAGTGGTGTCACCCTTTTTATAGATCGGCCTGGCAATGGCATACTTTAACCTGTGTGGGTAAATGCCTTGAGTTAATGATGCATTAGATATGTGATTCAAAACATCAGCTGTAATTGCTCCAAATTGTTTTAATATCTTATTAGAGATGTCATCTACTCCAACAGAACATTTATTTTTCAAAGAATTAGTAATTTTACTTATTTCACAAGAGCTTGTTAGGTGAAACTTAATTTGACTAAATTTTTCAAAACAGACTCTTCCATGTACTGCCTGGCTTTTTATTTTGAACTGTTCTCACCAATTTTTTCTCCTACACTTAAGAAATGGTTGTTAAATACATTAGCTACTTGTGGACTGTTGGTTTACGATAGTCTCGTTCTCCTTAATAGTAATACTACCTACCCCAGTGGTTACTATTCCTGTCTGTCTTCTAACGACATTCCGTATTTATTTGATTTTATTGCCAGAGTTGTTAATTTCTTCTCTAACATACATATTTCTTTATTTCCTTACAACTTTTCTCGGTATGTTACAATCATTTTTATAGTGTAAAACTACTTCTGCATCTTTACTAGTTCTCGCTGTCTCATAAAGTTTTCTTTCGCTTTCAGAAGAAACTTTAATACCTGTAGGAATCCAAGGTTACTTTTAAAAGTGTGTGGAGTTTCATTTAGTAATTTTCTTTGGGAAACAATGTTCAAAGATGGATATAAATTTATCAAGAAATATGTTGCATTTATCGTTAGCATTTGGATCATTATATACATCTCCCCAGTTAACAATTATTAAGCTTTCTTTGACGTGCTCGATGGATACCAGGTTGAGCGACGTTACAATTTTACTTAATGGTTTCCAAACTGTAAACCCTGTTAGGTTTTGTAAGTTAAACATTTGTGCATCATGGTCTGACAATCCATTTACAACAGGGAAAGCATGTGTTTGTTTTACATCCTCTTTCTGTACAAATACATTACCTATTAGCGTGCTATTGTTTTGAGCAATAAGTGTAGCGAAATAGATCACTTATTCTAAGTTATATGTTGTTAATAACACTTCTATTTCACTTCTCCTCTCAGAGTTATTTAGAAAGTTTACATTGAAATCACCACAGCTTAATAACTTCTTCTTTTTGTCTTACGGAGAGCATAATAGGGAGTCAAAGGTTTTTATGAATAGCTCCCAGTCTCCTAATGGGGACCTGTACACTGTTACTAATATCAAACTACATTATCTAGCTGAAGTTCACATGCACAAACCTCAAAGTGCTGATCAACTCAAAATTTGCTCACCTCTACATTTTTGCATTTACACCATTGTTTTACGAAAATGGTAACTCCTTCTTTATCCATCCTAGATCTACAAGTGTAAGATGCTAAATTAGACCCACTTATATTTACACAATCCACGCCCATAGGTACATGCTGTTCAGAGAGACAGATTATATCAATCTCATTCTTATTTTCGAGATCATCTAATCACACTAATAGCTGATCTACTTTATTTTTATTCCCCTGATATTTTCATGAAGTAAGTTGATACTGCTCTTGGCTTTACCCTTATTTACTGTACATAAAGTTTCTTTTATTCTATTTATCTTGATTGTCATCTGTCTGGACTTTGGCATTAACCTAAAAAATCTGTATGCCTGGACCCATTAACCACAGGGATCACCCCTTGTGTGACTGTGGACCCCCTTACAGTTTCCACTAGTAGAGAAGCTAACTCATTTTTCCCCATCCTACTCAGGTGCAGGCCATGTGTAGTGTACCCCCACCTACCAACATCATTTACTGGAACAACACTTACGTGAGATTTTGCCGGTGTCTGGAGCATCCTGTTCAGCTCAGTGCTAACATGCCTTACAGCAGTATTTACCCAGGGCTGATCACGGCGCTGAAAGACCTCCACAAATCCCACATTCTTGTGCTCAGTTTCTGCTCCTATTTTATCCAGGTCACTCCTAATACTGTATCTTGGATTCATGGCCAGGCTGTTTCCTGCTCCCCCAACTACAATTATCTGATGTTCCTTCCCAAAGTCCCTGCATAGCTGACCTAACTTTTCTGTCACCTTGCTAAGACTAGCACTTGGTTTCACAAAACGTGTGACCTGGTACACTGCACCTAATTTTTCCTCCCTTAACCTACATAATTCCAAGTTCACGTTTTCTAATTCAGCCTTAAGGGCACAAATTTTTGCCCCCAGTTCAGCGATTTTTCTGTCCTTTCTACATAACCTAAACTGCAATGGAATGGCTGAATATTATTTACAAGTTCATCGGGCCCTCCATCGGTAATGCTGGAATTCAATATGCAACTGACCCACCCTTACACTTGATGACAGATTCCAGTCTTGCAGGTATACGGTCAGTTAGGTTCTGGAAGGTTTCTAGGGGAATGGCAGCCCATTCTTTACTGTGTGTTGCACTGAGGAGAGGTTTCGATGTCGATCGGTGAGGCCTGACAAGAAATCGGCGTTCCAAAAGACCCCAAAGGTGTTCAATAGGATTCAAGACAGGACTCTGTGCAGGCCAGTCCATTACAGGGATGTTATTGTCGTCTAATTACTCCTCCACAAGCCGTGAAGTATGAACAGAAGCTCGATCGTGTTGAAAGATGTAATCGCCATCGCCTAATTTCTCCTCGGCAGTGGGAAGCAAGAAGGTGCTTAAAACATCAATGCAGTCCTGTGATACTGCGACGCAAAACAACTAGTGGTGCAAGCCCCCTCCATGGAAAACACGACCACACCATAACACCATCGCCTCCTAATTTTACTGTTGGCACTACACACGCTCGCAGATGACGTTGACCAAGCATTCGCCATACCCACATTCTGCCATCGGATCGCCATATTGTGTACCGTGATTCGTCACTCCACTCACCGTTTTCCACTGTTTAATCGCCCACTGTTTACCCTCCTCACACCAAGCAAGGCGTCGTTTGGTCTGATGTCGGCGTGATGTGTGGCATATGAACAGCCGCTCGACCATGAAATCCAAATTTTCTCCCCTCCCGCCTAACTGTCATAGTACTTGCAGTGGATCCTGATGCAGTTTGGAATTCCTGTGTGATGGTCTGAATAGATGCCACCCTATTACATATTACGACCCTTTCATCTGTCGGCGGTCTCTGTCAGTCAACAGACGAAGTCGACATGTACGCTTTTGTGCTGTATGAATCCCTTCACGTTTTCGCTTCACTATCACACGGGAAACAGTGGACCTATGGATGTTTAGGAGTGTGGAATATCTTTGGTACAGACGTATGACACAAGTTACACCCAATCACTCGATCACCTTCGAAGTCTGTGAGTTCCGTGGAGCGCTCTATTCTGCTCTCTCACGAAGACTGACGACACTGAGGTCGCTGACATGGAGTATCTGGCAATAGGTGGCAGCACAACGCACCTAATATGAAAAACTTTTGTGTTTGGGACTGTCCGGATGCTTTTGATCACATAGTGTAAGGGTACACGTATGGGTCTTTGGCTCCGAAATCGGTGATGTTTCTTTGAATGGTTCGCACGCTGACACTTCTTGATCGCGCAGCACTGAAATCTGCAGCAATTTGCAGAAGTGTTGCATCTCTGTCACCTTGAACGATTCTATCCATTCGTTGTTGGTCCTATTCATGCAGGATCTTTCTCCGGCCTCAGCGACGTCGGAGATTTGGTGTTTTACCGGATTCCTGACATTCACGGTACACTCGTGAAATTGTCGTACGGTGAAAACCCCACTTGATCACTACCTCGGAGATGCTATGTTCCATCGCTTGTGCGTTGACTATAAAACCAGGTTCAAACTCACTTAAATCTTTATAACCTGTCACTGTAGCAGCAGCAAACGACCTAACAACTGCACTCGTTGGCGGCCTGTGTGGCCGAGCGGTTCTAGGCGCTACAGTCTGAACCGCGCACGGCTACGGTCGCATGTTCGACTCTTGCCTCGGGCATAAATGGCTGTCATGACCTTAGGTTAGTTAGGTATAAGTAGCTCTAAGATCTAGGGGGCTGATGCCCTCAGAAGTTAAGTAACATTAGTGCTCAGAGCTACTTGCATTTGAACTGCACTTGTTGTCTTACATAGGCGTTGCCGACCGCAGCACCGTATTCTGCCTGTTATTTAGTGTCAACTGCCACCTGCCACACCATACAGCAATCTTTTCTAAAACGCTTTGCAACTGATACTGGTCTTCGGATGACCTTACTAGACGGTAAATTAGAGCATCATCTGCGAACAACCTCGCATCGCCATTCTATCCATTTGTGTTAATTTTCAATTAATTAAGTTACAAAAATAGCCAGTGTTATGTTACATTTGGCCGCATACAAAAGTCCAATTGAAACGGTCTCCTGCAAGCGCTTGCCATTCTTTCAGGCACTAGGGAATCAAGATTCCTAAAACATGTGCCTGCAAATCTAAAAAACATCATGGGATCCTATTGCGATGATCTTGTCCACAGCACCCACTTACGTACGGAAATTAGGTCGCTATCTAAACCTTCAGAAAAATTCATGTAATTTCAGTACATTACTTTCTTTCTCACTTAGGAATATCTGTTGTGATGGCTTACAACATGTAGATCCAGATGTGTAAGTGGTAGGCTTATGTCAATAACCATGATTTAGTGAAATTTGAATTTCTCTTTGAGTGGTCACTTTACTCCCCTCCTTCCCATCTCCCTATGCTGCCCGAGGTGTTGCGTTACAATGTCAGTAATGTCTCCTGAGCAAAAAAATTTGACGTCCACTAATCTAGCCTGACGAGCTATGCTCGAGAAACGGACGAAAAAGTATTTTCTAAGCCACTTATTTCGTAGATAAATTACATTCTCTTAAGATTCTCCCGATGAGTCTGTCTGGCATCTGCTTTTACTACTACTTCCTTTATGTGGTTATTCTATTTTAGATGTTCCTGGATGTTTACTTCTAGGTATTTTGCTGTAGTTAATATTCCCAGTGATTCGTTACCAAAAGTGTAGTTGTACAGAAGCAGATTACTTCGCCTTTTGTGCGCATTATGTTATATTTATTTTTCTTCAGGGTCAGCTGCAACTTCTACATCAATCATTGATCGTCTACAGGTCTTCTTGCAATTAGTTAAGTCATCTAGCGATGCTGCCTTCTTACAGACAACTGCATCTGCCAACAGCCTAGTAGAGATTCTGACTGTATCCACTATATCATTTGTGCATAGTTAAATAGTACGGTCCTACTACACTCACTTGGGCTGTTCCTGAAATTGCCTTCCCTTTTTTCGACTTTGTTCCGATAAGAGCGAAATGTTGACCTTTGTCTGCAAGGGAGTCCTAAATCTATTCACAGACCCGAACAGATACTCGGTAAGCTCACTAAACAACAGTGCAGAACTGTATAAATGCCTTCCTGAAGTCAAGGAGCACGGCATCAAATTGGGCACGTACGTGTACAGGACTCTGTATCTCGTGGACGAACAGAGTGAACAAGAAATACAGATGACCACAGCACAGCGCATGCCGCCGCTTGCTCTGGCTGGTGCTACAGACACTTGGCGGCTGCCAGGGTCAAGCAGATAAGTAGTTCTTATTGCGGCACTCCCTTGTCGCGACACAGCAGGTATGCTGTCGCCTAGACCACACCAAACAGCTCTCCATCATTACGTTCACTCGGAACTTAACACTAGGTCCGCTTATTATAAGATACAGATGCTTTCTTAAATCTGACTCTATGTGGAACCTGGAAAGGTTCAGCGATCGTAGTTGTTTGTAATGGTGAAAGAAGGTACTGCAGTCAGTCGTAACTTGTGTTTATTGTATCAGATCTAAATTTCGATCACTGAGTGACCATCTTCGTTGCTGAAGTTAATACAGGAATCGATTAAAATACCACTGCATGCATATTAACTCCGAAGTACAATTGTATAAATTTCACATGCAAGTGTGTGGGTGAAATTAGATAACGTTAACACATTTCAGCCGTTATTTGGCATAATGTCTCTTGGACTAGACACGTGAAAAGTTCAAATTGCACTGAGGCTGCTGATAACAATTGCCTCATAACTGGACTCAGCGTACACCATACATGACTATGTCTCCCTTGATCCAAACGTCGGAATACAATAATGCATTGTCTATACGTAGTTGGTTATTTGTACATCGCAAAAGTAGCCATTTTAAGGAAAAACTTTTTTATCGACGTACAACAGAAGCGACTACAACAGTGAGTGATTTTAAAGCTGCAAAAATTCTTTACAGTCAAAGTGGTAGTAATGTGAACTATATTGTGTAGCTGGCTATTGGTATGTACTTAATTGCCATTCATATTGTGTCACAAAACTACATCATGTATAAATGTATCTAGAAACATTACACATCCATTGTTTCTATAAAATTTAACAATATTAAAACCACAATTTTAGATACACCATTATCAGCACATGGTGGTGCTTATGTGTGCTAGTCACCTCCACAATTCTCATTTATTGTGGTTTCCATATTGTTGCATTGCAACCGGCACTAAAACAGACATAAAATCCAAATAGATATTACTTCAGATGGGAGGATACCTTATCCCACATACCCTCCTGACTTGCTCGGCAACTAGCGTTCACTATGCTCACACTAATCATCTTTAAATGAATTTTATTCCGAAACTTTATTTTTTTATTTAACTAGAAATAAGTTACTTTGAATCAAGATCTGTTTGTATCATATGTTTTATTACTGGTGCCGATGTGATTCTGGCTGCTAGACAGGAATTAACAGACTCTGAATGGAGAATGATAGTTGTGGCTAGACGCATAGGACATTCCATTTCGGAAATCGTTAGGGCATTCAGAATTCCGGGATCCACTGTGTCAAGAGGGTGCCTAGAATACCAAATTTCAGACAGTATATCCCACCAAGGACAATGCAGTGACAGACGGCCTTCATTTAACGACCGAAGGTAGCGGCATTTGCGTGGAGTTGTCAGTGCTAACAGACAAGCAAAACAGCGTGAAATAACTGCAGAAAACAATGTTAAACGTATCTCGGACGTATCCGTTTGGACAGTGTGGAGAATGGGATATGGCAGCACACGACCGATGTGAGTGCCTTTACGGCCTGGCCAGATGAGTCCCGATTTCAGGTGGTAAGAGTTGGAGGTTTGGGTTCGAGTGTGGCGCAGACCCCACGAAGCCATAGACCCAAGCTGTCAATAAGGGACTGTGCACGCTGACAGTGGCTCCATAACAGCGTGGGTCGTGTTTACATGGAAAGAACCGGTTCCTCTGGTAAAACTGAACCGATCATTGACTGAGAATGGTTATGTTTGGTTACTTGGTGCCCATTTGTAGGCATTTATGGATTTCATGTACCAAAAACTGATGGAATTTTTATAGAGACAATGCACCATGCCACCGGGCCACAATTTTTCGCGATTGGCTTGAAGAACGTTCTGGACAGTTCGAGTGAATGATCTGGTAACCCAGATTGCCCGACATGAATCCCATCCCACGTTTATGAGACAAAAGCGAGAGTTCACTTCATGCATAAAGTCCTTCACCGACAACACTTTCGCAGTTATGGACGGTTATACAGGGTGTTACAAAAAGGTACGGCCAAACTTTCAGGAAACATTCCTCACACACAAATAAAGAAAAGATGTTATGTGAACATGTGTCCAGATACGCTTAATTTCCATGTTAGAGCTCATTTTAGTTTCGTCAGTATGTACTGTACTTCCTCGATTCACCGCCAGTTGGCCCAATTGAAGGAAGGTAATGTTGACTTCGGTGCTTGTGTTGACATGCGACTCATTGCTCTACAGTACTAGCATCAAGCACATCAGTACGTAGCATCAACAGGTTAATGTTCATCACGAACGTGGTTTTGCAGTCCGTGCAATGTTTACAAATGCGGAGTTGGCAGATGCCCATTTGATGAATGAATTAGGACGGGGCAATAGCCGTGGCGCGGTACGTTTGTTTCGAGACAGATTTCCAGAACGAAGGTGTCCCAACAGGAAGACATTCGAAGCAATTGCATTGCGTCTTAGGGAGCACGGAACATTCCAGCCTGTGACTCGTGACTGGGGAAGACCTAGAACGACGAGGACACCTGCAATGGACGAGGCAATTCTTCGCGCAGTTGACGATAACCTTCATATCTGAATCAGAGAAGTTGCTGTTGTACAAGGTAACGTTGACGACGTCACTGTATGGGGAGTGCTACGGGTGAACCAGTTGTTTCTTACCATGTACAGCGTGTGCAGGCACTATCAGCAGCTGATTGGTCTCCACAGGTACACTTCTGCGAATGTTTCATCCAACAATGTGTCAACCTTCATTTCAGTGCAAATGTTCTCTTTACGGATGAGGCTTCATTCCAACGTGCACAAATTGTAAATTTTCAGAGTCAACATGTGAGGGCTGACGAGAATACGCACACAATTGTGCAATCAACTCATCAACACAGATTTTTCGTGAACGTTTGGGCAGGCATTGTTTGTGATGTCTTGATTGGGCCCCATGTTCTTCCACCTACGCTCAATGGAGCACGTTATCATGATTTTATACGGGATACTCTACCTGTGATGCTAGAACATGTGACTTTACAAGTACGACACAACATGTGGTTCATGCACGATGGAGCTCCTGCACATTTCAGTCGAAGTGTTCGTACGCTTCTCAGCAACAGATTTGGTGACCGATGGATTGGTAGAGGCGGACCAATTCAATGGACTCCACACTCTCCTGACCTCAACCCTCTTGACTTTCATTTATGGGGCATTTGAAAGCTCTTGTTTACGCAACCCCGGTACCAAATGTAGAGACTCTACGTGCTAGTATTGTGGACGGCTGTGATACAATACGCCATTCTCCAGGTCTGCATTAGCGCATCAGGGATTCCATGCGACGGAGGGTGGATGCATGTATCCTCGCTAACGGAGGATATTTTGAACATTTCCTGTAATAAAGTGTTTGACGTCACACTGGTACGTTCTGTTGCTGTGTGTTTCCATTCCATGATTAATGTGATTTGAAGAGAAGCAATAAAATGAGCTCTAACATGGAAAGTAAGCGTTTCCGGACACATGTCCACATAGCATATTTTCTTTCTTTGTGTGTGAGGAATGTTTCCTGAAAGTTTGGTCACACCTTTTTGTAACACCCTGTGGAGACAACACGGATCAGTATTTCTGCAGGGGACTACCAACGAAATGTTGAGTCCATGATACGCCGTTTTGCTACACTACGCCGGGCAAAAAACCGGTCCGAAACGATACTGGGTGACTTTTGTCACCTCAATGTATACTTGTTTGATAGCAATTACGTACTTACCCGTAGCTACCTACATGAAGTAGTTCACCTTATTACCAGTTAGATTATAAAGAATTTTTACCGATTTAAAATCACCCACTGCTTTAGCGCTTCAGTTTTCCCCCGATAAAAGTGCGTTTTGCCGAAGTGCATATAGGGTGAGTCGCGTAAGACGTAACACCCTCATTATTCCGATGGCGATTGCACGTATCGACAAACGGTGTTCGGCGAGTCATACCTGACTATGTGGCACATACTTTGGTACATGCACAATAATCAGAAGGTTTATATTGACCGAGATAATGAGGCAAGTACACGTTTTACTTTTTTTACCACCATTCGTACGCTCTGGAAAAGACACGTAAGGTAATGTAACGCATGTTGCTGTTGTGATTAAAACTTCGCTTAAAAGACGCTGGGAAATATTGTACGATTGAAGGTCGAGGCGGTCGGAAGCAGCTGCAGACTGTAAACACGCCTCGCGCTACTCGCAGGCCAGTTGCCGTGCTATATGCAGCATGCACGGTCTTCGCTACGTAGGTAAATCCTCATCCGCCCTCTTTTAAGCAAACTTTGAATCACATTAGCAACAAGCGTTACATCATTATACGCGTCTTTTCCAGACCGTTAGAATTATGATAAAAAAGTATAGCGTCCCATTTAAAAAATAGGTACTTGCCTCATTGACGTCACTGAGGCCATCTGTGAGATAGCAATAAACAGCAGCTCAAGTGCAGTTTAAACTATTGACGTGTCTAGTCCAAGATGGACAACGCCAAATAACGGATGAACTGTGTTAATTTTGTCCGCTGATATGTACCATCCATTTAAATGCGAAAATTGTATAATTGTACTTTGGTGTTAACATGTACACGATTCCAGTTTAGTTGGTTAGTGTATTGCCTGTAACACTGAAGATGGTCGTTGAGTGATCGAAATATACATCTGATACAATAAACACAAGTTGTGACTGACTGCTGAATCTTCTTCGACCAGTTGAGATGTGAATGCAATAAAAATTTTCTCGATTCTCATGCCGTGTCATTTCGAAGCGGTATCGCAGCATTTCGGAAGAGATTCAATGTCTTCTCATCCTCTGGCGGAGCGCCAGTGTGTCACAAACAGTCCTTCGGTTTAAGAACGTCGTACAAGAGCGACCTTTTGGTCAAAATCGAGTACTCATTATGGGTGCGTGTCATTTGCTTGCGTGTAAATCAGCCGCCAGTCACTTCGCCAATGGATCAGTGATGTCAATTATCAGTTGAATGTGCCCAGCGTAGAATTCTAAAATCTTGAGTACGCTGCAGACGACATAGAGGACGATTCGAAAAAATAATATGATCCCGTAGAGGAAGTTTGAAAGTTTTATGTTCGTGCTTATCCAAACACTTAATATGAGGTCCACGTTTTGCTCATTTCACACATGACTTGACAGGTTCCTGTTTACTGACTAGACAGCTTGAACAGTTTGACTTCTCAGCTTTTGAAGAGCAGTTATTTATGAACCCCTACAGAAAAAAAGTCGCAAGGTGTGAGCTCTGGTGACCTGGGAGGCCGAAAGCAATGAACAAGATCTTATCCTACACCTCTTCCAATCCATCGTGGTGGGATGTTTTTCTTAAGATCACGCCGCATCTCAAGGTGAAAAGGAAACGGGGAGCCGTGTGCATGAAAATAAATAATTGAAATCATCGTGTGGTAGAGGAAATAACCAATATGGCAGCATGCCTAGGTATGACATTCCTGTCAGTTTCCTCCGCAAAAAAGAAAGGTCCGTAAACTCTGTGAACAGAAATGGAACAACATTCAGTTTCGGCGAGTCTCTTACATGTTCAATGATGACGCCAGGATTTTGTGTCACCCCCAAATTATTACATTATGGTGGTGTACGTTACCCGATAGATAAAACGTCGATTTGTCAGAAAAAAATGAGTTGTTCGGAAAAAGTGTTCTCTGTCATATGAGACGCAAAATTCGTGTCATCTGTTATGGTCTCCGGGACGCAGTTGCTGCAGTAACTGCACCTTGTAAGCTTTCTTACGCAGGTGCCCTTTAAGAACTTGCCACACAGTTGTTTGAAGAAGCTGAAGTTCCTGACCTGCCCGCCTTGTGGACTTACGAGGTTCAAAATGGGTCAAATGTCTCTGAGCATTATGGAACTTGACTTCTTTGGTCATTAGTCCACTAGAACTTAGAACTACTTAAACCTAACTAACCTAAGGATATCATACACATTCATCGCCGAGGCAGGATTTGAACCTGCGACCGTAGCGGCCGCGCGATTCCAGATTGTAGCGCCTAGAACCGCTCGGCCACTCCAGCCGGCGGACTTACGGGGGCTCCGTGTGAACGCATCTCGGATACGCCCCACATGTTCAACGTATATGCTTGATTGACTTGTGCTCTTCCCTCTACATTTGCAACCAACTTCTAAGACTTTCGTACGCCAGAAGTAAATCAGCTTGTACAGAGGCGGCTTCTTACTGAATCGTTGGCGGAATGCACGTTTCAACTGAACAATGGCTTGACTTGACGCTCATTCCAATACACAGAATGATTTCTCTTGTGGTCTAGAAGCCATGTGAATGAGTTTTATGTTTTACAGTTTGTCTGTAAGATCAGCTGAAGTCTGTTCTTTCTTTTTGAATCATCCGGTATATTAATGACCCAGTAGATAATGTCGGAAAACTTTTCACGGATGATGCTCTTGCACACACGGAAAACTGTACACACTGGAAACCTGTACCGAAATCCAGCAATAACTGCAGAAGGTCGACGCTTGGTGACGGGAATGGTAACTTCGACATAGATAAGTGTAACTTACTGTGAGAACATAGAAACAGACCACCTGGCTAGCCACGCGGTGTAACGCGCTGCTTTCCATGCGTGAAGGCGTGCCGGTCCCCATCACGAATCCGCCCGACGGATTGGTGGTGAGGTCCGGTGTGCAGGCCAGCCTGTGGATGGTTTTTAAGGCGGTTTTCCATGTGCCTCGGCGAATGCGGGCTGGTTCCCCTTATTCCGCCTCAGTTACACTATGTCAGCGATTGCTGCGCATACACTTTCTCCACGTACGTGTATACCATAATTACTCGGACTCAACTACAGAGTAACCTTGGGGGACTGTAGCCTGTTGTACAGTGGGGTTGTCAACCACTGAAGGCTACGGGGGTAACGAAGCCTCTCCGTCGTTTCTAGGTCCTCTGTTCAATACACAGTACACATATGAAGGCCCCTTATTCTATGTTACACTATTACAGAAGAATCACTGGAAGCAGCTTCTTGTATTAAATATCTAGACGCTTGCAAACGGAGCGATCTGAAGGGGAACGACTACATAAAATTAATCGCGGGAAAGTCAGAGGCCACACTGAGATGTTGTGGAAGAATCTTCAGGAAATATGGCCCATCAACAAAGAAAGTGGCTTACAAAGCAGTCGTTCGGCCAGTACTTGCATGCTGGTCGTCAGTTTGGGATCCGTACCAGTTTTAATTAATACAGTAAATAGAGGAAATCCAAAGAAGCGTAGCAAGTTTCGCTTCAGATTCATTTAGTAATCACTAAAGCGTCACGGATATAGACAGTCAGTTCCAATGGCAGAGGCGCTCTGCCTCACGGCAAGGTCTACCGTTCAAATTCCGAGAGCCTACGTTCCTAGAACAGTCAGACAATTTATTGACTCCTGCAAAGTTTATCTCGTAAAAAGTCATTACGATGAAATTAGAGAGATCCAAGTACGTACAGTGGGTTACCAGCAATCGTCGTTGCCGCGAACCATATGCGACTGGAACAGGAAAAGGAGGCAGTGACACTGGTTCACAAGGTACCCTCCGCCACACACCGTAATGTGGCTTCCAGATTATAGATGTAGGCTAAATCTAGAAGCGTTCTTCGACAAGAGAGACGAAATACTCGAAAGCGAGAGAGTATTTACGTTTTACAACATCTGAATAAAGAAAAGGCCTACATTGTAGACAAATAAGACGTGCATGGATACACGTTTCTCAAGAAAATTCTTTCAACTGTCAAAAATCGAGATCTATTTATCGAGAAAAATTATTTTCTACTTTATTTGAAAGTTGCAATTACAAAGAAAATAAGAGACAAAGAATAAATTAAAAATGCGTTATTGTCTGCCTTGTGAAAATTATTTGATATGCTGTAAATATATCAGTTTTGTCGAGTAAATACATCTACATGTTTTGGAAACGTTTGGACGACATATCTGGTATTCATTTCTCAGTAGTGTAGAGAATTTGTCAAGAACATCCGCTATGAATTTTTCTTGGGTAATTAATATATTCGATTATAAGGTAAGCTTTCGTATACAGAGTGATTTTAATTGTTGCCCACAAGCTGAAGGAGCAGATAGAAGAGTCGGAATACAGCAACTTTGGTATAGGAACTCGTGGTCTTGGAAGATATCCTAAGCCAATGAAATGTCAAGTGATTGGAGCTAATAGAGGATCATTCTAACCTGTTTAGTGTGGAAAAGCTATGGGACGTTAGGATAAGACGGAGAAGCTACTTTTGTCACGAATTCTTCTAATCATACTGGATCCACTACTGCAGAACTATGTACTTTAGAGATCGATCAGTCCTCTAGGTCTCTGAAATGCTGTAGTACTTATTCAAGCTATTACAGTAGGTAAACCGCACCTTTATTGTTTCCTCGTTAAGTCTCCTAGTGTCTGTGTTTAGTGTTCTCAGTTCCAGGAGTCGCTCTAGCACTTGTTCCCTAAGATATATGGCTAGGATAACGTTCGTTTACCCAATGATTTGAAGCAGTCAGTCCCAATGGAAAACTGGCGGTTTCACAGAATACAACTGTTTTCCGCTAGAATATTAAATTTCTTCCCGCATAAGAAAGACGTAAGCTACAAGTGTTTGTTTCCAGAGTACTTCCTGTATTACTTTTGGTTATTTCTTCCCCAGAGATTCAGTATTTTCCATGGACTGTTCAAATAATATCTATTTCCCATACTCATCTCGATGCCAAATACTATTTTAGTGGGGATATGGTATGATCCCATGGAACATCATAAGACCTTCAATTTACAAATTTTGTTAAGGTCGGGTGACACCAGTAGGAAGTCAATTGAAAGCGATTATAATTGTTAGAAAGCCGACATTCAGAATAAGCAAATTTAGATCTCCAGTTACGTTACAAAGACAACACGTTTCTGGGTCGTTTATAGCAATAGTACAATTGCTGTAATGAGAATTAAAAGTCTCCATATATAGCGAACTGTCAATAGAGTTCAATGAACAGTTGATGCCAGATATTGCTACTGGTCATGATCTTAGGGGTTTATCGGGCGTGCTGGTTAGTACAATGGACTCACATTCAGGAGCACGAAGGTTCAAACCCGCGACCGGCAATCCAGATTCTATTTTCCGCGATTTCCCTAAATCTGTCCAGGCGAATGCCGGGATGGTTCCTTTGAAAAAGACACTGCAGACTTCCTACCCCATCCTTGATCCACTTCGAGCTTGTGCTCCGTCTCTAATGACCTCGAAGTTGACAACACGTTAAACCCTAATGTCCCTTCCTTCTTCGGTAGAGTATTTGAATATGGACATAGTTCCGTAGTTTCTCTTTGGGGTTTCTATTTATGCAGCTACTTCACTTGAGTCATTTAAACACTAAATTTCATTTTCTTTATCCATAATTGATGGTGTTCTTTATTAATAGTGTCGCTCCTCTATTACCCTCTAGCTTACCTGACGTTACCAAATTGTATACTTAGAAATTAAGTGATGTTCAACGCTTGAACCACGTTTAGTTGAAAGCAGCAGTGGAAATATCCCAAATATGTAAGGAGGTTGATTGATTTGTTTACAAGATTCGCTTCTTCCAGTTCAAATTTTCATCAATATGTACGCTCAAACGTTAGGAGCATTGTACCCTACTTACTGACTGCTGTTAATGTGCTATATCACTTGTTAGTATGGATCTGTTTGTTGTACAGGACTGAATAAAGTGTGATTGCTTTTTAAAAATTTCCGGTGACAGTGTTGTACTGCATAGTTCACTAAGATCATTACTTATGAAGTTGGAACAACTTTTCAGAATGGCATCAGCATCACATTATATTTCGTCTTTTAGAATTTTAAGAATTCTGTTAATTTCAGTGAGGGTCGATGGTGCTACTTGTAGTTGCTGTATTTAGAACCTCATTGTTGAAAGTACTTACAGCTTGTGAATTATCAGTCACAACATTGTCATTTAGTTTAACTGTTATGGTATCTTTTACACTGACTGGTTGTAGTCCTGTCTCTCGTTTGACAATGCCTGACGTAGTTTTAATCTTTGTATCTGCATTGTTTATTTTTATTAGCACTTGCATATTTCTGGACCTTCCCATGACTTTCCTTAAAATGCTGCAGTACTTTTTGTAGTATGAAAGTAGTGTCGTATGTTGACTTTCTTTGGCCTGTATATAAATTCCCCTCTTCCTCTTACATGAGATTATTATATTCACGGAATTCACACATGTAACTACCGTGTTAATGTCCATTCTGTGGCTCACTTGTTTTATGGTTTGAAAATACGTTTGTTGCCTGTCTGCCATTCATTTCGGTGACTTTATCTACACTTTAGGAAACGCAGTTCAATAGATCGTGACGGTGACATCACTTAACAAGCTCTAATTATAACCAACATTGTCGTACTTGATAATGGCTTAGGGCAGAAATAATTACAGTAAAAAAATTAAAAAGTTTGTACGGTTAAAAGGCGTATATATAATTTAGATATTAGGTGGTGTTTTCATGTTCGCTTACAGCTGAGATTGTACATAGTAAAATAAAAGTTATGGGGACTGAAGATGTGTTTGTTTCGTCCTGCAAATAAGGGTTGGGTATTGGATGGATTTCGAGGAGCCACTGCCTACACCAGAAGATCAACAGATTGAGTAGGATCTGGTTGGATCTCTGAGATTTCTGGCGAACAGAATAAATGGGCAGAAAAGCGGTGCCCTATGCGCACTTGTGCAGTGAGTTTGAACACATGGACATTGGTACTATTTCTTATTACATGACATCAGAGGTTGGACGGAAAAGATGCGATAAGGGAGAGCTAGTTCATTAGAATTAAATATATTTGGAAAGGATATTGTAATTTTAAACACGTTCTTGTATTTTCCCGAGGCCAAGGAACAGGAAGCAAAGGAAACGGAAGAGACGTAGGATGTTTGTTCCCCTGTGTGAAATTTTATTACTAGTAAAATCAACGAGAACCGAAACTAGAGAAGCTAGTGATGTTGGAAAGCCGGAATCTAGAGCGAAATTGACGTTCCAGCTCATTCACAGTTCTTCCGTTCCGTTCAGGCCGGGATTCTGGACAGATCAACCATTTCTGAAATGTTATTGTCCACAAACGACTGCCACACAGACGCTGCATTGTAACAGAGTGCATTGTCATCCTGATACAATCATCGTCTCCGAACGCTTCCGCTTTTGTACGTAAAATGTGATGATATCCTTCCCCATTTTGCGCTTCCTTCAGAGCAACAAGCGGATCACGCCCTAACCATGAAAAGCAGCCCCCGCCCCCCATGCTGCAACACCACCTCCTCCATACTTCACTGTTTGCTCTACACATGATGCCAGATTGTGTTCTCCAGGTATTGGCCAAACCCAAATCCTTCCATCGGATTGTCACACGGTATATCGTGATTCATTTCACCAAAACACTTGTTACCAGTCATCCACTGTCCAACGGCGTCGCCCTTTACACCACCTCAAGTGTCGCTTATCATCGACTACAGAAATGTGTGCCTTATGAGGAGTTGTTTGACCACTGTAGGCCATTTTATCAAAACAATAAGCACAGTCAGTGTGCTGACCAGACTGCTGGTAACTCTTTGGAACTCACGAGTGATTCCGTCTGCTGATTTCATGCGACCTTTAGCAATCGCCCTCCGCAATGCTGGGCAGTCCCTGTCTGTCAATACATGGGATCTGCCTGGTCTTTGTTTAGCTATGGTTTTTCCTTGACAATCAAATCACCAACACTTGCGTTGGTCACCTACAGCTGGGGTGAAATGTCCCTGATTGATATGTTACACGAGTGGATTACCCTGACTAGAGTATCTTCGAAGTCACTGAGCTCTTCTGACCCACCTATTGTGCTTTGCTGATTCTCTATTAACAATACTCCCTGCCTCCCTTTTGTAGTGACAGGTCCGCCTCTTGTGATAGCTAATGGTGAATTTTGTGTTACAAAGGGGTGTCTACATCTTCTGACGGGTAGTGTATTTACGACAGTAATAAAAATGGAATGGACGTGGCTAGACATTTAGTCTACAATTTCTTTACTGGAGTCCTTTACATAAGAAAAGACCAAGAAGGTACGTAAATACTATCAGAAAAGATGAAAAGGCAACAGGAATGCGTATAGTTGAGAACCGTAAAGCATGAGGAGACCTTTATCCGGCCTTGGATGTCAAAGGGATGGTGGTGGTCATGACGAAGCAGAAGAAAAAGATGATGATGATGATGAAGATTTGACCATATAACGATAATGATTTGCCATAAATGTAATACTAGTAACTGAGTTAATACATAAACGTATATTCCGAAATCGGAAAATGGATTAAAAGGAGTACTCACGAGCAGCTGTAGCTACAGATTACTGTTTAATATCGCTGAAAAACAAACTGAAATTTAAGAGAATTGTCCAAAAGAATCGATGTGGAGAGAAGTGGGATACTAAAGCACGGAACGAAGTTGGCTGTAGATAATGCTATGACGAATACCAAAAAAATACAGTCGACGAGGAACAGACACCTCTAAAAACTGGTGTCACAGAAAATTGACAGAAAAAAGGGTACGAAGAAGGTAGTTGCGAAGAATCCTTGGGTAACAGAAGAAATAGTTCATCTGAGGCACTGAGAACCATAAGGGCCCAAAACAAGAACACAGAGTTTCGAGAAAAATAGATATTTGTGAAAATCAAATTTGAAGAAAAAGCGCCAGTCTCATAGGTTAGACTTTTTTTAAAACCAAGCCACAATTTCCTATATTTCATATAAAAAAATAATATAGCCACTTTGATATAAAATATTAATTAATATTTAGGATTATATGAAGCGCTCAGACACATAAGGGCCTAATGCACACCATTGTTGATTTTGAGATTGTGGCTTGAACACATACTCCTGACGTATTTTGATCTTATGGTGAGTTCGGTATATCTGTGCTGTAGACCCACACTGTACACGCGAACATTCACTAAAATCTGTGTAATAGCTTTCTCTGACATTCCTTCCATATGGGCCCGACGATGGTGTGCTTTAGGCCCTTCTGGTTATCAGTACCTGTATTTATTATTAATGTTAATTCACAAAATTTCCATATGTCTCCCAGTGACAATAGTGTTTCTTTTTTCAGAATATAAGGAACACATACTAAGTGCACCACGCATATATTTGTGATGACTTGCTCCAGCGCTTCGTGGTCTTTGTTACCATAATTTTCATTAAGCACGTTCTGTGGTTTGAGTTTCAACTAAAACTACCGATATACCTCCGATTACGAAGTACTACTACTACTACTACTAATACTACTACTACATAAATGATGTGGACACTAAATTATGTTGGCAGCCCAGATAACAATTACGCAGAACAAAGAAACAAAATTACGCTCTGTGCTTTGGAACAATGTGAAAACTAGTACCAGAGAAATCGGTGAGACACTTTGCCTTGAATGTTCATATATACAATGTGGAGCTACAGCATAGATAACCATGAGATCGACAGATGTCAGGAGCATGCATACTTGTTAAAATAAAAATGGCTACGGAAAGGGGAAGGAACTATCTGATGACGTGATAGAAGAAGAAATGGGAGTTGATGTGGAAGATGTAGAAGATGAAATATTAGTGTGCGAGTTTAGCAGAGCTTTGGAACACTTGTGATCAAATATAGCGCAATGTTTCGATACCATTACTACAGAAATTCTAAAATCATTGAAGGATGGTGGCAACCATACGACTAATCAGCCTATCGGAATAATATCATCCACACTATCCCGAAGATAGCAACCACAGAGAAGTGCGAGAACTATCATACAGTCAGGTTAACAGCTCGCGCATCCAAGGTGCTAGCAAGAATAGTGTATAGAAGAATAGAAAAGAAAATTGAAAATCTGTTAGATGACGGTTACTTTGACCTTATAAAAGGTAAATACTCTGGAGAGGTGGGTCTGACGTTACACTTGATAATGGAAGCAAGACTAGAAAAATCAAGGGACATTCAGAGGATATGTCGACTTGAAATATGCGTTCGAAAGTATAAAATGGTGAGATATTGCCAGGAAAATAGGAAAAGTCAGACAATATACGATATTTACAAGAACTAAGAGGTAATAATAAGGATGGAAGACCTAGAATGCAGTGCTCGCATTAAAATGGGTGTAAAACAGGGCTGCAGTCTTTCGCCCCTGCTGCTCATATATACATGGAAGAAGCAATGATGGAAATGAAAGAAAGATCAATACTAAGATAAGTTCAAGGTGAAATATCAATCATAAGGTTCGCCGATGAATTACTGCCCTGATGAGCAAAAGAGAGGAAGAAGCGCAGGAACGAACAGTCCAACGAGCACACAATGTGGTTTGCTGGTAAACCGAAGAAAGATAGAAGTAATACGGAATGGCAGAAATGAGATTAGTGATAAATTTTGACATCGAACTTAGGAACCACCAAGTTGACATGGTAAAGAAAGTTTGCTATCGTAGAAAAAAATTCTACACAACGGATGAAGCGAGGAAGAAAGGAGGAGCGGGCTAGCATAGGCAAAGTGGGCATTCCACGCGAAAGAGGTCAATTAGTACTAAACATCCACTTTAATTTAAGAAATAAATTTCTGAGAATGTTCGTTTGAAACAGCTGTAAGGAAGTGAACCATGGCCTAAGGGAAAGCCGAAGAAGAAGAGAATAGAAGCGTTTGAGGTGTGGTGTTATAGAAGGATGTACATAATTTGGTGGACCGATAAGATGAGAAGTGAGGTCTCCGCAGAATCGAAAAGGAGATGAATTTGTGGAAAACGTCGACAGGAAGAAATGGCAGGATGATAGGACTTTTATTAAGACATCAAGTAATAATATCAATGGTTCTCGAGGAAGCTGTAGAGCGCAAAAATAGCGGGGGAAGACAGAGCTTGGAATACGTCCAACAAATAACTGAGGACGTCGCCTGCAATTGCTGCCCTTTGATGCAAAGGTCGGCATAGCAGAGGAATTCCTGGCGGGCCTCACCAAACCAGTCAGACGACTGACGACAAAAAAAAAAAGTCGCATCAGGAGACCTTTATCCAGCAGTGGATGTCAAAGGGCTGATGGTGCTGGTGATGGTGGTGGTCGTGATGATGTTGTTGACGTTGACGATTCGGACCAATACATAAACGTATATTACTGTGCAATAACATTGTGGATGTTGTGTAAAAGTAATGCTTCTAAATACGAAAGGTGGTGATTATCATTATTCATGGACCGAGTCTTACAACTGTTCCTTTCAAAGTAGTCTGTTTTTCCCCCTTTGTTGCCACTGGGATTTGTTGTTCCGTAATTGCAACAGTATTATGTCTTTTTGCATAGTTGTATATAGAGTTCTGATATCTTCGTTTCCCATCATTCAACTATTATTACACCTGCAACTCTTCTTAGAAATCGCATTTCAAATGTTTGCATGTATGTGCCAAGTACGGGGTGTGAAAGAAAGTGTCGAATATTTCGAGGGATAATAGTAGTCATCGAAACAAGACATCCAAGCCGAATAAATATAGGTCCGGAACAGTTGTTTATAGGGGAGGATGAAAGATGTCGTGGATATGACTAAGACTACCACCAAGTAAGTTGTTCAGCCGTATTTTATAACGTCTTTGGCACACAGGTTCTCTCGCATCCCTAAAGGTGAACAAGGGAAGACCCCGCTCATTCCTCTCGCCAGAGATGGAGGACCATATACTGAATGACTGTGCTGAATTTGAAAGTTAAAATTCTGGCCCAACCACTCAAAAAGTGCAATGCTAGTTTTTTGCGCTTTTCACCATTAGAATGTCAGAATGATTGTAAAAGGGAACCACCACTGCGTGTACCTACTGATTTTACATTGTTTGTGGTTAGCCTAACAGTTAATTTTCAAATGTCTTTATTATTTCACATGTTTCTAATTATTTTCTTTTATAACTGGCAGTGTATCAACGTAAATATTAAGCTGCGGGACATGAACTTTGAAGCACTAAAGAAACTGGTCTGGGCATGCGTATTCAAATACATGGATATATAAACAGGTAGAATACGGCGATGCTGTCGGCAACGCGTGTGACAACACAAGTGATGACACAGTTGGTAGATCGGGTACACCTGCTGCAATTGCAAGTTATCAAGATTTAAGTGAGTCTGAACGTGGTGTTATAGTCAGCGCCACGAGCGATGGGACACAGCGTGTCCGAGTAGCGATAAAGAGATAACTTTCTCGCACGCGCATTTCACGAGTGTATCGTGAATATAAGGACTCCGGTAAAATATCAACTCTCCGGCATCACTGCGGCCGGGAAAAGATCCTGCAAGAACGAGACCAACGGCGACTGAAGAGAATCGCTCAACGTGGCAGAGGTGCAACCCTTACGCAGATTGCTGCATATTTCAAAACTCGGCCATCAACAAGTGTCAGCGTGTGAACCAATCAACTAAACGTCATCCATATTGGCTTTCGAAGCAGAAGGCGCACTCGTGCACCCTTGATGACTGCATGACACAAAGCATGTGCTTCGCCTAGGCCCGTCAACACCAGCATTGGACTCTTGATGACTGGAAACATGTTTCCTGGTCGGATGAGTCTCGTTTCAAATTGTACTGACTGGATGGACGTGTACAGATACAGAGACAATCTCATTAATCCATGGGCCCTGCATGTCAACAGGGGATGGTTCAAGCTGGTGGAGGCTATGTAATGGTGTATGGAGTGTGCCTCTGATATTGCTAGATACGACTCTGACAGATGACACGTACGTAAGCATCGTTTCTGACCACCAGCATCCATTCATGTCCATTGTGCGTTCCATCGGATTGGGAAATTCCAGAATTGCTACAGAGTGGCTCCAGAAACAGTCTTCTGGGTTTAAACACTTCCGCTGGCCACCAACTCCAAAGACATGAATATTATTGAGCATATATGGAATGTCTTGCAACGTGCTCTTCAGAACAGATCTTCACCATCTCATACTCTTACTGATTTATGGACAGCCCTACGGGAGTCATGGTGTCAGTTTCCTCCAGCAGTACTTCAGAGATAAGTCGAGTCCCTGCAACGTCGTGTTGCAGCACTTCTGCGTGCTCGCGGGGGCCCTACACAGCATTAGTCAGGTGTACCAGTTTCTTTGTCTCTTCAGCGTATTTGTTCCAGCCTTCTGGCTGACGATCACTGCCACTGTGATAAATTAGTGAATGGCTTGTAATGTCGCTAAGTGCTTCAGATGAATGTTTGTATCCTAGTTCTTAAATCACATGCATATAAATACAGTATTTTCGGCACTTATGTGAAATGGATGTTTTTAAACTGTTCATAAATTACGGAATTACAAAAGCATCGTCATGAAGCCAGGGACTAGTTGCACTTGCTGCAAAAATGAAGTTCCTATAAATTCCCCCCATCTGATGAGGACTCCTCAGAGGCTCTAAAGGAGAGGAACAGGAAAATAATAGTTTCTAAAATTACGTTATGGCAGCAACTAGTCGCAGTCAGTATTAACCATTCGTTAGCAGATATTTAATATAACACACGTACAAATAATTTTTCAAAGAAGAGATTTTTCTCCTAGTATACGGTTCTTTGTTACATTAAATAGTGGTGGGGGGAGACAAACAGTGAGGATGAACAGCGTAACACAAACGGCGCAAAGAGATTACTAAAGCAAACTTACTTAAAAACGCTGTTGAAAAGTGTCTCATAAGCAATATACTTTTCACAGGGAATGCTTATTTAGATATCACTCGGTAGGGGTTTAGTAAAAAGTAGCTTTTCACATAACTCTTTCACACTATTTTCTCCTTTTTATGGAAAACCTTACAGTCAAAGTTATGCAGTGATTAATAGTTACACATTTCACTCAATTCAAAGGGATGGTGACTCTATATTTCAGGCTAGCCAATGAAACGTTGCGGTATACAAAATGAAAGCCAAACATTGTCGTTATGGCCCTCATGTCAGCTGGGAGTAAGTGTAGCTTTACATTATGCAATAATAAGAACGTTGTGTGTGTAGTGATCGGTAGTAAAAAATGAATGAACACTGTAACACTAGTTTTTTATATTATTAAATATCTTCTTTGCAAAACAGCATTCTGCACCAGGAATAAAGCGAATATTGTTGCACTGTTGTAAACAGAATTGGCCTTTTATTCGGGCATATGAAGACTCTAATGTCCATACAGCCATCCTGATTTACGTTTTCCGTAAATTAAGGCATATGATGGGATGATTCCTACTACAAAACCACGATCTACTGCCTTTCCCATCCTTGTCAAACCAGTCCGCTCGGTACATAAAGTCCTGTATATACGAATTATGCTATTTTTATTGTTCTTAAATTGTAATATCACGACATGTCGAATATCCTTGCAAAAAGGTGTCGAAATAAGGAGGACGAGAGTTCAATGCCTCATCGGAAACGAGGTCCATAGAGAAGCAGAGGATGCTATGGGGAGGAATTCGAAAAAAAAAAAAATAATCAAATGTGTGTGAAATCTTATGGGACTTAACTGCTTAGGTCATCAGTCCCTACGCTTACACACTACTTAACCTAAATTATCCTAAGGACAAACACACACTCCCATGCCCGAGGGAGGACTGGAACCTCCTCTGGGACCAGCCGCACAGTGGAAGGAATTCCATCGTGCCCTTTTCTACATCCACATCTAGAAGTACAAGGCGTATTTCTTAAGTAAGTACCGTTTAGAAATTAAAAAAAAAGACGTGCGAAGGTATCTCAATAATTTTATTTTTACATGAAAGCCTGTACCCTAATCTACGCACTGACGCGGTTACAGTCTGAGTACGGAAAATGTACGTTGGCGCCAGTAGAATCGCTCTGTAGTTAGCCTTAGGTGCCGGTTATCTAGATTTGCGCAATAGTGTTCCTCGAAAACACGTAGCCTTCCCTCCGGTGATTCCCATTTGAGTTCCAGAAGCATCTCCGTAATACCTGCGTGTTGTTCGAACCTGCTGGTACAAATTTAGTGACGGGCTTCTGAATTGCTTCGATATCTTCCTTTAATTTGACCTAGTTCGCATCCAAAATACTAGAACAGTACTGAACAATGAGTCACACTAGTTGTCTTATACTCTGTTTCCTTTACAGACGAGCCACACTTCCAAAAATTCTCCAAATAAACCGAAATCGACCATTCTCCTTCCCTACTACAGTGCTTACTTGGTCATTCCATTCCATATTGCTTTGCAACGTTACGCTAGAAATTTAATCGACGTGATTGTGTGAAGCACCACTGTGGATTGATTTTTCCTATCTATATGCGTCAGCTTACATTTCTCTACATTTTTAGCTAGCTACCATTTATCGCACCAACTAGAAATTATGTCTAAGTCATCTCGAATCCTTCTACAGCCCCTTAGCGACGACACCTTCCCACACACAACAGCATCATATATATATATATATATATATATATATATATATATATATATATATATTATCACACGCGCCTCTGGGATATACTCTTGTCTCTGATGAACATTCACCGTCGAGGACAAGAAACTGGGTTCTGTTACTTAAAAAGTGTTCGAGCCACTCACATATGTGGGAACCTATTCCGTGCGCTTGTAGCTTCGTTATCAGTCGGCGGTGTGGCACCATATCAAATGCTTTACGGAAATCTAGGAAAGTGGATTCCGCCTCTTGCCCTTCATTCGTAGATCGCAGGATTACATGTGAGCAAAGGGCAAGCTGAGTTTCGCACGAGCGATGATTCCTAAAAATGTGCTGATTCGTGGACAGAAGCTTTTCCCCCTCAAACAAATTTATTATATTCGAATTGAGAATATATTCAAGGAGTCTGCAGCAAATTCGATGTTAAAGATATGGGTCTGTAATATTGCAAGTCCGTTCTTTTACTCTTCTTATGTGCAGGAGTCATCTGCACTCTTTTCCAGTCGCTTGGGACTTTCCGCTTGGCGAGATATGCGCCAGAAATGCAAGCTAAATAAGGGGCCAATGCTGTAGAGTATTCTCTGTAAACCCGAAACGGGATTTCTTCAAGACCTGGCGACTTATTTGCTTTCAATTCTTTCAATTGTTTCTCTACACCAGCGATGATCATTACCAAGTCCACTATATGGGAGTCTGTGCGATTGTCGAACTGTGGTATGTCTGTACGATTTTCCTGCTTGAATGATTTCTTAAACACGAAATTCAAAACTTCCTCTTTACTTTTGCTATCTTCTACTGCCACACCAGACTGGTCAACTAGTGACTAGCTAGAAGCCTTAGACGCACTTAGCGATTTTTTGTCCTACGCTTTGTGCATCGATGTTACTACAGGCACACGAATTTCTGTTTCAGAGGAACCATCTTGGCATTTGCCTGCAGCGGTTCAAAAAGTAGCACTTGCCTGAGGCAATTTAAAAATGTATTTCAAATATAAATAAAACTACAAGCGCTGGCGCACATCGTAAGGTGCGAGTGTTACGGAATGACGGCCGTGGAACGACGCTCTGTGTGTGTGTTTGTGTCTGTGTGTGTGTGTGTGTAGAGGACGTGCGCGCTAGACGGAATGCGTGGGTGAGCTAGGCGGGAAGGGAAGCACGCGGAAGCGTCAATATAGCGGCCCTCACCGCGGAGTCCAGCAGCCAGTCGCAGCCATGCAGGTCGCCGCGCTGCTCATCTGTCTGCTGCTGACCGCGAATACGTCACAGGTTCAGGCGCAGCCCGAGCGCTGGGTAAGCTCCGTCACGTATTTGTGTTGAGAAAGCTGCACCACAAGGTGGTTCCGAACTGTACTGCTTAACCACGATATTATTGCACTTGGCCGCTATCGAAAACACACAGCGACGTGACAGTAAACAATCACACTAGTGACTAAGGAAAACGCATCGCATTCTCAATGGCTTCAGGTCAGTTGTCTTATACTATCAACGCCGATTACGCTCTGACACAATGAGGGGACCGATCACTCTCTCTCAGAGGTGAAATAGTATTTTGGTCGAAACTTCCTTGCAGATTAAAACTGTATTCCGGACCGACACTGGTGCTCCAAATGTTTGACTTTCGTGGGGCAGCACTCTACCAACTGACATAGCCAAGGGATGTAGGGACGAGGTACTGGCGGAAGTACAGCCGAAAAGAGAGGGGTCGTGAGTCGTGTTTGAGTAGCTGAGTTGATAGAGCACTTGCCTGTGAAAGGCAAAGGTCTCGCGTTCTAATCTCGATTCGGCACACAGTTTTAGTTTCCCACGAAGTTTCATATCAGCGCAGACTCCTCTGGAAAGCGAAAATTTCGTTCTGGAATGTTGCGGTCGACTAACGCGAGCCGCGTGGGGTAGCCGTGCGGTCTGAGGCGCCTTGCCACATTTCGCGCGGCTCCCCCCGTCGGAGGGTCGAGTCCTCCCTCGGGCATGGGTGTGTATGTGTTGTCCTTAGCGGAAGTTAGATTAAGCAGTATGTAACTCTAGGGACCGATGACCTCAGCAGTTTGGACCCATAGGAACTTACCACAAATTAATACAATATACGCCGGCCAGAGTGGCCGAGTTGTTCTAGGCGCTTCAGTCTGGAACCGCGCGCCCGCTACGGTCGCAGGTTCGAATCGTGCCTCGGGCATGGATGTGTGTGATGTCCTTAGGTTAGTTAGGTTTAAGTAGTTCTAAGGTCTAGGGGACTGATGACCTCAGCAGTTAAGTCCCATAGTGCTCAGACCCATTTGAACCATACAACATACAGACGTCAGTCAGATACAGATGCAGTTCTGAGCAACTGTCCTGCGAGCTTTTTTCTACTGATTGTTTATCTGCATCTACATCAGTACTCGGTAAAGCGCCTTACGTTGTGTGGTACCATCATCTGCTACCCCTTTTCTTGTTCTATTCACCAAAACCCGGGCAGCGATTGTGTGTCGGTAAACCTCCGAATGCCATCTAATTTCTCTAAATTTCTCGTCCTCGTCATTTCGTGAGAAGTATATGAGAGAAAATAAGAAATCACCAGACTCTTCTAGAAACGTATTCTCTCCACAACGTCTCTCTTGTAGCGTCTGGGCTTTGTTGAGCATCTCTATAACGCTCTCTCACCTAGTAAACCATCGCGTGACGAAACGCGTGGTTCACCGTATGGATGGCTGTTACCACTGAAACAACCGGTTTTCGGTTGTATCGGTAATATTTCAAGCCATTTTAACCTGACTGTTGAAACCGCTCAAAATGACCGACTGCTGAAATTATCAATTTCGTTTTTTTTTTTTTGTTCTTATTATTTTCCATAATAAACGTGGAAATCGAAGACAGATTGGGCAACTCTCTCTTAATTTCAAGATACAAACAGTCAGAATGTTACATTACATAGGCAATTTAAAAGCTCGTCCACAGTTCACTGCTCTTGCGGAAACGTGATAACTGGTTCAACACAACAAAAAATCACGAGTATTCTCCTAGTGATTCTAATTTTTTCAAACTCTGCTCAAAAATCATCTTGTAATCGGAGAATGTAACACTATTTGGGCATTATGAATACTCAGTGCTAAAGGGTAAAAAATGATACCCTTTTTTGTTCACGTTAATTAGTCTGTTCACAAGGGCTACAAGCCAATAAAGGAATATTATGTTCACACAGGCAACAGATCAGCTATTTTCTGTTTTTATTCAGTACTACGAATGAGTTGTTTTAAAGTTTTTAATTTATTATTGTTGCCATAACTTCCTTCCTCTTTTATTATTTCATAGAAATGGCAGACAAACATTTCATCTTTTAAGGCAGATGAAGCGTTGCGCTTTATTGCTACGTAACTTGGTAAACATATTTCCAGACTAGTGTTGGTGTCATTCTGCAATACGACGGATGCCCGTCGACGACAGCGAGAAGCTACGGAATAGATCAGGTTGTGGCAAGTCTTGCACACTGCATGTACGTGCGTGCGTTAAGCCAGAACACACGACAACACGGACATTATTGTCTCAGCAATGCTGTACCAGTTCTTACGCCCTGTGTTTCTTGCTCGTTTCCGTCGGCATTATTACTAAAGTAGCACTGCTTACTGTCCTCATTTTGTGTAATAACGCCATATTTAAAACCAATATAAATTTCACAAATAAAATATACTCCTCTTTTAAGAAAGGTATATTTTTAAAAAAAATTTGCACTCCTGATATGGCTGATTATATTTCGGTTTTTTACTCGGTTACTAGTAAAAAATAAAATAAAAACATGTTATAGTCGAGACGGAAGAACTAAAATACCGCAATGTGTTTTAACCGGTCGGTTTCCCTCATGCCTAGCTCACCGATGGATCTTCTCTATCATATTAATGATAACTAGTAAGTGCCCCAGACTGATGATCAGTCTCAAATGTGTTTTCCAAGGCACTTCTCTTGCGGATGAATGACTTTTCCTTAACATTCTACCAATTAATCTCAGCCTGGCATCCGCATTTCGTACTGTTTGTTTTATAAGGACATCCACTTTAGGTCGCTCCGAAAGGTTACTCCTACGTATTTTACGGTTGATACTGTTTCCATTGATTTGTCGCCGATATTGTAATTGCACATTAGTGGATTTATCTTACTGTGTGTGCGCAGTGTGTTACATTTATTTACGTTCAGGCCCTGCCCCACTCATCAATCCTCTGCAGCTCTTCCTGCAGTTCGGTGCAGTCTTCTCATGTTGTTACCTTCTTACACATAACCACAATATCGAAAACAGTCCCATGCAGCTTCAGACGTTGTCGATTAATTCACTAACGTAAATACAGCGGCGTTATAACACTCCTTTCGGATACTCCAGAAATTACTTTCAGAATTCCAATTTTTTTGTATCATTTTTGAGAAACAGCGATATTGTAAGCCATATGAAATCAGCTAAAAAGCAGGCTAGATCGCGATGCTTATTTTATTATAATGGCCAGAGTCGGCAAAGTCTTAGGCTACCTTCAGACAGCATCATCAGCTGCGTACAACACTCAGTTGTACTTAGTCGCTGAAATTGATGAGCAGCAATGGTTGAGTGCGGATTCCTTTTATTTGGCGAAAGATTTGGCACCAGTCTGTGCCCACTCTTTTTTTTTCAGGTTGGTGAGAGTGTGCCCAGGTTTCATGTAACAATTCTCTCCAGAAGCCCATTACTTTCGACCTGAAAACGACGCAAAAGTGCCTCACAATTCAGCAGTCACCTGACGTGGCGCCACCGTTGTATTGAATCGAGCACCTCATAGACAAAATTATGTGCTAAGCAGCACTAACATCCAAAACAGTGACTAGTTAGTTTAAATTTGGTCTACAGTTTTCCTTCACAACAGCGGTAATGTTTTCATTCGTTACTGTGCTGCGTCCCTGAACCGGCCGCGGAACATCTTCCACAGAAATTTCTCCACTTTTACGATTTTTACAACACTCGTACACTTGATGCAGGAACAAAGATCAATCACCGTACTGTACTTCCATCCTGCGATGTATTTTCACATCTTTAACAGCTTCACTACTCCAGGACGTATCTCAGTTCCTGTTGCAAGAGGTGCAAGTCGATAAGGTGTTCGCCACGTTTGTACTGACATAGTTTTCTTTTCTATGATACAGTAACAGGCTACTAACTGCTCGTCATTTGTCGAAATGCAAGGATAACTTCTGCCAGATTCCAAACCAATGGTACAACTTTTAGGAATTTTATGCCACTTTTGATGATTTCATTTGGATCGCCCTTGCAAATTGGTTGTTTCTTCTGATATCAGAGGACAGCCTATGATGATTTGGTTGGCATCGCCCTTCAGCCACACTGTTTCTCTCCACTGCAGTCGATGAGGATCCTATCTAAATTTTCCACGGCGGAAACGAAGGCTAAACACTATCGCTAGAAAATTCTGTTATACTCTCTAGAATCGTACGGCGATCGTAACGGTATGTTCGTGCCTACTTACAGATTGTGTTGTCCCTCATGTTGGAAGAAATACGCAAGTTTTTGTTCCATTTTGCACAAAATTGCACTCACAGACGGTGGTGTAGGTCTGCAATCGGATCCGCCATAGTTCTTTGTACTTCGCTTGGGTATCGACAACTTCATCTCCCCTTTCCGCCGACAACATAATAGTGTTTATGCGACGTTGAGACTGCGTCAGGTGCTCCATATGTGCATGCCACTTAATTTCATCACAGGATTGTGACTGTGACTTCTTTGATGTTGTCTGTACAATTAAGCACGGAAGCCGGACATAGTCTACGTAGAACGTAACGGAACTATAAGATGTGTCGTGGTAGTCAAACGTCCCGTATTCAGTCCCCCGTTTTTCATAAGATTTTTTTCTGAAAAGTTTAATTGGTCCTCACCTCTTGAAGTGCTGTATATATTTACGGGGCATTTCAGGCATTTCATTATCGTATTCCAACCCCCCCCCCCCCTCTCCCGTAAGCAGATTCCTTGAGATAAATAAATAGATAAACGTATATACAAATGTGGCTCAGGATCAGAATTACAAGACGCTCAGATGCATCTTTATCACGATGCAGCAGCCCTCCCCCCCACGTCCCGCCACCCCTCTCCACCCCGGACGCTTTGCTATCGCCACAGTTCCGCAACGGTGGATTCTTCTGAAGAGAATAGCCTGTTACATAAACGTCAAAAATCAGCTGTGCTAACATTTGAGAAACGACAGTTGGTACAATGTCTAGCACAGTCCTTGACTTATAGCTAAAAAGTCTATGATCGCGCCGTGATAGACACAGTAGACTGATGAAAAAAAAACACAATAAATAACGCAATATTGGTTGTAAAATTATCGTGCGGCTTATGTGGATGTTTAACGAAAGAAATGATTAAGTACAAGATATAAAGTGACTTTTGAGGCAGTTAGGTGCCCTGAAATGCGGTGACTTGAAATTTGTTACTCAACGATACATTCGAAATATCTTGTGATAAAACGCGATAATTTTCATACAGGTAAACGTCACAAGACACCGCGCCACACAATATCACACTATGGAGACTGAAACAGGGGTGAACATCCAGAAATCGGGTAGAAGTTAGATCCGTGTACGAAGCAATTTTACCACAACATGTTAGGAAGCAACATGCAAAGGTAAAAAAAAAAAAAAAAGCCGTCTTCGTGGTAAGCACTACCACTCACCGTCACTGTTTGAATTAAGGATAAGAGGAAGGCCTCAGACAAGGCCAGCCGTTTCGGCACATGTTTAGTAGCTCGTTTGTGTAAATTTGGGGTAAGATCCTATGGGACAAGACTGCTGAGGTCATCGGTCCCTAGGCTTACACACTATTTAATGTAACTTTGAGGACAACACACACACACCCATGCCCGAAGGAGGACTCGAACCTCCGACGGGAGAAGCTACGAGAACCGTGGCAAGGCGCCGAAGACAGCGTGGCTACCTCGTGCGGCAACCACCTAAAATGAAGAACTCTAAGATATACTGACGGAAAAAAATCACAACACCGAAAAATAATTAATGTAGAGTAATGAAATTTCAAGAACACATTTCTCTAGATAACATATTTAAGTGATTACCAGTGCAAAATCACAGTTTAATGTAAATGCGAGGTAAGGCGTTGCAAATGTGAAATGCTGGTACATTAATGACCGGCGTATACGCCAGAATATTGAACACAAGAATGCAAACGTGCATGCATTGTGTAGTAAGGGTGCCAGGTGTCAGTGTGTGCGACGGAATTCGACGCCTGTTGCACTTGGTCAGTCAATACCCGAACGGTTGACGCTGGTTTTGGATGACGATGGAATTGTCACCCAATAATGTCCCAACTGTTCTCGATTGCAGACAGGCCTGGTAACTGAGCAGGCCGATGCAACAAATCGATATTCCTTGGAGCTTGTTGGATTACAACAGCGTGCGTCATCCTGCTGGAAAACACCCCCTGGAATGCTATTCGTCAGTGGCAGCACGACAGGTCGAATCGCCATCATTGGATCTGAGGCTGAAACAACTTTCAGTAGAAAACACAACAGACCTTCACCCTGCCTTCCAATGGGCTCTCGCCTGACAACACTGAAATCGCAAATGGCGCTGGTTTAGGGTTAGAGGAATGCACACTACGGGACGTCTGGCTTTGAGCTGTTCTTGGAGTAACCAATTTGTAACAATTCGTTGTGTCATTGTGGTGAGAACCGCTGCTCAAATTGCTGCTGCAGATGAAGTAGGACGCGCCAGAGCCATACGCCGAACACGAAGGTCTCCCCGCTCGGTAGTGGTGCGTTACCGTCTGGAGCCCGGTCTTCCAGTGACCGTACGTTCTCGTGACCACCGTTGCCAGCAGCCATGTACAATGGCTACAATCCTTCCAAGTTTTTCTGCAATATCACAAAAGGAACATCCACATTCTCGTAGCCCTATTACACGACCTCGTTCAGAGTCAGTGAGGTGTTGATAATGACGTCTTTGTCGCATTAAAGGCGTTCTCGGCTAACGTCAATTCACTACGTCCAATCTCAAAGGTAACTAACGGTCGCGACCGTTGTAGTGTGTATTTAAAGCAAACCTGATTTGCATCCGCATAGAGGCACTACTAACGCCCCTCTTATCCAGTTGGCGTGAAATTTGGAGGAGGGGGGATTAGTGTTTAACATCCCGTCGACAACGAGGTCATTAGAGACGGAGAACATGCTCGGTTTGTGGAACGATGGGTAAGAAAAACGGCCGTGCTCTTTCAAAGGAAACATCCCAGCATTTGCCTGAAGTGATTTAAGGAAATCACCGAAAACGTAAATCAGAATGGTCGGACGCTTGTTTGAACCGTCGTCCTCCCGAATGCGTGTCCAATGCACTAACCCCTGAGCCACCTCGCTCAGTCGTGAAACTTGCATAGACATAATCTGTCAAATTTTTGTTTATGTCGTACAACTTCTTTTTGGTGTTGCGATTTTTTTCCGTCACTTTATATTGGCTCATCATTCCCGACCCCAGTTTCTTGGGAAACCACCCTGAAGTTCATGCTCGCAGTCAATTCATAATTGACAGTAACGATGGCTAATTGAAATCTAAGCAGTTTTCAGTATCATCGTATATGGGACCTGCAGCGTCCGAGAAATAATGAAAAGAAACTTTCATGATTGCAGCCGATGTAGGGTAAGATGTCATAAAACTGATAGTCAAAACTTGCCAAAAAGAAGATACCCCCAGTCTCTCCATAAGAAAACCACACCTATCACAAATGTTCCTGCTGTTAGCTATGCAGCCATTGTTTATAAATAATTTGTCGTCATTTCTTTCTCCATTAGAAACTTCACTTTTCAGACTTAAATAAATGTGCACACAGTTCTGGAACATTTGCCTCATTTATGCAAGTATTGACTACATACAAGTCAAATTTGTGTTAGATACACAGAAAATAGTGCTCTGTCTACTAATTCATTCATTATTGACTTATTTGTTATTTGGGTATAATTATTAATCAGTCAGTATATTCCTTAAATACGATACGCTCCATTCCTAAGTACTGTATGATTCCTTAAAGTTGTACACTGTCGCCTGTGACCCAACCAACAGCCACACAGCGGTGTAGCGCGGGATGCCGCACTTACCATACGCCAGGGAAACAACCGCGGGAGACCACAATCCAGCAGTAACCTCATTGCTGAAATAGAAAAGCTGTCAGACAAAAAATTCGTAGGCCATAAAACCATGCCAGTGACCAAAGCTGTGGCAAGTACTCTAAATGGAAAGGAAACTGAGGAGATTAATTCTGTTTCCGACATTTGTTTGGAGAGTGACTACAGCATGGATGAGGTCGCTCTGTTTGCAGAATTCACACCAGATCCTATTGTAATGACTGGTTCTGCAAACGTAGGTGGAAGATATTGTATCTTGGCTAAACTGAGATAGGAAAGAGGAATCCATACAACTACAGATGTCTGCGCCATACGAAAAAGGACTGTAAAATGACCTAGAAGTTATGGCTCAAGGGACTGTGGACAAGGACAACAGTTTTCATATTCAAAGAAAAAGACATTTCCTCATGTTGCTAATCCGGTGGAAAATATATCGGTCGTTCAATAAATGACCCACATTTTTAAAAAAAAGGCATTAATATACATAGACAAACATCCTTGTTGGTGCTTCACATTTGATGTTTGTTCTGTGCGCCGGTGAAGTTTCGAACCGTTCTGACAGATGGCAGAGCCGTAGTACAGCGTCAAAATGACGTCTAGAAACGACTTGTGTTCCAAGCAGCTTGCCGTTATGGAATTCTTTTGTGCAGAAAAAGAAACCGTGGGAAGCATCTATAAACGTTCGTGTGCAGTGTATGGCGATGCTGCATTTGATAGGAGTACAGCTGGGCGATGGGTAAAGGACGTTACAGCCTCAGGAAATGGAGAAACAGAGCTCCACGATCAGCCACGCCCGGGACGTCCTGTCACAGCCACTGCTTCAGACATGCTGAATCGTGCGGATGCCTTTATCCGTGACGACCGGCGCAACACAACTCAGCAACTGGCTCTTCAGTTGTCGGTCAGCATTGTAAGTGCGTCTGCAATGGTCGAGACTCTCGGATATTCAAAGAGGTGCTCACGATGGGTACCACGAATACTCAAAGCGGACCACAAGATTCAAAGAAAGGCCATTTCATCTGAATTGTTGGAGCGTTTTGAGACCGATGGAGAGTCCTTTCTGACACGGATCGTTACGGGGGACGAGAGCTGGGTGCACCGCTTTGCGTCGGAAACAAAAAGGCAGTCAATGGAGTGACATCATCCTCATTCAACACAAAAGAAGAAATTCAAAACAACCTCCTCTGCCGGAAAAGTCATGGTGACAGTCTTCTGGGATTGTGATGGCGTCATTCTCGTGGATGTGGAGAGTGTCAATCATCAGTTCAGAAGCATACGTGAAGACTCTCAATTAACTCAAGAACTGTTTCCATCGCTTTCGATCGGACAAGAATCCGGCAGAAATTACTGTCCATTTGCTAGTTATCAACAAAAAATATTGGACAGCACGAACTTTGCTAGGCCGTTTAACGTACAAAATGGATTTTGCAGCCGTATTTGCCTGTTAATGATAACTTTTTATTCATAGATATTAAGTGTTACATATTATATATTGGGTGTTCCATAAAGAATGCAATATTTAATTTAATAATAAAACACATACTTTATTTGAAAACACTAGTATTATTATGTCAACAGTCAATACGGAACACAAAGACTGAGATTAAACATGAAACAGGCAAATGTGTTCCACCACGCTTCGTCTGCAGACTTCCACAAAATTTTCAACTATACTAGAGCAAAGTTTCGCTTAAATTTTTACCGACGACGCGTCTAATTTCTGCCTTGGGTTGAGGGCTGGTTCGTGGATTGATCATATAAGCACGAGATTTGACATGGTGTCAAATTCGGTGGCCAGCTCTGATCTCCGTTGCGAGAGATGAGACGAGCAGGGAATCTTATTCTCAACAACCTTGATGTTCAACGGTAGTGTGGCGTGCTTTCCCTCTCCTGGTGGAACTACATGCGTTACATATTCAATTCTTGCAATTGTGGTCATAAAAACTGTGTTATCATATGGCGATAACGATCAAAAGTCACAACTGGAGGCAGATTGCGATACCCACTACACATTGTATGTCAATTTTCGTTGCATTACGACGAGGGGTTTCCAATGTATCAGTAAATAATATGAAGCCAGCACTTTTTATGGAAACTAACACTCCCAGAAATCACTTGAGACCAGTAAGTGTGTAAAGTTTCCCAATTTCATTTGTTCCCGGATATCCGCTCATTGCAAGGTAGCACCCTTACGTATTATAGAAATGTATGTACGTATGTATGTTCTACATCTCCTCATAAATCACTGGAGCGAATTCAACCAAACTTGGTACACGTATCTCTTACTGTCAGTCAGCGATCTCTGTGGCGTTAAGAACGACCTGCCGACTATAGTTCTGTAGGTATGACATAATAAAGAATGAGATGCGTGAAAAACTGCAGCATCATCGGTAAAGTTTTAATATATCTATTCTTTCCTACGAAGACATTCCCAGAGTCGAATCAACTTAAGGAAATCCCTGACACCTGGCTGCATTTTTGACAGATTTCAGGTGCGAAGCGCAAACAGCTGCAGGCGAAAACAGGTCATAGAGAAGGGAAGCAGCTTCGCCCTTTGGGATGAAACTTTCTAATTTGTACGTCATGCATATTTCCTTCTACGACTGCTTCATAATGTCAAAGATGTTTTCAGAAATACAAGGAAATGAAAGTTTTTGATATTACACTAAAAATACTGTTCATTTTTTGTTTTCTTTGCTAATAGATAATTGGAAAATGAATACCCTGGCAATGCCTGTTTTTCAGGTACTGTAACAATAGAACACCATATATAATCAAACCTCTTGGTTCAGATGGCACATCAAACTTTGTGTCCCCGTATAAGTGGCTGGACGTACCGGTTTTCAGGCCAGAGGAAGAGAGAACCATTTCCACCATGATCACGCCATTAACAGAACGATTATTAAAAAATTACTGTTATATGGATTACCGTATTAAACATAATTTGTGACAGGATTGAGGATTTCTTGGTGAGGAGGACGTAGCTTGTTATGTGATTTCTGGTTTTCTCGGCGTAATTGGTTAAAGGTGTGGTTCTGGATACACAGCCGAGTTGTTGTTTCCATTTTACGCACAAAATTTCGACGACCTACCTAGTCATCTTCTTCAGGTGTCGCGAATTTTCTGTTATGTGCACTCGCTGGCTAGACTCCAGCCACTCTGGTGGGAGTCCAACCAGCGGATGCAGATAAGAGCAAAACTCACAGAACATGAAAATAAGTACTGGGCTGGTCGCCAAAATAAAATAGAAAAAACTCGGATGTGTACCTGCAAGACACTCTGTTATCTTGGATGGACAGTCATCGACGGAAGTGAAAGTAACTTCAGACGTTCCCCAGAGGTGTGTGCGAGCAGCCTTGCTAGTCAAAGTGATTACAATTTTGACAACTTGTTTTAAATCTTCATAAACGTAAAAGCGTTAGTTTTGGGAACATTCGACTCCAACAAACAACTGGGTGTATCAATCAGTAGGAATGTAAAATGGAGTTATCAAATAGGTTCGGTCGTGGGTAAGGTAGGTGGCAGACTGGTGCATTGGCGGAATACTAGGGAAATGCGGTCAGTATACAATGGACATGCATTATAAATAACTTGATCCACGTTTTGGTCTATTGCTCGTGTGTGTGGCATACATACCAAATAGGACTAACAGGAGGCAATGAACGCAAACATAGAAGGTTTGTTTGTACGTGAGAGTGACACAGATATGCTGAAATGGCACTCTTGAAGATAGATGTAAAGCATCCCGACAAAACCTACTTACCAAGTTCCAATAACTGGCTCTAAATGTTGACTCTAGGAATATGATACAACCCCCTATCTATCACTCGCATAGGGATCAAGAGGATAAGATTAGATTAATTACAGAGACATTTAAACAATCATTCTTCCCACGCTCCACACGTGAACTGAACGTGTAGAAACCCTAACATGTGGTACCATTCTAAGTACCCACTGTCATGAATTTCGCAGTGGTTTTCATTGCATATCCGTAGATGCGCATGCACTGTAATTCTGAAGTCAAATTTCGGATTAAGCACAGCAATACTTAACTCTGGGATTGAGCACAGGGTACTACACTACGTTGCGAGCCAACCGCATGAAATGAGGATCTTGACTTTCTACTTTAAGGTATTTACTCTGGCTATCTGGGACCAAAAATGTAACGTGATCCTCCATTTTATAGTTACGAATGAAATGACGTAGTTTCAGACAATTTACTGGTCTCATACAGATATGATTTTATGTATATAGACTGAAGTGGCGAGTGAAATTTTGTACCAAGGCTCTAACGTGGATCTCTTGCTTACTAGGCACTTGTGTTAGCCACTAAACCACCCTGGCACAGAGGTTCACACAGTTGCACGGTTTACCCTCGCATGTCTTGCTCCTCCACCAGTGCACGAAGGCGTCTTAGTGGATAACAAGCCTCAAGCCTGCGTAGTAAGTGGAAGACCCAGGTTCGATTCCCAGCCCTGGTACAAATTTTCACTCACCACCTCAGTCCGTACATAAAATCATATCTGTATGAGACCTGTAAAGTCTCTGAAACTGTGTCATTTCGTTTGTGTAAGTACCTGTTTCTGGGTTTCGTGCTGGATGCCCCATTTACGTTCGATGCTGAGGTTTTATTCCAGAACATGGAGAGCCTCCGCATTTCTGTTCATGTGTAAGGGGGAGTTTAAAGTAGACTGGGGCAGCAGTGGTAACCTGGATCGAGGAGAGAGGCATGCCAGGGTAATCCATACAGTTATGTGAATCGCCGTGCCAAGGCGTCTTAGTGCCTAACGAACCTACCTACTAAGCAGGAGCCCCGGGTTCGATTCGTGACCTGGGTACAAATATTCGCAGCAGCTTCAGTCTGTACACATAAAATTTTATGATTGCTCTTTCACTATGCATGCAGGGTAGTACTGGATTCTGAAATTATTGTGAAACATTTATGCCCTATGATTTTAATAGACTAAACCAAACAAAATAATCTATCCGGAATGACCACGTAGTAACGAAGTTACTTCAGCTAGCATTCTTAGCAAGACAATTTTTAAACATGTTTGGTATACACAGTGGTGACAAAAGTCACGGGATAGCGATATGCACGAACACAGAGGGCAATAGTATGCGTACAGAAGGCAATAAACGGCAGTGAATTGACGGAGACGTGATTTGTACTCAGGTGATTCAAGTGAAAAGGTTTCCAACGTGATTATGGCCTGGAGACAGGAGTTAACAGACTTTGAATGCGGAATGGTAGTTGGAGCAAGACGCATGGGACATTCCATTCCGCAAACCGTTAGGGATTTTAGTGTTCCGAGACCGACAAAGCAAGAGTGTGCCGAGAATACCAAATTTCGGGCATTACCACTCACCATGGAAAACACTGTGGCCGACAGCCTTCAGTTAATGACCGAGAGCAGTGGCCTTTGCGTAGAGTTTCAGTGCTAAAGGACAGTCAGCACTGCTTGAAATAAATGCACAGATCAATAGTGGACGTATGACATACGCCTTTGATACGTTAGTCTTCAAAGGCAAAGAAATATAGGTGAACTTAACAACTGTTTGCGGTAGAGACCTGTTGAAAAGAAAATGTCCCTGAGCTCTATGAGACTTAACTTCTGAGGTCATTAGTCCCCTAGAATTTAGAACTACTTAAACCTAAATAACATAAGGACATCAAACACATCCATGCCCGAGGCAGGATTCGAACCTGCGACCGTAGCGGTCGCGCAGTTCCAGACTGTAGCATCTAGAACTGCTCGGCCACCCTGTATTAGGAGGTACCCTATGACTTTAATCACCACAGTGTGTAAAGAAATGGAATTCTGAATAATCTTAATGGTCTAGAGATTTAGCATTCAAGAATCCAGTTATTTAGTGACAATGTTTAGCACTGAATAGGACATTATCAGCACTATTCATTGTCAAGCTGTAATACCTACAGTCCCATAGTTATATATGACATGGGGGAATTAAGTGAATTGGTATGACGATCAGCTACGGTAAGCCTCACTGAAACATAAGGTTTATGATCTATTTAAGGATAGGTTTCTGTATCATACACTACCTACGGGCTGCCAGATCAACAGTGAAGCATAAGAGTGGGAAACTGTGACTACCACAGACAGTAAAACTTTGCAAGGTTTCATTTCATGGCAAAATGGCTGCCAACTAAATAACATTGGCTGAATACCGCATGCTACTCTGCACATGGTGAGAAATACTATACGTACTCACCATCATGATTAAGATAAAATGAATTAATGCTACACACACCAAATTGAATTTATTGATTTTAAATGGGAAAGATGGGTACACGGCTAATGATGACCACATGGAGCATCTACACAAACAGATACAAGGACCTCTAATAAATGGAATTTTTGACACTAAGCTTCACTCAATGTAACAAATTTCACATGAAAAAAGTTATTGTAATATAAATATAATCATTCCCTTTGCCTGAAGGTGCCACAGATTTAAACAGATTGTAACTCATAAAATCCAAGTCAACCTAGAGCTCCATCTCCACATTTCAGTGGAGCATCAATACTCACAAGCTCCTCTCAGCAGACTCTTCACTCACAATCTTTTTCTCCCTAAATCAGTCACAACCCTCAGCATCAGTACCCTATGAAGAGAGTGGCAAACTGACCAGTTGCCCACACCCACCATAAAGCATGAGATGTTAATCCAATTAGGGTTGGAAAAACATGAGTATCTATTGCCCTCTTCTTTCTGAACAGAGAAGACTTAGAGGAGATACTACCCAGCAGGCCACAGGACCAATCAAATGGCACAATTTTAAGAACAGTGTGAAAGTTCTGTTCTTCTGTTAAGATGTGATACTGCCAACTAAGTTTGAAAGGAAAACTAAAAGACATACCCCTGCCCTCCCAAAGGAAGAGGAAAGGCAACCTCCACTGGCTAGCAGCTTTGCTGCCATGGAAATGAGAGTATGGCATTGTGACCTGGGAGTCCCCCATTCGGGGAAGTTTGGCCACCAAGGGTAAGTATTTGTTTCCATTTCATGGAGGATACTACCCCAGGATTTAGTAAAAAAGGAGGCACATGACTACCAATCACAAAAGACTGTAGAGAGAAATAAAATAAAGTTCCACGGAAACATTCCTCCAGGCATTGGCAGGAAGATGAATCACATGATCATCATTAATAAATAATACAGATAAGTCAGTGAATGGCAACATTATGGAGGAGATACAAAAATAATGTATGGCTTTCATCATTCCAATGCCTGAAGTGAAGTTTCCATAGAGACTCAAGGTTTGATATGAAGGATGAGGTTAAAGGAAATTTTGTTAGGCCCTGGGTGGATGGGAATGTATACATGTATATAGGGGTTTTTGACAGAACTCTAGATCCATAGTCAATGCTCTCATTTTTCTTTTGTGATACATCATAAACTAAGTTACAGTTAATTAGTAAACACATGTAATAAGCCTCAAAATGTTGCCAATGTTGCCCAGATGAAAGACACAAGTCCACTCTTAAAATTATGAGACTATGTATTCCAGGATTAACCAACAAATATATTATCCCCTTTTATGCACACATCACATAGAGAGATAGTTGGCTGTACACGGATAGATATTATTCTTATACACCATAAACAAACTAAATAGGTAGGACAGAAGTGTTATGCACCTCTGCTACACACTTATAATTTGTTCACAGTGTCCTGACTGAGATTTTGGGAAGGTGTGGGGAGAGGAGGACGAAGCAAGCTCCACCTGCTGGATCTCAACACATTGGCAGCTACAGGGACAGTGGTAGTGCAGGCAGGAACAAGTTGCACTTTCCTGACAAAGTTCTGGCACTTCACGTGTGTTTACTGGGTTGGCACAGTACAGCAAGGCAATCACTTCGTAAGGGCTACAGTAACATAGGTACTGTATTTTAGATCACTAATGTTGGCAGCAGCCAGACACAAAACGTTTATGGCCTCTTGTCTGTGGCCTTCTAGTGGCCTCAGTTAATCAGGAACTAGGAAGGACATTGTGAGACAACTATGCTGGTGTTTGTGCGGACAGATGTATACATAGGCTCTGTGACGCATGGGTACACATATGGACTGTGAGCATTTTTCTTGATTTGCAGTTCCTTTAATCACATCTGCTAAGTAATGATCAATACCTATTTTAGAATAAATTATCAAAATTGAGTAAAATATCCTTACTTATGTACTGATAATGTTAGCATCCATCTCATAATGTTTCCCAGCCCATTTGGTTAACATCTACATCTACATCTACATGACTACTCTGCAATTCACATTTAAGTGCTTGGCAGAGGGTTCATCGAACCACAATCATACTATCTCTCTACTATTCCACTCCCGAACAGCGAGCGGGAAAAACGAACACCTAAACCTTTCTGTTCGAGCTCTGATTTCTCTTATTTTATTTTGATGATCATTCCTACCTATGTAGGTTGGGCTCAACAAAATATTTTCGCATTCGGAAGAGAAAGTTGGTGACTGAAATTTCGTAAAAAGCTCTCGCCGCGACGAAAAACGTCTATGCTGTAATGACTTCCATCCCAACTCGTGTATCATATCTGCCACAAGATTGCCTAATAGTTATTCTATGGATGTTATACACTGCTCCTCCCTCATCTCTGGGGGAAAGTGTGAAGAACTTGATTGTTCCACTATTAATCTATCAATTGTGACCACCAAGAACCATGAAACAACACTGAGCTTTGCAAGACAAATGTAAAAGTATCCTCTTTCTAATCATCTCAGGTTTAACTAGAGCTAATCTTCCTAGTAAAATATTTTGAGTTGAACTCAAAATAAATGTGGTGAACTTTACACCATGAGTAATTTGTGTAAATAATATTATTTATATAATCCCATAAATTTTGAGTGCTGTCAGTTTCACAAGTGTCAATGCATTTAGAATATACATTTGCTAACTCTTCATTTAAGTCACATGTATTTTACAGGAGTTAAACTGGAGGGAAAAGGATCCAGAGGACACTATTTCCATTTCATCAGGGAAAGGTATGTGATACGTATCATACTCTTCATTTTAGATCAACAACCTGAACAATTATTTCAAATGTCTTAAATTGTGTGTCTGAAGCAGTTACCAAATGTCTTCCTAAGATGTTGATATAAATTTAGATATATGCTGTTTTTGATTGTTAAACTGTCTTTCACTAAGTCTAGTTAACACTTTATCTGTTCCTTCAACTCCATTTTTGTTCCTCTGTTTCCTTTTTTAGTTTCTTTCTTATCTTGAAAGAAACTGTGATGACACTGTGTGCAGCTGTAGTGATGATTTTGTATGGGTGTTATTTGCCAGTATTTGATCTTGCAAACTTCTGTTGTAGTACCCAACATGAGGTAAACAGTGCTGTACAATTACATACACTACCAAGTTAAGTATAGTAGTACACGACACAAGACCTAAAATGTTATACACTTCATGGCATGCACACAGCAAAGACAGTTTGCTCTGATCTGTGTGCTCTGCAGGGGCCCATGGGATGGGCAATGTTATAGCCAGAGCAGGTTGGAAAAGGCTAGTGTCCACTCTGTCTGCTTGCCAGGAGGTTCTAGTCTGAGATGTGGAGCAGGCTCTGCCGGCAGTGACTGAGCGCACTGGGTGCACTCGGCTGCAAATCATTGCTCATGTCAGCACAACTAATGTCTGCTGCCTGGGTTCACAGGCCATCCTTATTTCCTACAGGTAGCAGGCTGAGTTTGTGAAGACAGCAGGTCACGCTCACAGAGTGAAAACAGAGCTAACATTGTGCAGCGTCACTCCCACAAATGACCGTGGTCCTCTGGTTTGGAGGTAATAGGGTGGCTTAAAACAGAGGATCAGACAATTCCTTGATCATTGTGGATGTGGATTTCTTGAGCTCTGGGGTTGGGTGAAGAAGTGTATAGCCCCCTAGGGCAGGTGTGTGCACTACTTGCAGGAAGCAGCTACCAGGATAGCGGCGTATGTGCAGCAGGCACATGTGGATTTCTTAGGATAGAGAAATCCCTCTACACACCTGATAAGACACATTCTGAGTGCGCACAGAATAGCATTCATCATAGAAGATTGGAGAGACAATATGTTAATACTCTATCAGCTAATAGCAAGAGCATCTATGGAAAGGTGCCAGAACTAGTCTCATTTATAAATAGTAAAAAATACCCACACAATACGAAGAACAAATAGCTGGCTGAAACTGCATGTCAACAGCAATGAAATCTAAAAGTGTGTTTATAGCAATAAAAAAATACAATAATACCTAGTGAGATGAATCCTTATTGAGACTGTGAAAAAATTTGGATGAAGGTAAGTGTTAAACATGGATCAAACATGGTCCCTGGATGCTTTTATAAACTCCCTGTGTCAGCAGCAGTTGGCAGAATTGAAGGAAGGTAATGTTGATTTCGGTGCTTGTGTTGACATGTGACTCATTGCTCTACAGTACTAGTATCAAGCACATCAGTACGTAGCATCAACAGGTTAGTGTTCATCACGAACATGGGTTTGCAGTCAGTGCAATGATTAAAAATGCAGAGTTGGCAGATGCCCATTTTGTGTATGGATTTGCACGGGGAAATAGCCGTGGCGTGGTACATTTGTATTGAGTCAGATTTCCAGAATGAAGGTGTCCTGACAGGAAGACATTTGAAGCAATTGATTGGCATCTTAGGGAGCACGGAACATTCCAGCCTATGACTCGTGACTCGGGAAGAACTAGAATGATGAGGACACCTGCAATGGACAAGGCATTTCTTTGTGCTGTTGACGATAACCCTAATGTCAGCATCAGAGAAGTTGCTGCTGTACAAGGTAATGTTGACCACTTCACTGTATGGAGAGTGCTACGGGAGAACCAGTTGTATCCGTACCATGTACAGCGTGTGCAGGCACTATCAGCAGCTGATTGGCCTCCATGGGTACATTTCTGCGAATGGTTCATCCAACAATATGTCAATCCTCATTTCAGTGCAAATGTTTTCTTTAGGGATGAGGCTTCATTCCAACGTGATCAAATTGTAAATGTTTACAATCAACATGTGTGGGCTGATGACAATCCGCATGCAATTGTGCAATCACGTCATCAACACAGATTTTCTGTGAATGTTTGTGCAGGCATTGTTGGTGATCTCTTGAATGGGCCCCATGTTCTTCCACCTACACTCAATGGAGCATGTTATCATGATTTTATACGTGATACTCTACCTGTGCTGCTAGAACATGTGCCTTCACAAGTACAACACAGCATGTGGTTCATGCACGATGGAGCTCCTGGACATTTCAGTTGAAGTGTTCGTACGCTTCTCAGCACCAGATTTGGTGACCGATAGATTGGTAGAGGTGTGCCAATTCCATGGACTCCACACTCTCCTGACCTCAACCCTCTTAACTTTCATTTATGGGGGCATTTGAAAGCTCTTGTCTACACAACGCCGGTACCAAATGTAGAGACTCTTCGTACTCGTATTTTGGACGGAAGTGACACAATACGCCATTCTCCAGGGCTGTATGAGAGCATCAGGGATTCCATGTGATGGAGGGTGGATACATGTATCCTCCCTAATGGAGGACATTTTGAACATTTCCAATAACAAAATGTTTGAAGTCATGCTGGTACGTTCTGTTGCTGTGTGTTTCCATTCCATGATTAATGTGATTTAAAGAGAAGTAATAAAATGATCTCTAACATGGAAAGTAAGCGTTTCTGGACACATGTCCACATAACATATTTTCTTTCTTTGTGTGTGAGAAATCTTTCCTGAAAGTTCGGCCGTACCCTTTTGTAACACCCTGTATATATATACAGGGTGAGTCGCGTAAGATGTAACACCCCTTTTATTCTGGGGGCGATTGCACATATCGACAAGTGGTGATCAGCAAATCATAGCCAACCATGGGGCACATAGAATGGTATGTGCACAATAATCACAATGTATATGTTGACCGAGATAATGAGGCAAGTATATGTTTTTTAAATTAGATGCTATACTTTTTTTTACCATTGTTCGGATGCTCTGGAAAAGACGTGTATAGTGATGTATCGTATGTTGCTATTGTGATTCAAACATTGCTTAAAACATGCTGGGAAATATTGTACGACTGAACGTCAAGGCAGTCACAAGCAGCTGCTGACTGTAAACACATCTTGCATGATCCGGAAAGCAGGCCACGTCATAAAACTAGTAGGTCGTGTGACGTTCAACCAGTATGACATGCGTCTCCTATCCAGACATGGTTGCTGCTGGAACATTACGTCCATATATATACACAAAGCAGGAGAAGTTAGTCATGTTACTTCTGTATGGTGAATGTCATAGAAATGATGTCGAACCTGTACGGTAGTACAGAGATACGTATCCTGATCGTTGGTGTTCTACTCACCAGGCCATTGGAAGAATGATTACTACACAAGTGTGAACAGGCAGCTTTAACAGCAGACAAAGGAGGATGAAGAAGACTGCGACCAACAGAGACCACATAGAGGCTCTTCTGGCCATGACGTTTACCGATCCTCATTGTGGCATGAGACGTATTGCTATGGAGTGTGGGGTCAGTCAGATGAGTGTCATGCACAATCTTCACCGGCATTAGTTCCACCCATATCACCTTTCACTCCATCAGACAATCGAAGGATGCGATTTCGAACATTGTATGGAATTTTATCGGTTATTTCTGCGACGCCTGCGAGATGATAATATATTCTTCAAAAGTGTGCTCTTCACTGATGAAGCAACTATCGATAATCATGGGAATGGTGTAAATTTATGTAACATGCACTACTAGGCAGCTGAGAACCCACATTGGCTGTGTCAGGACAGGACCAAAGGCCATGGCGTGTCAACGTGTGGTGCAGCATTGTAGGATATTACATTGTAGGACCTTATTTCATTACAGGAGTATTAAATGGAAATAAGTATGGAGAATTTCTTAGAAACAGTCTATCCATTCTGCTAGGGGATATACAACTCAATGAGCATCTGTGTATGTGGTCCCAACACGACGTCTGCCCAGCTCACTCCTCACGTGTTGCAAGTCAAATATTGAACGAGACATTTCCTGACCCCTGGGTTGGATGGAATGCTGCAGTACAATGGCCTACCAAGTCCCCTGATTTGACTCCACTTGATTTCTTTTTGTGGGGAACACTGAAAGATGCAGTATACAGTGAAGCCCCAACAACACCAGATGACATGCGCCACCAAATCATCACAGGTTGCTCTGCCATTTCATCCACTGACCTTTCATCTGTTACCCAGTCTCTTCAACATCGATTACAGATGTGACTTGCAGTCAAAGGTAAACCGTTTAAGTACATGCTTAAGTAAAGTACAATGCCACGTTTTGTTAAGAACACTATGAATTGTGAAGGTTATCAGTAGGTACCAATGTATTATAAAACAATATGTGTAAATGACCAGTAATATCTTAGAAGTATAAATGTAGCATGTGTGAACAATGTGTATACCATGTAGGTTGTCCTTCTGTCATATTGTTTGGTGGTAGGTGCTCAGCAAATGAATGTGAATAAGATGATTATCTTATCAAACGTGTATTCTCTCTAATTATAATGTCCAATACTATCTTGGAAACAGTAGTTTCACAGCAGACACTTTGTTACCCCACAGACACACTCATGCATCACCTGGTGAAGAGTTTCCCATTATGCATCCATCAATAACATTATCAATGGCTTACTGTGCATCAGGTGTGACATGTAAGCAGGAAGGGGGCAAAGCTTAAATGACGAACTATGTGACAAAGTGAATGCTGTGTTCACACAATAACTATTCATTTCAGCCTGGAAATGTTCATACATTCGGCATTGTTCTCATAATCCCCTTTTGATAAGCAATTCACTAGCATGTGCCACAGTTAAATACAAATCATTAGTTGCCACCCTTGTGCCTATGGTGTATTGTTCATTCTGCATAGAGCACGGCAACTCGGCCTGCGGGTTGAGTGAGGCATGTTTACAGTCTGCAGCCGCTTCTGATCACCTCAACCTTCAATCGTACAATATTTCCCAGCGTCTTTTAAGAAAAGTTTGAATCACAATAGCAATATGTGTTACACCAATATATGAGTCTTTTCCTGAGTGTTCAAATGATGGTAAAAAAAGTATAGCAACTCATTTAAAAAACATTTACTTCCCTCATTATCTCGGTCAATATAAAAGTTGTGATTAATGTGCATGTACCAAAGTATGTGTCCCATAGTTGGCTATGATACGCCAATCACCACTTGTCGATACGTGTGATGGCCCCCTGAATAATGGGGGTGTTATGTCTTATGTGACTCAGCTTATATATATATATATATTAAAAACAAAGATTCCAAGACTTACCAAGCGGGAAAGTGCCGGCAGACAGGCACATGAACAAAACACACAAACACACACACAGAATTACTAGCTTTCGCAACCGATGGTTGCTTCTTCAGGAAGGAGAGGGAAAGACGAAAGGATGTGGGTTTTAAGGGAGAGGGTAAGGAGTCATTCCAATCCCGGGAGCGGAAAGACTTCCCTTAGGGGAAAAAAAGGACAGGTGTACACTCGCACATACACAGACACCAGCAGACATATTTAAAGGTAAATATGTCTGCTTGTGTCTGTGTATGTGTGGATGGATATGTGTGTGTGTGTGTGTGTGTGTGTGTGTGTGTGTGTGTGTGTGTGTGTCTGTGTGTGTGTGTGCAAGTGTACACCTGTCCTTTTTTTTCCCCTAAGGGAAGTCTTTCCGCTCCCAGGATTGGAATGACTCCTTACCCTCTCCCTTAAAACCCACATCCTTTCATCTTTCCCTCTCCTTCCTGAAGAAGCAACCATCGGTTGCGAAAGCTAGTAATTCTGTGTGTGTGTTTGTGTGTTTTGTTCATGTGCCTGTCTGCCAGCGCTTTTCCGCTTGATAAGTCTTGGAATCTTTGTTTTTAATATATTTTTCCGATGTGGAAGTTTCTTTCTAATTTATATATATATATATATATATATATATATATATATATATATATATATATATACTGTAGAAGCAGCTACTTCCACAAAATATAAATGTACACATCAAAGGCTGTATATATATATATATATATATATATATATATATATATATATATATATATATATATATATATATATATATATATGTATGAACAAAACACACAAACACACACACAGAATTACGAGCTTTCGCAACTGGCAGTTGCTTCGTCAGGAAGGAAGGAAGGAGAGGGAAAAATGAAAGGATGTGGGTTTTAAGGGAGAGGGTAAGAGTCATTCCAATCCCGGGAGCGGAAAGACTTCCCTTAGGGGAAAAAAAGGACAGGTGTACACTCGCGCGCACACACACACACACACACATATCCATCCGCACATATGTGTGTGTGTGTGTGTGTGTGTGTGTGTGTGTGTGTGTGTGTGTGTGTGTGCGCGAGTGTACACTTGTCCTTTTTTTCCCCTAAGGGAAGTCTTTCCGCTCCCGGGATTGCAGACATCTGCTTGTGTCTGTGTATGTGCGGATGGATATGTGTGTGTGTGTGCGAGTGTACACCTGTCCTTTTTTTCCCCTAAGGGAAGTCTTTCCGCTCCCGGGATTGGAATGACTCCTTACCCTCTCCCTTAAAACCCACATCCTTTCATTTTTCCCTCTCCTTCCCTCTTTCCTGACGAAGCAACTGCCAGTTGCGAAAGCTCGTAATTCTGTGTGTGTGTTTGTGTGTTTTGTTCATGTGCCTGTCTGCCGGCGCTTTCCCGCTTGGTAAGTCTTGGAATATATATATATATATATATATATATATATATATATATATATATATATATATATATATATATATATATACTGCAGAAGCAGCTACTTCCACAAATTATAAATGTACACATCAAAGGCTGTAATGTTTTTAATTTTTAATTTTTTACTTGAGATTGTCTGCCCCAAATTTTGATTATTGCCTTCTTGCAAAGTAACTTCACAGCTTTTAAATTTTCATTCTGATGCAGACATCCTTAGTAGTGTCAAAACCTAGCTAAATGTATTAAACAAATGTTTGCCACCGGTTGGCATTGTTATTTGTCCATTGCAAGTTATTTATATTAATGCAGAAGACAACTTCAAAAACATTGACACAAGTAGATTTTGTGTCATCAGCAAGCAGAGGTGTGTGCTTGTGAATTAATACTGAAAAATAGATCACTTTTAATTGCAACTGTATATAGATCCCCACTGGAAAATTTTGAACTGTTTATGAGGAGTCTCCATTCCTTGCTATACTGTCAGTTAGCAAGCATTAATAGTCTGTTGTGACACCAGTGTAGATTTACTAAGGGATTTTGATTTTAAAAAAATGATGTGGATATCTTATTTGAATTCTACAATCTGATCTCAGTAATTAACTTTCCAATACAGGTGAATAAAGACAGAAGAACCCTAACTGATGATATTTTCTTTGGTGACACTCAAAGTAAGAAAATAATTGTTAACCCACTAAAAAATGATCTCGCTGATACCAAAGCAAAGTCAGTGAGGACAAATAAGACATTGCCTTACAATATAGATACTCCTCAGTGGAAATCAGAATAATTAATTACTCCAGGACAAATATTTTCAACCACTGTTTAAAGAGATAACCTGGAATAACATTTATAATTAACCAAATTTCAACATAAAATTTAATCTACCCCATGGCAAATTCATATTATTATTTGAAAATAGGTTTCTACATAAGCTAATCAGGGAGGACATTAAACACTCATGTATGACACCATGGGTCACTAGAGGGAGTAAACTATCTTGTGAAAGAAATGAGATGTATATCTATTGGTGAAAACAAGAAGACATCCTGTAGTAGTTGCACACTACAAAAACGTCTCAAAATTACTAAGAAAACTTACTAAAAATCAAGGAACATCTTTAAAATGTCACAAATCAATGATTCCAACAACAGATACAAGGCTATATAGAATGTAGTGAAATGAGAAACAGGGCAACCAGCAACAGAACAGGATAACATCACTATTGAGCTGAATGGAAAGGCTATAAATGATGAGTCACAGATACAAAATACTTTTAATAATCATTTCTTAAATATAGCAGAAAGTATAAGGACAAACGGTACAAGAGAAAAATCACAGCAGTATGCTGAAAAAACATTCACAAAATTCAGTCATATGAATATAACACAAACTTCTCCTTCTGAAATTAAGAAAATCATGTATCCTCTAAAAATTAAAGCTCATCTGGATTTGATGGTGTTCCCAGTAGAGGACTAAAGATTTGTTCCCATGTCTCAAATCTGTAATGTATCACTAACTCAAGGCATCTTTCCAGAGAGACTGAAATATGCCCTTATTGAACCCCTCATTAAGGAAGTTGTTAGAACAGATGTCAATAACTACTTAATTATTTCACTACTGACATCATTTTTCAAATTTTTTGGGAGGGTGATAAATTATAGAATAGCATCTCACTTGATCAATTGTGATATCCTCTGCAGATCACAGTTTGGATTTCAGAATAGTTGCTCTCCTGAGAATGCCATTTACAAGTTCAATCGGCAAATATTACAAGAATTAATCAACAAAATAGTGCAATTTGAATTTCCTGTAGCCTTTCTAAGGCATTCAACTGTGTGAATCACAATATTCTCGTATAATGTAACTGGACAGTTAAAAAAATGAACTCACCAAATGGCAGAAACACATGTGAATAAGGTATAGATATGCAAGCTTTGGCTTCTTCTTCTGACAGAAGGGCTGAAAGGTAAGGAGAAGGAGTGAAGGAAGAGGACTTGTGAGGTATAGGAAATGGGTAGAATTTGGAAAAGTCACCCAGAACCCCAGGTCAGGAGAGACTTGCTGGATGGAATGAGAAGGTAAGACTGATTGTTGGGGACTATAATGCATGAGATCTGAAAACCTGAGAGCTGAAAGGTGGAAGATACGGTAATACACAAGACAGAGATTACTGCCAGAACATCATACATGAGTTAATAAGAGCAAAAACCTAAGTGCATTGTTTCTGATATATGTGGGAGTGTGAAGGCAAAAATAGACAGATCAAGAGTGAAAGATGTAGAAAACTAAGTTTCCCAAGCCTCAGTCTTATATCTACTACCATTCCTCATCTATTTAAATTATTTTCCATCTGTTTTACAACAAGCAGAATTAGTTCCTTTTGCAGATGTCTCCAGTATTGTACTCAATCCAAGCATACATGCAGAATCAGAAGAAATGGTAAACAAGCTTCTTAAACATACCATTGACTGGTTTCCTGCAATTGGTCTCATCCTCCATTTAAAAAAACACAACCTATACATTTCTGCATGTCTAGGAGTACTGCACCAATAAAACTCATGATAGTCAGGGAGGAAAGTAAAAATTGTTAGGTGCGCACACTGATGTGAATTTAAACTGGAAAAAGCACTTTTGGAAAACGCCTGAAACAACATAGTTCAGCCTTATTTGCACTCAGAATCGTTGCAAATCTTGGAGAGAGACAAAACAGTAAGCTGATACATTTGTAGATATCTGTTTAAGGTGTAGGGTGTCCTGACTATTGCGTCACAGTCGTTTATTCCCTCATGACGTTTGTTGTAAATAATCCACTGCAGTTCAAAAGGAATTATGATGTGCATAACTGCAATACCTGAAGAAAAAAATTACTTTCATTCTCCACATTAATGTTGTCTTTAGCACAAAAGGGGTGCACATTGCCACAAGTAAAATTTTTGATAAATTACAAAGTGATATAAAATGTCTGACAAACAGCAAAGTGAAATGTGAAAACAAACTGAAGAAGTTTCTCCTTGACAGTTCCTTTTATTCTATAGAAGAATTTCTGTTACTGTAATGTGTAAAAGATGTTTGGTAAGAATTTATAAGCAATAAAAATTGAAAATAAATAAATAAAAATAAAACAACTTAAAAATGTTCAGCATGTTTCCATATTTACAAAATTAATTTGCAGTGTAAATGTAAAATGACTCAGTCCATACTATTAATATTTATTGTGCAAATGATCCATGGAACATGAAAATAAATTACTAAGTTCTTTGTGACAATTTCACTAAATTGTTATCAAGATATAATTTGAAAAGAGGGAATTTATATCTCCTGGCTGGAAATTTATTTCGTGGTCTGGGGCAGCTTCAACATTTCTCTTACATCCAAAATCCTGGCCAGAACCATCCAGGGGGCTTCTAGCAACTCTTCTTGTGCACCTAAGACCAGCTCCCTCTTGAACATTCCAAACTTATTATTCAAATCACAGGTAAATATTTTAAAAATTCTATTCAAAGATATTCTATTATTCTATTGTAAGATATGATTTACGATCATGTGATGTGTGTGTGTGCACTGTGGTGCTGATAAAGACAGTGGATGATTATTTCAGTGTTCACTGAGATCCATTAATTATTAAAATGTGCTTTCAGATGACATGTATACATTAAGTGTATCAAATAACTTAATAATCAGACAGATAACGACAGTGTGCCATATGAGACAACTGTACTTTCTAATCATCTTTTTTTTATGTTATAAGAACCATACTAAAATGCATCCAATTCAAAAACCTTTAGTACTTCATCAGGAACAGTATCCCATAATAGTGATTTACATTATAAACATGTGGGCTATAGTTATTATTTATCATATACTTTCATATTAATCATTGTTTGGTACTGAATATGCTCATAGCTGTTTAACTAGTGTGATTTGGTCTCTCTGAGTTTCAATTAGTAACTATGTGATTTGATAGGTCTCTTTAGTGTAGTTCATATATAACATTCACAACCAGAACTAATATTATTCATTGTGTTTTAATTAATAAGGGGAATTTTTTTACGTGAACTTTTTACTCAGTTAATCTCCTGATTGGGAGCTTTGTAGAATATTAATTATTTACACTGTAACATGCATTGGTGTTATATTTTCGTTGTCTGATACTTAACAATTGTCTTTATATTCTTTACACATTGACTGTAACAAGTTCAAATCAACAATAGCTTACAGAAACTCTCGGTGCTCTTCGACATCATGCCCATGGCCCAACAGACATGACCACTTTTCCCAACAGCATACAAAAGTTCAATTTTGCTATGTTTCAATATCTAGTTTCAAATAGTCATTATAGTCTGATATACAGGTATTGACTTTCAAGCCATAGCAGCAATAAACTTCAATTTTTTTGTATAAAATCTAGTTAATGTGCTCTCTCACAAATTTAAAGTGTTCTCTAATTGTTTAATTGCTTGATCTGCTACATTACCAGCTCAAATTCATTATTAAAATTTACTTATCTTACAGGTGTCTCAAATGCTGAGATTTATGTATGACCGGAAGTGCTGCAACTTTTACATCTTAGGAACAGGCCCATAAAAAACACTTCAATACTATGCCAGCATGGGTGCTAGGAAGTGAACAAGAAAAATCATCAGTGGTAATTCTGCTGCCTGAAGGCTCAGCAGATAATGAACACATTTTCTGATGTTCAGATGGACAATGAAATTTATTCTTTCAAACATTGTGTCAGTAGGATATAAATATCAAGAACAACAGAAATTTACAGTACCTTAAACAAATAATATGTTGCCATTGAGCAGCTATATGTAATAGGAATAATGCACAGAATAACAGAAATCTAATTCAAACTCCATATAATACATCATAGACTTCTGTTGTCAAACCTCATCACAGCTCTTCCAATCCACTTGATTGAGCTTTTGTTTCTGATTGGTTGGAAAGAATGAACTGACAACACTGAGAAATTACGTATCTAGTCTGACTGTAACTATTTTTGTATGCGGTCATCACTGTTTTCCTTCCTAGTTATTTATGAATTTCATGTACAAGGCATAGATTACAAGTGTGAATAACTTTTACACACATAAAAGTGAATGAGTGAAAGATGCAGTCAAAATATTTTGTACATATGTAAAGTTGACTTCAATTCATTTTTAGCTGTGTTTCTCTGTCACTCTAATAACCCAGCATTTTCTTCGTTATTCATCCAGTGTTAGCAGTTGCTCCATTTCTGCTGACCTTGTTATCAGTTACATGTGCATATTTCTAATATACCTTTCATGTAAGATAAGCAATTTTGAATGAATGATCATGTGTTACTGGGCAATAATCTAAGGAAGTGAACTAAGAGTTGCCCTCATGTACCTTATCGAAGTTCTTATAGCACTTGTCCTAAATTAGAAATCTTCATTGGTAATACCAGTTAATTCTCTTCTTTATGTTGGATAATAATTTTAATGAACAGATTCTTTTTCATTCTCATTATTTTTTAAACAACTAAGTGTTTGTACTATCAATGTCTATAAACATGAAAAAAACAGATATTGTTACCAGTGTTTGCTGCAGTACACCATCATGGATTGGAAAAAGCTTATAAACATTGTTTTACCATACCACTCAGTTTGTAAATTGTAATGCATCTGGCTGTACCTTCTATTTTTATTTCTCTAAAAAGTTTTCTACATATTAAGTAAAGTTTCTCACTTTGCCATCACAACTTGCATCACCTAATTAGTGTTGTTATTAATGAGGATTTCTGACTTTCTGTCTTAATAATTTATTACAGGTACCTCTATAATTTTAATTCAGTTCTCTTTGAGAAAAAAATATGTTTGCACATCCTTGATCCTGCCTTATCTGATACATTTACCAAAGCATGCTTTGCTGTAAAACTGAGCAAGTATGACTTTTGTGTGAGTGCAGGTTGTGCCTAGTTGTAGCGGACAATAAGGCAAATTTCTTGACATTTACAAGTAGTATTCATCACTTATAGTCTCCAAATTATGACATTGATGTTGTTCTGTTCTGATGGAAGCATATACTTTTTTTCTGTGACACTTAAAAGAAGCTTCTAAGAGAACTTCAATGACAGCATGTATGGGACTTGATCAAATATTATCAAAATAACAGCACTGCAAACCACTGTATCACTACCAGAAGAGGTTCCATCAACATCTGCCCTGTTATACTGACTGTGAGCAAACACAAAACTCACATATGGTTCTTGTGTTTACCTGAGTAAATAAAGCCCACCAGTCTGTGTTCTGCTGTTGTAACAATCAGACAACTTGCTTGTAAATGTATTGAGACATTCACATTGTGCATTGAGCATTGTTTATGATGAATGTTGTGAAACTGCTAGAGATGTGGTGCAGTTGTACACTGAAGAGTCTCCAGATTGTGCCAAGCAGTCAGACTCTGTCTTTGTAAATGTTATAAATAAAGTTCCAGAAACTTGAAGTGTGGAGAATAAAATACGCCAATGGAAAAGAAGAGCAACTGATGAAAGATATTAAACTAACATTTTAAAGGATTAACACACTATGTAAATGTCACTAACTTGTAGTTCAGAAGTATGAGAGGTATCAATCAAATGAGAGTTCTGCAAACACTTCATTCCGTCATATTTCATCTTCTTCAAATTTCACTACATCTACAGCTTCATGGCAGTCAGTATCTAAATTTGATTACAGACCTCTGAATGTCATATACAAAAAGTGCAAAGTGAGTTGGCATATCTAAGCAAAACTTTGTTTAATGAAGAAGCATCATTTACCAACCATACACAAGTCTGTCTTCACAATATGCACTAATCATCTGACTCAATTAATGCTCTTGGTCTTTCAATATTTGGTGCATGTTTTCCAAAACCCACAACACTAGTCTCTGTGTTGTTGATGGAATTCTAAATACATTCAAGTAATGTGTGTTCCTAAGATATACTGCTGCTGCATTTATTGGGAGACACCCCACTGAACATAAGGCAGTCAGTGTGGTACCAACATGATGGATATCCCTCTCATTCCACACATATGTTGACAGGCCCTCTTTAAGAGGACATTTGGAGACCATTGGAGCACTTGTTCAGGAAATGCAAAATGGCCTACGGACTCACATAACTTAACACTTAAATACACCTTTATCTGTGGTGAGATTTAAGACAAGAAGTCTATTACGAAACGCTTATGACTCCCAAAGAAATGAAATGCCTTTCAAAGTATTGAGTCTAGATGAAATTCGATGTGCAGTGCTGTTTCACCAGAATCACTTTATAGTGTGCAGCAATGCTCAAGGTCAAAATTTTGAGCACATGGTATGATAGCCATGATAATACACATAAAAACCATACACTGAGTTCTGTCCTTGCTTACATTTGGTGTAATAGGGCAGAAACACATGGAAGCTCTTCCCCTGATGGTGAGAAAGGTCCATGGTGCTGTTACCTTGATACTGCTTGATCATGTCCATGGAACCTCTTCCCCTGATGGTGAGGCAGGCCCATGGTGCTGTTACCTTGATGGCCAGCCACTGTGGCTGTGTGGTTCTAGGCACTTCAGTCTGGAACTGTGCAACTGGTAGGGTCACAGGTTAGAATCCTGCCTTGGGCATGGATGTGTGTGATGTCCTTAGGTTAGTAAGGTTAAAGTAGTTCAAAGTTCTAGATGATTGATGACCTCAGATGTTAAGTCCCATAGTATACAAAGTCATTTGTTATCTTGATACTGTTTGATCATGTCCCATGCATGTTATGTCAATAAAAATTGCTTGTGAATATTGGGAAATACACTGTATTGCCTGCTATAACTTGAAAAAAAAAGTAGCATCTCAATATATTTATTCATTCTGGACATATTTGTGGTGGCCTGCCTTAGCTGCCTCAATCTATCTAGAGTAAGTTCTGTTGTAGATCGTGTATAATTGCCTTAATCCAATCCATAGATAATGAATCTCAGTTGTGTGGATGAATCATATATGTTACTGTTGTGCTGATAATGTAGTTGTGTGTTACACAGGAATAACAAGAAACATGTAAATCCGATAAATGTATGTTATTTTTATGATAAACAAGATTCACTAACATATTTATTAGTGGTGCTCTATACCACTCATATATAGTTTCATTCTACAACACAAATCTCACAGCTTATTTGTCTGTTTTTAACTTTCTACCAATTTTTCTTGGTAGAAATACATGTATAAAGAACACAAAATATATATACCTTTGTTATTTTTATGTTAAATAGCAGCAACATAAGATTACTTTTTGGAATTTGAAAGACAATATATACCTCTAAGAAAATCCTGTATTTTTGTCACTAATAATTCTTTTTGTTTCCAGCTACTTATGTATTTTATGAATAATAAACAAATAAATAAGTATTTTTATTGTTTTTGCTTTTACTTCATAATTCAAATAGTAGCTGGGATATGGAACAAGTCAGGATATATATTCCCAAACGATACAATGTGCTTCATTTAGTGTGTGGCCATTAATGTCTACTTATGGCACAAGCAGATCATTATCGTTCATTTCAAATTGTGTTTGTGAGACTGATACCTAAACTGTTAGCTGTGAACAACTTGTAGGCATGTTCAGCTAGTATCTGATCTGTGTCTGCTGAGTTTGAGTTTGGATTCATGCTTGTGTTATCATCAAACATTGTAGCTTCTGCATTGTACTTCAGAGTCACTGAAAGATCATTTCTGTACTTTAGGAACAAGAACATGTCATGGAGATGCACTCATGATACTTTCAGCCAATTGCACAAGTTTGAAAGGGGTCAAACTGTGACCTTCTGAGTGATAAGACGGTCCTTTCAAAGAATTGCCACACAATTCGGACATGCTGTGTTTGATGTGCAATGATGCTGGTACCAGCGGCACATGAATGTTATCACACCCAAGATGATAATCTGGATACCTTTGCAGCACAGATGCCCAGCAGGATCATTGTGTTGTGAGGGCAGCAATGGCAGATTGTGCAGTTATCACAGCACAGATAAGAGGGCTTGTGAGCCCAGACATGTTGACGCAAACTGTTGCGAACTGGTTATTGGCAGTGGAACTATGGGCACACACACCTCTATCCCTTATTCGATTCATGCCCCAGCATCGACATGCACAGCTCAACTGGTACTGCCAGAGGATCACTCTAAGATGGGGTGACATGCTGTGTTCTTCAGTGATGAAAGCAGAGAGGACTCTTAATAGGAGCCACAGTGAAATGTTCCCCCCCCCCCCCCCCCACTCCATCGCCATATCCTCACGAGCCATGGACCTTGCTGTTGGTGGGGAGGCTTGCATGCCTCAGCGATACAGATGGCTGTACCGTAAGTGATACCACAACGGAGGGGTATCTGTTGAGAGGCCAGACAAACGTGTGGTTCCTGAAGAGGGGAAGTAGTCTTTTCAGTAGTTGCAGGGGCAACAGTCTGGATGATTGACTGATCTGGCCTTGTAACAATAACCAAAACGGCCTTGCTGTGCTGGTACTGCGAACAGCTGAAAGCAAGGGGAAACTACAGCCGTAATCTTTCCCGAGGGCATGCAGCTTTACTGTATGATTAAATGATGATAGCGTCCTCTTGGGTAAAATATTCTGGAGGTAAAATAGTCCCCCATTCAGATCTCCGGGCGGGGACTACTCAAGAGGACGTCTTTATCAGGAGAAAGAAAACTGGCGTTCTACGGATCGGAGTGTGGAATGTCACATCCCTTAATCGAGCAGGTAGGTTAAAAAATTTGAAAAGGAAAATGGATAGGTTAAAATTAGATATAGTGGAAATTAGTGAGGTTCGGTGGCAGGAGGAACAAGACTTTTGGTCAGGTGAATACAGGGTTATAAATACAAAATCAAATATGAGTAATGCAGGAGTAGGTTTAATAATGAATAAAAAGAATAGGAGTGACGGTAAGCCACTACAAACAGCATAGTGAATGCATTATTGTGGCCAAGATAGAAACAAAGCCCACATCTACTACAGTAGTACAAGTTTATATGCCAACTAGCTCTGCAGACGATGAAGAAATTGATGAAATGTATGATGAGATAAAAGACATTATTCAGGTAGTGAAGGCAGACGAAAATTTAATAGTCATGGGTGACTGGAATTCATCAATAGGAAAAGGGAGAGAAGGAAACATAGTAGGTGAATATGGATTGGGGGGAAGAAATAAAAGAGGAAACCGTCTGGTAGAATTTCGCTCAGAGCATAACTTAATCATAGCTAATACTTGGTTCAAGAACCCTAAAAGAAGGTTGTATACATGGAAGAATCCTGGAGATACTAAAAGGTATCAGATCAACTATATAATAGTAAGACAGAAATTTAGGAATCAGGTTTTAAATTGTAAGATATTTCCAGGGGCAGATGTGGACTCTGATCACAATCTACTGGTTATGAACTGTAGATTACAACTGAAGAAACTACAAAAAGGTGCTAATTTAAGAGGATGGACCTGGATAAACAGAAAGAACTAGAGGTTGGAGCGAGTTTCAGGGAGAGCATAAGGGAACAATTGATGGCAATGGGGGAAAGAAATACATTAGAAGAAGAATGGGTAGCTCTGAGAGATGAAGTAGTGAAGGCAGCAGAGGATCAAGTAGGTAAAAAGACGAGGGCTAGTAGAAATCATTGGGTAACATAAGAAATATTGAATTTAATTGATGAAAGGAGAAAATATAAAAATGCAGTAAATGAAGCAGGCAAAAAGGAATACGAACGTCTCAAAAATGAGATCGACAGGAAGTGCAAAATGGCTAAGCAGGGATGGCTAGAGAGCAAATGTAAGGATGTAGAGGCTTATCTCACTAGGGGCAAGATAGATACTGCCTACAGGAAAATTAAAGAGACCTTTAGAGAGAAGAGAACCACTTGTATGAATATCAAGAGCTCCAATGGAAACCCAGTTCTAAGCAGAGAAGGGAAGGTGCAAAGGTGGAAGAAGTATATAGAGGGTTTATACAATGATGATGTACTTGAGGACAATATTATGGAAATAGAAGCGGCTGTAGATGAAGATGAAATGGGAGATAAGATACTGCGTGAAGAGTTCGAAAGGGAACTGAAAGACCTGAGTCGAAACAAGGCCCCGGGAATAGAACTACTGACAGCCTTGGGAGAGCCAGTCATGACAAAACTTCACCATCTGGTGAGCAAGATGTATGAGACAGGCGAAATACCCTCATATTTCAAGAAGAATATAATAATTTCCACCCCTAAAAAAGCAGGTGTTCACAGATGTGAAAATTACCGAACTATCAGTTTAATAAGTCACAGCTGCAAAATACTAACGCAAATTCTTTACAGGCGAATGGAAAAGCTGGTAGAAGCAGACCTTGGGGAAGATCGGTTTGGATTCCGTAGAAATGTTGGAACACGTGAGGCAATACTAACTGTATGACTTATCTTAGAAGAAAGATTAAGAAAAGGCAAACCTATGTTTCTAGCATTTGTAGACTTAGAGAAAACTTTTGACAATGTTAACTCGAATACTCTCTTTCAAATTCTGAAGGTGGCAGGGGTAAAATACAGGGAGTGTAAGGCTATTTACAATTTGTACAGAAACTAGATGGCAGTTATAAGAGTCGAGGAGCATGAAAGGGAAGCAGTGGCTGGGAAGCGAGTGGGACAGGGTTGTAGCCTCTCCCCAACGTTATTCAATCTGTATATTGTGCAAGCAGTAAAGGAAACAAAAGAAAAATTCAGAGTACTTATTAAAATTCATGGAGAAGAAATAAAAACTTTGAGGTTCGCTGATGACATTGTAATTCTGTCAGAGACAGCAAAGGACTTGGAAGAGCAGTTGAGCTGAATGGACAGTGTCTTGAAAGGAGGATGTAAGATGAACATCAACAAAAGCAAAATGAGGATAATGAAATGTAGTCTAATTAAATCGAGTGATGTTGAGGGAATTAGATTAGGAAATGAGACACTTAAAGTAGGGAAGGAGTTTTGCTATTTAGGGAGTAAAATAACTGATGATGGTTGAAGTAGAGAGGATATAAAATGTAGACTGGCAATGGCAAGGAAATCGTTTCTGAAGCAGAGAAATTTGTTAACATCGAGTATAGATTTAAGTGTAAGGAAGTCGTTTCTGAAAGTATTTGTATGGAGTGTAGCCATGTATGGAAGTGAAACATGGACGATAAATAGTTTGGACAAGAAGAGAATAGAAGCTTTCGAAATGTGATGCTACAGAAGAATGTTAAAGATTAGGTGGGTAGATCACATAACTAATGAGGAAGTATTGAATAGCATTGGGGAGAAGAGGAGTTTCTGGCACAACCTGACAAAAAGAAGGTACCAGTTGGTAGGACATGTTTTGAGGCATCAAGGGATCACAAATTTAGCATTGGAGGGCATCGTGCAGGGTAAAAATTGTAGAGGGAGACCAAGCGATGAATACACTAAGCAGATTCAGAAGGATATAGGTTGCAGTAAGTACTGGGAAATGAAGAAGCTTGCACAGGATAGAGTAGCATGGAGAGCTGCATCAAACCAGTCTCAGGACTAAAGACCACAACAACAGTGAAATGTTAACTCTTACCATATTTTGACACGGACAGCAGCATGAACCACTAACTAACATACAGAAACTTGTAAGTTTGAGTGAGCTGCAACTGAAAACATACTCAAGCAAGACCTTGAAGTTTTTGTTCTACACTTACATAATACTGACAGCTAAAGAAACGTCTGCACATGATAGGGTGATATTGGAGAACCACATTACTGGCAGCTGTAGTGGAATAGTCTGATAAAGCCTTCATGTTATCAACACCTAAGTATTGTATGCATTATTTCAGACAAGCTTAATGGTACCTCTTTACCAAAGCAAACAAAATACTATTCAAAAACTAAACAAATGTTTATATTTGGTGAAAAATAAACATTTTGTTTTGAACTACAATTACAAAACAGTAAGTAAAACATTCAAACATCATGCACAGGAAACACAGCTCTTCTTTTCCAATATTAAGATTTCTCAGTTTAAAACAAAGTATTCTCTAATTATCTCTAATCATGCAGCAGTTCAAAACAGAATGTAGAATTTATTGGACATTTGTTGAATCCATATGCATGACCTGACCAGTGTAATTGCTGCATCTCTTCCTTATGGCTTCATTTTAGTTCCCACTCTTTCAGAATAAATATTTTCTAATGGAAACTGTTTCTCACATTTCTTAGAATTTCCACAGAGGAAATAGTTCCCATATCATTTTTTATTCTACATTCATATAACACCATTTTACTGCCTGAGTATTCTTTGTACAGTTAATGTGAATTGAAAAGTAGCATTTCTCAAATAAAGGAAAATCCAGGTTGATCGCAACCTTATAATCCTACCTGCTGACAAAGGCTCCACTACTGTTGTTTTGAACAGCAAGGATTACTTGGAAGATGGACTCCACCAGCTGTCAGATTTATCCACCTACAAATCCTGCCACAGTGAACCCATTTCAGATATCCAGCAAGAGCTCCAGTCTCTACTCAAATCTTTAGGCCCATCCCAGAACTTCACCACAGACTCCATCTTTCTCCTGACCACTACCATTTCCCACACTTCTACCTTCTACACATCCCCCCCCTCCCCCAAAACAATCTATGGTGTTGTAGACCAACACCTACAGCCTATTACCAGGAACCTACCCTCCTGCATAAAAGATATCAATCATTTCCTGGACCAACTCTACATGGTTCCTGTCGCATTACCACAGCACCCTGCTCATCACTGCTGATACACCTCCCTTTATACTAACAGCCCTAATGCCCATGGCCTTACTGCTATTGAACACTACCTTTCTCAACACCTGATGAATTGCAAACCATCCCCTTCCTTTCTAGTTGTCATGGCCAACTATATCCTCACCCACAATTACTTCTCCTTTGAAGGCATTACCTACAAACAAACCTGGAGTATGTCTATGGGCAACTGCATGGCACCACCCTATGATAAACTTTTCATGGGCCATCTAGAGGAATCTTTCCTAAACACCCAGAATCCCAAACTCCCCATCTTCATCATCTGGATCCAGGGCAAGGGCAGCCCATCCACATTCCTCCAAAACCTTGACACTTTCTCCCCCATTCACTTCCCCTGGTCCTAGTCAACCCATCAAGCAACTTTCCTCAATGTTGATGTCCACCTCAAAGATGGCTATATCAGTACCTCTGTCTCGATCAAACCTACCACCCACTCAATACCAAGAAGTTCCTTCCATACAGCCTAGCCAGCAATGGCCATTGCATCTGTAGAGATGAGTGGTATCTCTTGAAATATGCCAAGAGTCTCAATGAGGCCTTAACAGATCATAACTACCCTCCCAACCTTGTACAAAAACTGGTCCTCTGTGCCTTATCTTTCCAGTCACGCAATACCTCCCAAAGCTCCAACATCCAGCTACAAAGCAACATTACCCTTGTGACTAAATACCAATTCAATTACAGTCTCCACCAGGATTTCAGCTACCTCTCATTATGCACTGAAATGAGAAATGTCCTGCCCACTATCCTTCCATCTCCTCCCACAATGGTATTCTGCCACTCAACAAACCTACTCCATATCCTTGTTCATCCCTACACAACCCCTGCTCCCAACCCCTTGCCTCATGGCTCATATCCCTGTAATAGACAGAGATGCAAGACCTGTCCCACACATCCTCCCACCACCACCTACTCCAGTCCTGTCACCTATCCCATCATAGGCAGGGCTATCTGTAAAACCAGTCATGTGATTACAAGCTAAGCTGCAAACACTGTGTTGCGTTCTACATGGACATGACAACCAACAAGCTGTCTGTCTGCACAAATGACCACCAACAATCTGTGGCCAAGAAAAAACTAGACAACCCTGTTGCTGAGCACGTTGCCCAACATGACATCCTTCATTTCAATGACTGCTTTACAGCCTGTGCCATTTGGAGCCTTCCCACCATCACCAGCTTTCTGAATTGCACACATAGAAACTCTCCCTCCAATACATCCTACATTCCTGTAACCCTCGTGGAATCAACCTTCATTAGTCATTGTCCTTACCCATCTAGCCCCTTCCCTGTTTCCATTCCAGCAGTACACAGCCCTCTATTCTACCCACACACCCAGTACCCAGTCTTTTTACTTCTCTCCTTTTCCTCTAACCCTCACTCTACCCCTGACCTCCATCTATCCTCCCAACTGCAACTAGCTGCTCCACTCTCCACTTTGTCCATGCACACTCCCAGCAGCACTAACCTGCTATCCCTTCCCATTCCTGTGCCAGCCTCCTCCTTACCACCACATGGTTGCCTCTCTCATTTAGCACTGCTGCTAGCAGCCTGGCTCCAGCTGCCAGAGATTGTGCTCATTTGTGTGTGTGTGTGTGTGTGTGTGTGTGTGTGTGTGTGTGTGTGCATGTGTGTGTGTGTGTGTGTGTGTGTGTGTGTGTGTGTGTGTGTGTGTGTGCACCCACCCGCCACTGAGTGGGTTTTGTATAATTCTGAAAAATGCCATGTTGGCCACAATCCAATAGTCTGAAAATATTTTTCGTGTGTCTTTCTGTGACTTGGCATCTCAGCTATATGGAAAGGAGCATTTCTGTTACGTGGAAGAATAGTTTTCTTAAGCCAGTAGATAGCCTCACATTCACATGAATAATATGAAAGCATCTGATCTTGCCTATCAATGTGAGGCATATTTGCACTTTATTTGACAATTAGTGGCAGTTTTGTGGTCTTTTGCTGGTGTTAGTTCTGTGGAAATATAGTATCTCATCCCCTATTTTTTATCATTATGCTTTGGGAGTACAGAACAATTGTATTTCCTTCTCTCAGTTTGGCAGATGCTTCTTTAAGGATGCTCCTCCTATTTAAGCATAGTGTTTTTTTATAAGCAAAAGGGTTTTAGATAATGTATGGCTTTCTTAATAAGTAGGACTGCCCATGTAAATGTGTGAGATTGCCAACATAAGGCTACTTAAAAATGTGTAATAAGTTTTCCAGCATGACTTTTCCAATTATACTGTCAAGTGTCCCCTTATGCACAATCAATTATTTGCAAAAAGTCCAGATTCTTCAACATGTACATTCCAATACCATATTTACACATTTTATTTGGTATGTATCATATAAATGATAATCTCCATCTCAACAGAATCATCAATTCATTTAACAGTATCTCTCCATGAGTAATACACTTGATATAATGTGCTGTTAAAATAATTTGGTATAGACCCTACTTAGTATTGCACCATCAGTTCTTTGGGTGTCTTGGCTCTCGATTTTTTTAGCAAAGTGTAATGAGTGTAACGTGATTATAAAGCCATATCTGCACACATTCATCACTACTGCTATGTTTTGAAATGAGAGCTCTTACTTGCAGTAGTCTTGTTATCAGATGGTTATCACATTACCTGTATGTAAAGTAGCTTTAAAAATTACGAGCATACTTACTAATTCTAGGTCTATCCTTTGTATTTCCAGTCAAATATATATTCACAGCTTTATCATTCTTTTAACCAACTACAGACTGAAGTATGAAATCTGGAAGTATTAAACCTGAGTATTAAACCTAAGTAAATCCATTGGTGTATTACTAGTATGATGAACATCCTTGTTTTGTAAATGGATGATACTGAACTTCATGTGATTCTTTATCAGCATTGGTTTTTTTACCCTCACTACCCTTATCTTTTCATTCTTCAGCATCGCAAAAAATATTTGAAAGTTCTGTTACACACTATCAGCACTGTGGCAAGTTTCTGTGTGTTTTAGATTCTAGCCATTCTCTTCCAATTAGTTATCTTTCAACTTATAATCAATACTTTCTAATATGTTCAGTAACCAATCATCAGAAAATTTTTCATTCTTCCTATTCTTTTTAGTGTAAGAATGTCCCAGTGTTGATTAATTAGCTGCCACTTCCAAGAATGTACATCAGAAACAATTGTGTACAAGAAAATAACTGCAGCCAAGAAAATCTGTTCTCCAACACTTTGTTGCCTGTGCAGACTCCTATTCTACAGCTGCAAAATTAAGACTAAATCATCCACATTTGAATGTGTACATTTATCTCAGCCACAATAACCGTTAATGTGTTTGAGGTTGTCCTATCATGTCATCATGAACACAGCCAGCAGAATTACTGCTTTTTAACCACCTGATAAATTTTATATTCTCATTAGTTGTCTTTTGGTGGTGCATGCAGTGTCTGAACGAGCATGAGTAATACAACCATATCTGATTGTTTATTAGGGGTGAAATGTTTTCTGCCATAGGTAGGAAGTAATCCTTGAATTATGTGGCCAATGATTTAAGTATCACTTTTGGCAGAGCTACATTCTGAGGGCTCACTTTCATTTGGGACACAGTTTTTAGTTTGTCCCTTGTTAATGATGCTTCAAATAGTTGTTGTCTTATTCTTGGAGCACTTTATGATTTGAGCATAGAACATGTGTTTCACTTTTCTTAATAATGAACTTGAGGGTTTTACAATGCTGGGGTAAGGAAGTTTCAACGTTTTACTACAGATTGACCTCCTGTTTTGCACTCAGGCATTGCTGAAAGTTAGAACTGGTTCACTGAATTAAGTTAATAAACAACAAATCCTTCCATCAATATAATCAAAACATTGTATTGCAAGGAAAGCATACAGTTCTGTTAGTCTAGATAATTAGATTGCAATAACTGTTTGGTTTTGTGGTGTGCCCTTCTCATCCTGGAATCTGAACAACTTGCTACTCCTTTCCAACCTGCAGTGGCTAAGTCTACTTTCCTCCCTGAAGAATACACATGAGAGTTCAGAAAGCTAGAAATAGTTCTGTCTTCTCTCTCTGTATTGACAGTGCTTAGAATTTTGTCTAAAGAAGGGAAGTATTGGCCAGCGACACTGCCTCACTGTAATTTAACAGTGGTGTTACTTTCTCATCAGCCATATATGGGAGTCATCTTGAAAGTTTCAAAGCATGGTATGTTGGGTTCCATTATTTCTCTTCTGACATACTGCCTGACAGAAAGTGGAGCACCGAGATTGGGAAGCAGGAAACAAAATGAGATTTGTGATAAAATCTTCTGGAGCTTCCATCGGGGTAGCTGCGTCAAAAATCCGTGACGTTTTGATGAGTGTCATTGTCATCATCTTCTAGGGAAGTGTCAATGGGCTGTGGCCTTCCTCTATATATAGCTGGTTGGCGGCATGCGGCGGCTGTCCCTCCCCACCACTCCTACCGGCACTGGGCCAGCGGTGGGAGGGAGAGGGGGGGGGGGAAGCTACGTGGGGCCGGGCGACACCAGCTGCTTGCTGCGTTAGTCTAGCTTAGAATCACGGAACGTTAGCATCTAAGCACAGTCCCAGTGTATAGCTGCTATTTCAGGGTTCCATGGCAAACTTAAATGGTAGCCCTTATCCCTGTTGACGAGATTGTCATGTAATCTTATTTTGACTGATTCCTTGATGACGCTCTCCCAGAAGGCACTGGCTCAGCAATGCATTTTTGTTTCTTCAAATTGGAAGCTGTCTCCCTCATCAAGGCTGTGTTCTGCCAAGGCCAATTTGCCCTTGTACCCCCGCCTTATGCATCTAATGTGTTCCTGACAGCACTGTGAGATGCAGCATTGTGTTTGACCAATGTTCTGGAGCCCACACTCGCATGGTATACTGTATATACTTTGAATCGTCTAATGTGTGCTGTGCTGTAACCATTCTGATGAAACACATCCTTAAAGTGCTGTAGCTCAGCTGGAAGGCTGTCTTTTTCACAAATGGCTCTTGCCCTGATAACCAGCATTGCTAGAATGGTGTTTTGTTGTGCTGGGGGATGGCAGCTGGAAGCATGGAGATATAGGTCCATGTGGGTCTTCTTTCTGTATACTGCATGTCCTATCATGCCATTAGATATTCTCCTTATAAGAATACATAAAAATAAAATACATCCATCTTGTTCTAACTCCATTGTGAACTGTATGTTTTTGTGAATGCTGTTCAGGTTACATGGAAATCATTCAGGGCTTCTCTTCCATGTTCCCACACAATGAATGTGTCATCAATGTAATGGAAGAAGTGTTTAGGTTTGAGCTGTGCCGTTTCTAGTGCCAACTCCATATAGAGATTGTCAATCCCTGGAGCAAGTGGTGAACCCATGGCTACCTCATCAACCTGTTCATAACATTCCTGGCAGTTTGAGATGGTATGTGATGTTGTTTTTGGTGATTCCAGAATCAAGTTGAATTTACAAGGAACTTGGAAGTATGAGCCCATTTATCAGTATAACATTGCACACCCTCTAGCCTGAATGCATGCACTGATTCCATTGGGAAGTGTGTCATAAAGCTGTTGTTTTGTGTGCTGAGTTAAGCTGCCCTGCAACTGTTCAACTGGTCTTGATATCCTAGATACTGGCACTGAGATGTAGTTGATATCCAAGGTTGCCCCACAAATTTTCTATTGGGAATAAATCTGGGTGTCATGCTGGCTACAGCAGTACCTCAGCATCATGCAGACAGTTTATAAAGAGACATGTCATGTGGACAACAGTTATCCTGCTGAAAGTTGGCGCAACACCACTGTTGCTCAAGAGGTAACACATGAGGACACAGGATGTTGGAGGAGAGGTAACTTAATCAGTAGCCCTGAAGTCATACTTGATGCATCCACACACTATGATGCTAGGAGTAACACTAGAGTGGTTTTCCAAACCATTGGAAGAATTCCATCTCTCCCCAGATTGCTGCCAGATTCACTGACAGTGCCCATCCAGACTAGTGCAGAACCACAGTTCATTACTGAATGCATTGTGACAACATTTGTCAGCAGTCCATGCTTCCCAGTCATGACATCACTCCACAAGCAACTGTTTGTGTTTTGGTACTAACCTTGGCTTACATATGGGATGGCAATTCCCTAATCCGCCTGCTGCTAGTCTCTGATCAATGGTGTGGGATGGCACAATATCTTTCTGGAAGTCAGTCAGTCATTCTCAAATGGCAGGCACAGACATGAAGAGTTACAATATGGCGATCCTCCCATGTCATGGTCAGATGTGGTTGAGCGGAACATTGATGACACCTATGCCTGACTTCACATTCCCATGCAGTTCAACATTGGGCCACTGTCACATCTTAATGCCTCACAAATTGGGACACTGGACAATGTAGCAAGCCACCCAAATTGAGTCCCACAACACTGCTCCTTTCAAACTCCATCATGTAGCAATCACCCTTTCTGACACAAGTATGCAGCAGCTCTGTGTCTTTCATAGGGAGCACCCACTGACACTATTCATTCTTCTTACATCCTCTAGCAGCCTTAGTAACAACACTAAACATGAACCATACTAATGCACTCAGGTAGCCATTCAACCTTTCACAGAGAATTGCAATTTTAATCATTAACATACCTGCTGACTGTATGTATATATGTAACTGAAGTTACATTGACATTTGACCATCTTTTTTGAGTACTTCACTTTCTTTGTCAGGCAGTGCTTACATGGTATTTTTAGAAGTCTTTCGTTACTAATCTGTGTAAGTTTTCAGATACCAAACTACTTAACACTAGAAACGATGATATTTGGACATACCTATAACCACGGATGGGTCACTGATGACCTGCGATCTTTTCCTTTATTTCCCCTATGTCAGTGGTTTATTGTTACTGCCAATGAATCTATTATTAGAAGCACTAGGAAATTTACAATGAAATTAACAAAAATAAACTATGTTTACACAAATTATAATTTTACACTTTAAATCTTACATGTATTTGCTGAGTGTTTTTACTGGCTACCGTTACATAATGAACACAAATAATAGTCTTTTGACGTACATTTGCTGCACACAGTTTTCTTGCAGATGTGACACTTTACAAATGAAATTGAGCATTACTTCACAGTTAGACTTTACAAGGCAACATGTTTGCTTTTCTTGTCTGTCAGGAGTGATGCTAGTCTTTCTAGTCACTGTGTACTTCTCAGCAAGCTCCTCCCCTAGCTGCAGGATAAAATACCTGCATTTCAATTTTTTATCATTTTGAGAATTGAACAATATTCACGCATAAAACCCAGCCAAATCCAGCAAGTTGTAAAATGTGTGAACAGGCCAATGTCTCAGTGGTGCTTTGTCAGATTATTTGCGAGACATTTGCTCGAACATGTCCACCCCATATTGAGAGCAGTTATAAAACGGAACTGTATCTGGCTTCTTTTTTATACCATCCTCAATGGTTACATAGGAATGCATAGTGTTCACATTCAGGACATTCCTTTTGCTCTTACCCTGATAAACAGTCAGTGTGGTATAATCGTTTTCAACAATACTGTGCTGTATAACTGTTCTCTTGCCTTCTTGATACAGGCGTATTTCACTGCGAGATCAATTTATTGTGCCCACAAGACTCATAGAATTAGCTTTCAGTGTCTCAGAGAGCACTAAGGAGGTGAAAAAATTGTCACATGTGACATTTATTCCTTTGTTGAGGTAAGGTTGCATCAATTTCTTTTACAACAAAGTCACCAAAGACCCTCATCACTCCACCTAGTGTCATCCTTTCCTAGATAAGGTATAGCATTCACAATATATTTTGAGTCTTTATCTACTGCCATCCAATACTTTTGCCCATATTTGTCCAGTTTTGAGGCCATAAACTGTGTCAATCTGCAACGGCACTTTGATGGAAAAAGCTATTCGTCGATTGTTATATATAGTCCCAGTATGTGGCTCGACTGTGCATTCACAATGAACTCATTCTAGATTTCTGATACCAAAGCAAACTTGTCTTCTCTTAGTCATTCTGATCTTGTGGATCTAATGCAAAATCTGAGATAATGCATTATCTCTCTGAATCTGTCACGAGCCATTGTCGGTTTCACGAAATTATTTGCCCACTTCACTGACCACAATGTATCTAGTTCTAAGCTCTTAGCTCCAATAGCACCACAGATGTACAATATAGCTATAAAAGCTTCCAGTTCTTCAATTTTTATAGTCCACTCATCTGAGCTCAGTACACAATGTGCTTCAGTTTCTGTACATTTTACAATATGTTTCAAAATTTTGTCCATTATCATTAGATGCCATGCACTGTCACAGAAATTGAGCATTACTCAATGGTGTGCATCTTTCACAAAGAACACTCACCTGACAGGCACACAAAAAGAAATGAAAACTTTGATAGCTTTCAGATGAAACCTTGGATGGGCTGGAGCAAGTAAAAATGTAATGTTGCAGATGGGACTGTACAAAGCAAACAGATCAACACCAAACGTTTTGGAGATAGTGATACCATTAAGTGATGTTATGTATACATTTTCCATAAAATATCAGTGTAGAAACTGGTTTATTTCAAAATATTGATTACTTCAAATTTGTTACTCAGAAACATCAAAGCAAATTCTGTCATCGAAATCAAGCAAACTGATAAATTTCAGTAATAAATTTAATTATGTATTACTTTAACAATGTTGAAAGTAACTGTTGAGACTGTTGTAAAATATAAATACACGTATGGTGGAGTCCATGAGGAATCAAAATTCCAATAATATAGGAAATTATGGGAAAGGGAGAAGGAGGAAATTAAGGAAATTATCATCTGGGAAGAGATCCTAGGAGAGAATCACAGTGGAATGAGAGAAATAGGAACTGAAGTGGAGTACATGAAAAGAGGAACAGATCACAGAAATAAAATAACAGAACATTTAACAACAGTAGATATGAGAATAGGGGCAATGGTCAGGTAAATTAGGGGCTGTCCCTCTGGCAGCCTGTCAATTTGGGGCAAGAAAAAGTAGACAGAAAAGATTATGGAAGGATGAGAAACTTTGGAGCATACAGGCAGCAAGACAGAGACTGATATGAAGTGAATGGTCTATATTTTGAGAGGAAATTTTGGAATGCACAAAGGTTGTTTCACATAGAAAATTGGAATAAGTTACTCACAGTGTGGAAGAAGAACTAGATACAAAATCATTAACAAACCTTTTCAATTCATCAAGTAACAAACTTTAGTGGGAGAAGAGATAATTGATAATTTTTTTATGAACTTGGGTTGAATAGGTTGCTGATTGAGGAAGTTGCAGATCTTGCTGTGGGTTTGGATCAAAAACTGGTTTAATGCATCATCTCCATGCTACCCTCTTCAGCTCCAAATAACTCCCCAACCTACAATCCTTCTTAGTCTGATTACTGTATTCATCTCTTAGTCTCCCTCTGTCATTTTAACCCCCCCCCCCCCTCCCCTGCCCCATCCACATACATTAGTTATGTGATCTACCCATCTAATCTTCAGCATTCTTCTGTAGCACCACATTCATAAGCTTCTATCCTTTTCTTGTCTAAATTGATTATTGTCTATCTTTACTTCAATAAATGACTACACTCCATCCAAATACTTTCAGAAAAGACTTCTTAACACTTAAATCTACACTCAAATTTAACAACTTTCTCTTCTTCAGAAATGTTTTTCTTCTCTTCCCGGTATACATTTTATATCCTTTCTTCTTTGGCCATCATCAGTTATTTTGCTCCCCAAATAGCAAACTCAACTACTACTTTAAGTGTCTCATTCCCAAATCAAACTCCCTCAGCATAACCTGATTTAATTTGATTAAATTCCATTATCCTTGTTATGCTTTTATTGATGTTCATCTTATGTTCCCCTTTCAAGATGTTGTCCATTCTGTTCAGTGGTCTTCCAAGTCCTTTGCTACCTTTGACAGAATTACAATGTTATCAACAAACCTCAAAGTTTTTATTTATTCTCCGTGGACTTTTAATTCATATTTCATGATTTTCTTTAGTTTTATTTACTGGTTGCTCAATGTATAGTTGAATATCATCAAGGCTGGGCTATGACCATGTCACACCCCTTTCTCAACCACTGCTTCCCTTTCATGCCCGTTGACTCTTTATAACTTCCATCTGGTTTCTGTACAAGTTGAAAATAGCTTTTTGCTACCTGTATTTTACCCCTGTTACTTTCAGAATTTCAAAGAGAGTTGACAATGTTCCTGTAGGTGGTATCTGTCTATCACCCAAATCCTTACATTTTTTCCATAGCCATTACTGCTTAGCCATTTTACACTTCCTGTCAATCTCATTTTTGAGACTCTTGTATTACCCTTCACCTGCTTCATTAACTGCATTTTATATTTCTCCTTTCAACAGTTAAATTAAAAATCACCTGTCTTATCAAAGGATTTCTCCTTAGCCTTGTTTTTTTTATCTATTTGATTCCTCTATTGCCTTCACTATTTCATGTCTGAAAGCTACCCATTTCTCTTCTACAGTATTCCTTTCCCCTGTCAATTGTTGCCCAAGCTCCTTCTGATACTCTCAGCAACCTCTGGTTCTTTCAACTTATCTGGGTCCCATCTCCTTAATTTCCTATCCTTTTTTGCAATTTCTTCAGTTTTCAACTACAGTTCACAACCAATAAATCGTGGTCAGAGTGCACACCTCCCCCAGGAAATGACTGAAGGTTTAACATCTCATTCCAAAATCTCTGTCCTACCATTATATAAGCAATCTGAAAACTTCCAGTATCACCAGGACTCTTCTGCATTTACAACCTTCATTCATGGTTCTTAAACCAGGTGTTAGTGATAATTAAATTGTACTCTGTGCAAAATTCTACCAGGTGACTTCGTCTTTCATTCCTTTCCCCCTGTCCATATTCACCAACAAATTTTCCTACTATTGAATTCCAGTCACAAATCACTACTAAATTTTCATCTCCCTTAACTATCTGACTAACTTCTTTTATGTCATCATACATTTCTTCAATCTCTTCATCATCTGCAGATCTAGCTGAAATATAAACTTGTACCACTGTGCTGGGTGAGAGCTTTCTGTCTGTCTTGGCAACAATAATGTGTTCACAAAGCTGTACACAGTACAAGGGTTGCCCAGAAAGCAAAGCACCATATTTGTTTCTTCAACAATGCTTTATTGAACATAATGAGAATTACACACACAAAAGAATGGTGTTTTATCTACACACCTTATTTTTCCATGTAATCTCCATCCCGTTCTATTGCCTTCCTCCAGTGTGAAACAAGGGCATGTATGCGTTGTCAGAACCAATCCTTGTCCTGGTGGCAGAGACAGTGCTTCACTGTATGAATCACCTCCACATTGTACTCAAAATGTCTTCCATGAATAGCATCCTTCAATGGCTGAAAAGAAGTGAAAGTTTGAGGAGCTAGGTCAAGGTTATCTGGTATGACTGCCGTGGATGGTCTCCCCGACCACCGTAAATTGTGGAGCTCTGCCAAACTGCCTGCTGATGACCTCGCCCTCCATACCCTGCAAGGAATTGTACATCTGTTGACAGCATATTCTCCATAGATTTTGCACAAGTGTTTGTGAATATTCCGCACAGTTTCTTTCTCTGCAGTGAGAAATTCAATGGCAGCACATTGCTTGTAATGTGCTTCACCTACAGACACAATTTTGAAACTGTCCTGCAGCTAAGCTTTCTGTCAAAAGTGAAAGAAACTTTTTGCACACACTCAGGAGACTTCAGATAATATATACGTAACAATTTTGCATTTGTAGCATTATTTTCCGCTAAGGAAAAAAAATTGGTGCGTTAGTTCTGGGCAACCTTCATAGCTTACCCGCTGAGCCATGCATGGCTCATGTTCATGCCATTTATTGTTTATCATCTTCTATTACTGTACTGCTGCCTCGTTTTCTTGTTCCATTTACTGGTGTTACTACCTGATGGAGGGAGATTGGAGCGGGACAACCGTCAGTTGGTTATTCCACTGGTCGTCTCATCAGCCAATGTATATTTCATCCTTTCACCATTTCCGGGGCTGGGAACTTGGTTGGTTGGAATGAAGCAGTGCGCCAATCTCCATGGAGCATAGTTTGGTTATGGCCTCTGGTAGCGTCTAAGTGTGGTTGTAGTGTGTGGTGATGTTCCCATTGCTATGAGGTCTCTGGCTCACCAATCCTGGACATGAAAGTTTAGTTTTGACTTAATCTACCAGCAAGTCTGACTGTTGACATTGTGTCATTTGGATTTCATTGTCAGCTGTTGAGACATTCCCGTGAGCAACAACTTGGCAAATTTTAGTTACCCTCCAGTGAAGTTTAACTGTACTTGCTTATTTTGGATTTAAGTGCACCAGCAGAATCTTTCCTTTGTGGCCGTTATTGTTCCAGTTACCTGCCCTGGCCAGTGGAGTAAATTCAGGCATCATAGTTTCCTCATGGTGTTGTCGTTGTCCAGCACAGTCTCTAGTTTGACAGCTCAATGTGTAATTGGTTGTGGGTGCCAATAGTTCTTACATTGTCCCATTGAACTCCCTGTTGTGTGCTGGTCACTTGAAGTGGAAGTTATGTTGTCAGTGGGGCTGTTGACTGTCTGTCGATTGGGTTGTCATTGGATCAAGAATGGTTGGGCCGACTGCCTGTCTCACCTAAGCAAGGGTTAGTGTTTGAATTCCAGGCTGATCCTTGGAAACTTCTGATTGCAGTTGGGTGTACTGCCTTTTCTTATTTGTTCTTGTTGTTTGTATTTGTATGTTTTCTAGCAGATTTTTAAATTAAGGTTGTTTTGCCCTTAAGGCGTAAGATTGTTTGAGCCTTCAGCCTAATTAAAGAACTGTTTTAAGATAAGGCCTTTCAGCCTTTTAAAAATTTATTTTGGTTGAGTCTTAAGTGATGGGTCTTCAGCTGATTTTTAAATTAAAGTTGTTTTACTCTTAAGGTGTCAGATTGTTTGGGCCTTCAGCCTAATTGAAAGAACTGATTTCAGATAAGGCCTCCTGCCTTTTACATTTTTGATTTTGGTTTGAGTCTTAAGTTATTGCCTTTTAGCCAATTTTAAATTAAAGTGGTCTTGCCCTTAAGACATGACATTGTATGGCACATTCAGCCAGTAATTAATTTCCAAAATTAATGAAGTGTTCTTTTTAATTTCCTTGGCTCTTGTAATGTTTGGTAAAGTAAATAAAGTTGTATGTTTAAGTGTAACTGACAACGGCTTATTTTGGCCCCTTTCTCCAATTTAAACCACCTGTCCTGTCCTGTAGGTTTAGCAGGGTGTCTCACCCGAATTCCTATTTTCTTGTTCTTTATTAAACCTACCCCTGCATTACCCCCTACTTAATATTGTGTTTATAACCCTGTATTCACCTGACCAGAAGTCCTATACCACCTGCAATTGAACTTCACTAATTCCTACAATATTTAACTGGAACCTATCCATTTCCATTACCCCTTTTCAAATTTTATAACGTACCTGCCTGACCAAGAGATCTAACATTCTACATTTCAATCCGTAGAACACAAGTTTTGTTTCACCTGATGATGACATTCTTCTGTATAGTCACCTCCCAGAGATCTGAATGGGGGACTATTTTACCTCTGGAATATTTTACCCAAGAGGATGCTATCAATATTTAACCATACAGCAGAGTTGCATGTCCTTGGGAAAAATCACAGCTGCAGTTTCGCCTCACTTTCAGCGGTTTGCACTAACAGTGCAGCAAGGCCATTTAGGTTGATGTTACAAGGCCAGATCAGTAAATGATCCAGACTGTTGGTAATGGAACTACTGAAAAGGCTGCTGCCTCGCTTCAGGAACCATACATATTTCTGGCATCTCAACAGACATCCCTCCATCCCTCTATTGTGACTGCACATATGGTACAGCTATCTGTATTGCTGAGGCACACAAACCTCTCCACCAATAGCAAGGTCCATAATTCATGGGAGGAGCAATTTCAGTACAAAACGTTAATTTACTGTTTCTGATGTTGAAGCTGGTGAACTTGACAATACGTTACTATGGGGGAAGAAGCTATGTTAGGTAGTAATAGTGAGAGGAGTGAAGGGGGTGTCTTAGACAATTACAGTGAGATTAGTGAGGAAGATGTGACTCAATATTACTGAGAAAAATAAAGATGGTGATGAAGATACTGAAGAGAGGATAGGAAGTCAGATTGACTTTTATTAAGAATTACATGGTATAATTTATGTGGAGGTTGAAAGCAAAATGTTTGAGGAAGGTATTTATGGTGACAGCTGTGAACATATTCAGGAAGGTCATAACTGTGATAGAGAGGTACATGAAACTGAAATTTTACTGGGTGATATCAGTAAAACAGTAAGCTCTTGTGAAGACTAAAGTAAGTATGCAAAATGTATAAGTAATGAAATTTTAAGGGTAGCTTGGAGTCATATGATAATGAGAGTTGTGATAGTGGAATATAAGATATGCAGAAAAATGTATGTGAAAGTTTGTATCCAGAATGGTGGAAAGAGACAAGAAACGCTGCAGAGAACTTAGTAAAAACTGGTGTGTCCATGAGAGCCATTCATCTGAAAGTAGAAACACACATAAACAAAGATGAGGTAAAAGATATGGGATTTAAAGAAACTGACAAATATCTTTTGCATAAAGCAGGAAACAATGATGATTGTGATATGTAAGGCAGTCTATATATATTCATATTGAAAGGGATAATTGTGACAGTAGCAGCCTGACACAGGGAGTACAATATGTACCGTGTCTGAAAAATTAAGAAATGGAACTGAACACACTCAACATTTCGTTGAGTTATCTTTAATAGGTACTAAGATTAGAGGAGCTGCTGGATGACATAGTAAAATTGTGAAGTGACAATATTACTGTCAATCTAATATAACTGGACAGTTAAAAAATCTATTCGCCAAACAGCAGCAGGAAAACACACATACAAAGATATAAAAGTTTGCAAGCTTTTGGAGCCTGTGGCTCCTTCTTCTGGCAGAAAGGTTGAAGTGGAAGGGCAAGGGGTGAAGGAAAAGGACTAGTCAGGTTTAGTAAAAGGGGCAGAATGGAGAAAAGTCACCCAGAACCCCAGGTCAGGGGAGACTTACCAGACAGGATGAGAAGGGAAGACTGATTGTTGAGGACTGCACCAGATGTGATTTGTAAGCCAAAGAGCTTAAAGATGGAAAACAGGGTAATATGCAAGACAGAGATTATTGTGAAAACATTGTGCATGAGTTAATAAGAGTGGAAAGCTAAGAGCATTGTGTGTGATAAGAGATGGGTGGAGGGAGGTAGCACAAATAAAGGATAGATCAGAAAATGAAAGACATAAAAAACAAAAAGGAAGTGAAGAAAGGAATAGTTACCATGAATAAATGTTGAGACCAAACAAATTAAAGTAAATTATTGCTGAGTGGATGGCGAGAACCAAGGATATGTTGTAGTGCCTCTCCCAATCCGTGGAGTTCTGAGAAACTGGTATCTTGGGAAGAATCCAGATGGCACATGCAGTGAAACAGGCACCGAGGTCATGACTGTCACAATGTACAGCATGCTCTGCAACATGATATTGTCTGCTTCCAGTATACACCCTCTGCTATTCCCATTCATCTTAACTGAAAACTTGGTGGTAGTCATGCTACTGTAGAAGGTCGAGCAGTGTTAACATAATAGCTATTATTGAAGTGTTGTTTCACATCTGGCTCTCCCTCTGGTAGCATAAGTGTCATCAGTTACAGGACTGGTATGGTTGGTTGTATGAGAGAGAATAGAGCAGTTCTTACAATGGACACTTTCACAGGGGTAGGAGCCATAGCCTAAGGAGATGGGTGGAAAAGGATCATCTGATCTGACAAGTATATTGCAGAGAATTTGAGGGCGAAGGAAAGATACTCTGTGTGTGTTGGGCAAAATGTCAGGGCATTATTTTGGGAAGTCATAACCTTTCCAAAGTAGCAGGTAAACACATTCAAGAACAGAATACTACTGAGTGATGTTTAGTATACTCAGAAGTTGTTTTTTGGAGGGATCAGAAGTACTAGAATTAGATGTGATGGCTCGGGAAATCTGTTTTTGAACTATGCTTTTTGGGGGAATTATATCTAGCCAAGGCTGAGGTGAGAATGGTATTGTATTCCTGTAAAGAGTCTGCATCTGAGCAAATACATTTGCCTCAATTGCCAAGGCTGTATGGGTGGGAACGTTTGAAATAGAAAGAATTGCAACTGTCAAAATGAAAGTACTCCTGTTTGTTAGAAGGTTTAATGTGAACAGAAGTGTGTAGCTTGCTTTCAGTGAGTATGAAATCAATGGCTCCTATCCCTGTAACCATCACTGCTGTAAGACTTGCCTATGCACCCACCTACCACCACCTACACCAGCCCTGTAACTTGCAGAAGATATTCTGGGTGTCCCACATGAATCTGGTAAGCCTGACATCCAAGATCAAAGTAACAATGAACTAACCAAAAAAGAATAAATAAGAGTAATAATAATAATATTTAAAAGTGTAGTTCCCTGTTTATAAGAGATGCTGGAAATGGGGCCATGGGTATTTTAAAGGCATAATTGCATGCTGAGCTTTTATTAGCAGGAACCATAATTATAAGTAAGAAATAATTTGAGCCATAGGTACAGTCCATGTCTGTATAAATATTGCATGCAGCCACTGGAAACATTTGAAGATTTTTGATTATCAGGTTATTGGCGGAATAAGAAGCACCTTTTTGTTTTCTAATGGTTGTCCAGATTGGACGAATTTTGTAACGCCACCATTAATACTACATTAGTTTATTAATATATTCACGAGTTGCAGAATGCAATTCTCAATGTAAGTGTCATAATTTAATTGTGTTTTATTTCAGAAATACTGTTATTACTAACCTATGTATGTTTTATTTTGTATCTTCAGTCATTGTAAGATTGCAGGGTGACTTGGCATGGCAAAAGATTCTATACTTGTCAGCAAAAAGTCATCCAGCTTGATCAACCAGTCTTCTGGTGCTGTGTTATTATGAGTCTGATTTTAGACAAAACACAGAGAGAAGAAACACGGTTAAAAATACATGAAGGGATCTTTAACAGAAAAAGCCAAGCTCAAGTGCCAAGAGTTTGTATGAAACATATTTTACCATTTCATGAACTTAATTGATCTCTATTTAATATTCATTATTATAATTCATTGTATTGTCTCGACTGAGATAAGAACGAGCTAAATTAAAGCATCCAGGCATTTCTGACTTTGTTCAATGATGTTACTAACAACACACTGTAATCTGCAGGCATGATGTAATTAATTTCTCTTGTAATGGCCCATTAAGATAAACTACTGTGTGAGGGACATAATCCACCACAGAAATGGCAGAGCTCACGAAAGAGCTTCCTGAGAACATCGAAGAAGCTCACTATTACACCAGAGAAGGCAAGACTGGAGTCATGGAAGAAGTCAATGCCTCACCTGTGTGGATGTATGTCAGAAGCTGAAGAACTACCACCTGAGCACAATGAAAGCTCACTGGTGTGCAAATCTTTAAACAGATGACAATCAGGAGCTGGACAATCTGAAGAGATAGGGCTTCATAACAGAAGATACGTCCTGTGATTGTGGACCAGGACAAACCACAAGCCACATGCATCGGTGCCCTTTGTGCCCTACATCCTGCATGAAGAATGATCTCCTGCAAGCCATTCCAAGCACCTTGGAGGTTGCGAAGTCCTGGGCATGTGTAATATAAATACAATTTCTATATGAATGTGAGTGTATATATTTATTTATTTATGTGTATGGCTACTATAAATTTGTATACTTCTGACTGGAGAATATATAGGGAACATGCTAGTGATGTGAGCCATATTTTGGTTGCATGGGTGAGCAGCTGCTCCATCTTGTTGAAAAATTGCATACATTTTCTCTGCATCTGTTAACTGTGCATAAAAGGAGTCTAGATATCTGGCACTGTTTAAGGAGTAATTGATGACACATACAAAATGCCTGTCTTCTCAGATTGGAGAGCTTCTTTACATAGAATATGTGGGTCGTCCTGTAACCAATATCTTCAATTCTGGGAGTTTATGTAACCTTGCAAATGAAACCAGACATGAAATAATGCAAGGAGTCCAAGTAATGGTTAACAATTGATGTTGACACTCAGTTACAGTAATGAACTGTTTTTTCTGATCCTCAGATTTCAATTCTATCACAACACTCACATGATTGGCTTTTAATTTCCTATATTTTAGTACACAATGACATGATGTACAAGAGACATCAGCCTACTGCAGAAACCATCTTACCAATTTGCGTGAATTTCTCGTAATATCCATGCAAATTCTGTCTAGTTTCAGGGGTCCTCGCTGTTGGTCGCCTATTTCTATGCACATTCTGATAGGATCCTACATCACTCCACTTCTTGTACAGATGTTAAATAGTGCTGGTTGTGGGAGTTTAGTACCAGGATATTTCACTTGAAATAATTCTTTACATTTCTTGATGGAGTCTGTCTTTATACAACACTCCACAATATCACTTCACTATTCTAATGCAAATTGTCCCGTCTCTATAACAATTCACTAACATGAACTTTTGACAGAAACTGAAGCACAAACACACGGCTGCACTCATCTTTCTGATAAATTGCAGTGTAACCAACTTTCGACACAGGGTTGTCACTTCACAAGAAATTTGACAAGAGATGATTCCTAAACCTCACCAGTCCTTTTTATTCATCCCTTGTCCTACTCCTTCAACATTTCTGTCTGAAGAAGGAGCCACTAGCTCCAAAAGCTTGAAAACTTTAGTACCTTTGTATGTGTGTTCTCCTGTGACTGCTTAGTGAGTAGATTTATTAATCTATCCAATTTCATTATATTTTCATAAACTGATTATTACAGTCCTGTTGAGTTAACAACATACCATTTTTTCGGTGTTGCCCTGTGATTCCCGAGAGAGGCAAGAAAATTATTTTGGACATGGGCATGGATACAATTGTAAAAGTTAAAGTAGGATTCTGTTGCACAAATATGGAATTGTTTTTCACTGAACCTAGATGAAAAATTTCACAACCAACAAAACTTATTACTGCAAATAACATAAACAGTATTAATCGCATCAGGACATTTAGGTGACAGAGGATACTTTGAAGAAGGGGATGATTAACTTGAATAGAGGGGAGATCTAGAATATAATAACAGTTTAGTAGAAGCCAAAGTAGAGGGTGCTAAGAAACGTAATCAGATTCAAAAGGAGGATTTATGTAAATTTTTATGGGTGTACTGTGATGTGTATGATGAGAAACTGGAGAGAGTAAAGAATTACTAGTGCAAAGTTAAGCTAAGAAGCAGAGATTCTTCCACTCTCAGTTCATAAAGAGAATGTACATATTTCAACAGATAAAAGTTAGTAGAAATTCATGTGCCAGTAAATACATCAATACATGGATCATACAACTACTGTAACTGTCATAAATAAACAAAAGATCTTGTCGAGAACCCAACATGAGAAAATTCTAGTCCGACATAAAACCACCAAGCATGTCAAATGTTTCTGTCCAGTCACTCATCAACCAGTGTGTTGTGGCAACAGAAAACAGCAAAGGGAAAGCTGAAATTTTAATTTTGCATCTAAAAAAAAAATCATTCATGCAGGGCGATCATACAAACATTGTTGTTCTAACCTAGGATAAGTTTTCCTGAGTAGCTACATTACACTGAGGTGACGAAAATCTCAGGATAGCGATATGCACATATACAGATGGCGGCAGCATAATGTACACAACGATAAAAGAGCAGTGCATTGAAGGAGCTTACATTTGTACACAGGTGATTCATGTGGAAAGGTTTCCGACATGATTGTGCCATACAACAGGAATAAACATATTTTGAATGCGGAATGGCAGTTGGAGCTAGACGCATGGGATATTCCATTTCTGAAATCAAATGAGAATTCAATGTTCCGAGATCCACAGTGTTAAGAGTGTGCCAAGAATACCAAATTTCAGGCATTGTTTTTCACCACGGAGAACTCAGCGGACGGCCTTCATTTAACGACCGAGAGCAGCAGCATCTGCTTACAGATGTCAGTTCTAACAGACAGGCAACACTGCATCAAATAAACGCAGAAATCAATGTGGGGCTTACAATAAATCCATCCGTTAGGACAGTGTGGCGAGATCTGGCATAATGGGCTATGGCAGCAAGTAACAGGCGCGAGTGCCTTTTCTAGCGGCACGAATCGCCTACAGCGCCGCTCCTGGGCTTGTGACCATGTCGGTTGGACTCTAGACGAATGGAAAACCGTGGCCTGGTCAGATGAGTCCCTATCTCAGTTGGTCATAGCTAACAGTAGGGTTCAAGTGTAGCGCACACTCATGAAGCCAAGGACCCAAGTTGCCAACGAGCACTTTGGAAGCTGGGGGTGGCTCCATAATGGTGTGGGCTGCGTTTACATGGAGTGGACCGTGTCCTCTAGTACAGCTAAGACGATCATTGATTGAAAATGGTTATGTTCTGTTACTTGGAGACATTTGCAGGTTCCCAAACATCGATGTCATCTCACTGCGCCACAGTTGTTCGATACTGGTTTAAAGAACATTCTGAACAATTCAGACGAATGATTTTCTCTACCCAGATCGCCTAACATGAATCCCACTGAATATTTATGGGACACAGTGGAGAGGTCAGCTATGGACAACGTCCTTCAGTGGCAACACTATCGCAGTTACGGACTGCTGTAGAGGCAGAATGGCCCAGTATCTCTACAGGGAATTTCCAATACTTGTTTGGTCCATTCCACGTCGATCTGCTGCACCACTCCTGGCGAAAAGACGTCTAACAGAATTTTAAGAGGTATCCTAGAAATGTTTTCACCTCAGCGTAGTTTATGATACTGCACCCGATTTCTTGTCATCTATAACAGTTGTAGACAAGCCTTTTCCTCCCTTGTACCCAGCTCTTGTCTAAACCCAAATTGTGAATCACGTATCTCTCTTTAGCCTTCGGTGTATTACATTTAGTTTATGAGTGCTCAAATAAGGTCATAATCTCTGCCTTTGATACGTTAGTCTTCAAAGGCAAGGAAGTAAAATTGAACTTAACGACTGTTCGGGGTAGCGACCTGTCTCATAAAAGATGTGAAATAGTATATGTATGTATGTAACACTTTTTCTTTATACACACACACACATACACACATGCACAAAGTATTATCACAAGTTAAAGACACATTAAATTCGAGAAAATGATTTCACCGATAATAAGGAACTGAGTCTTAAAGGAGCCTCATCTTTTCCACGTACAGCTCTTTTAACTGTGATATCTTACACTCAGTCTGTTCCCATGTATCCGCTACTCATACCACTGCGGGATCAGAGGTGTTCTTAACAGGTCGTAGGAGAAGGTCGGGTAGTGTTGGACAGCGCACTGTATCGGACGAGGTCTGTTTCTCAACGATAGCACGAGTGGCAGCACCTGTCGCAACGCCACAATGTGAGCCATGGAGGACCAAGACCGCTGACACGATTTTGAATCAAAACAGCAGTGCCTTTCCAAGTGGCAACTTACCTGTTCCTAGTGAGCTTTTCGGTGCACTAACGTAATTAGGTTAGATTAGGTTAATACTTGTTCCAGGGGTCATGAATACGACACTTTGTAATGATGTGGAACGTGTCAGGTTAATAAAAGATTTCTGTACAAGATATTACATTACACAAAATATTGTATGACACTAATGTTTAAGGTTTATTTTTAATTTTTCCCCCTTAATTTATATCTAAACATCAGACAATGAGTAGAAGGAGTTGTCACCTAGAAATTCTTTTAATTTATTTTTAAATGTTAGTTGGCTAACTGTCAGGCTTTTGATGCTGTTTGGTAGGTGACCAAAGACTTTTGTGGCAGCATAATTTACCCTTTTCTTTTCTCCTGGTGTTATAGCTATGCACACTGCTGTTACTTTTGAACTGTGTTGGATTATTAACAACAAATTTCATAAGTGAATATATATATTGTGAGGTTACTGTTAGGATCCCTAGATCCATAAATGGATGTCTGCAGGATGACTGTGGGTGGGCTCCAGCAATTATTCTGATTACATGGTTTTGAGCAATGAATACTTTTCTACTCAACGATGAATTACCCCAGAATATGATGCCATACGAAAGCAGTGACTGAAAGTAGGCGTAGTAAGCTAATTTACTGAGATTCTTATCACCAAAATTTGCAATAACCCTAACAGCATACGTAGCTGAACTCAGAATTTTCAGCAGAACATGAATGTGTTGCTTCCAGTTTAACCTCTCATCAATGGACACACCTAAAAATTTTGAAAATTCTACCTTAGCTACAGACTTCTGTTCAAAGTCTATATTTATTACTGGAGTTGTGCCATTTACTGTACGGAACTGTATATATTGTGTTTTATCAAAATTTAAAGAGAGTCCGTTTGCTGAGAACCGCTTAATAATTTTGTGAAAAACATCATTTACAATTACATCACTTAGTTCTTGGTTTTTGGATGTTATTACTATACTTGTATCATCAGCAACAGAACTATCTTTGCATCTTCATCAATGTGGAATGGTAAGTCATTAATGTACATCAAGAACAGTATAGGACCTAAGACCAAACCCTGGGGGACCCTGTACTTGATAGCCCCCCAGTTTGAGGAATCAGCTGTTCTTTTAACATTACATGAACCACTTATTTCAACTTTCTGCATTCTTCCAGTTAAGTATGAATGAAACCATTTGTGCATTGCCCCACTGAAACCATAATGATTTAGCTTATCTAAAAGAATCCCATGATTTACATAACCAAAGCCCTTGAGAGATCACAAAACATACTAATGTGTGATATCCGGTTATTCAGAGCATTTAATATTTGATCAGTGAAAGCGTATATAGCATTTTCTGCTGAAAAGCGTTTCTGAAAACCAAAATTACATTTTGTTAGTACTTTATTTTTACAAATATGGGAGGCTACTCTTGAATACATTACTTTCTCAAAATATTTTGATAGAGCTATCAGAAGAGAGATTGGGTGGTAGTTGTTGACATCCGACGTATCCCTTCTTTATGCAATGGTGTTGCAATGGCATATTTCAGCCCATTGGGGAAAACACTCTGCTCCAAAGGGCTATTACATACGTGGGTGAGAATCCTACTTATCTGTGGGGAACAAGCTTTAAGTACTTTGCTGGAAATGCTATCAATTTCGTAAGTGTTGTGTGTTGTTGCAAGGCTGTAATATTACTTTTTAATTCTATCTTTAGATACAACTGTTATATTCCCTATATTGCGAGCTGTGACAGTGTCTATGCCAAATAACAACATTGGGAATGTTAAGCTAAAACGGCGGTATCGGATAAAACAATTTCGGGTTGCATCACACAAAACAGATTGCAAAAGAACTTAGATTTTTAATATTTGCTTTTAACTAGCAAGGAGAAATATTCAGATTCAATAATATGTAGGATGAAAGACTTAAAGCTGATATAATTACATTTTCTGTGGCACATCAGAGTCTTAGCTTTATCTATGATAATGATAGAAGCAAAAGAAACGAATTAAAATATTTGGCACACCTGGGACTTAACACACCTCTCCTTGCTTACTAGGTACGTGGGCTAACCATGACACCAACGCAACGTAGCTAACACACTTGCATGGACTACCTTAGTCTAATGCGCCCCCCCCCCCCCCCCCCCCGACCCAACGTGAAGACAGACGCGAACTGGAGTTTGTCTTGGGGAGGGCATCGGACTAGGGTGGTCCATCCAGCCGTGTTAACTATGCTATCGCGGTGGTGCAATGGCTAGCACACTTGCCTAGTAAGCCGGAAGCACCAGTTGAAGTCCCAACTGTGGCACAAGCTTTAACTCATTTCTTCAGCTTCTGTCAGTGCCGTAGACTTGAAGCTATATTTGAAAACAAACACACGCCCACAAACTCTGTTTTATGTACTAATATGTTTCTTCGATAATGTTCAGTGATGTAGAAGCAGCATTGAGTGGCCACACGATTAGGTAGTTTAAGCAGTGTATACGTCTAGGGACCGATGACCTCTTAAGTTTGGTGCCTTAGGAATTCACACACACAGAAAACAATGTTGTGCGATCATGGTGAAAATTTTGGTAACCAACTTGTGCCTTAGAGTAAACACGAGTTCTTAAATTTAGTGCACAAATATGCAGAGCAACGGAAAATGAAGCACTGTCTATAAGACAAAAATGAATACAGGTAAAGACATTCACTAAGTTTGTATGAAAAGACATGGAAACTTAAGGCTGAGAACAGCTGAATCCACGTGTCTACAGCGAGCAGTAAATGGTTTCAGCTAGGAACAAGCCGACATATTCTTTGACAGACTCAAATTTAGACCCATTCACGATACAAGTAGGTCCTTTTGCAAAATAAAAATGATTTTTCTGTACATTCACCTCAGTGTACGATATAACCCTCAAAAATTTAAATGTCCGACAGGCAAAGTGTGAAAAAAATTTAAGAGTCAAAGTATACGTATTCTAATAACATAAAGTTTCATAATTCTGCTAGCTGAAAAACACCCGCTTCGCTTCAACTTTCTAAAGCATTTTAAAACATTATTGAACCTTCCGTAAGGTTGTATACTTTATGGAACATTCTGTAACATTCTAGGAGGAACATTTTGGCCTGTCAGCCACTTCGGCACTCTATTTCCAACGCGCTTCATCGACTTCCCATAAGAAATCGAAAGGTGTGATACGCTCTTTTGACACCCATATCCTTAAAACTAACCCCTGCAGTTCCAAAGTATAGTGGATGGAGTAAGGGGGGCTACCAGACCATATGATCCCCATAGGGCTGCGGGGATGGCTTGCAGAGTTATAGTGGCGTGCACAGTCATGTCACACTTACGTTTATTTTATACACTAAATAATCAAAAATATCCAGAGACCACTACGTAATGCTAAACTGATTTCTGGACGTCACAGAGGGCGGAGTGATTAGTGTGAGAAATGTTTCAGTACAACGTTCAGCAAATACTCGTATTATAATTTCGGAAAAGCGTATTCAATACTTCGACCTTCTTCTAAGCCGAAAGATCTTCATAGCTCCATTGCTAGGCTCGTGTCTCTCTCACCGGATACTGCAGCAAACAGCAGCAGGGCGACCACCAGACTCTTCATCATTGTGGACTGGAGGCGGTAACTTGGCACATACTGTTCCGCAGTCTCCTTTAAACGGTGCTGATACTTCCTGCTTCGGTGGAACAGCATCATCTCTAAAATCTTATCGACAAAATTGGTAGTGAATGTTGCGTACTATATTCGCCCCACCTTCGGATTAGATGTCACATACAGCATTTGCCTTCCTTAAACAAGGCGGAAACTGAAGCCCAGTGCTCGCACTACAATGTGAGGTAAATGACGTAACCGCATTTTCTGATTCGCTGTGCAAACTCGGCGATAAGAACAATGGCGCTCTACTGTCACCTCCTTTCTAAGAAAAATCGGTAGCGTATCGAGATCGTGACATTTTCTAAAATTAAATGGAATTCACGCAAGTTTACTTTGGCGCTTTCAGAGCAGGACACTGAACGGTGCTGGCAGGAGGCAAGGGACAAGGTGACGCTCACTGGGGGAGTTGGGTGGGGCGGAGAGGGAAGGGTGCTAGGGGGTACTGTGGGGCAGATCTACGTTTCTGAGCAGCGAACGACCGAAAGTGACTTGCCAGAGTGCAAACCAGAAGACAGACGCAGGTTAAGGGAGGTTGGGGGGGGGGGGGGGGGGGCGAAGCAACCCTCCCGCAAGCAACTTTTAATAAAAATGTTCATATTTTTACAGTTGTCACTTTCAGATTTTCCATCTAACTTTCGGAGAATACAGTTTTGTGAGAACAACGAGTCTCGTAAATGGCGAAAAATTTAAAAAAATGCAAGCTTCCGTTGAGAAAGGATACCTTTAATTTGTGTTCATGAGAGTTTAGTACGCATAGACTGGGTTTCGGCCTTACTTGCTGTAGTGCTCAACATAATGAGGTATCTCGAACGGATTCCAGAAACATCGATCATGTGAAATTAAATTCGCACTCTGACGTACTGATAGCTTTGGTTCAAGACAGTCAGGTATATGCAGTATTTATTGATTTCCGAAAAGCATTTGGCTCAGTACAAGACCTACGCTTACCGTAAAAAGTATGATCATATGGGGTATCAAGTGAAATTTGTGACTGGGTTGACGAGTTTTTGGTAGGGAGGACGCAGCTTATTATCTTGGATGGACAGTTATCGTCAGATGTAGAGGTAACTTTAGGAGTGTCCCGGGGAAGTGTGATGGGACCCTTGCTGTTTATGATGGACGCTAATGACTTTTCAGACAATAGTAATACTAATATCACACTTTTTGCAGATGATTCACTTATCTGTAATAGAGTACTGTCTGAAAGAAGCTGCATAAATATTCAATCAGATCTTGATAAGTTTTCAAGGTGGTAGAATGATTGCCAACTTGCTTTACATGTTCAGCAATTGGAAACTGTACAATTCACAAAGTGAAGAAACGTTCTATCCCATGACTATAACATCAGTGAGTCAGAGTTGGAACTGGCCAACTCACACAGGTACCTGATTGTAGCACTCTGTGGGTATATGAAATGGGTATAACGGCTGGTAGACTTAAGTTTATTGGTAGAATACTGGGGAAGTGCAATTAGTCTTAGACATCACTCGTGTGATCAGTTATAGAATATTGCTCAAGTGTGTGGGACACATACCATATAGGACTAACAGGGGATATTGAAAGTACACAGAGAAGGGCAGCACGTTTGTGTGACCTGTGGGAGAGTGCAAGAGGGATGCCAGAAAAACTGAACCGCCGACCATTAAAAATAGACGTGAGTAGTAGGGCTTTGGCGTGACAGGTGCAATTTTGATATCAAATTGGTATGCAAAATAGTTAAATTGTTCAATTAATCATCCCACCCCCGCCACGCTCAACCTAACCCGATGACCTCCGCGCTCGATCACGCCCACATCACCTATAGATGATGTTACACATTTTTCTCAGCCTACAGGTGTGCCCCAGCCCCTCCCCCTCCCCTCCCCCACTCCTCCCCCTTCCTCCTACCTACCCTATTGGCAGAAAATTTGAACTGTGGTGGGAATTGAGAATGTGGTGGAATTTTCGAACTTTGGCGAGAATTTCTTTTTCCCAGGGTTGTCCTGACATCCCACCCTACACCCCACCCGGGAACTGACAGGAAATTAAAATTGGTGGTGCCCTTTCTTAGACTCAAGCCCTGATTCTAGTGGATGGAAAGCCCAAGTGCACCCACTAACACATGGGAACTGTCCAGATGCGGGAGAGGAAGGTTAGGTTAGTATACTTTGTTTATTGTGGTTGGGAAACTAACGCAAAAATCGATCCAAATTACGTAATTAATCACAAAGATTGAGCCTAATTACACCACTATATGCATAGCACTACACAAGGACGGCAGAAATGCACAATACAACTCAAAAACTGACGATACCATACAACTGGTGTTATCGTGCTGGGAAAAATTTTCGCAATATCACTCTAAACTAGTGACCGACACACTTAAACTCTACCCTACACCTACAAGCTGGCAGAAAAAAGGCACGGGTGTAAGGCACTATCTTTATTCTTTTTAGCAAGAACAATTTTCAACTGACGAGATGCTGGTGTAGGTCAGAGAGAAGTTTAAGGAGTGCAATATCTGTAACCATACAGTATCTATCGGTGTTTGACATCAGAGTTCGCTACAGACGCCTGCTCAAAAATCACCTACAGCCAAGGTAACCGGTGACAACACACCATACCACAATGGAACGAAAAAAGAACGTGTTACAGTTGTAAATACACTCCGAAATTGTTGTGAACAAAACCAGCACTCGTAATGAATGGGTCATAATGCAGCACATGTTCAGGGGAAAATCGTCGTCCTGAAAGACTGCAAGGGGACGGTAGTTGAACGTACATTTTCCTCGATAGGCGTCCACAAACTGCCGGAAATCAAGGCCCTCTTCCTCCCTCCACCCCTCCCCCACCGCCCGTCCTCCATCCACCTATGGGGGGGACACAAGATTCCCGAAACAGCCAGATGCCCCGCCGAGCGTCTCGCGCCCCCGCTACCGCTTCTCTCAGGCTGCTGCCAGCACTAGGCTTTCCGCCATGTAGCCGCCACCTGAAGGGAACGCTCCTACGCCAACACAATAAACCGCAAGTTGTTCTCCTAAAACATAGCGGCAGAGCCCACAAACACCTCCCCCTAGACAGAGAGCGGCTGTGTAAAGCGACCGCTGACAGCAGACGCAACCCGCTGCCACCCTCTTTGCGTCACTCACGATACGCAGCAGGCCTGGAGCCGGCAGACCTAGACAAAACCAAAGGGAAATTAAGTGGCGTAACCCCGCCCATCTGGAGAATGCTCCAGATGGCTGTTTCAAAAGTCGACTGCATGTGAAACAGGAAGCCCCTGCCGCATAAAGCGAGCACATCCTCACGCCGACGAGCACATCTTCACGCTGGCATCCCTCAGGACCATGATAAATGACTGCTATCCCGAGCGAGAGGGACAGCCGTGGCCCATTAAGGAATTCGCTTGCAAAAGCAAAACGTTATTTGCTGGACTACTTAACATCATGTCGACTACTATAATAAAGAAACTACACTCCTGGAAATGGAAAAAAGAACACATTGACACCGGTGTGTCAGACCCACCATACTTGCTCCGGACACTGCGAGAGGGCTGTACAAGCAATGATCACACGCACGGCACAGCGGACACACCAGGAACCGTGGTGTTGGCCGTCGAATGGCGCTAGCTGCGCAGCATTTGTGCACCGCCGCCGTCAGTGTCAGCCAGTTTGCCGTGGCATACGGAACTCCATCGCAGTCTTTAACACTGGTAGCATGCCGCGACAGCGTGGACGTGAACCGTATGTGCAGTTGACGGACTTTGAGCGAGGGGGTATAGTGGGCATGTGGGAGGCCGGGTGGACCTACCGCCGAATTGCTCAACACGTGGGGCGTGAGGTCTCCACAGTACATCGATGTTGTCGCCAGTGGTCGGCGGAAGGTGCACGTGCCCGTCGACCTGGAACCGGACCGTAGCGACGCACGGATGCACCCCAAGACCGTAGGATCCTACGCAGTGCCGTAGGGGACCGCACCGGCACTTCTCAGCAAATTAGGGACACTGTTGCTCCTGGGGTATCGCCGAGGACCATTCGCAACTGTCTCCACGAAGCTGGCCTACGGTGCCGCACACCGTTAGGCCGTCTTCCGCTCACACCCCAACATCGTGCAGCCCGCTTCCAGTGGTGTCGCGACAGGCGTGAATGGAGGGACGAATGGAGATGTGTCGTCTTCAGCGATGAGAGTCGCTTCTGCCTTGGTGCCAATGAAGGTCGTATGCGTGTTTGGCGCCGTGCAGGTGAGCACCACAATCAGGACTGCATATGACCGAGGCACACAGGGCCAACACCCGGCTTCATGGTGTGGGGAGTGATCTCCTACACTGGCCGTACACCTCTGGTGATCGTCAAGGGGACACTGAATAGTGCACGGTACATCCAAACCGTCATCGAACCCATCGTTCTACCATTCCTAGACCGGCAAGGGAACTTGCTGTTCCAACAGGACAATGCACGTCCGCATGTATCCCGTGCCACCCAACGTCCTCTAGAAGGTGTAAGTCAACTACCCTGGCCAGCAAGATCTCCGGATCTGTCCCCCATTGAGCATGTTTGGGACTGGATGAAGCGTCGTCTAACGCGGTCTGCACGTCCAGCACGAACGCTGGTCCAACTGAGGCGCCAGGTGGAAATGGCATGGCAAGCCGTTCCACACGACTACATCCAGCATCTCTACGGTCATCTCCATTGGAGAATAGCAGCCTGCATTGCTGCGAAAGGTGGATATACACTGTACTTGTGCCGACATTGTGCATACTCTGTTGCCTGTGTCTATGTGCCTGTGGCTCTATCAGTGTGATCATGTGATGTACCTGACCCCACGAATGTGTCAATAAAGTTTCCCCTTCCTGGGACAATGAATTCCCGGTGTTCTTATTTCAATTTCCAGGAGTGTATTAAAAATGAAAAACACAATTTCGAGCATAATAAATGTCCTCATTCCATGAAAATAGGCAAAGTCCATTTTCATTCAGTTTTATAGGCAAAATCAGTATAGTTTTACGTTCGACTGCTGTCGCATCTCATTATTTTGTGATGTCCAACGAAATGGACCTCCACCAATCACAAATGATCAGCAGAGACATGCCCACCCTGCGTAAAATCAGGAGAAAAGAAACTTCAACTATTTTGCTGTGAAAACTACTGATCACCACAGAACGTCCTTGGTATTTTGAAACTGTCATCATAGTAAAGAAAAAACGTTAATTTAAACTATCAAGAAGAAATTAATAATCTGTACTAAGCAATTTCTCTCAGTTTGTTGAACAAATTACATGGCCTGAGGGCATATCTTGCGTTCAGTGTCTGCAAATAAACTCTCATGCTCGTGAAATGACACTAGAGAATACAATCTTTCATGCCATTGGCTCACAAGTCGGAAGAAACACAGTCATTTTACATTCGACAATAACAAGCTATAATTCAAGAGAATGTAGCTGTTTTGTACACTATGACTGGTCCCATTTTACCATTGCGATGCTATATCATACTAGCGTTCACGAAACAAATCGTGAGTGTCTGTCTCGTCCTATGTAGATGGGAGATTGAAATTTCGTTACAAGATATCGCTGCAAAGACAAAAAAAAGAAAAAAAGAAACGCTTGCCGAGAATCATACTGTGGCGCCCCAGCCATTTCTACCACCATCAAGGTGGCATGTCATTGATATCAATTTGATAGGCTGATTAAATTGGTCATGGGAGTCACTTTGCATGGCAAGCAGTTTTGGTTTTCAGCAGTCGGATTACACCCTCTTAGTAGGACAACTGGGAATCCATGGAGGGAACATGATGTTCTTTTCGAGGGACACTATTGATAACCGACATTTGAAGCCAACCGTACAGGTATTCTACAGCCCACACATACATTTTGCGTAAGAACTGCGCTATTAAAAACACAGTCGTAGCGGCTATATTACCATTACCCTGCGTGAAAAACGGTCTTGAGTCTACAGGCACACACATGAGTCGCTGATAGCGTTACGCTTTCGGGTGGAAATGCTGTCTGCAATTTGGAATCAAGTTTATCCATTCTACCACACATATGTGCTGGATTCTGTAGAGACGTCTTTTATTAATTACAGCCACTGGTGAATCATACTCGTGCCACTCTCGTATCTCGAAACGTGTCACCTTTTTTCGAACCCATCTGTTAAGAATCCTATACACCAAGAACTCCAATACTGTTTTTAGACAGTCAATCTGCATCTTGTAATTGCTCCCAAGTCTCTGCGCTGCCCTCCCTGCAGATTAGTCTATGTGATCGTCCCAATTGAAGTCTGACCTGTACATCTAAGACCTTCTGCAAACTGTGGGGAAACAGGACGAGCTGAGTTAATGCTACAGCAGCGCGTTTTGGACACTCAGTGGATATGGGAACATGGTGTCATAGCTCCACCATCCGTGTACAGTGTGTAAGGCCAGCGCGAAACGAAGCTTTCCCCTGCAACGCGAGGTAGTAGAAGAGATAGTACAAGCAGGTACGGAGGTGTTTCTTGTTGGGAAAATTAAGAAGACTACACATCATACATGGCATGGAGGAAGGACGAAGATTTTGCTACTGCTTTGCGACACATCTCCAAACTACATACTGGTACTGCAGTGTGAAGGAGATCTGTGTTTCTCAGGGTGCATTCATGTCTATCACCAAAACCTAAGTGGCGAACCTATTAAATATACAGGTATTGTTTCATTGAAACTGGTGGTTCATGATCGAAGTCACTTCCACAGACCGGTATAAAGTTTCATCACCTGTACTGTAGGATGACCTTATCCAACAGGCCATTAATCACACGAGAGGGTTCCTGTATTGTTCTTCATAAGCAGTTTAATTTTTTTTTCGGTTGTAACACCAAGTAAGTGTACACCGCCATACACATTGTTTTTTCTACCGTGAGTTAGAGATCCGTGCCAGCTGTTAAACCTACATTGACACGTTTCGATCCTCTGGCTCTCACAGAAACGTGAATCACATGGCATAAACTATACAGCTACAACAACACAGGCTGGTAGAAATAAAACACAGACACGATGTTTCTCATTGACAAAATGCGGAAGACATTGCAGCAGATGGAAACTGCAAGAGTTTGCAGTATTGCAGAGCGTTTCCAATAGCTATTCGAAGGTGATTACCTGTAAGGTTACTCTCATCTTTCCATCGACAGGATAGTGGATGTCTCAATGCTCCGTTTCGAAAAGCACTGTTCCTTCATTTTGCACGGATGTACATGATTACTGTTCCGCTGCTGACCATCGCCGGAAGGTGCTGTTCGCACTTACTGGTGAAAGAAATAAAAAAATAAAAATAAAAACCTGTGTAGGGTACCTCAGCATATGGAAACAGGACGAGTCTGTAGCAATGAGGAACGCTTCCAAATAATTGTATTAAGGTGATGACCTCTATATTTAATCCCATGTTCCACAGCGACAAGTAACAGATATCCGGTGTTCCGCCGAACCTTCCTGCATCTCAACCGAGTGGTGTCTGTCAGTCATTGTGCGGGAATCAACAGTGTACCCAGTGGACAGTCGGGATGGGAAAGATGCCATTGATATGGGGAGACGTGCTGAAATACTTACTGTAGTTGATAGCGAGATCTATTTTACCCAGAAGTCGGAGAGAGCAATATCTGCCACGTTTTGCTACCTGTGTAGAAACAGAGTGAGCTGAGTTAATGCTATAGACCGTGTTTTCACCACTCAATAGAAATGGGAACATATTGTTGTAGTTCCGCCACCCGTGTATGATGTGTAAGGTCAGCTGCAAACAACGCCTGCTCCTGCAACACGACATAGCATAAAAGACAGTACGAACGGGTACGGTGGCGTTTCTTGTTGGGAGAAATAGGAAGACTCCACATCATACAGGTACTGCAGTCTGAAGCAGATACGCATCCCTCAGGGTCCATCAACGTCTGTCACCCAAACATTCTATCATCTTTTTTCTGTACTATCCAACAGAGAAAAATTACGAACTATAAAAGCTCCACTAACTTCATCCGGTAGATTTTTACCACATCTTTCTCTTCCGATATATCGAAAACGAATACTGCCTACGTGCTGGCATCGAACATACGCAGCTATCCTATTAAATATACAGGTGTTTATCCATTGGAGCAGGTGGCCAGTGACCGACGTCACTTGCACAGACGGGTATAAAGTTTCATCGCCTGTACTGTACGAGAAACATTCTCCCACATGTCATCAGTCGCAGGAGAGGGTCCCTGTTTCGTTGTTTGATACACAGCTTTATCTGCTGTAACACTCTTTGTACACTGCCATACATTTTTTTTCCCGCCACGACTTCGACGTCTGTGTCAGATTCTAAACTGATATTAACACGTTTGGTCCACTGACTCCCCCAGGTGATTGTCGACCATCATTCACAGTAATTGGGCAGCTAATGTCGCTGTGTTCCGTTTGCTTGTTTCCTCATATTGCTGCCATGCTTATGATCACTGTTTTGGTGTTAACCATTCCCGGAAGGTGTTGCCTCCTCCAATAAGACTCTTTATCTACCTCAAATAAGTGATGTCAGTCAATCATTATGTGGTAACCAAGGGCATACCAGTGGACTGCTGGGATTGAAAAGACACCGCCGATTTACTGTAATAATAAACATCATAGTTGATAGTGCGATCAGTTTTAGCAACTTTATCGTAATTTCAACACCAGCCAATGACGTGATAGCATGCTTACCAATTTGTATCATCGCTAAACAGCCCCTCCAGTACTTTGCGAGTACCATCGCGAATGTAAGTAGATGACTGTGCAGTGCATTCATTGTTAATTCTCGAACATACACACGAAAGTATACCAGACAGCTACCTACTTATGTCGAGCACTTCGATCATAGTGCGTAAATTACGATCTTTCTCATTGTGGGTGGAGTCACAAGGCATTCTCGCATTCTAAGAATAAAGTTAGAGACAAATGTTCAAATGTGTGCGAAATCTTATGGGACTTAACTGCTAAGGTCATCAGTCCCTAAGCTTACGCACTACTTAACCTAAATTATCCTAAGGAGAAACACACACACCCATGCCCGAGGGAGGACTCGAACCTCCGCCCGGATCAGCCGCACAGTCAATGACTGCAGCGCCCAAGACCGCTCGGATAATCCCGCGCGGCAGTTACAGACATAAAGATCTCCTCACATTGTCTTTGACCATCACTCCCTGCACCTGACCAGAAGTAGACCGCTACATTCCTCGTTCCGTGTAGGAACAGTGAGAACCGAGGCTGTAACTGCTGTCCCGCACCCATCCAAGACCACAAGCTTTCTCCAGATGTCGAGGAGGTTAGCACCCCTTGTCGAAGTACGGTTGATATGAAACTGTTGTGATCATATAACAGATGGTTACGAGCAAGAAATGCATGAGGGAGCTCCAGGAGGACAGTGTTTGTTGCGTTTTACGTAAATCAACTACGCTATCAATTCTAAAGTATTGCTCTAGTGTCTCGGGTCAGTACCAAGAAGACACTGGTAAGAGAGAACATAACCACACGCACTCCTAAGGCTATAATGTTCTACACTTAAAACACGCTATAATGTTAGATCGTTGATGTTTCTGACCTGTTAGTCGTATGGAAATCAATACTGTTACTATCCCAATGTAAGAAATATTTCCAGCCCATGACCTGCATTCTCCTTGCAGGTTTCTCTACGATAAACTATGGCGATTAACTGTAATATGAAAAACTACTTCCTTAAAATATCGATTCCTTGTGATACACGTACAATATAGCTTTGCAGAGGTATATAGCTCCCCACTATTCACATCCGAGGACGGTTCCGAAATTATACTGTGTTCGCATCAGCCCTATATAAAATGATCGTTTGTGACGGACAAACCCATAGCAGCGGTGTTTCACATGTGAAATTACCCGTCATCCCGCCATTGACTCAGTAAACAGGACATCTGTCTAGCAAATGTATACACAGGGATCCTAGTGCCTCACAAACACCTGTCGCTAACTGAGAATCGCCGCTGTTATGAAATTGAGGACTCGATTTTATGTCCAAGATGCGGCAGGGGTTGGAGTATGTCGTATAAATCTTCGTTAGTCTAGAGGAATGTGTCGAAATAGGATGGAAGTCCTCTGATGACAGAGAGGTTAGATGTTAACGAACGCAGGTACACAGTGCTCTAAGCCACATACAGAACACACAGTTGTATGCGAGTCGAACGCACGTTATATCACAGAACTGATGCGTCCCGACAGAACAACGGAAAAAAATGGTCAAATGACCTACAGCGACTTGTTCCTCTCTCTCTAGAATGCATCGTCAGTGTACCATTAAATCCTACCTCATTACAAATCCACCTCAACTGATCACTCCAGCCACTCTCTTCATCCTTTAACGCATATGCAAGTAACAAGTAACCTTAGAGGCAGATGATGTATTTTTTTTTTTCAGTAAATCATCAAAGACAGCAGTCAACTCGCGCGTGTCACTATTACCTCAACAGACATACAGTAGAACGATGCTTCGACGAAAAATGAAAGACAGTTTCCTCGGTTCCTGGTGTTTCATCTCAATGACTTCCCGTATTCCTATTGCTGTCGTATACTCGTTCCCATATTCAAAAATAGTTCTGCACCAATCAGAAGACATGCAAGTACTTCCTAAATTTCCCCGCATCTCGGCCTATTTTCCCTTAATTTATACGTATTTTCCATAATTTATCGACCTTATGTCACTTCTATGCATGTGAACACGACATCACTTACCGTTCCGTGTTACAAAATTGCTTTTAAATGTAGTACAACTGCCAATACCTAACGCAATTGCACTATTTTTCCTGTCGAGCGGCATAGTATAGCACTGTACTCGAATGCAACCAGTCGCCTCCAGCCGCATATTCTACAGTTGCAGCACTTTTCTGTATGTCTGTAACTGTGCATGGGCCGCGGATGGCTCCCAGGTCTCATAGTTGACCCGAGTTACCGTTCAAGTGTGGATCCGCCAAGAGTTATTCCGGAGTGATGTTGGGATGTGGATTCACAATATACCACATCCGGAACAGGATTTGAAAAGGGAATCGCTGAGCATTATACACTCCTGGAAATTGAAATAAGAACACCGTGAATTCATTGTCCCAGGAAGGGGAAACTTTATTGACACTTTCCTGGGGTCAGATACATCACATGATCACACTGACAGAACCACAGGCACATAGACACAGGCAACAGAGCATGTCGCCACTAGTACAGTGTATATCCTCCTTTCGCAGCAATGCAGGCTGCTATTCTCCCATGGAGACGATCGTAGAGATGCTGGATGTAGTCCTGTGGAACGGCTTGCCATGCCATTTCCACCTGGCGCCTCAGTTGGACCAGCGTTCGTGCTGGACGTGCAGACCGCGTTAGACGACGCTTCATCCAGTCCCAAACATGCTCAATGGCGGACAGATCCGGAGATCTTGCTGGCCAGGGTAGTTGACTTACACCTTCTAGAGCACGTTGGGTGGCACGGGATACATGCGGACGTGCATTGTCCTGTTGGAACAGCAAGTTCCCTTGCCGGTCTAGGAATGGTAGAACGATGGGTTCGATGACGGTTTGGATGTACCGTGCACTATTCAGTGTCCCCTTGACGATCACCAGAGGTGTACGGCCAGTGTAGGAGATCACTCCCCACACCATGAAGCCGGGTGTTGGCCCTGTGTGCCTCGGTCGTATGCAGTCCTGATTGTGGTGCTCACCTGCACGGCGCCAAACACGCATACGACCATCATTGGCACCAAGGCAGAAGCGACTCTCATCGCTGAAGACGACACGTCTCCATTCGTCCCTCCAGTCACGCCTGTCGTGACACCACTGGAGGCGGGCTGCACGATGTTGGGGCGTGAGCGGAAGACGGCCTAACGGTGTGCGGGACCGTAGCCCAGCTTCATGGAGACGGTTGCGAATGGTCCTCGCCGATACCCCAGGAGCAACAGAGTCCCTAATTTGCTGGGAAGTGGCGGTGCGGTCCCCTACGGCATTGCGTAGGATCCTACGGTCTTGGCGTGCATCCGTGCGTCGCTGCGATCCGGTCCCAGGTCGACGGGCACGTGCACCTTCCGCCGACCACTGGCGACAACATCGATGTACTGTGGAGACCTCACGCCCCACGTGTTGAGCAATTCGGCGGTAAGTCCACCCGGCCTCCCACATGCTCACTATACGCCCTCGCTCAAAGTCCGTCAACTAAACATACGGTTCACGTCCACGCTGTCGCGGCATGCTACCAGTGTTACAGACTGCGATGGAGCTCCGTATGCCACGGCAAACTGGTTGACACTGACGGCGGCGGTGCACAAGTGCTGCGCAGCTAGCGCCATTCGACGGCCAACACTGCGGTTCCTGGTGTGTCCGCTGTGCCGTGCGTGTGATCATTGCTTGTACAGCCCTCTCGCAGTGTCCGGAGCAAGTATGGTGGGTCTGACACACCAGTGTCAATGTGTTCTTTTTTCAATTTCCAGGAGTGTATCTGGAGCTATGTTGGGATGCGCATCCACAACACATCACATGTGGGATTGGGCTCTATGGTGGATCAATCACTCGTTACGTCCGGAGATGTGTTCTATGTTCGAAGTTGGATCCACTGGCGGGAAGAGCACGTCATGGGAATACTGCATTTCCTAACGATTTTCGAAATGGAGTGTCCCACGAGCCTAGCTCCAACTAAGGTCCTGCGTTCATAGTCTGTTAATTCCTGTAGAGTACCCATAATCACACTGGAAACCTTTTCACATGAAACATTTGCATACAAATGACAGATCTGTATACGCACTTTGTACCTTGTCTACGCGATACAACCGCCATCTCTATGTGTGCGTATCGCTATCTCATGACTTTCATCACCTCAGCGTATATCCTTCTTGCTTCGTCTATCATGGTTTATTTTGACACCAAGGTAACAGCATTGCTTCACTTCACTTACATCGTTGCCCCAAAGTTCGATGTTAACCTTGTTATGAACCTCTCATATATTATTACTCACTATTTTCGTCTTTCTTTGGCTTGTATTGTGTTGTATTTAATCCTAACTGGGGAAACAGAAACGACGGAGAGGCTCCGTATCGGCCGCAGCCGCAGTGGTCCACAACCACACGACAAGTACAGCATTCCCGTTCACCCCCCCCCCCACCCCGCACGGAACCACTCTTTCAGGGTTATTGTGCGGTTCAGCCCCGGTGCCCCTCCCCCCCCCCCCCCCCCCACCTACAAGAAATGCAGGGAATGTCTCACACCAGAGCAAGTGGAGAACTTGTCTGTGCACCAAACGCCAACATAGTTTTGCTGGGGCGGAATAAGAGGAACCAGCCCAAATTCACCGACGCAGATAGAAACTGCCTAAAAACTATCCACAGACTGGCCGGCTCACTGGACCTCGAGACAAGTCCGCCAGGGACCAGGTGCTCCTTCCCAATCCGGAAGATCGCACGGCTAACCGGGCGGGCATCTTTCTTTGGCTTACTCTCAGGCCATATTTTGTGCTCGTCAAAGTGTTCATTTCATTCAAAAGGTCTTGCAATCGTTCCTCAAGTTCACTGAAGATGACAAAGCTAGAATACTATACAAGTGAGGCTTTGTGTTGCACTGACGTTTAAATGATACTCATTTGATTTATCACGCAAGTTACTGAGAGATGAACATACTGCATCTGGTTGCGACCTTCTGAACTAGGTGTATGAAGGTTGTGACATGGTAAAATAGATGGATGTTTGCAGACATAACGCACACAGGCGTTACTCAATGAGATCATATTTAATTATCCTACTAGCTCTCCAGATTCAGATTTAATTCATACCAGTGAGTTTGAGTGCTGAGAATCCTAAACATAGCGCAACACTGCGCATTTTTCGCTCGCATGCACGTTCGCTTCTTTTTCCTCCTAAGTAACACATACACACCTTTTCAGTTACTTTTTACCTTCCCATCTGGGGGGGTACGTGAGGCGGGAAATAATCTCATGTATTTGCCTTAGGTGTCTTAAGGTGGTCGTTGACGGTCGCCTGTGAACAAAGAACTCACGTAGCTGTGCACCCTCTGGCAGTTACTGCGCAAAGTTAGTATTGAAGGAGATGTAGCAAATTTTTTTTCTTCCCACTGATGTTGCGATACGCGATGAAGGAATTGAATATACACATATCAATAAGAAAAAAACATCTTACTATACTCCGTTACTGTGCGTCACATGATTATAACAAGAGCTGTCATCTTGTTTTGAAGGTCTACACAACCCATTACTTCTCATAACCAAGGGCACTTTGCACTGCTGTTTGCAGTTCGTCAGAATCTGAGTCACTGAAAGACAAATCACTTACTTCATTGTCACCGTTGAAAATATTATCCATAACCTTCAGTAAGCACTCCTCATAGTCACCATGAACTAACCTTCGTCATGTTAGTTGTTTACTAAATTAAGCTACCACATGATAAACATGGCCTATGCTTCGTTTTAGAATACCTGTAAGAGCTAACTACAATAGAGGGGGAGAAGGGGCTGTAACAGTTTTAGAGCAGAGGGTCCCATTGTTCTTGTTATGTAAACAAACTGACCACTTTCTAATTACCCTTATGTAAGCAAGCCACTTGCTTGGACTCTTGTTTTACTTATTTAGGACATGATTAATGGGCAGTAACAGTCATTCTAATTAAAATTCATGGCCTTCAACTGCCGTTATAATTACTGCAATTTATAGGCAGTATGTCACTGTTCACGTTTACCCTTACGTCTGAATGCTTTTAGCGTCAAGTGACAACTGCCATCACGAAGAAGGCAACTTAGACCCTCAAATGTCGTCTTCCCTCCCCCGCTGTTCCAGCGTCCTCCCACCACACCACCACCTCCTTTAGTGGCTCCAGCATCTTGAGACCGTCATTCATAGTCTGCACCTCTCTCCAGCGACTCCACCACCTCAGCAGACTAATTCAACTCAAAGCCTTTTAGCGATTCTCAAGGAATACAGTTGTAAGTACGGAACATAACTCCACAGTGCACCAAAATACACTGTTTTTAATCTAATATTACAGTATATAACGACCCTTCACAAAAATACAGAGGCTAGTAATTAACGTCACATTGCACCAAAATATACTATCTTCCTACTTTGACACTATAACATTATAATAAATAACATTGGGATGGGTTAGCTATTTGCTTTGTTGGCTCACAATGTACTCGGCTAAGACGAAGGGGGAGAGGGCGGAATGATGGGTCATGTCACAGCGCCAGGTGGCTAATGGACTGACCAGCAGTGCCCAATGCAGGCAGGCGGACTGCTGGCTGTGGGTAGTCGCACCTCACCCTCTGGAGTAAACATGGCCCACCGTCTCTCTCTACATGATTTGCATCTTATTCAAAGTGCTTAAAGACATGCTGCTGGTTTAGCACAGTTAGTATGGTACCTGTGAACAGACAAAGAGAATGGCTATTATTAAAACTGGATGTGCTGAATCAGGCTCACATTTTATATGAAAAAAATAAGAAGACACATTAAAAAACCATTTATTTTTATTAGATCCCTTTTTTACAATGTTCTCAACAACGTTTCATGGTAGGTGGACCAAAAGCATCACAGTCTCCATTCAACTGAAAAATTTTGTCACAATATTCATAATTGGAAATAAACTCGTCAGTCTGCAACACTAGTGGTAGCTTGGGAAATATATGAGTAATTCTCTAGGAAATAGATAGTAATCTGTTGCATTCAAATTATAGCATCCATCCATAACAATTTTTTATACATTTCAGGAATCACCTTGCCCCGTCTTATACATTTAAGCTATTTCAGTATGTAATATGCGTAACACTCTCCATCTTGTCGGATCCAGACTCTTCTAGTTGCACCATCGTCACGTATTCCATTATAATTTGTTCAAATATGTTTATAACGGCTTTAGAATGGCTGTAGACTACACAGTGTTGAAAGATGCTTCTGTGCTGAGGAGTTGCAGTATACAATCCTCGCTTGCATTTAAATTAATGACTAATACCACTGCTCACTTCTTATCGCATTTGGCATCTATTGCCATGATCTTATTCATTGTATCAGGGAATAAACTGACTGTGGAGCTCTCTGCACAATTCTTTTTGCACACCTGAAACGAAAGATGATTACATACACCTTTTTCCTTTTTAATGTTTAATACACTGCTCCATATACAATATATTAACGGCGGTTTAGAATAGCACTATATCAGTCGAGTAAGACCTCTTAGAGTGAAGATATCAAACAGTGAATCACAGTTTATCTCTTCATCTTGAGGCAAGTGGCAAGTAAGTATTAGTGGCGGTGGAGATTTACTAAAAGAGTGTGACCACACATATTTGTATCTAACATATTTCTTCATCTTCCCACAGGTGAGGCGAAGCCACCGGATATTTGAGTTACGTTATATAACACTACCTACAGCTAAAATATCAGGGAGAACAAACGTGTTAGCATTGGGGTGATCTTCGATCGCGAGTTCTACCCAGTGCTCGTTTTCAAAAATTCCTTGATATAGCGATTCCAAAGTCATAATATCCTTAAATGAAATAACCATAGAGTTTCCTCATGGGACTTCCCTGTCATGATCAAGATTTATACCGAAAATGAGAGCACTCGTCTATAGTAGCAGACATTTATAAACTTAATATATGCTACTTACGCAATTATGCATGTCCTGGACAGATGTCTAAGCTTACAATCATACATGTACAAATTCGACGAGAAACTGTGGAATAATTTGGTGGTATTGGCGCTCCAAACTCTTAATCTGTCGGAGAAAATAACTGTTCACCTATGTGATGATTGTTGTGCATTAATACACGGGCATATGTGTGAACCAGCCATGCATGCTGTGAGCACTCTATTACAAGCATACTTAAGCATGTACAGAAATTATAAATTAATAAAAGTGTAAGAGCAATATGTGTTTTTCTTTTCTCTCTATAAAATCCATTGCATGCTAATGTAAACCTGTAGTCTTCACCATGGCAGAGTGAATGAGACGTCCTCATTACAAGGACTTCGCACTAACCAGCTAGTCCCACAGTGATGTTGACACCGAGGAGAAGGAGGGTCAATCCTTCCCAATAGCAAATGCGATTTAACTATCAGGCCTTCCGCCTGTGGGCAGACTAATCTTGTACTGTCACCGCTAACACACCCTGTGGGGTGGGGGTGGGGGAAGGAGGGGGGAAAGATCCACTTCGAACAAGTATATGTATTTTTCAAAAATGTTATTTCAGTCAAGTATCAGCATCTGCAGGTAATTCCGCACAGCATCGAGGGAGTAACATACCAGACGTTCAGTGAAAGCAGTGATATTCCGCCACTTGAGAAAGTAAAACCAAACAGCGTATTCAGAACTGACAACGTTTCAATGGAGAACCAGAATGAGATCTAGAAATATATCTACTTTTGCCATCATATGAAAGTTAATGTCTTTTATGTGAGTCAGACATACTGAAGGATTCCAATGCTGTTGATGGAGGATAATGCTTTCAAATAATTCAGCCTGAATTTAAAGCATATTTACCAAGCCACACTACAAACCAAAATGTCATTCAATGAGTTCTTCACCATATGGGAGGATTGTTGGAGTGACTCCCATATGGCTTCCTATACACATAAAAAAAAGGTTTGCATTACCCCAGTTCCCAGAACACCTTAGGATAGACGTTAACTGTGAATATTGTATCACAAACACAGTCCCTTTGACTGTTCAGAGATGTAACTAAATCGACCTAAAGATGTAAACAACCACACATGAGTAGCGCCTATTACACGGAGAGGGTCCGACAGCCGATCAGTTCCAGTCATTCCACCCGGAAGGAGGTACATGGCTCGTCTTGCCTGTAGTTCAACGAAGCCTACACGGTCAATACCGCAGGTCGATCGCGTCCACATTGTTACTTTGTGCCAGGAAGGGCTCTCAAAAAGGGAAAGGTCCAGGCGTCTCGGAGTGAACCAAAGCGATTTTGTTCGGACATGAAGGAGATACAGACTGACAGGAACTGTCGCTGCCATGCGTCGCTATTACCGCATTGGATGGCCGCTACCTATGGATTATGGCTCGGAGGAAAACAGACAGCAACGCCACCATGTTGAATAATAATTTTCGTGCACCCACAGGACGTCGTGTTGCGAGTCAAACTGTGCGTCAAAAGCCGCCTGATGAGCAACTTCACTCCCGACGTCTACGGTGAGGTCCATCTTTGCAACCACGACACCATGCAGCGCGATAGAGACGGGCCAAAACAACATACCGGATGGACCGTTCAGCATTGGCATCACTTTCTCTTCACCGATGAGTGTCGCATCTGCCTTCAGCCAGACAATCGTCGGAGACGGCGTTTGGAGGCAACCCAGTCAGGCTGAACGCCTTGGCTTAGACACACCGTCCAGAGAGTGTAGCAAGGCGGAGGTCCCCTGCTGTTTCGCGGTGGCGACATTTGGGGCCGACGAACGCCGCTGGTGGTCATGTAAGGCGCCGTAACGGCTGTACGATACGTGAATGCCATCCTCCGACCGATAGTACAACCATATCGGCAGCATATTGGCGAAGCATTCGTCTTCATGGACGACAATTTGCGCCCCCATAGAGCACATCTTGTGAATGACTTCCTTCAGAATAACAACAACGCTCCACTAGAGTGGTCGGCATGTTCCTAAGACGTGAACCCTTTCGAACGTTCCTGGAATAGACTGAAAAGGGCTGTTTATGGACGACGTGAGCCACCAACCACTCTAAGGGATCTACGCCGAATCGCCGTTGAGGAGTGGGACAATCTGGACCAACAGTGCCTTGATGAACTTGTGGATAGGATGCCACGATGAACACAGGCATGCATCAATGCTGAAGGATATATTACTGGTTATTAGAGGTCCCGGGTGTACAGAAATTTGGACCACCTCCACTGAAGGTCTCGCTATATGGTGGTACAACAGGCAGTGTGTGGTTTTCATGAGCAATTAGAATGGCGAAAAAGATGTTTACGTTGATCTCTATTCCAGTTATCTGTACCGGTTCCGGAACTCTCGGAACCAAGATGATGCAATTTGTTATGTGTTTAGTTATTGATAAAAATACGAAACTGAATTATGGCCGATACAGAAGAAGTTCACAAGAGTTTTTGTTTAAAAGTCGGTGTAGCAATACATTATTGCATCAGTGTATTGTTTGCGGTGGATAGGATCAGAAGCATGTCATGCACTCAACTCGATGGCGTGATACGCAGACCGACATCTATCTATACGTTGACACAAAAGTGAAACTCTACTGAAAATATCACCAAAACTCTGAAACAACATACTGAAATGCAAGCATGGACAAGGAGGAGGAGGAGGAAGGGTGGGAAGGAGATGGCGCCTGAACGGTAACTGTAAAGGACAATGAAACTGAAGGAAAATTAGAAGATATGAAAAACTCCTTCTGTGAATATTGGGGAAAGAAATGCACAGAAAGAAAGCACTAGAACGATTCTATGGTTAATCAGTAGAGTGAAGGTAAATGTTGATGAGAGTGGACGAATTTTATACATACGAAAAGGAAACCCTGTACATTAACATACATGTGCAAATAAGTTGTGCACCATCTTGAAACCGGTTTAGTAAGCAGCAGTATTGTTAGCAAAATGAAAAAGTCATCGGCATGGAAGGCTATTCGTCGTAAGTTACGAATGCTAAAATTAGGGGAGTTGGTGCGAGATTATTCCTTTGAGGCGTTTAGGCCGTGGGGAATAGCGCTCACGAGAACGACATCGTATCAGTCATTTCAGAGCTTCAAGAAAGATGCATTATTGAATCATTATGGACATGGTCATCAAAGAGCTCCATAAACCAGCACAAAAAGAAAAAGAACATCAATATGCAAGCGTGCTATTACACGTGGTTTGGATGATTTGCGGCAGGCAGATGTGGATATGAGTCAATATTCGAGAGCAAACAAAGGTTTCAAGTATATATTTATGGCTATACATACATATTACAAATTCGCATGCGTTGAACAATTGCTGAAGACAGGGACGAATAACCGTCAAACAAACTTCAAACCGACCATGAGTGTGAACTCTACAGTTGGTATTTTAGGGTAGTAATGGATTGGTAGACAATACACCACTCCTCGGCATGGAATATTTGAATAGAACAAATAAAAATCTGTGAATGTGACATGAAGTCTCGCAGGAAGAATGCGATCATACTGCAAATTAATATGAGTGCTGCAAAATTGCTGAATTGGTAGCTAAATGAACTGCCACTGGATGGAAAACCAATGCCTTTACTTGATGCGTTTCGGGAGATACCCATCATTAGATAGTCTGGAAACCAAAATACAACTCACAGGAAGTATGCATAAAGTAACTTATACAGTTGTCATGGCAGACTAATTTCAAAACTACATCATGTAGATAATTTACGCCACCAGAGGGCGGTGAAGCCTACATAGGTGGTGCTGCACATCGGCGAAAACAGGGTGATAATTTTAATTTATTTACATAAAAATTGTTGAATATAATCCATAACTTTCAGGAACGTATAGAAAGCAAGAAAGTTAAATAACATGCCACAAAACAATTTTTACATTGACGTCAAATGTCCATAATAAAGCATTAATTTAAAATAATATGAGTAAGGTATATAAACCAATTACACAAAATCAAAATTATGCAAAATGATGTTTGACAAAAAATGTGAACCATACTATGTAGTGTTATACAATAAAATACATGAAACTGCAAGTTTAAAAAAAAAAAAAAAAGAAGAAGAAGAAGGAAAAGTCAGTCATGGCATATGGCACGATTACAAGCACTCACAGGATCAGGTAATAGAACTAGTACCATTGAAAGATACCAAAATAAATCAGGGGAGAGGTGCAACACACAAAATAATGTAACGAAGCTCCAGGAATACAAAGCACCAAGGAGGGTGTAACGATACTGTGTAAATGCTTAAAAGTAAACAGTACAAAATATAAAGATAAGTAAACAAAAAATATCTGACATTTAAAGGGTATCTGGAACTCAGATCCTCCAGAAAACACATCAAATGCGGTATGTACAGAAAGCCTGCGTCCGTATAATGACACTAAAAATGTTGCACACATTCTAATAAGAGCATTAAATCCCACCCTCACAGGTCAGGGTGAGGGAGATCGTACAAATAATAGGCGCTGTGACGAAGTACAGTCGTTATGAAATGCATGAAATACATTCACATTTGTGAAGATGAATAACTATCCGTTGTATAATGGATTTCCCGTTTATTGCGGGCGGCCGGCTTACCTTTTTTCTTATTTTTTGCTCCAGGACTTATTTTACGGACTGGTCACCTTTTTTTCTTTCGTTTTTGGGAAAAGGAGTGTCTACTTCAGACTGGTGGAGACATTGTGAACAGGGGTCGAACCCCGGGACCTGACCACGATGCCTCCCCCTTCCCATGGCTGAAGGCCCCTCTGGTCTTACTTTCATTCATTTTTTATCTTTTTTCAATTTATTTATTTTGTTCTTCTACTACAAAATAGCAGATACTATTTAATACAAATTGTTTCTGTTAGCACTAAAGCACTTTAAACAAATTAAAGAACATAAATCATCTTAACATGAAATAAATCTATTTTCACCCACATGTACTACGACCGTCCAACTTCCAACACAGGGGTGACTCTTATTTTTACCCATATTTACTACGGTCCTCCAGCTTCCAACACACAGGCGAACGCTAAACATCCAACAACCACACGGTCAAAGGAAATCAAATTAATGATGAAAAACAATACAGCATGCTCTTCCACGCCCGCTTCTCATCTGGGTATAAAGTTCATTGGCAGTAAGTTGATAATTATTTCACCTCATGTCAAGGTGAATTACGGGGTGTCGCCTTTTACGCGGTACACGCCAACTGTAAGGGGGTTTATGAAGACACTGTGCAAATAGATTGCGAACAGTTGTTGATAGCGAGGAGTGTGCTCAAGTGTGCTTTGGTTATCTTGGAGATATTGTCCGTAGTCAAAAACCATCTTCTCATCATCGAAGAATAAGTAATAAATGGACATGCCTTTAAATCATGTTATAGAATGAGTCTTCACGATCGGGAAGTAACTATCCTCTGGGCTCAGGAAGAGCTGTGCGTCAATATTGTGAGGTGGAGCATGCAGGTAACAGGTGAGGATCTTCTGTACGAGCATCAATACGTCAAACGCTGTTCTACACGTCAGATGGTGTTCGTCAGTGTCCAGGAGGTGGCAAGGCGGAGAGAGGGGTGAATCCATCAGCCCAAAAGCGTGTAACCTGTCAAGTATTTTTCAGTTGACCACATGGTAGCACGTTGCTCGTATCCGTGTATGGAGGAAGCGTTTGGTTGTTGGACAGCTCTCCAGGCCACAGGCCGTAGTGTTCCTAGGCACCCCATATCTGACGAGTAGGCAGGATACAACAGTGTGGGTTGGTGTTTACTCTCAATTACATGGCAAGGGATGTATATCAGCCTCTCGGCTACAGAGTTCTGGTGGTGGGTAGATCAGGATGCACATAGCTATAGTCAAGTATGAATGCCGAGATGTTCAAATGGCTCTGAGCCCTGTGGGACTCAACTGCTGTGGTCATCAATCCCCTAGAACTTAGAACTACTTAAACCTAACTAACCTAAGGACATCACACACATCCACGCCCGAGACAGGATTCGAACCTGCGACCGTAGCAGTCGCACGGTTCCGGACTGCGCGCCTAGAACCGCGAGACCACCTCGGCCGGCTGCCGAGATGTGGAAAAGAGGGGGAGCAATGTGCGCAATCGTAACAGGTGGTGGGATGAATGCTGGCAGCAGTTCCTCGAACAGACTGTGTTAATGGGTCCACAGTTTAGACATTGCACACAAATATGAGGCTGCTTTCCTCGTCAGTCCATTTATAATTCTCAGCCGCCTTCTCACGGAGTGAGTGTGCGAGTGTCGCAGCAGACTTTGAATAGGAATTCAGCAGTAAGATAACATCCAAATGCCATTTGTAGTCCGTGTGCCATCCGTGTTGGTAATGGAGAACCATGTGTGTCAACTTACTTGATACATAAAGGTTAAGATACTGCTGACACTTTAGGACGTCCATGTGTCGAAGTAGGTTCTGGTGGACTTCTGTGCATGTTGTCTACAGTAGTCGTCTATAGTTCATGATAGCTATGCGATGCACATCTAGTGTAAATGTTATGCCCCAAAATCTGATCGCATCCGCCTTTCGGAGGGATGCCATGCAGCCTCCCTGAGGTCCCTTCTGATATGCATCGCCGCTGACTCGGCTACATTCATGTGGCTTCTCGCCTCCAGTCTATATCGCTTAATCCATTCAGGCATGAATTGCACCTCATCGTTTATTTTACCAGCAGTAGAATGTCAGTCAGCATGTGCTCTGCGGTGAAAGGTGTGGCCCCTCAACGTAATTCCCTGAAGTCTGCTTTTCAGCCCTCCCATGAACGGTTTCAGCGCGACTGCATAAAAAATCATGGAGATTGGGCATCCTTGTCGAATAGAATGCCGGTATGGCAAGTGATCCACTGCATGTCCATTTACTAGTACATGGGACGATGCTCTGCGTACGAGGCGGAAAATTACGTAGAAGAAGTCAGATTGAAAGCCCACGTGGGCTAGAACTGACGTAAGAAACTTGTGGTGCACTTTGTCAAAAGCGTGCTTGAAGTTAATTAGGTCACGGCAACTCGAATGTGGCAGGGAGTGGAGAGAGCTACCAAATTCCTACTTTCACCAGTGGCCTTTTGCGTGTTGGACTCTCCTTCTTGCGTCGTCTGCCCCGTTGAAAGGGTTAGTGGCAGGACCTTCTTTATGCGCACAGGCAGTAACTGGGCAAAGATCGACCTCTGTAAGGATTGTGTATTGAAATGAGTAGTCCATCAATGAAAATAAGTGCACCCTTATCTAGCGCATCCTCAATGTCGTCCTGCGTAATCGCCGCTAAAAGCGACGATGTTGCTGAGTGGTCGAGGATGCACGACACCTGCTGCAAATGTCGCTATCCTTCCTCTCCTCTATACTCTCCTCCTAGTAAAAACGTCGATAATGGTCTGCAAAGGCTTCCACAATGGTTGCCTGGGTGGTTAATGTTAGACCAACCAGCGAAGTGAGGTCCGTAATTATCCATTGTCAGCGTCGACGGCTATCAAGAACGATGTCGTGCACAGATGTGATTTTGTTGTTTGCTCGGCCTTGACGCCGCGACCGCACGACAACCCATCCAATTTTCTCCATTTAACGGGAAACATGTTGGCTTTAATTAGGCGGTTTACCCTGTCCGTCTGGTGAGGGCAGCTGGGGACCGAGGTCGTGAAAAATCGTGCAATAAAAGCCCAAAGCATGACGATGCCATGCATTGATGTACTTTCGATGTTGTATCAGCATCTGCTGGAACGCTGGTTTTGCATATTCTGACCACCATGTCAACATCGAAACGTATCGTTGAAGACTTGTTTTTACATTCCGCCAACGCGATGCCGATAATCTGACAGCATTCTGGGTCCTGCAGGTGTGTCACAGTTCTCTTCCACCTACCACGGCTGCGCCATACACGCTATTTGTGGATGGTGACCATGCATAAGAAGGTACTATGGTCTGAGAATGCGAGTGGCCACCATTCGACGTCCAACCCTCCTGACACAAGATCACGTGAGACACAGATATGATCAAGACGACAGGCCGAGTGACTAGCAAGAAATGTGTGTCCGGAGAAGCCATCTTACACTCTGTCCCAAGTATCGAGGGGATGCAGGTGTCGCACCAATATCTGAAATTCTCACAAATCGTTAAGTGCGAGACCTGGCCGTTGGAGTGGAGCCTACAGTTAAAATAGCCGCAGAAGATATAGTGATCGTAGTGACCAAGAAAGAAGGGGCAGCGGGAGGGGGGGTGATTTCCTCTGAGTAGAACTGCGACCTTTCGTGGCGTTTGCCGGTTCCCGATGGAGCATACACGTTAATAATACGTGTAACTAGTGCCGTGATCGCCAGCCCCAGGCTGTGGGAAGGAAAATCACATCAAGGGGAATACCGTTATGCACTAGTATCGCCGTCAGCTGCCGGCCTGATCATCCTGTATCATATATGTCGCATAACCATAGAAGCCGGGGAGGGACACGAAACGAACTCTTACTGACTGTAATTGTGGCGATACGGTAAGCTTTCCGTCGAACTGCAGGTGCCAAGTAATTCATTAGATCGGAAATGTCTATTGAGTGTCGAGCTGCGTAATCGGCATTGGCCATTCCCAATACCTCAGCCGGAACCATTCCTCAAGTTACGGTGCCACCGGGCCAGGCCCTGTCGGTGTAACTTGTATGGCGTCATCGTCATCGTCCTCCGCCCACGCTGTTGAAAGCAGAGCAAGACCATCTACCATGGTCTCCCCAGGGCACGGGATGGGTGCCTGCACTCTAGGAGGAGTGGAGGTATTTGTACGGCAGCACAAATCTCGCCTATCCATGTCTGATCGTTCAGCTGTGGGTATGTAAGAAACTTCCTCAATCCCATTTTGTGCTCCCACCCTGAAGCCGGTGGCGGTTTCCTCTGTGGGAGCATCATCTTGGCAGGAGAAGTCCTCGTCTCCTGTATGGGAATGTACATCATGGATGTACGAGCAAAGGTTGTAGACACATGGTTGAGAAGTCTGGAAATACTGGTCTGGCCTTGAGTCGTGCTCGGATGGCCTAATGACAACGTGACCGCTGGCGATACGTAGGAAATCCGGGTTTGAATGCCAGTCTGGCACAACTTCTCATTTCCATCACTGCATTTTCGTCACTGCAATTTTGTCATTGCATAATACAGCTGATGGTTGACCAAATTTTCAGTTGCCAATAAATTTCAAGTACATGTTAATGTCATAGAATTACTCAAGAGCCAACGATCATGCTAGAGAGTATACGTGACAATCTACCAAGTTACATTTTAACCTTGAATGTTCCACACACACTTGTCCCAGAGGCGTTGGTGGAGTATCAGTTACGTCGCGACCTCGGATCTTGGTCTCGTGTGTATCCTGCTCCACTACTAACATCCCTGCGGTTTGGTAGCTCTTCAATGATTATAGATAGGACGCTTTTATTCAGAGGGCATGTACATTAGTATGTTCTGCAGAAATGATTAGCTTTTGAACCATGTCGCCCCGCATGTTCAGGGTAAACATCCGTGTCGCGGCACAACACCACCTACCGGTAAAATGTGGATGCGGCTCTCATTGTCGCTATAGACCGAAGGTAATGGATCAGTGTGACCTGAGCATACGTGCAGGATATCTCGCAGATGTAATAGCGAACCGTATCCTCAGATGAGTGAGTTTGATAGAGGGCACGTTTTTGGCATGAGGGAATGTGATTCATCCGTCTGGGAAACTGCTGTTCGTGCCGGACGAAGAGCTCTGGCAGTGCAATGGGCGTGAGTAAAATGGATCACGGAAGGCCGTAGCACACAACGAGATGGGTCAGGTTGCACTAACCAGACCGCCCCCCCCCCCCCCCCCCCCCCCAGGAAGATCAACACCTCATCCGAATGGCATCGCAGGACCGATCTGCATCCTCCTGCTCTAGAGCAACAGTGGAACAGTGTAACTCACCGCACACTATCAGGTGTAACAGTCCGTTGCCGTATGTTACGCCATGGGTTACGTGCTCTTAAGCCACTTCTCCGCCCACCTTTGACGAATGTGCAGAAACTTGCTGGACGGCAATGGTGTATCGAACGACGTCACTGGCGACAGAATTAGCATCAGACAGAGTTTTTGGACAAATCCAGGGTCTGTTTATTTGAAAATTGTGGCCGCATTTTGGTTTGCCGCAGACAAGGGGAGTTGCTCAATGGCTGCATTCGCGCAAAACATACAGCGCCAACTTAAGGCCTCATGGCTTGGGGTTGCTTATTGGGTACACATCACACTTGGTGCGTGACCAGGGCATTGTGACCAATGTGACCTACGTGAATGACATCCTGCGACCCTGGAATATGGTGACACGACGGGTCCAGTGCAGTGATCCAATGTCAACCACTGCAGATGAACTTTGGAACAGGGTGAATACAGCAAGGACGCCAATCGCGCCTTATATATCCATCACGCATGGAACAAGTTATCAGGGCCCATGACACACCCTGTACCTACGAGGCAACAGGGCACATGCTGAGCGGAGGTGACTAAAATGCTGGTTACGTCCGTAGAACATATTAATTTACAGTCGTGGACAAAACGAGCGAGACCCCTCGCCTTTTCGTTATGCTCATCCGCACAGCTTTAAAGTCTGCTACATAGCATAACAGGCAAGGCGACGAAGTGCTAGCAACATACTATGCACAGGCGTGAAATTGAAAAACCATCCGAATTTTTTCAAACTGTTTCAATCATGTGTAGGACTATATTAATGCTGATTAGCGAGTTAAACACAACAAGTAAATGTAAGATATAAATGAAAGAAGAAACGCTAATCAGTATGAACTGTACTAACAAAAATGAATTTCAGCTTATCGATATAACATAACTGTTTTAGTAAGAACAAGTACCCAAAATCGATACAAATTAGCAAAATGTTACGCGCATTCCACCGTGAAACGGTCTGTGTCAATGTTCAGACCAGTCATACTGGATTACCGTTGCTGACATTCCATGAAAGTGTGCAAATTTAGCAATGCGTGAAAATTCATAACGAAATTCAGTTAAAAATCATTCAGTATCAACTGCCTCATGCAGGAAGATACTGAACACGTACCTAGAGGACAGAAAGCTTCTGCGTAAGCGCCTCCAAGTTTTCCTTACTAAATGTAAAACAGTTGCGGCGAGAGATAAACTTCCTCGATTACCGTGACGCAGATCGCCCAAGGCAGAGGGAATCTGGAGAACTGCTCGCACAGAGATCCGCTGTGAAACAGGAACTCTGAGAGGAAAAAGCCAGTGCTTCCACTTAGTGACGAATGTGATGCTTCCTTCAGAGCGAATGCTATTCATTCAAAGAAAAAAAATTTAAAGTGCGTACTGCATTATTGGTGGAGAGTCCCCATGTGTGGTGTTCTATCGTAGTTTTACTTGGGGCCACTTCGGCGATTTGGGTGTCGATGATGAGCAAAAGACAGAGGCGCACTTACACACACAAGCGCACACACACACAAAGTCCCGAGCCGAAAAATCCTCAACCTTCCCTTGGCCTCGTGATCCAGAGCTATGCTAACCACGTGACCACGAACTGCTTACACAGTGAAGGAGAACTCACGTTACAGGAAGATCATTCTCCTGTGCTTAACTCCACATTCGTTCACCAGCAGCTGTCCAAACAACGGCATCAACGCTATGGATTGGTCGCCACAGCCCGTTGATACGAATAAAGAAAAACATAGGTGCAAGAAAGCCAAATATGAAGACACTATGCGTAACAGAAGAAATGCCTCAGTTGATCGACGTAAAAAGGAAGTACAAAAATGTTCTGGGAAATTCAGGAATACAGAAATACAAGCAACTTATGAATAAAATAAATTCAAATTGCACAGAAGCTAAGGCGAAACAGCTGATGGAAAAGTGAAGTCAAGGGCGGTAACATTAAAGAGTGCTATGGGAATTCCATTGTTCAATGCAGAGGAGAGAATCGATAAGCAGCACGAGTGCATTGAAGGCTACTATGAGGAAGAAGACTTCTACGATGACGTGATGGAACAAGAAACAGGAGTCGACAGGCAAAATATACGGGATCCAGTATTAGAATCACAATTTAAAAGAGCTTTCGATGACTTACGAGCAAACAGACAGAAGCGATAGATACTATTCCATTAGAATTCCTGAAATCACTGGTGGGAGTGACAACAAAACGGCTATTCAAATTGGCGTGTAGATACTATGAGACTGAAGATAGACCATCACACTTTCGGAAACTTCATCCACACATAGCAAGAGCCGACAAGGGCAATAATTATAGCAAAATCAGCCTAACAGCTCATGGATTCAAGCTGCTGACAAGAACAATATACAGAAGAACGGAAAACACAATTACAGATCTGTCAGTTGGCAATCAGATCTGCTCTAGGAAAGGTAGTCACCTGAGAGGCAGTTCTCACGCTGCGATTGATAATGGAAGCAAGAGTCAAGAAATATCAAGATACGTTCATAGGATTTGTAGAGTTTGGAAAAGCGTCAGAGAATGGAAAGTGGTACAAGAAAGACGAAAGTAATGAGAAGTAGCAGAAATAAGAACAGCGAGTAACTTAAAAACGGAACTGGGGATCACGAAGTAAACGAAGTTAAGGAATTCTGCTACACAGGCTGGAGTACATAAAAATCAGACTATCACTGGTAAATAGGAAACTGGCCAAGAAAATTCTACTACTATCAAACATAAGAATTAATTCTAAGGAGATATTTCCGAGAATGTACGTTTGGAGAACAGCATTGTATGGTGGTGAAACATGGACCGTAGGAAAACCGGAATAGAAGACCATCGAAGTATCTGAGATGTGATACTACAGAAAAATGTTGAGAATTAGGTGAACTGATATGGTAATGAATCAGGAGGTTCTCCGAGAAATCGTCGAGCAAATGAACAAATGGAAAACACTGACCAGGAGAAGAGACAGAACGACAGGACATCTGCTAAGACGTCAGGGATCAGCTTCCATGGTACTAGAGGGAGTTGTAGACGGTAAAAACCGTAGATGAAACAGAGGTGGGAATACATCCAACAAATAATTGAGGACGTAGGTTGCAAGTGCTACTCTGTGATTGAAAAGTTGGCATAGGAGAGAAATTCGTTTCGGGCTGTATCAAACCAGTCACAAGACTGATGACTTGAAAAAAAAATCAATTTTAGAATATTTGAGCTGAGGTAGCACGAAAGCTGTCAGATAACCGTCCACGAGACCAGCTAGCTACATCTGACGCCCTCCGAGACTGTGCTCTTGAAACCTGATAGAAAGTTGTCTCATCTGGCAGTTACGTCCGACTCCTCACAGATTCCATGCCAAGACGCATGATTAAATTTAGAAACAATGGGCGATTCTGGACAAGATATTAGAGAACTAAACCAGAGGCAATAAAATATGAATTAGTTTCCTCTAAGTTCCCTTTTTAACTGACATCAATAATTTAAATATTATTCTTCAGTTTCTCCCGGAGCCGCGTGGCATTAGCCGAGCGGTCTGAGATGCTGCAGTCATGGGCTGTGCGGCTGGTTCCGGCGGAGGTTCCAGTCCTCCCTCGGGCATGGGTGTGTGTGTTCGTCATTAGGATAATTTAGGTTAAGGTAGTGTGTAAGCTTAGGGACTGATGACCTTGGCAGTTAAGTCCCATAAGATTTCACACACATTTGAACATTTTTTCTCCCGGCGTATTTGTTCATCGAACAGTCCAAGGTTGTAACGCTGGTTCGTAGTGTACAAGGGGGAAAATATTCCGGCGATAAGTATCTTTTAAATATGTTTTTAAACACTACATTTCTCTTTCAGTCGCTCTCTGCGTACATACTTAAAAAGTAATAAATTATGAGGGACTTTTTAAGGCTATTTTTTGTTGTTTCAAATTCATCTCTCTCTTGCCTCAATTGTTCCCTCCTGTATTCTCCCAAAAAAAAGTAACAGATTTCTTCTAATATTTATTCACCTTTAATATCACTTCCCATGTCTCACACTTAACGAGCTATGGGCTGAGATTGGTAGCAACCTGGATGCCTCCGTTTGTATACAGCTGTTAATCATAGAAACCCGCTTTCGTCGGCTCTTCTGGACTCGATGTGCTGGTTTCCCGTGAGGTCATGAGAACGTTTCTGATGTTTGCGGTGAGAGAGTTACTTGAGGTTTGTTCAGAAAGCTGCACGTTGCAGAGTAACACTTTTAGGGGCATAGTACGCTAGACGAACGTATATGAGATCCACGGAGAGTGCTCAAGCGCATTTCTGATATGAAAAGACTAAAAGAATACGTTCTGTCTCTGTGTGTGCGTGTTAGTTTCATCACCAGTATCTGACATCCGAGGGCGAGTGTTGTAGTTTAGCGCAGAAGCGCTTGACTTGATGGTGCGAGCTTCAGATAAGAAGAAGTTTTGTTCTCCAAAGTACTAGAAGTCTGTAACGGAAATTTCCGAACGTCCTGTAAAACATGTGAGGACCGATAGAAGTTTATATGAAACTGTCAGGTAATAAATTAGAAGGAACTTCACTGGCTGTGAGATATTACTTTACAAATGTGCCCCACGCTCAATTACATAAACCTTTTATTGCCATTTCCGTCTCTTTGTGTTATAAGCGTAAGGCAAGCGTAACTGTTCATTCATAAGAACTTTTTCTGTCTTCTGAATTTAGCATCAGCTATGATCGTTTTGTATTCGTCGTGGGTAGAAGTTATTTTGTGTTCTTCTGAGTATTATAGACTGTATGACAAATTTACTTTGGAATACCGTATTTCTGTCATCGTATTGTGTTACTTTCTACACTTCCTGCTTCAATTTCTGTGTATCTTCGCATTGTGCTTTTTCGGTAATCTTGATAGTTACACTTTGTTTCTTTGCACATTTCGCTTGTATGATATGAAGCTTTACATTACTCGTAGCCTACGGAATTTCTTTGTGAATGTTCGCGTCCTGCAAGCAAAACTCTGTGTTTGACTTCTAATTTGCATTCCTCTGTTCTGAGGGTAGTGCCAATGACTGTGTTCTCCATAAAGATCAGAAGATGCTTAAGTAAGCATAGTGTTTACATTACAAGCATGGTAGACGCTCCAAGAATGTTAATCACATTTGGTGAATGAGATTTTCAGTTTCCAGTGCGCTTAGAAAGAAAAACAATAGTGGCTGTGACAGCAATTCATTTACGATTTTCAGGTTGCAGTCAGTGCATCTGAATTTTATTAGTATCTATACTTTAGCCCATAAGACTAGTTACAGAAATGAAAGTAAGTGTCATTGCTTAATACTGTTCATATTTAGGCCCTGAGTCAACTCGGCAATGTACCTTTGAGAAACGGGGTACAGTCTGCATTTCCATGTGTGCTCAGAGAAACCGTTCGCAGTGTAAACGTATTATTCCTGTGGCTAGCGAACTGTCAACATCACATAATATGTTAGGCAACTTTGTGATCAAGTTACTTCCTGGAAAGGCACAGATTTATTCTGGTAAATTCACTTGAATTTTCATGCAGCTGTATTAAACATTCTGAGTGATTTTCATGTAAGATGCGGAATTGGTTCATCAGATTTATGGTTTTCAGTCGGGGAAGAAAGTTCCACAGAGAAATGAAACTACTCTCGTCTTTTGCGTCCCAGATCTCTATGTCAACTATAAGTATGGCATTGACAGAGCCTGAAACATTCTGCTTTCAGTAGTCGTGCGGCTATGACGTCTGTTTACATCCCTACCACAGAGCTTCACGCTCACGAGGTTGTTTACTTCGTGTTAGTCTTCGCCAGTGCTTGCACTTTCGACATAGAATGGCGCAGCAGTACCGACAGTCTACCACCAACATCGGCTTCTGTCCGCAGCTGTGGTCTCGCGATGGCGTTCTCGTTTCCCGAGCCCGGGGTCCCGGGTTCGATTCCCGGAGTGGTCAGGGATTTTTCTCCTGCCCCGAGATGACTGGGTATTTGTGTTGTCCACATCATTTCATCATCATTCATGAAAGTGACAAGAGTGGACTGAGCAAACGTTGGAAAATTAAACCGCGCAGCTGAGCGTCCCACAAGCCAAACATCATTATCAAATGGCTCTGAGCACTATGGGGCTTAACATCTGAGCTCATCAGTCCCCTAGAACTTAGAACTACTTAAACCTAACTAACCTAAGGACATCACACACATCCATGCCCGAGGCAGGATTCGAAGCTGCGACCGCAACGGTCGCGCGGTTCCAAGCTGTAGCACCGTGAACCGCTTAGCCAACTCGGTCGGCATCATTATCAACATCGGCTTTAATAATGAATTTGCATGACGGAGGGCGTCTGAAGTGAAACAATTTACACGAGGAGAAAATAGAACTGAACCACCAGATATGATTGAAATCCACTTCTCCAATATAATCAGAGTGGTCTACGGTCTTCGTCAAAAACACCTACGATAAGATGTGTGACAATTTTTTTTCTTTTTTTTTTTTTGTCATCAGTCTTCTGACTGGTTTGATGTGGCCCACCACAAATTCCTCCCCTGTGCCAACCTCTTCATCTCATAGTAGCACTTGCAAACAGCATCCTCAATATTTGCTGGCTTTATTCCAATCTTTGTCCTCCTCTACAGTTCTTGCCATCTACAGCTCCCTCTATTACTATGGAAGTCATTCCGTCTGTCTTAACAGATTTCCAATCATCCTGTCCATTCTTCTTGTCAGTTTTCTCCACATATTCCTGTCCTCTCCGATTCTGCGCAGAACCTCAGTTCTTACAGTATCAGTCCACCTAATTTTCAACATTCGTCTGTAGCACCACATCCCAAATCCTTCGATTCTCTTCTGTGTGCGGCTGGTCCCGGCGGAGGTTCGAGTCCTCCCTCGGGCATGGGTGTGTGTGTTTGTCATTAGGATAATTTAGGCTAAGTAGTGTGTAAGTTTAGGGAGTGATGACCTTAGCGGTTAAGTCCCATAAGATTTCACACACATCTGAACATTTGATTCCCTTCTGTTCCGATTTTCCCGCAGTACGTGTTTCACTACTATACAATGCTGTACTCCAGACTTACACTCTCCGAAATTTCTTCCTTAAATTAAGGCCAATGTTTAATACTAGTAGACATCTTTTGGCCAGGAATGCCCTTTTTCCCAGTGCTAGTCTGCTTTTGATGTCCTCCTTGCCTAGGTAGCAGAATTCATTAACTTCATCTCCTTCTTGACCATCAGTCCTGATGTTAAGATTCTCGCTGTTCTTATTTCTGCTACTTCTCATTACTTTCGTCTTTCTTTGATTTACTCTCAATCCATATTCTGTACACTTTAGATTGTTCATTCTATTATGTAATTCTCCTTCACTTTCACTCAGGGTAGCAATGTCATTAGCGAATCGTATCATCGATATCCTGTCACCTCTAATTTTAATACCACTCCTGAACCTTTCTTTTATTTCCACCACTGCTTGGCCTGCCGTGGTGGTCTCGCGGTTCTAGGCGCGCAGTCCAGAACCGTGCGACTGCTACAGTCGCAGGTTCGAATCCTGCCTCGGGCATGGATGTGTGTGATGTCCTTAGGTTAGTTAGGTTTAAGTAGTTCCAAGTTCTAGGGGACTGATCACCACAGCAGTTGAGTCCCATAGTGCTCAGAGCCATTTGAACCATTTGAACCATCACTGCTCCATCGAAGTACAGCCTGAACAGCAGCGGCGAAAGAGTATATCCCTGTCTTACAACCTTTTTAATCCGAGTACTTCATCAGGGCACACCGCTTTAACGTAGCGCTTTCCGTGAGCGCGAGGTGCTTTGGTTGCTCTGGATCTGGAGGGCTTTGCCAGCGACAGCGTAGCTACCAGCAGGGTCACCCATGCCGGACAGGCCGAAGGGGAGGAACCAGACCCCTGTGTCCCACAACGACCTATCGATAACCTCTCTTCTATCCTTTTCCTAACCCTAGCCCATCCTTGTTCTTTTCCTTTACATTCCCCTCCCCCCCCCCCCCCCCCCTTATCAGATGCAGGCGGTTAAACCACGTATATGGCTGCGGAAGTAATGCCAATCCCCAGCCCCACCAAAGAAATCGGAAGCGTTGAGCCAATCACCCGCCCTTCTTAAAAAACCTGAATACTGAAACCGACACTTTTTTCTTAGTCGTCCACTCTTATTAATCCGTCTTGTCTCTTGTACATAATGTATATAACTCGTTCCGCGCTTTAGTTTACCCCTATTTTTCTCAGGATTTCGAACATTTTGTACCGTTTTACATCGTCGAACGCTTTTTCCAGGTCGACAAATCCTATGAACGTGTCTTTATTTTTCTTTAGTCTTGATTCCATTATCAACCGCAACGTCAGAATTTCCTCTCTGGTCCCTTTACCTTTTCTAAAGTCAAACTGATGGTCATCTAGCATATCCTCAATTTTCTTTCCCATTATTCTTGTCAGCAGCTTGAATGCATGAGCTGTTAAGCTGATTGTGTGATAATTTTCGCACTTGTCAACTCTTGCAGTCTTCGGAATTGTGTGGATGATATTTTTCCGGAAGTCAGACGGTATGTCACCAGACTCATACACTCTACACACCAACGTGAATAGTCATTATGTTGCCAAATCTCCCAACGATTTTAAAAATTATGATGGAATTTTATCCCGCCCTACTGTCTTATTTGATCTTAAGTCCGCCAAAGCTCTCTTAAATTCTGATTCTAATACTGGAGTCCATACATCTTCTAAATCGACTCCTGCTTCTTCTTCATATCAGACAAATCTTCCCCCTCATTGAGACTTCCCACCTATCCGCTCTCTCCTCAACATTTAACAATGGAATTCCCGTTGCACTCCTAATGTAACCCACCTTGCTTACAATGTCACCGAAGGTTGTTTTCACTTTCCTGTATACTGATTCAGTCTTTCCGACAGACATTTCTTTTTCGATTTCTTCACATTTTTCGAGCAGCCATTTCGTCTTAGCTTAGCTGCACTTCCTATTTATTCAATTCCCCGGTGACTTGAATTTCCGTATCCCGGAGTTTTTCGGAACTTTTTTGTAATTCCTCCTTTCATCGATCAAATGAAGTAATTCTTCTGCTACCCATGGTTTCTTCACAGTTATCTTCTTTGTTCCTACGTTTTTCTTTTCAACTTCTGTGAAGGCCCTTTTTAGATATGTCCATTCCTCTTCAAGTGTACTGTGTATAGCAGTAACCTTAGAGAACTTCAAGCGTATGTCGTCGTTCCTTAGTACTTCCGTATCCCAATTCTTTGCATCTTGATTCTTCCTGACTAATTTCTTAAACTTCATCCTACTCTTTACTACTACTACATTGTGATCTCAGTCTATATCTTCACGTGGTTACGCCTTACAATGCAGTATGTGATTTCGTAATCTCTGTCTGACCGTGATGTAATCTAATTTAAATCTTCCTGTATCACTCGGCCTTTTCCAAGCATACGTCCTCCTCTTGTGAATCTTGAACAGAGTATTCACTACTACTAGCTGAAATTGGGGACTCAGAAGGAGCCACGTCTGCGCAGTGCCAGAACACTCCGGAACTGCTGGCAGCAGGCATGGACTGCCGGATGGAAGGGCTGTGGTTACAAGGGTGCACTACCTCGTCGTAAACCGGATCCAGCAAGCTTTAAGATGATTGCATTTCAAACCAAGTAGAGAAACCTTCACCATTGTAACATCTCGCGATTCTCCAGTGACTTAGGTTCGTGTTGCTGCTCGTACAGTCGCCGAGGCGAAGAGAAGCGAGTGGAGTGCTTGGGGAAATCGTATCTGTTTAGCTTTCCTCGACTTCTTAAACTGTTAACTGCGTCCAAGTTGTTACAATTTGTTAAGTTCAACCAACGGTAATTTTTCTTGCCTGGTGGCCAGTAACTTCCCAGTTACCTGCCCTGGGGGTTAGTGAATGTAACGGCAGTGTACGTTTCCTCGCCTTGCCGCTGCTGTCAGGTAAGATGTGTAGTTTTGACAGCTTTGTTGACTGTAGGCCGGTTGATGATTCTTCTGCTCCGGTGGTAGTGATTCCTTTCTCGTTCCGGCGCTCTAAACACAGTATTCTGGGGACACAGTGCAGACCGACGGTTCCGGCTTTGGCGTATTGTTCCATCGTTGCATTTGGTATATCGGACGTCAGGTATCTTCACCGAGAGTATCATTCATTAGACTGCCACTAGTCTGAGTTACCATCTTGCAAAGTTAAAGCAACTCTCTGCTGCCTATCTCATCGCTCGAGGAAAGTGTTTGTTACCGGACCTTCTCAGAGGTCGATTCCTGGAGCACCGTCTGTAGCCCCTTGGTTCGTGTAAGACATGTGTGCTCTAAAAGGAGGTCTGATGGCTAGTAGTTCTGTATAGCGCTCCTTCAGCCCACGCCTTCTGCGGGTATAATCTGCCTCAGTACCCTTCAACGAACTTATATATTGGTCCTAGTGATTTATTATTGCATTGTTTATTACAATACCTTGTAATGCCTACATTAGAGGCTACATATGTCTAGTTAATAGTTCTGGTCTCCTTCTGTAATAAATCTGGAGTGTAGTGTTCAGTGGATGTTAAGGGTTGTGTTACAAAATTTGCCATTATCTTATTTCACCCATTTGGTGATCGGTTGCTTGTTTTTTAATTAACCTTAATTTTTATATTATTGCCATTCCTGTCGTGTTAGTCCTTCAGCCCAGATCACAGTGACTTGCTTTTAAAACATTATCTGCTGTATCTGTATTTAATGGTGATTTGCTAAAATGTAACTTACCGAAAACACTATTATTTACACAGTTGTATAATACTTCATTAATAACGTGAGGTATTTTTATTTATTTTCGAATCTGGAATTACTGCTTTAGAATAAATTGTGTGTAACTGTAATAGGCAACCAATAATTATTGTTTACGGCCCCGTCGACAATCATAACTGAATGGTGCCTTCCCTTGACTACCAGGTATCATCTAGATTGAGCCTTTGCATTTCCCTTTTCAGATTTTCCAGTTTTCCTACCACGTTCAAGCTTCTGACATTCCACACCACAGTCTTTTTCTCATGGTCACCTCCCCCTTGGCAGTCCTCTCCCAGAGGTTCGAATGGGGGACTCTTCCGGAATCTTTTGTCGATGGAGAGATCGTCACGACAGTTTTTCAGTTGCAGGCCACGTGTCCTGTGGGCACATTACGTATCTTTAATGTAGTGGTTTCCATTGCCTTCTGCATCGTACGCCACTACAAAGAAGGACTTAAATTTAAACATTCTGTCGGCCATGTCGAAGTAGTGGCTATTGATCAGGCGTGGCTTGGATTAAGAACTGTTGGAGTATTCGAGCTACAGTTTGAGATTCAGGCTGATATCGCGCTTGCAGCGCTACAACTCTATGGTAACAGAAAAATGGACAACCTACACTAAGTACTCGGAGCTTAATGGGGTGCTACAAATACGGTTCCAACTACCAAACCATCTGTATTCTTATCCCACAGTTGGAGGCTGCAGAGCGGTAGTCATTTATGACGGTCAGCCAAAAACTTGCTCGGATTGTGGTCAGCAAGGCCACGCCCGTTCAGCATGTCTTCAACGGAAAATACTACAAGTACCGACAGGTGAAGATGTAGCAACATCTTTGGTGACATCCCTCCCTCTCACATATACAAACGTGTTCCGGAAGGACGCCCCGTCGAACAGTGACCTCAAGCAACAGCTGGACAGTCCCGTCCAAGAGCGGATGACGACACGAGCATGATGGCGGCGGCGACGCCAACCGCCGAGCAGCAGCGACCGATACCTGTAATACAGAGATCAGGACAGAAAATGGTCATCGATAGTTAGGTAGTGTTATCAGCTGTTTCCCTCTCAGACCCAGTGGCAACAAAGGCACACGCCCACGTTCTGGTATAGAAACGCACATGCGTAAGCAACGATCTTCGAAAGGGCACAAGAACGGCGCCTCACCCCGTCGGACGACTGCTTAACATGATGAAGAAAAGGCCGAAGAAGACGGTCACCGTATGGGGGTACCGACACTTCACATCCAGAACACCACAGTCTCGACAGCAGCATACGCCAAGAGCGACCTGAAGAGCTCGAGCGCGACAACGTAGAGCTACCAGCAGTCAGCTGCTAATCCGAGTTAGTAGAAGAAACGACACAGAAAGACGTGGTTGGAAAGACCCAGCCGACGGCAAACCTGTTCCAAGGAAACTGCGGTGATGATTGTGAAGTAGTCCCACTTTCGGTCGCAACAGGCGACACGGCGGGGGCGGTGTTCTGTATAAAGTTAGAAATACAGCCAACGCCGGTGGACAAGACGGAGCCACGCACCCTGTCAGTCAACAGCAGGTGACGTAAGCTCCCATGGCCGATACACACGCGATGCAACGAAGACCGGGATATCGGCTTGCCTCCATCAACATCAATACAATACGATCTTCAATTAAGATGCCTTTACCCAAAGATACGCTACAAGCGGTGAAGATCGACATCGTCCTCCTGCAAAAAGTATGCGCTGACGAATTTCCTGTCATGTACGGGTTCGAATACAAAGTATAAAAAAAAAAATTTTAAACTGCTCTGAGCACTATGTGACTTAACTTCTGAGGTCATCAGTCCCCTAGAACTTAGAACAACTTAAACCTAACCAACCGAAGGACGACATACACATCCATGCCAGAGGCAGAATTCGAACCTGCGACCGTAGCGGTCGCGCGGTTTCAGACTGAAGCGCCTAGAGCCGCTCGGCAACTGCGGCCGGCCTTACGTATCGCACGCCTCTTAAACTGGCAGCGGCATACTAATACTTCTCAGTCAGAGTATCGCGGCAAAGGATGTACTGTACGTAGCGTTGGCGCGGGGATTAGCAATGATGGTGCTTGATGTATTACACATCAACATCTGTGCACCCTCCGGTACAGACAGGAGATGCGAGTGTTTCCGCTTCTTCGCAGAGGAAATTGCCCCGCTCTTCCAAGGTCGACACGACCGCTAATCCTATGAATGTTGGTGCACAATATGCATTGGTTGCCACCTGCGAACATGTCCATGACCTCCATCCTGAATACACCCAAACGACGAATCATTCCGCTAGCCGTCTCGCCCGAATATATGTTACACGCAATCTTAACGCTGACCTCATCGAAGCCTGTGGCCTGCAGCCTACGCTGACTATAAGGCATTAATCTGTACGATATCCGTCCAGCGGTAGCAGGTATGGCGGAGGCGCGATCCTTCGAAAATGACCGGCGCCCATTTGAGAGATGCCATTTAAGTTTGGAGATCTTGCGAACGATTGCTCCAGCCGTATCCTACAATCCTACTTTGGTGCCTGGATTGTACCAAACTGGCGCTACACTGCTCAATAGTAACATACGTTCGTTAGCTTTCGGTGTGCCGACGTGAGACAACGGAATTTTATTTCACAGTGCTACGGGATGCACCGACCAAATGCCTTCTCCGGAGCGGCAAGCGGTAGTACGACGGGCGAAGGCCAGAATTATATCCATGAAACAACGCCAACCTGAAGGTGCAACGGTCAGGGCACGGACACGAGACAAGGTTACAGGAGAACGCCCAACGATGTGTCATTTCATCAATGAAAGCAAAAGAAGAAGAAGAGCTCTGGGACAAGCTGTGAACACGGATGATGGCACACGCCTAACAGCATAACAAGAAGTAGGTAATACCCTTGTAGAACATTGCACTTCGTTTTACACCGCAGTGGATACAGATATGGTGGCAATTACCGATATTACACATACGATATTCGGCACTACTGGACCAGAGGCGGAGGCGCGACTTATGGAGGAGAATACAGAGGAAGAAGTGGTGGAGGCCACTGGTAGGGAAGCGGTGAATAAATATCCATGACCAGACGGCCTTCCTTTGGTGCGTTGTAGGACCTTTAGCTTTGTCATGGCACCCCGATGGACAGCTATCTGCCGTGGATTATAATGTCGCCTGACATGCCCTTCCCGCCGGTTTTGTCGAGAGGCTAATTATCCCCGATACACAAACCCTTTAATGGCACACAGATATGGGACTACGACCTTAAAATATTCACCAGACTATTAGCAGCAGTCCTCGAAGAGCATTGCACCAAGTGATCTCACTCGACCAAACGTCGCCCGACGGAGCTGCCAACATGCAGAGGGCACTTTGTGAATATCGTGATTTGATTTCTCTAGCAAACACATGGCTCCTCCATGGAGCACAAAAATCGATAGATTTTGATCAAGCCTTTGATAGAGTGAGTCATACAATTTTTGTAGAAAAAGTACAGATGCACATACGGTTTCCACGACCATTTGATGCGGCTACTCCAAAGTGCTCGTCAATGGACATACGTGAAGTCCCAGATCGTAGCGAGATCGGTCAGACAAGAATAGCCCTTATCTACTATAGTATGTGCACAGGCCTTCGATGTGTTACTCTGCGGCCATCCTCACCGCTTGACAAGACTGACCTTGCGAGATATACTTTCAAGTGTAAGGCGTGTGCGGATAACCTGGTGCTCGTAGCGCCAAATGGAAATTATACGCACGTGGGTCACATATGGAGCGGCCACTCGCAGCCGCAAAAATGTAGACAAGTCTTCGACGGTGGGTATTGTTACTGGACTCACGGAAGAATGTCCAGCACCTTTATGACTAACGGATACCTTGAAATGCCTTGAAATACCAACAACAGCCAGAACATTACGGCCACCTACCCAATGGCCGCTGGAGGAAGCTGACACCACATCTGCACACACATGTCACCTAATTCCCAAAATTCCGGGGAAGGGGCATTGAACTCTGACGCCACGTTCGGTCACATCCCAGATGTATTCCGTAGGGTTCAGATCTGGCGAGTTTACGAGGGGGATGGCGGGGGGAGGGGCGGCAGTACATCAATTCCAACTCGCCACTGTGTTCCTCGCAGCACTCCATCACACTCCTGGCCTTATGGCATGGCGCATTATCTTGCTGAAAAATGTCACTGTCATCCGGAAACATGATCGTCATGAAGGGTTAAATGTGGTCTGCAAACAGTGTACGGTACTCCTCGGCAATCATAGTGCCTTTCACGATCTCCACTGAAGATGTATGCCCACCTGAATGTTCCACAGAGCATAATGGAACCGCCCTCAGCTTGTCTCCGTCTCGTAGTACAGGCGTCTAAGAGCTGTTCCGCTGGAAAATGACTGATTCGCGCCCTCCCATTGCCATGGTGAAGTTATTGGGATTCATCAGACCATACAACACTCTCCCACTGCGCCAACGTCCATTGCCGATGGTCACATGCCAGAAGCTGCCGATGTTGTGGCGTTAACCTTGGCACATGCATACGTCGTCGGCTTTGGAGGCCCATCTGGTGCTCTGCTTGTTCAGAAACACTTGTACTCTGCCCAGCATTAACGTCTGATAAAACTTCCGCAACAGTTCGCCAGCTGTCCTGTTCTACCAGTCAGCCCAGCCTACTCGTCAGATGACGCAGTTATCGCCTGAACGGGTTTATATCGATAGTGGATAGATGATGATTATGATCTCCCTAATGAGTGTACGTCGCACAGCAGCGCATAACCGTAACAGACAATGAGTCCGGACAGCGTGAATGGAGACATCATAAGGGCGTTAGACGCTAACCAGCGGGTCACATATGTAAACACCCACCTAGCGTTACCCATACTGCACTCTGCCCAAGTACATACGATGATGGTGATGACAGAACGACGCATACTGGCGGCCTACGGTTCCTTCGTTAGTGCAGGCCTACTACTTACAGCAAGCTACGACGCCCTTACCCTCGTTCATCGTAGGTGTGCATTGGATCTTCTGCATGTACACGATCAAACGAAGGAGCTATATATCAGCACAATGTTAAAACTATGCAGATGACAGCAGATATGTCAGAATCTTAATAGAAGAAATTGAACGAGTTTCTCGGACAGTGTCAGTGGCGCTCTAGCTCATTTTCCAGTCATTTCAGCATATAGGCGCTTTATTTATCGAGTACAGCTGCGTTCAGATGGCTCTGCCGGAAACCAGACATGCAAAGGCGTCCAAATTAATTGTCATGAAGTATGGCGACGGAAACATCATGCTTCCTTAGACATAGAAACACGTGCAATGTCATACCTAACAGTTAATTGTAAAAACGTCGCCCGGTCCATACTCCACGCGATTCATATGACTGATCGCCATTATGCCGTCGGTGCCAAACCCTGGACAACGATGACACAGCCTCGGCGGAAGTGTGGCGTCTGGTGACAAAAATGATCGTTTATTTTCCTTCCAATGGGACAACACAACTTTTGACCGGAGACTGTGTTCTTCTCTGAGCGATGCACTATCCATGTACTAAAACGTATGCAGTAACGTGGCTTCGCGGACGACGGCACAAAGAATATGATAGACTTTTGAACTTTTTACAGAAATGACATTAGATCGTGAGTAGTCTGAAATGCCGACAGTATTTCTCTGTCTTCCTATGGACTACTTTCATGAACCCCCGCCTAGCTAGATCGTCCAGTTAAATTATCAATGCGATGAAACAATGACCGGAAGATAAGAGAGCGGCGGGGAGATTGGAAATCAAATCCTACATTATGCTGCGTCTTTATTTCTTCATGTTGTGCGAGAACGGGGTTACGTTTGTATAGCTTTCAAGCAGTACAGATGTATTGTTTCTGGTATTACAATGAAGCCGTTGTTACTAATTCGGCTTCACTAAACCCTTATATGTGTAACAGGATTTGGTTTATATATGAAAGATATTCAGTCAAATGTTTAGCATAGTTGGAGAACTATTTTGTTAGAAAATAATTTTATTGTGTTTTCCAATTTCTGATGATCGTTTAACTTTCCAAAGTGTACTAGTTAAGTACAATGTTAGTTTTAGGTCATTCTGGTTATTTGTTATACTATATATTATACTATATACATGGAAGAAATTGTTAATCTCATTCTACAAACTGAAATATAAAGGCAGGTTTTTGTATTTTATTTTGTTCCTGTTAATACGTTGATGTAATTCTCTCAAGAAGGAAAATGAAACTTCCTGCAGATGAGTAAAAATTTGGTCTCTAGTATAGGATTTGAAAGGTGCTCTTCCCTTGCAGTGGCGTGTGACCATGTAAACATGTGAACATCTAAATAGAATGAGGCTTCCTATTAATAAAAAAGTAGACTGCTGGGACATCAGTTAGTATACATTGAAAAAAATATTAAAAAAAGAAAGATAAAGAAACAGCACTGGCTCTTAGCGTAGTGGCAATGTGATCGCTGTATTCGATATAGGATGGTAGCTCGCCAGAGGACCATTATTTTGCATCGACATTTCTCATCTTCTTTAAATTGACAGACCGAAAATCGGCAAGAACATCTTGGAAAAACTCTGTAAATATGCTTAGAAAAAAGTTATGCACAAGCCTGGAACTTTCTACGTACTTATGGGCTGAGGCCCAAAGTTTTATCAAGGAGTTGTGATATCACCTAAAAGAGGTGAATAATTTAACTGGGTTTGCTCACTAAATAATAGGTGTAGGTATATGCACATAGTACAACTGCTTGGTAAAACTTTGGGCCTCGGCCCATGAGTAGATAAAAGGGTCTAAGCTGAAGCACATATACATGACAGTATCCCCACACCTATTATGAAGTGAGCAACCCAGTTCAGTTATTCACTTGTTTTAGATAATATCGCAATTCCTTGACAAATTTTGGGCCTCAATCCATGAGTATATAAAAACTTCTGGGCTGTTGGATTACCTCATTGGTAGGTATGTTTAGTCATGTTTTGTAATTGCTCAATTGTGTAATTCCATATGTAAGTTTAAAAAAAAATAGTCACTGAGTAAATTTTACAATATACTAAGGACCGATACATTAAGAAGTTGAGATGTTTGTCTTTGCCTTATCATCATGTTTGTCTTTGCTTTATCATCTTTGGAAACAGTAATGTACTTGAAAATTGGCTTATACCCGAAACCTAACTTGTGCATTAACCGCAATAAAATTTGTGAAGCAAGGCAAAAAACAGCGTTGTTTACGTAATTTACAACGTTCCACCAATAAACCACAGTAGAACCAGTTAAAATACATATTTGATTAAATAGTGAGCGGTATTCGACAGTTTACTAAGTAACTGGACAATTTCGTCTGTGGCAGACTGAGACCTTGCCATGGTAATGATAAAAAATAGTTTCAAACAACCCCCAACCTGTTAATGCAAATTAAATTATGTCCCTGGAAGTAATCCAATCATGGGTTACGAAAATATCGTTCTTTGTTTCCGCTAAACCCTCTGTCCAGAGGGGTGTATATAGAATGCTTAACGGCAGATAAAGGAAATCGTTTCCTTCAAATCCACGTATTGCGGTTTCTTAGAATCTCGGCTTCCAGAGAGGTCCTGGGAACATCAACCTGTCTAGTCTTAATACTGCTCGTCAGCTCCTGCATAAATGAAAAATCGAAGGTCACAAAAATACAACAAAAGGGAATGACAAACAGATATGGTGGCTACCAATCACACAGTTGGAATCGCCATACAAGAAATTGATAAAGTCCTTAAGAATGCCAAAAATCCTAAACTATGAGTTTTAGATGATACGAGAATGGAACAAATGAAACATTCAGGAAACGAATGAAGTTCATATCAGTGTTTACTTGCTCCGAAAAGACGAAAGAAAAAAAATGGTTAAAATGGCTCTGAACACTGTGGGATTTAACATCTGAGATCATCAGTCCCTAGAACTTAGAACTACTTAAACCTAACTAACCTAAGGACATCACACAGATCCATGCCCGAGCAGGATTCGAACCTGCGACCGTAGCGGTCTCACGATTCCAGACTGCAAGGCGTAGAACCGCTCGGTCACTCCTTCCGGCAGAGGTTTAGGAAAATTTGGAAATTATACTTGAAGTTTGTTAGAAATTCCTAATTGCTCTCTTTATCGAACACAGGGTGAATACAAACTGGATAATTTGCTCGCCATTTTAAGAAAAATATAGGTTTTTCACTCATTTTAATTTGTAAGGCGTCATATCTCCTGTATTGTCGGTCGTACAATGGAGTAGTTTTGCAGGTAGATTTAGTTATACCCGTACATGTATGCAAAACGTATTGCGAATAGAGCTAGTAGTAAAGAAGTAATAAATTAAAGCGTGATGCCTGATACAGAAGTCTGACTGTACGACCGGCGAAAATGTTGTAAGCGATAAAGTTCTTTGCTCTCATCATTTTCTGGCGAGGGGGCGGGAGCGGCTATCAGTGAGAAAAAAGTTTCGTAAAGATTTGAAATTATGTAGAAACTTCGTCGAAGTCGTTAACTGCTCTCTTTCTCAAAACCGCATGAATGAAGTCCGTGTACTTGTGCGTCGTTGGATACTTTGCCTCGAGACAAACACATAGTTTGTAACTGTAGTATCTGCCTCGAGACAAACACACAGTTTGTAATTATAGTACTTGTGTTATTGTGTGAAACCTTTAAAATAAGATTATACCCACTAAAAACAGATAATGGCAGCATTTTAAATTTTTAAACTCTCTCAATAATTACGTGAAATATTGAAAATCGGATTTTTGTTGCCCCTATACTACAACTGGTACTTAGTTCCGGGTTCCAGGATGGTGTTTTAGTTATCTTCTATACGACTACATAAAGGCAAGTAGATGTTTATAGTTGTTACCCAAACTCTCGGAAAGTAAATAACTGATTTACTCTAACAATACATAATTCAATAGTAGACATATACTCTAAAAAGGGGACAACATTTGTTGCAAAAATATCGAGAAGTTCGTTACCATTTTACTTCAGATTTTACGCAATACTCTAATAAACCTTCGCTGGACATATGCTATAAATTTTTACAACTTTCTAGAATAGATTTTTACAAAAACGAACGAAAGAAAATTGGATTTAACGTCCCGTCGACTTCGAGAACATTAGAGACGGAGCACAAGCTCGGATTCCGTCAAGGATGGGGAAGGAAATCAGCCATAACTCTTGAAAGGAAGCATACCGGAGATTTAGAGAAATCACGGACGGATGGACGCCGGTTCGAATCATTGTCCTCCAGTATGCCAGTCCAGGATGCTGGCCACTGCGTCACCTCACTGGGTCAGATTTTTACACAAGGTCTAATAAACTTTTAGACAAACAGGGAAAAAATGGTTACCAAAAAATATCGAAAAGTTCTTGATAATTTTGCTTCAAATTTTTACTCGGTTATCTAATTAACATTCAGATGGACAAAGGCTATGTAATTTTTTAATATACACTCCTGGAAATTGAAATAAGAACACCGTGAATTCATTGTCCCAGGAAGGGGAAGCTTTATTGACACATTCCTGGGGTCAGATACATCACATGATCACACTGACAGAACCACAGGCACATAGACACAGGCAACAGAGCATGCACAATGTCGGCACTAGTACAGTGTATATCCACCTTTCGCAGCAATGCAGGCTGCTATTCTCCCATGGAGACGATCGTAGAGATGCTGGATGTAGTCCTGTGGAACGGCTTGCCATGCCATTTCCACCTGGCGCCTCAGTTGGACCAGCGTTCGTGCTGGACGTGCAGACCGCGTGAGACGACGCTTCATCCAGTCCCAAACATGCTCAATTGGCGACAGATCCGGAGATCTTGCTGGCCAGGGTAGTTGACTTACACCTTCTAGAGCACGTTGGGTGGCACGGGATACATGCGGACGTGCATTGTCCTGTTGGAACAGCAAGTTCCCTTGCCGGTCTAGGAATGGTAGAACGATGGGTTCGATGACGGTTTGGATGTACCGTGCACTATTCAGTGTCCCCTCGACGATCACCAGTGGTGTACGGCCACTGTAGGAGATCGCTCCCCACCCCATGATGCCGTGTGTTGGCTCTGTGTGCCTCGGTAGTATGCAGTCCTGATTGTGGCGCTCACCTGCACGGCGCCAAACACGCATACGACCATCATTGGCACCAATGCATAAGCGACTCTCATCGCTGAAGACGACACGTCTCCATTCGTCCCTCCATTCACGCCTGTCGCGACACCACTGGAGGCGGGCTGCACGATGTTGGGGTGTGAGCGGAAGACGGCCTAACTGTGTGCGGGACCGTAGCCCAGCTTCATGGAGACGGTTGCGAATGGTCCTCGCCGATACCCCAGGAGCAACAGAGTCCCTAATTTGCTGGGAAGTGGCGGTGCCGTCCCCTACGGCACTGCGTAGGATCCTACGGTCTTGGCGTGGATACGTGCGTCGCTGCGGTCCGGTCCCAGGTCGACGGACACGTGCACCTTCCACCGACCTCTGGCGACAACATCGATGTACTGTGGAGACCTCACGCCCCACGTGTTGATCAATTCGGCGGTAGGTCCACCCGGCCTCCCGCATGCCCACTATACGCCCTCGCTCAAAGTCCGTCAACTGCACATACGGTTCACGTCCACGCTGTCGCGGCATGCTACCAGTGTTAAAGACTGCGATGGAGCTCCGTATGCAAACTGGCTGACACTGATGGCGGCGGTGCACAAATGCTGCGCAGCTAGCGCCATTCGACGGCCAACACCGCGGTTCCTGGTGTGTCCGCTGTGCCGTGCGTGTGATCATTGCTTGTACAGCCCTCTCGCAGTGTCCGGAGCAAGTATGGTGGGTCTGACACACCGGTGTCAGTGTGTTCTTTTTTCCATTTCCAGGAGTGTATATATAACAGTCGAATGTTGGTGTTGACGGGCCCAGGCGAGGCGTAAAGCTTTTTATCGTGCAGTCATAAAGGATACACAGCGAGCTTTCGGCTCCGACAGCACATATCGATGATGTTTAGTTCAACGGTTCGGTTCACATGCTGACACTTGTGATGGTCCAGCATTGAAATCTGCAGCAATTTGCGGAAGGGTTGTACTTCTGTCACATTGAACGATTCACTTCAGTCGTGGTTGGTTCCGCTCTTGCAGCAGCTTTTTTCGCCGCAGCGGTTTCGGTGATTTGATGTTCTACCGGATTGCAGGTATTCACGGTAGACTCGTTAAATGGTCGTATGGGAAAATCCCCACTTCATCGCTACCTCGAAGTTACTGTGTCCCATCGCTCGGGGCGCCGACTATAACACACTTAAAGTCACTTAAATCTTGACGACCTGCCATTGTAGCAGCAATTACCGATCTAACAATTGCGGCAGACCCTGGTAGTCGTATATAGGCGTTTTCGACCGCAGCGCCGAGTTCTGCCTGTTTACATGTCTCTATATTTGAATGCCAATGCCTATACCAGTTTATTTGACGCATCAGTGCAACAATGAGTCACGAGAGATGATAACATGCCTTCTATGTCGCTGACAGTTCTAGACATCGAAACCACGTTTTCGGCAAATGATAGTACGCTAAGAAGCATGCATTTTGGTACGTTATAAAGAGTCTTAACTCTTGTATCGGTCGAGGTATTAAAGCAGTAGGATTTTTTAAAGAGAATGATATACCTTTTAACGGGGATCGAAGGCGTTTTAAAAGGCGACGACAATGATACAAAGCTTGTTACTGCAGAGGCTGAAACGCTTCACAGAAGAATCCGAGAAATATTCTAAAACTGGTAATCGGTCGGTTTCGGCTATTGCGTTGCAAATATGCCTATTCCAGGCTACATTGTGTTTTTTTCCCTTCTGGCTTTAGCAACATGCCCATACAGCTATCTCAATAGTATAATGTCAACTATGACGATATGAACGTGTTGAAGACAACACAACGCCCAGACCCAGAGTAGAGAAAAGTATCAGAATTGGACAAGAACCGAACCCGAGACCCTTAGTTTAGCAATCCGCCACCCTGGCCATGCAGCTACCGATGTGTCACGCTATATCGTTCTATCAAACCTTTCAACTGTGTTTTTGTCTGCATGCAAAAATAGTAGGAACTGTGTCATCTATTTCTGCTTCATCATTTTTTGCACACAGACGTGTACACCATTTAGGAGAAGTTAGACATGCTACTTTTAATTGGCGAATGGTGACAAGAGACGAGTTGCCACAGAATTTGGGATCAGCCAAAGGAATGTCATTAGCATCTAGCACTGACATTAATTCCACACTTAGCAGCTTTACTATATTACACACTCGGAGGGTGCGATTTCGAAAATCGTATGGAATTTTGTTGGTTGCTGTGCATCGCTTGGGAAACGACACTAAGTTTTTCCAACCTGTGCTCTTTAGCTAAGGAGCAATGTTTACCACGATAATGTAAAGTTACGTACAACATGCAGCAGTGCTATACTGAAAATCCACGCTGGCTTCGTTAAGTAGAACAATAATGACCGTGAAGTGTAAATTTATGATGCGGCATTATAGGAAACACCATTGTGGGACCTTACTTCATCCCAAGAATGTGGAACGGAAATAGGTACGCATACTTTGTTAAGAGCATTCTATATGTTCTTCTACTAAAGGTACCACTGGATAGTCGATAATGTATGTGTTTCCGTCACGCCGACTGCCCTGCTCACTCTTCCAGTGTTGCAGCGCAAATATTCAATGAAAAGTTTCCTGGCATTTGGACAGGACGGAATTCTGTAGTGCAGTAGGTGGCCAGATCTCTTGTTTTGAGTTCTCTTGAATCATTTCTGTGGGGAACACTGAAAAATACAACCTAGCACGAAGCCCCAAGTACTCTAGACGATTTCCGCCGTCGAACGGCCATAGCGTACAACGTCATATCATCCAAATCTGAAGACAATTTGAGCACGTACTTAAGTAATGTGTAAAACCATGTTTCGTGAAGAACTTTTCATGTAACTTTCTAGGTAACGATTTCTTTCCTTTTGAATGTAGCTCACTAATTTAAAATGTGACCTCCCCGGATAGTTGATCCTGCATTGTCCTTCCCGTCAACAGATGGCAGTCTTTTAGCACCCTGGTTTCTCACTTTGCCGGCAGCTGTGGCCGAGTTGTTCTCGGCGCTTCAGTCCGGAACCGCGCTGGTGCTATAGTCGCAGGTTCGAATGCTGCCTCGGAGATGGATGTGTGTAATGTCCTTAGGCTAGTTAGGTTTAAGTGGTTCTAAGTCTAGGGGACTGATGACCTCTGATGTTAAGTCCCATAGTGTTTAGAGCCATTTGAAACATTTTGTTTGTCAGTTTGCCTCCCCCTTCGTGTTCGCTACTCGGTGCTCTGCACTCGCTGGTGGTACACCGCGTCCTGTCCTCGTGCAGCGAGGCGCTCGGGGTCACAGCACAAAGTAATAAGTGTCCTGACGTTCACTGCATATTTCTTTACCCAGGCAGTGATCCGTAGTATTGGCTAGTGTCGCTTTGCCATTGACTTAGGATTCACCGCACCTACCCCGACCGTTGTTTTTTGTAAATGGAAATATTGTATGGCATTGTTGGCCGGGAGGTCCCATTCGGAGGGGTTCGGCCACCGTATTGCAAGTCCTATTTAGTTGACGCCACTTTGGCGACTTACGAGTCAATGATGATGAAAAGGATGATGAAGGACACACAACACCCAGTCTCCTGCGGGGAATCTAACCCGGGCCCTGCGTGGTAGGCGGTAACGCTACCGCTATGCTGCGAAGCGGACGCTGTTTTTGGGAATTTGTGGTGGTAAGTTCCCATGGGACCAAACTTAACTAACGTAAACTAACTTACTCAATGGACAACACACACACACACCAACATCCGAGGGAGGACTCTAACCTCCAACAGGAGGAGTCGCGCGAACCGTTGCGAGGCGCCTCGGACCACGCGGCTACACCGTGCAGTGCTGTTTTCTAAAATATTATGTGGAACTTCGTTTTCCCGTTTGTACATGTACTGCTGCTTTTAAAAACTATTTTTAGCTCCTATCTCTTGTGTATTTTCAGTATGACACCTGATGATGGGCATGTAAGAACCCGAAAGTAGTCGTGTTTTAACTACTGAAAAATAAAAAGAACCTTACAATTGAAACGGTACTTTCAGCCTTGCTCTAAATATGAAGTTGCTACTGTTGCAATCTGGTATAATGCATTAGCTCTTGATCAGTTCGATTATTTCATCTTCCATCTGAAATGGGATTCGAGTATATCCGGCAAGCAGTGCACCGTTCGGCAACTTTATACAAATAACGGCCGAGAAATGGCAAGGACACAAACATTTTAACATTTAAAATGGAGTTGCAAATTTTAAAAATCGATTTAACGAAACACGTACCTTCTTTTCTCGTGATTCGAGGCTTCAAGGTCCTCGTGGTACACGACGGGCCACCGCAGACGTGCGTCATCTGCAGTTCCACAGGACACATAAAAAGCGGGTGTCTGCGTGCCAAACCGCAGCGTCAATGAAGCACGAAGAGTAACTAACATACATCCAGGTAGGTAGTAGATCCGCCTTCACCAGGCGCAGAGCCTCCAGGGCCGATTGGAGATCAATGGGGCCACTCGCTCTCAACGAGGAGGTAAACAACTTAGCAAGAAACTGCACTCTGGCTGCCTATAGCGAAAATACGAAGTAGGCAGACGGACTAGTCACACAAACAACAATTTTAGAATGATGACTCAGGCCTATAGGATATCGTACACAGACCTTTGAGCGGAAGGACGTTGATTTCGTACGATGCGTGGCGAAGGGTACCCTAGTCATGCCCCCTCCTGTTCCACACGCAAATAAAGCGAGGGAAAAACGACCGTCTATATGCTTCTGCACAATGCCTAATCTCTCTGATCTTATCTTCATGGTCCTTACGCGAAATGTACGTTGGCAAACATCCTCACATTGCTGCTCACCCTGTCCGCCACATGATTTATGTATGCAGAAAATAACGGCGGTCCCGTCACACTCCCCTAGAGCACTTCTGACGATAGCCTCGTCTCTGATGAACACTGGCTGTCGAGGACAACATCCTGGGTTTTGTTACTTAAGAAGTCTTCGAGCCACTCACATGCCTGGAAACTTATTCCACAAGCTTGTGCCTTTGTTAACAGTCTGCATTGCGGCACTAGGAATATGAAATCCTCCTGTTGCCCTTTATCTATCGTTTGCGGGATCTCATGTGAGGGAATGACAAGCTCATTTTCGCACGACCGGTGCTTTGTAAAACCATGCTAATTTGTGAACAGAAGCTTTTCCCTTATAACTAAATTTGTTATACTCGAACTCAGAATAAGTTCAAGGATTCCGCAGGAAACTGATGTTAAGGATAACGGTCTGCAATTTTCCCTATATGCTATTTTACCCTTTTTATATACAGGTCTCACCTGCAATTTGACGGCTGTGTTGGCCGAGCGGTTCTAGGCGCAACATTCTGGAACCGCGCGACCGCTACAGTCGCAGGTTCGAATCCATCCTCGGGCATGGATGTGTGTGATGTCCTTAGGTTAGTTGGGTTCAAGTAGTTTTAAGTTCTAGGGGAGTGATGACATCAGAAGTTAAGTCCCATAGTGCTCAGAGCCATTTTTCACCTGCACTTTTTCCCGTTGCCTTGGGTCTTTGCGCTGGACGAGAGATTTGCGATAAATGCAACCAAAATAATGAGTCAATGCTGTACTCTGTAAAACCGTGGGAGATCTAATAATTGTAGTTAAATAACGCATAACCCATAGATTATGAATTCCTTTCTATCAAATGTGGATTATTAAACATTACAATGATTTAGTACAATATAACTATTCCCCCAACTTTAGTGTTCTAGGATTAAGAAAGACAGCACAAGAGTTTCCGACTTAGGAAAACACCGGGGCCGAATTTGTTAAGATGAGCGTGGAAGATAAGACCGACGACTTTATGAACACAGCAAACAACAACCTTCCTAATAGTATAACAGCGTGACCCGATGAGATCGTTGAAGAATATACGCCTCACATTTATGCAACCATATAATATAGTTACTATTGGCAGAACTGAATGGTGGAATGTCTACGGTAATACTTATGTGTAGCAGATGCGAACGTAGCAATACTTCAAGAGGTGATCACAGATAAAGTCTCCTACTTTTATGGGACAGTAATAACGTATGAGGTGGGCATATCATCACTCGCAAATGGGAGAGGCAGTGCGGCAAAAATACACGACCTCTTCTTGGTAAGTATAGGGTTGTATCGATACCTAAACCGGAAAACTGCCGTATGGATACCCAGTTTTACAGGGATTATGTTCAGACATGCGCCGAAAGATTTACGTCGTCAATAGTGTCAGTGTCACGACTTGCCGGTAGGTGCTGGTACAGGTACGGCCTTACAGCTGCAGACAGTCAACATGGGTCTGGACATGGCGAGCAGGACTTATTCGAAGTTTTATCAAAATAACAGCAATAGTTCTGCGGCTCTTCGCCGTTATTGACCCATTTCCTCGTGAGGTCACTTGGGCACTGCATGACAAGATCTGAACCCTTGTGACTTCTGACTGTGGGATTACCAGAAGGACACGGTTTATCATCGGAACACTATCACACATCGGAGGTTGAAGCTCAGCTTGGCGAGGAAGGTAGCCAAAATCCCATGTGATATATTTCGGGCAGCAGTAAAGCCATCTCTAGTGCAGTCCCAGACTATCGTGGATGCAGGTGGTCGTCATATTGAGCAACGTTTGTAAGCCTGATATGCAGCTAGCAAATGTTACCTCTCGTATGAAAGTCAAAATGTGTTTCTTTCATCGTTTACCCGTTATTTCTCTTCCGCACGTCTTTACAAATGTTTCCACAAAGTTTCCTTCTCGTACGATCACTCGTTTCTCATGTGGGCTCTCTCAAACAGCAAAAGTTTAACTATAATTGGTAAGTATGCTGGTAAACGCTGCGACTCGCTCCACAGACAAACATGGCAGAAGCGTTTTGTTTCGCGACGAAATAGTGAATCTATTAACGGAAGTGCGAGATAATGTAATTTTAAAAGGAAATTTTAATTGTATTTTGCATCGGTAAGATCTGTGCCCTAATTTTAATTTCTGTGAAGAAATTTTCAGGGCTATCGTGACTACCACATCACGGCTCACTACAACAAACAACAGCGCGTCCTGGGACTAGAGATCTAGCAACTAAACATGTCGCTCCTAGATGACGAGGTATTGTACCAAGCAGTCGCTGAAACATCGACACGATGTCTCCAGAACCAGTCAAGCCAGTCAAGGCATATTATCGGGTGGATTCAAACTGCAAAACAGCAAAAAAGGTAGTGTATTGCCCAAACTGTTGGATGCAATGCTGAAATACTGTTTCTTATGCCTACCCGACCCGTACAATGAACGAACGAATTTGGTAGCAAGCAGTTTTCGAATGACACACCAAACCAAAAATTTCTGCTTTGTGACTGCATTCATTGGAAGGCAAAAAAGTGCGAGCACGTCTCACAACTTGTATCAGTCAAGAAAAGATTCCGGTATACCAAATTATAAGGGAACAGAAAATCATTCAGTACATTTCCCACGAACAATGAAATAGCTACGATCACCAAAGTGGAATTAAGCTTCATACTGAACGGTAGTATATGAATCTTTATCCTGAATCAGAGACCCAACTATGGACGAAGCTTTCCTCTTTCATATACAACCCATAGTTAATGCGGAGAATACCGAAGGGTTTGTCGAAACATCTCGGAAGAAGAAAGAGAATCAATAGTTACAGAATCTCCACGTAACAGATCAGTTGAGTATCGTTCAAGATTTTGCAACATTATTGGCTATAAACTGACAATAATTTATAACGAACTGTTGGCAGACGATGCATTGTATAGCTTACATATGCAGTTCTTCTTGGGGTCGTGATATCTACATCTGCATCTACATCCATACTCCGCAAGCAACCTGACGGTGTGTGGTGGAGGGTACCTTGAATACCTCTACCGGTTCTCCCTTCTATTCCAGTGTCGTATTGTTCGTGGAATGAGAGATTTTCGGTATGCCTCTGTTTGGGCTCTAATCTCTCTGATTTTATCCTTACGGTCTCTTCGCGAGACATACGTAGGAGGGAGTAATATACTGCTTGATTCCTCGGTGAACGTATGTTCTCGAAACTTCAACAAAAGACCGTACCGAGCTACTGAGCGTCTCTCCTGCAGAGTCTTCCACTGGAGTTTATCTATCATCTCCGTAACGCTTTCGCGATTACTAAATGATCCCGCAACGAAGCGCGCTGCTCTCCGTTGGATCTTCTCTATCTCTTCTATCAACCCTATCTGGTACTGATCCCCCACCGGTGAACAGTGTTCAAGCAGTGGGCGAACAAGTGTACTGTAACCTACTTAGTTTGTTTTCCGACATCATTTCCTCAGGATTCTTCCAATGAATCTCAGTCTGGCATCTGCTTTACGAAGTTTAATTTTATATGGTCATTACATTTTAAATCACTCCTAATGCCTAATCCCAGATAATTTATGGAATTAACTGCTTCCAGTTGCTGACCTGCTATATTGTAGCTAAATTATACAGGGTCTTTCTTTCTCTGTATTCGCAGCACATTACACTTGTCTACGTTAAGATTCAATTGCCATTCCCTGCACCATGCGTCAATTCGTTGCAGATACTCCTGCATTTCAGTACAATTTTCCACTTTTACAACCTCTCGATATACTACAGTATCATCCGCAAAACGCGTCAGTGAATGTCCGATGTTATCCACAAGGTCATTTATATATATTGTGAATAGCAACGGTCCTACGACAATCCCCTGCGCCACACCTGAAATCACTCTTAATTCGGAAGACTTCTCTCCATTGAGAATGACATGCTGCGTTCTGTTATCTAGGAACTCTTCAATCCAATCACACAATTGGTCTGATAGTCCATATGCTCTTACTTTGTTCATTAAACGACTGTATCAAACGCCTTGCGGAAGTCAAGAAACACAGCATCTACCTGGGAACCCGCGTCTATGGCCCTCTGAGTCTCTTGGACGTACAGAGCGAGCTGGGTTTCACACGATCATATTTTTCGAAACTCATGCTGATTCCTACAGAGTAGATTTCTAGTCTCCAGAAAAGCTATTATACTCGAACATATTACGTGTTCCAGAATTCTACAACTGATCGACGTTAGAGATATAGGTCTATAGTCCTGCACATCTGTTCGACGTCCCTTCTTCAAAACGGGGAGGACCTGTGCCCTTTCCCAATCTTTTGGAATGCTTCGCTCTTCTAGAGACCTACGGAACACCACTGCAAGAAAGGGGGCAATTTCCTTCGCGTACTCTGTGTCAAACCGAAGTGGTATCCCATCAGGTCCAGCGGCCTTTCCTCTTTTGAGCGATTTTAATTGTTTTTCTATCTCTCTGTCATCTATTTCGATATCTACCATTTTGTCATCTGTGCAACAATCTAGAGAAGGAACTACAGTGCAATCTTCCTCTGTGAAACAGCTTTGGAAAAATACATTTAGTATTTCGGCCTTCAGTCTGTCATCCTCTGTTTCAGTGCTATTTTGGTCACAGAGTGTCTGGACATTCTGTTTTGATCCACCTACCGCTTTGACATAGGATCAAAATTTCTTAGGAATTTCTGCCAAGTTAGTACATAGAACATTACTTTCGAATTCTTTGAACGCCTCTCGCATAGCCCTCCTCAAACTACATTTCGCTTCGTGTAATTTTTGTTTGTCTGCAAGGCTTTGGCTATGATTAAGTTTGCTGTGAAGTTCCCTCTACTTCCGTAGTCGTTTTCTAACTCGGTTGTTGTACCACGGTGGCTCTTTTCCATCTCTTACGATCTTTCTTGGCACATACTCATCTAATGCGTATTGTTCGGAGGTTTTGAACTTTGTCCACTGATCCTCAACACTGTCAGTACTTTAGACAAAACTTTTGTGTTGAGCCGTCAAGTACTCTGAAATCAGCATTTTGTCACTTTTGCTAAATAGAAAAATCTTCCAACTTTTTTAATATTTCTATTTACGGTTGAAATCACCGATGCTTTAACCGCTTTATGATCGCTGATTCCCTGTTCTGCGTTAATTGTTTCAAGTCGTTCGGTTCTGTTTGTCACCAGAAGGCCTAATATGTTATCGCCTCGAGTCGGGTCTCTGTCTAACTGCTCAATGTAGTTTTCAGATAAATCACTTAAAAACAAGTTCACTATATTCTTTGTCCCTGCCACCCGTTATAAACGTATGAATCTCCCAGTCTATATCTGTTAAATGAAAATCTCCACCCAAAACTATAACATGGTCGGGAAATCTACTCGAAATATTTTCCAAATTTTCCTTCAGGTGTTCTGCCACAACAGCTGCTGAGCCAGGGGGCCTATAGAGACATACAGTTACCATGTTTCAGCCTGCTTTAACCGTGACCTTCACCGAAATTATTTCATATTTCGGGTCTCCGTCAATTCCCTTCGATGCTATTGCACTTTTTATCGCTAGAAACACGCCTCCCCCTTCACTGTCCAGCCTGTCTCTGCAGTATACATTCCAATCTGAGTTTAGAATTTCATTGCTGTTTCATTGTTTTAGCCAACATTCCGTCCCTAGTACTGTGTGGTAATTGTGACCGTTTATTAATGAGAGCAGTTCTGGGACCTTTCTGTAGATGCTCCAGCAGTTTAATATTACCACATTAATATTGTCATTCCCTGTTGCGTTTTGCCTACTGCTACCTTGTCACGTCTCAGGATGCGTCTTGTCGGGCCTAGGAAAGGGAATTCTCTGAGCCAAAAAACCCACTTGTGCACTCCATACGTACTCCGCTACCCTTGTAGCCTGTAGCTGTCCAGCGAATAGTGCACGCCTGACCTATTCAATGGCCACCTACATTTCTCCAGCCGATAGCGGACATCGCGAAATTTGCACTCCAGATCTCCGCAGAATCGTCTGAGCCTCTGGTTTAAGTCTTCCACTGGGCTCCAAACCAGAGGACGGCGATCGGTTCTGGGAACGACACTGCAGATAGTTAGCTCAGATTCCACCCCGCGAGTGAGGCTTTCCACCTTCAACAACTCAGCCAGCCGCCTGTATGAACTGAGGATGACCTCTGAACCCAGACGGCAGGAGACTTTGGTGCCGACATGAGCAACAATATGCAGTCGGGTGCACCCAGTGTCCTGTATGCCGCCACAGGGCCTCCTCCACATCTCGGATGATACCCACCGGCAAGCAGACAGAGTGAACACTGGCCTTCTTTCCCGACCTTTCAGCTGTTCCCCTAAGGGCCTCCATCACCCACCTAACACTGGAGCTCCCAATCACTAATAAACCACTTCCCCCCACCCATGTGGCTGCTCGGACCTTTCTGAAGGAGCGGCCCATGGAAACCACAGGAAACAAAACGTTTCTACAGGTGACGCAAAAATGGCAACACTACTAAGTAAGATAGAAGCAACAGGCGAGCATCAGTGGCAACAAAAAGTTCTTTACGAGCAGAAACTAGCCGAGGACTCAATAGAAGTGAAATTACCTCCAAGGTAGCTATACCTCCTCACCATCCAAATGATATTTTACTCGAAGGCAAGGTAAGCAGTGCTTTTAAAAATTGACATGTTGCCAAACGGAAGTTTGCGACCTTTGTGATGTTTGTACAATAATTTATTACGTCAACGATCGCTTATATATATTCACATTACCGGTTTCGGAAAAAAATTGTCATCCTCAGATGTGCTTACCCCACTAAAAGCTTCACACATACTAACAAATATAGTTAGAACTTTCAACGTGATACAGTCATTTAACATTCCACAGACTGTACCTATCGTCACATGACAAAAGACTTGCCATGAAAAAACAGAGAACGTAGTCGCATGTCAGGTATGTTGTGAGAACGACGTGTTCTGTAATTTCCACCTATGATGGAATTTTAATGTGTTTGATATACAATTCGAACAAGGAGCTACGAGTAAAAATGATCACTCAGACCAATGATCTTTTCTTAATTTGTTGCAATTAACATCTCAAAACTCATTACGCAAATTTGTGCAGGATGCGATTAGGTATTGGAAATACTGAGTTGTGACTTGAGATCATCACGGACAAAGCTAAATATATTGTGAGTCCTCATTTTCTTGGGCGAAAAAGGCACCAGTAGTGCTGAACGTAATGTCAGACTTGACAGCACATTCAAATTCTGCTACCGAGATTTCGAAGGAAGAGCACAATGTATAAGTGCATTTTCCTTCGTACGACTACAGTCGTAAATTTCAATCCCAGCAGACGGGTTGAAATGTCTGTTGTGTAGAAAGAAACTAGAGGACGATTTTACCTTGCGGGCAAACATTTTTGTTTTATTTTGGTGGCAGCAGTAGCGGCCTCTCGTTGCCATGTTAACCATGCCACGCTCAACAGCGGAACCTATGGTAATGATTGCTGCAATATCATAGTTGATCCAACTGGATCCATGACATACTTTCACCGAACCAATCATCACATTATTGGGCGCTGATGTGCTCGGCGTTTAGCGCCCGTAAGCTCCAAATACACAAACACATTATCGGATTCAAAAACACCAACTACTTTACTAGAATATTTATACAACGGAATAAGTAATTCTGTATGACATACAGCAACTGCTAACTTTGCCAGCCTCTGGTGTAAAAAAGCATTTTATGGCGTTAACGGAACAAATCGGTTGTTGAAACTTCCTGCAGGTTTAAACTGTGTGCCGCACCGAGACTCGAACTCGGGACCTTTGCCTTATGCGGGCAAGTGCTCTACTATCCTTTTTTTTAACATCTCATTTTGTTCTATACAGTTCGTTGAATTTGTTCCTGGCGGACGTCCGATGACACCCGTTCAGGTTGCTCGTTGATCCGTTCACTCAGTTTTTTTATTGTAGAGGGTAGCTGAACCCTCTGACGGAACACACTGAGCTACCGCGCCGCCGATGAAGGTTGATGATGAAGACGACACAAGAACACTCAGTCATGGCGGGGTAGGAGAAAAGCAAGCTGAGCCACAATAATCTGGAAACTTTCCACAGGCTGTGGCTAAGCCATGTCTCCGCAATATCCTTCGTTCCCGGAGTGCTAGTTATGCAAGGATCGCAGAAGCGCTTCTGTGAGGTTTGGAAGGTAGGAGACGAGATACTGGCAGAAGTAAAGCTGTGAGGACGGGGCCTCAGTCGTCTCTGGGTAGCTCAGATGGGCCGGAACGGTAGCTCTGCGTGTTCGGTCAGAGCGTTTAGCGACCCTCTGTAATAAAAAAACTGAGTGAACGGATCAACGAACAACCTGAATTGGTGTCATCAGACGTCCGCCACAGACAAATTCAACGAACAAAGTAGAACAACATGAGATCATTAAAAAAAAAAAAAAAAAAGATGATAGAACACTTGCCCGCAAAGGCAAAGGTCCCCGAGTTCGAGTCTCGGTCCGGCACACAGTTATAATGATGCCAGGAAGTTTCATATCAGCGTACACTCCGCTATAGAGTGAAAATCTCATTCTGAAAACGATAGATGTTTTGCGTCAGGGAGGTACTGAAGAAATCCCAGCTACCGATTTCCTTCGAAGGTCGCAGCTTGAGTCAAAAAAGTGAGGAGCATAGAATGAGAGCAGTCTTCCAGAAACAGGGCAATATCTTACGCTTAGAGTATAGCCTCCACTACATTGATGTTGCAGGATCGGAACCACCATCGCATACCTCATGGTCAGTCACGGCTGCTTCGAAAACGATCTGTTCAGTTTTGCACCACACACAATGTGTGCACGTGCTTCGTGAGAAAGACATGAATCATATCTTCCTCAGTTGTGTTAATCAATTTGATTCCACGAATACTCAATTGCAAGACCTTCTAAAACAGAACTATCCCCTGCCACTTTTCATAACTTCGTTGTTATTGGAGAAAAATGGAGAAAAATTTAACAGCACGAGACAGCTGTGACAAAATCATACACATCCTCATTAACCCAACACTCGCTCAGATACACCAAGGACCGCAGGATACGTGGAGAGGAAATATCCCTTGCTTGGCTAAAAATCACAGAAATCCTGGCTTAGTTCTTTCGGTCAATGCAACGATTACCATCATGTCCTAGTTCCCATCGAATTCAGCTCTTGGAAGTCTACTGTTGCCATAGACTGATCCCAGAATGCCAAAGGGATAGAGTAGCATTTACAACGCATGGACGCAGTTATTTGTTGGATATATTCCAATCTCTGTCTCCCTCTACACTGTGTGTCCTCTGCGTATCTCTCTATTGCCATGGACGCTATTCTACGATATCGTAACACATATCCTGTCACAGTGTTCCTTCTTGTACTGTGTTCATAACATATTTCTATGCTCGTCTGATCAGTAGAGGTACCCTCACCATTTATCTATGTACACCTAATTTTCAATATACGCCTGTAGCACCACATCTGTGACGATTCTGTTCTCTTCTTTTCTGGTTTTCCACAGTCAGTGGACGGCTTCTATGCAATGCTGTACTCCAGACGTACATTCCCAGTAACTTCTTCCTCAAGTTAAGGTATATGTTTGTTACTAGCAGACTTCTTTTAGTGACGAATTCCCTCTTTACCTGCACTAGTCTGCTGCATACTACAAGTTGCTCACTCTTATAAACGTACCCCGCTATAAATACAACTGCAGATATTGTTCTGGCACAATGTTATGATTAGCGCCATATAAGTGTGGTGGACCGCGTCAATCGTGCAAGATAGCAGTAAGTCGTCAATGCATGTGCGTCTGAAGTGCGTAAGTAGCTAAGCAGATAGCATAGTGTGTAGATGTATAACGATGATTGAGAATCTATGAAAATACGTATGTGTTCAGTAGAGCTGAAGCCTAACTAGAGAGGCGATTAAGTTAGCCGTAATTGTTAAAAATACGGAAATCCGTTGACAAAACGTCATACAGGAGTTGAAACGATTACCATTAGTATTGATAATGTATTCATATTCCGTGCTACCTTGTTAAAAAAAAAGCGGTGCTCAGGATTACACAGTTCAGTACCTGAGTATCTGATACAGAACCACACAGCAGCTCTACACTCTGTCACTCCCACGGTGAGTGAGTAGGACAAATGATATCATGGAAGTCGTCCTTTGCTGACACCACCATTGACCTCATCGAACATAACGCGTAATTCTTCTGGCTAGGAGGCTAGGCAACCCATTATGCCGCCCCAATGACTATAATTTTCTATCAGCTGCCCCGGCGTTGCTGTATGTACTGACCTACAAAGCGGCCAGCGCTGAGACGTTCCTGCATTTTAATGACAAGCTAGCATTCAAGGGCCTTTCGTTTACTGGTCTGTCATCCGCACCACGCGATTATTTAAGGCGAAAGCACTCGTCATTCTACAAGTCTCAGCTTTTTGCGATAATTCTGCAGACTACGTTGTCTGCTTACTGTGCGATCCGACGATTACCTGGCGTCCCAGTCTTATTATCAATTGTACCTTATCACATACCCTCTACGTGACAAAATATGACATTCCGATAGCAGAGCGCGGGATGTAAAAAGAAAAAAAAAAAGCGTACAAATGCGAGTAGTAGAACTCGCGCTCTGAGGGTCCCTTACAAACTTAATTGCATATATAGATAGCTGAGATGGTTTCCATTAATCATTAACATTAATGTCAGCAGTGGTCTCAACATGATCCACATTAGTTCTTCTACAGGTTTTGATGAGTCATTTTGCGAATATCAAAACACCTATCTTTCGATTGCATTAACTCAGAAGCTTAAATTTTTTACTCTAGTGTCTTTGTAATATTTTTAACGAATTATTAACTGGAATCCCATATCTCTAGAAATACACTCCTGGAAATGGAAAAAAGAACACATTGACACCGGTGTGTCAGACCCACCATACTTGCTCCGGACACTGCGAGAGGGCTGTACAAGCAATGATCACACGCACGGCACAGCGGACACACCAGGAACCGCAGTGTTGGCCGTCGAATGGCGCTAGCTGCGCAGCATTTGTGCACCGCCGCCGTCAGTGTCAGCCAGTTTTCCGTTGCATACGGAGCTTCATCGTAGTCTTTAACACTGGTAGCATGCCGCGACAGCGTGGACGTGAACCGTATGTGCAGTTGACGGATTTTGAGCGAGGGCGTATAGTGGGCATGCGGGAGGCCGGGTGGACGTACCGCCGAATTGCTCAACACGTGGGGCGTGAGGTCTCCACAGTACATCGATGTTGTCGCCAGTGGTCGGCGGAAGGTGCACGTGCCCGTCGACCTGTGACCCGACCGCAGCGACGCACGAATGCACGCTAAGACCCCTACGCAGTGCCGTAGGGGACCGCACCGCCACTTCCCAGCAAATTAGGGACACTGTTGCTCCTGGGGTATCGGCGAGGACCATTCGCAACCGTCTCCATGAAGCAGGGCTACGGTCCCGCACACCGTTAGGCCGTCTTCCGCTCACGCCCCAACATCGTGCAGCCCGCCTCCAGTGGTGTCGCGAGCGACAGGCGTGAATGGAGGGACGAATGGAGACGTGTCGTCTTCAGCGATGAGAGTCGCTTCTGCCTAGGTGCCAATGATGATCGTATGCGTGTTTAGCGCCGTGCAGGTGAGCGCCACAATCAGGATTGCATACGACCGAGACACACAGGTCAACACCCGGCATCAAGGTGTGGGGAGCGATCTTCTACACTGGCCGTACACCTCTGGTGATCGTCGAGGGGACACTGAATAGTGCACGGTACATCCAAACCGTCATCGAACCTATCGTTCTACCATTCCTAGACCGGCAAGGGAACTTGCTGTTCCAACAGGACAATGCACGTCCGCATGTATCCCGTGCCACCCAACGTGCTCTACAAGGTGTAAGTCAACTACCCTGGCCAGCAAGATCTCCGGATCTGTCCCCCATTGAGCATGTTTGGGACTGGATGAAGCGTCGTCTCATGCGGTCTGCACGTCCAGCACGAACGCTGGTCCAACTGAGGCGCCAGGTGGAAATGGCATGGCAAGCCGTTCCACAGGACTACATCCAGCATCTCTACGATCGTCTCCATGGGAGAATAGCAGCCTGCATTGCTGCGAAAGGTGGATATACACTGTACTAGTGCCGACATTGTGAATGCTCTGTTGCCTGTGTCTATGTGCCTGTGGTTCTGTCAGTGTGATCATGTGATGTATATGACCCCAGGAATGTGTCAATAAAGTTTCCCCTTCCTGGGACAATGAATTCACGGTGTTCTTATTTCAATTTCCAGGAGTGTATATTAATCAGTTTAAAAAGTAATAAGATGTCTCGGGGATGGAAGCATTCTTAGTTGACTTAACTAAACTACAGACACTTTCAGAATGATTATAATCAATTCACGTGATCGTCTTTGTCACCTCAGATGTGTGTTCCTATTGTGGAAGGATAGCTGTCAGTACGGAGAAAGATAACGCTTCTCCATTTACCTGCTTAACTTTCGATATAGGACAAACGCCATTGCTCAGGAATGAACATTCACTGCTTGGAAACATCATATTATATTGACGCAGAAGATGGTATACAGCGTTAAAAGTGGCTAAATGGAACATTAACAAAGTGAAAAGAACAAAAAGCTCCTAATACCCGATTACAGAATTAGTACCCAGCCTGTGGAACACAGAACATATTTTAATATTTAATAGTGTTAAGAAGCGATGATATATACATAAAACTAGTATTAGTTGGATGGAAGTCTTCTTGGAAGGGTTTGTGGAAAGTGCATACAACGCGCTACTGTGAGGAATTTTATAGCAGTGATCCACTGATGGGAGTCATTATCAGGTAGATATGACTGTAGACGTCGAACGAATTCCGGGACGTTCTCCTAGGATCCTAACATATCGGTATAACGCTTTCGAAAACGTCGCAGGCACCTTGGGGAAATAACATGTGGATCTTTGGAAGAAAACCGAATGATGTTGTTTCTTGGTAAGAAAGACGCCTCCTATTCTGCAGGACGGCTATCAAATCCCCCTACATCCAATTACATTTAGGTTTGTCATGGTTTCATTAAACAGCTTTAGGCGAATGCTGTAATGGTGTCTTTGAAACAGTACGGCCGATTTCCAACTGCAGCCTCTTCCAGTAAACTGAACGTTAAACAGCAATATTCCATCTTTCCTTTAGAAGAAAGGAGACGTTATCTCGTGAAACCACCTTGGATAAATTTTCAGAACCTGTGTTCGAAGAAGGCTGTGCGACAATTCTGTCGCGTCATCATATATATCACGTCGAGATGATAAAAATAAGGTGAAAGAGATTAAGGTGCGTTGAGAGGCTGTAGGTATTTCTCCCTCTCCGAATACGCGAGTGAAATAGGACAAAAAATGGCTAATACTGGCACCAAGTATTCTCCGCCATGCACCTTACAGAGGTTTGCGTAATGTATGAGTAGATATAGATACTGCTACAGAACTTGAGCGTGCACTTATGCGGAAACGTATTGCTAATCTTATAATAATGGACAGAAGCATTATGACGAAACAACAATGAGATAGTCGCTTTCCTAGGAAACGACAGCTCAACAAAGCTGCAGAGGGTATATAAAGAAACACGCTGCGACCACATTCAGTACAGTTCGGCAGAGGGGAGGTCAGCATGGTCGCTTCCCCGTATCGCCGCCTCCACGTATCGCCGCCTCCTCGTCTCGCCGCCTCCCCGTCTCGCCGCCTCCCCGTCTCGCCGCCTCCACGTATCGCCGCCTCCACGTATCGCCGCCTCCTCGTCTCGCCGCCTCCCCGTCTCGCCGCCTCCCCGTCTCGCCGCCTCCCCGTCTCGCCGCCTCCACGTATCGCCGCCTCCACGTATCGCCGCCTCCTCGTCTCGCCGCCTCCCCGTCTCGCCGCCTCCCCGTCTCGCCGCCTCCCCGTCTCGCCGCCTCCACGTATCGCCGCCTCCCCGTCTCGCCGCCTCCACGTATCGCCGCCTCCACGTATCGCCGCCTCCCCGTCTCGCCGCCTCCACGTATCGCCGCCTCCCCGTCTCGCCGCCTCCACGTATCGCCGCCTCCACGTATCGCCGCCTCCCCGTCTCGCCGCCTCCCCGTCTCGCCGCCTCCCCGTCTCGCCGCCTCCACGTATCGCCGCCTCCACGTATCGCCGCCTCCTCGTCTCGCCGCCTCCCCGTCTCGCCGCCTCCCCGTCTCGCCGCCTCCCCGTCTCGCCGCCTCCACGTATCGCCGCCTCCCCGTCTCGCCGCCTCCACGTATCGCCGCCTCCACGTATCGCCGCCTCCCCGTCTCGCCGCCTCCACGTATCGCCGCCTCCCCGTCTCGCCGCCTCCACGTATCGCCGCCTCCACGTATCGCCGCCTCCCCGTCTCGCCGCCTCCCCGTCTCGCCGCCTCCACGTATCGCCGCCTCCCCGTCTCGCCGCCTCCCCGTCTCGCCGCCTCCCCGTCTCGCCGCCTCCCCGTCTCGCCGCCTCCCCGTCTCGCCGCCTCCCCGTCTCGCCGCCTCCACGTATCGCCGCCTCCACGTATCGCCGCCTCCACGTATCGCCGCCTCCCCGTATCGCCGCCTCCACGTATCGTCGCCTCCACGTATCGTCGCCTCCCCGTATCGTCGCTTCTCCGTCTCGTCGCACCAACTCCCCTGCAGTGAACCGAGCTACAGGGTCCTCAGTTCCGATCAAGGTTTTTGGGAGGTTTCCCTTGGTTGTAAGGCGAATGCCGGAACTGTTTACCTCCTCCCATCGATACAGAGATATAATTCATGTAAATAATAAATTGAGAAATAAATGCTATAAGCGTACTTTGCATTGTCTTTAATGAATTTTTATGTAATGGAACTGAATAATAAATCACAGGTTATAGCTGACTTTTGCTCTGAAACATAAAGTTTAATCTGTTCACATTGGTATGTGACTAGTGAAATCTATGAACCTAATGGTTTTCAATGGGTAGGGGAAAAGATAGAAATATAACACAGAAATGAAGAGAGAACAAACATTTGCTCACAGAGCACAGAAAAATGTAGTCCTGTGTGTTTTCTTTTACATGGAAGTGATAGAGAACTGATTTTTAACTTAGATGCATGCAAACTTCCAGTGTAACTACATGAAATATACAACGCTTGTTGTATCCCTATTGCTTCACTGCAAAGTATTCCACGTACACCTCAGTTATTAAGTGGACACATCACTGTACACATTCTCCGTTATTCAGCTGTTAAGTATTCGTTAGTCGCAAGTAATATCTCTGGATTAAGAAATCTGTGGCAGGCTGGCTGTTAGCGTTAACGATTTATTGCACCTGAAAGATATATGCGTTGCTTGTAGCGTCCACTGTGGTTCTTTATATTTACCAAAAGGCTGTTAAAATTATTGGCTAAGCACAATAATCTATGCTGGAACGGTAAGTAGAAAATACCACCAAGATCTAACATCGCGGTTAACTGATTAATCGTAGTGATCTGTATTTCAATATATTGTTGATGAAAGACTGTGCAACTTGTATTCAAATGTAGCATATTTTTTAACCGTAGCAGTAAGAGGAGTCGAGAAATATTCTTCAATGTTGCCTCGTTTTAGCTTTTCTTTACCTTTGCTGAAGACCACGAGATATAATGAGGTATAGAAAGATGTGAAGGATGTTTATTGAGCAGATACTGTGTTCAGTGCGAAGGATATTTACTGAGCAGATATTATTTGCAGTGCGAAGATGGTAAACGTATGTTATACTGTAGTCGTAAACTGGTATTGTAGTAGTCCATGTTTCGATTAAGTAAGTTATCAACATTTCTGTCTGCTATTATGAAGCATTCAGAATGTTGTCTCCAAGTAATAGGGCATAACGTAGTTTTTCATTCAGCCCTCATTAACGAAATTTTCTTTACCTTTGTGAAGATCACGAGATATAATGAGGTACAGTTAAATGTGAAGGATGTTTATTGAGCAGATACTGTGTACAGTGCGAAGAAGGATATTTACTGAGCAGATATTATGTGCAGTGTGAAGACGGCAAACGTATGTTGTACTGTAGTCGTAAACTGGCATTGTTTCGATCAAATAAGTTATCAACATTTCAGTGTGCTGCTATGAAGCATTCAGAATGTTGTCCTGCAGTAATAGGGTGTAACACAGTATTTCATTCAGCCCTCATTAAAGAAATTGTTCTTATACTCACATAGTTAGTAGGCTTTCCCACTATATTAAGCCTGAGATTAAGTTGAATCGCAGTACAACTCTGAAAGAGAAAATTAGATAAATTTAAGGGATCGTTATAGACAAAACACATGTAACAGAAATTGATATGAGACACTGGAATTGTTCTCAAACGCACAAGCCGATGCTATGATAAGACTGGTGTAACATAGTGACGCATATTTTCATTAAAAAAGTCAATACATTACGTTGAATTTTGTACAGATCGCTTGCTTATCTTTAGGATTTGCAAAAACAAATTATCGAATGTCTACTGTTGTATGTAATTAAGCATACTACCTAGTCAATAACAGTCAAAACGAAGAGCTTAATTTTTGTTATGGTTTGATTCTCGCACAGATAAAAAACTTTTTTCTACAAATGAAGAACAGATAGCGGGCTGAACTATGTTACAGAATGGGAAAAATCCTGGCTGTCAAAACGTTCGTGCCTGCTGACAAAATTCTCCAATACTGTAAGTACCAAAGAAATTGAGACGAACCCACTGCACGTTGCAGAATTCGTAATGTAGAGGAAGCATTTTTCAGATTCTGATAATGCGTAAACAAATGAGTGCAAATATTTTGTCATTATCATCAAATGTAGCTTAATTTGCAAGGACCTTAGAACATCCGCATTTGTTAATTGAGCTTTTGATTTGTTGCAACATGTTCATTGAGTCAGGAAACTAAAATATTTTATATTCGTGAAAACAACTTGAAGCTATGTTCAGGAGATAACCTATAAAATCCGTCAACTGTATTTGGAAAATGTTATTTTATTATCGAATTAACATTTCGTCTCACAGCTTCATGGTTAACAAAGGATCACCATTGCGGCATCAACCTTTAATATTGTAGTGATTAAGCCGTTCCACTGAACTATGAGAATCAGTATCGGATCTATTACAATATTTGCTTCCACATAGAGAGATTCAGTGACAGTGATACCCTGCAAGCAAAGGTATAGTACATGGTGGAGATCACCTTAAACATATTTTAGCCCGCGGATAGAGTGAGGGAAAAATTACGTTAAACCTGCAAATGTACTCTGTTCTCCCTTTTTTTCTCATGATCCCTGAGCGATACATATGCAGAAGACAGTGGAGTTACTTCCTAAGAATTCTCGAAAACTGGTTCTCTAGACATATTCAGTGGAGTTTCAAAACAGCAATGTCTCCTTGGCGCCAACAATCACCATTCAGTTTCACAAAATAGACCCCATCTCTGTGTGACCTACAACGCCTATTTACGATAGAGCTTTGAATTGCTTCGATTTTCTCAGTTAGAAAGCTTTATGAGGGCTTCACGCACTGATGTACAACTGTATAGTAACTTGCATTAAGGGGACACGTCCCTGAACGGCCTCCATTTTTAACATTATATTCACTCTCACATTGTAACTGATCTATAAATGAGAGTTAGCTCAAAATTCTGACACACAATTAGGATCATTAGTCAAAGTATTTACCAAAAAATCATTGAGATATTTACTATATTTTGGCACTGAGAACAATATTTATAAGAGAAAAAAAGGAACACTATTTCACTGCGGTACCATTTTCTTTGGTACCACTGACTGCACAGCTTGGAAAAAGAGTCAGAGTACAGACAACATGCACATAAATGTTTTATGCCTCCAATTTCCTTCCTTGATGCTGATCTGTGAAAAAGACAAGTAATATATTTCACTACAACAAAGATATTTAAAACTGTACCTCAAATATCACCGACATCATCATCACGTTATAAATTTTTCAGGAAATAGTGGGCACGGGAAATATCTTTACCAATTTTTGTGAGTTAAAGTTAAGTCATTTAGAAAAAAAAGTGTACCTGAATGCTGAAAATTCAAGTTTTCGGTAAATCGCAAAAGAAGATTTACAGATTTCTTAACTTACCACTATGCTCGTTTAGAACATTCCATCTGTATACTCCAGTTGTTCTCCTGTTTCCTTATCCTCCATACTCTTTCTCTTCATTCTTTTCTTTATCCTTGACTCCTTGGTAGCAGCTTCTGCAGCTGTCTCTATTTCGATTACCGGCCGCTTATCAATAGCAATTAGAGCTGATGTCATATTCCTTTCCGTCTGGATGTCCAATTTCTTCGTAACATTGATCCTTGAAATTGCACCATCATTGAATGTTATTATTGCATCCATTACACCAGTCTTGAGCACTGTCAGCCTAACAAATGCAGTTTTGGATATTCTCTCCCATATACAGCTGTTGAAGCTTTCATTTGCATTCTGAGAGAGACGATGCATACATTTCGTAAGTAGATTTTTATTTGCCAGATCCCTATATTAGACCTAACTAACTGCCTCCATTACAGCAAGTGGTATGGACTGCTTGTGGTTATCATTGCTCAACCAGTAATTACACCACGAATCTTCCCCTTTTGGACACATAGTATGCTGTGGGGTTTCATCTGTTGACACTCTGTGAAACCATGTTGCCCAGACAACTCGTCTCATGTTCTCCAAATCTCCTACATTTCTCCTTATTGCTAGTATATAATATTGAGTCAAAGAATCAGTTTCACTTTTGTAAGACGACCGGGACCACCTATGTGTTTTCCGTCTGACAGTTTTTTTCCACTGAAGTCTTTACATAATTTTCTCAGCCAAGCTCCCATTCTTTTTTGTACATGCCCAACACATTCAAGCTTTTCTATCAGTGTGTCCCCATATGGTCTGTCATTAACAACAGTAGTGTGTCCTTTACAGTCTCCATCCCCTAGGTAGTCTACATACCTCTCACCATGACTGACCTCTGATCTTCTAAAAATGTTTAGAACTCCTTTCGTTTCCATGTTTCCACATGGGTCGTCAATGTTCTTTACACAAACATAAGAGCCAATAAACGTACTTGAACAACCCTGACAGTGCTTTGTTCGACATTCATAATGTAGTATCTTACCAGTTTCAATTAATGTGGCAGTTACAACCCCATATCGAGCATATGGAGAAGTATGACCTCTCTTCTGCCAAGTTCCATCAAATGCTGCCATAATGTCTGTATTCTCAGACACGGTTCCTACTTCCTCTCTACACTTTTCATAGAATGTTTACTTACACCACGTAAAGCGTTATGTATTAATTTATTGTATCTGTCAAACCTCAGTGGAGGCAGAGGTAAATCCATCACTGCACAAAAAGTCTGGGCAGCTCTCCTTCCCCTTCCAATACATTGCATTGCATAAGCAAGCTGAACATTTACAATGTAATGTCGACTATCAGTTACTGGCGGTGTCATAGTATCACTGTGCATCTTCACACGAGTTACAGGCAATCACTAACCGTCTTTAAAGACCCTTCCTAGCTGAAATGCCCTTAGAAATACTATCTCCACAATTGCAGTACTTACATTTCACAGCACTCTTCAGAAGTCTTGACAGCATATTTTGGTTCACAATAACATTTCCGTCGTTATTTCTGCTCACAATAGTACTAGGATTGTTCATATTACATTCAGAAAGCGAAAGTTTACGTCTAGAAGCACTGCCTCTAGAGACAGTTTCCGCATGCGGCTTTTGAAGCAACTGATGTGTATTATTCGGTTGTGTTTGTAATTGGGTGCCGCGGAACTTTCGTTTGGAACTAAGTTTCTTTACTCTCGGCATTTGTAGCAAGTAAACACACAGGCAGAAACAAAAGAACACACAATAACAAAACAACACACAATAACCACACGCGTATGAAAATCCGAAATCCTATATTCTCATATGTTTCTTTACATTCGAACCATAGTCTTCTAGACATGCCTGTACTTTGGTTCCGGGAGTCAGCGCCTTCTAAAATACACCTGTGTCAACGATCCGTAACTAACGATGGAAAACACGGAAGAACAAAGTAATGCATCTCGTATTCTGACGCACTTTAAACTGACTGTTAGGCGTGGTGGCCCTGTGCAACATTACGTTCAATCTCAATTTTAGAACGAACGGAAAATGATAATGCCCGTAAACCACAAATGTTTGAAATCAGCAGCCGGCCGCGGTGACCGAGCGGTTCTAGGAACTTCAGTCCGGAACCGTGTGACTGCTACGGTCCCAAGTTCGAATCCTGCCTCAGGCATGGATGTGTGTCATGTCCTTAGGTTAGTTAGGTTGAAGTAGTTGTAGGTTCTAGGGGACTGATGACCTCGGATTTTAAGTCCCAGAGTGCTCAGAGCCATTTGAAATGAGAAAGAAATATTCTTTTCTGTAGACCAAGAAATTTTATCAAATTTTTGGTATTTTCTCGAACATGTCCCCTTAAACGCTTTCGTGTGACTTTCGGACCATGTGAACAGCACTCCTACGACAATTGCAAGCCTGCCATTTTACCTTTCTGCTTCTGATTTCACCAGTTCGTTTACACAGTCGTGAAGACAGTGGTATTGCATTTGGGAGACGGCAACCTCTGGTCATCAAGATTAACATTTTCCGTGTTTTTCCTTAGGCCCACTTCCTTCACCGAAACGTGATTGTGTTCCGTCTGTAATTACCCGTCGCTGATAAGACATTCAATCCTGGACCCCTTCGTTACTTTTTTACACAATGGCTTGTGGTTAATTTGCGTAAGTATGGGTGTAGATGTTACGAAAACATTTCATCTATCTCCCGCGAGCCAGTTTACGGTGTGAGGAGGAGGGTACTTGGGTTATCCCTGTCTGATCATCCTTTCGTGTTCTGTTCGTGAACAGCACACAGGAAGGATGAGTATCGGTAAATCCCCTCGTTGGCTGTAATTTCTTCGATTTTTTCGGTATGCTTATTTCCCGAGTCTTATGTGGAAGGAAGCAGTACGTAGCCATACTCTTCCAGGAACGTACTCTCCCGAATTAATAGTCAGCCTCTCAAGGATGAACAACGCCTCTCTTGTACCGTCTGACAGTGAAGTTCGTTAAGAGACGACGCAACATTTTAGGGTCAACTAAACGATCCCGTGACAAACGCGCAGTTGTTCTTTAGAACTTGTCTGTCTCTTCTATGAGCCCAGCCTGGTAACGGTCTAGACACGCGGTCGTCGAAAGCGGCCCGAGTCAAGCATTCGTGCAGCCCGCTGTTCTCAGCCGTATTTTATGGCAATATGCTTCTAGCAACTAACAGCACCATCCAGAAACGTCAACTAACGTTAAGACCTTCTTAAGACTGTATCTTTCTCGCTCAGTAACAAACAAAAAACATATAGAAACAGTAAAATTTCAAAATGCGCTTAATTTAATTGACGTTCATGAATTCGGCCGTGAGCTAAGTAAAGTCTGCCACTTACGTCAGGAGTAAAGTGTTATGTGCCGAGGCCACTGCAGAGTGAAAAGAAGTTAGAGGGGAAAGATTTTATTGTTTTTCATCCAGTGCTGACAACTTACGAACGCGCGCAAGTAGCAACGGTCAGCTGCTGCGGTATACACTGAAGAACCAAAGAAACTGGTACACCAGTCTAATACCGTGTAGGACCCCCGCGAGCACGCAGAAGTGCCGCAACACTACGTGGCATGGATTCGACTAATATTTGAGTTAGTGCTGGAGGGAATTGACACCAGGAATCCTGGAGAGCTATCCATAAATCGGTAAGAGTACGAGGTGGTAGAGATCTCTTCTGAAGAGCACGTTCTAAGGCATCCCAGATATGCTCGATAATGTTCATGTCTGGTGAGTCTGGTGGGCAGCGGTAGTCTTTAAACTCAGAAGAGTGTTATTGGTACCACTCTGTGCACTTCTGGGCGTGTGGGGTGTCGCTTTATACAGCTGGAATTGTCCAAGTCCGTCGGAATGCACAATGGACATGAATGGGTGCACGTGACCAGAAAGGAGGCTTACGTATGTGTCACCTGTCAGAGACGTATCTAGACGCATCAGTGCTCCCATATCACTCCAACTGCACACGCCCCACACCATTACAGAGCCTCCACCAACTTCAACAGTCCCCTGATGATATGCAGGGTCCATATATTCATGAGGTCGTCCCCATACCCGTAACAAAATAGGAATGAGGGTAACCTACTACAAACAGCATAGTGAACACATTTTTGTGGCCGAGATAAATATGAAGCCCACCCCTACCGCAGTAGTACAAGTTTATATGCCAACTAGCCCAGCAAATGACGAAGAGGTTGATGAAATGTATGATGAGATAAAAGAAATTATTCAGATAGTGAAGAAAGACGAAAATTTTAATAGTCTCGAATGACTGCAATTCTATAGTAGAAAAAAGAAGATAAGGAAATGTAGTAGGTGAATATGGAATGGGGTAAGGAATGAAAGAGTAAGCCGCCTGGTAGAATTTTGCACACAGCATAACGTAATCATTAATAACACTTGGTTAAAGTTTCATAAAAGAAAGGTGTGTACATGGTAGAAGCTTTGAAATACTGACAGGTATCCGATAGATTATATAATGGTAAGCAGAGATTTAGGAACCAGGTTTAAATTGTAAGACATTTCCAGGGGCAGATGTGGACTCTGACCACAATATACTGGTTATGAACTGTAGATTAAAACTAAAGGAACTGCAAGAAGGTGGAAATTTAAAGAGATGGGACCTGGATAAACTGACAGAACCAGAGGTGGTAGAGAGTTTCAGGGAGATCTTTAGGGAACGATTGTCAAGAATAGGGGAAAGAAATACAGTAGAAGAAGAATGGGTAGCTTTGAGGGATGAAGTAGTGAAGGCAGCAGAGGATCAAGTAGGTAAAAAGACGAGGGCTAATAGGAATCCTTGGGTAACAGAAGAGATACTGCGTTTAATTGATGAAAGGAGAAAATAAAAAAATGTAGTAAATGAAGCAGGCAGAAAGGAATACAAACGTCTCAAAAATGAGATCGACAGGAAGTGCAAAATGGCTAATTAGGGATGGCTAGAGGACAAATGTAAGGATGTACTGGTGTATATCACTATGGGTAAGATAGATACTTCCTACAGGAAACTTAAAGAGACCTATGGAGAAAAGAGAACCACTTGTATGAATATCAAGAGCTGTGATAGAAACAAATTTCTAAACAATGAAGGGAAAGCAGAAAAGTGGAAGGAGTATATAGAAGGTCTACACATGGGCGATGTCCTTGATGACAATATTATGGAAATGGACGAGGATGTAGATTAAGATGGAATGGGAGATATGATACTGCGTGAAGCGTTTGACAGAACAATGAAACACCTAAGACGAAACAAGGCCCCGGGAGTAGACAACATTCCGTTAGAACTACTAGTAGTCTTGGTAGAGCCACCCCTGACAAGGCAGGGGTTCACAGATGTGAAAATTACCGAAGTATCAATTTAATAAGACACAGCTGCAAACTACTAACACGAATTCTTTACAGACGAATGAAAAAACTGGTGAAAGCTAACCTCGGGGAAGATCATTTTGGATTCCGTAGAAATATTGGAACATGTTAGGCAATAGTGATGCTACGACTTACCTTAGAAAATATATTAAGGAAAAGCAAACCCACGTTTCTAGCATTTGTAGACTTAGAGAAAGCTTTTGACAAGGTTGACTGAAATGCTCTCTTTCTAATTGTGAAGGTAGCAGGGGTCAAATACAGGGAGCGAAAGGCTATTTACAATTTGTTCAAGAACCAGATGGCAGTTTTAAGAATCGAGAGGGATGAAAGGGAAGCAGAGGTTGGGAAGGCAGTGAGACAGGGTTGTAGCCTTTGCCCGATGTTATTCAATCTGTATATTGAGCAAGCAGTAAAGGAAACAAAAGAAAAAATTGGAGTAGGGATTAAAATCTATGGTGAAGAAATTAAAACTTTGAGGTTCGCCGATGACATTGTAATTCTGTCAGAGACAGCAAACGACCTGTAAGAGCAGCTGAACGGAATGGACAGTGTCCTGAAAGGAGGATATAAGATGAACATCAACAAAAGGAAAAGGAGGATAATGGAATGTAGTCGAATTAAATCGGGCGATGCTGAGGCTACTAGATTAGAAAATGAGATGCTTAAAGTAGTAAATGAGCTTTCCTACTTGGGGAGCAAAATAACTGATGATGGTCGAAGTAGAGAGGATATAAAATGTAGACTGGCAATGGCAAGGAATGCGTTTCTGAAGAAGAGAAATTTGTTAACATCGAGTCTAGATTTAGGTTTGAGGAAGTCTTTTCTGAATGTATTTTTATGGAGTGTAGCCATGTATGGAAGTGAAACGTGGACCGTATATAATTTAGACAGGAAGAGAAGAGAAGCTTTCGAAATGTAGTGCTACAGAAGGATGCTGAAAATTAGATGGGTAGATCACATAACTAATGAGGAGGTATTATTGAATTAATTAGGGAGAAGAGAAATTTGTAACACAACTTGACAAGAAGAAGCCATCGGTTGGTAGGACATATTCTGAGGCATCAAAGGATCACCAGTTTAGTATTGGAGGGCAGCGCAGAGGGATAAAATCGTAGAGGGACACAAAGAGATGAATACACTAAACACATTCAGAAGGATGTAGGTTGCAGTAGGTACTGGAAGATGAAGAAGCTTGCACAGGATGGCGTAGCATGAAGAGCTGCAGCAAACCAGTCTCTGGACTGAAGACCACAACAACATTTAACCCTTTCCCTTAAACGGCACAAAATGCATATAATAAATTTGTAGGTTTATTTATTCCTATTCAAGAATTCATCTGTGATACAGAAGGAGTTGTCATGGAGATATGATTTCAATTTATTGTTGAAGATATTACTGCTCTCTGTCGGACATATTATTTCATCTGGTAATTTGTCGAAAAATTTTATAGCATCATGATTTACTCCTTTCTGTGACAAAGATAGGTTGAGTAAAGGATAGTGTAAGTCTCTCTATTTTCTGATATTATAATCATGAATGTCACTGTTGTTTTTAAACTGGTCCATGTTGTTGAGAACAAATTTCATTAGTGAATAAATGAACTGTGAGGCTGTTGTAAGGATTCACAATCTTTTAAAAAGATGCCTACAAGATGTGCTACTATGAACCCCACACATTAATCTAACCACTTTCTTTTGTGCAGTGAATACTTTTTGTCTAAATGTTGAGTTACACGTAAATACTACCCCGTGTGACATCAGAGAGTGAAAGTATGCAAAGTATATTACCTCACCCTTCCCCCATGAATCATGGACCTTGCCGTTGGTGGGGAGGCTTGCGTGCCTCAGCGATACAGATAGCCGTACCGTAGGTGCAACCACAATGGAAGGGTATCTGTTGAGAGGCCAGACAAACGTGTGGTATCTGAAGAGGGACAGCAGCCTTTTCAGTAGTTGCAGGGGCAACAGTCTGGATGATAGACTGATCTGGCCTTGTAACAATAACCAAAACGGCTTTGCTGTGCTGGTACTGCGAACGGCTGAAAGCAAGGGGAAACTACGATCGTAATCTTTCCCGAGGGCATGCAGCTTTACTGTGTGATTAAATGATGATGGCGTCCTCTTGGGTAAAATATTCCGGAGGTAAAATAGTCCCCCATTTGGATCTCCGGGCGGAGACTACTCAAGAGGATGTCGTTATCAGGAGAAAGAAAACTGGCTTTTTACGGATCGGAGCGTGGAATGTCAGATCCCTCAATCGGGCAGGTAGGTTAGAAAATTTAAAAAGGGAAATGGATAGGTTAAAGTTAGATATAGTGGGAAATAGTGAAGTGTGGTGGCAGGAGGAACAAGACTTTTCGTCAGGTGACTACAGGGTTATAAACACAAAATCAAATAGGGGTAATGCAGGAGTAGGTTTAATAATGAATAGAAAAATAGGAATGCGGGTAAGCTACTACAAACAGCATAGTGAAGGCATTATTGTGGCCAAGATAGATAAGAAGCCCACAGCTACTACAGTAGTACAAGTTTATATGCCAACTAGCTCTGCAGATGACGAAGAAATTGAAGAAATGTATGATCAAATAAAAGAAATTATTCAGATAGTGAAGGGTGACGAACATTTAATAGTCATGGGTGACTGGAATTCGGTAGTAGGGAAAGGGAGAGAAGGAAACGTAGTAGGTGAATATGGACTGGGGCAAAGAAATGAAAGAGGAAGCCGCTTGGTAGAATTTTGCACAGGGCACAACTTAATCACAGCTAACACTTGGTTCAAGAATCATAAAAGAAGGCTGTATACATGGAAGAAGCCTGGAGATACTGACAGGTTTCAGATAGATTATATAATGGTAAGACAGAGATTTAGGAACCAGGTTTTAAATTGTAAGACATTTCCAGCGGCAGATGTGGACTCCGACCACAATCTATTGGTTATGACCTGTAGATTAAAACTAAAGAATCTGCAAAAAGTTGGGATTTTAAGGAGATGGGACCTGGATAAACTAAAAGAACCAGAGGTTGTACAGAGTTTCAGGGAGAGCATAAGAGAGAAATTGACAGGAATGGGGGAAAGAAATACGGTAGAAGAAGAATGGGTAGCTTTGAGGGATGAAGTAGTGAAGGCAGCAGAGGATCAAGTAAGTAGAAAGATGAAGGCTAGTAGAAATCCTTGGGTAACAGAGGAAATATTGAATTTAATTGATGAAAGGAGAAAATATAAAAATGCAGTAAATGAAGCAGGCAAAAAGGAATACAGACGTCTCAAAAATGAGATCGTCAGGAAGTGCAAAATGGCTAAGCAGGGATGGCTAGAGAACAAATGTAAGGATGTAGAGGCTTATCTCACTAGGGGTAAGATAGATACCACCTACAGGAAAATTAAAGAGACCTTTGAAGATAAGAGAACCACTCGTATGAACATCAAGAGATCAGATGGAAACCCAGTTCTAAGCAAAGGAGGGAAAGCATAAAGGTGGAAGGAGTATATCGAGGGTCTATACAAGGGCGATGTACTTGAGAACAATGTTATGGAAATGGAAGAGGATAAATGAAGATGAAATGGGAGATACGATACTGCTTGAAGAGTTTGACAGAGCACTGAAAGACATGAGTCGAAACAAGGCCCCTGGAGTAGACAACATTCCACTGGAACTACTGACGGCCTTGGGAGAGCCAGTCCTGACAAAACTCTACCACCTGGTGAGCAAGATGTATGAGACAGGCGAAATACCCTCAGACTTCAAGAAGAATATAATAATTCCAATCCCAAAGTAAGCAGGTGTTGACAGATGTGAAAATTACCGAACTATCAGTTTAATAAGTCACATCTGAAAACTACTAACGCGAATTCTTTACAGACAGATGGAAAAACTAGTAGAAGCCGACCTCGGGGAAGATCAGTTTGGATTCCGTAGAAATGTTGGAACACGTGGAGCAATACTGTCACTACGACTTATCTTAGAAGAAAGATCAAGGAAAGGCAAACCTACGTTTCTAGCATTTGTAGACTTAGAGAAAGCTTTTGACAATGTTGATTGGAATACTCTCTTTCAAATTCTGAAGGTAGCAGGGGTAAAATACAGGGAGCGAAAGGCTATTAACAATTTGTAGAGAAACCAGATGGCAGTTATAAGAGTCGAGGGAATGAAAGGGAAGCAGTGGTTGGGAAGGGAGTGAGACAGGTTTGCAGTCTCTCCCCGATCTTATTCAATTTGTATATTGAGCAAGCAGTGAAGGAAACAAAAGAAAAATTTGGAGTAGGTATTAAAATCCATGGAGAAGAAAAAAAAATGTTGAGGTTCGCCGATGACATCGTAATTCTGTCAGAGACAGCAAAGGACTTCGAAGAGCAGTTGAACGGAACGGATAGTGTCTTGAAAGGACGATATAAGATGATCATCAACAAAAGCAAAACGAGGATAATGGAATGTAGTCGAATCAAGTCGGGTGATGCTGATGAAGAGCAGTTGAACGGAATGGATAGTGTCTTGAAAGGAGGATATAAGATGATCATCAACAAAAGCAAAACGAGGATAATGGAATGTAGTCGAATCAAGTCGGGTGATGCTGATGGAATTAGATTAGGAAGTGAGACACTTAAAATAGCAAAGGAGTTTTGCTATTTGGGGAGCAAAATAACTGATAGTGGTCGAAGTAGAGAGTATATAAAATGTAGACTGGCAATGGCAAGGAGAGCGTTTCTGAAGAAGAGAAATTTGTTAACATCGAGTATACATTTAAGTGTCAGGAAGTCATTTCTGAAAGTATTTGTATGGAGTGTAGCCATGTATGGAAGTGAAACGTGGACAGTATATAATTTAGACAGGAAGAGAAGAGAAGCTTTCGTTATGTGGTGCTACAGAAGAATGCTGAAGATTAGATGGGTAGATCACATAACTAATGAAGGAGTATTGAATAGGATTGGAGAGAAGAGAAGTTTGTGGCAAAACTTGACCAGAAGAAGGAATCGGTTGGTAGGACATGTTCTGAGGCAAAAAGGGATCACCAATTTGTTATTAGAGGGCAGCGTGGAGGGTATAAATCGTAGAGGGAGACCAAGAGATGACTACACTAAGCAGATTCAGAAGGATGTAGGTGGCAGTAGGTACTGGGAGATGAAGAAGCTTGCACAAGATAGAGTAGCATGGAGAGCTGCATCAAACCAGTCTCAGGACTGAAGACCACAACAACAACAACATTACCTCAAAATTGGCAATTATTCTTATTCCAAAAGTTGCTTAACCTAGTCGCCTTAGAAGATCCAAAATATAAATTTTCCAATTAAAATTCTCATCACGTGTACACCCAGAAACTTAGTATGCTCTACCCTGTCTACTGACTTCTGTTGATGTGTTATGTTTATTGAAGGAACTGCACTTTTTGCAGTAGAAAATGGGATGTCTGTGTTTTTTCAAAGTTTAGAGCAAGCCCATTTGCAGAAAACCAATTAATGACTTTTCCAAACAACTTATTTGTATCGTTTTCAATTGGAGTTTCTTTCACCGGATTAATAATGATGCTTGTATGATCAGCAAACAGTGTCATTTCTGCTTCCTGTTTCAGATAGAAAGGGAGGTCGTTCACATATATCATGCACAGAAGGGGACCAATGGTTGAACTCTGTAGAGCACCTAATGTTATTTCACACCAGTTAGATGAAGTGGCAAACATATTTAAATCACTTAACCCATACAAGCAACCTTTTTACTTCCTGTTCTGTAGGTACGACATAAACCACTCATATGCTATTCCATTTATACCATAGAACTGTAATTTCTGTAACATAATGTAATTGTTCGCACGATCAAATGCTTTGGACAAGTCACAGAAAATTCCTATTGGTGAAATTTTACTATTTAAAGACTCTATTATGTGGACAGTGAAATTGTATATTGCTCTCAGTGGAACAGCATTTTTGAAATCCGTACTGTGGTTTACCCAAGTATCGCATTACTGCTGAGATGGCTAACCACTCATGAGTATATTACTTTCTCGAAGATTTTTGAAAATGCTGTAATCAAGGTTAGTGGCCGATAATTACTGAAATCAGTGGTGTCCACCTTTTTATAGATCGTCCTGACAATGGCATACTTTAACCGGTGTGGGTAAGTGCCTTGAGTTTATGATGCATTACATATGTGATTCAAAACATCAGCTGTAATTGCTCCAAATAGTTTTAATATCTTATTAGAGATGTCATCTACTCCAACAGAACATTTATTTTTCAAAGAATTAGTAATTTTACTTATTTCACAAGAGCTTGTTAGGTGGAACTTAATTTGACTAAATTTTTCAAAACAGACTCTTCCATGTACTGCCTGGCTTTTTATTTTGAACTGTTCTCACCAATTTTTTCTCCTACACTTAAGAAATGGTTGTTAAATACATTAGCTACTTGTGGACTGTTGGTTTACGATAGTATCGTTCTCCTTAATATTAATACTACCTACCCCAGTGGTTACTACTCCTGTCTGTCTTCTAACGACATTCCGTATTGATTTGATTTTATTGCCGAAGTTGTTAATTTCTTCTCTGACATACATATTTCTTGATTTCCTTACAACTTTTCTCGGTATGTTACAATAATTTTTATAGTGTAAAACTACTTCTGCATCTTTACTAGTTGTTGCTGTCTCATAAAGTTTTCTTTCGCTTTCAGAAGAAACTTTAATACCTGTAGGAATCCAAGGTTACTTTTAAAAGTGTGTGGTGCTACATTTAGTAATTTTCTTTGGGAAACAATGTTCAAAAAGGGATATAAATTTATCAAGAAATATGTTGCATTTATCGTTAGCATGTGGATCATTATATACATCTCCCCAATTAACAATTATTAAGCTTTCTTTGAAGTGCTCTGTGGATACCGAGTTGAGCGACCTTACAATTTTACTTAATGGTTTCTGAACTGTACACCCTGTTAGGTTTTGTAAGTTAAACATTTGTGCATCATGGTCTGACAATCCATTTACAAAAGGGAAAGCAGGTGTTTGTTTTACATCCTCTTTCTGTGCAAATACATTACCTATTAGCGTGCTACTGTTTTGTGCCATAAGTGTAGCGAAATTGATCACTGATTCTAAGCTATATGTTGTTAATAACACTTCTATTTCACTTCTCCTCTCAGAGTTATTTAGAAAGTTTACACTGAAATCACCACAGTTTAATAACTTGTTCTTTTTGTCTGACAGACAGCATAGTAGGGATCAAACGTTTTTATGAATAGCTCCCAGTCTCCTAATGGGGACCTGTACACTGTTGCTAACATCAACACTACATTATCTAGCTGAAGTTCACATGCACAAACCTCAAAGTGCTGATCAACACAAAATTTGCTCATCTCTACAGTTTTGCATTTACACCATTGTTTTATGAAAATGGCAACTCCTCCTTTATCCATCCTAGATGTACAAGTGTAAGATGCTAAATTATACCCACTTATACTTACACAATTCACGCCCATAATTACATGCTGTTCAGACAGACAGAGTATGTCAATCTCATTCTTATTTTCCAGATCATCTAATCACACTAATATCTGATCTACTTTATTTTTATTCCCCTGATATTTTGATGAAGTAAGTTGATACTGCTCTTGGCTTTACCCTTATTTACTGTACATAAAGTTCCTTTTCTTCCATTTATCTTCATTGTCATCTGTATGGACTTTGGCTTTAACCTAAAAAATTTGTCTCCCGGACCCATTAACCACAGGGATCACCCATTGTGTGACTGTGGACCCCCTTACAGTTTCCACTAGTAGAGAAGCTAACTCATTTTCCCCATCCTATTCAGGTGCAGGCCATGTGTAGTGTACCCCCACCTACCAACATCATTTACTGGAACAACACTTATGTGAGATTTTGCCGGTGTCTGGAGCATCCTGTTCAGCTCAGTGCTAACATGCCTTACAGCAGTGTTTACCCAGGGCTGATCACGGCGCTGAAAGACCTTCACAAACCCCACATTTGTGTGCTCAGTTTCTGCTCCTATTTTATCCAGGTCACTCCTAATACTGTATCTTGGATTCATAGCCAGGCTGTTTCCTGCTCCCCCAACTATAATTATCTGATCTTCCTTCCCAAAGTCCCTGCATAGCTGATCTAACTTTTCTGTCACCTGGCTAAGGCTAGCACGTGGTTTCACAAAACTTGTGACTTGGTACACTGCACCTAATTTTTCCTCCCTTAACCTACATAATTCCAAGTTCGTGTTTTCTAATTCAGCCTTAAGGGCACAAATTTTTGCCTCCTGTTCAGCGATTTTTCTGTCCTTTCTACATAACCTAAACTGCGATGGAAAGGCTGAAAATTATTTACAAGTTCATCGGGCCCTCCATCGGTAATTCTAGAATTCAATATGCTACTGGCCCACCCTTACACTTGATGACAGATTCCAGTCTCGCAGGCATACGTTCAGTCAGGTTCTGGAAGGTTTCTAAGGGAATGGCAGCCCATTCTTTACTGTGTGTTGCACTGAGGAGAGGTATCGATGTCGATCGGTGAGGCCTGACAAGAAATCGGCTTTCCAAAAGACCCCAAAGATATCCTATAGGATTCAAGACAGGACTCTGTGCAGGCCAGTCCATTACAGGGATGTTTTGTCGTCTAATTACTCCGCCACAGGCAGTGAATTAAGAACAGAAGCTCGATCGTGTTGAAAGATGTAATCGCCATCGCCTAATTTCTCCTCAGCAGTGGGAAGCAAGAAGGTGCTTAAAACATCAATGCAGGCCTGTGATACTGCGACGCAAAACAACAAGTGGTGCAAGCCCCCTCCATGGAAAACACGACCACACCATAACACCATCGCCTCCTAATTTTACTGTTGGCACTAACACGCTCGCAGATGACGTTGACCAAGCATTCGCCATACCCACATCCTGCCATCGGATCGCCATATTGTGTACCGTGATTCGTCACTCCACTCACCGTTTTCCACTGTTCAATCGTCCACTGTTTACCCTCATTACACCAGGCATGGCGTCGTTTGGCCTTTACCGGCGTGATGTGTGGCATATGAACAGCCGCTCGACCATGAAATCCAAATTTTCTGACCTCCCCCCTAAATGTCATAGTACTTGCAGTGGATCCTGATGCTGTTTGGAATTCCTGTGTGATGGTCTAAATATATGTCAGCCTATTACATATTACGACACTTTCGACTGTCGGCGGTCTCTGTCAGTCAACAGATGAAGTCGACCTGTACACTTTTGTGCTGTATGAATCCCTTCACGTTTTCGCTTCACTATCACACGGGAAACAGTGGACCTATGGATGTTTAGGAGTGTGGAAAATCTTGGGTACAGACGTATGACACAAGTTACACCCAATCACTTGATCACCTTCGAAGTCTGTGAGTTCCGTGGAGCGCTCTATTCTGCTCTCTCACGAAGACTGACGACACTGAGGTCGCTGACATGGAGTATCTGGCAATAGGTGGCAGCACAACGCACCTAATATGAAAAACTTTTGTGTTTGGGACTGTCCGGATACTTTTGATCACATATTGTAAGGGTACATGTATGGGCCTTTGGCTCAGAATATCGGTGATATTTCTTTGAATGGTTCGCACGCTAACACTTCTTGATCGCGCAGCACTGAAATCTGCAGCAATTTGCAGAAGTGTTGCATCTCTGTCACCTTGAACGTTTCTATCCATTCGTTGTTGGTCCCATTCATGCAGGATCTTTCTCCGGCCTCAGCGATGTCGGAGATTTGGTGTTTTACCGGATTCCTTATATTCACGGTACACTCGTGAAATGGTTGTACGGTAAAAACCCCACTTGATCGCTACCTCGGAGATGCTATGTTCCGTCGCTTGTGCGTTGACTATAAAACCAGCTTCAAAGTCACTTAAATCTTTATAACCTGCCATTCTAGCAGAAGTAAACGACCTAACAACTGCACTCGTTGGCGGCCGGTGTGGCCGAGCGGTTCTAGGCGCTAGAGTCTGGAACCGCGCACGGCTACGGTCGCATGTTCGACTCCTGCCTCGGGCATGGATGGGTGTGATGACCTTAGGTTAGTTAGATGACCTCAGAAGTTAAGTCCCATTAGTGCTCAGAGCTACTTGAATTTGAACTGCACTTGTTGTCTTATATAGGCGTCGCCGACCGCAGCACCGTATTCTGCCTGTTTACATATCTTTGTATTTGAATACGCATGCCCTTACCAGTTTCCTTGACCCTTCAGTGTAAATATCAAACGGAAGTAAAATGGTCTAGTGAATTCGCATTGTAGAGACGGTTATCTTCAAATGTGGTACATATTTGCAGCAGGTATATTAAATCATATTAAGGTTGAAACTTCCTGGCAGATTAAAACTGTGTGCCCGACCGAGACTCGAACTCGGGTCCTTTGCCTTTCGCGGGCAAGTGCTCTACCAACTGAGCTACCGAAGCACGACTCACGGCCGGTACTCAAAGTTTTACTTCTGCCAGTACCTCGTCTCCTACCTTCCAAACTTTACAGAAGCTCTCCTGCGAACCCTGCAGAACTAGCACTCCTGAAAGAAAGGATATTGCGGAGACCTGGCTTAGCCACAGCCTGGGGGATGTTGGTAGAGCACTTGCCCGCGAAAGCCAAAGGTCCCGCGTTCGAGTCTCGGTCGGGCACACAGTTTTAATCTGCCAGGAAGTTTCATATCAGCGCACACTCCGCTGCAGAGAGAAAATCTCATTCTGCATATTAAGGTTGTTGTACGAAAAAGTAATGAGTAAAAGAAAAATGACATTCAAAACATTTAGGAAACATTTTTGATCGTGTTTCGTATTGTTGTTACTGTTACTAACTAATACAATGTACTAATTTTATGTAGTTTACTGATTAATAGTAAGGTCGGCCAGGTTGGAAATAGTGGGCGCTGGATACTTTTTGCCTTGAAAATCGCTGTGCCTGCCGGTAAGTGGTCAGACAGTTCTAATATACATCACCATTGTTCACAGAGAGGTTGACAGAGGAAGCTTGTTCAATTATTTTTAGTAAATTCTTTTTTGTTTTTGAGAAGCCAGATGTAAGATGATGTCTTTATTTTCTTCAGAACAATTAGAACAACTACGGAACTGACACCTAGATGTTCCACATGCTCGAGACGAAAATAAATCATTTATGTTATTCTTACTATCTTACTTAAATGAAGAGTAATAATTTATTTCTGTATCGACGTTCAAACAAAGTCTTTCATCCAACAAATGCAGTTCCTTATTACTTATTTCACTTTCACAGTTCTTCCTGTGAATCACTCATGTCGACGTGGCGTCCGATCGGGTAAAGTGCCCGCACTACTCGTGAGAAAAGTGGCCAAAGTGTTCACCGCAACGAGAATTAGTTGCTTGTAAAAAACACCCCTAATACAACAGATAAAACTAACTTCCAAACCATTTCATATACAAATCTATCTACATCTACATCTACGTGACTACTCTGCAATTCACATTTAACTGCTTGGCAGAGGGTTCATCGAACCACAATTATACTATCTCTCTACCACTCCACTCCCGAACAGCGCGAGGGAAAAACGAACATCTAAACCTTTCTGTTCGAGCTCTGATTTCTGTTATTTTATTTTGATGATCATTCCTACTTATGTAGGTTGGGCTCAACAAAATATTTTCGCATTAGGAAGAGAAAGTTTGTGGCTGAAATTTCGTAAATAGATCTCGCCGCGACGAAAAACGTCTTTGCTTCAATGACTTCCATCCCAGTTCGTGTATCACATCTGCCACACTCTCTCCCCTATTACGTGATAATACAAAACGAGCTGCCCTTTTTTGCACCCTTTCGATGTCCTCAATCAATCCCTTCTGGTAAGGATCCCACACCACGCAGCAATATTCTAACAGAGGACGAACGAGTGTAGTGTAAGCTGTCTCTTTAGTGGACTTGTTGCATCTTCTAAGTGTCCTGCCAATGAAACGCAACCTTTGGCTCGCCTTCCCCACAATATTATCTATGTGGTCTTTCCAACTGAAGTTGTTCGTAATTTGTACACCCAGATACTTAGCTGAATTGACAGCCTTGAGAATTGTACTATTTATCGAGTAATCGAATTCCAACGGATTTCTTATCGAACTCATGTGGATCACCTCACACTTTTCGTTATTTAGCGTCAACTGCCACCTGACACACCATACAGCAATCTTTTCTAAAACGCTTTGCAACTGATACTGGTCTTCGGATGACCTTACTAGACGGTAAATTACAGCATCATCTGCGAACAACCTCGCATCGCCATTCTATCCATTTGTGTTAATTTTCAATTTATTAAGTTACAAAAATAGCCAGTGTTATGTTATATTTGGCCGAATACAAAAGTCTGATTGAAACGGTCTCCTGCAAGCGCTTGCCATTCTTTGAGGCACTAGGGAATCAAGATTCCTAAAAAATGTGCCTGTAAATCTAAAAAACAACATGGGATCCTATTGCCATGATCTTGTCCACAGCACCCACTTACGTACGGAAATTAGGTCGCTATCTAAACCTTAAGAAAAATTCATGTAATTTCAGTACATTACTTTCTTTCTCAGTCAGGAATATTTGTTGTGATGGCTTACAACATGTAGATCCAGATGTGTAAGTGGTAGGCTTATGTCAATAACCATAGTTTAGTGAAATTTGAATTTCTCTTTGAGTGGTCACTTTACTCCCCTCCTTCCCATCTCCCTATGCTGCCCGAGGTGTTGCGTTACAATGTCAGTAATGTCTCCTGAGCAAAAAATTTCACGTCCACTAATCTAGCCTGACCAGCTATGCTCGAGAATCGGACGAAAAGGTGTTTTCTAAGCCACTTATTTCGTAGATAAATTACATTCTATTAAGATTCTCCCGATGAGTCTGTCTGGCATCTGCTTTTCCTACTACTTCCTTTATGTGGTTATTCTATTTTAGATCTTCCTGGATGTTTACTTCTAGGTATTTTGCTGTAGTTAATATTCCCAGTGATTCGTTACCAAAAGTGTAGTTGTACAGAAGCAGATTACTTCGCCTTTTGTGCGCATTATGTTATATTTATTTTTCTTCAGGGTCAGCTGCAGCTTCTACATCAATCATTGATTCTTGCAATTACTTAAGTCATCTAGCGATGCTGCCTTCTTACAGACAACTGCATCTACCAGCAGCCTAGTAGAGATTCTGACTGTATCCACTATATCATTTGTACATAGTTAAATAGTACGGTCCTACTACAGTCACTTGGTCTATTCCTGAAATTGCCTTCCCTTTTTTCGACTTTGTTCCGATAAGAGCGAAATGTTGACCTTTGTCTGCAAGGGAGTCCTGAATCTATTCACAGACCCGAACAGATACTCGGTAAGCTCACTAAACAACAGTGCAGAATTGTATAAATGCCTTCCTGAAGTCAAGGAGCACGGCATCAAATTGGGCACGTACGTGTACAGGACTCTGTATCTCGTGGACTAACAGAGTGAACAAGAAATACAGATGACCACGGCACAGCGCATGCCGTCGCTTGCTCTGGCTGGTGCTACAGACACTTGGCGGCTGCCAGGGTCAAGAAGATAAGTAGTTCTTATTGCGGCACTCCCTTGTCGCGACACAGCAGGTATGCTGTCGCCTAGACCACACCAAACAGCTCTCCATCATTACGTTCACTGGGAACTCAACACTAGGTCGGCTTATTATAAGATGCAGATGCTTTTTTAAATCTGACTCTATGTGGAACCTGGGAATGTCAGCGATCGTAGTTGTTTGTAATGGTGAAAGAAGGTACTGCAGTCAGTCGTAACTTGTGTATATTGTATCAGATCTAAACTTCGATCACTGAGTGACCATCTTCATTGCTGAAGTTAGTACAGGAATCGATTAAAATACCACTGCATGAATATTAACTCCGAAGTACAATTGTATAAATTTCACATGCAAGTGTGTGGGTGAAATTAGATAACGTTAACACATTTCAGCCGTTATTTGGCATCATGTCTCTTGGACTAGACACGTGAAAAGTTCAAATTGCACTGAGGCTGCTGATAACAAATGCCTCATAACTGGACTCAGCGTACACCATACATGACTATGTCTCCCTTGATCCAAACGTCGGAATACAATAATGCATTGTCTATACGTAGTTGGTTATTTGTACATAGCAAAAGTAGCCATTTTAAGGAAATACTTTTTTATCGACGTGCAACAGAATCGACTACAACAGTGAGTGATTTTAAAGCAGCAAAAATTCTTTACAGTCAAAGTGGTAGTAATGTGAACTATATAGTGTAGCTGGCTATTGGTATGTACTTAATTGCGAGGGTTCACTTCATGCATAAAGTCCTTCACCGACAACACTTTCGCAGTTCTGGACGGTTATACAGGGTGTTACAAAAAGATTAGGCCAAACTTTCAGGAAACATTCCTCACACACAAATAAAGAAAAGATGTTATGTGAACATGTGTCCAGAAACGCTTAATTTCCCAGTTAGAGCTTATTTTAGTTTTGTCAGTATGTACTGTACTTCCTCGATTCACCGCCAGTTGGCCCAATTGAAGGAAGGTAATGTTGACTTCGGTGCTTGTGTTGACATGCGACTCATTGCTCTACAGTACTAGCATCAAGCACATCAGTACGTAGCATCAACAGGTCAGTGTTCATCACGAACGTGGTTTTGCAGTCAGTGCAATGTTTACAAATGTGGAGTTGGCAGATGCCCATTTGATGTATGGATTAGCACTGGGCAATAGCCATGGCGCGGTAAGTTTGTATCGAGACAGAGTTCCAGAATGAAGGTGTCCCAACAGGAAGACATTCGAAGCAATTGCTTGGCGTCTTAGGGAGCACGGAACATTCCAGCCTATGACTCGCAACTGGGGAAAACCTAGAACGACGAGGACACCTGCAATGGACAAGGCAATTCTTCGTGCAGTTGACGATAACCTTCATATCTGCGTCAGAGAAGTTGCTGTTGTACAAGGTTACGTTGACCACGTCACTGTATGGAGAGTGCTACGGGAGAACCAGTTGTTTCTTACCATGTACAGCGTGTGCAGGCAGTATCAGCAGCTGATTGGCCTCCACGGGTACACTTCTGCGAATGGTTCATCCAACAATGTGTCAACCTTCATTTCAGTGCAAATGTTCTCTTTACGGATGAGGCTTCATTCCAACGTGAAAAAATTGTAAATTTTCACAGTCAACATGTGAGGGCTGACGAGAATACGCACACAATTGTGCAATCAACTCATCAACACAGATTTTCTGTGAACGTTTGGGCAGGCATTGTTAGTGATGTCTTGATTGGACCCCATGTTCTTCCACCTACGCTCAATGGAGCACGTTATCATGATTTTATACGGGATACTCTACCTGTGCTGCTAGAACATGTGACTTTACAAGTACGACACAACATGTGGTTCATGCACGATGGAGCTCCTGCACTTCAGTAGAAGTGTTCGTACACTTCTCAGCAACAGATTCGGTGACCGATGAATTGGTAGAGGAGGACCAATTCCATGGCCTCCACGCTCTCCTGACCTCAACCCTCTTGACTTTCATTTATGGGGGCATTTGAAAGCTCTTGTCTACTCAACCCCGGTACCAAATGTAGAGACTCTTCGTGCTCGTATTGTGGACGGCTGTGATACAATACGCCATTCTCCAGGGCTGCATCAGCGCATCAGGGATTCCATGCGACGGAGGGTGGATGCATGTATCCTAGCTAACGGAGGACATTTTGAACATTTCCTGTAACAAAGTGTTTGACGTCACACTGGTACGTTCTGTTGCTGTGTGTTTCCATTCCATGATTAATGTGATTTGAAGCAAAGCAATAAAATGAGCTCTAACAAGGAAAGTAAGCGTTTCCGGACACATGTCCACATATCATATTTTCTTTCTCTGTGTGTGAGGAATGTTTCCTGAAAGTTTGGTCACACCTTTTTGTAACACCCTGTAGAGACAACACGGCTCAGTATTTCTGCAGGGGACTTCCAACGAAATGTTGAGTCCATGATACGTCGTTTTGCTACACTACGCCGGGCAAAACACGGTCCGAAACGATACTGGGTGACTTTTGTCACCTCAATGTATACTTGTTTGATAGCAATTACGTACTTATCCGTAGCTACCTATATGAAGTAGTTCACGTTATTACCAGTTAGATGCTAAAGAATTTTTACCGATTTTAGCGCTTCAGTTTTCCCCCGATAAAAGTGCATTTTGCCGAAGTGCATATAGGGTGAGTCGCGAAAGACGTAACACCCCAATTATTCCGATGGCGATTGCACGTATCGACAAACGGTGTTCGGCGAGTCATAGCTGACTATGCGGCACATACTTTGGTACATGCACAATAATCAGAACGTTTATATTGACCGAGATAATGAGGCAAGTACATGTTTTTTTAAGTGGGACAAGGTCATTGTAGCTAGGCTCAATACCATTTCTTCCAAATCCATCAGAAACAAACGCAAAATAATTTTATTTAAAAAAGCGGATAAAGTACCACTAGAAGCCTTCCTAAAAGACAATTTCCATTCCTTCCGAACTGACTATGCGAATGTAGACGAGATGTGGCTCAAATTCAAAGATATAGTAGCAACAGCAATTGAGATATTCATACCTCATAAATTGGTAAGAGATGGAACGGATCCCCCGTGGTACACAAAAAAGGTCCGAACGCTGTTGCAGAGGCAACGGAAAAAGCATGCGAAGTTCAGAAGAACGCGAAATCCTGAAGATGGGCTAAAATTTACAGACGCGCGAAATTTGGCACGTACTTCGATGCGAGATGCCTTTAATAGGTTCCACAACGAAACATTGTCTCGAAATTTGGTAGAAAATCCGAAGAAATTCTGGTCGTATGTAAAGTACACAAGCGGCAAGACGCAGTCAATACCTTCGCTGCGCAGTGCCGATGGTACTGTTATCGACGACTGCGCCGCTAAAGCGGAGTTATTGAACGCAGTTTTCCGAAATTCCTTCACCAGGGAAGACGAATGGAATATTCCAGAATTTGAAACACGAACATCTGCTAGCATGAGTTTCTTAGAAATAGATACCTTAGGGGTTGCGAAGCAACTCAAATCGCTTGATACGGGCAAGTCTTCAGGTCCAGATTGTATACCGATTAGGTTCCTTTCAGATTACGCTGATACTATAGCTCCCTACTTAGCACTCATATACAACCGCTCGCTCACCGATAGATCTGTACCTACAGATTGGAAAATTGCGCAGGTCGCACCAGTGTTCAAGAAGGGTAGTAGGAGTAATCCATTTAACTACAGACCTATATCATTGACGTCGGTTTGCAGTAGGGTTTTGGAGCATATACTGTATTCAAACATTATGAATCACCTCGAAGGGAACGATCTATTGACACGTAATCAGCATGGCTTCAGAAAACATCGCTCTTGTGCAACGCAGCTAGCTCTTTATTCGCACGAAGTAATGGCCGCTATCGACAGGGGATCTCAAGTTGATTCCGTATTTCTAGATTTCCGGAAAGCTTTTGACACCGTTCCTCACAAGCGACTTCTAATCAAGCTGCGGAGCTATGGGGTATCGTCTCAGTTGTGCGACTGGATTCGTGATTTCCTGTCAGGAAGGTCGCAGTTCGTAGTAATAGACGGCAAATCATCGAGTAAAACTGAAGTGATATCAGGTGTTCCCCAGGGAAGCGTCCTGGGACCTCTACTGTTCCTGATCTATATAAATGACCTGGGTGACAATCTGAGCAGTTCTCTTAGGTTGTTCGCAGATGATGCTGTAATTTACCGTCTAGTAAGGTCATCCGAAGACCAGTATCAGCTGCAAAGCGATTTAGAAAAGATTGCTGTATGGTGTGTCAGGTGGCAGTTGACGCTAAATAACGAAAAGTGTGAGATGATCCACATGAGTTCCAAAAGAAATCCGTTGGAATTCGATTACTCGATAAATAGTACAATTCTCAAGGCTGTCAATTCAACTAAGTACCTGGGTGTTAAAATTACAAACAACTTCAGTTGGAAGGACCACATAGATAATATTGTCGGGAAGGCGAGCCAAAGGTTGCGTTTCATTGGCAGGACACTTAGAAGATGCAACAAGTCCACTAAAGAGACAGCTTACACTACACTCGTTCGTCCTCTGTTAGAATATTGCTGCGCGGTGTGGGATCCTTACCAGGTGGGATTGACGGAGGACATCGAGAGGGTGCAGAGAAGGGCAGCTCGTTTTGTATTATCGCGTTATAGGGGAGAGAGTGTGGCAGATATGATACACGAGTTGGGATGGAAGTCATTACAGCATAGACGTTTTTCGTCGCGGCGAGACCTTTTTACGAAATTTCAGTCACCAACTTTCTCTTCCGAATGCGAAAATATTTTGTTGAGCCCAACCTACATAGGTAGGAATGATCATCAAAATAAAATAAGAGAAATCAGAGCTCGAACAGAAAGGTTTAGGTGTTCGTTTTTCCCGCTCGCTGTTCGGGAGTGGAATAGTAGAGAGATAGTATGATTGTGGTTCGATGAACCCTCTGCCAAGCACTTAAATGTGAATTGCAGAGTAGTCATGTAGATGTAGATGTAGACGCTGTCCTTTTTTTACAATCATTCGTACGCTCTCGAAAAGACACGTAAGGTGATGTAACGCATGTTGCTGTTGTGATTCAAACGTCGCTTAAAAACGCTGGGAAATATTGTACGATTGAAGGTCGAGGCGGTCGGAAGCAGCTGCAGACTGTAAACACGCCTCGCGCGACTCGCAGGCCAGTTGCCGTGCTCTATTACGTAGGTAAATCCTCATCCGCCCTCTTTTAAGCAAACTTTGAATCACAATAGCAACATGCGTTACATCACTATACGCGTCTTTTCCAGACCGTTAGGATTATGATAGAAAAGTATAGCATCCCATTTAAAAAATATGTACTTGCCTCATTGACGTCACTGAGTCCATCTGTGAGATAGCAATAAACAGCAGCTCAAGTGCAGTTTAAACTCCTGACGTATCTAGTCCAAGATGGACACCGCCAAATAACGGATGAACTGTGTTAATTTTGTCCGCTGATATGTACCATACATTTATATGCGAAAATTGTATAATTGTACTTTGGTGTTAGCATGTACACGATTCCAGTTTAGTTGGTTAGTGTATTGCCTGTAACACTGAAGATGGTCGTTGAGTGATCGAAATATACATCTGCTACAATAAACACTAGTTGTGACTGACTGCTGAATCTTCTTCGACCACTTGAGATGTGAATGCTATAAAAATTTTCTCGCTTCTCATGCCGTGTCATTTCGAAGCGGTATCGCAGCATTTCGGAAGAGATTCATTTTCTTCTCATCCTCTGGCGGAGCGCCAGTGTATCACAAACAGTCCGTCGGTTTAAGACCGTCGTACAAGAGCGACTTTCTGGTCAAAATCGAGCACTCGTTATGGGTGCGTGTCCTGTGCTTGCGTGTAAATCAGCCGCCAGTCACTTCACCAATGGATCAGTGATGTCAATTATCAGTTGAATGTGCCCAGCGTAGAATTCTAAAATCTTGAGTACGCTGCAGACGACATAGAGGACGATTCGAAAATATAATGTCACCCCGTAGAGGAAGTTTGAAAGTTTTGTTTATGTTTATCCAGACACTTAATATGAGGTCCACGTTTTGCTCATTTCACACATCACCTGACAGGTTCCTATTTACTGACTAGAGAGCTTGAACAGTTTGACTTATCAGCTTTTGAAGAGCAGTTATTTATGAACCACTACAGAAAAAAAGTCGCAAGGTGTGAGGTCTGGTGACCTGCGAGGCCGAAAGCAATGAACAAGATCTTATCCTACACCTCTTCCAATCCATCGTGGTGGGATGTTGTTGTTAAGATCACGCAGCATCTCAAGGTGAAAATGAAACGGGGAGCCGTATGCATGAAAATAAATAATTGAAATCATCGTGTGGTAGAGGAAACAACCAATATGGTACCGAGCGAGGTGGCGCAGTGGTTAGCACACTGGACTCGCATTCGGGAGGACGACGGTTCAATCCCGTCTCCGGCCATCCTGATTTAGGTTTTCCGTGATTTCCCTAAATCGTTTCAGGCAAATACCGGGATGGTTCCTTTGAAAGGGCACGGCCGATTTCCTTCCCCATCCTTCCCTAACCCGAGCTTGCGCTCCGTCTCTAATGACCTCGTTGTCGACGGGACGTTAAACACCACTAACCTAACCTAACTAACCTAACCAATATGGCAGCATGCCCAGGTATGACATTCCTGTCAGTTTCCTCCGCAAAAAAGAAAGGTCCGTAAACTCTGTGAACATAAATGGAACAACAGTCAGTTTCGGCGAGTCTCTTACATGTTCGATGATGACGACAGGATTTTGTGTCACCCCCAAATTATTACATTATAATCGTGTACGTTACCCGATAGATGAAACGTCGATTCGTCAGAAAAAAATGAGTTGTTCGGAAAAAGTGTTCTCTGTCATATGCTGGAGAATTGAGACGCAAAATTAGTGCCATCTGTTATGGTCTCCGGGACGCAGTTGCTGCAGTAACTGCACCTTGTAAGTTTTCTTACGCAGGTGCCCTTTCAGAACATGCCACACTGTTGTTTGAAGAAGCTGAAGTTCCTAACCTGCCCGCCTTGTGGACTTACGAGGTTCAAAATGGGTCAAATGTCTCTGAGCACTATGGGACTTGACTTCTTTGGTCATTAGTCCCCTAGAACTTAGAACTACTTAAACCTAACTAACCTAAGGACATCATACACATTCATGCCCCAGGCAGGATTTGAACCTGCGACCGTAGCGGCCGCGCGGTTCCAGACTGTAGCGCCTAGAACCGCGCGGCCACTCCGGCCGGCGGACTTACGGGGGCTCCGTGTGAACGCATCTCGGATACGCCCCACATGTTCAACGTATATGCTTGGCTGACTTGTGCTCTTCCCTCTACATTTGCAACCAACTTCTAAGACTTTCGTACGCCAGTAGTAAATCAGCTTGTACAGAGGCGGCTTCTTACTGAATCGTTGGCGGAATGCACGTTGTAACTGAACAATGGCTTGACTTGGCGCTCATTCCAATACACAGAATGATTTCTCTTGTGGTCTAGAAGCCATGTGAAAGAGTTTTATGTTTTACAGTTTGTCTGTAAGAACAGCTGAAGTCTGTTCTTTCTTTTTGAATCATCCGGTATATTAATGACCCAGTAGATAATGTCGGAAAACTTTTCACGGATGATGCTCTTGCACACACAGAAAACTGTACACACTGGAAAACTGTACCGAAATCCAGGAATAACTGCAGAAGGTCGACGCTTGGTGACGGCAATGGTAACTGGCTCTCGACATAGATAAATGTAACTTACTGTGAGAACATAGAAACAGACCACCTGGCTAGCCACGCGGTGTAATGTGCTGCTTTCCGAGCGGGAAGGCGTGCCGGTCCCCATCACGAATCCGCCCGACGGATTGGTGGTGAGGTCCGGTGTGCAGGCCAGCCTATGGATGGTTTTTAAGGCGGTTTTCCATGTGTCTCGGCGAATGCGGGCTGGTTCCCCTTATTCCGCCTCAGTTACACTATGTCTGCGATTGCTGCGCATACACTTTCTCCACGTACGTGTGTACCATAATTACACAACCACGCAAAAATTGTGGTTAGGTTCGTCAGCTGGGGGGGGGGGGGGGGGGGGAGGTGGGGCGTCAACATGGGACCCAACTACAGAGTAACCTTGGGGCACTGTAGCCTGTTGTACAGTGGGGTTGTGAACCACTGAGGGCTACGGGGGTAACGAAGCCTCTCCGTCGTTTCTAGGTCCTCTGTTCAATACACAGTACACATATGAAGGCCCCTTATTGTATGTTACACTATTGCAGAAGAATCACTGGAAGCAGCTGCTTGTATTAAATATCTAGACGCTTGCATACGGAGCGATCTGAAGGGGAACGACTGCATAAAACTAATCGCGGGAAAGTCAGAGGCCACACTGAGATATTCTGGAAGAATCTTAAGGAAATATGGCCCATCAACAAAGAAAGTGGCTTACAAAGCAGTCGTTCGGCCAGTACTTGCATCCTGGTCGTCAGTTTGGGATACGTACCAGTTTTGATTAATACAGTAAATAGAGGAAATCCAAAGAAGCGTAACACGTTTCGTTTCAGATTCATTTAGTAATCACTAAAGCGTCACGGATATAGACAGTCAGTTCCAATGGCAGAGGCGCTCTGCCTCACGGCAAGGTCTACCGTTCAAATTCCGAGAGCCTACGTTCCTAGAACAGTCAGACAATATATTGACTCCTGCAAAGTTTATCTCGTAAAAAATCATTACGATGAAATTAGAGAGATCCAAGTACATACAGAGGGTTACAGGCAATCGTCGTTCCCGCGAACCATATGCGACTGGAACAGAAAAAGGAGGAAGTGACACTGGTTCACAAGGTACCCTCGGCGACACACCGTAAAGTGGCTTCCAGATTATAGATGTAGGCTAAATCTAGAAGCGTTCTTCCACAAGAGAGACGAAATACTCGAAAGCGAGAGAGTATTTACGTTTTACAACATCTGAATAAAAAAAAGGCCTACATTGTAGACAAATAAGACGTGCATGGATACACGTTTCTCAATAAAATTCTTTCAACAGTGAAAAATCGAGATCTATTTATCGAGAAAAATTATTTTCTACTTTATCTGAAAGTTGCAATTACAAAGAAAATAAGAGACAAAGAATAAATTAAAAATTCGTTATTTTCTGCCTTGTGAAAATTGTTTGATATGCTGTAAATATATCAGTTTTGTCGAGTAAATAAACCTACATGTTTTGGAAACGTTTGGACGACATATCTGATATTCATTTCTCAGTAGTGTAGAGAATTTATCAAGAACATCCGCTATGAATTTTTCTTTGGTAATTAATATATTAATTATAAGGTAAGCTTTCGTATACATGGTGATTTTAATTGTTGCCCACAAGCTGAAGGAGCAGATAGGAGAGTCGGAATACAGCAACTTTGGTATAGGAACTCGTGGTCTTGGAAAATATCCGAAGCCAATGAAATGTCAAGTGAATGGAGCTAATAGAGGATTATTCTAATCTGTTTAGTGTGGAAAAGCTATGGGACATCATGATAAGACGGAGAACCAACTTTTCTCACGAATTCTTCTAATCATACTGGATCCACTACTGCAGAACTATGTATTTTAGAGATCGATCAGTCCTCTAGGTCTCTGAAATGCTGCAGTCCTTATTCAAGCTATTACAGTAGGTGAACCGCACCCTTATTGTTTCCTCGTTAAGTCTCCTAGTGTCTGTGTTTAGTGTTCTCAATTCCAGGAGTCGCTCTAACACCTGTTCCCTAAGATATATGGCTAGGATAACGTTCGTTTAGCCAATGATTTGAAGCATACAGTCCCAACGGAAAACTGGCGGTTTCACAGAATACAACTGTTTTCCGCTAGAATATTAAATTTCTTCCCGCATAAGAAAGTCGTAAGCTACTTTGGTGTCCATACAAGTGTTTGTTTCCTGAGTACTTCCTGTATTACTTTTGGTTATTTCCTCCCCAGACATTCAGTATTTTCCATAGACTGTTTGAATAATATCTATTTCCCATACTCATCTCGATGCCAAATACTATTTTAGTGGGGATATGGTATGCTCCCATGGAACATCATAAGACCTTCAATTTACAAATTTTGTTAAGGTCGGGTGACACCAGTAGGGGGTCAATTGAAAGCGAGTATAATTGTTAGAAAGCCGACATTCAGAATAAGCAAATCTAGATCTCCAGTTACACTACAAAGACAACACGTTTCTGGGTCGTTTATAGCAATACTACAATTGCGTAATGAGAATTAAAAGTCTCCATATATAGCGAACGGTCGATAGAGTTTAATGAACAGTTGATGCCAAATATTGCTACTGGTCATGATCTTAGGGGTTTATCGAGCATGCTGGTTAGTACAATGGACTCACATTCAGGAGCACGAAGGTTCAAACCCATGTCCGGCTATCCAGATTCTATTTTCCGTGATTTCCCTAAATCTGTCCAGGCGAATGCCGGGATGGTTCCTTTGAAAAAGACACTGCAGACTTCCTTCCCCATCCTTGATCCACTTCGAGCTTGTGCTCCGTCTCTAATGACCTCGATGTCGACAACACGTTAAACCCTAATGTCCCTTCCTTCTTCGGTAGAGTATTTGAATATGGACACAATTCCGTAGTTTCTCTTTGGGGTTTCTATTTATGCAGCTACTTCACTTGAGTCATTTAAGCACTAAATTTCATTTTCTTTATCCATAATTGATGGTGTTCTTTATTAATAGTGTCGCTCCTCCATTACCCTCTAGCTTACCCGACGTTACCAATTTGTATCCTTAGAAATTAAGTGATGTTCAACGCTTGAACCACGTTTAGTTGAAAGCAGCAGTGCAAATATCAAAAATATGTAAGGAGGTTGATTGATTTGTTTACAAGATTCGCTTCTTCCAGTTCAAATTTTCATCAATATGTACGCTCAAACGTTAGGAGCATTGTACCCTACTTACTGACTGCTGTTAACGTGCTATATCACTTGTTAGTATGATTCTGTTTGTTGTACAGGACTGAATAAAGTGTGATTGCTTTTTAAAAATTTCCGGTGACAGTGTTGCACTGCATAGATCACTACGATCATTACTTATGAAGTTGAACAACTTTTCAGAATGGCATCAGCATGACATGATATTTCGTCTTTTAGAATTTTAAGAATTCTGTTAATTACAGTGAGGGTCGATGGTGCTACTTGTAGTTGCTGTATTTAAAACCTCATTGTTGAAAGTACTTACAGCTTGTGAATTATCAGTCACAACATTGTCATTTAGTTTAACTGTTATGGTATCTTTTACACTGACTGGTTGTCCTGTCTCTCGTTTGACAATGCCTCATGTAGTTTTAATCGTTGTATCTGCGTTGTTTATTTTTGTTAGCACGTGCATATTTCTGGACCTTCCCATGACTTTCCTTAAAATGCTACAGTACTTTTTGTAGTATGAAAGTAGTGTCGTATGCTGACTTTCTTTGGCCTGTATATAAATTTCCCTCTTCCTCTTACTTGAGGTTATTATATTCACGGAATTCACACATGTAACTACCGTGTTAATGTCCATTCTGTGGCTCACTTGTTTTATGGTTTGAAAATACGTTTGTTACCTGTCTGCCATTCATTTCGGTGACTTTATCTACACTCTAGGACGCCCAGTTCAATAGATCGTGACGGTGACATCACTTAACAAGCTCTAATTATAACCAACATTGTCGTACTTGACAATGGCTTAAGGCAGAAATAATTACAGTAAAAAAATTAAAAAGTCTGTACGGTTAAAAGGCGTATATATAATTCAGATATTAGGTGGTGTTTTCATGTTCGCTTACAGCTGATATTGTACATAGTAAAATAAAAGTTATGGGGACTGAAGATGTGTTTGTTTCGTCCTAGAAATACTGATTGGGTATTGGATGGATTTCGAGGAGCCACTGCCTACACCAGAAGATCAACAGATTGAGATGGATCTGGTTGGATCTCTGAGATTTCTGGCGAACAGAATAAATGGGCAGAAAAGCGGTGCCCTATGCGCACTTGTGCAGTGAGTTTGAACACATGGACATTGGTACTATTTATTATTACATGACATCAGAGGTTGGACGGAAAAGATGCGATAAGGGAGAGCTAGTTCATTAGAATTAAATAGACTTGGAAAGGATATTGTAATTTTAAACACGTTCTTGCATTTACCCGAGGCCTAGGAACAGGAAGCAAAGGAAACGGAAGAGAAGCAGGATGTTTGTCCCCCTGTGTGAAATGTTATTGCTAGTAAAATCAACGAAAACCGAAACTAGAGAAGCTAGTGATGTTGGAAAGCCGGAGTCTAGAGCGAAGTTGACGTTCCCACTCATTCAAAGTTCTTCCGTTCCGAGCAGGCCGGGATTCTGGGCAGGTCAACCATTTCTGGAATGTTATTATCCACAAACGATTGCCACGGAGAGGCTGCATTGTAACAGAGTGCATTGTCATCCTGATACAATCATCGTCTCCGAACGTTTCCTCTTTTGTACGTAAAATGTGATGATATCCTTCCCCATTTTGTGCTTCCTTCAGAGCAACAAGCGGATCACGCCCTAACCATGAAAAGCAGCCCCCGCCCCCCATGCCGTAACACCACCTCCTCCACACTTCAATGTTTGCTCTACGCATGATGCCAGATAGTGTTCTCCAGGTATTGGCCAAACCCAAACCCTTCCATCGGATTGCCACACGGTATATCGTGATTCATTTCACCAAACACTTGTTACCAGTCATCCACTGTCCAATGGCGTCGCTCTTTACACCACCTCAAGTGTCGCTGATCATCGGCTACAGAAATGTGTGCCTTATGAGAAGTTGTTTGACCACTGTAGGCCATTCTTTTAAAACCATAAGCACAGTCAGTGTGCTGACCAGACTGCTGGTAACTCTTTGGAACTCACGAGTGATTCCGTCTGCTGATTTCATGCGACCTTTAGCAATCGCCCTCCGCAATGCTGGGCAGTCCCTGTCAATACATGGGATCTGCCTGGTCTTTGTTTAGCTATGGTTTTTCCTTGACAATCAAATCACCAACAGTTGCGTTGGTCACCTACAGCCGGGGTGAAATGTCCCTTATTGATTTGTTACGCGAGTAGATTCCCCTGATTAGTGTATCTTCGAAGTCACTGAGCTCTTCTGACCCACCTATTGTGCTTTGCTGATTCTCTTTTAACAATACTCCCTGCCTCCTTTTGTAGTGACAGGTCCGCCTCTCGTGACAGCTAATGGTGAATTTTGTGTTACAAAGGGGTGTCCACATCTTCTGACGGGTAGTGTATTTACGACAGTAATAAAAACGGAATGGACGTGGCTAGACATTTAGTCTACAAGTTCTTTACTGGAGTCCTTTACATAAGAAAAGACCAAGAAGGTACGTAAATACTATCAGAAAAGATGAAAAGGCAACAGGAATGCGTATAGTTGTGAACCGTAAGGCATGAGGAGATCTTTATCAGGCCTTGGATGTCAAAGGGATGGTGGTGGTGATGACGAAGAAGAAGAAAAGAAGAAGAAGATGATGACGAAGATTTGACCATATAATGATAATCATTTGCCATAAATGTAATACTAGTAACTGAGTTAATACATAAACGTATATTCCAAAATCGGAAATGGATTAAAAAGAGTACTCACGAGCAGCTGTAGCTACAGATTACTGTTTAATATCGCTGAACAACAAACTGAAATTTAAGAGAATTGTCCAAAAGAATCGATGTGGAGAGAAGTGGGATACTAAAGCACGGAACGATGTTGGATGTAGATAATGCTATAACGAATACCAAAAAAATACAGTCGACGAGGAACAGACACCTCTAAAAACTGGTGTCACAGAAAATTGACAGACAAAAGGGTACGAAGAAGGTAGTTGCGAAGAATCCTTGGGTAACAGAAGAAATAGTTCATCTGAGGCACTGAGAACCATAAGGGCCCAAAACAAGAACACAGAGTTTCGAGGAAAATAAATATTTGTGAAAATCAAATTTGTAGAAAAAGCGCCAGTCTCATTGGCTAGACTCTTTTTTAAACCAAGTCTCAATTTCCTATATTTCATATAAAAAAATGGATCTTCTCTATCATATTAATGATAACTAGTCTCAGTCTCAAATGTGTTTTCCAAGGCACTTCTCTTGTGGATGAATGACTTTTCCTTAACATTCTACCAATTAATCTCAGCCTGGCATCCGCATTTCGTAGTGTTTGTTTTATATGTACATCCACTTTAGGTCGCTCCGAAAGGTTACTCCTACGCATTTTACGGTTGATACTGTTTCCATTGATTTGTCGCCGATATTGTAATTGCACATTAGTGGATTTATCTTACTATGTGTGCGCAGTATGTTACATTTATTTACGTTCAGCCCCTGCCCCACTCATCAATCCTCTGCAGCTCTTCCTGCAGTTCGCTGAAGTCTTCTCATGTTGTTACCTTCTTACACATAACCACAATATCGAAAACAGCCCCATGCAGCTTCAGACGTTGTCGATTAATTCACTAACGTAAATACGGCGGCTTTATAACACTCCTTTCGGATACTCCAGAAATTTCTTTCAGAATTCAAATTTTTTGGTATCATTTTTGGGAAACAGCGATATTGTAAGCCATATGAAATCAGTTAAAAAGCAGGCTAGATCGCGATGCTTATTTTTTTATAATGGCCAGTTTCGGCATAGTCTTAGGCTATCTTCAGACAGCACCATCAGCTGCCTACAACACTCAGTTGTACTTAGTCGCTGAAATTGTTTAGCAGCAATGGTTGAGTGCGGATTCATTTTATTTGGCGAAGAGGTTTGGCACCAGTCTGTGCCCACTCTTTTTTTTCAGGTTGGTGATAGTGTGCCCAGGTTTCATGTAACAATTCTCTCCAGAAGCCCATTACTTTCGACCTGAAAACGACGCAAAAGTTCCTCACAATTCAGCAGTCACCTGACGTGGCGCCACCGTTGTATTGAATCGAGCACCTCATAGACAAAATTATGTGCTAAGCAGCACTAACATCCAAAACAGTGACTGGTTAGTTTAAATTTGGTCTACAGTTTTCCTTCACAACAGCGGTAATGTTTTCATTCGTTACTGTGCTGCGTCCCTGAACCGGCCGCGGAACATCTTCCACAGAAATTTCTCCTCTTTTACGATTTTTACAACACTCGTACACTTGCTGCAGGGACAAAGATCAATCACCGTACTGTACTTCCATCCTGCGATGTATTTTCACATCTTTAACAGCTTCACTACTCCAGGACATATCTCAGATTCCTGTTGCAAGTGGTGCAAGTCGATAAGGTGTTGGCCACATTTGTACTGACATAGTTTTCTTTTCTATGATACAGTAACAGACTACTAACTGCTCGTCATTTGTCGAAATGCAAGGATAACTTCTGCCAGATTCCAAACCAATGGTACAACTTTTAGGAATTTTATGCCACTTTTGAGGATTTCATTTGGATCGCCCTTGCAAATTGGTTGTTTCTTCTGATCTCAGAGGACAGCCTATGATGATATGGTTGGCATCGCCCTTTAGCCACACTCACACGAAGCTATTTCTCTCCACTGCAGTCGATGAGGATCCTATCTAAATTTTCCACGGCGGAAACAAAGGCTAAACAGTATCGCTAGAAAATTCTGTTATACCCTCTAGAATCGTACCGCGATCGTAACGGTATGTTCGTCCCTATTTACAGATTGTGTTGTCCCTCATGTTGGTAAGAAATACGCAAGTTTTTGTTCCATTTTGCACAAAATTGCACTCACAGACGGTGGTGTAGGTCTGCAATCGGATCCGCCATAGTTCTTTGTACTTCGCTTGGGTATCGACAACTTAATCTCCCCTTTCCGCCGACAACATAACAGTGTTTATGCGACGTTGAGACTACGTGAGGTGCTCCATATGTGCAGGCGACTTAATTTCATCACAGGGTTGTGACTGTTACTTCTTTGATGTTGTGTGTACAATTAAGCACGGAAGCCGGACATAGTCTACGTAGAACGTAACGGAACTATAAGATGTGTCGTGGTAGTCAAACGTCCCGTATTCAGTCCCCCGTTTTTCATAAGATTTTTTTCTGAAAAGTTTAATTGGTCCTCACCTCTTGAAGTGCTGTATATATTTACGGGGCATTTCAGGCATTTCATTATTGTATTCCAACCCCGTCCCCCCATCTCCCGTAAGCAGATTCCCTGAGATAAACAAAAAGATAAACGTATATACAAATGTGGCTCAGGATCAGAATTACAAGACGCTCTGATGCATCTTTATCATGATGCAGCAGCCCTTCCCCCCCCCCCCCCTCTCCAGCCTCCCCTCTCCACCCCCGGACGCTTTGCTATCGCCACCTTTCAGCAACGGTGGATTCTTCTGAAGAGAATAGCCTGTTACATAAACGTCAAAAATCAGTTGTGCTGACGTTTGAGAAACGACAGCTGGTACAATGTCTATCACATTCCTTAACTTATAGCTAAAAAGTCTATGATCGCGCCGTGCTAGACACAGTAGACTGATGAAAAAAAACAACACAATAAATAACGCAATATTGGTTGTAAAATTATCGTGCACCTTGTGTGGATGTTTAACGAAAGAAATGATTAAGTACAAGATATAAAGTGATTTTTGAGGCAGTTAGGTGCCCTGATACGCGGTGACTTGAAATTTGTTACTCAACGATACATTCGAAATATCTTGTGATAAAACGCGATAATTTTCATACAGGTAAACATCACAAGACACCGCGCCACACAATATCGCACTATGGAGACTGAAACAGGGGTGAACATCCAGAAATCGGTTAGAAGTTAGATCCGTGTACGAAGCAATTTTACCACAACATGTTAGGAAGCAACATGCAAAGGTAAAAAAAAAAAGCCGTCTTCGTGGTAAGCACTAACACTCACGGTCACTGCTGGACTCGAAGATAAGGTGAAGACCTCAGACAAGGCCAGCCGTTTCGGCACTTGTTTAGTAGCTCGTTTGTGTAAATTTGTCGTATGTTCCTATAGGACCAGACTGCTGAGGTCATCGGTCCCTAGGCTTACACAGTTTTTAATGTAACTTTAAGGACAACACACACACGCACCCATGCCCGAAGGAGGACTCGAACCTCCGACGGGAGAAGCTACGAGAATCGTGGCAAGGCGCCGAAGACAGCTTGGCTACCTCGTGCGGCAACCACCTAAAATGAAGAACTCTAAGATATACTGACGGAAAAAAAATCACAACACCGAAAAATAATTAATGTAGAGTAATGAAATTTCAAGAACACATTTCTCTAGATAACATATTTAAGTGATTACCAGTGCAAAATCACAGTTTAATGTAAATGCAAGGTAAGGCGTTGCAAATGTGAAATGCTGGTACATTAATGACCGGCGTAAACGCCAGAATGTTGAACACAAGAATGCAAACGTGCATGCATTGTGTAGTAAGGGTGCCAGATGTCAGTGTGTGCGATGGAATTCGACGCCTGTTGCACTTTGTCAGTCAATACCCGAACGGTTGACGCTGGTTGTGGATGACTATGGAATTGTCGTCCAATAATGTCCCAACTGTTCTCGATTGCAAACAGGCCTGGTAACCGAGCAGGCCGATGCAACATATCGATATTACTTGGAGCTTGTTGGACTACAACATCGTGCGTTATCCTGCTGGAAAACACCCCCTGGAACGCTGTTAGTCAGTGGCAGCACGACAGGTCGAATTGCCATCATTGGATCTGCGACTGAAACAACTTTCATCAGAAAACACAACAGACCTCCACCCTGCCTTCCAATGGGCTCTCGCTTGACACCACTGAAATCGCAAATGTCGTTGGTTTTTGGGTCGGAGGAATGCACACTACGGGACGTCTGGCTTTGAGCTGTTCTTGAAGTAACCAATTTGTAACAATTCGTTGTGTCAATGTGGTGAGAACCGCTGCTCAAATTGCTGCTGCAGATGAAGTAGGACGAGCCAGAGCCATACGCCGAACACGAAGGTCTTCCCGCTTGGTAGTGGTGCGTTACCGTCTGGAGCCCGGTCTTCCTGTGACCGTACGTTCTCGTGACCACCGTTGTCAGCAGTCATGTACAATGGCTACAATCCTTCCAAGTTTTTCTGCAATATCACAAAAGGGACATCCACATTCTCGTAGCCCTATTACACGACCTCGTTCAGAGTCAGTGAGGTGTTGATAATAACGTCTTTGTCGCATTAAAGGCGTTCTCGGATAACGTTAACTCACTACGTCCAATCTTAAAGGTAACTAACGCTCGTGACCGTTGTAGTGTGTATTTAAAGCAAACCTGATTTGCATCCGCATAGAGGCACTACTAACGCCCCTCTTATCCAGCTGGCGTGAATTTTGGAAGAGGGGGGATTAGTGTTTAACATCCCGTCGACAACGAGGTCATTAGAGACGGAGAACATGCTCGGTTTGTGGAACAATAGGTAAGAAAAACGGCCGTGCTCTTTCGAAGGAAACATCACAGCACTTGCCTGAAGTGATTTAAGGAAATCACCGAAAACGAAAATCAGAATGGTCGGACGCTTGTTTGAACCGTCGTCCTCCCGAATGCGAGTCCAATGCACTAACCCCTGAGCCACCTCGCTCAGTCGTGAAATTTGCATAGACATAATCTGTCAAATTTTTGTTTATGTCGTACAACTTCTTTTTGGTGTTGCGATTTTTTTCCGTCACTTTATATTGGCTCATCATTCCCGACCCCAGTTTCTTGGGAAACTACCCTGAAGTTCATGCGCGCAGTCGATTCATAATTGACAGTAACAATGGCTAATTGAAATCTGGTCAGTTTTCAGTATCATCGTATATGGGACCTGCAGCGTCCGAGAAATAAATAAAAGAAACTTTCATGATTGCAACCGATGCAGGGTAAGATGTCATAAAACTGATAGTCAAAACTTGCCAAAAAGAAGATACCCCCAGTCTCTCCATAAGAAAACCACACCTATCACAAATGTTCCTGCTGTTAACTATATTGCCATTGTTTATAAATAATTTGTCATCATTTCTTTCTCCATTAGAAACTTCACTTTTCAGACTTAAATAAATGTGCACACAGTTCTGTAACATTTGCCTCATTTATGCAAGTATTGACTACATACAAGTCAAATTTGTGTTAGATACACAGATATTGTTTATAAATAATTTGTCATCATTTCTTTCTCCATTAGAAACTTCACTTTTCAGACTTAAATAAATGTGTACACAGTTCTGGAACATTTGCCTCATTTATGCAAGTATTGACTACATACCAGTCAAATTTGTGTTAGATACACAGAAAATAGTGCTCTGTCTACTAATTTATTCATTATTGACACATTTGTTATTTGGGTATAATTATTAATCAGTCAGTATATTCCTTAAATACGATACGCGCCATTCCTAAGTACTGTATGATTCCTTAAAGTGGTACACTGTCGCCTGTGACCCAACCAATAGCCACACAGTGGTGTAGCGCGGGATGCCGCACCTACCATACGCCAGGGAAACAACCGCGGGAGACCACAATTCAGCAGTAACCTCATTGCTGAAAAAGAAAAGCTGTCAAACAAAAAATTCGTAGGCCAGAAAACCATGCCAGTGATCAAAGCTGTGGCAAGTACTCTAAATGGAAAGGAAATTGAGGAGATTAATCCTGTTTCCGACATTTGTTTGGAGAGTGACAACAGCATGGATTAGGTCGCTCTGTTTGCAGAATTCACACCAGATCCTATTGTAATGATCTATCAGGCAAACGTAGGTGGAAGACATTATATCTTGGCTAAATTAAGATAGGAAAGAGGAATCCATGCAACTACAGATGTCTGCGCCATACGAAAAAGGACTGTAAAATGACCTAGAAGTTATGGCTCTAGGGACTGTGGACAAGGACAACAGTTTTCATATTAAAAAAAAAAGACAATTCCTCATGTTGCTAATGCGGTGGAAAATATATCGGTCGTTCAATAAATTATCCACATTTTATAAAAAAAAGGCATTAATATACATAGACGAACATCTTTGTTGGTGCTTCACATTTGATGTTTGTTCTGTGCGCCGGCGAAGTTTCGGACCGTTCTGACAGATGGCAGAGCCGTAGTACAGCGTCAAAATGACGTCTACAAACGACTTGTGTTCCAAGCAGCTTGCCGTTATGGAATTCTTTTGTGCAGAAAAAGAAACCGTGGGATGCATCTATAAACGTTCGTGTGCAGTGTATGGCGATGCTGCATTTGATAGGAGTACAGCTGGGCGATGGGTAAAGGACGTTCAGCCTCAGGAAATGGAGAAACAGAGCTCCACGATCAGCCACCCCCGGGACGTCCTGTCACAGCCACTGCTCCAGACATGCTGAATCGTGTGGATGCCTTTATCCGTGACGACCGGCGCAACACAACTCAGCAACTGGCTCTTCAGTTGTCGGTCAGCATTGTAAGTGCGTCTGCAATGATCGAGACTCTCGGATATTCAAAGAGGTGCTCACGATGGGTTCCACGAATGCTCAAAGCGGACCACAAGATTCAAAGAAAGGCCATTTCATCTGAATTGTTGGAGCGTTATGAGATTGACGGAGAGGCCTTTCTGTCACGGATCGTTACTGGAGACGAAAGCTGGGTGCACCGCTTTGCGCCGGAAACAAAAAGGCAGTCAATGGAGTGGCATCATCCTCATTCACCTCAAAAGAAGAAATGCAAAACAACCTCCTCTGCCGGAAAAGTCATGGTGACAGTCTTCTGGGATTGTGATGGCGTCATTCTCGTGGATGTGGAGGGTGTCAATCATCAGTTCAGAAGCATGCGTGAAAACTCTCAATAAACTCAAGAACTGTTTCCATCGTTTTCGATCGGACAAGAATCCAGCAGAAATTACTGTCCATTTGCTAGTTATCAACAAAAAATATTGGAGACTACGAATTTTACTAGGCCGTTTAAGGTACAAAATGGATTTTGCAGCAGTATTTGCCTGTTAATGATAACTTTTATTCATAGATATTAAGTGTTACATATTATATATTGGGTGTTCCATAAATAATGTAATATTTTTAATTATAAAACACATACTTTATTTGAAAACACTAGTATTATAACGTCAACAGTCAATACGGAACACAAAGACTGAGATTAAACATGAAACAGGCAAATGTGTTCCACCACGCTTCGTCTGCAGACTTCCACAAAATTTTCCACTATACGAGAGCAAAGTTTCGCTTAAATTTTTACCAACGACGCGTCTAATTTCTGCCTTGGGTTGAGGGCTGGTTCGTGGATTGATCATATAAACACGAGATTTGACATGGAGTCAAATTCGGTGGCCAGTTCTGATCGCCATTGCGAGAGATGAGACGAGCAGGGAATCTTATTCTCAACAACCTTGATGTTCAACGGTAGTGTGGCGTGCTTTCCCTCTCCTGGTGAAACTACATGCGTTACATATTCAATTCTTGCAACTGTGGTCATAAAAACTGTGTTATCATATGGCGATAACGATCAAAAGTCACAACTGGAGGCAGATTGTGATACCCACTACACATTGTATGTCAATTTTCGTTGCATTACGACGAGCGGTTTCCAATGTAGCAGTAAATAATATGAAGTCAGCACTTTCTATGGCAACTAACACTCCAAGAAATCACTTGAGACCAGTAAGTGTGTAAAGTTTCCCAACTTCATTTGTTCCCGGATATCCGCTCATTGAAGGGTAGCACCCTTACGTATTATAGAAATGCATGTACGTATGTATGTTCTACATCTCCTCCTTAATCACTGGAGCGAATTCAACCAAACTTGGTACACGTATTTCTTACTGTCATTCAACGATCTCTGTGGGGTTAAGAACGGTCTGCAGACTATAGATCAGTAAATATGACATAATAAACAATGAGATGCGTGAAAAACTGCAGCATCATCGGTAAAGTTTTAATATATCTATTCTTTACTGCGAAGACATTCCCAGAGTCGAATCAACTTAAGGAAATCCCTGATACCTGGCTGCATTTTTGACAGATTTCAGGTGCGAAGCGCAAACAGCTGCAGGCGAAAACAAGTCATAGAGATGGGAAGCAGCTTCGCCCTTTGGGCGGAAACTGTCTAATTTGGATACTGTGCTTATGCATTTGTACGTTATGCATATTTCCTTCTGCGACTACTTCGTAATATCAAAGATGTTTTCAGAAATACAAGGAAATGAAATTTTTTGATATTACACTAAAATTAGTGTTCATATTTTGTTTTCTTTGTTAATAGATAATTGGAAAATGAATACCCTGGCAATGCCTGTTTTTCAGCTACTGTAACAATAGAACACCATATATAATCATCCTCTTGGTTCAGATGGCACATCAAACTTTGTGTCCCCGTATAAGTGGCTGGACGTACCGGTTTTCAGGCCAGAGGAAGAGAGAACCATTTCCACCATGATCACGCCATTAAAAGAACGATTATTAAAAAATTACTATTAGATGGATTACCGTATTAAACATAATTTGTGACAGGATTGAGGATTTCTTGGTGGGGAGGACGTAGCTTGTTATGTGATTTCTGGTTTTCTCGGCGTAATTGGTTAAAGGTGTGGTTCTGGATACACAGCCGAGTTGTTGTTTCCATTTTACGCACAATATTTCGACAATCTACCTAGTCATCATCTTCAGGTGTCGCGAATTTTGTGTTATGTGCACTCGCTGGCTAGACTCCAGCCACTCTGGTGGGAGTCCAACCAGCGCATGCAGATAAGAGCAAAACTCACAGAACATGAAAATAAGTACTGGGCTGGTCGCCGAAATAATGTGCATAAAATAGAAAAAACTCGGATGTGTACCTGCAAGATACCATGTTATCTTGGATGGACAGTCATCGACGGAAGTGAAAGTAACTTCAGACGTTCCCCAGAGGTGTGTGCGAGCAGCCTTGTTAGTCAAAGTGATTGCAATTTTGACAACTTGTTTTAAATCTTCATAAACGCAAAAGCGTTAGTTTTGGAAACATTCGACTCCAACAAACAACTGGGTGTAACAATTAGTAGGAATGTAAAATGGAGTTATCAAATAGGTTCGGTCGTGGGTAAGGTAGGTGGCAGACTGGTGCATTGGCGGAATACTAGGGAAATGTTGTCAGAATACAATGGACATTCATTATAAATAACTTGATTGCTAAGTGTGTGGCATACATATCAAATAGGACTAAGAGGAGACAATGAAAGCAAACATAGAAGGTTTGTTTGTACGTGAGAGTGACACAGATATGCTGAAATGGCACTCTTGAATACATATGTTAAGCATCCCGACAAAACCTACTTACAAAGTTCCAATAACTGGCTCTAAATGTTGACTCTAGGAATATGATACAACCCCCTACCTATCACTCGCATAGCGATCAAGAGGATAAGATCAGATTAATTACAGAGACATTTAAACAATCATTCTTCCCACGCTCCACACGTGAATGGAACGGGTAGAATCCCTAACATGTGGTACCATTCTAATTACCCACTGTCATGAACTTCGCAGTGGTTTGCATTACCTATACGTAGATGCACATGCACTGTAATTCTGAAGTCAAATTTCGGATTAAGCACAGCAATACTTAACTCTGGGATTAAGCACAGGGTACTACACTACGTTGCGAGCCAACCGCATTAAATGGGGATCTTGACTTTCTACTTTAAGGTATTTACTCTGGCTATCTGAGACCAAAAATGTAACGTTATCCGCCATTTTATGGTTACGAATGAAATGACGTAGTTTCAGGCACTTTACTGGTCTCATACAGTTATGATTTTATGTATATAGACTGAAGTGGCGAGTGAAATTTTGTACCAGGGCTCTAACCTGGATCTCTTGCTTACTAGGCACTTGTGTTAGCCACTAAACCACCCTGGCACAGAGGTTCACACAACTGCACGGTTTACCCTCCCATGTCTTGCTCCTCCACCAGTGCACGAAGGCGTCTTAGTGGCTAACAAGCCTGCGTAGTAAGTGGAAGACCGAGGTTCGATTCCCAGCCCTGGTACAAATTTTCACTCACCACCTCAGTCCGTACATAAAATCATATCCATATGAGACCTGTAAAGTCTTTGAAACTGTGTCATTTCGTTTGTGTAAGTACCTGGTTCTGGGTTTCGTGCTGGATCCCCCATTTACGTTCGATGCTGAGATTTTATTCCAGAACATGGAGGGCCTCCGCAATTCTGTTCGTGTGTAAGGAGGAGTTTAAAGTAGACTGAGGCAGCAGTGGTAACCTGGATCAGGAGAGAGGCATGCCAGGATAATCCGTGCAGTTATGTGAATCGCCGTGCCAAGGCGGCTTAGTGCCTAACGCACCTACCTAGTAAGCAGGAGACCCGGGTTCGATTCGTGACCTGGGTACAAATATTCGCAGCAGCTTCAGTCTGTACACATAAAATTTTATGATTGCTCGTTCACTATGCATGCAGGGTAGTACCGGATTCTGAAATTATTGTGAAACATTTATGCCCTATGATTTTAATAGACTAAACCAAACAAAATAATCTATCCGGAATGACCACGTAGTAACGAAGTTACTTCAGCTAGCATTCTTAGCAAGACAATTTTAAACATGTTTGGTATACACAGTGGTGACAAAAGTCACGGGATAGCGATATGCACGTACACAGAGGGCAGTAGTATGCGTACAGAAGGCAATAAACGGCAGTGCATTGGCGGAGACGTGATTTGTACTCAGGTGATTCAAGTGAAAAGGTTTCCAACGTGATTGTGGCCGGGAGACAGGAGTTAACAGACTGTGAATGCAGAATGGTTGTTGGAGCCAGACGCATGGGACATTCCATTCCGCAAACCGTTAGGGATTTTAGTATTCTGAGAGTCACAAAGGCAAGAGTGTGCCGAGAATACCAAATTTCGGGCATTACCACTCACCATGGAAAAACTTTGTGGCCGACAGCCTTCAGTTAACGACCGAGAGCATTGGCCTTTGCGTAGAGTTTCAGTGCTAACGTACAGTCAACACTGCTTGAAATAAATGCACAAATCAATAGTGGAGGTATGACATACGCCTTTGATACTTTAGTCTTCAAAGGCAAAGAAGTATAGGTGAACTTAATGACTGTTCGCGGTAGCGACCTGTTTAAAAGAAACTGTCCCCGAGCACCACGAGACTTAACTTCTGAGGTCATCAGTCACCTATAATTTAGAACTACTTAAACCTAACTAACATAAGGACATCAAACACATCCATGCCCGAGGCAGGATTCGAACCTGCGACCGTACCGGTCGCGCAGTTCCAGACTGTAGCACCTAGAACCGCTCGGCCACAATGTATTAGGAGGTACCTTGTGACTTTTATCACCTCAGTGTGTAAAGGAATGGAATTCTGAATAATCTTAATGGTCTAGAGATTTAACATTCAAGAATCCAGTTATTTGGTGACACTGTTTATCACTGAACAGGACATTATCAGCACTGTTCATTTTCAAGCTGTAATAGCTACAGTCCCATAGTTATATATGACGTGGGGGAATTAAGTGAATTTGTATGACGATCAGCTATGGTAAGCCTCACTGAAACATAAGGTTTATAATTTATTTAAGGATACGTTTCTGTATCATACACTACCTTCGGGCTGCCAGATCAACAGTGAAGCATAAGAGTGGGAAACTGCCACTACCACAGACAGTAAAACTTTGCAAGGATTCATATAATGGCAAAATGGCTGCCAAATAAATAACATTGGCTGAAGACCACATGCTACTCTGCACATGGTGAGAAATAATATACTTACTCACCATCATGATTAAGATAAAAGGAATTAATGCTACACACATCAAATTGAATTTATTGATTTTAAATGGGGAAGATGGGTACAAGCCTAATGATGACTACATGCAGCATCTACACAAACAGATACAAGGACCTCTAATAAATGGAATTTTTGACACTAAGCTTCACTTGATGTAACAAATTTCACATGCAAAAAGTTGTTTTAATATAAATATAATCATTCCCTTTGCCTGAAGGTGCCACAGGTTTAAACAGATCCTAACTCATAAAATCCAAGTCAACCTAGAGCTACATCTCCACATTTCAGTGGAGCATCAATACTCACAAGCTCCTCTCAGCAGACTCTCCACTCACAATCTTTTTCTCCCAAAACCAGTCACAACCCTCAGCATCAGTACTTTACGGAGAGAGTGGAAAACTGACCAGTAGGCCACACCCACCATAAAGCATGAGATGTTAACCCAATTAGGGTTGGAAAAAACATGAGTATCTATTGCCCTCTTCTTTCTGAACAGAGAAGACTTAGAGAAGATTCTACCCAGAAGGCCACAGGACCAATCAAATGGCACAATTTTAAGAACAGTGTGAAAGTTCCGTTCTTCTGTTAAGATGTGATACTGCCAACTAAGTTTGAAAGGAAAACTAAAAGACATACCCCTGGCCTCCCAAAGGAGGAAGAAAGGTAATCTCCACTGGCTAGCAGCTTTGCTGCCATGGAAATGAGAGTATGGCATTGTGACCTGGGAGTCCCCCATTCAGGGAAGTTCGGCCTCCAAGGGTAAGTATTTGTTTCCATTTCATGGAGGTTACTACCCCAGGATTTAGTAAAAAAGCACATGGCTACCAATCACAAAAGACTGTAGAGAGAAATAAAATAAAGTTCCACAGAAACATTCCTCCAGGCATTGGCAGGAAGATGAATCACATGATCATTATTAATAAGTAATACAGTTAAGTCAGTGAATGGCAACATTATGGAGGAGGTACAAAAATAATGTATGTCTTTCATCATTCCAATGCCTGAAGTGAAGTTTCCATAGAGACTCAAGGTTTGATATGAAGGATGCGGCTAAAGGAAATTTTGTTAGGCCCTGGGTGGATGGGAATGTATACATGTTTATAGGGGTTTTCGACAGAACTCTAGGTCCATAGTCAATGCTCTCATCTTTCTTTTGTGACACATCATAAACTAAGTTACAGTTAATTAGTAAACACATGTAATAAGCCTCAAAATGTTGCCAATGTTGTCCATATGGCTAGACACAAGTCCTCTCTTAAAATTATGAGACTATGTATTCCAGGATTAACCAACAAATATACTACCCCCTTTTATGCACACATCACATAGAGAGATAGTTGGCTGTACACGGATAGGTATTATTCTTATACACCATATACAAACTAAATAGGTAGGAGAGGAGGGTTATGCACCTCTGCTACACACTTATAGTTTGTTCACAGTGTCCTGACTGAGATTTTGGGAAGGTGTTGGGGAGAGGAGGACGAAGCAAGCTCCACCTACTGGATCCCAACACATTGGCAGCTACAGGGGCAGTGGTAGTGCAGGGAGAACAAGTTGCACTTTCCTGACAAAGTTCTGGCACTTCACATGTGTTTACTGGGTTGGCAGAGTACAGCAAGGCAATCACTTCATAAGGACTACAGTAACATATGTACTGTATTTTAGATCACTAATGTTGGCAGCAGCCAGGCTCAAAACGTTTATGGCCTCTTGTCTGTGGCCTTCTAGTGGCCACAGTTAATCAGGAACTAGGAAGGACATTGTGAGACAACTATGCTGGTGCTTGTGCGGACAGATGTATACATAGACTCTGTGACGCATGGGTACACATATGGACTGTGAGCATTTTTTGTGATTTGCAGTTGCTTTAAATTCCATCTGCTAAGTAATGATCAATATCTATTTTAGTATAAATTATCAAACTTAAGAAAAGTATCCTTACCCAACATGAGGTAAACAGTACTGTACAATTAAATACACTACCAAGTTAAGTATAGCAGTATATGATACATGACCTAAAATATTATACACTTCATGGCATGCACACAGCGAAGACAGTTTGCTCTGATCTGTGTGCTCTGCAGGGGCCCATGGGATGGGCAATGTTATGGCCAGAGCAGGTTGGAAAAGGCTAGTGTCCACTCTGTCTGCTTGCCAGGAGGTTCTAGTCTGAGATGTGGAGGAGGCTCTGCTGGCAGTGACTGAGCACACTGGGTGCACTCGGCTGCAAATCATTGCTCATATCAGCACAACTAATGTCTGCTGCCTGGATTTACAGGCCATCCTTAGTTCCTACAGATAGCAGGCTGAGTTTGTGAAGACAGCAGGTCATGCTCACAGAGTGAAAACAGAGCTAACATTGGGCAGCGTCACTCCCACAAATGACCATGGTCCTCTGGTTTGGAGGTAATAGGGAGGCTTAAAACAGAGGCTCAGACAATTCCTTGATTATTGTGGATGTGGATTTCTTGAGATCTGCTGTTGGGTGAAGAAGTGTACAGCCCCCTAGGTCAGGTGTGTGCACTACTTGCAGGAAGCAGCTACCAGGATAGCTGCGTATGTGCAGCAGGCACATGTGGATTTCTCAGGATAGAGAAATCCCTCTACACACCTGATAAGACACATTCTGAGTGCACACAGAATAGCATTCATCATAGAAGATTAGAGAAACAATATGTTAACACTGTGTAAGCTAATAGGAAGAGCATCTATGGAAAGGTGCCACAACTAGTCTCATTTATAAATAGTAAAAAATACCCACACAATAAGAACAACAAATAGCTGGCTGAAACTGCATGTCAACAGCAATGAAATCTAGACTCCAACTGGAATGTATATCATAAAAATACATTGAATGCTGGTGGTAAAGGTGTGTTTATAGCAATAAAAAATACAATAATATCTAGTGAGATGAATACTGATTCAGACTGTGAAAATTTTGGGTGAAGGTAAGTGTTAAACATGGATCAAACTTGGTCCCTGGATGCTTTTATAGACTCCCTGCCTCAGCAGCAGCAGCAGCAGCAGCAATGGTGGAACACCTGAGGGGAAACTTACTGTTTCACTGAATATGGCTGTAAATAGGAATACAAAGAAAGATAGGAAAATCTTTCTGTTTAACAAGGGTGACAAGAGACACATTCCAGATTGCGTGACAGGCAAACACAAAAAATTCATTTCCAGCTCTGATAGTGTTCTGTATCAGTGGACAGATTTGAAGAGTATCATACAATATGCTTTAGACAGGTATGTGCTAAGTAAAACTGTGAGGCCTGGAAAAGACTCATCATGCTTGGACAACCATGTTAGTAACCATAATGGCTTTGAAACAGGGGATGTCACAGAAAAGGCTGAGATACTAAAAGTCTTTCTGAAAACTATTTCACAGAGAAAGATCACAAGGTAGTTCCTCCTTTAAATCATTGCATGGATGGGAAATGACAGTTATCATAACAATTGACCAAGGAATAGAAAAGCAGTTGAAAACACTTAGAAGAGGAAAGGTCACTGGACCTGGTTGGATACCTGTTCATTCTTACACTCGTAGCAGAAGTGAACCATTGGTCTCATGAGATGTGAAGCATTGCTAATGATTCGAAAAAGTTCAAGTCATTCCCATTTTCAAGAAGGGTCAAGGAACAGATGCCTGAAATTATAGGCCTATATACACTCCTGGAATTGGAAAAAAGAACACATTGACAACGGTGTGTCAGACCCACCATACTTGCTCCGGACACTGCGAGAGGGCTGTACAAGCAATGATTACACGCACGGCACAGCGGACACACCAGGAACCGCGGTGTTGGCCGTCGAATGGCGCTAGCTGCGCAGCATTTGTGCACCGCCGCCGTCAGTGTCAGCCAGTTTGCAGTGGCATACGGAGCTCCATCGCAGTCTTTAACACTGGTAGCATGCCGCGACAGCATGGACGTGAACCGTATGTGCAGCTGACGGACTTTGAGCGAGGGCGTATAGTGGGCATGCGGGAGGCCAGGTGGACGTACCGCCGAATTGCTCAACACGTGGGGCGTGAGGTCTACACAGTACATCGATGTCGTCGCCAGTGGTCGGCGGAAGGTGCACGTGCCCGTCGACCTGGGACTGGACCGCAGTGATGCACGGATGCACGCCAAGACCGTAGAATCCTACGCAGTGCCGTAGGGGACCGCACCGCCACTTCCCAGCAAATTAGGGACACTGTTGTTCCTGGGGTATCAGCGAGGACCATTTGCAACCGTCTCCATGAAGCTGGGCTATGGTCCCGCACATCGTTAGGCCGTCTTCCGCTCACGCCCCAACATCGTGCAGCCCGCGTCCAGTGGTGTCGCGACAGGCGTGAATGGAGGGACGAATGGAGACGTGTCGTCTTCAACGATGAGAGTCGCTTCTGCCTTGGTGCCAATGATGGTCGGATGCGTGTTTGGCACCATGCAGGTGAGCGCCACAATCACGACTGCATACGACCGAGGCACACAGGGCCAACACCCGGCATCATGGTGTGGGGAGCGATCTCCTACACTGGCCGTACACCTCTGGTGATCGTCGAGGGGACACTGAATAGTGCACGGTACATCCAAACCGTCATCGAACTCATCGTTCTACCATTCCTAGACCGGCAAGGGAACTTGCTGTTCCAACAGGACAATGCACGTCTGCATGTATCCCGTGCCACCCAACGTGCTCTAGAAGGTGTATGTCAACTACCCTGGCCAGCAAGATCTCCGGATCTGTTCCCCATTGAGCATGTTTGGGACTGGATGAAGCGTCGTCTCACGCGGTCTGCACGTCCAGCACGAACGCTGTTCCAACTGAGGCGCCAGGAGGAAATGGCATGGCAAGCCGTTCCACAGGACTACATCCAGTACCTCTACGATCGTCTCCATGGGAGAATAGCAGCCTGCATTTCTGCGAAAGGTGGATATACACTGTACTAGTGCCAACATTGTGTATGCTCTGATGCCTGTGTCTATGTGCCTGTGGTTCTGTCAGTGTGATCATGTGATGTATCTGACCCCAGGAATGTGTCAATAAAGTTTCCCCTTCCTGGGACAATGAATTCACGGTGTTCTTATTTCAATTTCCAGGAGTGTATTTGACGTTGATCTGTTGTAGGACTTTGGAACACGTTTTATGCTCATATATTATGACATTCCTATAGATCAAACTTCTCCTCTGTAGACATCAATATGGGTTCCAAAAACAACAATCATATGAAACCCTGGTAGATGCTGTGTTCCTTGACTTCCAGAAGATGTTCAATACAGTTCCACACCGCTGCCTAATGAAGAAAATACAAGTAAAATAGAAAGAAACTTCCACATGGGAAAAATATATTAAAAACAAAGATTCCAAGACTTACCAAGCTGGAAAGCGCCGGCAGACAGGCACAATCAACAAAACACACAAACACACACACACAGAATTACTAGCTTTCGCAACCGATGGTTGCTTCTTCAGGAAGGAGAGGGGAAGACAAAAGGATGTGGGCTTTAAGGGAGAGGGTAAGGAGTCATTCCAATCCCGGGAGTGGAGAGACTTCCCTTAGGGAGAAAAAAAAGACAGGTGTACACTCGCGCACACACACACACACACATATCCTTCCGCACATACACAGACACAAGCAGACATATTTAAAGGCAAAGAGTAAGGGCAGAAATGTCAGTCGAGGCGGAAGTACAGAGGCAAAGATGTTGTTGAAAGACAGGTGAGGTACGAGCGGCGGCAACTTGAAATTAGTGGAGGTTGAGGCCTGGCGGATATCGAGAAGAGCTCCACTCCCCCCAACACCTCAAAATTCCAGTCAACACAATCTGGAACCACAACACCCCAATTCATTTAGTTAACCTTTCCTCCAAACCCCTCTCCCAATCCAAAACCTCTGTCCTATCCAAAGGCCTCACCTTCAGCCCCACTCCCAGGTTCAACCAAACTGCCCTTATCAAAGATTTACTGTCCTACACTCGTAGCCTCTGCTGGAAATATTACTTTGCCACGAAGAAAAATAATCCTGATCCCACTCCTAATGATCCAACTCCCCAAGACACTATCCAAATTGAACCCTGCCTGCAACAGTTCCATTCTCCATCACAGCGGGACCCACCTCCTCTTCCTCAAAATCACCCTCTCCAAACCTTCCAGGAATTTCTCACTTCCAGCCTTGCCTCTCAGTCTTTCTTGAAAAACCTTAATCCTACTCCCAACATCACCACAGCCGAAGCCCAGGCTATCCGTGATCTGAAAGCTGACCGATCCATCATCATTCTTCCGGCTGACAAGGGTTCCACGACCGTGGTACTTGATTGTCGGGAGTATGTGGCTGAGGGACTGCGTCAGCTTTCAGACAACTCTACATACAAAGTTTGCCAAGGTAATCCCATTCCTGATGTCCAGGCGGAGCTTCAAGGAATCCTCAGAACCTTAGGCCCCCTACAAAACCTTTCACCTGACTCCATCAAACTCCTGACCCCACTGACACCTCGCACTCCTACCTTCTACCTACTTCCTAAAATCCACAAACCCAAACATCCTGGCCGCCCCATTGTAGCTGGTTACCAAGCCCCCACAGAACGTATCTCTGCCTACGTAGATCAACACCTTCAACCCATAACATGCAGTCTCTCATCCTTCATCAAAGACACCAACCACTTTCTCGAACGCCTGCAATCCATACCCAGTCTGTTAGCCCTGGAAACCATCCTTGTAACCATTGATGCCACTTCCCTATACACGAATATCCCGCACATCCAGGGCCTCGCTGCAAAGGAGCACTTCCTTTCACGCCGATCACCTGCCACCCTACCTAAAACCTCTTTCCTCGTCACCTTGGCCAGCTTCATCCTGACGCACAACTTCTTCACTTTTGAAGGCCAGACATACCAACAATTAAAGGGAACAGCCATGGGTACCAGGATGGCCCCTTCATATGCCAACCTATTTATGGGTCGCTTAGAGGAAGCCTTCTTGGTTACCCAAGCCTGCCAACCCAAACTTTGGTACAGATTTATTGATGACATCTTCATGATCTGGACTCACTGTGAAGAACAACTCCAGAATTTCCTCTCCAACCTCAACTCCTTTGCTTCCATCAGATTCACCTGGTCCTACTCCAAATCCCATGCCACTTTCCTAGACGTTGACTTCCATCTGTCCAATGGCCAGCTCCACACATCCGTCCACATCAAACCCACCAACAAGCAACAGTACCTCCATTATGACAGCTGCCACCCATTCCATATCAAACGGTCCCTTCCCGACAGCCTAGGCCTTCGTGGCAAACGAATCTGCTCCAGTCCTGAATCCCTCAACCATTACACCAACAACCTGAAAACAGCTTTCGCATCCCGCAACTACCCTCCCGACCTGGTACAGAAGCAGATAACCAGAGCCACTTCCTCATCCCCTCAAACCAAGAACCTCTCACAGAGGAATCCCAAAAGTGCCCCACTTGTGACAGAATACTTCCCGGGGCTGGATCAGACCTTGAATGGGGCTCCCCAGCAGGGATACGACTTCCTAAAATCCTGCCCCGAAATGAGATCCATCCTTCATGAAATCCTCCCCACTCCACCAAGAGTGTCTTTCCGCCGTCCACCTAACCTTCGTAACCTCTTGGTTCATCCCTATGAAATCCCCAAACCACCTTCCCTACCCTCTGGCTCCTACCCTTGCAACCGCCCCCGGTGTACAACCTGTCCTATGCACCCTCCCACCACCACCTACTCCAGTCCTGTAACCCGGAAAGTGTACACGATCAAAGGGAGAGCCACGTGTGAAAGCACCCACGTGATTTACCAACTAACCTGCCTCCACTGTGACGCTTTCTATGTGGGAATGACCAGCAACAAACTGTCCATTCACATGAATGGACACAGGCAGACAGTGTTTGTTGGTAATGAGGATCACCCTGTGGCTAAACATGCCTTGGTGCACGGCCAGCACATCTTGGCACAGTGTTACACCGTCCGAGTTATCTGGATACTTCCCACCAACACCAACCTATCCGAACTCCGGAGATGGGAACTCGCCCTTCAGTATATCCTCTCTTCTTGATATCCACCAGGCCTCAACCTCCGCTAATTTCAAGTTGCCGCCGCTCATACCTCACCTGTCTTTCAACAACTTCTTTGCCTCTGTACTTCCGCATCGACGGACATCTCTGCCCTTACTCTTTGCCTTTAAATACACTCCTGGAAATTGAAATAAGAACACCGTGAATTCATTGTCCCAGGAAGGGGAACTTTATTGACACATTCCTGGGGTCAGATACATCCTATGATCACACTGACAGAACCACAGTCACATAGACACAGGCAACAGAGCATGCACAATGTCGGAACTAGTACAGTGTATATCCACCTTTCACGGCAATGCAGGCTGCTATTCTCCCATGGAGACGCTCGTAGAGATAATGGATGTAGTCCTGTGGAACGGCTTGCCATGCCATTTCTACCTGGCGCCTCAGTTGGTCCAGCGTTCGTGCTGGACATGCAGACCCCGTGAGACGACGCTTCATCCAGTCCCAAACATGCTCAATGCGGGACAGATCTGGAGATCTTGCTGGCAAGGGTAGTTGACTTACACCTTGTAGAGCACGTTGGGTGGCACAGAATACATGCGGACGTGCATTGTCCTGTTGGAACAGCAAGTTCCCTTGCCGGTCTAGGAATGGTAGAACGATGGGTTCGATGACGGTTTGGATGTACCGTGTACTATTCAGTGTCCCCTCGACGATCACCAGAGGTATACGGCCAGTGTAGGAGATCGCTCCCCACACCATGATACCGGGTGTTGGCCCTGTGTGCCTCGGTCGTATGCAGTCGTGATTGTGGCGCTCACCTGCACGGTGCCAAACACGCATACGACCATCATTGGCACCAAGGCAGAAGTGACTCTCATTGCCATTCGTCCCTCCATTCACGCCTGTCCCGACACCACAGGAGGTGGGCTGCACGATGTTGGGGCATGAGCGGAAGACGGCTAACGGTGTGCGGGACCATAGCCCAGCTTCATGGAGACGGTTGCGAATGTTCCTCGCCGATACCCCAGTAGCAACAGTGTCCCTAATTTGCTGGGAAGTGGCGGTGCGGTCCCCTACGGCACTGCTTAGGATCCTACAGTCTTGGCGTGCATCCGTGCGTCGCTGTGGTCCGATCCCAGGTCGACGGGCATGTGCACCTTCCGCCGACCACTGGCGACAACATCGATGTACTGTGGAGACCTCACGCCCCACGTGTTGAGCAATTCGGCGGTACGTCCACCCGGTCTCCCGCATGCCCACTATATGTCAACTGCACATACGGTTCACGTCCACGCATGCTACCAGTGTTAAAGACTGCGATGGAGCTCCGTATGCCACGGCAAACTGGCTGACACTGAAGGTGGCGGTGCACAAATGCTGCGCAGCTAGCGCCATTCGACGGCCAACACCGCGGTTCCTGGTGTGTCCGCTGCACCGGTGTCAATGTGTTCTTTTTCCCATTTCCAGGAGTATATGTCTGCTTGTGTCTGTGTATGTGCGGATGGATATGTGTGTGTATGTGTGAACGAGTGTACACCTGTCCATTTTTTCCCCCTAAGGGAAGTCTCTCCACTCCCGGGATTGGAATGACTCCTTACCCTCTCCCTTAAAGCCCACATCCTTTCGTCTTACCCTCTCCTTCCTGAAGAAACAACCATCGGATGCGAAAGCTAGTAATTCTGTGTGTGTGTTTGTGTGTTTTGTTCATTGTGCCTGTCTGCCAGCGCTTTCCCACTTGATAAGTCTTGTAATCTTTGTTTTTAATATATATATATATATCCAGACTTGCTGGATGGAATGAGAAGGAAAGACTGATTGTTGGTGACTATAATGCACGAGATCTAAAAACATGAGAGCTGAAAGGTGGAAGATATGGTAATATACAAGACAGAGATTACTGCCAGAACATCATACATGAGTTAATAAGAGCAAAAACCTAAGTGCATTGTTTATGATATATGTGGGAGTGTGAAGGCAGAAATAGACAGATCAAGAGTGAAAGATGTAGAAAACTAAGTTTCCCAAGTCTCAGTCTTATATCTACTACTATTCCTCATATATTTAAATTATTTTCCATCTGTTTTACAACAAGCAGAATTAGTTCCTTTTGCAGATGACTCTAGTATTGTACTCAATCCAAGCATACATGCAGAATCAGAAGAAATGTTAAACAAGCTTCTTAAACATATCATTGACTGGTTTCCTGCAATCGGTCTCATCCTCCATTTTAAAAAACACAACCTATTCATTTCTGCATATCTAGGGGTACTGCACCAATAAGTGTAACTCATGATAGTCAGGGAGGAAAGTAAAAATTGTTTGGTGCGCACACTGATGTGAATTTAAACTCGTAAAAGCACTTTTGGAACTCCTGATACAACATAGTTCAGCGTTATTTGCACTCAGAATCATTGCAAATCTTGGAGAGAGACAAAACAGTAAGCTGATATACTTGTAGAAATTTAAGGTGTAGGGTGTCCTGTCTATTGCCTCACAGTCTGTTTATTCCCTCATGACGATTGCTGTAAATAATCCACTGCAGTTAAAAAGGAATTATGATGTGCATAACTGCAATACCTGAAGAAAAAAATTGCTTTCATTCTTCACATTAATGTTGTCTTTATCACAAAAGGGGTGCACATTGCCATAAGTAAAATTTTTGATAAATTACAAAGTGATATAAAATGTCTGACAAACAGCAAAGTAAAATTTGGAAACAAACTGAAGAAGTTTCTCCTTGACAGTTCCTTTTATGCTATAGAAGAATTGCTGTTACTGTACTGTGTTAAAGATGTTTGGTAAGAATTTATAAGCAATTAAAAATAAAAATAAATAAATAAAAATAAAACAACTTTAAAATGTTCAGCATATTTCCATTTTTACAAATTAATTTGCAGTGTAAATGTAAAATGACTCAGTCCATACTATTAATATTTATTGTGCAAATGATCCATGCAACATGAAAATAAATTACTAAGTTCTTTGTAGCAATTTCACTAAGTTGTTATCAAGATATATTTTGAAAAGCTTCAACATTTCCCTTACATCCAAAATCCTGGCCAGAACCATCTAGGGGGCTTGTAGCAACTCTTCTTGTGCACCTAATACCACCTCCCTCTTAAACATTCCAATCTTATTATTCACATCACACGTGAAAATTTTAAAAATTCTATTCAAAGATATTCTATTATTCTATTATAAGATATGAATTACGATCATGTGATGTGTGTGTGTGCACTGTGATGCTGATAAAGACAGTAAATGATTATTTCAGTGTTCACTGAAACCCATCAATTATTAAAATGTGCATTCAGATGACATGTATACATTCAGTGGATCAAATAACATAATAATCAAACAGATAACAACAGTGTGCCATATGAGACAACTGTACTTTCTAATCAACTTTTTTTGATGTTATAAGAACCATACTAAAATGCATCCAATTCAAAACCTTTAGTACTTTGTCAGGAGCAGTATCCCACAATAGTGATTTACGTTATAAACATTTGGGCAATAGTTATTATTTATCATATACTACCATATTAATCATTGTTTGGTACTGAATATGCTCACAGCTATTTAACTAGTGTGATTTGGTCCCTCTGAGTTTCAATTAGTAACTATGTGATTTCATAGGTCTCTTTTGTGTAGTTCATATATAACTTTCACAATCAGAACTAATATTATTCATTGTGTTTTAATTAATAAGGGGAATTTTTTTACATGAACTTTTTACTCAATTAATCTCCTGATTGGGAGCTTTGTAGAACATTAATTGTTTACCCTGTAACATGCATTGGTGTTATATTTTCGTTGTCTGATACTTATCAATTGTCTTCATATGCTTTACACATTGGCTATAACATGTTCAAATCAACAATAGTTTACAGAAACTCTGGGTGCACTTTGACATCATGCCCATGGCCCAACAGACATGACCACTTTTCCCAACAGCATACTTTGCTAAAAGTTCAATTTTGCAATGTTTCAATATCTAGTTTGAAATAGTCATTATAGTCTGATATACAGGTATTGACTTTCAAGCCACAGCAGCAATAAACTTCAATTTTTTTGTATAAAATCTAGTTAATATGCTCTCTGACAAATTTAAAATGTTCTCCACTTGTTTAATTGCTTATTCTGATACATTACCAGCTCAAGTTCATTATTAAAATTTACTTATCTTACAGGTGTGTCTGGAAGTGCTGCAACTGTTACATCTTAGGAACAGGCCCATAAAAAACACTTCAATACTATGCCAGCATGGGTGCTAGGAAGTGAACAAGAAAAATCATCAGTGGTAATTCTGCTGCCTGAAGTCTCAGCAGATAATGAACAGGTTTTCTGATGGTCAGATGGACAATGAAATTTATTCTTTCAAACATTGTGTCAGTAGGATATAAATATCAAGAACAACAGAAATTTACAGTACCTTAAACAAATATGTTGCCATTGAGCAGCTATATGTAATAGGAATAATGCACAGAATAACAGAAATCGGATTGAAGTTCCATATAATACATCATAGACTTCTGTTGTCAAACCTCATCACAGCTCTTCCAATCCACTTGATTGAGCTTTTGTTTCTGATTGGTTGGAAAGAATGAACTGACAACACTGAGAAATTACGTATCTAGTCTGACTGTAAATATTTTTGCATGTGGTCATCACTGTTTTCCTTCTTAGTTATTTATGAATTTCATGAACAAAGCATAGATTACAAGTGTGAATAACTTTTACACACATAAAAGTGAATGAGTGAAAGATGCAGTCAAAATATTTTGTACGTATGTAGAGTTGACTTCAATTCATTTTTAGCTGTGTTTCTCTGTCACTCTAATAACCCATCATTTTCTTTGTTATTCATCCAGTGTCAGCAGTTGCTCCATTTCTGCTGACCTTGTTATCAGTTTCATGTGCATATTTCTAATATACCTCTCATGTAAGATGAGCAATTTTGAATGAATGATCATGTGATACTGGGCAATAATCTAAGGAAGTGAACTAAGAGTCGCCCTCATGTACCTTATCAAAGTTCTTATAGCACTTGTCCTAAATTAGAAATCTCCATTGGTAATACCAGTTAATTCTCTTCCTTTTCGCTGGCTAATGATTTTTATAAACAGGTGCACTTTCATTTTCATTATTTCTTAAACAAGTAAGAGTTTGTACTATCAATGTCTGTAAATGTGAAAAAAAAACAGATATTCTCACCAGTGTTTGCTGCAGTACACCATTATGGATTGGAAAAAGCTTATAAACATTGTTTTACCTTACCATTCAGTTCGTAAATTGTAATGCATCTAACTGTACCTTCTATTTTTATTTCTCTAAAAAGTTTTCCACATATTAAGTAAAGTTTCTCACTTTGCCATCACAACTTGCATCACCTAATTAAATGTTGTTATTAATAGGCTTTCTGACTTTCTGTCTTAATAATTTATTACAGATACCTCTATAATTTTAATTCCATTTACTTTGAGGAAAAATATCCTTGATCCTACCTTATCTGATACATTTACCAAACATGCTTTGCTGTAAAACTGAGCAAGTATGACTTTTGTGTGAGTGCAGGTTGTGCCTAGTTGTAGTGGACAATAAGGCAAATTTCCTGACATTTACAAATAGTTTTCATCATTTACAGTCTACAAATTATGACACTGATGTTGTTCTGTTCTGATGGAAGCATATATAGGTTTCTTCTGTGACACTTGAAAGAAGCTTCTAAGAGAACTTCAATGACAACATGTATGGGACTTGATCAAATATTATCAAAATAACAGCACTGCAAACCACTGTATCACCACCAGGAAAAGAGGTTCCATCAACATCTGCCCTGTTATACTGACTGTGAGCAAACACAAAACTCAGGTATGGTTCTTGTGTTTACCTGAGTGCATAAAGCCCACCAGTCTGTGTTCTGCTGTTGTAACAATCAGACAACTTGCTTGTAAATCTATTGAGACACTCACATTGTGCATTGAGCATTTTTTATGATGAATGTTGTGAAACTGCTAGAGAAGTGGTGCAGTTGTACACTGAAGAGTCTCCAGATTGTGCCAAGCAGTCAGACTCTGTCTTTGTAAATGTTATAAATAAAGTTACAGAAACTTGAAGTGTGGAGAGTAAAATATGCCAATAGAAAAGAAGAGCAACTGATGAAAGATATTAAACTAACATTTTAAAGGATTAACACACAATGTAAATGTCACTAACTTGTAGTTCGGAAGTACGAGAGGTATAAATCAAATGAGATTAGATTACATTAGATTAGATTAATACTTGTTCCATAGATCATGAATACGACACTTCGTAATGATGTGGAACGTGTCAGGTTAATAAAAGATGTCTGTACAAGAAATTACATTACACAAAATATTGCATGACACTAATGATTAATTTTTTTATTTTTTTTACTTAGTTTATATCTAAAAATTCAGCCAATGAGTAGAAGGAGTTGTCATCTAGAAATTCTTTTAATTTATTTTTAAATGTTAGTTGGCTATCTGTCAGGCTTTTGATGCTGTTTGGTAGGTGCCCAAAGACTTTTGTGGCAGCATAATTTACCCCTTTCTGTGTCAAAGTCAGATTTAATCCTGCATAGTGAAGATCATTCTTTCTCCTGGTGTTATAGGTATGCACACTGCTATTACTTTTGAATTGGGTTGGATTATTATCAACAAATTTCATAAGGGAATATATATACTGTGAGGTTACTGTGAGGATCCCTAGATCCTTAAATAGATGTCTGCAGGATGACCATGGGTGGGTTCCAGCAATTATTCTGATTACACGTTTTTGTGCAATGAATACTTTTCTACTCAACGATGAATTACCCCAGAATATGATGCCATACGAAAGCAGTGAATGAAAGTAGGCATAGTAAGCTAATTTACTGAGATTCTTATCACCAAACACTGCATTCCATCATATTTCATCTTCTTCAAATTGCACTACATCTACAGCTTCATGGCAGTGAGTATCTAAATTTGATTACAGCCCTCTGAATGTTATCTACAAAAAGTGCAAAGTGATGTGGCATATCTGAGCAAAATTTTGTTTAATGAAGATGCATCATTTACCAACCATACGCAAGTCTGTCTTCACAATATGCACCAATCATCTGTTGAAAATCCATGCTGACTCAATGAATGCTCTTGGTCTTTCAATATTTGGTGCATGTTTTTCAAAACCCACAACACTACTCTCTGTGTTGTTGATGGAATTCTAAATACATTCAAGTAATGTATATTCCTAAGATATACTGCTGCTGCATTTATTGGGAGACACCCCACTGAACATAAGGCAGTCAGTTGGTACCAACATTCCACTCATATGTTGACAGGCCCTCTTTAAGAGGACATTTGGAGACCATTGGAGCAGTTGTTCAGGAAATGCAAAATGGCCTATGGACTCACCTAACATAACACTTCTACACCTTTATCTGTGGTGAGATTTAAGACAAGAAGTCTATTACGAAACGCTGATGACTCCCAAAGAAATGAAATGCCTTGTAACATATTGAGTCTAGATGAAATTCGATGTGCAGTGCTGTTTCACCAGAATCACTTTATAGTGTGCAGCAATGCTCAAGGTCAAAATTTTGAGCACATGGTATGATAGCCATGATAATACACATAAAAACCATACCCCGAGTTCTGTCCTTGCTTATGTTTGGTGTAATAGGGCAGAAATTCATGGAACCTCTTCCCCTGATGGTGAGACAGGTCCATGGTGCTGTTACCTTGATACTGCTTGATCATGTCCATGGAACCTCTTCCCCTGATGGTGAGACAGGCCCATGTTGCTGTTACCTTGATGGCCGGCCACAGTGGTTGAGTGGTTCTAGGAACTTCAGTCTGGAACTGGACAACTGGTAGGGTCACAGGTTCTTATCCTGCCTTGGGCATGGATGTGTGTGATGTCCTTAGGTTAGTTAGGTTAGAGTAGTTCAAAGTTCTAGATGATTGATGACCTCAGATGTTAAGTCCCATAGTATACAAAGTCATTTGTTATCTTGATACTGTTTGATCATGTCCCATGCATGTTATGTCAATAAAAATTACTTGTGAATATTGGGAAATACACTGTATTGTCTGCTAAAACTTGAAAAAAAGTAGCATCTCAATATATTTATTCATTCTGGACATATATGTGGTGGCCTGCCTTAGCTGCCTCAATCTATCTAGAGTAAGTTCTGTTGTAGATGGTGTATAATTGCCTTAATCCAAACCATAGATAATGAATCTCAGTTGTGTGGATGAATCATATATGTTACTTTTGTGCTGATAATGTAGTTGAGTGTTACACAGGAATAACAAGAAACATGTAAATCCAATACATGTATGTTATTTTTATGATAAACAAGATTCACTAACATATTTATTAGTGGTGCTCTATACCACTCATATATAGTTTCATTCTACAACACAAATCTCACAGCTTATTTGTCTGTTTTTAACTTTCTATCAATTTTTCTTGGTAGAAATACATGTATAAAGAACACAAAATATATAAACCTTTGTTATTTTTATATTAAATAGCAGCAACATAAGATTACTTTTTGGAATTTGAAAGACAATATGTACCTCTAAGAAAGTCCTGTATTCTTGTCACTAATAATACTTTTTGTTTCCAACTACTTCTGTATTTTATGATTAATAAACAAATAAATAAGTATTTTTATTGTTTTTGCTTTTACTTCATAATTCAGTTAGTAGCTGGGATATGGAACAAGTCAGGATATATATTCCCAAACGATACAATGTGCTTCATTTAGTGTGTGGCCATTAATGTCTACTTATGGCACAAGCAGATCATTATTGTTAATTTTAAACTGTGCTTGTGAGACTGACACCTAAACCGTTAGCTGTGAACAACTTGTAGGCATGTTCAGCTAGTATCTGAACTGTGTCTGCTGAGTTTGAGTTTGAATTCATGCTTGTGTTATCATCAAACATTGTAGCTTCTGCATTGCACTTCAGAGTCACTGAAAGATCATTTCTGTACGTTAGGAACAAGAGCGAGCCCAGTACTGATCCTTGCAGCATCTCATGCACTATGTTCTCACATTCTGACATTACTTTCAAGCCTATGTGGCACAATTGATAGGCATACAAGAGGCACTGTCCACTACATTTATGCAAGGCTTCATCAAATCTTCACTGTCATCTCCATTTTGTTACCGATCAGACCTTACTTTCTGAGTAGCCCCATACAGGGGCAGAAAAAGAAATTAGTACACCTGGAAAGACGACATTGAATCTTGTCTGATTATGGCATATGCTACCTGGGAGATAGTAGATGTACTGATAATGAATTCAACGTCATCCACCCACAGATAGTGTAGTGGCATAGCTACCAGAGTGCCATCTGTGTCTACTCTTTAATAGGGAATGCTCACAGCCAGAAGGCTCAGCGTGGCCCATGCATGAAGCAATCAGGCAAACATGTCATGGAGATGCACTCATGATACTTTCAGCCAATTGCACAAGTTTGAAAGGGATCAAACTGTGACCTTCTGAGTGATAAGACGGTCCTTTCAAAGAATTTCCACACAATTCGGACATGCTGTGTTTGATGTGCAATGATGCTATTACCAGCGGCACATGAATGTTATCACACCCACGATAATAATCTGGATGCCTTTGCAGCACAGATGCCCACCAGGATCATTGTGTTGTGAGGGCAGCAATGGCAGATTGTGCAGTTATCACAGCACAGATAAGAGGGCTTGTCAGCCCAGACATGTTGACACAAACTGTTGCGAACTGGTTATTGGCAGTGGAACTATGGGCACACACACCTCTAGCCCTTAATCGATTCATGCCACAGCATCGACATGCACAGCTCAACTGGTACTACCAGAGGATCACTCGAATATGGCGTGAAATGCTGTGGTATTCAGTGATGAAAGTAGAGAGGACTGTAATAGGAGCCACAGGGAAATGTCCCCTCCCCCCCCCCCCCCCCCCCCCCCATGAACCAAAGACCTTGTCATTGGTGGGGAGGATTGCGTGCCTCAGCAATACAGATAGCTGCACCATAAGTGCAACCACAATGGTGGGGTATCTGTTGAGAGGCCAGACTAGCGTGTGTTACCTGAAGAGGGGCAGCAGCTTTTTCAGTAGTTACAGGGGCAACAGTCTGGATGATTGACTGATCTGGCCTTGTAACATTAATCAAAACGGCCTTGCTGTGCTGGTACTGTGAACGGCTGAAAGCAAGGGGAAACTACAGCCATAATTTTTCTCAAGGGCATGCAGCTTTACTGTATGATTAAATGATAATGGCATCCTCTTGGGTAAAATATTCAGGAGGTAAAATAGTCCCCCATTCAGAACTCTGGGTGGGGACTACTCAAGAGGATGTCATTATCAGGAGAAAGAAAACTGGCGTTCTATGGACTGGAGTGTGGAATGTCAGATCCCTTAATCGGGCAGGTAGGTTAAAAAATTTAAAAAGGGAAATGGATAGGTTAAAATTAGATATAGTGGGAATTAGTGAAGTTCGGTGGCAGGAGGAACAAAACGTTTGGTCAGGTGAATACAGGGTTATAAATACCAAATCAAATAGGGGTAACGCAGAAGTAGGTTTAATATTGAATAAAAAAATATGAGTGTGGGTAAGCTACTACAAACAGCATAGTGAATGCATTATTGTGGCCAAGATAGACACAAAGCCCATGTATACTACAGTAGTATAAGTTTATATGCTAACTAGCTCTGCAGATGATGAAGAAATTGATGAATTGTATGATGAGATAAAAGAAATTATTCAGGTAGTGAAGGGAGACGAAAATTTAATAGTCATGGCTCACTGGAATTCATCAGTAGGAAAAGGGAGGGAAGGAAACATAGTAAGTGAATATGGATTGGGGGAAGAAATAAAAGAGGAAGCCGTCTGGTAGAATTTTGCTCAGAGCATAGCTTAATCATAGCTAATACTTGGTTCAAGAATCCTAAAAGAAGGCTGCATACATGGAGGAATCCTGGAGATACTAAAAGGTATCAGATACATTATATAATAGTAAGACAGAGATTTAGGAATCAGGTTTTAAATTGTAAGACATTTCCAGGGGCAGATGTGGACTCTGACCACAATCTATTGGTTATGAACTGTAGATTAAAACTGAAGAAACTACAAAAAGGTGCTGATTTATGGAGATGGGACCTGGATAAACTGAAAGAACCAGAGGTTGTACAGAGTTCCAGGGAGAGCATAAAGGAACAACTGACAGGAATGGGGGAAAGAAATACAGTAGAAGAAGAATGGGTAGCTCTGAGGGATGAAGTAGTGAAGGCAGCAGACGATCAAGTAGTTAAAAAGATGAGGGCTAATAGAAGTCCTTGGCTAACAGAAGAAATATTGAATTTAATTGATGAAAGGAGAATATATAAAAATGTAGTAAATGAAGCAGGCAAAAAGTAATACAACCGTCTCAAAAATGAGATCGACAGGTAGTGCAAAATGGCTAAGCAGGGATGGCTAGAGGGCAAATGTAAGGATGTAGAGGCTTATCTCACTAGGGGCAAGATTGATACTGCCTACAGGAAAATTAAAGAGACCTTTGGAGAGAAGAGAACCACTTGTATGAATATCAAGAGCTCCGATGGGAAACCAGTTTAAGCAAAGAAGGGAAGGCGCAAAGGTGGAAGGAGTATATAGAGGGTTTATACAAGGACGATGTACTTGAGGATAATATTATGGAAATGGAAGTGGCTGTAGATTAAGACGAAATGGGAGATAAGATACTGCGTGAAGAGTTTGACAGAGCACTGAAAGACCTGAGTTGAAACAAGGCCCCGGGAATCGACAACATTCCATTAGAACTACTGACAGCTTTGGGAGAGCCAGTCATGACAAAACTCTACCATCTGGTGAGCAAGATGTATGATACAGGCAAAATACCCTCAGACTTCAAGAAGAATATAATAATTCCAGTCCCAAAAAAGCAGGTGTTGACAGATGTGAAAATTACTGAACTATCAGTTTAATAATTCACAGCTGCAAAATACTAACGCAAATTCTTTACAGATGAATGGAAAAGCTGGTAGTAGTGGACCTCGGGGAAGATCAGTTTGGATTCCATAGGAATGTTGGAATAAGTGAGGCAATACTAACCTTACGACTTATCTTAGAAGAAAGTTGGCAATCTTAACTGGAATACTCTCTTTCAAATTCTGAAGGTGGCAGGGGTAAAATACAGGGAGCATAAGGCTATTTACAATTTGTACAGAAACCAGATGGCAGATACAAGAGTCGAGGGGCATGAAAGGGAAGCAGTGGTTGGGAAGCGAGTGGGACAGGGTTATAGCCTCTCCCCGATGTTATTCAATCTGTATATTGAGCAAGCAGTAAAGGAAACAAAAGAAAATTCAGAGTAGGTATTAAAATTCATGGAGAAGAAATAAAAACTTTGAGGTTCGCTGATGACATTGTAATTCTGTCAGAGACAGCAAAGGACCTGGAAGAGCAGTTGAACGGAATGGACAGTGTCTTGAAAGGAGGATATAAGATGAACATAAACAAAAGCAAAATGAGGATAATGGAATGTAGACAAATTAAATCGAGTGATTCTGAGGGAATTAGATTAGGAAATGAGACACTTAAAGTAGGGAAGGAGTTTTGCTATTTAGGGAGTAAAATAACTGATGATGGTCGAAGTAGAGAGGATATAAAATTTAGACTGGCAATGGCAAGGAAATCATTTTTAAAGATGAGAAATTTGTTAACATCGAGTATAGATTTAAGTGTAAGGGAGTCGTTTCTGAAAGTTTTTATATGGAGTGTAGCCATGTATAGAAGTTAAACATGGGCAATAAATATTTTGGACAAGAAGAGAATAGAAGCTTTCGAAATGTGGTGCTACAGAAGAATGCTGAAGATTAGCTGGGTAGATCACATAACTAATGAGGAGGTATTGAATGGAATTGGGGAGAAGAGGAGTTTGTGGCACAATTTGAGAAAAAGAAGGTACCGGTTGGTAGGACATGTTTTGAGGCATCAAGGGATCACATATTTAGCATTGGAGGGCAGTGTGGAGGGTAAAAATTGTAGAGGGAGACCAAGAGATGAATACACTAAGAAGATTGAGAAGGATGTAGGTTGCAGTAAGTACTGGGAGATGAAGAAACTTGCACAGGATAGAGTAGCATGGAGAGCTGCATCAAACCAGTCTCAGGACTAAAGACCACAACAACAACAGTGAAATGTTGACTCTTACCATATTTTGACATGGACAGCAGCATGAACCACTAACTAACATACAGAAGCTTGTAAGTTTGAGTGAGCTACAACTGAAAACATGCTCAAGTGAGACCTTGAAGTTTTTCTTCTGTACTTACATAATATTGACAGGTAAAGAAATGTCTGCACATGATAGAGTGCTAGAGGAGAACCACATTACTGGCAGCTGTAGTGGAATAGTCTGAGATAGCCTTCATGTAATCAACACCTAAGTATTGTATGCACTATTTCAGACGCGCTTAATGGTACCTCTTTACCAAAGCAAACAAAATACTATTCAGAAACTAAACAAATGTTTATATTTGGTGAAAAATAAACATTTTGTTTTGAACTACAATTACAAAACTGTAAGTAAAACATTCAAACATCATGCACAGGAAAAACAGCTCTTCTTTTCTAAAATTAAGGTCTTTTCAGTTTAAAACAAAATATTCTCTAATTATCTCTAATCATGCAGCAGTTCAAAACAGAATGTAGAATTTATTGGACATTCGTTGAATCCATATGCATGACCTGACCAGTGTAATTTCTGCATCTCTTCATTATGACTTTATTTTAGTTCCCACTTTTTCTGAATAAATGATTTCTAATGGAAACTGTTTCTCACATTTCTTAGAATTTCCACTGAGGGAAATAGTTCCCATATCATTTTTTATTCTACATTCATACAACATCATTTTACTGCCTGAGTATTCTTTGTACAGTTAATGTGAATTGAAAAGTAGCATTTCTCAAATAAAGGAAAATCCAGGTTGATCGCAACCTTATAATCCTACCTGCTGACAAAGGCTCCACTACTGTTGTTTTGAACAGCAAGGATTACTTGGAAGATGGACTCCACCAGCTGTCAGATTTATCCACCTACAAATCCTGCCACAGTGACCCCATTTCAGATATCCAGCAAGAGCTCCAGTCTCTACTCAAATCTTTAGGCCCATCCCAGAACTTCTCCACAGACTCCATCTTTCTCCTGACCCCTACCATTTCCCACACTTCTACCTTCTACACGTCTTCCCCCTCCCCTCCCCGAAGACAATCTCTGGTGTTGTAGACCAACACCTACAGCCTATTACCAGCAGCCTACCCTCCTGCATAAAAGATATCAATCATTTCCTCCACCAACTCTACATGGATCCTGTCACATTACCACAGCACCTTGCTCGTCACTGCTGATGCACTTCCCTTTATACTAACAGCCCTAATGCCCAAGGCCTTACCACTATTGAACACTACCTTTCTCAACACCTGATGAATTGCAAACCATCCACTTCCTTCCTAGTTGTCATGACTAACTATATCCTCACCCACAATTACTTCTCCTTTGAAGGCATTACGTACAAACAAATCTGGAGTATGTCTATGGGCAACCACATGTCACCATCCTATGTTAACCTTTTCATGGGCCATCTAGAGGAATCTTTCCTAAACACCCAGAATCCCAAACTCCCCATCTTCATCATCTGGATCCAGGGAAAGGGCAACCCATCCACATTCCTCCAGAACCTTGGCACTTTCTCCCCCATTCACTTCCCCTGGTCCTAGTCAACCCATCAAGCAACTTTCCTCAATGTTGATGTCCACCTCAAAGATGGCTATATCAGTACCTCAATCTGTATCAAACCTACCACCCATTCAATACCAAGAAGTTCCTTCCATACAGCCTAGCCAGCAATGGCCATTGCATCTGTAGAGATGAGTGGTATCTCTTGAAATATGCCAAGAGTCTCAATGAGGCCTTAACAGATCATAACTACCCTTCCAACCTTCTACAAAAACTGATCCTCTGTGCCTTATCTTTCCAGTCACTCAATACCTCCCAAAGCTCCACCATCCAACTACAAAGCAACATTACCCTTGTGACTAAGTACCAATTCAATTACAGTCTCCACCAGGGTTTCAGCTACCTCTCATCATGCACTGAAATGAGAAATGTCCTGCCCACTATCCTTTCTGAATTGCACACATAGAAACTCTCCCTGCAATACATCCTACATTCCTGTAACCATCGTGGAATCAACCTTCATTAGTCATTGTCCTTACCCATCTAGCCCCCTCCCTGTTTCTATTTGAGCAGTACATAGCCCTCTATTCTACCAACACACCCAGTACCCAGTCTTTTTACATCTCTCCTTTTCCTCTAACCCTCACTCTACCGCTGCCCTCTATCTAACCTCCCGACTGCACCTAACTGCTCCACCCTCCACTTTGTCCCTGCACACTCCCAGCAGCACTACCATGCTATCCCTCCCCATTCCTGTTCCAGCCTCCTCCTTACCACCACCTGGTTGCCTCTCCCATAATGCACTGGTGCTAGCAGTCTGGCTCCAGCTGCCAGAGATTGTGCTCATTCGTGTGTGTGTGTGTGTGTGTGTGTGTGTGTGTGTGTGTGTGTGTGTGTGTGTGTGTGTGTGTGTGTGTGTGTGTTTGTGTGTGCGTGCGTGCATGCGTGTGTGTGTGCATGCACCCGCCAGTGTGAGTGCTTTGTCTATTTCTGAAAAATGCCTTGTTGGCCACAATCTAATTGTCTGACAATCTTTTTCTTGTTCCTTTCTGTGACTCGGCATCTCAGCTATATGGAAAGGAGCATTTCTGTTACATGGAAGAATAGTTTTCTTAAGCCAGTAGATAGCCTTACATTCACATGAATAATATGAAAGCATCTGATCTTGCCTATCAATGTGAGGCATATTTGCATTTTATTTGACAATTTGTGGCAGTTTTGAGGTCTTTTGCTGGTGTTAGTTCTGTGGAAATATAGAATCTCATCCCCTATTTTTTATCATTACGCTTTGGGAGTACAGAACAATTGTATTTCCTTCTCTCAGTTTGGCAGATGCTTCTTTAAGGATGCTCCTCCTATTTAAGCTTAGTGTTTTTTTTTATAAGGAAAAGGGTTTTAGATAATGTATGGCTTTCTTAATAAGTAGGACTATCCATGTAAATGTGTGAGATTGCCAACATAAGGCTACTTAAAAATGTGTGATAAGCTTTTCAGCATGACTTTTCCAATTATACTGTCAAGCGTCTCCTTATGCACACATCAATTATTTGCGAAAAGGTCCAGATTCTTCAACATGTATATTCCAATACCTTATTTAGACATTTTATTTGATATGTATCATATAAATGATCATCTCCATCTCAACAAAATCATCAATTCATTTAACAGTATCTCTCCATGAGTAATACACTTGACATAATTTGCTGTTAAAATAATTTGGTATAGACCCTACTTAGTATTGCACCATCAGTTCTTTGGGTGTCTTGGCTCTTGATTTTTTTAGCAAAGTATAATGGGTGTAACGTGATTATAAAGCCATATCTGCACACTTTCAGCACTACTACTACGTTTTGAAACTAGAGCTCTTACTTGCAGTAGTTATGTTATCAGATGGATATCACATTACCTGTATGTAGTGGAACTTTCAAAATTACAAGCCTACTTACTAATCCTAGGTCTATCCTTTGTATTTCCAGTCAAATATATATTCACAGCTTTATCATTCTTTTAACCAGCTACAGATTGAAGTATGAAATCTGGAGGTATTAAACCTGAGTATTAAACCTAAGTAAATCAATTGGTGTATTATTAGTAGGATGAACATCCTTGTTTTGTAAATGGATGATACTGAATTTCAAGTGATTCTTTATCAGCATTGGTTTTGTTACCCTCACTACCCTTATCTTTCCATTCTTCAGCATTGCAAAAAATATTTGAAAGTTCTGTTACACACTATCAGCACTGTGGCAAGTTTCTGTGTGTTTTAGATTCTAGCCATTCTCTTCCAATTAGTTATCTTTCAACTTATAATCAATACTTTCTAATATGTTCAGTAATTGATCATCAGCAAATTTTTCATCCTCCTATTCTTTTTAGTGTAAGAATGTCCCAGTGTTAATTAATTAGCTGCCACTTCCAAAAATGTACATCAGAAACAATTGTGCGCAAGAAAATAACTGCAGCCAAGAAAATCTGTTCTCCAACATTTTGTTGCCTGTGCACACTCCTATTCTACAGCTGCAAAATAAGACTCAATCATGCCTCTTTGAATGTGTACATTTATCTCAGCCACAATATCTATTAATATATTAAAAACAAAGATTCCAAGACTTACCAAGCAGGAAAGCACCGGTAGATAGGCACAATGAATAAAACACACAAACACACACACAGAATTTCGAGCTTTCGCAACTGGCGGCTGCTTCGTCAGGCAAGAGGGAAGGAAAAGGAAAGATGAAAGGATGTGGGTTTTAAGGGAGAGGGTAAGGAGTCATTCCAATTCCGGGAGTGGAAAGACTTACCTTAGGGGGAAAAAAGGATAGGTATATACTCGCGCGCGCACACACACACACACACACACACACACACACACACACACACACACACACACACACACATATCCATCCATACATACACAGACACAAGCAGACATTAAAGGCAAAGAGTATGGGCAGAGATGTAAGTCAAGGCGGAAGTGTGGAGGCAAAGATGATGTTGAATGGCAGGTGAGGTATGAGTGGCGGCAACTTGAAATTAGCGGAGATTGAGGCCGGGTGGATAATGACACGAGAGGATATATTGAAGGGCAAGTTCCCATCTCCGGAGTTCAGATACGTTGGTGTTGGTGGGAAGTATCCAGATAACTCCGACAGTGTAACACTGTGCCAAGATGTGCTGGCCGTGCACCAAGGCATGTTTAGCCACAGGGTGATCCTCATTACCAACTAACACTGTCTTCCTCCAAATGAGATCCATCCTTCATGAAATCCTCCCCACTCCACCAAGAGTGTCTTTCCGCCGTCCACCTAACCTTCATAACCTCTTGGTTCATCCCTATGAAATCCCCAAACCACCTTCCCTACCCTCTGGCTCCTACCCTCGCAACTGCCCCCGGTGTAAAACCTGTCCTATGCATCCTCCCACCACCACCTACTCCAGTCCTGTAACCCGGAAGGTGTACACAATCAAAGGCAGAGCCACGTGTGAAAGCACCCACGTGATTTACCAACTGACCTGCCTACACTGTGACGCTTTCTATGTGGGAATGACCAGCAACAAACTGTCCATTCACATGAATTGACACAGGCAGACAGTGTTTGTTGGTAATGAGGATCACCTTGTGGCTAAACATGCCTTGGTGCATGGCCAGCACTTCTTGGCACAGTGTTACACCGTCCGAGATATCTGGATACTTCCCACCAACACCAACCTATCTGAACTCCGGAGATGGGAACTTGCCCTTTAATTTATCCTCTCTTCTTGTTATCCGCCAGGCCTCAATCTCCACTAATTTCAAGCTTCCGCCACTCATACCTCACCTGTCATTCAACATCATCTTTGCCTCCACACTTCCGCCTTGACTTACATCTCTGCCCATACTCTTTGCCTTTAAATATGTCTGCTTGTGTCTGTGTATGTATGGATGGATATGCGTGTGTGTGTGTGTGTGTGTGTGTGTGTGTGTGTGTGTGTGTGTGTGTGCGAGTATATACCTATCCTTTTTTCCCCCTAAGGTAAGTCTTTCCGCTCCCGGGATTGTAATGACTCCTTACCCTCTCCCTTAAAACCCACATCCTATCATCTTTCCTTTTCCTTCCCTCTTTCCTGACAAAGCAGCCGCTGGTTGCGAAAGCTTGAAATTCTGTATGTGTGTTTGTGTGTTTTATTCATTGTGCCTATGTACCGGCGCTTTCCCACTTTGGAATCTTTGTTTTTAATATATTTTTCCCATGTGGAAGTTTCTTTCTATTTTATTTACAATACCTGTTAATGTGTTTGAGGTTGTCCTATCATGCTTTTTAACCACCTGATGAATTTTACATTATCATAAGTTGTCTTTTGGTGGTGCATGCAGTGTCTGAACAAGCAAGACTAATGCAACCATATCTGATTGTTTTTTAGGGGTTAAATATTTTTTGCCACAGGTAGGAAGTAATCCTTGAATTATGTGGCCAATTATTTAAGTATCACTTTTGGTAGAGCTATTTTCTGAGGGCTCACTTTCATTTGGGACACAGTTTTTAGTTTGTTCCTTGTGCTGATGCTTCAAATAGTTGTTGTCTTATTCTTGTAGCACTTTATGATTTTAGCGTAGAACATGTGTTTCACTTTTCTTAATAATGAACTTGAGGGTTTTACAATGCTCGGGTAAGAAGTTTCAACGTTTTACTACAGATTGACCTCCTGTTTTGCACTCAGGCATTGCTGAAAGTTAGAACTGGTTCACTGAATTAAGTTAATAAACTACAAGTCCTTCCATCAATATAATCAAAACATTGAATCGCAAGGAAAGCATACAGTTCTGTTAGTCTAGATAATTAGATTGCAATAACTGTTTGGTTTTGTGGTGTGCCCTTCTCATCCTGGAATCTGAGCAACTTACTACGCCTTTCCAACCTGCAGTGGCTAAGCCTACTTTCCTCCCTGAAGAATAGACATGAGAAGTTCAGAAAGCTAGAAATAGTCCTGTCTTCTCTCTCTGTATTGACAGTGCTTAGAATTTTGTCTAAAGAAGGGAAGTATTGGCCAGTAACACTGCCTCACTGTAACTTAACATTGGTGTTACTTTCTCATCAGCCATATATGGGAGTCATCTTGAAAGTTTCAAAGTATGGTATGTTGGGTTCCAGTATTTCTCTTCTGACATACTGCCTGACAAAACGTGGAGCACCGAGATTGGGAAGCAGGAAACAAAATGAGACTTGTGAAAAAATCTTCTCGAGCTTCCATCGGGGTAGCTGCATAAAAAATCCGTGACGTTTTGATGAGTGTCATTCTCATCATCTTCTGGGGAAGCATCGATGGGCTGTGGCCTTCCTCTATATATAGCTGGTTGGTGGCAAGTGGCGGCTGTCCCTCCCCACCACTCCTACCAGCGCTGGGCCAGTGGTGGGAGAGGGGGTGGGGGGGCAAGCTACGTGGGGCCGGGTGACACCAGCTGCTTGCTGCGTTCGTCTAGCTTCGAATCACGGAACTTTAGCAGCTGAGCACAGTCCCAGTGTATGGCTGCTATTGCAGGGTTCCATGCCAAACTTAAATGGTAGCCCTTATCCCTGTTGATGAGATTGTCATGTAATCTTATTTTGAACGATTCCTTGATGATGCTCTCCCAGAAGCCACTGGCTCAGCAATGCATTTTTGTTTCTTCAAATTGGAAGCTGTGTCCCTCATCAAGGCTGTGTTCTGCCAAGGCTGATTTGCCCTTGTACCCCTGCCTTAAGCATCTAATGTGTTCCTGACAGCACTGCGAGATGCAGCGTTGTGTTTGACCAATGTACTGGAGCCCACACTCGCATGGTATACTGTATATACTGGGAATCGTCTAATGTCTGCTGTGCTGTAACCATTCTGATGAAACACATCCTTAAAGTGCTGCAGCTCATCTGGAAGGCTATCTTTGTCACACATGGCTCTTGCTCTGTGAACCAGCATTGTTAGAATGGTGTTTTGGTGTGCTGGGGATGGCAGCTGGAAGCATGGAGATATAGGTCCATGTGGGTCTTCTTTCTGTATACTGCATGTCCTATCATGCCATCAGCTTTTCTCCTTATAAGAATACATAAAAATAAAAGACATCCATCTTGTTCCAACTCCATTGTGAACTGTATGTTTTTGTGAATGCTGTTCAGGTGTTCATGGAATTCATTCAGGGCTTCTCTTCCATATTCCCACACAATGAATGTGTCATCAACATAATGGAAGAAGTGTTTAGGTTTGAGCTGTGCCGTTTCTAGTGCCAACTCCATATAGAGATTGGCAATCCCTGGAGCAAGTGGTGAACCCATGGCTACCTCATCAACCTGTTCATAAGATTCCTGGCAATTTGAGATGGTATGTGATGTTATTTTTGGTGATTCCAGAATCAAGTTGAATTTACAAGGAACTTGGCAGTATGAGCCTACTTTTAAATAACACTTCACTCTCTCTAGCCTGGATGCATGCACTGATTCTGTTGGGAGGGGTGTCATAAAGCCTTTGTATTGTGTGCTAAGTTAAGCTGCCCTACAGCTGTTCAACTGGTCTTGAAATCCTAGATACTGGCACCGAGATGTAGTTGACATCCAAGGTTGCCCCACAAATTTTCTATTGGGAATAGATCTGGGTGTCATGCTGGCTAGATCAGTACCTAAGCATCATGCAGACAGTTTATAAAGAGACATGTCATGTGGACAACTGTTATCCTGCTGAAAATTGGCACAACACCACTGTTGCTGAAGAGGTAACACATTAGAACACAGGATGTTGGATGAGAGGTAACTTAATCAGTAGCACCAAAGTCATACTTGATGAATCCACACACTATGATGCTGGGAGTAACACAAGAGTGGCTCTCCAAACCATTGGAAGAATTCCATCTCTCCCCAGATTGCTGCCAGATTCACTGACAGTGCCCATCCAGACTAGTGCAGAACCACAGTTCATTACTGAATGCATTGTGACAACATTTGTCAGCAGTCCATGCTTCCCAGTCATGACATCACTCCACAAGCAGCTGTTTGTGTTTTGGTACTAACCATGGCTTACATATGGGATGGCAACTCCCTAATCCGCCTGCTGCTAGTCTCTGATCAATGGTGTGGGATGGCACAAAACCTTTCTGGAAGTCAGTCAGTCATTCTCAAATGGCAGGCACAGACATGAAGAGTTACAATATGGTGATCCTCCCTCGTCATGATCAGATGTGGTTGAGCGGAACATTGATGACACCTGCGCCTGACTTCACATTCCCATGCAGTTCAACATTGGGCCACTGTCACATCTGAATGCCTCACAAATTGGGATACTGGACAATTTAGCAAGCTACACAAATTGAGTCCCACAACACCGCTTCTTTCAAACTCCATCATGTAGCAATCACCCTGTCTGACACAAGTATGCAGCAGCTTTGAGTCCTTCATAGGGAGCACCCACTGACACAATTCATTCCTCTTACACCCTCTACCAGCCTTAGTAACAACACTAAACATGAACCACACTAATGCACTCAGGTAGCTATTCAACCTTTCACAGAGAATTGCAATTGTAATCATTAACATACCTGCTGACTGTATGTATATATATAGAACTAAAGTTATGGATATGTGTGTGCGTGTGTGTGTGTGTGTGTGTGTGTGTGTGTGTGTTTGTGTGTGTGTGTGCGCGAGTATATACCTATCCTTTTCTCCCCCTGAGGTAGGTCTTTCCACTCCTGGGATTATAATGACTCCTTACCCTCTCCCTTAAGACCTACATCCTTTCGTCTTTCCCTCTCCTTCCCTCTTTCCTGAAGAAACAACCGTTGGTTGCGAAAGCTAGAAATTTTGTGTGTGTGTTTATGTGTTATTTTATTGTGCCTGTCTGCTGGCGCTTTCCCGCTTGGTAAGTCTTGGAATCTTTGTTTTTAATTTTTTTTCCATGTGGAAGTTTCTTTCTATTTTATTTCTAAGTGAAGTTACATTGACATTTGATCATCCTTTTTGAGTGCTTCACATTCTTTGTCAGGCAGTGCTTACATGGTATTTTTAGAAGTCTTTCGTTACTAATCTGTGTAAGTTTTCAAATACCAAACTACTTAACACTAGAAACAATGGTATTTGGACATACCTAGAACTGCGGCTGCGCACTGATGACCCGCGATCTTTTCCTTTATTTCCCCTATGTCAGTGGGTTATTGTTACTGCCAATGAATCTATTGTTAGAAGCACTAGGAAATTTACAAAAAAAATTAACAAAAATAAACTAGGCTTACACAAATTATAATTTTACATTTTAAATCTTACATGTATTTGCCGAGTGTTTTTACTGGCTACCATTACATAATGAACACAAATAATAATCTTTTGACGTACATTTGCTGCACACAGTTTTCTTACAGATGTGACACTTTACAAATGATTTGCTTCCTTCACAGTTAGACTTTACAAGGCAACATGTTCGCTTTTCTTGTCTGTCAGGAGTGATGCTAGTCTTTCTAGTCACTGTGTACTTCTCAGCAAGCTCCTCCCCCAGCTGCAGGATGATATCCCTGCATTTCAATTTTTTATCATTTAGAGAATTGAACAATACCCACGCATATATCCCATCCAAATCCAGCAAGTTGTAAAATGTGTGAAAAGGCCAATGTCTCAGTGGTGCTTTGACAGATTATTTGCAAGCCATTTGCTCGAACATGTCCACTCCATATCGAGAGCAGTTATAAAACGTAACTGTATCTGGCTTCTTTTTTATACCATCCTCAGTGGTTACATAAGAATGCATAGTGTTCACAATCAGGACATTCTTTTTTCTCTTGCCCTGATAAACAGTCAGTGTGATACAATCGTTTATCAACAATACTGTGCTGTATAACTGTTCTCTTGCCTTCTTGATACAGGCATATTTCCCTGCGAAATCAATTTATTGTGCCCATAAGACTCATAGAAATAGCTTTCAGTGTCTCAGAGAGCGCTAAGGAGATGAAAAAATTGTCACATGTGACATTTATTCCTTTGTTGAGGTAAGGTCGCATCAATTTCTTTTACAACAAAGTCACCAAAACACTCATCACTCCACCTACTGTCATCCTTTCCTAGATAAGGTATAGCATTCACAATATATTTTGAGTCTTTATCTACTGCCATCCAATGCTTTTGCCCATATTTTTCCAGCTTTGAGGCCATAAACTGTGTCAATCTGCAACAGCACTTTGAAGGAAAAAGCTATTCGTCGATTGTTATATATGGTCCCAGTATGTGGCTAGACTGTGCATTTGCAATGAACTCATTCGAGATTTCTGATACCAAAGCAAACTTGTCTTTTTTTAGTCATTCTGATCTTGTGGATCCAATGTCAAATCTGAGATAACGCATTATCTCTCTGAATCTGTCATGAGCCATTGTTGATTTCACGAAATTATTTGCCCACTTCACTGACCACAGTGTGTCTAGTTCTAAGCTCTTAGCTCCAATGTTGCAGATGGGACTGTACAAAGCAAACAGATCAACACTTAACATTTTGGAGATAGTGATACTATTAAGTGATGTTATGTATACATCTTCCACAAAATATCAGTGTAGAAACTGGTTTATTTCAAAATATTGATTATTTCAAATTTGTTACTCAGAAACATCAAGGTAAATTCTGTCATCGAAATCAAGCAAACTGATAAATTTCAGTAATAAATTTAATTATGTATTACTTTAACAATGTTGGAAGTAACAGTTGACACTGTTGTAAAATATAAATACAAGTATGGTGGAGTCCATGAGGAATCAAAATTCCAATAATATAGGAAATTATGGGAAAGAGAGAAGGAGGAAATTAAGGAAATTATCATCTGGGAAGAGATGCTAGGAGAGAATCACAGTGGAATGAGAGAAATAGGAACTGAAGTAGAGTACATGAAAAGAGGAACAGATCACAGAAATAAAATAACAGAACATTTAACAACAATAGATATGAGAATAGGGACAATGGTCAGGTAAATTAGGGGTTGTCCCTCTGGCAGCCTGTCAATTTGGGGCAAGAAAAAGTAGACAGAAAAGATTATGGAAGGATGAGAAACTTTGGAGCATACAGGCAGCAAGACAGAGACTGATATAAAATGAATGGTCTATATTTTGACTGGAAATTTTGGAGTGCACAAAGATTGTTTCGCATAGAAAATTGGAATAAGTTACTCACAGTGTGGAAGAAGAACTAGATACAAAATCATTTACAAATCTTTGCAATGTATCAAGTAACAAAGTTTTAGTGGGAGAAGAGAGAATTGATAATTTTTTTATGAATTTGGGTTAAATAAGTTGCTGATTGAGGAAGTTGCAGATCTTATTATGGTTTTGGATCCAAAGACTGGTTTAATGCATCATCTCCATGCTACCCTCTTCAGCTCCTGCAACCTACAATCCTTCTCCGTCTGCTTACTGTATTCATCTCTTAGTCTCCCTCTGTTATTTTAACCCCCCCCCCCCCCCCTGCCCCATCCACATACATTAGATATGTGATCTACACATTTAACCTTCAGCATTCTACGTGGCACCACATTCATAAGCTTCTATCCTTTTCTTGTCTAAATTGTTTATTGTCTATTTTTACTTCAATAAATGACTACACTCCATACAAATACTTTCAGAAAAGACTTCTTAACACTTAAATCTACACTCAAAGTTACAACTTTCTCTTCTTCAGAAATGTTTTTCTTGCTCTTGCCGGTATACATTTTATATCCTCTCTACTTTGGCCATCATTAGTTATTTTGCTCCCAAATAGCAAACTCAACTACTACTTTAAGTGTCTCATTCCCTCAGCATAACCTGATTTAATTTGATTAAATTCCTTTATCCTTGTTATGCTTTTGTTGATGTTCATCTTATATCCTCCTTTCAAGATGTTGTCCATTCTGTTCAGTGGTCTTCCAAGTCCTTTGCTACCTTTGACAAATCTCAAAGTTTTTATTTATTCTCCCTGGACTTTTAATTCCTATTTCATGATTTTCTTTAGTTTTCTTTACTGGTTGCTCAATGTACAGTTGAATATCATCAAGGCTGGGCTATGACCATGTCACACCCCTTTCTGAACCACTGCTTCCCTTTCATGCCCGTTGACTCTTTATAACTGCCATCTGGTTTCTGTACAAGTTGTAAATAGCTTTTTGCTACCTGTATTTTACCCCTGTTACTTTCAGAATTTCAAAGAGAGTTGACAATGTTCTTGTAAGTGGTATCTATCTATAACCCAAATCCTTACATTTGTTCCATAGCCATTACTGCTTAGCCATTTTACACTTCCTATCAATCTCATTTTTGAGATTACCCTTCACCTGCTTCATTAACTGCATTTTTTTATTTCTCCTTTCAACAGTTAAATTAAAAATCTCCTGTCTTATCAAAGGATTTCTCCTTAGCCTTGCTGTTTTATCTATTTGATTCCTCTATTGCCTTCACTATTTCATCTCTGAAAGCTACCCATTTCTCTTCTATATTCCTTTCCCCTGTTCTTGTCAATTGTTGCCCAAGCTCCTTCTGATACTCTCAGCAACGTCTGGTTCTTTCAGCTTATCTGGGTCACATCTCCTTAATTTCCTTTTTTTTTTGTAATTTCTTCAGTTTTCAACTACAGTTCACAACCAATAAATCGTGGTCATAGTCTTCACCCCCCCCCCCCCCCCCCCCCAGGAAATGACTGAAGGTTTAACATCTCGTTCCAAAATCTCTGCCCTGCCCATTATATAAGCAATCTGAAACCTTCCAGTATCACCAGGTTTCTTCTGCATTTACAACCTTCATTCATGGTTCTTAAACCAGGTGTTAGTGATAATTAAATTGTACTCTGTGCAAAATTCTACCAGGTGGCTTCCTCTTTCATTCCTTTCTCCCTGTCCACATTCACCAACAAATTTTCCTACTATTGAATTCCAGTCACAAATCACTATTAAATTTTCATCTCCCTTAACTATCTGACTAATTTCTTTCATGTCATCATACATTTCTTCAATCTCTTCATCATCTGTGGATCTAGCTGGAATATAAACTTGTACCACTGTGCTGGGTGGGAGCTTTCTGTCTGTCTTGGCTACAATAATGTGTTCACAAAGCTGTACGTAGTACAAGGGTTGCCCAGAAAGCAATTCACCATATTTTTTTCTCCAACAATGCTTCATTGAACATAATGAGAATTACACACACAAAAGAGTGGTGTTTTATCTACACACCTATTTTTCCATGTAATCTCCATCCCATTCTATTGCCTTCCTCCTGTGTGAAACAAGGTTGTGTATGCACTGTCAGAACAAATCCTTGTCCTCGTGGCAGAGCCAGTGCTTCACTGTGTGAATCACCTCCACATTGTACTCAAAATGTCTTCCATGAATAGCATCCTTCAATGGCTAAAAAGAAGTGGAAGTTTGAGGAGCTAGGTCAAGGTTGTCTGGTATGACTGCCATGGATGGTCTCCCCGACCACCGTAAATTGTAGAGCTCTGCCAAACTGCCTGCTGATGACCTCACCCTCCATGCCCGGCAAGTAATTGTACATCTGTTGACAGCAGACCCTCCATAGATTTTGCACAAGTGTTTGTGAATATTCCGCACAGTTTCTTTCTCTGCAGTGAGAAATTCAATGGCAGCACATTGCTTGTAATGTGCTTCATGTACAGACACAATTTTGAAACTGTCCTGCAGCTAAGCTTTCTGTCAGAAGTGAAAGAAACTTTTTGCGCTCACTCAGGAGACTTCACATAATACATACATAATAATTTTGCATTTGTAGCATTATTTTCCGCTAAGGAAAAAAAATTGGTGTGTTAGTGTCTGGGCAACCTTCATAGCTTACCCGCTGAGCCATGCATGGCTCATGTTCATGCCATTTATTGTTTGTCATCTTCTATTACTGTACTGCTGCCTCATTTTCTTATTCCATTTACTGTTGTTTCTACCTTCTTGCCTCACTTTGCTGTGAGCGGCAGCAGCAGCACGTATCAATAAGTGTACTATCGCTGGAGTGACCGATCGTAGTTCTGGGTCATCGTTTGTCTGGCAGTCAGTTGCAGATGGACCAGCAGTGCAGTCGCGATGCAGCAGCAGTGAAGTCAGGGACAGAGCACCGGTGAGGCACCAACAGCTAGTGCTCGCCGACCACTGGCGACACACATGAACTGTCTGATGGAGGGAGATTGGAGCAGGACAACCATCAATTGGTTATCCCATTGGTCGTCTCATCAGCCAATGTATATTTTGTCCTTTCACCATTTCCGGGCCTGGGCAGTTGGTTGGTTGGCATGTAGCAGTGACGAAATCTCCATAGCATAGTTTGGTTGGGGCCGCTGGCAGCGTCTAAGTGTGGTCGAAGTGTGTGGTGCTGTTCCCATTGCTATGAGGTCTCTGGCTCACCAATCCTGCACATGAAAGTTTAGTTTTGACTTAATCTACCAGCAAGTCATGACTGTTCACATTGTGTCATTTGGATTTCATTGTCAGCTGTTGAGACATTCCCGTGAGCAACAACTTGTGTTTTCAACTTGGCAAATTTTAGCTACCCTCCAGTGGAGTTTAACTGGACTTGGTTATTTTGAATTTCAGTGTACCAGCAGAATCTTCTGCTTTGTGGCCATTATTGTTTTAGTCACCTGTACTGGCCAGTGGCATAAATTCAGGCATCATAGTTTCCTCATCGTGTTGTCGTTATCCAGCACGGTCTCTAGTTTGACAGCTCAATGTTTAATTGGTTGTGGATACCAATACTTCTTACATTCTTCCATTGAACTCCCTGTTGTGTGCTGGTCAGGTGAAGTGGAAGTTATCTTGTCAGTGGGTCCGTTGACTGTCTATCAATTGGGTTGTCATTGGATCAAGAATGGTTGGGCCGACTGCCTGTCTCACCTAAGCAAGGGTTAGTGTTTGAATTCCAGGCTGATCCTCAGAAACTTCTGAGTGCAGTTGGGTGTACTGCCTTTTCTTTATTTGTTCTTGTTGTTTGTATTTGTATGGCTTCTGGCAGATTTTTAAATTAAGGTTGTTTTGCCCTTAAGGCATAAGATTGTTTGAGCCTTCAGCCTAATTAAAGAACTGTTTTAAGATAAGACCTTTCAGCCTTTTAAAAATTTATTTTGGTTTCAGTCTTAAGTGATTGGCCTTCAGCTGATTTTTAAATTAAAGTTGTTTTACTCTTAAGGTGTCAGATTGTTTGGGCCTTCAGTCTAATTGAAAGAACTGATTTAAGATAAGGCCTCCTGCCTTTTACATTTTTGATTTTGGTTTGAGTCTTAAGTTATAGCCTTTTAGCCGATTTTAAATTAAAGTGGTCTTGCCCTTAAAACATGACATTGTATGGCACATTCAGTCGGTAATTAAGTTCCAAAATTAATGCTGTGTTGTTTTTTTTATTATTTTCTTGGCTCTTGTAATGTTTGGTATAGTAAATAAAGTTGTAAGTTTGAGTGTAACTGACAGCTGCTTATTTTGGGACCTTTCCCCAATTTAAACCACCTGTCCTGTCCTATAGGTTTAGCAGGGTGACTCACCCGAATTCCTATTTTCTTATTCATTATTAAACCTACCCCTGCAGTACGCCCTACTTAATATTGTGTTTATAACCCTGTATTCAGCTGACCAGAAGTCCTATACCACCAGCAATTGAACTTCACTAACTCCTACAATATTTAACTGGAACCTACCCATTTCCCTTACCCCTTCTCAAATTTTATAACCTACCTGCCTGACCAAGAGATCTAACATTCTACATTTCAGTCCGTAGAACACCAGTTTTGTTTCACCTGATGATGACAATCTCCTGTTTAGTCACCTCCCAGAGATCTGAATGGGGGACTATTTTACCTCTGGAATATTTTACCCAAGAGGATGCTATCAATATTTAACCATACAGCAGAGTTGCATGTCCTTGGGAAAAATCGCAGCTGCAGTTTCCCCTCACTTTCAGCGGTTTGCACTAACAGTACAGCAAGGCCATTTTGGTTGATGTTACAAGGCCACATCAGTAAATCATCCAGACTGTTGCTAATGCAACTACTGCAACTACTGAAAAGGCTGCTGCCTCGCTTCAGGAACCATACATATTTCTGGCATCTCAAACAGACACCCTTCCATCCCTCTATTGTGACTGCACATATGGTACAGCTATCTGTATTGCTGAGGCACACAAACCTCTCCACCAATGGCAAGGTCCATAATTCATGGGAGGAGCAATTTCAGTATAAAATGTTAATTTACTGTTTCTGATGTTGAAGCTGGTGAACTTGGCAATATGTTACTATTGGGGAAGAAGCTATGTTAGGTAGTAATAGTGAGAGGAGTGAAGGGGGTGTCTTAGACAATTACAGTGAGATTAGTGAGGAAGATGTGACTCAATAGTACTGAAAAAAATAAAGATGGTGTTGAAGATACTGAAGAGAGGATAGGAAGTCAGATTGACTTTTATTAAGAATTAGATGGTATAATTCATGTGGAGGTTGAAAGCGAAATGTTTGAGGAAGGTACTTATGGTGACAGCTGTAAACAAATTCAGAAAGGTCATAACTCTGATAGAGAGGTACATGTAAGTGAAATTTTACTGGGTGATATCAGTAAAACAGTAAGCTCTTGTGAAGACTAAAGAAAGTATCCAAAATGTATAAGTAATGAAATTTTGAGGGTAGCTTGGAGTCATTATGATAATGAGAGTTGTGATAGTGAAATATAAGATATGCAGAAAAAGATATGTGAAAGTTTGTATCCAGAATGGTGGAAAGAGACAAGAAAGGCTGCAGAGAACTTAGTAAAAACTGGTGTGTCCATGAGAGCCATGCATCTGAAAGCAGAAACACACATAAACAAAGATGAGGTAAAAGATATGGGATTTAAAGAAACTGACAAATATCTTTTGTATAAAGCAGAAAACAAAGATGATTGTGATATGCAAGGAAGTCTATATATATATATTCATATTGAAAGTGATAATTGTGACAGTAGCAGCCTGACACAGGGAGTACAATATGTACCGTGTCTGAAAAATTAAGAAATGGAACTAAACACACTCAACATTTTGTTGAGTTATCTTTAATAGGTACTAAGATTAGAGGAGCTACTGGATGACATAGTAAAATTGTGAAGTGACAATATTACTGTCAATCTAATATAATTGGACAGTTAAAATATCTATTCGCCAAACAGCAGCTGGAAAACACACATACAAAGATATAAAAGTTTGCAAGCTTTTGGAGCCTGTGGCTCCTTCTTCTGGCAGAAAGGTTGAAGTGGAAGGGCAAGGGCTGAAGGAAAAGGACTAGTCAGGTTTAGTAAAAGGGGCTGAGTTCAGAAAAGTCATCCAGAACCCCGGGTCAGGTGAGACCTACCAGATGGGATGAGAAGGAAGGACTGATTGTTGGGGACTCCACCAAACGAGATATGAAAACCTGAGAGCTTAAAGATGGAAAACAGGGTAATATGCAAGACAGAGATTATTTTGAAATCATTGTGCATGAGTTAATAAGAGTGGAAAGTGAAGAGCATTGTATATGATGAGAGATGGGTGGGAGGAGGTAGCACTAAAAAAAGGATGGGTCAGAAAATGAAAGACATAAAAAGGAAGTGAAGAAAGGAACAATTTCTGTGAAAAAATGTTGAGACCAAACTAATTAAAGTAAATTATTGCTGACTGGATGGCGAGAACCAAGGATATGTTGTAGTGCCTGTCTCCATCTGTGGAGTTCTGAGCAACTGGTATCTCGGGAAGAATCCAGATGGCACTTGCAGTGAAACAGGCACCAAGGTCATGACTGTCACAATGTACAGCATGCTCTGCAAAGTGATATTGTGTGCTTCCAGTATATACCCTCTGCTATTCCAATTCATCTTAACTGATAACTTGGTGGTAGTCATGCTACTGTAGAAGGCCGAGCAATGTTAACATAATAGCTAGTATTGAAGTGTTGTTTCACATCTGACTCTCCCTCTGATAGCATAAGTGTCATCATTTACAGGACTGGTATGGTTGGTTGTATGAGAGAGAATAGAGCAGTTCTTACAATTGACACGGTCACAGGGGTAGGAGCCATAGCCTAAGGAGATGGGTGGCAATTCACACGGCACAGGGGTAGGAGCCATAGCCTAAGGAGATGGGTGGAAAAGGATCATATGATCTGACAAGTATAGTGCAGAGAATTTGAGGGCGAAGGAAAGATACTCTGTGTGTGGTGGGCAAAATGTCAGGGCATAATTTAGGGAAGTCACAACCTTTTCAAAGTAGCAGATAAACACATTCAAGAACAGAATACTACTGAGTGACACTTAGTATACTCAGAAGTTGTTTTTTGGAGGGATCAGAAGTACTAGAATTAGATGTGATGGCTCAGGAAATCTGTTTTTGAACTATGCTTTTTGGGGGAATTATATCTAGCCAAGGCTGAGGTGAGAATGGTATTGTATTCCTGTAAAGAGTCTGCATCTGAGCAAATACATTTGCCTCAATTGCCAAGGCTGTAGGGGGGGGGGGGGGGGGGGGGGGGAACGTTTGAAATAGAAAGAATTGCAACTGTCAAAATGAAAGTACTCCTGTTTGTTAGAAGGTTTAATGTGAACAGATGTGTGTAGCTCGCTTTCAGTGAGTATGAAATCAATAGCTCCTATCCCTGTAACCATCACTGCTGTAAGACTTGCCCTATGCCCCCACCTACCATCACCTACACCAGCCCTGTAACTTGCAAAACATATTCTGGGTGCCCCACATGGAACTGGTAAGCCTGACACCCGAGATCCAAGTAACAATGAACTTACCAAAAAAGAATAAATAATAATAATAATAATAATAATAATAATAATAATAATAATAACAGCATTTAAAAATGTAGTTACCTGTTTATAAGATATGTTGGTAATGGGGCCATGGGCATTTTAAAGGCACAATTGGATGCTGAGGTTTTATTAGCAGGAACTATAATTATAAGTAATGAAATAAAGAAATTATTTGAGCCATAGACACAGTCCATGGCTGTATAAATATTGTATGCAGCCACTGGAAACATTTGAAGATTTTTGATCATCAGGTTATTGGCAGAATAAGAAGCACCTTTTTGTTTTCTAATGGTTGTCCTGATTGGACATATTTTAATTATTCCACCATTAATACTACATTAGTTTATTAATACATTCACGAGTTGTGGAAGGCAATTCTCAATGTAAATGTCATAATTTGATTGTGTTTTATTTCAGAAATACTGTTATTACTAACCTATGTATGCTTTATTTTGTATCTTCAGTCATTGTAAGATTGCAGGGTGACTTGGCATGGCAAAAGATTCTATACTTGTAAGCAAAAAGTCATCCAGCTTGATCAACCAGTCTTCTGGTGCTGTGTTATTATGAGTCTGATTTTAGACAAAACACAGTGAGAAGAAACACGGTTAAAAATACATGAAGGGATTTTTAACAGAAAAGGCCAAGCTCAAGTGCCAAGAGTTTGTATGAAACATATTTTACCATTTCATGAACTTAATTGATCTCTATTTAATATTCATTATTATAATTCATTGTATTGTCTCGAGATAAGAACGAGCTAAATTAACGCATCCAGGCATTGCTGACTTTGTTCAATGATGTTACTAACAACACACTGTAATCTGCAAGCATGATGTAATTAATTTCTCTTGTAGTGGCCGATTAAGATAATTTACTGTGTGAGGGACATAGTCCACCACAGAAATAGCAGAGCTGACGAAAGAGCTTCCTGAGAACATTGAAGAAGCTCACCATTTCACCAGAGAAGGCAAGACTGGAGTCATGGAAGAAGTCAATGCCTCACCTGCATGGATGGATACCAGAAGCTGAAGGACTACCACCTGGGCACAATGAAAGCACGCTGGTGTGCAAATCTTTAAACAGATTACAATCAGGAGCTGGACAATCTGAAGAGATGGGGCTTCATAACAGAGGATACGTCCTGTGATTGTGGACCAGGACAAACCACAAGCCACATGCATCAGTGCCCTTTGTGCCCTACATCCTGCATGAAGAATGATCTCCTGCAAGCCACTACAAGCACCTTGGAGGTTGCGAAGTCCTAGGCACGTGTAATATAAATACAATTTGTATATGTATGTGTGTGTGTATATTTATTTATTTATGTGTATGGCTACTATAAATTTGTATATTTCTGACTGGAGAATACATAGGGAACATGTTAGTGATGTGAGCCTTATTTTGGTTGCATGAGTGAGCAGCTGCTCCATCTTGTTTAAAAATTGCATACACTTTCTCTGCATCTGTTAACTGTGCATAAAAGGAGATATCTGGCACTGTTTAAGGTGTAATTGATAACACACACAAAATGCCTGTTTTCTCAGAGTGGAGAGCTTCTTTACATAGAATATGTGGGTCATCCTGTAACCAATATCTTCAATTCTGGGAGTTTACATAACCTTGCAAATGAAACCAGATATGAAATAATGCAAGGAGTTCAAGTAACGGTTAACAATTGATGTTGACGCTCAGTTACAGTAATGAACTGTTTTTTTCTGATCCTCATATTTCAACTCTTCCACAACACTCACATGATTGGCTTTTAATTTCCTATATTTTAGTACACAATGACATGATGTACAAGATACACCAGCCTACTGCAGAAACCATCTTACCTATTTGCGTGAATTTCTCGTAATATCCATGCAAATTCTGTCTAGTTTCAGGGGTCCTCACTGTTGGTCGCCTATTTCTATGCACATTCTGATAGGATCCTACATCACTCCACTTCTTGTACAGATGTTAAATAGTGCTGGTTGTGGGAGTTTAGTACCAGAATATTTCACTTGAAATATTTCTTTACATTCCTTGATGGAGCCTGTCTTTATACAACACTCCACAATATCACTTCACTATTCTAATGCAAATTGTCCCGTCTCTATAATAATTCATTAATGTGAACTTTTGACAGCAACTGAAGCACAAACACACAGCTGCACTCATCTTTCTGATAAATTGCACTGTAGCCAACTTTCGACACAGGGTTGTCACTTCACAAGCAATTTGACAAGAGATGATTTCTAAACCTCAGCAGTCCTTTTTATTCATCCCTTGCCCTACTGCTTCAACATTTCTGCCTGAAGAAGGAGCCACTAGCTCCAAAAGCTTGAAAACTTTAGTACCTTTGTATGTGTGTTTTCCTGTGACTGTTTGGTGAGTAGATTTTTTTATCTATCCAATTGCATTATATTTTCATAAACTGATTATTTTAGTGAATATTACTGTCCTGTTGAGTTAACAACATACCATTTCTTCAGTGTTGCCCTGTGATTCCAGAGAGAGGCAAGAAAATTATTTTGGACAAGGGCATGGATACAATTGTAAAAGTTAAAGCAGGATTCTGTTGCACAAATATGGAATTGTTTTTCACTGAACCTAGATAAAAAATTTTACAACGAACAAAACTTATTACTGCAAATAGCATAAACAGTATTAATCGCATCAGGAGGTTTAGGTGACAGAGGATACTTTGAAGAAGGGGATGATTATCTTGAATAGAGGGGAGATCTAGAATATAATAACAGTTTAGTAGAAGCCAAAGTAGAGGGTGCTAAGAAACTTAATCAGATTCAAAAGGAGAATTTAAGTAAATTTTTATGGGTGTACTGTGATGTGTATAATGAGAAACTGGAGAGAGTGAAGAATTACTAGTGCAAAGTTAAGCTAAGAAGCAGAGATTCTTCCACTCTCAGTTCAAAAAAGAATGTGCATATTTCAACAGATAAAAGTTAGTAGAAATTCATGTGCCAGTAAATACTTCAATACATGAATCATTCAACTACTGCAACTGTCATAAATAAACAAAAGATCTTGTCGAGAACCCAACATGAGAAAATTCTAGTCCGACATAAAATCACCAAGCAGGTCAAATGTTTCTGTCCAGTCACATCAACCAGTGTGTTGTGGCAACAGAAGACAGCAAAGGGAAAGCTGAAATTTTAAATTTTGCATTTAAAAAAATCATTCATGCAGGGCGATCATACAGACATTGTTGTTCTAACCTAGAATAAGTTTTCCTGAGTAGCTACATTACACTAAGGTGACGAAAATCACAGGATAACGATATGCACATATACAGATGGCGGCAGCATAATGTACACAATGATAAAAGAGCAGTGCATTGATGGAGCTTACATTTGTACACAGGTGATTCATGTGAAAAGGTTTCTGACATGATTATGCCATACAACAGGAATAAACATACTTTGAATGCAGAATGGCAGTTGGAGCCAGACACATGGGATATTCCATTTCTGAAATCGCGAGAGAATTCAATGTTCCGAGATCCACAGTGTTAAGAGAGTGCAGAGAATACCAAATTTCAGGCATTTCATTTCACCACGGACAACTCAGCGGCCGACGGCCTTCATTTACGACCGAGAGCAACAGCATCTGCTTACAGATGTCTGTTCTAACAGACAGGCAACACTGCATCAAATAAACGCAGAAATCAATGTGGGGCTTACAATAAATCCATCCATTAGGACAGTGTGGAGAGATGTGGCATAATGGGCTATGGCAGCAAGTAACAGGCGCGAGTGCCTTTGCTAGCGGCACGAATCGCCTGCAGCGCCGCTCCTGGGCTTGTGACCATGTCGGTTGGACTCTAGACGAATGGAAAACCGTGGCCTGGTCAGATGAGTCCCTATTTCAGTTGGTCACAGCTGATACTAGGGTTCAAGTGTAGCGCACACTCATGAAGCCAAGGACCCAAGTTGCCAGCGAGCAGTTTGGAAGCTGGGGGTTGATCCATAATGGTGTGGGCTGCGTTTATATGGAGTGGACCGTGTCCTATGGTACAGCTAAAACGATCATTGATTGAAAATGGTTGTGTTCTGTTACTTGGAGACATCTGCATGTTCCCAAACAATTATGTCATCTCACTGTGCCACAGTTGTTCGATACTGGTTTAAAGAACATTCTGAACAATTCAGACGAATGATTTTGTCTACCCAGATCGCCTGACATGAATCCCACTGAATATTTAAGGGACACATTTGAGAAGTCAGTTATGGACAACGTCCTTCACCGGTAACACTTTCGCAGTTATGCACTGCTATAGAGATAGGATGGCTCAGTATCTCTACAGGGAATTTCCAATACTTGTTTGGTCCATTCCACGTCTATCTGCTGCACCACTCCTGGCGAAAAGACGTCTGTCAGAATATTAGGAGGTATCCCAGGAATGTTTTCACCTCAGTGTAGTTTATGATACTGCACCCGATTTCTTGTCATCTATAACAGTTCTAGACGAGCCTTTTCCTGCCTTGTACCCAGCTCTTGTCTAAACCCAAATTGTGAATCACGTATCTCTCTTTAGTCTTCGGTGTATTACGTTTAGTTTATGAGTGCTCAAATAAGGTTATAATCTCCGCCTCTGATACGTTAGTCTTCAAAGGCAAGGAAGTAAAAGTGAACTTAACGATTGTTCGGGGTAGCGACCTGTCTCATAAAAGATGTGAAATATTATATGTATGTATGTAACACCTTTTCTTTATACACACACACACATACACACATGCACAAAGTATTATCACAAGTTAAAGACACATTAAATTAGAGAAAATGATTTAACCGATAATAAGGAACTGAGTCTTAAACGAGCCTCATCTTTTCCACGTACAGCTCTTTTAACTGTGATATATTACACTCAGTCTGTTCCCATGTAGCCGCTACTCATACCACTGCAGGATCAGAGGTGTTCTTAACAGGTCGTAGGAGAAGGTCGGGTAGTGTTGGACAGCGCACTGTATCGGACGAGGTCTGTTTCTCAACGATAGCACGAGTGGCAGCACCTGTCGCAACGCCACAATGTGAGCCATGGAGGACCAAGACCACTGACACGATTTTGAATCAAAACAACAGTGCCTCTCCAAGTGGCAACTTACCTGTTCCTAGCGAGCTTTTCGGTGCACTAACGTAATTAGGTTAGATTAGATTAATACTTGTTCCATAGGTCATGAATACGACACTTCGTAATGATGTGGAATGTGTCAGGTTAATAAAAGATGTTACATTACACAAAATATTGCATGACACTAATGTTTAAGTTTTTTTATTTTTTCCCCTTAATTTATATCTAAAAATTCAGCCAATGACTAGAAGGAGTTGTCATCTAGAAATTCTTTTAATTTATTTTAAGTGTTAGTTGGCTAACTGTCAGGCTTTTGATGCTGTTTGGTAGGTGACCAAAGACTTTTGTGGCAGCGTAATTTACCCCTTCCTTTTCTCCTGGTGTTATAGCTATGCACACTGCTATTACTTTCGAACTGTGTTGGATTATTAACAACAAATTTCATAAGTGAATATATATACTGTGAGGTTACTGTGAGGATCCCTAGATCCTTAAATAGATGTCTGCAGGATGACCGTTGCTGGGCTCCAGCAATTATTCTGATTACACGTTTTTGAGCAATGAATTCTTTTCTACTCAACGATGAATTACCCCAGAATATGATGCCATACAAAAGCAGTGAATGAAAGTAGGCATAGTAAGCTAATTTACTGAGATTCTTATCACCAAAATTTGCAATAACCCTAATAGCATACGTAGCTGAACTCAGACGTTTCAGCAGACCATCAATGTGTTGCTTCCAGTTTAACCTCTCATCAATGGACACACCTAAAAATTTTGAAAATTCTACCTTAGCTACAGACCTCTGTTCAAAGTCTATATTTATTACTGGAGTTGTGCCATTTACTGTACGGAACTGTATATACTGTGTTTTATCAAAATTTAAAGAGAGTCCGTATGCTGAGAACCACTTAATAATTTTGTGAAAAACATCTTTTACAATTACATCACTTAGTTCTTGGTTTTTGGATGTTATTACTATACTTGTATCATCAGCAAAAAGAACCATCTTTGCATCTTCATCATTGTGGAATGGTAAGTCATTAATGTACATCAAGAACAGTATAGGAGCTAAGACCAAACCCTACAGAACCCTGTACTTGATAGCCCACCTGTTTGAGGAATCAGCTGTTGCTTTAACATTACATGAACCACTTATTTCAACTTTCTGCATTCTTCCAGTTAAGTATGAATTAAACCATTTGTGCCCTGTCCCGCTGAAACCATAATGATTTAGCTCATCTAAAAGAATCCCATGATTTACACAACCAAAGCCCTTGAGAGATCACAAAACATACCAATGGGTGATATCCGGTTATTCAGAGCATTTAATATTTGATCAGTGAAAGCGTATATAGCATTTTCTGCTGAAAAGCGTTTCTGAAAATCAAAATTACATTTTGTTAGTACTTTATTTTTACAAATATGAGAGGCTACTCTTGAATACATTACTTTCTCAAAATATTTTGATAGAGCTGTCAGAAGAGAGATTGGGCGATAGTTGTTGACATCCGACGTATCCCTTTTTTATGCAGTGGTGTTACAATGGTATATTTCAGTCTATTGGGGAAAACACCCTGCTACAAAAGGCTATTACATACGTGGCTGAGAATCCTACTTATCTGTGGGGAACAAGCTTTAAGTACCTTGCTGGAAATGCCATCAATTCTGTAAGTGTTGTGTGTTGTTACAAGTCTGTAATATTACTTTTCAATTCTGTCTTTTGATACAACTGTTATATACTCTATATTGCGAGCTGTGACAGTGTCTAGGCCAAATAAAAACATTGGGAATGTTAAGCTAAAACGGCGGTATCGGATAAAACAATTTCGGGTTGCATCAGACAAAACAGATTGCAAAAGAACTTAAATTTTTAATATTTGTCATTAACTAGCAAAACTTTAAAAGTCAAATATAAATGGGGTGAAAACAATATAAAGGAAGGCGTAGAAAAAGACTTCCTGAAACGACATTCCAGGAGAAATATTCAGTTTCAAGAATAAGTTGGATGAAAGACTTAAAGCTGATATAATTACATTTTCCTTAGCACATCAGAGTCTTAGCTTTATCTATGATAGTGATGGAAGCTAAAGAAATGTATTAAAATATTTGGCACACCTGGGACTTCACACACCTCTCCTTGCTAACTTGGTAGGTGGGCTAACCATGACACCGACGCAACGTAGCTAACACACATGCATGGACCACCTAAGTCTAATGCGCCCCCCTCCCGCCCCAACGTGAAGACAGACGCGAACTGGAGTTTGTGTTGGGGAGGGCATCGGACTAGGGTGGTCCATCCAGCCGTGTTAACTATGCTACCGCGGTGGTGCAATGGCTAGCACACTTGCCTAGTAAGCCAGAAGCACCAGTTGAAGTCCCAGCTGTGGCACAAGCTTTAACTCATTTCTTCAGCTTCTGTCAGTACCGTAGACTTGAAGCTATATGTGAAAACAAAGAGACGCCCACAAACTCTGTTTTATGTACTAATATGCTTTTTTCGATAATGTCCAGTGATGTAGAAGCACCATTGAGTGGGCACGCGATTAGGTAGTTTAAGTAGTGTATAAGTCTAGGGACCGATAACCTCACAAGTCTGGTGCCTTAGGAATTCACACACACAGAAAACAATGTTGTACGATCATGGTAAAAATTTTGGTAACCAACTTGTGCCTTAGAGTAAACACGAGTTCTTAAATTTAGTGCACAAATATGCAGAGCAACGGAAAATGAAGCACTGTCTATAAGCCAAAAAGGAATACAGGTAAGGACATTCACTAAGTTTGTATGAAAAGACATGGAAACTTAAGGCTGAGAACAGCTGAATCCACGTGTCTGCAGCGAGCAGTAAATGGTTTCAGCTAGGAACAAGCCGACATATTCTTTGACAGACTCAAATTTAGACCCATTCACGATACAAGTAGGTCCTTTTGCAAAATAAAAATAAGTTTTCTGTACATTCACCTCAAAAATTTAAATATCCGACAGGCAAAGTATGAAAAAAATTTAAGAATCAAAGTATACGTATTCTAATAACATCAAGTTTCATAATTCTGCTAGCTGAAAAACACCCGCTTCGCTTTAACTTTCTAAAGCATTTTAAAACATTATTGAACCTTCTGTAAGGTTCTATACTTTATGGAACATTCTGTAACATTCTAGGAGGAACATTTTGGCCTGTCAGCCACGTCGGCACTTTATTTCCAACGCGCTTCATCGGCTTCCCCCCATATCCTTAAAACTAACCCCTGCAGTTCCAAAGTATAGTGGATGGAGTAAGGAGGGCTACCAGACCATATGATCCCCATAGGGTTGCGGGGATGGCTTGCAGAGTTATAGTGGCGTGCACAGTCATGTCACACATTTATTTTATACACTAAATAATCAAAAATATCCAGAGACCACTACCTAATGCTAAACTGACTGCTGGACGTCACAGAGGGGTGAGTGATTAGTGTGAGAAATGTTTCAGTACAACGTTCAGCAAATACTCGTACTATAATTTCGGAAAAGCGTATTCAATACTTCGACCTTCCTCTAAGCCGAAAGATGTTCGTAGCTCCATTGCTAGGCTCCTGTCTCTCTCACCGGATACTGCAGCAAACAGCAGCAGGGCGACCACCAGACTCTTCACCTTTGTGGGCTGGAGGCGGTAACTTGGCACATACTGTTCCGCAGTCGCCTTTAAACGGTGCTGATACTTCCTGCTTCGGTGGAACATGATCATCTCTAAAATCTTATCGACAAAATTGGTAGTGAATGTTGCGTACTATATTCGCCCCACCTTCGGATTAGATGTCACATACAGCATTTTCCTTCCTTAAACAAGGCGGAAACTGAAGCCCAGTGCTCGCACTACAACGTGAGGTAAATGACGTAACACGTTTTCTGATTCGCTGTGCAAACCTGGCGATAAGAACAATGCCGCTCTACTGTCTCCTCCTTTCTAAGAAAAAATTTCGAATTTTGGCGAGAATTTCTTTGTCCCAGGGTTGTACTGACATCCCACCCTACACCCCACCCGGGAACTGACAGGAAATTAAAATTGGTGGTGCCCTTTCGTAGACTCAAGCCCTGATTCTAGTGGATGGAAAGCCCAAGTGCACCCCTTAACACATGGGAACTGTCCAGATGCGGGAGAGGAAGGTTAGCTTAGTATGCTTTGTTTATTTTTGTTGGGAAACTAACGCAAATATCGATCCAAATTACGTAAATAATCACAAAGATTGGGCTTAATTACACAACTATATGCATAGCACTACACAAGGACGGCATAAAAGCACAATACAGCTCAAAAACTGACAATACCATACAACTGGTGTTATCGTGCTGGGAAATATTTTCGCAATATCACTCTAAACTAGTGACCGACACTCTCAAACTCTACCCTACACCTACAAGCTGGCAGAAAAAAGGCACGGGTGTAAGGCACTATCTTTATTCTTTTTAGCAGGAACAATGTTCAACTGACGAGACGCTGGTGTTGGTCAGAGAGAAGTTTAAGGAGTGCAATATCTGTAACCATACACTATCTATCGTTGTTTGACATCAGAGTTCGCTACAGACGCCTGCTCAAAAATCACCTACACGAAAGGTAACCGGTGACAACACACCATACCACAATGGAAGGAAAAAAGAACGTGTTACAGTTGTAAATACAATCCGAAATTGTTGTGAACAAAACCAGCACTCGTAATGAATGGGTCATAATGCAGCACATGTTCAGGGAAAAATCGTCGTCCTGAAAGACTACAAGGGGACGGCAGTTGAACGTACGTTTTACTCGATAGGCGTCCACAAACTGCCGGAAATCAAGGCCCTCTTCCTCCCTCCACCCCTCCCCCACCGCCCGTCCTCCATCCACCTATGGGGGGGACACAAGATTCCCGAAACAGCCAGATGCCCCGCCGAGCGTCTCGCGCCCCCGCTACCGCTTCTCTCAGGCTGCTGCCAGCACTAGGCTTTCCACCATGTAGCCGCCACCTGAAGGGAACGCTCCTACGCCAACACAATAAACCGCAACTTTTTATCCCAAAATATAGCGGCAGATCTCCCAAACACCTCCCCCTAGACAGAGAGCGGCTGTGTAAAGCGACCGCTGACAGCAGACGCGACCCGCTGCCACCCCCTTTGCGTCACTCACGATACGCAGCAGGCCTGGAGCCGGCAGACCTAGACAAAACAAAAGGGAAATTAAGTGGCGTAACCCCGCCCATCAGGAGAATGCTCCAGATGGCTGTTTCAAAAGTCAACTGTATGTGAAACAGGAAGCCCCTGCCGCATAAAGCGAGCACATCCTCACGCCGACGAGAACATCCTCACGCTGGCATCCCTCAGGACCATGATAAATGACTGCTATCCCGACCGAGAGAGAGAGAGCCGTGGCCCGTTAAGGAATTCGCTCGCAGAAGCCCATCGTTCTGTGCTGGACTTTCTAACATCATGTCGACTACTATAATAAAGCAACTATTAAAAATGAAAAATACAATTGCGAGCATAATAAATGTCCTCATTCCATGAAAATAGGCAAAGTCCAAACTCTTTCAGTTTTATAGGCAAAATCAATATAGTTTTTACGTTCGACTGCAGTCGCATCTCATTATTTTGTGATGTCCAACGAAATGGACCTCCACCAATCACAAATGATCAGCAGAGACATGCCCACCCTGCGTAAAATCAGGAGAAAAGAAACTTCAACTATTTTGCTGTGAAAACTACTGATCACCACAGAACGTCCTTGATATTTTGAAACTGTCATCATAGTAAAAAAAACGATAATTTAAACTACAAAGAAAAATTAATAATCTATATTAAGCAATTTCTTTCATTTTGTTGAGCAAATTACATGGCCTGAGAGCGTATCTTGCGTTCAGTGTCTGCAAATAAACTCTCATGCTCGTGAAATGACATTAGAGAATACAATCTTTCGTGCCATTGGCTCACAAGTCGGAAGAAACACAGTCATTTTACATTCGACAACAACAAGCTATAATTCAAGAGAATGTAGCTGTTTTGTACACTATGACTGGTCCCATTTTACCAATGCGACGCTATATCGTACTAGCGTTTACGAAACAAATCGTGAGGGTCTGTCTCGTCCTGTGTAGGTGGGAGATTGAAATTTCGTTACAAGATATCGCTGCAAAGAAAAAAAAGAAAAAAAAGAAACGCTTGTCGAGAATCATACTGTGGCGCCCTAGCCATTTCTACCACCTTCCAGGTGTCATGTCATTGATATCAATTTGATAGGCTGATTAAATTGATCATGGGAGTCACTTTATTGGCAAGCAATTTTTGTTTTCAGCAATCGGATTACACTCGCCAATTAGGACAACTGGGAATCCATGGAGGGAACATGATGTTCTTTTCGAGGGACACTATTGATAACCGTCATTTGAAGCTAACCGTACAGGTATTCTACAGCCCACACATACATTTTGCGTAAGAACTGAGCTATTAAAAACACAGTCGTAGCGGCTATATTACCATTACCCTGCATAATAAACGGTCTTGAGTCTACAGGCACACACGTGAGTCGCTGATAGCGTTACGCTTTCGGGTGGAAATGCTGTCTGCAATTTGGAATGAAGTTTATCCATTCTACCACACGTATGTGCTGGATTCTGTAGAGACGTATTTTAATGATTACAACCACTGGTGAATCATACACGTGCAACTCTCGTATCTCGAAACGTGTCACCTTTTTTTCGAACCCATCTGTTAAGAATCCTATACACCAAGAACTCCAGTGCTGTTTTTAGACAGCCCCTCTGCATATTGTAATTGCTCCCAAGTCTCTGCGCTGCCCTCCCTACAGGTTAGTCTATGTGATCGTCCCAATTGAAGTCTGACCTGTACATCTAAGACCTTCTGCAAACTGTGGGGAAACAGGACGAGCTGAGTTAATGCGACAGCAGCACGTTTTGGACACTCAGTGGATATGGGAACATTTTGTCATAGCTCCACCATCCGTGTACAGTGTGTAAGGCCAGCGCGAAACGAAGCTTTCCCCTGCAACGCGAGGTAGTAGAAGAGATAGTACAAGCAGGTACGGAGGTGTTTCTTGTTGGGAAAATTAGGAAGACTACACATCATACATGGCATGGAGGAAGGACGAAGATTTTGCTACTGCTTTGCGACACATATCCAAACTACATACAGGTACTGCAGTCTGAAGGAGATCTGTGTCTCTCATGGTGCATTCATGTCTATCACCCAAACCTAAGTGGCGAACCTATTAAATATACAGGTATTGGTTCATTGAAGCAGGTGGTTCATGATCGAAGTCGCATCCACAGACCGGTATAAAGTTTCATCACCTGCACTGTATGATGACCATATCCAACAGGCCTTTAACCACACGAGAGGGTTCCTGTATTGTTCCTTCATAAGCAGTTTAATTTTTTTCGGTTGTAACACCCAGTGAGTGTACACCGCCATACACATTGTTTTTTCTATCGTCACTTAGAGATCCGTGTCAGCTGCTAAACCGACATTGACACGTTTCGATCCTCTGGCTCTCACAGAAAACTGAACATCACATGGCATAAACTATACAGCTACAACAACACAGGCTGGTAGAAATAAAACACAGACACGATGATTCTCATTGACAAAATGCGGAAGACATTGCAGCAGATGGAAACTGGAAGAGTTTGCAGTATTGCAGAGCGTTTCCAACAGCTATTCGAAGGTGATTACCTGTAAGGTTACTCTCATCTTCCCATCGACAGGGTAGTGGATGTCTCAATGCTCCGTTTCGAAAAGCACTGTTCCTTCATTTTGCACGGATGTACATGATTACTGTTCCGCTGCTGACCATCGCCGGAAGGTGCCGTTCGCACTTACTGGTGAAAAAAAACAAAAAAATAAAAATAAAAACCTGTGTAGGGTATCTCAGCATATGGAAATAGGACGAGTCTGTAGCAATGAGGAACGCTTCCAAATAATTGTATTAAGGTGATGACCTCTATATTCAATCCCATGTTCCACAGCGACAAGTAACAGATATTCGGTGTTCCGTCAAACCTCCCTCCATCTCAACCGAGTGGTGTCTGTCAGTCATTGTGCGGGAATCAACAGTGTACCCAGTGGACAGTCGGGATGGGAAAGATGCCATTGATATGGGGAGACGTGCTGTAATACTTACTGTAGTTGATAGCGAGATCTATTTTACCCAGAAGTCGGAGAGAGCAATATCTGCATTTTGCAACCTGTGTAGAAACAGAGTGACCTGAGTTAATGCTATAGACCGTGTTTTGACCACTCAATAGAAATGGGAACATATTGTTGTAGCTCCGCCACCCGTATATGAAGTGTAAGGTCAGCTCCAAACAAAGCCTGCTCCTGCAACACGACTTATTATACAAGACAGTACGAACAGTTACGGTGGTGTTTCTTGTTGGGAGAAATAGGAAGACTCCGCATCATACAGGTACTGCAGTCTGAAGCAGATCCGCATCCCTCAGGGTCCATCCACGCCTGTCACCCAAACATTCTATCATCGTTTTTCTGTACTATCCAACAGAGAAAAATTACGAACTATAAAAGCTCCACTAACTTCATCCGATAGATTTTGACCACATCTTTCTCTTCCGATATATCGAAAACGAATACCGTCTACGTGTTGGCATCGAACATACGCAGCCATCCTATTAAATATACAGGTGTTTATCCATTGGAGCAGGTGGCCAGTGCCGACGTCACTTGCACAGACCGGTATAAAGTTTCATCGCCTGTGCTGTACGACAACCCTCTCCCACATGTTATCAGTCGCAGGAGAAGGTCCCTGTTTCGTTGTTTGATACACAGCTTTTAATGTTGTAACACGCTTTGTACACTGCCATACATTTTGTTTGTTGTTTTTTCCCGCCATGGTTTCAACGTCTGTGTCAGATTCTAAACTGACATTGACACGTTTGGTTCATTTACTCCCCCGGTGATTGTCGACCATCATTCACAGTAATTGGGTAGCTAATGGCGCTGTGTTCCATTTGTTTGTTTCCTCATATTGCTGCCATGCTCATGATCACTGTTTTGGTGTTACCCATTCCCGGAAGGTGTTGCCTCCTCCAATAAGACTCTTTATCTGTCTCAAATAAGTGATGTCAGTGAATCATTATGTGGTAATCAAGGGCATACCAGTGGACTGCTGGGATTGAAAAGACACCGTCGATTTACTGTAATAATAAGCATCAGAGTTGATAGTGCGATCAGTTTTAGCAACTTTATCGTAATTTCAACACCAAACAATGACGTGACAGCATGCTTACCAATTTGTAACATCGCTAAACAGCCCCTCCAATACTTTGCGAGTACCATCGCGAATGTAAGTAGATGACTGTGCAGTGGGTGCATTCATTGTTAATTCTCGAACATACACACGAAAGTATACCAGACAGCTACCTACATATGTCTAGCACTTCGATCACAGTGCGTAAATTACGATCTTTCTCATTGTGGTTGGAGTCACAAGGCATTCTCACATTCTAAGAATAAAGTTAGAGACAAATGTTCAAATGTGTGGGAAATCTTATGGGACTTAACTGCTAAGGTCATCAGTCCCTAAGCTTACGCACTACTTAACCTAAATTATCCTAAGGACAAACACACACACCCATGCCCGAGGAAGTACTCGAACCTCCGCCGGAATCAGCAGCACAGTCCATGACTGCAGCGCCCAAGACCGCTCGGATAATCCCGCGTGGCAGTTACAGACATAAAGATCTCCTCACATTGTCTTTGACCATCACTCCCTGCAGCTGACCAAAAGTAGACCGCTACATTCCACGTTCCGCTTAGGAACAGTGAAAACCGAGGCTGTAACTGCTGTCACGCACCCATCCAAGAGCACAAGCTTTCTCCAGATGTCGAGGATGTTAGCACCCCTTATCGAAGTACGGTAGATATGAAACTGTTGTGATGATATAACAGATGGTTACGAGCAAGAAATGCATGAGGTAGCTCCAGAAGGACAGTGTTTGTTGCGTTTTACGCAAATCAACTGCGCTATCAATTCTAAAGTATTGCTCTAGTGTCTCGGGTCACTACCAAGAAGGCACTGGTAACAGAGAACATAACCACATGCTCTCCTAAGGCTTCAGTGTTCTACACTTAAAACACGCTATAATGTTAGATCGTTTCAGTTTCTGATCTGTTAGTCGTATGGAAATCAATACTGTTACTATCCCAATGTAAGAAATATTTCCAGCCCATGACCTACATACTCCTTGCAGGTTTCTCTACGATAAACTATGGTGATAATCTGTAATATGAAAAACTACTTCCTTAAAACATCGATTCATTCTGATAAACGTAAAAAAGAGATTTCCAGAGGTGTATAGCTCCCCCCCCCCCCCCCCCCCCCCCCCCATGAACCATGGACCTTGCCGTTGGTGGGGAGGCTTGTGTGCCTCAGCGATACAGATGGCCGTACCGTAGGTGCAACCACAACGGAGGGGTATCTGTTGAGAGGCCAGACAAACGTGTGGTTCCTGAAGAGGGGCAGCAGCCTTTTCAGTAGTTGCAGGGGCAACAGTATGGATGATTGACTGATCTGGCCTTGCAACATTAACCAAAACGGCCTTGCTGTGCTGGTACTGCGAACGGCTGAAAGCAAGGGGAAACTACAGCCGTAATTTTTCCCGAGGACATGCAGCTTTACTGTATGATTAAATGATGATGGCATCCTCTTGGGTAAAATATTCCGGAGGTAAAATAGTCCCCCATTCGGATCTCCGGGCGGGGACTACTCAGGAGGATGTCGTTATCAGGAGAAAGAAAACTGGCGTTCTACGGATCGGAGCGTGGAATGTCAGATCCCTTAATCGGGCAGGTAGGTTAGAAAATTTAAAAAGGGAAATGGATAGGTTAAAGTTAGATATAGTGGGAATTAGTGAAGTTCGGTGGCAGGAGGAACAAGACTTCTGGTCAGGTGACTACAGGGTTATAAACACAAAATCAAATAGGGGTAATGCAGGAGTAGCTTTAATAATGAATAGGAAAATAGGAATGCGGGTAAGCTACTACAAACAGCATAGTGAACGCATTATTGTGGCCAAGATAGATACGAAGCCCACACCTACTACAGTAGTACAAGTTTATATGCCAACTAGCTCTGCAGATGATGAAGAAATTGAAGAAATGTACGATGAAATAAAAGAAATTATTCAGATAGTGAAGGGTAATGAAAATTTAATAGTCATGGGTGACTGGAATTCGAGTGTAGGAAAAGGGAGAGAAGGAAACATAGTAGGTGAATATGGATTGGGGCTAAGAAATGAAAGAGGAAGCCGCCTAGTAGAATTTTGCACAGAGCACAACTTAATCATAGCTAACACTTGGTTTAAGAATCATGAAAGAAGGTTGTATACGTGGAAGAACCCTGGAGATACTAAAAGGTATCAGATAGATTATATAATGGTAAGACAGAGATTTAGGAACCAGGTTTTAAGTTGTAAGACATTTCCAGGGGCAGATGTGGACTCTGACCACAATCTATTGGTTATGACCTGTAGATTAAAATTGAAGAAACTGCAAAAATGTGGGAAATTAAGGAGATGGGACCTGGATAAACTGAAAGAACCAGAGGTTGTACAGAGTTTCAGAGAGAGCATAAGGGAACAATTGACAGGAATAGGGGAAAGAAATACAGTAGAAGAAGAATGGGTAGATCTGAGGGATGTAGTAGTGAAGGCAGCAGAGGATAAAGTAGGTACAAAAACGAGGGCTGCTAGAAATCCTTGGGTAACAGAAGAAATATTGAATTTAATTGATGAAAGGAGAAAATATAAAAATGCAGTAAATGAAGCAGGCAAAAAGGAATACAAACGTCTCAAAAATGAGATCGACAGGAAGTGCAAAATGGCTAAACAGGGATGGCTAGAGGACAAATGTAAGGATGTAGAAGCTTATCTCGCTAGGGGTAAGATAGATACTGCCTACAGGAAAATTAAAGAGACCTTTGGAGAGAAGAGAACCACGTGTATGAATATCAAGAGCTCAGATGCCAGCCCAGTTCTAAGCAAAGAAGGGAAGGCAGAAAGGTGGAAGGAGTATATAGAAGGCTTATACAAGGGCGATGTACTTGAGGACAATATTATGGAAATAGAAGAGGATGTAGATGAAGACGAAATGGGAGATACGATACTGCGTGAAGAGTTTGACAGAGCACTGAAAGACCTGAGTCGAAACAAGGCCCCCGGAGTAGACAACATTCCATTAGAACTACTGACGGCCTTGGGAGAGCCAGTCATGACAAAACTCTACCAGCTGGTGAGCAAGATGTATGAGACAGGCGAAATACCCTCAGACTTCAAGAAGAATATAATAATTCCAATCCCAAAGAAAGCAGGTGCTGACAGATGTGAAAATTACCGAACTATCAGTTTAATAAGCCACGGCTGCAAAATACTAACGCGAATTCTTTACAGACGAATGGAAAAACTGGTAGATGCAGACCTCGGGGATCATCAGTTTGGATTCCGTCGAAATGTTGGAACACGTGAGGCAATACTGACCTTACGACTTATCTTAGAAGAAAGATTAAAAAAAGGCAAACCTACGTTTCTAGCATTTGTAGACTTAGAGAAAGCTTTTGACAATGTTGACTGGAATACTCTTTTTCAAATTCTAAAGGTGACAGGGGTAAAATACAGGGAGCGAAAGGCTATTTATAATTTGTACAGAAACCAGATGGCAGTAATAAGAGTCGAGGGGCATGAAAAGGAAGCAGTGGTTGGGAAAGGAGTGAGACAGGGTTGTAGCCTCTCCCCGATGTTATTCAATCTGTATATTGAGCAAGCAGTAAAGGAAACAAAAGAAAAATTTGGAGTAGGTATTAAAATTCATGGAGACGAAGTAAAAACTTTGAGGTTCGCCGATGACATTGTAATTCTGTCAGAGACAGCAAAGGACTTGGAAGAGCAGTTGAATGGAATGGACAGTGTCTTGAAAGTAGGATATAAGATGAACATTAACAAAAGCAAAACGAGGATAATGGAATGTAGTCAAATTAAATCGGGTGATGCTGAGGGAATTAGATTAGGAAATGAGACACTTAAAGTAGTAAAGGAGTTTTGCTATTTAGGAAGTAAAATAACTGATGATGGTCGAAGTAGAGAGGATATAAAATGTAGACTGGCAATGGCAAGGAAAGCGTTTCTGAAGAAGAGAAATTTGTTAACATCGAATATAGATTTATGTATCAGGAAGTCGTTTCTGAAAGTATTTGTTTGGAGTGTAGCCATGTATGGAAGTGAAACATGGACGATAACTAGTTTGGACAAGAAGAGAATAGAAGCTTTCGAAATGTGGTGCTACAGAAGAATACTGAAGATAAGGTGGATAGACCACGTAACTAATGAGGAGGTATTGAATAGGATTGGGGAGAAGAGAAGTTTGTGGCACAACTTGACTAGAAGAAGGGATCGGTTGGTAGGACATGTTTTGAGGCATCAAGGGATCACAAATTTAGCATTGGAGGGCAGCGTGGAGGGTAAAAATCGTAGAGGGAGACCGAGAGATGAGTACACTAAGCAGATTCAGAAGGATGTAGGTTGCAGTAGGTACTGGGAGATGAAGCAGCTTGCACAGGATAGAGTAGCATGGAGAGCTGCATCAAACCAGTCTCAGGACTGAAGACAACAACAACAACAACATAGCTCCCCACTATTCACATCCGACGACGGTTCCGAAATTATACTGTGTTCGCATGAGCCCTATATAAAGTGATCGTTAGTGACGGACAAACCCATAACAGCGGTGTTTCACATGTGAAATTACCCGTCATCCCGCCATTGACTCCGTAAAAAGGACATATGTCTAGCAAATGTATACACAGGGATTCTAGTGCCTTACAAACACCTGTCGCTAATTGAGAATCACCGCAGTTATTAAATTGAGGACTCGATTTTATGTCCAAGATGCGGCAGGGGTTGGAGTACGTCGTATAAATCTTCGTTAGTCTAGAGGAATGTGTCGAAACAGGATGGAAGTCCTCTGACGACAGAGAGGTTAGCTGTTAACGATCGCAAGTATACAGTGCTCTAAGCCACATACAGAACACACAGTTGTATGCGAGTCGAACGCATCACACAACTGATGCTTTCCGACAGAACAACGGAAAAAAATGGTCAAATGACCTACAGCGACATGCCCCTCTCTCTCTAGAATGCATCGTCAGTGTACCATTAAATACTACCTCATTACAAATCCACCTCAACTGATCACTCCATCCACTCTCTTCATCCTTTAACGCATATGCAAGTAACTTTAGAGGCAGATGGTATTTTTTTTTTTTTTTTTTTTTTTTTTTTTTTTTTTTTTTTAAGGAAGCATCAAAGACAGTAGTCAACTCTTGCGTGTCACTATTACCTCAACAGACATACAGTAGAATGTTGCCTCGACGAAAATTAAAAGACTGTTTCCCCGGTTCCTGGTGTTTCATCTCAATGATTTCCCGTATTCCTCTTGCTGTCGTATACTCGTTCCCATGTACAAAAATAGTTCTGCACCAATCAGAAGACACGCAAGTACTTCCTCAATATCACCCCATTTTGCCTCAATTTATACGTATTTTCCGCAATTTATCGATCTTATGTCACATCTATCCATGTGAGCACGACATCACTTACCGTTCCGTGTTACAAAATTGCTTGTAAATGTAGTACAGCGGCCAATACCTAACGCAATTGCACTATTTTTCTTGTCGAGCGGCATAGTATAGCACTTTACTCGAATGCAACCAGTCGCCTCCTACCGCATATTCTACAGTTGCAGCACGTTTCTGTATGTCTGTAACTGTGCGCGGATGGCTCCCAGGTCTCATAGTTGACCCGAGTTAGCGTTCAAGTGTGGATCCGCCAAGAGTTATTCCGGAGTGATGTTGGGATGTGGATTCACAATATACCACATCCGGAACAGGATTTGAAGGTGGAATCGCTGAGCATTATATCCGAAGCTATGTTCGGATGCGGATCCACAACACATCACATGTGGGATTGGGCTCGATGGTGGATCAATCACGCGTTACGTCCGGAGATGTGTTCTATGTCAAAAGTTGGATCCATGGCGGGAAGAGCACGTCATGCGAATACTGCATTTCCTAACGATTTTCGAAATGGAGTGTCCCACGAGCCTAGCTCCAACTAAGGTTCTGAGTTCATAGTCTGTTAATTCCTGTCGAGTACCCATAATCACACTGGAAACCTTTTCACATGAAACACCTGCTTAAAAATGACTTCTCTGTATACGCATTTTGTACCTTGTCTACGCGATACAACCGCCATCTCTATGTGTGCGTATCGCTATTCCACGACTTTCATCGCCTCAGCGTATATCCTTCTTGCTTCGTCTATCATGGTTTATTTCGACACCAAGGTAACAGCATAGCTTCACTTCGCTTACATCGTTGCCCTAAAGTTCGATGTTAACCTTGTTAGGAACCTCTCATATATTATGACTCACTATTTTCTCCTTTCTTTGGCTTGTACTGCGTTGTATTTTATGTTATCTGGGGAAACAGAAACGATGGAGAGGCTCCGTCCCGGCCGCAGCCGCAGTGGTCCACAACCACACGACGACTACAGCAGTCCCTTCACCCCCCCCCCCCCCACCCCCTCCCCCCATCGCCTCACACGGAACCACTCTTTCAGGGTTATTGTGCGGTTCTGCCCCGGTGCCCCCCCCCCCCCCCCCCCCCCGTCCCACAAGAAATGCAGGGAACGTCTCACACCAGACGAGTGTATCTCCTATGTTTGCATGGTAGAGTAATGGTGGTGTACGTGCAAGTGGAGAACTTGTCTGTGCAGCAAACTCCAAACGCCAACATAGTGTTGCTGGGACGGAATAAGGTGAACCAACCCAAATTCGTAGAGGCAGATGGAAAACCGCCTAAAACTATCCACAGACTGGCCGGCTCACCGGACCTCGACACAAGTCCGCCGGGCGTATCTGTGCCAGGGACCAGGCGCTCCTTCCCAATCCCGAAAGCCGTGCGTTAGATCGCACGGCTAACCGGGCGGGCATCTTTCTTTGACTTACTCTCAGGCCATATTCTGTGCTCGTCAAAGAGTCCATTTCATTCAAAAGGTCTTCCAATCGTTCCTCAAGTTCACTGAAGGTGACAAAGCTAGAATACTATACAAGTGAGGCTTTCTGTTGCATTTACGTTTAAATGATACTCATTTGATTTATCACGCAGGTTCTGAACTAGGTGTATGGAGGTTGTGACATGGTCAAATAGATGGATGTTTGCAGACATAACGCACTCCGGCGTTTACTGAATGAGATCATATTTAATTAGCCTACTGGCTCTCCATAGTCAGATTTAATTCATACCAGTGAGTCTGAGTGCTGAGTATCCTAAACGTAGCGCAACACTGCGCATGTTTCACTCGCATGCACGTTCGCTTCTTTTTCCTCCTAAGTAACAAAGAACTCACGTAGCTGTGCACCCTCTGGCAGTTACTGCGCAACGTTAGTATTGAAGGAGATGTAGCAGATTTTTTTTCTTCCCACTGATGTTGCGATACGCGATGAAAGAATTGAATATACACATATCAATAAGAAAAAAAACATCTTACTATAATCCGTTACTGTGCGTCACATCATTATAACAAGAGCTGTCATCTCGTTTTGAAGGTCTACGCAACCCATTACTTCTCATAACCAAGGGCACTTTGAACTGCTGTTTGCAGTTCTTCAGAATCTGAGTCACTGAAAGACAAATCACTTACTTCATTATCACCGCTGAAAATATTATCCATAACCTTCAGTAAGCACTCCTCATCATCAGCATGAACTAACCTCTTCGTCATGTTAGTTGTTTACTAAGTTAAGCTACCACATGATAAACATGGCCTATGCTTCGTTTTAGAATACATTTAAGAGCTAACTACAATAGAGGGGGAGAAGGGGCTGTAAGAGTTTTGGAGCAGAGATTCCCATTGTTCTTGTTACGTAAACAAACTGGCCACTTTCTAATCACCCTTATGTAAGCAAGGTACTTGCTTGGACTCTTGTTTTACTTATTTAGGACATGATTAATGGGCAGTAACAGTCATTCTAATTAAAATTCATGGCCTTCAACTGCCGTTATAATTACTGCAATTTATAGGCAGTATGTCACTGCTCACGTTTACCCTTACGTCTGAATGCTTTTAGCGTCAAGTGACAACTGGCATCATGAAGAAGGCACTTCATGACCCTCAAATGTCGTCTTCCCTCCCCCGCTGTTCCAGCGTCCTCCCACCACACCACCACCTCCTTTAGTGGCTCCAGCATCCTGAGACTGTCATTCATAGTCTGCACCTCGCTCCAGCGACTTCACCACCTCAGCACACTAATTCACCTCAAAGCCTTTTAGCGATTTTTCAAGGAGTATAGTTGTAAATACGGAACTTGACTCCACAGTGCACCAAATTACACTGTTTTACTCTAATATTACATTAGATAACGGTCCTTCACAAAAATACAGAACCTAGTAATTAACGTCATATTGCACCAAAAATACTATCTTCCTACTTTGACACTATAACATTATAAGAAATAACATTGGGATGGGTTAGCTATTTACTTTGTTGGCTCACACTGTACTCGGCTAAGACGAAGGGGAAGAGGGCGGAATGATGGGTCATGTCACAGCGCCAGGTGGCTAATGGACTGACCAGCAGTGCCCAATGCAGGCAGTCATACTGCTGGCTGTGGGTAGTCGCACCTCACCCTCTGGAGTAAACATGGCCCACCGTCTCTCTCTTCATGATTTGCATCTTATTCAAAGTGCTTAAAGAAATGCTGCTGGTTTAGCACAGTTAGTATGGTGCCTGTGAATAGACAATGCGAATGGCTATTATTAAAACTGGTTGTGCTGAATCAGGCTCACATTTTATATGAAAAAAAATAAGAAGACATATTAAAAAACCATTTATTTTTATTAGATCCCTTTTTTACAATGTTCTCAACAAAGTGTCATAGGAGGTGGACTAAAAGCATCACAGTCTCCATTCAACTGAAAAAGTTTATCACAATAGTCATAATTGGAAATAAACTCGTCAGTCTGAAACACTAGTGGTAGCCTGGGAAATTTATGAGTAATTCTCTAGGAAATAGATAGTCATGTGTTGCATTCAAATTATAGCATCCATCCATAAGATTTTTTTATACATTTCAGGAATCACTTTGCCCCCTCTTATAGATTTAAGCTATTTCAGTATGTAATACGCGTAACACTCTCCATCTTGTCGGATCCAGACACTTCTAGCTGCACCATCGTCAAGTATTCTATTATAATTTGTTCAAATATGTTTATAAGGGCTTTAGAATGGCTGTAGACTGCACAATGTTGAAAGATGCTTCTGTGCTGAGGAGTTGCAGTATGCAATCGTCGCTTGCATTTAAATTAATGACTAATACCACTGCTCACTTCTTATCGCATTTGGCATCTATTGCCATGATCTTATTCATTGTATCAGGGGATAAGCTCACTGTGGAGCTCTCTGCACACTTCTTCTTGCACACCTGAAACGAAAGATGATTACATGCAGCTTTTTCCTTTTTAATGTTTAATACACTGCTGCATATACAATATATTAACGGCGGTTTAGATTAGCACTATATCAGTCGAGTAAGACCTCTTAGAGTGAAGATATCAAACCGTGAGTCACACTTTATATCTTCATCTTCAAGCAAGTGGCAAGTAAGTTTTAGTGGCGGTGGAGATTTACTAAAAGAGTGTGACCACACATATGTGTATCTAAGATATTTCTTCATCTTCCCACAGGCGAGGCGAAGCCACCGGATGTTAGAGTTACGTTATATAATACTACCTACAGCTAAAATATCAGGGAGAACAAACGTGTTAGTATTGGGGTGATCTTCGATGGCGAGTTCTACCCAGTGCTGGTTTTCAAAAATTCCTTGATATAGCGATTCCAAAGTCATAACATCCTTAGATGAAATAACCATAGAGTTTCCTTATGGGACTTCCCTGGCATGATCAAGATTTATACCGAAAAGGAGAGCACTCATCTATAGTAGCAGACATTTATAAACTTAATGTATACTACTTACGCAATTCTGCATGTTCTGGACTGGTGGCTAAGCTTATAATCATACATGTATAGATTCGACGAGAAACTGTGGAATAATTTGATGGAGTTGGTGCACCAAACTCTTAATCTATCGGAGAAAATAACTGTTCACCTGTATGGTTAATGTAGTGCATTAATACATGGGCATATGTGTGAACCAGCCATGCATGCTGTGAGCACTGTATTACAAGCATACTTAAGCATGTATAGGAATTATAAATGAATAAAAGTGTAAGAGCAATATGTGTTTTTCTTTTCTCTCTATAAAATCCACTGCATGCTAATGTAAAACTGTAGTCTTCGCCATGGCAGAGTGAATGAGACGTTCTCATACAAGGACTTCGCAGTAACCAGTTGGTTCCACAGTGATGTTGACACCGAGGAGAAGGAAGGTCAATCCTTCCCAATAACAAACGCGATTTAACTATCAGGCCTTCCGCCTGTGGGAAGACTGTCACCGCTCACACACCCTGGAGGGGAGGGGGGGGGGGGGGTGGGGAGGGGGGAAGGATCCACTTCAAACATGTATATGTATTCTTCAAAAACGTTATTTCAGTCCAAATATCAGCATCTGCAGGTAATTCCGCACAGCATCGAGGGAGTAACATACCAGACGTTCAGTGAAAGCAGTGATATTCCGCCACTTGAAAAAGTAAAACCAAACAGCGTATTCAGAACTGATAACGTTTCAATGGAGAACCAGGATGAGATCTAGCAATATTTCTACTTTTGCCATCATATGAAAGTTAATGTCTTTTATGTGAGTCAGACATACTGAAGGATTCCAATGCTGTTGATGGGGGATAATGCTTTCAACTAAGTCAGCCTGAATTTAAAGCATATTTACCAAGCCACACTACAAACCAAAATGTCATTCAATGAGTTCTTCACCACATGGGAGGATTGTTGGAGTGACTCACATACGGCTTCCTACACACATCAAAAAAAAAAAAAAAAAAAAAAAAAAAAAAAAAAAAAAAAAAAGTTTTGCATCACCCCGGTTCCCAGAACACCTAAGGATAGACGTTGACTGTGAATATTGTATCACAAACACAGTCCCTTTGACTGTTCAGAGATGTCACTAAATCGACCCAGAAATGTAAACAACCACACATGAGTAGCGCCTATTACACGGAGAGGGCTCGACAGCCGATCACTACCAGTCATTCCACCCGGAAGGAGGTACACGGTCGTCTTGTCTGTAGTTCAACGAAGCCTAGACGGTCAATACCGCTGGTCGATCGCGTCCACATTGTTACTTTGTGCCAGGAAGGGCTCTCAAAAAGGGAAAGTTCCAGGTGTCTCGGAGTGAACCAAAGCGATTTTGTTCGGACATGAAAGAGATACAGAATGACAGGAACTGTCGCTGCCATGCGTCGCTATTACTGCAGTGGATTACCGCTACCTATGGATTATGGCTCGGAGGAAACCAGACAGCAACGCCACCATGTTGAATAATCATTTTCGTGCAGCCACAGGACGTCGTGTTGCGACTCGAACTGTGCCTAAAAAGCCGCCTGATGAGCAACTTCACTCCCGACGTCTACGGTGAGGTCCATCTTTGCAACCACGACACCATGCAGCGCGATAGAGACGGGCCAAAACAACATGCCGAATGGACAGCTCAGCATTGGCATCACTTTCTCTTCACTGGTGAGTGTCGCATCTGCCTTCAGCCAGACAATCGTCGGAGACGGCGTTTGGAGGCAACCCAGTCAGGCTGAACGCCTTGGCTTAGACACACCGTCCAGCGAGTGTAGCAAGACGGAGGTCCCCTGCTGTTTCGCGGTAGCGTCATTTGGGGCCGACGAACGCCGCTGGTGGTCGTGGAAGGCTCCGTAACGGCGGTACGATACGTGAATGCCATCCTCCGACCGATAGTACAACCATATCGGCAGCATATTGGCGAAGCATTCGTCTTCATGGACGACAATTTGCGCCGCCATAGAGCACATCTTGTGAATGACTTCCTTCAGGATAACAACAACGCTCCACTAGAGTGGTCGGTATGTTCCTAAGACGTGAACCCTTTCGAACGTTCCTGGAATAGACTGAAAAGGGCGGTTTATGGACGACGTGAGCCAACGACCACTCTGAGGGATCTACGCCGAATCACCGTTGAGGAGTGGGACAATCTGGGCCAACAGTGCCTTGATGAACTTGTGGATAGCATGCCACGATGAACACAGGCATGCATCAATGCTGAAGGATATATTACTGGTTATTAGAGGTCTCGGGTGTACAGAAATTTGGACCACCTCCACTGAAGGTCTCACTGTATGGTGGTACAACATGCAGTGTGTGGTTTTCATGAGCAATTAGAATGGCGAAAAAGATGTTTACGTTGATCTCTATTCCAGTTATCTGTACCGGTTCCGGAACTCTCGGAACCAAGATGATGCAATTTTTTATGTGTGTAGTTATTGATAAAACTACGAAACTGAAATATGGCTGATACAGAAGAAATTCACAGGACTTTTTGTTTAAAAGTAGGTGTAGCAATACATTATTGCATCAGTGTACTGTTTGCTATGGATAGGTTCAGAAGAATGTCTTGCACTCATCTCGATGGTGTGATACGCAGACCAACATCTATCTATACGTTGTTACAAAAATTGAAACTCTTGAAAGCTCTACTGAAAATATCACCAAAACTCTTAAACAACATACTGAAATGCAAGAATGGACAAGGAGGAGGAGGAGGAAGGGAGAGAAGGAGATGGCAAACGGTAACAGTAAAGGACAATGAAACTGAAGGAAAATTAGAAGATATGAAAAACTCCTTCTGTGAATATTGGGGAAAGAAATGCACAGGAAGAAAGCACTAGAACGATTCTACGGTTAATCAGTAGATTGAAGGTAAATATTGATGATAATGAACGAATTTTATACATACGAAAAGAAAACCCTGTAGATTAACATACATGTGCAAATTAGTTGGGCTCCATCTTGAAGCTGGTTTAGTAAGCAGCAGTATTGTTAGCAAAATGAAAAAGTCATCGGCATGGAAGGCTATTCGTCGTAAGTTACGAATGCTAAAATTAGGGGAGTTGTAGCGAGATTATTCCCTTTGAGGCGTTTAGGCCAGTAAGTGAAATTCTTAAATGGGTCTCAGACACGAGGAATGGAGGCAGAAGAAGAAGAAGAAGAAGAAGAACAAGAAGAGGAGGAGGAGGAAGATATGGACGAACAGATAGAAGAAAGAAAAATGTGAATATTATTAGACATGAATTATAAATTGAACATGGTGTGGGCAAAGGTATCGACCTCCAGCGTAACAGAATAACAATCGACCGTTGGAGCACATACACTATGACGACCCTAACAAAAAGCCGGCCGCGTTGGTCTAGTGGTTCTAGGCGCTCAGTCCGGAACCGCGCGACTGCTACCGTCGCAGGTTCGAATCCCGCCTCGGGCATGGATGTGGGTGTTGTCCTTAGGTTCGTTAGGGTTAAGTAGTTCTGCGTTCTAGGGGACTGATAACCACAGATATTAAGTCCCATAGTACTCAGAGCCATTTGAACCATTGAACCTAACAAAAACATAGAACGGTTACAGCTGCTCAGATTATTGTTTGCCGTGGGGAATAGCGCTCACGAGAACGACATCGTATCAGTCATTTCAGAGCTTCAAGAAAGATGCATTATTGAATCATTATGGATATGGTCATCAAAGAGCTCCATAAACCAACACAAAAAGAAAAAGAACATCAATATGCAAGCGTGTTATTACACGTGGTTTGGATGATTTTGCGGCAGGCAGATGTGGATATGAGTCAATATGCAAGAGCAAACAAAGGTTTCAGGTATATATTTATGGCTATACATACATATTACAAATTCTCGTGCGTTGAACAATTGCTGAAGACAGGGACGAATAGCCGCCCAGACAAACTTCCAACCGACCATGGGAGTGAGCTCTACAGTTGGTATTTTAGGGTAGTAATGGATTGGTAGACAATACACCACTCATCGACATTACCCACATGAAAGCAAGTATTATGGAATATTTGAATAGAGCAAATAAAGAACTGTAAATGTGACATGAAGTCACGCAGGAAGAATGCGATCATACTGCAAATTAATATGAGTGCTGCAAAATTGCTGAATTGGTAGCTAAATGAACTGCCACTGGATGAAAAACCAATGCCTTTACTTGATGCGTTTCTGGAGATAACTATCATCAGATAGTCTGGAAACCAAAATAAAACTCACAGGAAGTATGCATAAAGACACGTTGTAACTTATACAGTTGTCATGGCAGACTAATTTCAAAACTACATCATGTAGACAATTTACGCCACCAGAGGGCGGTGAAGCCTACATAGGTGGTGCTGCACATCGGCGAAAACAGGATGATAAATTTTAATTTATTTACATAGAAATTGTTGAATATAATCCATAACTTTCAGAAAGGTATAGAAAGCAAGAAAGTTAAATAACATGCCACAAAACAATTTTTACATTGACGTCAAATATCAATAATAAAGCATTAATTTAAAATAATATGCGTAAGGTATATAAATCAATTACACAAAATCAAAATTATGCAAAATGCTTTATTGACAAAAAGTGTGAACCATACTGTCTAGCGATATACAATAAAATATATGAAATTCCAAAGTTGTTCTTTTTTTTAAGTAAATAAAAAGGCAGTCATGGTATACGACACGAGTACAAGCACTCACAGGATCAGGTAATGGAACTACTACCATTGAAAGATACCAAAATAAATCAGGGGAGAGGTGCAACACGCAAAATAATGTAACAAAGCTCCAGGAATACAAAGCACCAAGGAGGGCGTAACGATACTTTGTAAATGCTTAAAAGTGAACAGTACAAACTATAATGATAAGTAAACAAAAAAATCTGACATTTAGAGCGTATCTGGAACTCAGATCTTCCAGAAAACACATCAAATGCGGTATGTACAGAAAGCCTACGTCCGTATAATGACACATAAAAATGTTACACACATTCTAATAAGAGCATTAAATCCCACCCTCACATGTCAGGGTGAGGGAGATCGTACAAATAACAGGCGCTGTGACGAAGTACAGTCGTTATGAAATGCATGAAATACATTCACAGTTGTGAAGATGAACAACCATCCGTTGTACAATGGAATGATAACAATTAAAATTTGTTCTCGACCGGGACTTGAACCCGGATTTCCCGCTTATTGCGGGCGGCCGGCTTACCTTTTCCCTTATTTTTGCTCCAGGACTTATTTTACGGACTGGTCACCTTTTTTCTTTCGTTTTTGGGAAATGGAGTGTCTACTTCAGGCTGGTGGAGACGTTGTGGGCAGGGGTCGAACCCCGAGACCTGGCCACGATGCCTCCCCCTTCCTTTGGCTGAAAGCCCCTCTGGTTTTACTTTCATTCATTTTTTATCTTTTTTCAGTTTATTTATTTTGTTCTTCTACTACAAAACTGCGGATACTATTTAATACAAATTGTTTCTGTTAGCACGAAAGCACTTTAAACAAATTAAAGAACATAAATCATCTTAACATGAAATAAATCTGTTTTCACCCACATGTACTTTTTTTTTTTTTTTTGGTCATCAGTCTACTGACTGGTTTGATGCGGCCCGCCACGAATTCCTTTTCTTCATCTCAGAGTAGCACTTGCAACCTACGTCCTCAATTATTTGCTTGACGTATTCCAATCTCTGTCTTCCTGTACAGTTTTTGCCCTCTACAGCTCCCTCTAGTACCATGGAAGTCATTCCCTCATGTCCTAGCAGATGTCTTATCATCCTGTCCCTTCTCTTTATCAGTGTTTTCCACATATTCCTTTCCTCTCCGATTCTGCGTAGAACCTCCTCATTCCTTACCTTATCAGTCCACCTAATTTTCAACATTCGTCTATAGCACAACATCTCAAATGCTTCGATTCTCTTCTGTTCCGGTTTTCCCACAGTCCATGTTTCACTACCATACAATGCTGTACTCCAGACGTACATCCTCAGAAATTTCTTCCTCAAAGTAAGGCCGGTATTTGATGTTAGTAGACTTCTCTTGGCCAGAAATGCCTTTTTTGCCATAGCGAGTCTGCTTTTGATGTCCTCCTTGCTGCGTCCGTCATTTGGTATTTTACTGCCTAAGTAGCAGAATTCCATAACTTCATTGACTTCGTGACCATCAATTATGATGTTTAGTTTCTTGCTGTTCTCATTTCTACTACTTCTCATTACCTTCGTCTTTCTCCGATTTACTCTCAAACATACTGTGCACTCATTAGACTGTTGATTCCGTTCAGCAGATCGTTTAATTCTTCTTCACTTTCACTCAGGATAGCAAAGTCATCAGCGAATCGTATCATTGATATTCTTTCACCTTGTATTTTAATTCCACTCCTGAACCTTTTTTTTATTTCCATCACTGCTTCCTCGATGTACAGATTGAAGAGTAGGGGCGAAAGGCTACAGCCTTGTCTTACTCCCTTCTTAATGCAAGCACTTCGTTCTTGGTCGTCCACTCTTATTATTCCCTCTTGGTTGTTGTACATATTGTATATGACCCGTCTCTCCCTATAGCTTACCCCAACTTCTTTCAGAATCTCGAACAGCTTGCACTATTTTATATTGTCGAACGCTTTTTCCAGGTCGACAAATCCTATGAACGCGTCTTGATTTTTCTTTAGCCTTGCTTCCATTATTAGCCGCAACGTCAGAATTGCCTCTCTCGTGCCTTTGCTTTTCCTAAAGCCAAACTGATCGTCACCTAGCGCATTCTCAATTTTCTTTTCCATTCTTCTGTATATTATTCTTGTAAGCAGCTGTTAAGCTGATTGTGCGATAATTCTCACACTTGTCAGCTCTTGCCGCCTTTGGAATTGTGTGGATGATGCTTTTCCGAAAGTCAGATGGTATGTCGCCAGACGCATATATTCTACACACCAACGTGAATAGTCGTTTTGTTGCCACTTCCTCTAATGATTTTAGAAATTCTGATGGAATGTTATCTATCCCTTCTGCCTTATTTGACCGTTAGTCCTCCAAAGCTCTTTTAAATTCCGATTCTAATACTGGATCCCCAATCTCTTCTAAATCGACTCATGTTTCTTCTTCTATCACATCAGACAAATCTTCACCTTCATAGAGCCTTTCAATGTATTCTTTCCACCTATCTGCTCTCTCCTCTGCATTTAACAGTGGAATTCCCGTTGCACTCATAATGTTACCACCGTTGCTTTTAATGTCACCAAAGGTTGTTTTGACTTTCCTGTATGCTGAGTCTGTCCTTCCGACAATCATATCTTTTTCGATGTCTTCACATTTTTCCTGCAGCAATTTCGTCTTAGCTTCCCTGCACTTCCTATTTATTTCATTTCTCAGCGACTTGTATTTCTGTATTCCTGATTTTCCCTGAACATGTTTGTACTTCCTCCTTTCATCAATCAACTGAAGTATTTCTTCTGTTACCCATGGTTTCTTCGCAGCTACCTTCTTTGTACCTATGTTTTCCTTCCCAACGTCTGTGATGGCCCTTTATAGAGATGTCCATTCCTCTTCAACTGTGCTGCCTACTGCGCTATTAATTATTGCTGTATCTATAGCGTTAGAGAACTTCAAACGTATCTCGTCATTCCTTAGAACTTCCGTACCCCACTTCTTTGCGTATTGATTCTTCCTGATTAATTTCTTGAACTTCAGCCTACTCTTCATCACTACTAAATTGTGATCTGAGTCTATACCTGCTCCTGGGTACGCCTTACAATCCAGTATCTGATTTCGGAATCTCTGTCTGACCATGATGTAATCTAATTGAAATCTTCCCGTATCTCCCGGCCTTTTCCAAGTATACCTACTCCTCTTGTGATTCTTGAACAGGGTATTCTCTATTACTAGCTGAAACTTGTTACAGAACTCAATTAGTCTTTCTCCTCTTTCATTCCTTGTCCCAAGCCCATAATCTCCTGTAACGTTTTCTTCTACTTCTTCCCCTACAACTGCTTTCTAGTCGCCCATGACTATTACATTTTCGTCCCTCTTTACATACTGCATTACCCTTTCAATATCCTCATACACTTTCTCTATCTGTTCATCTTCAGCTTGCGACGTCGGCATGTATACCTGAACTATCGTTGTCGGTGTTGGTCTGCTGTCGATTCTGATTAGAACAACTCGGTCACTGAACTGTTCACAGTATCACACCCTCTGCCCTACCTTCCTATTCATAACGAATCCTACACTGTTATACCATTTTCTGCTGCTGTTGATATTACCCGATACTCATCTGACCAGAAATCCTTGTCTTCCTTCCACTTCACTTCACTGACCCCTACTATATTAAGATTGAGCCTTTGCATTTCCCTTTTTCAGATTTTCTAGCTTCCCTATCACGTTCAAGCTTCTGAAATTCCACGCCCCGACTCGTAGAACATTATCCTTTCGTTGATTATTCAAACTTTTTGTCATCGTAACCTCCCCCTTGGCAGTCCCCTCCCGGAGATCCGAATGGGGGACTATTCCGGAATCTTTTGCCAATGGAGAGATCATCATGACACTTCTTCAACTACAGGCCACATGTCCTGTGGATACACGTTACGTGTCTTTAATACAGTGGTTTCCATTGCCTTCTGCATGCCCATGTCGTTGATCATTGCTGATTCTTCCGCCTTTAGGGGCAATTTCCCACCCCTAGGACAAGAGAGTGCCCAGAATCTCTATCCGCTCCTCCGCCCTCTTTGACAATGCCTTTGGCAGAATGAGGCTGGCTTCTTATGCCGGAAGTCTTCGGCCGCCAATGCTGATTATTTATCAAAATTTAGACAGTGGCGCGGATCGAACCCGGGACCGAAGACGTTTAAATTATGAATTAAAGACGCTTCCCCGTAGACCACGTGTACAACGACCGTCTAACTTCCAGCAGACAGGTGACTCTTCTTTTTACCCATATTTACTACGGTCGTCCAGCTTCCAACACACAGGTGAACGCTAAACATCCAACAACCACACGGTCAAAGGAAATCATAATAATGATGAAAAACAAAACAGCATGCTATTCCACGCCGGCTTATCATCTGGGTATAAATTTCATTGGCAGTAAGTTGATAATTATTTCACCTCATGTCAAGGTGAATTACGGGGTGTCGCCTTTTACGCGGTACACGCCAACTGTAAGGGGGTTTATGAAAACACTGTGCAAATAGATTGAGAACAGTTGTTGATAGCAAGGAGTGTGCTCAAGTGTGCTTTGGTTATCTTGGAGATATTGTCCGTAGTCAAAAACCATCTTCTCATCACCACAGAATAAGTAATAAATGGACATGCCTTTAAATCATGTTATAGCATGAGTCTTCACGACCGGGAAGTAACTATCCTCTGCGCTCAGGAAGAGCTGTGGGTCAATACTGTGAGGTGGAGAATGCAGGTAACAGGTGAGTATCTTCTGTAGCAGCATCAATACGTCAAACTATGTTCTGCATGTCAAACGTTATTCTTCAGTGTCCGGGAGGTGGCAGGGCGGACAGAGGGGTGAATCCATCAGCTCAATCGCGTGTAACCTGTGTCGCGTCAAGTATTTTTCAGTTGACCACATGGTACCACGTTGCTCGTATCCGTGTATGGAGGAAGCGTTTGGTTGTTGGACTGCTCTCCACGCCACAGGCCGTAGTGTTCCTAGGCACCCCATATTTGACGAGTAGGCAGGATACAACAGTGAGGGTTTGTGTTTACTCTCAATTACATAGCAAGGGATGTATCTCAGCCTCTCGGCTACAGAGTTCTGGTGGTGGGTAGATCAGGATGCTATAGCTATAGTCAAGTATGAATGCCGAGATGTGGAAAAGAGAGGGAGTAATGGGCGCAATCGTAACAGGTGGTGGGATGAATGCTGGCATCAGTTCCTCGAACAGACTGTGTTAATGGGTCCACAGTTTCAACATTGCACACAAATATGAGGCTGCTTTCCTCGTCAGTACATTTATAATTCTCAGCCGCCTTCTCACGAAGTGAGGTTGTGAGTGTCGTAGCAGACTTTGAACAGGAATTCAGCAGTAAGGTGACATCCAAATGCAATTTGTAGTCTGTGTGCCATCCGTGTTGGTAATGGAGTACCATGTGTGTCAACTTGCTTGATACATAAAGGTTAAGATACTGCTGACACTGTAGGACGTCCATGTGTCGAAGTAGGTTCTGGTGGACTTCTGTGCGTATCGCCTACAGTTGTTGTCTATAGTTCATGATAGCTGTGCAATGCACATCTAGTGTGAATGTTATGCCCAAAAATCTGATCGCATCCACCTTTCGGAGGGATGCCATGCAGCCTCCTGGAGGACCCTTCTGATATGCATCGCCGCTGACTTGGCTACATTCATGTAGCTTCTCGCCGCCAGTTTATATCGCTTAATCCATTGAGGCATGAATTGCACCTCATCGTTGATTTTACCAGCAGTAGAATGTCAGTCAGCATGTGCTCTGCAGTGAAAGGTGTGGCCCTCAACGTAATTCCCTGAAGTCTGCTTTACAACCCTCCCATGAACGGTTTCAGTGCGACTGCGGAAAAATCATGGAGACTGGGCATCCTTGTCGAATCGAACGCCGGTATGGCAAGTGATCCACTGCATGTCCATTTACCAGTACATGGGACGATGCTCCGCGTACGAGGCGGAAAATTACGTAGAAGAAGTCAGATTGGAAGCCCACGTGGGCTAGAACTGACGTAATAAACTTGTGGAGCACTTTGTCAAAAGCGTGCTTGAAGTTAATTAGGTCACAGCAACTCGAATGTGGCAGGGAGTGGAGAGAGTTACCAAATTCCTACTTTCACCAGTGGCCTTTTGCATGTTGGACTCTCCTTCTTGCGTCGTCTGCTCCGTTGAAAGGGTTAGTGGCAGGACCTTCTTTATGCACACAGGCAGTAACTGGGCAAAGATCGACCTCTGTAAGGATTGTGTATTGAAATGAGTAGTCCATCGCCGAAAATAGGTGGCATGCAAAACCAAGGGAACGTTAGCCCTTGGTATATAGTGATCCTACGTGTCATCGTCAGGGTGCAGAAAGTGTGACAGATTCGGGCGGTAGACTATCCGGCCTGGGCGACTTGTTATGTGCACCCTTATCCAGCGCATCCTCAATGTCGTCCTGCCTAATCTCCGCTAAAAGCGACGATGTTGCTGAGTGGTCGAGGATGCACGACACCTGCTGCAAATGTCGTTATCCTTCCTCTCCTCTATGCTCTCCTCCTAGTAAAAACGTCGATAATGGTCTGCAAAGGCTTCCACAATGGTTGCCTGGGTGGTTCATGTTCGACCAACCAGCGAAGTGAGGTCCGTAATTAGCCATTGTCGGCGTCGACAGCTATCAAGAACGATGTCGTGCACAGATGTGATTTTGCTGCTTGCTCGGCCTTGACGCCGCGACCGCACGACAACCCATCCAATTTTCTCCATTTAACGGGAAACATGTTGGCTTTAATTAGGCGGCTTACCCTGTCCGTCTGGTGAGGGCAGTTGGGATCCGAGGTCGTGAAAAATCGTGCAATAAAAGCCCAAAGCATGACGATGCCATGCGGTGATGTACTTTCGATGTTGTATCAGCATCTGCTGGAACGCTGGTTTTGCATATTCTGAGCACCATGTCAACATCGAAACGTATCGTGGAAGACTTGTCTTTGTATTCCGCCAACGCGATGCCGATAATCTGACAGCATTCTGGGTCCTGCAGGTGTGCCACAGTTCTCTTCCACATACCACGGCTGCGCCATACACGCTATTTGTGGATGGTGACCATTCATGAGAAGGTACTATGGTCTGAGAAGGCAAGTGGCCACCATTCGACGTCCAACCCTCCTGACACAAGATCACGCGAGACACAGATATGATGAAGAAGAGTGGCCGAGTGACTAGCAAGAAATGTGTGTCCAGAGTAGCCACCTTGCACTCTGTCCCAAGTATCGAGGGGATGCAGGTGTCGCACCAATATCTGAAATTCTCACAAATCGTAAAATGCGAGACCTGGCCGTTGGAATGGAGCCTACAGTTAAAATAGCCGCAGTAGATATAGTGATTTTAGTGACCAAGAAAGAGAGGCGAGTGGGAGGGGGGGGGATTTACTCTGAGTAGGACTGCGACCTTTCGTGGCGTTTGTCGGTTCCCGATGGAGCATACACGTTAATAATACGTGTAACTAGTGCCGTGATCGCCAGCCCCAGGCTGTGGGAAGGAAAATCACATCAATGGGAATACCGTTATGCACTAGTATCGCCGTCAGTTGCCGGCCTGATCATCCTGTATCATATATGTCGCATAACCATAGAAGCCGGGGAGGGACACGAAACGCACTCTTACTGACTGTAATTGTGGCGATACGGTAAGCTTTCCGTCGAACTGCAGGTGCCAAGTAATTCATTAGATCGGAAATGTCTATTGAGTGTCGAGCTGCGTAATCGGCACTGGCCATTCCCAATACCTCAGCCGGAACCATTCCTCAAGTTACGGTGCCACTCGGCCAGTCCCTGTCGGTGTAACTTGTATGGCGTCATCGTCATCGTCCTCCGTCCACGCCGTTGAAAGCAGAGCAAGACCATCTACTATGGTCTCCCCGGGGCACAGGATGGGTCCTGCACTCTAGGAGGAGTGGAGGTATTTGTACGGCAGCACAAATCTCGCCTATCCATGTCTGATCGTTCAGCTGTGGGTATGTACGAAACTTCCTCAATCCCATTCTGTGCTCCCACGCTGAATCCCGCGGCGGTTTCCTCTGTGGGAGGAGAAGTCCTCGTCCTCCAGCGGCTGGTCCTCAGTCTGTTCTGAAATTGCTCTGCACCTCTGCTTACGGCGCTTTCTTCTGTGCCCTTCCGTTTCAAACGAAGGCAGCGAATCACGACGCTCCTGCACAAAGACCGCAGGTGGCACCATCAACAAGTCAATTACCATTTTACTGTTATGGACATTGTCATCAGCTGATGCGACAGTCGCTGTCGAAGTGGAGTCCGCAACGCGTAGAACGGGCGTTTCATCTTCCCGCTGAGTCAGAGTATGCTTTGTTGGGTCATCAGGTAGTGTCAGATGCCGCCATGCAGCGGTAGCAGTCGTGAGGGAGGCAGCGTAAGTGGGGCCAGCCATGGCGGCGCCATGTCGGCAGGCGGTGGGTGCATGATACGGCGATGGACGCACCCGGATCGGAAGTGGCCCTCCTTCCTACATCCGGAACAGGTTCTTGGTTGTCCGTCGTAAATGACAATGTCACGGCAGCCGCCGATATAGAGATACGAACGGACATGTTTTTCAAGTTCAGTTTAGACCTGCATGTTCAAAGGAACAGACACTGCGCCGACTGCAGCCGTTTTTGAAATACATGAAATGTACTCGCCGTTGCGAAATGGACAACCATCAGCTGTATAATGGAAAGTCGCTTGCCCAGTCTCGCCGGATAAATACGATATTGTAGATTCCACATTAACATTGCATCGTAATTAGGAATGGCACACTCATTGTAATATTGCATTTATCTGCAGACATAGGGCAAGCGATTTTCAAATAAAATATTTCTCCTGTATGGGAATATACATCATGGATGTACGAGTACAGGTCGTAGACACATGGCTGAGAAGTATGGAAATACTGGTCTGGCCTTGAGTCGTGCTCGGATGGCCTAATGATAACGCGACCGCTGGCGATACGTAGGAAATCCGGGTTTGAATGACAGTCTGGCACAACTTCTCATTTCCATCACTGCATTTTCGTGACTGCAATTTCGTCATTGCATTATACAGCTGATGGTTGACCAAATTTGCAGTTGCCAATAAATTTCAAATACATGTTAGTGTCGTAGAATTACTCAAGAGCCAACGATGACACAAGAGAGGATACGTGACAATCTACCAAGCTACATTTTAACCTTGAATGTTCCACACACACTTGTCCCAGAGGCGTTGGTGGAGTATCAGTTACGTCGCGACCTCGGATCTTGGTCTCGTGTGTATCCTGCTCCACAACTAACATCACTGCGGTTTGGTAGCTCTTGAATGATAAGAGATAGGACGCTCTTATTCACAGGGCATGTACATTAGTATGTTCTGCAGAAATTATTAGCATTTGAACCATGTCGGCCCGCAGGTTCAAGGTAAACATCGGTGTCGTGGCACAACACCACCTAGCAGTAAAATGTGCATGCGCCTCTTATTGTCGCTATAGACCGAAGGTAATGGATCAGTGTCACCTGAGCAGACGTGCAGGATATCTCGCATATGTGAGAGCGAACCGTATCCTCAGATGAGTGAGTTTGAAAGAAGGCAAGTTTTTGGCATGAGGGAATGTGATTCATCCATCTGGCAAACTGCTGCTTCTGCCGGACGAAGAGCTCTGGCAGTGCAATGGGCGTGAGTAAAATGGATCACGGAAGGCCGTAGGACACAACGAGATGGGTCAGGTTGCACTAACCAGACCGCCCCCCCCCCCCCCCCCAGGAAGATCAACACCTCATCCGAATGGCATCGCAGGACCGATCTGCATCCTCCTGCTCTAGAGCAACAGTGGAACAGTGTAACTCACCGCACACTATCAGGTGTAACAGTCCGTTGCCGTATGTTACGGCATGGGTTACGTGCTCGTAGGCCACTTCTCCGCCTACCTTTGACGAATGTGCAGCCACTTGCTAGACGGCAATGGTGTATCGAACGACGTCACTGGGGACACAAATGGCATCAGACAGAGTTTTTGGACAAATCCAGGGTCTGTTTGTTTGAAAATGGTGGCCGCATTTTGGTTTGCAGCAGACAAGGTGAGTTGCACAATGGCTGCATTCGCGCAAGACATACAGCGCCAACTTAAGGCCTCATGGCTTGGGGTTGCTTATTGGGTACACATCACAGTTGGTGCGTGACCAGGGCGCTGTGACCAATGTGACCTACGTGAATGACTTCCTGCGACCCTGGAATATGGTGACACGACGGGTCCAGTGCTGTGATCCAATGTCAACCACTGCAGATGAACTTTGGAACAGGGTGAATACAGCAAGGACGCCAATCGCGCCTTATATATCCATCACGCATGGAACAAGTTATCATGGCCCATGGCACACCCTGTGCCTACGAGACAACAGGGCACATGCTGAGCGGAGGTGACTAAAATGCTGATTACGTCCGCAGAACATATTAATGTACAGTCGTGGACAAAACGAGCGAGACCCCTCGCCTTTTCGTTATGCTCATCCGCACAGCTTTAAAGTCTGCTACATAGCATAACAGGCAAGGCGACGAAATGCTAGCAACATACTATGCACAGGAGTGAAATTGAAAAACCATCCGAATTTTTTCAAACTGTTTTCAATCATGTGTAGGACTATATTAATGCTGATTAGTGAGTTAAACACAACACGTAAATATAAGATATAAATGAAAGAAGAAACGCTAATCAGTATGAACTGTACTAACAAAAACGTATTTCAGCTTATCGATATAACATAGCTGTTTTAGTAAGACAAAGTACCCAGATCGATACAAATTAGCAAAATGTTATGCGCATTCCACCGTGAAACGGTTTGTGTCAATGTTCAGATCAGTCATACTGGATTACCGTTGCTGACATTCCATGAAAGTGTGCAAATTTAGCAATGCGTGAAAATTCATAACGAAATTCAGTTAAAAATCATTCAGTATCAACTGCCTCATGCAGGAAGATACTGAAAACGCACCTAGAGGACAGAGAGCTTGTGCGTAAGCGCCTCCAAGTTTTCCTTACTAAATGTGAAATAGTTGCGGCGAGAGATCAACTTCTTCGATTACCGTGACGCAGATCTCCGAAGGCAGAGGGAAACTGCAGAACTACGCGCACAAAGATCCGCTGTGAAACAGGAACTCTGAGAGGGAAAAGCCAGTACTTCCACGTAGTGAGGAATCTGATGCTTCCTTCAGAGAGAACGCTATTCATTAAAAGAAAAAATTAAAAGTGTGTACGGCATTATTGGTGGAGGGAACCCATGTGGCGTGTTCGGTCGTCGTTTTACTTGGCGCCACTTCGGCGATTCGGGCGTCAACGATGAGCAAATGACACAGGCGCACCTACACACACAAGCGCACACACACACAAAGTCCCGAGCCGAAAAATCCTCAACCTTGTCAGAAATCGTACCCTGGGCCTCGTGATCCAGAGCTATGCTAACCACATGATCACGAACTGCTTACACAGTGAAGGAGAATTCACGTTACAGGAAGATCATTCTCCTGTGCATAACTCCACATTCGTTCACCAGCAGCTGTCCAAACAACGGCATCAACGCTATGGATTGGCCGCCACAGCCTGTTGATACGAATAAAGAAAAACATAGGTGCAAGGAAGCCAAATGTGAAGACACTATGCGTAACAGAAGAAATGCCTCAGTTGATCGACGTAAAAAGAAAGTACAAAAATGTTATGGGAAATTCAGGAATACAGAAATACAAGCAACTTATGAATAAAATAAATTCAAATTGCACAGAAGCTAAGGCGAAACAGCTGATGGAAAACGTGAAGTCAAGGGCGGTAACATTAAAGAGTGCTATGGGAATTCCATTGTTCAATGCAGAGGAGAGAATCGATAAGCAGCACGAGTGCATTGAAGGTTTCTATGAGGAAGAAGACTTTTACGATGACGTGATGGAACAAGAAACAGGAGTCGACAGGCAAAATATACAAGATCCAGTATTAGAACCACAATTTAAAAGAGCTTTCGATGACTTAAGACCAAACAGACAGAAGCGAGATACGATTCCATTAGAATTCCTGAAATCACTGGTGGGAGTGACAACAAAACGACTATTCAAATTGGCGTGTAGATACTATGAGACTGACGATAGACCATCACACTTTCGGAAACGTCACACACACATAGCAAGAGCCGACAAGGGCAATAATTATAGCAAAATCATCTTAACAGCTCATGGATTCAAGCTGCTGAGAAGAACAATATTCAGAAGAACGGAAAACACAATTACAGATCTGTCAGTTGGCAATCAGATCTGCTCTAGGAAAGGTAGTCACCTGAGAGGCAGTTCTCACTTGCGATTGATTAAGGAAGCAAGACTCAAGAAATATCAAGATACGTTCATAGGATTTGTAGAGTTTGGAAAAGCGTCAGAGAATGTAGTGGTACAAGAAAGACGAAAGTAATGAGAAGTAGCAGAAATAAGAACAGCGAGTAACTTAATAACAGAACTGGGGATCACGAAGTAAACGAAGTTAAGGAATTCTGCTACACAGGCTGGAGGACATAAAAAACAGACTATCACTGGTAAACAGGATTCCTGGCCAAGAAAATTCTACTAGTATCAAACATAAGAACTAATTTTCAGGAGATATTTCTGAGAATGTACGTTTGGAGAACAGCATTGTATGGTAGTGAAACATGGACCGTAGGAAAACCGGAATAGAAGACCATCGAAGCATTTGAGATGTGATACTATAGAAGAATATTGAAAATTAGGTGAACTGATATGGTAATGAATCAGGAGGTTCTCCGAGAAATCGTCGAGGAAATCAACAAATGGGAAACACTGACCAGGAGAAGAGACAGGATGACAGGACATCTGCTAAGACGTCAGGGAACAGCTTCCATGGTACTAGAGGGAGCTGTAGACGGTAAAAACCGTAGATGCAACAGAGGTGGGAATACATCCAACAAATAATTGACGACGTAGGTTGCAAGTGCTACTCTGTGATTAAAAGGTTGGCACAGGAGAGAAATTCGTTTCGGGCTGTATCAAACCAGTCACAAGACTGATGACTTGAAAAAAAAGTATCCATTTTAGAATATTTGAGCTGAGGTAGCACGAAAGCTGTCAGATACCCGTCCACGAAACCAACCAGTTACATATGACGCCCTCCGACACTGTGCTCTTGAAACCTGGTAGAAACTTTCCTCTTCTGGCAATTACGTGCGATTCCTCACAGATTACATGCCAAGACGCATGATTAAATTTAGAAACAATGGGTGATTCTGGACAAGATATTAGAGAACTAAACCAGAGGCAATAAAATATGAATTAGTTTCCTCTAAGTTCCCTTTTTAACTGACATGAATTATTTAAATATTATTCTTCAGTTTCTCCCGGAGCCCCGTGGCATTAGCCGAGCGGTCTGAGGCGCTGCAGTCATGGGCTGTGCGGCTGGTTCCGGCGGAGGTTCCAGTCCTCCCTCGGGCATGGGTGTGCGTGTTTGTCATTAGGACAATTTAGGTTAAGGTAGTGTGTAAGCTTAGGGACTGATGACCTTGGCAGTTAAGTCCCATAAGATTTCATACACATTTGAACATTTTTTCTCCCGGCGTATTTGTTCATCGAACAGTCCAAGGTTGTAACGCTGGTTCGTAGTGTACAAGGGGAAAAATATTCCGGCGGTAAGTATCTTTTAAATATGTTTTTAAACACTACATTTCTCTTTCAGTCGCTCTCTGCGTACATACTTAAAAAGTAATAAATTATGAGGGACTTTTTAAGGCTATTTTTTGTTGTTTCAAATTCATCTCTCTCTTGTCTCAATTGTTCCCTCCTGTATTCTCCCAAAAAAAAGTAACAGATTTCTTCTAATATTTATTCACCTTTAATATCACTTCCCATGTCTCACACTTAACGAGCTATGGGCTGAGATTGGTAGCAAGCTGGATGCCTCCGTTTGTATACAGCTGTTAATCATGGAAAACCACTTTAGTCGGCTCTTCTGGACTCGATGTGTTGGTTTCCCGTGAGGTCATGAGAACGTTTCTGATGTTTGCGGTGAGAGAGTTACTTGAGGTTTGTTCAGAAAGCTGCACGTTGCGGAGTAACACTTTTAGGGGCATAGTGCGCTAGACTAGCGTACATGAGATCCACGGAGAGTGCTCAATCGCATTTCTGATATGAAAAGACTAAAAGAATACGTTTTGTCTCTGTGTGTGCGTGTTAGTTTCATCACCAGTATCTGACATCCGAGGGCGCTTGTTGTAGTTTAGCGCAGAAGCGCTTGACTTGATGGTACGCGTTTCAGATAAGAAGAAGGTTTGTTCCTCAAAGTACTAGAAGTCTGCAACGGAAATTTCCGAACGTCCTCTGAAACATGTGAGGACCGATAGAAGTTTATATCACACTGTCAAGCAATAACTTAGAAGGAACTTCACTGGCTGTGAGATATTACTTTACAAATGTGCCCCACGCTCAATTACATAAACCTTTTATTGCCATTTCGCTAGACTGAAACTAGTCTGAGTTACCATCTTGTGAAGTAAATGCTACTCTTGGCTGCCTATCTCATCGCTCGAGGAAAGTGTTTGTTACCGGACCTTCTCATAGGTCGATTCCTGGAGCACCGTCTGTAGCCCCTTGGTTCGTGTAAGACATGTGTGCTCTAAAAGGAGGTCTGATGGCTAGAAGTTCTGTATAGCGCTCCTTCAGCCCACGCCTTCTGCGGGTATAATCTGCCTCAGTACCCTTCAAGGAACTTATATACTGGTCCTAGTGATTTATTATTGCATTGTTTATTACAATACCTTGTAATGCCTGCATTGGAGGCTACATATGTCAAGTTATTAGTTCTGGTCGCCTTCTGTAATAAATCTGGAGTGTAGTGTTCAGTGGGTGTTGAGGGTTGTGTTACAAAATTTACCATCATCTTATTTCACCCATTTGGTGATCAGTTGCTTGTTTTTTAATTAACCTTAATTTTTATATTATTGCCATTCCTGTCGTGTAAGTCCTTCAGCCCAGATCACAGTGGCTTGCTTTTAAAACATTATCTGCTGTATCTGTATTTAATGGTGATTTGCTAAAATGTAACTTACCGAAAACACTATTATTTACACAGTTGTTTATTCCTTCATTAATAACGTGTGGTATTTTTATTTATTTTCGAATCTGGAATTACTGGTTTAGAATAAATTGTGTGTAACTGTAATAGGTAACCAATAATTATTGTTTACGGCCCCGTCGACAATCATAACTGAATGGTGCCTTCCCTTGACTACCAGGTATCATCTAGATTGAGCCTTTGCATTTCCCTTTTCAGATTTTCCAGTTTTCCTACCACGTTCAAGCTTGTGACATTCCACACCACAGTCTTTTTCTCATGGTCACCTACCCCTTGGCAGTCCTCTCCCAGAGGTTGGAATGGGGGACTCTTCCGGAATCTTTTGTCGATGGAGAGATCGTCACGACAGTTTTTCAGTTGCAGGCCACGTGTCCTGTGGGCACATTACGTATCTTTAATGCAGTTGTTTCCATTGCCTTCTGCATCGTACGTCACTACAAAGAAAGACTTAAATTTAAACATTCTGTCGGCCATGTCGGAGCAGTGGCTATTAATCAGGCGTGGCTTGGATTAAGAACTGTTGGAGTATTCGAGCTACAATTTGAGATTCAGGCTGATATCGTGCTTGCAGCGCTACAACTCTGTGGTAGCAGAAAAATGGACAACCTACACTAAGTAGTCGGAGATTAATGGGGTGCTACAAATGCGGATCCAACTATCAAAACATCTGTAGTCTTATCCCACAGTTGGAGGCTGATGGTCAGCCAAAAAATTGCTCCGATTGTGGTCAGCAAGGCCACGCCCGTTCAGCATGTCTTCAACGGAAAATACTACAAGTACAGACAGGTGAAGATGTAGCAACATCTTTGGTGACATCCCTCCCTCTCACATATACAAACGTGTTCCGGAAGAACGCCCCGCTGAACAGTGACCTCACCCAACAGCTGGACAGTCCCGTCAAAGAGCGGATGACGACACGAGCATGGTGGCGGCGGCGACGCCAACCGCCGAGCAGCAGCGACCGATACCTGTAATACAGAGATCGGGACAGAAAATGGTCATCGATAGTTAGGTACTGTTATCAGCTGTTTCCCTCTCAGACCCAGTGGCAACAAAGACACACGCCAACGTTCTGGTACAGAAACGCACATGCGTAAGCAACGATCTTCAAAAGGGCACAAGAAACGACGCCTCACCCCGTCGGACGACTGCTTAACACGATGAAGAAAAGGCCCAAGAAGACGGTCACCGTATGGGGGTACGGTCACCGTATGGGGGTACCGACACTTCACATCCAGAACACCACAGTCTCGACAGCAGCATACGCCAAGAGCGACCTGAAGAGCTCGAGCGCGACAACGTAGAGCTACCAGCAGTCAGCTGCCAATCCGAGTTGGTAGAAGAAACGACACAGAAAGACGTGGTTGGAAATACCCAGCCGCGGCAAACCTGTCCCAAGGAAATTGGGCTGATGATTGTGAAGTAGTCCCACTTTCGGTCGCAACAGGCGACACGGCGGGGGCGGTGTTCTGTATAAAGTTAGAAATACAGTCATCGCCGGTGGACAAGTCGGAACCACGCACCCTGTCAGTCAACAGCAGGTGGCGTAAGCTCCCATGGCCGTTACACACGCGATGCAACGAAGACTGGGATATCGGCTTGCCTCCAGCAACATCAATACAATACGATCTTCAATTAAGATGCCTTTACCCAAAGATACGCTACAAGCGGTGAAGATCGACATCGTCCTCCTGTAAGAAGTATGCGCTGACGAATTTCCTGTCATGTACGGGTACGAATCCAACGTATAAAAAAAATAATAATAATTTAAAACTGCTCTGAGCACTATGTGACTTAACATCTGAGGTCATCAGTCCCCTAGAACTTAGAACAACTTAAACCTAACCAACCGAAGGACGACACACACATCCATGCCAGAGGCAGAATTCGAACCTGCGACCGTAGCGGTCGCGCGGTTTCAGACTGAAGCGCCTAGAGAAGCTCGGCCACTGCGGCTGGCCCTACGTATCACACGCCTCTGAAACTGGCAGCGGCATACTAATATTTCTCAGTCAGAGTATCGCAGCAAAGGATGTACTGTACGTACCGTTGGCGCGGGGATTAGCAATGATGGTGCTCGATGTATGACACATCAACATCTGTGCACCCTCCGGTACAGACAGTGTTTCCTCTTCTTCGCAGAGGAAATTGCCACGCTCTTCCAAGGTCGAGACGACCGTTTAATCCTACGAATGTTGTGGAACAATATGCATTGGTTGCCACCTGCGAACATGTCCATGACCTCCATCCTGAATACACCCAAACGACGAGTCATTCCGCTAGCCGTCTCCCCCGAATATATGTTGCACGCAGTCTTAACGCTGACCTCATCGAAGCTTGTGGCCTGCAGCCTACGCCGACCATAAGGCATTAATCTGTACGATCTCCGTCCAGCGGTAGCAGGCATGGCGGAGGCGCGATCCTTAGAAAATGAACGTTGCCCATTTGAGAAGTGCCATTTAAGTTTGCAGATCTGGCGAACGATTACACCAGCCGTATCCTACAATCCTACGTTGGTGGCTGTATTGTACCAAACTGGCGCTACGCTGCACAATAGTAACATACGTTCGTTAGCTTTCAGTGTGGCGACGTGAGACAACGGAATTTTATTTCACGGTGCTACGGGACACTAGACCGGGTTACAGGAGAACGCCCAACATGTGTCATATCATCAACGAAAGCAAAAGAAGACGAAGAGCTCTGGTACAAGCTGTGAACACGGATGATGGCAGACGCCTAACAGCATAACAAGATGTAGGTAATACCCTTGTAGAACATTGAACTCAGCTTTACACCGCAGTGGATACAGATATGGTGGCAATTACCGATATTACACATACGATATTCGGCACCACTGAACCAGAGGCGGAGGCACAACTAATGGAGGAGAATACAGAGGAAGAAGTGGTGGAGGCCATTTTTAGGGAAGCGGTGAATAAATCGCCATGACCAGACGGCCTCCCTTTGGTACGTTGCAGGACCTTTAGCTTTGTCATGCCACCCGGTGGACTGCTATCTGCCGTGGATTATAATGTCGCCTGAAATGCCCTTACCGCCGGCTTTTGTCGAGAGGCTAGTTATCCCCGATACACAAACCCTTTGGTGGCACATAGATATGGGACTGCGACTTTAAAATATTCACCAGACTATTAGCAGCACTCCTCGAAGTGTATTGCACCAAGTGATCTCACTCGACCAAACGTCGCCCGACGGAGCTGCCAACATGCAGAGGGCAGTTTGTGAATATCGCTATTTGATTGCTATAGAAAACACATGGCTCCTCCATGGAGCACAAAAATCGAAAGATTTTGATCAAGCCTTTGATAGAGTGAGTCATACAATTTTTGTAGAAAAAGTACAGATGCGCATACGGTTTCCACGACCATTTGATGCGGCTACTCCAAAGTGCTCGTCAATGGACATACGTGAAATCCCAGATCGTAGCGAGATCGGTCAGACAAGAATACACCTTATCTACTATAGTATGTGCACTGGCTTTCGATGTGTTACTCTGCGGCCATCCTCACCGCTTGACAAGACTGACCTTGCGAGATATACTTTCAAGTGTAAGGCGTGTGCGGATAACCTGGTGCTCGTAGCGCCAAATGGAAATTATACGCACGTGGGTCACATATATGGAGCGGCCACTCGCAGCCGCATAAATGTAGACAAGTCTTCGACGATGGGTATTGTTACTGGACTCACGGAAGAATGTCCAGCACCTTTATGACTAACGGATACCTTCAAATGCCTTGAAATACCAACGACAGCCAGAACATTACTGCCACCTACCCAATGGCCGGTATGTACACCTTGACAGGGATAACATCGGCGACGCATCGTAGGATGAAAGCAATGAGGTCTTGGTAGGTCGCTGGAGGAAGCTGACATCACATCTGCACACACAAGTCACCTAATTCCCAAAATTCCGGGGAAGGGGCATTGAACTCTGACGCCACGTTTGGTCACATCCCAGATGTATTCGGTAGGCGAGTTCACGACTGGGAGGGGGGGGGGGGGGGGGTGAGCGGCGGCAGTACATCAGTTCCAACTCTCCACTCTGTTCCTCGCAGCACTCCATCACACTCCTGGCCTTATGTCATGGCGCATTATTTTGCTGAAAAATGTCATTGCCATCCGGAAACATGATCGTCATGAAGGGGTGAATGTGGTCTGCAAACAGTGTACGATACTCCTCGGCAATCATAGTGCCTTTCACGATCTCCTCTGGAGGTGTATGCCCACCTGAATGTTCCACAGAGCATAATGGAGCCGCCCTCAGCTTGTCTCCGTCTCGTAGTACAGGCGTCAAGGAGCTGTTCCACTGGATAGTGACAGATTCGCGCCCTCCCATTGGCATGATGAAGTTATTGGGATTCATCAGACCATACAACACTCTCCCACTGCGCCAACGTCTAGTGCTCATGGTCACATGCCATAAGCTGCCGATGTTGTGGAGCTAACCTTGGCACATGCATACGTCGTCGGCTTTGGAGGCCCATCTGGTGCTCTGCTTGTTCAGAAACACTTGCACTCTGCCCAGCATTAAAGTCTGATAAAAGTTCCGCCACAGTTCGCCAGCTGTCCTGTTCTACCAGTCTGCCCAGCCTACTCGTCAGATGACGCTGCTATCTCCTGGACGGGTTTATATCGGTAGTGGATAGGTGACGATTATGATCTACCTAATCAGTGTACGTCGCACAGCAGCGCATAACCATAACAGACAATGAGTCCGGACAGCGTCAATGGGGACATCATAAGGGCGTTAGACGCTAATCATGCGGGTCACATATGTAAACACCCACCTAGCGTTACCAATACTGCACTCTGCCCAAATACATACGATGATGGTGATGACAGAATGACGCATACTGGCGGCCTACGGTTCCTTCGTTAGTGCAGCCCTACTACTTACAGCAAGATACGACGCCCTTACCCTCGTTCATCGTAGGTGTGCATTGGATCTTCAGCATGTACACGATCAAACGAAGGAGCTATATATCAGCACAATGTTAAAACTGTGGAGACGACATCAGATATGTCAGAATCTTAATAGAAGAAATTGAACGAGTTTCTCGGACAGTGTCAGTGGCGCTCTAGCTCATTTTCCAGTCATTTCAGCATATAGGCGCTTTATTTATCGAGAACAGCTACGTTCAGATGGCTCTTCCGGAAACCAGACATGCAAAGGCGTCCAAATTAATTGTCATGAAGTATGGCGACGGAAACATCATGTTTCCTTAGACAAAGAAACACGTGCAATGTCATACCTAACAGTTAATTGTAAAAACGTCGCCCGGTCCATACTCCACGCGATTCATAGGACGGATCGCCATTATGCCGTCGGTGCCAAACCCTGGACAACGATGACACCGCCTCATATGTGGCCCCTCGGCGGAAGTGTGGCGTCTGGTGACAAAAATGATCGTTTATTTTCCTTCGAATGGGACAACACAACTTTTGACGGGAGACTGTATTCTTCTCGGAGCGATGCACTATCCATGTACTAAAACGTATGCAGTAACGTGGCATCGCGGACGACGGCACAAAGAATATGATAGACTTCTGAACTTTTTACAGAAATGACATCATATCGTGAGCAGTCTGAAATGCCGACAGTATTTGTCTGTCTTCCTACGGAGTAATTTCACGAACCACCGCATAGCTAGATCGCCCAGTTAAATTATCGATGCGATGAAACAATGAACGGAAGATAAGAGAGCGGCAGGGAGATTGGAAATCAAATCCTACATTATTCTGCATCTTTATTTCTTCATGTTGTGCGACAACGGGGCTACGTTTGTATAGCTTTCAAGCAGTACAGATATATTATTTGTGGTATTACAATGAAGCCGTTGTTACTAATTCGACTTCACTAAACTCTTATATGTGTAACAGGATTTGTTTTTATATATGAAAGATATCCATTAAAATTTTTAGCATAGTTGGAGAACTATTTTGTTAGAAAATATTTTTATTGTGTTTTCCAATTTCTGATGATCGTTTAACATTCCAAAGTGTACTAGTTAAGTACAAAGTTAGTTTTAGGTCATTCTGGTTATTTGTTATACTATATATTATACTATATATATGGAAGAAGTTGTTAATCTCATTCTACAAACTGAAATATACAGGCAGGTTTTTGTATTTTATTTTGTTCCTGTTAATAAGTTGATGTAATTCTCTGAAGAAGGAAAATGAAACTTCCTGCAGATGAGTAAAAATTTGGTCTCTAGTATAGGATTTGAAAGGTGCTCTTCCCTTGCAGTGGCATGTGACCATGTAAACATGTGAACATCTAAATAGAATGAGGCTTTCTATCAATAAAAAAGTAGACTGCTGGGACATCAAGCCCGTATACATTGAAAAAATATATAAAAAAGAAAGAGAAAGAAGCAGCACTTGCTCTTAGCGTAGTGGTAATGTGATAGCTGTATTCGCTATAGGTTGGAAGCTCTCCGGAGGACCATTATTTTGCATCCACATTTCTCATCTTCTTTAAATTGACAGACCGAAAATCGGCAAGAACATCTTGGAAAAACTCTGTAAACATGCTTAGGAACAAAATTATGCACCAGCCTGGAACTTTCTACGTACTTATGGGCTGAGGCCCAATGTTTTATCAAGGAGTTGTGATATCACCTAAAAGAGGTGAATAATTTAACTGGATTTGCTCACTAAATAATAGGTGTTGGGATATACACATAGTTCAACTGCTTGGTAAAACTTTGGGCCTCGGTCCATGAGTAGATAAAAGGGTCTAAGCTGAAGCACTTATACATGTCAGTATCCCCACACCTATTATTAAGTGAGCAACCCATTTCAATTATACACTTGTTTTAGATAATATCACAATTCCTTGACAAATTTTGGGCCTCAATCCATGAGTATATAAAAACTTCTGGGCTGGTGGATTACTTCATTGGTAGGTATGTTTAGTCATGTTGCGTAATTGCTCAATTGTGTAATTCCGTATGTTAGTTGTAAAAAAATTGTCACTGAGTAAATTTTACAATAAACTAAAGACCGATACGTTAAGAAGTTGATATGTTTGTCTTTGCCTTAACATCATGTTTGTCTTTGCCTTATCGTCTTTGGAAACAGTAATGTACTTGGAAATTGGCTTATAGCCGAAACCTAGCTTGTGCAATAACCGCAATAAAATTTGTGAAGCAAGGCAAAAAACAGCGTTGTTTACGTAATTTACAACGTTCCACCAATAACCCACAGTAGAACCAGTTAAAATTCATATTTGATTAAATAGTGAGCGGTATTCGACAGTTTGCTAAGTAACTGGACAATTTCGTCAGTGGCAGACTGATACCTTGCCATGGTAACGATAAAAAATAGTTTCAAACAATCAATCCCCAGCCTGTTAATGGAACTTAAATTGTGTCCCTGGATGTAATCCAATCATGGGTTACTAAAATATCCTTCTTTGTTTCAGCTAAACCCTCTGTCCAGAAGGGTGTATCTAGAATGCTTAACGGCAGATAAACGAAATCGTTTCATTCAAACCCACGTATTGCGGTTTCTCTTCAACTACTCGAAACGCTTGGTCGGTATTGTAAAGGTAGAATCTCGGCTTCGAGAGAGGTCCTGGGAACATCAACCTGTCTATTCTTAATACTGCTCGTCAGCTCTTGCATAAATGAAAAATCGAGGGTCACAAAAATACAACAGGAGGGAATGACAAACAGATATGGTGGCTAGCAATCATACAATTGGAATCATCATACAAGAAATTGATAAAGTCCTTAAGAATGCCATAAATCCTAAACTATGAGTTTTAGATACGAGAATGGAACAAATGAAACATTCAGGCAACGAATGAAGTTTATTTCAGTGTTTACTTGCTCCGAAAATAAGAAAGAAAAAAAATGGTTCAAATGGTTCTGAGCACTGTGGGATATAACATCTGAGATCATCAGTCCCCTAGAACTTAGAACTAATTGAACCTAACTAACCTAAGGACATCACACACATCCATGCCCGAGGCAGGATTCGAACCTGCGACCGAAGCGGTCTCACGATTCCAGACTGCAGGGCCTAGAACCGCTCGGCCACTCCGGCCGGCAGAGGTTTAGGAAAGTTTGGAAATTATACTTGAAGTTTGTTAGAATTTCCTAAGTACTCTCGTTATCGAACACAGGGTGAATAAAAACTGGATAATTTGCTCGCCATTGTAAGAAAAATATAGATTTTCACTCATCTTAATCTGTATGGCGTCATATCTCCTGTATTGTCTGTCGTAAATTGGAGTAGTTTTGCAGGTAGATTTAGTTATACGCGTACATGTAGACACTGTATGCAAAACGTATTGCAAATAGAGTTAGTAGTAAAGAAGTAATAAATTAATGCGTGATGCCTAATACAGAAGTCTGACTGTACGACCGGCGAAAATGTAGTAAGCGATAAAGTTCTTTCCTCTCATCATTTTCTGGGGAGGGGGCGGGAGCGGCTATCAGTGAGAAAAAAGTTTCGTAAAGATTTGAAATTATGTTGAAACTTCGTTGAAGTCGTTAACTGCTCTCTTTCTCAAAACCGCATGAATGAAGTCCGTGTACTTGTGCGTCGTTGGATACTTTGCCTCGAGACAAACACATAGTTTGTAACTGTAGTATCCGCCTCGAGACAAACACACAGTTTGTAATTATAGTACTTGTGTTAATGTGTTAAACCTTTAAAATAAGATTATACCCACAAAAAACAGATAATGACAGCATTTTAAATTTTTAAACTCTCTCAATAATTACGCGAAATATTGAAAATCGGGTTTTTGTTGCCCCTATGCTACAACTTGTACTAAGTTCCGGATTCTGGGATGGTGTTTTAGTTATCTTCTATACGACTACATAAAGGCAAGTAGATGTTTATAGTTGTTACCAAAACTCTCGAAAAGTAAATAACTGATTTACTCCAACAATACATAATTCAATAGTAGGCATATACTCTAAAAAGGGGGCAACATTATTTGGCAAAAATATCGAGAAGTTCGTTACCATTTTACTTCAGATTTTACACAATACCCTAATAAACCATCGCTGGACATACGCTATAAATTTTTACAACTTTCTAGAATAGATTTTTACAAAAACGAACGAAAGAAAATTGGATTTAACGTCCCGTCGACTTCGAGAACATTAGAGACGGAGCACAAGCTCCGATTCCGTCAAGGATGGGGAAGGAAATCAGCCATGACCCTTGAAAGGAAGCATACCGGAGATTTAGAGAAATCACGGACGGATGGACGCCGGTTCGAACCGTTGTCCTCCAGAATTCCAGTCCAGGATGCTGGCCACTCCGTCACCTCACTGGGTCAGATTTTTACACAAAGTCTAATAAATTTTTAGACAAACAGGGGAAACGTTGTTACCAAAAAATATCGAAAAGTTCCTAATACTTTTGCTTCAAATTTTTACTCAGTTATCTAATTAACTTTCAGATGGACAAAGGCTATGTAATTTTTTAATGTATATAATATGGAAATACAAATGTGATGTGTAAATGGGAAGACTGTTACCAAACGTCTCAGAAAGTTCTTGACAACTTTAAATCCAATTCTTATGCGATACTCTTCGGACGCACATTTGTTACACACAAACACACACACACACACACACACACACACACATATGTCGAATGTTGGTGTTGACGGGCCCAGGCGAGGCGTAAAGCTTTTTATCGTGCAGTCATAAAGGATACACAGCGAGCTTTCGGCTCCGAAAGCCCATATCGATGATGTTTAGTTGAACGGTTCTCATGTTGACACTTGTCGATGGTCCTGCATTAAAATCTGCAGCAATTTGCGGAAGGGTTGCACTTCTGTCACGTTGAACGATTCTCTTCAGTCCTGGTTGGTTCCGCTCTTGCAGCAGCTTTTTTGGCCGCAGCGGTTTCGGAGATTTGATGTTCTACCGAATTGCAGGTATTCACGGTACACTCGTTAAATGGTCATATGGGAAAATGCCCACTTCATCGCTACTTCGAAGATGCTGTGTCCCATCGCTCGTGGATCCGACTATAGCACCACATTTAAAGTCACTTAAATCTCGATGACCTGCCATTGTAGCAGCAATAACCGATCTAACAATTGCGCCAGACCCTGGTTGTCGTATATAGGCGTTTTCGACCGTAGCGCCGAGTTCTGCCTGTTTACATGTCTCTATATTTGAATGCCAATGCCTATACCAGATTATTTGGCGCTTCAGTGCAATAAAGAGTCACGAGTGATGATAATATGCCTTCTATGTCGGTGACAGTTCTAGACATCGAAACCAGGTTTTCGGCAAATGATAGTACGCTAAGACGCACGCACGTTGGTACGGTAAAGAGTCTTAACTCTTGTATCGGTCGAGGTATTAAAGCAGTAGGATTTTTTAAAGAGAATGATATACCTTTTAACGGCGATCGAAGGCGTTTTAAAAGGCGACTACAATGATATAATGCTTGTTATTGTAGAGGATGAAACGCTTCACAGAAGAATCCGAGAAATATTCTAAAACTGGTAATCAGTCGGTTTCGGCTATTGCGTTGCAAGTATGCCTATTCCAGGCTACGTCGTGTTTTCTCCCCTCCAGACTTTCGGGACATGCCCATACAGCTATCTCAATAGTATAATGTCAACTATGACGATATAAACGTGTTGAAGACAACACAACGCCCAGACGCAGAGTAGAGAAAAGTATCATAATTGGACAGGAACCGAACCCGAGACCCTTAGGTTAGCAATCCTCCACCCTGACCATGCAGCTACCGAGGCGTCAGGCTATATCGTTCTATCAAATCTTTCGACTGTGTATTTGTCTGCATGCAAAAATGGTAGGAACTGTGTTATCTATTTCTGCTTCATCATTTTTTGCACACAGACATGTACACCATTTAGGAGAAGTTAGACATGCTACTTTTAATTGGCGAATGGTGACAAGAGACGAGTTGCCACAGAATTTGGGATCAACCAAAGGAATGTCATTAGCATTTAGCACTGACATTAATTCGACACTTATCAGCTTGACTATATTAGGCACTCGGAGGGTGCGATTTCGAAAATCGTATGGAATTTTGTTGGTTGCTGTGCATCGCTTAGGAAACGACACTAGGTTTTTCCAACCTGTGCTCTTTAGCTAAGAAGCAATGTTTACCACGATAATGTAAAGTTACGTACAACATGCAGCAGTACTATACTGAAAATCCACGCTGGCTTCGTTAAGTAGAACAATAATGACCGTGAAGCGTAAATCTATGATGCGGCACTATAGGAAACACCATTGTGGGACCTTACTTCATCTCAAGAATGTGGAACGGAAATAGGTACGCATACTTTGTTAAGAGCATTCTATATGTTCTTCTACTAGAGGTACCACTGGATAGTCGATAGTGTATGTGTTTCCGTCACGCCGACTGCCCTGCTCACTCTTCCCGTGTTGCAGCGCAAATAATGAATGAAAAGTTTCCTGGCAGTTGGACAGGACGGAATGCTGTAGTGCAGTAGGTGTCCAGATCTCTTGTTTTGAGTTCTATTGGTTTATTTCTGTGGGGAGCACCGAAAAATACAATCTAGCACGAAGCCCCAACTACCCCAGACGATTTCCGCCGTCGAACGGCCATAGCGTACAACGTCATATCATCCAAATCTGTGGCTTCCACTCGATGTAGACGATTTGAGCACGTACTTAAGTAAAGTGTAAAACCATGTTTCGTGAAGAGCTTTTCATGTAACTTTCTATGTAACGATTTCTTTCCTTTTGAATGTAACTCACTAATTTAAAATGTGAACAGCCGGATAGTTGATCCTGCATTGTCCTTCCCGTCAACAGATGGAAGTACTTTTAGCACCCTGGTTTGTCAGTTTGCCGGCAGCTGTGGCCGAGCGGTTCTCGCACTTCAGTCCGGAACCGCGCTGCTGCTATAGTCGCAGGTTCGAATGCTGCCTCGGAGATGGATGTGTGTGATGTCCTTAGGCTAGTTAGGTTTAAGTGGTTCTAAGTCTAGGGGACTGATGACCTCTGATGTTAAGTCCCATAGTGTTTAGAGCCATTTGCACCATTTTGTTTGTCAGTTTGCTTCCCCCTTCGTGTACGCGACTCGGTGCTCTGCACTCGCTGGTGGTACACCACTTCCTTTCCTCGTGCAGGGCGGCGCTCGGGGTCACAGCACAAAGTGTTAAGTGTCCTGGCGTTCACTGCATATTTCTTTACCCAGGCAGTCGTCCGTAGTATTCGCTGTGTCGCTTTGCCACTGACTTAGGATTCACCGCACCTACCCCGGCCGTTGTTTTTGAAAATGGAAATTATCGTATGGCATTGTTGGCCGGGAGGTCCCATTCGGAGGAGTTCGGCCGCCGTATTGCAAGTCCTGTGTAGTTGCCACTTCGGCGACTTACGAGCCAATGATGATGAAAAGGATGATAAAAGACACACAACACCCAGTCTCCTGCCGGGAATCTAACCCGGGCCCTGTGTGGTAGGCGGTAACGCTACCGCTATGCTGCGAAGCGGACGCTGTTTTTGGGAATTTGTGGTGGTAAGTTCCCATGGGACCAAACTTAACTAACGTAAACTAACTTACTCAAAGGACAACACACACACCAATATCCGAGGGAGGACTCGAACCTCCAACGGGAGGAGCCGCGCGAACCGTTGCAAGGCGCCTGGGACCACGCGGCTACAACGTGCAGTGCTGTTTTCTAAAATGTTATGTGGAACTTCGTTTTCCCGTTTGTACATGTACTACTGCTTTAAAAACTATTTTTAGCTCCTATCTCTTGTTTATTTTCAGTATGACACCTGATGATGGGCACGTAAGAACCCGAAACTAGTCGTGTTTTAACTACTGAAAAATAAAAAGAACCTTACAATTGAAACGGTACTTTCAACCACTGCTCTAAAGGTGAAGTTGCTACTGTTGCAATCTGGTATAATGCATTAACTCCAGTTCGATTGTTTAATTCTCGTGATTCGAGGCTTCAAGGTCCTCGTGGTACACGACGGGCCACCGCAGACGTGCGTCATCTGCAGTTCCACAGGACACATAAAAAGCGGGTGTCTGCGTGCCAAACCGCAGCGTCAATGAAGCACGAAGAGTAACTAACATACACCCAGGTAGTAGATCCGCCTTCACCAAGCGCCGAGCCGCCAGGGCCGAGTCGGGATCAATGGGGCCACTCGCACTCAACGAGGAGGTAAACAAATTTGCAAGAAACTGCACTCTGGCTACCTCTAGTGAAAATACGAAGTAGGCAGACGGACTAGTCACACAAACAACAATTTTAGAATGAAGACTCAGGCCTATAGCACACCGTACACAGACCTTTGAGCGGAAGGACGTCGATCGCGTACGATGCGTGGTGGAGGGTACCCTAGTCATGCCCCCTCCTGTTCCACACGCAAATAAAGCGAGGGAAATACGACCGTCTATATGCTTCTGCACGATGCCTAATCTCTCTGACCTTATCTTCGTGGTCCTTACAAGAAATGTACGTTGGCAAACATCCTCACACTGATGCTCACCCTGTCCGCCACATCATTTATGTATACAGAAAATAACGGCGATCCCGTCACACTCCCATAGAGCACTTCTGACGATAGCCTCGTCTCTGATGAACACTGGCTGTCGAGGACAACATACTGGGTTTTGTTACTTAAGAAGTGTTCGAGCCACTCACATACCTGGAAACTTATTCCACAAGCTTGTGCCTTTGCTAACAGTCTGCATTGCGGCACTAGGAATATGAAATCCTTCTGTTGCCCTTTATCTATCGTTTGCAGGATCTCATGTGAGGGAATCACAAGCTGATTTTCGCACGACCGGTGGTTTGTAAAACCATGCTAATTTGTGAACAGAAGCTTTTCCCTTATAAGTAAATTTGTTATACTCGAACTCCGAATAAGTTCAAGGATTCTGCAGAAAACTGATGTTAAGGATAACGGTCTGCAATTTTCCCTATATGCTATTTTACCCTTTTTATATACAGGTCTCACCTGCACTTTGACGGCTGGTGTGGCCGAGCGGTTCTAGGCGCAACAGTCTGGAACCGCGCGACCGCTACAGTCGCAGGTTCGAATCCATTCTCGGGCATTGATGTGTGTGATGTCCTTAGGTTAGTTGGGTTCAAGTAGCTCTAAGTTCTAGGGGAGTAATGTCATCAGAAGTTAAGTCCCATAGTGCTCAGAGCCATTTTTCACCTGCACTTTTTTCCGTTCCCTTGGGTCTTTGCGCTGGGCGAGAGATTTGCGATAAATGCAACCAAAATAATGAGTCAATGCTGTACTCGGTAAAACCGTGGGAGATCTAATAACTGTAGTTAAATAGCGCATGATCCATAGATTATAAATTCCTTTCTGTCAAATGAGGAGTATTAAACATTACAATGATTTAGTACAATATAACTATTCCACCAACTTTAGTGTTCTAGGATTAAGAAAGACAGCACAAGAGTTTCCGACTTAGGAAAACACCGGGGCCAAATTTGTTAAGATGCGCCTGGAAGATAAGACCGATCACTTTATGAACATAGCAAACAACAACCTTCCTAATAGTATAACAGCGTGACCCGATGAGATCGTTGAAGAATATACGCCTCACATTTATGCAACCATATAATATAGTTTCTATTGGCAGAACTGAATGGTGGAATGTCTACGGTAATACTTATGTGTAGGAGATGCGAACGTAGCAATACTTCAAGAGGTGATCACAGATAAAGTCTCCGACGTTTATGGGACAGTAATAATGTATAAGGTGGGCATATCATCACTCGAAAGTGGGAGAGGCAGTGCGGCAAAAATACACGACCTCTTCTTGGTAAATATAGGGTTGTATCGATACCTAAACCGGAAAACTGCCGTATGGATACCCAGTTTTACAGGGATTATGTTCAGACTGTGCGCTGCAAGATTTACGTTGTCAATAGTGTCAGTGTCACGACTTGCTGGTAGGTGCTGGTACTGGTACGGCGTACAGCTGCAGACAGTCAACATGGGTCTGGACATGGCGAGCAGGACTTACTCGCAGTTTTATCAAAATAACAGCAATAGTTCTTCTGCTCTTAGCTGGCATTGACACTTTCCTCGTGAGGTGGACACTGCATCACAAGATCTGAACCCTTGTGACTTCTATCTGTGGGGTTCCCAGAAGGAAACGGTTTATCATCGGAACACTATCACACATCGGAGGTTGAAGCTCAGCTTGGCGAGGAAGGTAGCCAAAATCCCATGTGATATATTTCGGGCAGAAGTAAAGCCATCTCTAGTGCAGTCCCAGACTATCGTGGATGCAGGTGGTCGTCATATTGAGCAACTTTTGTAAGCCTAATCTGCAGCTAGCAATCGTATCTCATGTGGGCTCTCTCAAACAGCAAAAGTTGAACTATAATTGGTATGTATGCTGGTAAACGCTACGACTCGTTCCACAGACAAACATGGCAGAAGCGTTTTGTTTCGCGACGAAATAGTGAATCTACACTCCTGGAAATTGAAATAAGAACACCGTGAATTCATTGTCCCAGGAAGGGGGAACTTTATTGACACATTCCTGGGGTCAGGACTGACAGAACCACAGGCACATAAACACAGGCAACAGAGCATGCACAATGTCGGCACTAGTACAGTGTATATCCACCTTTCGCAGCAATGCAGGCTGCTATTCCCCATGGAGATGATCGTAGAGATGCTGGATGTAGTCCTGTGGAACGGCTTGCCATGCCATTTCCACCTGGCGCCTCAGTTGGACCAGCGTTCGTGCTGGACGTGCAGACCGCGTGAGACGACGCTTCATCCAGTCCCAAACATGCTCAATGGGGGACAGATCCGGAGATCTTGCTGGCCAGGGTAGTTGACTTACACCTTCTAGAGCACGTTGGGTGGCACGGGATACATGCGGACGTGCATTGTCCTGTTGTAACAGCAAGTTCCCTTGCCGGCCTAGGAATGGTAGAACGATGGGTTCGATGACGGTTTGGATGTACCGTGCACTATTCAGTGTCCCCTCGACGATCACCAGAGGTGTACGGCCAGTGTAGGAGATCGCTCCCCACACCATGATGCCGGGTGTTGGCCCTGTGTGCCTCGGTCGTATGCAGTCCTGATTGTGGCGCTCACCTGCACGGCGCCAAACATGCATACCACCATCATTGGCACCAAGGCAGAAGCGACTCTCATCGCTGAAGACGACACGTCTCCATTCGTCCCTCCATTCACGCCTGTCGCGACACCACTGGAGGCGGGCTGCACGATGTTGGGGAGTGAGCGGAAGACGGCCTAACGGTGTGCGGGACCGTAGCCCAGCTTCATGGAGACGGTTGCGAATGGTCCTCGCCGATACGCCAGGAGCAACAGTGTCCCTAATTTGCTGGGAAGTGGCGGTGCGGTCCCCTACGGCACTGCGTAGGAACCTACGGTCTTGGCGTGCATCCGTGCGTCGCTGCGGTCCGGTCCCAGGTCGACGGGCACGTGCACCTTCCGCCGACCACTGGCGACAACATCGATGTACTGTGGAGACCTCACGCCCCACGTGTTGAGCAATTCGGCGGTACGTCCACCAGGCCTCCCGCATGCCCACTATACGCCCTCGCTCAAAGTCCGTCAATTGCACATACGGTTCACGTCCACGCTGTCGCGGCATGCTACCAGTGTTAAAGACTGCGATGAAGCTCCGTATGCCACGGCAAACTGGCTGACAATGACGGCAGCGGTGCACAAATGCTGCGCAGCTAGCGCCATTCGACGGCCAACACCGCGGTTCCTGGTGTGTCCGCTGTCCCGTATCTGTGATCATTGCTTGTACAGCCCTCTCGCAGTGTCCGGAGCAAGTATGGTGGGTCTGACACACCGGTGTCAATGTGTTCTTTTTTCCATTTCCAGGAGTGTATTATTCAGTTTAAAAAGTAATAGGATGTTTCGGGGATGGAAGCATTCTTAGTTGACTTAACTAAACTACAGACATTTTCAGAATGATTATAATCGATTCACGTGATCGTCTTTGTCACCTCAGATGTGTGTGACTATTGTGGAAAGATAGCTGTTAGTACCGAGAAAGATAACGCTTCTCCATTTACATGCCTTAAGTTTCGATAAAGGACAAACGCCATTGTTCAGGAATGAACATTCACTGCTTGGAAACATCATATTATATTAACACAGAAGACGGCATATAGTGTCAAATGTGGCTAAATGGAACATTAACACAGTAAAAAGAACAGAAAGCTCCTAATGTCCGATTACAGGATTAGTACCCAACCTGTGGAACACAGAACATATTTTAATATTTAATAGTGTTAAAGAGCGATGATATATACATAAAACCAGTATTAGTCAGATGGAAGTCTTCTTGGAAGGGTTTGTGGAAAGAGCATACAACGCGCTACTGTAACGAATTTTATAGCAGTGATCCACTGATGGGAGTCATTATCAGGTAGATATGACTGTAGACGTCGAACGAATTCCGGGACGTTCTCCTTGGATCCTAACATATCGGTATAACGCTTTCGAAAAGGTTGCAGGCACCTTGGGGAAATAACATGTGGATCTTTGGAAGAAAACCGAATGATGTTGCTTCGTGGTAAGAAAGATTCCTCCTATTCTGTAGGACGGTTATAAAATGCCCCTACAGCCAACTAGATTTAGGTTTGTCATGATTTCATTAAACAGCTTTAGGAGAATGGTGTGATGGTGTCTTTGAAATAGTACGGCCGATTTCCAACTGCAGCCTCTTCCAGTAAAATGAACGTTAAACAGCATATTCCTTCTTTCCTTTAGAAGAGAGGAGTCGTTGTCTCGTGAAACCGCGTTGGATAAATTTTGAGAACCTGTGTTCGAAGAAGGCTGTGCGACAATTCTGTCGCCGTCATCATATATGTCACGTAGTGATAATAAAAATAAGGTGAAAGAGATTAAGGCGCGTTGAGAGTCTGTAGGTATTTCTCCCTCTCACAATACGCGACTGAAATAGGACAAAAAAATGGCTAATATTGGCACCAAGTACCCTCCGCCACGCACCTTACAGCGGTTTGCGTAATGTATGAGTAAATATAGATATTGCTACAGAACTTGAACATGCACTTACGCGGAAAATTATTGCTAATCTTATAATAATGGACAGAAGCTATATGATGAAACAACAATGACATAGTCGCTTTCCTAGGAAACGACAGCTCAACAAAGCTGCAGAGGGTATATAAAGACCACATTCAGTACAGTTCAGCAGAGGGGAGGTCAGCATGGTCGCCTCCCCGTCTCGCCGCCTCCCCGTCTCGCCGCCTCCCCGTCTCGCCGCCTCCCCGTCTCGCCGCCCCCACGTATCGTCGCCAACCACGTATCGTCGCCACCACGTATCGTCGCCTCCACGTCTCGCCGCCTCCACGTCTCGCTGCCCCCACGTATCGTCGCCAACCACGTATCGTCGCCACCACGTATCGTCGCCTCCACGTATCGCCGCCTCCACGTCTCGCCGCCTCCACGTCTCGCCGTCTCCACGTCTCGCCGTCTCCACGTATCGCCGCCTCCCCGTCTCGCCGCCTCCTCGTATCGCCGCCTCCACGTATCGCCGCCCCCACGTATCGCCGCCCCCACGTATCGCCGCCCCCACGTATCGCCGCCCCCACATATCGTCGCCTCCACATATCGCCGCCTGCCCGTCTCGCCGCCTCCACGTATCGCCGCCCCCACGTATAGCCGCCCCCACGTATCGCCGCCCCCACGTATCGTCGCCTCCACGTATCGCCGCCTGCCCGTCTCGCCGCCTCCACGTATCGCCGCCTCCACGTATCGCAGCCTCCACGTATCGCCGCCTCCCCGTCTCGCCGCCTCCACGTGTCGCCGCCCCCACGTATCGTCGCCTCCACGTATCGTCGCCTCCACATATCGCCGCCTCCACGTATCGCCGCCTCCACGTCTCGCCGCCTCCACGTCTCGCCGCCTCCCCGTCTCGCCGCCCCCACGTATTGTCGCTAACCACGTATCGTCGCTCCCACGTATCGTCGCCTCCACGTCTCGCCGCCTCCACGTCTCGCCGTCTCCACGTCTCGCCGTCTCCACGTATCGCCGCCTCCACGTATCGCTGCCTCCCCGTCTCGTCGCTTCTCCGTTTCGTCGCATCAACTTCCCTGCAGTGCACCGAGCTACAGAGTCCTCAGTTCCGATCAAGGTTTTTGGGAGGTTTTCCTTGATTGTAAGGCGAATGCCGGAACTGTTTACCTCCTCCCATCGATACAGAGATGTAATTCATGTAAATAATAAATTGAGAAATAAATGCTATAAGCGTACTTTGCCTTGTCTTTAACGAATTTTTATGTAAAGGAACTGAATAATAAATGACAGTGTATAGCTGACTGGTGCTCTGAAGCAGAATGTTCAGTCTCTTCACATTGGTATGTGACTAGTGAAATCTATAAACCTAATGGTTTTCAATGGGGTAGTGGAAAAGATAAAAATATAACACAGAAACGAAGAGATAGCAAACATTTGCTCACAGAGCACAGAAAAATGTAGTCCTATGTGTTTTCTTTTACATGTAAATGAAAGAGAACTGATGTTTAACTTAGGTGCAAGCAAACATTCAGTGTTAATACTTGAAATATACAACGCTAGTTGTATCTCTATCGTTTCACTGCGAAGTGTTCCACGTACACCTCAGTTATTAGGTGGACACATTACTGTACACATTATCAGTTATTCAGCTGTTCAGCATTCGTTAGTCGCAAGCAATATCTCTGGATTAGGGAATCTGTGGAAGGCTGGCTGGCTGGTTGCGTTCACGATTTATTGCACCTGAAAGATATATGCGTTGCTTTTATCGTCCACTGTGGTTCTTCATATTTACCAAAAGTCTTAACAACTTATCAGCTAAGCACAATAATCTATGCTGGAACAGTAAGTAGAAAATACTACCAAGATATAACATCGCGGTTAACTGATTAATCATAGTGATCTGGTAAACTACGTTCGATCCATATCAATATGCTGTTGATGAAAGTCTGTGCAACTTATATTCAAATGTAGCTTATTTTTTAACGGTAGCAGTAAGAGGAGTCAAAAATATTGTTAAATGTTGCTCGTTTTAGCTTTTCTTTACCTTTGTGAAGATCACGAGATATAATGATGTACAGGAAGATGTGAAGGATGTTTATTGAGCAGATACTGTGTACAGTGCGAAGAAGAATATTTACTGAGCAGATATTATGTGCAGTGTGAAGACGGCAAACGTATGTTGTACTGTAGTCGTAAACTGGCATTGTAGTAGTCCATGTTTCGATCAAATAAATTATCAACATTTCAGTGTGCTGCTATGAAGCATTCAGAATGTTGTCTTGGAGTAATAGGGTATAACACAGTATTTCATTCAGCCCTCATTAAAGAAATTGTTCTTATACTCACATAGTTAGTAGGCTTTCCCACTATATTAAGCCTGAGATTAAGTTGATCGCAGTACAACTCTGAAAGAGAAAATTACCTAGATTTAAGGGATCGTTATGGACAGAACACATGTAACAGAAATTGATGTGAAACACTGGAATTGTTCTCAAACGCACAAACCTATGCTATGATAAGACTGGTGTAACATAATGACGCATATTTTCATTAAAAAAGTCAATACATTACGTTGAATTTTGTACAGATCGCTAGCTTATCTTTAGGATTTGCGAAAGCAAATTATCGAGTGTCTACTGTTTTATGTACTTAAGCATATGAGCTAGTCCATGACAGTAAAGACGAAGAGTTTAATTTTTGTTATGGTTTGATTCTCGCGCAGATAAAGAAGTGCTTTCTACAAAGGAAGAACAGACAGCGGGCTGTGCTATGTTACAGGATAGGAAACAATCCTGGCTGTCATAACTTTCGTGTCTGCTGTCAAGATTTTTCAAAACTGTAAGTACCAAAGAAATTGAGGCGAACCCACTGCACGTTACAGAATTCGTAATCCAGAGGAAGTATTTTTAAGATTCTGATAATGCGTAAACGAATGAGTGCAAATATTTTGTAGTTATCATCAAATATAACTGAATTTGCAAGGACCTTATAACATCCGCATTTGTTAATTGAGCTTTTTATTTGTTGTATCATGTTCATTGGGTCAGGAAACTAAAATATTTTGTATTCGTAAAAACAACGTGAAGCTATGTTCAGGAGTTAACTTATGAAATCTGTCAACTATATTTAGAATACGTTATTTTATTATCGAACTAACATTTCGTGTCACAGCTTCATAGTTGACAAAGGATCATCATTGCGGCATCAACCTTTAATATTGTAGTGATTAAGCCGTTCCACTGAACTATGCGAATCAGTATCGGATCTATTACAATATTAGTTTCTACAAAGAGAGATTCAGTGACAGCGATACTCAGCAAGCAGGTGGAGATCACCTTAAACATATTTTCGCCCCCACATAGAGCGTGGGAAAAATTACTGTAAACCTCCAAATGTACTCTGTTCTCCCTCTTTTTTCTCTTGATCCTTGAGCGATACATATGCAGAAGACAGTAGAGTTACTTCCTAAGAATTCTCGAAAACTGATTTTCTAGACATATTCAGTGAAGTTTCAAAACAACAATGTCTCCTTGGCACCAACAATCACGATTCAGTTTCACAAAATAGGTCCCATCTCCGTGTGACCTACAATGCCCTATTTACGATAGAGCTTTGACTTTCTTCGATTTTCTCAGTTAGAAAGCTTTATGAGGGCTTCACACACTGATGTACGACTGTAGAATAACTTGCATTAAGGGGACACGCCCCTGAACTGGCTGCATTTTTAGCATTATCTTCACCCTCATAATGCAACTGATCTATAAATGAGAGATAGCTGAAAACTCTGAAGCACAATTAGGTCATTAGTCAAAGCATTTCCCAAAAAATCATTGAGATATTTATTATACTTTGGTACTGACATTAATATTTATAATAGTATAAAACACAGACCACTATTTCACTGCGGTACCATTTTCTTTGGAACTACTGACTGCAGTCAGAGTACAGACAATATTCACATAAATGTTTTATGCCTCCAATTTACTTCCTTGATGCTGATCTGTGATAAAGACAAGTAATTTATTTTACTACAACAAAGATATTTAAAAATATACCTCAAATATCACCGACATCATCATCATGCTATAAATTTTTCAGGAAATAGTAGGCAAGGGAGGTAGAGGGGGTCATTCTAAATATCTGTACCAACTTTTGTGAGTTTAACGTAGGTCATTTAGGAGAAAAGTGTACCTGAATGCTGAAAATTCAAGTTTTCGGTAAATCGCAAAAGAAGATTTACAGATTTCTTAACTTACCACTATGCTCGTTTAGAACATTCCATCTCTATACTCCAGTTGTCCTCCTGTTTCCTTATCCTCCATACTCTTTCTCTTCATTCTTTTCTTATCCTTGATTCCTTGGTAGCAGCTTCTGCACCTGTCTCTACTTCGATTACCGGCCGCTTATCAATAGCAATTATAGCTGATGTCATACTCCTTTCCGTCTGGATGTTTAATTTCTTCGTAACATTGATCCTTGAAATTGAACCATTATTGAATGTTGTTGTTGCATCCACGACACCAATCTTCAGCACTGTCAGCCCAATTAATACAGTTTTGGATATTCTCTCCCATATATGGCTGTTGAAGCTTTCATTTGCATTTTGAGAGAGACCATGCATACATTTCGTAAGTAGATTTTTATTTGCCAGATGCCTATATTAGACCTAACTAACTGCCTCCATTACAGCAAGTGGTAAGGACTGCTTGTGGGTAGCGTTGCTCAGCCTGTAATTACACCACGAATCTTCCCCTTCTGCACAAAAAGTCTGGGCAGCTCTCCTTCCCCTTCCAATACATCGCATTGCATAAGCAAGCTGATAATTTACAATCTACTGTCGACTATCAGTTACTGGCGGTGTCATAGTATCACTGTGCATATTCACACGAGTTACAGGCACTCACTAACCGACTTTAAAGTCCCTTCCTTGCTGAAATGTACTCAGAAACGTCAATACTGTCTTCACAATCGCAGTACTTACATTTCACACCACTCTTCAGAAGTGTTGACACCATATTTAGATTCAGAATAACATTTCCGTCGTTATTTGTGCTCACAATACGACTAGGCTTGTTCTCATTACGGTAAGGAAGTGAAACTTTACCTCTAGAAGACTTGCCTGTAGAAGCACTTTCCACAGGCGACTTTTGGAGCAACTGATGTGTATTATTCGGTTGTGTTTGAAACTGGGTGCCGCGAAGCTTTCGTCTGGGACTAAATTTCTTTACTCTCGGCGTTTGTAGCTCAGGAAACACACGCACAGAAAGAAAACAACACACAATAACTACAAAACCACACGGTTGTGAATTTCCGAAATCATATATTCTCAGTCTTCTAGACATGGCTGTGCTTTGGTTGCGGGAGTCAGTACCTTCTAGCATACACCTGTGTTAACGATCCGTAACTAATTACCGAAAAATCGGAAGAACAAAATAATGCATTACGTATTCTGACGCACTTTAAACTGACAGATGGGCGTAGCCCTGTGCAACATTACGTTCAATCTCAATTTTAGAACGAACGGAAAATGATAATGCCCATAAACTATACATTTTTGAAATCAGCATGAAATATTCTTTTCTACAGAGCAAGAAATTTTTGTTATTTTCTCGAGCATGTCCCCTTAAACGCTTTTGTGTGACTTTGTGACCATGTGAGCAGCACTCCTGCGACAAATGCAAGTCTGCTGTTTTCCCTTTCTGCTACTTATTTCAACAGTTCGTTGATACAGTCGTTAAGACAGAGGTATTGCATTTGGGAGACGGCTACCTCTGGTCATCAAGATTAACATTTTCCTTGTTTTTCCTTAGGTCGCTTGAAATACCTGCCAGGCTCATTCATCCAAGGAAGACATGGCCAATTTTCTTGCCCCGAAATGAGTTTGTGTTCCGTCAGTAGTTACCGCGTCGCTGACGGGACATTCAATCCTGCTCTCCCTTCATTACTTATTTACTCAATGGCTTGTGGTTAACTTGTGTAAGTCTGGGTATAGATGTTTTGAAAACATTTCATCTATCTCCCGTGAGCCAGTTTACGGTGTGAGGAGGAGGTTACTTGGGTTATCGCTGTCTGATCATCCTTTCGTGTTCCATTCGTGAACAGCACACAGGAAGGATGAGTGTCGGTAAATCTCCGCGTTAGCTGTAATTTCTTCGTTTTTTTCTGTACGCTTATTTCCCGAGGCTTATGTGGAAGGAAGCAGTACATAGCCAGACTCTTCCGGGAACGTCCTCTCCCGAATTTTAATAGTCAGCCTCTAATAATGAACAACTCCTCTCTTGTACAGTCTGCCACAGAAAGTTTGGTAAGCAACTACGTAACGTTCTGGGGTCGACTAAACGATCCCGTAACAAACGCGCAGTTCCTCTTTAGAACTTGTCTGTCTCTTCTATGAACCCAGCCTAGTAACGGTCTAGAACGCGGTCGTCGAAAGCGGCCCGAATCAAGTATTCGTGCAGCCCGCTTTTTTGGCCGTATTTTATGGCAATATGCTTGTGGAAACTAATAGCACCATCCAGTAACGTCAACTAACGTTAAGACCTTCTTAAAACTGTATTTTTCTCGCTCAGTAACAAACAAAAAACATACAGAAACAGTAAAATTTTAAGATGTGCTTAATTTGGCCGTGAGCTAAGTAAAGTCTGCCACTTACGTCAGGAGCAAAGTGTTATGTACCGAGGTCACTGCAGAGTTAAAAGATATGAGAGGGGAAAAATTTTATTGTTTTTCTTCCAATGCTGACAACATACAAACGTGCGCAAGTAGCAACGACTAGCTGCTCCGGTATACACTGAACAGTCAAAGAAACTGGTACACCATTCTAATACAGTGTAGGACCCCGGCAGGCACGCAGATGTGCCGCAACACGACGTGACATGGACTCGCCTAATTTTAAAAGAGACTCTCCACACAGACAACAAGTTTCCAGTCATCAACAGTCCAATATCGGTGTTGACGGGCCCAGGCGAGGCGTAAAGGTGTGTCGTGCAGTCATGACTATGTGATCCAAAGTATCCGGACACTTAGTTAGTTAGTTGCGTGTTCCATTGATCAATTGCACGGTACTGTAGCCGTTATGATGTGGAACCTGTCAAGTGCACAAGAAATGCACATGTGAAACAAGATTTCTTGAAATATATTTATATATTACAATACAGAGCTAAGTAATAATATTTCTATTATTTACCCCATTCCCTTAAATAGCACTATATTTATAGATTTATTTATTCCTATTCAAGAATTCATCTTTGGTATACAAGGAGTTGTCAACAAGATATGATTTCAATTTATTTTTGAAGATATTACTACTGTCTGTCAGAGATTTTATTTCATCTGGTAATTTGTCAAAAAAATTTATAGCAGCATGTTTTACGGCATTCTGTGCCAAAGATAAATTGAGTAAAGGATAGTATAAGTCTTTCTTTTTTCTGGTATTATAATCATGAAATTCACTGTTGTTTTAAACTGGTCCATGTTGTTGAGTACAAATTTCATTAGTGAGTAAATGTACTGTGAGGCTGTTTTAAGAATTCACAATCTTTTAAAAAGATGCCTACAAGATGTGCGACTAAGAACCCCACACATTATTCTAAACACTTTCTTTTGAGCAGTGAATACTTTTTGTCTAAATGTTGAGTTACCCCAAAATATTATTCCCTATGACATCGGAGAGTGAAAGTATGCAAAGTATGTTAGCTTACTAATTTCTATATCCTTAAAATTGACAATATTCTAATTTCAAAAGTTGTTGAACCTTGTCGCTTCAGAAGATCCAAAATACAAATATTCCAATTAAGATTGTCATTTATATGTACACTCAAAAACTTAGTATGCACTACCCTGTCTACTGAATTCTGTTGATGTCTTATATTTATTGAAGGAACTGCACTTTTTGCAGCAGATAGTTGGATGTACTACGTTTTTTCAAAGTTTAGAGGAAGCCCGTTTGCAGAAAACCAATTAATGACTTATCCAGACACCTTATTTGTACCATCTTCAATTGGAGTTTCTTTCACCAGATTAATAACGATGCTTGTATCATCAGCAAACAGTGTCGGTTTAGCTTCCTGTTTCAGATAGGAAGGTAGGTCGTTTTCCTACATCAACAACAGAAGAGGACCCATGATTGAACCTTGTGGAACACCTAATGTAGTTTCACCCCAGTTAGTTTAATCTGACTCTATGTGGAACCTGGAAAAGTTCAGCGACCGCAGTTGTTGGTGAAAGAAGGTACTGCATCAGCCGTAACTTGCGTTTATTGTGCAGGCCGGTGTGGCCGAGCGGTTGTAGGCACTTCAGTCTTGAACCGCACGACCGCTACGATCGCAGGTTCGAATCCTGCCCCGGGCATGGATGTGTTTCATGTCCTTAGGTTAGTTAGGTTTAAGTAGTTGCCCGACATGAACCCCATCGAACATTTAGGGGAGAAAAGCGAGAGTTCACTTCATGCATAAAGTCTTGCACCGGTAACACTTTCGCAATTATGGACGATTATAGAGGTAACACGGCTCAGTATTTCTGCAGTGGACTTCCAACGAAATGTTGAGTCCATGCCACGTCGTTTTTCCACACTACGCAGGGCAAACGGCAGTCAGACATGATACTGGGTTACTTTAATCACCAGAATGGTTCAAATGGCTCTGAGCACTATGGGACTTAACTCCTGAGGTCATCAGTCCCCTAGAACTTAGAACTACTTAAACCTAACTAACCTAAGGACATCACACACACCCATGCCCGAGGAAGGACACGAACCTGCCACCCAGGCCGGCTCACCTCAATGCATGCTTGTTTGATAACAATTACATACTTATCTGTAGCCACCTACAGGAGGTAGTTCACATTACTACGTTCGATTCTAAAGAATTTTTCTGATTTAAAATCGCTCACCGTTTTTAGCGCTTCAGGTTGCCCCGATAAAAATGCATTTCGCCGAAATGGCTACTTATGCCATGACGAGTGCCAATGACGAATGTATGACGTCACTGGGGCCAGAGGTGAGATGGCAGTAAACGGCAGCCTGAGTGCAGTTTGAACCCTTGACGTGTGTAGTCCAACATGGAAAATGCCAAGTAACGGATCAACTTTTATAATTTTGTCTGCTGATATATACCATCCATTTATATGTGAAAATTATATAATTGTACTTTGGTGTTAACATGTACACGGTTCCATTTTAATTGGTTAGTGTATTGCCTGTAACACTGAAAATGGTTGCTCACTGACCGAAATTTACATTTGCTACAATAAACACAAGTAGGGATGACTGCTAAACCTTCTTTCACCAGCTGAGACTATAATGCAATAAACATTTTCTCGATTTTCAGGCCCCGTCATTTCGAACCGGTTTCTCAGCATTTCTGAACAGATTCATTTTCTTCTCATACTGTGGCTGAGGGCCAGTGTGTCATACACAGTCCGTCGGTTCAAGTCCGTCTTACAAGTACTCGTTATGGGTGCGAGTCACATGCTTGCGTGTAAATCAGCCGCCAGTAGCCAGCCGTTGTGACCGATAGGTTATAGGCGCTTCACTGCGGAGCCGCGCTGCTGCTACGGTCGCAGGTTCGAATCCTGTCTCGGACACGGATGTGTGTGATGACCTTAGGTTGGTTAGGTTTAAGTAGTTCTAAGTTCTAGGGGACTGATGACCTCAGATGATAAGTCCCATAGTGCTTAGAGCTATTTGAACCATTTTTTTTTCAGCCACCAGTCACTTCGCCAATGGATCAGCGACGTCAGTGATCAGTTGAATGTGCCGAGCGTAGAATTCTAAGATCTTGAGCACACTTCAGACGACATAGAGGATGATTCGAAAAGATCATGTCACCCCATAGAGGAAGTTTCAAAGTTTTATGTTCGCGCAGACTTATCCAAACACTTAATATGAGCTTCATGTTTTGCTCATTTTACTCGTGACTTGACAGGTTCCTGTTTACTGACACGACAGCTTGAACAGTTTGACTTCTTAGCTTTCAATAGCAGTATTTTAAGCACCTCTACAGAAATATTCTCAAGGTGTGAGTACTGGTGACCTGCGAGGCCAAAAGCAAAGAACAAAATCTTATCGTCCACCTCTTCCAGTCCAACGTGGTCGGATGGTGTTGTTAAGATCACGCCAAATCCCAAGGTGAAAATGAAAGGGGGCGCCGTATGAATAAAAATAAATAATTGAAATCATCGTGTGGTTGAGTAAACAACCAATTTTACAGCATGTCTAGGTATGACATTCGTGTCGTTACACTATTGCAGAAGAATCATTGGAAGCAGTTGCTTGTATTAAACATCTAGAAGCTTGCATACGGAGTGATCTGAAGGGGAACGACTACATAAAATTAATCGTGGGTAAGGCAGAGGCCACAGTGAGATACATTGGAAGACTCCTCAGTTAACGTGGCCCATCAACAAAGAAAGTGGCTTACAAAACACTCGCTCTGCCAGTACTTACATGCTGGTCGTCAGTTTGGGACCCATACCAGTTTTGATTAATAGAGTAATATGAGGAGATCCAAAGAATCGCAGCACGTTTCGTTTCAGATTCATTTAGGACGCACTAAAGCGTCATGGATATGGTCAGTCAGTTCTAATGGCAGAGGCGTCTGCATTACGGTATGGTCTACCGTTCAAATTACGAAGGCCTACGTTCCTAGAACAGTGAGACAATATACTGACTCCTGCGACGTTTATCTCATAAGAAAATCATTAAGATGAAACTAAAGAGATTCAAGCCCATACAGAGGGTTACCGGCAATCGTCGTTCCCGTGAACCATTTGCAGCTGGAACAGAAAAAGGAGGAATTGACACTGGAATACAAGGTACCCTACGCCACACCCCGTAAAGTGGCTTTCACATTACATATTTAGGCTAAATGTAGAAGTGTTTTTTCACAAGAGAGACGAAATACCTGAAAGCGGGAGATTATTTACGTTTTACAATATCTGAATAAAGAAAAGGCCTGCATTGTAGACAAACAAGACGTGCTTGGATACACACTTTTCAAGAAAATTCTTTCAACAGTGAAAATGCGATATCTATTTATAGAGGAAAATAAATTTCTACGTTATTTGAAAGCTACGATTACAAGAAAATAACAGACAAAGAATTTTTTAAAAAAAATGCGTTATTGTCTGCCTTGTGAAAATTGTTACTGTGTTGTAAGTACATCACTTTTGTCGAGTAAATAAATATGGATGTTTTGGAAACGTTTGGACGACATATCTTATATTCTTTTCTCAGTAGTGTAGAGAATTTGTCAAGAACATCCGCTATGAATGTTTCTTTGGTAATTAATAAATTGGACTTTAAGGTAAGCTTTCGTATACAGAGTGATTTTAAAGGCTGCGCGCAAACTGAAGGAGCAGATAGAAGAGTCGGAATACAGCAACTTTGGAATAGAAACTCGTGGCCTTGGAAGTTATTCTAAGCCAGTGAAATGTCAAGTGAATGGATCTAATAGAGGATTATTTTAATCTGTTTAATGTGGAAAAGCTATGCGACGTCAGGATAAGACGGAGAAGCGACTTTTGTGACGAATTCTTCTAATCATACTGGATCCAATACTGGAGAACCAAACACATTAATATATTTCTGAGATCGATCTGTCCTCTACGTGTCTGTAATGTTGTTCAAGCTATTACAGCAGGTGAACCGCGCCTTTTTTGTTTACTTAATAAGTCTCCTAGTATCTGTGTCTAGTGTTCTCTATTATCGGTCTAGCGTTTGTTTCCTAAGATATAGTGCTAGGCTAACCTTCGATAAGCCAAAGATTTGAAACAGTCAGTCCCAACGGAAAACTGGCGGTTTAAGAGAATACAACTGTTTTCCGCTAGACTACTAAATTTCGTCTCGCTAGATGTATGTCAAACATAAGAAAGTCGTAAGCTTGCCTTAGTGTCCATACAAAAGTTTGTTTCCAGAGTACTTCATGCATTACTTTTGGGTATTTCTTCCACCAGGTATTCAGTATCTTCCATGGACAGTTCGAATAATATCTATTCCCCATACTTAGCTAGACGCTCAATACTATTTTAGTGGGGATATGGCATGATCGCATGGAACATCATAAGACCTTCAATTTCCAAATTTCGTTAATGTCGAGCGACACCGGACTCAAGTCCCCAGTGGGCAGTCATTTGAGAGCGAGTACAATTGTTAGAGAGCCAACACTCACAATAAGCTAATCTAGATCTTCAGCTGCATTACAAAGGCAACACGTTTTTGGGTCGTTAATAGCAGTACCCCAAGCGCTGTAATGAGAACTAAAAGCCTCCATAAATAGCGGACGGTCGATGGAATTTAATGAACAGTTGATGCCAGATATTGCTACTGGTGATGATCTTAGGGGGTTCATGGAGCGCAATTGTTAGTACATTGGACTCACATTCAGGAGAACGATGGTTGAAATCCGCGTCCGGCAATTCAGATTATATTTTCTGTGATTTCCCTAAATCTCTCCACGCGAATTCAGGGACGGTTCCCTTGAAAAGGACACGGCAGGTTTCCTTTCCCATCCTGCATCCTTGACCCACTTCGAGCTTGTGCTCCGTCTCTAATGACATCAATGTCGATAACACGTTATACGCCAATGTCCCTTCCTTCTTTTATAGATTATCTAAATATGGACATAATACTGTAATTTCTCTCTGGGGTTTCTATTTATGCAACTACCTCAGTTTAGTCATTTGAACATTTAAGTTTCGTTTTCTTTATTTGTAACTGATGGTGTTCTTTACTAATAGAGTCGCTCCTCCATTACCCTCTAGCTTACCCAACGTTGCCGGCCAGAGTGGCCGAGCGGTTCTAGGCGCTACAGTTTGGAACAGTGCGACCGCTACTGTCGCAGGTTCGAATCCTGCCTTGGGCATTGATGTGTGTGATGTCCTTAGGTTAGTTAGGTTTAAGTAGTTCTAAGTCCTAGGGGACTGATGACCTCAGAAGTCAAGTCCCGTAGTGCTCAGAGCCATTTGAACCATTTGGAACAACTTTTCACAATGCCATCAGCATCACATTATCTTTCGTCTTTTAGAATTTTAAGAATTCTGTTAATTTCAGTGAAGGTCGGCGGTGCTACTTGTAGTTGCTATATTTAGAACCTCATTGTTGAAAGTACTTGCAATTTCTGAATTATCAGTCACAAAATTGTCATTTAGTTTAACTGTTACGGTATAATGTACACTGACTGGTTGTCCTGTCTCTCGTTTGACAATGCCTCCTGTAGTTTTAATCTTTGTATCTGCATTGTTTATTTTTATTAGCACGTGCATATTTCTGGACCTTCTCATGACTTTCCTTAAAATGCTGCAGTAATTTTTGTAGTATACAACTAGTGTTGTATCTTGACTTACTTTGGCCTGTATACAAATTTCCCTCTTACTCTTACTTCAGATTCTTATATTCACGGAATTCACATATGTAACTACCGTGTTAATGTCCATTTGTGGCTCATTTGTTTTATTGTTTGAAAATACGTTTCTTACCTGTCTGCCATTCATTTCGGTGACTTTATATTTATCTACACACTGGGGCACCCAGTTCAAAGATCTTGATGGTGATATCACTTTACAAACTCTAATTGTAACCAACATTATCGTACTTGATAATGGCTTAAGGCAGAAATCACGACAGTAAAAAGAATTAAAAAGTTTGTACGGGTAAAAGGCGTACATATAATTCAGAAATTAGGTGGGGGTTTCACGTTCACTTACAGTTGAGATTGTACATAGCAAAATAAAAGTTATGGCGACTGAAGATGTATTTCTTTCGTCCTAGAAATACTGGTTGCGTATTGGATAGATTCGAGGACCCATTGCTTACATCAGAGGATCAATAGGTTGAAATGTATCTGGAGGGATCTCTGAGATTTCTGGCGGACAGAATAAAGGGGCAGAAAGGCGGTGTCATATGCGCAATAGTGCAGTCAGTTTGATCACATTGTATCGTCACCACCGTTCAATATACGAAAGTTAGATTCAGTGCAATATTTCTGAGTGCACAAGTTACAGCCAAGCTCAAGCCTCTTGAAAGTAAGTTACGCTGACCAGCAGTTGCGAAGTAGAATGGAGGCCACAGGGCCGTCGAACCGCTGAAAAGCGTAAACTCAGCAGTTTGCATGGCGCAAGCTACAGGCACAAGTGGCCTACTTGCCCAATGTAGGTGTTACGAGTAAGTGACGCGAAGCGGCGCGTTAGCAAAACAGAGGTGCACAGCTGTGTATAAATAGGTGCCGGTTTTCTAACGAGGGGCATTCAAGTGTGGCAGCTCTCCTCGATGGTGGGGCGTGTCACACCACCAGCTACACGCAGCAGCAGATGGTGCGCCAGCACTCCAGTCCACAGCGAGTAGCTGATTCGACCATCCGAGGCCAACGTGGGGTCTGTAGCCAGCCAGCGGCGGGCCACTCGGCAGCTCGCTACCACGGACAGTCTTGTTGGCTCCCAACACACACCGGAGACATCCAGAGGCGAGAGCCGCAGATTTGGCTGTCGAATTGCAGGCGCCTGTTGTCGCCCACGATCTTAACCCCGACGGCGAAGAAGCACGCAGCAAGCCGCTCTGTCCCTCCCAACGAGTAGTGCTGAGGCAATCGAGACAAAGGCCGCTGAGTCATCTACCGGCGCATATTGATGACATAAAAACTCCGCGGCTGTACATGGCTGGGACACCGCAGTACTTTGCACGGGTCGCTGAAGTAGCCCTTCCGCACCAAGCTATTTTTCAGATAGAGAAGTGGCGTCCTCGGCCACACAGGACCCTGCGACACAGACGGAGAGGAACGCGGCACTGTAACTGGGAATAATGAAACACTTGAAGATCATGACCGAGTTTTAATATGCCGCACCCTGACAGTTTCCATCCACGTCCAACATTCCTCTACCATACGCCAACATGTACATTTGGCAGTGACAGCTACAACATGGACATCGATACTTATTCTGATTACAGGATATCAGAGGTTGGATGGAAAAGATGCGATAAAGGAGAGCTAGTTCATTAGAAGTAAATAGATTTCAAAAGGATATTGGAATTTCAAACACGTTCTTGTATTGTTCTGAGGGCAACGAACAGGAAGTAAAGGAAACGGAAGAGAAATGCGATATTTGTTCCTTTGTGTGAATTGTTATTACTTGTAAAATCCTCAATAACCGAAACCAGAGAAGCTAGTGATGTTGGAAAGCCGGAGTCTAGAGCGAATTTGACGTTCCATCTCATTCAAAGTTCTTCCGTTCCGTTCAGGTCGGAACTCTGGGCAGGTCTACCATTTCTGGAATGGTAGTGTCCTAAAACCATTGCCACACAGATGCTGCTTTGTAACAGAGTGCATTGTCATTCTGATACTATCATCGTCTCAGAACGTTTCCTCTTTTGTACATAAAACATGATGATATCCTTCCACATTTTGCGTTTTCTTCAGAGCAACAAGCGTATCACGCCCTAACCATGAATAACAGCCCCCACACTCCATGCCGTAACACCACTCATCCATACTTCACTGTTCGCTCTACCATGATGCCAGATAGTGTTCCCAGGTATTCGCCAAACCCAAACCCTACCATCGGGCTGTCACATGGTATATCGTGATTCATGACTCCAAATCACTCGTTTCCAGTCATCCATTACCTAGTGGGGTCGCTCTGTACACCACCTCAAGTGTCGCTTATCATCGACTAAGGAAATGTGTGCCTTATGAGGAGTTGTTTGACCACTGTAGGCCATTCTTTTAAAACCATAAGCACAGTCAGTGTGCTGGCCAGACTTGGGAATTCATGAGTGATTCCTTCTACTGATTTCATGCGGCTTTTAACAACCGCCCTTCGCAATGCTGGGCAGTCCCTGTCTGTCAATACATGGGGTCTGCCTGGTCTTGATTTAGCTAAGGTTTATTTCTTGGATCTTTCACTTGACAATGGCGTCACCGACAGTTGCGTTGGTCAGCTATAGCTGGGGTGAAATGTCCCTGGTTGATTTGTTACTCGAGTGACATCCCCTTATTAGTGCATCTTCGAAGTCACGAAGCTCTTCTGACCCACCCATTTTGCTGTTGCTGCTTATCTATTAACAACACAATACCACCGCCTCCTTTTGTACTGACAGGTCCGCCTCTCGTGACAGCTAGTGATGAATTTTGTGTTACGTAGGGGTGTCCAGACACTTCTGATGGGTAGCGTGTTTACGACAGTAATGAAAACGGAATGAACTTGGCTAGACATTTAGTATACAAGTTCTTTGCTGGAGTCCTTTACATAAGAAAAGACTAAGAAGGTAGAATCTACGTAAATACTATCTGAAAAGATGAAAGGGGAACAGGAATGCGTATAGTTGAGAACCATAACACATGAGGAGACCTTTACCCGGCCTTAGATGTCAAAGGGATGGTGGTGGTGGTGGTGATGAAGAAGAAGAAAAGAAAAAGAAGATGATGAAGAAAAAGATGATGATGAAGATATGACTGTATGATGATAATGATTTGCCATAAATGTAATACTAGTGACTGAGCTAATATATATTCCGAATTCGGAAAATGGATTGGAAGGAGTACTCACGAGCAGCTATAGCTACAGATTACTGTTTAATAACGCTGAACAACAAACCTCAATTTAAGAGAATCGTCAAAAAGAATCGACGTGGAGTGAAGTGGGATACTGAAGCACGGAACCAAGTTTGCTGTAGATAATGCTATGATGAATACCAAAACAATTCAGTCGACGAGAAACAGATATCTCTAATAAGTGGTGTCATCCTTGTGTAACAGAAGAAATAATTCAATTGAGGCACTGAGAACCATAACAGCCCAAAACAAGTACACAGACTTTTGGGAAAAATAGATGTTTGTGAAAATCAAATCTGTACGAAAAGTGCCAGTCTCGTAAGTTTGACCTTTTTTTTAACCAAGCCACAATTTCCTTCATTTCATATGAAAAAATAATATACCCACTTTGATATAAAATAACAATTAATATTTAGGATTGTATGAAGCGCTGAGACACATAAGGGCCTAATGCACACCATCGTTGATTTTGAGACTGTGGCTTGTACACATACTCCTGACACATTTGGATTCTGTGGTGAGTTAGGTCTGCCTGTGCTATAGACCCACACTGTACACGTGAACATTCACTAAAATCTGTCTAACCGATTTCTCTGACATTCCTTTCTATATGGGGCCGACGATGGTGTGCTTTAAGACCTTCTGCTTCTCAGTGCCTACATTTATGTTTAATGTAAATTCACAAAATTTCCATATATCTCCTAGTGACAATAGTGTCTTTTTTTCGTTGTAAAGTTTGTCATTAATGTGAAACTAGAATCAGAATATAAGGAACACATACTAATTGCACCACGCATACAGTTGTGTCTTAATACGATGCTTCATGGTCCTCGTTACCATCATTTTCATTAAGCACGTTCTGTGGTTTGAGGTTCAACTAAAACTACCGATATACCTCCGATTACGAAGTACTACTACTACTACTACTACTACTACTATTACCACTACATAAATGATGTAGACACTAAATTATGTTGGCAATCCCAGATAACTATTGGACACAACAGAGAAACAAAATTATGTTTTGCGCTTTGGGACCATGTGAAAACCAGTACCAGAGAAATCGGTAAGACAGTTTGTCTTCATTGTTCATGTATACAATGTGGGCCTACAGCATAGATAAAGCTGTTTCACTATAAGGTCGACAGATGTCAGGAGCACGCATACATGCTAAAATCTCAAAACCATGGACGTCGGGCGTTACATCTTCACTGTGCTCAGCGTCTCGATTGATCGACGAGAGAAGGGACTATAAAGATCTTCCTGTAAAGTTGGGAATACGACAGTGTAAGTTGCTTGTTAATGAAATAAACAGGAAGTGCAGCAAAAGCCAAGGCTAAATGACTACGGAAAAACGAGAAAAAATCGAAAAAGAAATGGTCATCGTAAGGACTTGATTGAATATACAGAAAACACAAAACAACATTGGTGAAATTAAAAGTAAAGGTGTGAACATCAGAACGCAAGAGTAAACCTACTGTTAAACGGAATAGGAGAGAGTGCATACGTGGAAGGTGTGCAATGAAGTGCTCTGCAAGGGGAAATAACTGTCTGATGACGTGATAGAAGAAGAATTGGTAGTTAATATGGAAGACGAAGGGGATGAAATATTAGCGTGAGAGTTTAGCAGATATATGGTATACTTGCAGTCTAATATGGTGCAATGTTTAGATAACATTGCTACAGAAATTCAAAATCAATGACGGATGGTGGCAACCATTCGACTAATCAGTTTGGTTTGTAGAATCTGAGTCCAGACACAAACCGTCAGCCTGTCGGAATAATATCATCCACACTTTCCCGAAGATGGCAGCGACAGTGAAGTGTGAGGACTAAAATCAGCGTAACAGTTCGTACATCCAAATTGTTAGCAAGAGTAGTGTACAGAAGAATAGAAAAGAAAACTGAAAATCTGTTAGATGACGGTTAGTTTGACCTTAGAAAAGCAAAGCCTCCAGAGAGGTGGTTCTGACGTTGCACTTCATAGTGGAAGCAAGACTTTAGAAAAATCAAGGGACATTCGGAGGATATGTCGATTTGGGAAATGCATTCGAAAGCATAAAATGGTGCGAGATTGCCAGGAAAATAGGGAACGACAGACAATATACGATATGTACAAGAACCAAGAGGTAATAATAAGGGTGGAAGACCTAGAATTATGTGCTCGCATTAAAAAGGGTGTAAAAGGGTTTTTAATTTATTATTGTTACCATAACTTCCTTCATATTTTATTATTTCATGGAAATGTCAGACAAATATTTCATCTTTAAAAGCAAATGAAGCTTTGTACTCCATTGCTACGTAACTTGGTAAAAGTATTTACAGACTAGTGTTGGTGCCATTCTGCAATACGACGGATGCCCGTCGCCGACAGCGAGAAGCTACCGAATAGATCAGGTTGTGGCAAGTCTTGCACACTGCATGTACGTGCGTACGTTAAGCCAGAACACACGACAACACGGACATTATTGTCTCAGCAATGCTGTACCAATTCTTACGCTCTGTGTTTCTGGCTCGCTTCTGTCGGCATTATTACCGAAATAGCACTGCTTACTGTTCTCATTTTCTGTACTAACGCAATATTTCAAACCAATATAAATTTCACGAACAAAAATTACTCCCCTTTTAAGAAAGGTTTATTTAAAAAGAAAAAAATTTAGCACTGCTGATATGGCTAATTGATATTTCGGATTTTTACTCGGCTATTAATAAAAAATAAAAATACACGTTATAGCCGAGACGAAACAAATACCGGTTATTCAGAACTAAACAACCGGTATGTGTTTTAACCGGTCGGTTTCCCTCATGCCTGGCTCCCCATTAGATCTTCTCTGTCATATTAATGCTAAATGGTAAGTGCCCCAGACTGATAATCGGTCTCAAATGTCTTTTCCAAGGCACTTCTTTTGTGGATGAATGGCGTTTCCTTAACATTCTACCAATTAATCTCAGACTGGCATCCGCTTTTCGTACTGTTTGTTTTTATATGGTTATCCACTTTAGGTCGCTCCGAATGGTTACCCCTACGTATTTTACGGTAGATACTGTTTCCATTCATTTGTCGCCAATATTGTAATTGTACAGTAGTGGATTTCTTTTATTATGTGCGCGCAGTGTCTTACATTTATTTACGTTCAGCCCCTGCCCCACTCATCAATCATCTGCAGCTCTTCTCGTATTGTTACCTTCTTACACACAACTACGCTACCGAAAACAGTCTCAGGCAGATTCAGACGTTGTCGATTAGTTCATTAATGTAAATAAAGCGGCATGATGCACTCCTTTCGAATACTCCAGAAATTACTTTCAGAATTCAAAATTTTTGGTAACATTTTTGGGAAACAGCGATCTTATGAGCAATATAAACTCAATGAAAAAATAGGCTGGATCGCGATGTTATTTTATTAAAATGGCCGGCTTCGGCCTAGTCTTAGGTCATCTTCAGACAGTACCATCAGCTGCGTACAACACTCAGTTGTACTCAGTCGCTGAAATTGATGAGCAGCAATGGTTAAGTGCGCATTCTTTTTATTTGGCGAAAAGGTACGACACCAATCCGTGCTCGGTATTTTCAGTTTGGTGATAGTGTGCCCAGGTTTCACGTAACAATTCTGTCCACCAGCCCATTACTTTCGACCTGGAAACGACGCAAAAGTTCCTCACAGGTACCGATGCAACGATCTTTCAGTTCAACAGTCAACTGACGTGGCGCCACCGTTGCGCACGCTGTATTGTTTGCAGCACTTCGTAGACAAATGATGTGCTAACCAGCACTAATATCCAAAACAGAAAACTAATTACTTTAAATTAGTTTACATTTTTCCTTCACAACAGCGGTAATGTATTCGTTCGTTACTGTGCTGTGTCCCTGAACTGGCCGTGGAACATCTTACACAAAAATTTCTCCTCTTTTACACTTTCTACACCACTCGTACACTTGCTGCAGGGGCAAACATGAATAACCGTACTGTACTTCCATCCTGCGATATATTTCCACGTGTTTAACAGCTTCACCACTCAACGAGGTATCTCAGATTGCTGTTGCAAGCGGTGCACGTCGATAAGGTGTTGGCCACCTTTATAATGGCACAGTTTTCTTTTCTATGATACTGAAACAGGCTACTAACTGCTCATCATTTGTCGAGATGCAAGGATAACTTCTGACAGCTTCCAAACCAATGGTACAACGTTTAGGAATTTTATGGCTCTCTTAAGGATTTCATTTGGATCGCCCTCGCAAATTGGTTGTTTCTTCTGATCTCAGAGGTTACCCTATGATGATTTGGTTGGCGTCGCCCTTCAGCCACACTCACACGAAGCTATTTCTACCCACTGCAATCGATGATGATCCTATCTAAATTTTCCACGACGGAAACGAAGGATAAACAGTATCACTAGAAAATTCCGTTATACCCTCTAGAATCGTACAGCGATCGTAACGGTATGTTCGTGCATATTTACAGATTGTGTCGTCACTCACGGTGGTAAGAAATACGCAAGTTTTTGTTCCATTTTGCACAAATTTGCACCCGCAGATGGTGGTGTAGCTCTGCATACGGATCAGCCATATTTCTTTGTACTTCGCATTGGTATCGACAACTTAATTTCCCATTTCCTCAGATAACATAATACTGTTTATGAGACGTTGCGATTGCACGAGGTGCAAGACACGTAATTTTATCACAAGGTTGTGACTGTGACTTCTTTGATGTTGTCTGGACAATTAAGCACGGCAGCCGGACATAATCTACGTAGAACGCAACGGAACTATAAGATGTGTCGTGGTAGTCAAATGTCCCCTATTCAGTCCCACGTTTCTCATAAAATATTTTTCTGCGAGTTTAGTTGAACCTCACCTCTTGAGATGCTGTATATATTTACGGGGCATGACAGGCTTACATTATCGTATTCCAACACCCCCGTAAGCAGATTCCTAGAGATAAATAAATGATTAAACGCATATACAAATCTGGGTCAGGATTAGAATTACAAGACGCTCTGATGCATCTTTAGCATAATGCAGCAGCCCCCTCCTCCCCCCCCCCCGTCATTTTCCCCCTCTCCCGCTACCCAAAATCTCAACTGGATGCTTTCGCCACTGTTCAGCAACGGTGGATTCTTCTGAAGAGAATAACCTGTTACATAAACGTCAAACATTAGTTGTACTGACATTTGAGAAACGACAACTGGTAAAATGCCTAGGACATTCCTTAACTTTTAGCTAAAAAGTCTATGATCGCGCCTTGCTAGACACAGTGAACTCATGGAAAAAACACAATAAATAACGTCATGTTGGTTGAAAGCTTAACGTAGTGCTTGTGTGGATGTTTAACGAAAGAAATGATTAAGTACAAGATATAAAGTGATTTTTGCCCTGAAACCGCGCTGACCTGAAATTTGTCACTCAATGATAAATTCGAAACCTCTTGTGATAAAACTCGATAATTTTCATACAGGTAAAAGTCACTATACACCGTGCCACACAATATGGCACTAAGGAGACTGGAACAGGGGTGAACATCCAGAAATTGGTTAGAACTTAGGACCGTGGACGAAGCAATTTTACCACGACATGTTAGGAAGCAACATGCATAAAAAAGCCGTCTTCGTGGTAAGCACTAACACTCAGCGTCACCGATCGAATCAATGATAAGAGTAAGGCCTCAGACAAGGCCAGCCGTTTCGGCACTTGTTTAGTAGGTCATTTGTGTAAATTTGGGGTAAGTTCCTATGGAACCAGACTGCTGAGGTTATCGGTCCCTAGGCTTACACACTATTTAATGTAACTTCAAAGACAACACACACACCCATGCCCGAGGGAGGATTCGAACCTCCGACGGGAGGAGCGACGCGAACCGTGGCTAGGCGCCTGAGACCACACAGCTACCAGCTAAAACGAAGGACTCTACGATCTACTGGCCAAAAAAGAAAAGAAAAAATCAAAGTACCGAAAAATAATTAATGTAGAGTAATGAAATTCGGGAACACATTTCGCTAGATAACATATTTAAGTGATTACCATTGCAAGATCACAGTACAATGTAAATGCGAGATAAGGCATTGCAAATATGAAATTCTGGAACAGTAATAACAGGCTTAATCGCCACAACGTTGAAAGCAAGAATGCAAACTTGCAGTCATTGTGTAGTAAGGGTGCCAGATGTCAGTTTGTGCGATGGAATTCCACGCCTGTTGCACTTGGTCAATCAATACCCGAGCGGTGGACACTGGTTGTGGATGATGCTCGAGTTGTCGTCCGATAATGTCCCATATGTTATTGATTGGAGACAGATCTGGTAATCGAGGAGGCCGAGACAACATATCGATACTCCTTAGAGCATGTTGGATTACAACAGCGGTATGTGGGCGTGCGTTATCCTGCTGGAAAACACCCCTTGGAATGCTGTTCGTCACTGGCAGCACAACAGGTCGAAACACCATCATTGGCACTGAGGCTGAAACAACTTTCACCAGAAAACACAACAGACCTACACCCTGCCTTCCAATGGGCTCTCGCTTGACACCACTGACATCGCAAATGGCGGTGGTTTAGGGTCGGTGGAATGCACGCTACAGGACGTCTAGCTTTGAGCTGTTCTTGAGGTAACCAATTTGTAACAATTCGTTGTGTCATTGCGGTGAGAACCGCTGCTCTAATTGCTGCTGCAGATGGAGTGCGACGCGCCAGAGCCAAACGCCGAACACGACGGTCTTCCCGCTCGGTAGCGGTACGTTGCCGTCTGGAGCCCAGTCTTGTTGCGAGCGTACTTTATCGTGACCACCGCTGTCAGCAGTCATGTACAATGGGTACAATCCTCCCAAGTCTTTCTACAATATCATCAAAGGAACATCCACATTCTCGTAGACCAGTTACACAACCTCGTTCAGGGTCAGTGAGGTGTTCATAATGACGTCTTTGGCACCTTAAAGGCGTTCTCGGCTAACATCAACTCTCTACGCCCAATCTCAAAGCTAAACATCGCGGCATTTGCCTGAAGCGATTTAGAGAAATCACGGAAAACGTAAATCAAAATAGTCGGACGCTGGTTTGAACCGTCGTCGTCCAGAAAGCGGGTCCACTGAGCCACCTCCCTCGGTCGTGAAATTTGAATAGACATAATCTGTCAAACGTTTGTTTATGTCGCACAACTTCATCTACATCTACATCTACATACATACTTCGCAATCCACGATACGGTGCGTGGGGGAGGGTACCTCGTACCACAACTAGTATCTTCTCTCCCTGTTCCACTCCCAAACAGAACGAGGGAAAAATGACTGCCTATATGCCTCTGTACGAGCCCTAATCTCTCTTATCTTATATTTGTGGTCTTTCCGCAAAATGTAAGTTGGCGGCAGTAAAATTGTACTGCAGTCAGCCTCAAATGCTCGTTCTCTAAAATTTCCTCAGTAGCGATTCACGAAAAGAATGCTTCCTTTCCTCTAGAGACTCCCACCCGAATTCCTGAAGCAATTCCCGTAACACTCGCGTGATAATCAAACCCACCAGTAACAAATCTAGCCGCCCGCCTCTGAATTGCTTATATGTCCTCCCTCAATCCGACCTGATAGGGATCCCAAACGCTCGAGAAGTACTCAAGAATAGGTCGCATTCGTGTTTTATAAGCGGCCTCCTTTACAGATGAACCACATCTTCCCAAAATTCTACCAATGAACTGAAGACGACTATCCGCCTTCTCCACAACTGCCATTACATGCTTGTCCCGCTTCATATCGCTGTGCAGTGTTACGCTCAAATATTTAATCGACGTGACTGTGTCAAGCGCTACACTACTAATGGAGTATTCAACCTTTACGGGATTCTTTTTCCTATTCCTTTAAATTATTTTACATTTATCTATATTTAGAGTTAGCTACCATTCTTTACATCAATCACAAATCTTGTCCGAGCCATCTTCTATTCTCCTACAGTGACTCAACGACGATACCTTCCCGTACACCACAGCATCATCAGCAAACAGCCGCACGTTACTATCCACCCTATCCAAAAGATCATTTATGTAGATAGAAATCAACAGCGGACCTACAACAGTTCCCTGGGGAAGTGTTTTTGGTGTTGCGATTTTTTTCCGTCACTTCATTTTTCCCTATCAATCCCTAACCCAGTTTCTTGGAATACCGCCCTCAAGTTCATAAGTGCAATCGATTCATAATTGGCAGCAACAATGGCTAATTGAAATCTGAGCAGTTTTCAATATCATCGTATACGGGACCTGCAACGTCCGAGAAATAGAGAAAAGAAACTTTCATGATTGCAGCCAATGTAAGGAATGGTATCATAAAAGTGATAGTCAAAACTTTCCAAAAAGATGATACCCACAGTCTGTCCATAAGAAAACCACACCTATCACAAATGTTCCTGCTGTTAATTATACTGCCATTGTTTAGAAATAGTTAGTCATCATTTCTTTTTCCATTAGAAACTTCATTTTCCAGACTGAAACACAGTTCTGGAACATTTGTCTCATTTACGCAAGTATTGACTATATGCCAGTCAAATTTGTGTAAGATACATAGAAAATAGTGCTCTGTTTGCAAAGTTATTCATTATTGACACATTTGTTATTTGGGTATAATTATTAATCAGTCATTATTCCTTAAATACCAAACGCTCCATTCCAAAATACTGTGTTTTACAGATTCCTTAAAGTGATGCACTGTCGCCTACGATCAATCCAACAGGCACACAGCGGTGTAGCGCGGGATGCCGCACCTAACACACGCCAGGAAAACAATATCGGAAGACCACAATCCAGCACTAAACTCCACTGCTGAAAAGAAAAGGTGCCAAAAACATACATGTGAAAATAAGTTGTGCACCATCTTGAGGCTAGTTTAGTGGACAGTAGTATTGTTGTTGTTGTTGTTGTTGTTGTTGTTGTTGTTGTGGTCTTCAGTCCTGAGACTGGTTTGATGCGGCTCTCCATGCTAGTCTATCCTGTGCAAGCTTCTTCATCTCCCAGTACCTACTGCAACCTACATCCTTCTGAATCTGTTTAGTGTACTCATCTCTAGGTCTCCCTCTACGATTTTTACCCTCCACACTGCCCTCAAATATTAAATTGGCAATCCCTTCATGCCTCAGAACATGTCCTACCAACCAATCCATTACTCTAGTCAAGTTGTGCCACAAACTTCTTCTCATCTCCGTAATCCTATTCAACACCTCCTCATTAGTTATGTGATCTACCCATCTAATCTCCAGCATTCTTCTGTAGCACCACATTTCGAAAGCTTCTATTCTCTCCTTGTCCAAACTATTTATCGTCCATGTTTCACTTCCATACATGGCTACACCCATACAAATACTTTCAGAAACGACTTCCCGACAAATCTATACTCGATGTTAGCAAATTTCTTTTCGTCAGAAACTCTTTCCTTGCCATTTCCAGTCTATATTTTATATCCTCTCTACTTCGACCATCATCAGTTATTTTGCTCCCCAAATAGCAAAACTCCTTTACTACTTTAAGTGACTCATTTCCTAATCTAATTCCCTCAGCATCACCCGACTTAATTCGTCTACATTCCATTATCCTCGTTTTGCTTTTGTTGATGTTCATCTTATACCCTCCTTTCAAGACACTGTCCATTCCGTTCAACAGCTCTTCCAAGTCCTTTGCTGTCTCTGACAGAATTACAATGTCATCGGCAAACCTCAAAGTTTTTATTTCTTCTCCGTGGATTTTGATACCTACTTCGAACTTTCCTTTGGTTTCCTTTACTGCGTGCTCAATATACAAATTGAATAGCATCGTGGAGAGGCTACAACCCTGTCTCACTCCCTACCCAACCACTGCTTCCCTTTCACGTCCCTCGACTCTTATAACTGCCATCTGGTTTCTGTACAAATTGTAAATAGCCTTTCGCTCCCTGTACTTGACCCCTGCCACCTTCAGAATTTGAAAGAGAGTATTCCAGTCAACATTGTCAAAAGCTTTCTCTAAGTCTACAAATGCTAGAAACGTAGGTTTGCCTTTCCTTAATCTAGCTTCGAGGATAAGTCGTAGGGTCAGTATTGCCTCACGTGTTAAAACATTTCTACGGAATCCAAACTGATCTTCCCCGAGGTCGGCTTCTACCAGTTTTTCCATTCGTGTGTGAGGAATTCGCATTAGTATTTTGCAACTGTGACTTATTAAACTGATAGTTCGGTAATTTTCACATCTGTCAACACCTGCTTTCTTTGGGACTGGAATTATTATATTCTTCTTGAACTCTGAGGGAATTTCGACTGTCTCATACAGCTTGCTCACCAGGTGGTAGAGTTTTGTTAGGCCTGGTTCTCCCAAGGCTGTCAGTATTTCTAATGGAATTTGGTCTACTCCCGGGGCCTTGTTTCAACTCAGGTCTTTCAGTGCTCTATCAAACTCTTCACGCAGTATCATATCTCCCATTTCATCTTCATCTACATCCTCTTCCATTTCCATAATTATGCGCTCAAGTACATCACCCTTGTATAGACCCTCTATATACTCCTTGCACCTTTCTGCTTTCCCTTCTTTGCTTAGAACTGGGTTTCCATCTGAGCTCTTGATATTCCTTCAAGTGGATCTCTTTTCTCTAAAGGTCTCTCTAATTTTCCTGTAAGCAGTATCTATCTTACCCCTCGTTAGATAAGCCTCTACATCCTTACATTTGTCCTCTAGCCATCCCTGCTTAGTGATTTTGCACTTACCGTCGATCTCATTTTTGAGACGTTTTTATTCCTTTTTGCCTGCTTCACTTACTGCATTTTTGTAATTTCTCCTTTCAGCAATAAAATTCAGTATCTCTTCTGTTACCCAATGATTTCTACTAGCCCTCGTCTTTTTACCTACTTGACCCTCAGCTGCTTTCACTATTTCATTCCTCAAAGTTACACATTCTTCTTCTACTGTATTTCTTTCCTCCATTCCTGTCAATTCTTCCCTTATGCTCTCCCTGAAACTCTGAACAACCTCTGGTTCTTTCTTTTTATTCAGGTCCCATCACCTTAAATTCACACATTTTTCCAGTTTCTTCAGTTATAATCTACAGTTCATAACCAGTAGATTGTGGTCAGAGTCCACATCTGCCCATGAAAATGTCTTACAATTCAAAATCTGGTTCCTAAATCTCTGTCTTACCATTATATAATCTATCTGAAACCTTTTAGTATCTTCGGGGTTATTCCATGTATGCAACCTTCTTTCATGATTCTTGAACCAAGTGTTAGCTATGATTAAGTTATGCTCTGTGCAAAGTTCTACCAAGCGGCTTCCTCTTTCATTTCTTAGCCCCAATCCATATTCACCTACTACGTTTCCTTCTCTTCCTTTTCCTACTGTCGAATTCCAGTCTCCCAAGACTATTAAATTTTCAACTCCCTTCACTACCTGAATAATTTCTTTTATCTCATCACACATTTCATCAATTTCTTCATCATCTGCAGAGGTAGTTGGCATATAAACTTGTACTACTGTAGTAGGCGTGGGCTTCGTGTCTATCTTGGGCACACTAATGTGTTCACTATGCTGTTTGTCGTAGCTTACCCGCACTCCTATTTTTTATTCATTATTAAACCTACTCCTGCATTACCCCCATTTGATTTTGTATTTATAACCCGGTATTCACCCGACGGAAAGTCTTGTTCCTCCTGCCACCGAACTTCACTAATTCCCACTAAATATAACTTTAACCTATCCATTTCCCTTTTTAAATATTCTAACCTACCTGCCTGATAAAGGGATCTGACATTCCACGCTCCGATCCGTAGAACGCCAGTTTTCTTCTCTTGATAACAACGTCCTCTTGAGTAGTCCCCGCCCGGAGATCCGAATGGGGGACTATTTTACCTCCGGAATATTTTACCTAAGAGGACGCCATCATCATTTAATCATACAGTAAAGCTGAATGCCCTCGGGAAAAATTACGGCTGTAGTTTCCCCTTGCTTTCAGCCGTTCGCAGTACCACAACAGCAAGGCCGTTTTGTTTAGTGTTACAGGGCCAGATCAGTTAATCATCCAGACTGTTGCCCCTGTAACTACTGAAAAGGCTGCTGCCCGTCTCCGGGAACCACACGTTTGTCTGTCCTCTCAACAGATACCCCTCTGTTGTGGTTGCACCTATGGTACGGCTATCTGTATCGTTGAGGCACGCAAGCCTCCCCACCAACGGCAAGGTCCATGGTTCATTGGCGGTTTGGGGGGGGGGGGGACAACCTCCTCTACCGGAAATGTCACGGTGACAATCTCCTGGGATTGTGATGGCGTCATTCTCGTGGATGTGATGCCAAGAGTGTCAATCATAATATCAGAAATATACGTGAAGGCTCTCAATAAACTCAAGAACTGTTTCCATCTTTTTCGATTGGACAAGAATCCAGCAGAAATTACTGACCATTTTCTAGTTATCAACAAAAAATTTTGGACAGTACGAATTTTGCTAGGCCGTTTAAGGTACAAAATGGATTTTGCAGCAGTATTTGCCTGTTAATGATAACTATTTATTCATAGATGTTAAGTGTTACATATTATATATTGGGTGTTCCATAAAGAATGTAATATTTAATTTAATAATAAAACACATACTTTATTTGAAAACCACTAGTATTATTATGTCAATGGTCAATACGGAACACAAAGACTGAGATTAAACATGAAGCAGGCAAATGTGTTCCACCACGCTTCGTCTGCAGACTTCCACAAAATTCTCGACTATACGAGAGCAAAGTTTCGCTTAAATTTTTACCAATGGCGCCTTGGGTTGAGGGATGGTTCGTGGATTGATCATATAAACACGAGATTTGACATTGTGTCAAATTCGGTGGCCAGTACTGATCGCCATTGCGAGAGATGAGATAAGCAGGGAATCTTATTCTATGCTACCTTGATGTTCAACGGTAGTGTGGCGTGCTTTCCCTCTCCTGGTGGAACTACATGCGTTACATATTCAATTCTTGCAATTGTGGTCATAAAAATTGTGTTATCATATGGCGATAACGATCAAAAGCCACAACTGGAGGCAGATTGTAATACTAACTACACACTGTATGTCATTTTCGTTGCATTATGACGAGCGGTAGCCAATGTATCAGTAAATAATATGAAGACAACACTTTTTATGGCAACTAACACTCCTAGAAATCACTTGAGACCAGTTAGTGTGAAAGATTTCATAATTTCATTTTTTCCCGGTTATCCACTCATTGCAGGCTAGCATTCTTACATATTATAGAAAAGTATGTATGCATGTATGTATGTTCCACATCTCCTCCTAAATCACTGGAGCGAATTCAACCAAACTTAGTACACGTATCTTTTACTGTCAGTCAACGATCGCTGTGGTGTTAAGAACCACCTGCCGACTATAGTTCAGTAGATATGGCATCATAAACAATCAGATGCGTGAAAAACTGCCGCATCATGCATGATGTTTAAATTTATTGCTCTTGTGATACAAAAACTCGCAGACCGTACCTACATATGACACTAAATCCACCTACAACATTATATCCTGGTACCACACATTAGGACAGGATATATAACGTCATAAACTCTGAGATGCCTGAAAAACTGCGGCATCATAGGTAAAGTTTTAATACATTTATTCTTTACTACGAAGACATTCCCAGAGTCAAGTCAGCTTAAGGCTGCATTTTTGACAGCTTTCAGGTGCGAAGCGCAAACAGCTGCATGCGAAAACAAGTCATAGAGATGGGAAGCAGCTTCGCCCTTTGGGCGGAAACTGTCTAATTTGGTTACTGTGCTTATGCATTTGTACGTTGTGCATATTTCCTTCTACTACTGCTTCGTAATGTCAAAGATGTTTTCAGAAATACAAGGAAATGAAATTTTTTGATATTACACTAAAAATACAGTTCAATTTTTGTTTTCGTTGCTAATAGATAATTGGAAAATGAGTACCCTGGCAATGCCTGTTTTTCAGCTACTGTAACAATAGAACACCATGTATAAACATCCTCTTGATTCAGATGGCACATCAAACTCTGTGTCCCCGTATAAGTGGCTGGAAGCACCGGTATTCAGGCCAGAGGGAGAGCGAGCCATTTCCACCTTGATCACGCCATTAAAACAACGATTATTAAAAAGGTACTATTATGTGGAGTACCGTATTAAACAAAATTTGTGACAGGATTGAGGATATTTTGGTGGGGAGGACTTAGCTTGTTATGTGATTTCTGGTTTTCTCGGCGTGGTTGATTAAAAGTGCGGTTCTGGACACACAGTCGAGTTGTTTCCATTTTACGCACAATATTTCGACGACCTACCTAGTCGTCATTTTCACGTATCACGAATTTTGCTGTTATATGCACTCGCTGCCTAGACTCCAGCCACTCTGGTGGGAGTCCAACCAGCAAGTGCACATAACAGCAAAACTCACAACACATGAAAATAAGTACTGGGCTGGTCGACAAAATAATGTGCATACAATAGAAAAAACTCGTATGTGTGCCTGCAAGCACACCATGTTATCTTGGATGGAAAGCCATCGACAGAATTAAAAGTAACTTGAGACTTGCCCCAGAGGTGTATGCTAGGAGCCTTGTTAGCCAAGGTGATTACAATTTTGACGACTTGTTTTAAATCTTCATAAAAGTAAAAGCGTTAGTTTTGGAAACATTCGACTAGTACAAACAACAAGGTGTAACAATTAGTAGGGATGTAAAATTGAATGACCAAATAGGTTCGGTCGTAGGTAAGGTAGGTGGCAGACTTTGGTGCATTGACGGAATACAAAGGAAATGCAGTCAGCATACAATGGAGATTCATTATAAATCCCTTGATCCCCATTTTGGATTATTGCTCGATTGTGTGGCATGCATACCAAATAGGACTAACAGAAGACAATGAACGCAAACATAGAAAGGTGACACGAATGGCCTTAGGTCTGTTTGTACGTGAGAGTGACACAGATATGCTGAAATGGCACTCTTGAAGACAGATGTAAAGCATCCCGACAAAACCTACTTACAAAGTTCCAAGAACTGGCTCTAAATGTTGACTCTAGGAATATGATGCAACCCCCTATGTAAAACTCGCATAGGGATCATCAGGACAAAATTAGATTAATTACAAAGACATTTAAACAATCATTCTTCCCACTCTCCACACGTGAACGGAACGGGAAGAAACCCTAACATGTGGTACCATTCTAAGTACCCACTGTCATGCACTGCGCAGTGGTTTGAATGCATATACGTAGATGCAGATGCACTGTAATTCTGAAGTCAAATTTCAGCTCAAACGCAACAGCACTTAACTCTGAGATTTAGCACAGGGTACTACTCTATGTTTCGAGCCAACCGCATGAAATGGGGATCTTAACTTTCTACTTCAAGGAATTTACTCTGGCCTTCTCGGACCAAAAATGTTGACGTGATCCGCCATTTTATACTTACAAATGAAATGACGCAGTTTCAGAGACTTTACTGGTCTCATACAGATATGATATTATGTATATACACTGAAATGGGAAGTGAAAATTTGTAGCAAGGCCGGAAATGGAACCTGGATCTTTGCTTACTAGGCAGTTGTGTTAACCACTAAACCACCTTGGTACAGTGCTTCACACAACTGCACGGATTTCCCTGACATGTCTTGCTCCTCCACACTGCACTAAGGCGTCTTAGTGGCTAACATGTCTGCCTAGCAAGTGGAGGACCCAGATTCGATTCCCAGACTTGGTACAAATTAGCAGTCACCACTTCAGTCTGTATACATAAAATTATATCTCTATGAAACCTGTAAAGTCGCTGAAACTGTGTCATTTCGTTTGTATAAGTACATGTTCCGGGGTTACGGGCTAGATGCCCCATTTACGTTCTATGCTGAGGTGCTATTCCAGAACATAGAGGGCCTCTGCAATTTTGTTCGTGTGTAAGGGGGAGTTAAAGTAGACTGGGGCAGCAGTGAGAATTTGCGTTGAGGAGAGCGGCATGCCAGGGTAAACGTTGCAGTTGTGTTAGTCGCTGTGCCAAGGCAACTTAGTGCCTGACGCACCTACCTAGTTAGCAGGAGACCCAGGTTCGATTCCTGACTTGGGAACAAATTTTCGCAGCCGCTTCAGTCTGTACACATAAAATTTTATGAATGCTCGTTCACTAAGCGTGCAGGGTAGTACTGAATTCTGACATGATTGTGAAACATTTAAGTCCTATGATTTTAACAGTCTGAACCAAACAAAATAAACTATCCGGAATAATCGCGTAGTAACGAAGTTACTTCAGCGTGCACTCTTAGCAAGACAATTCTTAAACATGTTTGGTATACATTGTGGTGACAAAAGTCACGGGATAGCGATATGCACGAACACAGAGGGCGGTAGTATCGCGTGAAGAAGGCATAAAATGGCATTGCAATGGCGGAGATGTCATTTGTACTCAGGTGATTCAAGTGAAAAGGTTTCAGACGTGATTATTGCCGCAAGACAGGACTTAACAGACTATGAACGCGGAAAGGTAGTTGCTGCTACGGCAGCAGACGACGGATGCGAGTGTCTTTGCATTCAGCATGACATCTCCTGCAGCGCTCGTGACCACATCGGTTGGAACCCAGATGACAGAAAAAACGCGACCTAGTCAGAAAACCCTCGATTTCAGGTGGTAAGAGCTAATGTTAGGGATTGAGAGTGGTGCATATCCGATGAAGGCATGGACCAAAGTTGTCAACAATGCGCTGTGCAAGCTAATTGTACTTCCATGTTGATGGGGGGCTGTGTTTACGTGGAATGGACCGAGTCTTCTGGTCCAACTGAACCGACCGTTGACTGGAAATGGTTATGTTCGGCTGTTTGGAGACCATGTGCAGTCATTCATGGACTTCATGTTCCTAAGCAATAACGGAATTTTTATGGATGACAATGCGCCATGTCACTGGCCCAAAGTTGTTCACGATTGGTTTGGAGTACAAAAAATGGCTCTGAGCACTATGGGACTTAACTGCTGAGGTCATCAGTCCCCTAGAACTTAGAACTACTTAAACCTAACTAACCTAAGGACATCACACACATCCATGCCCGAGGCAGGATTCGAACCTGCAACTGTAGCAGTCGCGCGGTACCAGACTGATGCTCCTAGAGCCGCTCGGCCACACTGGCCGGCTTTTTATGAACATTCTGGACAATTCGATCGAATTATTAGGCCACCCAGATCGCCCGAAATGAATTCCACTAACATTTATTGGATATAATCGAGAGGTCAGTTTGTGCACGAATTGTGCACCAGCAACACTTTTGCAATTAGGGATGGCTATAGAGGCAGCGTGGAAAAGTATTTCTACAGGGAACTTCCAGCAACTTGTTAAGTCCATTCCATGTCGAGGTGCTGTACTACACTGGGCAAAATGAAGTCTGACACGATATTAGGAGGTATCCTACGACTCGTATCACCTCATTGTATAAAGGAATGGGATTCTGAATAATCTTAATGGTCTAGAGATTTAGCATTCAAGAATCCAGTTATTTAGGGACATTTTTTACAACTGAACAGTACATTATCAGCACGACTCATTGTCAAGTTGTAATAGCTGTAGTCCCATACTTCTATAGGTGGTTGGGGAATTAAGTGAAATTGTATGACCATCAGCACCGGTAAGCCTCACTGAAACATAAGGTTTGTAATCTATTTAAGGATAGGTTTCTGTATCATACACTACCTTCGGGCTGTCACATCAACAGTGAAGCATAAGACCACTCACAGTAAAACTTTGCTAGGATCCGTTAAATGGCAAAATGGCTGCCAACTAAATAATACTGGTTGAAGACCACATGCTACTCTGCACATGATGAGAAATACAATACTCACTCACCATCATGACTATGATACAATGAATTAATGTTACATAATCAAACTGAATTTAGTGATTTTAAATGAGGAGCATGGGTACAAGCCTAATGGTGACTACATGGAGCATGTACACAAACAAAGCCCCTCTAATAAATTGAATTTCTGACACCGAGCTTCGCTCATTGTAACAAATTTCACATGCAAGAAGTTATTTTAATATAAACATAGTTATTCCGTTTGCCTGAAGGTGCTACAGGTTTAAACAGATCCTAACTCATAAAATCCAAGTTAACCTAGAATTACATCTCCACATTTCAATAGAGCATCGATGCTCACAAGCTCCTCTCAGCAGACTCTCCACTCACAATTTTTTTCTCCCTAAACTTGTCACAACCCTCAGCATCAGTCCTCAATGGAGAGACTGGCAAACTGACCAGTTGCCCACACCACCATAAAGCATGAGATGTTAACGCAGTTAGGGTTGGAAAAAACACAAGTGTCTCTTGCTCTCTTCTTTCTGAACAGAGAAGACTTTGCGAAGATTCTACCCAGCAGGCCACAGGGCCAATCAAATGACACAATTTTAAGCACAGTGTGAAAGTTCTGTTCTTCTTCTAAGATGTGATACTGCCAACTAAGTTTGAAAGGAAAACTAAATGACATACCCCTGGCCTCCCATAGGAGGAGGAAAGGAAACCGCCACTGGCTAGCAGCTCTGCTGCCTGGAAATGAACGTACAGCATTGTGAGCCGTGAGTCAACCATTCGGGGAAGTTAGTCTGCCAAGGGCAACTACTTGTTTCCATTTCATGGAGGTTACTACCCTATGATTTAGTAAAAGAGGAGGCACATGGCTACCAATCATAAATCAATGTAAAGAGAAATAAAACAGAGTTCCACAGAAATTTCAGAAGGAGAAGTTTTTGTTATATTCATGAGATTGAATTTTGTGAAAGTTGCTTTTTCAGCATACTGCTGTGATTTTTCTCCTGTACTGTTTGTCCCTGTACTTTCTGCTATATTTAAGAAATGATGATTAAATATATTTGGTACCTGTGACTCATCATTTATAGCCTTTCCATTCAGCTCAATAGTGATGTTATCCTGTTCTGTTGCTGGTTGCCCTGTTTCTCATTTCACTATATTCTATATAGCCTTGCATCTTTTGTTGGAATCATCGATTTCTGACATTTTACAGATGTTCCTTGATTTTTAATAAGTTTTCTTAGTAATTCTGAGACGCTTTTGTAGTGTGCAACTACTACAGGATCTCTTCTTCTTTTCACCAATAGATATACTTCTCTTTGCCTTTCACAAGATACTTCACTCCCTCTAGTGATCCATGGTATCGTATATGACTGTTTAATGTCCTCTCTTGTTACTTTATGCAGAAATCTATTTTCAAACAAAAATATGAATTTATCATGGAGTTGATTAAATTTTATATTGATATTTGGTTAATTATAAATTTTATTCCAGGTTATCTCTTTTAACTATGATTGAATATATTTGTCCTAGAGTAATTAATTATTCCAATTTCCAGTGAGGAGTATCTATACTGTAAAGCATTGTCAGGAAGATGAATCACATAATCATTATTAATAAATAATACAGATAAGTCAGTGAATGGCAATTTTATGGAGGAGGTACAAAAATAATATATGTCTTTCATCATTCCAATGCCTGAAGTGAAGTTTCCATAGAGACTCAAGGTTTGATATGAGAGATGAGAAATATGGTGCATGGGAATATATACATGTTTATTAGGGGTTTTCACAGAACTCTAGGTCCAAAGTCAATGCTCTCATCTTTCTTTTGTGATGAGTCATAAAATAAATTAAAGTTAATTTATAAACGTATGTAATAAGTTTCAAAATGTTGCCAAGGTTGCCCAGGTGAAGGACACAAGTCCACTCTTCAGGTTATGAGAGTTTATTATTACAAGATTAACCAACAAATATATTACCTCCTTTTATGCACACATCACAGAGAGAGAGAGTTGGCTGTACACAGATAGTTATTATTCTTATACACCATATACAAATTAAATAGGTAGGAGAGGAGGGTTATGTACCTCTGCTACACACGTACAGTTTGTTCACTGCGTTCTGACTGACATCTCAGGAAGGTGTGGGGAGGGGAGGAAACAAGCTCCACCTACTGGAGCCCAACACAATGGCAGCTACAGGGACAGTGGTAGTGCAGGAGGAACAAGTTGCACTTTCCTGACAAAGTTCCGGCACTTCACGTGTGTTTACTGGGTTGGCACAGTACGGCCAGGCAATCACTTCATAATGGCTACAGCACACATAGGTACTGTATTTTAGATCACTGGTGTTGGCAGCAGCCAGGCACAAATCGTTCATGGCCTCTAGTCTGCTGCCTTCTACTGTGCTAAGTCAATCAGTTACTATGAAGGACATTGTGAGACAACTATGCTGGTGCTTGTGGGGACAGATGTATATGTAGACTCTGTGACACATAGGTACACATATGGACTGATTACCACTTTTCTTGATTTGCAGTTCCTTTAACTCCCATCTGATAAGTAATGGTCGATACCTACTTTAGTATAAATTGTCAAAATTGAGCAAAGAATCCTTATATTGTACTGATAATGTTAGCATCCTTCTCACAATGTTTCCTAGCCCGTTTGGTTAAGATTGCCTAAGAGTTATTCTATGGATGGTATACACTACTCCTCCCACATTCTGTGTGTCTCTGAAGGTAAGTGTGTAAAACTTGATTGTTCCGCTATTAACCAATCATTTGTGACCACCAAGCGCAATGAAACAACACTGAGCTTTGCAGTTACAAATGTAAAAGTATCCTCTTTCTAATCAACTCAGTTTTAACTACAGCTGATCTCCCTAGTAAAACATTTTTTGAGTTGAACTCAAAACAATTGTTGTGAACCTTATGCCATGAGTAATTTGTGCAAATAATATTATATATATAATCCCATAAATGTTGAGTGCTGTTAGTTTCACAAGTGTCAATGCATTTAGGTTATTCATTTCCTAACTGTTTGTTTAAGTGACATGTATTTTACAGGAGTTAAACTGGAGGGAAAAGAATCCAGAGGACACTATTTCCACTTCATCGGGGAAGGTATGTGATATGTATCATACTCCTCCTTTTAGATCAACAAACTGAACAGTTAAGTTCAAATGTTTAAACATTTTGTGTCTGAAGCAGTTGCCAAATGTCTCCCTAAGAAGTTAATGTAAATTTAGATATATGCTATTTGTGATAGTTAAACTGTCTTTCACTAAGTATAGTTAACACATGTATCTGTTCCAGAAACTCTATTTTTGTTCCTTTGTTTCCTTTTTAGTTTCTTTCTTATCTTGAAAAAAACTGTGATGACACTGTGTGCAGCTGTAGTGATGATTATTTATGGGTGTTATTTGCCAGTATTTGAACTTGCAAATTTCTATTGTAGTACCCAAAATGAGGTAAACAGTGCTGTACTATTAAATACACTAACCAATTCAGTATAGCGATATATGATACATGGCCTAAAATGACATACACTTCATGGTACACACACAGTGAAGACAGTTTTCTCTGATCTGTGTGCTCTACAGGGGCCCATGGCAATGGCAATGTTATGGCCAGAGCAGGTTGTAAAAGGCTAGTGCCCACTCTGTCTGCTTGCCAGGAGGGTCTAGTCTGAGATGTGGAGCAGGCTCTGCTGGCAGTGACTGAGCACATTGGGTGCACTCGGCTGCCAATCATTTTTCATGTCAGCATGGCTGATGTCTCCTGCCTGGATTCACAGGCCATCCTTAGTTCCTATAGGCTGCAGGCTGATTTGGTGAAGACAGCAGGTCATGCTTACAGAGTGAAAACACAGCATCACTCCCACAAATGACCATGGTCTTCTGATTTGGAGGTAATAGGGTGGCTTAAAACAGAGGCTCAGACAATTCCTTGTTAATTGTGGATGTGGATTTCTTGACCTCTGCTATTGGGTTGAGAAATGTATAGCCCCCTAGGTCAGATGTGTGCACTACATGCAGGAAGCAGCTACTAGGGCAGCAGAGTATGTGCAGCAGGTACATGTGGATTTCTTAGGATAGAAAAATCCCTCTACACACCTGATAAGACATATTCTGAGTGCACACAGAATAGCATTCACCATAGAAGATTGGAGAAACAAAATTTTAATAATGTATTACCCAAGAGCAAGAGCATATATGGAAAGGTACCAGAACTAGTCTAATTTATAAATAATAAAAAATACCCACATAATATTAGGGACAAATAGCTGGCTAAAACTGCATGTAAACAGCAATGGAATCTAGACTCCAAGTGGAATGTATATCATAAAAATATATTGAACACTGTTGGTAAAAGTGTGTTTATAGCAATAAAAAATACAATAATGTCCAGTGAGATGAATACTGACTCAGAATGTGAAATTTTTTTAGTGAAGATAAGTGTTATATGCAGATCAAACATGTACCCTGGATGCTTTTATAGACTCTCTGACTCAGCAGCAGTAGCAGCAATGGTGGAACACCTGAGGGGAAACTTTGAAAACATTTCATGTAATTTTCCTGGCCATGTGGAGATTTTAACTTACCTGCTATAGTCTGGGAGACTCAAGTGATTAGGATTGGTAGTAGTGACAGAGAATCATCTGAAATTTCTCTAAGTACTTTACCCAAAAATTATAATGAACAGTTAATTGGAGAACCAACTCACGAAGATAAAATGTTATACCTGCTGGTGACAAAAAGACATCAACTTTTTGAATCAACGCAGACCAGGGAATCAGTGATCATAAGTCCATAACAGTTTCACTGAATATGGCTGTAAATAGTAATACAAAGAAAGGCAGGAAGATCTTTCTGTTTAACAAGGGTAACAATAGACAAATTCCCGATTGCCTGACAGGCAAACACAAAAATTTCATTTCCAGTACTGATAGTGTTCTGCATCAGTGGACATATTTGAAGAGCATCATACAATATGCTTTAGACAAATATGTGCTGAGTAAAGCTGTGAAGGCCAGAAAAGACTCACCATGCCTGGACAACAATGTTAGTAACCATAATGGCATTGAAACAGGGAATGCCACAGAAAAGGCTGAAATACTAAAAGTCTTTCTACAAAACTACTTCACAGAGGAAGATCACAAGGTAGTTCCTCCTTTAAATCATTGCATGGATGGCAAATAACAGTTATCATAACAAGTGACCAAGGAATAGAAAAGCACTTGAAATCACTTACAAGAGGAAAGGGCACTGGACCTGGTTCAATACCAGATCATTTCTACACTCCTAGCAAAAGTGAACCAAAGGTCTCCAGAGGTGTGAAGCATTGCTAATGATTGGAAAAAAGCTTAAGTTATTTCCATTTACAATAAGGGTCATTGAGCAGTTGCATGAAATTAAAGGCCTATATCTTTGACATTGATCTATTGTAGAACTTTGGAACATTTTTTATGCTCATATATTATCACATTTCTATAGATCAAACATCTCCTCTGTAGACATCGACATTGGTCCCAAAACCAACAATCATATAAAAGCCAGGTAGATGCTGTGTTGCTTGACATCTACATCTACATGATTACTCTGCAATTCACATTTAAGTGCTTGGCAGAGGGTTCATCGAACCACAATCATACTATATCCCTACCATTCCACCCCCGAACAGCGCGGGAAAACCGAACACCTAAACCTTTCTGTTCGAGCTCTGATTTCTCTTATTTTAGTTTGATGATCATTCCTACCTATGTAGGTTGGGCTCGACAAAATATTTTCGAACTCGGAAGACGAAATTGGTGACTGAAAATTCGTAAATATATCTCGCCGCGACGAAAAAGTCTTTGCTTTAATGACTTCCATTTCAAATCGCGTATCATATTTGCAACACTCTCTCCCCTATTACGTGATAACACAAAACGAGCTGCCCTTTTTTGCACCCTTTCGATGTCCTCCGTCAATCCCACCTGGTAAGGATCCCACACCGCACACCAATATTCTAACAGAGAACGAACGAGTGTAATGTAAGCTGTCTCTTTAGTGGACTTGTTGCATCTTCTAAGTGTCCTGCCAATGAAACGCAACCTTTGGCTCGCCTTCCCCACAATATTATCTGTGTGGTCTTTCCAACTGAAGTTGTTCGTAATTTACACACCCAGGTACTTAGTTGAATTGACAGCCTGGAGAATTGTACTATTTATCGAGTAATCGAATTACAACGGATTTCTTTTGGAACTCATGTGGATCACTTCACACTTTTCGTTATTTAGCGTCAACTGCCACCTGACACACCATACAGCAATCTTTTCGAAATCGCTTTGCAACTGATACTGGTCTTCGGATGACCTTACAAGACGGTAAATTACAGCATCATCTGCGAATAACCTAAGAGAACTGCTCATATTGTCACCCAGGTCATTTATATAGATCAGGAACAGCAGAGGTCCCAGGACGCTTCCCTGGGGAGCACCTGATATCACTTCAGTTTTACTCGATGATTTGCCGTCTATTACTACGAACTGCGACCTTCCTGACAGGAAATTACGAATCCAATCGCACAACTGAGACGATACCCCATGCGCCCGCAGCTTGATTAGAAGTCGCTTGTGAGGAACGGTGTCAAAAGCTTTCCGGAAATCAAAAACTACAGAATCAACTTGAGATCCCCTGTCTATAGCGGCCATTACTTCGTGCGAATAAAGAGCTATCTGCGTTGCACAAGAACGATGTTTTCTGAAACCATGCTGATTACGTATCAATAGATCGTTCCCATCGAGGTGATTCATAATGTTTGAATACATTATGTGCTCCAAAACCCTACTGCAAACCGACGTCAATGATATAGGTTTGTAGTCCGATGGATTACTCCTACTAACCTTCTCAAACACTGGTGCGACCTGGGCAATTTTCCGATCTGTAGGTACAGACGTATCGGTGAGCGACTGGTTGTATATGATTGCTAAGTAGGGAGCTATAGTATCAGCGTAATCTGAAAGGAACCTAATCGGTATACAATCTGGATCTGAAGACTTGCCCGTATCAAGCGATTTGAATTGCTTCGAAACCTCTAAGGTATCCACTTCTAAGAAACTCATGCTAGCAGCTGTTCGTGTTTCAAATTCTGGAATGATCCAATCGTCTTCCCTGGTGCAGGAATTTCGGAAAACTGCGTTCAATAACTCCGCTTTAGCAGCAAATTCGTCGGTAACAGTACCATCGACACTGCGCTGCGAAGGTCTTGACTGCGACTTGCCGCTTGTGTACTTTACATACGACCAGAATTTCTTCGGATTTTCTACCAAATTTCGAGACAATGTTCCGTTGTGGAACCTATAAACGGCATCTCGCATTGAAGTCTGTGCCAAATTTTGCGCGTCTGTAAATTGTAGCCAGTCTTCGGGATTTCGCGTTCTTCTAAACTTCACATTCTTTTCCCGTTGCCTGTTTCGTGTACCATGGGGGATCAGTTCCATGTCTTACCAGTTTATGAGGTATGAACGTCTCAATTGCTGTTACTACTATATCGTTGAATTTGAGCCACATCTCGTCTACATTTACATAGTCAGTTCGGAAGGAATGTCTCTTAGGAAGGCTTCTAGTGACACTTTATCCGCTTTTTTTAAATAAAATTATTTTGCCTTTGTTTCTGGTGGATTTGGAAGAAACGGTATTGAGCCTAGCTAAAACGACCTTGTGATCACTAATCCCTGTAACAGTCATGATGCTCTCTATTGGCTCTGGATTGTTGGTAGCTAAGAGGTCAAGTGTGTTTTCGCAACCATTTACAATTTGCTTGGGTTCGTGGACTAACTGCTCGAAATAATTTTCGGAGAAAGCATTTAGGACAATCTCGGAAGATGTTTTCTGCCTACCACCGGTTTTGAACAAGTATTTTTGCCAACATATCGAGGGAAGGTTGAAGTCTACTATAATCATATGAGTGGGGTACTTATTTGTTACGAGACTCAAATTTTCTCTGAACTGTTCAGCAACTATATCATTGGAGTCTGGGGGTCGGTAGAAGGAGCCAATTATTAACTTAGTTCGGCTGTTAAGTATAACCTCCACCCATACCAATTCGCACGGAGTATCTACTTCGACTTCATTACAAGATAAACCACTACTGACAGACACAAACAGTCCACTACCAATTCTGTCTAATCTATCTTTCCTCAACACCGTCTGAGACTTCTTAAAAATTTCTGCGGAACTTATTTCAGGCTTTAGCCAGCTTTCTGTACCTATAACGATTTCTGCTTCTGTGCTTTCTATTAGCACTTGAAGGTCAGGGACTTTCCCAGCGCAACTACAACAATTTACAACCACAATTCTGACTGTTCCTTGATCCAAGCACGTTCTGTATTTGCATGCTCCCTTTGAGATTGCAACCCACCCGTATTTTCCCGATGCCTGCTAACCTAAAAAACTGCCCAGTCCACGCCACACAGCCTCCGCTACCCGTGTACCCGCCAGCTGAGTGTAGTGAACTCCTGACCTATTCAGCGGACCCCACCACCCTATGGCGCAAGTCAAGGAATTTGCCGCCAACACGGTCGGAAAACCGACTGAGCCTCTGATTCAGACCCTCCACCCGGCTCTGCACCATAGGTCTGCAGTGGGTTCTGACAACGATGCTGCAGATGGTGAGCTCTGCCTTCATCTCATAAGCAAGACTGACAGCCTTCACCAAATCAGATAGTCGCTCCTCAGATCCAAAGCAACACACGTCATTAGTGCTGACATGAGCCACCACCTGCAGCTGGCTGCACCCTGTGCTCTTCATGGCATCCGGAAGGACCCTTTCTTCCCCCCTTAGCCGCCATATCCCTAAGGGGCCCCATAACACGCCTAACATTGGAGCTCCCAACTACCAATAAACCCACCCTCTGTGATTGCTCTGACCTTGGAGGCTGAGAATCATCCTCTGAAACAGGGCAGGCAGCTGCATTTGGCTCAGCCGGAGACAGTACCTGAAACCGGTTTGTCAGACGCATCGGGGAGGCTTTCTGATCAGCCTCCAGGGACGTCTTTCGCTGCCTGCCACCCCTTGGAACGACCTCCCAATCAACCACAGGCGAGGGCTCAGCCCCACTGCGGGCAGCAACCGGGGAAACCACAGCAGCAGACCGATCTGGGGACAGACGGGACGAGGTTGACATCCCCGTGATACCCAAGTCCATCTCCACACAGTGCTACCCATTGGTAACAGACTCAAGCTGCAGGACCGAAGTCAGCGCCTCCTGCAGCCCTCATCCGAACACAGCAATCACAGTCCCTGTCCATTCTAATTGATGCTGGACAACAGTTACTGAAACATGAGTACATGCCTAGATAACACAAGGGAAACAGGCAAAGAATGTATGAACGAACCTGTACAAATGCCTAACGACTTCGCTACAATCTGCCTGAATTTGCGATTACAGTAACTAAAACTCGAAATTACACCTCCTATACGAAACTATGTAACAAATAAGTGAGCTAGGAGTATACGACTTGCTGTTGCCAGCAATGGTGGGAGTGAGCACACTGGCTCTGACCAACTGACACAGGCCGTTCAAAACAAAAACAGAAGACAAATGTCTACGCGAATTTACACTATTCAGGTACTAAAACGCGATGCTACAACTCTCAAATACTATAATACTTCCATAAGGTGTTCAATACAGTTCCACACTGCTGCCTAATGAACAAAATACAAGTGTATCACACACACACACACACACACTAGTAGCTACTTCCATAAAATATAAGTGTACATACCAAGGCTGGAATGTTTTTAGTTTTTAATTTTTGACTTGAGGATGTTTTCCCTAAACTTTGATTATTGCCTTCTCGCAAAGTAACTTCATGGCTTTTAAATTTTCATTCTGATGCAGACATTCTTAGAAGTGTCAAAACATAGGTAAATGTGTTAAACAAATATTTGCCACCAGTTGGCACTGTTATTTCTCCATTGAAAGTTATTTATATTAATACAGAACATGATTTCAAAAACATTGACTCAAGTAGATTTTGAGTCATCAGCACACAGAGGTGTGTGCCTGTGTATTAATACTGAAAAATAGATAACTTTTAATTGTAACTGTATATAGTTCCCCACTGGAAAATTTTGAACTGCTTATGAGGAGTCTCCATTCCTTGCTACACTGTCAGTTAGGCAATAGCAAGCATTAATAGTCTATTGTGACTTCAGTGTAGATTTACTAAGGGATTTTGATAGGAAAAATGATGTGGAAATCTTATTTGGATTCTACAATTTGATCTCAGTAATTAACTTTCCAGTACAGATGAATAAAGACAGAAGAACCCTAACTGATAATATTTTCTTTGGTGACACTCAAAGTAAGAAAATAATTGTTAACCCAGTAACAAATGACCTCACTGATCATGAAATAAAGTCAGTCAGGATAAATAAGGAAGTGCCTTACAGTGTAGATACCCCTCAGTGGAAATCAGAATAATTACTTACTCCAGGACAAATATTTTCAACCATAGATTAAAGAGATAAGCTGGAATAAAATTTATAATTAACTGAATTTCAACATAAAATTTAACCTAATCCATGATAAATTCATATTATTATTTGAAAATAGCTTTCTGCATAAGCTAATCAGATAGGACATTAAACACTCATGTATAACACCATGGATCACTAGAGGGAGAAAAGTATCTTGTGAAAGGAAAACAGAAGTATATCTATTGGTGAACACAAGAAGAAATACTGTCGTAGTTGCACACTACAAAAACGTCTCAAAATTACTAAGAAAACTTATTAAAAGTCAAGGAACATCTGTAAAATGTCAGAAATCGTAGATTACAACAACAGATGCAAGTCTATATAGAATATAGCGAAATGAGAAACAGGGCAACCAGCAACAGAACAGGATAACATCACTATTGAGCTGAATGGGAAGGCTATAAATGATGAGACATGGGTACCAAATATATTTAATAATCGTTTCTTAAATATAGCAGAAAGCATAGGGACAAACAGTACAGGAGAAAAATCACAGCAGTATGTTGAAAAAACAACTTTCACAAAATTAAGTCATACGAATATAACACAAACTTCTCCTTCTGAAATTAAGAAAATCATATATCCCCTAAAAATTAAAGCTCATCTGGATTGATGGTGTTCCCAGTAGAGGATTAAACATTTGTTCCAATATAATAAGCCCTGTCTTATCTCAAATCTGTAATGCATCACTAACTCAAGGCATCTTTTCAGAGACACTGAAATATGCCCTTGTCAAACCCCGCTTTAAGAAAGGTGTTAGAACAGAAGTCAGTAACTACAGAATTGTTTAACTACTGTCATCATTTTCCAAATTTTTTTGGGAAGGTGGTGAATTCTAGAATAGCATCTCACCTGAGCAGTTCTGATATCCTCTGCAAATCACAGTTTGGATTTCAGAAGAGTTGCTGTTCAGAGAAAACCATTTACATGTTCAATCACCAAGTATTACAAGAATTAAATAACAAAATAGTGACAATTGGAGTTTTCTGCTGCCTATCTAAGGCATTTGACTGTGTGAATCACAATATTCTCATATAATGTATTTGGACAGAAAAAAAAAATGTACGCACCAAGTGGCAGCAACACACGTAAATAAGGTATAGATATGCAAAGCTTTTGGAGCCAGTGGTCCCTCCTTCTGACAGAAGGGCTGAAAGGTAAGGAGAAGGAGTGAAGGAAGAGGACTTGTTTTGGGTTTGGAAACATTACCCAGAACCCCAACTCAGGTGAGACTTGCTGGATGGGATGAGAAGGAAAGACAGATTGTTGGGGACTATATTGCATGAGATCTGAAAACCTGAGAGCTGTAAGGTGGAAGATAAGGTAATATGCAAGACAGAGATTACTGCCAGAACATCATGTATGAGTTAATAGGATCAAAAAGCTATGTGCGTTGTTTATGATAGATGGGGGAGGATGAAGGCAAAAACTAGACAGATCAAGAGTGAAAGATGTAGAAAACTAAGTTTCCCAAGGCTCAGGCTTACATCCACTATTTTTCCTCATATATTTAAATTATTTTCCATTTATTGTGCAAGAAGCAGAATTAGTTCTCTTTGCAGATGACTCTAGTACTGTACTCAATCCAAACATACATGCAGCAACAGAAGAAATGGTAAACAAAGATCTTAAACATATCATTGACTGGTTTTCTGCAAATTGGTCTCAAACTCCATTTTAAAAACCACAACCTATTCAGTTCTGCATATCTAGGGGTACTGCACCAATAAGTGTAGCTCATGGTGTGAAAATAATAGTCGTGAGGGTGAAAAATTCAAAATTGTTAGGTGCCCACATTGATGTGAATTTAAACTGGAAAAAGCACTTTTGGACCTCCTGAAACAACATAATTCAGCCATATTTGCACTCAGAATCATTGAAAAACTTGGGGAGAGACAAATCAGTAAGTTGACATATTTGTAGAAATCTGTTTAAAGTGTAGAGTTTCTTGACTATTGCTTCACAGTATATTTATTCCCTCATGAAGTTTGTTGTAAATAATACACTGCAGTTCAAAAGGAATCATGATGTGCATAACTGCAGTACCAGACGTAAAAATTACTTTCATACTCAACATTAGGGGTGCACGGTGCACAACTAAAATTTTTGACAAATTACCAAGTGATATAAAATGTCTGACAAAGAGCAAAGTAAAATATGAAAACAAATTGAAGAAGTTTCTCCTTGACAACTCCTTTTATGCTATAGAAGACTTTCTGTTACTGTAATGTGTTAAAGAAGTTTGGTAAGAATTACTAACTCTCAACTGTACAAGCAATAAAAAATAAATAATTAAAAATGAAATAGCTTTAAAATGTTTAGCATGTTTCCATATTTACAAAATTAATTTGCGGTGTAAATGTAAAATGACTCAGTCCATACAATTAAGATTTATTGTGCAAATGATTCATGGAACATGAAACTAAATTACTGAGTTCTTTGTAGCAATTTAACTAAATTGGTATCAAGATATATTTTGAAAAGAGGGAAGGGATGTTTATATCACCTGGCTGGAAATTTATATGGTGGTCTGGGATAGCTTCAACATTTTTCTTACATCCAAAATCCTGGCCAGAACCATCCATGGGGCCTCTAGCAACTCTTAAACATAACAATGTTATTATTCACATGAAAGGAATAAATTAAAAAAAAAATTATTGTAAGGGATGATTTACAACCATGTGATGTGCGTGTGCACTGTGGTGCTGATAAAGACAATAGATGATTATTTCATTGTTAACTGAGATCTATTATGTGCATTCAAATGACATGTGTAAATTCCGTGTATCAAATAACATAATAAACAAACAGATAACAACAGTGTGCCATATAAGAACACTGTATTTTCTAATCAACTTTTTGTGATGTTATAAAAATCATGCTAAAATGCATCCAATTCATAAATTATTAGTACTTTGTTAGGAACACTATCCCTTAACAGTGATTTACATTATAAACATGTGGGCTATAGTTATTATATATCATATACTATTGTATTAATCATTGTTTGGTACTGAATATTCTCATAGCTATTTACCTAGTCTGGTTTGGTCTCTCTGAGTTTTAAATAGTGAATATTTTATTTGATAGGTCTCCTTTTGTGTGGTTCATATATTACATTCACAATCAGAACTAATATTATTCATTGTGTTTTAATTAATTAAGAGGAGATTTTTTACATGAACTTTTTACCCAATTAACCTCATCATTAGAAGCTTTGTAAAATATTAATTCTTTACACTGTAACATGCATTGGTGTTATATTTTCATTGTCTCATACTTATTAAGTGCCTTTATATGCTTTACTCGCTGACTGTAACATGTTCAAATCAACAATAGTTTACAGAAACTCTGGGTGCACTTTGACATCACACCCATGGCCCAACAGACATGACCACTTTTCCCAACAGCATACTTTGCAGAAAGTTCAACCTTGCTTTTTTGTAAATTTCTAGTTACAAATAGTCAGCATAGTCTGATAGACAGATATTGGCATTCGAGCCACAGCAGCAATGAACTCCAATTTTTTTTGTATAAAATCTAGTTAATATGCTCTCTGGCAAAGTTCAAATGTTCTTTACTTGTTTAAATGCTTGATCCGCTACATTACAGGCTCAAGTTCATTATTAAAATTTTCTTATCTTACAGGTGTGTCAAATACTGAGATATATGTAAGACTGGAAGTGCTACAACTGTGACGTCTCAGGAAGAGACCCATAAAAAAAACACTTCAATACTGTGCTAGCATGGGTGCTAGGAAGTGAACAAGAAAAACCATCAGTGGTAATTCTGCTGCCTGAAGGCTCAGCAGATAATGAACAGGTTTTCTGATGTGCAGATGGACAATAGAGTTTTATCTTCCAAACATTGTGTCAATAGGAAATAAATATCAAGAACAACAGAAATTCACAGTACCTTAAAGAAATAATATGTTGCCATTGAGCAACTATATGTAATAGGAATAATGCACAGAATAACAGAAATCAGACTGAAACTCAATATAATACATCACAGACGTCTGTTATAAAACCTCATCACTGCTCTTCCAATCCACTTGTATGAGCTTTGCTTCTAATAGTTTGAAAAGAATGAACTGGCAACACTGATAAATTACATATCTAGTCTGACTGTAACTATTTTTGCATGCAGTCATCACTGTTTTCGTTTTTAGTTATTTATGAATTTCATGTACAAATCATGGTGTACAAGTGTGAATAACTTTTACACACATGAAAGGGAGTGAGTGAAAGATGCAGTCAAAATATATTGTACGTATATTGAGTTGACTTCAATTCATTTTTAGGTGGGTTTCTCTGTCACTCTAATAACACCTCATTTTCTTCATTATTCAGCCAGTTTCAGCAGTTGCTCCATTTTTGCTGACCTTGTTATCAGTTTCATGTACATATTTCTAAGATACTACTCAAGTAAGAAGAGAAATTTTGGATGAATTATCATGTGATACTGGGCAATAATCTAAGGAAGTGAACTAAGATTCTCCCTCATGTACCTTATTGAAGTTCATATAGCACTTGTCTTAAGTTAGATATCTTCATTGGGAATACCAGTTAATTCCCTTCTTTAAGCTGTATAATAATTATTGTAAACAGATGCCTCTTTGTTGTCATTATTTATTAAACAAATAAGGTTTTGTACTTGCTTATAAATATGAAAAAACAGATACTGTTACCAGTGTTTGCTGCATTACACCACTGAGGATTGGAAAAAAAAACTTATAAATATTGTTGTGCCTTACCACTCAGTTCTTAAATTGTAATACAACTAACTGTACTTTGTATTTTTATTTCTCAAAAAAGTTTTCCACATATTAAGTAAAGTTCCTCACTTTGTCATGACATCTTGCTCTCACCTTATTCAATGTTCTTATTAATGTGGCTTTCTTACTTTCTGCTTTAATAATTTATTACAGTTACCTGTATAATTTTAATTCCATTCACCTTGAGGAAAAATGTGTTTGCACATCCTTGATCCTACCTTATCTGATACGTTTACCAGAGCATGCCTTGCTGCAAAATTGAGCAAGTATGACTTTTGTGTGAGTGCAGTTTTTTCCTAGTTGTAGTGGACAATAAGGCAAATTTCCTGACATTCACAAGCAATTTTCATCATTTATAGTCTCAACATTATGACACTGACTTTGTTCTGTTCTAATGGAAATATATATTTTTTTTCTGTGACACTTGAAAGAAGCTTTTAAGAGAACTTCAATGACAGAGCATGTACAGGACTTGATCAAAAATTATCAAAATATCAGTACTGCAAACCATTGTCCCACCACCAGGAGAAGAGATTCCATCAACATCTTCCCTGTAATACTGAATGTAAGCAAACACAAAACTCAGGTATGGTTCTTGTTGAGTGCATGAAGACCAACAGTCTGTGTTCTGCCATTGTAGCAGTCAGACAACTTGCTTGTAAAACTATTGAGACACTCACATTGTGCATTGAGCATTGTTTATGGTGAATGTAGTGAAACTGTTAGAGAAGTGGTGCAGTTGTACATTGAAGAGTCTCCAGATTGTGCCAAGCAGTGTCACTCTGCCTTTGTAAACGTTATAAATAAAGTACTAGAAACTTGAAGAGTGGAGAATAAAATATGTGAAGGGAAAAGAAGAGGAACTGATGAAAGCTATTAAAATTAACATTTTAAAGGAGTAACACAAAATGCAAATGTCACTTACTGGTAGTTCGGAAGTACAAGAGGTATCAGTCAAATGAGCGTTCTGCAAACACTGCATTCTGTCATATTTCATCTTCTTCAAATTTCACTAGATCCACAGCTTCATGGTAGTGACTATCTAAATTTGATTAAAGTCTTCTGAATATTATCTACAAAAAGTGCAAAGTGAGGTGGCATACCTAAGCAAAATTTTCTTTAAGGAAGAAGCATCATTTACAAACCATAGGCTAGTCAGCCTTCACAACATACACTAAACATCAGTTGAAAATCCATGCTGACTCAGTGAATGCTCTTGGTCTTTCAATATTTGATGCATGTTTTTAAGACCCACAACACTGGTCTCTGTGTTGTTGATGGAATTCTGAATTCATTCAGGAAATGTGAGGTCCTAAGATATACTGCTGCTGCAGTTATTGTACGATACCACACTGAACATATGGCAGTCAGTGTGATACCATCATGATGGATATCCCTCTCATTCCACAGATGTGTTGAGAGGCCCTCTTAAGAGCACATCTAGAGAGCATTGGAATAGTTGTTCAGGAAATGCAAAATGGTCTAGAGACTCACCTAACTTAACACTTCTACACCTTTATCTGTGGTGAGATTTAAGACAAGAAGTCTATTATGAAACACTGAATGACTCCCAAAAGGAATGAAATGCCTTGTAACACATCAAGTCCAGATGAAATTCAATGTGCAGTGCTGTTTCCCCAGAATAAATTTATAGGGTGCTTCAATGCTCAATATCAATATTTTGAGCACATGGTATGATAGTCATGATAATATACATAACAACCATACCCCGAGTCCTGTTCTTGGTGTAAAAGCGCACATGTTGATGGTACCTCTTCCCCTAATGGTGAGACAGGTCCATGGTGCTGTTATCTTGACGGTTGGCTGTGATGACCGAGTCATTCTAGGCACTTCAGTCCAGAACCATGTGACTGTTACAGTCGCAGGTTCGAAACCTGCCTCGGACATGGATTGTGTGATGACCTTAGGTTAGTTATGTTGAAGTAGTTCAAAGTTCTAGGGGACTGATGACCTTAGATGGTAAGTCTCATTGTGATCAGATTCATTTGTTATCTTGATACTGTTTGATCATGTACCATGCATATTATGTCAATAAAAATTACTTGTGAATATTGGGAAATTCATTGTATTGTCTGGACATATTTGTGATGGCCTGCCTTAGCTGCCTCAATCTATCTAGAGTAAGTTCTGTTGTAGGTGGTGTATAATTGCCTTAGTCCAATCCATAGATAATGAATCTCAGTTGTGTGGATGAATCATATGGTTTATTGTTATGCTGCTAATGCACAGTAATAACAAGAAACGTGTAAATCTGATACCTGTCTGTTATTTTGATGATATATAAAATTCACTAACATATTTATGAGTGGTGCTCTATACCACTCATATATAGTTTCCTTCTACAACATAATTCACACAGCTTATTTTTCTGTTTTTAACTTTCTACCAATTTTTCTTGGTAGAAATAATTGTATAAAGAACAAAAAATAAATATTCCTTTGTTATTTTTATTTTAAATAGCAGCAACTTAAGATTGCTTTTTGGAATTTGAAAGATAACATACACTCCTGGAAATTGAAACAAGAACACCGTGAATTCATTTTCCCAGGAAGGGGAAACTTTATTGACACATTCCTGGGGTCAGATACATCACATGATCACACTGACAGAACCACAGGCACATAGACACAGGCAACAGAGCATGCACAATGTCGGCACTAGTACAGTGTATATCCACCTTTCGCTGAAATGCAGGCTGCTATTCTCCCATGGAGACGATCGTAGAGATGCTGGATGTAGTCCTGTGGAACGGCTTGCCATGCCATTTCCACCTGGTGCCGCAGTTGGACCAGCGTTCGTGCTGGACATGCAGAACGCGTGAGACGACGCTTCATCCAGTCCCAAACATGCTCAATGGGGGACAGATCCGGAGATCTTGCTGGCCAGGGTAGTTGACTTACACCTTTTAGAGCACGTTGGGTGGCATGGGATACATGCGGACGTGCATTGTCCTTGCCGGTCTAGGAATGGTAGAACGATGGGTTCGATGACGGTTTGGATGTACCGTGCACTATTCAGTCTCCCCTCGACGATCACCAGAGGTGTATGGCCAGTGTAGGAGATCGTTCCCCACACCATGATGCCGGGTGTTGGCCCTGTGTGCCTCGGTCATATGCAGTCCTGATTGTGGCGCTCACCTGCACGGCGCCAAATACGCATACGACCATCATTGGCACCAAGGCAGAAGCGACTCTCATCGCTGAAGACGACACGTCTCCATTTGTCCCTCCATTCACGCCTGTCGCGACACCACTGCAGGCGGGCTGCACGATGTTGGGGCGTGAGCATAAGATGGCGTAACGGTGTAAGGGACCGTAGCCCAGCTTCATGGAGATGGTTGCGAATGGTCCTCGTCGATACCCCAGGAGCAACAGTGTCCCTAATTTGCTGGGAAGTGGCAGTGCAGTCCCCTACGGCACTGCGTAGGATCCTACGGTCTTGGCGTGCATCCGTGCGTCACTGCGGTCCGGTCCCAGGTCGACGGGCACGTGCACCTTCCGCCGACCACTGGCGACAACGTCGATGTACTGTGGAGACCTCACACCCCATGTGTTGAGCAATTCGGCGGTATGTCCACCCGGCTTCCCACATGCCCACTATACGCCCTCGCTCAAAGTCCGTCAACTGCACATACGGTTCACGTCCACGCTGTCGTGGCATGCTACCAGTGTTAAAGACTGCGATGGAGCTCCGTATGCCACGGCAAACTGGCTGACACTGACGGCGGCGGTGCACAAATGCTGCGCAGCTAGCGCCATTCGACGGCCAACACCGCGGTTCCTGGTGTGTCCACTGTGCCGTGCGTGTGATCAATGCTTGTACAGCCCTCTCGCAGTGTCCGGAGCAAGTATGGTGGGTCTGAAACACCGGTGTCAATGTCTTCTTTTTTCCATTTCCAGGAGTGTATACCTATAAGAAAATCCTGTATTCTTGTCAGTAATATCACTTTTTGTTTCCAACAATGTCTGAATTTTATAATTAATAAACAAATAAATGTGTTTTAATTATTTTTGCTTTTACTTCATAATTCAGTTAGTAGGTAGTTGTATATTTTCCATTTCTGGTTGATATTCACTCATTTACACACAGTGTTCCATAGATCAAATACCTTCAGGGATATGGTACAAGTCATGATAAATATTTACAAAAGATACAATGTGCTTCATTTAGTGTGTGGCCATTAATGTCTACTTATGGCACAACAGATCATTATTGTTCATTATAAATTACGTAACATAAGTCTTTGTAAGGCTGAGACTTTAACTGTTAGCTGCAAACAACTTGTAGGCCTGCTCAGCTAGTATCTGATCTTTGTATGCTGAGTTTGAGTTTGGATTCATGCTTGTGTTATCATCAAATATTATAGCTTCTGCACTGCACTTCAGAGTCACTGAAAGATCATTTTGGTAAATTAAGAACAAGAGGGAGCCCAGTACTGATCCTTGCAGCATGTCATGTATTATGTTCTCACATTCTGACATTAGTTTCAATCCTATGTCACACAGTTGATAGGCTTACTAGAGACACTGTGCATTACATTTATGCAAAACTTCATTAAATCTTCACTGTCATCTGCATTATGTGATCGATCGGACCTTACTTTTTGAGTAGCCCCCATACAGGTGCAGAAAAAGAAATTAGCACACCTGGAAAGACAACATTTATTCTGGTCTGATTATGGCATATGCTACCAGGGCGATAGTAGACGTACTGATAATGATTTCAACATCATCGTCCCACAGATAGTTTAGTGACCTAGCTACCAGAGTGCCATCTACGTCAACTATGAAATAGGGAATGCTCACAGCCAGAAGGCTCAGTGTGGTGCACATTTGTGAAGCAATCAGGTAAACATGTCATGGAGATGCACTCATGTTCCCTTCAGCCAATTGCACAAGTTTGAAAGGGGTCAAACTGTGACCTTCTGAGTGATAAGATGCTTCTTTCAAAGAATTTCCACACAATTCAGACATGCTGTGTTAGATGTGCAATGCTGCTGGTACCAGTGACACATGAAGGTTCTCACACTCATGGATGACAATCTGGATGCCTATGCAGCACAGTTGCCCACCAGGATCGCTGTGTCATAAGGGCATCATTTTCAGATTGTACAGCTATCACAGCACAGAGAAGAGGTCTTGTGAACCACAGCCACAGTGAAATATTAACTCTTACCATATTTTGATATGGGCAGCACGATGAACCACTAACCAACATACAGAAACTTGTAAGTGTGAGACAGCCTCAAGCTGAAAACATACCGCCGCTCCACAAGTTCTTTAACTCCACTATAGCAACTTGCGAGTGAATGAGGATGATATGATGATGAAAGACATACAACACCCAGTCAACTCAAGGCAGAGAAAAATCCCTGACACCACCAGGAATCGAACCCGGGGCCCTGTGTGCGGGAAGCAAGAACGTGACCGCGAGATCACAAGCACCAAACTAATTTTAGCTAATCATGCAGCAGGTCAAACCAGAATCTAGGATTTATTGGACATTTGTTGAATCTGTATGCGTGACCTCACCAGTGTAATTTCTGCATCTCTTCATTATTTCTGCATCTCTTCATTATGGCTTCATTTTGGTTCCCACTCTTTCGGAATAAATGTTTACTAATGGACACTCTTTGTCATATTTCTTAGAATTTCCATTGGGGGAAATTGTTCCCATATCATTTTTTATTCTGCATTCATACATCTCCATTTTACTCCCTGAGTATTCTTTGTACAGATAATGTGAATAAAAAAGTAGCATTTCTCCAACAAAGGAAAGTGCAGGATGTTCCCAACATTATAATCCTACCTTCTGACAAAGGCTCCACTACTGTTTTTTTGAACAGCAAGGATTACTTGGCAGATGGACTCTGCCAGTTGTCAGGTTCACTCGCCTACAAACCCTGGCACAGTGACTCCATTTCAGATATCCAGCATGATCTCCAATCTCAACTCAAATCCTTAGGCCCTCTCCCCAGAGTTCATATCTCTCCTGACCCCTACCATTTCCCACACTTCTATATTCTACATGTCCCCTCACCTCCCCCCCCCCCCCCCCCCCCAAAGACAATCTACAATATTTGCTGTTGTAGACCAACAGCTACAGCCTATTATCAGCAATCTGCCCTCCTGCATGAAAGATACTAATCATTTCCTCTACCAACTCCCTGTGGTTCCTGTCCCATTGCCACAGAAACCTCCTCATCACTACTGATGCACCTCCCTTTATACTAACAGACCTAATGCCCATGGTCTTACCACTACTGAACACTAACTTTCTCAACACCTGATGAATCCCTAACCAACCACCTCCCTCCTAGTTGTCATGATCAAGTATATCCTCACCCACAATTACTTCTCCTTTGAAGGTATTATCTACAAACAAATCTGGAGTATGTCTATGGGTACCCACGTGCCACCATCCTATGCTAACCTTTTCATGGGCCATCTAGAGGAATCCTTCCTAAACACCCACAATCCCAAACTCCTCATCTTCATCATCTGGATCGAGGGCAAGGGCACCCCATCCACATTCCTCCAGAAACTCGACAATTTCTCCCCCATTCACTTCCCATGGTCCTAGTCAACCCATCAAGTCACTTTCCTCAATATTGACGTTCACCTCAAAAATGGCTATATCAGTACATCTGTCTATATCAAACCTACCAACCACCAGCAATACCTCCACTTTGACAGCTGCCACCCATTCAATACCAACAAGTTCCTTCCATACAGCCCAGACACCAATGGCCATTGCATCTGTAGAGATGAGCGGTCTCTCTTGAAATATACCGAGAGTCTCACTGACAGCTTAACAGATCATAGTTACCCTCCCAACCTTGTACAAAAACAGGTCCTCTATGCCTTATTTTTCCAGACACCCAATGCCTCCCAAAGCTTCACCATCCAGTCACAGAGCAACATTACCCTCGTGACTAATTACCAATTCAATTACATTTTCCACCAGGGTATCGACTACCTCTCATCATGCACTGAAATGAGAAATGTCCTGCCCATTATCCTTCCATCTCCTCCCACAATGGTATTCTGCCACTCATCATATCTACACAATATCCTTGTCCATTCCTACACAACCTCTGCTCCCACCCCTTGCCTCAGGGCTCATATCCCTGTAATAGACTCAGATCCAAAACCTGTCCCACACATCCTCCCACCACCACCTACTTCAGTCCTATCACCTATCCCATCAAATGCAGGGCTATCTGTAAAACCAGTCATGTGATTACAAGCTAAGCTGCAAACACTGTGCTGCATTCTACATGGGCTTGCCAACCTACAAGCTGTCTGTCTGCACAAATGGCCACCAACAATCTCTGGCCAAGAAAAAACTGGACCACACTGTTGCTGAGCACGCTGCCCAACATGACATCCTTCATTTCAATGACTGCTTTACAGCCTGTGCCATTTGGAGCCTTCCCACCAACACCAGCTTTTCTGAATTGCACAGGTAGAAAAACTTCCTGCAATACTTCCTACATTCCCGAAACTCTCCTGGCCTCAACCTTCATTAGTCATTGTCCTTACCCATCTAGCCCCTTCCCTGTTTCCATTCCAGCAGTAAACAGCCCTCTGTTCCACCAACATACCCAGTACCCCATCTTTACTTCTCTCCTTTTCCTCTAACCCTCTCTCTACCCCCGCCCTCCATCTAACCTCCCGACTGCACTTAGCTGCTCCACTCTCCCCCTTGTCCCTGCAGCACTACCCTGCTATCCCTTCCCCTTCCTGTGCCAGCCTCCTCCACCTCCACCACCTGGTTGCTTCTCCATAATGCACTGCTGCTCGTAGTCTGGCTCCAGCTGCGAGAGATTGTGCTCAAATGTATGTGTGTGTGTGTGTGTGTGTTTGTGTGCGCGCATGTGCACATGTTTTGTCTAATTCTAAAAAATGCCTCATTGGCCAAAAGCTAATTGTCTGACAGTCTTTTCTTGTGCTTTGCTGTGACTCGGCATTTCAGCTATATGGAAAGGAGCATTTCTGTTACATGGAAGAATAATTTTCTAAAGTCAGCAGATAGCCTTACATTCGCATGAATAATAATATGAAAGCATCGGTTCCTGTCTATCAATGTGACCCATATTTGCATTTTATTTGACAATTGGTGGAAGTTTTGAGGTCATTTGCTTCTGTTAATTCTCTGGAAATATAGTATCTCATCCCCTGTTTTTTAGCATTACACTTTGCGAGTACAGAACAATTGTATTTCCATCTCTCAGTTTGGCAGATACTTCTTTAAGGATGCTCCTTCTATTTAAGCTTAGTGTTTTTTTTTATGAGCAAAAGGGTTTTAGATAATGTATGTCTTTCATAATAATTAGCCTTGTCCATGTGAATGTGTGTGTTTACCAACATAAAGCTACTGAAAAAAATCTGAAATGAGCTTTCCAGCATGACTTTCCCAACTATACTGTCAAGCGTCCCCTTGTACACAGATCACTTATTTGCAAAACTGTCCAGATTCATTACGAAGTGTCGTATTCATGATCTATGGAACAAGTATTAATCTAATCTAATCTAATCCAATCCATACTTATCTCAGCCACAATAATTGTTAATGTGTTTGGCGTTGTCCTATCATGTCACCATGAACACAATCAGCAGAATTTCAGCTTTTTAACCACCTAATGAATTTTGTATTCTCATTAGTTGTCTTTTTGTTGCGCATGCAGTGTCTGAGCAAGCAAAACTAATGCAACCATATCTGGTTGTTTATTAGGTGTGAAATGTTTGCTGCCATTGGTAGGAAGTAGAGCCTAATCCTTGAATTATGTGGCCAATGATTTAAGTATCACTTTTCCCGAACTATCTTCTGAGGGCTCACATTCATTTGGCATAATGTTTTTAGTTTGGTTCTTGTTAATGATGCTTCAGATAGTTGTTGTCCTATTCTTGGAGCACTTTATGATATGGACATATGTGTTTCACTTTTCTTAATAATGAACTTGAGGGTTTTACAATGCTGTGGTAAGGAAGTTTCAACTTTTTACTACAGATTGACCTCCTGTTTTGCACTTAGGCATTGCTGAAAGTTAGAATTGGTTCACTGAATTAAGTTATTAACAACAAATCCTTCCATCAATATAATCAAAACATTTGTATCGCATTGAAAGCATACAGTTCTGTTAGTCTGGATAATTAGATTGCAATAACTGTTAGGTTATGTGGTGTGTCCTTCTCTTCCTGGAATCTGAATGACTTCCTACTAGTTTCCAACCTTCAGTAGCTAAGCCTTCTTTCCTCCCTGAAGAACCGTCATGAAAGTCCAGAAAGCTAGAAATAGTCCTTTCTCCTCTCTCTGTATTGACAGTGCTTGGAATTATGTCTAAAGAAGTGAAGTATTGGCCAGCGACACAGCCTTGCTGTAATTTAACATTGGTGTTACTTTCTCATCAGCCATATATGGGAGTCATTATGAAAGTTTCGAAGTATGATACATTAGGTTCAAATATTTCACTTCTGACATACTGCCTGATAAAACAGTGGTGCACTGAGATTGGGAAGCAGGAGACTAAATGAGACTTGTGATGAAATCTTCTCGGGCCTCCATCCCGGTAGCTGCACCAAAAATCTGTGACGTTTTGATGAGTGTCATTCTCATCATTATCTGGGGAAGTGTCAATGGCCTGTGGCCATCCTCTATATATGTAGCTGGTCAGTGGCGCTAGGTGGCTGTCCCTCGCCACCACTCCTACTGGCGCTGGGCCATTGGTGGGCGGAGAGGGGGGGGGGGGGGGGGGGGGGAAGCCGCGCAGGAATGAGGGACACCAGCTAGCTTTGAATCGCGGAGCGTTAGCAGCTGAGCACAGTCCCAGTGTATAGCTGCTATTGCAGGGTTCCAGATCAAACTTAAACAGTAGCCCTCATCCCTGTTGACAAGATTGACATGTAATCTTAATTTAACTGCTTCCTTGATGGTGCTCTCCCAAAAATGGAAGACATCCATCTTGTTCTAACTCCATTTTGAACTGTATGTTTTTGTGAATGCTGTAAAGGTGTTCATGAAGTTCATTCGGGGTTCACTTCCATGTTCCCACACAATGAATGTGTCATCAACATAATGAAAGGCTTAAGTTTTGCTGTTTCCAGTGGCAACTCCATATAGAGATTGGCAATCCCTGGAGCAAGTAGTGAACCCATGGCTAACCCATCTACCTGATCAAAAAATTCTTGATAGTTTGAAATGGTATGTGATGTTGTTTTTGGTGATTTTAGAATCAAGACATATTTACAAGGAACGTGGTAGTATGAGCCCATTTATCAGTATAACATTGCACTCCCTCTAGCCTGGATGCATGCATTGATTCCATTGGCAGCGGATGTCATAAAGCTGTTGTTTTATCTGCTGAGGTAAGCTGGAGTGCAGCTGTTCAACTGGTCTTGATATCCTAGATACTGGCACTGAGATGTAGTTGACATCCAAGGTGGCAACACAAATTTTCTATTGGGTGGTGGTGGTGGTTAGTGTTTAACGTCCCGTCGACAACGAGGTCATTAGAGATGAAGCGCAAGCTCAGGTTAGGGAATGATTGGGAAGGAAATTGGCCGTGCCCTTTCAAAGGAACCATCCTGGCATTTGCCTGAAAGGATTTAGGGAAATCGTGGAAAACCTAAATCAAAAAGGCCGGAGACGGGATTGAACCGTCGTCCTCCCGAATGCGAGTTTTCTATAGGGAATTGATCTGGGTTTCATGCTGGCTACAGCAGTACCTCAACATCATACAGACAGTGTATAAAGAGCCACATCATGTGGACAACTGTTATCCTGCTGAAAATTGGCACGAAACTATTGTTGCTCAAGAGGTAACACACAAGGATGCAGGATGTTGGAGGAGAGGTAACTTAATCAGACCCACCCAAGTCAAACTTGATGCTAGGAGTAACACCAGAGTGGCTCTCCATATCATTGGAAGAACTCCATCTCTTCCCAGATTGCTGCTAGATTCACTGACACTGCCCATCCAGACTAGTGCAGAACCACAGTTCATTACTGAATGCAAAGTGACACCATTCATCAGCAGTCCATGCTTCCCAGTCATGACATCACTCCAAAAGCAGCTGTTTGTTTTTTGGTTGTAACCATGGCATACACATGGGATGGCAATTCCCTAATCCATCTGCTGCTAGTCTCTGATCAATCGCGTGGGAAGGCACAAAATCTTTCTGGAAGTCTGTCAGTCATTCTCAAATGGCAGGCACAGATATGAAGGAGTTAAAATTACTGATCCTCTTTTGTCATGGTCTGATGTGGATGAGTGGAACCTTGATCACAACTACACCTGATTTCCCATTTCCACGCAGTTCAACATTTGAATGCCTCCCAAATTGGGATACTGGACAATTTCACAAGCCACCTAAATTGAGTCCCACAACACTGCTCCTTTCTAACTCCATCATGTACCAATCATGCTGTCCGACACAAGTATGCAGCAGCTCTAAGACCTTCATAGGGAGCACCCACCTGGCAGTATTCATTCCTGTTACATCCTCTACCAGGCTTAGTAACAACACTAAACCTGAACAATATTAATACACTCAGATAGCCATTCAGACTTTCACAGAGAATTCCAGTTGTAATCATTAACATACCTACTGATTGTATGTATATATATAAATGAAGTTACATTGACATTTGACCATCTCTTCTAAGTGCTTCACTTTCTTTGTCATGCTATGCAAACATGGTATTTTTAGAAGTCTTTCATTACTAATCTGTGAAAGTTTTGAAATACCAAACTACTTATCATTGTATGGGCTGTGATATTCCAGTCTACATCTACATCTACATGACTACTCTGCAATTCACATTTAAGTGCTTGGCAGAGGGTTCATCGAACCACAATCATACTATATCTCTACTATTCCACTCCCGAACAGTGAGAGGGGAAAAACGAACACCTAAACATTTCTGTTCGAGCTCTGATTTCTCTTATTTTATTTTGATGATCATTCCTACCTATGTAGGTTGGGCTCAACAAACCATTTTCACATTCGGAAAAGAAAGTTGGTGACTGAAATTTCGTAAAAAGGTCTCTCCGCGACGAAAACCGTCTATGCTGTAATGACTTCCATCCCAACTCACGTATCATATCTGCCACACTCTCTCCCCTATAACGTGATAATACAAAACGAGCAGCCCTTTTTTGCACCCTTTCGATGTCCTCCGTCAATCCCACCTGGTAAGGATCCCACACCGCGCAGCAATATTCTAACAGAGGACGTACAAGTGTCGTGTATGCTGTCTCTTTAGTGGACTTGTTGCATCTTCTAAGTGTCCTGCCAATGAAACGCAACTTTTTTGCTCGCCTTCCCGTCAATATTATCTATGTGGTCCTTCCAACTGAAGTTGTTCGTAATTTTAACGCCCAGGTACTTAGTTGAATTGACAGCCTTGAGAATTGTGCTATTTATCCAGTAATCGAATTCCAACGGATTTCTTTTGGAACTCATGTGGATCATCTCACACTTTTCGTTATTTAGCGTCAACTGCCACCTGACACACCATACAGCAATCTTTTCTAAATCGCTTTGCAACTGATACTGGTCTTCGGATAACCTTACTAGACGGTAAATTACAGCATCATCTGCGAACAGTCTAAGAGAACTGCTCAGATTGTCACCCAGGTCATTTATATAGATCAGGAACATTAGAGGTCCCAGGACGCTTCCCTGGGGAACACCTGATATCACTTCAGTTTTACTCGATGATTTGCCGTCTATTACTACGAACTGCGACCTTCCTGACAGGAAATCACGAATCCAGTCGCACAACTGAGACGATACCCCATAGCTCCGCAGCTTGATTAGAAGTCGCTTGTGAGGAACGGTGTCAAAAGCTTTCCGGAAATTTAGAAATACGGAATCAACTTGAGATCCCCTGTCGATAGCGGCCATTACTTCGTGCGAATAAAGAGCTATCTGCGTTGCACAAGAGCGATGTTTTCTGAAGCCATGCTGATTACGTGTCAATAGATCGTTCCCTTCGAGGTGATTCATAATGTTTGAATACAGTATATGCTCCAAAACCCTACTGCAAACCGACGTCAATGATATAGGTCTGCAGTTAAATGGATTACTCCTACTACCCTTCTTGAACACTGGTGCGACCTGCGCAATTTTCCAATCTGTAGGTACAGATCTATCGGTGAGCGAGCGGTTGTATATGAGTGCTAAGTAGGGAGCTATAGTATCAGCGTAATCTGAAAGGAACCTAATCGGTATACAATCTGGACCTGAAGACTTGCCCGTATCAAGCGATTTGAGTTGCTTCGCAACCCCAAGGTATCTACTTCTAAGAAACTCATGCTAGCAGATGTTCGTGTTTCAAATTCTGGAATATTCCATTCGTCTTCCCTGGTGAATTAATTTCGAAAAAATTTCAGTAACTCCGCTTTAGCGGCACAGTCGTCGATAACAGTACCATCGGCACTGCGCAGCAAAGGTATTGACTGCGTCTTGCCGCTTGTGTACTTTACATACGACCAGAATTTCTTCGGATTTTCTACCAAATTTCGAGACAATGTTTCGTTCTGGAACCTATTAAAGGCATCTCGCATCGAAGTACGTGCCAAATTTCGCGCGTCTGTAAATTTTAGCCCATCTTCGGGATTTCGCGTTCTTCTGAACTTCGCATGCTTTTTCCAATGCCTCTGCAACAGCGTTTGGACCTTTTTTGTGTACCACGGGGGATCCGTTCCATCTCTTACCAATTTACAAGGTATGAATATCTCAATTGCTGTTGCTACTATATCTTTGAATTTGAGCCACACCTCGTCTACATTCGCATAGTCAGTTCGGAAGGAATGGAAGTTGTCTTTTAGGAAGGCTTCTAGTGGCACTTTATCCGCTTTTTTAAATAAAATTATTTTGCGTTTGTTTCTGATGGATTTGGAAGAAATGGTATTGAGCCTAGCTACAATGACCTTGTGATCACTAATCCCTGTATCAGTCATGATGCTCTCTATCAGCTCTGGATTGTTTGTGGCTAAGAGGTCAAGTGTGTTTTCGCAACCATTTACAATTCGCGTGGGTTCGTGGACTAACTGCTCGAAATAATTTTCGGAGAAAGCATTTAGGACAATCTCGGAAGACGTTTTCTGTCTACCACCGGTTTTGAACAAGTATTTTTGCCAACATACCGAGGGTAGGTTGAAGTCCCCACCAACTATAACCGTATGAGTGGGGTATTTATTTGTTACGAGACTCAAATTTTCTCTGAACTGTTCCGCAACTATATCATCGGAGTCTGGGGGTCGGTAGAAGGAGCCAATTATTAACTTAGTTCGGCTGTTAAGTATAACCTCCACCCATACCAATTCGCACGGAGTATCTACTTCGACTTCACTACAAGATAAAACACTACTGACAGACACAAACACTCCACCACCAATTCTGCCTAATCTATCTTTCCTGAACACCGTCTGAGACTTCGTAAAGATTTCTGCAGAACTTATTTCAGGCTTTAACCAGCTTTCTGTACCTATAACGATATCAGCTTCTGTGCTTTCTATTAGCGCTTGAAGCTCAGGGACTTTTCCAGCGCAACTACCACAATTTACAACTATAATTCCGACTGTTCCTTGATCCAAGCACGTCCTGTAGTTGCCAAGCACCCTTTGACATTGCAGCCCATCCCGCACTTTCCCGAGGCCTTCTAACCTAAAGAACTGCCCAGTCCACGCCACACAGCCTCCACTACCCGTGTAGCCGCCAGCTGAGTGTAGTGAATTCCTGACCTATTCAGCGTAACCCGAAACCCCACCACCCTATGGCGCAAGTCAAGGAATCTGCAGCCAATACGGTCGCAAAACCGTCTGAGCCTCTGATTCAGACCCTCCACCCGGCTCTGCACCAAAGTTTTGGAGTCGGTTCTGTCGACGATGCTGCAGATGGTGAGCTCTGCCTTCATCTCGTAAGCAAGATCGGCAGCCTTCACCAAATCAGATAGCCGCTGGAATCCAGAGAGATTTTCCTCAGATCCAAAGCGACACACATCATTAGTGCCGACATGTGCCACCACCTGCAGCTGGCTGCACCCTGTGCCCTTCATGGCATCCGGAAGGACCCTTTCCACATCAGGAATGACTCCTCCCAGAATGCACACGGAGTGCACACTGGATTTCTTCCCCTCCTTAGCCGCCGTATCCCTAAGGGGCCCCATTACGTGCCTAACATTGGAGCTCCCAACTACCAGTAAGCCCACCCTCTGCGATTGCCCAGACCTTGAAGGCTGAGAATGATCCTCTGAAACAGGGCAGGCAGCTGCATCTGGCTCAGCCAGAGACAGTGCCTGAAACCGGTGTGTCAGACGCACCGGGGAGGCTTTCTGATCAGCCTCCAGGGACGCCTTTCGCTTTCCATGAGACACCAGGTTTTAATTACCAGCATCATGGAGCTGGGAAAGGAACACTTTCATATCATGACTTTAACTTCAGGAGTGGATTAAATAAGTGTGAAAGGGAATATGCAACACGGGTTTAAAAAAATCCTTATGATGAAACAGACATTCAGTGGGTGTAAAAATTCCGAAGAGGCAGAACTTCTTCAGAAGCTAAGGACTGGACATCTGACAATTGCAGTTATGCAGTTGTTTGTGAAAATTGCATTGTTACGGGAAAACTTGTGAGGGGGGAAAAACCATGTAGTGATACTTAACCCTTGAGTGAGCACACCATTTTTCACAACACAAGTGGGTATCTGGTGCACTTCGTGCATATGTAGAGAATGGCTACATTTATGTTATCTAGGTAAATATATGTATGAGCAAAATCACACTTTGATCTTAGTTTAATTAAACAATGATAAAATAAACTTATTTGATATGAGACAAAGCAGTATTTAACTAAACATTTGTGAGATAAACTTTCATTATATCATTCTGCTGCCACAGACAGGCATTACCAAAGAGTAATATACCACTCAAGCCATTAGAAAATGCATTTGCATGAGATGCACTAATTATCTCTTGGCCTCATGATTGTGCTGCTAGCTCACAATCAGGTCATTTTCTTGCATGCATAGTAAATTTTTTCTCCCCTAACTTGCTGTTTATTTTTTATTACTGCTGCTCACTTAGAAATATGACATCACAACTTATTACTGTGTTAGTTGAAGGAATAGTGGATGACTAGGTATGGGCTCACAGTTGTGAAACAATAACAAAATGGTGCAACACAGTTTTGTTTGTGTTTGGTGCACTTTATATGTAGTTGCAACCGGTCACGGGATAACTTCATCGAAGTGGCACTATGATTGCTTAAGCAGCTTTATCCAAATTCTGTCACTTACAAAAAAATATACTTATAACAATGATACTGATGATAAAACCTAGTTTTTTTACTTTGATACAGAAATTGAGCGTTACTCAATGGTGTGCGTCTTTTACCAAGAAACTCACCTGAAAGGCACACAAAAAGAAATGAAAACTTTGATAGCTCTCAGACGAAACCTTGGATGAGCTAGAGTATACAAACACTGTAATGTTGCAGATGGGACTGTACATAGCAAACAGATCAACACCAAATGTTTTGGAGATAGTGATACCATTAATTGATGTTATTTATGCATATTCCATAAAATTTCAGTGTGGAAACTGGTTTATTTCAAAATATTGATTATTTCAAATTTGTTACTCAGAAACATCAAAGCAAATTCTGTCATCAAAATCAAGTGAAGAAATGACTGAAAGTTTAACATCTCCTTCAAAAATCTCTTTCCTACAACTACACTATCAATCTGAAACCTTCCGGTATCACCAGGTCTCTTCTACATGTACAAGCTTCATTCATGGTTCTTAAACCAGGTGTTTGTGATAATTAAACTGTACTCTGATATTGATTTTCAGTCACAAATCACTATTAAATTTTCATATTCCTTGTTGATGTTGTTGTGGTTTTCACCCCTGAGACTGGTTTTATGCAGCTCTCCATGATACTCCATCCTGTGCAAGCTTCTTCATCTCCCAGTACCTACTGCAACCTACATCCTTCTGAATCTGTATAGTGTATTCATCTCTTGGTCTTCCTCTACATTTTTACCCTCCACGCTGCCCTCAAATACTAAATTTGTGATCCCTTCATGCCTCAGAACATGTCCTACCGACTGATCCATTCTTCTAGTCAAATTGTGCCACAGACTTCTCTTCTCCCCAATCCTATTCAGTACCTCCTCATTAGTTATATGATCTACCCATCTAATCTTCAGCATTCTTCTGTAGCACCACATTTCAAAAGCTTCTATTCTCTTCTTGTCCAAACTAATTATTGTCCATGTTTCACTTCCATACATGGCTATGCTCCACACAATTTTTTTTTTCAGAAACGACTTCCTGACACTTAAATCTATACTCAATGTTAACAAATTTCTCTTCTTTAGAAACGCTTTCCTTGCCATTCCCAGTCTACATTTTATATCCTCTCAACTTTGACCATCATCAGTTATTTTCCTACCCAAATAGCAAAACTCCTTTACTACTTTAAGTGTCTCGATTCTTAATCTAATTCTCTCAGCATCACCTGACTTAATTCGACTACATTCCATTATCCTCATTTTGCTTTTGTTGATGTTTATTTTATATCCTCCTTTCAAGACACTATCCATTCCATTCAACTTCTCTCTCAGGTCCTTTGCTGTCTCTGACAGAATTACAATGTCATCAGCAAACCTCTTTCTCCATGGATTTTAATACCTTCCCTGAATATTTCTTTTCTTTCTTTCACTGCTTGCTCAATATACAGATTGAGTAACATCGGGGATAGGCTACAAACCTGTCTCACACCCTTCCCAGCCACTGCTACCCTTTCATGCCCCTTGACTCTTATAACTGCCATCTGGTTTCTATACAAACTGTAAATAGCCTTTCACTCACTGAACTTGACCCCTGCCACCTTCAGAATTTGAAAGAGAGTATTCCAGACAACATTGTCAAAAGCTTTCTCTACAAACGCTAGAAAAGTAGGTTTGCCTTTCCTTAATCTAGCTTCTAAGATAAGTCATAGGGTCAGTATTGCCTCATTTGTTCCAATATTTCTACGAAATCCATACTGATCTTCCCCGAGGTCAGCTTCCACCAGTTTTTCCATTCATCTGTAAAGAATTCGCATTAGTATTTTGCATCCGTGACTTATTAAACTGATTGTTCAGAAATTTTCACATCTGTCAGCACCTGCTATCTTTGTGATTGGTATTATTATATTCTTGATTTCTGAGGGTACTTCGACTGTCTCATACATCTTGCTCACCAGATGGTAGAGTTTTTTCAGGACTGGCTCTCCCAAGGCCATCAGTAGATCTAAAGAAATTTTTTCTACTCCCGGGGCTTTGTTTCGACTCAGGTTTTTCAGTGCTCTGTCAAACTTTTCATGCAGTATCATATCTCCCATTTCATCTTCATCAACATCCTCTTCCATTTCCTTAATATCGTCCACAAGTACATCGTCCTTGTACAGACGCTCTATACACTTCTTCTACCTTTCTGCTTTCCCTTCTTTGCTTAGAACTGGGTTTCCATCTGAGCTATTCATATTCATAAAAGTGGTTCTCTTTTCTCCAAAAGTCTCTTTAATTTTCCTGTAGGCAGTATCTATCTTACCCTAAGTGAGATAAGCCTCTACATCCTTACATTTGTCCACTAGCCATCAATGCTTAGCCATTTTGCACTTCCTGTCGATCTCATTTTTGAGACATTTGTATTCCTTTTTGCCTGCTTCACTCACTGCATTTTTATATTTTCTCTTTTCATCAATTAAATTCAATATTTCTTCTGTTACCCAAGGATTTCTACCAGCCGTCATCTTTTTACCTACTTGATTCTCTGCTGCCTTCACTACTTCATCCCTCAGAGCTACCCAATCTTCTTCTACTGTATTTCTTTCCCCATTCCTGTCAATTGTTTCCTTATTCTCTCCATGAAACTCTGTACAAAATCTGGTTCTTTCAGTTTATCCAGGTCACATTTCCTTAAATTCCCACCTTTTTGCAGTTTCTTCAGTTTTAATCTGCAGCTCATAACCAATAGAGTGTGGCCAGAGTCCACATCTGCCCCTGGAAATGTCTTACAATTTAAAACCTGGTTCCTAAATCTCTGCCCTACCATTATATAATCTATCTGATACCTTTTAGTATCTCCAGCGTTCTTCCATGTATACAACCTTCTTTCATGATTCTTGAACCACGTGTTAGATATGATTATGTTATGCTCTGTGCAAAATTCTATCAGGTGGCTTCCTATTTCATTTCTTAACCCCAGTCCATATTCACATACGATGTTTCCTTCTCTTCCTTTTCCTACTACTGAATTCCAGTCACCCATGACTATTAAATTTTCGTCTCCCTTCACTATCTGAATAATTTCTTTTATTTCATCATACATTTCTTTAATTTCTTCATCTGCAGAGCTAGTTGGCATATAAACTTGTACTACTGTTGTAGGCTTGGGCTTCATGACTATCTTGGCCACAATAATGTATTCACTATAGTGTTTGTAGTAGCTTACCCGCACACCTATGTTTTTATTCATTATTAAACCTACTCCTGCATTACCCCTATTTGATTTTGTATTTATAACTCTGTATTTGCCGGACCAAAAGTCTTGTTCCTCCTGCCAGCAAACTTCACTAATTCCTACTATATCTAACTTTAAACTATGCATTTTCCTTTTTAAATTTTCTAACCTACCTGCTCGATTAAGGGATCTGACATTACATGCTCCGATCCATGGACAGCCAGTTTTCTTTCTCCTGATAACGAAGTCCACTTGAGTAGTCCCTGTCCAGAGAACCGAATGGGGGACTATTTTATCTTCAGAATATTTTACCCAAGACGACGTCATCATCATTTACCCATACAGTAAAGATGTAGTTTCCCCTTGCTTTCAGCTGTTTGCAGTACCAGCACAGCAAGGCCGTTTTGGTTAGTGTTACAAGGCCAGATCAGTCAATCATCCAGACTGTTACCCCTGCAACTATTGAAAAGGCTACTGCCCCTCTTCAGGAACCAAACATTTGTCTAACCTCTCAACAGATACCCCTCCATTGTGGTTGCACCTACGGTACGGCTATCTGTATCGCTGAGGCACGCAAGACTCCCCACCAACGGCAAGGTCCATGGTTCTTTGGGGGGGTGGGGTCATCTTCCTTAGCTATCTGAATAATTTATTTTATCTCATCACACATTTCTTCAATCTATTAATCATCTTTAGAGCTAGCTGGAATATAAATTGTATTACTGTGCTGGTTGAGAGCTTTTGGTCTGTCTTGACTACAATAATGTGTTCACAAAGCTGTACGTAGTACAAGGGTTGCCCAGAAAGTCAGGCACCACACTTTTTTCTTCAACAATTCTTTATTGAACATAATGAGAATTACACACACAAAAGAATGGTGTTTTATCTCCACACACTATTTTTCCATGCAATGTCCATTCTGTTCTATTGCCTTCCTCCAGTGTGAAACAAGGGCATGTATGCCCTGTCAGAATCAATCCTTGTCCTGGTGGCAGAGCCAGTGCTTCACTGTGTGAATCACCTCCAGGTTGTCTTCCATGAATGGCATCCTTCTATGGCTGAAAACAAGTGGACGTCTGAGGGTCTAGGTCACGGATGTCAGCTATGACTGCCGTGGATGGTCTCTCTGCCCACTGTAAATTGTGGAGCTCTGCCAAACTGCCTGCTGACGACCTCACCCTCCATTCCTAGCAACTACCTGTACTTCTGTTGACAGCAGATGCTCCATAGATTTTCCACAAGTGTTTGTGAATATGCCACACAGTTTCTTTCTCTGCAGTGAGAAATTCAATGGCAGCACATTGCTTGTAATGTGCATCAGCTACAGACACCATTTTGAAACTGCCTGCAGCTAAGCTTTCTGTCAAAAGTGAACAAAACATGGTGCACTCACTCAGGAGACTTCAGATAATACATATGTAATAATTTTGCATTTGTAGCATTATTTCTAGCGAAGGAAAAAAATGTGCTGCATTACTTTCTGGGCAACCTTAATAACTTACCCGAGCCATGCACAGATCGTGTTCATGCCATTTATTGTTTGTCATCTTCTATTACTGTACTGCTGCCTCGTTTTCTTATTCCATTCACTGGCATCACTGCCTTCCTGCCTTACTTGGTCATGAACAGCAGCAGCAGCACGTATCAATAAGTGCACTATCGTACCACCTCTGGAGCGACCAATAGTACGTCTGGGTTATCGTTTGTCTGGCAGTCAGTTGGAGGTTGAATAGCAGTGCAGTCGGGCGACAGCAGCAGTGAAGTCGGGGATGGAGCGCCAGTGAGGTGCCAACAGCCAGTGCTCGCCGACCAATGGCGACACACATTTACTGTCCGATGGAGGGAGAATGGAGCAGGACAACTGGTTGTTCAGTTGGTCGTCTCATCAGCCAATGTATATTTTGTCCTTTCTCTGTTTCTAGGCCTCGGCAGTTCGTCAGTTGGTGTGAAGCAGTGAGTAAATCTACTCAGCGCATTGTTTGTCTAGTACCGTGCTCTGTGGAATTTAAATCCCCGACGGACGTCATGGATATTGAAGATTCATAGAGGTCTCTGCACCATCGCTCCATAAGCTGTGGTGGCACGCACCTCCTGGCCCGCATTGAGAGTGAGGGCGCCACAGTGGAACATGTGGTTGCAGCGGCCAATAGCGGCGTCCCCGATAGAGTACTTTAGTGCCTGCCTTGTCGATCAGCCTGGCAGTCTAACCTTGCGTATGTCTCACGACTTACCGCCTTGCATTAGAAAGCGTATTTACTTTCGTGTTCTCTTTATGAGTGGACGTGGTTGTCTTGTTTGGGTTTCTTGACTCTGTTGTCCTTCTTGTTGTTGCCGTAATATCCTTCATTTGTCGTGTCTGTCTTCTCCCATTGTGTTGTTGCCTGGGACACTTTACCACGACCGCTTAAGAGTCCTCGGGTGTCCGATGCTTTCCCATGGCCGCCGTCGTTTCCACACTTTAATGACGCTAACGAGGACTGGGAAACCTACTTACATCAGCTGAAACAACATTTCATGGCTTTTCAAGTCACGGACGACTCCTTGCAGCAGTCATTGTTTTTGTCTTTGGCCTCCCCGGACTCGTTCCTTCTTCTCCGCTAGTTGGCCCCATTGTCCGATCCTGTGGCTCTCTCTTTCCAGGAGATCTGCCTTTTGCTGACAAACTATTATTCCCAACGCTACAATGTGGTCACCTCTCGGCTGGAGTTCCACCAGTACCATAAACAGCCTGGTAAATCGTATCATTCGTGGGTCACGGTCTCAGCCGACAATGCAATTTTACGTGCAACAATCAGCATTGTAAGGCTTTGTATGCAAACTCCCTGATCTGGGATGTGATGGTTAAGCTGGCTCGCGATCCTGAGGTCCGTACTGCGGCGTTGAACTCGACAACGCCTCCTTGGGAGAGATTCTCTGCATTGCCCCCTCCTTGGAAATTGCTCAAGCGGCTATGGCGCGACCGCAAGTGGCGGCGATTGCGGCGTCACGGCGGGTTCCGCTCTCGCGACGTCAACGTGACCCGGCTGACGGAAGCCAGCGCTGTCAGAACTCCTCGTTGTCCGACGACTCTAGGCCATCAGCATCTTCGGTCGCCCCTCGTCACCTGTCGCCCCTTGTCGTACACTTTCATCTTGCCCACAGTGCTTTACTGCACATTCGCGGGCTGATTGTCCCCACCGCTGGAAAACGTGCACGCTGTGTAACAATGAGCGCCATATCCGATCAGTCTGTCATAGTTGCTCGACTCGCTCCAGTCCTGCCCCTCCTGGGCCTCAAGATACAGTCCATGCTCTGCAATCAGTCATCCAAAGGACGACCCATTGGTGCGGAAGCTTTTCCTCACGCTCCGCATTTTCACTGAGGATGTCAGTTTTCAGGTCGACACTGGGGCCACCGTCTCCTTGATGAATATGATAACATATACCCGGCTGGGCTCTTCTGCGTTGTGCCCTCTCTCTCACTGTTTGATCGCCTGCGGAGATGGTTCCATTCCCCTTCGTGGACATTTTGTCGTCCAGGCGACATACAGGTTTGTTCCCCGGCTCCATACCCTCTTTTTTGTCGACCACCCGTCGGCTTTGAATATATTTGGCCTGGATGCGTTTCAACTGTTTGGCTTTTCAATTTCCGACGAAGTGAAGTCGTTTCCACGGCTCTTTGCTTTCAGGACTTGGACGATCTGTGCTCCACTTTTGCGTCGCTGTTTTCACCGGATCTCGGATGTGCTTCCGGCTTTCAGGCGCACATCACCCTACGGTCAGATGCACAGCCTCGCTTTATCTGGGCCCGGACCCTTCCGGCGGCCTTACAGCCAGCGGTCAAGCAGGAACTTGATCGGCTCCAGCCCGCTGGCCTGCTGAAGCCTGTCACTTACAGCGCATGGACGACAACACTGGTGGTCATACGAAAACCCAATGGGTCCCTTCAGCTGTGTGGGGACTTCAGCTCTACAGTCAATGTTCAGTCCCTTGTTGACACTTACCCCATTTCCCGACAGGAAGACCTTCTTGCCAAGCTTGGCGGGGGAGAGTATTTTTCCAAGATCGACCAGGCTGCGGCATATCACTAGTTGCCCTTGGATGCCGAATCTCAGAACATCATGGTTATCAACACAACTTTCGGATTGTATGAGTACTAGAGCCTTCCCTTTGGTGTCTCTTCGTAGACGGCCATTTTCCTGCGATTCCTGGAGCAGCTTACACAGCCCATACCTGCCTGTGTGAATTATCTGGATGACATCTTGGTCACCGGGCGTTCCCGTCAGGAAAATTTGCAATTCCTCAGCGCCTTATCTCACGCTCTGCAATCTGCTGGTTTATGCTGTCGGGTAGACAAGTTTTTTTTTTTTTTTTTTTTTTTTTTTTTTTTTTTTTTTTTTTTTTTTTTAAATCGAAAGTGGAATACTTAGGCCACTGGCTTAGCAAAGATGGCATTCGTCCTTAAGGTCGTAATGTCGCGGCCATTGAGGCCCTTCCTCGTCCCAAAGACTTATCTGAACTCCAGGTGTTTTTGGGCAAGGTTACTTATTACTTAAAATTCTTGCCCCAGGCCGCCTCCATTGCTCAACCCCTCCATCACTTGCGTCACAAAGGGGTACCTTTTGATTGGACTCCTGCCTGTGACCAGGCTTTTCTCCATTTGAAGGCGATGTTGAAGTCTGTCCCTTGTTTTACCCCCTTTTCTCTGGATGGCCCCTCGGTTGTGGCAGTTGATGCATCGGCGTATGGCATTGGGGCCATCCTTGTGGATGGCTCCGAACAGTCCATCGCTTATGCCTCTAAGAGATTGCCCCAGCACAAGAGAACTACTCCCAGATTGAAAAGGGGGCTCTGGTGATCGTGTTCACTGTCCATGAATTTCACACCTACCTCTTTGGGGCCATAAATCCTTGGTAGCACTTTTCGGACCCCACTATCACTTTCCAGAGCGGATGGCTCAACGTCTCCAGCGCTGGGCATTGCTTTTACATAATCAGGCTTCCACCATCCGGTATAAGCCCACTGCCCACCATGCTATTGCGGACACTTTGTCGCGTCTCCCAGTGGGCCCCGATCCAGCCTTTGACCACAGGAGGTCCTCGGCTTCCACGTTTATTCCACCCACCAGCATGCACTGGACAGTCTGCCTCTTATGGTTGCTCACATTGCTGTGGCTACATGCCGCGACCCTGTCTTGCAGCAGGTTCTCAACTGTGTGGTCCATGGGTGGCCATCCTAAATCACTCGTCGGATGCAGTTTTATTTCAGCCCCTGGCGCCACCTGTCCCACAGGCTCTACATGATCAATGATGTCCTTCTGTTGGCCACGGAGTCATATGCCCATCAGGTGGTCATCCCTCCAGCATTGCAGCTTCAGGTGCTCAGTTTGTTACACCGTGGGCACTGGGGTGTGACCCGTATGAAAGTTTTGGATTGCCAGCATGTGTATTGGCCTGGCATCAATGGCGATATTGAGAGCCTGGTCCGTGGGTGCACTGTCTGTGCATGTCACCAGGCAAGCCCCCTCAGTCATTTGCACCCGGCCTCTGCCTTGCCGGCCCTGGGATCGCATCCATGTCGACTTTGCGGGCCCGTTTTTAGGATCCATGTGGTTACTCATAATTGATGCCCACTCCAAATACCCACATCTTGTCCGAATAGCATCCACCACCACAGAGACTACACTCATGGCCCTGGCCCAGGTTCTCACCATCGAGGGTCTGCCACACACATTGTTCTCCGATAAAGGTCCCCAATTCACAGCATCCTTTGTCAGGCCAAAGGTATCAAACATATCCATAGCCCACCTTTCCACCTTTCATCCAATGGTGCGACAGAGAGGCTGGTCTGCACTTTTAAACAACAGTTGACTAAAGCGGTTGAGACATCTCCAACAACATTGGCTCTCACCCTGTTTTTGGGAACCTATCGCACTAAGCCCATTGACGAATACAGTTTGTCAGAGCTCCTTTATGGGCGACAATTGCAGACCTGCTCCATTTACTGATGCCATACTCCTCCCACCACCACTCCCAGCCCTCGCAGTGGTACACTCCTGGCACGAGTACAAGTGCAAGGCGGGTTGGACACTCGCCATGGTCGTCGCAACCCATGGGCAGTGTGTGACATCAGTGCAGACATCAAAAGACATGGAGTGCTGCCATCATAATCAGCTCCACCCACAAGCCACGGCAGGACTCACGCTGCCACTTCTGTCCCTACCTCCTTCAGGTAAGGACGTGGTCCATGAGTCACCATCCCTGCCCACGGTTGCCTTCTCCCCGTGGGCCTGCCGCCGCCCTCTCCACCTACGGGTGGATCATCGGCTCCCTCCCCCACCCTGGACTCTGGATCAGCTGTCATGAATACCTCAGGCATCCCTTCGTCCCCGCCTATAGCGGTTGATGAGTCCAGTCCCTCTTCCCACTGCCACCCACCTTGGTACAGTCCGGGGCGTTTCCGCCCCTGTGGGCAAGTTTCAGGGAGAAGGGATCTGATACTGCTTGCCACGGAATTTTAATCTGCGACAGACATCGTGGGCATCAAAGACGCATAGAGGTCTCTGCACCAGCACGCTGTAAGCTGTGGTGGCACGTGCCTCCTGGCCTGCATTTACAGTGAGGATGCCACAGTGGAACACGTGCTTGCAGCGGCCAATAGAGGCGTCCCCGATAGAGTACTTAAGTGCCTGCCTGTTGCTCAGCCTGCCAGTCTAACCTTGTGTACATCTCAGGACTTATTGCCTCGAAATAGACAGCATGTTCACTTGTGTGTTTTCTTTACGAGTGGACGTGGTTGTCTTGTTTGGGTTTCTTGACTCTGTTGTCTGTTCTTTTTGCTGACATAAGGTCCTTCATTGGTGGTGTCCATCCTCTCCCATTGTGTTGTTGTTCACGGACTGCTCCGTTGGTCCCACCACATTCCCGTCACTTTAACCCCGCGAATGTTCCAGTCGCCATTACAAAATTTTGGTCAGGGCTGCTGGCATATCTAAGTGTGGCCGGAGTGTGTGGTTCTGTTCCTATTGCTACAAGGTCTGTGGCTCACCGATCCAGGACCCAAAAATTGAGTTTTGACTTAATCTACCAGGAAGTCATGACTGTTCACATGGTGTAATTTGGATTTCGTGGTAGGCTGTTGATTACTGCAAGCAACAACGTGTGTTTTCGAGTTGGCAAATTTTAGCCACCCTCTGGTGGAGTTTAACTGTACCTGGTTATTTTGAATTGTAGTGCACCAGCGGAATCTTCTGCCTTCTGGCCGTTACTGTTCCTGTTACCTGCCAGTGGTGTAAAATCAGGCAGTGTATTTTCTTCATCGTGTTGTTGCTGTCCAGCACACTGTCCAGTTTGACAGTTCAATATGTAATTGGTTGTGGGCATCAATGCTTTCTACGTTGTTCCATTGAACTCCCTGTTGTGTGCTGGTCAGGTGAAGTGGAATTATCTTGTTGGTGGGTCTGTTGACTGTCTGTCAATTGGGTTGTTGTTGGATTGAGAATGGTTGCGCCAACTGCCTGTCTCACTTAAGCGAGGGTTAGGTTTGAATTTCAGGCTGACCCTCGGAAACTTCTGACTGCGGTTGGGTGTACTGCCTTTTCTTATTTGTTCTTGTTGTTTGTATTTGTATTGGCTTTTAGCCAGTTTTTAAATTAAGGCTGTTTTGCCCTTAAGGTGTAAGATTATTTGGACCTCCAGCCTAATTAAAGAACTGTTTTAAGATAAGGCCTTTCAGCCTTTCAAAAATTTATTTTGGTTTGAGTCTTAAGTGATGGACCTTCAGACAATTTTTAAATTAAAGTTGTTTTACTGCTAAGGTCTCAGATTGCTTGGGCCTTCAGCCTAATTGAAGGAACTGATTTAAGGTAAGGCCTTCTGCCGTCTACATTTCTGATTTTGGTTTGACTCTTAAGCTAATAGCTTTTAGCCAATTTTAAATTAAATTGGTCTTGCCCTTAAGGCATGAGATTGTATAGTGCATTCAGCCAGTAATTAAGTTCAAAAAATTAATGATATGTTTATTTTATTTTTTATTATCATTATTTAGCTTGGCTCTTGTAGTGTTTGGTCAAGTAAATAAAGTTGTATGTTTGAGTGTAACTGACAGCTGCTTATTTTGGCCTCCTTCCCCAACTGAAACTACCTGTCGTGTCCTGCAGGTTTAGTAGGGCGTCTCACCCAAATTCCTTTTTTCTCATTCATTATTAAACCTACTCCTGCATTACCCCATATTTAATTTTGTGTTTATAGACAAGCATTCACCTGACCAGAAGTCCTATACCAACTGCAATTGAACTTCACTAATTACTACAATGTTTAACAGTAACCTATCAATTTTCCTTGCCCCTTCTCAAATTTTATAACCTACCTGCCATCTAAGAGATCTAACATTCTACACTTCAATCCATGGAACACCAACCGAGACTGTTGCTCCTGCAACTGCTGAAAAGGCCGCTGCCCTGTTTCAGGAACCATACATTTTTCTGACATCTCAACAGACATCCCTCCATCCCTCTATTGTGACTGCACCTATGGTACAGCTATCTGTATTGCTGATGCACACAAACCTCTCCACCAATGGCAAGGTCCATATTTCATGGGAGGAGCAATTTCAGATAAAAAATGTTAATTTTCTGTTTCTGATGTTGAAGCTGGTGAACTTGGCAATCATGTAACTATGGGGGAAGAACCTATGTTGGGTAATAATAGTGATAAGAGTGTAAGGGAGACAATTACAGTGAGTTTAGTGAGGAAGATGTGACACTCAGTAGCAGTGAGAAAAAATAAAGATACTGAAGAGAGGATAGGAAGTCAGAATTAGATGGTATGATTAATGTGGAGGTCAAAGGTGAAACGTTTGAGGAAGGTATTTATGGTGGCAGCTGTGAACATATTCAGGAAGGTCAGAACTGTGATACAGAGGTGCATTTAAGTGAAATTTTACTGGGTGATATCAGTAAAACTGTATACTCTTGTGAAGATGAAAGAAAGTATGCAAAATGTATAAGTAATGAAATTTTAAGGGTAGCTTGGAGTCATTATGATAATGAGAGTTGTGATAGTGGAATATAAGATATGCTGAAAAAGGTATGTGAAAGTTTGTACCCAAAATTGTGGAAAGAGGCAAGAAATGATGGAGGAACTTAGGAAAAACTGGTATGTCCGTAAGTGTCGTGCAACCGAAAGTAGAAACACACACAAACAAAGATGAGGTGAAAGATGTGGGATTTAAAGAAACTGATAAATATCTTTTGTAGAAAGCAGAAAACAAAGATGATTGTAATATGCAAGGAAGTCTACATATATTCATATTGAAAGTGATAATTGGGACAGTAACAGTCTGACACAGGGAGTACAATATGTACAGTGTCTGAAAAATTAAGAGATGGAACTAAGCACAGTCAACATTTCTTTGAGTTACCTTTAATAGGTAGTAAGATTAGAGGAGCTACTGGATGACATAGTATAATTATGAAGTGACAATATTACTGTCAATATAATATAATTGCGCAGTTAAAAAAATCTGTTCACCAAACAGCAGCAGGAAAACACACATACAAAGATATACACGTTTGCAAGCTTTCGGAGCCTATGGCTCCTTCTTCTGGCAGAAATGTTGAAGTGGAAGGGCAAGGGGAGAAGGAAAAGAACTGGTCAGGTTTAGTAAAAGGGGCAGAATTCAGAAAAGTCACCCAGAACCCCAGGTCAGGGGAGACTTACCAGATGGGATGAGAAGGGATGGCTGATTGTTGGGGACTGCACCGAACGAGATTTGAAAACCTGAGAGCTTAAAGATGGGAAACAGGGTAATATGCAAGACAAAGATTATTGTGAAAACATTGTGCATGACTTAATACAAGTGGAAAGCTAAGAGCATAGTACGGGATAAGAGATGGGTGGGGGGAGGCAGCACAAAAAAAGGATGGGTCAGAAAATGAGAGACAAAAAATAAAAACGAAGTGAAGAAAGAGATAGTTACTGTGAAGAAATGTTGAGACCAAACAAATCAAAGTAAATTATTGCTGATTGTATGGCGAGAACCAAGGATATGTTGTAGTGCCTCTCCCCATCTGTGGAGTTCAGAGAAACTGGTGTCTGGAGAAGAATCCAGATGGCACGTGGTGAAACAGACACTGAGGTCATGACTGTCACATTGTAAAGCATGCTTTGCAACAGGATATTGTGTGCTTCCAATATACACCCTCTACCTGCGCCCATTCATTTTAACTGATAACTTGGTGGTAGTCATGCTACTGTAGAAGGCTGAGCAGTGTTCATGTAGTAGCTGGTAATGAAGTGTTGTTTCACAGCTGGCTCCCCCTTTGATAGCGTAAGTGTCACCAGTTACAGGACTGGTATGGTTGGTTGTATGAGGGAGAATACAGCAGTTCTTACAATGGAGTTGGTCGCAGGGGTAGAAGCCAATGTCTACGGAGATGGGTGCAAAAGGATCATATGATCTGACAAGTATATTGCAGAGATTTGGAAGGTGATGGATAGATACTTCGGGTGAGGTGGGCAAAATGTCAGGGCACAATTTTGGGAAGTCATAGCCTTTTCAGAGTAGCTGGTAAACACAGTCAAGACCAGAATACTACTGACTGATGCTTGGTGTACTCAGAAGTTGTTTTTTGGAGGGATCAGAAGTATTAGAATTAGATGTGATGGCCCAGGCAATCTGTTTTTGAACTATGCTTTTGGGGTAATTATAGGCTGAGGTGACATTGGTGTTGTATTCCTGTAAAGAGTCAGCATCTGAACAAATACATTTGCCTTGAATGCCAAGCCTATATGGGAGGGAACGTTTGAAATAGAAAGGATGGCAACTGTCAAAATTGAAGTACTCCTGTTTGTTAGAAGGTTTAATGTGAACAGAACTGTGTAGCTCACCTTCAGTGAGTATGAAATCAATGGCTCCTATTCCTGCAACCATCACCGCTGTGAGACATGCCCTCTGCACCAATCTACCACCACCTACACCAGCCCTGTAACTTGCAGAACATATTCTGGGTGTCCCACATGAAACTGGTAAGCCTGACACCTGAGATCCAAGTAACAATGAAGTAATCAAAAAAGAATAAATAATAATAATAATAATAATAATAATAATAATAATAATGTTTAAAAAGGTAGTTCCCTGTTTATAAGAAATGCTGGAAGTGGGGCCATGAGAATTTTAAAGGAATATCTGCATGCTGAGCTTTTATTAGCAGAAACCATAATTACAGGTAATGAAATAAAGAAATAATTTGAGCCATAGATACAGTCCATGGCTGTATAAATATTGTATGCAGCCACTGGAAACATTGGAATATTTTTTATCACTATCACATTAATCATGTGAAATCCAATTCACACTCTGACATACTGATAGCTTTGGATCAAGACAGTCAGGCATATGTAGTATTTATTGATCTCTGAAAAGCATTTGGCTCAGTTCCAGACCTACACTTACTGCAAAAAATATGATCATATTGGGTATCAATTGAAATTTGTGACTGGACTGAGGACTTTTTGGTAGGGAGGACACAACATATTATCTTGGACGGACAGTTATCGTCAGGTGTAGAAGTAACTTTGGGTGTGTCCCGGGGAAGTGTGTTGGACCCCTTGCTGTTTATGATGTATATTAATGACTTTGCGGACAATAGTGATACTAATATCACATTGTTTGCGGATGATGCAGTTATCTATAATAAAGTACTGTCTGAAAGAGGCTGAATAAATATTCAATCAGATCTTGATAACTTTTCAAGGTGATACAAAGACTGCCAACTTGCTTTAAAGGTTCAGCAATTGGAAACTGTACAACTCACAAAATGAGGAAACATTCTATCCCATGACTATAACATCAGTGTGTCACAGATGGAATTGGCCAACTCATACATGTACCTGAGTGTAGCACTGTGTGGGTATATGAAATTGGTAGGCTCAGGTTTATTGGTAGAATATTGGGGAAGTGCAATTAGTCTACAAAGGAGAGTGCTTAGACATCACTCATGTGATCAGTTATAGAATATTGCTCAAGTGTGTGGCGCACATACCAAAGAGGACTAAGAGGGGATATTGAAAGTATACAGAGAATGGCAGCAAGTATGGTGACAGGTTTGTCTGACCTGTAGGAGAGTGCAAGAGGGTTTCCAGAAAAACTAAACATCAGACTTTCAAAAACAGACGAGAGTAGTAGGGCGTTGGGGTTACAGATGCAATTTTGATATCAAATTGATATGCAAAATAATTAAATTAATCAATTAATCACCCCCACCACGGCCACCCCCACCCTACCCTGATCGCCCGGCCGCCGATCACGCCCACCCCACCCCTAGATGATGTCACACACTTTTCTCAGCCTGCAGGTGTGCCCCAGCCGTGGCCTGTTAAGGAATTCGCTCGCAGCAGCCCATCGTTCTGTGCTGGACTACTTAACATCATATCGACTCCTATAATAAAGCAACTATTAAAAATGAAAAACACAATGGCGAGCATAATAAATGTCCTCTTTCCATGAAAATAAGCAAAGTCCATTCTCTTTCAGTTTTATAGGCAAAATCAATATAGTTTTTACGTTCGACTGCAGTTGCATCTCATTATTTTGTGATGTCCAACGATGTGGACCGCCAACAATCACAAATGATCAGCAGAGACATGCCCACTCTGCGTAAAAACATGAAAAAAGAAACTTCAACTATTTTGCTGTGAAAACTACTGATCACCACAGAACGTCCTTGGTATTTTGAAACTGTCATCAGAGTAAAGAAGAAACGATAATTTAAACTACAAAGAGAAATTAATAATCTATATTAAGCAACTTCTTTCAATTTGTTGAGCAAATTACATGGCCTGAGACGGTATCCTGCGTTTAGTATCTGCAAATAAGCTCTCATGCTCGTGGAATGACATTTGAGAATACAATCTTTCATGACATTGGCTCACAAGTCGGAAGAAACACAGTCATTTTACATTCGACAACAAGAAGCTCTAATTCAAGAGAATGTAGCTGTTTATTACACTATAAAAGGCCCCCCTTTACCAATGCGATGGTATATCATACTAGCCTTTTTATGAAACAAATCGTGACAGTCTGTCTCGACCTGTGTAGGAGGGAGATTGAAATTTCGTTACAAGATATCGCTGCAAAGAAAAAAAAAAAAGAAAGAAAGAAACGCTTGTCGAGAATCATAATGTGGCGCCCTAGCCATCTCTTCCACCCGCCAGGCGGCATGTCATTGATATCAATTCGATAGGCTAATTAATAGTAGTAGTAGTAGTTTATTCATCCAGAGACAAAGTACATTGCATGGATTTCGTCAAAAAATACATATATAGGGCGAACAATACTATACAAAATACAGATGTGCATAGTAGACTACATAACATCAGACCACATTGAAATAGCACGTACAACTTTGATTTTTTACATTGATGCATGAGAAAGACTTTTTGCATAGAATACACAATTGATATTTAGATATAACACATATAATTAAAGTACTTTTGAACATATTATTTATTTAGATCATAGCAACAGTCGGATAATAATTACTATTGGCATAGAGTACATAAATATAATTGTTTAGTATGAAGCTATTCCAGGTATTCCTTTACACTATAATAGCAGTTGGTCATTAAAAATTTGAATACTGCTTCTTTAAATGAAGACAATTTTTTTATTTCTTTTATCTTTACCAGTAGTTTTTTATAGAATCTGCTTCCTTGTATGTTTGTTTTTTTCGGCGCCAAAACCTTGTTAACTCTTTTTATATGAATGTCATTGCACTTTCTTGTGTTATAAGTATGTAGATCCGAGTTGGATTAGAAATTGTTAATATTTCTTCTTATATTAATTATACTTTTCTGTATACAGAGGCACGGTAGGGGTAGAATATTCAGCTGTTTAAATTATTGCTTTGAAGCAGTTAGCCTTGAACTGTTGGTAATTATTCTAACAGCTCGTTTTTGTAGAGTGAAGATGGTTTTGAGATTTTTCTTACTATGGCCCCAGAAGGTGAGGCCAATGGTAATAGCAGAATGTATATAAGCAAAGTAAACAGTTCTGCTACATTCCCTACTACATACAAAACTAATAACACGTAAAGCAAAGCAAGCAGAGCTTAACTTATGCAACAGATCCAGGATATCGGATTTCCAGTCTAAATTTTTGTCTATATGTACACCTAGGAACTTCGTGGTAGCAACTCTCACAATTTCTTTATTGTGTATTCTGAGATCTAGATCAGAGTGTGACTTTGCTTTCCTGTACTGGATATAATTAGTTTTAGAGATATTTATGGTTAATTTGTTCACCTCAAACCAATTTTGCAAATATTCTATAACTCTGGTTGCAGACGTTGGCAATACCCGGTTTATGTCAGTTATTACAATGTTTGTGTCATCTGCAAACAGGGTTATATGAGTACCATTTAGTGGAATCTTGATATCATTTATGTAAAGAAGAAATAGGAGAGGTCCTAGAACACTCCCCTGCGGTACCCCAACTGGCACAGTCTGAATATCCGATCTGTAAACAATACTTTGGTTTTTACTGTTTGTTGTTGCAATTTCTACTACCTGTTTCCTATTATGGAGATATAACTGAAACCACTTTTTAGCTACTCCTCGTATACCGACATATTCTAATTTGTCTAGCAGGATATCATGTTGGACAGTATCAAATGCCTTTGAGAGGTCCAAATTAATTCCTATTGTACTGTTGTTCTTATCTAGCCCCGTTACAATATTTTCAATGAATTGGGTGATGGCTGACTCTGTACTCTTTCCTTTGCGAAAGCCATGTTGGTTTACAGACAATAGATTGAATTTCTCAAGGTAATTTGTAATTCTGTTTTTCATGACTGTCTCTATTACTTTTGAAAATACCGATAATAAAGCTATTGGTCTATAGTTTCCCACTTCATGTATATTGCCCTTTTTATACAATGGTTTTACTTTTGCAATTTTTAATCGTTGTGGAAAGACACCTTCTGAAAATGATATGTTTATGATGTGTGTGAGTGGGTCTGATATAACACTAGCACATCTCATCATGACTGAGCAAGGTATCTCGTCAATCCCTGAGGACATTTTATTCTTCACTGTTTTTATTATTCGGTGAACTTCCAATTTGTTCGTGGGAGGTAGCAATAATGAATTAACACTTTGTTCTTCTGGGATTGATGTTCTACTAATCTTAGAACAATTTTTACCGAGGTTGATTGGACTATTTATGAAGTAGTCATTAATGTAATTTGCTAAAGTAAGATTTCTGACTAGCACACCTTGATCATCTTTTAAAACAAAGTCATCTGGATTTCTAACATTTTTGCTTGAGCCTATTTCTTTTTTTACTACATTCCATATAGCTTTCGATTTGTTTGCTGACCCAGCAATTACACTGTCATTATGCATTGTCTTGGCTTTTTTGATCACCTCCCTGTAAATTTTCTTGTATGTCTTAACATAATCTGTGAAGTGTTCATCTTTGTTATCTTTTTTGAGTTGACTGATATGTTTTAGTGTTTGACTAGATGCTCTAATAGCAGGTGTTATCCACTGGCTTGTGTTCCTAGGCATGACATTGATCTTTGAGAGCTTTTTTGGGAAACACATCTCAAATAGGGACATGAATGTACTAGAAAAAGCACTGAAAGATTCCTCGGTTGTTGTTTGTGCAAAGATATCTTCCCAGGTTTCATTAGCTAACAACTGGATGAAAGTATTCACTTTTTCTGTATAGAAGTGCCTTTTGTATCCCCACTTATATTTTACTGCCTTGGGGATAGAGTAATTTATGTGTTTTAATAGTGTATTGTGATCTGAAAGACCTAAGTTTACGTTTAGTGGCTCTGTGATACCATTCTCCATACTTGTGAAAATATTGTCTAAAAGAGAAAATGACAGTTCTGTTATTCTGGTGGCATCTGTAAAGAGTGGTTTCATGTGGAAGCTGCTGAGTATACTCAAAAACTGTATTTTTTCATCACTTTCAATTAACAGGTTAATATTAACATCTCCACATAAAAATAATTTCACTTCATTACTATAAAAAGTGTTTAATGCTGCTTCTATTTTTTTGAAGAATATGTTTTTGTCACCCAGTGGAGATCTATATATTGTAATGACAACTAGTTTTTCACTCTTCTCCTCAGTTTTTAACTCTATGGCACATGATTCAAAATGTTTTTCTATATTTAGATGGTCCAATTCTGTTTTCACTTTGAACTGCAGTCCTACTCTAGAGTAAATGCATACCCCACCATTTTTAAAAACACTTCGGCAATAGTGTGATGCTAAATTAAACTTGCTTATATATATGAGACTTAATTCACTAGCCTTGCACCAGTGTTCAGATAAACAAATACAAGAGACATCAGCAAGATTATTTAAAGCTACTTCTAGATCTAGTACTTTGTTTCTGAGGCATTGAATATTCTGACACATTATCCTGACTGTTTTGCAAGTATTTTTTCTTTTGTCACTACCTGGTAATGTGCTGCTTTTTCCATAGTAGTTGTGACTTATCTGCAAATTAAATTGATCACGAGAGTCACTCTGGATGGAAAGTAATTTTAGTTTTCAGCAATCGTATTACACTCTCCAACTAGGAAAACTGGGAATCCATGGAGGGAAAATGATGTTCTTTCGGAGGAACACTATTGAGAACCGACATTTGAAGCTAACCGTACAGGGATTCTACAGCCCACACAAACATTTTGCGTAAGAACTGAGCTATTAAAAACAAAGTCGTAGCGACTATATTACCGTTACCTTGCATAAAAAGCGGTCTTAAGTCTACAGTCGCACACACGAGTCGCTGATAGGGTTACGCTTTCGGGTGAAAATTTAGTCCGCAATTTGGAATCAAGTCTATCGATTCTACCACATATGTGAGTGGATTCTGTAGAGACGTCTTTTAATGATTGCAGCCACTGGTGAATCATACTCGTGCCACTCTTGTATCTCGAAACGTGTCACCTTTTTTGGAACCCATCTGTTAAGGATCCTATGCACCAAGAACTCCAATGCTGTTTTTAGACAGCCCCTCTGCGTCATGTAATTGCTCCTAAGTCTCTGCCCTGCCCTCCCTGCAGCTTACAAGGGGAAGGCCTCAGACACAGCCAACCGATTCGGCTGAAATTTGGCAGGTCGCTTGTGTACAACCTAAAACGAAGGAATCTAAGATATTTTGGGTCAACACCTCCCCGTTTTTGAGAAAATCACCCCCAAAGGTTATGACGAGCAATCAACTCAAGATTGGAGGGATCGATAGATAGTTGTAAATAGACCATTTCTCCTCATCAGGTATGGGTTCCACAAACGCAAACTTTTCCAGAAATCGAGGTAAGAAACTTTTACAACTGCCACTTCTGTACCCATATGGTAAACGCTTTTCGCCGACAGCGACGATAGCGCAACGGTCAAGGTAACTGGCTGGGAATCGTGAAAGCCGGGTACGAATCTTGAAGAAGCCTAAACGCTGCTATTCTTTTCGTTTGTATTTTTCCATATCTCAGTTGACAGGGATAGGAGGGTTAATATGGTAAGTAAATCAATAAGGAATGATAATAATAAGGTAGGCAAACTAATTTCCCAAACGCCGTGAGTTAGTAAAGTATTAAACTTTTAAGGCTTGTCAGATGAAAACAACTCCGAGTAAGAGTGCTGCGAATTCCTCACGAGGGATCACAGATAGCCAAACGCGCGACGCTTGTTTACAGCGAGGCACGGGACAGAATGCACGAGGGGGAGTTATGTTGTCCCTGTTGCCTCTTCGTCGTATCATACTTGTGAACCTGCAAGAGTGAAGGTGTCCAGCACGAGCCTTATAGAAGTCAATCGGAAAGAGTTGTTTTCCGTCATTAGGCTGCCGCGAACCTCGCCGATACATGTAGTGATTTTTCCATCGTTAATGCGCCGAATGAAATACGTTTTGTGTATGAGTACAGTGTTCTTCCGTAAGTAACATATGACGAGTACTGTATGTATTTTGTAGTAATGACCTCGTCTGTTTATGCCGTAGTAACTATCTATTGTTGGTTGTGTCATATCTTTCAGGTGCATAATCTGAATAATGGAGGATGTACACCCGTCGACTAGCGCTGTAATATGTAGTTGGGAGCCTGTCAGAGACGATGGCAAGCGGGAAGTTACGGACGCTGTGTTTTGGTTTGTAAAAGTGTTGCAAGACAGATGCATTATCAATGCACAACCAGAAGCAGGCATTTCTGTTTCTTGGCGTTCCAGATTGATAGGAGCGGCTATCGTCGAGCGATTTTTGGAGCTGACGAACGAAGTGGCATTAGTTGATGATGAAGTACTATACCATGAAGACTTAGCAGAAGGTGATTCAGTGGAAGATATCCCAACTATTGAATCGCAAAATGATGCTAACACTTTGGAAATCTCCACGTCACTGGTAATATGAGCTTCATCTGTTCCGATAAGTATTACGAATCGGTCACTAAACGATTGAACTGCGGCGCTATACCCCTTGAAGTAAAAGTAAAGGCGGTAGCGCTCGCCAGGAATAATCAAAATTGGAACTTACAAACACTGAAAACGAATGGAGCAACAACAGTGCTGAAAAGGAAGAAGAACTTGAAATTGTGGGAAAGTTATATCGTTAAAGGAGGGACAAGATACGACAAATACCAGGCAATAGATAAGTGGACATACGACCGATTTGTCGAATCTCATTGACGTAACAAGAATGGAACAACGATAATATTTCAGAAGAAGGCTGCAGGTCCAGCGCTTCAATATACGGCCAACAAGGGTTTTACGTTTGCTGTGTTAGGTGTCAGGCAAATCCAACACCTTCCATGAAAACCCTGACATGATCAGCAAATCCAGTAGTATCTCACATAGCTGCGAATAAATCGTGACATTAAATTAACCAAAGTAATACGAGTAACGAGCAAATGGAATACCACAGACTAACACAAGAATGCCTAAATGCATGTCGTACCTTCCCACCATGAGACTGACGCAGTTCCGAGGGGAGAAACGAGAACAGAAGCCGAGAGCAGAACCGTGTTAAATTAGAAGGCCCTACGATAAGGGACAGAGTGGACACCCACGTCGCCAGCCTACCTCTAAGACTGCCACCCGCACGTTTTAGTGTGAGACTCTTTCGCGTCTCTGTTACATCAAGGACCACCACCCAGCCGATGTTAAAAGCTAGAGACCTCCAGAAAAACAGTATAGATCTTACGATAACACAAAAAGTGCCACTACCACCTGCAAGTTTTAGCGTGAGACTTTTTGCGGGTCTGTTACATTAGGACCACCCGCTAGCCCATGTTAAAAGATAGAGCCCTCGAGAAGAACAGTATAGATCTTACGATAACGCTAAATGACCACACCAGGTGCAGGTTTTAGCGTGAGACTTTTTCGCATCTCTGCTACGTTGCAAACTTTAAAAACATTGCCCCACCGCGAAAAGTATAACGTTTCTCATTGGATAGACAGAATTTTTGTAGGTGGAGCTTAAGGTTAACATTTAGACCCTGATTGGTCACATGAAAACATAGCCAGATAGTTTTTTTAAACTAACTTCGGTAAATTGTAGTAAGGAGAAGTTAGGAGAGAGTTGCTTCCGAGATGGCGAGGTGAACGGAGCTGTGCTGCCCGCCGCTGCCCTGACGCTGCCTAAACACCGACAATGTAATGAACACACGCGATGACGCATTTTTGAGCGCATAAGGCTTCACTCAGAACTGCAGAAGTCTCATCTGTTACACCCCCTTTTTGCGTAATACTAGTGTCGATCGTTAATTAAGACTCATGGTGTTCACATTCGCCACTTGAAGAACAGATCTGAAACGCGATGATTTTACTTTTATATAGTTATTGAGAAGCCACATAAGCCACTGTAATTTACGACAAGTTAGATAAGTAATTAAAGATAATTTAGGGTCACTGTGACCATTTTGATAGTTTTCTCTTTTGTGAAACTTAAAATAATCCTAGATTATAGATGTGATATGGCATAGGTCATCCTTCGATCGATTGTAGAACTTGGAAACCCATTCAGGGAATATTCGTTCTCATTTTTGTTGAACGCAGTTGGTTTTTACCATCCTGCATTAAAACATTTCCTTTTATCAATAGTGCAATTTATAAACGATGCTTTGTGAGTAGAATAAAATTTCCAATTGTAAACTTAACTGCTTTTTCGACGTTAGTTTACCAGCTAACTAAAAATAGGAAAGCCTTGAACCCCTTCCACTACATTTAGTCAGTATTACGATTCTTTTACAGGCAGTGCAGTGGAGCTGACACTGAAATCATTAAGTATTTGGTTATATCATCGCTAGTCTCACTGAACTCTTCTGAATTCTACATGTCATGTGTGGTCTGGCGTCTCCTTACCAGCAACAGGTCCCAGGTTGAAACTAGTTAATTCCCTAAGAAACATGCTCAGAGTGTCGTTGCGCGAAAGTGGTAGGGAGACACATTATAGTACAAACACACACTACCATGAATGTTTAGAGAATGGCGACCCTGCCAGGATGGTAAAATACCATGATTGAAAGTCGACCAAATGCCTAACTAGGTCAGAAAAATATCTGCTGAAAAAGTTTCGTAGTAAATTTTTTTCCTGCAGTTATACATAGTCGAAAACAGTAGCTGCAGCAATAGATAGTAAAAGTATTCAAGAAAAATTGCGAATTCTAGCAGAAACAATAGCATAATTAAGTTATGAATTTTAATATTGTTAGAATTAAGTTCTCTCTCCAATGCAAGCGCACAGGTGGCGGATACATCGTTGACAAGTTGGTTCTGACCCAACAAGTAAGTGAATTGTTTGTCAAGTCGTGTGAACAAAAAGTTTATGAAACGCGTGAGATCGTATGAGCGCATGTTGACGCGAAGTAGAGCGCGTGAATTGCTTTTAAAACAGAAAATAAGGGATTCGGAAAGACCTTGACCGAATTGAGGTAGAGAACCAGCATGAAAATGGACAGAGAATAGAGGACAATACAACAAACGATGCAGTATCGCGAGAAATAGGACAGATATCGCACCATGACGAGGATAACGTACTTCAAGGCACAGAAAATCTTGGTCAGCATGCGACAGAGGAGCAAGAAAGTAGAGAGACAGTCGATGAGGATTCTAACTTGCGTCTTGAATACGTAGAACTCATAGTACAAGTAATCAGATCTCCCTCACCACAGAGCACAAGGAATGCGAGCAGAAAAGTGTCACAGCACAGTTCAATGCAAGCGGTTGCGAACCAACACTTGGGCGAAAACACAGAGCGTAGGACGTCGGAAGAAAACGCAATAGGACCCACAAATCTGGCAGAATTATTACAAGTAATGACGGAAACCATGACAAGACAAAATAAAGAAATTGCGAACCAAATTAAAATTCAGAATGCAGAAATGAGGAAACAAAATACAGAAACCACGAGACAAATACGTGCGATAAAAGAACAAAACAAAAATATTCAGTTACACCTAAGTCATATTGAAGACGAGGCAAAAGAATCTCGAGAAGTAATAGGAAACTTAATAACAGGTCACAATCAATTGAGAACAGACATTGACAAGGTACAAGCGGACGTACAAACGTTGCGTAATGACATTCAGGACGAGATCAAAACATTACGTAACAACACTCAGGAAGAAGTCAAGAAATTAGAGAAACAGATAAACGAAATTACTAGATAAGCAGCAGGTACAGCGCGTGAAATTATTGAAAACAGTGTGTTACACAAACGTATCACAAAAGCAGCGCTGAAAAGATACGGTAACCGCATAGTCAAAATAGAAGCGCAAACGAAGCGGCAATTTCAGAAATTGCGAACAGAGCTGTTGCAAACCATTGAAGAGCGTAGTGAACAAGATCGAACAAGCACAGAGTCTGCAACCATATCCGTATCTGTAATAGCACCGGAAAAACAAGCAATTAACGAAGATATTACGCATTTGCGATTCTAAGCACAGGCGGAAAGTAACATACGTCACACTGGAAAGCCAGGTCGGGAAGAGTACAGTGCAATGCATTCAGCTACACGTTCACAACTGATGGAAGAAAATTATTGCGTACCACTCCAACGATACTACGAAAGGATAGGCGAAAGTTACAGTGGACAATATACAATGGATCTACCACAACCGAAAAGAACGACGGGAAAAATGACCATAAACAAAAGTGGCGAAGAATCGCGAATTTCATATGGAACTATGACGAAGTACGACAACGATCATTTCCTCACAGTCAGAAAATTTCAACACTTTCGAGAAGAAAACTCATTACATCCACGAACTTTTATTGATCAATTCCGAGTAGGATTATCAGAACACTGGACGCTAGCACACAAATTAGACTTTATATGTGCACACATGTCAGGAACAGTCGCAGAAACCATGCAGAATGTTGCAGCGACATGCCGATCGTGCGAAGATTTTAGAGAGAAGTTTCTCTCACGATATTGGTCCAGATAAGCATAGAACAGAGTGAAGTACGAATTATTACAGAACCCATATTTTGAAAATTCAGGGGAGAAGAGTCCCGTGAAATTTTTCGAATTAATGGCAAATAAAAATCAATGCTTAGATGTACCATACAGTGACGGAGAGTAGATGAAATTATGCGCGATGAAGCTACCATTGAAATACCAGCAATCACTAGTAGGTCGCGGAGGCAATGACGTCGAAGCATTTAAAGGTATTCTAAGGGAACTAGAGTTCATATTTTCGGAAGGTGACGCAAGAAAAAGACGAAGCGCACGAGAAAACGAAAGCAAAAAGCAGTGGAATCCACAAGACACTGCACGAAGAAACAATAATTACGAACCACGTGATAACTTCGCACCAAGAAACGACAATAGATTTCAACAAATAACCGGTTATGGATTTAGAAGAGAAAATGGCAATAACTATAATTCACCCAGGAACGGCAACAACTATTACAGACGGAATAACGAGAACTGGAACGGGTACTGGAGAACCAATAGACCGACAAATTATCAACAGAGAAACCACTATCAACGAGCTGAACAAGAAAAGCGAATACAGATAGAAGACGTGGAGGTAAGAGCACCAAACCCCAATAAAAGTTCGAGTTGACAGCTAAGCGCCCATGCCAAAGAGAATGACGTACCGACCCACGACAATTGCAGCACCTTAAACAGAGAAGTAAAAATCTTATCACGAGAAGAGAATAAGGAAGAAACAAATCCGCAGGAACCAGATGAAAACGAAGACAAGAAAACAACAATATCGTGTTGGGAAGAAATTAATTGGGAGAATACTGACGAGGAAGATGAATTACCAGAGGCATGCACAACGAATGTAGGAGGAAAGGACGAAGTAATGAGTATTGCAGAGCTATTTGAGATGGAAACCAGGGAAAGCGAATTCAATGAGGATAATGCATAGTCGACAGAAGTTGTAAATAAATTACGAGTGGGCACACAACCCAGCGTATATAATGAAGGAAGTTATGAAGCGATAATTAGTGCATTTAGATGCGATTATGTGGAAGTAGCGACGAAGAAGGAGAACATAGACGAGGATGAGGAAAAAGTAGAGGATGTAGAAAAAAGCGTAAATGAAGGAAGAAATAGAGAAAAGGAAATAAAAGATAGAGAAGTAGCAGTCGAAGCTTATCCTACAGAAATTTCGAATTCACAAGGGAAATTCCTAAAAAGACTCATATATGATTCAGTGGAGGATTCGTTGATGCAAGAAGAAGAAGAACAGAACCAACCCTTTCAAATTCAACCAATTGTGAAGGCCATGGTAAAGTATATCCCAGTCAATATTGTAATTGATAGCAGAAGTGAACTGACTGCGATCTCAGAAAATTTATTCATGCAGTGTAATGCCAATGAGGAATTTCCAGTTCTGAAAACACGTAAGATTAAAGTAAGAGGTCCTATTAGAAACAACGCTGCGAAGTTACGAGACAAACAAGGTTAACTCTTTCGTGCCAAGGTCAAAAGATCGAAGCCAACTTCGTGATTATACCTAAACTAAATGTAGATTTGATTATAGGTGCAGATTTTTTAAATGAGAGACGAGTGACAATAGTTATGGGGAAAGGTAGCGTAACATTCGGGAATGTCACACATCTCTTTGAGCAAAAGCTAAAATTAGAAGAAATGCCAGTTATAAACAAACAATTAAGAATGACGCGAGATAAAGAGGATGAAGAATTAGAATGGTATGCACAAAAGAAGGAATCGCCTCAACTCATGTTAGAAGTCCATAAAGAAATCGACGAAAAACTGCAAGAAGTTCAAGGTATTTCGGAACACAGTAAAAGAGAATTAGAGGGTATTTTACGAGATAAAGCAGAAGTATTTTTACCTAAGACTGGCAGTATTAAACACTTTCAGTACAAGTTTGAAGTAAAACAGCAGAAACCATCTAGAGTGCCACCCTATACAATCCCATTAAGGTACAGGAATAAAGTATTCCAGGAGATATCTAAAATGTTAGGTGACGATATTATTGAACCAGCTACCTCTACATATAAGAGGCCGCTCCATATTGCACAAAAACGAAATGGGAGCATCACGTTAGTGCTTGATTCCAGACAGATCAACACAATCATAATCACTGAGACAGATCGCCCAGAAAAATTAGAGGAATTGATACAAAACTTTTACGGTGCTAAGATATTTTCATCAATTGATTTACGGAGTAGTTTCTGGCAAGTAGAATTGGCCCCAGAATGTAGAAAATTTACAGCATTTATCGTATTCGGTAGATGTTACCAGTTTAAACGATTACCATTTGGTATAAACATATCATCAGCAGCGTTTATTGGGGGATTTAATACTATACTCAGTCTTGAAATTTTACAAAAAAATTACTTGTTATGTTGATGATGTGATTATAGCAAAATACTCTTGGGAACATCGCAACGACACATTAAATCAGTTTTTAAAGATCATGAAAGAGCATGGGATCACAGTAATATAACAAAATCCAAATTTGGAAGGCGAGAGGTCAAATTTCTAGGACACATAATTTCCGAGAAAGGGGTAATGCCCGACCCAGAAAAACTAACGGCAATCAAAGAATTCTGTACTCCATATAATAAGAAAACTCTCAGAGGATTTCTAGGTCTCACCGGATTCTATAAAAAATTTATTTCGATCGACCCTCTCGCAACACCACGCCTATGTGCATTGACTGGAAAAAACACGCCATGGGTATGGGATCAACAAGCCAATGAAGAATTTTTAAAAGTGAAAAACGCACTAACAACAGCACCGATTTTAGCACATCCTGATCTAACACAAAATTTTTGTATGGCCACTGATAGGGCGAAAACAGGTTTAGGAGTTGTGTTATTCCAAGAATACGAACAGGCAGGGCTAAGATCATATAGAACAATTGCCTTTGCCAGTCGGGTACTCACAAAAAGCGAGAAAAACTATTCAGTCACGGAGATGGAAGCATTGGCCGTTGTATGGGGCTTCCAAAGTTTTTGATACTTCCTAACTTCCTATTCGGAAGAAAAACAAAAGTATATACTGACCACAAAGCATTAGAATTTCTGTTATCCGCTAAACTAACTCATGGGAGATTAGCCAGATGGATGTTAATACTACAAGAATGTGACTTCACTATTACACACATACCAGGACCAGCGAATGTATTAGCAGATGCTTTATCACGATGTCCACAGGGTGCATCGAATAACATAGGTTTGGAAGCAGCAGAAGACCAGTTTACAATGTACTATATGAAACAAGTACCTTTCTAAAACTACATTACGGCAGCATTAAAAAACACAGGCAAATAACAGGACAAGGATCCCGAAATACTAGGAATCAAACACAAGTGGAGAAGTAAGGATTTTCCAGATATTCGACAGCACTATCTCATCAAAAACAATGTTTTATTTTTTGGACGAAATGTTGCAACGAATGGATAGTTAATTTATATCCCAGATGAACTAGTTAATAAGTACATATGGTATACACATTTAAGTAATGGCCACTTTGGACCAAAGAAATGCTATTTAAAAATAAAACAAACAAGGCATTTTCCTAATATGGAAAGACGAATCAGAACAGTATTAGTCAAATGCAAAAAATGTATGAGGGCTAAACACGTCACTTTCCAAACCAAACCACCTATGTTTCCAATAAGCCCTAAAAGATTAAAACAAATAGCTGCAACAGATTAGATGAGGCCCTTCCCACGCACAAAAATGGATATGTTTTCATATTTGTCGTTTTGGAACTTACTTCTAAATATGTTACCTTGACACCATTAAAACGGGCAACAGGTCTTGCTATAAGTAAAGCATTTAGACATGATTTTCTCAGACAAGTAGGTCGAGTGGAACGAATAATTTCTGATAATGGCCCACAATACAAATCAGTGCAGTGGCAGAACACGTTAAAACAACACAAAATAAAACCCGTCTACATACCTAAGTACAAACCTAGCGTAAATCCAGCAGAACGACCTATGAAGGACATTGGCACTTTATGCCGATTTATTCAGGCAAAAGACACAACACTTGGGATATATACCTCAAAGATTTTCAAGAAGTAATAAATGAAATGCCACATTGCACTACACTACTACCTCCATTTACTGTACTTAAAAATATTGAACCCCCAAACATAACCAGAGAAAATGTTAGATTTCCTATTGTACCACATAGACAGTACAAACAAATCATAGCAACAGCACTCTCCAACATCAGAAAGGCAGCCATTAAAAGAAAAGAAAGAGGAGATAGAACAGCAATTAAAAGAACATTCTCAGTAAGACAGGAAGTATTTGCAAAAACACACCGTCTCTCCAGCAAACAGAAACAGAAAATACGTAAGTTTTACGGTGCATACAAAGGACCTGTCATAATTAGCTGAATTGCTCATGATAATGCTGTGGAACTAATGAACCCAAAAACAGGCAAAACCTTAGGACTTCACCATGTGAGCCATATCAAAAAGTTTGAAGATTAATTTTATTACTGGTAAATAATCAGCACAATATTGCAAGATTATGTTGCAGATAAGATCGTCAGGAGAAAGAAGAATGAAGAGAGAGGAAGGTGGGAAAAAGAAAGTAGTTTCAATAATAACACCAATAGTACCATAGATTAAGGTGAAGGGATAAAGCGTAGATAATCTAACAGCATGAAATAGTAAAATGCTATACACCACGACACTACACAAAAATAAAAAACGAATTTGAGGATTCTTGAGTAGACGTGAAGAGTCCAAATATCTAAGAATTGTAACAAGGGAATGGCGCCGAAATTTGTAAAGCTTTTTAAGAAGGCGTAAAACAAGTGGGTAGTAGATATATGTTCGATGATTATAAGTAAATCTTTTTGTAAGAACCATTGTAAAAACTCCAGCAAGGAAGAGATGCAACGACCCACAAGTTGCAACGTGAGAAGTATCAATAAAGAAAAGGACGTAATTAGCAAGACACGAGGACAGCGAGACCAACAGAAGGCCCTTGTAGCGAAAGTGGGCAATAAATTTGCCCGCTAGGTGGAAGCCTGCTGGGATGGACAGTGACAGAGCCCTGCAGAGACGCCGAACGACGGGACGCCGAACGTCAGAAGAGTGCAGGGACAGATCAGCGAACAACGGACTTTCACCGCTCGTAAACCACGGGACGTCCCCCACTCAGCGGAGCGAGCAAAAAACGGCCCGACGAGAGGACCGCTTGGGCAAGCCACCGTTGGCAAAAAATATGTGTAAATGTCACTCTACTGCTATTAAACAGCACGCTGATGCACGAAACTGAAGAAGAACTTCCACAAAGTAAAAATGATACGCCCAAACAATTTATCAAACTGTTACTCGAAGGAGAACTTCAAAACGACTAGTTATCAATAAATATATCCATATCCTGCCCAGAGAAGAACTAAGAAGCAAGTAAGAAGCAGAGAAAAAGCAGGAAGAACAGAAGTTGAAGACTCGCTAGATTGAGACCAAGAAAGAAGATGGGTGAAGAATAGATGACATACCTTCCCAAATCCCGATCCTATTGTAAACTAGTCGTCTGCGAAGTATTACAACGAAAAACGACCGCATTTAGCGACACATATCGATGACTTTCACGCATACAAAGCCAGTAAACCACGAGATTCTGCACTCACAGCTCCATTCCATTATGGGACCTCCACAACAGCAACACACACTTGCAAAACCAACAAGGAACGACGAAAGCACCTGTACATCAAATGCTTGCCCACATCCATCTCGCTCAAGTCCATCACCTTCGTGCAAAAACATTCGCCAACCTCATGCTTAAACATTCATAGGATTGTGTGAATGTGTGAAATCAAATTATGTGATGTAGGAATTGTGCAAAAGAAACGTGTGAAAAACTAAGTAAGTTAAGTACACCGGACAGCTAATAAACTACAAAATAACAGTGATTGACTATGGACTTAAGTAAAAAATAGACTATCGATAAAAATAAGTCATTAGTTCTGAAATGGACAGTATATAAAGAAACTGTATACCATTTATTTTCTCCTCACAAAAATAAAAGAATAACTATATTTTACTTATTTTCTCCTTATAAAAACAAAGAATAAAAAATTATCTTGTTGGATGTTTTCCGTTTCTTTAACATTTGTACCATTTATTAGGATAATACCTCAATACGTGTGTATGTATATTTCTTTGTCAAAGCAATTTTTTTTAACATTAGTACCATTTGTAGGATAATATCACAATACTTGTGTACGTATATTTCATTGTCAAAGCAATTCTTGGATATGATTCTTATTTGTTAGTGTAACAATGTTGAAATGAGTGTCTAGAAACAAAAGCATTTTACTTGCACATGATATTTAGAAAATGTCTTAGGAATCGATTTTACTTAATTACTACACTTATAAAAACAATATTTATAAGAAAATCGATGTAAAAGACTCCTCACTTTCGATAACAAACTTCTTAAAAAACAAACTTCACACTTAAATAAAGAAAGAAAATAATTAAAAATTGATAATAGCGTAAAAGTACTCTTCTCTTGTCATTTTTAATTAAAATGTGGAAGAATATAAAAATATAAATTAGTAATACAAACTAGCATCGAACAGAATAACGTAGCTGAACAGTACGCAACAAAATTTAGATAAATTAGAAAATTTGTGACTGACTTAGACAACGATTCAATCATTGCCTAAATTCAGTGCAAAAATTAAGTTCGAGGGGTGGTGATACGTAAGGTGTCAGGCAAATCCAACACCTTCCATGAAAACCCTGACATGATCAGCAAATCCAGTAGTATCTCACATAGCTGCGAATAAATGGTGACATTAAATTAACCAAAGTAATACGAATAACGAGTGAGCAAATGGAATACCATAGACTAACACAAGAATGCCTAAATGCATGTCGTACCTTCCCACCGTGAGACCGACGCAGTTCCGAGGGGAGAAACGAGAACAGAAGCCGAGAGCACAACCGTGTTACACTAGAAGGCCCTACGATAAGGGACGGAGTGGACACCCACGTCGCCAGCCTACCTCTAAGACTACCACCCGCACGTTTTAGCGTGAGACTCTTTCGCATTTCTGTTACGTCAAGGACCACCACCCAGCCGATGTTAAAAGCTAGAGACCTCCAGAAAAACAGAATAGATCTTACGATAACACAAAAAGTGCCACTACCACCTGCAAGTTTTAGCGTGAGACTTTTTCACGTGTCTGTTACATTAGGACCACCCACCAGCCCATGTCAAAAGATAGAGCCCTCCAGAAGAACAGTATAGATCTTACGATAACGCTAAAAGGACCACACCAGCTGCATGTTTTAGCGTGAGACTTTTTCGCGTCTCTGTTACGTTGAAGCTGTATCATTATCTCGGGCAAGAAGTTTCAAATCGGAGCATAAAATTCGTCAACGGCACGTCACTAAATACTTGTCTCAAAAGGATGTACAAAATATAGAAGATATACAGAAAGTGGCGGCTCTTTTCAGAACGTAAACGGCGTCACTTATGACCGGTTTTAATCGCGATTACGTGATCAACACCAATCAGACTGGATGCGAGTATCGGGTGAACATTCGACGGACGTTATCGCATAAGGGAGAAAAACGAATCATTGTCGTAGCTGGTAGTAAAAACAAACTTACGCATTCGTACACGGCGCAATATGTCATCACAGCCTCTGGAAAAGTGTTGCCTAAGGTTTTCCTGTGTTTGCAAGAAACGAATATTACATTTGGTTCTCGGGTTATAGAAGAGGTAAATCGTTTAACGGACTCGTTGAGAAATGTTTACCTTCTATGCTCCAAATCCGGGAAACTGACGAATGCGATTTACAGAACATTTCTTGAGAATGTTTTAAAACCATACGTTTCTGATAACATGTTTGGTCTAATATTGGATTCTTGGAGTGGACAAATTAATACTACAACATATGACGCAATGTTTATAGATGGCGAGGGTCAAACTACGCGCACAGTAAAATACCGCCAAACTGCACGCCTGTTTGCCAGCCGTGTAATGTTTATTTGTGAACTTTATTTTCAGGCTTCAGAATTGCAGTATGCTTCTGGACTAGCGAGAATTGCACATTCGCTCGGATTCGATAACTATTCACAGCATAATTCATGACCAACTTTCAGCACCGGTTTTGCAGGCAATGATATCGTATGCGTGGTACGCATCAAAAAAAAAAATTACAGAAAAAGGCATATTTTTAAATGTAAACCAAGTTTGTTTTCCGCCTACTCATCGGAAGGAGCAGTGTAGCTGTCGAAAGATCGCATTCATTAGATGTTCTTGGTGCCGTGAGTTCATTTGTTTCGAATGCTTATATGACAAGAAACATCCATATATTTGTTCGGAGAAAAGTGAGGGCACGAAGCAGTGACTGGAACAGCCATTGTAAAGTGACCTGGAGTAACATTTTAGTTGTTTACTATCCCAAGAGGTTTGAGAAAATTATTTGCCCACCTTATTACCTTATTACTATCATTCCTTATTGATTTACTTACATTATTAACCCTTCTATCCCTATCAATTGAGATATGAAGAAATACAAAAGAAAAGAAGAACATCCGCTAGGTTTCTTCAAGATTCGAACACGGGTTCTCCGATTCCCAGCCAGTTGCCTATGCCGTTGCGGTATCGGTGCTGTCGGCGAAAATCGTTTACCATGTGGGTACAGAAGTGGCGGTTGTAAAAGTTTCTTACCTCGATTTCTGGAAAAGTATGTGTTTTCGGACCCCATACCTGATGATGAAAAATGCTCTATTTACAATTATCTGTCGATCCCGCCAATTTTGAGTCGATTGCTCGTCATAACCTGTAGGGGTGACTTTCTCAAAAACGTGGGGGTGTTGACCAAAAATATCTTAGATTCCTTCGTTTTAGGTCGTACACAAGCGACCTGCCAAACTTGAGCCCAATCGGTTGGCCGTGTCTGAGGCCTTCCCCTTGTTAGTCTATGTGATCGTCCCAATTAAGTCTGACCTGTACATCTAAGACCTTCTGCATCCTGTGGGGAAAGATGACGAGCTGAGTTAATGCCACAGCAGCGCGTTTTGACCACTCAGTGGATATGAGAAGATGGTGTCATAGCTCCACCATCCGTGTACAGTGTGTAAGGCCAGAGCGAAACGAAGCTTTCCCCTGCAAAGCGAGGTAGTAGAAGAGATAGTACAAGCAGCTACGATGGTATTTCTTATTGAGCAAATTAGGCAGACTACATATCATACATGGCATGGAGGAAGGACGAAGATTTTGCTACTTCTTTGCGACACATCTCCAAACTACATACAGGTACTGCAGTCTGAAGGAGATCTGTGTCTCTCAGGGTGCATTCATGTCTATCACCCAAACCTAAGTGGCGAACCTATTAAGTATACAGGTATTGGTTCGTGGGAGCAGGTGGTTCAAGATCGAAGTCTCTTCCACAGACTGGTATAAAGTTCCATCACCTGTACTGTAGGATGACCATATCCAACAGGCCATCAGTTACAGGAGAGGGTTCCTGTACTGTTCCTTCATAAGCATTTAAATAAATTTTTTTGGGTTGTAACACCCAATAAGTGTACACCGTCATACACTTTGTTTTTTTCCACCGTGACTTAGAGATCAGTGTCAGCTGCTGAACCTACATTGCCACGTTTCGACCCTCTGGCTCTCACAGAGAACTGAACATCACATGGCATAAACTATACAGCTACAACAACACAGGGTCGTAGAAATAAAACACAGACACAATGTTTCTCATTGACAAAAATGCGGAAGACATTGCAGCAAATGGAAACTGGAGGAATTTGCAGTATTGTAGAGCGTTCCCAACAGCTATTCATCTTCCCATCGACAGGGCAGGGGATGTCTCGGTGCTCCGTTTCGAAAAGCATTGTTCCTTCATTTCGCACTGATGTATATGATTACTGTTCCACTGTTGACCATCGCGGGAAGGCGCTGTTCACACTTACTGGTGAAAAAAATAAAAAATAAGAATAAAAACCGTGTGGGGCACCGTAGCATATGCAAATAGGCCGAGTCTGTAGCAATGAGGAACGCTTACAAATAATTGTATTAAGGTGATGTACATTTTGCAACCTGTGTACAAACAGAGTGAGCTGAGTTAATGCTATAGACCGTGTTTTGACCACTCAACGGAAATGGGAACATATTGTTGTAGCTCCGCCACCCCTGTATGATGTGTAAGGTCAGCTCCAAACAAAGGCTGCTTCTGCAACACGACTTATTATACAAGACAGGACGAACATTTACGGTGGTGTTTCTTGTTGGGAGAAATAGGAAGAATCTGCATCATACAGGTACTGCAGTCTGAAGCAGATCCGCATCCCTCAGGGTCAATTCCACGCCTGTCACCGAAACATTCTATCATCGTTTTTCTGTACTATCCAACAGAGAAAAATTACGAACTATAAAAGCTCCACTAACTTCATCCGATAGATTTTTACCACATCTTTCTCTTCCGATATATCGAAAACGAATACCGTCTACGTGCTTGCACCGAACATACGCAGCTCTCCTATTAAATATACAGGTGTTTATCCATTGGAGCAGGTGGCCAGTGACCGACGTCACTTGCACAGACCGGTATAAAGTTTCATCGCCTGTGCTGTACGAGAACCTTCTCCCACATGTTATCAGTCGCAGGAGAGGGTCCCTGTTTCGTTGTTTGATTCACAGCTTTTTCTGCTGTAACACGCTTTGTACACTGTCGTACATTTTGTTATGTTTTTTTTCCCGCCACGACTTCGACGTCTGTGTCAGATTCTAAACTCACATTAACACGTTTGGTCCATTGACTCCCCCAGGTTATTGTCGACCATCATTCACAGGAATTGGGCAGCTAATGGCGTTGTGTTCCGTTTGCTTGTTTCCTCATATTGCTGCCATGCTCATGATCACTGTTTTGGTGTTAACCAATCCCGGAAGGTGTTGCCTCCTCCAATAAGACTCTTTATCTACCTCAAATAAGTGATGTCAGTGAATCATTATGTGGTAATCAAGGGCATACCAGTGGACAGCTGGGATTGAAAAGACACCGCCGATTTACTGTAATAATAATCATCATAATTGATAGTGCGATAAGTTTTAGCAACTTTATCGTAATTTCAACACCAGCCAATGACGTGACAGCATGCTTACCAATTTGTAACATCGCTAAACAGCCCCTCCAATACTTTGCGAGTACCATCGCGAACGTAAGTAGATGACTGTGCAGTGCGTGCATTCATTGTTAATTCTCGAACATACACACGAAAGTATACCAGACAGCTACCTACATATGTCTAGCACTTCGATCATAGTGCGTAAATTACGATCTTTCTCATTGTGGGTGGAGTCACAAGGCGTTCTCACATTCTAAGAATAAAGTTAGAGACAAATGTTCAAATTTGTGGGAAATCTTGTGGGACTTAACTGCTAAGGTCATCAGTCCCTAAGCTTACATACTACTTAACCTAAAATATCCTAAGGAGAAACACACACACCCATGCCCGAGGGAGGACTCGAACCTCTGCCGGGATCAGCAGCACAGTCCATGACTGCAGCGCCTCAAACCGCTCGGCTAAACCCGCGCGGCAGTTAGAGACATAAAGATCTCCTCACATTGTCTTTGACCATCACTCCCTGCAGCTGACCAGAAGTAGACCCCTGCATTCCACGTTCCGTGTAGGAACAGTGCGAACCGAGGCTGTAACTGCTGTCCCGCACCCATCCAAGAGCACAAGCTTTCTCCAGATGCGCCAATGTAGCGGAGGTTAGCACCCCTTCTCGAAGTACAGTAGATTTGAAACTGTTGTGATGATATAACAGATGGTTAAGAACAAGATGGGGGCTCTCTGGAGGGACGGAGTTCCTTGCGTTTTACGTAAATCAACTGCGCTATCAATTCTAAAGTATCGTTCTAGTGTCTGGGGTCAGTACCAAGTAGGCACTGGTAAGAGAGAACATAACCACATGCACTCCTAAAGCTACAATGTTCTACACTTAAAACACGCTATAATGTTAGATCGTTGCAGTTTCTGACCTGTTAGTCGCATGGAAAGCAATACTGTTACTATCCCAACGTAAGAAATATTTCCAGCGCATGACCTACATTCTCCTTGCATGTTTCTCTACGATAAACTATGGTGATAAACTGTAATATGAAAAACTACTTGCTTAAACATCGATTCGTTGTGATAAACGTAGAATAGAGATTTCCAGAGGTGTATAGCTCCCCACTATTCACATACGACGATGGTTCAGAAGTTATACTATGCTCGCATCATATAAAATGATCGTTAGTAACGTAGAATACCTTTTACAAAGAAAGGGACAAACGCATAGCACCAGTATTTCACATGTGAAATTACCCGTCATTCTACCACTAGCTCCGTAAACAGGACATCTGTCAAGCAAATGTATACACATTGATTATAGTGCCTCACAAGCACCTTAACTTAGAATCACCGCAGTTATGAAACTGAGGACTTGATTTTATGCCCAAGATGCATTTTTTTTTTTTTTTTTCAGGAAAGCACCAAAGACAGCAGTCAACTCGCGCGTGTCACTATTACCTCAACAGACATACAGAAGAATGTTGCCTCGACGAAAAATAAAACACTGTTTCTTCGGTTCCTGGTGCCTCATCTCACTCATTTCCCGCATTCCTCTTGCTGTCGTATACTCGTTACCATGTACAAAAATAGTTCTGCTCCAATCAGAAGACATGCAAGTACTTCCTCAATTTTCCCGAATTTCGGCCTATTTTCTCTCAATTTATACGTATTTTCCGTAATTTATCGATCTTATGTCACCTCTATCCACGTGAACACAACATCACTTATCTTTCCGTGTTCCAAAATTGCTTGTAAATGTAGTACAGCTGCCAATGCCTAACGCAATTGCACTATTTTTATTGTCGAGCGGCATAGTATAGCACTGTACTCGAATGCAACCAGTCGCCTCCAACCGCATATTCTACAGTTGCAGCACGTTTCTGTATGTCTGTAACTGTGCATGAGCCGCGGATGGCTCCCAGGTCTCATAGTTGACCCGAGTTAGCGTTCAAGTGTGGATACGCCAAGAGTTATTCCGGAGTGATGTTGGGATGTGGATTCACAATATACCACATCCGGAACAGGATTTGAAGGTGGAAACGCTGAGCATTATTCCCGGAGCTATGTTGGGATGCGGATCCACAACACATCACACGTGAGACTGGGCTCGACGGTGGATCAATCACGTGTTACGTCCGTAGATGTGTTCTGTGTTCGAAGTTGGATTCATGGCGGGAAGAGCACGTCATGCGAATACTGCATTTCCTAACGATGTTCGAAATGGAGTGTCCCACGAGCCCAGCTCCAACTAAGGTTCTGCGTTCATAGTCTGTTAATTCCTGTAGAGTACCCATAATCACACTGGAAACCTTTCCACATGAATCGCCTGAATACAAATGACAGCTCTGCATACGCACTTTGTACCTTGTCTACGCCATACAGCTACCATCTCTTTGTGTGCGTATCGCTATCCCACGACTTTCATCACCTAAGCGTGTATCCTTCTTGCTTCGTCTATCATGGTTTATTTTGACACCAAGGTAACAGCATTGCTTCACTTCATTTATATCGTTGCCCTAAAGTTCGATGTTAACCTTGTTATGAACATCTCATATATTATTACTTACTATTTTCGTCTTTCTTTGGCTTGCACTGTGTTGTATTTTATGTTATCTGGGGAACCAGAAACGACGGAGAGGCTCCGCCCCCGCCGCAGCCGCAGTTGTCCACAACCTCACGACGACTACAGCAGTCCCCTTCACCCCTCCGCCGCCCCACACGGACCTTTCTTTCAGGGTTATTGGACAGGTCAGCCCCGGTGCCCCCCCCCCCCCTCCCCAAACACACACACAAGGAACGTAGGGAACGTCTCACACCAAACGAGTGTAACTCCTCTGTTTGCATGGTAGAGTAATGGGGATGTACGTGCAAGTGGAGAACTTGTGTGTGCAGCAATTGCCAACATAGTGTTGCTGGAGTGGAATAAGGGGAACCAGCCCGCATTCGCCGAGGCAGATGGAAAACCGCCTAAAAACTATCTACAGACTGGCTGGCTCACCGGACCTCGACACAAGTCCGCCGGGCGTATCTGTGCCAGGGACCAGGCGCTCATTCCCAATCCGGAAAGCCATGCGTTAGATCGCATGGCTAACCTGGCGGGCATCTTTCTTTGGCTTACTCTCAGGCCGTATTCCGTGCTCGTCAAAGTGTTCATTTCATTGAAAAGGTCTTGCAATAGTTCCTCAAGTTCACTGAAGATGACAAACCTAGTGAGGCTTTCTGTTGCTATTACGATTAAATGAGACTTCTTCGATTTATCACGCAGGTTACTGAGATATGAGCATATTGCATCTGGCTGCGACCATCTGAACAGGGTGTATGATGGTAGTGACATGGTAAAATACACTGACGTTTACAGACATAACGCACACAGGCGTTACTCAATGGCAGTAACTGCGCAAAGTTAGTATTGAAGGAGATGCAGCAGATTTTTTTTCGTCCCACTGATCTTGCGATACACAATGAAGGAATTGAATATACACATATCAATAACAAAAAACGTCTTACTATACTCGTTTACTTTGCGTCACATGATTAAAACAAGAGCTGTAATCTCGTTTTGAAGGTCTATGCCACTGATTACTTCTCCTAACCAAGGGCACTTTGAATTGCTGCTTGCAGTTTTTCAGAATCTGAGTCACTGAAAGACAAATCACTTACTTCATTGTCACCGTTGATAATATTGTGAATAACCTTCAGTAAGCACTCCTCATCATCACCATGAACTAACCTCTTCGTCATGCTAGTTGTTTACTAAGTTAAGCTACCACATGATAAACATGGCCTATGCTTCGTTTCTGAATACATTTATGAGCCAACTGCAACAGAGGGGAGAAGAGGTTGTAACAGTTTCAGAGCAGAGAGTCCCATTGTTCTTGATATTTAAACAAACTGGCCACTTGCCTAGTTACCCTTATGAAAGGATGCCACTTGCTTGGACTCTTGTTTTGCTTATTTAGGACATGATTAATGGGTCGTACCTGTCATTATATTTACAATTCATGGCCTTTAACTGCTATTATAATTAGTGTAATTTATAGGCAATATGTCAGTGTTCATGTTTACCCTGATGTCTGAATGCTTTTAGCGTCAAGTGACAACTATCATCATGAAGACGACAGTTGATGACCCTAGACTGTCGTCTGCCCTCTCCCACTGCTGCAGTGTCCTCCCACCACACCGTCACCTCCTTCAGGGGCTCCAGCATCCTGAGACTGTCATTCATAGTCTGTGCCTCGCTCCAGCAACACCACCACCTCAGTACACTAATTCACCTCAATGCCCTTTAGCGATTTTTTAAGGAATACAGTTGTAAATATGGAACTTGACGCCACAGTGCACCAAAATATTCTCTTTTTACTCTAATATTATAGTAAATAACGTTCCTTCACAAAAATACAGAACCTAGTAACTAATGTGACATCGCAACAAAAAATACTATCTTTCTACTCTGACACTATAACATTATAGTAAATAACATTGGGATGGATTAGCTATGTACTTTGTTGACTGACACTGTGCTGGGCTAAGACGAAGGGGGGAGGGGGCGAATAGATGGGTCATGTCACAGCGCCAGGTGGCTAATGGACTGACCAGCAGTGGCCATAGCAGGCAGGCAGATTGCTGGCTGTGGGTAGTCGCACCTTCTTCCACCTTCCTCTTCCTCCCTCTCTGGAGTAAACACATGGACACATGGCCCACTGTCTCTCTTTGTCTCTCTGTCTACGTGATTTGCACCTTATTCAAAGTGCTTAAAGACATGCTGCTGGGTTAGCAGTCAGTATGGTACTTGTGAACAGACAAAGAGAGTGGCCATTATTAAAGCTGGTTGTGCTAAATCAGGCTCACATTTTATATGAAAATAATAAGAAGACAAATGTAAAAAAATTATTTTTATTCCATCGTTTTTACAATGTTCTCAACAAAGTTTGAAAGACGTTGGACCAAAAGCATCACAGTCTCTATTCAACAGAAAAAATGTAGACAGTTGGTGAAAACAGAGATGATGTAGGCCTACAAGTAAACTCGCCAGTCTGGAACACTAGTGGTAGCTTGAGAAATTTATGAGTAATATTAAACAAAACAGATGTCAGTTCTCTAGGAAATAGATAGTAATCTGTTGCATTCAAATTATAGTATTCATCCATAAGATGTTTATATACATTTCAGGAATCAATTTGTGGCCCTATATTCCGGGTCGTGTGAGTGAGCTGTTTCGTTGGGGACTCCGGAGGAGCCAAGAGGGCAGTGCGAGAACACACTGGGACCACTGGCGGAATGCATGCACTGCCGGATGGAAGGGCTGTGGTAGCGAGGGCTCACGATCTAGTTGTCAACTGGATCCAGCAAACTTAAAGTGGAATGGATTTTAGTCCTAGCAGTGAAACCTCCACCATTGTAAGATCTCGCGATTCTCCAGTGACATGGGTTCGTGTTGCTGCTCGCCGTGTCGCCAAGACGAAGAGCAGCGAGTGGGGTGCTTGGGAATGGCGGATCTAATTATCTTTCCTCGACTTCTTGTTACTAATTACTGCATTCTATGTATGACTATTTGTTAAGTTCAATCCGCGGTATTTTTCCTGCCTGGTGGCCACCAACGCCCCAGTGACTTGCCCTGGAGGTTAGTGTATGTAACGGCAGTGTACGTTTCCTCACCTCGCCGCTGCTGTCTGGTAAGGCGTGTAGTTTTGACAGTTTCCTTGATTTGTAGGTCGGTTGATGTTTCTTCTATTCTGGTAGTAGTGGTTCCTTTCTCCTTCCGGACGCTCTAAGCACAGCATTCTGAGTACGTAGAGCTGACCGCCGCTTCCGGCATTGGTGTCGTATTCCATCGTTGCATTGATTATCGGACGGTAGGTAGCTTCAGCAGATTATCATCAGTCATTCGTTAGACTGACACTAGTCTGAGTTACCATCTTGTCAAGTGAATGAAACTCTTGGCTGCCTTTCTCATCGCTCGCGAAAGTGTTTTTGGCCTGACCTACTCAGAGGTCGATTCCTAGAGCACTGTCAGTGACTAGCCCTTGTGTTTTAGTATTCTTTTATTATCTTATTATTGTATTACCATCATTTGTCTCATCTGTTTGGTGATCAGTTGCTTGTCCTCCTGAATTAACCTTGTTGTTATATTTTCTGTTTTATTGTATGTTTCTAATTTTTTTTTAATATAATTGCCATTCTTGGCGTTAAAGTAAGTTTAAACGGTTGTTAAATGAAGCAACAAGTTTACTGTTACCAGTCACCATTTTATTTATTTCCAAGACGCGTTTCAAAGGTTTAAACCTCCATCATCGGGTGGATTTACATTAGTTAGTATGACATTTGTGTGTGTTTTGTGTTACGATTTTTTGGAGGAACTTGTGGCACTGCCTTGTGGAGAAACAAGACACTATTTCAGAACATGGTTTTGGATTTCTTCTGACAAAAAATTAAACTGATATCTAATGGTAAACATAAAATAAGTAAAATAGAGTACCTCCAGTGGTCACAGGTTCCTTTCGCTGTCGTAACACATCACATGTATACTGTCACATTTGTAAAACAAATATGGCGTCTGGAATCTGCTGGGTGCAAGGTTCGTATAGCAGAAGAGAAGACATAATCAAAAAGTGCAAAGAATATATTTCGTAACAACATTATTACAGAATAATTATTTAAAGGATTTGGAGGTGTTTGTTCTGAGGTGTCGAATATATATATGTGTGTACTTCAGGTGGCATATAAATTCGATTTCGACAAGTTAAAACAGCTTAACATTCGTACTCGTTTACACAATCAGGTGAAAAATTAAAAGGCTTAAACTTCATACTTGTTAATAACAATCAGGTGAAATGTTACAGACTTAAGTATAATAATTATATTGGCTACAGCAGTAAAATTTTACATAGATGGCAATATTTGATTGGGATTAATAGACAGATGTGAGAGGCTGGAGGCAGAAGGAGAAGAAGAGAGAGAGAGAAAGTTAAACAGAGAGAGAGAGGGTGGAAAGAGTGATTGTATGAGAGGAAACGCTACATGGCAAGGAGTCTTAAGATTACATGTTACATATATTAGCTGCCTAAAGGTTGGGGTAACACATTGGTTAATGCTATAAAATATGCACACAGATATACAATTTGTGCCGGTAGTTGATGTAGGCCTACATACAGTTCAAAGCTGACAAGGGATACAAGCTGTTGGTGTGATGAATTATCTGTAAATGAGGTCAATCTCTTGTACTTTTGGCGGCTGTCAATATTTAGGGTAAATATTAGTGTCTCTCTCTCTCTCTCTCTCTCTCTCTCTGTGTGTGTGTGTGTGTGTGTGTGTGTGTGTGCATTTTTAAGAATGTAGACAGTTGGTGAAAACAGAGATGATACTATTGTAAATAGTGTCATTTTTGTCATTTAAGATGGATTCTGGTTGTTTTCGTTTGGTGTTTGTATATTTGGAGTGTTTCAAGGATGTCTAGTTTTCTGCCTTTCGGTTTGATGTATAAGATACTAAAGTTGTGTTGCTAACATGGTGTTTTGTTTCACGCAGGTGTGTGGCTATTGCTGATGTGTGTATTTTTCTTGTTTTTTACTGCTGCCAAGTGTTCCTTGAATCTAATCTCAAATTATGTGCCTGTCTGGCCTATGTAGAAGCAGTCGCAGTCCAAACATTCAATTTTGTACACGACACTCCGGCACAAAGGCCGCAGGTGGCACTTTTAAGTCAATTACCATTTTATAGTTATGGACATTGTCATCATCTGATGGGACATTCGCTGTCAAAGTGGAGTCCGCAACGCCTAGAATGGGCGTTTCATCTTCCCGCTGCGTCGGAGTATGCTTTGTTGGGTCATCAGAGAGTGTCAGCTGCTACCATGAAGCGGTAGCAGTCGTGAGGGAGGGCAACGTAAATGGGGGAAGCAGTATCGGCGGCAACGGCAGCGCCATGTTCGCAGGCGTGTGGTGCGCGATCCGGCGATGGATGCATCCGGATAGGAAGTGGACCTCCTTCCTACATCAGGAACAGGTCCCTGGTTGTCCGTTGTAAATGACGATGGCACGGCAGCCGCCGATATAGAGATACAAGGGGACATGTTTTTCTAAGTTCAGTTTAGACCTTCATGTTCAAAGGAACAGACATTGCAGCGACTGCATCCGGAAATGAAATATACTCGCAATTGCGAAATGGACAACCATCAGCTGTATAATGGAATGATGACAGTGAAAATTTGTGTCAGACCCGCACTCGAACCCAGATTTCCCGCATGTCGCGAGTGGTCGCCTTACCATTAGATTATTTGAGCTCTACGCATGGCCAGACTCACTCTTCCACGTGTCGACAACCATGTGCCCACAACCTGTACTTGTACATGCACTGCCTACATTCCTGTACAGGGGAGACATTTTACTTGAAAGTCGCTTGCCTTGTGTCGGGACGGAGCGAGGTGGCCCAGTGGTTAGCACACTGGACTCGCATTCGGGACAGCAACGGTTCAATCCTTCGTCCTGTCATCCTGATTTGGGTTTTCCGTGATTTCCCTAAATCGGTTTAGGTAAATTCCGGGATTGTTCCTTTGAAAAGGGCACGGCAGACATCCTTCTCTATTCCGATGACACAGATGACCGCGCTATTTGTTCTTCTCCTCCATTCAACCCAACCAATCCGGTATCGGCGGATAAATATGATATTGCAGACTCCAAAGGACCATTGCATTGCAGTTCGGAACAGCACAGTATTGTATTTACCTGCAGACATAGGGCAAACGACTTTCAAGTAAAATGTCTCGCCTGTATGGGAATATACATCATGGAAGTACGAGTACAGGTCGTAGACACATGGTTGAGAAGTATGGAAATTTCGGTCTGGCCTTGAGTCATGCTCGTATGGCCTAATGATAACGCTACCACTCAAAATACGTAGGAAATCCATGTTCGAATGCCAGTCTGGCACAACTTCCCATTTCCGTCATTGCATTTTCGACACTGCAATTTCATTATTGCATTATGCAGCTGATGGTTGTCCAAATTTGAAATTTCGAATAATTTCATGTATCTACATCTACATCTACATCTACATCCATACTCCGCAAGCCACCTGACGGTGTGTGGCGGAGGGTACCCTGAGTACCTCTATCGGTACTCCCTTCTATTCCAGTCTCGTACTATACGTGGAAAGAAGGATTGTCGGTATGCTTCTGTGTGGCCTCTAATCTCTCTGATTTTATACTCATGGTCTCTTCGCGAGATATACGTAGGAGGGAGCAATATACTGCTTGACTCTTCGGTGAAGGTATGTTCTCGAAACTTCAACAAAAGCCCGTACCGAGCTACTGAGCGTCTCTCCTGCAGAGTCTTCCACTGGAGTTTATCTATCATCTCAGTAACACTTTCGCGATTACTAAATGATCCTGTAATGAAGCGCGCTGGTCTCCGTTGTATCTTCTCTATCTCTTCTATCAACCCTATCTGGTGCGGATTCCACACTGCTGAGCAGTATTCAAGCAGTGGGCGAACAATCATACTGTAACCTACTTCCTTTGTTGTCGGATTGCATTTCCTTAGGATTCTTCCAATGAATCTCAGTTTTGCATCTGCTTTACCGACGATCAACTTTATATGATCATTCCATTTTAAATCACATGTACATGTTTACGTCATAGAATTACTCAAGAGCCAACCATCACCCTGGAGGGTATACGTGACAATCTACCAAGTTACATTTTAACCTTGAATGTACCACACACACTTGTCCCAGGGGCGTTGGTGGGGTATCAGTTACGCCGCGACCTCGGATCTTGGTCTCGTATGTATCCTGCTCCACTACTAACATCACTGCGTTTTGATAGCTCCACAGGACGTAAGCATCATTTCGTTGGTTCATGCGCATATGGCATAACAGATGTACCGTATCGACACTATTCCTCAGTGAATTGACATCATCAAGGCTAGAGGTCGTGTTGCACAACATTAACGTGTTGTATCACGAAAGTGACTATTTTCTCTCCATTATGGCTACACAAATTACGTGTTTCGCTGTTTCCCAGAAATAACTGAGATTAAAGAATGGAAGGAAGCACTATTAGGGATAAACGTCCCGACATTGAGGTCATTTAAGATGGAGCCCAGTCTCGGAAATTTCAAGGGTGGAGACGAAAATCTGTCACGCACTTTGAAAGGAACCATACCGACATTGAGCTGGAGTGATTTCGGGAAACCACTAAAATCCTAAATCTCGATTACCAGACGCGACACCTCGTTCAGTATAGCTTTGAATAGACAAGGCAGTTTTCGTAATGCAACCATTTCGGACAAGCATGCGTTGAGTGACCACATAAAAATAAAAGATTAAGTTAAAAATCACCTAATTACGCAATAAACTCCAGAGAACCGTCGAAGTTGCAGTATTAATTTTCTTTATAACTTGATGACTCGTTAAAGACTAAGCTCATCATCAAATTAGGCTCAAAGGCAGTCTTACAGTAACAAAAAGTATTAACATCGCAATTTAGATAGTTCTGTGCAGTTCGTTGGATAATTTGATAACGGCTGTTGACGTCATGCCTTCCAGAATGCCAGATAATATTAAAAATCACCCCAGTTTTTTCTTTACTGTTGTTGATTCTCGACTTAGGCGAAATGGGAAGGGGGTGGAAGGACGACTTGTCGTCCCCGACCCCCTGGACTCTGGCTACACAGTTCTATAAACGACTAGAAGCGAGTTCCCCTGATTTTGGTGCCCATCTCGTTTGGTCAAGGACATCATCATGTGCCTGATGGCAGTGATGCAATTACAGTCACGTTCAGAAAAAAAAGAACATCTTGAATGACTAGATATAGGACGCTCGTATTCACAGGACATGTTCAGTAGTATGTTCTGCAGAAATGATTAGCATTTGAACCATGTCGGCCCGCGGGTTCAAGGTCAACATCGGTGTCGCGGCACAACACCACCTACAGGTAAAATGTGACTGCGCCTCTCATTGTCGCTATAGACTGAAGGTAATAGATCAGTGTGACCTGATCAGACGTGCAGGATATATAGCAGATGTGAGAGTGGACCGTATCCTAAAATGAGTGAGTTTGAAAGATGGCACATTATTGGCATGAGAGAATGTGATGCATTCGCCTGGGAAATTGCTGCTCGTGTGGGATGAATAGTTTCAGCATTGCAACGGGCGTCTGTAAAATGGTTCACGAAAAGCCGTAGGATGCAACGAGATGGGTCACGTTGTGCCAACCAGACCACCCCCCGAGAAGACCAACACCTCATCCGAATGGCATCGCCGGACCGATCTGCATCGTCCTCGGCTCTAGCGCAACAGTGTAACAGTGTAACACATCGCACACTATCAGGTGTGACAGTCTGTTGCTGTATATTACAGCATGGGTTACATGCGCAAAGTCCACTTCTCTGCCTGCCTTTGATGAATGTGCAGAAACTTGCTAGACGGCAATGGTGTATCGAACGATGTCACTGGGGACACAAATGGTATCAGACAGTGTTTTCAGACAAATCCAGGGGCTGTTTGTTTAAAAATGGTGGCCGCATTTTGGTTTGAAGCAGACAAGAGGAGTGGCACAGTGACTGCATTCATGCAAGACGTACAGTGCGACTTAAGGCATTATGTCTGAGTTGGCATCCCTTCGCTCCCAGCTTCAGGGAGTGTTGGCTTTGGTCACACAGCTTGAGGCTGTTGCCAATGGGCCTCAATGTGGGGGTCCGGATGGGGCATTGTCAGGGATTGCCAGCTCGTCTGACGCCTCCCCCGATCGGACTATGGCTGTGGCTGCCCGGGATACTGCCCACATTGAGATTGCCCCTCACCTTTGGTAGAGTGGGAGGTCGTCTCGAGGTGTGGCAGGGGGCGAAAGACATTCCGGAGGCCTGAACGGAAGGCCTCTCCACTTTGTCTGACGAACCAGTTTCAGGCTCTGTCTCACGCTGATACTGATCTCCGGCCAGACATGGCTGCTTGTCCTATTCCAGTGGTTGCCCCTCAGTCTGCAAGATCTGGGTGGTCGCAGAGGGTGGGCTTACTGGTAGTGAGAGCTCCAACATCAGGCATGTAATGGGGCCCATTAGGGATATGGCTGCAAGGGAGGGGAAGAAAACCAAAGTGCACTGAGTGTGCATACCGGGGGGAGTCATTACAGATGTGGAAAGGGTCCTTCCAGATGCCATGAAGGGTACAGGTCGCACCCATCTGCAGGTGGTCGCTCATGTTGGCACCAATGACATGTGTTGCTATGGATCGGAGGAAATCCTCTCTGGCTTCCGGAGGCTATCTGATTTGGTGAAGAATGCCAGTCTCGCTAGCGGGATGAAAGCAGAGCTCACCATCTGCAGCATCGTCGACAGGACTGACTGCGGACCTTTGGTACATAGGCGAGTGGAGGGTCTGAATCAGAGGTTGAGATGGTTCTGCGACCGTGTGGGCCGCAGATTCCTCGAGTTGCGCCATATGGTGGTGTGGTTTCGGGTTCCGGTGGATAGGTCAGGAGTCCACTACACACAGCAGGCGGCTACACGGGTAGCAGGGGATGTGTGTGGCGTGGAATGGGCGGTTTTTTAGGATAGATGGCCTCGGGAAAGTCCAGAAAGGGCAACAGCCTCAAAGGGTGCAGGGAAATACCACAACATGCGGGGACCAAGCAGCAATCGGTATTGTAATTGTAAACTGTCGAAGCTGCGTTGGTAAAGTACCGAAACTTCAAGCGCTGATAGAAAGCACCAAAGCTGAAATCGTTATAGGTACAGAAAGCTGGCTGAAGCCAGAGATAAATTCTGCCGAAATTTTTACAATGACACCGACGGTGGTTAGAAAGGTTATATTGCCTGCAACTGGTGGTGGCTTGTTTGTCGCTGTTAGTAGTAGTTAACCCTGTAGTGAAATAGAAGTGGATAGTTCCTGTGAATTACTATGGTTGGAGGTTATACTCAACAACCGAGCTAGGTTAATAACTGGCTCCTTTTACCGACCTCCCTACTCAGCAGCACTAGTGGCAGAACAACTGAGAGAAAATGTGGAATACGTTTCACACAAATTTCCTCAGCATGTTATAGTCGTAGGACGAGATTTCAATTTACCAGATATAGACTGGGACACTCAGATGTTTAGGACGGTTGGTAGGGGCAGGGCATCGAGTGACATTATACTGAGTGCACTATCCGAAAATTACGTCCAGCAATTAAACAGAGAACCGACTCAGGGAGATAACATCTTGGACCTAATGATAACAAACAGACCCAAACTTTTCGACTCTTTAAGCGCATAACAGGGAATCAGTGATCATAAAGCCGTTGCAGCATCTATGAGTATGGAAGTAAATAGGAATATAAAAAAAGGGAGAAAGGTTTATCCGTTTAGCAAGAGTAATATGAGGCAGATTTCACACTATCTAACAGATCAAAACGAAAACCGAAGTGTTTAGAAGCAATGATTACATTTTGCCAATAAATTAATGATTAGTTCAGCACAAGGAGTGTGCTCCCTGCCGCCGTTGGATAAGCAGCTGCCAGCAGCAAGTCGTATAACCCTAGCTTACTTATTTGTTAGATAGTTTAATTAATTTCTTTGCATGTTTTTGGGTACTTGCATTGTTTTATTCATATTTCGGGCGTATTATAGTATTTGAGGGTTGTAGCATCGCGCCTTAGTACCTGAATAGTGTAAATTCGCGTAGTCGTCTGTCTTCTGTTTTTGTTTTGAACAGCCAGTGTCGGTTGGTCACAGCCAGTGTGCTCCCTGCTGCCGTTGGATAAGCAGCTGCCAGCAGCAAGTCGTATACCCCTAGCTTACTTATTTGTTAGATAGTTTAATTAATTTCCTTGCGTGTTTTTTGGTACTTGCATTGTTTAATTCATATATTTCCGGCGTATTAGAGTATTTGAGGGTTGTACCATCGCGCCTTAGTACCTGAACAGTGTAAATTCGCGTAGTCGTCTGTCTTCTGTTTTTGTTTTGAACAGCCAGTGTCGGTTGGTCACAGCCAGTGTGCTCCCTGCCGTCGTTGGATAAGCAGCTGCCAGCAGCAAGTCGTATACCCCTAGCTTACTTATTTCTTAGATAGTTTAATTAATTTCTTTGCGTGTTTTTGGAAACTTGCATTGTTTAATTCATATTTCGGGCGTATTAAAGTATTTGACAGTTGCAGCATCGCGCTTTGGTGTTTACTTGGAAGAATCTTACTTAAATTGCTTGTGAGTTTCGTGTAGGAGGTGCAATTTCGAGTTTTAGTTACTGTAATAGTAAATTCAGCAGATTGTAGTGCAGTCGTTAGGCATTTGTACAGGTTAGTTCATACATCCTTTGCGTGTTTCCCTTGCGTTATCTAGGCACGGACTCGTGTTTCAGTAACTGTTGTTCAACACCGATTAGAATGAACAGGGACTGCGATTGCTGTGTTCGGATAAGGGCTGACTTGGCATCCCTTCGCTCACAGCTGCAAGCGGCGCTGACTTCGGTCGCGCAGCTTGAGGCTGTTGCCAATGGACACCACTGTGGGGCGCCGGACTTGGGTATGACGGGGATGTCAACCTCGTACCGTCTGTCCCCAGATCGGTCTGCCGCTGTGGTTGCCCCGGTTGCTGCCCGCAGTGGGGCTGAGCCCTCGCCTGTGGTTGATTGGGAGGTCGTTCCAAGGCGTGGCAGGCAGCGAAAGGCGTCCCCAGAGGCTGATCAGAAAGCCTCCCCGGTGCGTCTGACAAACCGGTTTCAGGCAGTGTCTCTGGCTGAGCCAGATGCAGCTGCCTGCCCTGTTTCAGAGGATCATTCTCGGCCTTCAAGGTCCGGGCAATTGCAGAGGGTGGGCTTACTGGTAGTTGGGAGCTCCAATGTTAGGCGCGTAATGGGGCCCCTTAGGCATATGGCGGCTAACGAGGGGAAGAAATCCAGTGTGCACTCCGTGTGCATTCCGGGAGGACTCATTTCTGATGTGAAAAGTGTTCTTCCGGATGCCATGAAGAGCACAGGGTGCACCCAGCTGCAGGTGGTGGCACATGTCGGCACTAATGACGTGTGTCGCTTTGGATCTGAGGAAATTCTCTCTGGATTCTAGCGGCTATCTGATTTGGTGAAGGCTGCCGATCTTGCTTACGAGATGAAGGCAGAGCTCACCATCTGCAGCATCATCGACAGAACCGACTGCGAAACTTTGGTGCAGAGCCGGGTGGAGGGTCTGAATCAGAGGCTCAGACGGTTTTGCGACCGTGTTGGCTGTAGATTCCTTGACTTGCGCCATAGGGTGTTGGGGTTTCGGGTTTCGCTGAATTGGTGAGGAGTTCACTACACTCAGCTGGCGGCTACACGGGTAGCGGAGGCTGTGTGGCGTAGACTGGGCAGTTTTTTAGGTTAGCAGGCCTCGGTAAAGTACGGGGTGGGCTGCAATGTCAAAGGCTGCATGGCAAATACAGGACGTGCTTGGATCAAGGAACAGTCGGAATTATAGTTGTAAATTGTTGTAGTTGTGCTGGAAAAGTCCCTGAGCTTCAAGCGCTAATAGAAAGCACAGAAGCTGATATCGTTATAGGTACAGAAAGCTGGCTAAAGCCTGTAATAAGTTCTGCAGAAATTTTTACGGAGTCTCAGACGGTGTTGAGGAAAGATAGATTAGGCAGAATTGGTGGTGGAGTGTTTGTGTCTGTCAGTAGTGGTTTATCTTGTAGTGAAGTCGAAGTAGATACTCCGTACGAATTGGTATGGGTTGAGGTTATACTTAACAGCCGAATTAAGTTAATAATTGGCTCCTTCTACCGACCCTCAGACTCCGATGATATAGTTTCGGAACAGTTCAGAGAAAGTTTGAGTCTCGTAACAAATAAATACCCCACTCATAAGATTATAGCAGACTTCAACCTTTCCTCGATATGTTGGCAAAAATACTTGTTCAAAACCGGTGGTAGGCAGAAAACATCTTCCGAGATTGTCCTAAATGCTTTCTCCGAAAATTATTTCGAGCAGTTAGTCCACGAACCCACGCGAATTGTAAATGGTTGCGAAAACACCCTTGACCTCTTAGCTGATAGAGAGCATCATGACTGATACAGGGATTAGTGATCACAAGGTCGTTGTAACTATGTTCAATACAGTTTCTTCCAAATCCATCAGAAACAAACACAAAATAATTATATAAAAAAAGCGGATAAAGTGTCACTAGAAGCCTTCCTAAAAGACAGTCTCCATTCCTTCCGAACTTACTATGCAAATGTAGACGAGATGTGGCTGAAATTCAAAGATATAGTAGCAACAGCAATTGAGAGATTCATACCTCATAAATTGGTAAGAGATGGAACGGATCCCCCGTGGTACACAAAAAAGATCCGAACGCTGTTGCAGAGGCAACGGAAAAAGCATGTGAAGTTCAGAAGAACGCGAAATCCCGGAGACTGGCTAAAATTTACAGACGCGCGAAATTTGGCACGGGCTTCGATGCGAGATGCCTTTAATAGGTTCCACAACGAAACATTGTCTCGAAATTTGGTAGAAAATCCGAAGAAATTCTGGTCGTATGTAAAGTACACAAGCGGCAAGACGCAGTCAATACCTTCGCTGCGCAGTGCCGATGGTACTATTACCGACGAATTTGCCGCTAAAGCGGAGTTATTGAACGCAGTTTTCCGAAATTCCTGCACCAGGGAAGACGAATGGAATATTCCAGAATTTGAAACACGAACAGCTGCTAGCATGAGTTTCTTAGAAGTAGATACCTTAGGGGTTTCGAAGCAAATCAAATCGCTTGATACGGGCAAGTTTTCAGATCCAGATTGTATACCGATTAGGTTCCTTTCAGATTACGCTGATAAAATTGCTCCCTACTTAGCAATCATATACAATCGCTCGCTCACCGATAGATCTGTACCTATAGATTGGAAAATTGCGCAGGTCGCACCAGTATTTAAGAAGGGTAGTAGGAGTAATCCATTTAACTGCAGACATATATCATTGACGTCGGTTTGCAGTAGGGTTTTGGAGCACATACTGTATTCAAACATTATGAATCACCTTGAAGGGAACGATCTATTGATACCTATCAGCATGGCTTCAGAAAACATCGCTCTTGTGCAACGCCGCTATCGACAGGGGATCTCAAGTTGATTCCGTAGTTCTGGATTTCACGAAAGCTTTTGACACCGTTCCTCACAAGCGACTTCTAATCAAGCTGCTGACCTATGGAGTATCGTCTCAGTTGTGCGACTGGATTCGTGAGTTACTGTCAGGAATTTCGCAGTTCGTAGTAATAGACGGCAAATCATCGAGTAAAACTGAAGTGATATCAGGTGTTCCCCAGGGAAGCGTCCAGTGACCTCTGCTGTTCCTGATCTATATAAATGACCTGGGTGACAATCTGAACAGTTCTCTTAGATTGTTTGCAGATGATGCTGTAATTTACCGTCTAGTAAGGTCATCCGAAGACCAGTATCAGTTGCAAAGCGATTTAGAAAAGATTGCTGTATGGTGTGGCAGGTGGCAGTTGACGCTAAATAACGAAAAGTGGGAGATGATCCACATGAGTTCCAAAAGAAATCCGTTGTAATTCGATTACTCGATAAATAGTACAATTCTCAAGGCTGTCAATTCAGCTAAGTATCTGGGTGTAAAAATTACGAACAACTTCAGTTGGAAAGACCACATAGATAATATTGTCGGGAAGGCAAGCCAAAGGTTGCGTTTCATTGGCAGGACACTTAGAAGATGCAACAAGTCCACTAAAGAGACAGCTTCCACTACACTCGTTCTTCCTCTGTTAGAATATTGGTGCGCGGTGTGGGATCCTTACCAGGTGGGATTGACGGAGGACATCGAAAGGGTGCAAAAAAGGGCAGCTCGTTTTGTATTATCGCGTTATAGGGGAGAGAGTGTGGCAGATATGATACACGAGTTGGGATGGAAGTCATTACAGCATAGACGTTTTTCGTCGCGGCGAGAGCTTTTTACGAAATTTCAGTCACCAACTTTCTCTTCCGAATGCGAAAATATTTTGTTGAGCCCAACCTACATAGGTAGAAATGATCATCAAAATAAAATAAGAGGAATCAGAGCTCGAACAGAAAGGTTTAGGTGTTCGTTTTTCCCGCTCGCTGTTCGGGAGTGGAATAGTAGAGAGATAGTATGATTGTGGTTCGATGAACCTTCTGCCAAGCACTTAAATGTGAATTGCAGAGTAGTCATGTAAATGTAGATGTAGAAGGAATGTCACAAATTCGTACAACTACACCTACGTATTTAGAAGCACTGATTACATTTTCCCAATAAATTAACGATAGGACACCTTGAGCGACAGCGAACAAGTATCGATGTTACGAGTATCTGTGCGCCTACAAATAGCCGTTCAAGCTCTCTTCAAAGGACAGTTTTATTACATTACTAACCTAAAGTTAGTGGATTACCTGTAAATTTACAGTAGTACAAGGAGTCTGTTATGAATATCTAGAAATCAATTATGTCCTCTATTCAAAGCTTTTCAAAGGGTCTTGAACTCAGCTGTTATTTCGAGTAATGAGTTAAGTGTAAATAATGACTTTTGCATTGGTATAATTCGTTAAATACAAACGAGACATCATGGTAAATGAATAAAAACAGTGAAAAATCATTATTTGCTGTATCTTCCAGCCGGTAGTCTGCATCACAGTGCAGCTATCAATTGTTTTCGAAAATTTACTAATGTTTACTCAGTGACGCACACAACGCCCATGGATGAGCGCCAACGCAAGACAAAATAGTCAATTTCACGGGAGTGATTCGTATCCGTGATCTCCGAAAAAGCGTCTTAGTATCTGGCCCAATCAGATTCCACAAGACGTACCCACATAGACTTGAGGGCAGACCAAAGGAGCAAGAAGTTTTGAACAGGTTTTCGTCAGTTTGTCACAACTACCGCTCCTGTGGACGGAGATACAAATGTTTACTTCCTCCCCAGGCATCAGTATAAGAACGGCAATCAGAAATAATATCACGGGCAGCTATCCGTAACTGCTCACCGAGAGAATACAGTTCGAGAGAGTCGTCGCTCTGACTAAAAGAAAGCGGCTTTGCAGCTAGAGATGTTAACAGCAGGTCTGGTAGGCCGACTATAACTACAAACAGATGTTGGAGGAACTATTTTGTAAAAGGGACTACAACATATTTCGTGCCTCATACAGGAAGAAACTGAAAACGCACCTAGAGGACAGAGAGCTTGTGCGAAAGTGCCGACAAGTTTTTCTTACTAAAAGTGAAACAGTTGCAGCGAGAGATCAACTTCCTCGATTACCGTGACGCAGATCTCCGAAGGCAGAGGGAAACTGGAGAAGTAAGCTCACAAAGATTCGCTGTGAAACAGGAACTCTGAGAGGGAAAAGCCAGTACTTCCACGTAGTGAGGAGTCTGATGCTTCCATCAGAGCGAACGCTATTCATTAAAAGAAAAAGTTAGGAGTGTGTACGGCATTATTGGCGGAGAAACCACATGTGGGGTGTTCGATCGTCGTTTTACTTGGCGCCACATCGGCGACTTGGAAGTCGATGAAGAGGAAAAGACACACGCGCACTTACAAAAACGCGCGCACGCAAACACAGTCCCGATCGGAAAAATTCTCAACGCTGTCAGAAATCGAACGTTCGGCCTCGTGATCCAGAGCTATGTTAATGACATGACCACCAACTGCTTACACAGGGAAGGTGAATTCACGTTACAGGAAGATCATTCTCCTGTGCATAATCCACATTAGTTCACCAGCAGGTGTCCAAACAAGGACATCAACGTTATGGATGGGCCGATACAGCCTGCTGATATGAATTTAAAAAAAAACATAGGTGCAAGGAAAGAAACCGTGAAGACACCATGCATAACAGAAGAAATACCTCAGTTGGTCGACAAAAAAAGTAAGTACAAACCCGTTCATAGAAATTCAGGAATACAGGAATACAATCAACTTATAAATAAAATAAATACGAATTGCAGGGGAGCTAACGCGAAACAGCTGATGGAGACTGTGAAGTCAAGGGCGGCAACGTTAAGAGTACTATGAGAATTCGGGGGACTGATGACCTTAGCTGTTTAGTCCCCCATAAACATCCCAACAACCACCACCACCTATGAGAATTCCATCGTTAAATGCAGAGGAGAGAAAGGATAGGTGACAAGAGTGCGCTGAAGGCTTCTATGAGGAAGAAGACTTTTACGATGGCGTGATGGAACAAGAAACAGGAGTCGACAGACAAGAGATACGGGATCCAGTATTAGAATCACAATTTAAAAGAGCTTTGGACGACTTAAGACCAAATAGACAGAAGGGATAGAAACCATGCCATTGGAATTCCTAAAATCACTGGTGAGAGTGAAAACAAAACGACTATTCAGATTGGTGTGTACATACTATGAGACTGACGGTAGACCATCAGACTTTCGAAAAAACGTCATCCACACAATGCCGAAGATAATAAGAGCCGACAAGGGCAATAATTATCCCACAATCAGCTTAACAGCTCATGGATCCAAGCTGCTGACAAGAATAATATACAGAAGAAAGGAAAACACAATTACAGATCTGTCAGATGACAATCAGCTCTGCTATGGGAAAGGTAGCAGTTTTGACGTGGATTGACAATGGAAGCAAGAGTCACGAAATATAAAGACACTTTCATAGGATTTGTCGAGTTGGTAAAAGCGTCAGAGAATGTAAAGTGGTACAAGACGTCCGAAATTCTGAGAAAAATACGAGTAAGCTATAGGGAAAGCCGGGTAATATACAATATGTACAAAAAGAGAGAGGGGGACCCAGAACAAAGTGGTCGCATTAAAAAGGGTGTAAGACAGGGATGCGTTCTTTCGTCCCTATTGTTCAGTCTATATGTCGAAGAAACAATGACGGAAATAAAAGAAACATTTAAGAGTGCGATTAAAATTAAGGCTGAAAGGATATCAGTCGTAATATTTGCTGGTGACATTGCTATCCTCAGTGAAAGTGAAGAGGAATTGCAGGATCTGTTTGATGGAATGTGCAGTCTAATGAGTACAGAATATGGATGGAAATTAAATAGAAGAAAGACGAAAGTAATGAGAAGTAGCAGAAATAAAAACTGCGAGCAACTTAACATCAGAACTGGGGATTACGAATTAAACGAAGTTAAAGAATTCCGCTACACAGGCTGGAGGACATAAAAACCAGACTATCACTGGGAAAGTGGATTCGTGGCCAAGAAAATTCTACTAGTATGAAACATAAGAATTAATTTGAGGGAGACCTTTCTGAGAATGCACGCAGTTGCGTTCTCGTTTCCCACGCCCGGATACCCGGGTTCGATTCCCGGCGGGGTCAGGGATTTTCTCTGCCTCGTGATGACTGGGTGTTGTGTGCTGTCCTTAGGTTAGTTAGGTTTAAGTAGTTATAAGTTCTAGGGGACTGATGACCATTGATGTTAAGTCCCATAGTGCTCAGAGCCATTTGAAACATTTGAGAATGCACGTTTGGAGCTCAGTATTGTATGGTAATGAAACATGGGCTGTAGAAAAACCAGAATATAAGACAATCGAAGCATTTGGGATGTGGTGCTACAGAAGAATGTTGAAAATTAAGTGAACTTATATGATAATGAATCAGGAGGTACTCCGAGGAATCAAAAAAATGGTTCAAATGGCTCTGAGCACTATGGGACTTAACAGCTGTGGTCATCAGTCCCCTAGAACTTAGAACTACTTAAACCTAACTAACCTAAGGACATCACAAACATCCATGCCCGAGGCAGGATTCGAACCTGCGACCGTAGCAGTCGCGCGGTTCCGGACTGCGCGCCTAGAACCACGAGACCACCGCGGCCGGCACCGAGGAATCGGCGAGGAAATGAACATATGCACAACACTGGCCAGGAGAAGATACAGGATGATGGGATATCTGCTAAGACGTCAGAGAATAGATTCCATGGTAGCTGTAGCTGTAGACGGTAAAAACTGTAGATGAAACAGAGATCGGAATACATCAAGAAAATAATTGAGGACGTAATTTGTAAGTGCTACTCTGAGATCAAAAAGTTGGCACAGGAGAGAATTTCGTGGCGGCTGCATCAAACCAGACGCAAGACTGATGACTTAAAAAAAAGAATCCATTGGAGAATATTTGAGCTGAGGAAGCACGAAAACTGTCCACGAAACCAGCTAGCTACATCTGACGCCCTCCGAGACTGTGCTCTTGAAACCTGATAGAAAGTTGTCTCATCTGGCAGTTACGTCCGACTCCTCACAGATTCCATGCCAAGACGCATGATTAAAGTTAGAAACAATGGGCGATTCTGGACAAGATATGAGAGAACTGAATCAGAGGTAATAAAATATGAATTAGTTTCCTTTAAGTTCCTTTTTTAATTGACATAAATTTATTTTAAATATTATTCTTCAGTTTCTCCCGGCGTATTTGTTGATCGAACAGTCCACGGTTGTAATGCCGGTTCGTAGTACTCAAGGGGCAAAATATTTTGGTGATCAATATCTTTTAAACATGTTTTTAAACACATTTCTCTTTCAGTTGCCCTCTGAGTACATACTTAAAAAGTAATAAACTATGAGGGACTTTTTAAGGCTATTTTTTGTTACTTCAAATTCATCTCTCCCTTTCCCTCTATTTCTACCTCCTACATTCTCCCAAAACAAAGTAACAGATTTCTTGTAATATTTATTCATCTTTAATATCCCCTCTCATGTCTTTATTTCACACTTAACGAGCTATGGGCTGAGACTGGTAGGCAAGCTGGATTCCTCTGTTTGTATACAGCCATTAATCATGGCAACCCAATTTTGTCGGTTGTTCTGGAATCAATGTGACGGTTCCCCGTGAGGTCATAAGAACTTTTCTGATGTTAGCGGTGGGACTGTTACCTGAAGTTTGTTCAAAAAGCAGCACGTTGTACTTTTAGGGGCATAGGAGGCTAAACTAGGGTAGAGGCCCGTGTGTGCGGCAACATCTGAGGAGCTGGTCCCGGCGGAGGTTCTAGTCCTCCCTCGGGCATGGGTGTGTTTGTCCTTAGGATAATTTAGGTTAAGTAGTGTGTAAGCTTAGGGACTGATGACCGTAGCAGTTAAGTCCCATAAGACTTCACACACATTTTGAACATTTTTTTGGGACAAAATGCCAAACAAATTTTAGCTACACGGCGACTAGGGAAAAATGTATGGATCTAAACATTTCAGGGACTGCTGGGACCTCGTGGAATTGACGAGTCGGTTATTGTCGCTCGTCAGGGATAGAAGGACGGTCTTAGTGGTCAAATGGACTCAGCTTTATTTCAGCAGTATATCAGTTTGTCAAAACTGACGTATGGGATCTACAGAGACTGGTCAAGCTCATTTCTGACTTGTAAAGAGTGCATGAATACGTCCTGGTTCTGTGTGTGCGCGTTAGTTTCGTCACCAGTATCTGACATCCGAGAGCGAGTGTTGTAATTTAGCGCAGAAGCGCTTGACTTGATGGTAAATAGCAGTTTTGTTCTTCAAAGCACAGTGTTTGGAAAGGAAGAAGATGATGTAACTTAGCGAGGGCAGCCTTGTAGAGCGAATAACTACCTACAGATCTTATGACACTCGTTAAACTGGGAATTTTTTGTTTGATTTGATTTTTTTTTAAATTTTGATGAAATTTCTAATTACATTTTAGGATACTAGTTGGTGGTCAAGCGATGTACATTGGTGTCCAACAAACAGGTATTTCCCCATGTTGTGTCTACTTTACGGTATAATCATACAAAATATCAACAGATGTCCGTACAATCGTGTTCTTCACGGAAGATGGCATTCTGGTCAATGGACAACCACGCCAACGATGACGTCATGGCTCTTGTCAAACGGAGTAGTTTTTCCCGGTAGTCCCACATCCACAGTCGCTGTGTATACGCTCACAGACGGTGGATTATGGCACCAGACTCTCGGAGGGCGATAAGAAGAATGGAAGCAGGACAGTCACAAACTGATGTACACGAAGGCTTAATCTGAATCGTTCTGTTGTTTCTCGAAGGTGGTGACAGTTTATAGAGACAGAAACAATACCCCGAAGGCCAGGGCACGGCCGACCACGTGTGATATCAAAAGGAGAGGCCGTAAGGACACGACGGTACCGCCTTATCACTGCACCGCAAATGGCACCACTAGATGAGTTGTATCGAGGCAAACGGTGTACGGAAGGCTTTGAATGAGTAGCCTTTATTGTCTGAGACCTTCTGTATGTGTACCTCTGATGCGTATTCACAGAAGGTAACATCTAGAGAGGAGTCGTCAGCATGCCACCTGGCGGTCGAATAGTGGGTCAGTGTTCTTTTTGTAGATGAGTCCCGATTTGGTCTGGAGAGAGATTCTCAACGCATTCGCATCTGGAGAGAAAGTGGAACACGAACTCAGGGCACAAACACTGTGGAAAGAGACCGATATGGAGGAGGATCCTAAATGGTGTGAGCAGGGATTATCTCGACCATTCGAACACCTCTTCATGAAATTGTACTGGTGAACTGACAAGGTTTAACTGCTGTCAGGTACCACGACGAGATCTTGGGACCTCATGTGCGGTTGTTGCGAGGTGCTATAGGCCCGGACTTCGAACACCGTAGAGCATGTCTGGGATGCACTAGGGAGACAGGTTGCATCACGTCAGCATCCACCAACCACTCTCCAAGACATCCGAGCAGCTCTGCAGGAAGAATGGGCGTTATTGCCTCAAAATGAGGCTGATGACGTCACTCACAGCATGCCCCGTCGTTGCCAGGCCTGTATTGCGGCCAGACATGGTAACGCCCCATGCTGAGCACATTAGCCAGTTGTCGCAATGTGTGTGCTAATCCGTTAAGTAGGAAAAAACGGAGAAATGTTTGTCTATCGTTAGGAATGTTGAAGTTGCTTACGTTCTGTATTTTTCACACTGGTTCCACTTTAGTGTCACCTACCTTGCAAAATTTTCGTATGTTGTTTTAATTTTGGATACCGCCGTATATTTCTGTTTCATTTTACGATTTTCCCATGAGTTTTCCATGTTTATCCGTGCTGATGTCACTTGAGAGATCGCTAGTTTTCATTTCTAATGGTCATTCTGGATTTACACTAGTTCTCTACCCAAGCGCTTTAAGTTGAAAAACAGCTGATGAGCTGCTTCTGCAGACTAGTAAATGTGCTCAAAGCGTTATTAAATCCATTCAATAGTCTACATACTCTATGACTGTTTTTGGACATACTGAACGCTTCAAGGGTTGATATCAAACAGTGAGCATTACCATATTTCGTAAATTGCTACATAAAATAGCTTGTTCTAGCAACTGCTCCTCTATGATTCTCCTATGAAGGGCATCCAGAAATTCCCGTTACACACTTCTAGGATTTGTGGAGGGGAGTGAGTAGATAATATTCTGAGAAGGAACCCATCTCCAGAAACGTACTGTTTCGGTTCTACGACTGCTTCAATTCTGATGTGCAACGCGTAGATGTTTGCTGATGAAAAGAGAAAAAACTCAGAGTTGCTTGTACTGGTGTGCAATAGGGCAGAGAGAATGGCGTGCACTATGTCAGACCGCCAGCTGATGCCACTTGACGTCTGCCCCATTGCGAGACCTACTCAATGCACGTGCGTCTCCTATACAGTAAATATGGTGCGGTATCAGTTTTCGGAATACAAAGACAACCTCCTTGTGTATGGCAAAATTCGTGGTAACGGAAGAGCTGCTACTCGGCTGTAATACGAACGTCTCCCGCGACGTAGCGCGTCATCGCGCAAATTTTTTCCCCCAGTCACGCAGCGGCTGTGAGAAGCAGGTATCACCATGAGGAGGTGCTGCACGCCCAAATTTGAAGATGTGCTGCATCGCGTTGAACAGAACTCGTTAAAGAGAACTCGAACAATTACGCGTGCAGTGGGTGTTAGTTACAGTTCCGTCTGGGACGCTCTGTGTGAGCAAAATTACAACCACTTGCTCAGGGTACACGCTATCGGTCCGGCCGATTTACCACAACGCATTGCCTAGAAATTGAAGAGACGTGAGGTGAGATGGTTGGAGACTGTATAAGTTCATTTTTCGTAGGTGCATTATCTGCAACAACGTTGGTGGTCATCACATCGAGCCCCCGTTGTAATGCATCAGAATTGTTCTGTATGTACAATATGCTGGTTTCTTTCTTGCTTTCGTGTAATGTAAACACGTGATGTTTACGATTTAATACAAACAAATGTGCTTCAATGATAAGTGGATGTTTCGTTATGTTTCCTTTCGAATTTTTATCTCCTAATTGTACTGTGTTACGCATAATTCAATTCCTCAAGCAAAAGTGGAAGAGTTAAACATCTGAATTGAAACCGCCATAGAACGGAAAAGGGAAGTTTCCGTACATGCGTTCCTATTCAAAATACACCATTGGCCATTAAAATTGCTACACCAAGAAGAAATGCAGATGATAAACGGGTATTCATTGGACACATATCTTATACTAGAATTGACGTGTGATTACATTTTCACGCAATTTGGGTGCATAGATCCTGAGAAATCATTATCCAGAACAACCACCTCTGGCCGTAATAACAGCCTTGATACGCCTGGGCATTGAGCCAAACAGAGCTTGGATGGCGCGTACAGATACAGCTGCCCACTCAGCTTCAACACGATACCACAGTTCATCAAGAGTAGTGACTGGAGTATTGGGACGAGCCAGTTGCTCTGCCACCATTGAGCAGACGTTTTCAATTGGCGAGAGATCTGGAGAATGTGCTGGACAGGGCAGCAGTGGAACATTTTCTGTATCCGAAAAGCTCATATAGGACCTGCAACATGCGGTCGTGCATTATCCTACTGAAATGTAGGGTTTCGCAGGGATCGAATGAAGGGTAGAGCCACGGGTCGTAACTCATCTGAAATGTAACGTCCACTGTTCAAAGTGCTGTCAATGCGAAGAAGAGGTGACCGAGACGTGTAACCAATGGCACCCCATACCATCACCCGTGTGATACGCCAGTATGGCAATGACGAATACACGCTTCCAATGTGCGTTCACCGCGATGTCGCCAAACACGGATGCGACCATAATGATGCTGTAAACAGAACCTGGATTCATCTGAAAAATGACGTTTTGCCATTCGTGCACCCAGGTTCGTCGCTGAGTGCACCATCGCAGGCGCTGTCTGTGATGCAGCGTCAAGGGTAACCGCAGCCATAGTCCATGCTGCTGCAAACGTCGTCGAACTGTTCGTGCAGATGGTTGTTGTCTCGCAACGTCAAAATCTGTTGACTCAGGGATCGAGACGTGGCTGCACGATCCGTTACAGCCATGAGGATAAGATGCCTGTCATCTCGACTGCTAGTGATACGATGCCGTTGGGATCCAGCACGGCGTTCCGAATTACACTCATGAACCCACCGATTGCATATTCTGCTAACAGACATTGTATCTTGACCAACGCGACCATCAATGCCGCTGTCCGATAAACCGCATTCGCGATAGGCTTCAATCCGACCTTTATCAAAGTCAGAAACGTGATGGTACGCATTTCACCTCCTTACACGAGGCATCGCAACAACGTTTCACCAGGCAATGCTGGTCAACTGCTGTTTATGTATGAGAAATCGGATGGGAACTTTCCTCATGTCAGCACGTCGTAGGTGTCGAAACCGGCGTCAGCCTTGTGTGACTGCTTTGAAAAGCTAATCATTTGCATATCACAGCATATTCTTCCTGTCGGTAAAATTTCACGTCTGTAGCACGTCATCTTCGTGGTGTAGGAATTTTAATGGCCAGTAGTGTATTATATGCTCAGTCCCACCTACAAGTACTATAGTCTGTAACGGAAATTTCCGAAAGCCCAGTGAATAATGTGAGGACCTAAAGAAGTTAACATCAAACCGTGAGGCAATAACTTAGAAGGAACTGCGCTGGCTGTGAGACATTACTTTGCAAATGTGCCCCACACTCAGTTACATAAACCTTTTATTGCTATTTCCGTCTCTCTCTGTAATAAGCGTAGTGCAGACCTAACAGTTTATTCATAAGAACATTTTCAATCTTCTAAACATAGCATCAGCGATGTTTGTTTTGTAGTCGTCGTGGGTAGAAGTTATTTTGCGTTCTTCTGATTTTTATAGATTGTATGACAATCTTACTTTAGAATACCGTATTAAAGACTTTTCTGTCATCATATTGTGTTCCTTTTTACACTTCCTGCTTTAATTTCTGTATTTCTTTGCAGTGCGCTTTTTCGGTAATCTTGATAATTAGACATTGTTTCTTTACACATTTCACTTGTATGATTTGAGGCTTTACATCACTCGTAGCTTAAGGAATTTCTTTGTGAATGTTCGAGTTCTGCAAGCAATGCTCTGTTTTTGTCTTCTAATTTGCATTCCTCTGTTTTGAGGGTAGTGCCAATGACAGTGTTCTTAAGAAATATCTTTCGTAAGTCTATAAAGATCAAAAAATGTGTTAAGTACGCATAATGTTTACACTACAAGCACGACCGAGCGAGGTGGCGCAGTGGTTAGACACTGGACTCGCATTCGGGAGGACGACGGTTCAATCCCGCGTCCAGCCGTCCTGATTTAGGTTTTCCGTGATTTCCCTAAATCGCTCCAGCCAATGCCGGGATGGTTCCTTTCAAAAGGCACGGCCGAGTTCCTTCCCCGTCCTAACCTAATTCGATGAGACCGATGACCTCGCTGTCTGGTCTCCTTCCCCCAAAACAGCCAACCAACATTACAAGCACGGTAGACGCTTCAAGGATGTTAATCACATTTGGTGAATGAGATTTTCAGTTTGCAGTACGCCTAGAGAGAAAAACAACAATGGCTGTGACAGCCATTGATTTATGATTTCCAGCTTGCAGTCATTGCATCTGAATCTTATTAGTATCTATGCTTTAGCCCATAAGACTAGTTACAGAAATGAAAGTTAATGTCATTGGTGAATACTGTTGAGATTTCGGCCCTGGGTCAACTCGGCAATGTACCTTTGAGACGCGAGCTACATTCTGCACTTCCAAGCCTGCTCAGGGAAACCGTTCGCAGTGTAAACGTAATATTCCTGTGGCTAGCAAAATTGTCAACATCGCATAATATGTTTGGTAACTTTGTGATCAAGTTACTTCCTGGAAAAGCACAGATTTATTCTGGTAAATTCATTTGGCATTTTCTTGCAGCTGCAATAAACATTTTGAGTGATTTTCATGTAAGGTGTGGCATTGGTTTATCAGATTTATGGTTTTCAGTCGAGGTAGAAAGTTCCACGGAGAAAATTATCTATGTCAACTATAATTATGGCACTGACAGAGCCTGAACTATTATTCTGCTGTCCGCAGTCGTGCGGCCAGGGCGTCTGTTTACGACCCTACCACAGAGCTTCACGCTCACGCGGTTGTTTACTTCGTGTTAGTCTTCGCCAGTGCTGGCACTTTCTATACAGAATGACACAGCCGTGCCGACAGTCTACCACAAACATCAGCTTTTGTCCGCAACTCGTGGTCTCGCGGTCACGTTCTCGGTTCCCGGCGATTTCAAGGATTTTTCCCCTGCCTCGAGATGACTGGGGGTTTGTGTTGTCCTCATTATTTCATCATCATTCATGAAAGTGGTGAGTGTGGACTGAGCAAAGGTTGGGAATTTATACCGCGTTGTTGAGCACCCACAATCCCAACATCATCATGAACATAAGCTTTAATAATTAATTTGCACGATGGAGGGCGTCTGAAGTGGAACAGTTTATACGAGAAGAAAGTAAAACTGAACCACCAGATATGATTGGAATCCACTTCTCCAATATAAGCTGTGTGGTCTACGTCAAAATGACCAACGACAAGGTGTGTGACAAAACCTTTTTCTTTTGGGGGGGGGAGGGGGGGAGGGTTCATCAGTCTTCTGACTGGTTTGATGTGGCCCACCACGAATTCCTCTCCTGTGACAACCTCTTCATCTCATAGTAGCACTTGCAACCAGCATCCTCAATATTTGCTGGATTTATTCCAATCTCTGTCCTCCTCTACAGTTCTTGCCATCTACAGCTCTCTCTACTACTATGGAAGTCATTCCGTCTGTCTTAACAGGTTTCCAATCATCCTGTCCATTCTTCTTGTCAGTATTCTCCACATATTCCTGTCCTCTCCGATTCTGCGCAGAACCTCAATTCTTACAGTATCAGTCCACCTAAATTTCAACATTCGTCTGTAGCACCACATCTCAAATCCTTCGATTCTCTCCTGTGTGCGGCTGGTCCCGTCTGAGGTTCGAGCCCTCCCTCGGGCATGGGTGTGTGTGTTTGTCCTTAGGATAATTTAGGTTGAGTAGTGTGTAAGCTTAGGGACTGATGACCTTAGCGGTTAAGTCCCATAAGATTTCACACACATTTGAACATTTGATTCTCTTATGTTCAGATTTTCCCACAGTACGAGTTTCACTACTATACAATGCTGTACTCCAGACTTACACTCTCCGAAATTTCTTCCTTAAATTAAGGCCTATGTTTCATACTAGCAGACTTCTTTTGGTCAGGAATGCCCTTTTTGCCAGTGCTAGTCTGCTTTTGATGTCCTCCTTGCCTAGGTAGCAGAATTCATCAACTTCATCTCCTTCGTGACCATCAGTCCTGATGTTAAGATTCTCGCTGTTCTTATTTCAGCTACTTCTCATTACTTTCATCTTTCTTCGATTTACTCTCAATTGCCGGCCGCGGTGGTCGTGCGGTTCTGGCGCTGCAGTCCGGAACCGCGGGACTGCTACGGTCGCAGGTTCGAATACTGCCTCGGGCAAGGGTGTGTGTGATGTCCTTAGGTTAGTTAGGTTTTAAGTAGTTCTAAGTTCTAGGGGACTTATGACCTAAGATGTTGAGTCCCGTAGTGCTCAGAGCCATTTGAACCATTTTTTTTTACTCTCAAACCATGTTCTTTACTCATTAGATTATTCTTTCCATTATGTAATTCTCCTTCTCCTTCACTTTCACTCAGGGTAGCAATGTCATCAGCGAATCCAACCATTGGAATCCTTTCACCTCGAATTTTAATTCCACTCCTGAGCCTTTCTTTTATTTCCATCACTGTTTCTTCGATATACAGATGGATCAGTAGGGGCGAAAAACTACATCCCTGTCTCACAACCTTTTTAATCCGGGTACTTCTTTCTTCCTCCTCAGGGAACACCTCCTTAAAGTAGCACCAAGGAAATCGGAAGTGGTGGGCCAATCACCCGCCCTTCGCAAAAAAACCTGAATATTGAAACCGAGACTTTGTTCTTGGTCGTCCACTCTTATTATTCTCTCTTGGCTCTTGTACATAATGTATATTACTCGTCCCCCCTGTAGCTTACCCCTCTTTTTCTCAAAATTTCGAATATCTTGTACCATTTTACATTGTCGAACGCTTTTTCCAGATCAACAAATCCTATGAACGTGTCTTGATTTTTTTTAGTCTTGCTTCCATTATGAACCACAACGTTAGAATTTTCTCTCTGGTGTCTTTACCTTTTCTAAAGAATAAATTATCGTCGTCTAGCACACCCCCAATTTTCTTTTCCATTCTTCTGTATGTTATTCTTGTCAGCAACTTGTATGCATGAGCTGTTAAGCTGATTGTGCGATAATTTTCGCACTTGTCAACTCTTGCTGACTTCGGAATTGTGTGTATGATATTTTTCCGAAAGTCAGATGGAATGCCACCAGATTCATTCATTCTACACACTAACGGGAATAGTCGTTTTGTTGCCACTTTCCCCAACGATTTAGAAATTCTGATGGAATTTTATCCAGCCCTTCTGCCTTATTTGATCTTAAGTCCGCCAAAGCTCTCTTAAATTCTGATTCTAATACTCGATCCCCTACCTGCTCTAAATCGATTCCTGTTTCTTCTTCTATCACATCAGACCACTCTTCCCCCTCATAGAGATTTTCAATGTACTGTTTCCTGCTTACCGCTCTATCCTCTGCATTGAACAGTGGAATTGCCGTGACACTCCTAGTGTAACCAATCTTGCCTTTAATGTCACCTAAGGTTTTTTTCACTTTCCTGTATACCGACTCAGTCCTTCCGACAATCATATCTCTTTCGATTTCTTCACATTTTTCAAGCAGCCATTTCGTCCTAGCTTCCCTGAACTTCCTATTTATTTAAGTTACCCATGGTTTCTTCACAGTTATCTTCTTTGTACCTATGTTTTTCTTTCCAATTTCTGTGATGACCTTTTTAGATATGTCTATTCCTCTCCAACTTTACTGCCTAATGAAGTCTTTCTTATGGTTGTATCTACACTCCTGGAAATGGAAAAAAGAACACATTGACACCGGTGTGTCAGACCCACCATACTTGCTCCGGACACTGCGAGAGGGCTGTACAAGCAATGATCACACGCACGGCACAGCGGACACACCAGGAACCGCGGTGTTGGCCGTCGAATGGCGGTAGCTGCGCAGCATTTGTGCACCGCCGCCGTCAGTGTCAGCCAGTTTGCCGTGGCATACGGAGCTCCATCGCAGTCTTTAGCAGTGGTAGCATGCCGCGACAGCGTGGACGTGAACCGTATGTGCAGTTGACGGACTTTGAGCGAGGGCGTATAGTGGGCATGCGGGAAGCCGGGTGGACGTACCGCCGAATTGCTCCACACGTGGGGCGTGAGGTCTCCACAGTACATCAATGTTGTCGCCAGTATTCGGCTGAAGGTGCACGTGCCCGTCGACCTGGGACCGGACCGCAGCGACGCACGGATGCACGCCAAGACCGAAGAATCCTACGCAGTGCCGTAGGGGAGCGCACCGCCACTTCCCAGCAAATTAGGGACACTGTTGCTCCTGGGGTATCGGCGAGGACCATTCGCAACCGTCTCCATGAAGCTGGACTACGGTCCCGCACACCGTTAGCCCGTCTTTCCCTCACGCCCCAACATCGTGCAGCCCGCCTCCAGTGGTGTCGCGACAGGCGTGAATGGAGGGACGAATGGAGACATGTCGTCTTCAGCGATGAGAGTCGCTTCTGCCTTGGTGCCAATGATGGTCGTATGCGTGTTTAGCGCCGTGCAGGTGAGCGCCACAATCAGGACTGCATACGACCGAGGCACACAGGGTCAACACCCGTCATCATGGTGTGGGGAGCGATCTCCTACACTGGCCGTACACCTCTGGTGATCGTCGAGGGGACACTGAATAGTGCACGGTACATCCAAACCGTCATCGAACCCATCGTTCTGTCATTCCTAGACCGGCAAGGGAACTTGCTGTTCCAACAGGAGAATGCACGTCCGCATGTATCCCGTGCCACCCAACGTGCTCTAGAAGGTGTAAGTCAACTACCCTGGCCAGCAAGATCTCCGGATCTGTCCCCCATTGAGCATGTTTGGGACTGGATGAAGCGTCGTCTCACGCGGTCTTCACGTCCAGCACGAACGCTGGTCCAACTGAGGCGCCAGGTGGAAATGGCATGGCAAGCCGTTCCACAGGACTACATCCAGCATCTCTACGATCGTCTCCATGGGAGAATAGCAGCCTGCATTTCAGCGAAAGGTGGATATACACTGTACTAGTGCCGACATTGTGCATGCTCTGTTGCCTGTGTCTATGTGCCTGTGGTTCTGTCAGTGTGATCATGTGATGTATCTGACCCCAGGAATGTGTCAATAAAGTTTCCCCTTCCTGGGACAATGAATTCACGGTGTTCTTATTTCAATTTCCAGGAGTGTATAAAAATGTTGAAATGTGTGTGAAATCTTATGAGCCTTAACTGCTAAGGTCATCAGTCCCTAAGCTTACACACTACTTAACCTAAATTATCCTAAGGACAAACACACACACCCATCCCCGAGTAGGACTCGACCCTCCGCCAGCACAGTCGCACATTCCATGACTGCAGGGCCCCAGACCGCTCGGCTAATCCCGCGCAGAGTTGTATCTAAAGGGTGAGTCACCTAACATTACAGCTGGATATATTTCGTAAACTACATCAAATACTGACGAATCGATTCCACTGACCGAACGTGAGGAGAGGGGCTAGTGAATTGGTTACTAAAAACCATAAAAAAATGCATGGAAGTATATTTTTTAACACAAGCCTAGGTTTTTTTAAAATGGAACCCCGTTAGTTTTTTTAGCTCATCTGAACATATAAACAGATACGTAATCAGTGCCGTTTGTTGCATTGTAAAATGTTAATTACATCCGGAGATATTATAATCTACAGTTCACGCTTGAGTACCACTCCTCCGCTGTTCGATCGTTTGTATCGGAGAGCACCGAATTACGTAGGGATCCAAAGGCAACGGTGATGGACCTTAGGTACAGAAGAGACTGGAACAACACATTAAGTCCACATGCTAACACCTTTTTATTGGTCTTTTTCACTGACGCACATGTACATTACCATGAGGGGTGAGGTACACGTACACATGTGGTTTCCGTTTTCAATGACGGAGTGGAATAGAGTGTGTCCCGACATGTCAGGGCAATAGATGTTAAATGTGGTGGCCATCATTTGCTGCACACAATTGCAATCTCTGGCGTAATGAATGTCGTACACGCCTCAGTACATCCGGTGTAATGTCGCAGCAGGCTGCCACAATACGTTGTTTCAAATCCTCTGGGGTTGTAGGCACATCACGGTACACATTCTCCTTTAACGTGCCCCACAGAAAGAAGTCCAGAGGTGTAAGATCAGGAGAACGGGCTGGCCAATTTATGCGTCCTCCACGTCCTATGAAACGCCCGTCGAACATCCTTTCAAGGGTCATCCTAGTGTTAATTGTGGAATGTGCAGGTGCACCATCATTCTGATACCACATACGTCGACTTGTTTCCAGTGGTACATTTTCGAGCAACGTTGGCAGATCATTCTGTAAAAACGCGATGTATGCTGCAGCTGTTTGGACCCCTGCAATGAAGTGAGGACCAATGAGGTGGTCGCCAATGATTCTGCACCATACATTTACAGTCCACGGTCGCTGTCGCTCTACCTGTCTGAGCCAGCGAGGATTGTCCACGGACCAGTAATGCATGTTCCGTAGATTCACTGCCCCGTGGTTTGTGAAACCCGCTTCATCGGTAAACAGGTAGAACTGCAACGCATTCTCTGTTAATGCCCATTGACAGAATTGCACTCGATGATTAAAGTCATCACCATGCAATTGCTGATATAGCGACACATGAAACGGGTGAAAGCGGTGACAATGCAGTATGCGCATGACACTAATTTGACTCAGTCCACCGGCTCTCACAATGTCCCGTGTACTCATGTGTGGGTCCATGGCAACAGCAGCTAACACACCAACTGCACCCGCTTCTCCTGTGACGGGCCTGTTACGGACCCGTTTGCGTGCTACGACCATACCTGTTGCATACAGTTGGCGGCAGATGTTTTGCAATGTGCGGCACGTTGGATGCTCTCTGTACCGTTCTGCATACACCCTGCAGGCTTCAGCTGCATTTCGTCGACACTCGCCATAGATGAGTATCATCTCCGCCTTTTCAGAGTTCGAATACACCATGGTCACAGTTCCTACAACACTACACTACCACAGACGTTTGGTAACACGGTGTACTACAGTTGGTCTGCGTGCGGAGACGAATGCAGAATAACAATAGCAGCAAGCGCTACATGCGGACACTGCGACAGCTAGACCAAACCACAACAGTGCACTACAGCCACACTCGTAAACACGGTCGTCATCGTAAACATGTCCCTGCAGATGCTGCTCGCCGACGGTGGCCCGTGTTTGTTACAACACGCAACTGAACGTCGGAGGTTTCAAGAGTCAACTTTAGGTTACAATATCTCCGGATGCAATTAACATTTTACAATGCAACAAACGGCACTGATTACGTATTTGTTTATATGTTCAGATGTGCTAACAAATCTAACGTGGTTCCATTTTTAAAAAAACCTAGGTTTGCGCTAAAAAACATACTTCGGTGAACTTTTGTTTGGTTTGTGTTAAACAATTGCACTAGCCCCTCTCCTCACGTTCGGTCTGTGGAATCGGTTCGTCAGTATTTGATGTGGTTTACGAAACATATCTAGCGGTAACGTTAGGTGACTCACCCTGTATAGCCTTAGAGAACTTCAGGCGTTTGTCGTCATTCCTTAGTAGTTCCGTTTCCCACTTCTTTGCATACTGATTCTTCCTGACTAATGTCTTAAACTTCATCCTACTCTTTACTACTACCACATTGTGATCTGAGTCAATATCTTCTGGTTACGCCTTATAATCCAGTATCTGATTTCGGAATTCTGTCTGACCGTGATGTACTCTGACTGAAATCTTCACCTGTCACCCGGCCTTTTCCAGGTATACGTCCGCCTCTTGTGCTATTACTACCTGAAATTTATTAGAGAACTCAATTAGCCTTTCTGCTCTCTCATTCCTTGTCACAGCCCCATATTCTCCTATAATAGTTTCTCCTGCTCCTTCGAATACAACTACATTGCAGTCCCCCACGAATATTAGATTGTCATCTCCCATTACGTACTGTATTATGCTTTCAATATCCTCATATACTTTCTCTATCTCTTCATCTTCAGGTTGAAAGGTCGGCATGTTCAGCTGTACTATCATTGTCCGTGTTGGTTTGCTGTCGATTCTGATAAGAGCAACCCTGTCACTGAACTGTCCACAGTAACTCACTCTCTGTCCAACCTTCCTGTACATAATGAACCTTAATCTTGTTATACCATTTTCTGCTACTGTTGATATTACCCTATACTCATCTGACCAAAAATCCTGGCAGTCCTCTGCAAGAGGTACGACTATTCCGCAACCTCTTGCCAATGGGGAGAGCGCCACGACACCTTTTCAGTTGCAGGCCACATGTCCTGTGGGCACATTATGTATCTTTAATGCAGTGGTTTCCATTGCCTTCTGCGTCGTACGCCACTACAAAGATGGACTTAAATTTAAACATTCTGACGGCCATGTCGGAGCAGTAGCTATTGATCAGGCGAGGCTTGGTTTAAGAACTGTTGAAGTATTCGAGCTACTATTTGAGATTCCGGCTGATTTCGTAGTTGCCGCGCTACAACTCTATGGTACCAGAACAATGGACAACCTTTACTAAGTACTCGGAGCTTAATGGGGTGCTACAAATACGGATCCAACTGTCAAAACATTTGTAGTCTTATCCCACAATTGGAGGCTGCAGAGCGGTAGTCATTTATGATGGTCAGCCAAAAACTTGCTCGGGTTGTGGTCAGCAAGGCCACGTCCGTTAAGCACGTTTTCCACGAAAAATACTACAAGTACCGACAGGTGAAGATGTGGCAGCATCTTTGGCGACGTTCCTCCCTCTCACATATACAAATGTGTTTCGGAAGAACGCCCCACTGAACAATCACCTCACCCAACAGCTGGACACTCCCATAGAAGAGCGGATGACGACACGAGCAGGGTGGCGGCGGCGATGCCAACCGCCGAGCAGCAGCGACCGATACCTGCAATACAGAGATCGGGAGAGAAAATGGTCATCGATAGTCGGGTAGTGTTGTCACCTGCTTCCGTCTCAGACCCAGAGGCGACAAAGACACACGCCCACGTTCTGGTACAGAAACGCACATAAGGAAGCAACTATGTTCGAAGCGGCACAAGAAACGACGCCTCATCCCGTCGGACGACTGCTTAACACGATGGAGAAAAGGCCGAAGAAGACCGTCTCGACAGCAGCAACCGCCAAGAGCGACCTGAAAAGCTCGACAACATAGAGCTACCAGCAGTCAGTTGCCAATCCGAATTAGTAGAAGAAACGACACAGAAAGACGTGGTTGGAAAGACCCAGCCGTCGGCAAAATTGTCCCAAGGAAACTGGGCTGATGATTGTGAAGTAGTCCCAGTGTCGGTGGCAACAGGCGACACGGCGAGGGCGGTGCCCTCTATAAAGTCAGAAATACAACCAACGCCGGTGGACAAGACGGAGCCACGTACCCTGTCAGTCAGGAGCAGGTGGCGTAAGCTCCCACGGCCGATACACACGCGACGTAACGAAGACCGGGATATCGGCTTGCCTCTATCAACATCGTCTTGCTGCAAGAATTTCTTTTCATGTACGGATACGAATCCTACGTATAAAAAATTAAAAAAAATAAAAAGTGGTTCAAATCGCTCTGAGCACTATGAGACTTAACATCTGAGGTCATCAGGTCATCAGTCCCCTAGAACTTAGAACTACTTAAACCTATCTAACCGAAGGACGACACACACATCACACACATCCATGCCCGAGGCAGAATTCGAACCTGCGACCGTAGCGGTCGCGCGGTTTCAGACTGAAGCGCCTAGAACCGCTCGGTCACTGCTGCCGGCCCTACGTATCACACGCCTCTGAAACTGGCAGCGGCATAGCAATACTTCGCAGTGAAAGCATTACGGCAGAGGATGTACTGTACATACCGTTGGCGGGGGGATTAGCAATGACGGTGCTTGATGTACGACATATCAACATCTATGCACCAGCCGGTACAGACAGGAGACGGGGGTATTTCCTCATCTTCGCAAAGGATATTGCCCCGCTCTTACACGGTCGACACGACCGTTTAATCCTACGAATATTGGTGCACAGTATGCATTGATTGCCACCTGCGAACATGTCCATGGCCTCCATCCTGAATACACCCATAAGACGAGTCATTCCGCTAGCCGTCTCGCCCGAATACATGTTGCACGCAATCGTAACGCTGGCCTCGTCGAAGCGTACCTGTGGCCTGCAGCCTAGGCCGACCATAAGCCATTAAAATGTACCGTCTCCCTCCGGCGGCAGCAGGTATGGCGTAGCCGCGGTCTTTGGAAAATGAACGTCGCCCACCTGAGAGCTGCCATTTAAGTTCCAGATGCTCTCGCTACGGTTCCAACATTTAAATGGTTCAAATAGCTCTCAGTACTATGGGACTTAACTTCTTAGGTCATCAGTCCCCGAGAACTTAGAACTACTTAAACCTAACTAACCTAAGGACATCACACACTTCTACGCCCGAGGCAGGATTCGACATTGCGACCGTAGCGGTCCCGCGGTTCCAGACTGTAGCGCCTAGAACCGCTCGGCCACACCGGCCGGCTCCAACATTTAGTCAGGTCCCTATCTATGTCGTAAAGTAAGTAATCCTTATAAACGCGGGGAACAGGTGAGTGCTGAGTGACTGAGTGACCAATGACCCACTTCCTCTGTCTGACGTCTCGTCCTAGTCCGGTTCTTATGCTTATGTTGCCAAATGCTCTGATTTTTCTCCCGTTTTGTCAAACACTTTATAAATACTTTCTGTACTGTCGGTCTCTGTAAATTCTTTCTTGTATGTTTGGGACTCGGAGCATACACGATTTCCTGCACAGGAAGACTCTCTTTTCTATAACTGCATATGTCGGTCATATAGTGGTTGTGGCTATGGAGGAAGTCATCGATAGGATGAGTTGTCGTTTAAACTTGACGTGGCAAGTAAAGCGTAAACTGCAGTTTTAGAAGCGCTTCTACGTGTCCGGAGCAAATGAAACAAATTTAGCTGTCCTAATTTCAGTAAGGAAAGAGTGGATATGATAATGATAGTGATTGTGTTTGTGTAATGAGCAGTCCATTTGCGTCCATTTTTTCCACTAGCCGCAGATAATATTAAGAGAAAGTGCTGAGAACGGAGAGTAAGATTGCCAACGCCTTTGAAGAGGAAGCTGTCACCATGCTCTGGTAATGTGGCCGTTCCCGGGAGTGTACCGACTAATTTGTCCAGGTACGACGTTCGCCGTATTACGCCGGGGAATTCTAGCGATCTCAGGGCGAAATGCGACTTCACAGAACCGCAAGGCCTCCTTCTTGCAACCGGATGCCTCTGCCGCTCTGGAAGATGTTGCACGACAAAGTGTCCACAGCTGTTCTGAGGCAACATGCGGGTGACGCTGTGATTAGGGGACTGGCCAGCGTTGTAAAGAGCACGGTCTCCTGTTTTCAGAGAAGGAAACACAATTAAAGTCCGTTAGGCATTGTAGTATTTATAATAATTGGAGGAAATTTGCAGTTCAGCGTCCTTCGACGTCATGGTTATTGGAGATCGTACACTTACTAGATAGGGAAATTCTACATTTATCAGCATAAGAATGCATGGAGTGAAACGTTACCTACAACTTGTGTAAAAGTCAGACTGCAGTTTGTAGGGCTTCTGCTGCATTGCCTCCTTTCGTTGGTAATTGCTCTGCTCCTTGTCGATGATGGGTTGTTTCATCACAAGAAATTCATTACGCATAATGGACTCAGACGCTACTATTCGTTTATTCTATCATTTGTCAAAAAGTAGTATTGAATGATAGTAATAAATGATGGCATAAATTTCAAATAAAATGTCGACTTTCAAGAATGCTTCAATCTAGGACTAACTTCCCAACATGAGAACTAGTGTTCAACCATTAATGCCCGATTCTTTAAATACTCGAACTCATATACACAAAACAGCTTGAAACATCTAATTACAAATGAGTTACTGTGTTAAACATTGCTTTTAAGCATGTAAGCCAGAAGAGGTTTAGTAAAGGTTTGAAATTATGCTTGAAGTTTGTTAGAATTTCCTAAGTGCTCTCGTTATCGTACACTGGGTGAATACAAACTGAGTGATTTGCAAGCCACTTTAAACAAAATATAGGTTTTCACTCATCTTAATCTGTATGGCGTCATATCTGCTGTATTGTCTCTCGTAAAATAGAGTAGTTTTGCAGGTCGATTGAGCTATACCAGTGCATGTAGACACTGTATGCAAAACGTATTGCGAATAGAGTTAGTAGTAAAGAAGAAATAAATTAAAGCGTGATACCTGATGCTGAAGTCTGACTGCACGAAAGGTGAAAATGTAGTAAGCGATAAAGTGCTTTCCTTTCACCATTTTTCGGGGAGGTGACGGGAGCGGCTATCAGGGAGAAAATAATTTCGTAAAGATTTGAAAATACGTGTAAATTTCGTTGGATGTCGTTAACTGGTCTCTTTCTGAAATACTGGATGAATCAAGTCCGTTTACTTGTGCGTCGTTGGATACGTTGCCTCGAGACAAACACATACTTTGTAACTATAGTACCTGTCTCGAGACAAACGCACAGTTTGTAACTATAGTACTTGTGCTATTGTGTTAAACCTTTAAAATAAGATTATACCCCCTAAAAACAGATAATGCGAGCTTTTTAAATTTTTAATCTCACTCAATAATTACGCTAAATATTGAAAATATGATTTTTGTTGCCCCTATGCTACAACTGGTACTAAGTTCCGGGTTCCGGAATAGTGTTTTAGTTATCTTCTATACTACTAAATAAAGGTAAGCTGATGTTTATAGTTGTTACCAACTCTCTAAAAGCAATTAACTGATTTACTCCAAAATTTTTCATGATACTCTAACAATACAAAATACAATAGTACACATTTACTGTAAAAAGGGGCAACATTCTAGCAAAAATATCGAGAAGTTCCTTACCATTTTACTTCAGACTTGTACGCAATACTCTAATAAACCATTGCTGGACATTCGCTATAAATTTTTCAGATACATCTATAAAGAGACATAGAATATATACGTGACTCACAACATATATATAGTCTGAAGAGCCAAAGAAATTGGTACACCTGCCTAATATCATGTAGGGCCCCTGCGAGCACGGAGAAGTGCCGCAACACGACGTGGCAGTGACTCGACTAATGTCTGTAGTAATGCTGGAGGAAATTGACACCATGAATCCTGCAGGGCTGTCCATAAATCAGTAAGAGTACGACGGTGAGGAGATCTCTTCTGGACAGCACGCTTCAAGACACTTCACATATGCTCAATAATGTTCATGCCTGTGGAGTTTGGTGGCCAGCGGAAGTGTTTACATGCATAAGAGTGTTCCTGAAGCCACTCTGTAACAATTCTCGACGCGTGTGGTCGCCTTATCCTGCTAGAATCCACCAACCCCTCGGAATATACAATGGACACGAATAAATGCAGGGGATCAGACTGGATGGTTACGTACATGTCACGTGTCAGAGCCGTGTCCAGATGTATCAGGGGTCTCAATCACTTCAGATGCACACGTTCCACACCACCATTACAGAGCCTTCACCAGCGTGAACAGTCCCGTGCTGACATTCAGGGCCTGCCGGTGTGGCCGTGCGGTTCTAGGCGCTTCAGTCTGGAATCGCTTGACCGCTACGGTCACGGGTTCGAATCCTGCCTCGGGCATGGATGTGTGTGATGCCCTTAAGTTAGTTAGTTTTAAGTAGTTCTAAGTTCTAGGGGACTGATGACCTCAGATGTTAAGTCCCATAGTGCTCAGAGCCATTTCACCCATTTGACATTCAGGGTCCATGGATTCATGAGCTTGTGTCCATACCCTTACACGTCAATCCGCTCGGTACAAATTTAAACGAGACTCTTTCGACCAGGCAGCATGTTTTCAGTCAACAACAGTCTAATGTTTGTGTTGACAGGCCCAAGCGAGGCGTAAAGCTTTGTGTAGTGCAGTCATCAAGGGTACACGAGTGGGCTTTCGGCTCCGAAAAACCATATAGATGATGTTTAGTTGAATGGTTTGCACGCTGACACTTGTTGATGGTCCAGCACTGAAATCTGCAACAATCTGCGGAAGGGTTGCACTTCGGTCACGTTGTATGATTCTCTTCAGTCGTCGTTGGTCTCATTCTTGCAGCACATTTTTCGGCCGCCGCGGTGTCGGAGATTTGATGTTTTACAGGATTCCTGGTATTCACGGTACACTTGTGAAATGGTCGTACTTCATCGCTACCTCGGAGATGCTGTGTCCCACCGCTCGTGAGCCGACTATAGCACCACATTTAAAGTCACTTAAATCTTGATAACCTGCCATTGTAGCAGCAGTAACCGATCTAACAATTGTGCCAGACACTGGTTTCGTATATAGGCATTGCTGACCCAGCGCCGAATTCTGAATGTTTACATATCTCTGTACTTGAATATGCATGCCTATATCAGTCTCTTTGTCACTTCAGTGCAATAATGAGTAACGCGAGACGATAACATACCTTCTATGTCGGTAACGGTTCTAGACATCGAAGCGAGGTTTTCGGCAAATGATAGTACACTAAGACGCGTTGGTACGTGATAAAGAGTCTTAACTCTTGTGTCGATCGAGGTATTAAAGCAGCAGGTTCTTTTTTTTTTTAAATAGAATGATATACATTTTAACGGCTTTCGAAGGAGGCGACTACAATGATACAATGCTTGTTATTCAAGAGGTTAAAACGCTTCACAGAATAACCCGAGAAATATTCTAAAACCGGTAGTCGGCTGGACTCGGCTATTGTGTTGTAAATATGCTCATACCAGACTACATTTTGTTTTTTCCCCTCCCGGCTCTCGGGACATGCCCATACAGCTATCCCAATACTGTAATGACAACTATGACGATACGAACGTGAAGACAACACAACGCCAAGACCCAGAGTAGAGAAAATTCTGAACTGGACAGGAATCGAACCAGGAACGCTTAAGGTAGCAATCCACCGTGTAGCCACCGAGGCGTCAGGCTATATCGTTGTATCAAACCTTTCGACTGTTTATTTGTCTGCAAGCAGAAGTAGCAGGAACTGTCAAGTCTATTTCTGTTTCATCAGTTTTTGCACACAGCCTTGTACATCATTTAGGAGAAGTTAGACATACTACTTTTAAATGTCGAATGGTGACAAGAGACGAGTTGCCACACAATTTGGAATCAGCCAAAGGAATGTCATTAGCATCCAGCACTGACATAAATTCCCCTTAGCAGCACAATCGGAGGGCGTGATTTCGAAAGTCGTATGGAATTTTGTTGGTTGCAATGCATCGCTTGGGAAACGACACTAGGTATTTCCAACCTGTGCTCTTTACCGATGGAGCAGTGTTTACTGCGGTAATGTAAAGTTACGTACAACGTGCAGTATTGGTATACTGAAAATCAACGCTGGCTTCGTTAAGTACAACAATAATGACCGTGAAGCGTAGATCTATGATGCGGCATTATAGGAAACACCATTGTGGGGCCTTACTTCACCCCAAGAATGTGAAACGGAAATAGCTACGCACACTTTCTTCAGAACATTCTATATGTTCTTTTACAAGAGGTACCACTGCATAATCAACAGTGTACGTGTTTCCGTCTCGACGGCTTCCCTGCTCACTCTTCTCGTGTTGCAAAGCAAATACTGAATGAAAGGTTTCCTGGCCGTTGGACAGAAATACTGCACTGCAGTAGGTGGCCAGGTCTCTTGAACCGAATTGTCTTCTTGATTTCTTTCTGTGGGGAGCACTGAAAAATACAGTCTAGCACGAAGCCCCAACTACGCCAGACAATTTACGCCGTCGAACGGCCATAGCATGCAACGTCTTATCATCCAAATCTGGGGCTTGCACTCGATGGTAGACGATTTGAGCACGTACTTAAGTAAAGAGTAAAATCATCTTTCGTTAGTAAATTTTCATGTAACTTTCTATGTAACGGTTTCTTCCGCCTTGAATGTAAATCTAGGCGCTTCAGTCTGGAACCGCGTGACCGCTACGGTCGCAGGTTCGAATCCTGCCTCGGACACGGATGTGTGTGATGTCCTTAGGTTAGTTAGGTTTTCCCTTTTGTAAATGTTATTAGCTCCGGTCTCTTGTTTATTTTCAGTATGACACCTGATGATGAGCATTTAAGAGCCAGAGACCAGTCATGTTTTAACTACTGAAAAATAAAAAGAACCTTACAATTGAAACGGTACATTCAACCTCTCCTCTAAAGGTGAAGTTCTAGTGTTGCAATCTGGTGTACTGGATTAGCTCTTGATCGGTTCGATTATTTAATCTTCCATGTGAAATGGGATTCGAGTATATCCGGCCAGATCCTGACACCGTTCGGCAACTTTATTCAAATAACGGCCTGTAAATGGCAAGGACACAAACATTTTAACGTTTAAAATGGAGTTTGCAAATTTTAAAAATCGATTTAACGAAACACGTACCTTCTTTTCTCGTGATTCGAGGCTTCAAGGTCCTCGTGGTACACGACGGGCCACCGCAGACGTGAGTCATCTCCAGTTCCACAGGACACATAAAAAGCGGGTGTCTGCGTGCCAAACCGTAGCGTCAGTGAAGCACGAAGAGTAACTAACATACACCCAGGTAGTAGATCCGCCTTCACCAGGCGCAGAGCCGCCAGGGCCGGGTCGAGTTCAATGGGACCACTCGCACTCAGCGCAGAGGTAAACGATATAAGCAAGAAACTGCGCTCTGGCTGCCTCAGAAAATACAAAGTAGGCAGACGGACGAGTCCTACAAACAAAAATTTTAGAATGAAGACTCGGACTTACAGCACACAGTACGCAGACCTCCAAGCGGAAGGAGGTTGATCGCTTACGATGCGTGGAGGAGGGTACCCTGTACTGCTACTAGTCATTCCCTCTCCAGTTCCACTCGCAAATAAAGCGAGGGAAAAACGACCGTTTATATGGTTCTGCACGATGCCTAATCTCTCTAATCTTATCCCACGGTCCTTACGCGAAATGTACGTTGGCAAACAGCCTCACATTGCAGCTCATCCTGTCCATCACATCCTTTATGTATACAGAAAATAACGGCAGTCACGTCACACTCCCCTAGGGCACTTATTAGGATACCCTCGGCTCTGATGAACACTGGCTGTCAAGGACAACATACTAGTTTCTATTACTTAGGAAGTCTTTGGGCCACTCACATACCTGGGAACCTATTCCGCATGCTTGTGCCTTTGTTAACAGTCAGCATTGCGGCACTAGGAATATGGAATCCTCCTGTTGCCCTTTATCTATCGTTTGCAGAATCTCATGTGAGGAACTGACAAGTTGATTTTCGCACGACCGGTGCTTTCTAAAACCATGCTAATTTGTGAACAGAAGTTTTTCCCTTATAAGGAAATTTGTTATGCTCGAACTCAGAATATGTTCAAGGATTCTGCAGGAAACTTATGTTAAAGATAACAGTCTTAAATTTTGCCTACATGCTCATTTACCCTTCATATATTCAGGTCTCACCTGCACTTTTTCCAGTCGCTTGGGTCTTTGCGTTGGCCGACAGATTTGCGGTAAATGCAACCTAAATAATGAGTCAATGCGGTACTCTGTAAAACCGTGGGAGATCTAATAATTGTAGTTAACTAACGCATAACCCATAAGTTATGTAGTTCTTTGTATAAAATGTGGAGTATTAAACTTAACAATGATTTAGTACAATATAACTTTTCCCCCGACTTTAGTGTTCTAGGGTTTAGAAAGACAGCATAAGAGTTTTCGACTTAGGAAAACACCGGGGCCGAATTTGTTCAGATGAGAGTGGAAGATAAGACCGTTGACTTTATGGACACAGCAAACAACAACCTTCCTAATAGGATAACAGCGTCACCCAATGATATCGCTCAAGAACAGACGCCTCACATTCACGAAACCATATAATATAGTTACTATTAAAAGAACTGCATGGTGGAATGTCTACAGTAATACTTATGTGTAGCAGATGCGAACGTAGCTATACTTCAAGAGGTGATCACAAATAAAGTCTCCGACGTTTTTGGGACAGCAATAATGTTTAAGGTGGGTATATCATGCCAAGGACAATCATCACTCGAAAGTGTCAGAGGCAGTGCGGCAAAAATACACGACCTCTTCTTGGAATATATAGGGTTGTATCGATACCTAAACCGGGAAACTGCCGTATGGATACCCAGTTTTCAGGGATTATGTTCAGACTGTGCGCTGAAAGATTTACGTAGTTAGTAGTGTCAGTGTCACGACTTGCTGGTAGGTGCTGGTACTGGTACTGTGACGTAGGGGCAAACACAAGGATCAGGGTGCATTACAGCTGCAGACGGTCAACATGGGTCTGGACATGGCGAGCAGGACGTACTAGTAGTTTTACGAAAATAACAGCAATAGTTCTGCTGCTCTTCGCTGTTATTGACCCTTTCCTCGTGTGGTTACTTGGTCACTGTGACTTCCGGCTGTGGGGTTACAAGAAGGACAGGGTTTATCATCGGAACGCAATCACACATCGGAGGTTGATGCTCAGCATGGCGAGGAAGGTACGCAAAATCCTACGTGATATATTTCGGGCAGCAGTAAAGCCATCTCTAGTGCAGTCCCAGGTTGTCGTGGATGCAGGTGGTCGTCATATTGAGCAAAGTTTGTAAGGCTGAACGTAAACATGATATGCAGCTAGCAAATGTTACCTCTTGTGTGGAAGACAAAATGCGTTTCTTTCAATGTTTATCCATTATGTCTCTTCCGCACTTCTTTACAAATGTTTCCACAAAGTTTCCTTCTCCTACGATCACTCGTTTCTCATGCGGGCCCTCTCAAACAGCAAAAGTTTAATTATAATTGGTATGTATGCCCGTAAACGCAGCGACTCGCTCCACAGACAAACATGGCAGAAGCGATTTGTTTCGCGACAAAACAGTGAGTCTATTATGGAAATGCGAGATAATGTAATTTTAAGAGGAAATTTTAATTGTGTTTTGCGTCGGTAAGATCTGTGCCCTAATTTTAATTTTTCTGAAGAAGGTATGACCTATTAATTTTCAGAACTATTGTGACTACCACATCACGGCTCACTACAACAAACAACAGCGCCTCCTGGGGCTAGAGGTCTAGCAACTAAACATGTCGCTCCTAGATGACGAGGTACTGTACCAAGCAGTCGCTGAAACATGGACACGATGTCTCCAGAACCAGTCAAGTCAGTCAAGGCATATTATCGGGTGGATTCAAAATGCAAAACCGCAAAAAAGGCAGTGTATTGCCCAAACTATTGGATGCAATGGTGAAATACTGTTTCTTATGCCTACCCGACCTGTACAATGAACGAACGAATTTGGTAGCAAATAGTTTTCGAATGACACACCAAACCAAAAATTTCTGTTTTGGTACGGCAGTCACTGGAAGGCAAAAAAGTGCGAGCACGTCTCACAACTGATATCAGTCAAGAAAATATTCCGGTATACCAAATTATAAGGGAACAGAAAATCATTCAGTACATGCCCCACGAACAAGGAAATAGCTATGATCACCAAAGTGCAATTAAGCTACATACTGAACGGTAGTATATGAATCTTTATCCTGAATAAGAGACCCAACTATGGACGAAGCTTTCCTCTTTAATATACAACCCATAGTTAATGCGGAGGATAATGAAGGGTTTCTCGAAATATCTCGGAAGAAGAAAGAGAAACAATAGTTACAGAATTCACGTAACAGATCAGTTGAGTGTCATTGAAGATTTTGGAACATTATTGGCCATGAACTAACAATAATTTTTAACGAACTGTTGGCAGTCGATGCATTGTATAACTTACACATGCAGCTCTTCTTGGGGTCGTGGTATCTACGTCTGCATCTACATCCATACTCCGCAAACAACCTGACAGTGTGTGATGGAGGGTACCTTGAATACCTCTACCGGTTCTCCCTTCTATTCCAGTCTTGTATTGTTCGTGGAAGAAGAGATTTTCGGTATGCCTCTGTGTGGGCTCTAATCTCTCTGATTTTATCCTTATGGTCTCATCCCGCGACATACGTAGGAGGGAGTAATATACTGCTTGATTCCTCGGTGAGCGTATGTTCTCGAAACTTCAACAAAAGCCCGTACCGAGCTATTGAGCGTCTCTCCTGCAAAGTCTTCCACTGGAGTTTATCTATCATCTCCGTAACGCTTTCGCGATTACTAAATGATCCCGCAAAGAAGCGCGCTGCTCTCCGTTGGATCTTCTCTATCTCTTCTATCAACCCTATCTGGTACTGATCCCACACAGGTGAGCAGTATTCAAGCAGTGGGCGAACAAGTGTACTGTAACCTACTTAGTTTGTTTTCGGACATCATTTCCTCAGGATTTTTCCAATGAATCTCAGTCTGGCATCTGCTTTACCGAAGATTAATTTTATATAGTCATTCCATTTTAAATCACTCCTAATGCCTACTCCCAGATAAGTTATGGAATTAACTGCTTCCAGTTGCTGACCTGCTATATTGTAGCTAAATGATAAAGGATCTTTCTTTCTATGTATTCGCAGTACATTACACTTGTCTACATTAAGATTCAATTGCCATTCCCTGCACCATGCGTCAATACGTTACAGGTACACCTGCATTTCAGTACAATTTTCCAGTGTTAGAACCTCTCGATATACTACAGCATCATCCGCAAAACGCGTAAGTGAATTTCCGATGTTATCCACAAGGTCATTTATATATATTGTGAATAGTAACGGTCCTACGACACTCCCCTGCGGCACACCTTAAATCACTCTTAATTCGGAAGACTTCTCTCCATTGAGAATGACATGCTGCGTTCTGTTATCTAGGAACTCTTCAATCCAATCACACAATTGGTCTGATAGTCCATATGCTCTTACTTTGTTCATTAAACGACTGTATCAAACGCCTTGCGGAAATCGAGAAACACGGCGTCTACCTGTGAATCCGTGTCTATGGCCCTCTTAGTCTCGTGGACGAATAGCGCGAGCTGGGTTTCACGCGACCGTCTTTTTCGAAAACCATGCTGATTCCTACAGAGTAGATTTCTAGTCTCCAGTAAAGTCATTATACTCGAACATAATACGTGTTCCAAAATTCTACAACTGATCGACATTAGAGATATAGGTCTATAGTTCTGCACATCTGTTCGACGTCCCTTCTTCAAAACGGGGATGACCTGAGCCCTTTACGAATCCTTTGGAACGCTACGCTCTTCTAGAGACCTACGGTACACCGCTGCAAGGAAGGGGGCAATTTCCTTCTCGTACTCTGTGTCAGTCCGAACTGGTATCCCATCAGGTCCAGCGGCCTTTCTTCTTTTGAGCGATTTTAATTGTTTTTCTATCTCTCTGTCATCTATTTCGATGTCTACCATTTTGTCATATGTGCAACAATCTAGAGAAGGAACTACAGTGCAGTCTTCCTCTGTGAAACAGCTTTGGAAAAATACATTTAGTATTTCTGCTTTCAGTCTGACATCCTCTGTTTCAGTACCATTTTGGTCACAGAGTGTCTGGACATTCTGTTTTGATCCACCTACCGCTTCGACATAAGATCAAAATTTCTTAGGATTTTGTGCCAAGTTAGCACACAGAACTTTAGTTCTGAATTCTTTGAACGCCTCTAGCATAGCCCTCCTTACACTACATTTCGCTTCGTGTAATTTTTGTTTGTCTGCAAGGCTTTGGCTATGATTAAGTTTGATGTGAAGTTCCCGTTTCTTCCGTATCCGCTTTCTAACTCGGTTGTTGTACCACGGTGGCTCTTTTCCATCTCTTACGATCTTTCGTGGCACTCATCTAATGCATATTGTTCGAACGTTTTGAACTTTGTCCACTGATCCTCAACACTATCTGTACTTGAGACAAAACTTTTGTGTTGAGCCGTCAAGTACTCTGAAATCAGCATTTTGTCACTTTTGCTAAATAGAAAAATCTTCCTACCTTTTTAATATTTCTATTTACGGTTGAAATCACCGATGCTTTAACCGCTTTATGATCGCTGATTCCCTGTTCTGTGTTAATTGTTTCAAATAGTTCGGTTCTGTTTTTCACCAGAAGGTCTAATATGCTATCGCCACGAGTCGGTTCTCTGTCTAACTGATCAATGTAGTTTTCAGATAAATCACTTAAAAACAAGTTCAGTATATTCTTTGTCCCTGCCACCCGTTATAAACGTATGAATCTCCCAGTCTATATCTGTTAAATTAAAATCTGCATTAAAAACTATAACATGGTCGGGAAATCTACTCGAAATATTTTCTAAATTTTCCTTCAGGTGTTCTGCCACAACAGCTGCTGAACCAGGGGGCCTATAGAGACATTCAACTACCATGTATGAGCCTCCTTTAACCCTAAACTTAACCCAAATTATTTCACATTTCGGATCTCGGTCAATTCCCTTCAATACTATTGCACTTTTTATCGCTATAAACACGCCTCCCCCCTCACTGTCCAGCCTGTCTCTGCGGTATACATTCCAATCTGAGTTTAGAGTTTCATTGCTGTTTCATTGTTTCAGCCAACATACCGTCCCTAGTACTGTGTGGGCATTGTGACCGTTTATTAATGAGAGCAGTTCTGTGACCTTTCCATGGATGCTCCTGCAGTTTACTATTACCACATTAATATTGTCATTCCCTGTTGCGTTTTGCCTACTGCTACCTTGTCGCGTCTCAGGAGGCGTCTTGTCGGGCCTAGGAAGGGAATTCTCTAAGCTAAAAAAAAACCATGTGCACTCCACACGTACTCCGCTACCCTTGTAGTCTGCAGCTGTCCTGCTTATAGTGCACGCCTGACCTATTCAGGGGGACCCTACATTTCTCCAGCCGCAGAATCGTCTGAGCCTCTGGTGTAAGTCTTCCACTGGGCTCCAAACCAAAGGACCGCGATCGGTTCTGGGAATGACACTAAAAATAGTTAGCTCAGATTCCACCCCGCGAGCGAGGCTTTCCGCCTTCAACAACTCAGCCAAACGCCTGTATTAACTGTGGATGACCTCTGAACCCAGACGCCAGGAGTCATTGGTGCCGACATGAGAAACAATTTGCAGTCGGGTGCACCCAATGCCCTGTATGCCGCCACAGGGCCTCCTCCACATCTCGGATGATACCCAGGGGCAGCAGACAGAGTGAACACTGGCCTTCTTTCCCGACCTTTCAGCTGTTTCCCTAAGGAACTCTATCACCCACCTAACACTAGAGCTCCCAGTCACTAATAAAACACCCCCCTCCCCCATGTGGCTGCTCGGATCTTTCTGAAGGAGCGGCCCGAAGAAACCACAGGAAACAAAACGTTTGTACAGGTGACGTAAAAATGGCAACACTACTAAGTAAGACAGAAGCAATAGGCGAGCATCAGTGGCAACAAAAAGTTCTTTACGAGCAGAAACTAGCCGAGGACTCAATAGAAGTGAAATTACCTCCAAGGTAGCTATACCTCCTCGCCATCCAAATGATACTTTACTCGAAGGCAAGGAAAACGACATGCCTCCAAGGTAAGCAGTGCTTTAAAAAATTGACATGTTGCCAAATGGAAGTTTGCTATCGTTGTAATGTTTGTACAATAATTCATTACGTCAACGATCGCTTATATATATTCACATTACCGGTTTCGGAAAAAAATTGTCACCCTCAGATGTGCTTAAGCCACTAAAAGCTTCACACATACAAACAAATATAGTTAGAACTTTCAACATGATACAGTCATTTAACATTTCACTGAATGTACGTATCGTCACATGACAAAAGACTTGGCACGGAAAAGCAGAGAACGTAGTTGCATGTCAAGTGTTTTGTGAGAACGACGTGTTCTGCAATTTCCACCTACGCTGGAATTTTAATGTGTTTGATATACAACCCGAACAAGGAGCTATGAGTAAAACTGAAGATCACTCAGACCAATGACCTTTTCTTAATTTGTTGCAATTAACATCACAAAAATCATTACGCAAATTTGTGCAGGATGCGATTAGGTATTGGAAATAATGAGTTGTGACTTGAGATCATCATGGACAAAGCTAAATATATTGTGAGTCCTTATTTTCTTGGGCGGAAGAGGCGTCAGTAGTGCTGAACGTTATGTCAGACGTGATAGCACCTTCAAATTCTGCTACCGAGACTTCGAAGAAAGAGCACAATGTATAAGTGCATTTTCCTTCGTACGACTACAGTCGTAAATTTCAATCCCAGCAGAGGGGTTGAAATGTCTGTTGTGTAGAAAGAAACTAGAGGACCAGGACTTGGCCTAACAACATAGACGATTTTACTTTCAGTGCAAACATTTTTGTTTTATTTTGGAGGTAGCAGTAGCGTCCTCCCGTTGCTCAACAGCGGAAATTATGGTAATGATTGCTGCAATATCATATTTTATCCAACTGGATCACTGACATACTTTCACCGAACCAATCATCACATTATTGGGCGCTGATATGGTCGGCGTTTAGCGCCCGTAAGCTCCAAATACACAAACACATTGTCGGTTTCAAAAACATCAACTACTTTACTAGAATATTTATGCAGCGGAATAAGTAATTCTGCATGATATACAGCAACTGCTAACTTTGCCAGCCTCTGGTGTAAAAAAGCATTTTATGACGTTAACGGAACAAAACGATAGTTGAAACTTGCTGCAGGTTTAAACTGTGTGCCGGACCGAGACTCGAACTCGGGACCTTTGCCTTATGCGGGCACGTGCTCTACTATCCTTTTTTTTAATATCTCATTTTGTTCTATACAGTTTGTTGAATTTGTTCGTGGCGGACGTCCGATGACACCCGTTCAGGTTGCTCGTTGATCCGTTTATTCAGTTTTCACGGCAGGTTAAACGCCAGCTGAGTCACCCAAGCACGACTCACGCCCCGTCCTCACAGCTTTACTTCTGCCAGTATCTAGTCTCCTACCTTCCAAACTTCACAGAATCTCTTATGCGAACCTTGCAGAACTAGCACTCCTGGAAGAAAGGATATTGCGGAGACATGGCTTAGCCAAACAATCTGGAAACATACCACAGACTGTGGCTAAGCCATGTCTCCGTAATATCCTTCGTTCCTGGAGTGCTAGTTATGCAGGGATGGCAGAAGTGCTTCTGTGAGGTTTGGAAGGTAGGAGACGAGATACTGGCAGAAGTAAAGCTGTGAGGACGGGGCCTCAGTCGTCCCTGGGTAGCTTAGATGGGCCGGAACGGTAGCTCAGCGTGTTCGGTCAGAGGATTTAGCGACCCACTGTAATAAAAAAAAAGCGAGCGGATCAACGAACAACCTGAATTGGTGTCATCGGACGTCCGCCACAAACAAATTCAACGAACAATGTAGAACAAAATGAGATCATTAAAAAAAAAAAAAGATGGTAGAACACTTGCCCGCGAAAAGCAAAGGTCCCCGAGTTCGAGTCTCGGTCCGGCACACAGTTTTAAACAGCCTGGAAGTTTCATATCAGCGTACACTCCGCTACAGAGTGAAAATGTCATTCTGAAAACGATAGATGTTTTGCGTCAGGGAGGTACTGAAGAAATCCCAGCTACCGATTTCCTTCGAAGGACGCAGCTTCAGCCAAATAAGTGAGGAGCATACAATGAGAGCAGTCTCCCAGAAGCAGGGCAATATCTTACGCTTAAAGTATAGCCTCCACTACAATGATATTGCAGGATCAGAACCACCATCGCATATCTCATGGTCAGTCACGGCTGCTTCGAAAACCATCTGTTCCACATCAGTTTTACACCACACACGATGTGTGCACGTGCTTCGTGAGAAAGACATGAATCATATCTTCCTCAGTTGTGTTAATCAATTTGATTCCACGAATACTCTATTGCAAGACCTTCTAAAACAGAACTGACCCCTGCCACTTTTCATAACTTCGTTGTTATTGGAGAAAAATTTAACAGCACGAGACAGCTGTGACAATATCATACACATCCTCATTAACCGAACACTCGCTCAGATACACCAAGGACCGCAGGATACGTGGTGAGGAAATATCCCTTGCTTGGCTAAAAATCACAGAAATCCAGGCTTAGTTCTTTCGGTCAATGCAACGTTTACCATCATGTCTTAGTTCCCATCGAATTCAGCTCTTGAAAGGCTACTGTTGCCATAGACTGATCCCAGAATACCAAAGGGATGGAGTAGCATTTACGACGCATGGATGCAATTATTTGTTGGATATATTCCAATCTCTGTCTCCCTCTACACTGTGTATCCCTCTATTGCCATGGACGCAATTCTACGATATCGTAACACATATCCTGTCACAGTGTTGCTTCTTGTACTGTGTTCATAACATATTTCTATGCTCGTCTGTTCAGTAGAGGTATCCTCACTTTTTATCTATGTACACCTAATTTTCAATATCCGCCTGTAGCACCACATCTGTGACGATTCGGTTCTCTTCTTTTCTGGTTTTCCACAGTCAGTGGACGGCTTCTATGTAATGCTGTACTCCAGACGTACATTCCCAGTAACTTCTTCCTCAAGTTAAGGTATATGTTTGTTACTAGCAGACTTCTTTTAGCGATGAATTCCCTCTTTACCTGCACTAGTCTGCTGCATACTACAAGTTGCTCACTCTTATAAACGTACCCCGCTATAAATACAACTGCAGATATTGTTCTGGCACAATGTTATGATTAGCGCCAAATAAGTGTGGTGGACCGCGTCAATCGTACAGGATAGTAGTAAGTCGTCAATGCATGTGCGTCTGAAGTGCGTAAGTAGCTAAGCAGATAGCATAGTGTGTAGATGTATAACGATGATTGAGAATCTGTGAAAATACGTATGTGTTCAGTAGAGCCGAAGTCTAACTAGGGAGGCGATTAAATTAGCCGTAATTGTTAAAAATACGGTAATCCGTTGACAAAACGTCATACAGGAGTTGAAACGAATACCATTAGTACTGATAATGTATTCATATTCTGTGCTACCTTGTTAAAAAAAAAGCGGTGCTCAGGATTACACAGTTCAGTACCTGAGTATCTGATACAGAACTACACAGCAGCTCTACACTCTGTCACTCCCACGGTGCGTGAGTAGGACAAATGATATCTGGGAAGTCGTCCTTTTGCTGACACCACCATTGACCTCATCGAACCTAACGCCTAATTTTTCTGGCTAGGAGGCTAGGCAACCCATCATGCCGCCCCAATGACTATAATTTTCTATGAGCTGCACCGCGCGTTGCTGTATGTACTGATCTACAAAGCAGCCAGCGCTGAGACGTTCCTGCATTTTAATGACAAGCTAGCTTTCAAGGGCCTTTCGTTTACTGGTCTGTCATCCACACCACGCGATTCTTTAAGGTGAAAGCACTCGTAATTCTACAAGTTCCAGCTTTTTCCGATAATTCTGCAGACTACGTTGTCTGCTTACTGTGCGATCCGATGACTACCTGGCGTCCCAGTCTTATTATCAATTGTACCTTATCACATGCCCTCTACGTGACAGAAGATGACATTCCGACAGCAGAGGGCGGGATGCAAAAAAATAGCGGACAAATACGAGTAGTAGAACTCGCGCTCTGAGGGTCCCTTACAAACTTAATTGCATATATACATAGCTGAGGTGCTTTCCATTAATCATTAACATTAATGTCAGCAGTGGGCTCAACATGATCCACATTAGTTCTTCTACAGATTTTGATGAGTCATTTTGCGAATATCAAAACACCCATCTTTCGATTGCATTAAGTCAGAAGCTTAAATATTTTACTCTATTATCTTTGTAATATTTTTAACGAATTATTAACTCGAATCCCATATCTCTAGAAATATATTAATCAGTTTAAAAAGTAATAAGATGTCTCGGGGATGGAAGTATTCTTAGTTGACTTAAGTAAACTACAGACACTTTCAGAATGATTATAATCAATTCACGTGATCGTCTTTGTCACCTCAGATGTGTGTGACTATTGTGGAAGGATAGGTGTCAGTACCGAGAAAGATAACGCTTCTCAATTTACATGCCTTAACTTTCGATAAAGGACAAACGCCATTGCTCAGGAATGAACATTCACTGCTTGGAAACATCATATTATATTGACACAGAAGATGGTATCCAGCGTTAAAAGTGGCTAAATGGAATAGTAACCAAATGAAAAGAACAAAAAGCTCCTAATATCCGATTACAGGATTGGTGCTCAGCCTGTGGAACACAGAACATGTTTTAATTTGTAATAGTGTTAAGAAGCGATAGGAAACGGGATATATACATAAAACCAGTATTAGTCGGATGGAAGTCTTCTTGGAAGGGTTTGTGGAAAGTGCATACAACGCGCTACTGTGACGAATTTTATAGCAGTGATCCACTGAGGGGAGTCATTATCAGGTAGATATGACTGTAGACGTCGAACGAATTCCGGGACGTTCTCCTAGGATCCTAACATATCGGTATAACGGTTTCGAAAACGTCGCAGGCACCTTGGGGAAATAACATCTGGATCTTTGGAAAAAAAAGCTGGATGATGTTGTTTCGTGGTAAGAAAGACTCCTCCTATTCTGTAGGACGGTTATAAAGTCCCCCTACAGCCAACTAGATTTAGATTTGTCATGATTTCATTAAAAAGCTTTAGGCGAATTCTGTGATGGTGTCTTTGAAATAGTACGGCCGATTTCCAACTGCAGCCTCGTCCAGTAAACTGAACGTTAAACAGCAATATTCCTTCTTTCCTTTAGAAGAAAGGAGTCGTTGTCTCGTGAAACCGCGTTGGATAAATTTTGAGAACCTGTGTTCGAAGAAGGCTGTGCGACAATTCTGTCGCCGTCATCATATATGTCACGTAGTGATAATAAAAATGAGGGTGAAAGAGATTAAGGTGCGTTGAGAGGCTGTAGGAATTTCTCCCTCTCCCAATACTTGACTGAAATAGGACTAAAAATGGCTAATATTGGCACCAAGTATTCTCCGCCATGCACCTTACAGAGGTTTGCGTAATGTATGAGTAGATATAGATACTGCTACAGAACTTGAGCATGCACTTATGCGGAAAAATATTGCCAATCTTATAATAATGGACAGAAGCGATATGACGAAACAACAATGAGATAGTCGCTTTCCTAGGAAACGACAGCTCATCAAAACTGCAGAGGGTATATAAAGAAACACGCTGCGACCACATTCAGTACAGTTCAGCAGAGGGGAGGTCAGCATGGTCGCTTCCCCGTATCGTCGCCTCCCCGTAGCGCCGCCTCCACGTCTCGCCGCTTCCTTATATCGCCGCCTCCCAGTATCGCCGCCTCCACGTCTCGCCGCCTCCACGTATCGTCGCCTCCACGTCTCGGCGCCTCCTCGTCTCGCCACCTACACGTCTCCCCGCCTCCACGTCTCGCCGCCTCCACGTCTCGCCGCCTCCTCGTCTCGCCGCCTCCCCGTATCGTCGCCTCCCCGTATCGTCGCCTCCCCGTATCGTCGCCTCCCCGTATCGTCGCTTCCCTGTATCGCCGCCTCCACGTCTCGCCGCCTCCTCGTCTCGCCGCCTCCTCGTCTGGCCGCCGCCCCGTCTGGCCGCCTCCCCGTCTCGCCTCCTCCACGTATCGCCGTCTCCACGTCTCGTCGCCTCCACGTATCGCCGCCTCCACGTCTCGCCGCCTCCACGTCTCGCCGCCTCCTCGTCTCGCCGCCTCCTCGTCTCGCCGCCTCCCCGTATCGTCGCCTCCCCGTATCGTCGCCTCCCCGTATCGTCGCCTCCCCGTATCGTCACCTCCCCGTATCGTCGCTTCCCCGTATCGCCGCCTCCACGTATCGTCGCTTCCCCGTATCGCCGCCTCCACGTATCGCCGCCTCCTCGTCTGGCCGCCGCCCCGTCTGGCCGCCTCCCCGTCTCGCCTCCTCCACGTATCGCCGTCTCCACGTCTCGTCGCCTCCACGTATCGCCGCCTCCACGTATCGCCGCCTCCACGTATCGTCGCCTCCCCGTATCGTCGCCTCCCCGTATCGTCGCCTCCCCGTATCGTCGCCTCCCCGTATCGCCGCCTCCACGTATCGCCGCCTCCACGTATCGCCGCCTCCACGTATCGCCGCTTCCCCGTATCGCCGCTTCCCCGTATCGCCGCTTCCCCGTATCGCCGCTTCCCCGTATCGCCGCTTCCCCGTATCGTCGCTTCCATGTCTCGCTGCCTCCACATCTCGCTGTCTCCCCGTATCGTCGCTTTCCCGTCTCGTCGCTTCTCTCCGTCTCGTCGCATCAACTCCCCTGCAGTGCTCCGAGCTACAGGCTCCTCAGTTCCGATCAAGGTTTTTGGGAGGTTTCCCTTGGTTGTAAGGCGAATGCCGGAACTGTTTACCTCCTCCCATCGATACAGAGATGTAATTCATGTAAATAATAAATTGAGAAATAAATGCTATAAGCGTACTTTGCCTTGTCTTTAATGAATTTTTATGTAATGGAACTGAATAATAAATCACAGTGTATAGCTGACTGTTGCTCTGAAACAGAAAGTTTAATCTGTTCACATTGGTATGTGACTAGTGAAATCTATGAACCTAATGGTTTTCAATGTGTGGGGGAGAAGATAGAAATATAACACAGAAATGAAAATAGAACAAACTTTTGCTCACAGTGCAAAGAAAAATGTAGTCCTATGTGTTTTCTTTGAGATGTAAGTGATAGAGAACTGATTTTTAACTTAGATGCATGCAAACTTCCAGTGTAACTACGTGAAATATACAAAGCTTGTTGTATCCCTATTGATTCACTGCGAAGTATTCCACGTACACCTCAGTTATTAAGTGGACACATCACTGTACACATTCTCCGTTATTCAGCTGTTTAGCATTCGTTAGTCGCAAGTAATATCTCTGGATTAAGAAATCTGTGGCAGGCTGGCTGTTAGCGTTAACGATTTATTGCACCTGAAAGATATATACGTTGCTTGTAGCGTCCACTGTGGTTCTTTATATTTACCAAAAGGCTGTTAAAATTATTGGCTAAGCACAATAATCTATGCTGGAACGGTAAGTAGAAAATACCACCAAGATATAACATCGCGGTTAACTGATTAAACGTAGTGATCTGTTAAGCGACGTTTGATCCATTTCAATATATTGTTGATGAAAGACTGTGCAACTTGAATTCCAATGTAGCATATTTTTTAACCGTAGCAGTAAGAGGAGTCGAAAAATATTCTTCAATGTTGCCTCGTATTAGCTTTTCTTTACCTTTGCTGAAGATCACGAGATATAATGAGGTATAGGAAGATGTGAAGGATGTTTATTGAGCAGATACTGTGTTCAGTGCGAAGGATATTTACTGAGCAGATATTATTTGCAGTGCGAAGATGGTAAACGTATGTGATACCGTAGTCATAAACTGGTATTGTAGTAGTCCATGTTTCGATTAAGTAAGTTATCAACATTTCAGTCTGCTATTATGAAGCATTCAGAATGTTGTCTCCAAGTAATAGGGTATAACGTACTTTTTCATTCAGCTCTCATTAACGAAATTGTGCTTATACTCCCATAGTTAGTAGGCTCTCCCACTATAGTAGGCCTGATAATAAGTTGAATCGCAGTACAACTATGAAAGAGAAAATTAGATAAATTTAAGCGATCGTTATAGACAAAACACATGTAACAGAAATTGATATGAAACACTGGAATTGTTTTCAAACGCACAAGCCGATGCTATGATAAGACTGATGTAACATAGTGACGCATATTTTCATTAAAAAAGTGAATACATTACGTTGAATTTTGTACAGATCGCTTGCTTATCTTTAGGATTTGCAAAAACAAATTAACGAATGTCTACTGTTGTATGTAATTAAGCATATGACCTAGTCAATAACAGTCAAAACGAAGTGCTTAATTGTTGTTATGGTTTGATTCTCGCACAGATAAAAACTTTTTTCTACAAATGAGGAACAGATAGCGGGCTGAACTATGTTACATAATGGGAAAATTCCTGGCTGTCAAAACGTTCGTGCCTGCTGACAAAATTCTCCAATACTGTAAGTACCAAAGAAATTGAGACGAACCCACTGCACGTTGCAGAATTCGTAATGCACAGGAAGCATTTTTCAGATTCTGATAATGCTTAAACAAATGAGTGCAAATATTTTGTCATTATCATCAAATATAGCTTAATTTGCAAGGACCTTAGAACATCCGCATTTGTTAATTGAGCTTTTGATTTGTTGCATCATGTTCATTGAGTCAGTAAACTAAAATATTTTATATTCGTGAAACCAACTTGAAGCTTAACTTATAAAATCCGTCAACTGTATTTGGAATATGTTATTTTATTATCGAAGTAACATTTCGTCTCACAGCTTCATGGTTGACAAAGGGTCACCATTGCGGCATCAACCTTTAATATTGTAGTGATTAAGCCGTTCCACTGAACTATGCGAATCAGTATCGGATCTATTACAATATTTGCTTCCACATAGAGAGATTCAGTGACAGTGATACCCTGCAAGCAAAGGTATAGAACTTGGTGGAGATCACATTAAACATATTTTAGCCCGCGGATAGAGTGAGGGGAAAAATTACGGTAAACCTGCAAATGTACTCTGTTCTCCCTTTTTTTTCTCATGATCCCTGAGCGATACATAAGCAGAAGACAGTGGAGTTAATTCCTAAGAATTCTCGAAAATTGGTTCTCTAGACATATTCAGTGGAGTTTCAAAACAACAATGTCTCCTTGGCGCCAACAATCACCATTCAGTTTCACAAAATAGGCCCCATCTCTGTGTGACCTACAACGCCCATTTACGATAGAGCTTTGAATTGCTTCGATTTTCTCAGTTAGAAAGCTTTATGAGGGCTTCACGCACTGATGTACAACTGTATAGTAACTTTCATTAAGGGGACACGCCCCCGAACGGCCTCCATTTTTAACATTATATTCACCCTCACATTGTAACTGATCTATAAATGAGAGATAGCTCAAAATTCTGACACACAATTAGGGTCATTAGTCAAAGCATTTACCAAAAAATCATTGAGATATTTACTATATTTTTTTGCACTGAGAACAATATTTATAAGAGAAAAAAGCTACACTATTTCACTGCGGTACCATTTTCTTTGGTACCACAGACTGCACAGCTTGGAAAAAGAGTCAGAGTACAGACAACATTCACATAAATGTTTTATGCCTCCAATTTCCTTCCTTGATGCTGATCTGTGAAAAAGACAAGTAATGTATTTCACTACAACAAAGATATTTAAAACTGTACCTCAAATATCACCGACATCATCATCATGTTATAAATTTTTCAGGAAACAGTGGGCACGGGAAATATCTTTACCAATTTTTGTGAGTTAAAGTTAAGTCATTTAGAAAAAAAGTGTACCCGAATGCTGAAAATTCAAGTTTTCGGTAAATCGCAAAAGAAGATTTACAGATTTCTTAACTTACCACTATGCTCGTTTAGAACATTCCATCTGTAAACTCCAGTTGTTCTCCTGTTTCCTTATCCTCCATACTCTTTCTCTTCATTCTTTTCTTTATCCTTGACTCCTTGGTAGCAGCTTCTGCAGCTGTCTCTATTTCGATTACCGGCCGCTTATCAATAGCAATTACAGCTGATGTCATATTCCTTTCCGTCTGGATGTTCAATTTCTTCGTAACATTGATCTCTGAAATTGCACCATCATTGAATGTTATTATTGCATCCATTACACATTCTGAGAGAGACCATGCATACATTTCGTAAGTAGATTCTTATTTGCCAGATCCCCATATTAGACCTAACTAACTGCCTCCATTACAGCAAGTGGTATGAACTGCTTGTGGTTAACATTGCTCAGCCAGTAATTACACCACGAATCTTCCCCTTTTCGACACATAGTATGCTGTGGGGTTTCCTCTGTTGACACTCAGTGAAACCATGTTGCCCAGACAACTTGTCTCATGTTCTCCAAATCTCCTACATTTCTCTTTATTGCTAGTATATAATATTGAGTCAAAGAATCAGTTTCACTTTTGTAAGACGACCTGGACCACCTATGTGTTTTCCGTCTGACAGTTTTTTTCCACTGTAGTCTATACATAATTTTCTCAGCCAAGCTCCCATTCTTTTTTGTACATGCCCAACACATTCAAGCTTTTCTATCAGAGTGTCCCCATATGATCTGTCATTAACGACAGTAGTGTGTCCTTTACAGTCTCCATCCCCTAGGTAGTCTACATACCTCTCACCCAGAACTGACCTCTGATCTTCTAAAAATGTTTAGAACTCCTTTCGTTTCCATGTTTCCACATGGGTCGTCAATGTTCTTTACACAAACATAAGGGCCAATAAACTTACTTGAACAACCCTGACAGCGCTTTGTTCGACATTCATAATGTAGTATCTTACCAGTTTCAATTAATGTGGCAGTTACAACCCCATATCGAGCATATGGAGAAGTATGACCTCTCTTCTGCCAAGTTCCATCAAATGCTGCCACAATGTCTGTATTCTCAGACACGGTTCCTACTTCCTTGCTACACTTTTCATAGAATGTTCACTTACTCCACGTAAAGCGTTATGTATTAATTTGTTGTATCTGTCTAACCTCAGTGGAAGTAGAGGCAAATCCACCACTGTACGAAAACTCTGGGCAGCTCTCCTTCCCCTTCCAATACATCACATTGCATAAGCAAGCTGAATATTTACACTGTGATGTCGACTATCAGTTACTGGCGATGTCATAGTATCACTGTGCATCTTCACACGAGTTATAGGCAATCACTAACCGACTTGAAATACCCTTCCTAGCTGAAATGTCCTTAGGAATACTATCTCCACAATTGCAGTACTTACATTTCACAGCACTCTTCAGAAGTCTTGACAGCATATTTAGGTTCACAATAACGTTTCCGTCGTTATTTCTGCTCACAATAGTACTATGCTTGTTCATATTACATTCAGAAAGCGAAAGTTTACGTGCCTCTAGAGACAGTTTCCGCATGCGGCTTTTGAAGCAACTGATGTGTATTATTCGGTTGTGTTTGTAAGTGGGTGCCGCGAAACTTTCGTTTGGAACTAAATTTCTTTACTCTCGGTATTTGTAGCAAGTAAACACACAGGCAGAAACAAAAAAACACACAATAACAAAACAACACACAATAACCACTCGCGTGTGAAAATCCGAAACCCTATATTCTCATATGTTTCTTTACATTCGAACCATAGTCTTCTAGACATGCCTGTACTTTGGTTCCGGGAGTCAGTGCCTTCTAAAATACACCTGTGTCAACGGTCCGTAACTAACGATGGAAAACACGGAAGAACGAAGTAATGCATCTCGTATTCTGACGCACTTTAAACTGACTGATGGGCGTGGTGGCCCTGTGCAACATTACGTTCAATCTCAATTTTAGAACGAACGGAAAATGATAATGCCCGTAAACCACAAATGTTTGAAATCAGCAGCCGGCCGCGGTGACCGAGCGGTTCTAGGAACTTCAGTCCGGAACCGTTTGACTGCTACGGTCTCTAGTTCGAATCCCGCCTCAGGCATGGATGTGTGTCATGTCCTTAGGTTAGTTAGGTTGAAGTAGTTGTAGGTTCTAGGGGACTGATGACCTCGGATTTTCAGCCCCAGAGTGCTCAGAGCCATTTGAAATATGAAAGAAATATTCTTTTCTGTAGACCAAGAAATTTTATCAAATTTTTGGTATTTTCTCGAACATGTCCCCTTGAACGCATTCGTGTGACTTTCGGACCATGTGAACAACACTTCTGCGACAATTGCAAGTCTGCCATTTTCCCTTTCTGCTTCTGATTTCACCAGTTCGTTTACACAGTCGTGAAGACAGTGGTATTGCATTTGGGAGATGGCAACCTCTGGTCATCAAGATTAACATTTTCCGTGTTTTTCCTTAGGCCCAATTCCTTCCCCGAAACGTGATTGTGTTCCGTCTGTAATTACCCGTCGCTGATAAGACATTCAATCCTGGACCCCTTCGTTACTTTTTTACACAATGGCTTGTGGTTAATTTGTGTAAGTATGGGTGTAGATGTTTCGAAAACATTTCATCTATCTCCCGCGAGCCAGTTTACGGTGTGAGGAGGAGGGTACTTGGGTTATCCCTGTCTGATCATCCTTTCGTGTTGTATTCGTGAACAGCACACAGGAAGGATGAGTATCGGTAAATCCCCTCGTTGGCTATAATTTCTTCGATTTTTTCGGTATGCTTATTTCCCGAGTCTTATGTGGAAGGAAGCAGTACGTAGCCATACTCTTCCGGGAACGTACTCTCCCGAATTAATAGTCAGCCTCTCAATGGTGAACAACGCCTCTCTTGTACCGTCTGACAGTGAAGTTCGTTAAGAAACGCCGCAACATTCTAGGTTCAACTAAACGATCCCGTGACAAACGCGCAGTTCTTCTTTAGAACTTGTTTGTCTCTTCTATGAGCCCAGACTGGTAACGGTCTAGACACGCGGTCGACGAAAGCGGCCCGAATCAAGCATTCGTGCAGCCCGCTGTTCTCAGCCGTATTTTATGGCAATATGCTTCTAGCAACTAACAGCACCATCCAGAAGCGTCAACTAACGTTAACAAACAAAAAACATATAGAAACAGTAAAATTTCAAAATGTGCTTAATTTAATTGACGTTCATGAATTCGGCCGTGAGCTAAGTAAAGTCTGCCACTTACGTCAGGAGTAAAGTGTTATGTGCCGAGGCCGCTGCAGAGTGAAAAGAAGTGAGAGGGGAAAGATTTTATTGTTTTTCATCCAGTGCTGACAACTTACGAACGCGCGCAAGTAGCAACGGTCAGCTGCTGCATTATACACTGAAGAACCAAAGAAACTGGTACACCAGCCTAATACCGTGTAGGACCCCCGCGAGCACGCAGAAGTGCCGCAACACTACGTGGCATGGACTCGACTAATATTTGAGTTAGTGCTGGAGGGAATTGACACCAGGAATCCTGGAGAGCTATCCATAAATCGGTAAGAGTACGAGGTGGTGAAGATCTCTTCTGAAGAGCACGTTGAATGGATGCACGTGACCAGAAAGGAGGCTTACGTATGTGTCACCTGTCAGAGACGTATCTAGACGTATCAGTGCTCCCATATCACTCCAACTGCACACGCCCCACACCATTACAGAGCCTCCACCAACTTCAAAAGTCTACTGATGATATGCAGGGTCCATACATTCATGAGGTCGACTCCATACAGGTAACAAAATAGGAATGAGGGTAACCATCTACAAACAGCATAATGAACACATTTTTGTGGCCGAGATAAATATGAAGCCCACCCCTACCGCAGTAGTACAAGTTTATATGCCAACTAGGCCCGCAAATGACGAAGAGGTTGATGAAATGTATGATGAGATAAAAGAAATTATTCAGATAGTGGAGAGAGACGAAAATTTTAATAGTCACGGGTGACTCTAATTCTATTGTAGAAAAAAGAAGATAAGGAAATGTAGTAGGTGAATATGGAATGGGGTAAGGAATGAAAGAGGAAGCCGCCTGGTAGAATTTTGCACACAGCATAACGTAATCATTGCTAACATTTGGTTCAAGATTCATAAAAGAAAGGTGTGTACATGGAAGAAGCTTTGAGATACTGACAGGTATCCGATAGATTATATAATGGTAAGCAGAGATTTAGGAACCAGGTTTTAAATTGTAAGACATTTTCAGGGGCAGATGTGGACTCTGACCACAATATACTGGTTATGAACTGTAGATTAAAACTAAAGGAACTACAAAAAGGTGGAAATTTAAAGAGATGGGACCTGGATAAACTGACAGAACCAGAGGTGGTAGAGAGTTTCAGGGAGAGCTTTAGGGAACGATTGACAAGAATTGGGGAAAGAAATACGGTAGAAGAAGAATGGGTGGCTTTGAGGGATGAAGTAGCGAAGGCAGCAGAGGATCAAGTAGGTAAAAAGACGAGGGCTAATAGGAATCCTTGGGTAACAGAAGAGATACTGCATTTAATTGATGAAAGGAGAAAATAAAAAAATGTAGTAAATGAAGCAGGCAGAAAGGAATACAACCGTCTCAAAAATGAGATCGACAGGAAGTGCAAAATGGGTAATTAGGGATGGCTAGAGGACAAATGTAAGGATGTACAGGTGTATATCACTATGGGTAAGATAGATACTCCCTACAGGAAACTTAAAGAGACCTCTGGAGAAAAGAGAACCACTTGTATGAATATCAAGAGCTGTGATAGAAACCCATTTCTAAACAATGAAGGGAAAGCAGAAAGGTGGAAGGAGTATATAGAAGGTCTACACATGGGCGATGTCCTTGATGACAATATTATGGAAATGGACGAGGATGTAGATTAAGATGGAATGGGAGATATGATACTGCGTGAAGAGTTTGACAGAGCAATGAAAGACCTAAGTCGAAACAAGGCCCCGGGAGTAGACAAAATTCCGTTAGAACTACTAGTAGCCCTGACAAAGCAGGGGTTCACAGATGTGAAAATTACCGAAGAATCAATTTAATAAGCCACAGCTGCAAACTACTAACACGAATTCTTTACAGACGAATGGAAAAACTGGTGGAAGCTAACCTCGGGGAAGATCATTTTGGATTCCGTAGAAATATTGGAACCCGTTAGGCAATACTGATGCTACGACTTATCTTAGAAAATAGATTAAGGAAAAGCAAACCCACGTTTCTAGCATTTGTAGACTTACAGAAAGCTTTTGACAAGGTTGACTGAAATACTCTCTTTCTAATTGTGAAGATAGCAGGTGTCAAATACAGGGAGCGGAAGGCTATTTACAATTCGTTCAAGAACCAGATGGCAGTTTTAAGAATCGAGAGGGATGAAAGGGAAGTAGAGGTTGGGAAGGCAGTGAGACAGGGTTGTAGCCTCTCCCCGATGTTATTCAATCTGTATATTGAGCAAGCAGTAAAGGAAACAAAAGAAAAAATTGGAGTAGGGATTAAAATCTATGGTGAAGAAATTAAAACTTTGAAGTTCACCGATGACATTGTAATACAGTCAGAGACAGCAAATGACCTGTAAGAGCAGTTGAGCGGAATGGACAGTGTCCTGAAAGGAGGATATAAGATGAACATCAACAAAAGCAAAACGAGGACAATGGAATGTATTCGAATAAAGTCGGGTGATGCTGAGGGAATTAGATTAGGAAATGAGACAATTAAAGTAGTAAAGGAGTTTTGCTATTTGGGGAGCAAAATAACTGATGATGTTCGAAGTAGGGAGGATATAAAATGTAGACTGGCAATGGCAAGGAAAGCGTTTCTGAAGAAGAGAAATTTGTTAACATCTAGTCTAGATTTAGGTTTGAGGAAGTCTTTTCTGAATGTTTTCTTATGGAGTGTAGCCATGTATGGAAGTGAAACGTGGACAGTATATAATTTAGACAGGAAGAGAAGAGAAGCTTTCCAAATGTGGTGCTACAGAAGAATGCTGAAGATTAGATGGGTAGATCACATAACTAATGAGGAAGTATTGAATAGGATTCGAGAGAAGAGAAGTTTGTGGCACAACTTGACCAGAAGAAGGGATCGGTTGGTAGGCCATGTTCTGAGGCATCAGGGGATCACCAATTTAGTATTGGAGGGCAGCGCAGAGGGATAAAAGCGTAGAGGGACACAAAGAGATGAATACACTAAACAGATTCAGAAGAATGTAGGTTGCAGTAGGTACTGGAAGATGAAGAAGCTTGCACAGGATAGAGTAGCATGAAGAGCTGCATCAAACCAGTCTCTGGACTGAAGACCACAACAACATTTAACCCTTTCCCTTAAGTGGCACAAAATGCATATACTAAATTTATAGATTTATTTATTCCTATTCAAGAATTCATCTGTGATATAGAAGGAGTTGTCATGGAGATATGATTTCAATTTATTGTTGAAGATATTACTGCTCTCTGTCAGACATATTATTTCATCTGGTAATTTGTCGAAAAATTTTATAGCATCATGTTTTACTCCTTTCTGTGCCAAAGATAGGTTGAGTAAAGGATAGTGTAAGTCTCTCTATTTTCTGATATTATAATCATGAATGTCACTGTTGTTTTTAAACTGGTCCATGTTGTTGAGAACAAGTTTCATTAGTGAGTAAATGTAATGTGAGGCTGTTGTAAGGATTCACAATCTTTTAAAAAGATGCCTACAAGATGTGCTACTATGAACCCCAGACATTATTCTAACCACTTTCTTTTGTGCAGTGAATACTTTTTGTCTAAATTTTGAGTTACCCGTAAATATTATTCCGTGTGACATCAGAGAGTGAAAGTATGCAAAGTATATTACCTCACCCTTCCCCCCATGAACCATGGACCTTGCCGTTGGTGGGGAGGCTTGCGTGCCTCAGCGATACAGATAGCCGTACCGTAGGTGCAACCACAATGAAAGGGTATCTGTTGAGAGGCCAGACAAACGTGTGGTATCAGAAGAGGGACAGCAGCCTTTTCAGTAGTTGCAGGGGCAACAGTCTGGATGATAGACTGATCTGGCCTTGTAACAATAACCAAAACGGCCTTGCTGTGCTGGTACTGCGAACGGCTGAAAGCAAGGGGAAACTACGGTCGTAATCTTTCACGAGGGCATGCAGCTTTACTATGTGATTAAATGATGATGGCGTCCTCTTGGGTAAAATATTCCGGAGGTAAAGTAGTCCGCCATTTGAATCTCCGGGCGGGGACTACTCAAGAGGATGTCGTTATCAGGAGAAAGAAAACTGGCGTTCTACGGATCGGAGCGTGGAATGTCAGATCCCTTAATCGGGCAGGTAGGTTAGAAAATTTAAAAAGGGAAATGGATAGGTTAAAGTTAGATATAGTGGGAATTAGTGAAGTGCGGTGGCAGGAGGAACAAGACTTTTGGTCAGGTGACTACAGGGTTATAAACACAAAATCAAATAGGGTTAATGCAGGAGTAGGTTTAATAATGAGTAGGAAAATAGGAATGCGGGTAAGCTACTACAAACAGCATAGTGAACGCATTATTGTGGCCAAGATAGATACGAAGCCCACACCTACTACAGTAGTACAAGTTTATATGACAACTAGCTCTGCAGATGATGAAGAAATTGAAGAAATGTACGATGAAATAAAAGAAATTATTCAGATAGTGAAGGGAGACGAAAATTTAATAGTAATGGGTGACTGGAATTCGAGTGTAGGAAAAGGGAGAGAAGGAAACGTAGTAGGTGAATATGGACTGGGGCAAAGAAATGAAAGAGGAAGCCGCTTGGTAGAATTTTGCACAGAGCACAACTTAATCGCAGCTAACACTTGGTTCAAGAACCATAAAAGAAGGCTGTATACATGGAAGAAGCCTGGAGATACTGACAGGTTTCAGATAGATTATATAATGGTAAGACAGAGATTTAGGAACCAGGTTTTAAATTGTAAGACATTTCCAGGGGCAGATGTGGACTCTGACCACAATATACTGGTTATGAACTGTAGATTAAAACTAAAGAAACTGCAAAAACGTGGGAATTTAAGGAGATGAGACCTGGATAAACTGACAGAACCAGAGGTGGTAGAGAGTTTCAGTGAGAGCATAAGGGAGCAATTGACAGGAATGGGGGAAAGAAATACGGTAGAAGAAGAATGGGTAGCTTTGAGTGATGAAGTAGTGAAGGCAGCAGAAGATCAAGTAGGTAAAAAGATGAAGGCTAGTAGAAATCCTTGGGTAACAGAAGAAATATTGAATTTAATTGATGAAAGGAGAAAATATAAAAATGCAGTAAATGAAGCAGGCAAAAAGGAATACAAACGTCTCAAAAATGAGATCGACAGGAAGTGCAAAATGGCTAAGCAGGGATGGCTAGAGGACAAATGTAAGGATGTAGAGGCTTATCTCAGTAGGGGTAAGATAGATACTGCCTACAGGAAAATTAAAGAGACCTTTGGAGATAAGAGAACCACATATATGAACATCAAGAGGTCAGATGGAAACCTAGTTCTAAGCAAAGATTGGAAAGCGGAAAGGTGGAATGAGTGTACAGAGGGTCTATACAAGGGCGATGTACTTGAAGACAATATTATGGAAATGGAAGAGGATATAGATGAAGATGAAATGGGAGATACGATACTGCGTGAAGAGTTTGACAGAGCACTGAAAGACCTACCACCTGGTGAGCAAGATGTATGAGACAGGCGAAATACCCTCAGACTTCAAGAAGAATATAATAATTCCAATCCCAAAGAAAGCAGGTGTTGACAGATGTGAAAATTACGGAACTATCAGTTTAATAAGTCACAGCTGCAAAATACTAACGCGAATTCTTTACAGCCAGATGGAAAAACTAGTAGAAGCCGAACTCGGGGAAGATCAGTTTGGATTCCATAGAAATGTAGGAACACGTGAGGCGATACTATCACTACGACATATCTTGGAAGCTACACTCCTGGAAATTGAAATAAGAACACCGTGAATTCATTGTCCCAGGAAGGGGAAATTTTATTGACACATTCCTGGGGTCAGATACATCACATGATCACACTGACAGAACCACAGGCACATCGACACAGGCAACAGAGCATGCACAAAGTCGGCACTAGTACAGTGTATATCCACCTTTCGCAGCAATGCAGGCTGCTATTCTCCCATGGAGACGATCGTAGAGATGCTGGATGTATTCCTGTGGAACGGCTTGCCATGCCATTTCCACCTGGCGCCTCAGTTGGACCAGCGTTCGTGCTGGACGTGCAGACCGCGTGAGACGACGCTTCATCCAGTCCCAAACATGCTCAACGGGGGACAGATCCGGAGATCTTGCTGGCCAGGGTAGTTGACTTACACCTTCTAGAGCACGTTGGGTGGCACGGGATACATGCGGACGTGCATTGTCCTCTTGACAGCAAGTTCCCTTGCTGGTCTAGGAATGGTAGAACGATGGGTTCGATGACGGTTTGGATGTACCGTGCACTATTCAGTGTCCCCTCGACGATCACCAGAGGTGTACGGCCAGTGTAGGAGATCGCTTCCCACACCATGATGCCGGGTGTTGGCCCTGTGTGCCTCGGTCGTATGCAGTCCTGTTTGTGGCGCTCACCTGCACTGCGCCAAACACGCATACGACCATCATTGGCACCAAGGCAGAAGCAACTCTCATCGCTGAAGACGACACGTCTCCATTCGTCCCTCCATTCACGCCTGTCACGACACCACTGGAGGCGGGCTGCACGATGTTGGGGCGTGAGCGGAAGACGGCCTAGCGGGGTGCGGGACCGTAGCCCAGCTTCATGGAGACGGTTGCTAATGGTCCTCGCCGATACCCCAGGAGCAACAGTGTCCCTAATTTGCTGGGAAGTGGCGGTGCGGTCCCCTACGGCACTGCGTAGGATCCTACGGTCTTGGCGTGCATCCGTGCGTCGCTGCGGTCGGGTCCCAGGTCGACGGGCACGTGCACCTTCCGCCGACCACTGGCGACAACATCGATGTACTGTGGAGACCTCACGCCCCACGTGTTGAGCAATTCGGCGGTACGTCCACCCGGCCTCCCGCATGCCCACTATATGCCCTCGCTCAAAGTCCGTCAACTGCACATACGGTTCACGTCCACGCTGTCGCGACATGCTACCAGTGTTAAAGACTGCGATGGAGCTCCGTATGCCACGGCAAACTGGCTGACACTGACGGCGGCGGTGAACAAATGCTGCACAGCTAGCGCCATTCGACGGCTGACACCGCAGTTCCTGGTGTGTCCGCTGTGCCGTGCTTGTACAGCCCTCTCGCAGTGTCCGGAGCAAATATGGTGGGTCTGACACACCGGTGTCAATGTGTTCTTTTTTCCATTTCCAGGAGTGTAGATTAAGGAAGGGCAAACCTACGTTTCTAGCATTTGTAGACTTAGAGAAAGCTTTTGACAATGTTGATTGGAATACTCTCTTTCAAATTCTGAAGGTAGCAGGTGTAAAATACAGGGAGCGAAAGGCTATTAACAATTTGTACAGAAACCAGATGACAGTTATAAGAGTCGAGGGACATGAAGGGGAAGCAGTGGTTGGGAAGGGAGTGAGACAGGTTTGCAGTCTCTCCCCGATGTTATTCAATCTGTATATTGAGCAAGCAGTGAAGGAAACAAAAGAAAAATTTGGAGTAGGTATTAAAATCCATGGAGAAGAAAAAAAAGTTGAGGTTAGCCGATGACATCGTAATTCTGTCAGAGACAGCAAAGGACTTGGAACAGCAGTTGAACGGAACGGATAGTGTCTTGAAAGAAGGATATAAGATGAACATCAACAAAAGCAAAACGAGGACAATGGAATGTATTCGAATAAAGTCGGGTGATGCTGAGGGAATTAGATTAGGAAATGAGACAATTAAAGTAGTAAAGGAGTTTTGCTATTTGGGGAGCAAAATAACTGATGATGTTCTAAGTAGGGAGGATATAAAATGTAGACTGGCAATGGCAAGGAAAGCGTTTCTGAAGAAGAGAAATTTGTTAACATCTAGTCTAGATTTAGGTTTGAGGAAGTCTTTTCTGAATGTTTTCTTATGGAGTGTAGCCATGTATGGAAGTGAAACGTGGACAGTATATAATTTAGACAGGAAGAGAAGAGAAGCTTTCCAAATGTGGTGCTACAGAAGAATGCTGAAGATTAGATGGGTAGATCACATAACTAATGAGGAAGTATTGAATAGGATTCGAGAGAAGAGAAGTTTGTGGCACAACTTGACCAGAAGAAGGGATCTGTTGGTAGGCCATGTTCTGAGGCATCAAGGGATCACCAATTTGGTATTAGAGGGCAGCGTGGAGGGTATAAGTCGTAGAGGGAGACCAAGAGATGACTACACTAAGCAGATTCAGAAGGATGTAGGTTGCAGTAGGTACTGGGAGATGAAGAAGCTTGCACAAGATAGAGTAGCATAGAGAGCTGCATCAAACCAGTCTCAGGACTAAAGACCACAACAACAACAACATTACCTCACCGATTTCTATGTCCTCAAAATTGGCAATTATTCTTGTTCCAAAAGTTGTTTAACCTAGTCGCCTTAGAAGATCCAAAATATAAATTTTCCAATTAAGACCCAGAAACTTAGTATGCTCTACCCTCTCTACTGACTTTTGTTGATGTGTTATGTTTATCGAAGGAACTGCACTTTTTGCAGTAGAAAATGGGATGTACTGTGTTTTTTCAAACTTTAGAGCAAGCCCATTTGCAGAAAACCAATTAATGACTTTTCCAAACAACTTATTTGTATCGTTTTCAATTGGAGTTTCTTTCACCGGATTAATAACGATGCTTGTATGATCAGCAAACAGTGTCATTTCTGCTTCCTGTTTCAGATAGGAAGGGAGGTCGTTCACATATATCAAGTACAGAAGGGGACCAATGGTTGAACTCTGTGGAACACCTAATGTTATTTCACACCAGTTAGATGAAGTGGCAAACTTATTTAAATTACTTAACCCATATAAGGAACTTTTTTGCTTCCTGTTCTGTAGGTACGACATAAACCACTCATATGCTATTCCATTTACACCATAGAACTGTAATTTCTGTAACATAATGTAATTGTTTGCACGATCAAATGCTTTGGACAAGTCACAGAAAATTCCTATTGGTGAAATTTTACTATTTAAAGACTCTATTATGTGGACAGTGAAATTGTATATTGCTGTCTCAGTGCAACAGCATTTTTGAAATCCGTACTGTGGTTTACCCAAGTATCGCATTACTGCTGAGATGGCTAACCACTCATGAGTATATTACTTTCTCGAAGATTTTTGAAAATGCTGTAATCAAGGCTAGTGGCCGATAATTACTGAAATCAGTGGTGTCCCCCTGTTTATAGATCGGCCTGACAATGGCATACTTTAACCTGTGTGGGTAAATGCCTTGAGTTCATGATGCATTACATATGTGATTCAAAACATCAGCTGTAATTGCTCCAAATTGTTTTAATATCTTATTAGAGATGTCATCTACTCCAACAGAACATTTATTTTTCAAAGAATTAGTAATTTTACTTATTTCACAAGAGCTTGTTAGGTGAAACTTAATTTGACTAAATTTTTCAATAAAGACTCTTCCATGTACTGCCTGGCTTTTTATTTTGAACTGTTCTCACCAATTTTTTTTCCTACACTTAAGAAATGGTTGTTAAATACATTTGCTACTTGTGGACTGTTGGTTTACGATAGTCTCGTTCTCCTTAATAGTAATACTACCTACCCCAGTGGTTACTATTCCTGTCTGCCTTCTAACCACATTACATAATGATTTGAATTTATTGCCAGAGTTGTTAATTTCTTCTCTAACATACATATTTCTTGATTTCCTTACAACTTTTCTCGGTATGTTACAATAATTTTTATAGTGTAAAACTACTTCTGCATCTTTACTAGTACTTGCTGTCTCATAAAGTTTTCTTTCGCTTTCAGAAGAAACTTTAATACCTGTAGGAATCCAAGGTTACTTTTAAAAGTGTGTGGTGCTACATTTAGTAATTTTCTTTGGGAAACAATGTTCAAAAAGGGATATAAATTTATCAAGAAATATGTTGCATTTATCGTTAGCATGTGGCTCATTATATACATCTCCCCAAATAACAATTATTAAGCTTTCTTTGAAGTGCTCTGTGGATACCGAGTTGACCGACCTTACATTTTTACTTAATGGTTTCCGAACTGTACACCCTGTTAGGTTTTGTAAGTTAAACATTTGTGCATCATGGTCTGACAATCCATTTACAACAGGGAAAGCAGGTGTTTGTTTCACATCCTCTTTCTGTACAAATACTTTACCTATTAGCGTGCTACTGTTTTGTGCAATAAGTGTAGCGAAATTGATCACTGATTCTAAGTTATATGTTGTTAATAACACTTCTATTTCACTTCTCCTCTCAGAGTTATTTAGAAAGTTTACATTGAAATCACCACAGTGTAATAACTTGTTCTTTTTGTCTGACAGACAGCATAATAGGGAGTCAAATGTTTTTATGAATAGCTCCCAGTCTCCTAATGGAGACCTGTGCACTGTTACTAACATCAACACTACATAATCTAGCTGAAGTTCACATGCACAAACCTCAAAGTGCTGATCAACACAAAATTTGCTCATCTCTACAGTTTTGCATTTACACCATTGTTTTATGAAAATGGCAACTCCTCCTTTATCCATCCTTCATCTACAAGTGTAAGATGCTAGATTATACCCACTTATACTTACACAATTCACGCCCATAATTACATGCTGCTCAGACAGACAGAGTATGTCAATCTCATTCTTATTTTCGAGATCATCTAATCACACTAATATCTGATATAATTTATTTTTATTCCCCTGATATTTTGATGAAGTAAGTTGATACTGCTCTTGGCTTTACCCTTATTTACTATACATAAAGTTTCTTTTATTCCATTTATCTTGATTGTCATCTGTCTGGACTTTGGCTTTAACCTAAAAAATTTGTCTGCCGGACCCATTAACCACAGGGATCACCCATTGTGTGACTGTGGACCCCCTTACAGTTTCCACTAGTAGAGAAGCTAACTCATTTTTCCCCATCCTATTCAGATGCAGGCCATGTGTAGTGTACCCCCACCTACCAACTTCATTTACTGGAACAACACTTACGTGAGATTTTGCCGGTGTCTGGAGCATCCTGTTCAGCTCAATGCTAACATGCCTTACAGCAGTGTTTACCCAGGGCTGATCACGGCGCTGAAAGACCTCCACAAACCCCACATTTGTGTGCTCAGTTTCTGCTCCTATTCTATCCAGGTCACTCCTAATACTGTATCTTGGATTCATAGCCAGGCTGTTTCCTGCCCCCCCCCCCCCCCCAAATATAATTATCTGATCTTCCTTCCCAAAGTCCCTGCATAGCTGACCTAACTTTTCTGTCACCTGGCTAAGGCTAGCACTTGGTTTCACAAAACTTGTGACCTGGTACACTGCACCTAATTTTTCCTCCCTTAACCTACATAGGGGCACAAATTTTTGCCTCATGTTCAGCGATTTTTCTGTCCTTTCTACATATGCAGAATTCTTCTTTTCCTGTTCTGGTTTGACCCCGATCTGTCTTTTTTCTTTAAGCTAATATTCTGCTTCAACCTACTTTCAACTACATCTGGATGAGGCCCTTCCTCCACTTCAGATAGCAAGACAAACTGATTTACTAATTGAATTTCTGGAGTTTTTTCAAGTGTTTCCCTGCTTCGCCCTTTGCCTTCTACCTTTTCTTAGTTCCCAGTCTCTTTCTCCTCCCCTAACCTACATAATTCGAAGTTCGCGTTTTCAAATTCAGCCTTAAGCGTACAATTTTTTCCCTCCTTTTCATCTTTCTACATAACCTACACTGCCATGGAATGTATGAAAATTATTTACAAGTTCATATCGCCCTCCATCGGTAGTGCTGGAATTAAATATGCTACTGTCCCACCCTTACACTTGATGACAGATTTGACTCTCGCAGGCATACGTTCAGTCAGGTTCTGGAATTTTTCTAGGGAAATGGCAGCCCATTCTTTACGGTGTGTTGCACTGAGGAGAGGTATCGATGTCGATCGGTGAGGCCTGACAAGAAATCGGCGTTCCAAAAGACCCCAAGGATGTCCTATAGGATTCAAGACAGGACTCTGTGCAGGCCAGTCCATTACAGGGATGTAATTGTTGTCTAATTACTCCGCCACAGGCCGTGAATTAAGAACAGAAGCTCCATCGTGTTGAAAGATGTAATCGCCATCGCCTAATTTCTCCTCAGCAGTGGGAAGCAAGAAGGTGCTTAAAACATCAATGCAGGCCTGTGATACTGCGACGCAAAACAACTAGTGGTGCAAGCCCCCTCCATGGAAAACACGTCCATACCATAACACCATCACCTCCTAATTTTACTGATGGCACTAACACGCTTGCAGATGACGTTGACCAAGCATTCGCCATACCCACGTCCTGCCATCGGATCGCCATATTGTGTACCGTGATTCGTCACTCCACTCACCGTTTTCCACTGTTTAATCGCCCACTGTTTACCCTCCTTACACCAAGCATGGCGTCGTTTGGCCTGATGTCGGCGTGATGTGTGGCATATGAACAGCCGCTCGACCATGAAATCCAAATTTTCTCACCTCCCGCCTAACTGTCACAGTACTTGCAGTGGTTCCTGATGCAGTTTGGAATTCCTGTGTGATGGTCTGAATAGATGTCAGCCTATTACATCTTACGGCCCTTTCAACTGTCGGCGGTCTCTGTCAGTCAACAGACAAAGTCGACCTGTACGCTTTTGTGCTGTATGAATCCCTTCACGTTTTCGCTTCACTATCACACGGGAAACAGTGGACCTATGGATGTTTAGGAGTGTGGAATATCTTGGTTACAGACGTATGACACAAGTTACACCCAATCACTTGATCACCTTCGAAGTCCGTGAGTTCCGTGGAGCGCTCTATTCTGCTCTCTCACGAAGACTGACGACACTGAGGTAGCTGACATGGAGTATCTGTCAATAGGTGGTAGCACAACGCACCTAACATGAAAAAGTTTTGTTTTTGCAACTGTCCGGATCACATAGTGTAAGGGTACACGTATGGGCCTTTGGCTCCGAAATCGGTGATGTTTCTTTGAATGGTTCGCACGCTGACACTTCTTGATCGCGCAGCACTAAAATCTGCAGCAATTTGCAGAAGTATTGCATCTCTGTCACCTTGAACGATTCTATCCATTCGTTGTTGGTCCCATTCATGCAGGATCTTTCTCCGGCCTCAGCGATGTCGGAGATTTGGTGTTTTACCGGATTCCTGACATTCACGGTACACTCGTGAAATTGTCGTATGGTGAAAACCCCATTTGATCACTACCTCGGAGATGCTATGTTCCATCGCTTGTGCGTTGACTATAAAACCAGGTTCAAACTCACTTAAATCTTTATAACCTGCCATTGTAGCAGCAGCAAACGACCTAACAACTGCACTCGTTGGCGGCCGGTGTAGCCGAGCGGTTCTAGGCGCTACAGTCTGAAACGCGCGCGGCTACGGTCGCATGTTCGACTCTTGCCTCGGGCATGGATGGCTGTCATGACCTTAGGTTAGTTAAGTATAAGTAGCTCTAAGATCTAGGGGACTGATGACCTCAGAAGTTAAGTCCCATTAGTGCTCAGAGCTACTTGAATTTGAATTGCACTTGTTGTCTTATATAGGCGTCGCCGACCGCAGCACCGTATTCTGTCTGTTTACATATCTCTGTATTTCAATACGCATGCCCTTACCAGTTTCCTTGACCCTTCAGTGTAAATATGAAACGGAAGTAAAATGGTCTAGTGAATTAGCATTGTAGAGACGGTACATATGTTATGTACATGTATATGTACATATGTGGTTATGTATATGTACATATGTGGTACAAATGTGGTACATATTTGCAGCAGGTATATTAAATTGTATTAAGGTTGATGTACTAAAAAGTAATGAGTAAAAGAAAAATGACATTCCAAACATTTAGGAAACATTTTTGATTGTGTTTCGTATTGTAATTACTGTTATTAACTAATACAACGTACTAATTTTATGTATTTTACTGATTGATAGTAAGGTCGGCCATGTTGGGAATAGTGGGCACTGGATACTTTTTGCCTTCAAAATCGCTGTGCCTGCCTGTAAGTGGTCAGACAGTTCTAATATACATCACCATTGTTCACAAAGAGGTTGACAGAGGAAGCTTGTTCAATTATTTTTAGTAATTTCTTTTGTTTTTGAGAAGCCAGATGTAAGATGGAGCCTTCATTTTCTTCAGAAGTATTAGAACAACTACGGAACTGTCACCTAGATGTTCCTCATGCTCGAGAAGAAAATAAATCATTTATGTTATTCTTACTATCTTACTTAAATGAAGAGTAATAATTTATTTCTGTATCAACGTTCAAACAAAGTCTTTCATCCGACAAAAGCAGTTCCTTATTACTTATTTCACTTTCATAGTTCTTCCTGTGAATCACTCAAGTCGACATGGCGTCCGATCGGGTAAAGTGCCCGCACTACTCGCGAGAGAAGTGGCCAAGGTGTTCACTGCAGCGAGAATTAGTTGCATGTAAAAAACACGCCTGATACAACAGATAAAGCCGACTTACAAACCATTTCATATGCAAATCTATCTACATCTACATCTACATCTACACGACTACTCTGCAATTCACATTTAAGTGCTTGGCAGAGGGTTCATCGAACCACAATCATACTATCTCTCTACCATTCCACTCCTGAACAGCGCGCGGGAAAAACGAACACCTAAACCTTTCTGTTCGAGCTCTGATTTCTCTTATTTTATTTTGATGATCATTCCTACCTATGTAGGTTCGGCTCAACAAAATATTTTTGCATTCGAAAGAGAAAGTTGGTGACTGAAATTTCGTAAATAGATCTCGCCGCGACGAAAAACGTCTTTGCTTTAATGAATTCCATCCCAATTCGCGTATCATATCTGCCACACTCTCTCCCCTATTACGTGATAATACAGAACGAGATGCCCTTTTTTGCACCCTTTCGATGTCCTCCGTCAATCCCACCTGGTAAGGATCCCACACCACGCAGCAATATTCTAACAAAGGACGAACGAGTGTAGTGTCAGCTGTCTCTTTAGTGGACCTGTTGCATCTTCTAAGTGTTCTGCCAATGAAACGCAACCTTTGGCTCGCCTTCCCCACAATATTATCTATGTGGTCTTTCCAACTGAAGTTGTTCGTAATTTTTACACCCAGATACTTAGCTGAATTGACAGCCTTGAGAGTTGTACTATTTATCGAGTAATCGAATTCCAACGGATTTCTTTTGGAACTCATGTGGATCACCTCACACTTTTCGTTATTTAGCGGCAACTGCCACCTGCCACACCATACAGCAATCTTTTCTAAAACGCTTTGCAACTGATACTGGTCTTCGGATGACCTTACTAGACGGTAAATTACAGCATCATCTGCGAACAACCTCGCATCGCCATTCTATCCATTTGTGTTAATTTTCAATTAATTAAGTTACAAAAATAGCCAGTGTTATGTTATATTTGCCCGAATACAAAAGTCCGATTGAAACGGTCTCCTGCAAGCGCTTGCCATTCTTTCAGACACTAGGGAATCAAGATTCCTAAAATATGTGCCTGCAAATCTAAAAAACAACATGGGATCCTATTGCGATGATCTTGTCCACAGCACCCACTTACGTACGGAAATTAGGTCGCTATCTAAACCTTCAGAAAAATTCATGTAATTTCTGTACATTACTTTCTTTCTCACTTAGGAATATTTGTTGTGATGCCTTACAACATGTAGATCCAGATGTGTAAGTGGTAGGCTTATGTCAATAACCATGGTTTAGTGAAATTTGAATTTCTCTTTGAGTGGTCACTTTACTCCCCTCCTTCCCATCTCCCTATGCTGCCCGAGGTGTTGCGTTACAATGTCAGTAATGTCTCCTGAGAAAAAAAATTTGACGTCCACTAATCTAGCCTGACAAGCTATGCTCGAGAATCGGACGAAAAGGTGTTTTCTAAGCCACTCATTTCGTAGATAAATTACATTCTCTTAAGATTCTCCCGATGACTCTGTCTGGCATCTGCTTTTCCTACTACTTCCTTTATGTCGTTATTCTATTTTAGATCTTCCTGGATGTTTACTTCTAGGTATTTTGCTGTAGTTAATATTCCCAGTGATTCGTTACCAAAAGTGTAGTTGTACAGAAGCAGATTACTTCGCCTTTTGTGCGCATTATGTTATATTTATTTTCTTCAGGGTCAGCTGCAGCTTCTACATCAATCATTGATCGTCTACAGGTCTTCTTGCAATTAGTTAAGTCATCTAGCGATGCTGCCTTCTTACAGACAACTGCATCTGCCAACAGCCTAGTAGAGATTCTGACTGTATCCACTATATCATTTGTACATAGTTAAATAGTACGGTCCTACTACACTCACTTGGGCTATTCCTGAAATTGCCTTCCCTTTTTTCGACTTTGTTCCGATAAGAGCGAAATGTTGACCTTTGTCTGCAAGGGAGTCCTGAATCTATTCACAAACCCGAACAGATACTCGGTAATCTCACTAAACAACAGTGCAGAACTGTATAAATGCCTTCCTGAAGTCAAGGAGCACGGCATCAAATTGGGCACGTACGTGTACAGGACCCTGTATCTCGTGGACGAACAGAGTGAACAAGAAATACAGATGACCACGGCACAGCGCATGCCGTCGCTTGCTCTGGCTGGTTGCTACAGACACTTGGCGGCTGCCAGGGTCAAGCAGATAAGTTGTTCTTATTGCGGCACTCCCTTGTCGCAACACAGCAGGTATGCTGTCGCCTAGACCACACCAAACAGCTCTCCATCATTATGTTCACTGGGAACTCAACACTAGTTCCGCTTATTATAAGATACAGATGTTTTTTTAAATCTGACTCTATGTGGAACCTGGAAAGGTTCAGCGATCGTAGTTGTTTGTAATGGTGAAAGAAGGTACTGCAGTCAGTCGTAACTTGTGTTTATTGTATCAGATCTAAATTTCGATCACTGAGTGACCATCTTCATTGCTGAAGTTAGTACAGGAATCGATTAAAATACCACTGCATGCATATTAACTTCGAAGTACAATTTTATAAATTTCACATGCAAGTGTGTGGGTGAAATTAGATAACGTTAACACATTTCAGCCGTTATTTGGCATAATGTCTCTTGGACTAGACACGTGAAAAGTTCAAATTGCACTGAGGCTGCTGATAACAATTGCCTCATAACTGGACTCAGCGTACACCATACATGACTATGTCTCCCTTGATTCAAACGTCGGAATACAATAATGCATTGTCTATACGTGGTTGGTTATTTGTACATCGCAAAAGTAGCCATTTTAAGGAAATACTTTTTTATCGACGTACAACAGAAGCGACTACAACAGTGAGTGATTTTAAAGCTGCAAAAATTCTTTACAGTCAAAGTGGTAGTAATGTGAACTATATTGTGTAGCTGGCTATTGGTATGTACTTAATTGCCATTCATATTGTGTCACAGAACTACATCATGTATAAATGTATCTAGAAACATTACACATGCATTGTTTCTATAAAATTTAACAATATGAAAACCACAATTTTAGATACACCATTATCAGCACATGGTGGTGCTTATGTGTGCTAGTCACCTCCACAATTCTCATTTATTGTGGTTTCCATATTGTTGCATCGCAACCGGCACTAAAACAGACATAAAATCCAAACAGATATTACTTCAGATGGGAGGATACCTTATCCCACATACGCTCCTGACTTGCTCGGCAACTAGCGTTCACTACGCTCACACTAATTAGCTTTAAATGAATTTTATGCCGAAACTTTATTTTTTTTAAACTAGAAATAAGTTACTTCAAATCAAGATCTGTTTGTATCATATGTTTTATTACTGGTGCCGATGTGATTATGGCTGCTAGACAGGAATTAACAGACTCTGAACGGAGAATGATAGTTGTGGCTAAACGCTTAGGACATTCCATTTCGGAAATCGTTAGGGCATTCAGAATTCCGGGATCCACTGTGTCAAGAGGGTGCCTAGAATACCAAATTTCAGACAGTATCTCCCACCAAGGACAATGCAGTGACAGACGGCCTTCATTTAACGACCGAAGGTAGCGGCATTTGCGTGGAGTTGTCAGTGCTAACAGACAAGCAAAACTGCGTGAAATAATTGCAGAAAACAATGTTTAACGTATCTCGGACGCATCCGTTTGGACAGTGTGGAGAATGGGGTATGGCAGCAGACGACCGATGTGAGTGCCTTTACGGCCTGGCCAGATGAGTCCCGATTTCAGTTGGTAAGAGTTGGAGGTTTGGGTTCGAGTGTGGCGCAGACCCCACGAAGCCATAGACCCAAGCAGTCAATAAGGGACTGTGCAGGCTGACAGTGGCTCCATAACAGCGTGGGTCGTGTTTACATGGAAAGAACCGGTTCCTCTGGTAAAACTGAACCGATCATTGACTGACAATGGTTGTGTTTGGTTACTTGGTGACCATTTGCAGGCATTTATCGATTTCATGTTCCCAAAAACTGATGGAATTTTTATAGAGACAATGCACCATGCCATCGGGCCACAATTTTTCGCGATTGGCTTGAAGAACGTTCTGGACAGTTCGAGTGAATGATCTGGTAACCCAGATTGCCCGACATGAATCCCATCCCACGTTTATGAGACAAAAGCGAGAGTTCACTTCATGTGTAAAGTCCTTCACCGACAACACTTTCGCAGTTATGGACGGTTATACAGGGTGTTACAAAAAGGTACGGCCAAACTTTCAGGAAACATTCCTCACACACAAATAAAGAAAAGATGTTATGTGAACATGTGTCCAGAAACGCTAATTTCCAAGTTAGAGCTCATTTTAGTTTCGTCAGCATGTACTGTACTTCCTCGATTCACCGCCAGTTGGCCCAATTGACGGAAGGTAATGTTGACTTCGGTGCTTGTGTTGACATGCGACTCATTGCTCTACAGTACTAGCATCAAGCACATCAGTACGTAGCATCAACAGGTTAGTGTTCATCACGAACGTGGTTTTGCAGTCCGTACAATGTTTACAAATGCGGAGTTGGCAGATGCCCATTTGATGAATGAATTAGCACGGGGCAATAGCCGTGCCGCGGTACGTTTGTATGGAGACAGATTTCCAGAATGAAGGTGTCCCAACAGGAACACAATCGAAGCAATTGCTTTGCGTCTTAGGGAGCACGGAACATTCCAGCCTATGACTCGCGACGGGGGAAGACCTAGAACGACGAGGACACCTGCAATGGACGAGGCAATTCTTCGTGCAGTTGTCGATAACCTTCATATCTGCGTCAGAGAAGTTGCTGTTGTACAAGGTAACGTTGACGTCGTCACTGTATGGAGAGTGCTACGGGAGAACCAGTTGTTTCTTACCATGTACAGCGTGTGCAGGCACTATCAGCAGCTGATTGGCCTCCACAGTTACACTTCTGCGAATGTTTCATCCAACAATGTGTCAACCTTCATTTCAGTGCAAATGTTCTCTTTACGAATGAGGCTTCATTCCAACGTGCACAAATTGTAAATTTTCAGAGTCAACATGTGAGGGCTGACGAGAATACGCACACAATTGTGCAATCAACTCATCAACACAGATTTTCTGTGAACGTTTGGGCAGGCATTGTTGGTGATGTCTTGATTGGGCCCCATGTTCTTCCACCTACGCTCAATGGAGCACGTTATCATGATTTTATACGGGATACTCTACCTGTGCTGCTAGAACATGTGACTTTACAAGTACGACACAACATGTGGTTCATGCACGATGGAGCTCCTGCACATTTCAGTCGAAGTGTTCGTACGCTTCTCAGCAACAGATTTGGTGACCGATGGATTGGTAGAGGCGGACCAATTCCATGGACGCCACACTCTCCTGACCTCCTTTCATTTACGGGGCATTTGAAAGCTCTTGTTTACGCAACCCCGGTACCAAATGCAGAGACTCTGCGTGCTCGTATTGTGGACGGCTGTGATACAATACGCCATTCTCCAGGGCTGCATCAGCGCATCAGGAATTCCATGCGACGGAGGGTGGATGCATGTATCCTCGCTAACGGAGGACATTTTGAACATTTCCTGTAACAAAGTGTTTGACGTCACACTGGTACGTTCTGTTGCTGTATGTTTCCATTCCATGATAATTGTGATTTGAAGAGAAGCAATAAAATGAGCTCTAACATGGAAAGTAAGCGTTTCCGGACACATGTCCACATAGCACATTTTCTTTCTTTGTGTGTGAGGAATGTTTCCTGAAAGTTTGGTCACACCTTTTTGTAACACCCTGTAGAGACAACACGGCTCAGTATTTCTGCAGGGGACTTCCAACGAAATGTTGAGTCCATGATACGTCGTTTTGCTACACTACGCCGGGAAAAAAACCGCTCCGTAACGATACTGGGTGACTTTTGTCACCTCAATGTATACTTGTTTGATAGCAATTACGTACTTATCCGTAGCTACCTACATGAAGTAGTTCACATTATTGGCAGTTAAATTCTAAAGAATTTTTACCGATTTAAAATCACCAACTGTTTTAGCGCTTCAGTTTTGCCCCGATAAAAGTGCATTTTGCCGAAGTGCATATAGGGTGAGTCGCGTAAGACGTAACACCCCCATTATTCCGATGGCGATTGCACGTATCGACAAGCGGTGTTCGGCGAGTCATACCTGACTATGCGGCACATACTTTGGTACATGCACAATAATCAGAACGTTTATACTGACCGAGATAATGAGGCAAGTACATGTTTTTTAAGTTGGACGCTGTACTTTTTTCGCAATCATTCGTACGCTCTGGAAAAGACACGTAAGGTAATGTAACGCATGTTGCTGTTGTGATTCAAACTTAGCTTAAAAGACTCTGGGAAATATTGTACGATTGAAGGTCGAGGCGGTCGGAAGCAGCTGCAGACTGTAAACACGCCTCGCGCTACTCGCAGGCCAGTTGCCGTGCTCTATGCAGCATGCACGGTCTTCGCTACGTAGTTAAATCCTCATCCGCCCTCTTTTAAGCAAACTTTGAATCACAATAGCAACATGCGTTACATCACTATACGCGTCTTTTCCAGACCGTTAGAATTATGATAAAAAAGTATAGCGTCCCAATTAAAAAATATGTACTTGCCTCATTGACGTCACTGAGGCCATCTGTGAGATAGCAATAAACAGCAGCTCAAGTGCAGTTTAAACTCTTGACGTGTCTAGTCCAAGATGGACAACGCCAAATAACGGATGAACTGTGTTAATTTTGTCCGCTGATATGTACCATCCATTTAAATGCGAAAATTGTATAATTGTACTTTGGTGTTAACATGTACACGATTCCAGTTTAGTTGGTTAGTGTATTGCCTGTAACACTGAAGATGGTCGTTGAGTGATCGAAATATACATCTGATACAATAAACACAAGTTGTGACTGACTGCTGAATCTTCTTCGACCAGTTGAGATGTGAATGCCGTGTCATTTCGAAGCGGTATCGCAGCATTTCGGAAGAGATTCATTTTCTTCTCATCCTCTGGCGGAGCGGCAGTGTGTCACAAACAGTCCATCGGTTTAAGACCGTCGTACAAGAGCGACTTCCTGGTCAAAATCGAGTACTCGTTATGGGTGCGTGTCACGTGCTTGCATGTAAATCAGCCGCCAGTCACTTCGCCAATAGATCAGTGACGTCAATTATCAGTTGAATGTGCCCAGCGTAGATTTATAAAACCTTGCGTACGCTGCAGATGGCATAGAGGGCGATTCAAAAAGATCATGTCACCCAAAGAGGAAATTTCAAAGTTTTATGTTCGTGTTTATCCAAACACTTAATATGAGCTCCATGTTTTGCTCATTTCACTCATGACTTGACAGATTCCTGTTTACTGACTAGAAAGCTTGAACAGTTTGACTTCTCAGCTTTTGAAGAGCAGTCATTTATGCACCCCTACAGAAAAAAGTCGCAAGTGTGAGCTCTGGTGACCTGCGAGGCCAAAAGCAATGAACAAGATCTTATCCTACACCTCTTCCAATCTATCGTGGTGGGATGTTGTTGTTAAGATCACGCCCTTCTCAAGGTGAAAATGAAACGGGGAGCCGTATGCATGAAAATAAATAATTGAAATCATCGTGTGGTAGAGGAAATAACCAATATGGCAGCATGCCTAGGTATGACCTTCCTGTCAGTTTCCTCCGCAAAAAAGAAAGGTCCCTAAACTCTGTGAACAGAAATGGAACAACATTCAATTTCGGTGAGTCTCTTACATGTTCGATGATGACGTCAGGATTTTGTGACACCCCCAAATTATTACATTATAGTCGTGTACGTTACCCGATAGATGAAACGTCGATTCGTCAGAAAAAAAATGAGTTGTTCGGAAAAAGTGTTCTCTGTCATATGCTGGAGAATTGAGACGCAAAATTAGTGCCATCTGTTATGGTCTCCGGGACGCAGTTGCTGCAGTAACTGCACCTTGTAAGCTTTCTTACGCAGGTGCCCTTTCAGAACATGCCACACTGTTGTTTGAAGAAGCTGAAGTTCCTGACCTGCCCGCCTTGTGGACTTACGAGGTTCAAAATGGTTCAAATGGCTCTGAGCACTATGGGACTTGACTTCTTTGGTCATTAGTCGTCAAGAACTTAGAACTACTTAAACCTGACTAACCTAAGGACATCATAAACATTCATGCCCGAGGTAGGATTTGAACCTGCGATCGTAGCGGCCGCGCGATTTCAGACTGTAGCGCCTAGAACCGCTCGGCCACTCCGGCCGGAGGACTTACGGGGGCTCCGTGTGAACGCATCTCGGATACGCCCCACATGATCAACGTATATGCTTGGCCGACTTGCGCTCTTCCCTCTACATTTGCAACCAACTTCTAAGACTTTCGTACGCCAGTAGTAAATCAGCTTGTACAGAGGCGGCTTCTTACTGAATCGACGGCGGAATGCACGTTGCAACTGAACAGTGGCTTGACTTGGCGCTCATTCCAATGCACAGAATGATTTCTCTTGTGGTCTAGAGGCCATGTGAATGAGTTTTATGTTTTACAGTTTGTCTGTAAGAACCGCTGAAGTCTGTTCTTTCTTTTTGAATCATCCGGTATATTAATGACCCAGTAGATAATGTCGGAAAACTTTTCACGGATGATGCTGTTGCACACACAGAAAACTGTACACACTAGAAAACTGTACCGAAATCCAGGAATAACTGCAGAAGGTCGACGCTTGGTGACGGGTATGGTAACTGGCTCTCGACATAGATAAATGTAACGTATTGTGAGAACATAGAAACAGACCACCTGGCTAGCCACGCGGTCTAACACGCTGCTTTCCGAGGGGGAAGGCGTGCCGGTCCCCAGCACGAATCCGCCCGAGGGATTGGTGGTGAGGTCCGGTGTGCAGGCCAGCCTGTGGATGGTTTTTAAGGCGGTTTTCCATGTGCCTCGGCGAATGCGGGCTGGTTCCCCTTATTCCGCCTCAGTTACACTATGTCAGCCATTGCTGCGCATACACTTTCTCCACGTACGTGTATACCATAATTACTCAACCGGCAAAAATTGTGGTTAGACTCGTCAGCTGGGGGGGGGGGAGCATCAACATGGGACTCAACTACAGAGTAACGTTGGGGGGCTGTAGCCTGTTGTACAGTGGGGTTGTGAACCACTGAGGGCTACGGCCGTGACGAAGCCTCTCCGTCGTTTCTAGGTCCTCTGTTCAAAACACAGTACATATATGAAGGCCCCTTATTGTATGTTACACTATTGCAGAAGAATCACTGGAAGCAGCTGCTTGTATTAAATATCTAGACGCTTGCATACGGAGCGATCTGAAGGGGAACGACTACATAAAATTAATCGCGGGAAAGTCAGAGGCCACACTGAGATGTTGTGGAAGAATTTTTAGGAAATATGGCCCATCAACAAAGAAAGTGGTTTACAAAACAGTCGTTCGGCCAGTACTTACATGCTGGTCGTCAGTTTGGGATCCGTACCAGTTTTAATTAATACAGTAAATAGAGGAAATCCAAAGAAGCGTAGCAAGTTTCGCTTCAGATTCATTTAGTAATCACTAAAGCGTCACGGATATAGACAGTCAGTTCCAATGGCAGAGGCGCTCTGCCTCACGGTAAGGTCTACCGTTCAAATTCCGAGAGCCTACGTTCCTAGAACAGTCAGACAATATATTGACTCCTGCAAAGTTTATCTCGTAAAAAATCATTACGATGAAATTAGAGAGATCCAAGTACATACAGTGGGTTACCAGCAATCGTCGTTGCCGCGAACCGTATGCGACTGGAACAGGAAAAGGAGGCAGTGACACTGGTTCACAAGGTACCCTCCGCCACTCACGGTAATGTGGCTTCCAGATTATAGATGTAGGCTAAATCTAGAAGCGTTCTTCCACAAGAGAGACGAAATACTCGAAAGCGAGAGAGTATTTACGTTTTACAACATCTGAATAAAGAAAAGGCCTACATTGTAGACAAATAAGACGTGCATGGATACACGTTTCTCAAGAAAATTCTTTCAACAGTCAAAAATCGAGATCTATTTATCGAGAAAAATTATTTTCTACTTTATTTGAAAGTTGCAATTACAAAGAAAATAAGAGACGAAGAATAAATTAAAAATGCGTTATTGTCTGCCTTGTAAAAATTGTTTGATATGCTGTAAATATATCAGTTTTGTCGAGTAAATAAATCTACATGTTTTGGAAACGTTTGCACGACATATCTGGTATTCATTTCTCAGTAGTGTAGAGAATTTGTGAAGAACATCCGCTATGAATTTTTCTTGGGTAATTAATATATTCGATTATAAGGTAAGCTTTCGTATACAGAGTGATTTTAATTATTGCCCACAAGCTGAAGGAGCAGATAGAAGAGTCGGAATACAGCAACTTTAGTATAGGAACTCGTGGTCTTGGAAGATATCCTAAGCCAATGAAATGTCAAGTGATTGGAGCTAATAGAGGATCATTCTAACCTGTTTAGTGTGGAAAAGCTATGGGACGTTAGGATAAGACGGAGAAGCTACTTTTGTCACGAATTCTTCTAATCATACTGGATCCACTACTGCAGAAGTATGTATTTTAGAGATCGATCAGTCCTCTAGGTCTCTGAAATGCTGTAGTACTTATTCAAGCTATTACAGTAGGTGAACCGCACCTTTATTGTTTCCTCGTTAAGTCTCCTAGTGTCTGTGTTTAGTGTTCTCAATTCCAGGAGTCGCTCTAGCACTTGTTCCCTAAGATATATGGCTAGGATAAAGTTCGTTTACCCAATGATTTGAAGCAGTCAGTCCCAATGGAAAACTGGCGGTTTCACAGAATACAACTGTTTTCCGCTAGAATATTACATTTCTTCCCGCATAAGAAAGACGTAAGCTACTTTGGTGTCCATACAAGTGTTAGTTTCCAGAGTACTTCCTGTATTACTTTTGGTTATTTCTTCCCCAGAGATTCAGTATTTTCCATGGACTGTTCGAATAATATCTATTTCTCATACTCATCTCGATTCCAAATACTATTTTAGTGGAGATATGGTATGATCTCATGGAACAACATAAGACCTTCAATTTACAAATTTTGTTAAGGTCGGGTGACACCAGTAGGGGGTCAATTGAAAGCGATTATAATTGTTAGAAAGACGACATTCAGAATAAGCAAATTTATATCTCCAGTTACATTACAAAGACAACACGTTTCTGGGTCGTTTATAGCAATACTACAATTGATATAATGAGAATAAAAGTCTCCATATATAGCGAACTGTCGATAGAGTTTAATGAACAGTTGATGCCAGATATTGCTACTGGTCATGATCTTAGGGGTTTATCGAGCGTGCTGTTTAGTACAATGGACTCACATTCAGGAGCACGAAGGTTCAAACCCGCGTCCGGCAATCCAAATTCTATTTTCCGCGATTTCCCTAAATCTGTCCAGGCGAATGCCGGGATGGTTCCTTTGAAAAAGACACTGCAGACTTCCTTCCCCATCCTTGATCCACTTCGAGCTTGTGCTCCGTCTCTAATGACCTCGATGTCGACAACACGTTAAACCCTAATGTCCCTTCCTTCTTCGGTAGAGTATTTGAATATGGACATAGTTCCATAGTTTCTCTTTAGGGTTTCTATTTATGCAGCTACTTCACTTGAGTCATTTAAACACTAAATTTCATTTTCTTTATCCATAATTGATGGTGATCTTTATTAATAGTGTCGCTCCTCTATTACCCTCTAGCTTACCTGACGTTACCAAATTGTATACTTAGAAATTAAGTGATGTTCAACGCTTGAACCACGTTTAGTTGAAAGCAGCAGTTGAAATATCCAAAATATGTAAGGAGGTTGATTGATTTGTTTACACGATTCGCTTCTTCCAGTTCAAATTTTCATCAATATGTACGCTCAAACGTTAGGAGCATTGTACCCTACGTACTGACTGCTGTTAATGTGCTATATCACTTGTTAGTATGGTTCTGTTTGTTGTACAGGATAGAATAAAGTGTGATTGCTTTTTAAAAATTTCCGGTGACAGTGTTGCACTGCATAGTTCACTAAGATCATTACTTATGAAGTTGGAACAACTTTTCAGAATGGCATCAGCATCACATTATATTTCGTCTTTTAGAATTTTAAGAATTCTGTTAATTTCAGTGAAGGTCGATGGTGCTACTTGTAGTTGCTGTATTTAAAACCTCATTGTTGAAAGTACTTACAGCTTGTGAATTATCAGTCACAACATTGTCATTTAGTTTAACTGTTATGGTATCTTTTACACTGACTGGTTGTCCTGTCTCTCGTTTGACAATGCCTCATGTAGTTTTAATCTTTGTATCTGCATTGTTTATTTTTATTAGCACGTGCATATTTCTGGACCTTCCCATGACATTCCTTAAAATGCTGCAGTACTTTTTGTAGTATGAAAGTAGTGTCGTATGTTGACTTTCTTTGGCCTGTATATAAATTTCCCTCTTCTTCTTACTTGAGGTTATTATATTCACGGAATTCACACATGTAACTACAGTGTTAATGTCCGTTCTGTGGCTCACTTGTTTTATGGTTTGAAAATACGTTTGTTACCTGTCTGCCATTCATTTCGGTGACTTTATCTACACTCTAGGACACCCAGTTCAATAGATCGTGACGGTGACATCACTTAACAAGCTCTAATTATAACCAACATTGTCGTACTTGATAATGGCTTAAGGCAGAAATAATTACAGTAAAAAAATTAAAAAGTTTGTACGGTTAAAAGGCGTATATATATAATTCAGATATTAGGTGGTGTTTTCATGTTCGCTTACAGCTGAGATTGTACATAGTAAAATAAAAGTTATGGGGACTGAAGATGTGTTTGTTTCGTCCTAGAAATACTGGTTGGGTATTGGATGGATTTCGAGGAGCCACTGCCTACACCAGAAGATCAATAGATTGAGATGGATCTGGTTGGATCTCTGAGATTTCTGGCGAACAGAATAAATGGGCAGAAAAGCGGTGCCCTATGCGCACTTGTGCAGTGAGTTTGAACACATGGACATTAGTACTATTTCTTATTACATGACATCAGAGGTTGGACGGAAAAGATGCGATAAGGGAGAGCTAGTTGATTAGAATTAAATAGATTTGGAAAGGATATTGTAATTTTAAACACGTTCTTGCATTTTCCCGAGGCCAAGGAACAGGAAGCAAAGGAAACGGAAGAGAAGCAGGATGTTTGTTCCCCTGTGTGAAATGTTATTACTAGTAAAATCAACGAAAACCGAAACTAGAGAAGCTAGTGATGTTGGAAAGCCGGAGTCTAGAGCGAAGTTGACGTTCCAACTCATTCAAAGTTCTTCCGTTCCGTTCAGGCCGGGATTCTGGGCAGGTCAACCATTTCTGGAATGTTATTATTCACAAACGATTGCCACGCAGAGGCTGCATTGTAACAGAGTGCATTGTCATCCTGATACAATCATCTTCTCCGAACGCTTCCTCTTTTGTACGTAAAATGTGATGATATCCTTCCCCATTTTGCGCTTCCTTCAGAGCAACAAGCGGATCACGCCCTAACCATGAAAAGCAGCCCCCGCCCGCCATGCCGTAACACCACCTCCTCCACACTTCACTGTTTGCTCTACACATGATGCCAGATAGTGTTCTCCAGGTATTGGCCAAACCCAAACCCTTCCATCGGATTGCCACACGGTATATCGTGATTCATTTCACCAAAACAGTTGTTGCCAGTCATCCACTGTCCAATGGCGTCGCTCTTTACACCACCTCAAGTGTCGCTTATCATCGACTACAGAAATTTGTGCCTTATGAGGAGTTGTTTGACCACTGTAGGCCATTCTTTTAAAACCATAAGCACAGTCAGTGTGCTGACCAGACTGCTGGTAACTCTTTGGAACTCACGAGTGATTCCGTCTGCTGATTTCATGCGACCTTTAGCAATCGCCCTCCGCAATGCTGGGCAGTCCCTGTCAATACATGGGATCTGCCTGGTCTTTGTTTAGCTATGGTTTTTACTTGACAATCAAATCACCAACAGTTGCGTTGGTCACCTACAGCCGGGGTGAAATGTCCCTGTTTGATTTGTTACGCGAGTAGATTCCCCTGATTAGTGTATCTTCGAAGTCACTGAGCTCTTCTGACCCACCTATTGTGCTTTGCTGATTCTCTTTTAACAGTACTCTCTGCCTCCTTTTGTAGTGACAGGTCCGCCTCTCGTGACAGCTAATGGTGAATTTTGTGTTACAAAGGGGTGTCCACATCTTCTGACGGGTAGCGTATTTACGACAGTAATAAAAACGGAATGGACGTGGCTAGACATTTAGTCTACAAGTTCTTTACTGGAGTCCTTTACATAAGAAAAGACCAAGAAGGTACGTAAATACTATCAGAAAAGATGAAAAGCCAACAGGAATGCGTATAGTTGAGAACCGTAACGCATGAGGATACCTTTATCAGGCCTTGGATGTCAAAGGGATGGTGGTGGTGATGACGAAGAAGAAGCAAAGAAGAAGAAGATGATGATGAAGATTTGACCATATAATGATAATGATTTGCCATAAATGTAATACTAGTAACTGAGTTAATACATAAACGTATATTCCAAAATCGGAAATGGATTAAAAGGAGTACTCACGAGCAGCTGTAGCTACAGATTACTGTTTAATATCGCTGAACAACAAACTGAAATTTAAGAGAATTGTCCAAAAGAATCGATGTGGAGAGAAGTGGGATACTAAAGCACGGAACGAAGTTGGATGTAGATAATGCTATAACGAATACCAAAAAAATACAGTCGACGAGGAACAGACACCTCTAAAAACTGGTGTCACAGAAAATTGACAGAAAAAAGGGTACGAAGAAGGTAGTTGCGAAGAATCCTTGGGTAACAGAAGAAATAGTTCATCTGAGGCACTGAGAACCATAAGGGCCCAAAACAAGAACACAGAGTTTCGAGGAAAATAAATATTTGTGAAAATCAAATTTGTAGAAAAAGCGCCAGTCTCATTGGCTAGACTATTTTTTAAACCAAGACTCAGTTTCAAATATTTCATATAAAAAATGGATCTTCTCTATCATATTAATGATAACTAGTCTCAGTCTCAAATGTGTTTTCCAAGGCACCTCTCTTGTGGATGAATGACTTTTCCTTAACATTCTACCAATTAATCTCAGCCTGGCATCCGCATTTCGTACTGTTTGTTTTATATGGACATCCACTTTAGGTCGCTCCGAAAGGATACTCCTACGTATTTTACGGTTGATACTGTTTCCATTGATTTGTCGCCGATATTGTAATTGTACAGTAGTGGATTTATCTTACTATGTGTGCGCAGTATGTTACATTTATTTACGTTCAGCCCCTGCCCCACTCATCAATCCTCTGCAGCTCTTCCTGCACTTCGCTGCAGTCTTCTCATGTTGTTACCTTCTTACACATAACCACAATATCGAGAACAGCCCCATGCAGCTTCAGACGTTGTCGATTAATTCACTAACGTAAATACAGCGGCGTTATAACACTCCTTTCGGATACTCCAGAAATTACTTTCGGAATTCAAATTTTTTGGTATCATTTTTGGGAAACATCGATATTGTAAGCCATATGAAATCAGTTAAAAAGCAGGCTAGATCACGATGCTTATTTTATTATAATGGCCAGTTTCGGCATAGTCTTAGGCTATCTTCAGACAGCACCATCAGCTGCCTACAACACTCAGTTGTACTTAGTCGCTGAAATTGATGAGCAGCAATGGTTGAGTGCGGATTCCTTTTATTTGGCGAAGAGGTTTGGCGCCAGTCTGTGCCCACTCTTTTTTTTCAGGTTGGTGATAGTGTGCCCAGGTTTCATGTAACAATTCTCTCCTGAAGCCCATTACTTTCGACCTGAAAACGACGCAAAAGTGCCTCACAATTCAGCAGTCACCTGACGTGGCGCCACCGTTGTATTGAATCGAGCACCTCATAGACAAAATTATGTGCTAAGCAGCACTAACATCCAAAACAGTGACTGGTTAGTTTAAATTTGGTCTACAGTTTTCCTTCACAACAGCGGTAATGTTTTCATTCGTTACTGTGCTGCGTCCCTGAACCGGCCGCGGAACATCTTCCACAGAAATTTCTCCTCTTTTACGATTTTTACAACACTCGTACACTTGCTGCAGGGACAAAGATCAATCACCGTACTGTACTTCCATCCTGCCATGTATTTTCACATCTTTAACAGCTTCACTACTCCAGGACGTATCTCAGATTCCTGTTACAAGTGGTCCTAGTAGATAAGGTGTTGGCCACATTTGTACTGACATAGTTTTCTGTTCTATGATACAGTAACAGGCTACTAACTGCTCGTCATTTGTCGAAATGCAAGGATAACTTCTGCCAGATTCCAAACCAATGGTACAACTTTTAGGAATTTTGTGCCACTTTTGAGGATTTCATTTGGATCGCCCTCGCCAATTGGTTGTTTCTTCTGATCTCTGAGGACAGCCTATGATGATTTGGTTGGCATCGCCCTTCAGCTACACTCACACGAAGCTATTTCTCTCCGCTGCAGTCGATGAGGATCCTATCTAAATTTTCCACGGCGGAAACGAATGCTAAACAGTATCGCTAGAAAATTCTGTTATACCCTCTAGAATCGTACCGCGATCGTTACGGTATGTTCGTCCCTATTTACAGATTGTGTTGTCCCTCATGTTGGTAAGAAATACGCAAGTTTTTGTTCCATTTTGCACAAAATTGCACTCACAGACGGTGGTGTAGGTCTGCAATCGGATCCGCCATAGTTCTTTGTACTTCGCTTGGGTATCGACAACTTAATCTCCCCTTTCCGCCGACAACATAATAGTGTTTATGCGACGTTGAGACTACGTGAGGTGCTCCATATGTGCAGGCAACTTAATTTCATCACAGGGTTGTGACTGTGACTTCTTTGATGATGTCTGTACAATTAAGCACGGAAGACGGACATAGTCTACGTAGAACGTAACGGAACTATAAGATGTGTCGTGGTAGTCAAACGTCCCGTATTCAGTCCCCCGTTTTTCATAAGATATTTTTCTGAAAAGTTTAATTGGTCCTCACCTCTTGAAGTGCTGTATATATTTACGGGGCATTTCAGGCATTTCATTATTGTATTCCAACCCCCTCCCCCCCTCTCCCGTAAGCAGATTCTCTGAGATAAATAAATAGATAAACGTATATACAAATGTGGCTCAGGAGCAGAATTACAAGACGCTCTGATGCATCTTTATCATGAGAAACGACAGCTGGTACAATGTCTAGCACATTCCTTAACTTATAGCTAAAAAGCCTATGATCGCGCCATGCTAGACACAGTAGACTGATGAAAAAAAACACAATAAATAACGCAATATTGGTTGTAAAATTATCGTGGGGCTTGTGTGGATGTTTAACGAAAGAAATGATTAAGTACTGATATAAAGTGATTTTTGAGGCAGTTAGGTGCCCTGAAACGCGCTGACATGAAATTTGTTACTCAATGATACATTCGAAAAAATGGTTCAAATGGCTCTGAGCACTATGGGACTCAACTGCTGTGCTCATTAGTCCCCTAGAACTTAGAACTACTTAAACCTAACTAACCTAAGGACATCACACACATCCACGCCCGAGGCAGGATTCGAACCTGCGACCGTAGCAGTCGCACGGTTCCGGACTGCGCTCCTAGAACTGCGAGACCACCGCGGCCGGCTACATTCGAAATATCTTGTGATAAAACGCGATAATTTTCATACAGGTAAACGTCACAAGACACCGCACCACACAATATGGCACTAAGGAGACTGAAACAGGGGTGAACATCCAGAAATTGGTTAGAAGTTAGATCCGTGTACGAAGCAATTTTACCACAACATGTTAGGAAGCAACATGCAAAGGTAAAAAAAAAAGCCGTCTTCGTGGTAAGCACAGCCAATCACCGTCACCGCTTGAATCAAAGATAAGATGAAGACCTCAGACAAGGCCAGCCGTTTCGGCACTTGTTTAGTAGCTCGTTTGTGTAAATTTGGGGTAAGATCCTATGGGACAAGACTGCAGAGGTCATCGGTCCCTAGGCTTATACACTGTTTAATGTAACTTTAAGGACAACACACACACCAATGCCCGAGGCAGGACTCGAACCTCCGACGGGAGAAGCTACGAGAACCGTGGCAAGGCGCCGAAGACAGCGTGGCTGCCTCGTGCGGCAAACACCTAAAATGAAGAACTCTAAGATATACTGACGGAAAAAAATCACAACACCGAAAAATAATTAATGTAGAGTATTGAAATTTCAAGAACACATTTCTCTAGATAACATATTTAAGTGATTACCAGTGCAAAATCACAGTTTAATGTAAATGCGAGGTAAGGCGTTGCAAATGTGAAATGCTGGTACATTAATGACCGGCGTAAACGCCAGAATATTGAACACAAGAATGCAAACGTGCATGCATTGTGTAGTAAGGGTGCCAGGTGTCAGTGTGTGCGACGGAATTCGACGCCTGTTGCACTTGGTCAGTCAATACCCGAACGGTTGACGCTGGTTTTCGATGACGATGGAATTGTCATCCAATAATGTTCCAACTGTTCTCGATTGCAGACAGGCCTGGTAACTGAGCAGGCCGATGCAACAAATCGATATTCCTTGGAGCTTGTTGGATTACAACAGCGTGCGTCATCCTGCTGGAAAACACCCCCTGGAATGCTATTCGTCAGTGGCAGCACGACAGGTCGAATCGCCATCATTGGATCTGAGGCTGAAACAACTTTCATCAGAAAACACAACAGACCTCCACCCTGCCTTCCAATGGGCTCTCGCTTGACACCACTGAAATCGCAAATGTCGTTGGTTTTTGGGTGGGAGGAATACACACTACGGGACGTCTGGCTTTGAGCTGTTCTTGGAGTAACCAATTTGTAACAATTCGTTGTGTCATTGTGGTGAGAACCGCTGCTCAAATTGCTGCTGCAGATGAAGTAGGACGCGCCAGAGCCATACGCCGAACACGAAGGCCTCCCCGCTCGGTAGTGGTGCGTTACCGTCTGGAGCCCGGTCTTCCTGTGACCGTACGTTCTCGTGACCACCGTTGTCAGCAGTCATGTACAATGGCTACAGTCCTTCCACGTTTTTCTGAAATATCACAAAAGGAACATCCAGATTCTCGTAGCCCTATTACACGACCTCGGTCAAAGTCAGTGATAATGACGTCTTTGTCGCATTAAAGGCGTTCTCGGCTAACGCCAACTCACTACGTCCAATCTCAAAGGTAACTAACGCTCGCGACCGTTGTAGTGTGTATTTAAAGCAAACCTGATTTGCATCCGCATAGAGGCACTACTAACGCCCCTCTTCTACAGCTGGCGTGAATTTTGGAGGAGGGGGGATTAGTGTTTAACATCCCGTCGACAACGAGGTCATTAGAGACGGAGAACATGCTCGGTTTATGGAACGATGGGTAAGAAAAACGGCCGTGCTCTTTCAAAGGAAACATCCCGGCATTTGCCTGAAGTGATTTAAGGAAATCACCGAAAACGTAAATCAGAAGGGTCGGACGCTGGTTTGAACCGTCGTCCTCCTGAATGCGAATCCAATGCGCAAACCCCTGAGCCACCTCTCTCGGTCGTGAAATTTGCATAGACATAAGCTGTCAAATTTTTGTTTATGTCGTACAACTTGTTTTTGGTGTTGCGATTTTTTTCCGTCACTTTATGTTGGCTCATCACTCCCGACCCCAATTTCTTGGGAAACTACCCTGAAGTTCATGCCCGCAGTCGATTCATAATTGACAGTAACAATGGCTAATTGAAATCTGAGCAGTTTTCAGTATCATCGTATATGGGACCTGCAGCGTCCGAGAAATAAAGAAAAGAAACTTTCATGATTGCAGCCGATGTAGGGTAAGATGTCATAAAACTGATAGTCAAAACTTTCCAAAAAGAAGATACCCCCAGTCTCTCCATAATTAAACCACACCTATCACAAATGTTCCTGCTGTTAACTATATTGCCATTGTTTATAAATAATTTGTCATCATTTCTTTCTCCATTAGAAACTTCACTTTTCAGACTTAAATAAATGTGCACACAGTTCTGTAACATTTGCCTCATTTATGCAAGTATTGACTACATACAAGTCAAATTTGTCTTAGATACACAGATATTGTTTATAAATAATTTGTCATCATTTCTTTCTCCATTAGAAACTTCACTTTTCAGACTTAAATAAATGTGTACACAGTTCTGGAACATTTGCCTCATTTATGCAAGTATTGACTACATACCAGTCAAATTTGTGTTAGATACACAGAAAATAGTGCTCTGTCAACTAATTTATTCATTATTGACACATTTGTTATTTGGGTGTAATTATTAATCAGTCAGTATATTCCTTAAATACGATACGCTCCATTCCTAAGTACTGTATGATTCCTTAAAGTGGCACACTGTCGCCTGTGACCCAACCAACAGCCACACAGCGGTGACGCGCGGGATGCCGCACCCACCATACGCCAGGGAAACAACCGCGGGAGACCACAATCCAGCAGTAACCTCATTGCTGAAAAAGAAAAGCTGTCAAACAAAAAATTCGTAGGCTAGAAAATCATGCCAGTGACCAAAGCTGTGGCAAGTACTCTAAATGGAAAGGAAACTGAGGAGATTAATTCTGTTTCCGACATTTGTTTGGAGAGTGACTACAGCATGGATGAGGTCGCTCTGTTTGCAGAATTGACACCAGATCCTATTGTAATGATTGATCAGGCAAACGTAGGTGGTAGACATTATATCTTGGCTAAACTGAGATAGGAAAGAGGAATCCATACAACTACAGATGTCTGCGCCATACGAAAAAGGACTGTAAAATGACCTAGAAGTTATGGATCTAGGGACTGTGGACAAGGACAACAGTTTTCATATTAAAAGAAAGAGACAATTCCTCTTGTTGCTAATGCGGTGGAAAATATATCGGTCGTTCAATAAATGCCCCACATTAAAACAAAAGGCATTAATATACATAGACAAACATCCTTGTTCGTGCTTCACATTTGATGTTTGTCCTGTGCGCCGGTGAAGTTTCGAATCGTTCTGACATATGGCAGAGCCGTAGTACAGGGTCAAAATGACGTCTACATACGACTTGTGTTCCAAGCAGCTTGCCGTTATGGAATTCTTATGTGCAGAAAAAGAGACCATGGTAAGCATCTGTAAACGTTCGTGTGCAGTGTATGGCGATGCTGCAGATGACAGGAGTAGAGCTGGGCGATGGGCAAAGGACGTTACAGCCTCAGGAAATGGAGAAACAGAGCTCCACGATCAGCCACGCCCGGGACGTCCTGTCACAGCCACTGCTCCAGACATGCTGAATCGTACGGATGCCTTTATTCTTGACGACCGGCGCATCACAACTCAGCAACTGGCTCTTCAGTTGTCGGTCAGCATTGTAAGTGCGTCTGCAATGATCGAGACTCTCGGATATTCAAAGAGGCGCTCACGATGGGTTCCACGAATACTGAAAGCGGACCACAAGATTCAAATAAAGTCCATTTCATCTGAATTGTTGGAGCGTTTTGAGACCGATGGAGAGTCCTTTCTGACACGGATCGTTACAGGGGACGAAAGCTGGGTGCACCGCTTTGCGCCGGAAACAAAAAGGCAGTCAATGGAGTGGCAATATCCTCATTCACCACAAAAGAAGAAATTCAAAACAACCTCCTCTGCCGGAAAGGTCATGGTGATAGTCTTCTGGGATTGTGATGGTGTCATTCTCGTGGATGTGGAGGGTGTCAATCATCATTTCAGAAGCATACGTGAACACTCTCAATAAACTCAAGAACTGTTTCCATCGTTTTCGATCGGACAAGAATCAAGCAGAAATTATTGTCCATTTGCTAGTTATCGACAAAAAATATTGGACACTACGAATTTTGCTAGGCCGTTTAAGGTACAAAATGGATTTTGCAGCAGTATTTGCCTGTTAATGATAACTTTTTATTCATGGATATTAAGTGTTACATATTATACATAGGATGTTCCATAAATAAAGTAATATTTTTTTAATTATAAAACACATACTTTATTTGAAAACACTAGTATTATTATGTCAACAGTCAATACGGAAAACAAAGCCTGAGATTAAACATGAAACAGGCAAATGTGTTCCACCACGCTTCGTCTGCAGGCTTCCACAAAATTTTCAACTATATGAGAGCCAAGTTGCGCTTAAATTTTTACCAACGACGCGTCTAATTTCTGCCTTGGGTTGAGGGCTGATTCGCGGATTGATCATATAAAGACGAGATCTGATATGGAGTCAAATTCGGTGGCCAGTTCTGTTCGCCATTGCGAGAGATGAGACGAGCAGGGAATCTTATTCTCAACAACCTTGATGTTCAACGGTAGTAAAGCGTGCTTTCCCTCTCCTGGTGGAACTACATGCGTTACATATTCAATTCTTGCAATTGTGGTCATAAAAACTGTGCTATCATATGGCGATAACGATCAAAAGTCACAACTGGAGGCAGATTGTGATACCCACTACACACTGTATGTCAATTTTCGTTGCATTACGACGAGCGGTTTCCAATGTATCAGTAAAAAATATGAAGTCAGCACTTTTTATGGTGAGTAACACTCCCAGAAATCACTTGAGACCAGTAAGTGTGTAAAGTTTCCCAATTTCATTTGTTCCCGGATATCCGCTCATTGCAGGGTAGCATCCTTAAATATTATAGAAATGTATGTACGTATGTATGTTCTACATCTCCTCCTAAATCGCTAGAGCGAATTCAACCAAACTTGGTACACGTATCTCTTAGTGTCAGTCAACGATCTCTGTGGGGTTAAAAACGACCTTCCGACTATAGTTCTGTAGATATGACACCATAAACAATGAGATGCGTGAAAAACTGCATCATAATCGGTAAAGTTTTACTATACCTATTCTTTACAACGAAGACATTCCCAGAGTCGAATCAACTTAAGGAAATCCCTGACACCTGGCTGCATTTCTGACAGATTTCAGGTGCGAAGCGCAAACAGCTGCAGGCGAAAACAAGTCATAGAGATGGGAAGCAGCTTCGCCCTTTGGGCGGAAACTGTCTAATTTGGATACTGTGCTTATGCATTTGTACGTTATGCAGATTTCCTTCTACGACTACTTCGTAATGTCAAAGATGGTTTCAGAAATACAAGGAAATGAAATTTTTTGATATTACACTAAAAATACAGTTCATTTTTTGTTTTCTTTGCTAATAGATAATTGGAAAATGAACACCCTGGCAATGCCTGTTTTTCAGGTACTGTGACAATAGAACACCATATATAATCATCCTCTTGGTTCAGATTGCACATCAAACTTTGTGTCCCCGTTTAAGTGGCTGTACGTACCGGTTTTCAGGCCAGAGGAAGAGAGAACCATTTCCACCATTATCACGCCATTAAAAGAACGATTATTAAAAAATTACTATTAGATGGATTACCGTATTAAATATAATATGTGACAGGATTGATGATTTCTTGGTGGGGAGGACGTAGCTTGTTATGTGATTTCTGGTTTTCTCGGCGTAATTGGTTAAAGGTGTGGTTCTGGATACACAGCCGAGTTGTTGTTTCCATTTTACGCACAATATTTCGACGATCTACCTAGTCATCATCTTCAGGTGTCGCGAATTTTGTGTTATGTGCACTCGCTGGCTAGACTACAGCCACTCTGGTGGGAGTCCAACTAGCGGATGCAGATAAGAGCAAAACTCACAGAACATGAAAATAAGTACTGGGCTGGTCGCCGAAATAATGTGCATAAAATAGAAAAAACTCGGATGTGTACCTGCAAGACACCATGTTATCTTGGATGGACAGTCATCGACGGAAGTGAAAGTAACTTCAGACGTTCCCCAGAGGTGTGTGCGAGCAGCCTTGTTAGTCAAAGTGACTAAAATTTTGACAACTTGTTTTAAATCTTCATAAACGTAAAAGCGTTAGTTTTGGAAACATCCGACTCCAACAAACAACTGGGTGTAACAATTAGTAGGAATGTAAAATGGAGTTATCAAATAGGTTCGGTCGTGGGTAAGGTAGGTGGCAGACTGGTGCATTGGCGGAATACTAGGGAAATGCGGTCAGTGTACAATGGACATTCATTATAAATAACATGATCCCCGTTTTGGTCTTTTGCTCGGGTGTGTGGCATACATATCAAATAGGACTAACAGGAGGAAATGAACGCAAACATAGAAGGTTTGTTTGTACGTGAGAGTGACACAGATATGCTGAAATGGCGCTCTTCAATACATATGTTAAGCATCCCGACAAAACCTACTTACAAAGTTCCAATAACTGGCTCTAAATGTTGACTCTAGAAATATGATACAACCCCCTATCTATCACTCGCATAGGGATCAAGAGGATAAGATTAGATTAATTACAGAGACATTTAAACAATCATTCTTCCCACGCTCCACACGTGAATGGAACGGGTAGAAACCCTAACATGTGGTACCATTCTAAGTACCCACTGTCATGAACTTCGCAGTGGTTTGCATTGCGTATACGTAAATGCACATGCACTGTAATTCTGAAGTCAAATTTCGGATTAAGCACAGCAATACTTAACTCTGGGATTAAGCACAGGGTACTACACTACGTTGCGAGCCAACCGCATGAAATGGGGATCTTGACTTTCTACTTTAAGGTATTTACTCTGGCTATCTGGGACCAAAAATGTAACGTTATCCGCCATTTTATGGTAACGAATGAAATGACGTAGTTTCAGACACTTTACTGGTCTCATACAGATATGATTTTATGTATATAGACTGAAGTGGCGAGTGAAATTTAGTACCAAGGCTCGAACCTGGATCTCTTGCTTACTAGGCACTTGTGTTAGCCACTAAACCACCCTGGCACTGAGGTTCACACAACTGCACGGTTTACCCTCACATGTCTTGCTCCTCCACCAGTGCACTTAGTGGCTAACGAGCCTGCGTACCAAGTGGAAGACAAAGGTTCGATTCCCAGCCCTGGTACAAATTTTCACTCACCACCTCAGTCCGTACATAAAATCATATCTGTATGAGACCTGTAAAGTCTCTGAAATTTTGTCATTTCGTTTGTGTAAGTACCTGCTTCTGGATTTCGTGCTGGATCCCCCATTTACGTTCGATTCTGAGGTTTTATTCCAGAACATGGAGGGCCTCCGCAATTCTGTTCGTGTGTAAGGGGGAGTTTAAAGTAGTCTGGGGCAGCAGTGGTAACCTGGATCGAGGAGAGAGGCATGCCAGGGTAATCCGTGCAGTTATGTGAATCGCCGTGCCAAGGCGGCTTACTGCCTGACGCACCTACCTAGTAAGCAGGAGACCCGGGTTCGATTCGTGACCTGGGCACAAAAATTCGCAGCAGCTTCAGTCTGTACACATAAAATTTTATGATTGCTCGTTCACTATGCATGAAGGGTAGTACTGGATTCTGAAATTATTGTGAAACATTTATGCCCTATGATTTTAATAGACTAAACCAAACAAAATAATCTATCCGGAATGACCACGTAGTAACGAAGTTACTTCAGCCAGCATTCTTAGCAAGACAATTTTTAAACATGTTTGGTATACACAGTGGTGACAAAAGTCACGGGATAGCGATATGCACGAACACAGAGGGCAGTAGTATGCGTACGCAAGGCAATAAACGGCAGTGCATTGGCGGAGACGTGATATGTACTCAGGTGATTCAAGTGAAATGGTTTCTGACGTGATTGTGGCCGGGAGACAGGAGTTAACAGACTATGAATGCGGAATGGTAGTTGGAGCCAGACGCATGGGACATTCCATTCCGCAAACCGTTAGGGATTTTAGTATTCCGAGACCCACAAAGGCAAGAGTGCCGAGAATACCAAATTTCGGGCATTACCACTCACCATGGAAAACGCTGTGGCCGACAGCCTTTAGTTAACGATCGAGAGCAGTGGCGTTTGCGTAGGGTTTCAGTGCTAACAGACAGTCAACACTGCTTGAAATAAATGCACAAATCAATAGTGGACATATGACATACGCCTTTGATACGTTAGTCTTCAAAGGCAAAGAAGTATAGGTGAACATAACGACTGTTCGCGATAGCGACCTGTTTAAAAGAAAATGTCCCTGAGCACTATGAGACTTAATTTCTGAGGTCATTAGTCCCCTAGAATTTAGAACTACTTAAACCTAACTAAAATAAGGACATCAAACACATCCATTCGAACCTGCGACCGTACCGGTCGCGCAGTTCCAGACTGTAGGACCTAGAACCGCTCGGCCACCACGTATTAGGAGGTACCCTGTGACTTTTATCACCTCAGTGTGTAAAGGAATGGATTTCTGAATAATCTTAATGGTCTAGAGATTTAGCATTCAAGAATCCAGTTATTTAGTAGCACTGTTTAGCACTGAACAGGACATTATCAGCACTATTCACTGTCAAGCTGTAATAGCTACAGTCCCATAGTTATATATGACGTGGGGGAATTAAGTGAATTTGTATGCCGATCAGCTATGGTAAGCCTCACTCTAACATAAGGTATATAATCTATTTAAGGATACGTTTCTGTATCATACACTACCTTCGGGCTGCCAGATCAACAGTGAAGCATAAGAGTGGGAAACTGCGACTACCACAGACAGTAAAACTTTGCAAGGATTCATTTAATGGCAAAACGGCTGCCAACTAAATAACATTGGCTGAAGACCACATGCTACTCTGCACGTGGTGAGAAATACCATACTTACTCGCCATCATGATTAGGATAAAATGAATTAATGCTACACACATCAAATTGAATTTAGTGATTTTAAATGGGGAATATGGGTACAAGCCTAATGATGACTACATGGAGCATCTACACAAACAGATACAAGGACCTCTAATAAATGGAATTTTTGACACTAAGCTTCACTCAGTGTAACAAATTTCACATGTAAAAAGTTATTTTAATATAAATATAATCATTCCCTTTGCCTGAAGGTGCCACAGGTTTAAATAGATCCTAACTCATAAAATCCAAGCCAACCTAGAGCTACATCTCCACATTTCAGTGTAACATCAATACTCACAAGCTCCTCTCAGCAGACTCTCCACTCACAATCTTTTTCTCCCTAAACCTGTCACAACCCTCAGCATCAGTACTCTATGGAGAGAGTGGCAAACTGACCAGTTGCCCACACCCACCATAAAGCATGAGATGTTAATCCAATTAGGGTTGGAAAAAACATGAGTATCTACTGCCCTCTTTTTCTGAACAGAGAAGACTTAGAGAAGATCTACCCAGCAGGCCACAGGACCAATCAAATGGCACAATTTTAAGAACAGTGTGAAAGTTCTGTTCTTCTGTTAAGATGTGATACTGCCAACTAAGTTTGAAAGGAAAACTAAAAGACATACCCCTGGCCTCCCAAAGGAGGAGGAAAGGAAACCTCCACTGGCTAGCAGTTTTGCTGCCATGGAAATGAGAGTATGGCATTGTCACCTTGTAGTCCCCCATTCGGGGAAGTTCGGCCGCCAAGGATAAGTATTTGTTTCCATTTCATGGAGGTTACTACCCCAGTATTTAGTACAAAAAAAGACACATGGCTACCAATCACAAAAGACTGTAGAGAGAAATAAAATAAAGTTCCACAGAAACATTCCTCCAGGCATTGGCAGGAAGATGAATCACATGATCATTATTAATAAATAATACAGGTAAGTCAGTGAATGGCAACATTATGGAGGAGGTACAAAAATAATGTATGTCTTTCGTCATTCCAATGCCTGAAGTAAAGTTTCCATAGAGACTCAAGGTTTGATATGAAGGATGAGGTTAAAAAAAAAATTTGGTAGGCCCTGGGTGGATGGAAATGTATACATGTTTACAGGGGTTTTTGACGGAACTCAAGGTCCATAGTCAATGCTCACATCTTTCTTTTGCGACACATCATAAACTAAGTTACAGTTAATTAGTAAACACATGTAATAAGCCTCAAAATGTTGCCAATGTTATACAGATAAAAGACACAAGTCCACTCTTAAAATTATAAGACTATGTATTCCAGGATTAACAAACAAATATATTATCCCCTTTTATGCACACATCACACAGAGAGATAGTTGGCTGTACACGGATAGTTATTATTCTTATACACCATATACAAACTAAATAGGTAGGAGAGGAGGGTTATGCACCTCTGCTGCTCACTTATAGTTTGTTCACAGTGTCCTGACTGAGATTTAGGGAAGGTGTGCGGAGAAGAGGCTGAAGCAAGCTCCACCTACTGGATCCCAACACATTGGCCCCTACAGGGGCAGTGGTAGTGCAGGGACAACAAGTTGCACTTTCCTGACAAAGTTCTGGCACTTCACATGTGTTTACTGGGTTGGCACAGTACAGCAAGGCAATCACTTCGTAAGGGCTACAGTAACATAGGTACTGTATTTTAGATCACTAATGTTGGCAGCAGCCAGGCTCAAAACGTTTATGGCCTCTTGTCTGTGGCCTTCTAGTGGCCGCAGTTAATCAGGAACTACGAAGGACATTGTGAGACAACTATGCTGGTGCTTGTGCGGACAGATGTATACATAGGCTCTGTGACGCATGGGTACACATATGGACTGTGAGCATTTTTTGTGATTTGCATTTCCTTTAAATCCCATCTGGTAAGTAATGATCAATACTTATTTTAGTATAAATTATCAAAATTGAATAAAGTATCCTTACTTTTGTACTGATAATGTTAGCATCCTTCTCACAATGTTTCCCAGCCCATTTGGTTAAGATTGCCTAATAGTTATTCTATGGATGGTATAGACTGCTCCTCCCTCATCTCTGGAGGAAAGTGTGTAGAACTTGATTGTTCCACTATTAACCTATCAATTGTGACCACCAAGAACCATGAAATAACACTGAGCTTTGCAGGACAAATGTAAAAGTATCCTCTTTCTAATCATCTCAGGTTTAACTAGAGCTAATCTCCCTAGTAAAATATTTTTTGAGTTGAACTCAAAACAAATGTGGTGAACTTTACGGCATGAGTAATTTGTGTAAATAATATTATTAATATAATCCCATAAATTTTGAGTGCTCTCAGTTTCACAAGTGTCAATGTATTTAGAATATACATTTGCTAACTGTTCATTTAAGTCACATGTATTTTACAGGAGTTAAACTGGAGGGAAAAGGATCCAGAGGACACAATTTCCATTTCATCAGGGGAGGGTATGTGATACGTATCATACTCTTCCTTTTAGGTCAACAACCTGAACAATTAAGTTCAAATGTCTTAAACATTGTGTGACTGAAGCAGTTGCCAAATGTCTTCCTAAGATGTTGATATAAATTTAGATATATGCTGTTTGTGATTTTTAAACTGTCTTTCACTAAATCCAGTTAACACTTTATCTGTTTCTTCAACTCCATTTTTGTTCCTTTGTTTCCTTTTTGAGTTTCTTTCTTATCTTGAAACAAACTGTGATGACACTGTGTGCAGCTTTAGTGATGATTTTTTATGGGTATTATTTGCCAGTATTTGATCTTTCAAACTTCTATTGTAGTACCCAACATGAGGTAAACAGTGCTGTACAATTAAATACACTACCAAGTTAAGTATAGCAGTATACGATACATGACCTAAAATGTTATACACTTCATGTCATGCACACAGCGAAGACAGTTTGCTCTGATCTGTGTGCTGTGCAGGGGCCCATGGGATGGACAATGTTATATCCAGAGCAGGTTGGAAAAGGCTAGTGTCCACTCTGTCTGCTTGCCAGGAGGTTCTAGTCTGAGATATTGAGGAGGCTCTGCCGGCAGTGACTGAGCACACTGGGTGCAATCGGCTGCAAATCATTGCTCATGTCAGCACAACTAATTTCTGCTGAATGGATTCACAGGCCATCCTTAGTTTCTACAGGTAGCAGGCTGAGTTTGTGAAGACAGCAGGTCACGCTCACAGAGTGAAAACAGAGCTAACATTGTACAGCGTCACTCCCACAAATGACCATTGTCCTCTGGGGGGAGGCTTAAAACAGAGGCTCAGACAATTCCTTGATCATTGTGGATGTGGATTTCTTGAGCTCTGCTGTTGGGTGAAGAAGTGTATAGCCCCCTAGGTCAGGTGTGTGCACTACTTGCAGGAAGCAGCTACCAGGATAGCGGCGTATGTGCAGCAGGCACATGTGGATTTCATAGGACAGAGAAATCCCTCTACACACCTCATAAGACACATTCTGAGTGCGCACAGAATAGCATTCATCATAGAAGATTGGAGAAACAATATGTTAATACTGTATCAGCTAATAGCAAGAGCATCTATGGAAAGGTGCCAGAACTAGTCTCATTTATAAATAGTAAAAAATACCCACACAATACAAAGAACAAATAGCTGGCTGAAACTGCATGTCAACAGCAATGATTTCTAGACTCCAACTGGAATGTATATCATAAAAATACATTAAATGCTGGTGGTAAAAGCGTGTTTATAGCAATAAAAAATACAATAATATCTAGTGAGATGAATACTGATTCAGACTGTAAAAAAAATAGGGTGAAGGTAAGTGTTAAACATGGATCAAAGTTGGTCCCTGGATGCTTTTATAGACTCCCTGCCTCAGCAGCAGCAGCAGCAGCTGCTGCTGCAATGTTGGAACACCTGAAGGGAAACTTGGAAAACATTTCATGTAATTTTTCCTGATCATGTGGAGATTTTAACTTAATTAAAACAGAACAGGGAATCAGTAATCATGAGTCCATTACAGTTTCACTGAATATGGCTGTAAATAGGAATACAAAGAAAGGTATGAAAATCTTTGTGTTTAACAAGGGTGACAAGAGACACATTCCAGATTGTGTGACAGGCAAACACAAAAAATTCATTTCCAGCTCTGATAGTGTTCTGCATCAGTGGACAGATTTGAAGACCATCATGCAACATGCTTTAGACAGATATGTGCTAAGTAAAACTGTGAGTGCTGGAAAAGACTCATCATGCTTGGACAACCATGTTAATAACTATAATGGCTTTTAAACAGGGGATGTCACAGAAAAGGCTGAGATAAAAAAGTCTTTCTAAAAACTATTTCACAGAGAAAGATCACAAGGTAGTTCCTCCTTTAAATCATTGCATGGATGGGAAATAACAGTTATCATAACAACTGACCAAGGAATAGAAAAGCAGTTGAAATCACTTAGAAGGGGAAAGGCCACTGGACGTGGTTGGATACCAGTTCATTCCTACACACGTAGCAGGAGTGAACCATAGGTCTCACGAGGTGTGAAGCATTGCTAATGATTCGAAAAAGGGTCAAGGAACAGATGCACGAAATTATAGGCCTATATCTTTGACGTTGATCTGTTGCAGAACTTTGGAACATGTTTTATGCTCATATATTATGACATTTCTATAGGTCAAACATCTCCTCTGTAGACATCAATATGGGTTCCAAAAACAACAATCATATGAAAGCCTGGTAGATGCTGTGTTCCTTGACTTCCAGAAGGTGTTCAATACAGTTCCACACCACTGCCTAATGAACAAAATACAAGAATACAAGTGCATGACACACACACACACACACACACAAAGATGATGTGACATACCAAACAAAAGTGCTGGCAGGTCAATAAACACACAAACAAACACAAACATACACACAAAATTCCCTCTGGGAATGACCAGCAACAAACTGTACATTCGCATGAATGGACACAGGCAGACAGTGTTTGTTGGTAATGAGGATCACCCTGTGGCAAAACATGCCTTGGTGCACAGCCAGCACATCTTGGCACAGTGTTACACCATCCAGGTTATCTGGATGCTTCCCACTAACACCAACCTGTCAGAACTCCGGAGATGGGAACTTGCCCTTCAGTATATCCTCTCTTCTCGTTGTCCACCAGGCCTCAACCTCAGCTAATTTCATGTTGCCGTCGCTCATACCTCACCTGTCTTTCAACAACATCTTTGCCTCTTTACTTCCACCTCAACTAACATCTCTGCCCAAACTCTTTGCCTTCACAAATGTCTGCTTGTGTCTGTGTATGTGTGGACGGATATGTGTGTGTTTGCGAGTCTATACCTGTCCTTTTTTTCCCCTAAGGTAAGTCTTTCCACTCCCGGGATTGGAATGACTCCTTACCCCCTCCGTTAAAACCCACATCCTTTCGTCTTTCCCTCTCCTTCCCTCTTTTCTGAAGAAGCAACCGCTGGTTGCGGAAGCTTGAATTTTGTGTGTATGTTTGTGTTTGTTTGTGTGTCTATCGACCTGCCAGCGCTTTTGTTTAGTAAGTCACATCATCTTTGTTTTTAGATATATTTTTCCCACATGGAATGTTTCCCTTAAAAACAAAGATTCCATGACTCACCAAGCGGGAAAGCGCTGGTAGATAGGCACAATAAAAATGCACACAAACACACACACAAAATTTCGAGCTTTCGCAACCCACAGTTGCTTCGTCAGGAAAGAGGGAAGGAGAGGGAAAGATAAAAGGAAGTGGGTTTTAAGGGAGAGGGTAAAGAGTTATTCCAATCCCGGGAGCGGAAAGACTTACCTTAGGGGGAATGAATGACAAGTATACACTCGCACACACACAAATATCCATCCACACATATACAGACACAAGCAGACATATTTAAAGGCAAAGAGCTTGGGCAGAGATGTCAGTCGAGGAGGAAGTAGAAAGGCAAAGATGTTGTTTAATAACAGGTGAGGTATGAGTGGCGGCACCTTGAAATTAGTGGAGGTTGAGGCGTGGCGGGTAACAAGGAGAGAGGATATACTGAAGGGCAAGTTCCCATCTCCGGAGTTCTGACAGGTTGGTACTAGTGGGAAGTATCCAGATAACCCGGACGGTGTAACACTATGTCAAGATGTGCTGGCCGTGCACCAAGGTATGTTTAGCCACAGGGTGATCCTCATTACCAACAAACACTGTCTGCCTGTGTCCATTCATGTAAATGGACAGTTTGTTGCTGAACATTCCCACAAAGGAAGCTTCACAGTATAGGCAGGTCAGTTATTAAATCATGTGGGTGCTTTCACACGTGGCTCTGCCTTTGATCGTGTACACCTTCCTGGTTACAAGACTGGAGTAGGTGGTCGTGGGAGGGTGCATGGGACAGGTGTTTCACTGGGGGTGGTTACAGGGGTAGGAGCCAGAGGGTAGGAAAGGTGGTTTGGGGATTTCATAGGGATGAACTAACAGGTTAAGAAGGTTAGGTGAATGGTAGAAAGGCACTTTTGGTGGAGTGGGGAGGATTTCATGAAGGATGGGTCTCATTTCAACAATATATATATATATGGTATTACAGAAAGGTATGGCCAAACTTTTAGGAAACAGTCCTCACACACAAATAAAGAAAATATGTTATGTGGACACTTGTCCAGAAATGCTTAATTTTCATGTTAGAGCTCATTTTAGTTTCGTCAGTATGTACTGTACTTCCTCGATTCACCACCAGTTGGCCCAATTGAAGCAAGGTAATGTTGACTTCGGTGCTTGTGTTGACATGTGACTCATTGCTCTACAGTACTAGCATCAAGCACACCAGTACGTAGCATGAACAGGTTAGTGTTAATCATGAACATGGTTTTGCAGTCAGTGCAATGATTACAAATGCAGAGTTGGCAGATGCCCATTTGATAAGTGGATTTGCACAGGGAAATAGCCGTGGCGTGGTACGTTTGTATCGAGTCAGATTTCCAGAATGAAGGTGTCCCGACAGGAAGACATTCGAAGCAATTGCTTGGCGTCTTAGGGAGCACGGAACATTCCAGCCTATGACTCGCTACTCAGGAAGAACTAGAATGATGAGGACACCTGCAATGGACAAGGCAATTCTTTGTGCAGTTGACGATAACCCTAATGTCAGCGTCAGAGAAGTTGCTGCTGTACAAGGTAACGTTGACCACTTCACTGTATGGAGACTGCTATGGGAGAAACAGCTGTATCCGTACCATGTACAGCTTGTGCAGGCACTATCAGCAGCTGATTGGCCTCCAGGGGTACACTTCTGCGAATGGTTCATCCAACAATGTGTCAATCCTCATTTGAGTGCAAATGTTCTCTTTATGGATGAGACTTCATTCCAACATGATCAAATTATAAATGTTCACATTATGTGTGGGCTGATGACAATCCGCACGCAATTGTGCAATCACATCATCAACACAGATTTTCTGTGAACTTTTGGGTAGGCATTGTTGGTGATGTCTTGATTGGGCCCCATGTTCTTCCACCTATGCTCAATGGAGCACGTTATCATGATTTCATACGTGATACTCTACCTGTGCTGCTAGAACATGTGCCTTTACAAGTATGACACAGCATGTGGTTCATGCACGATGGAGCTCCTGGACATTTCAGTCGAAGTGTTCGTATGCTTCTCAGCAACAGATTCGGTGACTGATGGATTGGTAGAGGCGGACCAATTCCATGGCCTCCACATTCTCCTGACCTCAACCCTGTTGACTTTCATTTATGGAGGCATTTGAAAGCTCTTGTCTACGTAACCCCGGTACCAAATATAGAGACTCTTTGTGCTCGTATTTTGGATGGCTGTGATACAATACGCCATTCTCCAGGGGTGCATGAGGGCATAAGGGATTCCATGTGACGAAGGGTGGATACATGTATCCTCCATAATGGAGGACATTTTGAACATTTCCTGTAACAAAGTGTTTGAAGTCATGCTCTCACGTTCTGTTGCTGTGTGTTTCCATTCCATGATTAACGTGATTTGAAGAGAAGTAATAAAATGATCTCTAACATGTAAAGTAAGCATTTCCGGATACATGTCCATGTAACATATTTTCTTTCTTTGTGTGTGAGGAATCTTTCCTGAAAGTTCAGCCGTACCTTTTCGTAACACCTTGTATATATATACAAGGTGAGTCGCATAAGATGTAACACCCCCTTTATTCTGGGGGCGATTGCACATATCGACAAGTAGTAATCAGCAAATCATAGCCAACCATGGGGCACATACATTGTTACATGCACAATAATCACAATGTTTATGTTGACCGAGATAATGAGGCAAGTACATGTTTTTTAAATGGGATGCTATACTTTTTTTACCATTGTTCACATGCTCTGGAAAAGATGCGTATTGTGATGTATCGTATGTTGCTATTGTGATTCAAACATTGCTTAAAAGATGCTGGGAAATATTGTACGACTGAAGGTCAAGGCAGTCAGAAGCAGCTGCTGACTGTAAACACATCTTGCATGACCCAGAAAGCAGGCCACGTCATAAAACTAGTAGGTCATGCGACGTTGAACCAGTATGACATGTTTCTCCTATCCAGGCATGGTTGCTGCTGGAACATTATGCAGGAGAAGTTAGTCATGTTACTTCTGTATGGTGAATGTCATAGAAATGTTGTCGAACCTGTACGGTAGTACAGAGATACATATCCTGATCATTGGTGTTCTACTCGCCAGGTCATTGCAAGAATGATTACTACACTAGTGTGAACAGGCAGCTTCAACAGCAGGCAAAGGAGGAGGAAGAAGACTGCGACCAACAGAGACCACATAGAGGCTCTTCTGGCCATGACGTTTACCGATCCTCATTGTGGCATGAGACGTATTGCTGTGGAGTGTGGGGTCAGTCAGATGAGTGTCATGCACAATCTTCACCGGCATTAGTTCCACCCATATCACCTTTCACTCCATCAGACAATCGAAGGATGCGATTTAGAACATTGTATGGAATTTTATCAGTTTGCTCTGCAACGCCTGCGAGATGATAATATATTCTTCAAATGTGTGCTCTTCACTGATGAAGCAACAATCGCTAATCATGGTAATGGTGTAAATTTATGTAACATGCACTACTAGGCAGCTGAGAACCCACATTGGCTGTGTCAGGACAGGACCAAAGGCCATGGCATGTCAACGTGTGGTGCAGCATTCTAGGAAATTACATTGTAGGACCTTATTTCATTACAGGAGTATTAAATGGAAATAAGTATGGAGAATTTCTTAGAAACAGTCTACTCATTCTGCTAGAGGACATACAGCTCAATGAGCACCTGTGTATGTGGTCCCAACACGACGTCTGCCCAGCTCACTCCTCACGTGTTGCAAGTCAAATATTGAATGAGATATTTCCTGACCCCTGGGTTCGATGGAATGCTGCAGTACAATGGCCTGCCAAGTCCCCTGATTTGACTCCACTTGATTTCTTTTTGTGGGGAACACTGAAAGATGCGGTATACAGTGAAGCCTCAACAACACCAGATGACATGCGCCACAAAATTGTCACAGGTTGCTCCACCATGTCATCCACTAACCTTTCATCTGTTACCCATTCTCTTGAACATCGATTACAGATGTGTCTTGCAGTCAAAGGTAAACCATTTGAGTACATGCTTAAGTAAAGTACAATGCCATGTTTTGTTAAGAACACTATGAATTGTGAAGGTTATCAGTAGGTACCAATGTATTATTAAACAATATATATCAATGACCAGTAATATCCTAGAAGTAAAAATGTAGCATGTGGGAACAATGTGTATACCATGTAGGTTGTCCTTCTGTCGTGTTGTTTGGTGGGAGGTGGTAAGCAAATGAATGTGAATAAGATGATTATCTTATCAAACGTGTATTCTCTCTAATTATAATGTCCAATACTATCTTGGAAACAGTAGTTTCACTGAAGACACTTTGTTACCCCACAGACACACTCAGGCATCACCTGGTGAAGAGTTTCCCATGATGCATCCATCAATAACATTATCAGTGGCTTACTGTGCGTCAGGTGTGACAGGTAAGCAGGAAGGGGGCAAAGCTTAAATGATGAACTGTGTGGCAAAGTGATTGCTGTGTTCACACAATAACTATTCATTTCAGCCTGGGAATGTTCATACATTCGGCTTAGTTCTCATAATCCCCTTTTGATAAGCAATTAGCTAGCATGTGCCACAGTTAAATACAAAATGCGACTTGCCACCCTTGTGGCTATGGTGTATTGTGCATGCTGCATAGAGCACGGTAATTTGGCCTGCTGGCCTCTCCCTTGAAACCCACAGCCTTTCATCTTTCCCTCTCCTTCCCTCTTTCCTGACGAAGCAACCGCCGGTTGCGAAAGCTCGAAATTTTGTGTGCGTGTTTGTGTGTTTTATTTATTGTGCCTGTCTACAGGCGCTTTCCCGCTTGGTAAGTATTGAAATCTTTCTTTTTAATATATTTTCCCCATGTGGAAGTTTCTTTCTATTTTACTTACATCATTAATTTGAACCCAACAATTACGTTTGTTATTGTCTCTGTTGCATTTCGAAATCTTTTCTATCATCTTACTTTCTCTTTTTGTTTGTACAAGTAGTTTCACTTTGTATTCATCTTCCCTTTTTCCGTAATCTACCATACATTTTATCCTGCCTAATTATCCTCAATAATACGTAATTTACTTCCAAGCCATAACCTAAAAACTTTGAACAATTTCAACATTACCGCTGCTATAAAATCCACTGTTCCAAGTTTACAAACATTTCGCGTAAACTCATGAATACTATTTCACAGCTTAAGTTCCTTTCACCCATTAAACAACCATCTCAGCTACTTCCAACAACTTTTGTTTTATTTCCATTCCTGTTTTTCCCACATAACCGATCATTTTATAGCACCTTCCCACAGGTTTAAACATTATTATTTCTTCGTCAGACAATTGTTAGCCTCATTTTCATAATCTGCCAGTACATAACCAGTCCTTTGAATACATTTACCTGCAGTTTTTTCGAAATTTTCCTGAATTTCCCCATGCTTTAACGTGTTTTGGAGACAGCACAACTACCTAACCTTTGCACCCATTGTTGTTCACCAACCTAAGTTCGGTATGATCAACATAGCTCCTCTCAAACCAACACTTTTTCGACTTTTTTCACACCTTTATCTCTCCACTTTAACCTCATGTTACCCTTTCCACCTTCTAATACCATGTAAACCTCACAACATCCCTACAACAACCCCATTAAATTTTATTTACATTCCCTCCACAAACATGCCTTCACCCTAGCCAGATTACACTCCCATATTTTATTTACTCAGGCTTGTCTGACATTTGGCATCACCCCCAAAGGCCTCACACTTAAAGATTCCATCTCTGGCTGCAATCCTTCTTTGCATCAGTAATTATACCAGTTCCAAACTGCACAATCCATAGCCCTCACCCGCCTAATCCTTCACCTATATATTGACTCGGCCAATGAGCACACCCATCAACTCCTATCCCAAATCAAAGTCCTCAATCTTTCCTCTCCCACATCCACACCGGCTGTTCATAGCATCCTCCTACAGGCCAACCGCAAATTAGAACAGCATGCCACCCTCCACCTCAAAAAACTATGCAATCTCCTGGTTCCCCACCTCCGGAAAGGCAATTCACTCACCCTCCACAACCTTTCCAACAAACCTCAACCTCCTCTCATTGTACACAGACCCAGTCTCTCCCATCTACTCAATCTCTCACTTCCCGCTCCACTCCCCCCAACACCTCAAAATTCTAGTCAACACAATCTCGAATCACAACACCCCAATTCAGTAGTTAACCTTTCCTCCAAACCTCTCTCCCAATCCGAAACCTGTGCCCTATCCAAATGCCTCACCTTCAGCCCCACTCCCAGATTCAACCAAACTACCCTTGTCAAAGATTTACTGTCCTACACTCGTAGACTCTACTGGAAATATCACTTTGCCACGAAGGAAAATAATCCTGATCCCACTCCTAATGATCCAACTCCCCAAGACACTATCCAAATTGAACCCTGCCTGGAACAGTTCCGTCCTCCATCACAGCGGGACCCACCTCCTCTTCCTCAAAATCACCCTCTCCAAACCTTCCAGGAATTTTTCACTTCCAGCCTTGCCTCTCAATCTTTCTTTAAAAAACCATAATCCTACTCCCAACATCACCACAGCCAAAGCCCAGGCTATCCGTGATCTGAAAGCTGACCGATCCATCATCATTCTTCCGGCTGACAAGGGTTCCACGACCTTGGTAGTTGATCGTCGGGAGTATATAGCTGAGGGACTGTGTCAGCTTTCAGACAACTCTACATACAAAGTTTGCCAAGGTAATCCCATTCATGATGTCCAGGCGAAGCTTCAAGGAATCCTCAGAACCTTAGGACCCCTACAAAACCTTTCACCTGACTCCATCAAACTTCTGCCCCCACCGACACCTCGCACTCCTACCTTCTACCTACTTCCTAAAATTCACAAACCCAAACATCACGGCCGCCCCATTGTAACTGGTTACCAAGCCCCCACAGAACGTATCTCTGCCTATGTAGATCAACACATTCAACCCATTACATGCAGTCTCCCATCCTTCATCAAAGACACCAAACGCTTTCTCAAACGCCTGGATTCCTTACCTAGTCTGTTACCCCCGGAAACCATCCTTGTAACCATTGATGCCACTTCCCTATATACAAATATCCCGCACTTCCAGGGCCTCACTGCAATGGAGCACTTCCTTTCACGCTGATCACCTGCCACCCTACCTAAAACCTCTTTCCTCATCACCTTAGCCAGCTTCATCCTGACCCACAACTTCTTCACTTTTGAAGGCCAGACATACCAACAATTAAAGGGAACAGCCATGGGTACCAGGATGGCCCCCTTGTATGCCAACCTATTTATGGGTCGCTTAGAGGAAGCCTTCTTGGTTACCCAAGCCTGCCAACCCAAAGTGTGGTACAGATTTATTGATGACATCTTCATGATCTTGACTCACAGTGAAGAACAACTCCTGAATTTCCTATCCAACCTCAACTCCTTTGGTTCCATCAGATTCACCTGGTCCTACTCTAAACCCCATGCTACTTTCCTTGACGTTGATCTCCATCTGTCCAATGGCCAGCTTCACACATCCGTCCACACCAAACCCACCAAAAAGCAACAGTACCTCCATTATGACAGCTGCCACCCATTCCATATCAAACGGTCCCTTCCCTACAGTCTAGGCCTTCGTGGCAAACAAATCTGCTCCAGTCCTGAATCCCTGAACCATTACACCAACAACCTGAAAACAGCTTTCGCATCCCGCAACTACCCGCCCGACCTGATACAGAACCACACCAGATCCACTTCCTCATCCCCTCAAACCCAGAACCTCTCACAGAAGAACCCCAAAAGTGCCCCACTTGTGACAGGATACTTCCCGGGACTGGATCAGACTCTGAATGTGGCTCTCCAGCAGGGATACGACTTCCTAAAATCCTGCCCCGAAATGAGATCCATCCTTCATGGAATCCTCCCCACTCCACCAAGAGTGTCTTTCCGCCGTCCACCAAACCTTCGTAACCTCTTGGTTCATCCCTATGAAATCCCCAAACCACCTTCCCTAACCTCTGGCTCCTACCCTTGTAACTGTCCCTGGTGTAAAACCTGTCCTATGCACCCTCCCACCACCACCTACTCCAGTCCTGTAACCCAGAAGGTGTAAATGATCAAAGGCAGAGCCACGTGTGAAAGCACCCACGTGATTTACCAACTGACCTGCCTACACTTTGACGTTTTCTATGTGGGAATGACGAGCAACAAACTGTCGATTCACATGAATGGACACAGGCAGACAGTGTTTGTTGATAATGAGGATCACCCTGTGGCTAAACATGCCTTGGTGCACGGCCAGCACATCTTGGCACAGTGTTACACGGTCCGGGTTATATGGATACTTTCCACCAACATGAACCTATCTGAACTCCGGAGATGGGAACTTGCCCTTCAGTATACCCTCTCTTCTCTATATCCGCCAGGCCTCAACCTCCGCTAATTTCAAGTTGCCACCACTCATACCTCACCTGTCTTTCAACAACTTCTTTGCATCTGTACTTCCACCTCGACTGACATCTCTGCCAGAACTCTTTGCCTTTACAAATGTCTGCTTGTGTCTGTGTATGTGCGGATGGATATTTGTGTGTGTGCGAGTGTACGCCTGTCCTTTTTTCCCCCTAGGGTGGGTCTTTCCGCTCCCGGGATTGGAGTGGCTGCTTGCCCTCTCCCTTGGAGCCCGCATCCTTTCGACTTTCCCTCTCCTTCCCTCTTTCCTGGAGGGGAGGCCGTCGGTTGTGAGGGCTAGAAATTTTGTGTGTGTGTTTTATTTATTGTGCCTGTCTACCGGCACTGTCCCGCTTGGTAAGTCTTTATTTTTAATATATTTTTCCCATGTGGAAATTTCTTTCTATATATATCCATGTGGAAATTTCTTTGTATATATATATATATATATATATATATATATATATATATATATATATATATAGAGAGAGAGAGAGAGAGAGAGAGAGAGAGAGGGAAACATTCCATGTGGGATATATCTAACCAAGCGGGAAAGCACCGGTAGATAGGCACAATAAATAAAACCCACAAACACACACACAGAATTTCTAGCTTTCGCAACCGACGGTTGCTTCTTCAGGAAAGAGGGAAGGAGAGGGAAAGACGAAAGAATGTGGGTTTAAAGGGAGAGGCTAAGGAATCATTCCAATATATATATATCCCCCCCCCCCCCCCCGAACAATGGACCTTGCCGTTGGTGGGGACACTTGCGTGCCTCAGCGATACAGATAGCCGTACCGTAGGTACAACCACAACGGAGGGGTATCTGTTGAGAGGCCAGACAAAACATGTGGTTCCTGAAGAGTGGTAGCAGCCTTTTCAGTAGTTGCAAGGGCAACAGTCTGGATGATTGACTGATCTGGCCTTGTAACAATAACCAAAACGGCCTTGCTGTGCTGGTACTGCGAACGGCTGAAAGCGAGGGAAAACTACGGCCGTAATTTTTCCTGAGGGCATGCAGCTTTACTGTATGATTAAATGATGATGGCGTCCTCTTGGGTAAAATATTCCGGAGGTAAAATAGTCCCCCATTCGGATCTCTGGGCGGGGACTACTCAAGAGGATGTCGTTATCAGGAGAAAGAAAACTGGCGTTCTACGGATCGGAGCGTGGAATGTCAGATCCATTAATCGGGCAGGTAGGTTAGAAAATTTAAAAAGGGAAATGGACGGATTAAAGTTAGGTATAGTGGGAATTAGTGAAGTCCGGTGGCAGGAGGAACAAGACCTCTTGTCAGGTAACTAAAGGGTTATAAACACAAAATCAAATAGGGGTAATGCAGGAGTAGGTTTAATAATGAATAGGGAAATAGGAATGCGGGTAAGCTACTACAAACAGCATAGTGAACGCATTATTGTGGCCAAGATAGATAAGAAGCCCACAGCTACTACAGTAGTACAAGTTTATATGCCAACTAGCTCTGCAGATGACGAAGAAATTGAAGAAATGTATGATGAAATGAAAGAAATTATTCAGATAGTAAAGGGAGATGAAAATATAATAGTAATGGGTGACTGGAATTCGAGTGTAGGAAAAGGGAGAGAAGGAAACGTAGTAGGTGGATATGGATTGGGGCTAAGAAATGAAAGACGAAGCCACCTGGTAGAATTTTGCACAGAGCACAACTTAGTCATAGGTAACACTTGGTTTAAGAATCATGAAAGAAGGGTGTATACATGGAAGAACCGTGGAGATACTAAAAGGTATCAGATAGATTATATAATGGTAAGGCAGAGATTTAGGAAACAGGTTTTAAATTGTAAGACATTTCCAGGGGCAGATGTGGATTCTGATCACAATCTATTGGTTATGACCTGTAGACTAACACTGAAGAAACTGCAAAAAGGTGTGAATTTAAGGAGATGGGACCTGGATTAACAGTAAGAACCAGAGTTGCACAGAGTTTCAGGAAGAGTATAAGGGAACAATTGTTAAGAATAGGGGAAATAAATACAGTAGAAGAAGAATGGGTAGCTTTGAGGGATGAGGTAGTGAAGGCAGCAGAGGATGAAGTAGGTAAAAAGACGAGCGCTAGTAGAAATCCTTGGGTAACAGAAGAAATAGTGAATTTAATTGATGAAAGGAGAAAATATAAAAATGCAATTAATGAAGCAGGCAAAAAGGAATACAAACGTGTCAAAAATGAGATCAACAGGAAGTGCAAAATGGCTAAGCAGTGATGGCTAGAGGACAAATGTAATGATGTAGAGGTTTATCTCACTAGGGGAACGATAGATACTGCCTACAGGAAAATTAAAGGGACCTTTAGAGATAAGAGAACCACTTGTATGAACATCAAGAGCTCCGATGGAAACCCAGTTCTAATCAAAGAAGGGAAAGCAGAAAGGTGGAAGGAGTATATAGAGGGTCCATACAAGGGCGATGTAATTGAGGACAATATTATGGAAATGGAAGAGGATGTAGATGAAGATGAAATGGGAGATATGATACTGCATGAAGTGTTTGACAGAGCACTGAAAGACTTGAGGCAAAACAAGGCCCCGGAGTAGACAAAATTCCATTGGAACTACTGACGGCCTTGGGAGAGGCAGTCCTGACAAAACTCTACCATCTGGTGAGCAAGATGTATGAAAGAGGTCACAAAACTCTACCATCTGGTGAGCAAGATGTATGAAACAGGTGAAATAACCTCAGACTTCAAGAAGAATATAATCATTCCAATCCCGAAGAAAGCAGGTGTTGACACATGTGAAAATTACTGAACAATAAGTTTAATAAGCCATAGCTGCAAAACACTAACACGAATTCTTTACAGACGAATGGAAAAACTAGTAGAAGCCGACCTCGGGGAAGATCACTTAGGATTCCGTAGAAATACTGGAACATGTGAGGCAATACTGACCTTATGACGTATCTTAGAAGAAAGATTAAGGAAAGGCAAATGTACGTTTCTAGTATTTGTAGACTAAGAGAAAGCTTTTGACAATATTGACTGGAATACTCTCTTTCAAATTCTTAAGATGGCAGGTGTAAAATATAGGGAGCGAAAGGCTATTTACAAATTGTACAGAAACCAGATGGCAGTTATAAGAGTCGAAGGATAAGAAAGGGAAGCAGTGGTTGGGAAGGAAGTAAGACAGTGTTGTAGCCTCTCCCCGATGTTATTCAATCTGTATATTGAGCAAGCAATAAAGGAAACAAAAGAAAATTTTTGAGTAGGTATTAAAATCCATGGAGAAGAAATAAAAACTTTGAGGTTCGCTGATGACATTGTCATTCTGTCAGAGACAGCAAGGGACTTGGAAGAGCAGTTGAACGGAATGGATAGTGTCTTGGAAGGAGGATATAAGATGAACATCAACAAAAGCAAAACGAGAATAATGGAATGTAGTCGAATTAAGTCGGGTGATGCTGAGGGAATTAGATTAGGAAATGAGACACTTAAAGTAGTAAAGGAGTTTTGCTATTTGGGTTGCAAAATAACTGATGATGGTTGAAGTAGAGAGGATATAAAATGTAGACTGGCAATGGCAAGGAAAGCAATTCTGAAGAAGAGAAATTTGCTAACATCGAATATAGATTTAAGTCTTAGGAAGTCTTTTCTGAAAGTATTTGTATGGAGTGTAGCCATGTATGGAAGTGAAACATTGACAATAAATAGTTTGGACAAGAAGAGAATAGAAGCTTTCGAAATGTGGTGCTACAGAAGAATGCTGAAAATTAGATGGGTATATCACATAACTAATGAGGAAGTACTGAATAGGATTGGGGAGAAGAGAAGTTTGTGGCACAACTTGACAAGAAGAAGGGATCGGTTGGTAGGACATGTTCTGAGGCATCAAGGGATCACCAGTTTAATACTGGAGGGCAGCGTGGAGGATAAAAATAGTAGAGGGAGACCAAGTGATGAATACACTAAACAGATTCAGAAGGATGTAGGTTGCAGTAGGTACTGGGGAAACATTCCATGTGGGAAAAATATATATAAAAACAAAGATGATGTGACTTACCAAACAAAAGCACTGGCAGGTCGATAGACACACAAACAAACACCAACATACACACAAAATTCAAGCTTCGCGCCCGGCGGTTGCTTCGTCGGGGGAGGGGGGGGCGAGGGGGAGGGATTGGGGGATGTGGGTTTTGGGGGGGAGGGTGGCTAGTTGTTCTTGTCCCCAGGGGGCGGGGTGGGCTTGACTTGGGGGGGGGGGATGGGTGTGCACTCGCACGCGCGCACACACACACACACACACACACACACACACACACACACACACACACACACACACACACATCCATCCACATATGGAAGGACGCGGGTGGGCATTTGTAAAGACAAATGTCTGCTTGTGTCTATGTATGTGCGGGTGGATGTGTGTGTGTGTGATTGAAATGACTCCTTACCCTCTCCCTTAAAACCCACATCCTTTCATCTTTTCCTCTCCTCCCCTCTTTCCTGACGAAGCAACTGCCGGTTGAGAAAGCTCGAAATTTTGTGTGTGTGTTTGTGTGTTTTATTTATTGTGCCTGTCTACCGGTGCTTTCGCACTTGGTAAGTCATGGAATCTTTGTTTTTAAGTATCTACTTCCAAACAATATAGGTGTACACATCAAAGGCTGTAATGTTTTTTAATTTTTAATTTTTTACTTGAGCATGTCTGCCCCAAATTTTGATTATTGCCTTCTCGCAAAGTAACTTCACAGCTTTTAAATTTTCATTCTGATGCAGACATCCTTAGAAGTGTCAAAACCTAGCTAAATGTATTGAACAAATGTTTGCCACGGGTTGGCACTGTTATTTGTCCATTGCAAGTTATTTATATTAATACAGAACACAACTTCAAAAACATTGACACAAGTAGATTTTGTGTCATCAGCAAGCAGAGGTGTGTACTTGTAAATTAATACTGAAAAATTGATCACTTTTAATTGCAACTGTATATAGTTCCCCACTGGAAAATATTGAACTGTTTATGAGGAGTCTCCATTCCTTGCTACACTGTCAGTTAGCAAGCATTAACAGTCTGTGGTGACACCAGTGTAGATTTACTAAGGAATTTTGATAGAAAAAATGATGTGGATATCTTATTTGAATTCTACAATCTGATCTCAGTAATTAACTTTCCAATACATTCGAATAAAGACAGAAGAACCCTAACTGATGATATTTTCTTTGGTGACACTCAAAGTAAGAAAATAATTGTTAACCGAGTAAAAAATTATCTCGCTGATCACAAAGCAAAGTCAGTGAGGATAAATAAGACATCGTCTTACAGAATAAATACTCCTCAGTGGAAATCAGAATAATTAATTACTCCAGGACAAATATTTTCAACCATAGTTTAAAGAGATGACCTGGACTAACATTTATAATTAACCAAATTTCAACATAAAATTTAATCTACCCGATGGTAAATTCATATTATTATTTGAAAATAGGCTTCTGCATAAGCTAATCAGATAGAACATTAAACACTCATGTATGACACCATGGGTAACTAGAGGGAGTAAAGTATCTTGTGAAAGGAAAAGAGAAGTATATCTATTGGTGAAAACAGGAAGAGATCCTGTAGTAGTTGCACACTACAGAAACGTCTCAAAATTAATAATAAAACTTACTAAAAATCAAGGAACATCTTTAAAATGTCACAAATCAATGATTCCAACAACCGATGCAAGCCTATATAGAATATAGTGAAATGAGAAACAGCGCAAGCAGCAACAGAACAGGATAACATCACTATTGAGCTCAATGGAAAGGCTACAAATGATGAGTCACAGATACAAAATATTTTTAATAATCATTTCTTAAATATAGCAGAAAGTATAGGGACAAATGGTACAAGAGAAAAATCACAGCAGTTTGCTGAAAAAACAACTTTCACAAAATTCAGTCATATGAATATAACACAAACTTCTCCTTCTGAAATTAAGAAAATCATGTATCCTCTAAAAATTGAAGCTCATCTGGATTTGATGGTGTTCCCAGTAGAGGACTAAAGATTTGTTCCCATGTCTCAAATCTGTAATGCATCACTAACTCAAGGTATCTTTCCAGAGAGACTGAAATATGCCCTTGTTGAACCCCTCTATAAGAAAGGTGTTAGAACAGATGTCAATAACTACTTAATTATTTCACTACTGACATCATTTTTCAAATTTTTTGGGAAGGTGATAAATTATAGAATAGCATCTCAATTGAGCAATTGTGATATCCTCTGCAAATCACAGTTTGGATTTCAGAATAGTTGCTCACCTGAGAATGCCATTTACAAGTTCAGTCGGCAAATATTACAAGAATTAATCAAGAAAATAGTGCCAATTTGAATTTCCTGTAGCCTATCTAAGGCATTTGACTGTGTGAATCACAATATTCTCATATAATTTAATTGGACAGTTAAAAAAATGAACTTACCAAATGGCAGCAACACAAGTGAATAAGGTATAGGTATGCAAGCTTTGGCTTCTTCTTCTGACAGAAGGGCTGAAAGCTAAGGAGAAGGAGTGAAGGAAGAGGACTTGTGAGGTATAGGAAACGGGTAGAATTTGGAAAAGTCACCCAGAACCCCAAGTCAGGAGAGACTTGCTGAATGGAATGAGAAGGAAAGACTGATTGTTGGGGACAAAAATGCACAAGATCTGAAAATCTGAGAGCTGAAAAGTGGAAGATAGGGTAATATGCAAGACAGAGATTACTGCCAGAACATCATACATGAGTTAATAAGAGCAAAAACCTAAGTGCATTGTTTATGATATATGTGGGAGTGTGTAGGCAAAAATAGACAGATCAAGAGTGAAAGATGTAGAAAACTAAGTTTCCCAAGTCTCAGTCTTATATCTGCTACTATTCCTCATATATTTAAATTATTTTCCATTTGTTGTACAACAAGCAGAATTAGTTCCTTTTGCAGATGACTCTAGTATTGTACTCAATCCAAGCATTCATGCAGAATCAGAAGAAATGGTAAACAAGCTTCTTAAACATATCATTGACTGGTTTACTGCAATTGGTCTCATCCTCCATTTTAAAAAACACAACCTATACATTTCTGCATATCTAGGAGTACTGCACCAATAAAACTCATGATAGTCAGGGAGGAAAGTAAAAATTGTTAGGTGCGCACACTGATATGAATTTAAACTGGAAAAAGCACTTTTGGAACTCCTGAAACAACATAGTTCAGACTTATTTGCACTCAGAATCATTGAAAATCTTGGAGAGAGACAAAACAGTAAGCTGATATATTTGTAGAAATCTGTTTAAGGTGTAGGGTGTCCTGACTATTGCATCACAGTCTGTTTATGACGTTTGTTGTAAATAATCCACTGCAGTTCAAAAGGAATTATGATGTGCATAACTGCAATACCTGAAGAAAAAAATTACTTTCATTCTCTGCATTAATGTTGTCTTTAGCACAAAAGGGGTGCACACTGCTCAAGTAAAATTTTTGATAAATTACAAAGTGATATAAAATGTCTGACAAACAGAAAAGTAATATGTGAAAACAAACTGAAGAAGTTTCTCCTTGACAGTTCCTTTTATTCTATAGGATTTCTGTTACTGTAAAGTGTAAAAGATGTTTGGTAAGAATTTATAAGCAATAAAAATTAAAAATAAATGAATAAAAATAAAACAACTTAAAAATGTTCAGCATGTTTCCATATTTACAAATTAATTTACAGTGTAAATGTAAAATGACTCAGTATATACTATTAATATTTATTGTGCAAATGATCCATGGAACGTGAAAATAAATTACTAAGTTCTTTGTAGCAATTTCACTAAGTTGTTATCAAGATATGTTTTGAAAAGAGGGAATTTATATCTCCTGGATAGAACTTTATTTGGTGGTCTGGGGTAGCTGCAACATTTCTCTTACATCCAAAATCCTGGCCAGAACCACCCAGGGGGCTTCTAGCAACTCTTCTTGTGCACCTAAGACCACCTCCATCTTAAACATTCCAATCTTATTATTCACATCACAGATAAAATTTTAAAAATTCTATTCAAAGATGTTCTATTATTCTATTATAAGATATTATTTACAATCATGTGATGTGTGTGTGTGCACTGTGGTGCTGATAAAGACAGTGGATGATTATTTCAGTGTACACTGAGATCCATTAATTATTAAAATGTGCATTCAGATGACATGTATACATCCAGTGTATCAAATAACAAAATAATTATTTGTCATATACTATCATATTAATCATTGTTTGGTACTGAATATGCTCGTAGCTATTTAACTAGTGTGATTTGGTCTCTCTGAGTTTCAGTTAGTAACTATGTGATTTCATAGGTCTCTTTTGTGTAGTTCATATATAACATTCACAATCAGAACCAGTATTATTCATTGTGTTTTAATTAATAAGAGGAATTTTTTTACATGAACTTTTTACTCAATTAATCTCCTAATTGGGAGCTTTGTAAAATATTAATTATTTACCCTGTAAAATGCATTGGTGTTATATTTTCGTTGTCTGATACTTATCAATTGTCTTCATATGCTTTACACATTGACTGTAACATGTTCAAATAAACAATAGTTTACAGAAACTCTGTGTGCACTTCGATATCATGCCCAAGGCCCAACAGACATGATCATTTTTCCCAACAGCATACTTTGCTAAAAGTTCAATTTTGCTATGTTTCAATATCTAGTTTCAAATAGTCATTATAGTCTGATATAAAGGTATTGACTATCAAGCCATAGCAGAAACATACTTCAATATTTTTGTATAAAATCTAGTTAATATGCTCTCTGACAAATTTAAAATGTTCTCTACTTGTTTAATTGCTTGATCTGCTACATTACCAGCTCAAATTCATTATTAAAATTTACTTATCTTACAGGTGTGTCAATTGCTGAGATTTATGTAAGACCAGAAATGCTGCAACTGTAACATCTTAGGAACAGGCCCATAAAAAAAAAAAACATTTCAGTACTATGCCTGCATGGGTCTAGGAAGTGAACAAGAAAAATCATCAGTGGTAATTCTGCTGCCTGAAGTCTCAGTAGATAATGAACAGGTTTTCTGATGCTCAGATGGACAATGAATTTTATTCTTTCAAATATTGTGTCAGTAGGATATAAATACCAAGAACAACAGAAATTTACAGTACCTTAAACAAATAATATGTTGCCATTGAGCAGCTATATGTAATAGGAATAATGCACAGAATGACAGAAATCGGATTGAAACTCCATATAGTACATCATAGACTTCTGTTGTCAAACCTCATCACAGCTCTTCCAATCCACGTGATTGAGCTTTTGTTTCTGATTGGTTGGAAAGAATGAACTGACAACACTGATAAATTACGTATCTAGTCTGACTGTAACTATTTTTGCATGTGGTCATCACTGTTTTCCTTCTTAGCTATTTATGAATTTCATGTACAAAGCACACATTACAAATGTGAATAACTTTTACACACATAAAAGTGAATGAGTGAAAGATGCAGTCAAAATATTTTGTACGTATGTAGAGTTGACTTCAATTTATTTTTAGCTGTGTTTCTCTGTCACTCTAATAACCCATCATTTTCTTCGTTATTCATCCCTGTGTCAGCAGTAGCTCCATTTCTGCTGACCTTGTTATTAGTTTCATGTACATCTTTCTAAGATACCTCCAAGTAAGAAGAGGAATTTTGAATGAATTATCATGTGATACTGGGCAATAATCTAAGGAAGTGAACTAAGAGTCGTCCTCATGTACCTTATTGAAGTTCTTATATCACTTGCCCTAACTCAGAAATATTCATTGGTAATACCAGTTAATTCTCTTCTTAATCTGGATAACAATTTTTATAAACAGCTGCATTTTCATTCTCATTATTTATTAAACAAGTAAGAGTTTGTACTATAAATGTCTGTAAATATAAAAAAAACAGATATTGTTACCAGTGTTTGCTGCAGTACACCATCATGTATTGGAAAAAGCTTATAAATATTGTTTTACATTACCACTCAGTTCGTAAATTGTAATGCATCTAACTGTACCTTCTATTTTTATTCCTCTAAAAAGTTTTCCACATATTAAGTAAAGTTTCTCACTTTGCCATCACAACTTGCATCACCTAATTAAATGTTGTTATTAATGAAGCTTTCAGACTTTCTGCCATAATGATTTATTACAGGTACCTCTATAATTTTAATTCCATTCACTTTGAGGAAAAATATGTTTGCACATCCTTGATCCTACCTTATCTGATACATTTACTAAAGCATGCTTTGCTGTAAAACTGAGCAAGTATGACTTTTGTGTGAGTGCAGGTTGTGCCTAGTTGTAGTGGACAATAAGGCAAATTTCCTGGCAGTTACAAGTAGTTTTCATCATTTATAGTCTCCAAATTATGGCACTGATGTTGTTCTGTTCTGATGGAAGCATATACTTTTTTTCTGTGACACTTGAAAGAAGCTTCTAAGAGAACTTCAATGACAGCATGTCAAATATTATCAAAATAACAGCACTGCAAACCACTGTATCACCCCAGGAGAAGAGGTTCCATCAACATCTGCCATGTTATACTGACAGTGAGCAAACACAAAACTCAGGCACGGTTCTTGTGTTTACCTGAGTACATAAAGCCCACCAGTCTGTGTTCTGCTGTTGTAACAATCAGACAACTTACTTGTAAATCTATTGAGACATTCACATTGTGCATTGAGCATTGTTTATGACGAATGTTGTGAAACTGCTAGAGAAGTGGTGCAGTTGTACACTGAAGAGGCTCCAGATTGTGCCAAGCAGTTAGACTCTGTCTTTGTAAATGCTATAAATAAAGTTCCAGAAACTTGAAGTGCGGAGAATAAAATATGCCATAGGAAAAGAAGAGCAACTGATGAAAGATATTAAACTAACATTTTAAAGGATTAACACACAAAGCAAATGTCACTAACTTGTTGTTCGGAAGTATGAGAGGTATCAATCAAATGAGAGTTCTGCAAACACTGCATTCCATCATATTTCATCTTCTTCAAGTTTCTCTACATCTACAGCTTCATGGCAGTGAGTATCTAAATTTGATTACAGCCCTCTAAATGTTATCTACAAAGAGCGCAAAGTGAGGTGGCATATGTAAGCAAAATTTTGTTTAATGGAGAAGCATCATTTACCAACCATACACAAGTCTGTTTTCACAATATGCACTAATCATCTGTTGAAAATCCATGCTGACTCAATGAATGTTCTTGGTCTTTCAATATTTGGTGCATGTTTTTCAAAACCCACAACACTAGTCTCTGTGTTGTTGATGGAATTCTATATGCATTCAAGTAATGTGTGTTCCTAAGATATACTGCTGCTGCATTTTTTGGGAGACACCCCACTGAACATAAGGCAGTCAGTGTGGTATCAACATGATGGATATCCCTCTCATTCCACACATATGTTGACAGGCCCTCTTTAAGAGGACATGTGTAGATCATTGCAGCAGTTGTTCAGGAAATGCAAAATGGCCTACAGACTCACCTAACTTAGCACTTCTACACCTTTATCTGTGGTGAGATTTAAGAGAAGAAGTCTATTACGAAACGCTGATGACTCCCAAAGAAATGAAATGCCTTGTAACATATTGAGTCTAGATGAAATTCAATGTGTAGTGGTGTTTCACCAGAATCACTTTATAGTGTGCAGCAATGCTCAAGGTCAAAATTTTGAGCACATGGTATGATAGCCATGATAATACACATAAAAACCATATCCTGAGTTCTGTCCTTCCTTACATTTGGTGTAATAGGGCAGAAATTCATGGAACATCCTCCCCTGATGGCGAGACAGGTCCATGCTGCTGTTACCTTGATACTGCTTCATCATGTCTATGGAACCTCTTCCCTCTGGTGGTGAGACAGGCCCATGGTGCTGTTACCTTGATGGCCGGCCATGGTGGCTGAGTGGTTCTAGGCACTTCAGTCTGGAACTGCGCAACTGGTAGGGTCACAGGTTCGAATCCTGCCTTGGGCATGGATGTGTGTGATGTCCTTAGGTTAGTTAGGTTAAAGTAGTTCAAAGTTCTAGATGACTGATGACCTCAGATGTTAAGTCCCATAGTATACAAAGTCATTTGTTATCTTGATACTGTTTGATCATGTCCCGTGCATGTTATGTCAATAAAAATTGCTTGTGAATATTCGGAAATACACTGTATTGCCTGCTATAACTTGAAAAAAGTAACATCTCAATATATTTATTCATTCTGGACATATTTGTAGTGGCCTGCCTTAGCTGCCTCAATCTATCTAGAGTAAGTTCTGTTGTAGGTGGTGTATAATTGCCTTAATCCAATCCATAGTGTGTGGATGTGTTACTGTTCTGCTGCTAATGTAGTTGTGTGTTACACAGGAATAACAAGAAACATGTAAATCCGATACATGTCTGTTATTTAGATGATAAACAAGATTCACTAACATATTTATTAGTGGTGCTCTATACCACTCATATATAGTTTCATTCTACAACACAAATCTCACAGCTTATTTGTCTGTTTTTAACTTTCTACCAATTTTTATTGGTAGAAATACATGTATAAAGAACACAAAATATTTATACCTTTGTTATTTTTATATTAAATAGCAGCAACATAAGATTACTTTTCGGAATTTGAAAGACAATATGTACCTCTAAGAAAGTCCTGTATGCTTGTCACTAATAATACTTTTTGTTTCCAACTACTTCTGTATTTTATGATTAATAAACAAATAAATAAGTATTTTTATTGTTTTTGCTTTTACTTCATAATTCAGTTAGTAGCTGGGATACGGAACAAGTCAGGATATATATTCCCAAACGATACAATGTGCTTCATTTAGTGTGTGGCCATTAATGTCTACTTATGGCACAAGCAGATCATTATTGTTCATTTTAAACTGTGCTTGTGAGACTGACACCTAAACCGTTAGCTGTGAACAACTTGTAGGCCTGTTCAGCTAGTATCTGATCTGTGTCTGCTGAGTTTGAGTTTGAATTCATGCTTGTGTTATCATCAAACATTGTAGCTTCTGCATTGCACTTCAGAGTCACTGAAAGATCATTTCTGTACGTTAGGAACAAGAGCGAGCCCAGTACTGATCCTTGCAGCATCTCATGCACTATGTTCTCACATTCTGACATTACTTTCAAGCCTATGTGGCCTAATTGATAGGTATACAAGAGGCACTGTCCACTATATTTGTGCAAGGTTTCATCAAATCTTCACTGTCATCTCCATTTTGTTATTGATCAGACCTTACTTTCTGAGTAGCCCCCATACAGGGGCAGAAAAAGAAACTAGTACACCTGGAAAGACGACATTGAATCTTGTCTGATTATGGCATATGCTACCTGGGTGATAGTAGATGTACTGATAATGAATTCAACATCATCCACCCACAGCTAGTGTAGTGGCATAGTACCAGAGTGCCATCTGTGACTACTCTTTAATAAGGAATGCTCACAGCTAGAAGGCTCTGCGTGGTCCATGTGTGAAGCAATCAGGCAAACATGTCATGGAGATGCACTCGTGATACTTTCAGCCAATTGCACAAGTTTGAAAGGGGTCAAACTGTGACCTTCTGAGTGATAAGGTGGTCCTTTCAAAGAATTGCCACACAATTCGGAGATGCTGTTTTTGATGTGCAATGATGCTGGTACCAGCGGCACATGAATGTTATCACACCTCAGATGATAATCAGGATGCCTTTGCAGCACAGATGCCCAGCAGGATCATTGTGTTGTGAGGGCAGCAATGGCAGATTGTGCAGTTATCACAGCTCAGATAAGAGGGCTTGTGAGCCCAGACATGTTGACACAAACTGTTGTGAACTGGTTATTGGCAGTGGAACTATGGGCACACACACCTCTAGCCCTTATTCAATTCATGCCACAGCATCGACATGCAACTGGTACTGCCAGAGGATCTCTCGAAAATGGAGTGACATGCTGTGGTCATCAGTGATGAAAGCATAGAGGACTCTAATAGGAGCCACAGTGAAATGTTCCCCCCCCCCCCCCCCCCCACCAATGAACCATGAACCTTGCTGTTGGTGGGAAGGCTTGCGTGCCTCACCGATACAGATGGCTGTACCGTAAAAGCAACCACAACAGAGGAGTATCTGTTGAGAGGCCAGACAAACATGTGGTTCCTGAAGGAGAGCAGCAGCCTTTTCAGTAGTTGCAGGGGCAACAGTCTGGATGATTGACTGATCTGGCCTTGTAACATTAATCAAAACGGCCTTACTGTGCTGGTACTGCGAACGGCTGAAAGCAAGGGGAAACTACAGCCATAATTTTTCCCGAGGGCATGCAGCTTTACTGTATTATTAAATGATGATGGTGTCCTCTTACGTAAAATATTCCGGAGGTAAAATAGTCCCCCATTCGGAACTCTGGGCGGCGTCTACTCAAGAGGACATTGTTATCAGAAGAAAGAAAACTGGGGTTCTACGGATTGGAATGTGGAATGTCAGATCCCTTAATCAGGCAGGTAGGTTAAAAAATTTAAAAAGGGAAATGGATAGGTTAAAATTAGATATAGTGGCTATTAGTGAAGTTCGGTGACAGGAGGAACAAGACTTTTGGTCAGGTGAATACAGGGGTATAAGTATAAAATCAAATAGGGGTAATGCAGGAGTAGGTTTAATAATGAATTAAAAAAATAGGAGTGTGGATAAGCTACTACAAACAGCATAGTGAATGCATTATTGTGGCCAAGATAGATAAGAAGCCCACAGCTACCACAGTAGTACAAGTTTATATGCCAACTAGCTCTGCAGATGATGAAGAAATTGATGAAATGTATGATGAGATAAAAGAAATTATTCAGGTAGTGAATGAAGATGGAAATTTAATAGTCATGGGTAACTGGAATTTGTCTGTAGGAAAAGGGAGAGAAGGAAACATAGTAGGTGAATATGGATTGGGGGGAAGAAATAAAAGAGGAAGCGGTCCGGTAGTATTTTGCTCAGAGCATAACTTAATCATAGCTAATACTTGGTTCAAGAATCCTAAAAGAAGGTTGCATACTTGGAAGAATCCTGGAGATACTAAAAGGTATCAGATAGATTACATAATAGTAAGACAGAGATGTAGGAATCAGGTTTTAAATTGTAAGACATTTCCAGGGGCAGATGTGGACTCTGACCACAATCTATTGGTTACGAACTGAAGATTGAAACTGAAGAAACTACAAAAAGGTGCTTATTTAAGGAGATGGGACCTGCATAAACAGTAAGAACCAGAGGTTGTAGAGAGCTTCAGGGAGAGCATATGGGAACAATCCACAGGACTTGGGGAATGAAATACAGTAGAAGAAGAATGGGTAGCTCTGAGGGACTAAGTAGTGAAGGTAGCAGAGGATCAAGTAGGTAAAAAGATGAGGGCTAATAGAAATTCTTGGCTAACAGAAGAAATATTGAATTTAATTGATGAAAGGAGAAAATTTAAAAATGCAATAAATGAAGCAGGCAAAAATGAATACAAACGCCTCAAAAATGAGATCGGCAGGAAGTGCAAAATGGCTAAGCAGGGATGGCTAGAGGGAAAATGTAAGGATGTAGAGGCTTATCTCACTAGGGGCAAGATAGATACTGCCTACAGGAAAATTAAAGAGACCTTTGGAGAGAAGAGAACCACTTGTATGAATATCAAGAGCTCCGATGGAAACCCAGTTCTAAGCAAAGAAGGGAAGGCGCAAAGGTGGAAGGAGTATGTAGAGGTTTTATAGAAGGACAATGTACTTCAGGAGAATATTATGGAAATGGAAGTGGCTGTAGATGAAGACGAAATGGGAGATAAGATACTGCGTGAAGAGTTTGACAGAGCAATGAAAGAACTGAGTCGAAACAAGGCCCCGGGAGTAGGCAACATTCCATTAGAAATACTGACAGCTTTGGGAGAGCCAGTCATGACAAAACTCTACCATCTGGTGAGCAAGATGTATGAGACAGGCGAAATACCCTCAGACTTCAAGAAGAATATAATAATTCAAATCCCAAAAAAGCAGGTGTTGACAGATGTGAAAATTACCGAACTATCACTTTAATAAGTCACAGCTGCAAAATACGCAAATTCTTTACAGACGAATGGAAAAGCTGGTATAAGCGGACCTCAGGGAAGATCAGTTTGGATTCCGTAGAAATGTTGGAACACATGAGGCAATACCTACCTTACTACTTATCTTAGAAGAAAGATTAAGAAAAGGCTAACCTACGTTTCTACCATATGTAGACTTAGAGAAAACTTTTGACAATGTTAACTGGAGCTACTCTCTTTCAAATTCTGAAGGTGGCAGGGGTACAATACAGGGAGCGTAAGGCTATTAACAATTTGTACAGAAACCAGATGGCAGTTATAAGAGTCGAGGGGCATGAAAGGGAGGCAGTGGTAGGGAAGCGAGTGCGACAGGGTTGTAGCCTCTCCCCGATGTTATTCAATCTGTATATTGAGCAAGCAGTAAAGGAAACAAAAGAAAAATTCAGATTAGGTATTAAAATTCATGGAGAAGAAATAAAAACTTTGAGGTTCGCTGATGACATTGTAATTCTGTCAGAGGCAGCAAAGGACCTGGAAGAGCAGTTGAGTGGAATGGACAGTGTCTTGAAAGGAGGATATAAGATGAACATCAACAAAAGCAAAATGAGGATAATGGAATGTAGTCAAATTAAATCGAGTGGTGCTGAGGGAATTAGATTAGGAAATGAGACACTTAAAGTAGGGAAGGAGTTTTGCTGTTTAGGCAGTTAAATAACTGATGATGGTCAAAGTAGAGAGGATATACAATGTAGACTGGCAATGGCAAGGAAATAGTTTCTGAAGAAGAGAAATTAGTTAACATCGAGTATAGATTTAAGTGTAAGCAAGTCGTTTCTGGAAGTATTCATACGAAGTGTAGCCATGTATGGAAGTTAACAAGGATGATAAATAGTTTGGACAAGAAGAGAATATAAGCTTTCGAAATGTGGTGCTATAGAAGAATGTTGAAGATTAGATGGGTAGATCACATAACTAATGAGGAGGTATTGAATAGAATTGGGGAGAAGAGGAGTTTGTGGCACAACTAGACAAAAAGAAGGTACCAGTTGGTAGGACATGTTTTGAGGCATCAAGGGACCACAAATTTAGCATTGGAGGGCAGCATGGAGGGTAAAAATTGTAGAGGGAGACCAAGAGATGAATATACTAAGCAGATTCAGAAGGATGTAGGTTGCAGTAAGTACTGGAAGATGAAGAAGCTTGCGCAGGATAGAGTAGCATGGAGAGCTGCATCAAACCAGTCTCAGGACTAAAGAACACAACAACAACAGTGGAATGTTAACTCTTACCATATTTTGACATGGACAGCAGCATGAACCACTAACTATCATACAGAAACTTGTGAGTTTGAGTGAGGTACAACTGAAAACATGCTCAAGTGAGACCTTGAAGTTTTTGTTCTATACTTACATAATATTGACAGCTAAAGAAATGTCTGCACATGATAGGGTGCTAGGGGAGAACCACTTTACTGGCAGCTGTAGTGGAATAGTCTGACAAAGCCTTCATGTTATCAACACATAAGTATTGTATGCATTATTTCAGACAAGCTTAATGGTACCTCTTTACCAAAGCAAACAAAATACTATTCAAAAACTAAACAAATGTTTATATTTAGTGAAAAATAAACATTTTGTTTTGAACTACAATTACAAAACAGTAAGTAAAACATTCAAACATCATGCACGCGTGACCTGACCAGTGTAATTTCTGCATCTCTTCATTATGGCTTCATTTTAGTTCCCACTCTTTCAGAATAAATATTTTCTAATGGAAACTGTTTCTCACATTTCTTAGAATTTCCACTGAGGGAAATAGTTCCCATATCATTTTTTATTCTACATTCATATAACACCATTTTACTCCCTGAGTATTCTTTGTACAGTTAATGTGAATTGAAAAGTAGCATTTCTCAAATAAAGGAAAATCCAGGTTGATCGCAACCTTATAATCCTACCAGCTGACAAAGGCTCCACTACTGTTGTTTTGAACAGCAAGGATTACTTGGAAGATGGACTCCACCAGCTGTCAGATTTATCCACTTACAAATCCTGCCACAGTGACCCCATTTCAGATATCCAGCAGGAGCTCCAATCTCTATTCAAATCGTTAGGCCCATGCCAGAACTTCTGCACAGACTCCATCTTTCTCCTGACCCCTACCATTTCCCACACTTCTACCTTCTACATGTCTCCCTCCTCCCCTCCCCAAGACAATCTCTGGTGTTGTAGACCAACACCTACAGCCTATTACCAGCAACCTACCCTCCTGCATAAAAGGTATCAATCATTTCCTCCACCAACTCTACATGGTTCCTGTTGCATTACCACAGCACCCTGCTCGTCACTGCTGATGCACCTCCCTTTATACTAACAGCCCTAATGCCCATGGCCTTACCGCTATTGAACACTACCCTTCTCAACACCTGACGAATTGCAAACCATCCACTTCCTTCCTAGTTGTCATGACCAACTATATCCTCATCCACAATTACTTCTCCTTTGATGAGATTACCTACAAATAAATATGGAGTATGTCTATGGGCAACCGCATGGCACCATCCTATGCCAACTTTTTCATGGGCCATCTACAGGAATCTTTCCTAAACACCCAGAATCCCAAACTCCCCACCTTCATCATCTGGATCCAGGGCAAGGACAGCCCATCCACATTCCTCCAGAACCTTGACACTTTCTCCCCCATTCACTTCCCCTGGTCCTAGTCAACCCATCAAGCAACTTTCCTCAATGTTGATGTACACCTCAAAGATGGCTATATCAGTACCTCTATCTCTATCAAACCTACCTCCCATTCAATACCAAGAAGTTCCTTCCATACAGCCTAGCTAGCAATGGCCATTGCATCTGTAGAAATGAGTGGTATCTCTTGAAATATGCCAAGAGTCTCAATGAGGCCTCAACAGATCATAGCTACCCTCCCAACCTTGTACAAAAACTGGTCCTCTGTGCCTTATCTTTCCAGTCACCCAATACCTCCCAAAGCGCCACCATCCAGCTACAAAGCAACATTACCCTTGTGACTAAGTACCAATTCAATTACATTCTCCACCAGTGTTTCAACTACCTCTCATCATGCACTGAAATGAGAAATGTCCTGCCCACTATCCTTCCATCTCCTCCCACAATGGTATTCTGCCACTCATCAAATCTACTCAATATCCTTGTTCATCCCTACACAACCCCTGCTCCCAACCCCTTGCTCATGGCTCATATCCCTGTAGTAGACAGAGATGCAAGACCTGTCCCACACATCCTCCCACCACCACCTACTCCAATACTATCACCGATCCCATCAAAGGCAGGGCTATCTGTAAAACCAGTCATGTGATTACAAGCTAAGCTGCAAACACTGTGCTGCATTCTACATGGACATGAAAACCAACAAGCTGTCTGTCTGAACAAATAGCCACCAACAATCTGTGAGCAATCAAAATCTAGACAGCCCTGTTGCTGAGCACATTGCCCAACATGACATCCTTCATTTAAATGACTGCTTTACAGTCTGTGCCATTTGGAGCCTTCCCACCAACACCAGCTTTCTGAATTGCACACATCGAAACTCTCCCTGCAATACATTCTACATTCCTGTAACCCTCGTGGAATCAACCTTCATTAGTCATTGTCCTTACCCATCTAGCCCCTTCCCTGTTTCCATTCCAGTAGTACACAGCCCTCTATTCTACCAACACACCCAGTACCCAGTCTTTTTACTTCTTTCCTTTTCCTCTAACCCTCACTCTACCCCTGCCCTCCATCTAACCACCCGACTGCACCTAGCTGCTCCATTCTCCACTTTGTCCCTGCACACTCCCAGCAGCACTACCCTGCTATCCCTCCCCTTTCCTGTGCCAGCCTCCTCCTTACCACCACCTGGTTGCCTCTCTCATAATGCACTGCTGCTAGCAGCCTGGCTCCAGCTGCCAGAGATTGTGCTCATTCGTGTGTGTGTGTGTGTGTGTGTGTGTGTGTGTGTGTGTGTGTGTGTGTGTGTGTGTATGTGTGTGTGTGTGTTTGTGTGTGCATGCGTGCATGTGTGTGTGTGTGCATGCACCCGCCAGTGTGAGTGCTTTGTCTATTTCTGAAAAATGCCTTGTTGGCCACAATCTAATTGTCTAACAATCTTTTTCTTGTGCCTTTCTGTGACTCGGCATATCAGCTATATGGAAAGGGGCACTTTTGTTACATGGAAGAATAGTTTTCTTAAGCCAGTAGATAGCCGTACATTCACATGAATAATATGAATGAATGTGATCTTGCCTATCAATGTGAGGCATATTTGCATTTTATTTGACAATTGGTGGCAGTTTTGAGGTCTTTTGCTGATGTTAGTTCTGTGGAAATATAGTATCTCATTCCCTATTTTTTATCATTACACTTTGCAAGTACAGAACAATTGTATTTCCTTCTCTTAGTTTGGCAGATGCTTCTTTAAGGATGCTCCTCCTATTTAAGCTTATTGTTTTTTTATGAGCAAAAGGGTTTTAGATAATATATGGCTTTCTTAATAAGTAGGGCTGTCCATGTAAATGTGTGAGATTGCCAACATAAGGCTACTTAAGAATGTGTAATAAGCTTTCCAGCATGACTTTTCCAATTATACTGTCAAGCGTCCCCTAATGAACACATCAATTATTTGCAAAAACGTCCAGATTCTTCAACATGTACATTCCAATCCCATATTTACACATCTCAACAGAATCATCAGTTCATTTAACAGTATCTCTCCATGAGTAATACAATTTACACAATTTGCTGTTAAAATAATTTGGTATAGACCCTACTTAGTATTGCACCATCAGTACTTTAGGTGTCTTGGCTCTGGATTTTTTTAACAAAGTATAATGAGTGTAACATGATTATAAAGCCATATCTGCACACTTTCCTCACTACTACTTTGTTTTGAAACTAGAGCTCTTACTTGCAATAGTCTTGTTATTAGATGGATATCACATTACCTGCATGTAGTGTAACTTTCAAAATTACAAGCCTACTTACTAATCCTAGGTCTGTCCTTTGTATTTCCAGTCAAATATACATTCACAGCTTTATCATTCTTTTAACCAACTACAGACTGAAGTATGAAATCTGGAAGTATTAAACCTAAGTAAATCCATTGGTGTATTACTAGTAGGATGAACATCCCTATTTTGTAAATGGATGATACTGAATTTCATGTGATTCTTTATCAGCATTGGTTTTGTTACCCTCACTACCCTTATCTTTCCATTCTTCAGCATCACAAAAAATATTAGAAAGTTCTGTTTCACACTATCATCACTGTGGCAAGTTGCTGTGTGTTTTAGATTCCAGCCATTCTCTTCCAATTAGTTATCTTTCAACTTATAATCAATACTTTCTAATATGTTCAGTAACTGATCATCAGCAAATTTTTCATTCTACCTATTCTTTTTAGTGTAAGAATGTCCCAGTGTTGATTAATTAGCTGCCACTTCCAAGAATGTACATCAGAAACAATTGTGTACAAGAAAATAACTACAGCCAAGAAAATCTGTTCTCCAACATTTTGTTGCCAGTGCACACTCCTATTCTACAGCTGCAAAATTAATACTAAATCATACACCTTTGAATGAGTACATTTATCTCAGCCACAATAACTGTTAATGTGTTTGAGGTTGTCCTATCATGGCATCATGAACACAGCCAGCAGAATTACGGCTTTTTAACAACCTGATGAATTTTATATTCTCATTAGTTGGCTTTTGGTGGTGCATGCAGTGTCTGAACAAGCAAGACTAATGTAACAATATCTGATTGTTTATTAGGGGTGAAATGTTTTCTGCAATAGGTAGGCAGTAATCCTTGAATTATGTGGCCAATGATTTAAGTATCACTTTAGGCAGAGCTACTTTCTGAGGGCTCACTTTCATTTGGGACACAGTTTTTAGTTTGTTCCTTGTTAATGATGCTTCAAATAGTTGTTGTCTTATTCTTGGAGCACTTTATGATTTTAGCATAGAACATGTGTTTCACTTTTCTTAATCATGGACTTGAGGGTTTTACAGTGCTGGGGTAAGCAAGTTTCAACGTTTTGCTACAGATTGACCTCCTGTTTTGCACTCAGGCATTGCTGAAAGTTAGAACTGGTTCACTGAATTAAGTTAATAAACAACAAATCCTTCCTTCAATATAATCAAAACATTGTATCACAAGGAAAGCATACAGTTCTGTTAGTCTAGATAATTAGATTGCAATAACTGTTTGGTTATGTGGTGTGCCCTTCTCATCCTGGAATCTGAACAACTTGCTACTCCTTTCCAACCTGCAGTGGCTAAGTCTACTTTCCTCCCTGAAGAATAGACATGAAAGTTCAGAAAGCTAGAAATAGTCCTGTCCTCTCTCTCTGTATTGACAGTGCTTAGAATTTTGTCTAAAGAAGGGAAGTATTGGCCAGCGACACTGCCTCACTGCAATTTAACAATGGTGTTACTTTCTCATCAGCCATTTATGGGAGTCATCCTGAAAGTTTCAAAATATGGTATGTTGGGTTCCAGTATTTCTCTTCTGACATACTGCCTGACAAAAAGTGGAGCACCGAGATTGGGAAGCAGGAAACAAAATGAGACTTGTGATAAAATCTTCTCGAGCGTCCATCGGGATAGCTGCGTCAAAAATCCATGACGTTTTGATGAGTGTCATTCTCGTCATGGGGAAGTGTTGATGGGCTGTGGCCTTCCTCTATATATAGGCGGTTGGTGGCATGCGGCGGCTGTCCCTCCCCACCACTCCTACCAGCGCTGGGCCAGTGGCGGGAGGGGGGGAAGCTACGTGGGGCCGGGCGACACCAGTTGCTGGCTGCATTAGTCTAGCTTAGAATCACGGAATGTTAGCAGCTGAGCACAGTCCCAGTGTATAGCTGCTATTGCAGGGTTCCATGCCAAACTTAAATGGTAGCCCTTATCCCTGTTGACAAGATTGTCATGCAATCTTATTTTGACTGATTCCTTGATGATGCTCTCCAAGAAGCCACTGGCTCAGCAATGCATTTTTGTTTCTTCAAATTGGAAGCTGTGTCCCTCAACAAAGTGGTGTTCTGCCGAGGCTGATTTGCCCTTGTACCCCCGCCTTACACATCTAATGTGTTCCTGACAGCACTGCGAGATGCAGCGTTGTGTTTGACCAGTGTACTGGAGCCCACACTCACATGGTATACTTTATATACTGGGAATCGTCTAGTATGTGCTGTGCTGTAACCATTCTGATGGCACACATCCTTAAAGTGCTGCAGCTCTGTGAACCAGCATTGTTAGAATGGTGTTTTGCTGTGCTGGGATGGCAGCTGGAAGCATGGAGATATAGGTCCATGTGGGTCTTCTTTCTGTATACTGCATGTCCTATCATGCCATCAGCTTATCTCCTTATAAGAATACATAAAAATTAAAGACATCCATCTTGTTCCAACTCCATTGTGAACTGTATGTTTTTGTGAATGCTGTTCAGGTGTTCATGGAATTCATTCAGGGCTTCTCTTCCATGTTCCCACACAATGAATGTGTCATCAATGTAATGGAAGAAGTGTTTAGGTTTGAGCTGTGCCGTTTCTAGTGCCAACTCCACATAGAGAATGGCAATCCCTAGAGCAAGTAGTGAAACCATGGTTACCTCATCAACCTGTTCATAAGATTTCTGGCAATTTGAGATGGTATGTGATGTTATTTTTGGTGATTCCAGAATCAAGTTGAATTTACAAGGAACTTGGCAGTGTGAGCCCATTTATCAGTATAACATTGCACTCCCTGTAGCCTAAATGCATGCACTGATTCCATTGGGAAGTGTGTCATAAGGCCGTTGTATTGTGTGCTGAGTTAAGCTGCCCTGCAACTGTTCAACTGGTCTTGATATCCTAGATACTGGCACTGAGATGTAGTTGACATCCAAGTTTGCCCCACAAATTTTCTATTGGGAATAGATCTGGGTGTCATGCTGGCTACAGCAGTACCTCAGCATCATGCAGACAGTTTATAAAGAGACATGTCATGTGGACAACTGTTATCCTGCTGAATATTGGCACAACACCACTGTTGCTCAAGAGGTAACACATGAGGACACAGGATGTTGGATGAGAGGTAACTTAATCAGTAGCACCAAAGTCATACTTGATGAATCCACACACTATGATGCTAGGAGTTAACCTAGAGTGGCTCTCCAACCATTGGAAGAATTCCATCTCTCCCCAGATTGCTGCCAGATTCACTGACAGTGCCCATCCAGACTAGTGCAGAACCACAGTTTATTACTGAATGCAATGTGACAACGTTCATCAGCAGTCCATACTTCCCAGTCATGACATCACTCCAGAAGCAGCTGTTTGTGTTTTGGTACTAACCATGGCTTATATATGGGATGGAAATTCCCTAATCTGCCTGCTGCTAGTCTCTGATCAATGGTATCGGATGGCACAAAATCTTTCTGGAAGTCAGTCCGTCAATCTCAAATGGCAGGCACAGACATGAAGAGTTACAATATGGTGATCCCCCCTTGTCATGGTCAGATGTGGTTGAGCAGAACATTGATGACACCTACACATGACTTCACATTCCCATGCAGTTCAACAATGGGCCACTGTCACATCTGAATGCCTCACAAATTGGGATACTGTACAATTTAGCAAGCCACCCAAATTGAGTCCCACAACACTGCTCCTTTCAAACTACATCATGTAGCAATCACCCTGTCTGACACAAGTATGCAGCAGCTCTGAGTCCTTCATAGGGAGCACCCACTGACACTATTCATTCCTATTACATCCTCTACCAGCCTTAGTAACAACACTAAACATGAACCATACTAATGCGCTCAGGTAGCCATTCAGCCTTTCACAGAGAATTGCAATTTTAATCATTAACATACTTGCTTACTGTATGTATATACAAAACTGAAGTTTTTAGATATGACTGAAGTTACATTGACATTTGACCATCTTTTTTGAGTACTTCACTTTCTTTGTCAGGCAGTGCTTACATGGTATTTTTAGATGTCTTTCGTTACTAATCTTTCTAAGTTTTTCAGATACCAAACTACTTAACACTAGAAACGATGATATTTTGACATACCTAGAACCGCAGCTGGGTCACTGATGTCCCGCGATCTTTCGCTTTATTTTCCCTATGTCAATGGTTTATTTTTACTGCCAATGAATCTATTGTTAGAAGCACTAGGAAATTTACAATGAAATTAACAAAAATAAACTAAGTTTACACAAATTATAATTTTACATTTTAAATCTTACATGTATTTGCCAAGTGTTTTTACTGGCTACCGTTACATAATGAACACAAATAATAGTCTTTTGACATACATTTGCTGCACACAGTTTTCTTGCAGATGTGACACTTTACAAATGATTTGTTTCCTTCACAGTTAGACTTTACAAGGCAACATGTTCTCTTTTCTTGTCTGTCAGGAGCGATGCTAGTCTTTCTAGTCACTGTGTACTTCTCAGCAAGCTCCTCCCCCAGCTGCAGGATGAAATCCCTGCATTTCAGTTTTTTATCATTTAGAGAATTGAACAATACCCACACATATATCCCAGCCAAATCCAGCAAGTTGTAAAATGTGTGAACAGGCCAATGTCTCAGTGGTGCTTTGACAGATTATTTGCGAACCATTTGCTCGAACATGTCCACTCCATATTGAGAGCAGTTATAAAACGTAACTGTATCTGGCTTGTTTTTTATACCATCCTCAAGGGTTACATAAGAATGCATAGTGTTCGTAAACAGGACATTCTTTTTGCTCTTACCCTGATAAACAGTCAGAGTGGTATAATCTTTTTTCAACAATATGCTGTGCTGTATAACTATTCTCTTGTCTTCTTGATACAGGTGTATTTCCCTGCGAGATCAATTTATTGTGCCCACAAGACTCAAAGAATTAGCTTTCAGTGTCTCAGAGAGCGCTAAGGAGGTGAAAAAATTGTCACATGTGACATTTATTCCTTTGTTGAGGTAAGGTTGCATCAATTTCTTTTACAACAAAGTCACCAAGACACTAATCACTCCACCTAGTGTCATCCTTTCCTAGATAAGGTATAGCATTCACAATATATTTTGAGTCTTTATCTACTGCCATCCAATACTTTTTCCCTTATTTGTCCAGTTTTGACGCCATAAACTGTGTCAATCTGCAACGGCACTTTGAAGGAAAAAGCTATTCGTCGATTGTTATATATGGTCCCAGTATGTGGCTAGACTGTGCATTCACAATGAACTCATTCCAGATTTCTGATACCAAAGCAAACTTGTCTTCTCTTAGTCGTTCTGATCTTGTGGATCTGATGTCAAATCTGAGATAACGCATTATCTCTCTGAATCTGTCACGAGCCGTTGTTGATTTCACGAAATTATTTGCCCACTTCACTTACCAAAATGTGTCTAGTTCTAAGCTCTCAGCTCCAATAGCACCACAGATGTACAATATAGCTATAAAAGCTTCCAGTTCTTCAATTTTTATAGTCCACTCATCTGAGCTCAGTACACGACGTGCTTCAGTTTCTGTACATTTTACAATATGTTTCAAAATTTTGTCCATTATCATTAGATGCCATGCACTGTCACAGAAATTTAGCATTACTCAATGGTGTGAATCTTACACAAAGAACACTCACCTGACAGGCACACAAAAAGAAATGAAAACTTTGATAGCTTTCAGATGAAACCTTGGATGGGCTAGAGCATGTAAACACTGTAATGTGGCAGATGGGACCATATAAAGCAAACAGATCAACACCAAATGTTTTGGAGATAGTGATACCATTAAGTGAAGTTATGTATGCATTTTACATAAAATATCAGTGTAGAAACTGGTTTATTTCAAAATACTGATTATTTCAAATTTGTTACTCAGAAACATCAAAGCAAATTCTGTCATTGAAATCAAGCAAACTGATAAATTTAATTATGTATTACTTTAACATTGTTGAAAGTAACTGTTGACACTGTTGTAAAATATAAATACAAGTATGGTGGAGTCCATGAGGAATCAAAATTCCAATAATATAGGAAATTATGGGAAGGAGAGAAGAAGGAAATTAAGGAAATTATCATCTGGGAAGAGATGCTAGGAGAGAATCACAGTGGAATGAGAGAAATAGGAACTGACGTAGAGTACATAAAAAGAGGGACAGATCACAGAAATAAAATAACAGCACAATTAACAACAGTAGATATGAGAATAAGGGCAATGGTAAGGTAAATTAGGGGTTGTCCCTCTGGCAGTCTGTCAATTTGGAGCAAGAAAAAGTAGACAGAAAAGATTATGGAAGGATGAGAAACTTTGGAGCATACAGGCAGCAAGACAGAGACTGATATGAAGGGAAGGGTCTATTTTTTGACAGGGAATTTTGGAGTGCGCAAAGATTGTTTCACATAGAAAATTGGAATAAGTTACTCACAGTGGTTAAGAAGAACTAGATACAAAATCATTAACAAATCTTTGCAATGTATCAAGTAACAAAGTTTTACTGGGAGAAGAGATAATTGATATTTTTTTATGAATTTGGGTTCAATAAGTTGCTGATTGAGGAAGTTGCAGATCTTGTTGTGGTTTGGGATCCAAAAACTGGTTTAATGCATCATCTCCATGCTACCCTCTTCAGCTCCAAATAACTCCTGCAACCTACAATCCTTCTCAGTCTGCTTACTGTATTCATCTCTTAGTCTCCCTTTGTGATTTTAAACCCCCTCCCCCTGCCCTATCCACATACATTAGTTATGTGATCTACCCATCTAATCTTCAGCATTCTTCTGTAGCACCACATTCATAAGCTTCTATCCTCTTCTTGTCTAAACTGTTTATTGTCCATTTTTACTTCAATAAATGAGTACACTCCATACAAATACTTTCAGAAAAGACTTCTTAACACTTAAATCTACACTCAAAGTTAACAACTTTCTCTTCTTCATAAATGTTTTTCTTGCTCTTGCCGGTATACATTTTATATCCTCTCTACTTTGGCCATCATTAGTTATTTTGCTTCCCAAATAGCTACCTCATCTACTACTTCAAGTGTCTCATTCCCAAATCAAATTCCCTCAGCATAACCTGATTTAATTTGATTAAATTCCATTATCTCTGTTATGCTTTTGTTTATATTCATCTTATATCCTCCTTTCAAGATGTTGTCCATTCTGTTCAGTGGTCTTCCAAGTCCTTTGCTATCTTTGACAGAATTACAATGTTATCAACAAACCTCAAAGATTTTATTTATTCTCCCTGGACTTTTAATTCCTATTTCATGATTTTCTTTAGTTTTCTTTACTGGTTGCTCAATGTACAGTTGAATAACATCAAGTCTGGGCTATGACCATGTCACACTCCTTTCTCAACCACTGCTTCCCTTTCATGCCCCTTGAGTCTTTATAACTGCCATCTGGTTTCTGTACAAGCTGTGAATAGCTTTTTGCTCCCTGTATTTTACCCCTGTTACTTCCAGAATTTCGAAAAGAGTATTCAAGTAAACATTGTCCAAAGATTTCTCTAAGTCTATGAATGCTGTAAACATAGGCTTGCCTTCCCTTAATCTATCTTCTAAGAGAAGTCGTTGGTCAGTATTGGCTCGCGAGTTCCTACATTTTGCCAGGATCAATACTAGTCTTCCCTGAGATCAGCTTCTACCAGTTTTTCCATTCCTCTGTGTTAGTATTTTGCAACCATAAGTTATAAAACTAATAATTTGGTAATATTCACATCTTTCAGCACCTGCATTCTTTGGAATTAGGATAATTATTCTTTAAGTCTGAGGTTATTTTGTCTGTCTCATACATCTTGTTTACCAGATGGAAGTGTTTTGTTATGGCTGGTTCTCCCACAGCTATCAGTAGTTCTGACAGAATGTCGTCTATTCCTAGGGCCTTCTTTCAACTTAATCTTCCACTGTTCTGTCAAATTCTTCGCACATATGATGCCTCCCATCTCATCTTCATCTACCTTCTTGTCCTGTTTCTTTAATATTGCTGGAAGCTTTAACTCGCTTATAAACAATGTCTGTGTACTACCACTTTTCAGTTTTCTCTTCTTTTCTTAGTCTGAGCTCTTGATGTGCATATACACTCCTGGAAATGGAAAAAAGAACACATTGACACCGGTGTGTCAGACCCACCATACTTGTTCCGGACACTGCGAGAGGGCTGTACAAGCAATGATCACACGCACGGCACAGCGGACACACCAGGAACTGCGGTGTAGGCCGTCGAATGGCACTAGCTGCACAGCATTTGTGCACCGCCGCCGTCAGTGTCAGCCAGTTTGCCGTGGCATACGGAGCTCCATCGCAGTCTTTAACACTGGTAGCATGCCGCGACAGCGTGGACGTGAACTGTATGTGCAGTTGACGGACTTTGAGCGAGGGTGTATTGTGGGCATGCGGGAGGCTGGGTGGACGTACCGCCGAATTGCTCAACACGTGGGGTGTGAGGTCTCCACAGTACATCGATGTTGTCGCCAATGGTCGGCGGAAGGTGCACGTGCCCGTCGACCTGGGACCGGACCGCAGCGACGCACGGATGAACGCCAAGACCGTAGGATCCTACGCAGTGCCGTATAGGGGACCGCACCGTCACTTCCCAACAAATTAGGGACACTGTTGCTCCTGGGGTATCGGCGAGGACCATACGCAACCGTCTCCATGAAGCTGGGCTACGGTCCTGCACACCATTAGTCCGTCTTCCGCTCATGCCCCAACATCGTGCAGCCCACCTCCAGTGGTGTTGCAACAGGCATGAATGAAGGGACAAATGGAGACGTGTCGTCTTCAGCGATGAGAGTCGCTTCTGCCTTGGTGCCAATGATGGTCGTATGCACGTTTGGCGCCGTGCAGGTGAGCGCCACAATCAGGACTGCATACGACCGAGGCACACAGGGCCAACACCCGGCATCATGTTGTGGGGAGCGATCTCCTACACTGGCCGTACACCTCTGGTGATCGTCGAGGGGACACTGAATAGTGCACGGTACATCCAAACCATCATCGAACCCATCGTTCTACCATTCCTAGACCGGCAAGGGAACTTGCTGTTCCAACAGGACAATGCACGTCCGCATGTATCCCGTGCCACCCAACGTGCTCTAGAAGGTGTAAGTCAACTACCCTGGCCAGCAAGAACTCCAGATCTGTGCCCCATTGAGCATGTTAGGGACTGGATGAAGCGTCGTCTCACGTGGTCTGCACGTCCAGCACGAATGCTGGTCCAACTGAGGTGCCAGGTGTAAATGGCATGGCAAGCCGTTCCACAGGACTACATCCAGCATCTCTACGATCATGTCCATGGGAGAATAGCAGCCTGCATTGCTGCGAAAGGTGGATATACACTGTACTAGTGCCAACATTGTGCATGCTCTGTTGCCTGTGTCTATGTGCCTGTGGTTCTGTCAGTGTGATCATGTGATGTATCTGACCCCAGGAATGTGTCAATAAAGTTTCCCCTTCTTGGGACAATGAATTCACGGTGTTCTTATTTCAATTTCCAGGAGTGTAGCTTCTTCTCTTTTCCAATTTCCAGTAGTGTAGCTTCTTCTCTTTTCTCCAGAGGCCTCTTTAATTTTCCAGTAGGTGGTACCTATCTATCGACGAAATCCTTACAATTGTTCCATAGCCATTACTGCTTAGCCACTTTACACTTCCTGTCAATCTCATTTTTGAGACTCTTGTATTACCTTTCACCTGCTTAATTAACTGCATTTTATATTTCTCGTTTCAGCAGTTAAATTAAAAATCTCCTGTCTTATCAAAAGATTTCTCCTTACCCTTGCTTTTTTATCTATTTGATTCCTCTATTGCCTTCACTATTTCATCTCTGAAAGCTACCCATTTCTCTTCTACAGTATTCATTTTCCCTGTTCTTGTCATTTGTTGCCCAAGCTCCTCTGATACTCTCAGCAACCTCTGGTTCTTTCAAGTTATCTGGGTCCCATCTCCTTAATTTCCTATCTTTTTTTTGCAATTTATTCAGTTTTCAACTACAGTTCACAACCAATAAATCGTGGTCAGAGTCCTCACCTCCCCCAGGAAATGACTGAAGGTTTAACATCTCGTTCCAAAATCTCTGTCCTACCATTATATAAGCAATCTGAAACCTTCTGGTATCACCAGGACTCTTCTGCATTTACAACCTTCATTCATGGTTCTTAAACCAGGTGTTAGTGATAATTAAATTGTACTCTGTGCAAAATTCTACCAGGTGACTTCCTCTTTCATTCCTTTTCCCCTGTCCACATTCACCAACAAATTTCCCTACTATTGAATTCCAGTCACAAATCACTATTAAATTTTCATCTCCCTTAACTATCTGACTAATTTCTTGTATGTCAGCATACATTTCTTCAATCTCTTCATCATCTACAGATCTAACTGGAATATAAACTTGTACCACTGTGCTGGGTGAGAGCTTTCTGTCTGTCTTGGCTACAATAATGCGTTCACAAAGCTGTACGTAGTACAAGGGTTGCCCAGAAAGCAATGCACCATATTTTTTTCTTCAACAATTCTTTATTGAATAAAATGAGAATTACACACACAAAAGAATGGTGTTTTATCTACACACCCTATTTTCCATGTAATCTCCATCCCGTTCCATTGCCTTCCTCCAGTATGAAACAAGGTCATGTATGCACTGTCAGAACCAATCCTTGTCCTCGTGGCAGAGCCAGTGCTTCACCGTATGAACCATCTCCACATTGTACTCAAAATGTCTTCCATAAATAGCATCCTTCAATGGCTGAAGAGAAGTGAAAGTTTGAGGAGCTAGATGAAGGTTGTCTGGTATGACTGCCGTGGATGGTCTCCCCGACCACCATAAATTGCGGAGCTCTGCCAAACTGCCTGCTGATGACCTCACCCTCCATGCCCGGCAAGTAATTGTACATCTGTTGACAGCAGATTCTAAATAGATTTTTCGCAAGTGTTTGTGAATATTCCGCACAGTTTCTTTCTCTGCATTGAGAAATTCAATGGCAGCACACTGCTTGTAATGTGCTTCACCTACAGCCACAATTTTGAAACTGTCCTGCAGCTAAGCTTTCTGTCAAAAGTGAAAGAAACTTTTTTCGCACACTCAGGAGACTTCACATAATACATACGTAACAATTTTGCATTTGTACCATTATTTTCCGCTAAGGAAAAAAAATTGGTGCGTTAGTTTCTGGGCAACCTTCATAGCTTACCCGTTGAGCCATGCATGGCTCGTGTTCATGCCATTTATTGTTTGTCATCTTCTATTACCGTACTGCTGCCTCATTTTCTTATTCCATTTACTGGTGTTCCTCCCTTCTTGCCTTACTTCGCTGTGAGCGGCAGCAGCAGCGCATATCAATAAGTGTACCCTCTCTGGAGTGACCAATAGTAGCTCTGGGTCATCGTTTGTCTGGCAGTCATTTGCAGATGGACCAGCAGTGCAGTCGTGATGCAGCAGCAGTGAAGTCGGGGACAGAGCACCGGTGAGGCACCAACAGCCAGTGCTCACCGACCACTGGCGACACACATGAACTGTCTGATGGAGGGAGATTGGAGCGGGACAACCGTCAGTTGGTTATTCCATTGGTCGTCTCATCAACCAATGTATATTTCGTCCTTTCACCATTTCCAGGCCTGGGCAGTTGGTTGGTTGGCATGAAGCAGTAAGGAAATCTCCATAGCATAGTTTGGTTGGGGCTGCTGGCAGCGTCTAAGTGTGGTCGAAGTGTGTGGTGCTGTTCCCATTGCTATGAGGTCTCTGGCTCACCAATCCTGGACATGAAAGTTTAGTTTTGACTTAATCTACCAGCAAGTCATGACTGTTCACATTGTGTCATTTGGATTTCATTGTCAGCTATTCAGACATTCCCGCAAGCAACAACTTGTGTTTTCAACTTGGTAAATTTTAGCTACCCTCCAGTGGAGTTTAACTGTACTTGGTTATTTTGAATTTAAGTGCACCAGCAGAATCTTCTGCTTTGTGGCCGTTATTGTTCCAGTTACCTGCCCTGGCCAGTGGCGTAAATTCAGGTATCATAGTTTCCTCATTGTGTTGTCGTTGTCCAGCACAGTCTCTAGTTTGACAGCTCAATGTGTAATTGGTTGTGGATGCCAATACTTCTTACGTTGTTCCATTGAACTCCCTGTTGTGTGCTGGTCAGGTGAAGTGGAAGTTATCTTGTCAGTGAGTCTGTTGACTGTCAGTCAATTGGGTTGTCACTGGATCAAGAATGGTTGGGCCGACTGCCTGTCTCACCTAAGCAAGGGTTAGTATTTGAATTCCAGGCTGATCCTCGGAAACTTCTGAGTGCAGTTGGGTGCACTGCCATTTCTTATTTGTTCTTGTTGTTTGTATTTGTAGGGCTTCTACCAGATTTTTAAATTGAGGTTATTTTGCCCTTAAGGCGTAAGATTGTTTGAGCCTTCAGCCTAATTAAAGAACTGTTTTAAGATAAGGTCTTTCAGCCTTTTAAAAATTTATTTTGGTTTGAGTCTTAAGTGATGGGCCTTCAGCTGATTTTTAAATTAAAGTTATTTTACTCTTAAGGTGTCAGATTGTTTGGGCCCTCAGCCTAATTGAAAGAACTGATTTAAGATAAGGCCTCCTGCCTTTTACATTTTTGATTTTGGTTTGAGTCTTAAGTTATTGCCGATTTTAAATTAAAGTGGTCTTGCCCTTAAGACATGACATTGTATGGCACATTCAGCCAGTAATTAAGTTCCAAAATTAATGAAGTGTTTTTTTTTTAAATTTCCTTGGCTCTTGTAATGTTTGGTAAAGTAAATAAAGTTGTATGTTTGAGTGTAACTGACAGCTGCTTATTTTGGCCCCTTTTCCCAATTTAAACCAACTGTCCTGTCCTGTAGGTTTAGCAGGGTGTCTCACCCAAATTCCAATTTTCTTATTCATTATTAAACCTATAAACCTACCCCTGCATTACCCTCTACTTAATATTGTGTTTATAACCCTGTATTCACTTGACCAGAAGTCCTATACCACCTGCAATTGAACTTCACTAATTCCTACAATATTTAACTGGAACCTATCCATTTCCCTTACCCCTTCTCAAATTTTATAATGTACCTGCCTGACCAAGAGATCTAACATTCTACATTGCAATCTGTAGAACACCAGTTTTGTTTCACCTGGTGATGACATTCTCCTGTATAGTCACCTCCCAGAGATGGGACTATTTTACCTCTGGAATATTTTACCCAAGAGGATGCTATCAATATTTAACCATACAGCAGAGTTGCATGTCCTTGGGAAGAATCGCAGCTGCAGTTTCCCCTCACTTTCAGTGGTTTGCACTAACAGTGCAGCAAGGCCATTTTGGTTGATGTTACAAGGGCAGATCAGTAAATCATCCAGACTGTTGCTAATGCAACTACTGAAAAGGCTGCTGCCCCACTTCAGAAACCATACATATTTCTGGCATCTCAACAGACATCCATCCATCCCTCTATTGTGACTGCACGTATGGTACAGCTATCTGTATTGCTGAGGCACACAAACCTCTCCACCAATGGCAAGGTCCATAATTCATGGGAGGAACAATTTCAGTACAAAATGTAAATTTACGGTTTCTGATGTTGAAGCTGGTGATTGGTTGTTTGGTTTGGGGAAGGAGACTAGACAGCGTGGTCATCGGTCTCATCGGATTAGGGAAGGATGTGGAAGGAAGTCGGCCATGCTCTTTCAGAGGAACCATCCCAGCATTTGCCTGGAGTGATTTAGGGAAATCATGGAAAACCTAAATCAGGATGGCCGGACGCGGTGAAGCTGGTGAACTTGGCAATATGTTATTATGGGGGAAGAAGGTATGCTAGATAGTAATAGTGAGAGGAATGAAGGGGTGTCTTAGACAAATACAGTGAGATTAGTGAGGAAGATGTGACTCAACAGTACTGAGAAAAATAAAGATGGTGTTGAAGATACTGGTGAGAGGATAGGAAGTCAGATTGACTTTTATTAAGAATTACATGGTATAATTCATGTTGAGGTTGAAAGCGAAATGTTTGAGGAAGGTATTTATTGTGACAGCTGTGAACACATTCAGGAAGGTCATAACTGTGATAGAGAGGTACATGAAAGTGAAATTTTAATGAGTGATATCAGTAAAACAGTAAGCTCTTGTGATGCAAAATGTATAAGTAATGAAATTTTAAGGGTAGCTTGGAGTCATTATGATAATGAGAGTTGTGATAGTGGAATATATGATATGCAGAAAAAGGTATGTGAAAGTTTGTATCCAGAATGGTGGAAAGAGACAAGAAATGCTGCAGAGAACTTAGTAAAAACTGGTGTGTCCATGAGAGCCATGCATCTGAAAGTAGAAACACACATAAACAAAGATGAAGTAAAAGAAATGGAATTTAAAGAAACTGACAAATATCTTTTGTATAAAGCAGAAAACAAAGATGATTGTGATATACAAGGAAGTCTCTATATATTCATATTGAAAGTTATAATTGTGACAGTAGCAGTCTGACACAGGGAGTACAATATGTACCATGTCTGAAAAATTAAGAAATGGAACTAAACACACTCAACATTTTGTTGAGTTATCTTTAATAGGTACTAAGATTAGAGGAGCTACTGGATGACATAGTAAAATTGTGAAGTGACAATATTACTGTCAATCTAATATAACTGGACAGTTAAAAAATCTATTCGCCAAACAGCAGCAGGAAAACACATACAAAGATATAAAAGTTTGCAAGCTTTTGGAGCCTGTGGCTCCTTCTTCTGGCAGAAAGGTTGTATTGGAAGTGCAAGGGGTGAAGGAAAAGGACTAGTCAGGTTCAGTAAAAGGGGCAGAGTTCAGAAAAGTCATCCAGAACTCCGGGTCAAGTGAGACTTACCAGATGGGAAGACTGATTGTTGGGAACTGCACCAAATGATATATGAAAACCTGAGAGCTTAAAGATGGAAAACAGGATAATATTCAAGACAGAGATTATTTTGAAAACATTGTGCATGAGTTAATAAGAGTGGAAAACGAAGAGCATTGTATATGATAAGAGATGGGTGGGAGGAGGTAGCACTAAAAAAGGATGGGTCAGGAAATGAAAGACATAAAAAACAAAAAGGAACTGAAGAAAGGAACAATTTCTGTGAAAAAATGTTGAGACCAAACAAATTAAAGTAAATTATTGCTGACTGGATGGCGAGAATCAAGGATATGTTGTAGTGCCTGTCTCCATCTGTGGAGTTCTGAGCAACTGGTATCTTGGGAAGAATCCAGATGGCACATGCAGTGAAACAGGCACCGAGGTCATGACTGTCACAATGTACAGCATGCTCTGCAACATGATATTGTGTGCTTCCAGTATACACCCTCTGCTATTCCCATTCATCTTAACTGATAACTTGGTGGTAATCATGCTACTGTAGAAGGCCGAGCAGTGTTAACATAATAGCTAGTATTGAAGTGTAGTTTCACATCTGGCTCTCCCTCTGACAGCATAAGTGTCATCAGTTACAGGACTGGTATGGTTGGTTGTATGAGAGAGAATAGAGCAGTTCTTACAATGGACACGGTCACAGGGGTAGGAGCCATAGCCTAAGGAGATGGGTGGAAAAGGATCATATGATCTGACAAGTATATTGCAGAGAATTTGAGGGTGAAGGAAAGATACTCTGTGTGTGGTGGGCAAAATGTCAGGGCATAATTTTGGGAAGTCATAACCTTTTCAAAGTAGCAGGTAATCACATTCAAGGACAGAATACTACTGAGTGACACTTAGTATACTCAGAAGTTCTTTTTTGGAGGGATCAGAAGTACTAGAATTAGATGTGATGGCTCGGGAAATCTGTTTTTGAACTATGCTTTTGGGGTAATTATATCTAGCCAAGGCTGAGGTGAGAATGGTATTGTATTCCTGTAAAGAGTCTGCATCTGAGCAAATACATTTGCCTCAAATGCCAAGGCTGTATGGGAGGGAACGTTTGAAATAGAAAGGATTGCAACTGTCAAAATGAAAGTACTCCTGTTTGTTAGAAGGTTTAATGTGAACACAAGTGTGTAGCTCACTTTCAGTGAGTATGAAATCAATGGCTCCTATCTCTGTAACCATCACAGCTGTAAGACTTGCCCTATGCACCAACCTACCATCACCGACACCAGCCGTGTAACTTGCAGAACATATTCTGGGTGTCCCACATGAATCTGGTAAGCCTGACATCTGAGATCAAAGTAACAATGAACTAACCAAAAAAGAATAAATAAGAGTAATAATAATAATATTTAAAAGTGTAGTTCCCTGTTTATGAGAGATGCTGGAAATGGGGTCATGGGCAATTTAAAGGCACAATTCCATGCTGAGCTTTTATTACCAGGAACCATAATTATAAGTTATGAAATAAAGAAATAATTTGACCCATAGGTACAGTCCATGGCTGTATAAATATTGTATGCAGCTGCTGGAAACATTTGAAGATTTTTGATTGTCAGGTTATTGGCAGAATAAGAAGCACCTTTTTGTTTTCTAATGGTTGTCCAGATTGGACGTATTTTGTTACACCACCATTAATACTACATTAGTTTATTAATATGTTCATGAGTTGCAGAATGCAATTCTCAATGTAAGTGTCATAATTTGATTTTGTTTTATTTCAAAAATACTGTTATTACTAACCTATGTATGTTTTATTTTGTATCTTCAGTCATTGTAAGATTGCAGGGTGACTTGGCATGGCAAAAGATTCTATACTTGTAAGCAAAAAGTCATCCAGCTTGATCGACCAGTCTTCTGGTGCTGTGTTATTATGAGTCTGATTTTAGACAAAACACAGAGAGAAGAAGCACGGTTAAAAATATATGAAGGGATCTTTAACAGAAAAAGCCAAGCTCAAGTGCCAAGAGTTTGTATGAAACGTATTTTACCATTTCATGAACTTAATTGATCTCTATTTAATATTCATTATTATAATTCATTGTATTGTCTCGATCGAGATAAGAACGAGCCAAATTAAATCATCCAGGCATCTGAATTTGTTCAATGATGTTACTAACAACACACTGTAATCTGCAGGCATAATGTAATTAATTTCTCTTGCAATGGCTCATTAAGATAATCTACTGTGTGAAAGACATAAACCACCACAGAAATGGCAGAGCTCATGAAAGAGCTTCCTGAGAACATCAAAGAAGCTCACCATTTCACCAGAGAAGGCAAGACTGGAGTCAGGGAAGAAGTCAATGCCTCACCTGCATGGATGGATGCCAGAAGCTGAAGAACTACCACCTGGGCACGATGAAAGGTCGCTGTTGTGCAAATCTTTAAACAGATTATGATCAGGAGCTGGACAATCTGAAGAGATGGGGCTTCATAACGGAAGATACGTCCTGTGATTGTGGACAAGGACAAACCACAAGCCACATCATCAGTGCCCTTTGTGCCCTACATCCTGCATGAAGAATGATCTCCTGCAAGCCACTCCATGCACCTTGGAGGTTGCGAAGTCCTGGACACATGTGTAATGTAAATACAATTTGTATATGTATGTGTGTGTATATATTTATTTACACTCCTGGAAATTGAAATAAGAACACCGTGAATTCATTGTCCCAGGAAGGGGAAACTTTATTGACACATTCCTGGGGTCAGATACATCACATGATCACACTGACAGAACCACAGACACATAGACACAGGCAACAGAGCATGCACAATGTCGGCACTAGTACAGTGTATATCCACCTTTCGCAGCAATGCAGGCTGCTATTCTCCCATGGGGTCGATCGTAGAGATGCTGGATGTAGTCCTGTGGAACGGCTTGCCATACCATTTCCACCTGGCGCCTCAGTTGGACCAGCGTTCGTGCTGGACGTGCAGACCACGTGAGACGACGCTTCATCCAGTCCCAAACATGCTCAATGGGGGACAGATCCGGAGATCTTGCTGGCCAGGGTAGTTGACTTACACCTTCTAGAGCACGTTGGGTAGCATGGGATACATGCGGACGTGCATTGTCCTGTTGGAACAGCAAGTTCCCTTGCCGGTCTAGGAATGGTAGAACGATGGGTTTGATGACGGTTTGGATGTACCGTGCACTATTCAGTGTCTCCTCGAGGATCACCAGAGGTGTACGGCCAGTGTAGGAGATCGCTCCCCACACCATGATGCCGGGTGTTGGCCCTGTGTGCCTTGGTCGTATGCAGTCCTGATTGTGGCGCTCACCTACACGGCGCCAAACATGCATACGACCATCATTGGCACCAAGACAGAAGCAACTCTCATCGCTGAAGACGACACGTCTCCATTCGTCCCTCCATTCACGCCTGATGCGACACCACTGGAGGCGGGCTGCACGATGTTGGGACGTGAGCGGAAGACGGCCTAACGGTGTGTGGGACCGTAGCCCAGCTTCATGGAGACGGTTGCGAATGGTCCTTGCCGATACCCCAGGAGCAACAGTGTCCCTAATTTGTTGGGAAGTGGCGGTGCGGTCCCTTACGGCACTGCGTAGGATCCTACGGTCTTGGCGTGCATCCGTGCGTCGCTGCGGTCCGGTCCCAGGTCGACGGGCACGTGCTCCTTCCGCCGACCACTGGCGACAACATCGATGTACTGTGGAGACCTCACGCCCCATGTGTTGAGCAATTCGGCGGTACGTCCACCCGGCCTCCCGCATGCCCACTATACGCCCTCGCTCAAAGTCCGTCAACCGCACATACGGTTCACGTCCACGCTGTCGCGGCATGCTACCAGTGTTAAAGACTGCGATGGAGCTCCGTATGCCACGGCAAACTGGCTGACACTGACGGCGGCGGTGCACAAATGCTGCGCAGCTAGCGCCATTCGACGGCCAACACCGCGGTTCCTGGTGTGTCCGCTGTGCCGTGCGTGTGATCATTGCTTGTACAGCCCTCTCGCAGTGTCCGGAGCAAGTATGGTGGGTCTGACACATCGGTGTCAATGTGTTCTTTTTTCCATTTCCAGGAGTGTATTTATGTGTATGGCTACTAAAAATTTGTATATTTTGACTGGAGAATATATAGGGAACATGTTAGTGATGTGAGTCATATTTTGGTTGCATGGGTGAGGAGCTGCTCCATCTTGTTTAAAAATTGCATACATTTTCGCTGCATCTGTTAACTGTGCATAAAAGGAGTCTAGATATCTGGCACTGTTTAAGGTGTAATTGATGAGACACGCAAAATGCCTGTCTTCTTAGAGTGAAGAGCTTCTTTACATAGAATATGTGGGTCATCCTGTAACCAATATCTTCAATTCTGGGAGTTTATGTAACCTTGCAAATGAAACCAGACAGGAAATAATGCAAGGAGTCCAAGTAATGGTTAACAATTGATGTTGACACTCAGTTACAGCAATGAACGGTTTTTTCTGATTCTCAGATTTCAACTCTTCCATAACACTTACATGATTGGCTTTTAATTTCCTATATTTTTGTACATAATGACATGATGTACAAGAGTCACCAGCTTACTGCAGAAACCATCTTTCCAATTAGCGTGAATTTCTCGTAATATCCATGCAAATTCTGTCTAGTTTCAGGGGTCCTCACTGTTGGTCGCCTATTTCTATGCACATTCTGATAGGATCCTACATCACTCCACTTCTTGTACAGATGTTAAATAGTGCTGGTTGTGGGAGTTTAGTACCAGGATATTTCACTTGAAATATTTCTTTACATTCCTTGATGGAGCCTGTATTTATACAACACTCCACAATATCACTTCACTATTCTAATACAAATTTTCCCGTCTCTATAATAATGCATTAACGTGAATTTTTGACAGCAACTGAAGCACAAACACACAGCTGCACTCATCTTTCTGATAAATTGCACTGTAGCCAATTTTCGACACAGGGTTGTCACTTCACAAGCAATTTGTCAAGAGATGATTCCTAAACCGCACCAGTCCTTTGTATTCATCCCTTGTCCTACTCCTTCAACATTTCTGCCTGAAGAAGGAGCTACTAGCTCTAAAAGCTTGAAAACTTTAGTATCTTTGTATGTGTGTTCTCCTGTGACTGCTTGGTGAGTAGATTTTTTTATCTATCCTATTTCATTATATTTTCATAAACTGATTATTTTCGTCAATATTTCTGTCCTGTTGAGTTAACAACATACCATTTCTTCAGTGTTGCCCTGTGATTCCCGAGAGAGGCAAGGAAATTTTGGACATGGGCATGGATACAATTGTAAAAGTTAAAGTAGGATTCTGTTGCACAAATATGGATTTGTTTTTCACTGAACCTAGATGAAAAATTTCACAACCAACAAAATTTATTACTGCAAATAGCATAAACAGTATTAATCGCATCTGGAGGTTTAGGTGACAGAGGATACTTTGAAGAAGGGGATGATTATCTTGAATAGAGGGGAGATCTAGAATATAATAACAGTTTAGTAGAAGCCAAAGTAGAGGGTGCTAAGAAACTTAATCAGATTCAAAAGGAGGATTTAAGTAAATTTTTATGGGTGTACTGTGATGTGTATAATGAGAAACTGGAGAGAGTGAAGAATTACTAGTGCAAAGTTAAGCTAAGAAGGAGAGATTCTTCCACTCTCACTTCAAAAAAGATTGTGCATATTTCAACAGATAAAAGTTAGTAGAAATTCATGTGCCAGTAAATACATCAATACATGAATCATACAACTACTGTAACTGTCATAAATAAACAAAAGATCTTGTCGAGAACCCAACATGAGAAAATTCTAGTCCGACATAAAACCACCAAGCATGTCAAATGTTTCTGTCCAGTCACTCATCAACCAGTGTGTTGTGGCAACAGAAGACAGCAAAGGGAAAGCTGAAATTTTAAATTTTGCATTTAAAAAAATCATTCCTGCAGGGCGATCATACAAACATTGTTGTTCTAACGTAGGATAAGTTTTCCTGAGTAGCTACATTACACTGAGGTGACAAAAATCACAGGATAGCGATATAAACATATACAGATGGCGGCAGCATAATGTACACAACGATAGAACAGCAGTGCATTGATGGAGCTTACATTTGTACACAGGTGATTCATGTGAAAAGGTTTCCGACATGATTATGCCATACAACAGGAATAAACATACTTTGAATGCGGAATGGCAGTTGGAGCAAGAAGCATGGGATATTCCATTTCTGAAATCGCGTGACAGTTCAATGTTCCGAGATCCACAATCCACAGTGTTAAGAGTGTGCCAAGAATACTTAAATTTCAGGTATTGCTTTTCACCACGGATAACTCAGCGGCCGACGGCCTTCATTTAACGACCGAGAGCAGCAGCATCTGCTTAGTGATGTCAGTTCTAACAGACAGGCAACACTACATGAAATAAGTGCAGAAATCAATGTGGGACATACGATAAACGCATCCGTTAGGACAGTGTGGCTAGATTTGGCTTTAATGGGCTATGGCAGCAAACAACCGGCGCGAGTGCCTTTGCTAGCAGCACCAATCGCCTGCAGCGCCGCTCCTGGGCTTGTGACCATGGCGGTTGCACTCTAGACGAATGGAAAACCGTGGCCTGGTCAGATGAGTCCCTATTTCAGTTGGTCACAGCTGATAGTAGGGTTCAAGTGTAGCGGACACAAACGAAGCCAAGGACCCAAGTTGCCAGCGAGCAATTTGGAAGCTGGGGGTGGCTCCATAATGGTGTGGGCTGCGTTTACATGGAGTGGACCGTGTCCTCTGGTACAGCTAAAACGATCATTGATTGAAAATGTTTATGTTCTGTTACTTGGAGACATTTGCGTGTTCCCAAACAACTATGTTATCTCACTGCGCCACAGTTGTTCGATACTGGTTTAAAGAACATTCTGAACAACTCAGACGAATAATTTTCTCTACCCAGATGGCCTGACATGAATCCCACTGAATATTTATGGGACACATTCGAGAAGTCAGTTATGGACAACGTCCTTCACCGGTAACACTTTCGCAGTTATGCACTGCTGTAGAGATAGGATGGCCCAGTATCTCTACAGGGAATTTCCAATACTTGTTTGGTCCATTCCACGTCGATCTGCTGCACCACTCCTGGCGAAAAGACGTCTGACAGAATATTAGGAGGTATCCCAGGATTGTTTTCACCTCAGCGTAGTTTATGATACTGCAACCGATTTCTTGTCATCTGTAACAGTTCTAGACGAGCCTTTTTCCTCCCTTGTACCCAGCTCTTGTCTAAACCCAAATTGTGAATCACGTATCTCTCTTTAGTCTTCGGTGTATTACATTTAGTTTATGAGTGCTCAAATAAGGTTATAATCTTCGTCTTGGATACGTTAGTCTTCAAAGGCAAGGCAGTAAAAGTGAAATTAACGATTGTTCGGGGTAGCGACCTGTCTCATAAAAGACGTGAAATATTATATGTATGTATGTAACATCTTTTCTTTATACAATGTGCACATATACACATACACATACACAAAGTATTATCACAAGTTAAAGACACATTAAATTCGAGAAAATGATTTCACCGATAATAAGGAACTGAGTCTTAAACGAGCCTCATCCTTTCCACGTACAGCTCTTTTAACTGTGATATGTTACACTCAGTCTGTTCCCATGTATCCGCTACTCATACCACTGCGGGATCAGAGGTGTTCTTAACAGGTCGTAGGAGAAGGTCGGGTAGTGTTGGACAGCGGGCTGTATTGGACGAGGTCTGTTTCTCAACGATAGCACGAGTGGCAGCAACTTACCTGTTCCTAGCGAGCTTTTCGGTGCACTAACGTAATTAAGTTAGATTAGATTAATACTTGTGTCATAGGTCATGAATACGACACTTCGTAATGATGTTGAACGTGTCAGTTTAATAAAAGGTTTCTGTACAAGATATTACATTACACAAAATATTGCATGACACTAATGTTTAAGATTTTTTTTATTTTTTTCCCCTTAATTTATATCTAAAAATTCAGCCAATGAGTAGAAGGAGTTGTCATCTAGAAATTCTTTTAATTTATTTTTAAATGTTAGTTGGCTAACTGTCAGGCTTTTGATGCTTTTTGGCAGGTAACCAAAGACTTTTATGGCAGCGCAATTTACCCCTTTCTTTTCTCCTGGTGTTATAGCTATGCACACTGCTATTACTTTTGAACTGGGTTGGATTATTAACAACAAATTTCATAAGTGAATATATATACTATGAAGTTACTGTGAGGATCCCTAGATCCGTAAATAGATGTCTGCAGGATGACCGTGGGTGGGCTCCAGCAATTATTCTGATTACACGTTTTTGAGCAATGAATACTTTTCTACTCAACGATGAATTATCCCAGAATATGATGCCATACGGAAGCAGTGAATGAAAGTAGGCATAGTAAGCTAATTTACTGAGATTCTTATCACCAAAATTAGCAATAACCCTAACAGCATACGTAGCTGAATTCAGACGTTTCAGCAGGCCATCAATGTGTTGCTTCCAGTTTAACCTCTCATCAATGGACACAACTAAATATTTTGAAATTTCTGCCTTAGCTACAGACTTCTGCTCAAAGTCTATATTTATTACTGGAGTTGTGCCATTTACTGTACAGAACTGTATATATTGCGTTTTATCAAAATTTAAAGAGAGTCCGTTTGCTGAGAAACGCTTAATTATTTTGTGAAAAACATCATTTACAATTACATCACTTAGTTATTGGTTTTTGGATGTAATTACTATACTTGTATCATCAGCAAAAAGAACTATCTTTGCATCTTCATCAATGTGGAATGGTAAGTCATTAATGTACATAGAGAACAGGATAGGACCTAAGACCAAACGCTGTGGGACCCTGTACTTGATAGCCCCACAGTTTGAGGAATCAGCTGTTGTTTTAACATTACATGAACCACTTATTTCAACTTTCTGCATTCTTCCAGTTAAGTATGAATTACACCATTTGTGCACTGCCCCACTGAAACCATAATGATTTAGCTTATCTAAAAGAATCCCATGATTTACACAACCAAAGCCCTTGAGAGATCACAAAACATACCAATGGGTGATATCCGGTTATTCAGAGCATTTAATATGTGATCAGTGAAAGCGTATATAACATTTCTGCTGAAAAGCGTTTCTGCAAACCAAAATTACATTTTGTTAGTACTTTATTTTTACAAATATGGGAGGCTACTCTTGAATGTATTACTTTCTCAAAAAATTTTGATAGAGCTGTCAGAAGAGAGATTGGGTGGTAGTTGTTGACATCCAACGTATCCCTTTTTTATGCAATGGTGTTGCAATGGCATATTTCAGTCTATTGGGGAAAACACCTTGCTCCAAAGGACTATTACATACGTAGCTGAGAATCCTACTTATCCGTGGGGAACAAGCTTCAAGTACCTTGCTGGAAATGCTACCAGTTCCGTAAGTGTTGTGTGTTGTTGCAAGTCAGTAATATTACTTTTTAATTCTGTCTTTAGGCACAACTGTTATATTCCCTATATTGCGAGCTGTGACAGTGTCTAGGCCAAATAAAAACATTGGGAATGTTAAGCTAAAACGGCGGTATCGGATTAAACAATTTCGGGTTGCATCAGACAAAACGGATTGCAAAAGAACTTAAATTTTTAATGTTTGCTTTTAACTAACACCTGCCTAGTAAGCCAGAAGCTCCAGTTGAAGTCCTGGCTGTGGCACAAACTTTAACTCATTTCTTCAGCTTCTGTCATTGCTGTAGACTTGAAGCTATATGTGAAAACAAAGAGACGCCCACAAACTCTGTTTTATGTACTAATATGCTTTTTTCGATGATGTCTAGTGATGTAGAAGCACCATTGAGTGGGCACGCGATTAGGTAGTTTAAGTAGTGTATAAGTCTAGGGACCGATAACCTCACAAGTCTGGTGCCTTAGGAATTGACACACACAGAAAACAATGTTGTACGATCATGGTAAAAATTTTGGTAACCAACTTGTGCCTTAGAGTAAACACGAGTTCTTAAATTTAGTGCACAAATATGCAGAGCAACGGAAAATGAAGCACTGTCTATAAGCCAAAAAGGAATACAGGTAAGGACATTCACTAAGTTTGTACGAAAAGACATGGAAACTTAAGGCTGAGAACAGCTGAATCCACGTGTCTGCAGCGAGCAGTAAATGGTTTCAGCTAGGAAAAAGCCGACATATTCTTTGACAGACTCAAATTTAGACCCATTCACGATACAAGTAGGTCCTTTTGCAAAATAAAAATGAGTTTTCTGTACATTCACCTCAATGTACGATATAACCCTCAAAAATTTAAATGTCCGACAGGCAAAGTATGAAAAAAAATTAAGAGTCAAAGTATACGTATTCTAATAACATCAAGTTTCATAATTCTGCTAGCTGAAAAACACCCGCTTCGCTTCATATTTCTAAAGCATTTTAAAACATTATTGAACCTTCTGTAACATTGTATACTTTATGGAACATTCTGTAACATTCTAGGAGGAACATTTTGGCCTGTCAGCCACTTCGGCACTCTATTTCCAACGCGCTTCATCGACTTCCCATAAGAAATCGAAAGGTGTGATACGCTCTTTTGACACCCATATCCTTAAAACTAACCCCTGCAGTTCCGAAGTATAGTGGATGGAGTAAGGAGGGCTACCACACCATATGATCCCCACAGGTCTGCGGGGATGGCTTGCAGAGTTATAGTGGCGTGCACAGTCATGTCACACTTACATTTATTTTATACACTAAATAATCAAAAATATCCAGAGATCACTACCTAATGCTAAACTGACTGCTGGACGTCACAGAGGGGTGAGTGATTAGTGTGAGAAATGTTTCAGTACAACGTTCAGCAAATACTCGTACTATAATTTCGGAAAAGCGTATTCAATACTTCGACCTTCCTCTAAGCCGAAAGATGTTCGTAGCTCCATTGCTAGGCTCGTGTCTCTCTCACCGGATACTGCAGCAAACAGCAGCAGGGCGACCACCAGACTCTTCACCTTTGTGGGCTGGAGGCGGTAACTTGGCACGTACTGTTCCGCAGTCGCCTTTAAACGGTGCTGATACTTCCTGCTTCGGTGGAACATGATCATCTCTAAAATCTTATCGACAAAATTGGTAGTGAATGTTGCGTACTATATTCGCCCCACCTTCGGATTAGATGTCACATACAGCATTTGCCTTCCTTAAACAAGGCGGAAACTGAAGCCCAGTGCTCGCACTACAGTGTGAGGTAAATGACGTAACCGCATTTTCTGATTCGCTGTGCAAACTCGGCGATAAGAACAATGGCGCTCTACTGTCATCTCCTTTCTAAGAAAAATCGGTAGCGTATCGAGATCGTGACATTTTCTAAAATTAAATGGAATTCGCGCAAGTTTTCTTTGGCGCTTTCAGAGCAGGACAGTGAACGGCGATGGCAGGAGGCAAGGGACAAGGTGACACTCACCGGGGGAGTTGGGTGGGGCGGAGAGGGAAGGGTGCTAGGGGGGAATGTGTGGCAGATCTACGTTTCTGAACAGCGAACGACCGAAAGTGACTTGCCAGAGTGGAAACCAGAAGGCAGACGCAGGTTAAGGGAGGTGGGGGGGGGGGGGGGGGCCGAGAAGGATGTGGTCATAAACCCCCTTCCCCCTCCTCACCTCCCTCAAGCAACTTTTAATAAAAATGTTCATATTTTTACAGTTATCACTTTCAGATTATCCATCTAACTTTCGGAGAATACAGTTTTGTGAGAACAACGAGTCTCGTAACTGCCGAAAAATTAAAAAAAAATGCAAGCTTCCGTTGAGAAAGGATACCTTTAATTTGTGTTTATGAGAGTTTAGGATGCATAGACTGGGTTTCGGCCTTACTTGCTGTAGAGCTCAACATAATGAGGTATCTCGAATGGATTCCAACAACATAATGAGATATCTCGAACAGATTCCAAAAACATCGATCATGTGAAATCAAATTCGCACTCTGACGTACTGATAGCTTTGGTTCAAGACAGTCAGGTATATGCAGTATTTATTGATTTCCAAAAAGCATTTGGCACAGTACAAAACCTACGCTTACCGTAAAAAGTATGATCATATAGGGTATGAAGTGAAATTTGTGACTAGGTTGACGACTTTTTGGTAGGGAGGACGCAGCATATTATCTAGGATGGACAGCTATCGTCAGGTGTAGAAGTAACTTTGGGAGTGTCCCGGGGAAGTGTGCTGGGACCCTTGCTGTTTATGATGGATGCTAATGACTTTTCAGACAATAGTAAGACTAATATCACACTTTTTGCAGATGATTCAGTTATCTATAATAGTGTACTGTCTGAAAGAAGCTGCATAAATATTCAATCAGAACTTGATAAGTTTTCAAGGTGCTACAAAGATTGGCAACTTGCTTTACATGTTCAGGAAGTGGAAAATGAAGAAACGTTCTATCCCATGACTATAACATCAGTGAGTCACAGATGGAATTGGCCAACTCACACAGGTACCTGATTGTAGCACTCTGTGGGTATATGAAATGGGTAAAACAGCTGGTAGACTTAGATTTGTTGGTAGAATACTGGGGAAGTGCAATTAGTCTACAAAGGAGAGTGCTTAGGCGTCACTCGTGTGATCAGTTATAGAATATTGCTCAGGTGTGTGGGGCACATACCAAATAGGACTAACAGGGGATATTGAAAGTATATAGAGAAGGGCAGCACGTTTGTGTGACCTGTGGGAGAGTGCAAGAGGGATGCCAGAAAAACTGAACCGCCGACCTATAAAAATAGACGTGAGTAGTAGGGCGTTGGCGTTACAGGTGCAATTTTGATATCAAATTGGTATGCAAAATAGTTAAATTGATCAATTAATCATCCCACCCCCGCCACGCCCACCCTACCCCGATGACCTGCGCGCCCGATCACGCCCACCCCACCCCTAGATGACGTCACATATTTCTGTCAGCCTGCAGGTGTGCCCCAGCCCCTCCCCCTCCCCTCCCCAACTCCTCCCCCTCCCCCAACCTACCCTATTGGCAGAAAATTTGAATTGTGGTGGGAATTGAGAATCTTTTGGAATTTTCGAATTTTGGCGAGAATTTCTTTGTCCTAGGGTTGTGCTGACATCCCACCCTACACCCCACCCGGGAATTGACAGGAAATTAAAATTGGTGGTGCCTTTTCTTGGACTCCAGCCCTGATTCTAGTGGATGGAAAGCCCAAGTGCCCCCCTTAACACATGGGAACTGTCCAGATGCGGGAGAGGAAGGTTAGCTTAGTATGCTTTGTTTATTTTTGTTGGGAAACTGACGCAAATATCGATCCAAATTACGTAAATAATCACAAAGATTGGACCTAATTACACAACTATATGCATAGCACTACACAAGGACGGCATAAAAGCACAATACAGCTCAAAAACTGACAATACCATACAACTGGTGTTATCGTGCTGGGAAAAATTTTCGCAATATCACTCTAAACTAGTGACCGACACTCTCAAACTCTACCCTACACCTACAAGCTGGCAGAAAAAAGGCACGGGTGTAAGGCACTATCTTTATTCTTTTTAGCAGGAACAATGTTCAACTGACGAGACGCTGGTGTTGGTCAGAGAGAAGTTTAAGGAGTGCAATATCTGTAACCATACAGTATCTATCGTTGTTTGTCATCAGAGTTCGCTACTGACGCCTGCTCAAAAATCACCTACAGCCAAGGTAACCGGTGACAACACACCGTACCACAATGGAAGGAAAAAAGAACGTGTTACAGTTGTAAATACAATTCGAAATTGATGTAAACAAAACCAGCACTCGTAATGAATGGGTCATAATGCAGCACATGTTCAGGGGAAAATCGTCGTCCTGAAAGACTGCAAGGGGACGGCAGTTGAACGTACGTTTTCCTCGATAGGCGTCCACAAACTACCGGAAATCGAGGCCCTCTTCCTCCCTCCACCCCTCCCCCACCCCCCGTCCACCATCCACCTATGGGGGGGACACAAGATTCCCGAAACAGCCAGATGCCCTGCCGAGCGTCTCGCGCCCCCGCTACCGCTTCTCTCAGGCTGCTGCCAGCACTAGGCTTTCCACCATGTAGCCGCCACCTGAAGGGAACGCTCCTACCCCAACACAATAAACCGCAACTTGGTCTCCTGAAACATAGCGGCAGAGCCCCCACACACCTCCCCCTAGACAGAGAGTGGCAGTGTAAAGCGACCGCTGACAGCAGATGCGACCCCTACCACCCTCTTTGCGTCACTCACGATACGCAACAGGCCTGGAGCCGGCAGATCTAGACAAAACGAAAGGGAAATTAAGTGGCGTAACCCCGCCCATCAGGAGAATGCTCCAGATGGCTGTTTCAAAAGTCGACTGCATGTGAAACAGGAAGCCCCTGCCGCATAAAGCGAGCACATTCTCACGCCGACGAGCACATCCTCACGCTGGCATCCCTCAGGACCATGATAAATGACTGCTATCCCGAGCGAGAGAGACAGCCGTGGCCCGTTAAGGAATTCGCTCGCAGAAGCCCATCGTTCTGTGCTGGACTACTTAACATCATGTCGACTACTATAATAAAGCAATTATTAAAAATGAAAAACACAATTGCGAGCGTAATAAATGTCCTCATTCCATTCTTTCAGTTTTATAGGCAAAACCAATATAGTTTTTACGTTCGACTGCAGTCGCATCTCATTATTTTGTGATGTCCAACGAAATGGACCTCCACCAATCACAAATGATCATGCCCACCCTGCGTAAAATCAGGAGAAAAGAAACTTCAACTATTTTGCTGTGAAAACTACTGATCACCACAGAACGTCCTTGGTATTTTGAAACTGTCATCATAGTAAGAAAAAACGATAATTTAAACTACAAAGAAATAATTAATAATCTATATTAAGCAATTTCTTTCAGTTTGTTGCGCAAATTACATAGCCTGAGAGCGTATCTTGCGTTCAGTGTCTGCTAATTAACTCTCATGCTCGTGAAATGACATTAGAGAATACAATCTTTCGTGCCATTGGCTCACAAGTCGGAAGAAACACATTCATTTTACATTCGACAACAACAAGCTATAATTCAAGAGAATGTAGCTGTTTTGTACACTATAACTGGTTCCATTTTACCAATGCGACGCTATATCATACTAGCGTTTACGAAACAAATCGTGAGTGTCGGTCTCGTCCTATGTAGGTGGGAGATTGAAATTTCGTTACAAGATATCGCTGCAAAGAAAAAAAAGAAAAAAGAAACGCTTGTCGAGAATCATACTGTGGCGCCCTAGCCATTTCTACCACCTTCCAGGTGTCATGTCATTGATATCAATTTGATAGGCTGATTAAATTGATCATGGGAGTCACTTTATTGGAAAGCAATTTTTGTTTTCAGCAATCGGATTACACTCGCCAATTAGGACAACTGGGAATCCATGGAGGGAACATGATGTTCTTTTCGAGGGACACTATTGATAACCGACATTTGAAGCTAACCGTACAGGTATTCTACAGGCCACACATACATTTTGCGTAAGAACTGCGCTAATAAAAACACAGTCGTAGCGGCTATATTACCATTACCCTTCGTAATAAACGGTCTTGAGTCTACAGGCACACACGTGAGTCGCTGATAGCGTTACGCTTTCGGGTGGAAATGCTTTCTGCAATTTGGAATCAAGTTTATCCATTCTACCACACGTATGTGCTGGATTCTGTAGAGACGTACTTTAATGATTACAACCACTGGTGAATCATACTCGTGCAACTCACGTATCTCGAAACGTGTCACCTTCTTTTCGAATCCATCTGTTAAGAATCCTATACACCAAGAACTCCAATGCTGTTTTTAGACAGCCCCTCTGCATCTTGTAATTGCTTCCAAGTCTCTGCGCTGCCCTCCCTACAGCTTAGTCTATGTGATCGTCCCAACTGAAGTCTGACCTGTACATCTAAGACCTTCTGCAAACTGTGGGGAACCAGGACGAGCTGAGTTAATGCGACAGCAGTGCGTTTTGGACACTCAGTGGATATGGGAACATGGTGTCATAGCTCCACCATCCGTGTACAGTGTGTAAGGCCAGCGCGAAACGAAGCTTTCCCCTGCAACGCGAGGTAGTAGAAGAGATAGTACAAGCAGGTACGGAGGTGTTTCTTGTTGGGAAAATTAGGAAGACTACACATCATACATGGCATGGAGGAAGGACGAAGATTTTGCTACCGCTTTGCGACACATCTCCAAACTACATACAGGTACTGCAGTCTGAAGGAGATCTGTGTCTCTCATGGTGCATTCATGTCTATCACCCAAACCTAAGTGGCGAACCTATTAAATATACAGGTATTGGTTCATTGAAGCAGGTGGTTCATGATCGAAGTCGCATCCACAGACCGGTATAAAGTTTCATCACCTGTACTGTAGCATGACCATATCCAACAGGCCATTAATCACACGAGAGGGTTCCTGTATTGTTCCTTCATAAGCAGTTTAATTTTTTTCGGTTGTAACACCCAGTAAGTGTACACCGCCATACACATTGTTTATTCTATCGTGACGTAGAGATCCGTGTCAGCTGATAAACCTACATTGACACGTTTCGATCCTCTGGCTCTCACAGAAAACTGAACATCACATGGCATAAACTATACAGCTACAACAACACAGGCTGGCAGAAATAAAACACAGACACGATGTTTCTCATTGACAAAATGCGGAAGACATTGCAGCAGATGGAAACTGCAAGAGTTTGCAGTATTGCAGAGCGTTTCCAACATCTATTCGAAGGTGATTATCTGTACGGTTACTCTTATCTTCCCATCGACAGGGTAGTGGATGTCTCAATGCTCCGTTTCGAAAAGCACTGTTCCTTCATTTTGCACGGATGTACATGATTACTGTTCCGCTGCTGACCATCGCCGGAAGGTGCTGTTCGCACTTACAGGTGAAAAAAATAAAATAATAAAAATAAAAACCTGTGTAGGGCACCGCAGCATATGGAAATAGGACGAGTCTGTAGCAATGAGGAAAGCTTCCAAATAATTGTATTAAGGTGATGACCTCTATATTCAATCCCATGTTCCACAGCGACTAGTAACAGATATCCGGTGTTCCGCCGAACCTTCCCGCATCTCAACCGAGTGGTGTCTGTCAGTCATTGTGCGGGAATCAACAGTGTACCCAGTGGACAGTCGGGATGGGAAAGATGCCATTGATATGGGGAGACGTGCTGTAATACTTACTGTAGTTGATAGCGAGATCTATTTTACCCAGAAGTCGGAGAGAGCAATATCTGCATTTTGCAACCTGTGTAGAAACAGAGTGAGCTGAGTTAATGCTATAGACCGTGTTTTGACCACTCAATAGAAATGGGAACATATTGTTGTAGCTCCGCCACCCGTGTATGAAGTGTAAGGTCAGCTCCAAACAAAGCCTGCTCCTGCAACACGACTTATTATACAAGACAGGACGAACGGTTACGGTGGTGTTTCTTGTTGGGAGAAATAGGAAGACTCCGCATCATACAGGTACTGCAGTCTGAAGCAGATCCGCATCCCTCAGGGTCCATCCATGCCTGTCACCCAAACATTCTATCACAGCTTTTCTGTACTATCCAACAGAGAAAAATTACGAACTATAAAAGCTCCACTATCTTCATCCGATAGATTTTGACCACATCTTTCTCTTCCGATATATCGAAAACGAATACCGTCTACGTGCTGGCATCGAACATACACAGCCATCCTATTAAATATACAGGTGTTTATCCATTGGAGCAGGTGGCCAGTGACCGACGTCACTTGCACAGACCGGTATAAAGTTTCATCGCCTGTGCTGTACGACAACCCTCTCCCACATGTTAGCAGTCGCAGGAGAGGGTCCCTGTTTCGTTGTTTGATACACAGCTTTTTCTGCTGTAACACGCTTTGTACACTGCCATACATTTTGTTTGTTGTTTTTTCCCGCCATGGTTTCAACGTCTGTGTCAGATTCTAATCTGACATTGACACGTTTGGTTCATTGACTCCCCCGGTGATTGTCGACCATCATTCATAGTAATTGGGTAGCTAATGGCGCTGTGTTCCATTTGTTTGTTTCCTCATATTGCTGCCATGCTCATGATCACTGTTTTGGTGTTACCCATTCCCGGAAGGTGTTGCCTCCTCCAGTAAGACTCTTTATCTGTCTCAAATAAGTGATGTCAGTCAATCATTATGTGGTAATCAAGGGCATACCAGTGGACTGCTGGTATTGAAAAGACACCGTCGATTTACTGTAATAATAAGCATTAGAGTTGATAGTGCGATCAGTTTTAGCAACTTTATCGTAATTTCAACACCAAACAATGACGTGACAGCATGCTTACCAATTTGTAACATCGCTAAACAGCCCCTCCAAAACTTTGCGAGTACCATCGCGAATGTAAGTAGATGACTGTGCAGTGGGTGCATACCCAAGAAAGTATACCAGACAGCTACCTACATATGTCGAGTACTTCGATCATAGTGCGTAAATTACGATCTTTCTCATTGTGGGTGGAGTCACAAGGCATTCTCACATTCTAAGAATAAAGTTAGAGACAAATGTTCAAATGTGTGGGAAATCTTATGGGACTTAACTGCTAAGGTCATCAGTCCCTAAGCTTACGCACTACTTAACCTAAATTATCCTAAGGACAAACACACACACTTATGCCCGAGGAAGTACTTGAACCTCCGCCGGAATCAGCAGCACAGTCCATGACTGCAGCGCCCAAGACCGCTCGGATAATCCCGCGTGGCAGTTACAGACATAAAGATCTCCTCACATTGTCTTTGACCATCACTCCCTGCAGCTGACCATAAGTAGACCGCTGCATTCCACGTTCCGTGTAGGAACAGTGCGAACCAAGGCTGTAACTGCTGTCCCGCACCCATCCAAGAGCACAAGCTTTCTCCAGATGTCGAGGATGTTAGCACCCCTTATCGAAGTACGGTAGATATGAAACTGTTGTGATGATATAACAGATGGTTAAGAACAAGAAATGGGTAGTTTTCATGCATGAGGGAGCTCCAGAAGGACAGTGTCTTTTGCGCTTTACGTAAATCAACTACTCTATCAATTCTAAAGTATTGCTCTAGTGTCTCGGGCCAGTACCAAGAAGGCACTGGTAAGAGAGAACATAACCACACGCACTCCTAAGGCTACAATGTTCTAGACTTAAAACACGCTATAATGTTAGATCGTTTCAGTTTCTGATCTGTTAGTCGTATGGAAATCAATACTGTTACTATCCCAATGTAAGAAATATTTCCAGCCCATGACCTACATACTCCATGCAGGTTTCTCTACGATAAACTATGGTGATAATCTGTAATATGAAAAACTACTTCCTTAAAACATCGATTCATTCTGATAAACGTAGAATAGAGATTTCCAGAGGTGTATAGCTCCCCACTATTCACATCCGACGACGGTTCCGAAATTATACTGTGTTCGCATCAGCCCTATATAAAGTGATCGTTAGTGACGGACAAACCCATAGCAGCGGTGTTTCACATGTGGAATTACCCGTCATCCCGCCATTGACTCCGTAAACAGGACATCTGTCTAGCAAATGTATACACAGGGATTCTAGCGCCTCACAAACACCTGTCGCTAACTGAGAATCACGGCAGTTATTAAATTGAGGACTCGATTTTATGTCCAAGATGCGGCAGGTGTTGGAGTACGTCGTATAAATCTTCGTTAGTGTAGAGGAATGTGTCGGAACAGGATGGAAGTCCTCTGATGACAGAGAGGTCAGCTGTTAACGATCGCAAGTACACAGTGCTCTAAGCCACATACAGAACACACAGTTGTATGCGAGTCGAACGCAGGTTATATCACACAACTGATGCTTCCCGACAGAACAACGAAAAAAAATGAAATGGTCAAATGACCTACAGCGACTTGTCCCTCTCTCTCTAGAATGCATCGTCAGTGTACCATTAAATCCTACCTCATTACAAATCCACCTCAACTGATCACTCCATCCACTCTCTTAATCCTTTAACGCATATGCAAGTAACTTTAGAGGCAGATGGTTATTTTTTTTTTTTTTTTCAGGAAAGCATCAAAGACAGCAGTCAACTCGCGCGTGTCACTATTACCTCAACAGACATACAGTAGAACGTTGCCTCGACGAAAAATGAAAGACTGTTTCCCCGGTTCCTGGTGTTTCATCTCTATGATTTCCCGTATTCCTCTTGCTGTCGTATACTCGTTCCCATGTACAAAAATAGTTCTGCACCAATCAGAAGACATGCAAGAACTTCCTCAATTTCACCGCATTTTCCCTCAATTTATACGTATTTTCCGTAATTTATCGATCTTATGTCACATCTATCCATGTGAGCACGACATCACTTACCGTTCAATGTTACAAAATTGCTTGTAAATGTAGTATAGCTGCCAATACCTAACGCAATTGCACTATTTTTCTTGTCGAGCGGCATAGTATAGCACTGTACTCGAATGCAACCAGTCGCCTCCAACCGCATATTCTACAGTTGCAGCACGTTTCTGTATGTCTGTAACTGTGTATGGGACGCGGATGGCTCCCAGGTCTCATAGTTGACCCGAGTTAGCGTTGAGGTGTGGATCCGCCAAGAGTTATTCCGGAGTGATGTTGGGATGTGGATTCACAATATACCACGGCTGGAACAGGATTTGAAGGTGGCTTCGCTGAGCATTATATCCGGAGCTATGTCGGGATGCGGATCCACAACACATCACACGTGGGATTGGGCTCGACGGTGGATCAGTCAGGCGCTACGTCCGGAGATGTGGTCTATGTTCGAAGTTGGATCCACTGGCGGGAAGAGAACGTCATGGGAATACTGCATTTCATAACGATTTTGGAAATGGTGTGTCCCACGAGCCTAGCTCCAACTAAGGTTCTGCGTTCATAGTCTGTTAATTCCTGTAGAGTACCCATAATCACACTGGAAACCTTTTCACACGAAACACCTGCATAAAAATGACTTCTCTGTATACGCACTTTGTACCTTGTCTACGCGATACAACCGCCACCTCTATGTGTTCGTATCGCTATTCCACGACTTTCATCACCTCAGCGTATATCCTTCTTGCTTTGGGAAACAGAAACGACGGAGAGGCTCCGTCCCGGCCGCAGCCGCAGTGGTCCACAACCACACGACGATTACAGAGTCCCTTCACCGCCCCCCACCACCCCCCACCACATCGCCCCACACGGAACCACTCTTTCAGGGTTATTGTGCGGTTCAGCCCCGGTGCCCCCCCTCCCCCCCCCCCCCTGTCCCACAAGAAATGCAGGGAACGTCTCACACCAGACGAGTGTAGCTCCTATGTTTGCACGGTAGAGTAATGGTGGTGTACGTGCAAGTGGAGAACTTGTCTGTGCAGCAAACTCCAAATGCCAACATAGTGTTGCTGGGACGGAATAAGGTGAACCAGCCCAAATTCGTAGAGGCAGATGGAAAACCGCCTTAAACTATCCACAGACTGGCCGACTCACCAGACCTCGACACAAGTCCGCCGGGCGTATCTGTGCCAGGGACCAGGCGCTCCTTCCCAATCCCGAAAGCCGTGCGTTAGATCGCACGGCTAACTGGGCGGGCATCTTTCTTTGGCTTACTCTCAGGCCATATTTTGTGCTCGTCAAAGAGTTCATTTCATTCACAAGGTCCTCCAATCGTCCCTCAAGTTCACTGAAGATGACAAAGCTAGAATACTATACAAGTGAGGCTTTCTGTTGCATTTACGTTCAAATGATACTCATTTGATTTATCACGCAGGTTACTGAGAGATGAACATACTGCATCTGGCTTCGACCTTATGAACTAGGTGTATGAAGGTTGTGACATGGTCAAATAGATGGATGTTTGCAGACATAAAGCACACAGGCGTTACTCAATGAGATCATATTTAATTAGCCTACTGGCTCTCCATAGTCAGATTTAATTCATACCAGTGAGTCTGAGTGCTGAGTATCCTAAACGTAGCGCAACACTGCGCATTTTTCACTCTCATGCACGTTCGCTTCTTTTTCCTCCTAAGTAACACATACACACCTTTTCAGTGACTTTTTACCTTCTCATCTGGAGGATATGTGAGTCGGGAAATCAGCTCATGTATTTGCCATAGGTGTCTTAAAGTGGTCGTTGACGGTCGCCTGTGAACAAAGAACTCACGTAGCTGTGCACCCTCTGGCTGTTACTGCGCAAAGTTAGTATTGAAGGAGACGTAGCAGATTTTTTTTCTTACCGATGATCTTGCGATACGCGATGAAGGAATTGAATATACACATATCAATAAGAAAAAAACATCTTACTATACTCCGTTACTGTGCGTCACATGATAATAACAAGAGCTGTCATCTCGTTTTGCAGGTCTACGTAACCCATTACATCCTATAACCAAGGGCACTTTGAACTGCTGCTTGCAGTTCTTCACAATCTGAGTCACTGAAAGACAAATAACTTACCTCATTGTCACCGTTGAAAATATTATCCATAACCTTCAGTAAGCACTCCTCATCATAACCATGAACTAACCTCTTTGTCATGTTAGTTGTTTACTAAGTTAAGCTACCGCATGGTAAACATGGCCTATGCTTCGTTTTAGAATACATTTAAGAGCTAACTAAAATAGAGGGGGAGAAGGGGCTGTAACAGTTTTAGAGCAGAGGGTGCCATTGTTCTTGTTATGTAAACAAACTGGCCACTTTCTAATTACCCTTATGTAAGCATGCCACTTGCTTGGACTCTTGTTTTACTTATTTAGGACATGATTAATGGGCAGTAACAGTCATTATAATTAAAATTCATGGCCTTTAACTGTCGTTATAATTACTGCAATTTATAGGCAGTATGTCACTGTTCACGTTTACCCTTACGTCTGAATGCTTTTAGCGTCAAGTAACAACTGCCATCACGAAGAAGGCAACTTAGACCCTCAAATGTCGTCTTCCCTCCCCCGCTGTTCCAGCGTCCTCCCACCACACCACCACCTCCTTTAGTGACTCCAGCATCCTGAGACTGTCATTCATAGTCTGCACCTCGCTCCAGCGACTCCACCACCTCAGCACACTAATTCACCTCAAAGCCTTTTAGCGATTTTTCAAGGAGTATAGTTGTAAATACGGAACTTGACTCCACAATGCACCAAAATACACTTTTTTACTCTAATATTACATTAGATAACGGTCCTTCACAAAAATACAGAATCTAGTAATTAATGTCACATTGCACCAAAATATACTATCTTCCTACTTTGACACTATAACATTATAATAAATAACATTGGGATGGGTTAGCTATTTACTTTGTTGGCTCACACTGTACTCGGCTAAGACGAAGGGGCAGAGGGCGGAATGATGGGTCATGTCACAGCGCCAGGTGGCTAATGGGCTGACCAGCAGTGCCCAATGCAGGCAGGCAGACTGCTGGCTGTGGGTAGTCGCACCTCACCCTCTGGAGTAAACATGGCCCACCGTCTCTATACATGATTTGCATCTTATTCAAAGTGCTTAAAGACACGCTGCTGGTTTAGCACAGTTAGTATGGTACCTGTGAACAGACAAAGAGAATGGCTATTATTAAAACTGGTTGTGCTGAATCAGGCTCACATTTTATATGAAAAAAATAAGAAGACATATTAAAAAACCATTTATTTTTATTACATCCCTTTTTACAATGTTCTCAACAAAGTTTCATAGGAGGTGGACTAAAAGCATCACAGTCTCCATTCAACTGAAAAAGTTTATCACAATAGTCATAATTGGAAATAAACTCGTCAGTCTGAAACACTAGTGGTAGCTTGGGAAATTTATGAGTAATTCTCTAGGAAATAGATAGTCATCTGTTGCATTCAAATTATAGCATCCATCCATAAGATTTTTTTATACATTTCAGGAATCACCTTGCCCCCTCTTATAGATTTAAGCTATTTCAGAATGTAATATGCGTAACACTCTCCATCTTGTCGGATCCAGACTCTTCTAGTTGCACCGTCGTCAAGTATTCTATTATAATTTGTTCAAAAATATGTTTATAACGGCTGTAGAATGGCAGTAGACTGCACAGTGTTGAAAGATGCTTCTGTGCTGAGGAGTTGCAGTATGCAATCGTCGCTTGCATTTAAATTAATGGCTAATACCACTGCTCACTTCTTATCGCATTTGGCATCTATTGCCATGATCTTATTCATTGTATCAGTGGATAAGCTGACTGTGGACCTCTCTGCAAACTTCTTGTTGCACACCTGAAACGAAAGATGATTACATACAGCTTTTTCCTTTTTAATGTTTAATACACTGCTGCATATACAATATATTAACGGCGGTTTAGAATAGCACTATATCAGTCGAGTAAGACCTCTTAGAGTGAAGATATAAAACCGTGAGTCACAGTTTATCTCTTCATCTTGAAGCAAATGGCAAGTAAGTTTTAGTGGCGGTGGAAATTTACTAAAAGAGTGTGACCACACATATGTGTATCTAACATACACTCCTGGAAATTGAAATAAGAACACCGTGAATTCATTGTCCCACGAAGGGGAAACTTTATTGACACATTCCTGGGGTCAGATACATCACATGATCACACTGACAGAACCACAGGCACATAGACACAGGCAACAGAGCATGCACAATGTCGACACTAGTACAGTGTTTATCCGCCTTTCGCAGCAATGCAGGCTGCTATTCTCCCATGGAGACGATCGTAGAGATGCTGGATGTAGTCCTGTGGAACGGCTTGTCATGCCATTTCCACCTGGCGCCTCAGTTGGACCAGCGTTCGTGCTGGACGTGCAGACCGCGTGAGACGACGCTTCATCCAGTCCCAAACATGCTCAATGGGGGACAGATCCGGAGATCTTGCTGGCCGGGGTAGTTGACTTACACCTTCTAGAGCACGTTGGGTGGCACATGATACATGCGGACGTGCATTGTCCTATTGGAACAGCAAGTTCCCTTGCCGGTCTAGGAATGGTAGAACGATGGGTTCGATGACGGTTTAGATGTACCGTGCACTATTCAGTGTCCCCTCGACGATCACCAGAGGTGTACGGCCAGTGTAGGAGATCGCTGACCACACCATGATGCCGGGTGTTGGCCCTGTGTGCCTCGGTCGTATGCAGTCCTGATTGTGGCGCTCACCTGCACGGCGCCAAACACGCATACGACCATCATTGGTACCAAGGCAGAAGCGACTCTCATCGCTGAAGACGACACGTCTCCATTCCTCCCTCCATTCACGCCTGTCGCGACACCACTGGAAGCGGGCTGCACGATGTTGGGGCGTGAGCGGAAGACGGCCTAACGGTGTGCGGGACCGCAGCCCAGCTTCATGGAGACGGTTGCGAATGGTCCTCGCCGATACCCCAGGAGCAACAGTGTCCCTAATTTGCTGGGAAGTGGCGGTGTGGTCCCCTACGGCACTGCGTAGGTTCCTACGGTCTTGGCGTGCATCCGTGCGTCGCGGCGGTCCGGTTTCAGGTCGACGGGCACGTGCACCTTCCGCCGACCACTGGCGACAACATCGATGTACTGTGGAGACCTCACGCCCCTCGTGTTGAGCAGTTCGGCGGTACGTCCACCCGGCTTCCCGCATGCCCACTATACGCCCTCGCTCAAAGTCCGTCAACTGCACATACGGTTCACGTCCACGCTGTCGCGGCATGCTACCAGTGTTAAAGACTGCGATGGAGCTCCGTATGCCACGGCAAACTGGCTGACACTGACGGCGGCGCTGCACAAATGCTGCGCAGCTAGCGCCATTCGACGGCCAACACCGCGGTTCCTGGTGTGTCCGCTGTGCCGTGCGTGTGATCATTGCTTGTACAGCCCTCTCGCTGTGTCCGGAGCAAGTATGGTGGGTCTGACACACCGGTGTCAATATGTTCTTTTTTCCATTTCCAGGAGTGTATTTCTTCATCTTCCCACAGGTGAGGCGAAGCCACCGGATGTTAGAGTTATGTTATATAACACCACCTACAGCTAAAATATCAAGGACAACAAACGTGTTAGTATTGGGGTGATCTTCGATCGCGAGTTCTACCCAGTGCTGGTTTTCAAAAATTCCTTGATATAGCGTATCCAAAGTCATAATATCCTTAGATGAAATAACCATAGAGTTTCCTTATGGGACTTCCCTTGCATGATCAAGATTTCTACCGAAAAGGAGAGCACTCATCTATAGCAGCAGACATTTATAAACTTAATGTATGCTACTTACGCAATTCTGCATGTTCTGGACTGGTGGCTAAGCTTACAATCACACATGTATAGATTCGACGAGAAACTGTGGAATAATTTGATGGAGTTGGCGCACCAAACTCTTAATCTGTCGGAGAAAATAACTGTTCACCTGTATGATTAACGTTGTGCATTAATACATGGGCATATGTGTGAACCAGCCATGCATGCTGTGAGCACTGTATTACAAGCATACTTAAGCATGTATAGGAATTATAAATGAATAAAAGTGTAAGAGCAATATGTGTTTTTCTTTTCTCTCTATAAAATCCACTGCATGCTAATGTAAACCTGTAGTCTTCGCCATGGCAGAGTGAATGAGACGTTCTCATACAAGGACTTCGCAGTAACCAGCTGGTTCCACAGTGATGTTGACACCGAGGAGAAGGAAGGTCAATCATTCCCAAAAACAAATGCGATTTAACTATCAGGCCCTCCGCCTGTGGGAAGACTAATCTTGTACTGTCACCGCTCACACACCCTGGGGGGGGGGGGGGGGGTGGGGGGGGGGGTGGGAGGGGGGAAGGATCCACTTCGAACATATGTATTCTTCAAAAACGTTATTTCAGTCCAAATATCAGCATCTGCAGGTAATTCCGCACAGCATCGAGGGAGTAACATACCAGACGTTCAGTGAAAGCAGTGATATTCCGCCTCTTGAAAAAGTAAAACCAAACAGCGTATTCAGAACTGATAACGTTTCAATGGAGAACCAGGATGAGATCAAGCAATATTTCTACTTTTGCCATCATATGAAAGTTAATGTCTTATATGTGAGTCAGACATACTGAAGGATTCCAATGCTGTTGATGGAGGATAATGCTTTCAAATAAGTCAGCCTGAATTTAAAGCATATTTACCAAGCCACACTACAAACCAAAATGTCATTCAATGAGTTCTTCACCATATGGGAGGATTGTTGGAGTGACTCCCATACGGCTTCCTACACACATCAAAAAACAAAAAACATTTTGCATCACCCTGGTTCCCAGAACACCTGAGGATAGACGTTGACTGTGAATATTGTATCACAAACACAGTCCCTTTGACTGTTCAGAGATGTCACTAAATCGACCCAAAGATGTAAACAACCACACATGAGTAGCGCCTATTACACGGAGAGGGCTCGACAGCCGATCACTTCCAATCATTCCACCCGGAAGGAGGTACATGGCTCGTCTTGTCTGTAGTTCAACGAAGCCTAGACGGTCAATACCGCGGGTCGATCGCGTCCATATTGTTACTTTGTGCCAGGAAGGGCTCTCAAAAAGGGAAAGGTCCAGGCGTCTCGGAGTGAACCAAAGCGATTTTGTTCGGACATGAAGGAGATACAGAATGACAGGAACTGTCGCTGCCGTGCGTCGCTATTACTGCAGTGGATGACCGCTACCTATGGATTATGGCTCGGAGGAAACAGACAGCAACGCCACCATGTTGAATAATCATTTTCGTGCGGCCACAGGACGTCGTGTTGCGACTTAAACTGTGCGTAAAAAGCCGCCTGATTAGCAACTTCACTCCCGACGTCTACGGTGAGGTCATCTTTGCAACCACGACACCATGCGCGATAGAGACGGGCCAGAACAACATGCCGAATGGACCGCTCAGCATTGGCATAACGTTCTCTTCACCGATGAGAGTCGCATATGCCTTCAGCCAGACAATCGTCGGAGACGGCGTTTGGAGGCAACCCAGTCAGGCTGAACGCCTTGGCTTAGACACACCGTCCAGCGAGTGTAGCAAGGCGGAGGTCCCCTGCTGTTTCGCGGTAGCGTCATTTGGGGCCGACGAACGCCGCTGGTGGTCATGGAAGGCGCCGTAACGGCTGTACGATACGTGAATGCCATCCTACGACCGATAGTACAACCATATCGGCAGCATATTGGCGAGGCATTCGTCTTCATGGACGACAATTTGCGCCCCCCATAGACTTCCTTCAGGATAACAACAACGCCTCACTAGAGTGGTCGGCATGTTCCTAAGACGTGAACCCTTTCTAAAGTGCCTGGAATAGACTGAAAAGGGCTGTTTATGGACGACTTGAGCCACCACCACTCTGAGGGATCTACGCCGAATCGCCGTTGAGGAGTGGGACAATCTGGACCAACAGTGCCTTGATGAACTTGTGGATAGTATGCCACGATGAACACAGGCATGCATCAATGCTGAAGGATATATTACTGGTTATTAGAGGTCCCGGGTGTACAGAAATTTGGACCACCTCCACTGAAAGTCTCGCTATATGGTGGTACAACATGCAGTGTGTGGTTTTCATGAGCAATTAGAATGGCGAAAAAGATGTTTACGTTGATCTCTATTCCAGTTATCTGTACCGGTTCTGGAACTCTCGGAACCAAGATGATGCAATTTGTTATGTGTTTAGTTATTGATAAAACTACGAAACTGAATTATGGCCGATACAGAAGAAATTCCCAGGAGTTTTTATTTAAAAGTAGGTGTAGCAATACATTATTGCATTAGTGTACTGTTTGCTATGGATAGGTTCAGAAGAATGTCATGCACTCATCTCGATGGTGTGATACGCAGACCAACATCTATCTATACGTTGTTACAAAAATTGAAACTCTTGAAAGCTCTACTGAAAATATCACCGAAACTCTTATACAACATACTGAAATGCAAGCATGGACAAGGAGGAGGAGGAGGAGGAAGGGAGAGAAGGAGATGGCAAACGATAACTGTAAAGGACAATGAAACTGAAGCAAAATTGGAAGATATGAAGAACTCCTTCTGTGAATATTGGGGAAAGAAATGCACAGGAAGAAAGCACTAGAACGATTCTATGGTTAATCAGTAGAGTGAAGGTAAATACTGATGAGACTGAACGAATTTTATACATACGAAAAGAAAACCCTGTAGATTAACATGCATGTGCAAATTAGTTGTGCATCATCTTGAAGCTGGTTTAGTAAGCAGCAGTATTGTTAGCAAAACGAAAAAGTCATCGGTATGGAAGACTATTCGTCGTAAGTTACGAATGCTAAAATTAGGGAAGTTGTAGCGAGATTATTCCCTTTGAGGCGTTTAGGCCAGTAAGTGAAATTCTTAAATGGGTCTCAGACACGAGGAATGGAGGCAGAAGAAGAAGAAGAAGAAGAGGAGGAGGAGGAGGAAGATATGGACGAACAGAAAGAAGAAAGAAAAATGTGAATATTATTAGACGTGAATTATAAATTGAACATGGTGTGGGCAAAGGTATCGACCTCCAGCATAACAGAATAACAATCGACCGTTGGAGCACATACACTATGACGACCCTAACAAAAAGCCGGCCGCGTTGGTCTAGCGGTTCTAGGCGCTCAGTCCGGAACCGCGCGACTTCTACCGTCGCAGGTTCGAATCCCGCCTCGAGCATGGATGTGTGTGATGTCCTTAGGTTCGTTAGGGTTAAGTAGTTCTGCGTTCTAGGGGACTGATAACCACAGATGTTAAGTCCCATAGTGCTCAGAGCCATTTGAAGCATTGAACCTAACAAAAACATAGAACGGATACAGCTGCTCAGATTATTGTTTGCCGTTCACGAGAAGGACATCGTATCAGTCATTTCAGAGCTTCAAGAAAGATGCATTATTGAATCATTATGGACATGGTCATCAAAGAGCTCCATAAACCAGCACAAAAAGAAAAAGAACATCAATATGCAAGCGTGTTATTACACGTGGTTTGGATGATTTGCGGCAGGCAGATGTGGATATGAGTCAATATGCAAGAGCAAACAAAGGTTTCAGGTATATATTTATGGCTATACATACATATTACAAATTCTCGTGCGTTGAACAATTGCTGAAGACAGGGACGAATAACCGCCCAGACAAACTTCAAACCGACCATGGGAGTGAACTCTACAGTTGGTATTTTAGGGTAGTAATGGATTGGTAGACAATACACCACTCCTCGACATTACCCACATGAAAGCAAGTATTATGGGATATTTCAATAGAGCAAATAAAAAACTGTAAATGTGACATGAAGTCACGCAGGAAGAATGCGATCATACTGCAAATTAATATGAGTGCTGCAAAATTGCTGAATTGGTAGCTAAATGAACTGCCACTGGATGAAAAACCAATGCCTTTACTTGATGCGTTTCGGGAGATACCTATCATCAGATAGTCTGGAAACCAAAATAAAACTCACAGGAAGTACGCATAAAGACACGTTGTAACTTATACAGTTGTCATGGCAGACTAATTTCAAAACTACACCATGTAGACAATTTACGCCACCAGAGGGCGGTGAAGCCTGCATAGGTGGTGCTGCACATCGGCGAAAACAGGATGATAAATTTTAATTTATTTACATAGAAATTGTTGAATATAATCCATAACTTTCAGAAAGGTATAGAAAGCAAGAAAGTTAAATAACATGCCACAAAATAATTTTTACATTGACGTCAAATATCAATAATAAAGCATTAATTTAAAATAATATGCGTAAGGTATATAAACCAATTACACAAAATCAAAATTATGCAAAATGCTGTATTGACAAAAAGTGTGAACCATACTGTTTAGCGATATACAATAAAACATATGAAATTCCAAAGTTGTTCTTTTTTTTAAGTAAAGAAAAAGGCAGTCATGGTGTACGACAAGAGTACAAGCACTCACAGGATCCGGTAATGGAACTACTACCATTGAAAGATACCAAAATAAATCAGGGGAGAGGTGCAACACGCAAAATAATGTAACAAAGCTCCAGGAATACAAAGCACCAAGGAGGGCGTAACGATACTTTGTAAATGCTTAAAAGTAAACAGTACAAAATATAATGATAAGTAAACAAAAAATACCTGACATTTAAAGGGTATCTGGAACTCATATCTTCCAGAAAACACATCAAATGCGGTATGTACAGAAAGCCTACGTCCGTATAATGACACATAAAAATGTTACACACATTCTAATAAGAGAATTAAATCCCACCCTCACATGTCAGGGTGAGGGAGATCGTACAAATAACAGGCGCTGTGACGAAGTACAGTCGTTATGAAATGCATGAAATACATTCACAGTTGTGAAGATGAACAACCATCCGTTGTACAATGGAATGATAACAATGAAAATTTGTTCTCGACCGCGACTTGAAACCGGATTTCCCGCTTATTGCGGGCGGCCGGCTTACCTTTTCTCTTATTTTTGCTCCAGGACTTATTTTACGGACTGGTCACCTTTTTTCTTTCGTTTTTGGGAAATGGAGTGTCTACTTCAGGCTGGTGGAGACGTTGTGGGCAGGGGTCGAACCCCGAGACCTGGCCACGATGCCTCCCCCTTCCTTTGGCTGAAAGCCCCTCTGGTTTTACTTTCATTCATTTTTTATCTTTTTTCAGTTTATTTATTTTGTTCTTCTACTACAAAACTGCGGATACTATTTAGTACAAATTGTTTCTGTTAGCACGAAAGCACTTTAAACAAATTAAAGAACATAAATCATCTTAACATGAAATAAATCTATTTTCACCCACATGTATTTTTTTTTTTTTTTTTTTTTTTTTTTTGTCATCAGTCTACTGACTGGTTTGATGCGGCCCGCCACGAATTCCTTTCCTGTGCTAACCTCTTCATCTCAGAGTAGCACTTGCAACCTACGTCTTCAATTATTTGCTTGACGTATTCCAATCTCTGTCTTCCTCTACAGTTTTTGCCCTCTACAGCTCCCTCTAGTACCATGGAAGTCATTCCCTCATGTTCTAGCAGATGTCCTATCATCCTGTCCCTTCTCTTTAGCAGTGTTTTCCACATATTCCTTTTCCTCTCCGATTCTGCGTAGAACCTCCTCATTCCTTACCTTATCAGTCCACCTAATTTTCAACATTCGTCTATAGCACAACATCTCAAATGCTCCGATTCTCTTCTGTTCCGGTTTTCCCACAGTCCATGTTTCACTACCATACAATGCTGTACTCCAGACGTACATCCTCAGAAATTTCTTCCTCAAATTAAGGCCGGTATTTGATGTTAGTAGACTTCTCTTGGCCAGAAATGCCTTTTTTGCCATAGCCAGTATGCTTTTGATGTCCTCCTTGCTGCGTCCGTCATTGGTTATTTTACTGCCTAGGTAGCAGAATTCCTTAACTTCATTGACTTCGTGACCATCAATTATGATGTTTAGTTTCTTGCTGTTCTCATTTATACTACTTCTCATTACCTTCGTCTTTCTCCGATTTACTCTCAAACCATACTGTGCACTCATTAGACTGTTGATTCCGTTCAGCAGATCGTTTAATTCTTCTTCACTTTCACTCAGGATAGCAATGTCATCAGCGAATCGTATCATTGATATCCTTTCACCTTGTATTTTAATTCCACTCCTGAACCTTTCTTTTATTTCCATCACTGCTTCCTCGATGTAGAGATTGAAGAGTAGGGGCGAAAGGCTACAGCCTTGTCCTACACCCTTCTTAATACAAGCACTTCGTTCTTGGTCGTCCACTCTTATTATTCCCTCTTGGTTGTTGTACATATTGTATATGACCCGTCTCTCCCTATAGCTTACCCCAACTTTTCTCAGAATCTCGAACAGCTTCCACCATTTTATATTGTCGAACGCTTTTTCCAGGTCGACAAATCCTATGAACGTGTCTTGATTTTTCTTTAGCCTTGCTTCCATTATTAGCCGTAACGTCAGGATTGCCTCTCTCGTGTCTTTGCTTTTCCTAAAGCCAAACTGATCGTCACCTAGCGCATTCTCAATTTTCTTTTCCATTCTTCTGTATATTATTCTTGTAAGCAGCTTCGATGCATGAGCTGTTAAGCTGATTGTGCGATAATTCTCGCACTTGTCAGCTCTTGCCGTCTTCGGAATTGTGTGGATGATGCTTTTCCGAAAGTCAGATGGTATGTCGCCAGACTCATATATTATACACACCAACGTGAATAGTCGTTTTGTTGCCACTTCTTCTAATGATTTTAGAAATTCTGATGGAATGTTATCTATCCCTTCTGCCTTATTTGACCGTAAGTCATCCAAAGCTCTTTTAAATTCCGATTCTAATACTGGATCCCCAATCTCTTCTAAATCGACTCATGTTTCTTGTTCTATCACATCAGACAAATCTTCACCCTCATAGAGCCTTTCAACGTATTCTTTCCACCTATCTGCTCTCTCCTCTGCATTTAACAGTGGAATTCCCGTTGCACTCATAATGTTACCACCGTTGCTTTTAATGTCACCAAAGGTTGTTTTGACTTTCCTGTATGCTGAGTCTGTCCTTCCGACAATCATATCTTTTTCGATGTCTTCACATTTTTCCTGCAGCAATTTCGTCTTAGCTTCCCTGCACTTCCTATTTGTTTCATTTCTCAGCGACTTGTATTTCTGTATTCCTGATTTTCCCGGAACATGTTTGTACTTACTCCTTTCATCAATCAACTGAAGTATTTCTTCTGTTACCCATGGTTTCTTCGCAGCTACCTTCTTTGTACCTATGTTTTCCTTCCTAACGTCAGTGATGGCCCTTTTTAGAGATGTCCATTCCTCTTCAACTGTGTTGCCTACTGCGCTATTCCTTATTGCTGTAGATATAGCGTTAGAGAACTTCAAACGTATCTCGTCATTCCTTAGAACTTCCGTACCCCACTTCTTTAGGTATTGATTCTTCCTGATTAATGTCTTGAACTTCAGCCTACTCTTCATCACTACTACATTGTGATCTGAGTCTATATCTGCTCCTGGGTACGCCTTGCAATCCAGTATCTGATTTCGGAATCTCTGTCTGACCATGATGTATTCTAATTGAAATCTTCCCGTATCTCCCGGCATTTTCCAAGTATACCTCCTCCTCTTGTGATTCTTGAACAGGGTATTCGCTATTACTAGCTGAAACTTGTTACAGAACTCAATTAGTCTTTCTCCTCTTTCATTCCTTGTCCCAAGCCCATATTCTCCTGTAACGTTTTCTTCTACTTCTTCCCCTACAACTGCTTTCTATTCGCCCATGACTATTAGATTTTCGTCCCTCTTTACATACTGCATTACCCTTTCAGTATCCTCATACACTTTCTCTCTCTGTTCATCTTCAGCTTGCGACGTCGGCATGTATACCTGAACTATCGTTGTCGGTGTTGGTCTGCTGTCGATTCTGATTAGAACAACCCGGTCACTGAACTGTTCACAGTATCACACCTTCTGCACTACCTTCCTATTCATAACGAATCCTACACCTGTTATACCATTTTCTGCTGCTGCTGATATTACCCGATACTCATCTGACCAGAAATCCTTGTCTTCTTCCACTTCACTTCACTGACCCCTACTATATTTAGATTGAGCCTTTGCATTTCCCTTCTCAGATTTTCTAGCTTCCCTATCACGTTCAAGCTTCTGACATTCCACGCCCCGACTCGTAGAACATTATCCTTTCGTTGATTATTCAATCTTTTTCTCATGGTAACCTCCCCCTTGGCAGTCCCCTCCCGGAGATCCGAATGGGGGACTATTCCGGAATCTTTTGCCAATGGAGAGATCATCATGACACTTCTTCAACTACAGGCCACGAGTCCTGTGGATACACGTTACGTGTCTTTAATACAGTGGTTTCCATTGCCTTCTGCATCCTCATGTCGTAGATCATTGCCGATTCTTCCGCCTTTAGGGGCAATCTCCCACCCCTAGGACAAGAGAGTGCCCAGAACCTCTATCCGCTCCTCCGCCCTCTTTGACAAGGCCGTTAGCAGAATGAGGCTGACTTCACATGCCGGAAGTCTTCGGCCGCCAAAACTGACTATTTATCAAAATTTAGGCAGTGGCGGGGATCGATCCCGGGACCAAAAACGTTTAGATTAGGAATGAAAGACGCTTCCCCGTAGACCACGTGTACTACGACCGTGTAACTTCCAACACACAGGTGACTCTTATTTTTACCCATATTTACTACGGTCGTCCAGCTTCCAACACACAGGTGAACGCTAAACATCCAACAACCACACGATCAAAGGAAATCATAATAATGATGAAAAACAAAACAGCATGCTATTCCACGCCCGCTTATCATCTGGGTATAAATTTCATTGGCAGTAAGTTGATAATTATTTCACCTCATGTCAAGGTGAATTACGGGGTGTCGCCTTTTACGCGGTACACCCCAACTGTAAGGGGATTTATGAAGACACTGTGCAAATAGATTGAGAACAGTTGTTGATAGCGAGGAGTGTGCTCAAGTGTGCTTTGGTTATCTTGGAGATATTATCCGTAGTCAAAAACCTTCTTCTCATCATCGCAGAATAAGTAATAAATGGACATGCCTTTAAATCATGTTATAGCATGAGTCCTCGCGATCGGGAAGTAAATATCCTCTGGGCTCAGGAAGAGCTGTGGGTCAATACTGTGAGGTGGAGCATGCAGGTAACAGGTGAGCATCTTCTGTAGCAGCATCAATACGTCAAACTCTGTTCTGCATGTCAAATGTTATTCGTCAGTGTCCGGGAGGTGGCAAGGCGGACAGAGGGGTGAATCCATCAGCCCAATCGCGTGTAACCTGTGTCGCGTCAAGTATTTTTCAGTTAACCACATGGTACCACGTTGCTCGTATCCGTGTATGGAGGAAGCGTTTGGTTGTTGGACTGCTCTCCACGCCACAGGCCGTAGTGTTCCTAGGCACCCCATATTTGACGAGTAGGCAGGATACAACAGTGAGGGTTTGTGTTTACTCTCAATTACATAGGAAGGGATGTATCTCAGCCTCTCGGCTACAGAGTTCTGGTGGTGGGTAGATCAGCATGCATATAGCTATAGTCAAGTATGAATGCCGAGATGTGGAAAAGAGAGGGAGCAATGGGCGCAATCGTAACAGGTGGTGGGATGAATGCTGGCATCAGTTCCTCGAACAGACTGTGTTAATGGGTCCACAGTTTCAACATTGCACACAAATATGAGGCTGCTTTCCTCGTCAGTACATTTATAATTCTCAGCCGCCTTCTCACGGAGTGAGGTTGTGAGTGTCGTAGCAGACTTTGAATAGGAATTCAGCAGTAAGTTAGCATCCAAATGCCATTTGTAGTCTGTGTGCCATCCGTGTTGGTAATGGAGAACCATGTGTGTCAACTTACTTGATACATAAAGGTTAAGATACTTCTGACACTGTAGGACGTCCATGTGTCGAAGTAGGTTCTGGTGGACTTCTGTGCGTATTGCCTACAGTAGTCGTCTATAGTTCATGATAGCTATGCGATGCACATCTAGTGTAAATGTTATGCCCAAAAATCTGATCGCATCCGCCTTTCGGAGGGATGCCATGCAGTCTCCTGGACGACCCTTCTGATATGCATCGCCGCTGACATGGCTACATTCATGTGGCTTCTCGCCGCCATTCTATATCACTTAATCCATTCAGGCATGAATTGCACCTCATCGTTGATTTTACCAGCAGTAGAATGTCAGTTAGCATGTGCTCTGCAGTGAAAGGTGTGGCCCCTCAACGTAATTCCCTGAAGTCTGCTTTTCAGCCCTCCCATGAACGGTTTCAGCGCGATTGCGTAAAAAATCATGGAGACTGGGCATGCTTGTCGAATCGAACGCCGGTCTGGCAAGCGATCCACTGTATGTCCATTTACCAGTACATGGGACGATGCTCCGCGTAAGAGGCGCAAAATCACGTCGAAGAAGTCAGATTGGAAGCCCACGTGGCTAGAACTGACGTAAGAAACTTGTGGTGCACTTTGTCAAAAGCGTGCTTGAAGTTAATTAGGCCACAGCAACTCGAATGTGGCAGGGAGTGGAGAGAGCTACCAAATTCCTACTTTCACCAGTGGCCTTTTGCATGTTGGACTCTCCTTCTTGCGTCGTCTGCTCCGTTGAAAGGGTTAGTGGCAGGACCTTCTTTATGCGCACAGGCAGTAACTGGGCAAAGATCAACCTCTGTAAGGATTGTGTATTGAAATGAGTAGTCCGAAAATAGGTGGCATGCAAAATCAAGGGAACGTTAGCCCTTGGTATATAGTGATCCTACGTGTCATCGTCAGGGTGCAGAAAGTGTGACAGATTCGGGCGGTAGACTATCCGGCCTGAGCGACTTGTTATGTGCACCGTTATCTAGCGCATCCTCAATGTCGTCCTGCGTAATCTCCGCTAAAAGCGACGATGTTGCTGAGTGGTCGAGGATGCACGACACCTGCTGCAAATGTCGTTATCCTTACTCTCCTCTATACTCTCCTCCTAGTAAAAACGTCGATAATGGTCTGCAAAGGCTTCCACAATGGTTGCCTGGGTGGTTAATGTTCGACCAACCAGCGAAGTGAGGTCGGTAATTAGCCATTGTCGGCGTCGACAGCTATCAAGAACGATGTCGTGCACAGATGTGATTTTGCTGTTTGCTCGGCCTTGACGCCGCGACCGCACGACAACCCATCCAATTTTCTCCATTTAACGGGAAACATGTTGGCTTTAATTAGGCGGCTTACCCTGTCCGTCTGGTGAGGGCAGCTGGGATCCGAGGTCGTGAAAAATCGTGCAATAAAAGCCCAAAGCATGACGATGCCATGCGGTGATGTACTTTCGATGTTGTATCAGCATCTGCTGGAACGCTGGTTTTGCATATTCTGACCACCATGTCAACATCGAAACGTATCGTGGAAGACTTGTTTTTGCATTCCGCCAACGCGATGCCGATAATCTGACAGCATTCTGGGTCCAGCAGGTGTGCCACAGTTCTCTTCCACCTACCACGGCTGCGCCATACACGCTATTTGTGGATGGTGACCATGCATAGGAAGGTACTATGGTCTGAGAATGCAAGTGGCCACCATTCGACGTACAACCCCCCTGACACAAGATCACGCGAGACACAGATATGATCAAGACGACTGGCCGAGTGACTAGCAAGAAATGTGTGTCCAGAGTAGCCACCTTACACTCTGTCCCAAGTATCGAGGGGATGCAGGTGTCGTTCCCGATGGAGCATACACTTAATAATACGTGTAACTAGTGCCGTGATCGCCAGCCCCAGGCTGTGGGAAGGATAATCACATCAATGGGAATACCGTTATGCACTAGTATCGCCGTCAGCTGCCGGCCTGATCACCCTGTATCATATATGTCGCATAACCATAGAAGCCGGGGAGGGACACGAAACGCACTCTTACTGACTGTAATTGTGGCGATACGGTAAGCTTTCCGTCGAACTGCAGGTGCCAAGTAATTCATTAGATCGGAAATGTCTATTGAGTGTCGAGCTGCGTAATCGGCATTGGCCATCCCAATACCTCAGCCGGAACCATTCCTCAAGTTACGGTGCCATCGGGCCAGTCCCTGTCGGTGTAACTTGTATGGCGTCATCGTCATCGTCCTCCGCCCACGCCGTTGAAAGCAGAGCAAGACCATCTACCATGGGCTCCCCAGGGCACAGGATGGGTGCCTGCAGTCTAGGAGGAGTGGAGGTATTTGTACGGCAGCACAAATCTCGCCTATCGATGTCTGATCGTTCAGCTGTGGGTATGTACGAAACTTCCTCAATCCCATTCTGTGCTCCCACGCTGAAGCCGGCGCGGTTTCCTCTCTGGGAACATCATCTTGGCAGGAGAAGTCCTCGTCCTCCAGCGGCTGGTCCTCAGTCTGTTCTGAAATTGCTCTGCACCTCTGCTTACGGCGCTTTCTTCTGTGCCCTTCCGTTTCAAACGAATGCAGCGAATAATGACGCTCCTGCACAAAGGCCGCAGGTGGCACCATCAACAAGTCAATTACCATTTTACTGTTATGGACATTGTCATCAGCTGATGGGACAGTCGCTGTCAAAGTGGAGTCCGCAACGCGTAGAACGGGCGTTTGATCTTCCCGCTGAGTCAGAGTATGCTTTGTTGGGTCATCAGAGAGTGTTAGATGCCGCCATGAAGCGGTAGCAGTCGTGAGGGAGGCAATGTAAGTGGGGGCAGCCATGTCGGCAGGCGGTGGGTGCATGATCCGGCGATGGACGCACCCGGATCGGAAGTGGCCCTCCTCCCTACATCCGGAACAGGGTCTGTTTGTTTGAAAATGGTGGCCGCATTTTGGTTTGCCGCAGACAAGGTGAGTTGCACAATGGCTGCATTCGCGCAAGACATACAGCGCCAACTTAAGGCCTCATGGCTTGGGGTTGCTTATTGGGTACACATCACAGTTGGTGCGTGACCAGGGCGCTGTGACCAATGTGACCTACGTGAATGACATCCTGCGACCCTGGAATATGGTGACACGACGGGTCCAGTGCTGTGATCCAATGTCAACCACTGCAGATGAACTTTGGAACAGGGTGAATACAGCAAGGACGCCAATCGCGCCTTATATATCCATCACGCATGGAACAAGTTATCAGGGCCAATGGCACACCCTGTGCCTACTAGGCAACAGGACACATGCTGAGCGGAGGTGACTAAAATGCTGATTACGTCCGTAGAACATATTAATGTACAGTCGTGGACAAAACGAGCGAGACCCCTCGCCTTTTCGTTATGCTGATCCGCACACATTTAATGTCTGCTACACAGCATAACAGGCAAGGCGACGAAGTGCTAGCAACATACTATGCACATGAGTGTAATTGAAAAAACATCCGAATTTTTTCAAACTGTTTTCAGTCATGTGTAGGACTATATTAATGCTGATTAGTGAGTTAAACACAACAAGTAAATGTAAGATATAAATGAAAGAAGAAACGCTAATCAGTATGAACTGTACTAACAAAAATGAATTTCAGCTTATCGATATAATATAACTGTTTTAGTAAGAACAAGTACCCAAAATCGATACAAATTAGCAAAATGTTACGCGCATTCCACCGCGAAACGGTCTATGTCAATGTTCAGACCAGTCATACTGGATTACCGTTGCTGACATTCCATTAAAGTGTGCAAATTTAGCAATGCTTGAAAATTCATAACGAAATTCAGTTAAAAATCATTCAGTATCAACTGCCTCGTGCAGGAAGATACTGAAAACGCACCTAGAGGACAGAGAGCTTGTGCGTAAGGGCCTCCAAGTTTTCCTTACTAAATGTGAAACAGTTTCGGCGAGAGATCAACTTCTTCGATTACCGTGACGCAGATCTCTGAAGGCAGAGGGAAACTGGAGAACTACGCGCACAGTGATCCGTTGTGATACAGAAACTGTGAGAGGGAAAAGCCAGTGCTTCCACGTAGTGTCGAATGTGATGCTTCCTTCAGAGCGGATGCTATTCATTAAAAGAAAAAAAATAAAAGTGCGTACGGCATTATTGGCGGAGAAATCACATGTGGGGTGTTCGATCGTCGTTTTACTTGGCGCCACTTCGGCGATTTGGGCGTCGATGATGAGCAAAAGACACAGGCGCACTTACACACACAAGCACACACACACACACACACACACAAAGTCCCGAGCCGAAAAATCCTCAACCTTCCCTTCCCTCGTGATCCAGAGCTATGCTAACCACGTGACCACGAACTGCTTACACAGTGAAGGAGAACTCACGTTACAGGAAGATCCTTCTCCTGTGCATAACTCCACATTCGTTCACCAGCAGCTGTCCAAACAACGGCATCAACGCTATGGATTGGCCGCCACAGCCTGTTGATACGAATAAAGAAAAACATAGATGCAAGGAAGTCAAATGTGAAGATACTATGCGTAACAGAAGAAATGCTTCAGCTGATCGACGAAAAAAGGAAGTACAAAAATGTTCAGGGAAATTCAGGAATACAGAAATACAAGCAACTTACGAATAAAATAAATTTAAATTGCACAGAAGCTAAGACGAAACAGCTGATGGAAAACGTGAAGTCAAGGGCAGTAACATTAAAGAGTGCTGTGGGAATTCCATTGTTCAATGCAGAGGAGAGAATCAATAAGCAGCAAGAGTGCATTGAAGGCTTCTATGAGGAAGAAGACTTTTACGATGACGTAATGGAACAAGAAACAGGAGTCGACAGGCAAAATATACGGGATCCAGTATTAGAATCACATTTTAAAAGAGCTTTCGATGACTTAAGACCAATCAGACAGAAGCGATAGATACGATTCCTTTAGAATTCTTGAAATCACTGGTGGGAGTGACAACAAAACGACTATTCAGATTGGTGTGTACAGACTATGAGACTGACGATAGACCATCAGACTTTCGGAAAAACGTCATCCACACAATACCGAAGATAGCAAGAGCCGACAAGGGAAATAATTATAGCATAATCAGGTTAACAGCTCATGGATCCAATCTGCTGACAAGAATAATATACAGAAGAACGGAAAACACAGATCTGTCACATGACAATAAGCTCCGCTTTAGGAAAGGTAGTCACCAGAGAGGCAGTTCTAACGTTAAGTTTGATAATGGAAGCAAGACTCAAGAAATATCAAGATACGTTCATAGGATTTGTAGAGTTTGGAAAAGCGTCAGAGAATGTAAAGTGGTACAAGAAAGACGAAAGTAATGAGAAGTAGCAGAAATAAGAACAGCGAGTAACTTAATAACAGAACTGGGGATCACGAAGTAAACGAAGTTAAGGAATTCTGCTACACAGGCTGGAGGACATAAAAATCAGACTATCACTGGTAAATAGGATTACTAGACTAGAAAATTCTACTAGTATCAAACATAAGAATTAATTTTAAGGAGATATTTCCGAGAATGTACGTTTGGAGAACAGCATTGTATGGTAGTGAAACATGGACCGTAGGAAAACCGGAATAGAGACCATCGAAGCATTTGAGATGTGATACTTCAGAAGAATGTTGAAAATCAGGTGAACTGATATGGTAATGAATCAGGAGGTCCTCCGAGAAATCGTCGAGGTAATGAACAAATGGAAAACACTGACCAGGAGAAGAGACAGGATGACAGGACATCTGCTAAGACGTCAGGGAACAGCTTCCATGGTACTAGAGGGAGCTGTAGACGGTAAAATCCGTAGATGAAACAGAGGTCGGAATACATCCAACAAATAATTGTGGACGTAGGTTGCAAGTGCTACTCTGTGATTAAAAGGTTGGCATAGGCGAGAAATTCGTTTCGGGCTGTATCAAACCAGTCACAAGACTGATGACTTGAAAAAAAAATCCATTTTAGAATATTTGAGCTGAGGTAGCATGAAAGCTGTGAGATAACCGTCCACGAAACCAACCAGCTACATCTGACGCCCTCCGACACTGTGCTCTTGAAACCTGGTAGAAAGTTTCCTCTTCTGGCAATTTCGTGCGATTCCTCACAGATTCCATGCCAAGACGCATGATTAAATTTAGAAACAATGGGCGATTCTGGACAAGATATGAGAGAACTAAACCAGAGGCAATAAAATATGAATTAGTTTCCTCTAAGTTCCCTTTTTAACTGACATGAATAATTTAAATATTATTCTTCAGTTTCTCCCGGAGCCGCGTGGGATTAGCCGAGAGGTCTAGGGCGCTGCAGTCATGGGCTGTGCGGCTGGTTCCGGCGGATGTTCGAGTCCTCCCTCGGGCATGGGTGTGTGTGTTCGTCATTAGGATAATTTAGGTTAAGGTAGTGTGTAAGCTTGGGGACTAATGACCTTGGCAGTTAAGTCCCATAAGATTTCACACACATTTGAATATTTTTTCTCCCGGCGCATTTGTTCATCGAACAGTCCAAGGTTGTAACGCTGGTTCGTAGTGTACTAGGGGAAAAATATTCCGGCGGTAAGTATCTTTTAAATATGTTTTTAAACACTACATTTCTCTTTCAGTCGCTCTCTGCGTACATACTTAAAAAGTAATAAATTATGAGGGACTTTTTAAGGCTATTTTTTGTTGTTTCAAATCATCTCTCTCTTGCCTCTATTGTTGCCTCCTGCATTCTCCCAAAAAAAGTAACAGATTTCTTCTAATATTTATTCACCTTTAATGTCCCCTCCCATGTCTCACACCTAACGAGCTATGGGCTGAGATTGGTAGGCAAGCTGGATGCCTCCGTTTGTATACAGCTGTTAATGATAGAAACCCACTTTCGTCGGCTCTTCTGGACTCGATGTGCTGGTTTCCCGTGAGGTCATGAGAACGTTTCTGATGTTTGCGGTGAGAGAGTTACTTGAGGTTTGTTCAGAAAGCTTCACGTTGCGGAGTAACACTTTTAGGGGCATAGCACGCTAGACTAGCATATATGATATCCATGGAGAGTGCTCAATCGCATTTCTGATATGAAAAGACTAAAAAAAATACGTTCTGTCTCTGTGTGTGCGTGTTAGTTTCATCACCAGTATTTGACATCCGAGGGCGAGTGTTGTAGTTTAGCGCAGAAGCGCTAGACTTGATGGTAAGAGCTTCAGATAAGAAGAAGTTTTGTTCTCCAAAGTACTAGAAGTCTGTAACGGAAATTTCCGAACGTCCTGTAAAACATGTGAGGACCGATAGAAGTTAATATCAAACTGTCAGGCAATAGCTTAGAAGGAACTTCACTGGCTGTGAGATATTACTTTACAAATGTGTCCCACGCTCAATTACATAAACCTTTTTTTGCCATTTCCCTCTCTTTGTGTCATAAGCGTAGAGCAAACCGAACAGTTTATTCATAAGAACTTTTTCTCTCTTCTGAACATAGCATCAGCGATGATTGTTTTGTATTCGTCGTGGGTAGAAGTTATTTTGCGTTCTTCTGAGTATTATAGACTGTATGACAATTTTACTTTGGAATACCGTATTTCTGTCATCGTATTGTGTTACTTTCTACACTTCCTGCTTCAATTTCTGTATACCTTTACATTGTGCTTTTTCGGTAATCTTGATAGTTGCACTTTGTTTCTTTGCACATTTCACTTGTATGATATGAAGCTTTACACTACTCGTAGCCTACGGAATTTCTTTTATGATGTTCGCGTTCTGCAGGGAAAACTCTGTGTTTGTCTTCTAATTTGCATTCCACTGTTTTGAGGGTAGTGCCAATGAGAGTGTTCTCCAGAAATATCTTTCGTACGTCCATAAAGATCAACTGCTTAAGTAAGCATAATGTTTACATTACAAGCATGGTAGACGCTCCAAGAATGTTAATCACATTTGGTGAATGAGATTTTCAGTTTTCAGTGCGCTTAGAAAGGAAAACAATAGTGGCTGTGACAGCAATTCATTTATGATTTTCAGGCTGCAGTCAGTGCATCTGAATGTTATTAGTATCTATGCTTTAGCCCATAAGACTAGTTAAAGAAATGAAAGTAAGTGTCATTGCTTAATACTGTTCATATTTCGGCTCTGAGTCAACTCGGCAATGTACCTTTGAGAAATGAGCTACAGTCTGCATTTCCATGTGTGCTCAGAGAAACCGTTCGCAGTGTAAACGTATTATTCGTGTGGCTAGCAAACTGTCAACATCACATAATATGTTAGGAAACTTTGTGATCAAGTTACTTCCTGGAAAGGCACAGATTTATTCTGGTAAATTCACTTGAATTTTCATGCAGCTGTATTAAACAATCTGAGTGATTTTCATGTAAGATGCGGAATTGGTTCATCAGATTTATGGTATTCAGTCGGGGAAGAAAGTTCCACAGAGAAATGAAACTACTCTCGTCTTTTGCGTCGCAGATCTCTATGTCAACTATAAGTATGGCATTGACAGAGCCTGAAACATTATTCTGCTTTCAGTAGTCTTGCGGCTAGGCCGCCTGTTTACATCCCTACCACAGAGCTTCACGGTCACAAGGTTGTTTACTTCGTGTTAGTCTTCGCTAGTGCTTGCACTTTCGACATAGAATGGCGCAGCAGTACCGACAGTCTACCACCAACATTGGCTTCAGTCCGCAGCTGTGGTCTCGCGATTGCGTTCTCGTTTCCCGAGCCCGGGGTCCCGGGTTCGATTCCTGGAGTGGTCAGGGATTTTTCTCCTACCCCGAGATGATTGGGTGTTTGTGTTGTCCACGTCATTTCATCATCATTCATGAAAGTGACAAGAGTGGACTGAGCAAACGTTGGAAAATTATACCGCGCAGCTGAGCGTCCCACAAACCAAACATCATTATCAAATGGTTCAAATGGCTCTGAGCACTATGGGGCTTAACATCTGAGGTCATCAGTCCCCTAGAACTTAGAACTACTTAAACCTAACTAACCTAAGAACATCACACACATCCATGCCCGAGGCAGGATTCGAAGCTGCGACCGCAACGGTCGCGCGGTTCCAAGCTGTAGCACCCTGAACCGCTTAGCCAACTCGGTCGGCATCATTATCAACATCGGCATTAATAATGAATTTGCATTACGGAGGGCGTATGAAGTGAAACAATTTATACGAGAAGAAAATAGAATTGAACCACCAGATATGATTGAAATCCACTTCCCCAATATAAGCAGAGTGGTCTACGGTCTACGTCAAAAACACCAACGATAAGGTGTGTGACAATTTTTGTCTTTTTTTTTTTTTGGGTCATCAGTCTTCTGACTGGTTTGATGTGGCCCACCACGAATTCCTCTCCTATGACAACCTCTTCATCTCATAGTAGCACTTTCAACCAGCATCCTCAATATTTGCTGGATTTATTCCAATCTCTGTCCTCCTCTACAGTTCTGGCCATCTACAGCTCTCTCTACTACTATGGAAGTCATTCCGTCTGTCTTAACAGGTTTCCAATCATCCTGTCCATTCTTGTTGTCAGTATTCTCCACATATTCCTGTCCTCTCCGATTCTGCGCAGAACCTCAATTCTTACAGCATCAGTCCACCTAAATTTCAACATTCGTCTGTAGCACCACATCTCAAATCCTTCGATTCTCTCCTGTGTGCGGCTGGTCCCGTCTGAGGTTCGAGCCCTCCCTCGGGCATGGGTGTGTGTGTTTGTCCTTAGGATAATATAGGTTAAGTAGTGTGTAAGCTTAGGGACTGATGACCTTAGCGGTTAAGTCCCATAAGATTTCACACACATTTGAACATTTGATTCTCTTATGTTCAGATTTTCCCACAGTACGTGTTTCACTACTATACAATGCTGTACTCCAGACTTACACTCTCCGAAATTTCTTCCTTAAATTAAGGCCTATGTTTCATACTAGCAGACTTCTTTTGGTCAGGAATGCCCTTTTTGCCAGTGCTAGTCTGCTTTTGATGTCCTCCTTGCCTAGGTAGCAGAATTCATCATCTCCTTCGTGACCATCAGTCCTGATGTTAAGTTTCTCGCTGTTCTTATGTCTGCTACTTCTCATTACTTTCGTCTTTCTTTAATTTACTCTCAATCCATATAATGTACTCTTTAGATTGTTCATTCTATTATGTAATTCTCCTTTACTTTCACTCAGGGTAGTAATGTCATTAGTGAATCGTATCATTGACATCCTTTCACCTCTAATTTTAATACCACTCCTGAACCTTTCTTTTATTTCCATCACTGCTTCTTCGAAGTACAGACTTAACAGTAGGGGCGAAAGACTACATCCCTGTCTTACAACCTTTTTAATCCGAGTACTTCGTTCTTTCTCATCAGGGGACACCGCTTTAACGTAGCGCTTTCCGTGAGCGCGAGGAGGTTTGGTTGCTCTGGATCTGGAGGGCTTTGTCAGCGACAGCGAAGCTACCAGCAGGGCCACCCATGCCGGACAGGCCGAAGGGGAGGAACCAGACCCCTGTGTCCCACAACGACCTATCGATAACCTCTCTTCTATCCTTTTCCTAACCCTAGCCCATCCTTGTTCTTTTCCTTTACATTCCCCTCCCCCCCCCCCCCCCTTAACAGATGCTGGCGGTTAAACCACGTATATGGCTGCGGAAGTAATGCCAATCCCATATGCCGAGCATCTGGGCGATAAGGTGACAGCCCCACCAAAGAAATCGGAAGCATTGAGCCAATCACCCGCCCTTCTTAAAAAACCTGAATACTGAAACGATACTTTTTTCTTAGTCGTCCACTCTTATTATTCCGTCTTGTCTCTTGTACATAATGTATATTACTCGTCCCTCACTTTAGTTTACCCCCATTTTTCTCAGAATTTCGAACATTTTGTACCATTTTACATCGTCGAACGCTGTTTCCAGGTCGACAAATCCTATGAACGTGTCTTGATTTTTCTTTAGTCTTGCTTCCATTATCAATCGCAACGTCAGAATTTCCTCTCTGGTCCCTTTACCTTTTCTAAAGTCAAACTGATGGTCATCTAGCATATCGTCAATTTTCTTTTCCATTATTCTTGTCAGCAGCTTGAATGCATGAGCTGTTAAGCTGATTGTGCGATAATTTTCGCACTTGTCAACTCTTGCAGTCTTCGGAATTGTGTGGATGATATTTTTCCGAAAGTCAGACGGTATGTCACCAGACTCATACACTCAACACACCAACGTGAATAGTCATTATGTTGCCACTTCCCCCAACGATTTTAGAAATTCTGATGAATTTTATCCAGCCCTACTGTCTTATTTGATCTTAAGTCCGCCAAAGCTCTCTTAAATTCTGATTCTAATACTGGATTCCCTACCTCTTCTAAATCGACTCCTGTTTCTTCTTTATCGTATCAGACAAATCTTCCCGCTCATTGAGGCTTTCTACCTATCCGCTCTCTCCTCTGCATTTAACAGTGGAATTCCCGTTACACTCCTAATGTAACCCACCTTGCTTTTAATGTCACCGAAGGTTGCTTTCACTTTCCTGTATACTGATTCAGTCTTTCCGACAGACATTTCTTTTTCGATTTCTTCACTTTTTTCAGTTAGCCATTTCGTTTTAGCTTAGCTGCACTTCCTATTTATTTGATTCCCCGGTGACTTGAATTTCCGTATCCCGGAGTTTTTCGGAACATTTTTGTAATTCCTCCTTTCATCGATCAAATGAAGTAATTCTTCTGCTACCCATGGTTTCTTCACAGTTATCTTCTTTGTTCCTACGTTTTTCTTTTCAACTTCTGTGAAGGCCCCTTTTAGATATGTCCATTCCTCTTCAAGTGTACTGTGTAATGCAGTACCAGCAGCCTTAGAGAACTTCAAGCGTATGTCGTCGTTCCTTAGTACTTCCCTATCCCAATTCTTTGCATGTTGATTCTTCCTGACTAATTTCTTAAACTTCATCGTACTCTTTACTACTACTACATTGTGATCTGAGTCTATATCTTCACGTGGTTACGCCTTACAATGCAGTATCTGATTTCGTAATCTCTGTCTGACCGTGGTGTAATCTAATTTAAATCTTCCTGTATCACTCGGCCTTTTCCAAGCATACGTCCTCCTCTTGTGAATCTTGAACAGAGTATTCACTACTACTAGCTGAAATTTATTACGGAACTCAATTAGTCTACCTCCTTTCTCATTCCTTTCGCAAGCCCATATTCTCCTGTAATATTTTCTTCTGCTCCTTCCCCTACAACTACATTGCAGTCCGCCATGAATATTAGATTTTCATCTGTTATTACGTACTGTATTACCCTTTCAATATCCTCATATACTTCCAGGTTGCAAAGTCGGACATGTATAGCTGTACTATCGTTATCGGTGTTGGTTTGCTGTCGATTCTGATAGGAACAACCCTGTCACTGAACTGTTGACGGTAACTCACTCTCTGTCCAACCTTCCTCTTCATAATGAACAATAATCTCGTTATACTATTCTCTGCTGTGTTGTTCATATTACCCTATACTCATCTGACGAGAAATCCTTGTCTCCTTTCCATTTCACTTTACTGACCCCTACTATATGTAGTGAGCAGTGCTATGGTTCGCGTTGGTGCTGTTTGTAAGTTTCCGCCCTCTGCTGGAGGCCAGACGGTTTTGTTTAGTTCTTTTTCTTCTTCTCGTGTTGACTGGCACCACTCGGTTTCGCAAACGTTGCCTGTCCGCTAGTGGCAGCAGCGGTGTAGATCGATATGTAGTACCAGTTGCCCTACCTTTGGGGCGACGTCATTGTTTTCCGGGTCGTGTGATTGGGCCAGTTCGGTTGGGGACTCAGAAGGAGCCACGTCCGCGCAGTGCCAGAACGCTCCGGAACTGCTGGCAGCAGGCATGGACTGCCGGATGGAAGGGCTGTGGTCACAAGGGTGCACGACCTCGTCGTAAACCGGATCCAGCAAGCTTTAAGATGACTGCATTTCAAACCAAGTAGAGAAACCTTCACCATTGTGACATCTCGCGATTCTCCAGTGACTTTGGTTCGTGTTGCTGCTCGTAGTGTCGCCGAGGCGAAAAGAAGCAGATCTGATTAGCTTTCCTCGACTTCTTAAACTGTTTACTGCGTCCAACTTGTTACAATTTGTTAAGTTCAACCAACGGTAATTTTTCTTGCCTGGTGGCCACTAACTTCCCAGTTACCTGACCTGGGGGTTCGTGAATGTAACGGCAGTGTACGTTTCCTCGCCTTGCCGCTGCTGTCCGGTAAGATGTGTAGTTTTGACAGCTTTGTTGACTGTAGGCCGGTTGATGATTCTTCTACTCCGGTGGTAGTGATACCTTTCTCGTTCCGGCGGTCTAAACACAGTATTCTGGGGACATAGTGCAGACCGCTGGTTCCGGCTTTGGCGTATTGTTCCATCGTTGCATTTGGTATATCGGACGTCAGGTATCTTCACCAAGATTATCATTAGTCATTCGCTAGACTGCCACTAGTCTGAGTTACCATCTTGTGAAGTGAATGCTACTCTTGGCTGCCTATCTCATCGCTCGCGGAAAGTGTTTGTTGCCGGACCTTCTCAGGGGTCGATTCCTGGAGCACCGTCTGTAGCCCCTGGGTTCTTGTAAGACATGTGTGCTCTAAAAGGAGGTCTGATGGCTAGTAGTTCTGTATAGCGCTCTTTCAGCCCACGCCTTCTGCGGGTATAATCTGCCTCAGTACCCTTCAAGGAACTTATATACTGGTCCTAGTGATTTATTATTGCATTATTGATTACAATACCTTGTAATGCCTACATTAAAGGCTACATATGTCTAGTTATTAGTTCTGGTCGCCTTCTGTAATAAATCTGGAGTGTAGTGTTCAGTGGATGTTAAGGGTTGTGTTACAAAATTTACCATCATCTTATTTCACCCATTTGGTGATCAGTTGCTTGTTTTTTAATTAACCTTAATTTTTATATTATTCCTGTCGTGTAAGTCCTTCAGCCCAGATCACAGTGGCTTGCTTTTAAAACATTATCTGCTGTATCTGTATTTAATGGTGATTTGCTAAAATGTAACTTACCGAAAACACTATTATTTACACAGTTGTTTATTCCTTCATTAACAACGTGTGGTATTTTTATTTATTTTCGAATCTGGAATTACCGGTTTAGAATAAATTTTGTGTAACTGTAATAGGCAACCAATAATTATTGTTTACGGCCCCGTCGACAGTCATAACTGAATCGTGCCGTCCCTTGACTACCAGGTATCATCTAGATTGAGCCTTTGCATTTCCCTTTTCAGATTTTCCAGTTTTCCTACCACGTTCAAGCTTCTGACACTCCACACCACAGTCTTTTTCTCATGGTCACCTCCCCCTTGGCAGTCCTCTCCCAGAGGTTCGAATGGGGGACTCTTCCGGAATCTTTTGTCGATGGAGAGATCGTCACGACAGTTTTTCAGTTGCAGGGCACGTGTCCTGTGGGCACATTGCATATCTTTAATCCAGTGGTTTTCATTTCCTTCTGCATCGTACGTCACTACAAAGAAGGGCTTAAATTTAAACATTCTGTCGGCCATGCCGGAGCAGTGGCTATTGATCAGGCGTGGCTTGGATTAAGAACTGTTGGAGTATTCGAGCTACAATTTGAGATTCAGGCTGATATCGTGCTTGCAGCGCTACAACTCTATGGTAGCAGAAAAATGGACAACCTACACTAAGTACTCGGAGCTTAATGAGGTGCTACAAATACGGATCCAACTATCAAAACATCTGTAGTCTTATCCCACAGTTGGAGGCTGCAGAGCGGTAGTCATTTATGATGGTCAGTCAAAAACTTGCTTGGATTGTGGTCAGCAAGGCCACGTCCGTTCAGCATGTCTTCAACGGAAAATACTACAAGTACCGACAGGTGAAGATGTAGCAACATCTTTGGTGACATCCCTCCCTCTCACATATACAAACGTGTTCCGGAAGGACGCCCCGCTGAACAGTGACCTCACCCAACAGCTGGACAGTCCCGTCAAAGGGCGGATGACGACACGAGCATGGTGGCGGCGGCGACGCCAACCGCCGAGCAGCAGTGACCGATACCTGTAATACAGAGATCGGGACAGAAAATGGTCATCGATAGTTAGGTAGTGTTTCAGCTGTTCCCTTCTCAGACCCAGTGGCAACAAAGGCACACGCAAACGTTCTGGTACAGAAACGCACATGCGTAAGCAACGATATTCGAAAGGGAACAAGAACGATGCCTCACCCCGTCGGACGACTGCTTAACATGATGAAGAAAAGGCTGAAGAAGACGGCCACCGTATGGGGGTACCGACACTTCACATCCAGAACACCACAGTCTCGACAGCAGCATACGCCAAGAGCGACCTGAAGAGCTCGAGCGCGACAACGTAGAGCTACCAGCAGTCAGCTGCCAATCCGAGTTGGTAGAAGAAACGACACAGAAAGACGTGGTTGGAAAGACCCAGCCGACGGCAAATCTGCCCAAGGAAACTGGGCTGATGATTGTGAAGTAGTCCCACTTTCGGTCGCAACAGGCGACACGGCGGGGGCGGTGTTCTGTATAAAGTTAGAAATACAGCCAACGCCGGTGGACAAGACGGAGCCACGCACCCTGTCAGTCAACAGCAGGTGGTGTAAGCTCCCACAGCCGATACACACGCGATGTAACGAAGACCGGGATATCGGCTTGCCTCCATCAACATCAATACAATACGATCTTCAATTAAGATACCTTTACCCAAAGATACGCTACAAGCGGTGAAGATCGACATCGTCCTCCTGTAAAAAGTATGCGCTGACGAATTTCCTGTCATGTACGGGTTCGAATCAGAAGTATAAAAAAAATAATAATTTAAAACTGCTCTGTGCACTATGGGACTTAACATCTGAAGTCATCAGTCCCCTAGAACTTAGAACAACCTAAACCTAACCAACCGAAGGACGACACACACATCCATGCCAGAGGCAGAATTCGAACCTGCGGCTGTAGCGGTTGCGCGGTTTCAGACTGAAGCGCCTAGAGCCGCTCGGCCACTGCGGCCGGCCCTACGTATCACACGCCTCTGGAACTGGCAGCGGCATAGTAATACTTCTCAGTCAGAGTATCGCGGCAAAGGATGTACTGTACGTACCGTTGGCGCGGGGATTAGCAATAATGGTGCTTGATGTATGACACATCAACATCTGTGCGCCCTCCGGTACAGACAGGTGATGAGAGTGTTTCCGCTTCTTCGCAGAGGAAATTGCCCCGCTCTTCCAAGGTCGAGACGGCCGTTTAATCCTACGAATGTTGGTGCACAATATGCATTGGTTGCCGCCTGCGAACATGTCCATGACCTCCATCCTGAATACTCCCAAACGACGAGTCATTCCGCTAGCCGTCTCGCCCGAATATATGTTGCACGCAGTCTTAACGCTGACCTCATCGAAGCCTGTGGCCTGCAGCCTACGCCGACCATAAGGCATTAATCTGTACGATCTCCGTCCAGCGGTAGCAGATATGGCTGAGGCGCGATCCTTCGAAAATGAACGTCACCCATTTGAGAGATGACATTTAAGTTTGGAGATCTTGCGAACGATTGCTCCAGCCGTATCCTACAATCCTACGTTGGTGGATGGATTGTACCAAACTGGCGCTACGCTGCTAAGTAGTAACATACGTTCGTTAGCTTTCAGTGTGGCGACGTGAGACAACGGAATATTATTTCACTGTGCTACGTAATGCACCGACCAAGTGCCTTCTCCGGAGCGGCAAGCGGTAGTACGACGATCTAAGGCCAGAATTATAGCCATGATGCAACGCCAACCTGAAGATGCTACGGTCAGGGCACGGACACTAGACCGGGTTGCGGGAGAACGCCCAACATGTGTCATATCATCAACGAAAGCAAAAGAAGACGAAGAGCTCTGGTACAAGCTGTGAACACGGATGATGGCAGACGCCGAACAGCATAACAAGAAGTAGGTAATACCCTTGTGGAACATTGCACTCAGCTTTACACCGCAGTGGATACCGATATGGTGGCAATTACCGATATTACACATACGATATTCGGCACCACTGAACCAGAAGCGGAGGCACAACTAATGGAGGAGAATACAGAGGAAGAAGTGATGGAGGCCATTGGTAGGGAAGCGGTGAATAAATCGCCATGACCAGACGGCCTCCCTTTGGTACGTTGTAGAACCTTTAGCTTTCTCATGGCACCCCGATGGACTGCTATCTGCTGTGGATTATAATGTCGCCTGACATGCCCTTCCCGCCGGCTTTTGTCGAGAGGCTAATTATCCCCGATACACAAACCCTTTGGTGGCACACAGATATGGGATTGCGACTTTAAAATATTCACCAGACTATTAGCAGCACTCCTCGAAGAGTATTGCACCAAGTGATCTCACTCGACCAAACGTCGCCCGACGGAGCTGCCAACATGCAGAAGGCAGTTTGTGAATATAGCTATTTGATTGCTCTAGCAAACACATGGCGCCTCCATGGAGCACAAAACTCGATAGATTTTGGTCAAGCCTTTGATAGAGTGAGTCATTCAATTTTTGTAGAAGAAGTACAGATGCACATACGGTTTCCACGACCATTTGATGCGGCTACTCCAAAGTGCTCGTCAATGGACATACGATGAAATCCCTCATCGTAGCGAGATCAGTCAGACAAGAATAGCCCTTATCTACTATAGTATGTGTTACTCTGCGGCCATCCTCACCGCTTGACAAGACTGGCCTTGCGAGGATATACTTTCAAGTGTAAGGCGTGTGCGGATAACCTGGTGCTCGTAGCGCCAAATGGAAATTATACGCACGTGGGTCACATATATGGAGCGGCCACTCGCAGCCGCAAAAATGTAGACAAGTCTTCGACGATGGGTATTGGTACTGGACTCACGGAAGAATGTCCAGCAGCTTTATGACTAACGGATACTTTGAAATGCCTTGAAATACCAACGACAGCCACAACATTACGGCCACCTACCCAATGGCCGGTAAGTCCACCTTGACACGGATAACAGCTGCGACGCATCGTAGGGTGAAAGCAATGAGGTCTTGGTAGAGCGCTGGAGGAAGCTGACACCACATCTGCACACACAAGTCACCTAATGCCCAAAATTCCGCGGAAGGGGCATTGAACTCTGACGCCAAGTACGGTCACATCCCAGATGTATTCGGTAGGGTTCAGATCTGCCGAGTTTACGAGGGGGAGGGGGGTGGGGAGCGGCGGCAGTACATCAGTTCCAACTCGCCACTGTGTTCCTAGCAGCACTCCATCACACTCCTGGCCTTATGACATGGCGCGTTATCTTGCTGAAAAATGTCACTGCCATTCGGAAACATGATCATCATGAAGGGGTGAATATGGTCTGCAAACAGTGTACGGTACTCCTCGGCAATCATAGTGCCTTTCACGATCTCCACTGAAGATGTATGCCCACCTGAATGTTCCACAGAGCATAATGGAGCCGCCCTCAGCTTGTCTCCGTCTCGTAGTGCAGGCGTCAAGGAGCTGTTCCGCTGGAAAATGACGGATTCGCGCCCTGCCATTGGCATAATGTAGTTATTGGGATTCATCAGACCATACAACACTCTCCCACTGCGCCAATGTCCAGTGACGATAGTCACATGCCAGAAGCTGCCGATGTTGTGGCGTTAACCTTTGCACATGCATACGTCGTCAGCTTTGGAGGCCCGTCTGGTGCTCTGCTTGTTCAGAAACACTTGTACTCTGGCCAGCATTTAAGTCTGATAAAACTTCCGCCACTGTTCGCCAGCTGTCCTGTTCTACCAGTCTGCCCAGTCTACTCCTCAGATGACGCTGCTATCGCCTGGACGGGTTTATATCGATAGTGGATAGGTGATGATTATGATCTACCTAATCAGTGTACGTCGCACAGCAGCGCATAACCATAACAGAGAATGAGTCCGGACAGCGTCAACGGGGACATCATAAGGGCGTTAGACGCTCACCAGCGGGTCACATACGTAAACACCCACCTAGCGTTACCAATACTGCACTCTGCCCAAGTACATACGATGATGGTGATGACAGAAAGACGCATACTGGCGGCCTACGGTTCCTTCGTTAGTGCAAGCCTACTACTTAGAGCAAGACACGACGCCCTTACCCTCGTTCATCGTAGGTGTGCATTTGATCTTCTGCATTTTCAAGTACATTACTGTTTCCAAAGATGATAAAGCAAAGACAAACATGATGTTAAGGCAAAGACAAACATCTCAACTTCTTAATGTATCGGTCCTTAGTTTATTGTAAAATTTAATCAGTGACAATTTTTTAAAAAACGAAGGATCTATGTATCAGCACAATGTTAAAACTGTGGATACGACATCAGATATGTCAGAATCTTAATAGAAGAAATTGAACGAGTTTCTCGGACAGTGTCAGTGGCGCTCTAGCTCATTTTCCAGTCATTTCAGCATATAGGCGCTTTATTTATCGAGTACAGCTACGTTCAGATGGCTCTTCCGGAAACCAGACATTCAAAGGCGTCCAAATTAATTGTCATGAAGTATGGCGACGGAAACATCATGTTTCCTTAGACACAGATACACGTGCAATGTCATACCTAACAGTTAATTGTAAAAACGTCGCCCGGTCCATGCTCCACGCGATTCATAGGACGGGTTCGTCATTATGCCGTCGGTCCAAACCCTGCACAACGATGACACCGCCTCATATGTGGCCCCTCGGCGGAAGTGTGGCGTCTGGTGACAAGAATGATCGTTTATTTTCCTTCGAATGGGACAACAGAACTTTTGACCGGAGACTGTATTCTTCTCGGAGCGATGCACAATCCATGTACTAAAACGTATGCAGTAACGTGGCTTCGCGGACGACGGCACAAAGAATACGATAGAATTTTGAACTTTTTACAGAAATGGCATCAGATCGTGAGTAGTCTGAAATGCCGACAGTATTTGTCTGTGTTCCTATGGAGTACTTTCACGAACCCCCGCATAGCTAGATCGTCCAGTTACATTATCGATGCGATGAAACAAAGCACGGAAGATAAGAGAGCGGCGGGGAGATTGGAAATCAAATCCTACATTATGCTGCGTCTATATTTCTTCATGTTGTGCGAGAACGGGGTTACGTTTGTATAGCTTTCAAGCAGTACAGATATATTATTTGTGGTATTACAATGAAGCCGTTGTTACTAATTCGACTTCACTGAACTCTTATATGTCTAACAGGATTTGTTTTTATATATGAAAGATATTCATTAAAATGTTTAGCATAGTTGGAGAACTATTTTGTTAGAAAATAATTTTATTGTGTTTTCCAATTTCTGATGATCGTTTAACTTTCCAAAGTGTACTATTTAAGTACAATGTTAGTTTTAGGTCATTCTGGTTATTTGAAATTGTTAATCTCATTCTACAAACTGAAATATAAAGTCAGGTTTTTGTATTTTATTTTGTTCCTGTTAATACGTTGATGTAATGCTCTGAAGAAGGAAAATGAAACTTCCTGCAGATGAGTAAAAATTTGGTCTCTAGTATAGGATTTGAAAGGTGCTCTTCCCTTGCAGTGGCATGTGACCATGTAAACATGTGAACATCTAAATAGAATGAGGCTTTCTATCAATAAAAAAGTAGACTGTTGGGACATCAAGCCCGTATACATTGAAAAAAAAAACATAAAAGAGAAAGAGAAAGAAACAGCACTTGCTCTTAGCGTAGTGGTAATGTGATAGCTGTATTCGCTATAGGTTGGAAGCTCTCCGGAGGACCATTATTTTGCATCCACATTTCTCATATTCTTTAAATTGACAGATCGGAAATCTGCAAGAACATCTTGGAAAAACTCTGTAAACATACTTAGGAACAAAGTCATGCACCAGCCTATAACTTTCTACGTACTTATGGGCTGAGGCCCAAAGTTCTATCAAGGAGTTGTGATATCACCTAAAAGGGGTGAATAATTTAACTGGATTTGCTCACTAAATAATAGGTGTAGGGATATACACATAGTACAACTGCTTGGTAAAACTTTGGGCCTCGGTCCATGAGTAGATAAAAGGGTCTAAGCTGAAGCACATATACATGTCAGTATCCCCACACCTATTTTTAAGTGAGCAACCCAGTACAGTTATTCACTTCTTTTAGATAATATCATAATTCCTTGACAAATTTTGGGCCCCAGTCCATAAGTATATAAAAACTTCTGGGCTGGTGGATTACTTCATTGGTAGGTATGTTTAGTCATGTTGTGTAATTGCTCAATTGTGTAATTCCATATGTAAGTTGTAAAAAAATAGTCACTGAGTAAATTTTACAATAAACTAAGGACCGATTCATTAAGAAGTTGAGATGTTTGTCTTTGCCTTAACATCATGTTTGTCTTTGCTTTATCATCTTTGGAAACAGTAATGTACTTGAAAATGGCTTATACCTGAAACCTAGCTTGTGCATTAACCGTAATAAAATTTGTGAAGCAAGGCAAAAAACAGCGTTGCTTACGTAATTTACAACGTTCCACCAATAACCCACAGTAGAACCAGTTAAAATACATATTTGATTAAATAGTGAGCGGTATTCGACAGTTTGCTAAGTAACTGGACAATTTAGTCAGTGGCAGACTGAGACCTTGCCATGGTAACGATAAAAATAGTTTCAAACAATCAACCCCCAGACTGTTAATGGAACTTAAATTATGTCCCTGGATGTAATCCAATCATGGGTTACGAAAATATCGTTCTTTGTTTCAGCTAAACCCTCTGTCCAGAGGGGTGTACCTAGAATGCTTAACGGCAGATAAACGAAATCGTTTCATTCAAACCCACGTAGTGCAGTTTGTCTGCAACTACTCATACGCTTGGTCGGTATTGTAAAGGTAGAATCTCGCCTTCGAGAGAGGTCCTGGGAACATCAACCTGTCTAGTCTTAATACTGCTCGTCAGCTCTTGCATAAATGAAAAATCGAGGTTCACAAAAATACAACAGAAGGTAACGACAAACAGATATGGACGCTAGCAATCACACAGTTGGAATCGCCATACAAGAAATTGATAAAGTCCTTAAAAATGCCAAAAATCCTAAACTATGAGTTTTAGATGATACGAGAATGGAACAAATGAAACATTCAGGAAACGAATGAAGTTCATTTCAGTGTTTACTTGCTCCGAAAAGACGAAAGAAAAAAATGGTTCAAATGGCTCTGAGCACTGTGGGATTTAACATCTGAGATCATCAGTCCCCTAGAACTTAGAACTACTTGAACCTAACTAACCTAAGGACATCACACACATCCATGCTCGAGGCAGGATTCGAACCTGCGACCGTATTTAGTTATACCCGTACATGTAGACACTGTATGCAAAACGTATTGCAAATAGAGTTAGTAGTAAAGTAGTAATAAATTAAAGCGTGATGCCTAATACAGAAGTCTGACTGTACGGCCGGCGAAAATGTTGTAAGCGATAAAGTTCTCTCCTCTCATCATTTTCTGGGGAGGGGGCGGGAGCGGCTATCAGTGAGAAAAAAGTTTCGTAAAGATTTGAAATTATGTAGAAACTTCGTCGAAGTCGTTAACTGCTCTTTTTGTCAAAACCGCATGAATGAAGTCCGTGTACTTGTGCGTCGTTGGATACTGTGCCTCGAGACAAACACATAGTTTGTACCTATAGTATCTGCCTCGAGAGAAACACACAGTTTGTAATTATAGTACTTGTGTTATTGTGTTAAACCTTTAAAATAAGATTATACCCACTAAAAACAGATAATGATAGCATTTTAAATTTTTAAACTCTCTAAATAATTACGCGAAATATCGAAAATCGGATTTTTGTTGCCTCTATGCTACAACTGGTACTAAGTTTCGGGTTCTGGGATGGTGTTTTAGCTATCTTCCATACGACTACATAAAGGCAAGTAGATGTTTATAGTTGTTACCAAAACTCTCGAAAAGTAAATAACTGATTTACTCTAACAATACATAATTCAATAGTACACATATACTCTAAAAAATAGGCAACATTTTTAGCAAAAATATCGAGAAGTTCGTTACCATTTTACTTCAGATTTTATACAATACTCTAATAAACCTTCGCTGGAGATACGCTATAAATTTTTACAACTTTCTAGAATAGATTTTTACAAAAACGAACGAAAGAAAATTGGATTTAACGTCCCGTCGACTCCGAGAACATTAGAGACGGAGCACAAGCTCGGATTCCGTCAAGGATGGGGAAGGAAATCAGCCATGACCCTTGAAAGGAAGCATACCGGAGATTTAGAGAAATCACGGACGGATGGACGCCGGTTCGAACCGTTGTCCTCCAGAATGCTAGTCCAGGATGCTGGCCACTGCGTCACCTCACTGGGTCAGATTTTTACACAAAGTCTAATAAACTTTTAGACAAACAGGGGAAACGTTGTTACCAAAAAAAATCGAAAAGTTCTTAATAATTTTGCTTCAAATTTTTACTCAGTTATCTAATTAACATTCAGATGGACAAAGGCTATGTAATTTTTAATATATATAATACATAAATACACATGTAATGTGTAAATGGGAAGACTGTTACCAAACGTCTCGGAAAGTTCTTGACAAATTTAAATCCAGTTCTTATGCGATACTCTTCGGACGCACATTTGTTACACACAAACACACACACACACACACACACACACACACACACACACACACACACACACATATGTCGAAATGTTGGTGTTGACGGGCCCAGGCGAGGCGTAAAGCTTTTTATCGTGCAGTCATAAAGGATACACAGCGAGCTTTCGGCTCCGAAACCCATATCGATGATGTTTAGTTGAACGGTTCTCATGTTGACACTTGTCGATGGTCCTGCATTGAAATCTGCAGCAATTTGCGGAAGGGTTGCACTTCTGTCACGTTGAACGATTCTCTTCAGTCCTGGTTGGTTCCGCTCTTGCAGCAGCTTTTTTGGCCGCAGCGGTTTCGGAGATTTGATGTTCTACCGAATTGCAGGTATTAACGGTACACTCGTTAAATGGTCATATGGGAAAATCCCCACTTCATCGCTACCTCGAAGATGCTGTGTCCCATCGCTCGTGGCTCCGACTATAACACCACATTTAAAGTCATTTAATCTTGATGACCTGCCATTGTAGCAGCAATAACCGATCTAACAATTGCGCCAGACCCTGGTTGGCGTTCTCGACCGCAGCGCCGAGTTCTGCCTGTTTACATGTCTCTATATTTGAATGCCAATGCCTATACCAGTTTATTTGGCGCTTCAGTGCAATAATGAGTCACGAGAGATGATAACATGCCCTCTATGTATGTGGCAGTTCTAGACACCGAAACCAGGTTTTCGGCAAATGATAGTACGCTAAGACGCATGCACTTTGGTACGTTATAAAGAGTCTTAACTCTTGTATCGGTCGAGGTATTAAAGCAGTAGGATTTTTTAAAGAGAATGATATACCTTTTAACGGGGATCGAAGGCGTTTTAAAAGGCGACTACAATGATATAATGCTTGTTATTGTAGAGGCTGAAACGCTTCACAGAAGAATCCGAGAAATATTCTAAAACTGGTAATCGGTCGGTTTCGGCTATTGCGTTGCAAATATGCCTATTCCAGGCTACGTTGTGTTTTTTTCCCTCCTGGCTTTCGGGACATGCCCATACAGCTATCTCAATAGTATAATGTCAACTATGACGATATAAACGTGTTGAAGACAACACAACGCCCAGACCCAGTGTATAGAAAAGTATCAGAATTGGACAAGAACCGAACCCGAGACCCCTAGGTTAGCAATCCGCCACCCTGACCATGCACCTACCGAGGCGTCAGGCTATATCGACTTATCAAAGCTTTCGACTGTGTATTTGTCAGCATGCAAAAATAGTAGGAACTGTGTCATCTATTTCTGCTTCATCATTTTTTGCACACAGACATGTACACATTTAGGAGAAGTTAGACATGCTACTTTTATTGGCGAATGGTGACAAGAGACGAGTTGCCACAGAATTTGGGATCAGCCAAAGGAATGTCATTAGCATCTAGCACTGACATTAATTCCACACTTAGCCGCTTTACTATATTAGGCACTCGGAGGTTGCGATTTCGAAAATCGTATGGAATTTTGTTGGTTGCTGTGCATCGCTTGGGAAACGACACTAGGTTTTTCCAACCTGCGCTCTTTAGCTAAGGAGCAATGTTTATCACGATAATGTACAGTTACGTACAACATGCAGCAGTGCTATACTGAAAATCCACGCTGTCTTCGTTAAGTAGAACAATAATGGCCGTGAAGCTTAAATGTATGATGCGGCATTATAGGAAACACCATTGTGCGACCTTACTTCATCCCAAGAATGTGGAACGGAAATAGGTACTCATACTTTGTCAAGAGCATTCTATATGTTCTTCTACTAGAGGTACCACTGGATAGTCGATAGTGTACCTGTATGTGTTTCCGTCACGCCGACTGCCCTGCTCACTCTTCCCGTGTTGCAGCGCAAATATTGAATGAAACGTTTCCTGGCAGTTGAAAAGGACGGAATGCTGTAGTGCAATAGTTGGCCAGGTCTCTTGTTTTAAGTTCTCTTGATTTATTTCTGTGGGGAGCACTGAAAAATACAATCTAGCACGAAGCCCCAACTACCCCAGACGATTTCCGCCGTCGAACGGCCATAGCGTACAACGTCATATCATCCAAATCTGTGGCTTGCACTCGATGTAGACGATTTGAACACGTACTTAAGTAAAGTGTAAAACCATGTTTCGTGAAGAGCTTTTCATGAAACTTTCTATGTAACGATTTCTTTCCTTTTGAATGTAACTCACTAATTTAAAATGTGAACACCCGGGATAGTTGATCCTGCAATGTCCTTCCCGTCAACAGATGGCAGTACTTTTGGCACCCTGGTTTGTCAGTTTGCCGGCAGCTGTGGCCGATCCGTTCTCGGCGCTTCAGTCCGGAACCGTGTAGCTGCTATAGTCGCAGGTTCGAATGCTGCCTCGGAGATGGATGTGTGTGATGTCCTTAGGTTAGTTAGGTTTAAGTGGTTCTAAGTCTAGGGGACTGATGACCTCTGATGTTAAGTCCCATAGTGTTTAGAGCCATTTGAACCATTTTGTTTGAAAGTTTGCTTTCCCCTTCGTGTTCGCAACTCGGTGCTCTGCACTCGCTGGTGGTACATCGCGTCCTGTCCTCGTGCAGCGCGGCGCTCGGATTCACAGCACAAAGTTTTAAGTGTCCTGACGTTCACTGCATATTTCTTTACCCAGGCAGTCGTCCGTAGTATTCGCTGTGTCGCTTTGCCACTGACTTAGGATTCACCGCATCTACCCCGGCCGTTGTTTTTGAAAATGGAAATTATCGTATGGCATTGTTGGCCGGGAGGTCCCATTCGGAGGAGTTCGGCCGCCGTATTGCAAGTCCTGTGTAGTTGACGCCACTTCGGCGACTTACGAGCCAATGATGATGAAAAGGATGATGAAGGACACACAACACCCAGTCTCCTGCCGGGAATCTAACCCGGGCCCTGTGTGGTAGGCGGTAACGCTACCGCTATGCTGCGAAGCGGACGCTGTTTTTGGGAATTTGTGGTGGTAAGTTCCCATGGGACCAAACTTAACTAAAGTAAACTAACTTACTCAAAGGACAACACACACACCAATATCCGAGGGAGGACTCGAACCTCCAACGGGAGGAGCCGCGCGAACCGTTGCAAGGCGCCTGGGACCACGCGGCTACAACGTGCGGTGCTGTTGTCTAAAATGTTATATGGAACTTCGTTTTCCCGTTTGTACATGTACTACTGCTTTTAAAAACTATTTTTAGCTCCTTTCTCTTGTTTATTTTCAGTATGACACCTGATGATGGGCATGTAAGAACCTGAAAGTAGTCGTGTTTTAACTACTGAAAAATAAAAAGAACCTTACAATTGAAACGGTACTTTCAACCTCTGCTCTAAAGGTGAAGTTGCTACTGTTGCAATCTGGTATAATGCATTAACTCCAGTTCGATTGTTTAATTCTCGTGATTCGAGGCTTCAAGGTCCTCGTGGTACACGACGGGCCACCGAAGACGTGCGTCATCTGCAGTTCCACAGGACACATAAAAAGCGGGTGTCTGCGTGCCAAACCGCAGCGTCAATGAAGCACGAAGAGTAACTAACATAAACCCAGGTAGTAGATCCGCCTTCACCAGGCGCAGAGTCGCCAGGGCCGAGTCAAGATCAATGGGGCCACTCGCACTCAACGAGGAGGTAAACAAATTAGCAAGAAACTGCACTCTGGCTACCTCTAGTGAAAATACGAAGTAGGCAGACGGACTAGTCACACAAACAACAATTTTAGAATGAAGACTCAGGCCTATAGCACACCGTACACAGACCTTTGAGCGGAAGGACTTCGATCGCGTACGATGCGTGGCGGTGGGTACCCTAGTCATGCCCCCTCCTGTTCCACACGCAAATAAAGCGAGGGAAAAACGACCGTCTATATGCTTCTGCACGATGCCTAATCTCTCTGACCTTATCTTCGTGGTCCTTACGAGAAATGTACGTTGGCAAACATCCTCACATTGATGCTCACCCTGTCCGCCACATCATTTATGTATACAGAAAATAACGGCGATCCCGTCACACTCCCATAGAGCACTTCTGACGATAGCCTCGTCTCTGATGAACACTGGCTGTCGAGGACAACATACTGGGTCCTGTTACTTAAGAAGTCTTCGAGTCACTCACATACCTGGAAACTTATTCCACAAGCTTGTGCCTTTGCTAACAGTCTGCATTGCGGCACTAGGAATATGAAATCCTCCTGTTGCCCTTTATCTATCGTTTGCACGATCTCATGTGAGGGAATGACAAGCTGATTTTCGCACGATCGATGCTTTGTAAAACCATGCTAATTTGTGAACAGAAGCTTTTCCCTTATAAGTAAATTTGTTATACTCGAACTCAGAATAAGTTCAAGGATTGTGCAGGAAACTGATGTTAAGGATAACGGTCTGCAAATTTCCCTATATGCTATTTTACCCTTTTTATATACAGGTCGCACCTGCACTTTGACGGCTGGGGTGGCCGAGCGGTTCTAGGTGCAACAGTCTGGAACCGCGCGACTGCTACAGTCGCAGGTTCGAATCCATCCTCGGGCATGGATGTGTGTGACGTCCTTAGGTTAGTTGGGTTCAAGTAGTTCTAAGTTCTAGGGGAGTGATGACATCAGAAATTATGTCCCATAGTGCTCAGAGCCATTTTTCACCTGCACTTTTTTCCGTTCCCTTGGGTCTTTGCGCTGGGCGAGAGATTTGCGATAAATGCAACCAAAATAATGAGTCAATGCTATACTCTGAAAAACCGGGGGAGATCTAATAATTGTAGTTAAATAACGCTTAACCCAAATATTATGAATTCCTTTCTATCAAATGTGGATTATTAAACATTACAATGATTTAGTACAATATAACTATTCCCCCAACTTTAGTGTTCTAGGATTAAGAAAGACAGCACAAGAGTTTCCGACTTAGGAAAACACCAGGACCGAATTTGTTAAGATGAGCGTAGAAGATAAGACCGATGACTTTATGAACACAGCAAACAACAACCTTCCTGTGATTCTTGAACGTTTGTAAGCCTGATAAGCAGCTAGCAAATGTTGCCTCTCGTATGAAAGTCAATATGTGTTTCTTTCATCGTTTACCCGTTATTTCTCTTCCGCACGTCTTTACAAATGTTTCCACAATGTTTCCTTCTCCTACGATCACTCATTTCTCATGTGGGCTCTCTCAAACAGCAAAAGTTTAACTATACTTGGTATGTATGCTGGTAAACGCTGCGACTCGCTCCACAGACAAACATGGCAGAAGCGTTTTGTTTCGCGACGAAATAGTGAATCTATTAACGGAAGTGCGAGATAATGCAATTTTAAAAGGAAATTTTAATTGTGTTTTGCGTCGGTAAGATCTGTGCCCTAATTTTAATTTCTGTGAAGAAATTTTCAGGGCTATCGTGACTACCACATCACGGCTCACTACTACAAACAACAGCGCCTCCTGGGACTAGAGGTCTAGCAACTAAACATGTCGCTCCTAGATGACGAGGTATTGTACCAAACAGTCGCTGAAACATGGACACGATGTCTCCAGAACCAGTCAAGCCAATCAAGGCATATTATCGGGTGGATTCAAACTGCAAAACCGCAAAAAAGGTAGTGTATTGCCCAAACTGTTGGATGCAATGCTGAAATACTGTTTCTTATGCCTACCCGACCCGTACAATGAACGAACGAATTTGGTAGCAAACAGTTTTCGAATGACACACCAAACCAAAAATTTCTGTTTTGTGACTGCATTCATTGGAAGGCAAAAAAGTGCGAGCACGTCTCACAACTTGTATCAGTCAAGAAAATATTCCGGTATACCAAATTATAACGAACAAGGACATAGCTACGATCACCAAAGTGCAATTAAGCTTAATACTGAACAGTAGTATATGAATCTTTATCTTGAATCAGAGACCCAACTATGGACGAAGCTTTCCTCTTTAATATACAACCCATAGTTAATGCGGAGGATAACGAAGGGTTTGTCGAAACATCTCGGAAAAAGAAAGAGAAACAATAGTTACAGAATCTCCACGTAACATATCAGTTGAGTGTCGTTCAAGATTTTGGAACATTATTGGCTATAAACTGACAATAATTTATAACGAACTGTTGGCAGACGATGCATTGTATAGCTTACATATGCAGTTCTTCTATGGGTCGTGATATCTACATCCATACTCCGCAAGCAACCTGACGGTGTGTGGTGGAGGCTACCTTGAATACCTCTACCGGTTCTCCCTTCTATTCCAGTCTCCTATTGTTCGTGGAATGAGAGATTTTCGGTATGCCTCTGTTTGGGCTCTAATCTCTCTGATTTTATCCTTACGGTCTCATCGCGAGACATATACGTAGGAGGGAGTAATATAGTGCTTGATACCTCGGTGAACATATGTTCTCGAAACTTCAACAAAAGCCCGTACCGAGCTACTGAGCGTCTCTCCTGCAGAGTCTTCCACTGGAGTTTATCTATCATCTCCGTAACGCTTTCGCGATTACTAAATGATCCCGCAACGAAGCGCGCTGCTCTCCGTTGGATCTTCTCTATCTCTTCTATCAACCCTATCCGGTACTGATCCCCCACCGGTGAGCAGTGTTCAAGCAGTGGGCGAACGAGTGTACTGTAACCTACTTAGTTTGTTTTCCGACATCATTTCCTCAGGATTCTTCCAATGAATCTCACTCTGGCATCTGCATTACCGAAGATTGATTTTATATGGTCATTCCATTTTAAATCACTCCTAATGCCTACTCCCAGATAATTTATGGAATTAACTGCTTCCAGTTGCTGACCTGCTATATTGTAGCTAAATGATAAAGGATCTTTCTTTCTATGTATTCGCAGTACATTACACTTGTCTACATTAAGATTCAATTGCCATTCCCTGCACCATGCGTCAATTCGTTGCAGATACTCCTGCATTTCAGTACAATTTTCCACTGTTACAACCTCTCGAAATACTACAGTATCATCCGCAAAACGCCTCAGTGAATGTCCGATGTTATCCACAAGGTCATTTATATATATTGTGAATAGCAATGGTTCTACGACACTCCCCTGCGGCACACCTGAAATCAATCTTAATTCGGAAGACTTCTCTCCATTGAGAATGACACGCTGCGTTCTGTTATCTAGGAACTCTTCACTCCAATCACACAATTGGTCTGATAGTCCATATGCTCTTACTTTGTTCATTAAACGACTGTATCAAACGCCTTGCGGAAGTCAAGAAACACGGCATCTACCTGGGAACCCGCGTCTATTGCCCTCTGAGTCTCTTGGACGAACAGAGCGAGCTGGGTTTCACACGATCGTATTTTTCGAAACTCATGCTGATTCATACAGAGTAGATTTCTAGTCTCCAGAAAAGCTATTATACTCGAACATATTACGTGTTCCAGAATTCTACAACTGATCGACGTTAGAGATATAGGTCTATAGTTCTGCACATCTGTTCGACGTCCCTTCTTGGAAACGGGGAGGACCTGTGCCCTTTCCCAATCTTTTGGAATGCTTCGCTCTTCTAGAGACCTACGGAACACCACTGCAAGAAAGGGGGCAATTTCCTTTGCGTACTCTGTGTCAAACCGAACTGGTATCCCATCAGGTCCAGCGGCCTTTCCTCTTTTGAGCGATTTTTATTGTTTTTCTATCTCTCTGTCATCTATTTCGATATCTACCATTTTGTCATCTGTGCAACAATCTAGAGAAGGAACTGCAGTGCAGTCTTCCTCTGTGAAACAGCTTTGGAAAAATACATTTAGTATTTCGGCCTCCAGTCTGTCATCCTCTGTTTCAGCGCCATTTTGGTCACAGAGTGTCTGGACATTCTATTTTGATCCACCTGCCGCTTTGACATAGGATCAAAATTTCTTAGGATTTTCTGCCAATTTAGTACATAGAACTTTACTTTCGAATTCTTTGAAAGCCTCTCGCATAGCCCTCCTCACACTACATTTCGCTTCGTGTAATTTTTGTTTGTCTGCAAGGCTTTGGCTATGATTAAGTTTGCTGTGAAGTTCCCTCTACTCCCGTAGTCGTTTTCTAACTCGGTTGTTGTACCACGGTGGCTCTTTTCCATCTCTTACGATCTTTCTTGGCACATACTCATCTAATGCGTATTGTTCGGAAGTCTTGAACTTTGTCCACTGATCCTCAACACTGTCAGTACTTTAGACAAAACTTTTGTGTTGAGCCGTCAAGTACTGTGAAATCAGCATTTTGTCACTTTTGCTAAATAGAAAAATCTTCCAACTTATTTAATATTTCTATTTACGGTTGAAATCACCGATGCTTTAACCGCTTTATGATCGCTGATTCCCTGTTCTGCGTTAATTGTTTAAAGTAGTTCGGTTCTGTTTGTCACCAGAAGGTCTAATATGATATCGCCACGAGACGGTTCTCTGTCTAACCGCTCAATGTAGTTTTCAGATAAATCACTTAAAAACAAGTTCACTATATTCTTTGTCCCTGCCACCCGTTATAAACGTATGAATCTCCCAGTCTATATCTGTTAAATTAAAATCTCCACCCAAAACTATAACATGGTCGGGAAATCTACTCGAAATATTTTCCAAATTTTCCTTCAGGTGTTCTGGCACAACATCTGTTGATGCAGGGGGCCTATAGAGACATCCAATTACCATGTTTCAGCCGTGACCTTCACCGAAATTATTTCATATTTCGGGTCTCCATCAATTCCCTTCGATACTATTGCACTTTTTATCGCTATAAACACGCCTCCCCCTTCACTGTCCAGCCTGTCTCTGCGGTATACATTCCAATCTGAGTTTAGAATTTCATTGCTGTTTACATGTTCTTTCAGCCAACTTTCCGTCCCTAGTACTGTGTGGGCATTGTGACCGTTTATTAATGAGAGCAGCTCTGTGACCTTTCTATAGATGCTCCAGCAGTTTAATATTACCACATTAATATTGTCATTCCCTGTTGCGTTTTGCCTACTGCTACCTTGTCACTTCTCAGGAGGCATCTTGTCACGCCTAGGAAGGGAATTCTCTAAGCCAAAAAACCCACTTGTGCACTCCATACGCACTCCGCTACCGTTGTAGCCTGTAGCTGTCCCGCGTATAGTGCACGCCTGACCTATTCAGGGGCAACCTACATTTCTCCAGCCGATAGCGGAGGTCGCGAAATTTGCTCCCCAGATCTCCGCAAAATCGTCGAGCCTCTGGTTTAAGTCCTCCACTGGGCTTCAAACCAGAGGACGGCGATCGGTTCTGGGAACGACACTGCAGATAGTTAGCTCAGATTCCACCCCGCGAGCGAGGCTTTCCACCTTCAACAACTCAGCCAGCCGCCTGTATGAACTGAGGATGACCTCTGAACCCAGACGGCAGGAGTCTTTGGTGCCGACATGAGCAACAATATGCAGTCGGGTGCACCCAGTGTCTTCTATGCCGCCGCAGTGCTTCCTCCACATCTCGGATGATACCCACCGGCAAGGAGACAGAGTGAACACTGGCCTTCTTTCCCGACCTTTCAGCTGTTCCCCTAAGGGCCTCCATCACCCACCTAACACTGGAGCTCCCAATCACTAATAAACCACTCCCCCCCACCCATGTGGCTGCTCGGACCTTTCTGAAGGAGCGGCCCGTGGAAACCACAGGAAACAAAACGTTTCTACAGGTGACGCAAAAATGGCAACACTACTAAGTAAGATAGAAGCAACAGGCGAGCATCAGTGGCAACAAAAAGTTCTTTACGAGCAGAAACTAGCCGAGGAATCAGTAGAAGTGAAATTACCTCCAAGGTAGCTATACCTCCTCACCATCCAAATGATATTTTACTCGAAGGCAAGGTAAGCAGTGCTTTTAAAAATTGACATGTTTCCAAACGGAAGTTTGCGACCTTTGTAATGTTTGTACAATAATTTATTACGTCAACTATCGCTTATATATATTCACATTACCGGTTTCGGAAAAAATTGTCATCCTCAGATGTGCTTACCCCACTAAAAGCTTCACACATACAAACAAATATAGTTAGAACTTTCAACGTGATACAGTCATTTAACATTCCACAGACTGTACCTATCGTCTCATGACAAAAGACTTGCCATGAAAAAACAGAGAACGTAGTCGCATGTCAGGTGTGTTGTGAGAACGACGTGTTCTGTAATTTCCACCTATGATGGAATTTTAATATGTTTGATATACAATTCGAACAAGGAGCTATGAGTAAAAATGAAGATCACTCAGACCAATGATCTTTTCTTAATTTGTTTCAATTAACATCTCAAAACTCATTACGCAAATTTGTGCAGGATGCGATTAGGTATTGGAAATACTGAGTTGTGACTTGATATCATCACGGACAAAGCTAAATGTATTGTGAGTCCTCATTTTCTTGGGCGAAAAAGGCATCAGACGTGAGAGCACATTCAAATTCTGCTACCGAGATTTCGAAGGAAGAGCACAATGTATAAGTGCATTTTCCTTCGTACGACTACAGTCGTAAATTTCAATCCCAGCAGACGGGTTGAAATGTCTGTTGTGTAGAAAGAAACTAGAGGATGATGCCTCGGCCTAACAACATAGACGATTTTACTTTGCGGGCAAACATTTTTGTTTTATTTTGGTGGCAGCAGTAGCGACCTGTCGTTGCCATGGTAACCATGCCACGCTCAACACCGGAAACTATGATAATGATTGCTGCAATATCATAGTTGATCCAACTGGATCCATGACATACTTTCACCGAACAAATCATTACATTATTGGGCGCTGATGTGCTCGGCGTTTAGCGCCCGTAAGCTCCAAATACACAAACACATTATCGGATTCAAAAACACCAACTACTTTACTAGAATATTTGTTGTTGTTGTTGTCTTCAGTCCTGAGACTGGTTTGATGCAGCTCTCCATGCTACTCTATCCTGTGCAAGCTGCTTCATCTCCCAGTACCTACTGCAACCTACATCCTTCTGAATCTGCTTAGTGTACTCATCTCTCAGTCTACCTCTACGATTTTTACCCTCCACGCTGCCCTCCAATGCTAAATTTGTGATAGTTTGATGCCTCAAAACATGTCCTACCAACCGATCTCTTCTTCTAGTCAAGTTGTGCCACAAACTTCTCCTCTCCCCAATCCTATTCAATGCCTCCTCATTAGTTACGTGATCTATCCACCTTATCTTCAGTATTTTTCTGTAGCACCACATTTCGAAAGCTTCTATTCTCTTCTTGTCCAAACTATTTATCGTCCATGTTTCACTTCCATACATGGCTACACTCCAAACAAATACTTTCAGAAACGACTTCCTGATACATAAATCTATATTCGATGTTAACAAATTTCTCTTCTTCAGAAACGCTTTCCTTGCCATTGCCAGTCTACATTTTATATCCTCTCTACTTCGACCATCATCAGTTATTTTACTTCCTAAATAGCAAAACTCCTTTACTACTTTAAGTGTCTCATTTCCTACTCTAATTCCCTCAGCATCACCCGATTTAATTTGACTACATTCCATTATCCTCGTTTTGATTTTGTTAATGTTCATCTTATATCCTCCTTTCAGGACACTGTCCATTCCGTTCAACTGCTCTTCCAAGTCCTTTGCCGTCTCTGACAGAATTACAATGTCATCGGCGAACCTCAAAGTTTTTACTTCGTCTCCATGAATTTTAATACCTACTCCAAATTTTTCTTTTGTTTCCTTTACTGCTTGCTCAATATACAGATTGAATAACATCGGGGAGATGCTACAACACTGTCTCACTCCTTTTCCAACCACTGCTTCCCTTTCATGCCCCACGACTCTTATGACTGCCATCTGGTTTCTGTAAAAATTATAAATGGCCTTTCGCTCCCTGTATTTTACCCCTGCCACCTTTAGAATTTGAAAAAGAGTATTCCAGTCAACATTGTCAAAAGCTTTCTCTAAGTCTACAAATGATAGAAACGTAGGTTTGCCTTTACTTAATCTTTCTTCTAAGATAAGTCGTAAGGTCAGTATTGCCTCACGTGTTCCAACATTTCGACGGAATCCAAACTGATCCTCCCCGAGGTCGGCTTCTACCAGTTTTTCCATTCGTCTGTAAAGAATTCGCGTTAGTATTTTGCAGCCGTAGCTTATTAAACTGATAGTCCGGTAATTTTCACATCTGTCAGCGCCTGCTTTCTTTGGGATTGGAATTATTATATTCTTCTTGAAGTGTGAGGGTATTTAGCCTGTCTCATACATCTTGCTCACCAGCTGGTAGAGTTTTGTCAGGATTGGTTCTCCCAAGGCCGTCAGTAGTTCTAATGGAATGTTATCTACTCCGGGGGCCTTGTTTCGACTCAGGTCTTTCAGTGCTCTGTCAAACTCTTCACGCAGTATCGTATCTCCCATTTCGCCTTCATCTACATCCTCTTCCATTTCCATAATATTGTCCTCAAGTACATCGCCCTTGTATAAACCATCTATATACTCCTTCCACCTTTCTGCCATCCCTTCTTTGCTTAGAACTGGGTTGCCATCTGAGCTCTTGATATTCATACACGTGGTTCTCTTCTCTCCAAAGGTCTCTTTAATTTTCCTGTAGGCAGTATCTATCTTATCCCTCGTGAGATAAGCCTCTACATCCTTACATTTGTCCTCTAGCCATCCCTGTTTAGCCATTTTGCACTTCCTGTCGACCTCATTTTTGAACGTTTTTATTCCTTTTTGCCTGATTCATTTACTGCATTTTTATATTTTCTCCTTTCATCAATTAAATTCAATATTTCTTCTGTTACCCAAGGATTTCTAGCAGCCCTCGTCTTTGTACCTACTTTATCCTCTGCTGCCTTCACTACTTCATCCCTCAGAGCTACCCATTCTTCTTCTACTGTATTTATTTCCCCTATTCCTGTCAATTGTTCCCTTATGCTCTCCCTGAAACTCTGTACAACCTCTGGTTCTTTCAGTTTATCCAGGTCCCATCTCCTTAATTTCCCACCTTTTTGCAGTTTCTTCAGTTTTAATCTACAGGTCATAACCAATAGATTGTGGTCAGAGTCCACATCTGCCCCTGGAAATGTCTTACAACTTAAAACCTGGTTCCTAAATCTCTGTCTTACCATTATATAATCTATCTGATACCTTTTAGTATCTCCAGGGTTCTTCCACGTATACAACCTTCTTTCATGATACTTAAACCAAGTGTTAGCTATGATTAAGTTGTGCTCTGTGCATAATTGTACTAGGCGGCTTCCTCTTTCATTTCTTAGCCCCAATCCATATTCACCTACTATGTTTCCTTCTCTCCCTTTTCCTACACTCGAATTCCAGTCACCCATTACTATTAAATTTTCGTCTCCCTTCACTATCTGAATAATTTCTTTTATTTCATCGTACATTTCTTCAATTTCTTCATCATCTGCAGAGCTAGTTGGCATATAAACTTGTACTACTGTAGTAGGTGTGGGCTTCGTATCTATCTTGGCCACAATAATGCGTTCACTATGATGTTTGTAGTAGCTTACCCGCATTCCTATTTTCCTATTCATTATTAAACCTACTCCTGCATTACCCCTATTTGATTTTGTGTTTATAACCCTGTAGTCACCTGACCAGAAGTCTTGTTCCTCCTGCCACCGAACTTCACTAATTCTAACTATATCTAACTTTAACCTATCCATTTCCCTTTTTAAATTTTCTAACCTATCTGCCCGATTAAGGGATCTGACATTCCACGATCTTATCCGTAGAACGCCAGTTTTCTTTCTCCTGATAACGACATCCTCCTGAGTAGTCCCCGCCCGGAGATCCGAATGGGGGACTATTTTACCTCCGGAATATTTTACCCAAGAGGATGCCATCATCATTTAATCATACAGTAAAGCTGCATGTCCTCGGGAAAAATTACGGCTGTAGTTTCCCCTTGCTTTCAGCCGTTCGCAGTACCAGCACAGCAAGGCCGTTTTGGTTAATGTTGCAAGGCCAGGTCAGTCAATCATCCAGACTGTTGCCCCTGCAACTACTGAAAAGGCTGCTGCCCCTCTTCAGGAACCACACGTTTGTCTGGCCTCTCAACAGATACCCCTCCGTTGTGGTTGCACCTACGGTACGGCCATCTGTATCGCTGAGGCATGCAAGCCTCCCCACCAACGGCAAGGTCCATGGTTCATGGGGGGGGGGGGGGGGGGGGGGGGGACTAGAATATTTATACAACGGAATAAGTAATTCTGTATGACATACAGCAACTGCTAACTTTGCCAGCCTCTGGCGTAAAAAAGCATTTTATGGCGTTACCTGAACCAAACGATAGTTGAAACATCCTGTAGGTTTAAACTGTGTGCCGCACCGAGACTCGAACTCGGGACCTTTGCCTGATGCAGGCAAGTGCTCTACTATTCTTTTTTTTAATATCTCATTTTGTTCTATACAGTTCGTTGAATTTGTTCGTGGCGGACGTCCGATGACACCCGTTCAGGTTGCTCGTTGATCCGTTCACTCAGTTTTTTTTTATTATAGAGGGTAGCTGAACCCTCTGACGGAACACACTGAGCTACCGCGCCGGCGATGAAGGATGATGATGAAGACGACACAAGAACACTCAGTCATGGCGGGGCTGGAGAAAAGCAAGCTGAGCTACAACAATCTGGAAACTTTCCATAGTCTGTGGCTAAGCCATGTGTCCGCAATATCCTTCGTTCAGGAGTGCTAGTTATGTAAGGATCGCAGAAGCGCTTCTGTGAGGTTTGGATGGTAGGAAACGAGATACTGGCAGAAGTAAAGCTGTGAGGAAGGGGCCTCAGTCGTGCTTGGGTAGCTCAGATGGGCCGGAACGGTAGCTCAGCGTGTTCGGTCAAAGGGCTTAGCGACCCACTGTAATAAAAACGGAGTGAGCGGATCAACGAACAACCTGAATTGGTGTCATCGGACGTCCGCCACAAACAAATTCAACGAACAATGTAGAACAAAATGAGATCATTAAAAAAAAGATGGTAGAACACTTGCCCGCGAAAGGCAAAGGTCCCCGAGTTCGAGTCTCGGTCCGGCACACAGTTTTAAACAGCCTGGAAGTTTCATATCAGCGTACACTCCGCTACAGAGTGAAAATCTAATTCTGAAAACGATAGATGTTTTGCGTCAGGGAGGTACTGAAGAAATCCCAGCTACCGATTTCCTTCGAAGGTCGCAGCTTGAGTGAAAAAAGTGAGGAGCATAGAATGAGAGCAGTCTTCCAGAAACAGGGCGATATCTTACGCTTAAAGTATAGCTTCCACTACATTGATGTTGCAGGCTCACAACCATCATCGCATACCTCATGGTCAGTCACGGATGCAACGAAAACCAACCGTTCCACATCAGTTTTACACCACACACGATGTGTGCACGTGCTTCGTGAGAAAGAATTCAATCATATCTTCATCAGTTGTATTAATCAATATGATTCCGCGAATTGCAAGACCTTCTAAAACAAAACTGTCCCCTGCCAGTTTTCATAACTTCGTTGTTATTGGAGAAAAATTAAACAGTACGAGACAGCTGTGACAAAATCATACACATCCTCATTAACCCAACACTCGCTCAGATACACCAAGGACCGCAGGATTCGTCGAGAGGAAATATCCCTTGCTTGGCTAAAAATCACAGAAATCCAGGCTTAGTTCTTTCGGTCAAAGCAAAGTTTGCCATCATGTCCTAGTTCCCACCCAATTCAGCTCTTGGAAGTCTACTGTACCGATAGACTGATCCCAGAATACCAAAGGGATAGAGTAGCGTTTACAACGCATGGACTCAGTCATTTGTTGTATATACCAATCTCTGTCTCCCTCTACACTGTGTGTCCTCTGCGTATCCCTCTAGTGCCATGGACGCTATTCTACGATATCGTAAAACATATCCTGTCACAGTGTTCCTTCTTGTACTGTGTTTATAACATATTTCTATCCTCGTCTATTCAGTAGAGGTATCCTCACTTTTTATCTATGTACACCTAATTTTCAATATCCGCCTGTAGCACCACATCTGTGACGATTCGGTTCTCTTCTTTTCTGGTTTTCCACAGTCAGTGGACGGCTTCTATGTAATGCTGTACTCCAGACGTACATTCCCAGTAACTTCTTCCTCAAGTTAAGGTATATGTTTGTTACTAGCAGACTTCTTTTAGCGATGAATTCCCTCTTTACCTGCACTAGTCTGCTGCATACTACAAGTTGCTCACTCTTATAAACGTACCCCGCTATAAATACAACTGCAGATATTGTTCTGGCACAATGTTATGATTAGCGCCACATAAGTGTGGTGGACAGCGTCAATCGTTCAAGATAGCAGTAAGTCGTCAATGCATGTGTGTCTGAAGTGCGTAAGTAGCTAAGCAGATAGCATAGTGTGTATATGTATAACGATGATTGAGAATCTATGAAAATACGTATGTGTTCAGTAGAGCTGAAGTCTAACTAGGGAGGCGATTAAGTTAGCCGTAATTGTTAAAAATACGGTAATCCGTTGACAAAACGTCATACAGGAGTTGAAACGATTACAATTAGTATTGATAATGTATTCATATTCCGTGCTACCTTGTTTAAAAAAAAAGCGGTGCTCAGGATTACACAGTTCAGTACCTCAGTATCTGATACAGAACTACACAGCAGCTCTACACTCTGTCACTCCCACGGTGATTGAGTAGGACAAATGATATCATGGAAGTCGTCCTTTGCTGACACCACCATTGACCTCATCGAACCTAACGCGCAATTCTTCTGGCTAGGAGGCTAGGCAACCCATCATGCCGCCCTAATGACTATAATTTTCTATGAGCTGCACCGCGCGTTGCTGTATGTACTGATCTACAAAGCAGCCTGCGCTGAGACGTTCCTGCATTTTAATGACAAGCTAGCATTCAAGGGCCTTTCGTTTACTGGTCTGCCATCCACACCACGCGATTCTTTAAGGCGAAAGCACTCGTCATTCAACAAGTCTCAGCTTTTTGCGATAATTCTGCAGACTCCGTTGTCTGCTTACTGTGCGATCCGACGATTACCTGGCGTCCCAGTCTTATTATCAGTTGTACCTTATCACATGCCCTCTACGTGACAAAAGATGACATTCCGATAGCAGAGAACGGGATGTAAAAAAAAAAAAAAAAAAAAAAAGAAATTGCAGACAAATTCGAGTAGTAGAACTCGCTCTCTGAGGGTCCCTTACAAATTTAATTGCGTATATAGATAGCTGTGGTGGTTTCCATTAATAATTAACATTAATGTCAGCAGTGGGCTCAACATGATCCACATTAGTTCTTCTATAGGTTTTGATGAGTCAATTTGCGAATATAAAACAACGTATATTTCGATTGCATTGACTCAGAAGCTTAAATTTTTTACTCTAGTGTCTTTGTAATATTTTTAACGCATTATTAACTTGAATCTCATATCTCTAGAAATATATTATTCAGTTTAAAAAGTAATAGGATGTTTCGGGGATGGAAGCATTCTTAGTTGACTTAACTAAACTACAGACACTTTCAGAATGATTATAATCTATTCACGTGATCGTCTTTGTCACCTCAGATGTGTGTGACTATTGTGGAAAGATAGCTGTTAGTACCGAGAAAGATAACGCTTCTCCATTTACATGCCTTAAGATTCATAAAGGACAAACGCCATTGTTCAGGAATGAACATTCACTGCTTGGAAACATCATATTATATTAACACAGATGACGGTATATAGCGTTAAAAGTGGCTAAATGGAACATTAACACAGTAAAAAGAACAGAAAGCTCCTAATGTCCTATTACAGGATTAGTACCCAGCCTGTGGAACACAGAACATATTTTAATATTTAATAGTGTTAAAGAGCGATGGTATATACATAAAACCAGTATGGAAGTCTTCTTGGAAGGGTTTGTGGAAAGAGCATACAACGCGCTACTGTAACGAATTTTATAGCAGTGGTCCACTGAGGGGAGTCATTATCAGGTAGATATGACTGTAGACGTCGAACGAATTCCGGGACGTTCTCCTAGGATCCTAACATATCGGTATAACGGTTTCGAAAACGTCGCAGGCACCTTGGGGAAATAACATCTGGATCTTTGGAAAAAAAAACCGGATGATGTTGTTTCGTGGTAAGAAAGACTCCTCCTATTCTGTAGGACGGTTATAAAGTCCCCCTACAGCCAACTAGATTTAGATTTGTCATGATTTCATTAAAAAGATTTAGACGAATTCTGTGATGGTGTCTTTGAAATAGTACGGCCGATTTCCAACTGCAGCCTCGTCCAGTAAACTGAACGTTAAACAGCAATATTCCTTCTTTCCTTTAGAAGAAAGGAGTCGTTGTCTCGTGAAACCGCGTTGGATAAATTTTGAGAACCTGTGTTCGAAGAAGGCTGTGCGACAATTCTGTCGCCGTCATCATATATGTCACGTAGTGATAATAAAAATGAGGGTGAAAGAGATTAAGGTGCGTTGAGAGGCTGTAGGAATTTCTCCCTCTCCCAATACGTGACTGAAATAGGACAAAAAATGGCTAATATTGGCACCAAGTACCCTCCGCCGTGCACCTTACAGCGGTTTGCGTAATGTATGAGTAAATATAGATATTGCTACAGAACTTGAACATGCACTTACGCGGAAAATTATTGCTAATCTTATAATAATGGACAGAAGCTATATGATGAAACGACAATGAGATAGTCGCTTTCCTAGGAAACGACAGCCCAACAAAGCTGCAGAGGGTATATAAAGAAACACACTGCGACCACATTCAGTACAGTTCAGCAGAGGGGAGGTCAGTGTGGTCGCCTCCCCGTCTCGCCGCCTCCCCGTCTCGCCGCCTCCCCGTCTCGCCGCCTCAACGTATCGCCGCCTCCACGTATAGCCGCCTCCACGTATCGCCGCCTCCACGTATCGCCGCCTCCACACCTCGCCGCCTCCCCGTCTCGCCGCCTGCCCGTCTCGCCGCCTGCCCGTCTCGCCGCCTCCACGTATCGCCGCCTCCACGTATCGCCGCCTCCACGTATCGCCGCCTCCCCGTCTCGCCGCCTCCCCGTCTCGCCGCCTCCCCGTCTCGCCGCCTCCCCGTCTCGCCGCCTCCCCGTCTCGCCGCCTCCGAGTCTCGCCGCCTGCCCGTCTCGCCGCCTCCACGTATCGCCACCTCCACGTATCGCCGCCTCCCCGTCTCGCCGCCTCCCCGTCTCGCCGCCTCCCCGTCTCGCCGCCTCCCTGTCTCGCCGCCTCCCCGTCTCGCCGCCTCCCCGTATCGCCGCCTCCACGTCTCGCCGCCTCCCCGTATCGCCGCCTCCCCGTCTCGCCGCCTCCACGTCTCGCCGCCTCCCCGTCTCGCCGCCTCCCAGTCTCGCCGCCTCCACGTCTCGCCGCCTCCACGTCTCGCCGCCTCCACGTCTCGCCGCCTCCACATATCGCCGCCTCCACGTCTCGTCGCCTCCCCGTATCGCCGCCTCCCCGTCTCGTCGCTTCCCCGTCTCGTCGCATCAACTTCCCTGCAGTGCACCGAGCTACAGAGTCCTCAGTTCCAATCAAGGTTTTTGGGAGGTTTTCCTTGATTGTAAGGCGAATGCCGGAACTGTTTACCTCCTCCCATCGATACAGAGATGTAATTCATGTAAATAATAAATTGAGAAATAAATGCTATAAGCGTACTTTGCCTTGTCTTTAATGAATTTTTATGTAAAGGAACTGAATAATAAATGACAGTGTATAGCTGACTGTTCCTCTGAAGCAGAAAGTTTAGTCTGTTCACATGAACCTAATGGTTTTCAATGGGGTAGGGGAAAAGATAGAAATATAACACAGAAACGAAGAGAGAACAAACATTTGCTGACAGAGCACAGAAAAATGTAGTCCTATGTGTTTTATTTTACATGTAAATGAAAGAGAACTGATGTTTAACTTAGGTGCATGCAAACATTCAGTGTTAATACGTGAAATATACAACGCTAGTTGTATCTCTATCGTTTCACTGCGTAGTGTTCCACGTACACATTAGTTATTGGGTGGACACATTACTGTACACATTATCAGTTATTCAGCTGTTCAGCATTCGTTAGTCGCAAGCAATATCTCTGGATTTGGGAATCTGTGGCAGGCTGGCTGATCGCGTTCACGATTTATTGCACCTGAAAGATATATACGTTGCTTTTAGCGTCCACTGTGGTTCTTTATATTTACCAAAAGGCTTAACAACTTATCAGCTAAGCACTATAATCTATGCTGTAACAGTAAGTAGAAAATACCACCAAGATATAACATCGCGGTTAACTGATTAATCATAGTGATCTGGTAAACTACGTTCGATCCATATCAGTATGCTGTTGATGAAAGTCTGTGCAACTTATATTCAAATGTAGCTTATTTTTTAACGGTAGCAGTAAGAGGAGTCCAAAAACATTGTTGAATGTTGCTCGTTTTAGCTTTTCATTACCTTTGTGAAGATCACGAGATATAATGAGGTACAGGAAGATGTGAAGGATGTTTCTTGAGCAGATACTGTGTACAGTGCGAAGAAGGATATTTACTGAGCAGATATTATGTGTAGTGTGAAGACGGCAAACGTATGTTGTACTGTAGTCGTAAACTGGCATTGTAGTAGTCCATGTTTCGATCAAATAAGTTTTCAACATTTCAGTGTGCTGCTATGAAGCATTCAGAATGTTGTCTTGCCGTAATAGGGTGTAACACAGTATTGCATTCAGCCCTCATTAAAGAAAATGTTCTTATACTCACATAGTTAGTAGGCTTTCCCACTATATTAAGCCTGAGATTAAGTTGAATCCCAGTACAACTCTGAAAGAGAAAATTACCTAAATCTAAGGGATCGTTATGGACAGAACACATGTAACAGAAATTGATGTGAAACACTGGAATTGTTCTCAAACGCACAAACCGATGCTATGATAAGACTGGTGTAACATAGTGACGCATATTTTCATTAAAAAAAGTCAATACATTACGTTGAATTTTGTACAGATCGCTTGCTTATCTTTAGGATTTGCGAAAGCAAATTATCGAGTGTCTACTGTTTTATGTACTTAAGCATATGAGCTAGTCCATGACAGTAAAGACGAATAGTTTAATTTTTGTTATGGTTTGATTCTCGCGCAGATAAAAAAGTGGTTTCTTCAAAGGAAGACCAGACAGCTGGATGTGCTATGTTACAGGATAGGAAACAATCCTGGCTGTCAAAACTTTCGTGCCTGCTGACAAGATTTTTCAATACTGTAAGTACCAAAGAATTTGAGGCGAACCCACTGCTCGTTACAGAATTCGTAATCCAGAGGAAGTATTTTTAAGATTCTGATAATCCGTAAACGAATGAGTGCAAATATTTTGTAGTTATCATAAACATAACTTAATTTGCAAGGACCTTAGAACATCCGCATTTGTTAATTGAGCTTTTGATTTGTTGCATCATGTTCATTGGGTCAGGAAACTAAAATATTTTGTATTCATAAAAACAACGTGAAGCTATGTTCAGGAGTTAACATATGAAATCCGTCAACTATATTTAGAATACGTTATTTTATTATCGAATTAACATTTCGTGTCACAGCTTCATAGTTGACAAAGGATCATCATTGCGGCATCAACCTATAATATTGTAGTGATTAAGCCGTTCCACTGACCTATGCGGATCAGTATCGGATCTTTTACAATATTAGTTTCCACAAAGAGAGATTCAGTGACAGCGATACTCTGCAAGCAAAGGTATACTACATGGTGGAGATCACCTTAAACATATTTTCGCCCGCAGATAGAGCGTGGGAAAAATTACAGTAAACCTCCAAATGTACTCTGTTCTCCCTCTTTTTTCTCTTGATCCTTGAGCGATACATATGCAGAAGACAGTAGAGTTACTTCCTAAGAATTCTCGAAAACTGATTCTCTAGACATATTCAGTGAAGTTTCAAAATAACAATGTCTCCTTGGCGCCAACAATCACGAATCAGTTTCACAAAATAGGTCCCATCTCCGTGTGATCTACAATGCCCCATTTACGATAGAGCTTTGACTTTCTTCGATTTTTCTCAGTTAGACAAGCTTTATGAGGGCTTCACACACTGATGTACGACTGCAGAATAACTTGCATTAAGGGGACACGCCCCTGAACTGGCTGCATTTTTAGCATTATCTTCACCCTCATAATGCAGCTGATCTATAAATGAGAGATAGCTGAAAACTCTGAAGTACAATTAGGTGTTTAGTCAAAGCATTTCCCAGAAAATCATTGAGATATTTATTATACTTTGGTACTGACAACAATATTTATAATAGTATAAAACACAGACCACTATTTCACTGCGGTACCATTTTCTTTGGAGCCACTGACTGACTGGAAAAAGAGTCGGAGTACAGACAACATTCACATAAATGTTTTATGCCTCCAGTTTCCTTCCGTAACGCTGACCTGTGAAAAAGACAAGTCATTCATTTTACTACAACAAAGATACTTAAAAATATACCTCAAATATCACCGACATCATCATCATGTTATAAATTTTTCAGGAAATAGTAGGCATGGGAGGTGGCGGGGTCATTCTAAATATCTGTACCAGTTTTTGTGGGTTTAACTTAGGTCATTTAGGAGAAAAGTGTACCTGAATGCTGAAAATTCAAGTTTTCGGTAAATCGCAAAAGAAGATTTACAGATTTCTTAACTTACCACTATGCTCGTTTAGAACATTCCATCTGTATATTTCTTCGTAACATTGATCCTTGAAATTGAAAAATTATTGAATGTTGTTATTGCATCCACGACACCAATCTTCAGCACTGTCAGCCCAACTAATACAGTTTTGGATATTCTCTCCCATATATGGCTGTTGAAGCTTTCATTTGCATTCTGAGAGAGATCATGCATACATTTCGTAAGTAGATTTTTATTTGCCAGATCCCTATATTAGACCTAACTAACTGCCTCCATTACAGCAAGTGGTAAGGACTGCTTGTGGGTAGCATTGCTCTGCCAGTAATTACACCACGAATCTTCCCCTTTTGGACACATAGCATGCTGTGGGGTTTCATCTGTTGACACTCTGTGAAACCATGTTGCCCAGACAACTCGTCTCATGTTCTCCAAATCTCTTACATTTCTCCTTATTGCTAGTATATAATATTGAGTCAAAGAATCAGTTTCACTTTTGTAAGACGACCTGGACCACCTATGTGTTTTCCGTCTGACAGTTTTCGTCCACTGAAGTCTTTACATGATTTTCCTAGCCGAGCTCCCATTGTTTTTGTACATGCCCAACACATTCAAGCTTTTCTATCAGAGTGTCCCCATTTGGTCTGTCATTAACAACAGTAATGTGTCCTTTACAACCTCCATCTCCAAGGTAGCCTACATACCTCACACTACAACTGACCTCTGATCTTCTAAAAATGTTTAGAACTCCTTTCGTTTCCATGTTTCCACTTGGCCGTTAAATTTTTTTACCCAAATATAGGTTCCAATAAATTTACTTGAACAACCCTGACAGTGGTTTGTTAGACATTCATAATATAGTATCTTACCAGTTTCAATAAAAGTGGCAGTTACAGCCCCATTCAGAGAAGTATGACCGCTCTTCTGCCAAGATCCATCAAATGCTGTCACAATGTCTGTATTCTCAGACAAGATTCCTGTTTCTTCTGCTGCTCTTTTCATTGAATGTTCACTTACACCACAATAAGTATTATGTATTAATTTATAGTATCTGTCAAACCTCAGTGGAGGCAGAGGTAAATCCGTCACTGCACAAAAAGTCTGGGCAGTACTCCTTCCCCTTCCAATACATCGCATTGCATAAGCAAGCTGAACATTTACAATGTAATGTCGACTATCAGTTACTGGCGGTGTCATAGTATCACTGTGCATCTTCACACGAGTTACAGGCACTCACTAACCGACTTTAAAGACCCTTCCTTACTGAAATGTACTCAGAATCGTCAATACTATCTTCACAATCGCAGTACTTACATTTCACAGCACTCTTCAGAAGTGTTGACACCATATTTAGATTCAGAATAACATTTCCGTCGTTATTTCTGCTCACAATACCACTAGGCTTGTTCTCATTACGTTCAGAAAGTGAAAGTTTACCTCTAGAAGCACTGCCTGTAGACTCAGTTTCCACAGGCGACTTTTGAAGCAACTGATGTGTATTATTCGGTTGTGTTTGGAACTGGGTGACGCGAAGCTTACGTGTGGGACTAAATTTCTTTACTCTCGGCGTTTGTAGCACAGGAAATACACACACAGAAAGAAAACAATACACAATAGCTACAAAACCACACGCTTGTGAATTTCCGAAATCATATATTCTCAGTCTTCTAGACATGGCTGTGCATTGGTTCTGGGAGTCAGTACCTTCTAGCATACACCTGTGTTAACGATCCGTAACTAATGACCGAAAAATCGGAAGAACAAAATAATGCATTACGTATTCTGACGCACTTTAAACTGACAGATGGGCGTAGCCCTGTGCAACATTACGTTCAATCTCAATTTTAGGCCGAACGGAAAATGATAATGTCCATAAACAATACATTTTTGAAATCAGCATGAAATATTCTTTTCTACAGAGCAAGAAATTTTTGTTATTTTCTCGAGCATATCCCCTTAAACGCTTTTGTGTGACTTTCTGTCCATGTGAACGTCCTCTCCCGAATTTTAATAGTCAGCCTCTCAATAATGAACAACTCCTCTCTTGTACCGTCTGCCACTGAAGTTTGGTAAGCAACTACGTAACATTCTGGGGTCGACTAAATGATCCCGTGACAAACGCGCAGTTCCTCTTTAGAACTTGTCTGTCTCTTCTATGAATCCAGCCTAGTAACGGTCTAGAACGCGGTCGTCGAAAGCGGCCCGAATCAAGTATTCGTGCAGCTCGCTGTTTTCGGCCGTATTTTATGGCAATATGCTTCTGGAAACTAATAGCACCATCCAGAAACGTCAACTAACGTTAAGACCTTCTTAGAACTGTATGTTTTTCGCTCAGAAACAAACAAAAAACATACAGAAACAGTAAAATTTTAAGAAGTGCTTAATTTGGCCGTGAGCTAAGTAAAGTCTGCCACTTACGTCAGGAGCAAAGTGTTATGTATCGAGGTCACTGCAGAGTTAAAAGAAATGAGAGGGGAAAGATTTTATTGTTTTTCTTCCAATGCTGACAACATACAAACGTGCGCAAGTCGCAACGACTATCTGCTCCACACTGAACAGTCAAAGAAACTGGTACACCATTCTAATATCGTGTACGACCCCGGCAGGCATGCAGATGTGCCACAACACGACGTGACATGGACTCGACTAATTTTAAAAGAGACTCTCCACACCGACAACAAGTTTCCAGTCATCAACAGTCCAATATCGGTGTTGACGGGCCCAGGCGAGGCGTAAAGGTGTGTCGTGCAGTCAGGACTATGAGATCCAAAGTATCCGGACGCTTAGTTAGTTAGTTGCGCGTTCCATTGATCATTTGCAAGGTACTGTAGCCGTTATGATGTGGAACCTGTCAAGTGCACAAGAAATACACATGTGAAACAAGATTTCTTTAAAAAAAAAAAAATATATATATATATATATATATATATATATATATATATATATATATATATATATATATATATATATATATTTCAATACAGAGCTAAGTAATAATCTTTCTATTATTTACCCCATTCCCTTAAATAGCACTATATTTATAGATTTATTTATTCCTATTCAAGAATTCATCTTTGGTATACAAGGAGTTCTCAACAAGATATGATTTCAATTTATTTTTGAAGATATTACTACTGTCTGTCAGAGATTTTATTTCATCTGGTAATTTGTCAAAAAATTTTATAGCAGCATGTTTTACGCCATTCTGTGCCAAAGATAGATTGAGTAAAGGATAGTGTAAGTCTTTCTTTTTTCTGGTATTATAATCATGAAATTCACTGTTGTTTTAAACTGGTCCATGTTGTTGAGCACAAATTTCATTAATGAGTGAATGCACTGTGAGGCTGTTTTAAGAATTCACAATCTTTTAAAAAGATGCCTACAAGATGTGCGACTATGAACCCCACGCATTATTCTAACCACTTTCTTTTGAGCAGTGAATACTTTTTGTCTAAATGTTGAGTTACCCCAAACTATTGTTCCCTATGACATCGGAGAGTGAAAGTATGCAAAGTATGTTAGCTTACTAATTTCTATATCCTTAAAATTGACAATATTCTCATTTCAAAAGTTGCCGAACTTTGTCGCTTTAGAAGATCCAAAATAAAAATTTTTCAATTAAGATTGTCATCTATATGTATGCCCAAAAACTTAGTATGCACTACCCTGTCTACTGAATTCTGTTGATGTCTTATATTTATTGTAGGAACTGCACTTTTTGCAGCAGATAGTTGGATGGACTATGTTTTTTTCAAAGTTTAGAGGAACCCCATTTGCAGAAAACCAATTAATGACTTATCAAGACACCTCATTTTTACCATCTTCAATTGGAGTTTCTTTTACCAGATTAATAACGATGCTTGTATCATCAGCAAACAGTGTCGGTTTAGCTTCCTCTTTCAGATAGGAAGGTAGGTCGTTTTCATATATCAACAACAGAAGGGGACCCATGATTGAACCTTGTGGAACACCTAATGTAGTTTCACCCCAGTTAGGTAAAGTGGCAAACTTATTTAAATCACTTGAGCCATATAAGGAAACATTTTGCTTCCTGTTCTGTATGCACAACTTAAACCACTCCTATGTTATTCCATTTGTACCATAGAACTGTAATTTCTGTAACATACTGTAATGGTTCCTAAGATCAAATGCTTTGAACAAGTCACAGAAAATTCCTATTTGGTGAAATTTTACTATTTAAAGACTATTATGTGGACAGTGAAATTGTATATTGCTGTCTCAATGGAACAGCATTTTTGAAATCCGAACTGTGATATACCAAGTATCCCGTTACTGTTGAGATGGCTAAACGCTCTTGAGCACATTATTTTCTCGAAGATTTTTGAAAATGCTGTAAATGAGGATACTGGCAGATAATTATTGAAATCTGTGGTGTCCCCATTTTTGTAGAGTAGCCTGACAATGTCATATTTTGACCTGTCTGGGAAAATGCCTTGAGTTCATGACACATTACATATGTGACTCAAAACATCACCTGTAATTGCTCCACATTGTTTTAATATCTTATTAGAGATGTCATCTACTCCAACAGAACAATTATTTTTCAAGGATTTAATAATTTCACTTATTTCACAAGAGGTTGTTAGGTGAAACTTAATCTGACTAAATTTTTTCAAAACAGACTCTTCCATGTACTGTCTGGCTTCTTCTTTTGCATTGTTCTCACCGATTTCTTCTCCTACACTTAAGAAATGGTTGTTAAATATATTAGCTACTTTTGTACTGTTGGTTAGGATAGTCCCATTCTCCTTGATAGAAATACTACCTACCCCAGTGGTTAGTTTTCCTGTCTCCCTTCTATCAACATTACATAATGATTTGAATTTATTGCCAGAGTTGTTAATTTCTTCTGTAACATACGTATTTGTTGATTCCCTTACAACTTTTCTCAGTATGTTACAATAATTTTTATAGTATAAAACTACTTCTGCACTTTTACTAGTTCTTGCTGTCTCATAAAGTTTTCTTTTTCTTTCTGAAGACACTATAATACCTGTAGTAATCCAAGGTTTCTTTGAAAAGTGTGTGGTGTTACATTTAGTAATTTTCTTTGGGAAACAATGTTGAAAAAGGATATAAATTTATCAAGAAGTATGTTGCATTTATCATTAGCATTTGACTCATTATACACATCTCCCCTATTAACATTTCTTAAGCTTTCTTTGAAGTGCTTTATAGATACCGGGTTGAGCGACCATACACTTTACTTAATGGTTTCCGAACTGTACGTTCTGTTAGGTTTTGTAAGTTAAACATTTGTGCATCATGGTCTGACAACCCATTTACCTCAGGGAGAGCATGTGTTTGTTTTACACTCTATCTCTGTACAAATACATTACCTATTAGTGTGCTACTGTCTTGAGCTATACGTGTAGGGAAATTCATCACTGATTCTAAGTAATATGTTGTTAATAACACTTCTAGTTTACTTTTCCTCTCAGAATTATTTAGAAAGTTTACATTGAAATCACCACAGATTAATAACTTCATCTTTTTGTCTGAGAGACAGCACAAAAGGGGGTCAAACTTTTTTATGAATTGCTCCCAGTCTCCTAATGGCCACCTGTACACTGTTGCTAATATCAATACTATATTATCTAGCTGAAGTTCACATGCACAAATCTTAAAGTGCTGATCAACACAAAATTTGCTTACATCTACAGTTTTGCATTTATATCCTTGTTTCATGAAAATGGCAACTCCTTTGTTCATCGAAGATTTACAAGTGTAAGATACTAAATTATACCCACTTATATTGTCACTATCCATGCCCAAAAGTACATGCTGATCAGACAGAGTATATCAATCTTATTCTTATTTTTGAGATCATCTAAACACATTAATAGCTGATCTACTTTATTTTTTATTCCCCTGATATTATGATCAGGTAAGTTGACACTAACCTCATCTTTACCCCAATTTACTGTACATAAAGCTTCCTCTATTCTATTTATCTTGATTGTTGTCTGTCTGGACTTTGGCTTTAATCCAAAGAAATCTGTCTGCCTGGATCCATTAACTACAGGGAACACCCGTTGTGTGACTTTGGACCCCCTTACAGTTTCTGCTAATAGAGAAGCTAACTTATTTTTCCCCACCCTGTTCAGGTGCAGACCATGTGTAGTGTATCCCCACCTACCAATAGCATTTACTGGAACATCACTTATGTGAGATTTTGTCGGTGCCTGGAGCATCCGGTTCAGCTCAGTGTTAACATGCCTTACAGCAGTGTTTACCCAGTGCTGATCACGGCACTGAAAAACCTCCGCAAACCCCACATATGTGTGCTCAGTTTCTGCTCCTATTTTATCCAGGTCACTTCTAATACTGTATCTTGGATTCATAGCCAATTATAATTACCAGATCTTCCTTCCCAAAATCCCTGCATAGATGACTTACGTTTTCTGTCATCTGGCTAATGCTAGCACGTGGTTTCACAAAACTTGTGACCTGGTACCCTGCACCTAATTTCTCCTGAAGCTGCTGGCCCACACCCCTCCCATGACTGCTACGTATATGCAGAATTCTTCTTTTCCTGTTCTGGTTTGACCCCGATCTGTCTTTTTCCTTTAAGCTAATAATCTGCTTCAACCTACTTTCAACTACATCTGGATGAGGCCCTTCCTCCACTTCAGATAGCAAGACAAACTGATTTACTAATTGAATTTCTGGAGTTTTTTCAAGTGTTCCCCTGCTTCGCCCTTTGCCTTCTACCTTTTCCTAGTTCCCAGTCTCTTTCTCCTCCCCTAACCTACATAATTCGAAGTTCGCGTTTTCAAATTCAGCCTTAAGCGCACAATTTTTTGCCTCCTCTTCATCTTTCTACATAACCTACACTGCCATGGAATGTATGAAAATTATTTACAAGTTCATATCGCCCTCCATCGGTAGTGCTGGAATTAAATATGCTACTGTCCCACCGTTACACTTGATGACAGATTTGACTCTCGCAGGCATACGTTCAGTCAGGTGCTGGAAGGTTTCTTGGGGAATGGCAGTCCATTCTTTACGGTGTGTTGCCTTGAGGAGAGGTATCGATGTCGGGCGGTGAGGCCTCACACGAAATCGGCGTTCCAAAACATCACACAGGTGTTCTATAGGATTCAGGTCAGGACTCTGTGCAGGCCAGTCCATTACAGGGATGTTATTGTCGTGTAATCACTCCGCCACAGGCCGTTCATTATGAACAATTGCTCGATCATGTTGAAAGATGCAATCACCATCCCGAAATGCTCCTCAGCCGTGTGAAGCAAGAAGGTGCTTAAAACATCAATGCAGGCCTGTGATAGTGCGAGGCAAAACAACAAGGGGTGCAAGGCCCCCCCTCCCCCCCCCCCCACCCCCCCACCGCCAAAAGGAAAACACGGCCACTCCATAACACCACTGCCTCCGAATTTTACTTTTGGCACTACACACCCTCACAGATGAAGTTGACCAGGCATTCGCCATACCCACATCCTGCCATCCAATCGCTACATTGTGTACCGTGATTCGTCACTCCACAAACCTTTTCCTACTGTCCAATCGACCACTGTTTACGTTCTTTACACCAAGCGAGGCGTCGTTTGGCATTTACCGCCGTTATGTGTGGCATATGAACACCCACTCGAACATGAAATCCAAGTATTCTCAACTCCCACCAAACTGTCGTAGTACTTCCGGTGGATCCTGATGCAGTTTGGTATTCCTGTGTGATGGTCTGGACAGATATCAGCCTATTACATATTTCGACCCTTTCTACTGTCTGCGGTCTCTGTCTGTCAACAGACGAAGTCGACCTGCACGCCTTTGTGCTGTACGTATCCCTTCACGTTTTAACTTCACTATTACCTAGGAAACAGTGAACCTAGGGATGTTTAGGAGTTTGGAAAATCTCGGGTACAGACGTATGACACAAGTTACACCCAGTCACCTGATCACGTTCGAAGTCCGTGACTTCCGTGAAGCTCCCTATTCTGCTCTCTCACGAAGTCTAATGATACTGAGGTCGCTGACATGGGGTAATTGGCAATAGGTTGCACCACAATGCACGTAATATGAAAAACTAATGTTTTTTGGAGTGTCCGTATACTTTTGATCACATAGTGTAAGCCGGCCGCGGTGGTCTCGCGGTTCTAGGCGCGCAGTCCGGAACCGTGAGCGTGCTACGGTCGCAGGTTCGAATCCTGCCTCGGGCATGGATGTGTGTGACGTCCTTAAGTTAGTTAGGTTTAAGTAGTTCTAAGTTCTAGGGGACTGATGACCCCAGAAGTTAGGTCCCATAGTGCCCAGAGCTATTTATTTACAAAGCTGCCATTCGACATCCTAACCATTTGTGTTGATTTTCAATTAATTAAGTTACAAAAATAGCCACTGTTGTGTTATATTTGGCCGAATACAAAAGTCCGATTGAAACGGTCCCCTGCAAGCGGTTGGCGATCTTTCAGATGCTAGGGAATCAAGATTCCTAAAAAATGTGCCCGAAAATCTAAAAAACAACATGGGATCCTATTGCGATGATCCTGTCCACAGTAGCCACCTACGTACGGAAATTTGGTCGCCAATTAAACCTTCAGAAAATTCATGTAATTCCAGTATATTACTTTCTTTTACACTTAAGAATACTTGTTGTGATAGCTTACAATATGTAGATCCAAATGTGTAAGTGGTAGGCTTTTGTCAATAACCATGGTTTAGTGAAATTTGAATTTCTCTTTGAGTGCTCACTTTACTCCCCTCCCTCCCAACTCCCTATGCAGCCCGATGTGTTGCGTTACAGTGTCAGTATTGTCTCCTAAGCAAAAAAACTTGACGTCCACTAATCTAGCTTGACGAGCAATGCTCGACAATCGGACCAACAGGTGTTTTCTAAGCCACTCATTTCGTGGATAAATTACATTCTCTTAAGATTCACCCAATGAGTCTGTCTGGCATCTGCTTTTCCCACTATTTCTTTTATGTGGTCATTCTGTTTTAGATCTTTCTGGATGTTTACTTCTAGGTAGTTAATATTCCCAGTGATTTGTTGCAAAAAGTGTAATTGTAAAGAAGCAGATTACTTCGCCTTTTGTGCGCATTATGTTATATTTATTTTTCTTCAGCGTCAACTGCCACTTTCTACATCAATCATCGATTGTCTGCAGGTCTTCTTGCAATTTGTTAGTCGTCTAGCGCTCCTTCCTTCTTACAGACAACTGCATCATCAGTCAACAGCCTCGTAGAGATTCCGAAGTTACCCACTATATCCTTTGAACATTGTGTAAATAGTACGGTCCTACTACACTCACTTGGGTTATTCCTGAAATTGCCTTCGCATCTTTCGACTTTGTTCCGATATGAGCGAAGTGTTGACTTCTAACTGCAAGGGAGCTCTGAATCTATTCACAAACCTGAACAGATACTGGGTAAGCTCACTGCAGAACTGTATAAATGCGTTCCTGATGTCAAGGAGATCAGCATCAAATTGGGCGCGTACGTGTACAGGACTCTGTATCTCGTGGACGAACAGAGTGAGCAAGAAATAAAGATGACCACGGCACAGTGCATGCCGCCGCTTGCTCTGGCTGGTGCTACAGACACTTGGCGGCTGCCAGGGTCAAGCAGATAAGTTGTTCTTATTGCGGCACTCATTGGCGCGACACAGCAGGTATGCTGTTGCCTAGACCACACCAAACAGCTCGCCATCATTATGTTCGCTGGGAACTCAACATGAGGTCTGAGTTCATTTGTCGAAATCATTTCGGCTGTTTATAAGATGCAGATCCTTTTTTAATCTGACTCTATGTGGAACCTGGAAATGTTCAGCGACCGCAGTTGTTGGTGAAAGAAGGTACTGCATCAGCCATAACTGGCGTTTATTGTGCCGGCCGGTGTGACCGAGCGGTTGTAGGCACTTCAGTCTTGAACCGCACGACCGGTACGATCGCAGGTTCGAATCCTGCCTCGGGCATGGATGTGTTTCATGTCCTTAGGTTAGTTAGGTTTAAGTAGTTGGCCGACATGAACCCCATCGAACATTTAGGGGAGAAAAGCGAGACTTCACTTCATGCATAAAGTCTTGCACCGGCAACACTTTCTCAGTTATGGACGATTATAGAGGTAACACGGCTCAGTATTTATGCAGTGGACTTCCAACGAAATGTTGAGTCCATGCCACGTCGTTTTTCCACACTACGCAGGGCAAACGGCAGTCAGACATGATACTGGGGGACTTTAATCACCAGAATGGTTCAAATGGCTCTGAGCACTATGGGACTTAACTCCTGAGGAGGTCATCAGTCCCCTAGAACTTAGAACTACTTAAACCTAACTAACCTAAGGACATCACACACACCCATGCCCGAGGAAGGATTCGAACCTGCGACCGTAGCGATTGCGCAGTTCCAGACTGTAGCGCCTAGAACCACTCGGCCACCCCGGCCGGCTCACCTCAAAGCATTCTTGTTTGATAACAATTACGTACTTACCTGTAGCCACCTACAGGAGGTAGTTCACATTACTACGTTCGATTCTAAAGAATTTTTCTGATTTAAAATCGCTCACCGTTTTTAGCGCTTCAGGTTGCCCCGATAAAAATGCATTTCGCCAAAATGGCTACTTATCCCATGACGAATGCCAATGACGAATGTATAGAGGGTTTTATAGTCACGTATGACGTCACTGGGGCCAGCGGTGAGATAGCAGTAAACGGCAACCTCAGTGCAGTTTGAACTCTTGACGTGTGTAGTCCAACATGGACAATGCCAAATAACGGATGAACTGTTATAATTTTGTCTGCTGATATATAACATCCATTTATATGTGAAAATTATATAATTGTACTTTGGTGTTAACATATACACGGTTCCATTTTAATTGGTTAGTGTATTGCCTGTAACACTGAAAATGGTTGCTCACTGACCGAAATATACATTTGCTACAATAAGGACAAGTAGGGATGACTGCTGAACCTTCTTTCACCAGCTGAGATTTTAATGCATTAAAAATTTTCTCGATTTTCAGGCGGCGTCATTTCGAACAGGTTTCTCAGCAATTCTGAACAGATTCAATTTTTTCTCATACTGTGGCTGAGGGCCAGTGTGTCATACACAGTCCGTCGGTTCAAGTCCGTCTTACAAGTACTCGTTATGGGTGCGAGTCACATGCTTGCGTGTAAATCAGCCGCCAGTAGCCAGCCGCTGTGACCGATAGGTTATAGGCGCTTCAGTGCGGAGCCGCGCTGCTGCTACAGTCGCAGGTTCGAATCCTGCCTCGGACACGGATGTGTGTGATGACCTTAGGTTGTTTAGGTTTAAGTAGTTCTAAGTTCTAGGGGACTGATGACCTCAGATGATTAAGTCCCATAGTGCTTAGAGCTATTTGAACCATTTTTTTCAGCCACCAGTCACTTCGCCAATGGATCAGCAACGTCAGTGATCAGTTGAATGTGCCGAGCGTAGAATTCTAAAATCTTGAGCACACTTCAGACGACACAGAGGATGATTCGAAAAGATCATGTCATCCCATAGAGGAAGTTACAAAGTTTTATGTTCGCGCAGACTTATCCAAACACTTAATATGAGCTCCATGTTTTGCTCATTTCACTCGTGACTTGACAGATTCCTATTTACTGACACGACAGCTTGAACAGTTTGACTTCTTAGCTTTCAATAGCAGTATTTTAAGCACCTCTACAGAAAAAAATCTCAAGATGTGAGTACTGGTGACCTGCGAGGCCAAAAGCAACGAACAAGATCTTATCGTCCACCTCTTCCAGTCCAACGAGGTCGGATGAAACAACACGCCAAATCCCAAGGTGAAAATGAAAGGGGGCGCCGTATGAATAAAAATAAATAATTGAAATCATCGTGTGGTTGAGTAAACAACCAATTTTGCAGCATGTCTAGGTATGACATTCGTGTCGTTACACTATTGCAGAAGAATAATTGGAAGCAGTTGCTTGTATTAAACATCTAGAAGCTTGCATACGGAGCGATCTGAAGGGGGACGACTACATAAAATTAATCATGGGTAAGGCAGAGGCCACACTGAGATACATTGGAAGACTCCTCAGTAAACGTGGCCCATCAGCAAAGAAAGTGGCTTACAAAACACTCGCTCGGGCAGTACTTACATGCTGGTCGTCAGTTTGGGATCCGTACCAGTTTTGATTAATGGAGTAAGAAGAGGAGATCCAAAGAATCGTAGCACGTTTCGTTTCAGATTCATTTAGGAAGCACTAAAGCGTCATGGATATGGTCAGTCAGTTCTAATGGCAGAGGCGTCTGCATTACGGTATGGTCTACCGTTCAAATTACGAAGGCCTACGTTCCTAGAACAGTCAGACAATATATTGACTCCTGCGACGTTTATCTCATTAGAAAATCATTAAGATGAAACTAAAGACATTCAAGCCCATACAGAGGGTTACCACCAATCGTCGTTCCAGTGAACCATATGCAGCTGGAACAGAAAAAGGAGGAATTGACACTGGAACACAAGGTACCCTCCGCTACACCCCGTAATGTGGCTTTCACATTACATTTTTAGGCTAAATGTAGAAGTGTTCTTTCACAAGAGAGACGAAATACCTGAAAGCGGGAGATTATTTACGTTTTACAATATCTGAATAAAGAAAAGACCTGCATTGTAGACAAACAAGACGTGCTTGGATACACGTTTTTCAAGAAAATTCTTTCAACAGTGAAAATGCGAGATCTATTTACAGAGGAAAATAATTTTCTACTTTATTTGAAAGCTACGATTACAAGAAAATAACAGACAAAGAATTTTTTTAAAAATGCATTATTGTCTGCCTTGTGAAAATTGTTTAATCTGTTGTAAATACATCACTTTTGTCGAGTAAATAAATATGGAAGTTTCGGAAACGTTTGGACGACATATCTTACATTCTTTTTCTCAGTAGAGAATTTGTCAAGAACATCCGCTATGAATTTTTCTTTGGTAATTAATACATTGGACTTTAAGGTAAGCTTTCGTATACAGAGTGATTTTAAAGGCTGCGCGCAAACTGAAGGAGCAGATACAAGAGTCGGAATGCAGCAACTTTGGAATAGAAACTCGTGGCCTTGGAAGTTATTCTAAGCCAGTGAAATGTCAATTGAATGGAGCTAATAGAGGATTATTCTAATCTGTCTAATGTGGAAAAGCTATGCGACGTCAGGATAAGACGGAGGAACGACTTTTGTGACGATTTCTTATAATCATACTGGATACAATACTAGAGAACCAAACACATTAATATATTTCTGAGATCGATCTGTCCTCTAGGTCTCTGTAATATTATTCAAGCTATTACAGTAGGTGAACCGCGCCTTTTTTGTTTCCTTAATAAGTCTCCTAGTGTCTGTGTCTAGTGTTCTCTATTATCGCTCTAGCGTTTGTTCCCTAAGATATAGTGCTAGGCTAACCTTCGATAAGTCAAAGATTTGAAACAGTCAGTCCCAACGGAAAACTGGCGGTTTCAGAGAATACAACTGTTTTCCGCTAGACTATTAAATTTCTTCTCGCTAGACGTATGCCAAACATAAGAAAGTCGTAAGCTTACCTTGGTGTCCATACAAGAGTTTGTTTCCAGAGTACTTCATGCATTACTTTTGGGTATTTCTTCCACCAGGTATTCAGTATTTTCCATGGACAGTTCGAATAATATCTATTCCCCATACTTAGCTCGACGCTCAATACTATTTTAGTGGGGATGTGGTATGATCGCATGGAACATCATAAGACCTTCAATTTCCAAATTTTGTAAATGTCGAGCGACAGCAGACTCAAGTCCCCAGTAGGCAGTCATTTGAGAGCGAGTACAATTGTTAGAGAGCAAACACTCACAATAAGCTAATCTAGATCTTCAGCTGCATTACAAAGGCAACACGTTTCTGGGTCGTTAATAGCAGTAATGAGAACTAAAAGTCTCCATAAATAGCGGACAGTCGATGGAGTTTAATGAAAAGTTGATGCCAGATATTGCTACTGGTCATGGTCTTAGGAGGTTCATCGAGCGCAATTGTTAGTACACTTGACTCACATTCAGGTGAACGAAGGTTTAAATCCGCGTCCGGCAATCCAGATTATATTTTCTGTGATTTCGCTAAATCTCTCCACGCGAATTCCGGCACGGTTCCCTTGAAAAGGACACGGCAGGTTTCCTTTCCCATCCTGCATCCTTGACCCACTTCGAGCTTGTGCTCCGTCTCTAACGACATCAATGTCGATTACACGTTATACGCCAATATCCCTTCCTTCTATCATAGATTATCTGAATATGGACATAATACTGTAATTTCTCTCCTGGGTTTCTATTTATGCAGCTACCTCAGTTTAGTCATTTGAACATTTAAATTTCGTTTTCTTTATTTGTAATTGATTGTGTTCTTTACTAATAGTGTCGCCCCTCCATTACCCTCTAGCTTACCCAACGTTTCCGGCCAGAGTGGCCGAGCGGTTCTAGGCACTACAGTTTGGAACAGCGCGACCGCTACGGTCGCAGGTTCGAATCCTGCCTTAGGTTAGTTATGTTTAAGTAGTTTTAAGTCCTAGGGGACTGATGACCTCAGAAGTCAAGTCTCGTAGTGCTCAGAGCCATTTGAACCATTTGGAACAACTTTTCACAATGCCATCAGCATCACATGATCTTTCATCTTTTTGAATGTTAAGAATTCTGTTAATTTCAATGAAGGTCGATGGTGCTACTTGTAGTTGCTATATTTAGAACGTCATTGTTGAAAGTACTTGCAATTTGTGAATTATCAGTCACAAAATTGTCATTTAGTTTAACTGTTACGGTATAATGTACACTGATTGGTTGTCCTGTCCCTCGTTTGTCAATATCGCATACAGTTTTAATCTTATTATCAACATTATTTATTTTTATTAGCACGTGCACACTTCTGGACCTTCTCATGACTTTCCTTAAAATGCTGCAGTACTTTTTGTAGTATGCAACTAGTGTTGTATCTTGACTTACTTTGGCCTGTATATAAGTTTCCCTCTTCCTCTTACTTCAGATTCTTATATTCACGGAATTCACATATGTAACTACCGTGTTAATGTCCATTTGTGGCTCACTTGTTTTATAGTTTGAAAATACGTTTCTTACCTGTCTGCCATTCATTTCGGTGACTTTATATTTATCTACACACTGGGACACCCAGTTCAATAGATCTTGACGGTGACATCACTTTACAAACTCTAATTGAAACCAACATTATCGTACTTGATAATGGCTTACGGCAGAAATCGTGACAGTAAAAAAAAAATTATAAAGTTTGTACGGTTAAAAGGCGTACATATAATTCAGAAATTAGGTCGGTGTTTCACGTTCACTTACAGTTGAGATTGTACATAGTAAAATAAAAGTTATGGGGACTGAAGATGTATTTCTTTCCTCCTAGAAATACTGGTTGGGTATTGGATAGATTCGAAGAGCCATTGCTTACATCAGAGGATCAACAGGTTGAAATGGATCTGGAGGAATCTCTGAGATTTCTGGCCGACAGAATAAAGGGGCAGAAAAGCGGAGTCAAATGCGCAATGGTGCAGTCAGTTTGATCACATTGTATTGGCACCACCGTTTAAGATACGAAAGTTAGATTCAGTGCAATATTTCTGAGTGCACAAGTTACAGCCAAGCGCAGGCCTGTTGACAGTAAGTTACGCTGACCAGCAGTTGCGAAGTAGAATGGAGGCCACAGGGCCGTCGAACCGCTGAAAAGCGTAAACGCAGCAGTTTGCATGGCGCAAGCTACAGGCACAAGTGGCCCACTTGCCCAATCTAGGTGTTATGAGTACGTGACGCGAAGCGGCGCGTTAGCGAAACAGAGGTGCACAGCTGTGTATAAATAGCTGCCGGTTTTCTAACGAGGGGCATTCAAGTGTGGCAGCTCTCCTGGATGGTGGGGCGTGTCACACCACCAGCTACACGCAGCAGCAGACGGTGCGCCAGCACTCCAGTCCACAGCGAGTAGCTGATTCGACCATCCGAGGCCAACGTGGGGTCTTCAGCGAGCCAGCGGCGGGCCACCCGGCAGCTCGCTACCACGGACAGTCTTGTTGGCTCCCAACACACGCCGGAGACATCCAGAGGCCAGAGCCGCAGATTTGGCTGTCGAATTGCAGGCGCCTGTTGTCGCCCACGATCTTAACCACGACGGCGAAGAAGCACGCAGCAGGCCGCTCTGTCCCTCCCAACGAGTAGTGCTGAGGCAATCGAAACAAAGGCCGCTTAGTCATCTACCGGCGCATCCTGATGACATCAAAACTCCGCGGCTGTACATGGCTGGAACACCGCAGTACTTTGCACGGGTCGCTGAGGTAGCCCTTCCGCACCAAGCTGTTTTCCAGATAGCGAAGTGGCGTCCTCGGCCACACAGGACCCTGCGACACAGACGGAGAGGAACGCGGCACTGTAACTGGGAATAATGAAACACTTGAAGATCATGACCGAGTTTAATATGGCGCACCCTGACAGTTTCCATCCACGTCCAACATTCCTCTACCACACGCCAACATGTACATTTCGCAGTGACAGCTACAACATGGACATCGATACTTATTCTGATTACATGACATCAGAGGTTGGATGGAAAAGATGCGATAAGGGAGAGCTAGTTCATTAGAAGTAAAAAGATTTCAAAAGGATATTGGAATTTCAAACACGTTCTTGTATTTTTCTGAGGGCAACGAACAGGAAGTAAAGGAAACGGAAGAGAAGTGCGATATTTGTTCCTTTGTGTGAACTGTTATCACTTGTAAAATCCTCAATAACCGAAACCAGAGATGCTAGTGATGTTGGCAAGCTGGAGTCTAGAACGAATTTGACGTTCCAGCTCATTCAAAGTTCTTCCGTTCCGTTCAGGTCGGAACTCTGGCCAGGTCTACCATTTCTGGAATGTTAGTGTCCATAAACCATTGCCACAAAGATGCTGCTTTGTAACAGAGTTCATTGTCATTCTGATACTATCATCGTCTCAGAACGTTTCCTCTTTTGTACATAAAACATGATGATATCCTTCCACATTTTGCGTTTTCTTCAGAGCAACAAGCGTATCACGCCCTAACCATGAATAACAGCCCCCACACTCCATGCCGTAACACCACTCCTCCATACTTCACTGTTCGCTCTACCATGATGCCAGATAGTGTTCTCCAGGTATTCGCCAAACCCAAACCCTTCCATCGGGCTGTCACATGGTGTATCGTGATTCACGACTCCAAATCACTCCTTTCCAGTCATCCATTATCTAGTGGGGTCGCTCTGTACACCACCTCAAGTGTCGCTTATCATCGACTACAGAAATGTATGCCTTATGAGGAGTTGATGACCACTTTAGGCCATTCTTTTAAAACCATAAGCACAGTCAGTGTGCTGGCCAGACTTGGGAATTCATGAGTGATTCCTTCTACTGATTTCATGCGGATTTTAACAACCGCCCTTCGCAATGTTGGGCAGTCCCTGTCTGTCAATACATGGGGTCTGCTTGGTCTTGGTTTAGCTAAGGATTTTTTTCTTGGCGCTTCCACTTGACAATCACATCACCAACAGTTGCGTTGGTCAGCTATAGCTGGGGTGAAATGTCCCTTGTTGATTTGTTACTCGAGTGATATCCCCTTATTAGTGTATCTTCGAAGTCACGAAACTCTTCTGACCCACCCATTTTGCTGTTGCTGCTTATCTATTAACAACACAATACCCTTTTGTAGTGACAGGTCCGCCTCTCGTGATAGCTAGTGGTGACTTTTGTGTTACATAGGGGTGTCCAGACACTTCTGATGGGTAGCATGTTTACGACAGTAATTAAAACGGAATGAACTTGGCTAGACATTTAGTATACAAGTTATTTAATGGAGTCATTTACATAAGAAAAGACTATGAAGGTAGAATGTACGTAAATACTATCAGAAAAGATGAAAGGGCAACAGGAATGCGTATAGTTGAGAACCATAACACATAAGGAGACCTTTATCTGGCCTTAGATGTCAAAGGAATGGTGGTGGTGGTGGTGATGAAGAAGAAGAAAAGAAAAAGAAGATGATGAAGAAAAAGATGATGATGAAGATATAACTGTATGATGATTTACCATAAATGTAATACTAGTGACTGAGCTAATAAATATTCCGAATTCGGAAAATGGATTAAAAGGAGTACTTACAAGCAGCTATAGCTACAGATTACTGTTTAATAACGCTGAACAACAAACCTAAATTTAAGAGAATCGTCAAAAAGAATCGACGTGGAGAGAAGTGGGATACTGAAGTACGGAACCAAGTTTGCTGTAGATAATGCTATGATGAATACCAAAACAATTCAGTCGACGAGAAACAGATATCTCTAATAAGTGGTGTCATCCTTGGGTAACAGAAGAAATAATTCAGTTGAGGCACTGAGAACCATAAGAGCCCAAAACAAGTACACAGACTTTTGAGAAAAATAGATATTTGTGAAAATCAAATTTGTAGGAAAAGTGCCAGTCTCGTAGATTTGACCTTTTTTTAACCAAGCCACAATTTCCCACATTTCATATGATAAAATTATACGCCCACTTTCATATAAAATAACAATATTTAGGATTGTATGAAGCGCTGAGACACATAAGAGCCAAATGCACACCATCGTTGATTTTGAGATTGTGGCTTGTACACATACTCCTGACATATTTTGATCCTGTGGTGAGTTAGGTCTGCCTGTGCTGTAGACCCACACTGTACACGTGAACATTCACTAAAATCTGTCTAACCGATTTCTCTGACATTCCTTTCCATATGGGCCCGACGATGGCGTGCTTTAGGCCCTTCTGCTTCTCAGTGCATACATTTATTATTATTGTTAATTCACAAAATTTCCATATATCTCCTAGTGACAATAGTGTCTTTTTTCAGTTATAAAGTTTGTCATTAATGTGAAACTAGAATCAGAATATAAGGAACACATACTAATTGCACCACGCATACAGTTGTGTCTTACTACGATGCTTCATGGTCCTCGTTACCATCATTTTCATTAAGCACGTTCTGTGGTTTGAGGTTCAACTAAAACTACCGATATACCTCCGATTACGAAGTACTACTACTACTACTACCACTACATAAATGATGTAGACACTAAATTATGTTGGCAATCCCAGATAACTATTGGGCACAACAGAGAAACAAAATTATGCTTCGCGCTTTGGGACCATGTGAAAACCACTACCATAGAAATCGGTAAGACAGTTTGTCTTGATTGTTCATGTATACAATGTGGGCCTACAGCATAGATAAAGCTGTTTCACTATAAGGTCGACAGATGTCAGGAGTACGCATACATGCTAAAATCTCAAAACCATGGGTGTCGGGCGTTACATCTTCACTGTGCTCAGCGTCTCGATTGATCGACGAGAGAAGGGACTAAAAAGATGTTCCTGTAAAGTTGGGAATACGACAGTGTAAGTTGCTTGTTAATGAAATAAACAGGAAGTGCAGCAAAGCCAAGGCTAAATGACTACGAAAAAATAAAAGAAATCGAAAAAGAAAAGGTCATCGCAAGGACTTGATTGAATATACAGAGAACCCAAAACAACATTGCTGAAATTAAAAGTAAAGGTGTGAACATCAGAATGCAAGAGTAAACCTACTGTTAAACGGAAGAGGAGAGAGTGCATACGTGGAAGGTGTGCAATGAAGGGCTCTGCAAGGGGAAGTAACTGTCTGATGACGTGATAGAAGAAGGAATGGTAGTTAATATGGAAGACGAAGGGGATGAAATATTAGCGTGAGAGTTTAGCAGAGATATGGTATACTTGCAATCTAATATGGTGCAATGTTTAGATAACATTGCTACAGAAATTCTAAAATCAATGACGGATGGTGGCAACCATACGACTAATCAGTTTGGTTTGTAGAATCTGAGTCCAGAGACATACCGTCAGCCTATCGGAATAATATCATCCACACTTTCCCGAAGATGGCAGCGACAGTGAAGTGCGAGGACTACAATCAGCATGACAGTTCGTACATCCAAATTGTTAGCAAGAGTAGTGTACAGAATAATGGAAAAGAAAACTGAAAATCTGTTAGATGACGGTTAGTTTGACCTTAGAAAAGCAAAGCCTCCAGAGAGGTGGTTCTGACGTTGCACTTCATAGTGGAAGCAAGACTTTAGAAAAATCAAGGGACATTCGGAGGATATGTCGATGTGGGAAACGCATTCGAAAGTATAAAATGGTGCTAGATTGCAAGGAAAATAGGGAACGACAGACAATATACGATATGTACAAGAACCAAGAGGTAATAATAAAGGGTGGAAGACGTAGAATGATGTGCTCGCATCAAAAAGGGTGTAAAAGGGTTTTTAATTTATTATTGTTACCATAACTTCCTTCATATTTTATTATTTCATAGAAATGTCAGACATATATTTCATCTTTAAAAGCAAATGAAGCTTTGTACTTCATTGCTACGTAACTTGGTAAAAGTATTTACAGATTAGTGTTGGTGCCATTCTGCAATACGACGGATGCCCGTCGCCGACTGCGAGAAGCTACCGAATAGATCAGGTTGTGGCAAGTCTTGCACACTGCATGTACGTGCGTAAGTTAAGCCAGAACACACGACAACACGGTCATTATTGTCTCAGCAATGCAATACCAATTCTTACGCTCTGTGTTTCTTTCTCGCTTCTGTCGGCATTATTACCGAAAGGACGGAGGACATCGAGAGGGTGCAAAGAAGGGCAGCTCGTTTTGTATTATCGCGTTATAGGGGAGAGAGTGTGGCAGATATGATACACGAGTTGGGATGGAAGTCATTACAGCATAGACGTTTTTCGTCGCGGCGAGACCTTTTTACGAAATTTCAGTCACCAACTTTCTCTTCCGAATGCGAAAATATTTTGTTGAGCCCAACCTACATAGGTAGGAATGATCATCAAAATAAAATAAGAGAAATCAGAGCTCGAACAGAAAGGTTTAGGTGTTCGTTTTTCCCGCTCGCTGTTCGGGAGTGGAATAGTAGAGAGATAGTATGATTGTGGTTCGATGAACCCTCTGCCAAGCACTTAAATGTGAATTGCAGAGTAGTCATGTAGATGTAGATGTAGATGTAGAAAT